>NW_027211692.1:22327500-25279740 GCF_022749685.1 Semicossyphus pulcher
GTTAACTCTAAATGGTGTCATCCCGGACATGTCACTGTGAAGGACTGTATCTGTAGTGCCGATATTGAACTGATGGTGGTAGGATTAAGACCATACTATCTGCCACAGGAGTTCTAACATGCCATTGCTGATGCTTTTTACGTCCCACCCTCAGCTGCAGAGGCCAGCGTGAGTGACATCATCCACTCTGTGATTGCGGGACTACAAACCCACCATCCCAGCGCCCTCATATTGATCAGTGGAGATTTTAATCATGTCTCCCTCTCTCCTGTCCTGACAAACTTCAAACAATATGGGTGTGTCCGAAACCGCATACTATTATACTAATCATACTAACCGTGACGTAAAATTGAGTATGTCATGCGTTCCCATCTCATAGTATGCAATTTTGTGTATGCGAGAAATGCCCGGATGTATACTAGATCGGCCCGGACGTTTGAGTATGAGACGGGAGCTCACTGGTTGTACTAAACTGCCCCAAAATGCGATTAAGTCACGTGATGCGGAGAAGACGGCTCTGAGTATGATGCCAACCGCATCCTAATAGTCAGGTTAGTAGGCAGTATGCAGTACATACTGTTTGAGTATGTAGTAGGCAGTACGTTAGTATGCAGCTTCGGACACAGCCTATGTGAACTGAGTAATGAGAGGAAATAAAATCCTGGACCTGCTGTATGCCAATGTGAAGAGGCATACAGCTCTTCTTCTCTCCCCCCTCTTGGTGAATCAGATCACAACCTGACACACCTTGAAACCACCTACAGGCCACTGGTGAAAAAGCAGGCAGCCAGCACAAGGACTAGTAACATTTGGTCAAGGACACAGAGGAGGCCCTCCAGGAGTGCTTTAATGTCACAGACTGGGAGCTGTTTCAGGAGGACCACAGAGATGACATTGAGGGTGTCTCTCATTGCATACCAGACTCCATCCGTTTCTGTGAGGAGACTATTGTTCCATCTAAAAAGGTGTCCCAACATTAAACCATGGATCAATAAGGAGATTAAAGGCCTTCTCAACAGCAAGAACAGGGCCTTTATGGCCAGTGGGCCAGACAACATCAGCCCCAGGGTCTTCAAGGTGTGTGCTGTGCAGCTTGCAAGAGTATTTCAGCACCTCTTTAATCTCTCCTTGAGCAGCAAGACCAAGTAGCTGGTGGTGGACTACCGGAGGAATAGGAGGTCACCTGCCCCAGTCATCATCTAGGGAGAGGAAGTGGAGAGGGTAGACTCATACAAGTACCTTGGGGTCCAAATCAACAATAAACTGGACTGGTCTCACAACACTGATGCCCTCTTCGGGAAGGGACAGAGCAGGCTGTTCTTCCTGAGGAGACTCAGATCCTTCAGAGTTTGCAGCAGGCTCCTGAAGACCTTCTAGCGGCCAGCACACTGTGGGGGTGGCATCAAGGCTGGTGAGGCTAACAGACTCAACAAGCTGGTGAGGAAGGCCCGCTCTGTGGTTTGGGTTTGAACTGGACACTCTGGAGTCATTGGCTGAGAGGAGGATGAAGGACAAAATTAAAGCCATCTTGGACAACCCCTCTCACTCTCTCCATGATGAGCTGTGGCAGATGGGTAGCACAGCCAGCGCATCATCCCATCCAGGTGCAGAACTGAGCACTTCAGGCGCTCCTTTGTGCCCACTGCCATGAGAGTGTACAACAGTGGTGGAAGCCATGGACTGTCATTATGATGAACTCTCATACAGGACTCTCATCACTCTCACTTCATTGACTCTGTTGTTCTGATTTACGTATATACTTGCCACATACTTGCCATACACTGTTATATCGATCAGGTGGTTATATCTTCATATGCTGTACTGTACTTATTACTCACCTCCATATTTTACTGCACTATTTTATACTATTATTATAATTACTAGTCACTGTTATATAGTATAGTATATTATATAGTGTATTATATTGTAGTATTCTGTATGTATATGTTAATAATTGTTAGCATACCACACTATATACTATATTATATTACACTATACAATATATATACTATAAAATTTGTACCGTTATATTACTTACACACTTTTATACTGCACCTTATACTGTACCATATCGTAAACCTTAGACCTCATACCATACTGTATTATCTCATCCTGCATACCATGTCACTCTATCCCATAACTGTCACTTTAACTTTTCACTTTATCTTGTCACTTACTCCTACTTGTATAACAGCTGAGTATACCTTGTATTTTTATTTTTATTTATTTGATCTATTTTTCATTTTATACCGTATTTACTTACTTGCTAGTTTGTCTTTGTACTGTTGCAACACCTGAATTTTCCCCCTGGGGATCAATAAAGGATTATCTTCTTACTTAAACTATTCTGTTGGCATCACTATGCATGTACCCAGTTTTCCCAAATATACATGCGTGTATGCATCTGCAAGGCATTTTGAGTAGCAGTCTGTACAATGCTATTTTGTCTGTATATATGTGTGTGTGCGTGTGGGGTAGCAGCTGCGATATAGAGCCAATTGTAGGCGTGAGGTAATTAGTGCAGAAGATTATTGCATTATTTGGACGGCCGACCAGCGCGGGGCGTTAACGTGAAAGGAAGCAGGTGAGCTTGTATGGCTTGCAGCTGCATGTTAAACCATTCAAAAAGAATCACACAAGTACTACAAGGGAAGAGGAAGAGGGGGAGAGAGGGTAGTAGAGAAGGTGAAAAAAATAAATAAGAGTAGGAAAGGATGTTGGTGAGATGCCATGAGATAAAATGAATTGCAATTGTGTAAATCATGCATGGTTCTTGTTTGCAAATTAAATTTCTGCCAGTGTTTTCCAACAAATTCAAAACGGGATAATGAGCTTCATGATGCTCCTTGCCAGTCCACTGATTGTTTTAAAGGGAACTCATGCACTTTGAATTTAAAAGCTATGTAGACCATAGACTGTATAAAAAGATGGACAACATGACAGCTCTTGAAAAGCCAAAGCATTTCAAGTGCACCCTGCTGACTGGCTGCAGTATGGGTCATAATAGTGTTGTAGTCAAGACCACACCAACCGAGACCAAGTCATGCCCGAGACCAGAGTGCTCCGTGACCAAGACAAGACCAAGACATTAAGGGACCGAGACCGAGTCAAGACCAAGACCAAGGCAGTTCGAGACCGAACCTGTGTGTTTTTATCTCCACCTAAGTAAGAAGTATTTGTAGTTTTTGAAGTAAATTGGTATTATCCTTATTTTATCTATTAATTATAATGGATAAACGTAACCTTTGATACCCCACGCTTTGATGATGCATATGGACAGCGTGGATGCGGTGCAAAAAGTGGTGATTTGAGCACGAGACATATATGAACTGTTGACTGGAGTCCTTACAGTGACAGACAGAGTCTCATATGCATGACTCCTCTGCAAGTTGAAAGTGCAACAGTTACACGTATCATATATTAATTTTTGTACAAAATTATTGGTGGGAACAATTATACGCCCTTGCTGCCATGTGTTTTCTCTTGCATGTTGTTTTACAGATAAATTCCTTATGGTTTTGGAAATCAAACTTAATGACTGACGATTTTGTGGAAATCTCTGGTCCGACACATACACACAGCCACTCCTCGTGCCGTCTCCATCCACTCCCACTTGTGTTAAGGGTGTTGGGAAGGCTGCGGCTGTTACTGGGCAAAAACAAACAAACCATAAATGAATTTCAGTTACCGGTTGCATTTAGAGAGGGACGTTTGCTAATCGTTGTGCTAATCACAGTAATGGTGTGGACAAATAAATCAGTGGTGGTCTCGACCAGTCTTGATAAAAAATCTGGAGTCTGCTTTGTCTGAAACCGAGACCAGGCCGAGTCTAAATGTGTTCAATTCTGGGACGATA
Source organism: Semicossyphus pulcher (assembly GCF_022749685.1). Classification (NCBI taxonomy): domain Eukaryota; kingdom Metazoa; phylum Chordata; class Actinopteri; order Labriformes; family Labridae; genus Semicossyphus; species Semicossyphus pulcher. The sequence goes on from NW_027211692.1 coordinate 22,331,357, forward strand.
CCACGACCTTAAAAAAGATCTTGAGTACTACAATACTAGGTCATAAAGCTCGCCTCCTTCATCTTATCAGATGGGACATAAGTCAAACTATAAAAGCAAAATACACATCAAAAAGTTTTCTCAAACATGGTTTCTGTCATTATGGTTAGTTATTATCATGCTGATTTACGTCGAAGCGTTAATTTTTCTAACAGGTTTAGTTTTCATTAGATATTTGATGCTGTAAAAAAGATGATTGACAGCTCTGTTGACAAATACAGCTCATGCAGCCGATCCGTAGAGTAAAGGAGGAAAAGTAAAAGGAAACTCTCACCACAAAACAAACAAATCACTACAGTCATTGAACTTTCCTTATCTACGTCTGCTTCAGACGAACACAAGCTGTTCTGCTGCTAAATACATTGACGTGCTGGTGGTTTTGGTAAGCTAAGTGTGTGTTTTGGTTAGCGGAAGTGGCTATGGCGGCTCCACCCGCCGACCCCTACAGTGCAGTCCCTGGCTCCAAAAGACGTCACCAGCGCAAGATGCCAGCGCCTGCCTTGGGGGTATTTGGCTTCAATTATGTACAATGAGAATAAAGGGAGACACATCGTCCATCTTTATATACAGTCATTGATGTAGACACACTAGATGCATATTACTGTATATATAATATATATATATCATTATTATAATATAATATAGTCATGAATTTTTGCCACATCTTAAAGTCTCATTTCCTTTCTCTTTTCTTGTAAAGAGTGGGTGCTTAAGTGATGCACACTGTACCTGTTCTGGCTGGTTGGCATTAGACAGTGGGATCACCATCCAGATGATATTCAGGTTGTTGAGGGCAGCACTGGTGGTGAAGGAGCAGGGCAGAATGGCTGCTTGGCCACGGGCAACCTGGATACTGCTCTTGGACACAGTAACATCCAACGCCTGCACACACACTGCAGGAGGAAGGTGGCAGGAATGAGTGTCTTCCAATCCATAAGCACACATAATATGAGTAAACCAAGAGAACAAAGAGAGCAAAGAAGACATCCTAACATAACAACTGAACCTCCCAACAGATGCAGCTCGTTGAGCTCTCTCTTATAAATTTGTGCACTTTTACTTTAAGATCACCTCTGAAAAATGAGTGAGTATTTTGTGAGTCAGGAATAGAGACAGAGTGACACAGGGACAGAGTTCGGGGTGGTCAATAAATACAAGCAGTGATGAGCAAAGCATCTTCCAATAATGAGCAAAACATCTTCCAATAATGAGCAAAACCTCCTAAATTTCCCTCGGGATCAAACAAGTCTCTCTCTCTCTCTCTCTCCCTCTCTATCTATCTATCTATCTATCTACCGTCAATATTTTCAAAAGGGATTTTGTTCTGGACCGCACTGTGAAGGATGACATGAAATATATAACAGTTTAATGCAGGAACACACAATTTACAATTACACTTGAGTAATTCATTTCCGAAACAACTTGCTTTTTTCTGCTTTTCTTTTTAACATGATAAGGTGTACAGTAATGTTTTGTTTGTTTTTTATACAATTTGCTGCTTACTCTACACATTCATTCATACTTAGTAACCATGATACCTTGTTTTGTTAAATGTTTTTTTTAAATGGTCTATCTTCTCAAACTTGGAACTGAGAAGCTACTTTCCTTAAGTGGGCTAAGCTGTCAAAGCCCATAATAGACAAATGTGTACATGCACCATTCTATTTCTAGACCAGCTAAATACATTACATTGTAAATCAAGTTACATCTCTTTAACAGGCATGTATCCATGTCCAAAAACTCCAATGGGAAGTAATCTTATCCTAACATCATGAGGAGGAGAATGGCACTGATATGATTAGAGATAATTGATCATGTCCTGTAAATCGTTCTCATTAGCAAGCCAGATGTCAAGTTTGGGTGATGACTGACTTTCACAACAAGATAAAAATCTCACAACCAACCAAGGATTTACCTGTAATTTCTTCCACATTTGAGCTTTCAACCATATACTGGCTGACAGATTCCCTGTTGCTCCCTCTCTATCTGTCTTATCATTTAGTTCATATATATATATATTTGGGCTGTCAATCGGTTAGCTATTAGCAAATTAACACACAACTTTTTTCAAGTTTTTAATACTCTTATCAACATCAGAATGGACAAATATGCTTCCTTTATGTCCAGAATATTCTACAGAATAACCTCAAAGGTTCTGCATGTAAAAAAAATATGCTGAAAGCATAACATGGCAAACTGAAGCCCAACAAGCAAAAACAGTCGGGCATATTGACCTGAATGTAACATTCCGAAGTAATAAGTCATTGAGTCTGCAGTAGTTGATAGAAATAACATAAATGTTAGTAAACGTTTAATCACTTAAAGACATGTTTCACAACCTGAGGCTCTCTGCATCAACTGTGTGCTTGGCCAGCAAGTGGTATTTAAGACTCGACGTACTCCGGTGGCAACTCGGTTCACATCGACAGTAAGTACAAATAACTTTTGTCTTGTCGAGATAAGCATCTAGCAGGGCTTTAGGGCTGAACTTGCCATTTAAAAGACCGTTTTCTTTATCCATTTCTGCTCACGGAGGTTTGTTTCTGCTTGCTATCCACAACCATAGACTGTATAAATAATGGACGTAGTCTCAGTGACGTCACCCGTTGGTTTCTGAAGAAGCGTTTTGAAGCACTAATTGCGCCGGCACTGGGGGTCGCCATATTGGAAATGCAAGAGCCGGCTAATCCAGAGGCAGACAAAGAGGCAGAGTGCAACCGAGATAAAGCCTATGGCTGAGCTCTATGGGCGGGCCGCATGAATCAACCAGCTACGGCTATGAAGCTGTAGGCTATATGCTCCTCAGCCTGTAATCTCTCCGGGAAAAAGCCAAGAACTGAAGACAATTAAATAAATGTTTGATAAACACTGAACAGGCTAACAAGCAGCTAAAGCGAGCACAGTATAACTGCTACTTAGTGCTAACATTTTTTCAATACAATAACACTAGCATTTATTTAACTCACCAAAAAGCTGAAGCTCAGACTTCTTGCACAGCCAAAAAGCTCCATAAATCCCACAGAGACAGATTATTTGTCCAAACTTTGAATGAAAAAATCCCCAAAAGGCTCCAACAACACAAACAGGTGAAGTTAAGTTCAGTGACTGTGTGTCTGTGTTGACGTCTAGCAGCAGCAGGATCCACCTGTCAATCAAGTGAGCCGGCCCCTATAATTTAAGGCTTGATATAATTAAAACGGGTGTGTGTTATAAAAAAAAACTTCATCCCCCTGTATAGTTATCTTGAACAATAAAATTAGCTATTTACAACAAACCCGTTTTTTGTACCAGGCTGTGAACATGTTTATTTCAGCTGTACAAATTGGCATTTTCCCACCTGCTGTAATGTTATTTCTTGTTTTCTGGAGCCAGACTCAAGTGGCCCCTTCAGGAACTGCAGTTCTTTGCACTTCCGCATTGGCTTAATTTTTCAACACCAGAGGTTCCCGCTTGTCCAAAACATTGTGGCTGCAACGCTTCCTGATTTCCCAAACTATGGGGCGGGCGGAGGGTCAAAATAAAAGAACGTGCGATCGTTAATCGCGCGTCAAAATAAATAGTGGCGTTAAAGGGAATGTGTGTTAACACATGTGCATGTTTCGCATTAGCATATTTTCATTATTCTGTAGAATATTCTGGACAGTATTTGTCATTGTTTTGGAATGTTGCAATAATAATAAACATACAGTTGCATAAAGGAAGGATATTTGCCCTTTCCCATGTTGATAAGAGTATTAAAAACTTACACTTAGGTACATTAACAGGTAAAAAAATTTGCAATTAATTTGCGATTAATCACAAGTTAACTATGGACAACCCTGCGATTAATCGCGATTAAATATTTTAATCAATTGACAGCCCTAATTTATATATATATATATATATATATATATATATATATATACACAGTACTGTGCAAATGTTTTGGGCAGGTTGGAAAAAATGCTGTAAACTAAGAAGGCATTCAAAAATTGAAGTGTTAACAGTTTATTTTCATCAATTAACAAAATGCAGTGAATTAACAGAAGAGAAATCTAAATCAAATCAATATTTGGTGTGACCACCCTTTGCCTTCAAAACAGCATCAATTCTTCTAGGTACACTTGCACACAGTTTTTGAAGGAACTCGGCTGGTCGGTTGTTCCAAACATCTTGGAGAACTAACCATAGATCTTCTGTGGATGTAAGCTTCCTCAAATCATTCTGTCACTTCATTTAATCTCAGACAGACTCGATGATGTTGAGCTCAGGGCTCTGTGAGGGCCATACCATCACTTCCAGGACTGTTCTTCTTTACGCTGAAGATAGTTCTGAATGACATTGGCTGTATGTTCGCGGTCGTTGTCCTGCTGCAGAATACATTTGGGGCCAATCATATGCCTCCCCCATGGCATTGCATGATGGATAAGTATCTGCCCGTATTTCTCAGCATTGAGGACACCATTAATCCTGACCAAATCTCCAACTCCATTTGCAGAAATGCAGCCCCAAACTTGCAAGGAACCTCCACCATGCTTCACTGTTGCCTGCAAACACTCATTATTGTACCGCACTCCAGCCCTTAAGTGAACAAACTACCTTCTTCTACAGCCAAATATTTCAAATTTTGACTCATCAGTCCAGAGGACCTGCTGCACCCCAGTTCCTCTTTTTTCATGCATAGTTGAGTCGCTTGGCCTTGTTTCCATGTCGGAGGTATGGCTTTTTAGTTTAGTAGGAAGATAGGGTCCCCATGCTCCCCGTAGATATATTTTTCAAACTTAGTTTTTTGTAATCCTCAAGGTGTCTAGTAAACACATTTTGATGTTCCCAACTTGAAATATTGTCCCATTGGTCTGTTTGGCAGCCATTTTTGCAGCTTGGATTTCTGACGAAAATTGAAAATCTACATTACTTGAACTAGACATCATGCAGAGACAAATGATGGCATTGTCCTTGTCATCGTTTATGTCATCATCACTGTCATCATCATCTAAGGCTGCACTTAACAACTATTTTGATGATCGATTAATCTGTCGATTATTTATACGATTAATCTATTATTAATTGGATGAAAATAAAAAAAAGATACATTTTTGTATTAGCATTATATTCAGTAATATCTCCTTGATTTACTTCATAATTTCACATGAAAAAGGAAAGTACAGACAAGGCCACCACAATAAAACAGGACATTGGGGATGCAGCCATTAACTGAGTATAACAGGGAAATGTAACTAACCAAAATAAATTTAATACGATATTGCTGATGTTTCTGTTGTGCATAAATAAAAGATTAACTTTAGGCTGTCTCTGACTAATGGCATACAATATTCAAAAACTCCATAACGTTATGTTACACTCCAGTGTCTGTCTGACCGAATTTCAACAAAACACACATTGTAACGGACAGAAATACTTTCCGTCATTTTTCTCCATGTTGTGACAGTTAAATTAAGCCGTTTCATAAAGCTTTTTCAAGAGTTAGCGTTAAATTAGCTTCACCACTGGCATTAGCTTATCAACAGCTTTACTACCAGGGTATACTGCCCTCCGCTGCTTTGTCAGCGGCCCGGCTATGGGCCCATCACAAAACGGAGAGGAGAGAAAATAGACAGAGTTTCAGTGCGTTATGTTTGTTTTTAAATGAACGAAACTGTAATCGTGCGTTTGTCTGTGTAAACCGACACTAATCTACACTAATCTAACTTTATCACGTGAGCTACACAAGCCGCGGCATTGGCTGGCTGCCCCCAGTGACGTTTTCACAGCACATGCCGTGCATCATAACAGTGACCCAACTAATCGATGGTAAAATTCGTTGCCAACTATTTTAATCATCGATTTAATCGATTAATTGTTGCAGCCCTACTGTCATCATCATCCGTCATCATCTCTGTATATATATAAACACCCACACACAAAGAGAGAAAGAGATAGAACAAGCAAGTTGTCATTGTTCCTTTTAGTCAAAACAATAAAATGGGGTAAGATTTTGAGTACACACGAACTTGCTCAAATAATGATAATAACACTCTCAATCAATTCCTCATGCCAATTAATTTTGTCAGAAATCCTAGATGGCTGCAAAAATGGCTGCCAAATGGACCATTGGGACAATATTATGAGTTGGGAACATCAAAATTTGTTCACTAGACACCATGAGAATTACAAAAAACTAAGTAAGAAAAATATATCCATGGGGTGCATGGAGACCCTATCTTCCTACTAGACTATTTTTACTGCTACTCTTCCATGACGACCATTTCTGGCCAGACTTCTCTACATCCAACACTGATGAGCACATATTCCTACATGTGCCCTTCGACAAAGATTGACACATGACAAGGAATAGGTGTCACAAGCTGGTATTTTTAGTACCGGTATGTGATTGGTCAGTACTGTCTGGCATCTCATCTACCATTAACTAAGAATTAAAAGTCTGATGGCTGTAGGTACAAAAGATCTTCTATATCTCTCTGTCCTGCAGCAAAGAGAGAGGAGCCGTCACCGCCGTTGTTTCTTTGGTCCATCAAGGTGTTATGAAGTGGATGATCCATGTTGTTTAGAATGGCCTCAACCTTCTTCAGTGTGCATCTATATCATGGAGAACTTCACATGGAACTTCAGCAGTTGCCTTGGGTGGGATGTACACAAGTATTGTTATGATACGTCTGAATTCTCTTGGTTCATAGTATGGTCGCATACCAACTGCCAATAATTCAATATCTGGACAACATATCTTCTCCTTGTCAGCAATATGAGCAGGATTACACCATCTCTGGTTTACAAATAAAGCCAGAACCCCTCCTTTTTTCTTGCCACTAGCTTTAGCATCTCTGTCTGACCATATGAGAGTGAAGCCAGGTAGATCCACGCTGGAGTCTGAGATGTTTTGATTCAACCAGGTTTCAGCAAAACACTGAAAACTGCACTCACGGCACACTTTCTGAGTCCTCACCAACATCTCAAGCTCATCACCTCCACCGGGCAGAGGGTTGACATTTCCCACGATGACTGATGGCAGAAAGGGCCTACATCTCCATTTCAAAGCCTTCACCTCTGCACCAGCACGGCAATCACGAAAACACCTCTCTATCTCAGCTGGAATAGGGTGGCATCCTCCAGATTTGCTCCGTTTCAATGAAAGAAGCTCTTCTCTTGAACAAACTCTTCTCCCCACAGAAATATCCATCAGCAGTTGACAAAACATGATAAACATACAACAAAATTAAAGTAACGATTCAGAGAAATTCAGAGCTAACAGAACTTGCTGCTACCAGTTGAAGCGCATGTTCTAGAATGGTGCTCCTATTGGTATTAACATCAACATTCTGTCTTATTTAATGTTGTTTCCATTCAATTAGAGCTGCACAATTAATCAAATATTTATCCTGATCATGATTCTGGGCTTCTCACGTTTAAATCATTGATTGATGTTGATATTGACGTTTAAAACGCTGCTCGTTACACTAAAACAGAAAGAGAACAAGTCACTTGTCCAGCGTCAAGACATCTTTAACAGCGACGCTGTACAGCGCAACACCCTATCCATCCAACCCCCAAAGACACACTGACATTGCCAAAGATGCACCAATGCAAAGGTGCACCAAATTCAGGTGAAGAACCTCATTTCAAGTCTTAGTTTGATGCAAAGATTTTGATATTAGCAGGAATGTAGCACACTGAAGTGAAATCAGAGCTCTGTTAATTTAATTTTGGGTAAAAAGTTTTTGGTACAGTTTTATTTTTATTTTGCTTCTAGAAGCTGTTTATTTAAATGTGAAAGTACATAAAAAAAGGAGTTAACACCAGCAATGTAATCAAACACTTACATTAAGTTCAACATTCTATAAATCTGAACCAGTGCAGCTTGTTCGACTGCTTTAACAAAGCTGCTAACGCTAACGCCGTTCCTACAGCTCGTACATCCTTAGTACAGCCTCCGAGTCCCGGTGGCTCCAATATAAATGCTGCCGATGGGACTAGCCAAACTAGAAATGCAGGAAAAAAACAAATGGTTCTTATTCAGTCACTGTTTTCAGCTAACTTCAGTTGTTAGAACTTCTAATTTATGTTCCAATTTAGTCCATAGACAGTGTAAGTTAAGCAAAAAGCCCCTGCTCTATTTGCAGTGGGTAACATAAGCAGATGTGAGACCCCCATGTTAAACCCATTCTCCATCGCTAACTGGAGAAAAAAAACGTAGAATATCACAGAGCTGTAGCAGAGTTTATTGTAAAAGATTTACTTGCCTTCACTAAAGTGAGGACCAGTTGGTTAAGGTATGCTGGTAATAGCTCACCTAAGTGTGAATTTTGAGATGCCATAACAGCGAGAAGACAATTTTTTTTGTGGCTTATGATTGTTAATGTTATTACTACATTTACTGTTAATGTTAACTGTTGTTACTGTAGGAAGATGACCACAGCCCTTAACCCCAGACACAATGCCCCTTCTGAGGCACATTATCAGACAACCTAATAAAGATATTCTTTTTATTTTGCACCAAATAATGGAGAGTAGTATTGATAAGAGAATCTATAAGTATCAGCATCAATAAGCAGTATTGGTTTTGACAGTGGTATCGATAAAATCCTTACAAGACCACTTAAGTGACAGAGACAAATTTCTACCAAAGCTCTATGCACACTCTTTGCTCTACTCCTAGAGCATTTCTCGGAAAAAAAAGGCTCTTCCAAAATAAACCCTGTAAAGGTGAGTGAATAATTATCAAATATGGCCACCCAGATAAAAAAATAAAAAATAATGAAGCATGAAGTATCTTTGTAAAAGTGACAAACATTGCCACAAGTCACAGACACTGCCCTCATTTTTGGAAATGATCTCACAGACTTGCTTTGTCTTGATATAGTTGCTGTCACCTTTCCTGTTTGGCCTTTTTCTGGCATGTTTCTTTTTTTAAAGGGGCTATATATAAGATTTTACATGTATTCAGCAATCAAATATAGCTTTGTATTGCCAATGTGTGAAGGGATAGTAGAGGAACTAATAAATGGAGACCTTCCCCAATTTCCTCCATTGCCCCTAACAACCTGTGGGCTGATTTTTATGTAATGCTATGTATAGAGCTCATTCTACGCCACTACAGTCAACAGTGTGCAACGCAAGACAACGCAAGCTGTGAAATGGAGATGGATCAACACCAACACAAAGTACACACAAGAATAATTTATAAAAAAAGTTTTATCCCTAGTGAAAGGCATGGGAATAATGAAGACCTTCGATTGCTTTTGGGGATCAAAACAGACCCACAACTCATTGTTGTCATAGAAACAAAACCTGCATGCAGCGTTTTTTCTCTCACATCACAAGTGCTTCATCCCAGTTCTCTCCAGCCGCCCTGCCCTGCCTGGCTATTGTTCGCTAATGCTTGTAATGATATGCTGGTTCGCCGGCGTAATTTGCCGTTTGGTTACGAAGCACAATGCCGGAGTCATGCAGTGCATTTATGTTGGAGCTAGTTGGCTAACCTTAGCATGCTCGCTAACGTTATGACTACCAAAATACTATCTCAGTGTGTATGTCACTTATCTAGCTTGACAAATAACTTCGGCAGCTAACATGACAAACGGTGTTGACTTTATAAATTATGTAGCAGAACAAAGCTAATGTGTATAACTACCAATTGTTTTCTATTAGCCAATATCATTGCATTATCTGCCTAGACTAAGGTTAGCCAGCCAGCTGTAAGCTGGCAACAAGCTACTATTAGCTTGTCTGCTATGGCAGACAATTTGCCAGTTAGGCAACGCAGCAAAACACCTTCGAGTAGATAACATCAGCTAACTCACGCAGACTCCCGAGGCTGATCTGGTAATTGACAAAATTGCTGTTTGGTTACGAAGCACAATGCCAGATCCATGCAGTGTAGTCATGTTTGAGCTAGTTGGCTAGCCATAGCATGCTCGCTAACGTTCTGACAACCAAAATACTATGCATGCATATAGCACCTTTAACATTTCATGTATGTTTATAGCTTTCCTAATTTTGTTTTAGATAGATAGATAGATAGATAGATGTTCTTCATATATATTTTTTACAGACAACACAATTGCTGTCTTAATTACATTCACAAACAACGTTTATTACAGTGAATAAAATATTCCATTAATGTACCCCTCTGGTCACCAGGAGTTGTTTGGGATGGATGGAAAACGTATGTATATGACTCCAGAGTCCCAAGTTTGTTTCCGATCTCCCACCTGTAGTTAAGTTAAGGCAACAACATCGCTCCCTAGGTTAGGGAATGATTGTGACAGTGTGTTGCAAGTATGCCTATTTTCACAGAAACAAAAGAAATACGTCCTCTAAACATTATAGTAGACTACTATTCTACTAGTAATATCCACAGTATCAATATCAACATTTTTGTGACTTGCAAGTGTGATATTTACTTACATTTCTTCATTGTGGCAATAGAAAACATAATTCAGCCAGCATTGTGTTTCTCCAAAAAATGTAATTGATGTTGAAAACTGGTTACATGATATTAATTGTCTCGTTGCTATTCTTGCTTTGGGCTTAGTGCTCTATGCAGTTTGGCAGACTTTGTGTCTCCATGCTCATGTAAATGTGGGTGATATAGTCCATCTCCTTGGATGTACCAAGCCTCTATATTTTTCTGTTGACTTACATTCCCGTCTTCTCTTTTCTCCAGCAATGAGCTGCCTTGAGGCACAGCTCTATGCAACCCAGACCAGCCAGACTGACAGCAGATAGCAAAAACTAACCATGTTAGCTCTCCCTGACGCTGAGCATCCTCTGCAGTATACCTGGAGTAGATTAGGTTGGTTTTCTTGCCTCATTCGCCCTCATTCAAAATCAAATAAGACTACTGTTGGTCGTTGCCTCCAAGCCAGCCTATGGCACACCTGTGCAATAATCATGCTGTCTAATCAGCATCTTGATATGCCACACCTGTGAGGTGGATGGATTATCTCGGAAAAGGAGAAGTGCTCACTAACACATATTTAGACAAATTCTTGAAAAATATTTGAGAGAAATAGGCCTTTTATGTATATAGAAAAAGTCTTAGATCTTTGAGTTCAGCTCGTGAAAAATGGGAGCAAAAACAAAAGTTTTGCGTTTATATTTTTGTTCAGTGTACTTATCATGTCAATGGAAAGAACCAACGGTTAGTCTTTGTTAAAAAAGTTTTCTCTCCTCATTCGGGTGTATATTTGGCAACTATCATGTTTCTTTTTCTTTTTGTCAAAGATCATCATCCATAATCGATTAACTTATTGGACACTCTTCCCTGTCACTCGGTCTCTCCCATACCTGGAGCAGCATCTCTGAAGAGATTAAAGAGAAGCAAGATGAGCAGATAAAAGTAGTTTTGTGAACAAACACCAAAATGTGGTGGAGAAATATGAAGCACAGTTATAATGGTATAACGATATAACTTTATATAACATATATATTACATATTGCTGCAATGCCTCCCCTCACACGCTCACCGTGAATGTTTCTTACTATTACCTGCTGCCTTCACACATCGTCTCAACCTGACTTCTTGTGGACATTTTACTAGGAGGCTGGCAGGATAAAGTCAGCATAATGTTGGGGTGAAAAATTTGGCAGTTTGCGTTGCACATGAAGCCCACCCGGAAAATGTTGTTCTTGTTTAGTGAGTGCTTAACCCAAATCTGTAAGATGTGCTAATTAAAATTCAGAGTCAACCTGATAGCCTCCACTGCTGATATTATCAAATCAAATCAAATTTTATTTGTATAGTGCCAAATCATAACCAGAGTTATCTCGATATTATGAAGGCTTTCCTTCAGATAGCACAAGTAGAAATGGGCAAAGATGCTGTTATGTTCCTGAGGCTTCATGGGCCTTCAAAAAATGACTGTAAAGATGATTTGCGCATCATGAGAATGAGTAGAGTGGTGTTTGGAGTGTCACCCAGCCCATTCCTATTAGCTGGAACGATAAGAAAACATATCAAGCAGCCCAGGGCATTGGAAGCATTGAGAGATTCTCTCTCATGGATGACTTCATCTTCAGTTCATGTGATGTGGAAGGAGCCTTTTCAGTTGCCACAACTCTAAGAGATTCTGTCCCATGCTGGCATGAACCTGTGCAAATGGGTAACAAATTCACCAGATTCGAGAGCCAGGTGGACTGAAAGTGGAATGGAACACACACAAGAAACAGACACTTCTGGAAATGTACAGAAGGTGTTTGGATTAGAATAGAGATCAGAGAAGGATGATTTTGTGTTCAATTTAAAGAGACAACTGGACACTTTAAGGGCAAAGAAAACACAAAGAGAAACGCGGAATTATTAACTATGCTTAAGGAGGTAGAGTGTTGAACTTCAGGCCTCTCTCATATATGCTTAGTGATGCATCAGAGCCTCAGCCACTCACACCCTCTCATTTCCTAGTTAGGGAAAGATTAACTTCTCTACTACAACAATGCTTCCACCATCTCAGGCAACCAACAGAGAGGACATGGGTCAGAGATGGAGGTACCGCCTGAGACTCTTAACCAGCTTTTGGTCCAGCTGGAGAAAGGACTACTTGACGGTCAAATAGAGATCAGCACACAAGTGCAAGAGACCGACACCCGCTGTGCTGAAGGTTGAAGATGTGGTCCTGATGGGTGAGGATAACATGCCCCAGCAGACCTGGAAAAAAAAGGATAGCAGAACTGTTTCCAGGGAAAGATGGACTAATTAGCTGCTGTACTGTTCATATTTCTTCAGACAATTTGTTGAAAAGGTCCGTTCAGTTGATTTACCCATTCGAGATCAGTGACGGACTGAATAGTGAACTATTGTTCATCGGGCTGGAGGATGTTATGAATTGTTTTGTTGAAGGTAACAAAATACTGTGATACATGTTACTGTTTTGTTACATGTTATTACTGAAAGTAAAATGTGTGAAATATAATGATAATATTATGGTAATTATTTAGTATTATACGGTGGGTGTTCACAGGAAATGCTTTTATTTTGAAGTCCCAGGAAATAACCTGTGCAGTGTTGTTGTCTAGTTTGATGTTATGAAGTCGAGATGTTGGTGCAGAAGTCCATGATGCTAACCCTTTCCTTTGTAAAACTGTATATTTGTGAGCAGTAAATACTTTGAACTGTGAAATGTGTTCAGTAAATACTTTGAACGTTTGAATGACACCCAATTTGGGTCATCATTGGAGCTTTCACTACACAATATTTTCCCTCTGTTTCAATTTATTTATGCTAAGCTAAGCTAACCAGAAGCTGGCTGTACAGACTTATTCAATTCTATCAATGTATTTTCTCAGCTAGAAAAACAGTGAGTGTGCACAAACTAAAGCTTGCCTGGGTCAAAGGATATGTATGTTTCATTATAATTGCAAATGCAAAACAAAAAGAAATGTGCATGCAGCATGTTTTCTATGTCAATTGGAGCATTGATGATAGCTTCTGCCAGAGGTTTCTTTCCTTTCTTCTCTACTCCTTTAGTCTCCTCAACTAATGTCCGATTTCCAACTCAGTCTGCAAATTCTTACCAAATAAAAAGACTCAAAAATCTCTTGCTCATCATCATCCTCATCCCTTGCCCTGCCCCTTCTAGTTGACCTATTAGCCACAAAAACCAACTTCCCAACAAGGCCCTAGCCTACATAGCGTAATACTGTTCTCTAAACTGTACTGAGTCTGACTAACCCGGCTTACAGAGTTTCTAATGCACAAGAGCTCTAAACACAAGGCAACATAGTCCACATCCAAGTTTAAGCCTGTAGCATTAGTCATATTATTTAGTTGTCATTTACACACAGTAACAAAATAAAATATTGTATTTGAATGGGCTAAAGTTCTGGTTTTAGCAAAATCAGAAATACTTCATTCATAGTGCACTGCAAATATAATAAATTAAAAGCAAAACAGAGGTTTCTAAGAAAACGTGTATATGCTTTTAAATAATAAATGCTCTTTTGACTCTTGTTTTTCACCAGAAGGTTTTTCTTCTCCTTTTTTACACCAGTGATATTGGCTACATAACTATGTGTGGTATGTTGTTCACAAACAACATCACATGAGTAGCCTACTGTCCTAACTTGGACATTATGAGAACGCTTGTTTGAGATAATGGAGACTACAGTATGGTTTGTTTCTCTGGAATGAGCATACATGATCAATCTACCACCCTATACTCATTAAGTTGCACAGTAAGTTGGTTTTTAAATACATGTTTTAAATGTAGTTTGAAAAATACCACAATGTTGCACATGCAAAAAGACTCAAGAATAGAAGAAGAAGGAATTGAAAATTAGGTTAAATTATTAAAGATTTGATACTTCTAGTATGTAGAATCTAGAGACTGCTGTAATGTTAATGTTAATGAGCTCACGATCAACCAACTAGTGAACCTGACTGTGTGCACTGAGCAAGCAGAAGGTTAAAGTAGGCCACTGCCCTCATGCACAGATAAGCCTGAGCACTAGAAGACTACAGCTAAAGCAGTGAACAGATGGCTCTGCACATACAGCCCTGGCCAAAGCCACATACACACACACACAGACACACACACACACAATGCCCAAAAATATAAAGTTCCTACTTCAGGCGAGTATAGTAATCACAAGTATGCAACTCTAATCAAAGTCCTTACTCCTTCTTACGGCACATGGTTATTGGTATGTTGTTTTAAAGTCGAGATGAAACTGCATTTCAAGAATATCTAGCTTCCGTATCGTGACGTATTTCCGAGTGAAACGGGACGTGCAGGCGGGACATATCATTAGAGGGATTTGATTTGATCGTTGAGAAGTGGGCGTGTCATATCATTCTTGGCGCTCTGCGGCTTAATGTTGCAGATTGATTGACAGGTGGATGTCATGATATTATTGGTTAAAATCGGTTGGTACTAGCTTACATAAGCACACGTGATATTTTGTTTTACAGAAAGAAAAAATAATTTGATATAAGAATACAAAGAAATTGATTTTCTGTATTTTTTTTGGCCTATATTGTCAAATAGATGCACAATATTACCAGGGATGTGATCTAAAAGGATTAAAATGACATTTTTCATTTCACCTTGACTTTAAAGGACAGCTAAGGAACCCGACATGGATTTCCCCAAACCAACAGACTCTATACCTGTCAGCCGACGCCTACCTCACAGCTCTCAGACAATCTTTCTCTGTAGTAACTCCATTCTTTGTCAGATCGCTTTGGCTCTCTCCATCTCCCCAGCAACGTTTTGAAACTCCTCCTGGGGGATCCCAAGGCATTCCCAGGCCAGGTGGGATATATAATCCCTCCAGTGTGCTCTGGGTCTACCTCTGGGTCTACTCCCCATTGAATCGGCCCGGAAAACCTCCACAGGGAGGTGCCCAGGAGGCATCCTAATCAGATGCCCAAACCACCCCTCTAATTGAATTGCAAATGCACATTTCTTATAACATATATAGCAAATGTATTGCCTGTAAGTACTCTGCTGATGTTTAGGAAAAAAATTGATCTAAAACCAGTTGTGTTGTGTTAAGGCAGCACTGGTTTCCTCCCTGTAATACATGGTAGGAATGGTTGCAAGCATATGGTAACTGTGTGTCATTTTTTCTCCACAATATGCAGTGGTTCCCAAACTGAAGCTATGAAAGCTAAAGTACAGGTTTGGGCATTCCAGCCCTTGTGGATAGAAAAGTGAGGTTTTGTGTTTCAGAAGGAACGTGCTGTGAAGTTGTAGGACGCGATGGTGTTGCATTGCCCGCTGCCACTTTGTTTACCTGTTGCTGTCTTGCATGCGCAGAGTTAGTAAGGATGCGAGATGGCTCACCACTCAGCAATTATTTAGGATTTCCACGCACAGCATGAAAAAAATGTGCAACAGTCTTCGGGTCCACATCTCTGTGTGCAGATATTCTCACAAATGAAGAGCGTGCTCAGCCCCTCCTGCAGTCATTTGACAACTTACCTCAAAGCTTGTGTGCATCTTAAATGGCCCTATTTACACGGCAGAAGGCATACTGTCTAAAGCGCATTGTGCTAAGTGATTTAGGGCGTGTCCGACCCACTTTTGCTAGTTACACAGCGCACAATCTAGGTGAAAACCGAGGCACGGGGCGCAAAGAGTTTGGCTTAAGTCCCTGGATTATTCATAGGAGTGTTTTCAGCATAACATGAATCAAACCTATCAGAGTGTCAGCTGTCATTCCCTTTAAGAGCCTGGTGCGCCTACAGGCAGGCGTGTTGCTATTTACAGGGTGGATTTCAGTCATTCTTCTTGCATAAACCGGACTCAGACCAGCATATTTAACTTGTTTCTTTCCACTGTGCTCCTACACACGCAGAACACACACAGGTCACTGTACGATACATGTCGAAGCACTGATTGATGTTAAAGCTACTAAAGCAATCCCACTGATCAGCAGAAACGAAAATGAAGAGAGACGGACATCTATGCTCTGTACGGTGGCGGAAGATTACTTACTATTTATTATTTGGGCGCTGGGCATGAAAATGACGACTGCGTCGGGTGGAAAATAGTAACGACACTTGCACTGCACGCTTTGGCACTTCATGCTGGGTGTACGATCGGGCCCAAAGTGACTAACTGCGGCCCCCAGATAATGTAGCTAAGCAAGAACATCTCAGATGCGGATGTTGATGATGTAGATGGCAGCATTGTTGTATAGTGCTCATATTTCTATTCGTTACACCTAATTGTCCCTTTGCCATTTGCTGCCGTTATTAATATATATAATATTACATATAATATTATATAATTTAATATATATAATATTAATATTAAGTTAATTGCTGATGAACATGATGGTGAAAGGTTGGTGGGGTTAATGATTTCAATTCAGATGTGTTTATTTTCATAACAATGGCAGCCTTTTTGTATAATCCTCTTATAATTACAAAGTCTTGAAAAAGGGACAAAAATGTTTTTAAAAAATGTTGCTGTGCATGTTACCTCTATGGATGGAATTAAATAACAGATTTGTTGGTAATTTTGTTGTGGTGCCATAAATTAACTTGATGTTAACCTAAATGTTGATATGGCACATTAAGTGACTGGAAATTTTTAAAATACCACAATAGCTGAGGGTAGTATTAATTACTCTTTGTGCGGCTTTTTACACTTAGCATCTCTGTAAGCTACTTTATAAAAGGCGATTTGTTTTGTTTGAAGAAAATTGACTTAGTCCAAATAAAAAAAAAACTTTTTTTAGTAATTGTATCTTTTCTGTATTAAAGTTGCAGTTTTAGAGAGCGGACTTTGCTCTAAAATTTGAAAGATCACAACCTCCAGGTTCCTCCCCCTATCTCCCACGGTGCTCATTCCTGCCTCAAAAGCCCTCCCTGCAGAGGAGGCTATCATGCATGCGCAGGCTCGCTCTCTCTTCACTCTTTCTTTTTAGCTTGCTTTTCCTCATTTCTTGTCTTCTGTTTAATGGTCTTTGTCGTATAAGCCAAGTTGGCAATAGAGGGATGGGCAGTTTTTTCATTCCTGGTAGTTGTTTTTAAGCCTTTGTGGACACACAAACCGGCTGATGCTGCGCACACTGAAGAAATTAAGCTTGACCGTGTGAGCATGCGCAGAGTAGTGGTGCTGCGCAGCCTGAGAGACTGCTCGGCTCTGATTGGTTGTGTGTTTCAGGAGCGTTGGATTCTTGGACAATTGCCATTAGGAGCAGTAGGAGGAGCCAGAGGAATATAATTTTTTTTTTTTACAGATTATCTCTCTCATGTACCACTGCATGTTTAAAGTGACAGTTTGAGTAAATATGACAAAAAAGTTAGTTTTAATAATGTTACCTACTACAGCTTGAAGGCACTGCATTTATCTGTTAAAATGTCCTGTTCCTGTCTGGTAAAAAACTAGTTCGGCTTCATGCTATAAGAAGCTAACACTTTGAGACACACCAACTGTGATCTTTCTTCATTACCCACCATTGTGAAGTTGAAGCCGAGGGAGAGAAAGGATTCTTCATACTTCATTGTCTTTAATTAGTTGTGCTGTTTGGTATTAATTCATCATCAGTCTTACGTTTACCTGGCAGTCCTTTTACAAAATTGGCCCAGCTGTTCTAGCAGTGCAGCACTGTGTGCATTGTTTTTATTGAGCCTTGCTGTGCCCCCCCTATCGTTACTTCGGAAACAACCCTAGGGGGTGTGCCCCCCAGTTTGGGAATCACTAGTCCCTTTCACACTTGAACCTTTCCTGACATTACCCAGGAGGGCTGCATGTGTGAATGCAAACTGCCAAATTTTTGAATCCGCTGTGAGGGATATGTGTGAGAGGGCAACTCTGGGTAATGCCAGGGTCAGACAGTCTTGAAATTTTGAGGAAATTGTCAGGAGTGGATGTGTGAAAGGGGCTAGAGAGTACTATTCCTTGAACCATCATTTAGCCTAAAGTAACTTGTAACTTGTTTGATGTCCCAGTTAGCAGTTGGCTTTGATCTGAGTAAAATAACTTGTCTGCAAAAAACAGTTAATAATACGTCTCTAGAATAATAGTGCTGGTGGAGGCAGAGTGTCTGACCAGAACAGAATTAATGTGTTTTTGAGAATAGCAAAATGTGTATCATTTAGATTTGTAAACAGTAGGCTACTGTAGTTAACATAAAGCCTGACCAAGGACCTCCCTCGTGACCTGTTTTCCACTCTTTCTTTATTCTTTTCTCTTATATTATCTAACCTTCGTCTATGCCTCATGATTAAATACAAAAAACTAAGACATCAAATATATACTTATTCACATATACGTTCTCTAACATTTGCGTTGTGTTATATAAGAAAGGATAGAGAACCAATTGACTGCATACGCGCACGCGCACACACACACACACGCGCACACACACACACACACACACACACACACACACACACACACACTCACTCTCACACACGCTCACACACAACCATGCAGTGAAATTTTTTGCCTCAGTGTGAACAGCTGCTCTCAGCTGACTCAGTCATTACATACTCTTAGTCAAGTGATGCATGTTGTTATTTAGAGAAGAAATTACAACTATTGATTGCCTTCTGAAAGCTATTTTAATATCGTTTAAAATCTGTTTGTATTCTCCCCTGTCTATTTGGGGGTGCAATTTACCAGTCCTTCTAGGATTTTGCTGGGTTTTTCTGTGACAAACAAAATTGCCCAATTTTGTGACAGCTTTTTCAAAAATTGCAATGTTCTTAACCTTTTCTTTGTGTGTGTAACACTTTACACATCCACTGTGAGCAACTGGGACAATTGCTCAAATAAAGCCATGTTTTGGCTGAGCGAGCTATTTGTCTTCTGACATCCCTTCCACTTGTTTTACATGTCAAGATGTGAAAAAAAGGGGGTTCTCAAGATGACGGCTTGAAAGGAAGTTGTGCTTTGTGGAGCTGGTGCATCATTCCGATCATTTCTACATTATAACCTTCAAAACCTATCCTTTAACTACATTGGGCAACATCACATCATTCAATGAGTACTAATAAGTACTATTCAAGGCACTCAAGCAGCAAACAAAAAAGATTTAAGATACCGACAGTTTGGTTAGTCATCCTAGCCAACAATCTAGTGAAACTATGTCTGCAGCTAGCTCACTTGATTATTTGCTTCGCGCTGCTGTGGAGGAGAGCATGTCTGAGTTCATGGCTAAAGTCACAACTGACTTGCACGTCGTCGCAGAGATAATGGATGAAAAAATTGCACCGCTAACCAAGATGCTGCTAGAGCACCGTGGTATGCTGGGCAGTCACTGTGGTCAGATCGCAGAGGCGGAGAACCAAATCTCGCCACAAGAGGATAGCAAGGCGCATCATTTCTTATGTGTCCAGTAAGAGACACAGGCAGGCAGCGCAAAGGGTAATTTTAAACTCTAGCTGGCTGAGGAAGCCTACGTTAGAAATCCATCTTCCAAGAGGCTTAAGGAAATTTCTGTACTCCGCTCCTCCCTTGATTCTCTCTTAACAAGGCATGCAGAGGTGAAAGTGAGTTCCGCTAAGCAGAAAATGCATGAACATGGTGATAAGGAGGGGAAATATTTGGCTTACTTAACAAGAAGACAAGCAGACTCCCAAACAATCTTGTTACAGATGGCTTTGGCAAAAAGAGTTATGTTATACTATAATATACTACAACTAAACACATTCTACTTCTGTTTCGAACTTCTATGAAATTGTGTATAAATAAGAACTTCAGTCTGACAATCCAAGGGTAATTAATGTTTTTTTTTCTTCCCTAAACTTGCCCATTCTCGCAGATGAGCAAAATCTGTTCTAAATGCTCCCGTTTATAAGGATGAGGTAGTTGCCACTATAAAAGGGCCAAAATGAGGGAAACGTAGGAAAAGGAACTTCATACAGAAATAACAGATAATAACCCTAACTGGTCTAATGCCTGGAAGAGTGCCAGAACATTGAGTGTGTGTAGTTAAATCAATATAACTTAAGAATTAAGAAAAAGGGCACACATCTCCCCTTGTCAACGTAATAGGTTCAAGTGCAAAACAGAAATGGTATTCTTTTAAACTGGATCTCTGAGAAACAAGGAAAGGAGTTTTGGTGTCGCACATAACGATTTTTCAAATTAGCGAGAAGCTACAGAATTTGTTGAAATGGTCAAGCAGAATGCACATGGACTGTTTGATATTTGTTGCAACTGCAACTCCACAGAGGGACTGATTTACAGAACAGCAATGTTATCGCTTTTGATTCGTGCAATGTAGCACTGCAGTGCATTTCTGCAGTGGCAAATACACACATTTGAAAAGTCATAAGAGAATCATAGTAATCTATTTAATTCCATGACCAGCAGTACATAAGCATTTCTAGTAATAGCAAAGCTCAGCCTCCTCCTCTTCAGATAATTGAATCACAGGATGAGTTAATGTACACCTCCTCCAACATTAAAATTAAAATTGTATCTAAATGTTATGGTGTTAAGTCAGAGTTATTACACCCTTTAGTCAAAAATTTATTTATAATCGATTCAGGCAATATTACAGCTATAAACATTTCTTGTCAAAATAAATATTGATAATATACTGACTAACATTTAAAAGAAAAAACTCAGAGAAGGGTTGGGCGTGTGTGTTTTTTTTTTTTTTGCTTAAACCCTTTGATGTGTTTTCGTGCCTAGGTGTTGACCAGCGTGATGATGCTTTTTAACTTATTCTGCTTTTGGTTGTTTGATGTAGGTAAAATGCTGGCTCAGCAAACACTGGCAATCAGCCTACATTCTGATACTGCATGCTGTTCAAATTTAAATCCCAGTTCATTCAGATGAAACTTTACTGTACACACACACACACACAGACACACACACACACACACACACACACACACACACACACACACACACACACACACATACACAAAGACACACAGAAACACACACCATGCTACTCTACTCTACTCTATACTCTAAAAACTGCTTAAAAAAATAATCTGAAACATGCTGAGTTGACACTCTCAAGGAAACAAGGGCTCTTTCCAAGACTGCAAATGAACCAGAAAGTCAAAAATACCTCATACATGATGTCTAATCACTACAGATACACTTTCTTGCACTTTTAATGCAACTGTATTGTTGCTAACCAGTTAACAATACATTGATATACAAAAAAAATCTTAGTAGTAAACAATGTATCTGACATCTCGTATTCGTAATACTTTCTGTTTAAGGACAAACTGTGATATCCTGTTGGCCTACAAGCATCACAAAAGCAATATTCATTAAGCACCATGCATAAATTGCATTACATTGAGGATTTACAGTTTGGGGGCATTTGATTTTGTTCATATACATGCACGGTTAAAAACTTTTCAAATTATTTTGCTAAATGGATATGTGTATATTAAAAGAATCAATGCTTTCAGCCAGCTTCACGGCGCTAAATAATGACTTGCTGCACATCTTAAGGGTCACATTCATTGACTTTAATTTAAAGACCCAGTGAGGTTCTTTTTGTTGCTCTTGCAGGCAGTCGGTTTGCACTTTGAGAGTTGCATAATGCTGTAGTCAGTCAGTGACCTCTTCCTTTGTAACAGCCGTTGATTAAGCCTTGCTCTGTGTGTGTGTGTTTGTGTGTGTGTGCGTGTGTGCGCGTGTATATGTGCTTGACAGAGCACAGCCCCAATGCCGATCACATCTGTTCAGATGCCCCTGGCACTGCCATATGGCTTGCAAACATGTTTCCTGCTGCAAACATGCCTTCACAAAAAGAAAGTTTGCAATAAAAAGAGAAAATTATTGAAAATGAATATATGTGCATGACAGAGAAAAAAGGGTGAGAGAGATAGAGTAAAGCCACTTTCCCACTGGTCAAAACACCCGTCTTTTTTGCTTAGTGGGAAAGGCTATAGTCGGCATTCAGACAGGGGTCAAATGACTCTGCAGTAGACCCAGCTAATTATCGCCTCGACTCAGATAAGTTTTGTTGGGAACACAAACCCGGGTCGACACACTAATCTCCTACACCTTTCTGGCGAGATGCTATACTCCATCTGTAACTTCTGTCATCTCATCTACAAATTCCGCCTGTGTCCGTTCAAGCAGCGCTTGAACATCGTCCCAAATTTTTCGGTGCCGAGACATCTTCATTGTTTACTAACTCTATTTTGGGCACATTTGGGACGTCAGATGGTGACGCAACAGAAAAGAGACCGACAGGAGTATACTCCACTGGCAATGGGAAAAGAGACAATCTGCATTTTGAGCAGATCTTCCTGGGTCTGAAAAACCTGTGTCAACGCGCTAATTCGATGGGAAAAGGGGTATAAGGGAAGCAAGGCAGAAAAGAGTCAGTTCTTTTGTAAGGAGCCACATGTGCTGCCCATGAGGCTGACGAGGTCTGGATCTTAGCCAAGTCTTTACCTGAATGGACTAAAGGAGAGGACACATGAAATGCCGTTATAGCATTATTTTAAGATCAATGTTCAATGTGTTTGAACCTAGATAAGAAATTCATGCACTGGGGATAGAGACAACACAACCACTACATGAAGGCCTTTAAATACCCATTGGGCTAACTACAGGCTAAAACAAACTTCTAATTGAGCTCAAGACCAGGGACACAGTGTGGACTGTAGGATGTTAAAGAACTAGTACTATGAATTATTTTTATAGTGACGTTCAACTGTCACTTCTCATGACAATGCAGTCAACATGGCCCTCGACTTCAATGTCCTGCATCTGGACTTGGCAGGAACCTGTCAGGATGCTGTTTGTGGATTTTAGCTCCGCTTTCAACACAATCCTCCCAGCTCAGCAACACGTTCTCCCAGCTGAACGTGCCTGACTCTGCCTGGTGGGGATGAGTCTGGTGGGGATGAGTCGCCTACAGGTGGGAGGTTGACCAGCTGGTGACAACTTAGAGCTTAATGTTTTGAAAACAGTGGAAATGGTTGTGGAGGAAAAACGCAGCCATACCTGCCCCATCACCCTCTGTGACTCCACAGTCTCCATTGTGGAGACATTTCGCTTCCTTGGGACCTTCATCACCCAGGACCTCAAGTGGGAGCTGAACATCACCTACATTATCCAAAAGGGACATCAGAGGATGTACATCATGCGGCAGCTGAAGAAAATCAACCTGCCTAAGACAATGATGGTGCAATTTTTTCACTGCCATCAATGATTCCATCCTCACCTCCTTCGTCAGAGTCTGGTACGTATTATTAGCTCTGTAGAGAGGGTGATTGGCTGCAATCTGCCATCTCTCCAGGACCTGTACACCTCCAGGACCCTGAGGCGTGCAGGTAAGATTGTGGCCGACCCCTCTCACCCTGGACACATTCTCTTTGAGACCCTCCCCTCCGGCAAGAGGCTGCGGTCCATCAGGACCAAAACAAGAACAGTTTCTTACACTCTGCTGCGAGCCTCATTAATAATGCCCCGGGCCAATTCTCACTCTCTCACATGACATGGACTCTCATCCAGTCCCAGAGTCATTTAACATTACATTAATGTGAAGTCTCTAATTCAGTTTTTATATGTTACAGTAACGCACACTGGATTTAAACACTGTTTTTCATTTTATACTTGCACACTGTTGTCCATTTTATACAAAGTTAAGTGGGTGAAATGGCAAGAAGACAAATCCATATCTGTCCAAATCTTGTTCTATGCAAAATATTACTCATTAAGGTTGTCTCCTCACCCTCCTCCCTATCTTCTAGCTTTCTTCAGCTTCCTCTGCTCTTTCCCATCTTTCTTTTTCTTGATTCTTTTCTCTCTTTATTCTCTTTGCTGCCTGGGCATTTCAATAAAACTGCGTTAATATTCTGAAATCAATACCTTTACTATGTTTGCTGGAGGTCAGAGACGTGGCGGTGGGGATGACAGTCTCAATAAATTACTTCAGCGAGAGACCTATTGGATTCAAATTTGATGCAATGATATACCCAGGCCTTAATGAGGAGCTTTAGGCCTTTTCTATGAAATGTCTATGTAAGTGTCATTGCATAAATGTACTATTGATAATTGATATGACCATAATTTCATGCCATAAATAAATAAATAAATACTGTAGATAGATGAATAAATATTAAATAATTTGATGTGAAGTGAAAATTGAAATCTAATGTGGTATTTGTATCATACAGTACAGGAAAATAGTGATATAGAACAAGTAGATTGGGAATATAGGAAATTAAAATGGTTGTAGTAACAAGTGCATTAGTGTAGTCTATGTATGTTTCTATGTAGGAACTAGTTTTCTACTTTACCACTATGACATAATTAGTGGATGCACTGTACAATGAAAATGTGAGCTGGTGTCGGACATGAGGCTCTGCTACACTGAACGGACGGTCAGAAGGACTTTGAGAATCTCTTTTCACTACAAGCGGCCAACAAGGTGTTTTTGTTTCACTTTTCGAAATGTCTTTGTTTTATAAATTATTTACACCAAGTGTCATTTTGTCCATGATTTGTTTCATGCTAGCTAATGTACTGTATCATTTGGTGATGCATTTGTATTATGCTTATTCAATTCTAGTTCTCATGGCGTGAGTAAGGCGTGATGACATGACAAAAAGTGGATTGATCAAAGAAAACATGCCCAAGAAATGAACGCCCATAAGAACAGACCTGTGTCTGTGTGTGGTGAAAAGAGCTACAGTCTGGGTTCTGGTTCTGCTCAAGTTTTCAGCCTCTTAAAAGGAAGTTTTTCCTTGCCAATGTGCCGACTGTTACTAAGTTGATTTATGTCGGGTCTCACGCTAAATAATATTAAAAAAGTGTACAGTTTAGACCTGCTCTTTTTGTAAAGTGTCTTGAGATAACTTTGGTTATGATTTGGCACAAAATAAATACAATTTAATTGATTGATTGATTGACTGACAACCACCCCCCTTTTTTTATTTATTAAAAACTCTTTTTTGTTTATTGTATTATAGACTCTTGAATTATATGTTCTATTTCAAGTGATTGTGATTACAATATCCTTTGTTGTTATGTGTATTTATCATGCTGAGACTATTTATTCCATATCCAATTTTTTCCTATTGACTATTTATGACAACACTCGTTTTTTGTAATGATTACTTATATCAAATATTTATGGAAACAATTTGCTCATGTTAACTATTTAGTGCAACAATTTTTAATTTTCACTATTTAAGATGCATGTATTTATTCATATGTTGGTGTAGTTCAGCCTCTAGGCCACTTGACAATATATAAGTGAACCTCACTTTACATTCTGTTTCATGACTCTTCCTAGCCACGCCCTGAGGAAGACCCGATGAGGGTCTAAACCGAATGGCTTTTATTGTCTTTGATATTGATGTTTTTTACGGGAGATGCCTGAAGAAAGCCCAGTGGCTTCCCTCCCACGGGGATGGGGGTCTGTTGGTTTTGTGGGAATCTGTAATTGAGTGTGTAAGGGGTATGGGGGTGGGGCAGTGAATATGTTGCTTGATAAACTATTGATCTGCACATCTATGTGTGCCAAGGTTCACTAAGGTTCCTCAGGGTCTGACTGACAGTGAACTGGGCCACACATGCTGAGCTTGGTGTAACTTTTGTCATGTGATTATGGTACACACATTTGTTTGGAATATACAACAAATCGCTATCTAAAGGGCCTTAAAGTGGCTCATTATACGGAGAGGCTGTTTTTTGGGGGAGATCCTATGTTTGTCGTAAAAAATTGTAAGAATAATAGTAATAGTACACTAAAAAAAATGAATCATGGCATAGTTTATTATTAATTGCTTAAATCATCATATTTTCAAACTGTATTTATTCAAATTCCTTAGAATCAGTGTAAATCTGTTAATTGTGAAAACAATTACATTTAATCAGTTAAAACGTATGAACATGGTTTAAATATATCTAGCTGTGAAACAAAGCAAGATTCAATTAGTTAAAATGTATGAGATTGGTTTACATAATAATAATGACGCAGTTACTACTGAGTTACTACACCAGTGGGGGCAGCAACGCACCGAACTGTGCCTACTCTGCCGGAAAGCAGCAGAAGAAGAGTTCTCTCCGCCAGCATTTGCATTTATTGGATCAAAGAGGTCAATTGCTCCGAGGTCTGGAGCTCAGCCAACAGGTCGGAACTCAATCAAAGCGTAACATGACGGTGATATGGCTGTCTATCTGCTCTGCTCTCTGTCTGTCTGTAGCACCGTAACATCGTAACTTTAACATCTTTATGAGTTGGAAAGGGACAAAACGTCTTCATTTGCCGTTATGTGAATGAGAACAGTCCGCACGCGTGTGTTTCTCACTGCTGGAAGGAGCTGCAGGTGTGCTTCGGGCAGAGTAGACAGACGCGCACTCTGGCAGCGATATCATTTCCCATCATGCCTGCCGCCTAGTGCTGACTGAGGAGTTTAAGTTGTAAAGTTTGCTATTTATGTTCCGAAATGCAAAAAAAATATTTTGTTAGTGTTTTTAATATGTCTGTTTACAACATATGTTATGCATATGTTGGTAATTGTCATTTTTGTGCTGGTTTATAGTTTAACCATGAGTGAGGAGGCTGTTACATTTCTTGACTTCAGCCGTATTTTGTCAAGACATGTGAGTCAGTCTCTCACTGTCAAAATTAAAACTGCGCCCTCTGCCTGTCAGAAGATGCACTGGCATTTACCTGCAGCACTGCTAAAAATTGAATGTACATATATCGGAGGAGTTCAACGCCAATACCGATATATCTGCAAAGTGCGAATATCGGGCAATAAAATCGGTCGGGCTCTACTCAATATTAAGCATTTAAAACACATAGGATTTATTAATAATAATACATACATCCTGGTTATTATGAATTTGAAACAAATAGGCTTTATTAATATTAAATACATTAACCTGGTTCTTATGAATTTGAAACACATTGGGTTTATTCATACTATTCCATAAATCTCATTCCTACTTGTTTCATTTATGTTTGACTGACAAATATGCGTCACATTAAGTTTATTAGTTTGTTTATGTTAAAACTAAGTAATCCAAATGGATGGACATTTTATATGTAATTAGAATACATAAATCTTAAATATTGGGCCTAAATATTTCTGTGAGTGTACCTACAGCTGTGACATAAATATAGGAGTAAAAGGTGCAGTATGTCCATGTTAATGTGGAATAAAAGGGGAAATGGTCTGCATGTATATAATGTTTTTATCCTAAGCAATTTACTTCTTATTCACAAATTCACACACACACACACTGATGCCATGCAAAGTAATTTAGTACAGCACAGACAGGAGATGCCAGAGAGCAAACCACTTACCCAGCCATTTGTTACAAATCCACTCCAGAACTACAGCCATCAAGTAGTTTACTGTAATATAAAGTAGCATTAATGTAGAGAAAAAAATATACAAAGTACAAGTATCTCAAAATTACTCTTAAATAGTGTACCTATGTAAATGTACTTTTGAAGAATAAGGATCATCTGGCATTTGGAGCTGAAACCCAGACATGGAAACTTGCATTCTTCCAAATAAACTAAGATATGTTTGCTTGTCGATCCCTTCCACTTTACAGTAGTGTAGGTAAATTCAGGGGCTACATACAGTACGTGAGCTATCGTACATAATCCTTCCAACCCCTCTTGCTCTCTCTAGCTCCGTCTCTCTTTACCTTTTGCACTATATCCTATCTTTGAAGTAAAATCTATATGAGCTGGACAGCAAGACAATGGTTTTATAAATAGGGCTTTACATTTATCTTCAGGGGTTTAAAATAATGAAGGCTCGATGTGATGGTTTAATGTTTCCCTCAAAGGAAAGAGAAATAACAAAATAGCAGTTAGCTCAATTGATTTCTGAATGTGTGTTTGAAAATGACAAATACACTAAATGCTTATATGCACATCCACATTCGCACAGTGTGGCAATAGAAAGAAGGGCTGCAACTAATTATTTTAATAATCGATTAATCTGTCGATTATTTCTACGATTAATCGATTATTATTACGTATTCTCCAACTACAGGCCCATTTCCAATCTTTCATTTCTGTCTAAGGTTCTGGAAAAAACAGTTGCAACACAACTTCAGGATCACCTCAAACATAACAACCTCTTTGAGAAGTTTAAGTCTGGTTTCCGCCCTGGCCATAGCACAGAAACAGCCTTGGTCAGGGTCACCAATGACCTCCTGATGGCAGCAGACACCGGTTCCCCATCTCTACTCATCCTCCTGGACCTAACAGCTGCTTTTGACACAGTTGATCACAACATCCTCCTTCACCGTCTGAAATACACCATTGGACTCTCCGACAATGCACAAAACTGGTTCACCTCATCTCTGACCGTCAGAACCGAATACATCGCCCTGGGCAAGGCAAGGTCACACACCCACAATGTCACCTGCGGTGTCCCTCAGGGCTCGGTGCTGGGCCCCACCCTCTTCACCCTCTATCTGCTCCCCCTGGGCAATCTCATCAGCAGGCATGGGGTTTCTTACCATTGCTATGCTGATGATACACAGCTCTACCTACGGACAACTCCCACTTCTCCTTCTCCCCTGTCAACATCCACACTCATCACCTGCCTGGAGGAGATAGAGGCGTGGATGAAGCTCAACTTTCTTCAGCTGAACAGGTCCAAAACAGAAGCCATCCTTGGCACACCACATCAGCTCCGCTCTTCCACCATCACCAATATCACCTTCTCTGGCCAAAGCATCCCCCTTTCCACATCTGTCACCAACCTGGGTGTTAAAATGGACCCCCAACTCACTTTGGACATCCACAACAAACACCTCTGTAAAACATCATTCTACCACCTCAGGAACATCGCCAAACTCCGTCCAATACTCACCCTGGCAGATGCCGAGAAGCTCGTTCACGCCTTTGTCTCCTCCAGGCTCGACTACTGTAATGGACACCACAGTATGTTTGTTGATGCTTTTGTGTGACGTGTGTGAGCGTATTGCGTCAGGTGAGCGTATTGCGTCATTTCCTGTTTTCTCGCTGCTACTGTGCTGTTTGTAGCTGCTGCTAGAGCTCGAGCTAAATCGATTAATCTGCTGTAATTATCATCACTGTGGTTATTCAGCTGCTGTGTACTTAAACAGACACTAGTTTTCATCAAGCACTCTCGTTGTTGCATTAGCGTCATATCTGCTAAACCCTTAACTTTATACTCGCTTAGCCGTTAGCTTAGCAGCTAGCTTAATCAATTGAAATGTCTTCTCCTTCTCCCTCCTGCTCTCCTGATCTGCCCTGTTCGGTGTGTCAGATGTTTAGCTCTACCTCGACCTCCTTTACGGATAAGGGTACTTGTATGAAATGTAGTATTTTTGGAGCTATGGAGGCGAGGATCACGGAATTAGAGACGCGGCTCCGCACCTTGGAAAACCAAGCATCACTAGCTGCTGTAGTCAGCAGCAAGCCCCCAGGGCCAGTAGCCGGTGCGGGCCGACCTAGCGTAGCTTCTCCCCCGGCAACTCCCGAGCAGCCGGGATGCAGTGGCTGGGTTACTCTCAGAGGGAAGCATAGCCGCAAGACGAAGCACACGGTTCACCACCAACCACTTCACGTTTCGAACAAGTTTTCCCCACTCAGCGACACACCCGCTGAGAAACCAACTCTGGTTATTGGCAGCTCCATAGTCAGAAACGTGAAGTTAGCGAAGCCAGTGGCCATAGTGAAATGTATTCCTGGGGCCAGAGCGGGCGACATCGAGTCAAATTTAAAACTGCTGACAAAGGATAATCGTAAATTTGATAAGATTGTAATTCATGTCGGCGTTAATGACTCCCGGTTACGTCAATCGGAAGTCACTAAAATTAATGTTGAGTCGGTGTGTGTGCATTTGCAAAGACGATGTCGGACTCCGTAGTTTTCTCTGGACCCCTGCCCAATCTGACGAGTGATGACATGTATAGCCGCATGTCATCATTCAACCGCTGGCTGTCGAGGTGGTGCCCAGCAAACAATGTGGGCTTCATAGATAACTGGCAGACATTCTGGGGAAAGCCTGGTCTTATCGGAAGAGACGGCATTCATCCCACTTTGGATGGTGCAGCTCTTTTGTCTCGTAATATGGCTAAGTTTGTTAGTCGTAAAACCTGACAAACCAGAGTTGAGACCAGGAGGCAGAGCTGTAGTCCTACACACTCCTCTGAGCTTCCCTGTGAGCAGTTTCCCAGCCACAATGTTAATGTTATAGAGACTGTGTCTGCCCCCCAACAACCAAAGTTATGCCAAAAAATATGAGAATTAAATGTGGTCTGGTAAATATCAGATCCCTGTCATCTAAAGCTCTATTAGTGAACGATCTGATATCAGATTATCATATTGATTTACTCTCTTTAACTGAGACTTGGCTGTGTCAGGAAGAATATGTCAGCTTAAATGAATCCACTCCTCCCAGTCATCTTAATACTCATATTCCTCGAGACACTGGTTGAGGTGGTGGAGTGGCAGCTATCTTCAGTTCTAGTCTTCTAATCAACCCTAGACCAAAACTTAGTTTCAGCTCTTTTGAAAGCCTTGTTCTGAGTTTTTCACACCCAGCCTGTAAAACTTTACAGCCTGTTTTATTTGTGATAGTATACCGCCCTCCTGGCGCATACTCTGATTTTCTAACTGAATTCTCAGTTTTTATCAGATTTAGTCCTGAGTTCAGATCAAATAATTATTGTAGGGGACTTCAATATTCATGTAGATGTTGATAATGATAGTCTTAGCATGGCATTTATGTCCCTTTTGAACTCTATTGGTTTCACTCAAAGTGTAAACCAGCCTAATCACCGCTTTAACCACACCCTCGACCTTGTTCTAGCTTATGGCCTTGAAACCGAAACCTTAATTGTCTTCCCACAAAATCCTCTTTTATCAGATCACTATTTAGTAACATTCGATGTCCTATTAACCGACTACTCTCCAGTTAACAAAAATGTACTCACAAGATGTTTGTCTGATAGGACTGTAGCTAAATTTAAGGAAACAATTCCAGCTGCTTTTAATTCTTTACCACATCTGTTTACTACAGAAAGCTCTTATGCTAATGTTAGTCCATCTCAGCTTGATCAGTTTGTTGATAGTACTGCAGGTTTGCTGAGAAGTACTCTAGACTCGATTGCCCCCTTAAAAAAGAAGATTATTACACGACAGAGGCTAGCTCCATGGTATGACTCAGAAACTTGTAACTTGAAGCAAATGTCGCGTAAATTTGAAAGAATGTGGCGATCCACCAAAACAGAAGAGTCTCGTTTACTCTGGCAAAATAGTCTTAATAAATACAGGAAGGCCCTACGGCATGCTCGAGGTGTCTACTACTCCTCCCTCATAGAAGAACATAAAAACAATCCCAGGTACCTTTTCAGCACTGTAGCCAGGCTGACAGAGAGTCACAGCTCCACTGAGCCAAGTATTCCTATAGGCCTCAGCAGTGATGATTTCATGAGCTTCTTTAATGACAAAATCCTAAAGATAAGAGACAAAATTTGTAACCTCCTGCCGTTAACTGGTGCAGATGTATCTTTGGAAACCGCTCAAAAACCTGATGTTTACCTTGACTGTTTTTCTCCAATTGACATTCCTGAGCTAAATTCTCTGATATCTTCGTCTAAACCATCAACCTGTCTTTTAGACCCGATTCCAACCAAGCTGCTTAAGGAAGTCTTTCCCTCAATTAGCACTTCTTTACTAGATATGATCAATATGTCTTTATCGACGGGCTATGTACCCCAGTCTTTTAAACTAGCTGTAATTAAGCCACTTCTTAAAAAGCCTACCCTAGATTCAGGCACCTTAGCTAACTATAGACCTATATCTAACCTTCCTTTTATCTCAAAGATCCTTGAGAAAGCAGTCGCTAATCAATTATGTGACTTTCTTCATAACAACAGTTTATTTGAGGACTTTCAGTCAGGATTTAGAGTCCACCATAGCACTGAGACAGCACTTGTGCGAGTTTCAAATGATCTACTTACTGCTTCAGACAGAGGACTTCTCTCTGTACTCGTCCTGTTAGATCTTAGTGCCGCTTTCGACACGATAGACCATCACATCCTGTTACAGAGATTAGAACATTTAATTGGCATTACAGGATCTGCACTAAGTTGGTTTAAATCTTATCTATCAGATCGATCTCAGTTTGTTAATGTTCATGATGTGTCCTCTGTGCAAACCAAAGTTAGTCATGGAGTTCCACAAGGTTCTGTGCTCGGACCGATTCTTTTTACCTTATATATGCTTCCTCTGGGTAATATCATGAGGAAACACTCCATTCATTTTCATTGTTATGCAGATGATACTCAATTATACTTATCTATGAAGCCAGACGAAACCAATCAGCTATCTAAACTAGCAGCATGCCTTAAGGACATAAAGATCTGGATGACTAGAAACTTTCTGCTACTTAATTCAGACAAAACTGAAGTTATTGTGCTCGGCCCAAAACACCTTAGAGACTCTTTCTCTAATGATATAGCTGCCCTAGATGGCATCAGCCTGGCATCCAGCACTACTATTAGGAATCTGGGAGTTCTATTTGATCAGGATATGTCCTTCATCTCCCACATAAAACAAATATCAAGGACAGCCTTCTTTCATCTTCGCAACATAGCAAAAATCAGACACATCTTGTCTCAAAACGATGCAGAAAAACTAGTCCATGCATTCGTTACTTCCAGGTTGGATTATTGTAACTCGTTACTATCAGGCTGCCCTAATAAGTCACTAAAAACTCTGCAGCTGGTACAAAATGCTGCAGCACGTGTGCTGACAAGAACTAGGAAGAGAGATCACATCTCTCCTGTATTAGCTTCTCTGCACTGGCTTCCTGTAAAATCTAGAATAGAATTTAAAATCCTTCTTCTTACTTACAAAGCTCTTAATGGTCAGGCACCAACATATCTTAAAGAGCTCATAGTGCCATATTACCCCTCTAGAACATTGCGCTCCCAGGATGCAGGCCTGCTTGTGGTACCTAAAGTCTCTAAGAGTAGTGTTGGAGGTAGAGCCTTCAATTACCAGGCCCCCCTCCTCTGGAACAATCTACCAGTCAAGGTCCGGGAGGCAGACACCCTCTCTTCTTTTAAGAGTAGACTTAAAACTTTCCTCTTTGACAAAGCTTATAGCTAGGGCTGGCTCAGGCTTGGACTAGCCCATAGTTATGCTGCTATAGGTTTAGACTGCCGGGGGGATCTGACACACCAAGCTTCTCTCTCTCTCTCTCTCTCTCTCTCTCTCTCTCTCTCTCTCTCTCTCTCTCTCTCTCTCTGTCATATTAATGCAGCTCATTAACTCTGTATCTTTTGGTCCCATTAACATTACTAACCACATATCTTCCCGGGAGTTCTTGTGCTCCCTTGTCTTGAAGGTTCCTGAGGATCGTTGCTGCAGACCACCTGCTGCTGTGGACCTGCTCGACTGCAACAACTACTAACATCAGCCTTCCCCATAGTATCATTATTGTTGCTGCTAATGCTAATAGTAGACCTGTTGACTTCAACTGTTACAATTACGATTACCTCAGCCTTTATCATTACTCTGCTTCTCTCGCTAATTTATTTATTTATTTATTTATTTAGCCAATCTTCACACTAGTCTACCACTATTATTGGCATTGTAACCATAAGTATGTGTCTGTTGTTGTTCATGTAACAGGGACATATGTTGTTGTGGTAACAAGAACATATGTTGTTGTTGCTCTCTTTGCCTGTCTCTATCCTGCATCTCCTTCTATCCCATTTTCGGCCCATCCAGTCGAGGCAGATGGCTGTTCAATGAGTCTGGTTCTGCTCGAGGTTTCTGCCTGTTAAAAGGAAGTTTTGCCAATGTGCCAAATTGCTTAGTGCTACTCATGGTGGACTCATGTTGGGCCTCTCTTTAAATAACTTAACAAAGAGTCGGTCTAGACCTGCTCTTTCTGTAAAGTGTCTCGAGATAACCCTGGTTATGATTTGGCGCTATACAAATAAAATTTGATTTGATTTGATTTGATTTGATAATGCACTTCTCACCGGCATCTCTGGAAAGAGCATCCAGAGGCTGCAATATATACAGAACAGCGCTGCAAGGATCCTGTTAAGGGTCTGCAAATATGATCACATCACCCTCTTTCTAAAATCCCTTCACTGGCTCCCTGTCCCACTCAGAATTGAGAACAAGGTCTCCCTCCTCACTCATCAGTGCATTCACGGACATGCCCCCAATACCTGAAAGAACTCCTCACCCTCCAGACCTCCTCATGCACCCGCCGTTCTGCAACCAGGAACACCCTCCAAGTCCCCAGAACCAAGCTCCGCACTATGGGTGATCGGGCCTTTTCCTCTGCAGCTCCGAGGCTGTGGAACACCCTCCCCGACCACCTGAGGGCCCCACAGACTGCAGATGTTTTTAAATGGGACCTAAAAACTTATCTTTTTAAGAAAGCTTTTTGCTAAGTGCCTTTTATAGGCTCTCCTTTTAACACATATAAATTGTCTTGTTTTATCTTTCTTCTCTGTAGCACTTTGAGATTCCCTAAATATAAAGTGTAATACAAATAAAATGTATTATTATTATTATTGTTATTATTATTAATCGGATAAAATGAAAAAAAGGTCAACTTTAGTTATTAGCATTATATTCAAAACACAAAAAAATATTATATCTTGTTTTCTTGTACAATGCAATGTTAATATTTCAATTATGTAACTCAATTAATATCTGGTTGATTTACTTAATAATTTAAGTAAAGTACACACAACACCACTAAAATTAAAAAAAATGGACATTGGGGATGCAGCCTTATATGAGTATAATAGGGAAATGTAATTGCTCAAGTTTCTGTTGTGAATAAATAAAAGATTGACTTTCGTCCGACTCTTACTATTGGCATAAAATATTCAAAAACTCCATAACGTTATTTTCTACTCCAGTGTCTCTCCAAACGCATTTCAGCTAATTATTAATAGATTTGTGTCCATTCTGATGACAAACACACGATTATAAGTTAATTTAAGCACGTGACGGACAGAAATACTTTCCGCCAGTTTTCTCTCCATTTTATGATGGTTTAATGAAGTCGGCAATCAGCTTTATCAAGAATTAGCGTTAAAAAAGCTCTAACTGTGGCGTAAGTTTAGTTTTCATCACAAAATATAGAGGACAGAAAATGGCATTTTTCAATCCGTTCCGTTTGTTTTTAAATGAACGTTAGAAACCGTAATCGTGCACTAATCTACTGGAGGCGGACACTTCATCAGCACTGCACAACAAACTGACACTCCTCATTAAAAAATAATGAATGTTTATCCCAAAGGAGACTGGAGATGTTTTAAATTCCTGTAATTCATCACGTGAGCTACACAAGCCGCGGCATTGACTGGCGGCCCCCAGCACATGCCGTGCATAATAACAAAGACCCTACTAAATGATGATGAAATTTGTTCCAACTATTTTAATCATCGATTTTAATTGATTTAAGCGATTAGTTGTTGCAGCCCTACTAGAAAGGCCTATCTATTAGCTAACATAACAAGGCGTGGCACGTTTTGTTTGCTGGAAGAAGGTATGATTCATTTATCGAGACATACTTTTTTGGTGCAAGTTCAGCAGAGTTGCAGAGAATTCCCCTTATATTGGGTTTCCCCTTATATCTGCCAGCCTCAATAAGAAAATGTCTGATGTTCTAGCCTTTGTCTAACTCATAGCACGTAGACCTATTCAACTTTCATCTACTAAATCTACATCTACTAAATTATTTAATATCCTTTCTGTCTTTAGAGAAGTTGACATATTCCTTAAGAGGTTCTTCTATTTCTACAAAATAATTTTACCTCTTTGGATCCCAAATGATTCTCAACCCTTTGAAGCAAGCACCTTAAGCATCCTTCTTCTTATACTTCCCTCCCACTTTGACTTTATTAAATATATTTTTTGTATTGTTCCTTTAATAATTTTTTTCACTATTCATTTGTTTTTGTTTGTTTGTTCTCTTCTGTCTCTTTCTGACAGTCTTGGATGGGTGGGTTTAGTAGAGGTTGTTAATATTTTTTTCCTCTGTTCTAGCACACGAAAATGGGGGTGGGGGGATACGGATTTGTACGTTGTACTTCACATCTGTTTAATACGAATAAAAGAGGTACAGAGGGATAATAGGATACAAGCTTTCCCCTTTATTTGACATTATTTGTTCCAGGTGATCTATTCTTATCTAGTCTTCCTACAAGTGCACATGCATACACACATAAAAATCACACCCCTTAATAATCAGCTGAGCTATTCACTGCTCAGGGCTACACACAAAATGAATCCATTCATCACATAATTAGTGTGGAGGCAGTCACACATTTCATCAGTCTATTTCTGTCTCAAGTGCCCCGGAGAGAACATTGAATGCATATGATTTCCAAAAGATATGAGATTCCTATGTCTCCATCTAAGGAAAGCCAAAGATAGAGGCTGGATTTACAAAGAATTAAAGTTGCATCTTGACTGATTCACACATAGGCTGAGGCCATATAGTTAAAGGAGGAGAATCTAAGGTAGGTAGATGCTCGCATCATCCCAAAGACTTAAATCTTTAAAAACCTCTACCATAAGGAACATCTCATAATATAATGGTCTTTCCCGCATGAAAAGATAATTGGCAATTCAGAGAGGCATCAGTTTGAAATCTGACAGGCTGAGCTGCCCATATAGGCAAATATGTCTATAATGGATTTAATGATACACGGGGAGAGATATAAAAGTTGAAGCCTTAGTCTCAGCTGATGTATGATGCTTGGGGTGAGCGAAGGCTCATATTAGGAGGATACTGGAAATCAATGGTGGTGTACCTTACTTTGTAAGTTAAAAAATATAAATGGGAAAAAAAATCACCCAATTTGGACATTTTTAGTATAATATTATTTTGTCTTTTATAAATAATTCTATTCTAGATCCCGGCCCTACATTGAGCAATTGTTAGATGCCAGATGCATGCAGTGCATCTTTCTCTTGATTCTTGATGATTTGACATTTTTTGTTTGTTTTTCAACGCAGACATGAAGGCAACCTCCATATTTAACAGAGATTTCCTTAACAAATGTTTTTTAAGAGTAACTACTTTCTTATCATTACCATTTTATTTTGGTTCCTTTCATAGTCTTTCATCCGTTTTGCTCTGTCATTTGAATTTAATTTAACATTAACATTTTGTGTAACATCCTACTGTGTAAACTGCCATTTCAGTTCATTATGTTGCACGGCTCTTGTGGCTAAAGTAATAGCTCCTTTATTTTGTAGTATTATTTTGTTTTATTTTTCTTTCTCTTTCAGTGGACTGGCTCAGACATTAGGGGGTACCACGGGTTGTTTTGCGCTATGCAATTTTGTGCTCAGTCCAATGACTGCTTTTCCATCACAGCAGCATAATTTACATTTAAATGAATTCCATCAAAAGCAAAGTTGAATTTTCAATGAGCAGGGAGTCAGGCTGGCTGTGATTCCCCTCGTCTCTGAAGAAATGGGTGTACAAAAAAAAGAGGAAGACAGAGAAGGGATAAGGGATACAAAGAAAAGAAAACTATGGTAATGTGAATTTTAGTGAGTGACCGCAGCATATGATTTTAGCGTTTGAATTAATTAATTGGAACAAAGTAGCCCATAAACTAATGATGGCTAATGCCATTGGAGAGGTTTGGTACTAAAAATGAAACAATTGGTTGAGTTGCACCCCATTTAAAGAAGCATAATTAACTGACCGTTATTATGCTTATACATGAACAATTATCACTATTGATCACTATTTAAATCAATATTGCAGCTTCAAACTCAACCGCTGCCACAACACATACACACACAGCCTTAGGGCATGGCAGAGCACAGCCCAACAGCTTGCCCCAGTGGCATAATTGCATAGCATTTCAAAAACACTAATAAATAAAACAGTGATTACTTCTCTTTGTAAAGTGCTGCAGCCCATTATTCAATATTCATGTAGGTAAATACATTTATGCAAGTTTCTCTCCTGGGTTTTACAGTTTGCTATTTTTTAAGTTTTAAAGCCATCTCCTCTGTCATGGGGTGGAACACAACAGAAATGCTTTAAAAGGCATGAGTGCTCTTTATGTGTTAATGCATCATTTCACATAGATGCTCTTTCTTTCTTTTATTATGTATGTTCTTATTATGAATGCATGAAAATATGTGGATATTATTTAACTCTGCTGACACTCATTGATCAGTTTGTGCAGAAATTCAAAGCAGATTGTTATTGACAGAGGACTATTGATTCCTAATACTCTGAGGCCTATATCCTTGTAACGCGACAAACAGTTTCATATATTATTTCTGTGACACCTCATTTTAATACCAGCAAAAATACAATTTTGACCTGCTCTTCTCCATTATCCCTTCCCAGAGTGCTTACACATTTCTCCACTTACATCTTCACACTCCCACTCTCGTCCTTTCTCCACTAATATCTTAATTGCATTAGAATTTTTGCTTCATCTCTTATTCACTCTCTTTCTCACATTCTCTGACATCAGCTTTTGTACAGAGCATGCGTCTGCACTGCCCAGGTTTAATGCATGAGGTACTACAAATGCACATCTACATGCATGCAACACACACAAACATGCACATACACGATTGATGGCAACTTAGCCTACGTGATTACTGTGGCTCTAAGCTGCTTAGGGGTTCTGTCCCATCTGGCTCTGGTGTTTGTGGCATCATTCACTGCCCTACCCCACACACACCGCCCGTTTCCCCTATCCCCTCCTCCTCCATCCCCCTTCATCCACTCTCCTTGTACACTGACACACACAAACACACAGTGCAGGAGAACAGAGGCGGAGCAAAAGGGAAGATAATCCTGCGTAATCTGGGTTTACCAACTATTAGGGCTCTGCAGTGTTTTCTTATGTAATCTAATCATCCGTAGAAACGTGCAGTCATCCAGTGAGTTTGTGTGTGTGAGGATGTGTGTTCGGGTAGCAACCGGAAAGGATTCTTCCTCGTGCCACCTGTGCCATGTGTAAAAGCCTCACACAGAAACACATGCTCTTACACAAAAGACACAAAAAATAACAAAAAAGTTTGACCTCTAACTTGAAAGTATCTGCTGACTTTGTCATCACAAAGTACATAGATGTTGAATGTGTTATCTGTGACAAAGAAAGTTGTCTTTTAATACTTTCTTTTAATACTTACGTTACTATTACGATTACTACACCCTTTATCATTACTCTGCTTCTTGCGCTAATTTATTTTTTGCAAATTTTCACACTAGTGTACCACTAATATTGGCATTGTAACCATAAGTATGTATTACCTGTTGTTGTTCATGTAACAAGGACATATGTTATTGTTTTAACAAGAACATATGTTGTTGTTGCTCTCTTGCCTGTCTCTATCCTGCATCTCCTTCTATCCCATTTTCGGCCCATCCAGTCGAGGCAGATTGTTGTTCAACATGAGTCTGGTTCTGCTCGAGGTTTCTGTCTGTTAAAAGGAAGTTATTCCTTGCCAATGTGCCGAATATTGCTAAGTGCTACTCATGGTGATTCATGTTGGGCCTCTATTTAAATAACATAACAAAGAGTCGGTCTAGACCTGCTCTTTCTGTAAAGTGTCTTGAGATAACTCTGGTTATGATTTGGCGCTATACAAATAAAATTTGATTTATTGATTGATACTTTTGTTCATAGTTGTATATATCTGTTAGTACTGAACTTAGACTTTTAGCATGGCTTTATGAGGGAATAAAAAAAAAAAATTCATGAGTTACCAATGGTTCCTCTCAAAGGGAAGTTAAAATTTACTTTGGCAGATTTGGATGTACGTCAAACCTTAAATGCATTTGCAGCAGTATTTCTCTTCATTCAGTTCATGTTGTTAATCGGAGAAGATAGCTGTCCACCCTGAGTAAGAACTTTTTGTGGTTTTACTTATTATTACATATTCTATTTCAGTGATGTCATTGGGTTTTCCCTTCTTTTTTTTGTCTCTCTCTCTCTCTCTCTCACACACACACACACACACACACACACACACACACACACACACACACACCTGACACCTGAAAAAAGGCGGAGTATGGTTACACTACAAGAGCTTTGACCCATATCTGTACCACAGAACTGTCACAAGCTAGGAAATTAATGGGTGACCTTGGTTGAAACTACCCACATCTTGTCTTGGGGATAGACCTAGAAAGAAGTTATTTGCTTTGGATCTGGCCAAGTGTATGAAGAGAAACATGGAGGCACTGAGGAAGGGGGATTCTCAATATCCATGGAGAAAGTATTTTTATTCCCGCTTGCAGAGTTAAAAGTGCTATATGTAACTTTCAGAAAATCCTCATTCCTAGCGACACGGCCGACCGTTGAGGGAACTACAGGACACTCGCATGCATGAACGAGCATCCCGGGTTTTTGCCGAAGACACACGAAACTGAGCATGCTCAATCTCGGAACTCACCGGCTCTGTTTACTTTTCACTGACAAGATGTGTTTATAGATCGGTATCATGTTGACCGGCATCACGTTGTCCAAAATCAACACTGTTTGTTATAATACCTAAGTTAATATCATGTTAGGTGGCGAAGTTATTTGTCAAGCTAGACTGGCAACACTGACATACACACTTGGACAGT
This sequence comes from Semicossyphus pulcher, assembly GCF_022749685.1. Lineage (NCBI taxonomy): Eukaryota > Metazoa > Chordata > Actinopteri > Labriformes > Labridae > Semicossyphus > Semicossyphus pulcher. The sequence goes on from NW_027211692.1 coordinate 22,372,395, forward strand.
ATTTTAGTTGTCATTATGTTAGCGAGCATGCTAAGGTTAGCCAACTAGCTCTAACATAACCACACCGCATGGATCTGGCATTGTGCTTCGTAACCAAATGGTAAATTACTAAATTACCAGCCAGATCAGCCCCGGGAGTCTGCATGAGTTAGCTGATGTTATCTACCTGACGGTGTTTTGCTACGTTGCCTGGCAAATCGTCTGCGATAGCAGACAAGCTAACGGTAGCTTGTTGCCAGCTTACAGCTGGCTGGTTGACCTTAGCCTAGGCACGTAATGCAATGATATTGGCCATAATTTACAAAATCAACACTGTTTGTCATGATAGCTGGTGAAGTTATTTGTCAAGCTAGATAACTGAAATACACACTCAGATAGCATAGCATTTTGGTAGTCGTTAGCAAGCATGCTAAGGTTAGCCAACTAGCTCTGACATAAATATACTGCATGACGCCGGCATTGTGCTTTGTAACCAAACGGCAAACCAGCAAATCATCACAAGCATTAGCGAACATTAGCCAGGCAGGGCAGGGCAGGGCGGCTGGAGAGAGAGCTGGGTGATGCGCATGACTCTGGTGTAGCGTGAATCGCCTTGACCTTAATTCTGCATCTTTTTACAAAGTATTCTGATCATTGGAACAGACACATGCGGAGTCTGTAAGAAGAATGCTGGTACAAATGGTCAATTTAGGTACCAACCATCCCCCAAGTTTACGACCCTTCTCACATTCCAGAGAAGATATCTCACATGCAGACACATCCTTTCTGCAAAGAATATAAGGACTAAAGTGACTGATTCTCCTATGCAATTGAAATGTACTTAAAGTAATGTTATGCGGAATACTGTGAAAATTGTTTTAATGTGAATCTGGCCACATGGCATGTCCCAGGTTCTGCTGTCAACTCATGCAGCCCAAACCTCTCCTGAAGTCCTGAGCCGTCAAGAACGGCCTTATTGTGTACTGGGCCGCAGAACGCCGGCAGTATCACCATGCTGATCCCGTGCTGCACTGAACGTGTTGAAAAAGCCGAATCCAGCAACCTTCGTAGGAGACTTTGCACAAAAGACACTCCCGAACGACGTCTGGCAAAACTGCCACAGACCTCCCCTTCAGCTAGAGAAAGGGGGGTAAAGATGAAGAAGATTCAGATTCCTGCTGAGCCAGAGAGAGAGAGAGATGGAGAAACCCGATTCAAGCCGAATCGGCCACGAGGGACGAAAGCCGCCCTGAAAAGGCCCGAGCGCCAGAAGAGAGCCTGCTGCCACACCCATCAGATGATCGTCAGGTGATACAATTACGTCTCCTCTGTGTTGATGCTTGATGCTAAATTAATTAGGATTAATTAACATTAAACCTAATCCTAAAATCTTTTAAAATTAGAATTACTTTTGAATTGCTTCACAATCTTCCTTGGTGCCCTTTTAAACTCTCAACTGCCGAACGATGCATTAGTAATTAAATCCCATTTAATTCTAAAACATCAAAGAAACTAGTCACAGATGCCTTCTACAATGTGGTCCGTTGTCATTCATTTATTGTTCATCTTTGTATTCATTGTCCCTGTTCATTTATTCATTCACATTCCACTTAGAAGTAGTTAAATAAACCTCTCATTTATAAAGACCTTGATCCATGTGATTTGTGTGTATATGAAATGGTAAAGTCACTGTACACCATGTCCAAGAACCTCGTAGCAACCCTGAGATCATGAGCCTAAAGTCATTGATAACTAATTATAAGTTTTCCCTGTTTTGTCAAAATTGGGTGGCGTCCAACACTGAATTTAAGGTAAACCTAAATCCTTTTTCTATTAATTAGTTATTAATCTTAATCATATTTTAAACTTAAAAACGATTTGTACATTGTAAGTTAAATGTGGTGTAAGGTACATAAAATTTTTAAGTAAGTAAAAATATATAATGGTTATGGATGAATATTAAGTTACTTAGATGAATAAGAAGCAGGGTTCAGTCTGACGATTGCAAGGATTTTGAGAGTTGGCATTACTTTTCATTCAATCCTTGAGACTTCACACATGCTCCTGTAAAAAATCACACTCAAAGGAGCTCCAGTAATCAGGGGCTTAATTGGCTGTGACATGACATGCTTAAAATTATCAACTTTCTATTTAAAACTCATAACACTAGAGCACACAAACACACTCACACAGTACATTCACAAACACACATGCATACTGATAATACTAAGTTGGTGTATATACACGTGTGAAGATTACATTGGATCCACATTTTATTTCTATTTAACCCTTTATTGCTAAGTGCATGAACATAGCACAGAGGTGGTGACATATAGTGAGAGAACTAGAATGAGACTTTACCCGATAAAGCCCTAAAATAATAAAACCTACAGACAAATAAAAGACAAATAGTGATAGTATTAAAATCCCCTTACACTAATATAGAACCTCACTGAAATACAATACATAGAATGAAACTAGAATTACTGCCTCACGGTTTTATGCATCCGTCAACCAGTCAAGTTGCAATTTACATCCATGTCTGTCAAGACTCATACAATGAACTTTGAAGGAATTTAATAAAAAGTATTACGTATATTTCTTGGCGAAACGTGGACGCTTCACACACATTTTTAACCCAGCAGCACAGAAGATCTATACAATCACCTCAGTTTCAATGTGGGCACCAAAGATTAGTGTCACTAATTTAGTATCCAAATGTGAAATATGGTCACAATGTCCCTTTCTATTCCTGAGTTATGAATAACATTGAATAATGGCCAGAAAAGTGTATTTGTAGAACATTGTGTTGTCACAGTGAAGTTGACCTTTGACCTTTTGGGTATAAAATATTATCTTATCATATTTTGTCATTTGTCATGCAGTAATTAACATATGAATTCTTGAGTTTTAGCCCAAAATGTGTTATGTGTAGTCACAGTGACCTTGACCTTTGACCACCAAATTCTAATCAGTTCATCCTTTAGTCGAAGTGGACGTTTGTGGCAAATTTAAAGAAATTCCTTCAAGGTACTCCTGTGATATCGCATTCACAAGAATGGGATGGACGTGACCTTTGACCACCAAAATCTAATCAGTTCATCCTTGAGTCCAAGTGGACAATTGTGCAAAATTTGAAGAAATTCCCTCAAGGTGTTTCTGAGATATCGTGTTCACAAGAATGGAATGGACGGACAGACGAATGGACACATGGCACATTCAAAAAATGCGCGAGTCACCAGAGTTCAGGCTTAAAATAGTGGCAACGGCTGTCGCCGGCACGAAGGCATGAAAATATAACAAGAGCGGCACTTCAGTACATGCCACAAGAGCTTCAATGCCAGCTAACCTCTGGGTAGCACGTTACAGGAGTTAAAGGCAGCTTTGGGCAAACAGCAATCTTTTTTCAGAGGAAGAGGAACTCCTGACATTACTGCTCCTGAAGACAACCACAAGGGGGGTAGATATCTAAGACGCGGTGAAGGGATATTTTGTGGAGAAAAAGGTACCCTTGGAAAAGCTGGTGTCTGTGACAACTGACCGAGCCCCAGCGATGGCCGGCAGCCACACAAGCTTTGTTGCACACTGCAAAGGTGACCCAGATTTCCCCAAATTTGTGGAAAAGTGATGGGCTTTGATCACGCAATGACTCCAGTCATAAAGATCATTAACAGCATCCGCTTTAAAGCAAAACAACCCAGGTCATTTAAAGTTATGTGACACTGAAATCCAATGGCTCAGCAGAGGAAGGATTTCACAGCGTGTTTTTAAAAATCACTTTTGGGTGAAATTAAAGAGTTCATGGAATCCAGAGGGGAGGACACCTCGTTGCTTCAGGACGCTGAGTGGAAATTAGACCTTGCTTTTCTAACGGACATCATTGGGAAACTGAACCACTTGAACAGTAAACTGCAAGGCAAAGGCAAGACTGTCTCTGAAATAATCAGTGCTGCAAAACATTTTCCCTGTCCATTTGCAAAGAAGAAATTGCTGCACTTTCCCTCTGTGCAGTCAGTGCTGAATTACAATGCTTCTGCATCCGGGGCCTTAGACAGGGCTGCAGAAAAGTACTATGAACTCTTAAGTAGACTTGAAGACAGGTTTTGTGACTTTGATAAGCTGGTTCCATGTGTGGCATTCTTTTCAAATCCTTTCATGCAAGTGGACATGACATGTATTGCCGAGCAACTAAGTGCGGCATTCAACTTGGATGCTGGTGAGGTAGAGATGGAAATTCTCACGTTGCAAAGTGACATTAACCTCAAAACCTACCAAGGCTCGCCTAACTTTTGGTGCTTTATGGACCCAGAAAAGTACAAAGGTGTATGCACAGCAGCTTTGAAAGTTGCCTGTCTTTTCGGTTCAATTTATTTGTGTGAACCAGCCTTTTATGATATGAACTTTATCAACAGAACACAAACAGAACACGCCTTACTGATGCACATCTAGAAGACGCAATCAGACTTGCAGTGTCAAGTTATACCCCTGATTACGGTGCACTTGTGAACAGTATGCAGTGCCACGCCTCCCACTAAAACACCTTGTGTAAAGGTCCTTTAAAGACCAATTCGGTGTTTAAAGATGTTTTCATGTTTTCTTTTGAACACCAAAAATAACTTTAGGAATTTGAAACTGTTATATTGTGCAAAACTGTGACAATTGTGATCTTGTATGTTTATGAATTATAAATGTTTAAACAAATTGTTAAAAATTACACTACATTAAACTTGCATGTTAAAATATATAAATATATATATATATTTGTTTTTCTATGGTCACTTTGTAAAACATAATTAATAATGATTGTAAAGAATTATGAACTATTAGTGAACATAGACAGAGAAGTCACCTTTATATATAGCTTATTAGATGCATTATATTCATTATTTAAAGTTAAACTGATCAAATTTATATTGTTCAAGCAAATAATATCAAGCAAGTAGCTGTCCATATTATTCTCTAGAAAAAAGGTTGGTGACCCCAGCTCTTAAGCAATGCTGAGCAGATATGAGATCTTTTGGGATTTCCGGTCTTGCAAGTAGTTAGCAAAGGTCTCAAAAGCATTCAGCTGTGATTGTTGAAGTAAAAGACTGGTGAAGCCAGGCCAGAGTGACTTCTTTTTATTCGTTTCAAGTAAAATACCATTGTATCATCTGAGAAAAAAGACATGTCTGATATACAGACGTGAAGGCATAGGTCAAAGTGAAGGGTTGGTGCAGTTAATACGTATTATCAGAGGAAACCGAAGAAAGCAAGCAAGAACATGGCTCCTAGCATTAGAGCAACGTTAGGAGTGCTGTATCTGGAAGGGATAGTGTGGATGCACACTAAAAGAAAGTCTGCTGTTAGAGGAAGGCAGGCAAGGATTTTGACCTGGTTCTTGGCGCTGAACTCCTCTGAGAAGGGAACTTATCTAAAGATGGCTGGAGGCCAGGCCTGGGCTGCCAGTAAGAAGTAAAAAAAAAAAAAAAGATCATCATGGAATTGGGCGTAGGTAGTAACACAAGTTAAGGTAACAATTTCAAACAAGGAAGGGTAATACTGTACATGTTGTGGATGTAGTGGAAACTTTCCAAGCTGACCAGTAATTCAATTGCGTCAAACAGGACAAGCTATGTAATTCTGTGACTCGATGATCAGGGGTTCTAGTGCGGGGTTTGCAGGTTGAACGTCAGATCTGCAAAACGGAGGACATGGTGTTTGATGAGTGTCTGCAATAGGGGCCAAGCGTCTAAACTTCTGAAATGAGAAATGATAGAGAGAGTCTGTGGTGATGTTGGAGTAACTAGGGACATAAGCTGCTCAGAGAATGTATGTGTGTAATGGAGTGCCAACTTAGACAACACATGACGAGCATGATGGATGGGGTGTTGGATTGTCCTTTATCATGTGTAGGACTGCAAGGTTGTCTGAGTATATGAGGATGGATTCGTGAGACCATTCATAGCCGCATAAATTGGCTGTGGCAGTGTGGGGTAGATACTGAACAGAGCAGAGGAATTGGTCTGGCATTCACTTGCAATCTCTGGGGTCTACTATTACTACTACTACTACTAACTATTTTCCATTGTAGAAATCTCTAAAAGCGACAGAAAGGACAGCATGTGCATGTGTTAGCGTCATAAAATAAGGTAACCATAAACTATTTTTATATTTGTTTATCATCATATTTTTGAACATTTCTGTAAATGTTCTAAATGAACAACACATTTCTAATTATTTATCAAAGCTATTCCACAGATTTGAATACATGTTCCCTTAGTTTATACTAGCTGTCTCTTATTTTCAACAACCTCTGAATAGAGTTACGAAGTAAGTTATTTTGTGCTTTGTAAATTATCTGTGCAGTTTTTAGTTCAACTAAATCATAACATTTTAGAGCCTGTAAATTAATAAATAATGCATTGGTTGGTTCATAGTAGATTGATCGTTTTACAATTCTTATACATGTCTTCTGTAACATAAAAATAGAAATAGTGTTGGTTTTAGTGTTTTAGTGTTACCCCAAACCTCCACACAGTATGTCAAATACGGAACTATAAGTGAACAGGAACGTGTATAATGAGTTCTGATTTAGGATATCCTTAGTAATGAAAAATGGTAATTACATATTTTTCATTGTTGTGTGGATTTAAGAATAGTATGTGTACATGGTTCATTCTGAACTGATCAACAAGTGTGGAGATCACTGGTGAACCTTCATTATTTTGGTACGTTAGTTGTATTAGCTACGTGAATTGGAAATACGTCTCCACACCATGGAATAATAAGCTGCTGTAGCTAGCAAGTCCCCATTAGCCGGTGCAGGCAGCTAATATGCCGGGGTGGCTGTGTGACTGTCCAAAGGATACATAGCAGTAAACAGAGGACGCCCACAGTCGGCCAATGTCTAGTTCACGTTTCTAACAGCTGCTCTGTTACACCTGCTACATGTCAGGTGCGACGAGTGAAAGTGCAAACTCTTACTTATCAGATTGTTGACGCACTTAAGCCCTGCGCGAGCTAAATAACAGAAGCGTGAGCGCGTTGTCGTGGTCAGCAAGGGTCAATTAAAGGATTGCGATATAAATATTCACGGACACACGCCAGCGATGTGCAGAGTCGGTGCAAAACAAAACTTCGTCAACAACTTAAAGTATGTTTTGTAGTAATGGGAGCACCCGCCCCTGGTGCCGGACCTCCTTAATTTTAGTCGCCAAATTAGATTTTTACCCGTATCTGGCGAGTGGCGGGTGCTAATTTTGGACCTTGCCTATTGATCTCTGACAGCAATATTAATCTCTTCCTGTAGAATTTGTCAAAGGCAAGGAAAGTAAAGTATGTCAACACTTCCGGTGATTTTTCAAAGTAAAAGCCCAATTTGGCATTCTGACTCCCCTCATTTGTACACAATGCGTATAATGTGTCCCTCACAAGGCTCCTTACTGCGGTTCCTGCTGCGGTCATAAGTCTCACATATGCCATAAATCAGGGGTTCTCTTTTTGGGGCCAGGGACCCCTTACAGGGGAGAACATTTTCCAAGGACACCCTCTATATTTTGTCAATTAATCTAAAGATTATTTTTTCTTTTAGTAAAGACTAATTTATCAATTAATTCTAATGATTATTTTTTTAAGATTACTTTTTTTAATCCACAATTCCTACGTCACTGTGTGATGATATTGACACTCAGAAAATGTATAATAATAAACAGAAAAAGTAAGAATAACAATAGACTATTTGTCAGATGACTGATCAGAAAAATAATGGATGTCAAATTCAAAAGGATTGCTATGACACATAGATTAATCTAATCAATATATGTCAAAGCATCTCTTCAGTATGTTTACCTTAGTACTAATTTAAGACAACCAGGGTGAGCTCATTAAACAAAAGAATGTACTGGGCTACTTCAAAACATAAATCAACAATTATTGAGAAGACTGACTTATTATTGAGTTTGACTTTTCCCAACTGGACTTGAACACATCTCTAGTCTCCTCTCACTGTTGTTTCGTGGAGTGCGCATTGGTCAAGCAAGCGGAGCAGAGAGACAGTTAGGCTTATATTGAACATCGTACCGGGGCTTCATTCAAAAGGTTTGAAGAGCAAGCCAGTGCTCACCAGAATGTGGTGCCCTGGGAGACCGCCAGCAATGAGTGACAAGATACATTTCTGTGCGCATAACTTTACCATGCTCCAGCTCTAAAAGCAGCAGTAGGTAAGATGGAGAAGAGAACAGACTTTGCTCCTAAATTTGAAAGATTACAACCTCCAGGTCCCTCCCCCTCTCTCTCCGCGGTGCACAGTCCTGCCTCCAAAGCCCTCCCCGCAGAGGAGGCTATAATGCGCACGCAGGCTAGTAACCACAGCATGTGTAAACGTGAAATGACAACAACCGCAGCCATTGTATTAAACCACCAACACTATTCAAGCAGATACACATCAAACCAGCAGAAATCTGTGTTTTTGCTGTGAATACAGCTTATTCTATTAAGCAAAACCACCCGCACTTGGTTTGCTAACAGACTGCGGAAAAAACAGGGCCAACTAAGCAGTAACACACTGATGTTAGATGTACATTTAGCCATGAGATCACAGGCACACAGAGCTATCAGGAGAAAGTCTGAGACGGGAACACTGCCTGGGAGATATTTTTAGCCCCACCGCCATGAAACAACACTGAACAGTAGCCACATTGATAACAAGCTAACGTTAGCCCAACTGCAACACCAACGTAATACAACGTCACAGTAACCACGGACATCTTAGCAATGTGAAACAGAACTGTCTAACTCAGCATCGCTTTTTAATCCTTTCAGGTCCCTCTCGTTTCATTTTTGTCTCGGTCCAACTCTGTCTTTTTAGCTTGCTTTTCCTCATTTCTCTTATTCAGTTCTTCAGTGGTACTGAGCAGCGTGTGATTGACAGCAGCCTGAGAGACTGCTCGGCTCTGATTGGTTGTGTGTTTCAGGAGCGTTGGATTCTTTCAAATGCCATTAGGAGCAGTAGGAGGAGCCAGAGGAACATTATTTTTTTCTTTTACAGATTATCTCTCTCATGTACTACTGTATGTTTAAAGTGACAGTTTGAGCTAATATAGCAAAAATTTAGATTTGATAATGTTACCTACTACAGCTTAACTCAGCCCTCACGTTTTTGCGACATCTGCATTCTTTGACTGTTATTTTGGGGCTGATTTTGGAGAATTTTAATACTTTGTAAATAACTATACTATTGTAAAAATGTGATTATAAATTAACTATGTGAGTTTCATGACCTACTGTCATGTTTTCTGTTTTGGTTGGAATATAGGCATTTGGTACCTTAATTGTGTCCTTTAACTTGAATTTGTGAATTGATCATTTGTTATGGATAATTTCTTTAATATTATGTTTGCATATGTTATGTTTACTTAGTCAGGAGGCTGATGTTGGTGATTTATTAATTTGTTTCTTAGTGTACTTATTGTGATCAAACATGTTGATTGGTTGCAAACATGCAGCCACTCCCTCCTTAAAGCCGGGCATACACCGTACGATTTTTGAAAATCTTTTTGTTAATACCAACACACACTGTACGAGTAATCGTCTACAATGTACGGCCAAAGCTCACGATTTATGTACTCACACTGTACGGTCCGATCATCGAACACGACCAGAGAGCTCACACTGTACCGGTGAAAACCATGTGAAAACGGCCCGTCGGCCCCTGCTGACTGTCCTGTCTATTGACAGCTGTCAATAAAGATTTATTTGAAAGCTCCAACGCCGGTTTGTTAATTAGCAACATGCTAACCAAGCAGAAGAAGGCTGCGTTGTTGATTGCCGCGGTACTGTGCGCTAAAACCTCAAAAAAGAAGAGGCGCCAGCGCATCTGGACACGGAGATGGCTCAGCAGACGGTGACAGTACGGGTTGTCCATTTTACAATGTGAATTGGAGGTAAGCCTACTTTTAACTTGATAACAAACGCTACGCTAAAATTCCCTGTTGTGCGGTATTATCCCCAAATCTGACTTTCTACGTTTTACGTTACAAGTCACTAACAACAGTTTTGATCAGGGTGCAAAATTAACTTTTTGTCCGCCAGTTAGTGGCCAGTAAATGTCACTTGCATATTTAACCAGCATTTGGCTGACCATGATTCTGAAATGTTTCATTTTGAACTCTGTCTTTTGTATGTATGTGTGTGTGTGTGTGTGTGTGTGTGTGTGTGTGTGTGTGTATGTGCATGTGTGTATGTGTGTATGTAGGTGGAAAATATGGAGGGATTCCGGGACCTTCTAAGAATGTCTGTGGATGACTTTAGTTACCTTCTAGAGAGAGTAACAACCATCTAAGAAAGGCCATTAGTCCAAAGGACAGGCTCTCCGTGACATTACGGTTCCTGGCTGCAGGTCAGTCTACATACAAACCTTGTATAATATACAATAATAAAGGGTCATAGAAATAATTGATGTATGTGAAATTTACACTTGTAAACATTTACATTTGTTTTTATGATGCCATCAGCAATAAAGATGCAGTTTTCATGCATTGAGACAGTAATAACATTTTGTGGGGTTTTTTTTAAGTGGGACTTTAATATGGTATTGCTGGAGAAATAAAGAGAAACACAATGCTACATTTATTCAAATATCCCTGAGTCTAAGATGAAAGTAACCAAATCCAACAAATGAGCAACATTTTGATTGATTTAGGATAAAAAAAAAATTGTTTATTAGAATAATGTCATTTTCATGTGTAAATTAATGTAAACAAACTAATTTCACGTATAGGTCTCCACTCACTTTTATTTAACTTTGACTGAATTGTCATTTAAGAATCTTTATTCACTTTGACAGGTGAAACATTCAACTCATTGAGTTTCCAATATTGGATTGGAAGCACAACACTGAGCAGGATTGTCATGGAGACCTGTGCAGCCCTAAATTCTGTGCTACGCCAGGATTTCCTGAAGGTAATACAGTCAGAAACACTTTGTGTGTGTGTGTGTGTGTTTTGTGGCTTGCTGCTGGCACTGGGTTCAGTATATTGCTTTAATTCCTAAATGGTAAAAGCCATATTTTTGTAAAAATTCCTTAAATTAAAACCGAAAGTCTATACTTAAGTCATATCTTAATTGTTTTATTTCATATCCATTGTTGTTGTGTATAGAGGCAAAAAGATTTTTTAAAAGAAAAGTGTCATTGTCGTAATAATTATGATCCTAACTGTACGTCACATGATGATTATTTAAAGTGCAGTACACAAGAATAAATATTAAATATTTGTAATTGCAACTTTTTTAGCTTTACTGGAGGGTGGGATAGTAGGGTTATTGTCTGAATTTGTATTGAAATGTTGCTAACATTTCTTTATCTAACTTGTGGTTCACAGACACCAAGAACTGAGCCAGAGTGAAAGGCCATTGCCAAAGACTTTCATGACAAGTGGCAGTTTCCACACTGCCTGGGGGCAGTGGATGGAAAGCACATTTTTATTCAACCTCCTGCCAACAGCGGAAGCATGTATTTCAACTACAAGTCCCGGTTTTCCATCATACTCATGGCTGTAGTTGATGCAAATTATAAGTTTGTGTATGCAAATGCAGGAACCCAGGGGAGAGTGTCGGATGCTGGCGTGTTTGCACAGTCAGACTTGAGAGCTGCAATGGACAAAGGCCTACTTAATGCCCCCCCTGATGACACACTGCCCGACACTGATGTATTGATGCCCTACATGTTCATTGGAGATGAGGCCTATCCACTCAGAACATACCTCATGAAGCCGTACCCCTATCGAAATCTGAACACGAGTCAGAGGATCTACAATTACCGCCTGTCTCGGGCACGACGAGTAGTGGAAAACGCATTTGGAATATTAGCTAATCGCTTCAGAGTTTTCAGAACAACTATTTCCCTGGATCCTGACAAGGTCATGAGCATCATCTTTGCATGTCTGTGCCTGCACAACTTCTTGCGAGACAGAAGATCTGATGCCTACTTGCCACCTGCCTATGTGGAATCAGAAGATGCCAACCATCAGCTGATTGAGGGTGTGTGGAGGAGAGAGGGTGCACTACAGCCTGCACCAGTAGGGAGAGCAAGAAACCCTTCTGTTGAAGCGAAGAGGCAAAGAGACAGACTATGCCAATACTTTGTGTCACCTGCAGGAAGTGTTTCATGGCAAGAGGACATGGTGTAGTCTTAAAATTGTAGTGTGCAACTTTTACATACAAATGAATGTTCTTTGCATTCAAGCTATTCCAAAATGAACTGATACAATGTTGATTAAGCTTATCAGCTCCACATATCTCAGAATTTCTCAGAATCTCAATTTCAATGTTGTGAACATTGTTTGACATTCATTTAATATGTAATAGTTATGCACTATACTTTCAAGACCGAGAGTGGTTTGATTTGTAGCCAGTGTACCTGTCTACAAAATATTAGGTTAATTGTGTGATAGTTAATGTTGTGACAGGCTACAATCACACTTTGTTCTCTTGATTCTTTATGTTTTATTATTACAGTGTCCACTTATTTCAAGAGATGTACCTTTTTTTATCATAAGACTGTTTATTAAAACAATGTAAACACAACACTTGACTGCAACAGCAGCAACAAGTTTGTTTTATTCTGTAAGCCATAAACAAGGCAAAAAAGTGAATGGCAATTGTGCTTTTGTCAATAAAACGTTGTCTGGTGATGGTTTTTGTATTTTTTTCCAAACCAAAGATATACAGTTAAAACATAAGTAAACAGTTTTGAGCATTACAATCTAACTCATTTGAGTAGTCCTGTACTAAAAAATGCACTCAATACAGAGTGAACAATAACATTTCTATAAATGTAAACAAATCTCTTTTCAAGGCACTTAAATAGAGAACAGTAGAGCAAAAAAAGTTCTACCTGCATCCTTAACAACCACAGGTTTGAAAGAGGTACATTACAGACTGCCTATTTTCAACTCTTAATCTTCATCATGTATCATCCTTGAGAAGGAGTTTGTTTGAGGCTGGAGGCTTTGAGACTGGGGCTGTTGGGCTGGTTCTCTCTGGAGCTGGAGACTGTGTTGGCTCTACTATGGTGGATATGGCACTTGTATTGGCACTCCTGTGTAATGATCATACCTTCCCTGAGTTGACTGAGGCCCCACAAATGGTACTTCCCCTGGTTGGTACTGACTGAGGGCTGTATTTTCCCGGGTCTGCTCTGCTTCTAGGGCATCATATAGCATATTCATAATGTTTCTCCTAACTCTAAACTGAAACACTCAATCTTAAATGTTTCTTAGCTCATTTGCCACTTGTTGGCCAAATAGCTCCTCACTGTCATTAATTGTAGAAGACATAAGAGTATTCTGAACCTGCTTTAATAAAGATAACTTTGCTAACTCAATATTAGTAGCATCAGAGGACTTCCCTTTGCTTTGTTAAAGCGTGGTCTTTTGGTGGTCTCATTGTGACGTGATGCTGATTCAGTTGAAGATGTTTGCCCCTCTACAATGGCAGAGACTGAACTTCCAGAGGACTGGGCAGAGGCTGGGGAGAGAGCATCTGGGACATTTCATTGTTGTCAATTGGCATGTCAAGCATCACATCTTCCTCTTCCATTTGCCCCTCCTCTGTCTTATCAATGTCCTCAGAGTCCTCAACATCAAGCTGTAGTAAACAACACAGGTAAAGACATGCAGAAAAAAAATAAGATAACAGAAGGGATGCCACCTTGACCTCTCTGATGAGATCAAAAACTTTAACACTACTGAAAAGGACAGTTCACCCCAAAATTAAAGTTCAGTCATTATCTACTCACACTCATGGAAGTGGAAGGGTGGGTGACAAGGGTTCAAACCTAAATTACATAATTAATAAACTGTAAATTGTCCCCAAACAACTCATACAAAGTCATCCAAGTGTCCTGTTTTGGAAAATCTCAGAGACAGGTGGTGTTGGTGTTAGGGGCTTCTGTCCACTGCCACTTGCCTTTTGCTTCACAAGTTTGCCTTACTGGGTTCTCAGAGATGCAGCTCTAGTTTTCACTTCATTGACTGCATTAAGATGAGAAACACATTAGGACCTTGGCCAGATCAATCACAATAGATTTAACAGAAGTACAATGTACATTTTTGTAAAATCGATCTGCAATACTATTCCTATATCCATGTGTATTTTACTTGTTTCAGTTGCTCATCTGTCTGTCCTTCTCATATATATGCAAAAAAACAGGTCAGTCCAAGTTTTCAGTCTCTCTCTCTCTCTCTCACACACTCACACACACACACACACACACACACTCACACACACACTCACACATACACACACACACTCACACTCGCGCACACATATACACAGACACACACACACACACACACACACACAGCAGTCAGCTGCAGTCAGCAGCAACAACAAACAAGCTAGCTTGCGCTAGCTTGAAAATCAGAACTGAAAAAAACGTACCAGGCAGCTGAAGGACAGTGGCTATCTCCTGCCAACGTTTCTCACGTTCGTGGCGGTCGTGGCAGCTGTAGGAAGAAACGTTGAACAGGCATTCATGCTGTTGCCACAGCTCAACCAATCGCCTCCTGGCGAGTTATTACTTTGCGCAGGCGCACTGAGGGAGAAATGCTCCGATCGGCTGGAGGCTCTGCTTCCACTGTGCAAAAGCCTTTGATGGCCGACCACAACTTCAGAAATTCATCCTACCGTCCGACGCCCCCCCGTACACTGCACGGAAAAATAGGCCGAGCGTTGCCAGGTCGTGCGTCTCAAAAATCAGGTCAAAAACGGGCTAAAATCGTACAGTGTATGCCCGGCTTAAGTTGGCCAGCCCCTGTTCACAAACTGTTTGCCTGATGAAGGTCGAGCACCGAAACATTGCAAGCAAATAAATGTGTTTTCTGCAAATTGGACAGTGTGCAGGAGTTTACTTGCAATTTTGATGGCTCCAAATTTTTTGAAAGTACTTTTTTTTTTTCTCAAATTTTATCTCAACATAAACAACTAAGCTAAATAAAATAAAATACAGTTGCAAACACTTTTTCCTCTCCTACTCTTCTGTCCTATGAAACAGATGTCCAAAGTTTATCATTACAATTTTGTTTAAATTTGTTTATTACATGCTCAGCAGGGCCACTGTAAGACATTGAAGCAAAAATGATGTATATGAATGATGAAGAGAGTCCAGTAAAGGTGTAGCGTGGTATCAGGATAGGCCTGATCCAGGCCTGACCTGGTCATTTGACCCCACCAGGAAGAGAGCTAGACCACTAGCTCTGCTCTGGGGACCAATAAATTAAAGATGGTATCCACAGGGGAAACTTTACAACTCTTCGTCTGCAGGACCAACATTCCACAGACACCAGGACATCATCTGATAAATCATGGGATTACGGTCAGTTAATGTTTGTCTCACAAGATTAGCTGTGGGGAAATAAGGAACCACATGCTTTGATCCAGGGACGGTGGATCAACAGAAACGACTCACACCCCAGAGCCCTGGGGACAAGAAAGAGTTTTGGAGCATCCATTTGTTTTCCCCCCCTAATACCCCTCTCTCTTCATCATTAACTTGTACTTTTATCCTCAGGAATCTGCCATGTAACCTCATTCTGTGTATTTTCATCCAGTGGTGTTTGGAGTCTATGTGCAGCTGAGAATCCAGAGGTTTTACATGTGGGGAGGTTATATGGATAAGGATAACTACTTTAGGATAGAAATAAATAGTTTAATAAGTAGAGAAAGTCTCAGATATGAGGAGTGGTCAAACTCGCGCCGTTGCCCAGACGCTCCCCTCTGCCGTGCTGAAGACCTCGCGTGTCAACATTACTCCAGCATTAGATCCGAACTGCTCAAAATACAGACTCTAGTTCTCCCGGTGCTCAAGCCCCGGTGCTCGGACAAAATCTCAGTCCCGAGCCTAGAAGACGCATTCAGCCTCCATCCGGCTCAGGCCGCAACGCGGGACTGACCGCCACATCATCATTAAGAGAGACCGAATCGGCCGTGCGGCGCCGCTCCGAGGGAACCCGGGTACAAGCCCCGGCATCAGAAGCTTCGAACCACTCCGACCTGACGCTCTCCACACGCCTCATCTGCAACGCGGTTGACCCTCCTCACCTTCCGAGTAGGTCTAACTTTGGTTTTACTGTATATTGGGGTTGATGCTTTAGTCACAGATTTGTTAGGAAGGTTAGCATAAGGTTTTGGGCGATATACCTCCTAATATCTCAGCTGCTACACTTCACTCTTTTGAACAGGTTTCAATCCATCTTTCATCATATTCATCCTGTTATTAATCGTTTCACGTTCATCACCATATTTAGTTATATCATGTATGTTTAGTAGTATTAGTCAATAAATTCATCATTTATAAAGTACTGATTCAAGTGTCTTTGTGTGTGTGAAGTACTAAGCCTCTGTACACCGCGAAACGAACTCAATTCTAAACTGTAGCAACCTTCAGATTATGAGACTGAATTAAAATAATTAGGTAACTAAATATATGTTTTCCCTGTTTTGTCAAAATAGGGTGGTGCCCCGTTAAATACCTATGATAGGTTAAGTCTTTTAATTAACGTTAAAGTTAACTTCTCACCAATGTAGAGTGCAGGCATTCTATGACGAGTCTAATTAATTATTAAATAATTAATCGACCGATTTACGCTACAAAGGCTATATTGTGATGATGACTCAGTAGGTGGAAGGTGAGACAGGATTGGCGCAGCAGGTGTGATGTGAGCTTATTGATGGACTGGATGCCCCACTACAGACTCAACATGGTACTGTGTACGGTACAAGGGAGGACAGGAGGTTGCTCAACCTGGTCTACACACGCGCACACACACACACACACACACACACACACAGAGACAGCAGATTTAGGTCACACTCTGTAAAGACACACCAAAACAACAGAACAATAAAAAAAAATAGAAAAATCAGTCACACTACAGGGCATTCTAACCACTCTTAGGGTGCTTTTACACCTAAAGTCCCTTGTTTGGTCCTAATCAAAGACCAAATTGTCACAATGTTGCAATATGCCTGAAGTTTGGTTTGTGTTCACACAGCAGCTTCTACCAGCGGACCAAAAGTGTTGATTAGCGAGAAAACTGCTTTCTGATTTGGTCAGAATTTCCATGGGGGTAAACTCCCTGAAGTAAACAGAGAGCACACTCGTCAATCACACTCAACACGATGGTGGACTTAAATGTTTTGTTGTCAGTGTTTTTTTTTTTTTTTTTTTACTTTTAACCGAAATTGTTGTACAGTTCGATCAGTTCCATTCTCCTTTAGTTTTTCACTGAACAGTTTGAATACTTCAGATTTCTTGTAGGTTTCCAAAAGCATTTGTGAAATTGTTTGGCCAGCCCATATTTCTATTTCCTCGCCGCTCCCCCACGTTTGTCTCCTACCCATCGTGCTGCCTGGCTGCATGCCTGTCTCTGCAAGTGTCAGCACCCGTTAACAACCCACAAAGCGTAGATATTTGGTTTACTTCCTGTATTTGGTCCTACATTAAGTCTGTTTATGTTAACATCTGAATCGAACCGGACGGTGGTTCGTTTGGAAACGGACTGAGACCCGTCTTTTCAAGCGGACCATTGTCCGGTTGTTTGGTCCACATCAGAGTTCGATTTTGTGTTCAGACCTGCCCAAACAAACCAGACTTTCAGAGTAAAGTCTGAAAGTCCGGAAGTAGGCTGGGAGGAGTCCAGACCTCCGTCAACTAAAGGTACATCATGGGATTGATTTGTGTTTCTCATTTTTATATTGACACAATATTAAATAGTGTCTAGCAAGGTAGGGACTCATGAAAGGCTAGGTCAACTCTAACCTCAGTTTGTCCCAGCAAGAGCATTCACCCACCAAATTATAAGCAAGTATAATAATGCAAAACAGATCCAAAATATTCAGAAAAACATCTCTAAATGTAACATTATATTACAGACATCCTTTATTAGTTTACCAACTACTCAAGACAAGCAGCTCAGAGTCAACTCATGATTCCACCAACACATTTAGTGGTGTTTTAAGTTAGCTTGGATCCCCTCCCTTTTCTCCAGGCAGTGAAAACACTACCCAAAATAACAATTGCAAAATCCATAAAAGAAATAAGTTTCTTAACTTATCTCATTTCACTGTTTATCTTATTTATCTCTAAATGTTATTTCACCTTATTCTATACTTTTCCATCTTTTATTGCTTTTATTGATCCTTTATCCCTTTTGTATTGCTTGTATTACTTTAATCTCTTCCGTTGCTTTACTGATTTTATTTATTTTTATTTTTTGTATTGCTTTTAGCTCTTTTGTTTTATTCTCTTCAATTGCTTTTGCAGCTTTTATTTCTTTTACTGCCCCTATTGCTTTTAGCTCTTCTATTGTTTTAATTGCCTTTACTGGTTTTTATCTCTCCTATTGCTTTCACAGCTTTTATTTCTTTTTGCATTTATTTCCATTCTTTTATCGCTTTTAGTTATTTTATTTACTCTTTGTACTTCTTCCGGCTTTGTCCCCTTGGTCTTGGTTGTGTGGGTTCCCTTGTTGCCTATTGGGTATTGGGTTTTGTGCTTTGCTTGTTTTTGTGTGTGGGCGAATTGGTCGCATGCAGTGGGTCCACACTGTCTGTCCACGTGTGGGCACGCATCCAGAGCCTCCCTGTGCTTATCAGCTCCTGTAGCATGTCCCACAAACAGCAGGGAATCACTGAAAGCTCCCCTAAGCAGCAGCAAGTCGTAGCCACCCCACCACCATTGCAATCTACTGGTTTTAGCTCCCCGTTTCAGCAGCCCCCTGGAGCTTCTCCAAACAATTTGCTGTAGCGCAAACAGCTAATAAACTAACTATCATTAACTAATTAAATAAATTATTATTAATAAACACTTCCACTGGCAGGACTCAGTAGCCACCAAAAGTAATAATATAGGTGCTGATAAGCCATAAAAACAGTGCTTTGAATCTACACTCAATTGCTCTTCCTCATCAACCAGATGTGTGTCTAAGTAAATGGAAATTGAATTTTAAGAAATTAATTTGAATTGTGAAAACTGAATTTATAATCCATAAATTTGAATTTGAATCTGATATCACATTAGTCTAGCTCTTCATCTGCATCTGAGTGAACTGACTGCTGAGCTGTCACCTGCCTGTTAACTGTAAACAAGCACGCAACGCTGCTGATGTCACAAATAATGTCGGCGTGATGATCAGGCTTGTCTGCGTGGCAGCTTTTCAGTGTTTTTATTGCCGTTGTCAGCGGCATCTTGTCCCGGTGCTCGTTAACCCTGTGGCTACAGATGCTGGCTGGTAACAGAACGGATGTGCTGCAGAGTGTTTACTTTAGCGCCTACACTTGCAGCACACACACGGCGTAAGGATGTGTGTGCAGACAGGAAGTGGGAAACAGCAAGATTTAGTTTCCAAAAGTTACCGTAACCGGCCTGATTATGCTGATTAAACATACTGTACATTTAGAAATGGTAGACGACATAACTTATAAGTAACGCAACTGCAGTCCTCAAGTCTGGGCCCATTAGTATTTATTTATTAAAGAAATGTGTCTCTCCACTTATGCTTGATCTACTTTTTCATGGGGGTGTCAGAGTCGCTCAACCAAATGTGATAAAAGTAGGGGGTGCTGTTCTGTTAGAGGAAAATAGACTTAATAGTCCAAAAAAATAAAAATGTATGATCATTAATTCTATGGACATGAAAACACACTGCATTTATCTGGTATAATTTCCTTTTTTATTTTTATTGCAATAAATATCGCAAAACAAAAAGTTCATAGTCCACACTGTGGTTTCACAAAATCCTGTGGGAAACACTGCATAGTGTGAATTGGAGAAGCTACCCAGGGTCATTTAAACAACAAGAGGACAAGCACTGCAAGTCAAGCAGAAGAACCCCTGAAGCAGTAGAGACTAATGTGTGTGTGTGTGTGCGTGTGCGTGTGCGTGTGTGTGTGTGCGTGTGTGTGTGTGTCGTGTAGCAACTGACACCACAGCATTGCTCACTTTATGTGCCTAACTAGAGTTCTGGGAGTGAGGGAAGTTGTTATGAGAAACATTAACCTTAGACAACACTGTGTCAGCATTGTATATTACTAACACTGTTTCAGATTCAGCTTAAGTGAGGGCTTGGTTTAATTACCTCTACCCTGATTAATTGATGCTATATAGCAAAGTTTCAGGAGCAGGACCACACCTCAACCATGCCTCTTCTGGCATACTCATCTAATTCAAATCTAACCCTCTCCTCCTCTTTCACTCTCGTATCGTGTGCAGAACGGGAAGCACGCAAATTATCAGAAAAGCTAACATGGCACACCATTCTTTAAACGGAATGATCTAGTGAATCAACCTACTTTAAAGTGAACTTCGTCTCTCTTTCCTCATCGGATGGCAACTTATTCCTGCGCAATCGGTATGTTTGAGTGCAAAATTTTTGCCAGTCTATGCCAACCGAAGCCAGACTCTCCCCGCCACTTCCGTGCCTGAGACTACGCCATCCAAAGTGCATAGCCATTAAGGAGCAGGTGAGTCCAGTAAGCCACCATATTGTGTCCTTCACGCCAGACTCCGATCAGCTGATCACCGTCGAAAATCGCAGACTCCATCACCGCCATCGAGGATGGGTCCAGCCGCCGGTCTTCCCTGGCCGCACATCAAGAAGCTGCTCGCACCGTCACCATCCTCTTGCTGTCGTCACCATCCTCAGCTGTTGTAAGTAACCACCAGTGTCTAGACTCCATCGGGGGTATCCCATCCTGCTCTTGACCTCACTACCCCTATGAGTACATGAAGATGATCATGATGGGATCTAATCGCCAAAGACTGCCCATTTATCATTTCCAAACTTGTAAATAAATATTTTTTTTACCAATAATGAAGTCTCTCCTGATTGAAATATCATTAGAAAGGTTGGGGCCTGGAAAAAAGTACACCAGATGGGTTCGACTCATTTTTTTCATTCTGTGTTGGCGATCTTGTCCTCTATCAGGACATTTCAAAGATCTACAACTGGCCCAGTTCCTTGCATGAAGCGACAACAGCATTACCACACAGTAATGAATCAAATTTAGTGGAATGTCAGCTAGGCTAACATAGGTCTACTTCACATCACAGCATGAAAAGGAATAGTTTCACGGCTCCAATGTGACTCTCCTTGCCCTTGCTGGCACAATTTCTTTTAATAAAAGGTGGAGAAATTGTGCTACTTGCAAAGACATGAGGAATAAAGAAAAAATCAAATTGGAAAGAAAGAATCTTTATTCATGTCTGGAGTCAGAGTTTTAGGGGTTGACTGGTCTAGAGCAGTACCATACATTTAGTTTTGATGTAAATATATGCAAAAACAGGTTATATCCCAAGGGGGACCCTGCCACTCTTTCTCTTTCTAGCCCTCTCTCATTCGTTCTCCCTCCTTCTCTCATGTGAAGATTAAAGTACATAAATGTGATGTAAACAGAAATGGGCACCTTACAGAGACAGAAAAAAAGAGAATGGCACAGCAATATGCTGATGATAATGTTGTTAAAAAAGTCAGAAGATTTTACTTGAAGATAAGACACAGAGCAAAAAGGGGTAACAAGACTTGATTTTATGTTATGTTCTGAGGCTTGTGTACAAATTAATGTGACAGCTTCAAAACACTTTGGGTATTCATCAAAAAAATGTTTAACTTTCATGCCAAACTAAGGCATGTGTATTTAATTTCTCATCTCCTTGGCTTATTGTTGTTGACAAAAAGTCTGTATCAAGAGTCACAGGTACTGTAGTACTTACGGCTTTGACTGGAATAAAACATAAAACTACATCCTCAAAACAGACCCTTCGGTCAAAATCAACACCTCTGATATTCTCAACAAATTCAAACAATATGGGTTGATCATTGGTATTTACTACGGGTCAAATGTATTCTACCGGGAGTGTTTTTTTGTTACTTTGTGCATTAGGAGTAACTCATTTTTGGAAATCTGTCTTTTGGTTGTTATAATCAAAAATAAGTACAAAAAATTAAGACTCCAAGACACTAAAGATAGTTTGCTTGGAACAATAATTCGTCTGGTTTTTTTTCTTTTCTTAAAAAAGCCTAGATGTGATGTACCAAAATCATCTTGTGGAACCGAGGTATAAGGTGAACACAAGAAACTGTTAATATAAAAGAAAACTTTATATAGGGCTTCAAAATATTACCACAAGGGTTACATATCCAAGGGCTATATCCAAATTGCTGAAGTGAAGTAAAGTTCAAATATTTATGTAGGGGAATAATTAGCAAAATGCATATTTTGGATTTGGGAAAGTTAAAAGTTAAATATTACAAACAAAAAAAGTCAATAAATAGTAACAAGAAACCCACAAAAATGTAAAAATTCTATCTCGTTCTACATCTGTCACAACTGATCCGGATTGTTATCAGCATATATAAAGTGGGTCTGTGAAACATTCTTCAATACCTGAGGGTATAAAAATGTTATTATGGTAAGAAAAATGAGACCAGTTGTATTGCTTTTTTCTGGATAAATAATACATTTTCTATACAGCAGTAGAAATGTGTCTGTTCTACAACTGTGTGGCAAAAATAAGGTCATGAATTTTATGAATTTCTTTCATTTTTCTGAGCTTATAACATCAGGTATTCATATTTTAAAAGTGTAGACAAAGAACTGGGGTTTACTTTCAAACAACAATCCCCATTGAGAGGCCATCTGCAAGCAAACCTCTCAGTGAATGTGCTAATCTGCCTGCTATTATGTTTTGGCCACGGGGCTCTGTACCCTTAAGAAAAATCAAGTGGCTTGAGTTCTTCAATTCTGAAAGCACTGTTATGAGGGAGAGGGTCTATTTGCATCACTAGTTGCAAACCAAAAGGTGTATCAAATGTCCAGGGGGCGGGGAGAAGATGAATAAGGGAAAAAGGATAAGACTGGGTCTATATTTAGCATGTAATCTATCATCTCATTTTGTCATCTCCCTTCCTCTCTTTTTTGCTTGGAGGAATGAGGGATTGATGTTCAGAAGATCAGAGGAAGTAAGGAGGGAGGCTTTTTGGAGAGCAGAATAAGTAGACAAAGAGTATATATGTGTGTGTATATCTGTGTGTGCGTGTGTGTGTGTGTGTTTTAAGAGACCAATTTGCAGCTAGCTGACATCCAAACTGAATACTTCAACTCTCACAGCTACTAAAAAGGAAAAAGGAAAAATCTGTCTAACACTCTAGTTTGAAGGATTTCTGCTGAATCCCATCCTACACTGCAAAAATGTCACTTCCTCTCAACCTGCAACACTTGTGGTTGAAATCAGATATTTCTAAACTGGGTATTGTTTGAACATCCTGTCAGTTCTGACAGATCATTTTCCCTGTCAAAGAGATCAGGTTGAGATAAGAAGGCCTTCACAGGCAAACACACACACACACACACACACACACAGACAACACTGAGGGGCCTTACTAAGCTCTGTTTGATAAGGTTTGCCTAGCAGTCATTTCAAAGCAGAGATGAAGGAGTAGGAGGATAAAGAATGAGCAAAGACATGGATACAAAGATGGGAGCAAATGGTGGTAAAATGAAATATGGGACCCAGGGTAAGATAAAAGTAACACAGAGGGGGTTTACTTTGCAAGCCAAAAAGTAAAAAAAAAATTGCTAGAAGGGGAGCAGGACACACAAGGACAAAGCCAAAACCAGAAGTAGCACACATCAAGGTGTTCATGCTTGCACACACATCCTACTTATGTAGCTGTGGAGATGGAAAGCTTTCAAGAGGTTTGTGAGGCCGAAGCTCACCCCTCTGTGCAAGTTCCATCTAAAGCAACAACTTCTGCTGAGAGAAAATCTTCCTGCTCTCAGTCCAGAAATTCTCTGATGAGTAGCTATGTCAAAGTCTGGAGGCACGCACTAATACATAAGGGAGAAAGGCGGATCATTAGAATAACTCAACCATTCATGGATGGTAGGCAGTTTGCTAGCTAGCTCCATCAAGAAACACTTCCCCTGAATAATTCACAGAAGTGTAAATAAAATATATCTAGTGGCCTTCACCTGAAAAAAAAAATTAGAAACAAGATAGCTGCCATGCTGAGTAATGAGTTCTTCTTGCAGATGCGTTCAGATATGACTTACAAGCCGATGTGTAACATAAAAAAGACCTTACCTCAAAATTCAGTTTTTACATCGATATTCAAGGTGCGATGTTGCTTGATTTAAAACAAATAATTTGTCATCTATATATTTGCCTTTTATAATGATTCTAAATCATGAAATCACTCTAAAACTGCACGACAATGAAGACAGCAGTGTTTGCAATAATGTTCAAAAGTGCTATTTAAAAAAATAATATCGTTATTGAATAATGCAGAAGTGCCACTTCATGGCCCAAGTCGCAACTAAAACGATTATTCTGAATTCGGCAACCAGCTGTGTATGTGTGGTCGATATCAGTCCTCTTCACATTTATAAAATACTCTCCCACAGATAGTGATCAGAAATCAAAACATGTTTTAGCCAATTCCTGCTACTGTGATTATGATAATAACTCTAGGTGGTTGAAGTATGGATCCTGTGCTCTGCTGGCTCAAGGGCGCTGCTTTTCGTACACACAACACATTTTATTTCCTAAAGGTCAGTCAACTACAAAACTGGATCATTTCCCCTGGTTATCTTGACTCTTTGAATGGGTCTCATTGGACTGTGTTAACTCCCTTAGCAAACACAGTAGTACACCATGTGACTTTCAGCTTTAAAAAGCAAGGAGGAAAAGGTACAGCACTTCAGAACTTAATATCAAAATGAATCCGTCATGCAAGCGCTGTTTCAAAAACAACTCTTCATGAATTCTCTATTCAGAGATTATACTTTTTTTTAAAGTCGGAATGAGACGGGCCTCATTAGATATTCTCCATCTCACTGAAATTAAATATTTATTTTAGGAACCTGTTTTTAAATGGTCCTCTTGGTGGCCAATTGCAAAGGTTGAAAAACATTAAAAGATGTCTCTGGGTCAACTCTCAGAGACATCTGAGGACAGCTGCTCCTTCTTTCCCTGCCCCCTCTTTTTCACTCTGTCTTCCTCTCTCTCAGACAAACATTTGACTCCCCTCTTCCTGCACCAACTCTCCAAACTCACCACATTTTCTCCCCATCTGTTGTCTGTCCTTATAAAGCTCTGTGGCTCCTGTCATTCTACACATATCTTTTCTGTAATTTACTTACAATAAAGAATTGTTTCATTGAGGCAAATGGGTTAGGGTTAGTAAAGTCAAGTATGGAATGTCAGTAGTAAGTCAGCCAGTCAGTCAATGTCAGGCAGTGTGTTATGTGATATGTATCAGGAGTTTCCTTATAGCTCCTATTACTCTGACACAACACTTTCTAAATAGGTTGCCTAACACTATGTACCAGAACCCACAGTGTCAGCCTCACTTCATGCTCACAACAGGTTAGAACTTAATGTGAATAAATATGGAACACCCTAAAAAAAATTGCTCATCAGACAAAAATTATCCAATCTTTTTGAGAAATTCTGATCCATTTTCAAGTCAGTTATAAATAGTTTTCTCTCCAGGGTTTATGGCAAAAGAGCAGGTCAAAAAAAAATCCAGCATAATATCTGTAACGTCCTTTTTTTCCCTTTTTTAATCTGTGGAATCAGTGAAAAACAATTGCCAAGATGAAAAATCTTTTTTCTCTGATAATTTCTTAAAGTTTGTTTTTTGATTTTAAAAACAAAAGTTCGGCAGGTCCCAAAGAATAACCATGTAACTGTGGCATCTTTGTATATTGAAAACAATTAAAATAAAAATGTACCCTTCAAAACAAAAAATCTGCATAAGTATGCATACTTAAAACAGAAGAGGTCACCACAATAATTTGCAGTAGGGACATAGTCTATCTATCTAATCTCTTTTAACGTGTTTCTCTGCAGAGCATGTGTTTGTCAGTAGACACTATTTGCATTAACAGAACAAATATACTTAAGGGGAAGAACAACAGAGAGGTAACTCAAACCAGAGAAAGAGGGGTAACTCTAGTCTGTTTCAGAGAAGGAGGTAACTTAAGCTCTCGGTCAGTTACCGTAGTAACAGACTCTATGAACCTAACCTGGTCGGGAGCAAACTCTGAGTTTCGCTCTGTCTCCTCCCTCTAGAATACAAAAAACCCTCATTCGACTTAATCATTCATTCAGCCCGTCTCACGTGTGTTTGAGCGATTACAAATTTTTTTTTAAACGTTGCGTCTCTGTGCTGCTCTGACCCCTTGGAAATGTTGGTGGGGACATTTTGGCGTATAAAACATTAATTCTAATTTTCAATTAATCCATTATTAATTATTCATCAAAATGATCGTGAATGTAAGAACAATAGTGACTTGTATTGTGTACATGTGGATGTTGACCTTAATAGTTATGCATAGACAGCAATGACTATATGCTCAGTGCCAAGGATTCTTCCCCTGTCAGGGTAGAGTCTTTTATAATTATGTTAACAGACAAATCTGTGTCAAAGACAAATCTGTGTCAAAGTCATCATTTTTTGATTTTTCCAGAACCACTGCCGAGAGCACTCAAATAAGACGCCGTAAGTTATTGGATTTTTTTTTAAACTAACATAATTCAGTTTAATCAACATAAATTATAATGTATGTGAAGTCAGCATCATGTTAGGGATAAAGCTAATGCACATTAAAACAGCCACTGAATGATATTTCATTAGTTTAATATTTAAAATATGATTGAAGTGAGGTTCAGCCATGAGCCTGTTCTGCCTGAGCCGCACCTTTGAATGATGTTCTGGTATTTTATTTTTAACTGCTTCCATGTACGTTTTTTTCTCCCGCTGAATTGCTCCTAAATTAATATAAATTTAAGCTTCCGGTCGTGATTAAGTATTAAATAAATAGACCAGTTCAAACTTGAAAATTTACTCGAGCAGCAGTTTCTTCCCACGCCGCTTCTCTCTCTTTTGCAGCTACAGCCGTGTTACTTTATTTTTCTAAAAACATGCTTGTAGTCACTGAGTGTCCGCATGAGGATTTCGAGCTCCACTGGTGTGACATAGGAGGACCTCTTTTTGTGTACCATTGCCATGGTGAATCGTGGTATCGGGGCTCCATTAATGTTGGCTTTTTACAGTCAGCGTGCACGCACTTAACTCCGGGTGAACCTACTCAGAGCTGATTGAACAAACTCTGATCAGCTGTTCTGGAACCGAAAACTCAGAGTTTCCTACCTCAGAATAGATCGACTCAGAGTTCAGGGTTAGACTCAGAGTTTGTTGAACCTGCTTTGTGAAACGGACCCAAGAAGTTCCTGAGAAGAATAATGGCCAGAATTATCAGAATATTAATTTTCGATTTCATTATCATGTCATTGTGAAGTTGACCTTTGACCTTTTGCGTAAAACATCTCAGCACTTCCTAAAATTATCCAACTAATAATTTCAGTAAGTGTTTGACTACTTGAGTTATGTCCAAAACATTACATCACATCACAACACAACATGGTGACCTTGATAAATAGGTAAGTAAAAAAGTAAATTCCCTTCAGGTGTTCATGAGACATCACGTTTACAGAAAAGGGATCGATGTCCAGACAAACCAAGCTACTGCACCATATTATAAATAGGACTGATATTATTCTTGTTTTCTTCCCAATACAATTATGTTTAACCAACACGAAAAATGTTGGAATACCTTTTTGCGACTTTGGCATTAATGCATTCATGCTTAAAAGTCTAATTTGTATTTGTATTGAAATAGAGATCAATATGTATTCTAAAAAAGTATATACATTTTCTGTCTTGTCTGAATTGAAAGCACCACTTTGGTGGATTTGAAATCAATCACATATCGTTATCACAATTGAGTTATGTTTATTCAAACATGATGCTAAGCCTTAAATAAAAAATATTTTCAACATAAAGCTGATAAATCAGAAAACATTCTTATTAGTTGTTTTGAAAACCCTAATAAGACTTACTTTGAAAGGCACTTACAAACTCCAGTGCTCTAATTTTAGTACAGTATCTCTTCAGTTCCAGTGGATTTTACTTTTTTTTAATTTACTTTACCTATTTCCATGATTTGGTTCCAACATACTGTGCATTTTGGAACAGTTTTGCTCTCATTAATTGAACAAAGGGAGCCATCTCTTTAACCTCCCAATACCCTTTTCTTCACATACAGTGTTCTCCCTTCCTCAGATCATGTTATGTGAACTCTCATTACTGGGGTGGTAATAAAATCTTTAGCACTAAGATCCACTTTATTATCCCTGAACTATGGACTACATCTCTAACTTTTCAATTAGGAGCATTTGGAATAGTCAAGGAAGTAAAAGCTGTGTAAAATGAATTGCCTTATATTCATTAGTGACTTTCTTTGAGCCATATGCTAGGTTCAAATATAGTAATAGAAAACATTGCAACAGTGAGGATGAAAGAGCTACAGAAGAATCTATTGGGGAATTTTAACTGAGAAATATCAAAAGTAGCTACTCGCACAATGCTAACGAACATGCCACTGAGATACTGATATCATACTTGTCTGCACTTTGGTTGCTGTTTTCATTGCTGTTTTTCAGAGCTGCCCAGGGACACACAGTAAATCTGAATGTATGGAAGCAAATACATCTTGTACTCTGCCCTTTACATCATAGCAAACTAAATATCTCAGACTGGAGATGACCAATTCCATAAAAACATGTATCTCTCCGCCATGTAAAGTGTTGTTGTCATGTTCCTAGTTGCATTTATTTGAGAGCTCAGCCTCACTTGGAGCATTAGTCTGAGAAAAGTGGGCAGAGAAAGGGGGAATACAGTCTTATAGACTTTAGGATTTCTGCGTTGGCCATGTACCATTTGCCAGAGAACATCTCCAGCAGACCAGCTGAGAGGCAAATGCATTTTCCCTGGGCAGCTTAGCTTCCGTGTCTCACCTCTAAACTACTGCTGTGGTGTTAAGCTTTTATAGTTTTCATCTTTTACTCACAAATGGATTGTGTATGATTCAATACATAATTGTTATTAACTTGTTATTTGTAGTTGTGAAATTTTCTATTTGGTTTCTCAGTTATAGCGGTGTACAATGTTAAACAGGCTCCTGCTGAATTTCGAAAAAAACAAGAAGAGGAAATGCAGGAAGAGATACACTAGAGTGACAGATAAAGAGAGAGATGCTGAGGACTAAAACGTAGTAGAGGAGACAGCAGATGGTGGGGATTATTCTGTACTAAAATACTCTGGGATCTAAAGAGGGAAGGCCACAGACATAAACCTTTACAGATTCCATCTGCCTGAAATAGACCAAAAAGAGCCCACAGTAGCCATAATGATCAATCCTGGTAAAACCCAAAACAGATATAACTGACATCTTACACATACAATAAAAGCATTGTCAAATCTCAGGAGCTACAACATGCTGATGTTCTATTAGTGTTGTGTTTTTATTATAATCAGCTGGGAGAAACATCCTTTCAAGTCAGCAAAATGTGAAAAACAGACAATATTTTGCTGAGCTAGCATTTCCATCTCACAAATGCCATTTTAGTCAAGATATTATAAACCAGTACCAGTTGCATTGTTTTGTTTTGCTGCAAATGCATGTATGTTGTATCTATGCATGTATTTATAGGATGTGCTTGTATCTTAGTATGGCTGATACCATAAGAAACCCCTCATTCACATTTTATGCGCACTATGGTTCGGCAAACCATAACCATATTTGCATGTGTGAGTGTGGAAGCAGTGACAAACCAATCCACATATCTCCTCAATTATACCTCTATATAGCCATCTACACACACCTCAAAGTACATAACAGTATTCTGTTCTATGCCACACAATATTATCTTTGCATGCAAGGAAAGAGAATAGACAAGGAACAGGGAGATCTGGAAGTAGGTTTAAGACTTTTTTTTTTTACCTTTTCTGGTGTGGAGATCAAACATTGAACCTGCAAAAGAAAAGAAAACATAATTACTTACAGCAAGTAATAGTTAGTATATTCTAGTCCCAGCATAGTGTATGGTTGGCACACATATTGACTTATTTTATTTGTATGAAAGAGAGAGGGGGAGGGGTTAGTGTGTGGGGGTGTGTATTATTGACTAATTATCTACCCTGACAGGGGAAAGTTAATTAAATCCTTGGCACTGAGCATATAGTCATTGCTGTCTATGCATAACTATTAAGGTCAACATCCACATGTACACAATACAAGTCACTTTTGTTCTTACATTCACGATCATTTTGATGAATAATTAATAATGTTTTCATTGAAAATTAGAATGAATGTTTTATACGCCAAAATGTCCCCACCAACCAAATTACCCCAATATTACCCCAAAGATTTTATTCCCTCAATTTTGCAAACCACTATGCACCCATTTACTGGTTTCCAATAAAAAGTCAATGCAATAAAACAATCTAGCTCATGTCTTCTGCACGAAAAACTTGCTGTCAAGTTGTTTGGAAAGGGTGTTAATAGATGCCTATTAATGACATGATCTGGGCCCTTGGATGGTCAAGCACTTGCAATGACATTTTGTAAAGCTACAAGGTCCGAGTGAGTGTTTGAAATTCTGCAACTTCACTGAAAGTGCTTTAAATGTTTTAATCAGTTATACAAGATTTTAGCCTGAACTGAACTACTAAACATGGTGTCTCCTTGGAAAAACTAACCTTTAACTGTGTATTTCTATTTTGTTACATAACAGTATGTTTTTAAGACACAGGACATAGGACTTTAATCAGATCTGCTGATTTGTAACACCAGTCAGTAAACTACTGGTATTTCAATTTCCAATACTTCTCTTCAAGCAAGAAAATGCTTTATTGTCCTCTGTTGAAAAAGGCTGTACAGGGACTGACCACCCAGGCTACAGATGCCCTGGAAACAAGGAGAACTGCTGTGGCATACAAATTAGCTATATAATCTGCCACTTCCACACAGATGCACACCTATATTACATTCAAGTTTATGTGTGGGCTTTCAAAAAAAGTGTACCAAATATATTAAAAGGATCATACAAAAATATATGTACAAAATATATTCAATAAAAGCATCAAATCTCTTTGAGACCAACCATAAATGTCATGGTTTGGGGTAAAATAAAAAGGTAAAAGACCCAGGTGCAGACAATGGTAAGGAGTTTAATAAACTGAGGCAAAAAATGCAAAAACAAAATCTAAAATCCAACACAAGACAAAACAGAAAACCAAATTGTAGAACAAAAATTAAAGTAAAAGAATAATCCAAAGGGAAAAAACAGAAACACACGGGAGCGAAGAGGAAACAGGTAAATCCAGAATCACAGGTAACATGACAAAGACAATGAACCAGCACAGAGACAAGGGAGCACAGAGACTAAATAAACTAAGGAGGTGAGGCTAATCAGACACAGGTGAGACAATCAAGGGCAGGTGAAAACAACCAGGGCAGGGCACACAATAAAACAAGCGGGAAACACAAAGGCAGGAAGTGGACCAACAGGAGAGACAAGGTGACAAAGTAAAACAGGAAATTATCCAACCAAAAAGACACAAGTGAAATACTAAACTAAACAAGACTAAATACTGACAAGAACACAGAATAAACTCAATACAAAATGAAACGATGAGAAGTCATGACAAGAGATAAGTGACCAGGTAAAACTGCAAACAATATCTGAACCCCGAAATACAAATCAAAAACATAACAAAACTAGAATAACTCGTGACAATAAACCCACCAAAGGTTTTGTGTATGGTAACATTTTGCCACCAATAATGCCTCAGCATTGCTTTTTACGTTATCAGAGCAAATAACATTCAAGACTTGGGAGTGGACTCTTCCAAACACTTAATCCTGCACTTGCTAAATTAAATTGTAAATGATATCAAAAGAAATCGCACGTGTACAGCACTTACCTAAACCACTCAAAGCATTTTACGCTACTGCCAACTTCCTCTTCTCACAAACACATTCATACACTGAAGTTGGAGGCTGGCCAACTTAACAACTTGCCCAAGGATCTGATGTCACTCATTGAAATACAAACCCTAGTGAAAAATTGTATTCTGAAGTATTCTAAATGTTAGTGAGGGCGGAGTAATATTGTAGACAATTAGATCTGGGTATATGAGTGCATCTGTACATGTAACGTGCACTACGACTGGCTGCATAATGTATTAATAAAGCGTTGAGCATATTTTCGGGTCATATGGGGTTACTCCAATATATTTAAATTGGGTTAAAATATAACCACTAATTTTGTAATTTATATACTTTTGTTGTACAAAATAATAGTACCATACTAAAATGGGACTATTTTAAGTAACCTTAGATACACTACCAATATGCTACTGCATAAGTATTTTCTTGCATAATTTAAATATACTTATCGTGCAGCCACTTATTGGGCAGCTGTGGCTCAGACATACATGTAGTGGGTCACCCTCTAATTGGTAGATCGTTGATCTATGATTAAACTGGTGATCCCTGATCAAACTGCCCTCCTGGGGATTGACATTTATATGTTGAAGTCTTTTGGCAACTTATACGGATGCCTCCTTTGCATTTTTCATTGAACCAGGCATAAATCCATTTTGTTCCAATTGTTTTTAACAAAGCATTCCGGCGTTGTGGAAGCAAAAGACATGCAACGTGTAAACAAATAACGCAAGCATCGCATACACACACACATAGCGCTGTTCTGTTCTGCAGGCTCCACTGTCTACACAGATGCTGTTTCACCTCTGTTAATATCTCTGATGCTGGCTCAAAAGCAGAACGATTTTCCCCCACCATTCCGCCTTCCTTTTCCGCATTTCACATAGAAGATGAGGCATAACAGAGGCTTAATAATCTCGCCTTGAACTGGCAGTGTAAAAGGGGCTATTATTGTGGATGTGTGTTTGCTTTTAGTGGCTACAGTTGCAGCGCACCTTGGATGTAGTGCTATGGGAATCACAGGCAGTACGAGACAATGAGATTTGTTTCAAAAAGTCACTGTGACACTGATTTGGAAAGCACTGGAAATGGTAGGTAACACGTAAGTTACACAACTGTGACAAACTAGTCTACTTTCAAAGCCTTTAAGAAACGTGTCACTCCACCTGTTCTTGCTCTACTTTTCCATGCCTTTGGGTGGTAAAAGTAGGACATTTGTTTGAAGTATAGACTTAATGTAGTCAAATAATAAAACAGAGGAAAAAATATAATGTAATTTTTTTCTAATATTATGTAGCCCTAGCCAATGGAGAATCCTATTACAACACATTTAAGAGTTTCCAGATCAAACAGCAGCAGGTCAGATTTACTAAATGCATTTTCCTTGTTAGAGTGAACCCACTTTTACAAATTCGATCCAGATTCAACAAGGGTTTTCTATGCATCACAGTGCAGCAGTCATCCATGTTTTCTACAAGAGCCAGCGATGCGGACAAAAGTGTATGTTCGATGCTTCACCTGGCTGATCCTTTTAGTTGCTGTTGTTCACAGGTAAAGTTAGATCTGCCAGCCTGAGCATATACTCATGGGAAAGAGGGAAGGGGTGCAGAAATAACTGAGTAAAACAAATCCTACACATGATGGTGTTAACAGTTAATTTATCTGGTATATTCCTGCCTCTAAATAAAAATTATGCAAATGTAAGTAAAGTAATGCAAGCCTGGATGGAACAGCAATGCAGGACATATATAAGTAAATATTGTAATGATGGTTGGATAAACATCTCCTACCAAAAAAAAAATCAACAGTGAATATCATTTTCAATGAATGATATATTTTATATTATACAACAGTTAGTTCAGACTAAGTAAACTGATTGGATAAGAGGCATTCCATGAGTGCTGATATAGAGCACAACATAACTGGGTATTTTCACTCTGTGTATCACTCTGCCTAAGCCACGTGTTCTAAATACTGTTGATTAACATTACAGCAGACCGTGTATGTCTACACTGATCAGGCTGGTTTCTCAAAATCACAAACAGACTCTTATTTCACTGGTTGCTTGATTAATTAAAACATAAAGACAAATGTACATGATAAAAAAACAGCTGATCTGTGGTGACCTGTAGACCTATTACAGGTTACCACACTTCTCCACACAGTGCAGGAGGAGGTTGGGCAGAAGTCCAGTTGGTGGAGCAAAAAATACTCTGTTCTTGATTGTTACTTTTTACTATTTGCCACTTGTATTTGTTGCAACTGTTCTAAAATGTGCAGTTTTACTGTATTGGGGGGGTCTGGGGGGGTCACAAAACCAGTCATACTCATACCGGTTTCAATTGTGTAACCAGTGTCACATTCTGCCACAATATGAATTTTGTAATACCGTCATTACCGGGATAGACACATTTTACTTGTCCACAGGGGTCATCAATATAAGCTGTTATAACAATTTGAGCAATTATAATATTTCTCATCATGTACGACACCAAACTCTCTTCTTTGATATTCAAAATATTGATCCCCTTAGGTCTGCAATGTAGAAAAATCAGAGGGTATCCTTCAGTGTTTAATATCTCCAGAACGCTGCATGCTAGGGACTAACTTTTTTTTTTGTGTAAGCGGAGACACGCTACTGGGATGCGCTGGAGACGGACTGCGGCATGTGCTGTGGAATCAGGATCAGAATCAAGGATTCCCATCCTGGTTCTCCATCAGCAGTCCAGCCGACACCAGTTCCTGGTTTTCCTTCGGCAGTCCGACCGACCCCTGCTCCTCGTTCTCCGTTGGCGATCCGGCCGACACCTGCTCCTGGTTCCCCATCGGCGGTCCGACTGACACCTGCACCTGGTTCCCTGTTGGTGGTCCGGCTGACCCTAGTTCCTGGTTCCGGTTCCCTGTCAGTGGTCCGGCCGACACCTGCACCCGGTTCTGGTTGCCCGTCGGCGGTCCAGCCAACACCTGCTCCTGGTTCCCTGTTGGTGGTCCGGCCGACACCTGCATCTGGTTCCGGTTCTCTGTCGGTGGTCCGGCCAACACTTGCTCCTGGTTCCCCGTCGGCGGCCCGGCCGACACCTGCCCGTCCTCCGGAGAGGCTCAGCCGGCCTGGTCAGACCCCTGCCCGTCCTCCGGAGAGGCTTCGCCTGCCTGGTCGGCCTCCTGAGAGGCTCTGCCCGCCTGGTCAGCCCCCCGGCCACCCTCCTGATCTGCTTCCCTCGTCTGGTTGGCGCCCCGGTTGCCCTCCTGAAGGCATTTGCATGGACTTTGCCCTGATTGTTTTCACCTGCCCCTTGATTGTCTCACCTGTGTCTGATTAACCTCACCTCCTAAGTTTAATTAGTCTTTGTGCTCCCCTGTCTCGTGGCTAGTACGTTGTCGTCCACCCTGTGTGAGTCTATGTCTTTGACCTTCCTTGTGTGATTTTGTTCCTCGTGTCTTCTCTGGATATTCTTCGTGTTTCCCCTGACCCCTCGTGTCCCTTGGATTACCTGTTCCTGGTTTTGTTGTAAGTTTTTTGCTCTGCCTTTTGATTTTCCTTTTTTGTCTTTTGTTGGATTTTAGATTTTGTTTTTGCATTTTTTGCCTTTTGTTTATTAAACTTATAATATCAAAGGCTGCATCTTGGTCCTCACCTTTTTTTGTTTAATCTGAAACCCTGACAGAATGAACAGACCAAACATGGACCCAGCAGACTTTGAACATCTTGATTTATTTTCAAAAATTACTTATTTCCAGAACATTTTTAGAGCTGTGAGAGGAGATTTTAGTTTTGAGAAGTCTCCTTGGACTGGGACACGCTTGGCCATTTTCCCTGGCTGCCTTGGAGGCACCAGGAAAAGACGGGGCCATTGTGGCTCTTGTCTTCCTCACCCCTCTCTCCAGCCCAGAGCCCCAGAGCCTCCACTGCCTAGCTCCTAAGAAACTCCTGATCCTGTGTTTCGGTCGGAGGTTCTGCCGACTCCTGCTCCTGTGTTTCGGTCGGAGGTCCTGCTGACTCCTGCCCCTGTGTTCCGGTCGGAAGACCTGCCGACGCCTGCCCCTATGTTTTGGTCAAGGTCCTGCCGACTCCTGCCCCTGTGTTCCGGTCGGAGGTCCTGCCGACTCCTGCCCCTGTGTTCCGGCCGGAGGCTCTGCCGACTCCTGTCCCTGTGTTTTGGTCAAGGTCCTGCCGACTCCTGCCCCTGTGTTCCGGTCGGAGGTCCTGCCGACTCCTGCCCCTGTGTTCCGGCCGGAGGCTCTGCCGACTCCTGTCCCTGTGTTCCGGTCGGAGGCTCTGCCGACTCCTGCCCCTGTGTTCGGGTCGGAGGCTCTGCCGACTCCTGCTCCTGTGTCCTGGTCGGAGGCTCTGCCGACTCCTGCTCCTGTGTCCCAGTCGGCTCCCCGGCCGAATCCTGCTCCCCGGGTCCAGTCGGCTCCCCTGCCGACTCCTGCTCCCCTGGTCCAGTTGGCTCTCCTGCCGACTCCTGCACCCCGGGTCCAGTCGGCTCCCGGCCAACTCCCCCTCTGGCCCAGCTGGAGGAACCCCATTCTGGTTCCCCGTCGCATCCTGGCCGACACCCCCTCTGGCCCAGCTGGAGGATTCCCATCCTGGTTCTCCATCGGCGGTCCAGTCGACACCAGTTCCTGGTTTTCTGTCGGCGGTTCGGCCGACACCTGCTCCTGGTTCTCCATTGGGCGTCAGGCCGACACCTCCTTCTGGTTCCCCTTCGGCGGTCCGGCCGACACCTGCACCAAGTTCCCTGTTGGTGGTCCGGCTGACCCTAGTTCCTGGTTCCGGTCCCCTGTCAGTGGTCCGGCCGACACCTGCACCTGGTTCTGGTTCCCCATCGGTGGCCCGGCCAACACCTGCTCCTGGTTCCCTGTTGGTGGTCCGGCTGACACCTGCCTCTGGTTCTGGTTCTCTGTCGGTGGTCCGGCCGACACCTGCTCCTGGTTCCCCGTCGGCGGCCCGGCCGACACCTGCCCGTCCTCCGGAGAGGCTCAGCTGGCTTGGTCGCCCCCCTGCCCGTCCTCCGGAGAACCAACCTGACAAAAGCTGACAGCTGCACCGTTCTAATGAGAGCTCTGATGAGATCGTCTCACTTTGGATGAGCTACCTTATTCAACCTCAAACCATAGTGTCTTTATAGAGAATCTGTACATATCCATAATAATATATCCAATAATAGATGTCTTGTCGTGATCATTATCCATGTCAAAATTGTTAGCCGGCCACTTCTTGATGTCTTCTGTTTGGTCTATTGATCAATCACATTCAGTGTTCCTATCTTTCCACCAACCAGAGGCCTTGTTACAAATGTGAGTCACAACTGATCTCAAAGAGTGTGTATAGCGAGATTGTAACCCTCTTCTCAGCAGACCATGCGGCCACAGAGATTGTGATGTGATGTTGATTTACTTTACTTTCCAGAAAATCTTTTAAAAATTGCTCTTTCAGTTGTCCCTTTTGAATACTCGAAATTGAATGACTCATTGTTCTAGATAAGATCCTGTAGAAGCAAAAAGCATAGTTAAAAACATAAAGCTCAGCTCAGTTGACATGCAACTCCAAGTAAACAAAAACATTTCTCACTGCGGCAAACCTACACTTGGCTCTCTTTGGCTAGTGAAGCAGCTGGGGCTAGTGGTAGAGCTGGAAGGGTGCTTGGGCAAGACACTGAATTCCAAAGTACTACCTGGGGAATAGCCTTTGGTGTATAAATGTGCATAGAGAATGTGCATTGTGCATTGGAGATTGCCATAGTAGCATAGTTTGCCATCAGTGTGTGAATGTGTGAAAGGGTGAAAGTGGCAGAAGTGTAAAAGCGCTTTCAGACTAACAAAGTGCAGTCCATTTACCATTTAGTGTGTTCAGCCAAAAGATGATCATCAAGTAGTGAGCAGCAATGTTGGTTATAACATGCCCAAACAAACTCCCTCAGGATATGGTGTATCCTTTTAAACCACAAAAACAGCATTTTTTTAAATTTAAAAACACAGCCTTGGCATATGTTCACACATGATTTCATGACCCACAGTCTTCACACCTGGTTTCTCCCCTCCTGAGTCTTAATCAAGTTGTTTGTTTCTGAAAGGCTTCATTAGTTTGATTCTTTGATTGTAGGTCTGCATGCCTCTGAGAGAGTGTGTGTGCCCACTCATCTGTATGTGTATTAAGCATCAAAATACACACACTGTCCCTGAGAGTGCTCCAGACCAATATAAACACAAGTAACTACAAAACATTGATAATTTTTCATTGTCAGCTCTGAGTGTTGTTATTTGGAATACAGGTCATTACAATGCAGGCAGCACTAGAGAAGGTGTTAAAGGATGTCTTCCTTTATTGAGAATGATTGGTTTGTTTTATGCTCCAGCTCTTTGGCCTCCTGGGCCTTAACCTACATTACAGCACAAAGACTATTAATCTTTGATGATAAGACCTTATAATATTGCTCATGTAAAATGTATGTTTGTAAATAAAGCAAATGAAGAGTACTGTTCTGAAGCACTAGATATCCATTTTGGGGGAAATTCTTATTTTTCAGTATGATTTTTATCCAAATCTATTTTTCCATTTGCTGTTTGGTTACTTTAAATGTGTCGCTTGTGTTCGGAAAATTATTATCAAATACCCAATACTCGTTTAAAATCCAAATAGTACACCCTCAAAATCTAGTTATATTTCTAGAAGTAGGCATCAAATGTGTTCCTTCAAATATTAAAAAATAAAATAAAATAAGCGACCTAGACAACAAAGTTCCTTACATTCAACATACCTTAGGAAGATGCAGTATAATTATATCATTCAGACATTCATTATCTACAAGATAAACATATTCAGAAGTCTAACCAGTGATGTCAACAAAGACTACTTAGTGCAGATGTCGGATAAGCAAAGGTAATAAATACATTTGCACACACTTACACATGTGATGTTAGGAAAAGATAAGCCACACAAGCACGGCAACAGCCCAAGATAATAAAGACATGACACAGAAATTACATGGCTCAGCTAGCACAAATTGTCTCTTTCTCTATTACACTAACACATACTGCACAAATTATCAAGCAGACTGCTGTCCTTCTATCACAATACATGTTTTAATTGTAATAAGGGTGAAGATAATAAGAGCACAACAGGAAGTCTTTTTTACCTGTGGCCATCCAACTGTATAACTCCTCCCTGTTCAGCAGGAGGAAAAATGGAGCTTAAAGGGTCTTTTCTTCACTATGTGCAACTCCATTAAAGCTATAAAACAACTTCTGATATGTGCAATAACACTTTTCAATATCAGGTTATATTATGTTCATTATCATGTGCAATTTCTCCCTCAATATCAAGGGCTTTATTTATATTCATAGAGTGCATTATTATGTGCAATACCGCCAATTGCAATATAACTTTTATAATTATCATGTACTATCCATCCATCCATCCATTATCTATACCGCTTATCCTGTTCAGGGTCGCTGGAGCCTATCCCACTTGACATTGGGCGAAAGGCGGGGTACACCCTGGACTGGTAGCCAGACAATCTTATCATGTACAATTACATTTTTATTTTAACAGTCATCATCTCATGCAATATTTGCATATATATATATATTTTTTTATTACTATATATATAGTTTGTATTACTTCTTATTATCTGCAAATACAACTGTCAATGTAATTGCCACCATTACAATTTAACTAAGCTTAATTCTGTAACTATCTTCTTGTACTATTGTTATTATATTAGGCACTGTTTCTTGGCCTTTCAACCATAGTACACCTTAAATTGTATATTTCATTTATATTTAAGTTATTAAATATTACTCGTTTTTTTTATACTGTATCTTTGGCGCAATCTGGTACTAGAATTTGCTTCGGATTAATAAAGTTCCTAATCAATAATCTTATCTTATCATTTAGAGTAGATATACTTAACTTGCCAAGATGACAAGATTAATACCACACTTATGTCAAAACAGAAATGTGACTTTACAACCAGCATTTGGTTTGGCTTGCTCTGTCACAGAAAACAGGGTACACAACTAGCCTGGCTCTACCCAAAGTAAAAAAAATCCCCCTGCCAGTATCTCTTAAGCTTACTCATTAACAAATTCTATGTAAATTGTTTGTCTATAAAAAAAACTGAAGCCAGAAAAAATCATTACGTGGTTTTACAGGTGGTCAAATGCCTGAATATTTCTTGGCCTGGCACAGCCACCTCACTGTGAGGTCACCAGCAATCAACATAGATTCCAGTATTTGTGTTAAGCTTCGCCCTATTTGAGATATGTTTTCTAAAAGTATTTCTCAATTTTACAAAAGATTAGACTAAAAAGAGAGTTAAGTCAACTCCCCAAGCTTTTCTATGACAACAATCTATATTCTATAATCTAATAAGCAATAGCGCCAATAAGCATTTTCCCCAAAATGTCAAACCATTGCTCTGAGATTGGATGACAGGGAGAGCAGTGAGATTACCTCAGATCGACTGATGCCAACCTCCTCACCCCTCTCACCCAAACCAAATACCGGACCTGGGGGGACAGATCTTTTCCCACTGCTGCCCCCTCCCTCTGGAACTCTCTCCCCCAACACCTCAGGACCTCTCCCTCTCTTCCTTCCTTTAAAAC
The DNA here is from genome assembly GCF_022749685.1 of Semicossyphus pulcher. NCBI lineage: Eukaryota > Metazoa > Chordata > Actinopteri > Labriformes > Labridae > Semicossyphus > Semicossyphus pulcher. Next base: position 22,412,880 of record NW_027211692.1, read on the forward strand.
TGCACTCAAAACCCACCTATTTAAATCTGCTTTTAACCAATGACCTGTTATTTGTGCATTGTATATGTTCTTAATGTTTTTAATGTATTTGCTATTGTTGCTTCTGTTCTTTCTTTTATGTAAAGTGCCTTTGAGTATCCTTTAAAGCGCTATATTTAAAAATGTATTATTATTATTATTATCCATTTTCAATTATTTGTAGTTATTGTCAGCGTCTCCTGTCTTGGCAATGTCTCATGATTCACAGATAAGGAAGGCACTTGACTTAGGGGGGGAACTATGGCTCAGAGGCGGAGTGAGTCGCCCTTTAATCGAAAAATTAGGGGTGCGATCCCCAGCTCCTGCTGTCTTCATACCGAGGTATTAGCAGGGCTGCAACCAACAACTATTTTAATAATCGATTAATCTGTTCATCATTTCTATGATTAATCGATTATTAATTGGATAAAAAGAAAAAAAGCTCAATTTTAGTATTAGCATTATATTCCAGACACACAAAAAATTATGTCTTTATGTCTTATTTCCTTGTACAATGCAATGTTAATATATCAAGTATGTAACTCATGTACGTAACTCTAATTAATATCTTGTTGATTTACTTAATAATTTCACATGATAAAGGAAAGTACAGACAAGGCCACTACAATAAAAAAAAGTTTCTGTTGGGAATAAATAAAAGATTCACTTTAGTCTGTCTCTGACTAATGGCATGAAATATTCACAAACTCGATAATGTTTTGTTACACTCCAGTGTCTGCCCAACCAAATTTCAGCTAAATTAGCGATAGATTATTGTCCGTTATAACGGACAAACGCACAAGTACAAGTTAATTTATACACAATGTGACGGACAGAAATACTTTCTGTCATTTCTCTCTCTCTTCATAAAGAGTTAGCGTTAAATTAGCTTGCCGTTACCAGTGGCGATAGCAACAGCTTAACTACCACGATATACTTTCCTCCGCTGCTTTATCAGCGACCCGGCTATGGGCCCATCACAAAACGGAGAGGAGGGAAAATAAATGGAGTTTCAGTCCGTTAAGTTTGTTTTTAAATGAACGATAGAAACCGTAATCATGCGTTTGTCTGTGTAAACGGACACTAATCTGCCGGAGGCGGACACATCATCAGCACTGCACAACAAACTGAGGAGGAGACGCAGTACTTCCTGTAATTCATCACGTGAGCTACACAAGCTGCGGCATTGGCTGGCTGCCCCCAGTGACGTTTTCACAGCGCATGCTATGCATCATAACAAAGACCCAACTAATCGATGATGAAATTCATTGCCAACTATTTTAATCATCAATTTAATCAATTTAAGCGATTAGTTGTTGCAGCCCTAATCCTGAAGCAAGATACTGAACCCCAGAATTGCTCTTGAAGGCATAGACTACAATGTACAAATGTGTGTGAATAACTAGCTGACTAGTGCGATTAGCGATTTACCATTATCCTGAGAAGGATAAATTACTTGTGTGAAAAATTCAGTTACTTCAAAGCTAATGCTGTGTGTTCATTCATTTTATTTGATTAAGCAATTCCAAAAGGGCTTTAGCCTTTTAAACCCCACTTCCGATGCCGAGTTAACTAAACCTGATTTCTGACCAAAGATGTGTGTATTTTAATGACCACCTGTCATTTAAATACATATGGCTTTAGCCTAGTGGAACCATTTTTGGGGAAATATGCTTTTTCACACAGGCATCGTGGGTGTTATTCAAGTCAAAGCATCTTAATGGTGCTTGCACAAGGACTTTGGAGTACAATACACTTGCATGAACACACCTGTATATAAGACCTCTCTCCCCAAACACACATATAAACACACGTCTCCACGGATATTATGGCCATTAAATTGGTCCCAGTGAGATGTGATAGCTCAGACCACAGGGCTAACCTCTAACTCCGCGCCATGTGCATCAAAGAATTAGTCTCTGTCAGCCAGATCAATACCTCCAACAGCAGCTAGAGACCTAGCTCCAATGTGCAGTAAGGGGATCACTGAAGAGCACTATTGAACCTATAATGATGATCACAGAGGCCATCTGCTTGGCAGTTGTCCTCAAAGTGCTTTAATCGATTTAAGCAAAGGTTTTCCTCCAGTTGGTTGCTAAATCAATCTGCTTTGCAGCCAAAAACTTGGGTATGTTTGGGATTGGTCATATTCTGCCAACATTGTTTTTCATAACAACTAAGCTAAATGAACAGAAAAAAAATCGTTTGGTGTCTTTTATGGGTATGCTGCTTCTCTGTGTTTTTACAGAGGGCGGGGGAAGGCTCCACAAACATGCATTTACTTTGGGGGCCTTCCTATGGGATTTTAACAGCCACCAAAGTAAATGCACAGGTTGGGATGCAACATTTTCTGTTTAATACAAGCCTACTCATGCTGTTCTCATGTATTAAGTTTTGTGCTGGTGTCATTCATATTGGCATACAACATTGTTTCTGGTCTTAATGCCACTTAAGCAACAATAGCATTTGTCCAAGTTGCTGCTTAATTGATGAGAAAAGAAAATAGTGGGTAAAAAAGTCCAAAACATGAGATTTTGGGGCAACTTTATAAAAACATACTGCTTATGAAAAAAGTCAACAGGGCAGACACATTACATTGCAGGGAGAGAAACAGAAAAGGTGGGTAGGCATGCAGAGCGGTGTGAATGCGATACAAACCCAGAAGCGATGTGTGACTAAAGTAGTAGTAAGTATATAAGGTGAAGGACCAGGTAGAATTAAAATTATGAAATAAGAAATAACCTGTATCTATGTGTCACCCCCGTGATTGACTGACAACATGTCCAGGGTGTATCCTGCAAATCACGTTCGTAGAGTAATGGTATAGATGGAACGATGGAAGAAATAACCTACTTGATGCGGGGTAACTTATTTTTTGTAACATTTTCAACAGACTTTTCATATATATTAATGTATTGTTTGTTTATTTGTATTGTATTGTTTGTTTGTTTGTTTATTTTATGTATCCACCACATAACTCTATTGCTGATTACAAAATGTGCTTGAATTGTGTAACAGAGAATTAAGAAAAATTAAAACAGAAAACACAAAGAAAAAAAGACTTAATAGGGCCCTACGCATCAACTCTAAATACCAACCAGCCTTTGGTCAAGAGCTTCCGGTAGTGATCAAAAGAATGAGAGTGCAGATACAAGTGGTCAAGTTGAGTTTCCTCCACAGGGGGTAGGGGTTACCCTTTGAGACAGGGTCAGGGGTCCAGACATTTGGAGCAGGCTTGGTGATGAGTTGTTGCTCCTTTGGTTTAAATGAAGCCAGTTGGACTCATATCTGGGTGCATACTTTTCAAGGTTTTCCAGTCATGAACAATTTGTGGGTAGACCCAGAACTAGCTGGAGAGACAATTCATCTCTTGCTTTGTTGTCACCACACCTAATGTAAGTGGCAGAACATGGATGGATGGACCAAATTGGTAATAAATGTAGACCCTTTTATGTAACTGTAAGACATTTTAGTCAATTTTAGCATTATTTTTTTTTAATCGATGTTTTTAGTGCATAGAAGTCTTCTTTAAAAAGATATACGTACATTCCCAGAATATATTGTATATATGTACTCCATCTGTCAGTCTTCCACTCACATTCCCACAGACTGGCTGCTGAGATGCCAGATAGACTGAATCGAGATGAGGCCAACATCAGTGTCCGTAGAGCTAAACTCCTTGTGAATTGTGCCAGTGTATAACCGCACCACCCTAGGGCCTTGTGGCTGTGGGGCTTGAGCACTGGCAGACAGAACAGAGGCCCTCTTGTTTGGCAGTGGCATGTTGACACGAAACGTAATGCATTCACATGATAATGAGCCAGAAAATATATGTCCCTAGTATTGCCTTGCTTTCTTTACTTGACATACAGTACACATCTTTACACAGATAAACTGACACAAACACACACATAGTCACACAAACATGCCCACTCAATCTAAAACCCTTCAGTGTCTTGTGCAGAACGGCCTGATTGCTGATCTCATCACCAAGGAGACCAGCACTAAGAGGGTGCCTGGCAGAGACAGACTGGCATTTAGCATATAGGACCCAACAAAGCTTTCAGGGCGAGTATACAGGCCTTCTTTAATGAAGAGGGGAAAAGGAGAAAGGGGGGCTGAGAGAGGGGTTATTCACATGGACACATGCAGAGAAATGGATAAATGATTGAGTGTGGAAAACTGACTCTCAACAGTAGGAAACTAAGTCTACACATACACGGGTATTATTGAAAACTGAGTTTTTGCCTCCTTCGTTTCCAAAAAAACCCCATCCACACAAGCACAGTTATAAAAAATCCCCGTCCAAACGAAAACGCAGAAACACAACAGAAACGCTGTAATGAGAATGCCACACCAACAGGCGGCGATATAACCGGGTCATGCAAATACTGTACATATATGTGTAAACAAATAAAAAGTCCTGTTAATCATCACTGTTTATGTCACGTCTGTCATTTTGCAAGGAATGTCACCTCATTTGTGACGTGAGAGGTAGAAGAGATAACGGTGCACAGCCTGACGTTATGAGCCAAAAACGCTGTTTACCCTTTCTATACATTTCAGCAAAAACAAGAGTTTCCAAAAGGCCAAAAACGCAGAGAAAAAGCTACATATTGAAAAATAGCCGTGTACGTGTGGACATGGCCTAAATGATTTGGAGAAGAGAAAGAATAATATAAGGAAAAATTGGGAAGGAGAGAGGGGGTTAGCAAAGATTTAAAACCACAACTAAAGAAAGGATTAGCAAAGAAAGAGCATGAAAATGTATACATCCCTCCTTGAAAATTAGATCTCTTCTCTTGTAAAGGGCTTTACATTACTGACAAATTAACCACGGAGACTGATGTTTCTAACCAACTTAAAACACCTCTGAGTGTTAAGAGGCGCACGTGTGATTTTGCTGACGTAACAAATGAGGAAATCTATTAATACTCACGCCCACCTGAGTCTCCACCATGCTAAGGACAGAAATATGCAGTGCAAATGAACTGTAAAAATAAAGATTTCTTTTATTTTTACATATTCATTCCCAACCTGGGAGCTAGGAAAGAGGAAAGTAAATGAAATGAAGGGAAACAAAGCATTTTGAAAGTTAAGAGCTCTCTGTCCCTTGAGGAGAAAGGGGAAGATTGTGGAATTGCACAAAGAAACAAGTGTTACACAGTTTAAGAGAGAGATTTAGCCATTGGAAAGTTTCTAATTTTCTTTTGTTGAAAGGTGAAGGAAATTATACTTAACTGGATAAAAGCTACAATAAAACAGCAGCAGAAAGCATAAATGTATTTAAGCTCAAATTAAACAGATAAGCAAAGGTGGGTCAGCTCCTGTTTCTTCTTCAGCATACTTTACTCTTGATTTATACACTAATTTCATAGACTCTGATTTTCTCATGTCTTTTACATTTTCCTTCTGTTGTCACCTCATTACAGTTTGGTCTGAATTATTTTTCCCTTGTTTCAGGCAGTAACTCAGTACCCAAGAAATATCAACTAGTTACTACTCCTTGTTTTGCAATATATGTTTTTCCCTACACTATCTGCTCTTGCAATACAATACCTGTGTGTTGCAAAGGCAACACAACCCTGTCTATCTTGGTTCATTATTGAAGAAGGGAACAGTGTCTTAAAACACAAGACACAGCATGTCCACTGTATCACTACTTAACCTGAACCACAATCGTCGTTAAAATAACTCAAGTCACTGCTAAAGACACAATTTAAAGGTAAAACAGTACAATTCAGATTGAAACAGCCATTTTAACCTCAAAGATAGAGCTTTTGTGGCCTTAACCTAACCAAAATTCTGTATTTTGTACCCTCCACCAAGGCCGCCAACCTATGAACTTCCTCTGAGTCACAGTCGCCCCAAAAGCAAATTATGGGTATATACATTTTTGGCTGACCGCCGGGGTCAGTCCTACACATGGGTCTGTATGTGACTGACTGATTGACTGAGTGATGGTACTTTCAAGCCAAATAAAGTAAAACAAAATAACAACAACAACGGCCCGGGAAACACTTCAAAATAAAAGCATTGTGTACAAATGAGGGGAGTCAGAATTCCAGATCTGGCTTTTACTTTGAAAAAACATACCGGAAGTGTTAACCTTCTTAACTCTCCATGTCTGTGACTTTTACTACAGGAAGATAAGTTAATATTGCTGTCAGAGATCAATAGGATTCATCACAATTCATTTTCACCATGTATCTTGACCGAGACATTTTTGGTGCGCGAGTCGCGCGAGATATGCCCATGTCACGCCAGCATTGTGAAGATTCATCTGTTTTCATGCATTTCAAATGAAAATGAACATGTCCCGCAGCTGTCACGCACACAGCACACTTCCAGAGTTGCCCACTAATGCGCACATTGACCTGAAGCGGTGAGCCACATACCAGGTTTTGACCTAGTCTTGTTAGGAGACAGGAAAGCAGCATGGAAACAGTCCACTAACCCTGCAATGTACTAATCTACTCGCACCCTTCTCAGGTTCGGACTCAGCCTCAGACCAACTGTTAAATCAAGTGTGAAATCTGCCTGTATTTTTGTTTTGCTCTCTCAGCCTCCAGGATTTAGAGCAAAAACAAATCCTCTGAGTGAAATTTTTAGGACCAAGATATATTCCCCATCTAAAATGTGTAAAACAAGAGCCCCTACATGGTCTGCTATACAAATAGCACAATATGTTTTCAGTTTTTAGCACCACGCCACACATTGTAACTGTTCTTTACTTAAGCCATCAAGTTATGGAAAGACAAATAGCATTTTCCTGAGAGTAGCAGATTTGGAACAGCTTTTCTATTGCCAATTTGCTTTTGCATTATTTCAATAACTTGATGTCATCCGTTTGACTGACTAGCAACCTGTCCTGGGATTGGTTCCACCCCATTGGGTTGTTTTGTCAGGTTGGGGTATTTTGTCATGTACAATTTTCTGAACCCTACTTAAATGTTTTTTAGTCTAAAAACCATCTACATCTACAGGTTTCTGTGAATATTTTTTTTTTTTTTTTTTTACCTTAAAGCTGTGGTAGGTAACATTATTAAAATTTACTTTTTGTCATATTTGCTCAAACTGTCACTTTAAACATGCAGTAGTACATGAGAGAGATAATCTGTGAAAAAATAATGTTCCTCTGGCTCCTCCTACTGCTCCTAATGGCATTTGTAAGAATCCAACGCTCCCAAAACACACAACCAATCAGAGTTGAGCAGTCTCTCAGGCTGCTGTCAATCAAACTGCGCAGCACCACTACTCTGCACATGCTCACATGGTCAAGCTCAATTTCTGCAGTGTGCGCAGCGTCAGCCGGTTTGTGTCCACAAAGGCTTAAAAACAACCACCAGGTATGAAAAAACTGCCCATCCCTCCATTGCCATCTAGGCTTATACTACAAAGACCGTTAAACCGAAGAAGAGAAATGAGGATAAGCAAGCTATAAAGAAAGAGTTGGACTGAGACAGAAAGGAAACAAGAGGAAACATTGGAGCTGCATGTCCGAGGTTTCTGCTGTATTTGTTTCACATTGCTAAGATGTCTGTGGTTACTGTGACGTTGTGTTACGTTGGTGTTGCAGTAGGGCTAATGTTAGCTTGTTCTCAATGTGGCTACTGTTCAGCGTTGTTTTATGGCGGTGTGGTAGAAAATACCTTTGTGAAGTGCCCAGGCATTGTTACCGTTTCAGACTTTCTCCTGATAGTTATGTGTGCCTGTGCTCTCACCGCTAAACGTTCTCAACTTCAGTGTGTTACTGCTTAGTTGGCTCTGTTGTTTTTTCCACAGTCTCTGTTAGCAAACTAAGTGCTGGTGGTTTTGCCAAATAGAATTAGCTGTAGATTATCGTTCACAGCAAAAACACTGATTTCCGCTGGTTTGATGTGTACCTGCTTCGATAGTGTTGGTGGTGTAATACAATGGCTGCCGGCTTTTGTCATTTCAGGTTTTTACTGGCTCCTTCAGTTGCTGTGGTTACTAGCCTGCGCGTGCATGACGGCCTCTTCTGCTGGGAGGCAGGACTGAGCGCCGCGGAGAGAGAGGGGGAGGGACCTGGAGGTTGTAATCTTTCAAATTTTGAAGCAAAGTCCGCTCTCTTCTCCATCTTACCTACTGCAGCTTTAATGTAACAGCACCAGCATTGAATAACAATAAGTGATTTAAAACAATCAAACAAAAAAACAAAAAACACTTCACTTTTTCAGCTTAATAACATTGAATGCATATTTCTGAAACTTGGAGCCGGATACCCATTTCAGGGTTTTCTCTTGGGAACTAACTACAGGTGCAGTGGATATGATTGACAGAGTGGAGAATGAGAAGTAGGCAGAAAGATGCATTGCTATGAGTTCATTTCATTGTAAAGGGCAAGTTAAAATAGCAAGTTAAAATTCTGGGGGGGCACAGTTTGAGTGGGGGCATGTGTGTCCTTCCCAGAAAAAAAGGAAAGAATCATGCAATTTCTATGCATTTTGAAACATTATTTCTCTATCAGTCTAAGAAAAAATCCATCCATCCATCCATCCATTATCTATACTGATTATCCTGTACAGGGTCGTGGGGGGCTGGAGCCTATCCCAGCTGTCATTGGGCGAGAGACACCCTGGACTGGTCGACAGTCAATCACAGGGCTGACACATAGAGACAAACTTTCACGCTCACACTCACACCTACGAGCAATTATAGAGTCACCAAAGAACCTAATGAGCATGTCTTTGGACTGTGGGAGGAAGCTAGAGTACACCGAGGGAACCCACGCATAGGGAGAACATGCAAACTCCACACACATTTTTACGCCCAGTGCCCTCGTTGTGTAAATAGCAAGTTATTTTGCGCCACCATTAGTGCCCATGGGCATGTTGGCTTTGATATGAGGTTTGGTCAGGCAAACGGGTGGTGCGTTGCTATCTAGAGGATGCAGAAAGTGACTGCGCTTTCGACCAACAAAAACCTGGGCTACAGTGTAAAGTCTATGGCGCAATCTGTGTTTGCTATTTAGAGGGCACATTATGGAAAAAGCAGTGTGTTTGCAGATACAGTGAAAAAACTTTGTTGAAGGGACAGACTGCAAGCTTTGGTTTCCTTCGTCTCCTTAAATCATGATACTGCTTTTGGTTTGTAACCTATCTGCTGAGAAGTGCAGGAAGACATGGACAAGCTCACAGCTGCCTCCACATACACCTGCTTCACCTCAGAGAGATTCCTGCTCCAGCCGCGCACAGGCCAAAAACTACTGAGACCGACACAAAGCTCTCCATACTGCTCGCTCATTCAGACGCACGCTCTCTCTAATACAACAGAAACTGAGACACACTCTCACACACGCAACTAGGAGGTAAATTAATTACCATACTCGAACATAACATGGCACCGACAATTGTGCCCACAGATATAACCGGGGTCAAGTTTATAAGAAAGACTGCCTTGTAAATTGCAACACGCACCAGGCTCTTAAAGGGAATGATAGCTGACACTCTGATTGGTTTGATTCATATTATGCCGAAAACACGCCTATGAATAATCCAGGGACTTAAGCCAACCTCTTTGCACCTTGCGCCTCAGTTTTATGCCCTAAATCATTTAGTGCCATGCACTTCAGACTGTGCACCTTCCGCTGTCTAAATAGGACCCATTATGTTATTGGGAAGAACTCTTTTCTAAATATCTACCAATTCTGAGATACAGATTACTTGCTTTAGTATTGCTCCACTACATTTGGGACATATTGCATATTTTCTCAACTATATCAATCTGATATAACAGTAGTAACTGTTCAGATTCAGATTAATACAAAATATGAAAACAAATTAATTATCGTTCATAAGGTTAAGAATGCATTAGGCCATGGGGAATATTCACAAGCTACCCAGCAGCACTAAAGTGATGAACACATGAATTCATCAATTTTTATGATGTATGTTAAAAAATACAATACATATTAAAAGTAAGTAAGTAAGTAAGTAAGTAAGTAAGTAAAATGGCCTACAACTAAATATTTCTCACCAAAAAACCTCTTGGAAGAGATTTTCCTTTGCATCCTGAAATGTAGTGTTTTGCTACCTATTACCTGTGATATAGTGGTAGTAAAATGTTAAGCCCACTCACTCACTGCCATAAGATTCATGCAGCTCTGAACTCTCCTTGTAAATATTAAACAGGATGCTATGTTATAGCTTGCAAGCCAGGGGGCTAAACCACCTGAATGAGGCAGGGCTAATATCTTTAGCTAGTGCAAAAGGATGTTTAACTTATAACATTTCACATTTACACGTTGTAAAAAATGGGTTAATAAATTTAAGTACCCTTTTCAGGTGTGATATATGACATAAGTAGAGGAATACGTTTGATTATTTCTTTTTCTTTTTTTTAAGATTGTTTTTTGGGCTTTTGCATTTATTAGATAGGACAGATGAAGTGAGACAAGAAATGTGGGGAGTAAAGAGTGGGGGTTGACATGCACCAAATTAATCGTCAGGCCGGGAGTCGAACCTGCGATCAGTGTGTCGAGGACCTTTGCATTATTTCTTTATTTTACAAAAGCTAAAACTTTGGTTTTGGTGCCATAATCAAGTGGATTTTGTGCCTAAACCTACCAAGTGTTTTTTGTTGCCTAAACACAACTAACTGCTACTGTTTCACAATGTTCACCAAGTGTAAGAAAACAGTGTAAGTTTGGATAGGTTTAGTCATGAAAACAGCTTGGATAGGTTTTGCTAACATCTAATGACAACAATAAGAGGAGAATTTGGAGAATACGAAAACCTTAATGATCAGCTGATCAGCTGAAGAAAGAAAAACTGAGTAGGGAAGACAGAAAAATGTAGTACCAGTATTTACAACCAAGCATTAACCTTCAGGGCTGACAAGTCAATCCAAGTGAAAAAACAGCAACTCCTCAAGTGACTGCTTGAGGCAAGCATTTGAATCCCCATCAGGCCCAATAATAAAATGCCTAACTTTCAACATTAAATATGAATTAAAGCTATAAACTGTGATGAACGGGCCCTCGCCCTAAATTCTCGTGTGTTCTGGAGACAACAATAAAGGTGCTTTTCAACAGCAGGAACTTTCCCCAGGAACTAGGAACCTTTTGAGGAACTCTGTGCGTTTTGAAAGCAGGAACCAGGGTCTAAATTTAGTTCCAGGGTAGTTGACTTAAACCCTGAAAAGTCCCTGCTCAGGGGGTAGTACTTTCCAAAGGTCCAGGAACTTTCAGGGCAGGGCCAGCAGTGCTGATCGTTTCTGATTGGTCGAATACTAACAGCCTTTTATTTCACCCACTAGGCCTGCACAATATTGGAACAAAAAAAGCATTGAAATATATTTTTGTTTGTTCTGCGATATTTATTACGAAATTAAAAAATACAGGAAATTATACCAGATTAATGCAGTGTTTTCATGTCCATATAAACTATTAACAATAAACCTCCGGTGTTGAAAAATGAAGCCAATGCGGAAGTGCAAAAAACTGCAGTTCCTCGAGTGGCCACTTGAGGCTGGCTCCAGAAAACAAGAAATAACATTACAGCAGGTGGGAAAATGCCAATTTTTACAGCTGAAATAAACATGTTTACAGCCTGGTACAAAAAACGGTTTTGTTATAAGTAGCTAATTTTATTGTTCAAGATAACTGTACGGGGGGTGAATTTTTTTATAACACACTCGTTTTAATAATATTAAGCCTTAAATCATAGGGGCCGGATCACTTGATTGACAGGTGGATCCTGCTGGCTGTCTGCTAGACGTCAACACAGACACACAGACACTGAGCTTAACTTCACCTGTTTGTGTTGTTGGAGCTTTTTGGGGATTTTTGCATTCAAAGTTTGGACAAATAATCTGTCTATGTGGGATTTATGGAACTTTATAGCTGCGCAAGAAGTCTGAGCTCCAGCTTTTCGGTGAGTTAAGTGTTACTGTATTGAAATATTTTTAGTACTAAGTAGCAGGCATACTGTGCTCGCTTTAGCTGCTTGTTAGCCTGTACAGTGTTTATCAAACATTTATTTAATCGTCGGCCAGTAAATAGGAGTCAGGAGTTTACAGCGGACCGTAGTGATGAGAAGATCGGTTATTTTAAGTTTCCCGTTACGGGTCGGCTCGCCGCTCTCTCACCAGGCGAGCGAGCAGCGAGTCCGCTACTTCTTTAGTCTGATAACTAAACACCTGCAGTCAGTCACCGACAGAATCTCCTCCTGGCAAAGTCAAACAAGCTCATACATTATTTATACAGTCTATGACTAATAACCGCTAGCTACGCTGAGGAGCATATAGCCTAGCCTCATAGCCGTAGCTGGCTGATTCATGCGGCCCGCCCATAGAGCTCAGCCATAGGCTTTAGCTCGGTCGTGCTCCGACTCTTTGCCCGTCTCTGGATTAGCTGGCTCTGGCATTTCCAATATGGCGACCCCCAGCGGCGGCGCAATTCGGGCTTTAAGACGCTGCTTCAGAAACCAATGGGTGACGTCACTGAGACTACGTCCATTATTTATACAGTCTATGGTGCCAACAGGAAGTAGGAGATGTGAGCTTTCGTGCTCAATCCATTTGCAATGCAATAAAGCACAATCAAACATAGCACAAGTTGAATCTCCTCCACGCGAACAGGCTAACTTGCACAAATGATGATACCTTCTTCTCTGAGTTTTAATGGCAGTTGGCAAACCAGCTCAAAGGTGCATTACTTCCACCCAAAGGACTGGCGGTGTAGTGCAGTTACTTTTACAGTTTCTTCATAAATCATTGGCCTGATTTGCATAACCTTCCCGGGACTTAAGGCCGCTGTGGAAATGCAGACAACAATGGGCCATAGGAACAATTACGTTCCTTGAAGAGAAGTTCCTGGAAATAAAAGTTCTTGGTATTTTTGGTCAAAAAGCACCTTAAGTGTTGGCAATACAATGTAAATTCTATGTTAAGCGGACCAAAATGTGTGCCAGCCATGGTGCATTTAACAGACACAAAACAGTGAAAATGGCTCTGAATTGTTTAGTGATTTGGACACAAAATCAAGTGTAGACAACACAGTAATAATTCCAGTCAAGTGAAGGAACTTTTTATTATTAATGTCTCCTCTGAATACTGGACAAATTTGAGATGGATTGGATGAAAGCCCTAAGAGGAGTTCGTTAAAGTATGACCCCTGGAAATGGTGCAACATACACTGTTTTTTGACCCCCAAAAAATGTTTTGGCTTCACAATATGGGTCCAAGAGGCTTTCTTGTAGGTAAATTTTAAACATGCTGCGGGGGCAGAATTTTTGAAAAATTGTGGGGGGCGCCACTGAGCTTACTAACAAAACTTCCCACTACAAACATGTGTACCCAGTTTCATGGCTGTACAAGCATTTTAAGATTTATTTATAAGTACAGCCGAGTTGTAACATTGTAATGTATGTAGTTTTATGGCAAGGCATTATGGAAAGTTATATTCGCCATGCCGCCACAGATACGGCCTCTGACGAAACCTTACAGATTTTACTTCAAACCTTAATCAAGGTCTTTAGGCTTTCCTAGGGATAGGTACCAAAACCTGGTATCAAACGGGCCCTGGGGCTGAATTATAAAATACCGCAGTATTGCTAAACTTGTACCAACAGCTTGTGGTTTCACCCATTCTACATTCCTACAACGCATTGTGCCCCTCCCCCTGAAAGTAACTATATGAATCTTAAATACGACGAGAATATACCAGTGGATAGTCTAAAAAATCTTGGCGTGTGCAGTCTACATTACAAACCTGACAATTTTGAACGAGACATGACATCGGAGGCAGATTGAGGAAGTGTAGTCTAGCAAGCTCCCTGGCCTCCACCAGATGATGCGTTCCAGGTCCCATTGGAGAAGCGGATAGCGTCCTCCATAGGCATAGAACGAAATTGCATTTATTTTCGACCATAATACCCATAATAGCATGATAGGACTGAGGTTGAAAATAGGCGAACTGGCCCTTTAAACATTACATATGAGAATTACAATGATTTTCCTGTGTTTTGGCAAAATGCCAAAAAACATCGAACATTGACCCCCAGTCAAGGCCACACCCCTAATGAGTCCTCAAACTTTTGATAAGTGTTAATCTTCAATGTTTTGTCATTATGAATTCGAATAGGATCGGATACAGTCCCTAGGAGGAAGTATGGATCCTGTAAGTCGCCAAAAATAGGCCTTATTTTGAAAATTAAACAAAAATGGCTGACTTCCTGTTGGGTTGTAGGTATGTGTGCAAGAGGATTTTTTGGAAGTGTTGACATGGTTAATATGCATCCCAAATTCTGTACATCTAGGCGAAAGTAACCTTTGTGTGGACCCCCTTTTTGAAATTTTGTAGGGGGCGCTCTGAAGCCATTTTGTCAAACTCATGCCCACGACCAATAAAATATTTTCACCAGACCTGATACCTGTGCGAAATTTAAGTTTTGGGGCATGTTTAAACCTCTAAAAATGCGATTCATTTGGACAAAGAAATAATAATAATTCCTTGCATTCCAATAGGGTCCTCGCACCCGTCAGTGCTCGGGCCCTAATTAAGTATCTATAATATTTAATTAGGATTAAACATGTTAAAGGCACGGTACAAAAAAATATTTTGGTCTATTTTCAATTTCTATTCTATTCTAATTTTTCCATTCATGACAATTATAGAGAATAGGAGGCTGGTCTATTTTTACAGAATTCTCTGCCAATTTTCAAAGGACAACCAAATGTGAAGAGATAGGGCTTGCAGCTAACGAAGCTTTGATAACTTGGCATTTGCCAACCATTTGCTTCCCTTCAGTGCCACCCTCCTGTCCAGATATGGGAACTTTTGGCTCCATAAAACCAACATGATGGAGGCTAAATAACAAACTCAAGGCTTCAAAAGGCAGTCGACAAACCATGTCGCATTGGCAACGTCCATTAAGTCTAGGTTTACAATGAGAGCATTTTTTTTAGATTATGGACATCACCTTGGCTATTGTTCCGTACTTCATAAGGTCAGTCATAGGCAGTGCCTTTACGGTCCGGAAGCTTTTTCTGTATCTCTAAGTGCTGCATGTCATTGCTCTTTATACCACAACAAATGTGCCATACAATAAATCATACAAATCATACAATTATTTATTGTCATATCACACAGCTGGACAACCGTATATCAAAATTCCAACCAGTTCTCACTCACCAGTCCTCAAATGTCTAATCTTTGAAACAGCCCAAGACCTCTCTGAAGGTACCCTTAGGGCCCGATCAGACAGAACGCGCTTTGCAGGCTGTAAAACGCGAGGCGCACTGCACTGCCTTTTTTGTGGAAGTAAACACCCGATCCGACAGCGCTTTTTAGCAGCTGGGGGCGGCTTTTTTTTCCTACTGTTGTTAAGGCAACCGAATCATTAGCTGTCATTAACCTAACCATTACATTGTAAACTGACAGAAGGCTTGCCTCTCCTTTCATCCGATTGGACAATGAGAAAAAACGCCCATGACGTCGGGCGCTTTTCTGCTTTGAGTTGAAGTTTTTTCAACTCGAGGCGCTCAGAGCGTTTCCTCAAAAACGCGAGGCGCACAGAGCGGAAAAAAGCGAGGCGCTCTGCAAAGCACAAGCAGCGCGCAAAAAGCGTTCCTCTCATTGAAAACAATGAAAAAAAAGCCGCCCCCAGCTGCTAAAACGCGTCCTGTCTGATCGGGCCCTTAAGCATCTGCATGAGATACACTGGGCTTTCAACTCAAAAGTAGCTTAAAAAATCCTCTTCAGTATTTACTTTCTACATTTCCAGATCGTGGTGTGGCCTTTTTTTGAGCAGAAGGAAATCCATAGTTACAACAGAGAACTTGGGCTTCAATATACAGTAGCTCTCAATACACACTACACGTCTTCAATCACGCTCCCACTCATGTTCCTTCAGAATTTTGCTTTTACCTTTTACCACCCCAATTTTCTCCATGTCTTTGATGCTTTGATAGCCAGTCTTGAAACACTATCAGTGTCTCATTATGAAAAGCACATTAGCACATCTCTCTCATCACCAAGTGGTTCAGTAATAAAGACAGGCTACAGCTGTCTGTTTCTCTCTCTCTTTCAGTCTCACTTCCAATTTTAAAGCATTACATAGCTCAAGACTGCGAAATTATGATGCAGAAAATAAGCCAGAGCCACACATCCATCTCTGGTCATCAGAGGCCCAAATTACAATAGTGAAATCATCCTCTAAATACAGTAACTCGTTCTTGAACAGGACAATGTTCCATGTTATTAATGCACCCTCCAGCAGAGTACAATGGAGTCATTGATCATCTCATGTCATCGTTAAAATCCTGCGTTTTATCTCACAGCTTTAATAAATGGAAAATGTCAAGAGATTACTGGCCAGAGAAGATAGATCACATGATATTCTGCCATTGATTATGAGATTTTTTTTTTGGGGAGACTGAGACCACCTCATAGGTCCCCCTGTGGATACCCTCTGTCCTGCTCTCTGTAAATGAGCTTGTCCCTTTTCCCTATCCATATTAAATAGTGTAATTCTATATCATCTGTACTGACATGGCATCACTATGAAGCAATGACTGTGAACTGTAATTTGACATTAATGTTTCTTTTTTGATTGTTTCCGGTGATCTTGAGAGTCGGTGGGTAAATTACCCAAATTCACTATATATTGGCTAATTGGATTGTTTGGCGTTATGTGGAATAGGGCGTACTCATATTTCTCTCAAATTCCTGTGATCATAACGACCTCCGCTCCTGTAGATGTTGCTGTAACGATAGCAGGCTGGTTTTTTCCCTGCATCCGTCACTGCCGGCATTACTTCAGAAGAGCAGGGTAGAAAAATAAAAGTAGATGTAAGACCGCACTTTGGTTATGCAGCCTAAACAGAGACAAATGATTTAGATATCCAACCTACCATAGCACTTACATGACGCCGCGCAGATAACCCTTTTTCTCCACACACCTACAGCTGCTCGGCTCTGATTGGTTGTGTATTTCGGGAGCATTGGATTCTTAAAAATGCCATTAGGAGCAGTAGGAGGAGCCAGAGGAACATGATTTTTTTTTTTACAGATTATCTCTCTCATGTACTACTGCATGTTTAAAGTGACAGTTTGAGCAACTATGACAAAAAGCAAGTTTTAATAATGTTACCTACTACAGCTTTAATATCCCCATGGATTTACATAACATTCTGACAAGAGAGCCTGCATCACAAATTACTCAAAACTGTCAAATCCCTTTCATCACTCACCTCAGAAATAATACTCTCTACACTCTCCCTGCATTCTGACTCAGTCTCAAATGTCTAGATGTCACGAGGGGTGGTGGAGTTTTATTTAGTGGACAGTTAAGTATTATATTTTTTTCCACTGATGATAAGCCAGCCAGTGTCATGAGCTATTCTAGTTTAGTTATGTTGTTAATTTTTATTTTGGTGTTTTGATATTATCTCTAAGTCTGCATCTGGGTCCTCAACATTTTGCGAACAATGAACTGTGACAGCCAGCTCTTTTTTCAGAGCTAACGTTAATTATCACAAGTGACACAAATCAGCATCATGCTAACATTGTTGGGCCAACCAGGCATTTATTTGTCACAATAGGGAGCGTCTGGTTCATTGATTACAAGTCTCTGCTGTTACTGGAGTTAACTGATTACTAACAGCAGCAATGGGAAATCTCCCAATGAGCAGGCGAAATGGATTCAACTGATCAAAACATTAGCGTTGGCTGTCCCGTGTGCATGTCTGGGTGCACTATGCAGCTGAGAGCCCTTAGAGCTGCCTGGGTAAAAGATAGCAGTTAAAACGTGGAATGGATCGTACTTATATGGGAATACTCTCAATGAGCAAGTGGAATGGATTCGAATGACAGAATGCTCTCAAAAGAACATTAAACACAATGCTAAAAGTGTGTGGGTCCGAACCAATAGTTTTAAAAAGTGGGTGTCATGGTTCCTACGCCAATATAAAATCTTATAGCCAAATAAAAACTGTAATGCAGACTTGCAGCTCTGAGAGGGTAAAAGCACAGGCACAAAGGGAGGGAGGGAGCAGGTGATCACGGACTAACATGATATAAAACTTAGTTTGATCATGAAGCCTGATACTCCTCTACAGCTCTGTGGTTTATCAGTGAAATAAATGAACTACACAGCAGACTGGAGTCTCTGTTAACAGTGAGACAGACAGAAAGATCTGCCTGATTAAACTGTCTGTGTCCTCCCCACGCTCTGTTGTTATAAACTCATCGCAGGTTACAGTTCCTGCTCATGTCACTCAGCATGTGGAGATGTAGTTTATACTTTGCCTAACTGTGTGGAGAAATGCGGTCAGATCGCGACCTTATTCCCAGCAAGCTACAGTATGTGTAGCCCATATTAGTTAGTTTTTGCTTACACAGCTTGCAAGATGTATGATATCCCATCATGTAAGAAAAGTCAACAGTGATTACAAGGTTTTTAGTTTCATTTCTTTGACATGGTGTATGTATTTAGCTCTGAATTAGACCATCAGGCGAAATAGCATTTGTAGATGGATTAGATGTCTAATACTCAGTGACCACCAACTGGGATTTTAACATTGAAATTTGGTTGAAAACAGAATAAAATCAGTTCTGAACATCTGAGACCTAATTTCAACCTTTTTTCCACCGGCTAAAATACGGTTACGACATCAACGTGTCTGAAACACATTTTTGTTTAATCATTTTGTTCATTTGTTCATTTAAGCAATGAAAGGGTGACGATTGTAGCGGCATTTTATTTTTAATTTTTATTCAAAAATCGTAAACACAGCGCATTATGGGCTGTGTTAAGGTAATAAGAAGTTTCAGAGACATTGTAAAGGGAGCAGACGTGACGTAGCTCATTAATACCTAACGGACACGTGATTTGCTTTTCTTTGTATCTTCTGTCAAGCACTTTGTAACCTTGTTAAGAAAAGTGCTCTATAAAAAAAGTTTATTATTATAATTTATATGAGAACTCTGTAGCTGACAGAGTTGAGAGCTTGGCTTGAGTGCAGCTGATGTGGGTACAAAATCCCGATCAACCCAGTTTTGCACAAAAAAAAAACTGTTGGTGACTGTGATGCACTCAGTGATATAGTAATCATTTTAGCCACTATGAGACTTGAAAATTGCTGTTAATGTGTGTGAATGTGTGATTAATCTTGTGGCAGAAGCAGGTGAAATCTGGTCCAAACACAAATGTCTTTAAATAGACGTCTACTGAATTTTCACTGACAGCCCAAATTTTGCTGTGTTTTAGCCCAGATGCCAGGTCAACGTATTGATGGCTATTAGCCTTCTATTAGCAGCAAAATTGCTTGCTGGGTTGAACCCGGTATTAGCATGGCAACGATTAAAAATGTCCACCGTTTGCAAGTCTTCAACACAATAAACGTGTGTGCGTCTCTCTCTCCATTTCTTTGCAGGGCACAATTCCAAATTGTCTTGACTGTCTCTTAAATATTTTTTTTTACTTAAATGGTTTATTCCCTGTTCATAATTAATCATTATCTTAAAAAGCTTTTCTATTTAAATGGTGCCTGTTGGTTAAGTTGCAAATTCTATCCATTAATTGTGACTGCAGTTTTGACAGCTTTGCCAAACATTCCAAAATCTGCCAGACTCCTGGAAAAACTGCTATAGCTTTGATGAATCTGATGGCATTCTAACAAAAGATATAATATTAAATGTGAACAAGCTCATCCTTCCTAAAAACACACATACACACACAGAGACACACACATCCAGTAATCCTGTTTTGTTGAAATGTTGTTTTGTAAATCGGCCTGTACTCACTGATTTTGTCTATCCTATTGTAACGCTGGCTATAAGTTCCTGTTTTGTTTTGCAGTTGTTTATTGAGCGAGGTGTCCTCCGAAGTGGGTAATTTGCTGAGAAGTATTCCGGGGAAGGCAAGAGGGAGTTATTGTGATAAAGCTGCTTTTAAGGGGAGTTCAATGTTCTGGGGAGGGGAAGATGCACGTTGAGCGAGCAAAATCTAAGTGAGAAAAACAGTTAGTCAACCTGTTTGTTGTTTTTCCGGTGACACCTCAAACTCGGGTTAGCTGTTACTGCAGCAAGGAAATAAATCTGGGCTCTGTTGAGCTAGCAACGCACATCGCCTCTTCCTTTTTCTTCCTCCACCCATCTAACTACCCCACAACGCTACAATATGTTGTTCTGTGTTTTGTCTAGCAATAAACTAAAAACTAAACAAGCTCACGTTGTAATATTTATCTAAACTTATTGTTCTTTATGTTTCTTTGATTACATAGCGCTGGCCGGCCAACTAGAAACAACAATCAAGAGTAAATTAGAAGGCAGCAGAGCATTTCCAACCAAGCTACTGTATATTTTTATTTCTGCTTTTACCTCTGAAAATAGAATCCAGTCAATTCTTTATTTTTGGAAAGATGCATTCTTCTTTTATTTTGATTAAGAGTATTATATATTCAGCTTCCTAGAGCCTAGTCCAAGGCTGCTATTTTGTTGCTGCATTATCACTCTCACTTTCTGTCTATACAGATGTATGAGTCAAACATGTCTGCTATAAGTATGCGTTTGTCTATTCATATGAATGAAAGTGTCAATTACATGTGAAAATGGAAAATGAAAAACAATAAATAAGTACAAATAGTACTTTATGTGGTGAATAATATCAACATGGCTTGTCTATGTGCAACCTTTGTCAGTGTGTTTCCTGCTGGTGTGTCACTGAACTGATCAAATAAAGCCAAAACATAATCTATAAACCAGGGTCACAGACCAAATGACAGACGTAATCTGTACCAAAGCTTGTTTTAGCAGATGATTTGGCTCAATAGTTTACACATTGTTCCATATTCACAAATCACCTCTTAGCCGTCAAGCTGCATGGATCAGCAGCCACAGCTCATCAGAGGAGGCAAGTTATGACATTCTTGGTCCTATTAAAGCATTAATGTTAGTTTATGTGTTTGGAATATTACAATGCAAACAAATAAAAAAGGGGTAAATGGTGCTAACAACCATATAGCATACATACAGTATCTTTTTCTCTTTGACTTTATGCTAATACAAAAGTGAATCAGTCATGTCCAACTTTAATATTAGCTGAGTAGGTAAACCTTATGTAATTTATAGTGTGATTAACACCATACACACAAGTTTTCAACCACATTAGTTACTGAAATAGACATTATAGACAAATTGCTATTCATTATGCAACTGTCATTTTAGAGATACATATAACATAGATAAGGGTTTTGAATGCTTTATACCAATTGACTGTAAAAAACAAAAACAAAAAAAGCTGTATTAGCTGTTAGCCAACATGACATTATTAATTGCATGTATGCTCCTTATTTCTCTGTCTGGTCCTGGAATGGCTTGATTTAACCTGAAGTGTGTAGCTTCAATTATAAAAGTTTACTTTATATTCAAGCATAACAAAGTCACTAATTGTCCAAGCAGGTTTCCTGAATGTCATGTGCGACAAGCATGCGTGTACTAACATAATATTATTGTGTTGGGGATATTTAAACTGCTTCAGTAGCTGCAATGTGCTTAAAGGATTTTTGTGGGATAATGGACAGATATGACACAAACACACACACACACACACACACACACACACACACACACAAATATATTGTGTCAGTGGGCTATGTGATGATACTACTATCTGGAAATATCAGTTAAGTCCTCAAATCCACACTGTGTGGGTGGAATGGTACATCCAAGCCTTAACATGCATTTTTGTTTGAGTGCGTGGTGGTGAATTTGGCCTTACACGTTCTGGCAAAACTATTGAGACCTGAGTGGATTTGCCTACTGAGCACATTACAAATACAAAGCAGTGTGCCTTGTACTGGAGAGTGTTTCCCTGCCCCCACCACCAGTCAGTCTGTCAGTGAGGGCAACCAGATAAGAAAGTAGAGGCATGGATTATAGGTTGAGGGGGCATAGCAGCATATGGTGTCCATTGTATCCATGCCCTTATATTGTTATTGGACTAAGCGGTCAACAAGAAAAGTAGATCTCATAGGATGTAAAATCAGTACACTCATCCTCAGTTTCATTTAAGAATTAAAGTTGAAAGTATGCCCAGAACATGTTTAAGAGAAAAGGGTCCTCAAACTCAACTGATTATTGTAAAATATTTTAAGTTTCAACATTAAAGAAATATTAAATGACCACAGAAAAGACACAAATAGGACAAGATAAAGGGAAACGAACAATTAGCTCCATAATGTATCTAAGATCTGTAGATCATTTCCAAGAGTCCCTCAAAAATAATGAACAATCCACAACAGACAACACATTAAGTCTTCCCTATTTTGCAGAAAAAATTACATGTTTTTTACAGGAAGGAGAAAAAAGTCTACTGGGAAAAATCTGAAATTATTTTTATTTCAGTAATTGGGGGTCCCTGTCTGAAAAAACCACGTCAGCATTTAATGGACAGGTGTTAGGCAGTGTTTTTACTGCTTTTTACAAATATGGTTTAAAATGAAGTGAGACACAAGGTCTCCATTTACGGTATATAGATGCAGATTTAACGGTATTCAATCCAATTAATGCAATACAAGTGATTTTGTGCAACAGAACAATATATAAACAAATTTATCTTTTTTGGTGTCTGATTTTTTTCTCAAATGAGAAACTAAACATGCACTTTCCTTTTGTTTCATTTTAATATTAATGATGTACTTCTTAATTGTGTTTTTTAATCTAAAATAAATTTCTATGTTGAAAGTGTCACTGGTTCAATCTGACTGACAACTATATAAACTATTTATAAATCCCTTAAAACCAATGCTGGGCTGCCAGAGCCAGCAAGGCCTTCTCTGCTGGCCTAAAATCATAAAAATATATTTTAAAAAAATGTCATTAATACTACATCTATACTATGTCTCCATGTCAGAAAATGGACTTCATGAAAAAAGGTCGGCCAATATGGCGTCAAATTGCGGCCAAAGATAATCCACTGACCCTAAGCCAATGACCCTCTCGCCGGTTCGCCAGTTTTCCTTCCTCGGACTACTTTTGGTAGGTACTGACCACTGTAGACCAGGAACACCCCACAAGAGCTGCAGTTTTGGAGATGCTCTGACCCAGTTGTCGAGCCATCACAATGTGGCCAATGTCAAAGACGCTCACATCCTTACGCTGGCCGATTTTTCCTGCTTCCAACACATCAACTTTGAGGTCAAAATGTTCACTTGCTGCCTAACATATACAGATATATATATACATACATATATATACATAAATATATATACATATATATATATATGAAGTGGTCACCGGTCATTAGGCACACCTGACAAATCTAATGTAATCCAATACACCAGCTCAGCCATAAGATTTGCTTTTATGTTGCCTGTAATGTACAGGCTGTTTTCTAAGCTGTTATAGAGGTGTTAATCCAATGATATTTCAACGTCAAGGTCATAATTGGTGGTGGGGCTGTAGTGAGCTGCATTATATTCACAGGTGTTTCTAATACGATTAATCACACAGCCCTACACAGTACCTGTGTTTATAGCAAATGTCACTCTTGAATCCACGAAAATTCCAAACAGCAGAAGTGCTGCTGTTTTGTACCACTAGGTCTTAATCAACCACATCTTCCTTTCTCTTCAGCTGGCCTCACATTTGCCACAAAATTAACATTGACTAATCTGAGGGTAGCTGATGGCTAACTTGGGGTTCATCTGATTGGCCAAATATTTAAAGGCTGAGTGTGAATGCATGGTAAATTTAAACAAAATAGATTTTCCCTTCAATGTGATGAAGGCAGTTTTTGCAATATGCACCTGTGTATACCACAATGATGAGAAATTGTGATCTATTGTGCAGCCCTAATGAATTACAAAAGTAGGTCTGCGGTTAAAAGGCGCAGATGGGATCTCTTTCAGACTCTCTCTCTTCACCCTCACACTCTCCCTCTGTCTCTCTCTCTATCTCACTCTCTCTCTTTGCCTTAACATGCAATTCTTCTTGGCTGTCACATGCATCACATTTGACATGCTCATTTGTGGTATGCAAGGACAGAACAAGTGGGGACCACTTTTCTGTTTCATCCTCTTCCCTGGAGAGTAATTTGTGTGTCGAGTGTGTGGGAGGACACAGAAAAAAGTGCAGAGAGAGAGAAAAAATAAGTGTGTGTAAAAGAGAGACACAGAGTGAAATACCAAGTGAAAAAGGGAAAACTGCAAAAGTAAAGGAAATTTGTAAAATAGTAAAAATGAAGCAAAAGATTACAAACAAATCCAAGGCTATAAGGAAGATAAATAGAAATGTGGAAGAATATAGGTCATGATAATGACAGCCAGAGAATTTTGACCTGTGTTTTAAATAAGGACACTTAAAAAAGAGAGGAAGCAAAAGAGAAACAGAATGTAGAGAGCATGGCTCTCGGGATCTGTACAAAAGACCAACTTATTATGAAACTACAGAAAACTGCAGTTGTCCAAATAAGCTTGCGTTTTGAGGTTAGCAGTACACACTCTACAGTAGGCTTTGTTTGAACTTTCTGTGTTTTTTCTATCGTCCAGACATTCCATTTCTAAGGTAGTAGTAAATTTCAGTTTATTACAACCGGTCATATATTATATTATTGTAACTAGCCTTCTAGTCTGTTATGATAGCATTGCACACTGCTACATCACAGTACAATGGCAAAAAAAAAACCCACAAGCAGTTGCTTTTTCCAGTGAGGGCCTGAAAGAAAGGCTGTTGTGATGAAGCAAACCTCCTCCACTGACCAATTTTCTTCTGAAACTGAGAAAATATATGACATAGTTGGTCTAAGTGCTAATGTTAAAAATGGACACTTGGACAGTGTCATATTTCTAATTAGATTGTGAAACACAAAGATGCATTCTTTTTTTTAGATCATATACTGTGTGCTTCAGCTATGTTGTTATATTCTCAGAAGTAAGCAGTTCCCTTGGTAAATGCAATGACCAAAATTAACAGATTACATGAAGCCAAAACTCTAACCTGCTGCCTTTGGAAATGTGATTCTTGTAAATAGATTTTTAGAGCAGAGACATTGAACAAGATTAAAAGAGCAAAGGCACAAATAATACAGTGTTTTTTTCCGAACAGCTAGTTTATGAATTACCTATGGCTGTGAAAAGCCCTGGGCATATTTTATGCAGGAGAATCTGTCCCCATTTTCACGTTGTTCCCCTCTTTTCTCCTCTTTTTGCAGTAGTCTCCATTTCAACTCCACTAGCCAGTGTGGGTGTCAAGGTTTCAAGCAGACAGTTTCCAGCTTTGTTGGTCAGCTCACCCTGACCACAAGTAAAGGTTTCGACTAACTAATGTGCTGCTCTCAAAAGGATAACATTTAATTCAGAAGTTTCCAGTTACACAGAGGAAATACTGTATTTCCAGTTATCCACAATGATAACTTTATATTTATCCTGTATAAATAAAAATAATAATAATAATAATAATAATAAGATAATAAGACAACTCGATGGACCAGCATGCACTCAAAGGATGTCAAAGAATTTGCAATATCTCTCACTGTGTCACCAGCCTGTTCAGTCACTGGGTTCAGGAAGTGCTGTGAGGTCAATTAGTTCTTGTGTGGATCAATTACCAATCAATTTCAAATTAGTGGTGCAACGCCACAGTACTCCTGGGGGAACAGTTGACAAAACCTATATATATATATAGTCCTTTTTTCAGCACTTTGTCAGGAAACTATGACATAAAACCCAGCTGGATCTGCATCCTTCCTCTAAGTCTGGTGTCAATGCAGGTCACACAAAACCCTTTTGTCATTAAATGCTTGGAGCAGATAGCTTAAGCTTATGTTCATTATTTTAAGGTTTGGCTGAAAAAATGAAAAAGCATTTTGCACCTTATGCACCAAAGTTAAAAACTGAAAAGACTGAAGTGAGTTTCCTGTCATATTAACACTGAGCTCACAGGAAAATGTAAATCTACCAAATAAACGAAGAAGAGAATCTGGAACCTGCAGATTTGTGATTGGTTGATCAAACCATAGTCGTCATTACAGTCCGGGGTAAACCTTGATCCTCTGGGATCAACTGTGATGTATTTATTCAAGGGAACACTGACACACAGACTCACAAACACACACAAACCGTGCCATTTAGAACACACATTTGTGGGACACGCACATTTCATTCGCCATTGATTTAAGCTCTTAAAGATTTACAATGATAAACTTAGCAACTTGGTGATACAAGAGATCCACTTAACGACCCTCTGGCATTGACTGATTGAGAACCACAACCCATTACAAATACAAGGAAGTGATTGGGGTAGGAGGGTTTTTTTAATTACTTAAAACTTTGATGGTAAATGGACTGTACTTATATAGCGCTTCTAGTCTTTGCGACCACTCAAAGCTGCTTTTACACGACATGTCACTTTCACCCATTAACACACACATACGAACACTGATGGCAGAGGCTGCTACGTAAAGTGCCCAACTGTCAATTCACATATGACGCAATATCACATTCATACCCGTTGACTATGGCACCAGGAGCAATTTGGGCTTCAGTGTCTTGCCCAAGGACACTTCGACATGTAGCCTGAGGGAGCTGGGGATCGAACCGCCGACCTTCCGATTGACCGATTCTATCACTGAGCCACAGCTGCCCCTAAGACATACGACATCCACCAAGACCATTTAATAGCTTCCTTAATGTTAAATCAACACGTCCCCAGTATTTCCCATTAAATTCCTAGACTGGCCCACCAAAGTCTAATTTGCCATTACATAATGAACTGAAAATATTTTATCACTTACGCAATAGTCACATTGCTGGATGTGCGATTGTGAGGCAAATTAACTGAAACAAGTAGAGCTTCTACTTCTATTGTTGCTTGGTGCAAAAAAAGTAATGGCCATTTTCTCGTTTTCCATCACTAATCTACAACAAAATCTGTCTAATATCACATTATTGCAGCTCTTCATCAAAGCGCAGAGTGAACTGACGCTGACCTGCAGAGGTGCAAATAATTGCTATGTCATCACCATTCATATCCATACAACCAATTTGTTTACATTTCTTGCAATTTCTTCTCTCTTTCTCAAAGTGCACCAGATTGATCCTTTTAACTTTAAAATGTATAACATTGTAACAATGTAACAATGTATAACACTCTAGAGGGTTCAGACTCCACCCCCCGTAGTCTCACAAAATCCTGTGGGAAACCCTGCTTCCCAGATATCTCTTGAGTTACTGATGTGATGGGGGAGTCCTGTCAGCAAAGGTCCTGTCAAATCTCAAGTGCTAGAGGAAGCATAACAGTTCATTTCAAGGAGAAGATCTTCAGGGTGCCCTGACATGAGGTAGACATCCGTTTGAAATATGTATAAGCCCAGGGCTTTTTTGCACGCACACTCTAAAGGACTGATGGTTTTCTCCAAATGGTACAAACTGTAACAGTATGTTACAGACTGAGAAACTGTTGTATACACTTAATGGATGTGTATTGGGATTTATGGTCTTGTCATTTCATTTTTGTATTGATAATTGTTTCATCCTTGAGGTACTTGCAGGAGGTGACTTTGCAAAACCACAAAGGCTTTCACAATAGTGCAATTTACTCTCCTAGTCCATAAAAAGGTTATCTTGCAGCTCATGGCAATGATCTGGTGGATCATGCATGCTGGGATAAAACTGGTTACTACAACACAGCAACATCATCATGCTCCTTACATGCTCATGATTTACTCATGATTCCCTCAGTTACCACTTTGATTTAAGGTACAACCAACCCCAAAACCTCAGAACCCCAAACCCCCAAAACTCTGTGAACTGACCACATCAGATGTTTGCCCCAGATGCTTGGCCGACTGCTGTGTAACAGAGCAGGCTGTGGACTCTTGTGTTCAGTGTGTGCTTAAGAGACTGTGGGAGTGGGGGAATGCTGCGCTCGCTCTTCTCCAAATATCTGCCCATCATTTATTCATTCACACTCCCAGGATGGTTGCTGCTGCCATCAACTGTGGACCCCATCATCTGAAGTTCTCTGTGCCTCTGTTGATCACTCATACATAAGCATACGCGCACTAACACGTGCACTTTCCAAGCAGTCCCAGAGGTCTTTTAATTTTTTGAGAGGCTATTTTTAGAGAGAAAAATAATCGAGGTGGAAAGTTCCATCTGTCCAACACTCTTGTTCCAGCTGCTCCTTTTTCACAGCAGGGGGGAAAAGGGGGGGGGGGGGGGGGGGGGGCAACCTATCGGATAAAACTGACACAGACAGGATTTTTTTTTTTTTTAACATAACAATGCTGTATCAGTAGGACTTTAAGACTAAGAGACATGGTTTAATAGGATCAGGGCTGAATTACACTTTTTAAAAAATGGCACTCACCTGTAGTTTGAAAAATCAACAGTAGGTTACTGGAAAAGCTCTTGTCGCTATTCTTTCTCATCTTACATTCTTTGTCAACCTAAAAGTGTTTGTTGAAAAAAAACAATCGCTGAACCTAACAAAGCAGCAACCAAATATGGTTTGGTTGATTTACCGATAATTATAGAACCTTCTATACATTATAAGATTTAGTGTAGGTTTTTAAGCTGGTTTTCCACCAAATTAAGCCAAGTTTTGCGATGACACTGATGTCTTCTGGCCTACAAAGTGTCAAAACCATCCTACTTCAACTATAAATATAGAGCAACTGAATGGCATCATATCTGACTCAGTTGACTTAAATACAGAATCATCAAACTAAGCAAAGGAGACCATTAAACAACAAACAGACCAGGCTTGCTATGTAATTCCATTACTTTGCCCACAGCAACAGGCCCACAGAGAAAGAGGAAGAGAAGTGGTCTAAATACAGCTTTGATGTAAACATGAATGCCCTGAATGTTAATGAGCTTAACAAACACTCCATTTTGTCTTTTTTTTGTTTTTGTTTGTTTTTCATGCTCAAGTGCTCCTAGTCCACTGGACAGTTCATTTCAGACTTACAGGACATTGGAAGTCTGGAGGCTAATCCAAACATTTCAGCGTATTCAAATGTGAAATGTTCTATAAGCTTATACAGAAACAAAAAAACAAAAACAAAAGTAGTATAAAAGTTCAGAGTCACTACCTCCACTTGAAATTATTTTTTTATATTGATTGGATCTCCATATCGGTCCCTGCAACACCCCTGAGGGTTGTTCTGGGTGAATTGTTAAATCGGGGCATTGTGGACAAAGCAGCTCTGTGTTGGTGTTGCCAGGGGGGTTATGTTGTGACAACAGCTGAACCAATCAGTTTATCAGCATAAAGCCCCTCCTGTTTTTTCTTCTAACTTTTAAACACTTTTATCGAAAGTTTTTGGGCACTGCAGACATAACCCATACAACCCAACTTTTCTTAACTGTGTTGCTGTAAAATGTCTTTTCTTATTTGAGAAGAACAGATACAAAATGCATGGGTAGATGGCTGAGAAGGACTATTCTCTAACTAACCATGTCCCTGTCACTTATGAATTTGATTTCCTCCTTTTGTAGTTGCTCTTTCTGTTTTTCATATTTGCAAAACTTAACTTTGTTCACTTCTTTTTAACTTTTTAGTGTATGTCCATAGCTACATATACATTATGCTGTGTTCATTAAGTTCAAGCTAAAAAGACCCTTTTGGCCGGAAATGGAGGGAAAAAGCCAGGCACACTCAAGATGAAATTAAATTATTCAGATCTCTTTGCCTAACTACCCAAAACAATCCAGTGTCCATTAATTTAATTATCAGATCAGATCAAATCCAGTGGCAAGTGTGACATGTAAGAAGTAACACATCAGATCAAATCCAGTGACAAGTGTGAGGTCAGTTCACACAGACAAAACAAGCAACCACAATAGATACTGACTTTGCATCATCAAAATGTATTTATAGAAACACTGACTCCCAACCAAGACACAAAAGGAAAGAGGAAAAACTGTCAAGTAAATGCAGTTCTCTCAGAGCAAGTTGGCCACTAAACAGAACAGCTGAGCTCTCTTAGGCTAAGCATTTCTTTCCTACTTATTACTTAATAAGTAAACAGCAGACTTGAACCTTCACTCATTACAATGGCTGAAGTTTTTGTATTGGATGGACTTGGGGAGAGAAATTAAGAATGGCCTTTATGCGTGTGTGTGTGTGTGTGTGTGTGTGTGTGTGTGTGTGTGTGTAAATCTTAAAAAAGCTGACAGGACTGCAATGGAATGGAGTGAAACACCTGGGCAATCAGGACAATTTCTCACAATTGTTCTGTCAAAAGTGTCATGTAAGGTGGTGTGTGAGGGTCGCATGGCTGAGTGGAAATGTGTTTTGTGTTCTGGCATAAGGCTCTATTGGGACTTGGTATTTTCTGCTCTGCTTTGCTTTGTCTCTGACACATTGTAAAAAATTACAGGTTATAAATGACAGTTATTTTGTCAATTATGAATTATATCTCTGAATGCTACCTCTGAAAAACAGAATACATCTTAGCATATAAAAACTTACTTTAAATATACCACAGACAAATGTGAATTCTCATCTCTAATATTCAAAGGATATCATATTGTTCTAAAAGGTCAACAAACTCACTGCAGCTGCATGCACTCCATATTGTTGAATTTCTAATAACACTACTCTACTAAGTGCTTGGACGGCCGTTTCTATTAACTGCAACACACATGCACACAGTTCTCCATATGAGAATTATGGGACAATGCAGTGATTTTCCTTTGGGGTTGCCTGCGTTCCTTTGCTGCCCGATCACTGTGATAGTTACAAAAGTACTCTTCGTCTGTATCCATTTCAAAACACTGACACACTAAATCCATGGAGAATCCATGGTTTTAGTAAAGCAGTTATTTTTATACCTTATTGTTGGTCAAATCAGGCAAGGTAGAGACCATTAAAACATGCAAATTCAAAAGTATTTATAGGGTAACTTAACATGGTGCCTTTGGGAAAAAGTCATCCTAAATCAGTGCTTTAGTTTTTGTTGTAATGTCAGGGATTTGTCTGCTTGATCCAAACATACAGTATTAAAGGGAGGGGGTACTGTTTGGGACTAGAGATTGAACCCGTGGCACAATTTAATTCCAGATACATCTGTTTTTGCAGAATTGATGCAGACGGATTGTAAATTATTAGTACATGTGATAAATATTTGAAATATTTGAGCCATTGGAAATATTGACCATATAACATAGAATGGTTTATTAATATTACTGTTATTACTAATATTATCATTAGTAGTACAAGTAGTAGTAGTGGGAACGCATTGTATGTGTACAAGGTGGATTGTGCTTGATATAGATACACAAGTTTCCAAGTGTCACAGAGCCCAACTTACCCTCGATGAAGAAAATGGCCATCCAGGCTATCCATAGGTCTGAATTATGAAACTTCACCATGGTTCGTAAATGTTCATGCACTGAGTTTTATCCCAGTACCTCTTCTTTGTGAAATATCAGCTCACAGGTCCCTTGAAGAAAAGTAACTGTTCCCTCTAAAGGCATGAGACATGAAAGTAGTCCGGGTATTATGCATCGCGCACTATCGACATTTGGCCAATACAACGTTATTTCTCAAGAGTGTTGTGGAAAAAATAGCGCATAGAGCATTTGTATCAAACCTACGCTCGTTTCTGCTTTGGGATCTTTTTTACTCCTCCTTCCCTCCCGTTCTTTGGTAGCTGTCGGTCTCTTCCTATTTTCCTAGACCGCTCAAATCAATTTACGCAAGCTTGGAATAACTCAATATCCACTTGCGAATGAACGAAAAAAAAGAAATCCCACCGTCGCTAAAAGTGACTTTCAAACTTAAAATATACTGGCATCTTTCCCGTCCGCGTGGTGGGTTTGTTTAACGCGTCTTGTTGCGCTTCATGGTTTCTCTTCTGTTCTGCTGCAGAGGAACTGACCTGGGAGAAAATTAAATAGCATTGCAAATGAACGACTTCCGATTTATATCTTTCAAAATAAAACATCCGAGAAGCAGGTCGGGGTATGCTACCTATAATTTATGAAATGTCACTGTAAATAAACATTTAAGGAGGAAAGGTACTTTAAGGAGCTAGTTTTAAAGTTTTGACAACACAATTTTAATGCCCTGGCTAAACGACAACAACCCGTCAGTCGAAGTTGAACTAGCCTACAATCTCCCAAACCTTGTGTGCTCCCTGAACTCACAATGCCATTCCTCAATATTAGGAGTAAAGAAAATAACGTCAGAAGAATATTCAAAAAGTGAAATATTTGTATACGTATTAAAGTGTTGAATATCTGATAGGCTAAACGTGTCAGTTTAAAATGTAAATACTCCAATCCAGGTTTCAACACTCCCCAGTACAATGGGTAGGCTAACATTATGCAGTAGGCGATAGCCAGCAAGGAAAAGCCAAAGTATAAATCGACGTTAAAGGGAACCAAATAACTCGTCTGAACTCTACGTGCTGTTATTTTCCAGGTAAAATCCGCCTGTTCCTTTCTGGTCTGAGTGTGTTTGTGCGACTTGACGGCGCTCGGCAATGAAATGATTGAGATGAGCTCGAGCCCGACTGTTGCTGGGAGACCGCTGACGCCAGTCGAGAGAGAGGCAGAGAGAGAGAGTTCGTGCCCTCCTGTGGTGGGTAATTTCACCAGACTAATGTCCTAACCTGCTCTTTCTTGTGACACAATCCATTGCAAAAGCAAAAGCAATGAACGAAATAGCCTATACAACATCATAAGTAAACATGTAAAAAGACATAGGATATTCTGAAGAAAAGCACATATTTTGACACATCAAATAAAACCTCACTTATGTATGTCCCTTTGGACAAAACGTCTGCTAAATTAAATTGTAACATTGTAACACAATAGATCAATTTATCAAAACAATTTCTTGTAAATCATCCACTGATATATCCCTTATAAGTTAAAATGAAATAAAATGTTGATGATAATAGGCTAACACTTGTAATAAATGTAACATGATGGATGGGTTTGGGTGTCTTCACTAAAGATGCATGCTTGATTTATCATTGATTCCCTTTTGAAACGGCTCAATTTTTCTTGTTTTACCTGCACAAACATAGATGATTCAAAAGACCTAAAAAGAGAATCTCAATGGTAAATGTGGCTTATCTCCTCTCCTGTCAGCCCTGGCTAGAGTTCACAAGAACTTTAATATTGACGTCAGGTAAACTGAGCCTTTTTTAATGGTCCATCACTTGTTCTTTGAGACATTGGGCATGTTAAGTGGCTTCACTTGTTTCTGGGATATTAATTTGTTGCTGAACATTATTTATAATGAATACTTTTACTTGATACTTCAAGTACATCTAGCGAATAATACCTCTTAATTTTAATTTATTGTAAATTGAACCTGTAAATATACAAGTACTGCTAGCAGGGTATTTTTACAATGTAATATTGTACTTTTACTTACAGGATCAAAATACTTCCACCTCTCAACCATCGACACCTGCTGAGGGTCAACCCAGGTCAGAAGGATTCAACCCGTCAAAAAGAATATAAGTTTCTGTCCAAAAAACAATTTAACAAATTAATACCAATCCCTGGATTTCAAACAATGATCAACTTAAAAAATGGACAACAATGCCATCTTGTGGTGAAGAATACACACTTTACTTGAAGAAGAAAAACGTCATGATAAAATTTGTCCTGCAGGCAAGGGCCTATTGTTTGATTGTCTTCATGTTGTCAACATTTACTTCTAGGTATCAGAATATTTGATCATAAAACACCAGGATCTTTCTGTGACACCATGAAAAGGAAGGAAGAAAAGTTGGTATGACTTTACACTCAAATACACACATCCATTGTGTCAAGAGACAAATTAATTAGAAAGTAACAGAGCAGTCCAGTCCCACAGAAAGCATCAGTCCTGAAATGACAAAAAGGATATTAGTGTTACTACAGAAAGGATACATGATTTATTAAAGAACACCTACAACGCCAAAGCTCCTTTTGACAACAACCCCCCACCCTGAGTTTGGTTCTTTTCTCTTTTGCTTTACATGGAAAACATGGAAAACATGGATGCAAATGTAACTAACATGTTGCTCTATTTCCTCAGAATAAGCCGCAAAGCTGCAGTGTGCCTCAAGGTGATACCATAGCAGAAGTTGTACAGTGATTGGCTGAAAATAAATCTGCTGGTATGGAAGTATGATCAGAATGAGCTCTAAGTGAAAACAGAATACACACAAAAGGAGGTGCGGTGTGTCAGGTCTTAGTAGAACTGGCACTGCTGGTATGACCTGTTTTTGTAAGCTTCATAACTACACCAACCTTAAAAACAAGGTGTGACAGGTATGTTACCTGTTGGGCTGCACTTTATTACATCTTGAATCAAAAAGTTTTAAGGACTACAAACTACAGAACATAAACAAAAAACTGAGCACTGATGGGGTCATGAAGATCTAACATAGCCAATCCCAGTTCATTTGAGTAAGTCATTATAGATCAAACATAAAATAAGCAAAATATGTCAACAAATTTACTGGTGCATTTGGCCTACCTCATTGCTGCTGGAAGATGAGGATGAGGATGAGGATGATGAGGATGATGAGTTGCCTGAAGTTTCCCCCTTCTTCTTTGTCTTCTTGTCCTTATTCCCCCCTTTGTCCTTTTCCCCACTCTTTGACTTTGACTTGCATTTGCCTTTACTTCCAGAGTCCTTGTCTCCCTAATATTGACAAAAGTTTAATTTGAATAAATCCTTAATTGTGTTTGAGTCCACTAATCAACATGTATCATCAAGTAAAAATTGAACACACAAAAAAAACACAGCTAAATATTACAAGATGAATCATTCCACATTCCCCCCGATAGACACTACTGAAGCCTATGCTTATGAACTACAAGTGCATCTTTATTAGATTGTACACATACAATGCTCACCTCATCCTTTTTATCATTTTTGTTCCAGGGCCAAGCGAACTCTGTTTTTTCAGCATCCTCCTTCACAGCTTAACACATGCAAAACAGACAAGGTGAGCTGGTGTAAATGATCCAGTTAAAAATAAATGTCATAATCAAATTTGGGTGACTGCAAACAAGAATTACAATTTCCACAAATTACATTGTTTCCGTGATTTTCTTTGTTTACACATTTGGATTTTGTATCAGACACATACATTGGATTAAAGTGCCTTAACTGCCAGTCAAAACACCTCCCCTGAAAATAAACTCCATCGAGAAACCATCAAGTATAACATTCAAGGTATTATTACTTCATAAAATTTACATCAATTTGAGCCTACCGTTTGACAGGTCGAAAGACATTGTGACTCCATTTAGTGCGCTTTACCAAATAAGTTATCACAGAGACTGGCAGGCTGCTTTTAATACACAAGGGAAACCTGGACTGAGCACTCTTAAACCACGCCCCTCCCCACCTCCAACCTCGCTTAAGGTAACATAAGGAAAGACTCTTACCTGCTATATTTATTTCATAAGAGATTACATACATCCATATTTACCCCTTATTTTCAATTTATGTGGTAATGCTTTGAGAACGTGCAGTTAAGTATAAAATAGGTTTTAAAAAATTCGAAGTTGGATTAAAATAATTTTATTTGTTTTTTTTTTTCATCTCATACATTTTTAATTTAAGAAATTATTAATCAGTTATTGCCTGTATCCATTTTCCTTAAAATTAGTGAAAAAATAAGCCAGCCATAGATTATTTCAGGTCAAGATTTCAGAACTTTTTCTTTTCTAGAAATGGGTGAGATCTTGAATGAAGACAGAGTAAGGGGTTGGTGATTGAGAATGAAGACATTCCTGGTTCAATCAAAAAAAATCTGGTTGTTAAAAAAAATGCAGAAATTATCTTGCTGCAATGGCAGATTTTTAAAATAGTTTGCTAAATGCAAAACAGTAATCAACAAACCGCAAACCGATTGTTGCAGCAGCTGCCTGGGTGGCTGGTCTCAGACGATCTTGGAGGTGAACATGCTGGATGTGGAGGTCCTGGGCTGGTGTGGTTACACGTGGTCTGCGGTTGTGAGGCCAGTAGGATGTACTGCCAAATTCTCTGAAACGCCTTTGGAGACTGCTTATGGTAGAGAAATGAACATTCAATTCATGGGCAACAGGTCTGGCGGACATTCCTGCAGTCAGCATGCCAATTGCACGCTCCCTCAAAACTTATGACATCTGTGGCGTTGTGCTGTGTGATAAAACTGCACATTTTAGAGTGGCCTTTTATTGTGGCCAGCCTATGGCACACCTGTGCAATAATCAT
The DNA here is from genome assembly GCF_022749685.1 of Semicossyphus pulcher. Classification (NCBI taxonomy): domain Eukaryota; kingdom Metazoa; phylum Chordata; class Actinopteri; order Labriformes; family Labridae; genus Semicossyphus; species Semicossyphus pulcher. Next base: position 22,449,088 of record NW_027211692.1, read on the forward strand.
GCTGTCTAATCAGCATCTTGATATGCCACACCTGTGAGGTGGATGGATTATCTCGGCAAGGAGAAGTGCTCACTAACACAGATTTAGACAAATTTGTGAACAATATTCGAGAGAAATAGGCCTTTTGTGTACATAGAAAAAGTCTAAGATATTTGAGTTCAGCTCATGAAAAATGGGAGCAAAAACAAAAGTGATGTGTTTATGTTTTTGTTCAGTGTATCAACTTAATTATGTAATGGAAACTATAGTGTTTAAACTTTTACCACCAGGCTTAGAGCTGCTGCCAATTGGATCCAAAAATCTCCCATCATCTGAACCTGAACTTTCCGTTTTTGGCTCACAATTTTGATCACCATTTAAACAATAATTACAGATCATTATTAATATGCTATTATAGTGTTGTTGCTGAACATTATAAACAAATTAGACTGAGCCTGGGGAGAAGGATGTACTTCTACTTAAATGATGATACAATGCTGACCAGTTTGTAGCCTACTACAATGAAGGATATATTGGTATGAAAACTGATAGTAGAGAACCTAGAACAGCTTGTCAGTCATTTCATATCATTACCAACTGATGTAGTAAATTAAAGTGGTTTTACACTGCCACAAACATATAAGAGTATTGACAATATGGATGAAGACTATAAATCGAGAGTATGAGGGCTGAAATATAGGCTGAAATATTTGTTCACCAATATTACATTGTAAGTGCATTGTTTCAAGTAAGTATTTTTATAGTCTTAACAAAATATTTACACTTTAATTTGTGGGCTCTAATCCAACCAAACAATTACAGTTAGCATTACATTATTTCCTGCTTGGTGTAAAAACCTGAGATGTAGAGGGCAAGATGCAAGCTAAGCATTGTTTTCTTAGTTGACATGTACATTTACCCTGGTCAGGTCAGTGTTATGGTAAACTTCTTGTTTATCTTCATTTGTCCAAGGAGGATGTACATGCAATCATAAACCACTGCTTTTAAATGTTAAAAGACACCTAATCGGAATGTATTGCACTTGTTGGAGAAATGGTTGAAAAGGGATAATAGGACTTCTATAATCAAATTAGGACGACTGCACAAAACACATTTCAAGAGGAAACAATCAAAATGGATTTATTCCACCAAGTAAGCATTTTGAATTTTGCCAAAAATGTGTGTTTCTTACCAAATAAAACATTTTCATCATGTCATCATACATGTTTACCCAGTTACCCATAATACACCATAAAACACACACAAAAATCAACTGCTATTATTTTGCATGATAAGTCGTGATATTTTTGGTTTATTTGGCCTCATTAGAAGCATTATCACTTTCAACTTCCTTTAATGCCATGTGAGCCAAGTTTTTTTGGATTTGATAACTATTTATCTATTTTGATCTATGATATCTTATTACTGGTAAGGCCTGGGGCCTCTCAGTAGGTCACTAGAGGTGAGGTGAGTTGTGGAACGGGTTCCCCCGTCTCCAACCCTCCTTGGGCTTCCCATCAGCGTCTCCATTGGGCTGGGAGGTCTGCGAATGGCGGCCCTATCTCCAATACTCAGTGAGGGGCTGGAGACAGAGGGCTTAGAGACTGCTAAAGGACTCGCAGGATCCAGCTTCACCATGGGTTTGGAGGGGAGGGACGCAAAAGAGACAGCAGAAGCACCACCAGGCTTAGAGCTGCTGCCACTTGGAGCCAAAAGTCTCCCACCATCTGAACCTGAAATTTCCATTTTTGGCTCACAACTTTGATCACCATCAGGGCTTCCCTGGAATGAAATCAACATACCACCCCACCCGATGCATTAATAAATGGAAAAGAAAGTTAAGCCTGCAGAGAGTAAATGAGGATAGGTCACATTAGTGGTTGTCTTAGCTTATTAGATCATGGATAAACTTACAATCTTTTTATTCTCAGTTTCACCTTCTGATGACCCTGAACTCTGAAAGCCACACAAAGAAGCATAGAAAGGTAATTTACCCGTCCCATGACAAATAATCTGCTGATTTTCACATTTTATGAGCAATATACCTTTTTCTTCTTCTTCTTCTTGTCCTTTTTGTCCTTTTTATTTTCCTTGCCGTTGTCACTGGAACTAGATGAACTTGATGAACTAGAGCTTGAATCCTGCACGAAGATGGAGCATACATACATACCCTATCATCCATTTTTTGAAAAACAAATTATTGAGCATAAATTTGTTATCTGTGAGCACACCTGAAATTACCTTCTTTTTCCCCTTCTTCTTTTTCTTCTTCTTGTCTTTCTTCTTCTTTTTCTTCTTCTTATCGTCATCACTGCTTGAAGAGTCCTTGATGGAAGTAAATGTGTTGGTGTATTGCTGTTTTTTTTTCTGAAGAATATGCTGTTTTACAAATACAGAATGCAATTTACCTTTTTCTTGTCTTTCTTTTTCTTTTTCTTCTTATTCTTCTTTTTCTTTTTTTTCTTATCATCATCACTAGAATCACTGGAAGAGTCAGAAGAAGAATCCTAAACAGAAAAACAAAGATCGTCATTCATGTGTTTTTGCAGGAATGTCACAGAGTACATTTGTGCTGTCCCATTTCAGGTTTCATTTTTCAGGATTTTTTTTTGAGCTTCTGGTTGTTTTTGATCTATGATTTTTAAAAATTCAAGTCAGGCCTCATATAATCAATGGATACCTAGAATGCAAATAAAAGGTGGAGTTTCTCACCTTCTTTTTCTTCTTCTTCTTATCCTTCTTCTTCTTCTTTTTCTTGTCTTTCTTTTTCTTCTTTTTCTAAAGAAAAAAAACCTTGATTAAGTGCAGCAATGACCTCTATTTGCTTTGTAAACCTGGTTGAGTGATCTCACCTTGTCATCATCACTATCAGAGGACGAGGAGGATGAGCCACAAGAGGTGCTATCATCAGAAGAGCTGGCCTTCTACAACAGGTATCAGTCAATTAGTCAAGAGTGCATCCTTGTTTAATTATCTTAATACTTTATCTACACTTGTTAGGCACCAAAAAGCAAATTGACAAAACAGATTGCTTTCATTTCAGTCAACTGTCTATTAGCATGAGGAGCGTGGCCTAAAACTTTAACTGTCAGCTCAAAAGAACAGTGGAAAGAGAACATCATGGCAAAAGATTTTTTGAATATGTTGTACCTTCTTCTTCTTCTTTGACTTCTTTTTCTTCTTCTTCTTCTTGTCATCCTCACTGTCGGAGGAGGAAGAAGAAGAAGAAGAAGACTTGGAATCCTGTAGAGAGAGAGAAAGAGGCAGACAGAGAGAGTGAGATAGAGAGAGAGTGACAGAGAGAGAGAGAGAGAGAGAGAGATGGGAATGACATTATACCATTAAACGCCACAAGTACAAACAATGCAACATACATAGAGACATAAAGTGATGTGACGACCCACCTTATCCTTCTTTTTCTTTTTCTTTTTCTTCTTGTCATCTTCGCTGTCTGATGAGGAGCTATCAGAGGATGAAGAAGAAGAGGAGCTGGAGCAGTCCTTTGTATGTAAATGAAACACAAATATGGACATTGATATCCACAAATATTGTTGTTATTATTGTCACTAAATAAATGCATTTTATACAAAATGAATTTATTTATGTGATATGATGTCATATTAATACAAATTCAATAATTGTCAAGTGCTTTGTAAACCTTCTTCTTCTTCTTTTTCTTCTTCTTCTCCTTCTTTTTCTTCTTTTCTTTTTTGTCATCATCACTGTCTGAAGACGAACCAGAATCCTGTTGGAAAACACAGAACATTTAAAAAAAAATCACATTTAAATTTGATCTTAATTGTTCTTTAATCTAACTTTACTATGTTGTACATGTTGCATCATTACAGAGTGGCGATAATTCAATATAAAAATTGTAATGCCCACAAAAAAGGCTACATTCTTCATTTGGTTTTAAGATTGTTTCAAGGCATTAATGCTATAGTGGTATGTACATCGCCTGATTACTTTTTTCTTCTTTAATTTCTTCTTCTTGCTCTCCCTCTCCTTTCCTCCTTCTCCCTCATCGTCACTGAGGTGGCCTTCCTCAATACCATCAGGAAATGCCTGCTTTCCCCCTGGTGGACAGAAAACATCATTACAACAACAAAATCAAAATATTTTTTATTTGTTTTTTTATTTTTCACTACAAGATCATATACACCAGTTTTTTTGACCCAGTGCAGCAATCCATTATTTTTTTCTTTCTTCGAAATCTTTCTGTTAAGCCAGAGTAGCACACATACCAGCCAACGCAGAGGACAGTTTCCCTTCTCCTGTTCCTTTAAGCTCTTTTTTGGCCTGTCATGACAAACAAGCAATACTTTTCTTTGCATGTGTGCATTTTTCTTTATTTGTGGGTACTGTATACAGTGAGTACGAATATTTTACCTCAGAATCTTCATCTTTCTTTTTATCTGCATCAGCACATGGTCCGGCAACCTCACCACCTACAGAGAGAAGAAAGGCCAACAATATTGCATCAACCTCATGGACCGATTTGGATGCAATGATGATTGTCTTCTCACTAAACGGGGGAACACTAACCAGCTGACAAAGCACTAGCACTTCTGAGCTCATTCTTTTCTTCATCCTGTGGAAAAAGCACAAATACAACCAGGCTTAGACTTACTGTATATACTGCACCTTGCATTTCCCAGACAAATAACGAATCACAAAAGGGTACAGAAATGTACTCACTACATGCACACATAACTACACACTCTTCTTTACACATCATAATCAAATCAGCCTACTGAGTGTATTTTACCTCTGCAGGGGAAAAAAGTTTGAATATAATTGATAAAAATATATGTAGGTCAGGTGTTAAGCCAGTGTAACTTTTCATACCATTCCCTTACAGGTCCTGACAGGTAGGGAACTTACTACCATTTTTTTCAGAAGGTATGTTCACTGTTGGGGAATCAGTGTTTTTCTTTATCACAAAGGGAATGCTGCTCAACAGTGACACATTAAGAAATTACATTTTAACCAGATATTGTTCATAGTGGATGTATATTGTAATAAAAACTAAGCATCACACAAAGCATCAAGAAAAACCTGACTCAGCATTCCTTCAATGAGTCAAATACCTTTAGAGGTTCACATGAAGAGCAGCTTTGTCTGTGCCCAAAAAACCTGCAAAATCATTTAAAAGCTATAGGCTTTGGAAAAGGAACAAGACAGGAATTATGACCTTTTTATCATCCTTCTTCTTCTTCTTCTTGTCCTTTTTCTTCCTCTTCTTTGTTTTTTTGTCATCATCACTTTCAGATGATGAAGATGATGATGAAGAGCTAGAATGCTGTGTCAATAGTAAAAATATGTTAATTCATAGATACAGAAAAAGCTTGTCATTCATGCAAAAATGTGTGCAACATTGTTGGATCGGAACCATAATGGATCGGACCATACAATAAATGATCAATAGTCATTTTAAATATGTGTGTACCTTGTACTAAATCCTCCCAGTGATAGTTTAAACAGTGAATAAAGAACTTTATGTATCAAGAAAAAATTGCTCTTTTGGATTAAGAAACTTTCAAATAACTTTACCCTTTTTTTGTCTTTCTTTTTTTTCTTCTTTTTCTTCTTGTCATCTTCGTTGTCAGAAGAGGATGACGAAGAGGATGAGCTATCTGAGGAAGAGGAGCTGGAGTCCTGTGAAAGGCAACCAAGCTAAAGAATTAACATATTAACTCTGATCAGTTGGATTTACAAAGATAGAACAGGCAGGCCTGACAGTCACTTAAGACATTCACAATATTTTATCAAACTGAGAACTTTTTTAAAACATCACACCTTCTTCTTCTTTTCCTTCTTCTTCTTTTTCTTCTTCTTCTTCTCCTTCTTCTTCTTCTTCTTTTCCTCGTCACTGTCACATGACGAACTCTCAGATGAGGAGGAAGAATCCTAGGACAGAGGAAGGAGGAAAATAACCAGTAAAAAGGTTAAAAATATGTTTCATATCTATGTTTCATTATTTTCATTCTATATATAATTTAGTGACTAGGCTAAAAACAAGTTTAATTCTAAAGTCTAAAGCTATATGTCATTGTATAAACTTTTGTATTGTGAGAAAATATGACATACCTTCTTTTTTTTCTTCTTCACCTTGTTCTTCTTCTTCTTCTTCTTATTTTTCTTGTCATCCTCATCATCTGATGAGCCAAAATCCTGAAGATACAGCAGGAAATTCTATAATGATGAGTTAATGGAAAAATAAGTTTATGAGGGGAACTTTTTTGAGTCTTACCTGGCTCACCTTCAGACCTTCAGCAGACTGTTGTTCCATTTGGCCATCGGGACCTAAAAGACATGAAATACAATAATAAGTAAATAATGTGTTAAATCAATCAAAATAGGTATATGTATCGTAAGCTAAGAGGCTTCATCAGTAATTGTTCAGATCACATATATAGATCACACATCACAGCTGCAGATTAGTATAGAAGGATCAATCATAAATTTCTGATTATTGTTTACAATAATTCTGCCAACGATTTCCAAAAATAAAACAGCTATCCAAGTTTTAAACTAAAATCAACTGACTGACATTTGAAATCTGAGTAATGGGGGTGCCGGTTTAGCTCAGCATTTAAAGCATGTACAGAGGCACAGTCCTCGATGAAGCTGCCCCAGGTTTGAATGTGACCCTCCGCCCTTTGCAGCTTGTCATCCCCTCTCTATCTTCCCTCATTTCTGACTCTATCCTATCCAATAAAAAACAGGCCAAAAAATAATCTTGAGAACTGAATGATGCTGCTGTAAACACAGAAATTTGTGGCCAATAAAAGTAAAATTAGAAATAAATAAATAAAATATCAAAAATATAGGCAGCAAAGGTGAAATCATTTTTCTAAAATGTTGGAATACAAAACCATAAAACAGTGCTCAATGCATATGTTAAAGCTGTGTTTCACTTACCAGCCTGAGATATGACAACACTGTCCCAAACGTACTCTTTCTTCTTATCCTTTTTCATCTTCTTCTTCTTTTTCTTCTTCTTGTCATCCTGCAAAGGAACATTGTTCCTTTTATAACAGTATATTATTTTTTATGGCCTTTTTTTGGGCAAGATTCTACTGTATGCCTGTTGGTACGTAAAGCTTATTTCCAAAGTGAGTGTTACATTTGCAAACCATGTCACCTATTATTCATACACTCAGAATTTTTTGTCTTGGGTCACTCCGGTAATTATCTGGTTAAACGTTCTTCCCATGTGTCAAAACTGAGTTATTGCCATGGCATCATGGACTCAATTTCAACCTTGGCCCTTTGCTGCATGTCAACCCCTCTCTTATTGCCTTCCCAGTGTGTATAGACTGTATACCATGGATCCAGGACCTAAGAGCCTCCACCCAGAGCTTGGGGTGAAAAGATTCCAGTGTTATTACTATGTACTGAGTCTGAGCAGAAGTGAACCAAAAGTTGGTAGCACTACTTTGGAATGCAACATTTCTTTTTGTCTTAAAAGCTTGCAAGTTCTGAGTCACACACTTTTCCAGAGTCCCTAGATTTTCTGACTATGCCATCAGAAAATTTGCAAGACCTCACACCATGATTGCAGTTACTTGGAGCCAAACAAAAAGGTCAAAAATGGTACTTAAGATGAATTATTATCATTATTATTTATTATTATTATTTTACACCTTAGTGACTCCTATATCAGTTGACCACCCCCCTCCTCAATAGTCAGAGGAATTAACGAGTGAAAAGTATTTACATAAACAAAACCATCAGGTCTACAATCTCCTTGAATTTTTCAAATACATATTTTTCCTTTAGCTGAAAGAATATTGAGAGCTGTCTATCAAGGTTCAGGTCCTTGCAAAATGATAAATGCAAACAATATATTTTCCTGTCACGAGTACTTCTCAGGTGTCAGTGGAAAAGTAAGTGACAACAGAAACTTGTGTGTGTCTTTTTGCAGCAAGACAGGAGTTGCACACAAGCAATAATTTTCTATTCCACTACGGGATTGTTGAGCAGCACCAATGCCATAACCAAAACTTACCTCACTGTCACTATCTGAACAGCTACTAGAGGAAGAAGAGGAGGAGGAGGAGGAGGAGGAGGAGGAGGAGGAGGAGGAAGTTGAGCTTGAATCCTGTTGAGAAAGAAGTGGGGAAGTTATTGTTTTATTCTGTGTACACAGTACAAGTTTAGTTTTACTCTCCTTTGGTGGTGAAAGTGAAGAATAAGAATCTAACCAAATTAGTCATTATACAAACACACTGGAGAGAGGCTTTGTTATTGCAGCTTAGAGAATGTGGTGTAGCTGGCAACAGAAGGGAGGGGCCCCCTCAACCATTCAGCAACACACAAAAGAAACTACACAAGCAACCACTTAACCAAAGCAACATTTGCAACCACACAGACACACCTATTCCAGCTACGCTGCAGAGGTAATCAGCATTTTAAACAAATTAATGCCATTCCTGTTTCTCTCTTGTTTGACTGACTGTTACTAGATACAGCCCTCATAGCTCATTTTATATAATCCAGAAGCCCGAACCCTGCAAAGCAGCCTTACATGTGAAGTTTCCAATCAAAACAATTCCCCAAGAAGCCACAGTATCAACTTGTGTAGTGAAGTGATTTAATCCTATTTGACACAAGATTACTGCCTGCTCTGTCGTAGATTAATCTAGTCTATCCAAGAGAGTAGGCCTATACTAAATAATGGCAAGAAAAAAAAACAGTTATGCTTTTTGAGACACATACTTTCGTCTTCTTCTTCTTTTTCAGCTTCTTTTTCTTCTTGTCTTTCTCGCCCAAACCCTCATCCTCGCTGTCCGAGGAGGACAGAGAGCTGTCAAATGAGTACAGCTCCTGGTAGTAGACAAATAGTAAAAGCATAGACTAGATAGATAGAAGAGATCTATTCACAATCTTTAGAGTCTAATATGATGAGAAGAATTACTGATAACTGATAACCATTACGGTGAGACTTGATGGTCTTTAATGCAATTCATTTTTTTAAAGAGATATTTCTGAATTTAAATATATTATTTTAAATGGTTCTTATGAATAACATTGACAAGAAATACCTTAAACACTTGGTTATAAGGTTATAAAAGTCCATGAATCTTATCGAATCTTATTGAAATAAATTTCTCCACTGCTCACCTTTCCATCTTCTGCTCCTGCAGGATGTCCGGATTGACTCTTGTCTCCCTCATCCTTGCCCACGTCTAAGGGCTCTGCAACCTTGGCAAAGGGCTGCAAACCTCCAGGAGGGGCCTCTGCTGGCTGCTGGACACCTGCAGGGCCTGCTTCACCTGGGGCTATACAGTACAGGTTGACAGGATTATAGTTGTTTGGCAGACAAGCACCAATTATTATGATTTATCTCTCTTTTTTAAAATATAGAATTGTCTAAACCCAGCTGATGAGTTGTCAGTATGTACCTATGGTATCATATGGTGCAACTTCAACCTATTTTATCATGCTCGTATCATTACAAGCAAGGGAGTTGGAAGGCTGTACTTCCTCATTTTCCCACTTCCTGAATTAGACAGCAAAGGGGAAATATAGAGAAAGAAAATCTTAGGTGCTAGATCAATACAACGATGCATTTGGATTGATGCTTTCAGATTGATGGCTTTTTGGTGCCCTTCCAGCAAACTCATTACAATAATTGTGAAACGTGTCACACCCTAAACAGTATAGGCTAATGCCATAAGACAAAGCCTTTGATTTGTGTTAAAGGGTTATTAGTTAGTGTACACAACACATCTATGAAACAATGTAAATTGGTCATTAGCTTTAACCCTGAAGCTGTTACCTATTACTCAAATGGGGCTTCTATCAAGCCAACACTCTCCAACTTAAAGAACTAAATAGCTTAACCATAGTCAAATAGGCAACAAACCTTTAGGGAGGGTGGACTCCATATTTGTCCAAACTTCTCCTCTGTCCAGGTATTCCTCTTACAGACGCACCTATGCGATTTTATGACAAGGGGTGTGTGTGGAGCTTGTGTTTTATGGGTGTAAAAACAGGAGTAGTGTGAAGGTAGGCAAAATAATAGACACTTCCCTTCACAAGTTTCAAAATTAAACCCACTTTCAAAGAAGACATTTAAAAATACTAAAAATATACCCACTATATATTCAACGTGTCAACTCCACTGGATTTATTAATTACCTTATTGTTCTTTGTGACACATCAATTAACAGATTGTATGCATATACACCACATTATTTTAAAACGTCTGTTTTATTTTGAAGGCAACAACGCCTTACACCTAATGTTCTGGCTGTTATATCTAAGGTGTGGGCCCTGCAAAACTAGTATGACTGGTTTACCTGTCCCAACATGTAATGCCTGTTTCACTGCATGTGTTTGCATAAACTTTACAGGAAAGGGGAACACATTCTGTAAGGGGTAAAAATTTATTTAACCGTTAGTAAAAATTGCAAAAATAGATATGCACTAATAATAATTAACACAAATTGCACATCTCAGAGGAATAAACTCTTTTGCCCTAAATTTCAAGCAGCTCATAAGTAATAGGCTATGTTTTGAACTGGGTAGTAGAGGATATGTGTTCCTTTTGTTTATAGGCAAATCGTCCCATCTTCAACAAATATAGGGATCTGAACACAGTTTTTGTCACAAAGCTGTTACGTCGCCCCCGCTCCTTTCCTCGGTAGGCTTTTACATAGTCACAATTTAAGTATTTTGTTCGTTTTAAGTTTCCGTAGTTTAACAGCTAAGTAAAGTTTGCCGTAAACAGCAGAGTTTCCGCATTATTCCGGAAATGGGATTTTATGCTCAAAATAAAGGTAAGACTGTTACAATATAAATCAGAAAGAAAATGTATAAACAAGACAAAAGCGTCAAACACTCGAGCTTACATAACTACAGAATACTCTATAACATACCTTATCGACTCATGAGGTTGGGAAAAAGATTTTAAAAATAACCAACAACAATCATTGTATTTTGAAATCCATAAACAGGACATTCGTTCAATATTATAGATCTTGACGGCTGTGTTTCACACACTTTCGAGGTAGCCTAGCTGTAGAAGGTTAAAACACTTTATATTATCATTTAATGCGTTTAATAATAGCCAACCTTTCTAATTCAACTGTATCATGCAAGAAAAAACTAACTTCACCCAACTTTTCCTTACCGATGACAATAGACACACGACACTGTCGGACGGTAATTTTTTAAACCGACATAAACACTCTATCATGGGACTTTGAAAGGAAGAAGGCTATTTGTATTTTTGGATTATATAAGGTAATTTCTTTGTTTGTTATTGAGTAGCATGGGGACCAAAGGGAAGATATGACCACTTGCTGAATGTTGGTCAAACTTGAAAGACTGATTTGTTGTCACCATGCCGAGCCAAACGTCGTCCCCTCCACTGCTGACAGTGACTCTACTTGTGGCGCTCTGGGTCAGATTGGGTCGGTGCGGTGTCCCAGAGTCCCGGGGGCCTCAATGTGACAATGGAAAGGTACAATTTGGGATTTGTTTTGTGTGTCGCTGTCTGTCAATGTGTCTGTAATCGCATTTCTAAGGATACAAGTTACATTCAATCAATGCAGGCGTTAAAACGCGCTCACTTCCCTTGTTTCTGTCTGTGGTAGTTGTCTTTGGATAGGGACCTGCCTGCGGGTGCTATTTACCGGGAGTGTCCAGTGACTTCTTGGCCAGAGTCCCCTCAGGTTACTATGAATACAACATACCGCATATTGATTAAATAAATCTTGTTGCATATTATCTTCATTCTCTCTCGCTCAGATGGGTGGGGTATGCTTATAGCAAATACTGTAATTGGTGCCAGGATTAAACAATGTTGGGAAAATTGAACATCCTGTTCTAATGGCATTGCTTAGGTTATAGTGTAAATCAGCGAAAAGGTTATAACAATAATAACAACAATAAAATTATATGAAATATAATTGTAAACATATTAATAATATGCCTGTCCTGGTTTCTCTATCAGCAGTTTAACCGGTGTTTTCTCTTTGTCTTATCTACTATACAGAGACTTCCCAGTATTATTGACACATTGTATGATCCTGAGGTGAGTAAATACTTTGCAGAGCACTTTTTTGAGACTTTCCCCAACCTTTGACCCCCAAAGACTAATGTAACATTGCTATTTCCTAAAATCAAAGTACAATAGGGTCTCAGTGACACATCCAAATTCAATTTTCCTAAATTTTCCGGTAATGCACTGAATAAACTGAAAGCTTTATACTCTTTTTCAATTTTACAAAGTCTTTGCTGATGTATTAAAATGTGGTAGTTGCAGACATAGTTTGATTTATATATAAATACATTTTATTTGATTTGTCTCTATTGCAGCCAGCCAACCAGATTTGCATGGGTAAATCTATTTCATACAACCATACCATTCCGAACAGGTAAGGCATTTTGGTCAGACTTATAGTACGTATGCTCTAGAGAGGTTGGGAGCTGCTTCTTTCAGCACTAGTCAGACACTGATAAATGACAAATTTTGTCAGAATAACCCACAGCAGTGTCCTTATTATCCTCATCTATTTGCGGTTTCTGTGCTACAGTATAGTTCTCAACCAATTTTGTCAGGTATATAAGGCCTGTTGACAATAATCAGATGTGTCTATATTTGTGTATGTATGTTGTAGTGGAGCGTACAGACCAGTCAGGGCTGAGAGTGGAGAGTACTTGTATTGTCCTCCTCAGCGCTGGCTCAATAACTTACACGTAAGTCACAACTTCAAACACACCTTGATGCTGCATCTGCCTCTGTCTCTACCAATTTGATTACCTTGTCTGCTAAGTTCAGTAAAAGAAAGAACTGAAATGTTTGTTCAGGGCGTTGGTAACAAGCTACTGAGACACAGACAGTGAACACAGTACCATACATTTGTATGAGAGAGAAAATGTTTTACCTTACTTTTGTAGCTAAGCCCCTTTTTCAAAAGATGCAACTATTTAATATTAGCATCAATTAAATTAAGAAAAAAAGTTTATTTTATATTATTTTTCCACCCATTTTATATTTTACCCCCAAATTTTTACTCATAATAGTAATGATTGATTAAGGTGTTGTGGTGCATTTATGGATGTTAGTTAATGCTTTACTATTTTTCATAAAGGTGCCACTGTTTAATAGTTGTTGATCAAAGCTAAGATTAATTCAGTCATAATAGACAATAGAAAACACATGTCCAAGTCTTCTAATTTGCCACTTAGCCCACTTTCCTTTCTGTAGTATTACCCTCGAGTGGACCTTCAGTAGCAGGGTAGAAGTAGGGATTAAACAAACATTAATGGGGGTTTTTTTATTGGTGGGGAGTAGGTTTTCTTTAGGAATCTTTGTAAGTTAATCAACATTATTAACGGGAAATTATTTACATTGTCATAAGCAGTTAGTTACCGAGTGTCATGAATTTTAGTAAAATCTAAATGGATGAAAAAATGGAGATGATGATAATTACGTTTGCTTGTATTGTCTCTTACAGCACGCAGCTATTGTTTTGCTCTACCATCCCTGTGTTCCTCTCCATGAGCGTCTACTTCTGTCTGTCCTGGCTCGATCCTGTCTGCCAGACTACATCATTACTCCCCATACACAGCTCAATAAACACACAGTGAGAAAAAACCCTTCACCTCTGTTGTGTGATCCATTAAAGGCAATAAGGGACGATAGACTCTTAGTATTTTTGTTCATTTGCTGAAATACTAAATTGTTACTCAGTACAGATTAATACCACTAATATGCCTATTTGGTATAATATGATTGTTATTTCAAATTTAAGGGTTTAACAACCTTTGTGTAAGTGTGAAATATTCTGAAACATAGCATTTAAGCAAGCTGTAATATAGGCTACCCTTTTTGTCCTTGTTAGCATTTATTAGAAAAAGCTGTCTCATCTTCTAAATAGGTTTTCTTTATGTATGCTGAGACAATCTGTCAAGAAATGCTGATTTGTCATACAACTGTTTTGTAAGCTGGGCTTAAGCCATGCCACTTTAGGCACACAGTAGCTGTGGAAAGATGTTCTCAAGACACAATGGTATTATTATTGGATATGGCTTTGAATAGAAAGGGCACTGGTATATTGTTAAAACTTTAATTAATTGTTTACAACCTTGTACATTTGATCTGAAATATGACCAGTTAAGTTGTACTGCCAGAGTTACAGGATACTATTGGAAAATATATTTTACATGCATTTTCCCTTTTATCTTTGGTGTGGATTATCAATTAGGGGATGTTTTTTTTATATTGTGCTTAACTTATTTCCTGTGTTCAGCCAATAGTCTTAGTGTCCTGGGGTCGCACCTTGGAGCTGTCAACCATGGCCACTTTAGATGTTTGTGTTTGGCTGGAGAGAACAACATCCACAAGAAGTACGATTGGTGATGTAAGCCAGAGCATGAACTATAACCTGTTGTTAACCTGGTCAGCTGAGAAGCACAGAGAGCAACCAGCATATTCAAAGGAACACCCTGCAAGAATTAAGGTAAGGAAACTTGACTGACAACTTTTCTGCTTTTACTTTTCTGCAGTCTATTTAGTTGTCTATTTAGTTGTCCTGTAGATGTATCTAAGTAGATGTTATTGTAATTTCCCAGGAGTCTCTGAGGCAATGCTGTGAGCAGACCATCTCTTCTCTGCTAAATGGAGTGATGGAACCAGAAGTAGAGTCAAACACAAAGAAGGAAAGTTTGAAACAACAAGTCAAAGTCAGGCACATTAGAGCTATTAGAGGGGGGAAAAAGAGTGATATGGATAAGAACGAGAAAGAAAACACAATAAAACGTGTTTCAAGGTTTTTGTCTAATCAAACCAACAGAACACACTTCAACAGGACAGTGGGAACCCTGAACTATATTAGCACACTTAGATCATCAGCAAATTCTCAGACAGAGAACAGGACTCTTGCATATGTGAGAGGTCCAAATGAAGCTCCTTCACAGCTTGAGATCCAAAACATAAATCAGAGCCTTAGACCAATGTCTACTGTTCCTTTGGGGTCAAATATGCCTGAGACTGCTCTCAGAACTGATTCTTTTGGATTTGGGGATCCTGAGTCTCAGAGAATCAGGCTAATGCTACCAACATCAGTACCACAGCCCAGTCCTAGGAATATTGGCACAAAACCCTTGGCTAGGTTGGATATTCTTGCAGCTAGTGTGAACAGTAAACGTAACCATACTGCCAGGCTTGAAACACTGGCCATCAGCTCAAAAGAAGTTACAAACTCAACCAAACAAAGAGATAAACACCCCATGAAAGACAACGCCTCCAAAATTAAACACTCTGACAAAGCCAACACAGCAGATGGCATGATGAAGGGTAATGAAGTAGTAGATGTTAAAGAGACTGAGTTGGAGCAGCGGCAAACACACAATGACACACACCCTCCCCACAAAAGTGAGAAGACTGGCTTTGATTCTGTTTCCAAATCCCAAACAGAGTCCCCTCCCCTTTCACAATTGTACCCACTGCCAGCCAGTAACCTGCCCAAACGCAATGACTGTGAGGGCTGCAAAAAAGGTGAACATTGTGAATGTACAAAGGACTCATTGGCTGAAGCCCAAGCCGCTTTTGTGAATAAGGGGTTGCCGAGGACTCCCAGGACAGACGAGGCAGTGTGGGCAGCAGCTGCACTTGGCTTCCTGCTGGTTCTCCTGACCCTTTCAGTGCTTCACACACGCCTGTACCGTCACTGGAGGACAACGCCGAGTCTTTACTGGCACGACCCAAAGCAGGACTACGACAGCGTGGCAGGTAGGTGGTTTGCACAGGGTTGAGGCACCAGATAGCTGTTTTGATCCTCTGAACAATCCTGTTAACTATTTTGATCATGTCAGGGGCCTCCGTAGCCTGTGCCTCAACTTTGCATCCAATATTATTTAGCTTTTTCAAGGTTTTAGATGATTCTACTATTTTATACATGCGGAACAATAAACATAGTTTAGAGATTACAAGGTGACTTTTATTTTCGTAAGCACTTTAATATTTTGTGCTTATCTGTTTGTATGTTTCTTCTAGATGTCATCCGCGGAAGGATACGAATTGCAAAGAGGAGGCAGAAAAGGAGCAGAAGACGGGAGTGTGTTCTTCTGCCAAGCTCCTCCAGCTCAGATGAAAATCCATAGAAAAATGAAGGAAATATCTGTAAGAATGTCAATAATGCATACAAGTCTCCCTGCATGTGGAAAAGGTGAAGAGTGGACTTGCAACAGATTCTCTGTCAATGTAATAGATTGTGAGAAACAAATTAGACCTGGCTTGTGCAAAATGGGTGCAACTTGTTATTAGAGCAGTATTGCAAATAATAACTCTATCACTACACTACCACATACCACTTGCCAGGACCACATAGCTTTTCAGGGGTCAGTGTGATTTTTCGGGTGGGGGCAACATTTCTCCTTGTAAAGGAAGCCATGGTTAGGAAAACAGTAAAAATGTTTTTCACCTTTCAAAATGAGTGTTGTCTTAAGAAAAGCCAGAGCACAAATGATTTCTTGACAAATTGCAAAAACAAAAAGACTCACAGATTTAGTCAAAAACTACTGTCCAAAAATAAAAACTGTTTTTTTACAACTACAATAATGAAACAATGCGATTTCATTTGAAGACAGAATGCTATTGTTGGGTGTATTCATCTTATCAAAACTACATACTTCTAGGGTCATTTGTTTTTTCTAGAACTTGTTAAAGAAAACAAAAGCTGCTGCACCAGCATTGAGGTCTTTATTAGTAAACTAAGATTAGTGGAGAACCAGCTCAACAAAGCAAAATAATAAAAATGTTTTTTTTTATTGCCAAGAAGGTTTGCACTTACAAGGTATTTGTCTTTGGTGCATTAAAGTAAACAGAAATAAAATAGAAAAAAAATAAGTAGTATAAATACAAAAGTATATTGTATAAAATATCCATTTCGTATTCAAAAATTATATAGCTATATAAAGTATTTTATTTTAGGAATGTACAGTATGTTGCTAAGGGACTGTGCAAACGTTTACTCTGTAAATTAAAGAGACAATGTGCAAAGAGCAGAGGTAGAAGTCCAGATGAGTGTTTCTGTAACAAATCGAGTCAGATGTAGTGACTTAATATAATTTTACAATAATGTGTCTGGGCTGAATAAGAGTCACAATGCTGGGACTGGGACCTTATTAAAGGCTTACCTTTAAGTGTACAAAGAAATTCCCCTGTTTACTGAATAAAAACCATTAAAATGATCAACAGATCAAAAATGTTAAGCTTTTAGATATTTATTATAAGACATATATAAAAACTATTCAGTAACTTACATTGTTGTTTTTGCATTCACTAATACATAGAAACGATTTCAGCCAGACAAACCTTTAGTCATGCTGATATTGGTTTATAAATTATGAATTTGCTGACTTTGTTTTTATGTGTTTGTCTTAAGATAAGATAAGAAAGTACTTTATTGATTCTCAGAGAGGAAATTCAGTTGTTGCAACAGCACAAAGACAAGAAGGCAAGAGCTGTACACAACTGGTATGCAAAAGTGACGTAAGTGACAATCTAAAGTGACATGGTATGGGATAAAGTGACATATGGGTAATAGCAGCAACATTTAGCAGTATGAAATGTTGCAGTATAAATAAGGTATTATAAAATCAAATAAATACAGTATGTTAAAGACAGTATGTATACGTATATAATGCAGTATGATATGGAATATAAAATCAATAACAGTGTATGTTACAGCAGCAGAAACAATATATCAGATGTAATGATAACCTTAATATAGTGCAGCAGTATGGAGGTAAGCAGTTGTATGAAGACATTACAGTATATGGCAAGTGTATTATTAAAGTCAGACCAGCAGAGGGACACTGAGGAGTGAAGATGACGAGAGTCACTGTCTGTTTGGGGGCTGTTCAGCAGGATGACAGTCTGTAGCTTCCACCACTGTCTGAGGGCAGTGGGCACAAAGGAGCGCCTGAAGCGCTCAGTTCTGCACCTGGGCTGCCACAGCTCATCATGGAGAGGGTGAGAGGGGTTGTCCAAGATGACTTTAATTTTGTCCTTCATCCTCTTCTCAGCCACTGACTCAAGAGTGTCCAGTTCAAGCCCAACCACAGAGCGGGCCTTCTTCACCAGCTTGTGGAGTCTGTTAGCCTCACCAACCTTGATGCCACCCCACCAGCACACCACAGCAAAGAACAGTGCGCTGGCCACTATAGACTGGTAGAAGGTCTTCAGGAGTCTCTTCAGGAAGAACAGCCTGCTCCGTGCCTTCCTGAAGGTGGCGTCAGGGTTGTGGGACCAGTTCAGTTTGCCATTGATTTGGACTCCAAGGTGCTTGTGTGAGTCCACCCTCTCCACTTCCTCCCCCTGGATGATGACTGGGGCAGGGGGCTTCCTGTTCCTTCGATAGTCCACCACCAGCTCCTTGGTCTTGCTGATGTTGAGCTTCAGGTGGTTGCTGTTGCACCATGCGATGAAGCTCTCTACCAGTCCTCTGTACTCTTCCTCATCATCATCGGTGATGCATCCAACAATGGAGGAGTCGTCGGAAAACATGAAGTCGTCAGAAAACTTCCTGTCCTTACATGCAAAAGATATGTAGCTATACACATTTTTCCCCTACAAAAGTGATAAAATGTACAATAAAAGACTACATGCAAAAGACCCAAGACAACAACTTGTTTTACTATTTTATTACAAATGTACAGCTTATGAGTTTCCATTACAATTGACCTTTTAAGTCACTGTTTTCTCCACTTTTATACAGTTTTAAAAGTCTTCTGAAAAGAAATCTTCTGTCACTCATCTTCCACAATGTAAAGCTGTGGGACAGCAGCAGTACAGGCTACAGTGAACTGCCAGTGGCTGAGTAGTGTGTTTGTGTGTGTATAATTAATTGTCTGCTAATTTAATGTTTGTACTTGTACAAGGCTTGCTCCAACTGATACGTTCAGAATGTGTGTGTTTTAATGTCAGAAAAATATGTGCTGATTTTGCGACTTGATAAAGGTGTAAAAAAGTGCGTTGGACATGAACACCCAGAAGCTTTAACATTCACACTGGAGGCACCATATGTGTCTACTTACTCGGGCATGACAAGGTCATTTGCATTTTAGACCTTCCTCCTGCCATTTTGAGATGACTGTATGTAGTGCTAAACCGAAGAGGGCTTCAGACCTTTTCTACTGACCCATTCCGAATGTAACTTTGCATGCTGCACCTAATGTACTTGGACTGGGACCTTATGAAGAGTTTAGTACATAACATAGATCCTACCTCACCCAGCTGGTGTTTGAAAATAGTGCAACTTTTGACCACACTGTTGAGTAATCACCTACATCTAACAGTTGTTCTCACTCTTCACTCCCTGTTGATTCTAGTAGGATCATTAATATGTACAATATAACTACATAAGGGAGTAATACCACAGCATACTCACAAGACGTAAAATATGTACAAATACATTAGTTTCAAGACTTAAGAGCCTATTGAAGGTTTGGTGAATAGATCCTAAAGCCTGAAGCCTACTTAGGCCAACAAAGAGAAAAAAATATCTCGCAGACAAAACCCTAACAAGTAGAATCATATAAAACATATCATGAAAATACATGTTTATATAAATGGCTCCATTTCATAAACTTGGGAAATCATGATTAAAGGGACAAGCTTTTCTACTGCCCCATAGTGCATGTGTGTAAAGGGAGACTTGCCGTTGTTTCAGCAGTCAGCACTTTACAGCACACTGTAACTTAGACAAATAGACAGGAAATAATGATGTAGATGTACAAAGGCATTTGATATTAAACAAGGATGTGCTTTCCCTTGACAGGGAACAAACTGGGAAAAATCATCTTGCTTCACAGCAAAAATAAACAATGGATTGATTGTGAAACGATCCACTGGTTCTGCTAAATTAAAGAATTTATAAGATAAATCCAAAAAAGACAGCTGAGGGTACCTTAAAAGTATTGTAATCAAGGTCTTGTCAAAACGCGCCAGGTTTACCTCTGTACGGTATGAAGGAAAATCCAAAACAAAAAACTATCTCTCTCCCCTTTGGCAACTGTTCAACCCCTTGGCCACAGGATATATAGCAACATGTAAAAATTCTCAATTGTCACCCAGAAAAGTAGTGCTTAACAAATTTTGAGGACCATTCACAGGTTATTTCTATGACTATGTGTGTGCAAATTTACCTAAATCCCAGCAAGAGGTTGTACAAATACTCACCGCCTTTCTCCCTATATCTGTAAATGAGATTCATATTTTAAACAATAAAATACACAAACATAAACAAATAAATCAAAAGGACAGTCAGTAAAAATATCAATATAAAAAAACAGGCATGATAAACAATACATCACAATAACTCCAGTGTAAGTGTTTTGTTTGTGTAAGTCATACATTTTCTCCCCAGAGGTGCAGAGCAAACCAATCTGCATATTCAAAATTAAAACAAAAAAAGAAGAGAGAGGAAGGAAATTAAAACATGCCAGATCATGCTGTGTACCAACAATAACATTGGGTGACAAGTCAGAGAAAAAGCTAGAGTCCCTGCATATGTTTGGGATCTTGAGTTGGTGGTTGGGTCACAGGGGGTCTCTTGTTCTGCACTGCAAACTCATTATGTATGAGACGTTATAGGAGACAGAGGGGATCAGGACGGTTGGCAAGAGACAGGGAAGAGGAGCAGGCCACAGAAAAAAGGAAAGGGGAAATGTCCTGAGTCCTCACTGGACGAAGGGACGGAGACGGTGTGGTTGTATGTCATGGTTGGTCCACCTACTTCCCTCGCTCATAGTATATACTTCTTCCCTCCCTAGTTCAGGTACACCGGGAGAGGGAGGGCTGACGAGTGACAGGTAAGAATAAATAAAGCAGTAACATCTTAAGATCCAGTTCACTTTACATCAACATTGTATTTGTATTTCCTGTATGCATCACAGTTTAAGCGGAATATTATACACATTTGACTCCAACAGTTTCTTTAGTTTGCAGCAAGCATGTTGGATCCTCCCTCTTGTTCTTCTGTACTTTCATTTCCACACTTTCCCCTTTTCCTCTTTACTGTGGTGTTGCGTCTTAGAAATCATTTCTCTTGGCTTCCATCTGATTTCTTTTCCAAGCATATTTCGAACTTTCCTTTCCTAATTGTGCCCATCATCGTCATTTCCTCTCCCTCCCTCATTCTCCCATCTATAATTTGATCATAATTTCCCCATTTCTTCCTTACCTAAAAGCCCCTCCCATCCCGCTAAGCCCAGCCATGCATTGATGCATTCTCACTCTCTTCCCTCTCCATCTGTCAATGCATCTGTTGCATCACTGTTTCTTCTCCCGAGTGGTGATGGTGACCAGTTGCTTGGCCGCCTTGGCGATGTCGTAGGCGCATTGGATGACCTGTTGAGTGAGGAGTTGGTAGTCCACTGCAGGTGCCCCAGGCTCCGAGGGAGCTGCCTTACGGCACTCCAACTGCAGCCGCGAGGCACTGGAAGCCAACAGGCGGAGGGAGCAGTGGACTGCATCCAATGCTGGGCGCTATAAAGAAATGAAGAGAGTCAAAACAACAAAAAAGGAATTAAAAGAGGCACCAGTAGAAAGAACTGTAACATAAGCAAAAGGAACTTACTTTGGGGAAGAGTGAGGCCATCTCAGTGACTGCAGAATGGATCTTCTCAGAACATGGAACAAAGCTTAAGAGATGAGAAATGTGATATTTGAATTAGTAGCTGACAAGATAATTGAGGAATTAAGGTTGTCTGTTAAAAAATAATGCTTTGGGCTACTCTTGACACATTTTGTAATGTAAGGGTGCTTTTTTACAAGTCTGTTTGTTTGATCCGAATCAAAGACCAAATTGTTAAAATATTGCATTTTTCCTAAAGTTTGGTTTGTGTTCACAAGGCAGCTTTTACCAGTAAACCAAGAGTTTTGATGTGCGAGGAAACTGCTCTCTGATTGGTCTGAATTTCCACTTGGGAAAACTCCCTGAAGTAAACAAAGAGGGAAAGCACACTGCTCTATCACGCTCAACACGATCACAGCTTTATGTTTTGTTTTGTTTTTTTACTTTTAACTGACATTGTTCCACTGTTTGATCAGTTCCATTCTCCTTTAGTATGCCTCTGTGTTCTTGTACATTTCCACAAGCATTTTAGAAATTGTTTTGACCAGCCCATATTTGTATTTCCTCGTCGCCCCCCATGTCTGTCCTCTACTCATTGTGCTGCTTGGCTGCGTGTCTGGCCAGTGTCAGCACCCGTTAACAACCCACGATGCATAGTGTTTTGGTTTGCTTCCTGTACACCTGAATTGAACTGGACCGTGGATCTTGGAAACGGACCGAGACCTGTCTTTTCAAGCGGACCATGGTTCGGTTGTTTGGTCCGCACCAGAGTTTGATTGCGTTTTCACACCTGTCCAAACGAAACAGACTTTCGTGTGACAGCACCGTAAGTAAACTAACCATGCCACGATTGCAAAACTTCTAACAGTGGTCATTCTTTGATACTGAGCTGGATAGCAATCCATTCCACAATAAACAAATGTTTTCAACTGGTGCAGCTCTTAATGAAGGTGTATGAATGTGACACAATTTCTAACAGAAAAATAAATAAATACAATTCTGGCACTAGGTGTTCCTGTGACTTTTCAATCTGTGATCCAATCAAGATGATCACTTGATATCATTAGTAGTGTAGTGTTCAGTCTTAGACAGCAAATGTTTTAGTGTAACTTTTAACCATCCTGAGGGTGACTTACCTGTCGTGTTTGAACTCCTGAGCGGCCCTTAGCAGCTCCTGGATGTTCTTGGTCACCTGCTCAGTCTTCAGTATGACATCCTCTGTGCAGGGCAGGGTGGGATCCGGCTCCCCCGCCTCTCCACCTCCTCCCTCCTCAGACTCCCCACGACCTTCCTCTTCACTGCTGCGGCCCATACTGACATGAAAAACACAAAACTTTACTTTTATCAACAACTTTAACGAGATCAGAGAGGTTGAGCTATTGAGCCCATTCCTGGGCATGTGGACATGGCCCTCCCCACAACACACTTGGTGAGGTTGATGCAGTGGTCAGTAATGACACATTTCCTCCCACTGGTAAAGCAGCCTGTAGTTCAGCCTGATAAGCCAGGAGTAAAGAGGATGCAACCACCTTTATTCCATGACAAAACGAGACAGTGATGGGTTAAAAATACAGTAGATCGTTGATAATAAAAACTGAGGAAACGTATGATTTGACAAGTGAATGTTATTGTTATTGTTATTATTGTTATTTATATATTTTCACAAGACCAGACGAAAACTAAAATGTTATGTGGTGGGCTGTTGGACATTTAAAAACTAGATATTTTCCCCCACCATGCGTCTAATCTGTCTGTCAAAATTCAAGTAGTATACTTCTGTAATTGGTTGAATTGGTGAGGGGTGTGTGGAGATCCCTATGAATCCAACCTAGCTATGCAGGTGCAGGTGATGATGTCCTGAAGTGGCAGCTTGACAATAACATGATGGGATCCACGCAAACGAAGGGCTATACTTTGTTCAACATACCCAGGCTTTCTTTAAGTAAGATGGCTCAACAAAGCCTCAAGCACCAGTTAAGGATAACAGGTATCACGAAGGTGATTATGAACTTTCTCTGTTAACCCAGGCTTTCTGCTTAGGCTGGTTGCATGATCACAGAAAAAGGTCATTTGACACTTCTTCCACACAACAAGCAGCGATCATCGGCTGTTTGCTTCAGTCAGACTATTTAATTAGAAGGGATGCAAGCTGCAAAAAGGCAAGAGAGGAATGTGCAATATGTGCTACTGTAACTGCACAACTTTGTTCTGTGGCTTTACATGGGTAACGTTACATTTGAAAAGTTTCCATAAACACATATAACCTCAGCACAGGATCTATATTGCCCGTGGATTGTCAGGAACATCGTCAGGAAATAATTAATGAAAGTACAGTTAAGCCAATAGTCTCTTTAACAGTAGTTAGGAGTTAGGCGGAGTTAGGAGATAAGGCTTTCCGATTTATAAGCGAGAGGAGGTGTTGTTGGTGACCTGATGACGCTGCATCATCCCCTTTGTAGGTAGAGGATGTCCCTCTTTTTAATACAGCTGTCACAACTGCCAGCCAATGTGGCTGGCATTATGGTATTGGGATTCTGAGGACTAAGCAGATGGGTGTATCCAAATGGTGAGATACCAAACGAAGGTTTTATTCTAATCAGTATATGTGATTCTCTTTCAGCCATTTTTTTGTGTACAGTGACTAGCTGTGGGTCTGACCTTAGCGACAGGTCGTACATTTGTGTGTTGTCATAGTCACTGTCAGTGCCACTGCCATGCTTCTCTGGTTTGGGGACCTGCAGAGGAAAACACAACATGAACATGCTCCATCAGCCAATTGCAACCATCTCATTAAAATAATTTACATTTACTGACGTAATTTTTGAACGAGCTTGGCGCTTCAACCAATCAACCTGAAACTTGGTCAGTGCACGGAAAACAGAGGTATATACAACTGTTATTCAAAAGTGACAATCTAAAGTGACATGTATGGTTAATGGCAGCAACATTTTAGCAGTATGAAACAATACAGTATGATATGAGGTATAAGATACAGTACAGTATACGGTGCATATAAAAGTGTATATGTATAATGTTGTATGCTATGGAATATTAAGTGAGTACTAAAAAGTAAGGTAAGATTGCAATAATATGGAATTAGTATATTATGATATAATTAATGTAGTACAATATAATATACAGTAGGTGTTCAATCAATCAAATAACAATAATAATAATGTTAATAATACTATTATAATGATGTACGTATATTACAGAAGTAAATATAACTCTATATTTATATTATAACATTTGTATCATATAATAATTTATAAATATAGTATACATAATTTAATCTGATCCAACTTTCACGTTTGATAGGAATCCAGCCCTGAACACATCTATAGGACAAAATTAGGACACCCCATTAAATATTCAGTTCTTTATTAAGAAATGTTCACATACCGACGTCTAATCTTGTTTTTATTTATCTCTGGGAAAGAAAGTTATTTAATTGCAGCTAAACAACAAGAATTAACCTTGATTTACTCATTAAACAAAAGATAACAACAAAAATGCGTATTCTAACTGAGGAAAAAGTTAGGACACCCTACCCCCTAATAGCTAGTATTATGCCCTTTGGCTGAAATAGTGAGTCGCTTCTTGTAGCCATCCACCAGTCTCTGACATCGGTCTGAGGAAAGTTTGCCCCACTCTTCAACGCAGAATTCTTTCAGCTGTGAGATGTTTGAGAGGTTTCTTGCATGTACAGTCTGTTTCAAGTCACCCCACAGCATCTCAATGGGATTAAGATCTGGGCTTTGACACGGCCATTCCAGGACTCTCCATTTCTTAGTTTTCAGCCAGTCCCTGGTGGATTTACTGGTATGTTTTGGGTCATTGTCATGTTGCAGGGTCCAGTTCCTCTTCAGCTTTAATTTTATTTTGCAGATGATCTCACATGTTCCTCAAGCACCCTCTGATATACGGTAGAATTAATGGTGGATTCTATGATGGTGAGCTGGCCAGGTCCTGCTGCAGCAAAGCATACCCAAACCATGACACTTCCACCTCCATGCCTCACAGTTGGTATGAGGTTCTTTTCCTTGAATGCTGTATATGGTACGCCAAACATGTCCTCTGTTCTGGTGTCCAAATAATTTAATTTTAGACTCATCTGTCCAAAGAACATTATTCCAGAAGTCCTGGTCTTTGTCTATGTTCTCTCTGGCAAACTTCATTCTGGCCTTTATGTTTTTCTTAGAGAGCAAAGGTTTCCTCCTTGCACACCTCCCATGAAAGTTAAACTTGTGTAGTCTCTTTCTGATTGTAGAGGCATGCACTTTCACATCAACAGTAGCAAGAGCCTGCTGTAGGTCCCGTGATGACATTTTAGGAGTTTTTGGTGACTAAATTTAGCATCTTGCGGTCTGCTCTCGGGGTGAACTTGCTTGGACGGCCAGACCTGGGCATGTTGGCAGTTGTTTTGAATGTCCTCCACCTATAGACTATTTCCCGGACAGTGGAATGGCTGATGTCAAATTTTATTGAGATCATTTTAAATCCCTTACCAGACTCATAAGCTGCTACAATCTTCTTTCTGAAGGCCTCAGACAGCTCTTTTGATCTCACCACGGTCTTCACCTCACTTCAACAGTCAGGAGCACACCAAACTAAATGTCTGAGGTTTAAATAGGGCAAGCCTTCTTCAAAATGCTGAATAACGATGTTCTAATCATGTGCACCTGATGTGATACACCTGTGTGTAATTTTAGCCATTTTAAGTGGGAATAAATGTGGGGATGTCCTAATTTATTCCTCACCAGAAATTGAATTCTTTTTAAAATTATATTTTACTGAAAGTTTTAAAAAGTCTTCAGTTTTAATTGTTTAGTTATATTACTTGAATCTCTCAGTATTGTTGAAATTGTTATTGTCCAAATGTAAAAATGTAAAAAAACAACAACACTTCTTTCATAGGATGTCCTAATTTTTGCACATGACTATACATGCTAAGTTAGCCATTTAGATTTTATTTGTGAAAGTGCCTTTTAGATCATTTACAAGACTCATAACTTCAGCAAACTCCTCAACTACTCAAGATTTATTCAATTCAGCTGAAGCTTGGTCAGCTTATAGAAAAGACATTGATAATCGATGCCCTGGTGCCACATAGTGGACATGGGAAGTGATCTGAAACTCATTCATGCGGTGTCCTAAATGTGAAAAAATTCATATCCATGTAAGCTGTGTGGTCCTTGCCTCGTCGGCGGCACAACCCACAGCTGCCCAACACCCTGATGTGCACTGAGGTGAAAGGGCCCATTCAACGTTGCTTGCAGCTTAAGTTGTAGTTGCTTCTTTATAAAAAATGAAATAATGGCTTTATCGTGGTTGAAAATAAAAAAAATGCATTCATTTTCAATCATTCAATCATTTTTGGTTTTTAAACATTTGTTGTCTGGACATTGCAAACAGGAGGTTTGAGAGGTTTTCTGTGATCAAGATGTGGGATTATGGTAAATGTTTTAAGTCTATAGCTCAACTTTCTAAATGGACAAAGTGCAGTATCAAAATCATGAAAATAATTTTAAAAACTGTAAACTGTAAGAACTTGCCACGTATCTCCCCATCTCTGTAGATCCAGATAGATGATGGCCACCATATGGCGTTAGGCCCCCTGTACCACCCTTCCTTACCTGTGAAAAGAGAGGAGTACAAGGGTGGAAAGAGGGAGAGAGAGATAGAGGGATATAGATAAGAGAAAAAAGAGAGGTGTGTGGACAAACAGATGGAAAATGGAATAAAAGATTAGAATAAGAATAAGATTGATGAAATTATAAGTGCGAACACAGAGAGGAAAGATGTTATTATAAACAGCAGAAAAACAAGAGGAAAGAGCCAGTTAGAGCAGCTTCAGAACAACTTGGGAGCTCACACGTCATCCAATCAGCACTACATGTCTCTACTGATTTCTGACACTGAAAAAAAAAAGAACACTGTCAACTAAACTAGCTGGTGATGAACAGCTTTACATTACACAGAGCATCTAAACATGACTACAAACAAAGTTTACACTAAAGCTGATATCAATTAGAAGAATTTAAAACTGCAATGGTGCATAGTTGCATGTAAGAAAATCCTACATTTGTAAAATCCTACAAAGCAATGCAACAGCAGACAGAATTGCTTACATCCAAAGGATGCACGGCTGCACTTCAGTGAGCAAGGGGCAGACAGGTGAAGAGACAGGCAGAAAAAAAACAAAGAAACTGGTAAACCTTTGAGGAAGGGGATGGTAAATTGGACACGATTAATGGAGGTCTCCAAAGGTTGAGAAATGGTTGAGAAATAGAGAGTGGTTGTGTGTTCGCATAGTGTACCTCCACAGAGGTTGCTGAAGGCTTAAATCTTAACTGGTCACCTAGTTGTCTGCCATAACTGCCAATTTACTATAGTCAAAAACATTTTCAGAAAACAAAAATGTCCCTTCGTTTTGTATGTGTGCATGTGTGTTTGTGTATATGTCTGTGCAACTTCAATGTGAGTGGACAACTCCTACATAAATAAGCTGTCCAGAAGGAAGAGAGCTAACTGGGAGATCAAGGGGCTGTCTTTAATTTAAAGGTCAGGGGGAGCAAAGTATTATAGAGATAGGACAAATTGTCGACCAGGGTACCAAACAGACAACAAAATTCCTATGTTCCATCTTTCTTCTGAACATCACACATATGCACTTACCCTTTATGGTGCTGAAGATCAAAGATTGATATTTTGTTTTAAGACAAATCAGTGCAGCACTTTCACATTTAAATGGAGATCATGCACACATGGACCTTTCAAAGAGAATGGAAGGGAACTGAGATGTAGGGAAAAAGAAAAGAAGGGATATATCACCCATCAATCAGGCTAAAGAGAGCCACTTGCCACCAAAAGGAAGGTGGGAAGTAGAAGGGGGCAGGGAAGTTCTAACTTACACTGGGTGTGTTGAGGGGCTGCAGGCGGGCTGCCAGAGAGTCCAAGGCTGGGGGACCTTGGGCTGTGGGGCTGGGGGCCGCCCCTGGCTCGTACATTGAGAAGGCCTGGCGGTCCCTCCGGTGATGATAGGAGTGGGGGGCGGCCGAAGACGGCACAGAGAGCACCGGTGGATCCACTCCTGGCCCAAACCCACCCAGACCCCCTCCATCTAATCCTCCCCTTATCCCACCCCCTTGCCAGTGTCCTCCTCCCCCCCCTCCTCCACCAGGCCCCCCTACCCCATAGCCAGCTGCCCCCCCAGCCTGCTGGCACCCCCGCAGCGCACTGTTCTCTGTCTGCATCCGCGTGATCTACAGGAAAGCAGGGAGGAGTAGGGAAGGATGAGAGGATGGAGGGGGGCACATGGGGAGGGGCATGGGTAGGTTAAAGGGAAGGGGGTCAACTGAATGGTCAAAACAAGCATCCACGATCACAGGTTTAGTAAAAGGCTTATACAAGTTAACTCATATCACTACTGGGAAGGGTGGGAGAATGCGGTCAAGACAGTTCAATAGGCTGCATGGCAAGGCAGGAGTTTGGTCTTAGGAAAGGTGTGGAAGGCTAAATTCTTGTTAATAAAAGTTTATTTTTCAAGGGGCAATGATGGGAGTGAGGGCTCACTTGCACTCAGGTACTGTTGATTGCCACCTGAATAGTCTGCAGTATTTGTTGTCTGCAGTACGCATACACAATTGTTTGCTTGTTAAAGTGCATTTCTGCCTCAGCTCTGAGCCGATCCTCATTAAAGTGGCAAAAAGAATACATTAATGAATCACTAGTCAAATAAGCTGACACTTGTGGCCATTAATGAACACAACAAGCTAATGATGACAAACAAGGTGATAAGCAAATGAGTTTAATGACACTGTCTAACTAGCACTCCACTTTTATCTAATAAGGTAAAAGAAAAAAATCTCATCCACAAATTTCTTGCCATCTCTCCTGCTCTTTATTTCTCAAAATTCTGCTATAACTGAGGTTGTGATTATGGTGACCCTCTAACCTTATTGGCCTTATATGTCATTTCGTCCATCCTCCATACTCCCTACCTCCTTTTGGAGCCGTCGGAGCTCCTCGCTCAGGTTGTTGTTGACCTTCATCAGCTGCTGCACTTTGGCTTCTGAGGAGGCCAGAGCCTTCTTTACCTCCAAGTACTCCTGCAGTGTGATGGGTCCATCTGACAAGTCTGATGAGTCCATACTCTGGATATACGACATATAGGCAGGCGGACAAGAGGGTATAAGGACATATAGTAACTTCATGGTGGACAGAAAGGCATTATGAGACTTGTGAAGTTTTTCAAGGGGTTACACTTTTTTTTCAAGATAAATGTATCATACATGGTGGTTGATGTTAACAGCATTCTGTAGTAAATAGAGTATGTAATTTTTCCAGTTGTTTTGCAGATGTTATATGGGGATAAGCAGTGTTGAGTTGTTTAACGTTGCTTATATCTGAGTGAGAGGAAGAAGCCTGCCCTGCAGTCTTAGGGCCAGTAGTATTACAGCTGATCACACACAAATAGACAATAGAGCCTTAGTTCTTGTTTACACTGCACCATCCGCCCCCACTTTCTGTCACCGGGGATCATGGTCCAACTCTGTGGTATACCACTCCCTTAAACATAGCCATTTTAAACATCTGCCATACTCTATTCTTCAAAGTGTAAGTATGCATTTTTTTCTGCTGCTACAATCATTTGGCAAGGAAAAAGAAGCTTTGTAGTAACCCAATCAGATGGAGATTTTTGCAGTGTTGGTATACTGTATGCACTGGCATCTATTTCTATGTTACTCTTATGTCTCCACTTCGCATTATAGAGGATTATAGCACTACATATAACTGAGGACAATGCCATTGGATACCACATCCTTTTCCGTGCTTTCACGTTTCACAACAAACAGATTAATGCACATATTTGTAGAATATAAATGAGGGTTGAACACTCAACTTGCAAATCAGATTTTTGCTGCTGAGGCAAAGAAGCTCACAGGAAAATTTGATATTTACTGGTTAAGCTGTTTAATTTGTCATTTCTACTTCTCCCACTGAGCTCTCTCTCTCTCTCATTCAGACACAGACTCTCTCTCTGTACGAACAATGTCTCTCTGACAAGGCCCAGAATAGCTGATGATGTCACTCATAAGATGTTTGGCAACCCTGAAGGCAGCCACTCCTTGCAAAGCATGCTGGGACAAGCAGTCATAAAAAGGGAACCACGAAAAGCTTTGCAGGCTGGTGGAATTATTTTTCAGTTTTTAACACTACACTGAGTCAGAAGAACAGACTAAAATTGTTGAGAACCATTTTACAAATACTATTCCTTCAGCATGTGCAGAGTTTTGTATTAGTGGATTGTTAAAGTGCATGTTGCAAGATGTGCACTGGTTTTCCAAAAAGAGTTGTGTGTGCTCAGGTATCTTACCTTTGCACGGTTGCTGCGTTGTGTGTTGTTGTTGTTCTGGGTGGTCAGCTCGCTGTCTGTATCTTCATCTGAGGCTACACTGTCGTAGTCATGCTGGTCATCATCAATTCCCAGATGTAATGGGTCTGGCAAAGGAAAAATTTGCTCATTTATTACACCTCTTAATGTTCGGCCAATCATTCTATCATTCTCTTTATTTGCCCTACTCTTTAGGGAATTATTGGACTGATAAGACTTCTGACTATTACCGTACAGCTTTCTTTCCAAATGATTTCAAGAGTGGTCTCCATGTTGGTTTCACGTAGAAAAAATTGAGTTACAAAGGTAACTATGGTACTGTGAATTCCTGTATGACTTTCAGTGGTACTAATCTAAGTGAATAATCTTGTATCCCAAGTAGGTTGAGATCTCTCTCCCTCTCAGAATCTTCTTGCTCCTATGCTAGTATGACGGGCAGTCATACAGCAATTAACAAAATCCTTGTTGTAACGTTCTGTGTACTTCTTTCCTGACCACCAGCGGCTGTAAAGAAAGATGAGTGGTCAAGATACCGAAATGTATTAAATTAAATTACAGTATGATACTAGTAAAAAACAAATATCATTTTCTTACTGTGCTTGGGATGTTTCTCAAAACTAAAACTACTTCTGAACTTGTAATACTAACTTAAACTAAACTGAAATCAAAAAACAAACAAAATTTTAACTAATGGAAATTTCAAAACTATAATAACTCTGGTGTTGAGGAGACATATCGACTTTGTTAACTGCCACCTGCAATCAGGGAGGAAGAAAACTGAACCCTACAGAGAGGAATTGGAAAAAGTCAAAAACATACCGCTATCTATACACATGTGCTTTTACACATTGCTGTATCACCTGTAGGGCTACTGAGACCTTTTCCCTGTTGTCTTCTTTTAGCATCACTCAGGATGTCGATGATGAGTGTGGCAAACTCCCGTGCGTTGAAACGTGCCAGCTTCTGGCGGCCCTGAGGAACAGGTGAACACACAAAACCTGGCCTGAGTCATGGAAAATATATACACATTGCAGCCTAGAGGCAGTGGTTTACTGCCTGCTTGACTGATGTGGTCAATGACCATGTGCTGTGGAAAAACAAAGCCATATCTCACAACACATACTCATCCAAATACTTAGATTACAATCTGCTCACACAAACATAGGAAAGAAACATAAACCTTGCAATTACAATAGCATGCAGGCATCCATGTAAGAGGATAACTCTTTTTACTGAAGTGATAAAGTCATACTCACACAGAGTCATGTGTATTCATAACAAATTTTTTTGGAAGACAAGAAAAGGTTCAACTCCAATTTGTGTGAGTGTGTTTTTCTTCTGTTTTCCACCATAAATAGACAGCAGTTCCACTGTAAGCTGCCTAAATAGGGCAAGCAAACGTGGCCAATTGGGTTTTTTGTATACTTGTTTTAAATGTCAGTGTTTACATTGCATGACTTTGGTTTGCTTTTATACTACCTCTGCCACTTGAACTGATTTTTGCACTGTATTTAACCTTGTTTTCCCCCTATTTATATAGCATCATAGTCTTAGAGAAAGTTTCATCTCACTGTGTACTTGTATATGGTTGAAATGATAATAAAGAAAACTCGACTAGACTTGACTACTGAGTCACACAGATGAGGAGAAACTGTGTGAGAGACATTATCTCTCAAACAGAGTGAGGGCAAGAGCGAAAAACACAGATGGGTTACATCTATCCTCCTTTATAACACAGATGAAAAACATCCCTCATCAATTTCACACTAATTCTCTGATCCTCTCCGAAACACTTGTCTTGTCAGAGTCTAAATAGTCTCTTGGCTCATTTTGTTTTCCCCAAAAGTTCCTTTAAGCTAATTTCTTATTTTGTCTGTTATTGTCTAGAGGTAAACATATCTACAATGCAAAAGTAGATGTATTAATGTGAGTATATGCATGCCATCTGTGATAATCGGCACTATAGGTTTGTGCATGTTTACCTGGTTGCGTGTGGCAGAGTATTCAGGGTTGACTGGTAGAAAGGGCACTGCGCTGCGTTCTGTTACCAAAGTGCTGTGGTTCTGGGTTGTAAGCCACACTGGAGAAACAAACAAAAAAAACAATTCTTTGTGTTTGTGTGTTGAGTGTACAGAACTTTTCCGTTCAATCCACCCACACATGCATACGTATACAAAAAACAAATTTAAGTCTACAATCCACCTCTGTGCTTTGAGCCCTCCCCTTGTGTGATGGTGACTGTGAACATCAGTACGTGTGTAATGTCTGTGTGCATGTCTGTGCGTGTGTGTGTGTCTTAATATCTTTGCCACTTACCTGCAGGGCTTCTGTTTGAAAGCACAATTTCACTGCTACTGCTACTGAAGGAAAGAGAGAGAAGAAACAGGAAAAAATAGAAAGAGACAGAGCGAGAAAGAGCCAAGGAGGAGGAGAATTCCTGAGGTACTTCCTCACTCAGTCTCTCCTCCTCCTTTACTCACTCACTCCATTTGGCCTTCCTCCTCAACAGTCAGTTTCCTTTTCTCCTCACTCTGTCCTTCAAATTAACTGTCCTCTGTCCTCTGAACATCTATATTTTCTTTGTCTCTTGTTTTACTTCTCAAAGTTCATGAAAATAATGTCTTTAGAAATATTTCCATTTCGATAAATGGAAAAAGCAAGAAGTGAGGAGGGAGGACATAAGGCTTACCTGCATCGTTTTCTCTGCGATCTACCTCATCATAGACATCCATTGCTAGCTCCTCAAACAGACGATTGTTGAGCTGTCAAAAACAGAAAAACAAATTGACTTCATGTCTATTACCAGGTGTATTGCACATGCCTACACATCGTGGAAAGAGCAGTGGAAAACAGACATGAAAACCTAATTCTTTTGTTCCTAAACTCCCCTGTGGGGATCAATAAAGGATTATTATTTTAAATTTTAAGATTTTATTTGGCATTCTACAAAATGCCTTTTCATTTTTGTAAAAGCTTCTTTGTCATGGTTGGTGGAAGGACTGATCAGGTTTCAGTTTTTGTATCACTGTCATTGTGGCTAAACAGATGGGCCTGGAGGGGGCTATAATGATTTTGGGAAAGAACAGAAAATGTTTTTTGCGCATTTTTTAGTGCAAGTACTTTTCTTTTTCAATCATTACTTTTAAGACACAATAAGTCTTGCTCAATCTACTGTGCAAAAGTCATAGACTTTGATCGACAATTCTTACCAATGTCTAAATAAAAGTAATCTAAAATGCACACATCCATTATCTATACTGCTTATCCTGTTTACAGTCGCGGGGGGCAAGGAGTCTACAGGGCGGCGTACATCCTGGACTGATCGCCAGTCAATCACAGGGCTGACACACAGAGACAGACAACCTTTCAGGCAATATATAAACACAGCTCGTCCCTACAAACATCAAACCACAAATCTCCACATCTGTATTTAACCAGTGTTGGGTGGAACAGATGCAAATGACAAGGCTGAGAATGGCACAAAGGCAGATCTGTACATGCCTCTTGAAAGAAGTAAAATGAAGATGAGATTTGTCCATCACTTGTCTGACTCGGTGCATGAACTATGGTGCAGTTGCTATCGTTTGACTTCTGGTGTTTTGCATCTCCATTTCTTCTTTGTAACTTCAGCAAGGAATTTAAAAAAGTTCTTCTTTTCACACTCACACCGATGGGTAATTTTAAAGTCACCAATTACCTAACATGCAAACTCCACACAGAAAGGCCACTGCTGTTTAACCGGGGATTCGAACCAGGAACCTCCTATCTGTGATGTGGCAGCGCTCACCACTGCACCACAGTGCGGCCCTAAATCTAAAATAAGCTGTGATTTTAACCTCACAATTCAACACAACTTACCGCTTGGAGTTTCTTCTTGGCAGCTTTGGCCAACTCTGAGAGGTCAAGACTGCAAAACACAGAGGACAGTAGTCAGATAGGCACCATAAAGTAAAATAAAGAGAGGGAGGGAGGAAGATCTGGATATGGAGAGAGGAGAAAGAGGTATGAAGATGGGGAGGGTGCTTGGCTACAGAAGGGTGACAGGGAGGGGGATGGCATTCTAGTGTGGGATGGGTGTCTGATAGAAAAGGGCTTGAATGTAATGGTGACTGCCATTTAGAGCCATGTAAACCTGAAAGACCATCTCTGTACAGTTAAAGAGACATCTTGAACTTTGCAATATACATTTAAATTGATAAAAATTGGAAAAATATCAGCACATAATAATTTCAGTCAAAGCATAACCCACTCTCACTATAGGTTGCTGTAGACTGTGATGAAGTTTTATTACACAGATATAAAAAGGTAACGTGTCCAAAGGTTTTACTTGCATGATCTAAAATTGAAATGTAGGGCAAAACTTTTTTTCAACCAACTCCAAATAAGTTGACAAAGGATAAATACTACTGCACAGTTTGAACATTTCTAGTAATCTATTTATTTTGTTTACAACTTATTGTGGAACTGTTTTCTAATGATGATACAATAACCAAATGATCTTCCTACTTTGAAAACCATTGAAGAAGAGGGACAACAAGGAAATCCAAAGATGATGGGAAATCAGAGAAAGGGGGATTGAAATGACGAAAAAGATTCTGGAAAGAGGAAGCAAGGAAAGAAAAGATACCTCTGAGTTGGGCACTTAGGACGAGCTCTGGCTCCACCAAGCGCAGCAAAATGGAGAGAACAGAAGATGAGTGAGAAAAAGAAGAAACAGACAGAAAGAAAGGTAGAGACGCTACATCAAAATACCTTTAATTGCTATTACCAAGAGGACTCATTCACCCGAACAGAATAGATGTGGAGCAAGACGGCAAATAAACTACAACCTGCTTAAAAGGCAAATTTAGCAGATTTTTTATTTTGTGTTTATTTATGTGAGTTAAGTATATAGTGTAAAATACGCCTGCAGTTGTTGCAGAGGCTTTCTTTGTTTCTGGGACGCAACTCTGCAAAATCTGATGTCCTTCCAGCCACCAGCGGGCCTCATTTGATGTAGTTGGTGGCCTAGAACTATAACTTATTTCAAGTTGGATTTATGGTCTCCACCTATTCTTGTGTTGCAAACTAGCTGCAAACAATACCAACCCAATATATGATAGCAGAGGATGATATAAAGCATGATACATTTTTAATCGTCTTAGACTGATATTGGCTTTTTAACCATATTTATTTGAGCCAGAGTACATGATTGAAGAAA
Organism: Semicossyphus pulcher; assembly: GCF_022749685.1. NCBI lineage: Eukaryota > Metazoa > Chordata > Actinopteri > Labriformes > Labridae > Semicossyphus > Semicossyphus pulcher. The sequence continues at coordinate 22,485,263 of NW_027211692.1, forward strand.
TGCAGCTGTGCAAGGGCGAGGCAATGGAACTGTCAGTATAGCATTTACAGCACCAAAAACAGGATGAAAATTAAGCACACTAAAACATGATGAAAATCCCCTTTAAATAACAAATGGCCTTGAATTTGCTTAATCAACTAAGCAAAAGCAAGCATCTAAATTATTGTAGGTAACTGTGATAGCTTAAATTACCATTTACAATTAACAGCAAGCTTTAGTAGAGATGCCCCTCCCTCAAATAACTCCTTTTGTGGGTGTAGTTACACACACTATGGTGCCATCTTCTGGTGAGAACACTAAACTGCATCAGTATGATTTAATCCGTGCCAGGGAGAGAAAGTGAAAACAAGTATGGCAAGTCATGTAGCTATAGTTCAAGTACACATACTTCATGCCATCAAACCATGCCATGCATGTAATAACAGGACATTCAAACCACTTTAACACAAAAATAATGGAAAGGTCCATACCTGTCTGCCATTTGAGGAATGATATAATGGCCATTCTTATGATCTAGGGAGAGAAGAGGGAAGGACAGGAAAGGAGGAGACTTTACAAATGGATATAAGCTACCACAGTATGCCACTAAATTACTGCTATTAACTGCAGAAACAAGGGCAGTAGGTTACCTGGTCGACGTCCACAAAGGTAGAATGCGAGTCTGTCGGTCAGTTCATACTGACATTCTACCAGCCTTTCTGCTAGCTCAACATGGCCCGCCTGCCTAGATTATAAAGATAAACACTTAGTTATACTTTAATGTTGTTTTTTCAGCTTTTCCAACTCTTTTTCTTTCCCGTAGCCATTCTCTCCCAACACATTTAATGTAGATTTGATTTTTAATTCAGATTTGAGCTGAGGAACATCAAGGCGAGAAAGGCTGCAGGTCCTGATGGCATCAGCTCCAGACTCTTGAAGGACTGTGCAGACCAGCTCTGTCAGGTGCTCCTGCACATCTTCAACCTGAGTCTGGAGAGGGTCCCAATTCTGTGGAAGACTTCCTGCATGGTTCCAGGCCCAAAGACAACACATCACAGGAAGCCCAACCACTTCAGACCTGTGGCCCTCACTTCTCATGTGATGAAGACCATGGAGAGGATCATTCTCAACAACCTCCGCCCCCTGGTGAGCTCAAATCTGGACCCTTTGCAGTTCGCTTACCAACCGGGCATTGGGGTGGATGACGCAGTCATCTACCTGCTTCATAGACCACTGACACACCTGGAGAACACGGGCAGCATTGTGAAGGTCATGTTCTTTGACTTCTCCAGTGCCTTCAACACGATCCAGCCTTCACTGCTCTGGGGGAAGCTAGAAGGAGCGGGAGTAGACTGTTACCTGGCTGTGTGGACAATCGATTACCTCACTAAGAGACCACAGTATGTGAGGCTTCAGGACTGATATGGTGGTCTGCAGCACAGGGGCCCCACAGGGGACAGTGCTCTCCCCCTTTCTCTTCACCCTGCAAACTTCAGACTAAAGTAACAACTCTGGGAGCTGTCACCTCCAGAAGATCTCCGATGATACAGCCATCGTCTGGTTTGTATCTGAGGGGAATGAACAGGAGTACAGGGAGGTCCTCATGGAATGTGTTGACTGGTGTCAGCTTAACCATCTTCAGCTCAACACCAGCAAGACGAAGGAGATGGTGATTGACTTACGCAGAAAGACACCCCAGACTGCACCGGGGAACATTCAGGGATCTGACATCGAGAGGGTGGAGACCTACAAATATCTGGGTGTTCACCTCAGTGATAAACTGGACTGGTCACACAACACAGACTTCCTGTACAAGAAGGGAAAGTCTTTTGCACCTGCTGAGGAGACTGAGGTTCTTTGGAGTATGCAGGAGTATGGACATTTCATGACACTGTGGTGGCGTCAGTACTTTTCTATGCAGTGGTCTGCTGGGGAGGAGAGAGCACAGAGAGGGACAGGAAGAGACTGAACAGACTGGTCAGGAGGGCCAGTTCTGTCCTGGACTGTCCTCTGGACTCCATAGAGGAGGTGCACCCGCTGCATGAGACTGTGGGGGCCTTAAGCAGCTCCTTTAGCAGTAGACTGAGTAGACTGAGACACCCCACCTGCAAGAAAACATGCTACCGCAAGTCCTTCATACCCACTGCTGTTAGACTCTATAACACCTCATGCAATAACAGTACTGTAACATCATCCAACAACCATACCACAATTTTACATACAAAGTTCATAAATGCTGTGCAATAATCTTTGCTACACTGTGCAATACAACTGCAATATTTTTAAAAAATCTAATTTCTGGTTTTAATCATGTTTCACACCATGTGTGTTTTTATCTTTTTAAATGGCTGTACAATTTTCTGTGCAGAAAAATAAGCCCATGCAGATCTATCGACAAGGAAAAACGTGTACATAGTGTGTATAGTTTTATAACTATTATTTTTGTTACTGTTCTTATTTATATTGTAAGATTTTTGTTATATCCTTTTGCCATTCCCTATTGCCAACTCTACATTTTTTGCTTGAGTACTTTTTTAATTTGCCTGTCTCTTGAGCTGCTGTAACAAGTAAATTTCCCCTGTGGGGGATCAATAAAAGCTTATCTTATCTTATCTTAAATGCAAACACTGTTATTAATGATGTGTTTCCGCTATCCCGTACCTTGCATAGTCCATAGGTGTGCGTCCATTAATGTCAGGTGCTCCGGGATCTGCACCATACACTACTAGCAGCTCAGCCTGCAGGATCTGGCCTGCCTTTGCTGCCACGTGGAGTGGGGTAGTGCCCTTCTCCTGGATGGTTAGGTAGACACACAGATACAGACACACACACACACAGACACACACACACACACACACACACACACACACACACACACACACACACACACACACACACACACACACAGTGTCAGGTCTGGCAAAAAGAGACGAACTGAACAGTCAGACTAATTTATAGATGGATCAGTCAAGAAGTAGAATTTTTCTGACCGGGTGGAAGAAGTTGGCTTGCGCGCCGAGGGAAAGAAGCCGAAGGCACGTCTCTAAACTCCCTGTCCGCACACTTGAGTGGAGTTGCTTATAAAGAAAGAAGAAACACAATTTCAAGAGTGATTAAACATCATGGAAAGATCGATATTAGTAGCCAAGAAAAATATTGTTATATATATTTAACACTGGAACTTGATTACAATCTACTGTGTTATTGAGATTGAACTCATTAATTTTCAAGCCTTTGGCTGCAAAATACTGAGACCCCACCTTACTGAGGTCCTTGGTAGTGACACCATCATCTTCGCGGCAGGGCAGCTTGTGCACAAATGCCAGCATTTGGTATTTGGCTCTGATGAACTCTGACTTGGTGGGACTGCAAGGTAGGAGAAGATATGATGGTTACCAAATTCAAACCTTAGAAAAAGTGTCATTTATGTGTTTTTTAAATTATGCTCTGTAAAACAACCTTTACATTTCAAGTTGTTTCAGTTGTTTTTTTTCAAACAGCTGACCGAAAAGATGTTTGATTTTATTTTTCTCCTTCTCCAGGGACTCTTTATGTTATCTGAAAATCCAAAACTTATCAAAAAAAAAGTATTGACTTAACATCTACATTTCACTTAATTTCCACCTACCGTAGTTGTCATCTTAATGGCCAGCACCCACGTAGTCTAACAAATGAACTTCTGCCCACCTGTGCGCCCAGAGGTGTGTTGCTCTTAAAATGAGTTGCGGTCCGGTGCATTGCTATATGGAGGCAGCAGAAGGTAACTGCGCCAACAAAAAAACCTAGGGCACATCCTAAGTCTCTTAAATTGCATCTATATTTCCCCCACTTGCATCTCTCCTTGCGTGTTAGTCCCTCCCACCGGGGATACATGGAGAGATGCAAGCAAACCAGGCGAGGAGAGACGAAACAGAAATACGAAGCATCACGTGATGCAACAACTGTTCACATCTGGATCAGCTGCCAGTCTGCTTTAACAGCTGATGAGTCTGAACATATCTGTACTGTATTAATTCTAATAAAAGGATATGTTACCTGTGACTAACAAACACCTGCAAATACAGAACAAGCAGCAATTTGTGTACTGTGTGCTGCTTAAAATCGTATGGACCATTTCTTTTTTTTTTTATATATTTAAAAACAAACAATGTACAACAACAACAACGCGAGACAAGCGTGACATTAACACCAACTACAAGACAAAACGCTGATACAATAAACAAGAACATAAAAACAATACATTGCTGTGTCATTATAAAACATCGAGAGTGAGAGTCAGATGGAGGAGGGTAAACATAAGAAAAGGGAATAATAACAACAACAATAATGATATGGATCAGAGGCCAGGAAACCCAAACTGAGTTTAATTATTAATGTTTCATTTCTTTGCTGTTGTTGATTTTCTGCTTGTTTTGTTTTTCACTTCTTTTATTTATTTATTCATCTATTTTTTGCTTAATCCTAATCAGCAGTTTTAATTGGCGGTGCTCTGGGCAGCCCCCTCCCCTGCAGGAGGGAGCCTGCCCGTCTTACACGTCCCACTGGGTGATGCAATGGGCAGCCCCCAGACCCTTGTGGAGGGAGGCTGTCCACTGCAGAGCATCCCACTGCATAAAAACGTGTATATAAGTTATTTTAAGACTATTTCAATTTATTTTCATTTGAAACACATTAAAAACAATCTGTTTTCGCCATGTTGAGTTTGCAATCGTGCTACAGCGCCATCGCCTGGGTAAAAGACCTCTCTCTGCATTTTATACTGGTATTAAAATTAACAAATTTATTAATTATGACAAATTTACAGTGTTTAAAATCAGTATGTACAGAGGTTTAGTGTGACCAGATGGATAGGGATCAAAAGTTTAAAAAACGGATTCAAGTTTAAAAAGATGCATTTTGGGGATGGGATTTAAAAACTGAGTCAACGTTACAGATGTCTAAGTGTGTGTTATAGACCAGATTTTATGGTAAATGACCTTCTGTGCAGCAGTGACAATATTCCCAGCACAGTTGATGTGTGATAGGTTTGTTGTGATTATTTTAAACCAGAAGGAAGTATACGTACTGGACTTTGTCCTGGGGGTTGGGTTTCCTACGCCCACTTTGCACCTGAGCAGGGTCCAGGAGACTGTGTTCCCATATCGAGTTGGCCCCATTACTGGCCAAAGTCTGAACCATCTGAAACACACATACACAAAGCAATAACTCAGCGATGGTTCACCATCACATGGCAATGTTCTATGTTTTGAATGCCTTTAGAATGACCACAAAGTTAATCATTATGCCCAAGCAGAAGGAAATGCATGGAATTTTACATTGAAATAGAAAAATCTAAATTATCTTAAAAAAAACAAAAACATGAAAAACCTGTGTGCTTGCATTCTCAGCGCAGTGTCAGATTTATGTACTAATGCTCTCCTGTATACGGTAGTATTTTGGGCCACAGGTACCGCTTTTGCTTTAATTTTACCAGCCCTCCTTCACTCAATCCTTATTTCTGCCCCTCACCTGAAGTAGTGCAGCAGGCCATCCACTGTGCCTCAGGTGCTTTACTATGGAGATGTGACGGCCTAAGCTGCGATGGACAGAACAGCATTCATCGCAGATCAGGACCCCTCGGTTGATACTGGTCCAGCCAGGGTCTGTCAGAAAAACATAAATGGATGGTTTTACGATTTATATAAACATGATATGGTGGATAAATTAAGACTCTTTACAATGCTGAAAAGTCCTCCCATCACGAACAACATTCAATTTAGGCTACAGAAACAATCAAGCCTGTGTACTCAACAGATGTGTAACACATTAATCAAAATAAACCCCTCAATATGCAAGTACAATGTACAATGGGCCTAAATCATTGTTTGCTTTTCCAGTGTCATGTGCTATAAATACACTACACTACTTCCCTTAACAAATTAGTTTTTAATGAGCGGAGCCCTGATAGAGTATGCTCCCCATGTACTTAGGGTCCAACCCGGGTCCTATTCCAACGCAGGTGTTTTGCTGCACATTATAATCCTCTCTCCATTCCCCACATTTCCTGTCTCTTTTTGAGCCTATTCATTCTTTCTTTCTTTCTTTCTTTCTGTTTGTTTGTTTAAGGGAAGAATTCTGAATGATTTTCTCTGTTTTGATTTCAGGGCCAAATACAAAACAGAAACTGTGAAGACAGAGTTGTGAATAGTCTCAGAGTTAACACTTATGAGAAAGGCTCTCTGTGCTGCATTTGATACTGTAGACACCGTACTGTAAAATTCTACTGGACCACAATGCTCTATCTTAGACCAAATTCAGTCTGTGTACATTACCATTTAGCCTAATTATGGAACTTTATGTTCCAATTTCTGATAATATTGCAGATATTACCCAGCTATATCTCACTCTGTTAGATCAAGTGAAGTGTCGGTCGTCTTTCAATCGGAAGTTTGGAGGTTCGATCCCCAGCTACCTCAGTCTACATGTCAAAGTGTCCTTGGGCAAGACATGAACCCCAAATTGCTGCCGGTGGCATAGCCAACGGTTATGAATGTAATAACTGATTAACAGTTGGGCACTTTATGTAGCAGCCTCTGCCATCAGTGTATGAAAGTGTGTGTCTAAGGACTAGAAAAGCGCTATATAAGTACATTCCATTTACCATTGATTGCATGCATCTCTGACATAAGTATTTGACTCAGAACTTCTTACAGCTAAATCAAGACAAAACTGAGATTCTTGATGTTAAAGCAAAAGCTGAGTGAGAAAAACGTATCTTACAATGTTACAATTTCATTTAGCAGACGCTTTGTCCAAAGTGACCTACATCTGAGAGTTAATACAACACAAGCAACGATCAAGACAGGAGGGAACGAAGTCAGTAAGTGCCAAAAATCAGCTTCAAGTGCGATCCGACACTGGTGCCAACTGGCAGTGTTTAGGGCGTTTTTTTTGTTTGTTTATTTTTTTTAATAATAATCATCATTATCAGCAGCAACATCAACAACATAAGTATAGTCATCATCATCATGATGAAAATCCTAGTCAGCATAAACTACATCCTTGATGTCATCATCAATAGCATCAATATTAAGTGCAGAGGTGTTCATGAAAGAGCTGGGTCTTTAGCTTCTTCCTAAAGGTGGAAAGGGACTCTTTGGACCGAATGGAGTTTGGTAGCTCATTCAACCACCTGGGGACTACTGAGGAGAAGAGTCTAGTTAGTGACTTAGGGCCCGGTTGTGATGGGAGTACTAGGCGCCTTTCATTGGCAGAGCGTAGTTGGCGAGACCGAGTGTAGACCTGGATGAGTGCGTTCAGGTAGGCAGGAGTCGTTTTTGTATTATTACATAAAGAAATCACACAAAAAATAAAGTAACCTTGGTTATTGTAAACTGTGACCTACATTTTGAAACTCAAATTAGAAACATGACTAAAGTGGCATTATTTTAACATTATTGGCAGCGACAGGTGTTTTCTCTCCCAGGCTGACACAGAGAGGTAATCCTTGCTTTAATCAGAAACCCTAAGACGGCTTTTTTCATGGCTCATCATTGCTTTCTCCTCAAGTGTTTTTACCTGACATTTATCTCATACTGATTCTGTAATTTAATAATTTTTTGATTTTAATTTTTCTTCTTTGGCAAAAAAATGCATTTTGTTCATGTAAGCTGTGTTAATTTAATATTGCTGCAATTACGAGAACAAAATACTGAGTTACAAAGGGATGGGCAATACACAAAAATCAAACCATTCAATAATAAAAGTAAAATTTTACTTAATGATTTCAAGTATAAAGACTGTAATTTAACTGTCAACAAGTTTGTCATTATAGAATAGTATAAAAAATTATATAAGAGCACTACATTTTAGCAATTATTTGTGAGTTTTCATGGTTATAGTTAGAGATATAATGTGAAGTACCCAGATAAAGTTGGATCACACCCCAAACACACCATACCATATGATTGTCATAGAGTCTGGGTCATGTTTATGCCCTGTGGACCCTTATGTGATGAGCATCTCACTATTAAGTCTGCAATGTCAAAACACATACAAATTTACGTGAAAATGATGGATGCATAAAAACACACACAGAATTTCCATCAGTTTAAGTCACTCATAGGCTGGAATATAACTGGGTTTAGAGTTTTAATGGAGCTCAAGTCGTCCATCATCAGATGAACTGACATGCTGCAAGTCTTTCTATCCACAGAAAAAGGAGCAGGGAACGCAAAAGGGCTTTATTAAGAGCTAAAGCCTATTTTAGAATGGTAACCCATTGGCTTTAAAAGCTGGACTGTATCAATTTAATTCCTCAATCTGTGTAATAAACATAAAAACTCCTACAGGCTACACAATCTGCTTGGCTTGCAGGATTAATATGAGGCTACACTGTTAAGCTACTAGACCTGGAAAGACTATTTGGCAGCAGCAAATTGGCTAAATCTGCTGCATGACATAAAGTTGGCCTAATTCCTTGAGATATGTATTTATAACCGTCACCTTAGTCTGCATGGAAACATGTATAACGAGGAGAATTATTGGTAAATGATAATATTTAAACGTATTGAAAACTCTTACTAAAGTAAACACTGTAAATGCGAGGATACCCAAGGCTCTAAATAACCATTTTAATATCAAGAACCAACATAAACTTGCTGTCCTAAGTTATTGCAAGGTGTTTATTGCAAACACAGTGTTTCCTTTAAACCTAACAATCAATAACAAAAAAGGAATTGGAACTTAGTGTCAATGTGCTCTAAATGCTTGTACCAGTACATCATTTTCTTAAACAATTACAGCTGCTCAATAAAGTCTTTAAAGTCATGACAACATGATTCACTGTTTCTTTTAACCATGCAGATTGCCACTGCATGACATTAAGCCTCCTGAGGCTTGGATAGGTCTGGGAGTATTCATAGTCCTTTGTAGCCATGCCATTGAGTCATCTCCCTGTATGACACAAAGCTGGGTAGAGAGGAGGTGGCCTGTCTCCAGTGGCTATGTCAGCATTTTGCAGAACACATTGCTGTGTGTGTAGGCGTAGGGGATACAGTTAATGGTAATATAAGAAATATACAGCTTTCAAGGGGAATACAAGCTGCTCACCATTGTAAAATATTTGTAATTTGTATACAAGGAAATCCATGTAAATAGACTTTTGCCTTACAATTAAACAGAGATATTGGTTCCAAACATCAAGAACACCTGGGGTTAGTTTGTGCTAGCTTGTATATTTGAAGAAAACGTCAGAAGTACAGCAGGGAATAGTTTCAGTGAATAAAGCAAAGTGTAGCCAGCCAAACTCTGAACACTAAAATATACTTGCTTTTTAACCTTGCGTTTGCATACAACCGGCTGCGTCATGAACGTGATTGCTCACACACGTCTATGCACTACACGTTACTAGAGGAGGCCTAGAGGGCACACCAGAGAGCTCAGGCCATATGCAACTACTATATTTGTGGGATGTAAACGACAGACATGGCGACAGTGGAGGAGGTTACTATTAAATTAATTCTGAGATCAAGGCAGAAAAAGCATCAGCTTTTGTGTGTTCAGTGGATAGAACACACCATCAGCATCATCCCCACTCTGTTTATCCAACATTTTCCTCCAATCCCGAACTTGTTTCTATTTAATTTTGCAGGTTTCCCCACGACTTCTTAAAAGGTCCTATATGTAACCTTCTGAAAATCCTCATAGTGACACTGTCGGCCGTTGAGGGAACTGCAGTCAACCTTCGCACGCATGCACAAGCATCCAGGGTTTTTGCCGAAGACACACGAAACTGGGCACGCTCAATCTCGGAACTCACTGGCTGTTCTGGCTGTTTACTTTTCACTGACGAGACGTGTTCATTGACTGGTATTATGTTGACCGGCATCATGTTGTCAGAAATCAACACTTTTTGTCATAATACCTAAATATTATGTTAGCTGGCGAAGTTATTTGTCAGACTAAACTGACAACACTGACATACACACTCATACAAAGATGGTATTTTGGTTGTCATAACGCTAGCGAGCATGCTAAGGTTAGCCAACTAGCTCTAACATAACTACACTACATGGATCTTGTATTGTGCTTCGTAACCAAACAGCAAATTACTCAATTACCAGCCAGATCAGCCCCGGGAGTCTGCGTGAGTTAGTTGATGTTATCCATTCAACGGTGCGATAGCAGACAACCTAACGGCTAGCTTGTTGCCAGCTTACAGCTGGCTGGCTAACCTTAGTCTAGGCAGATAATGCAACGATATTGGCTAATAGAAAACAATCAGAAGTTATACACGTTTGCTTTGTTCTGCTACATAATTCACTGTTGGCCAAAATCAACACTGTTTGTCATGGTAGCTGCCGAAGTTATTTGTCAAGCTAGGTAACACGACATACATACTCAGATAGTATTTTGGCAGTCATTAGTGAGCATTCTAAGGTTAGCCAACTAGCTCTAACATAAATACACTGCATGACTCTGGCATTGTGATTCATAACCAAAAGTCAAATTACGCCAGCGAACTAGTAAATCTTCACAAGCATTAGCGAACATTAGCTAGGCGGGGCGGCTGGAGAGAGCTGGGATGAAGCACTTGTTCTATGAGAGAAAAAACGCTGCATGCAGGTTTTGTTTCTATGACAACAATAAGTCGTGTGTCTGTTTTGATCCCAAAAAGCAATCGAAGGTCTCCCTCATTTGCATGCCCTGCCAAAGTTGACTCTAGTTTTCGTCAGTCACATTCCTGTTTGGCCAGATGGGCTTCACTAGATAAAACTTTTTTTTGGTTTTTTATTCTTATACATGCTTTGTGTTGGTGTTGTTTTGGGTACCAGTCGTTTATTGGCATTATCCGTCTCCATTTCACAGCTTGCGTTTTCTCGTGTTGCACACTGTTGACTGTAGTGGAGGAGAATGAGATCTCAGCAGAGGTACTCGCGAGCGCGCAGATACGTCACATCCACTTGTTTCATGGAAAAAATGTCCCAAGTGCTTTACATAAAAATCAGCCCACAGGCTGTTAGGGGCTATAGAGAAAGTTGGGGAAGGTCTCAATACATCAGTTCCTCTACTATCCCTTCACACATTGACAATAAAAAAGTATATTTGATTAATGATACATGTAAAATCTTACATATAGCCCCTTTAAATGGAACTCATCTGTTGCCTGCTATTTTGACATGTTTGTTGCTGTGCAGTGGTAATGACACATCGTATAGATATGGATAATTGCGGACTTGGTTTATCAGCTTGTCTTCAGAACTTTACAACGTTGTTGTCCCTGCTGCTGTGCTAACCCTGTCCCATCCTCTCCGCCACTGCCTCACGTACGCATAGCTATAATTTTTGAGCACGTGCACAGCTGGCACTGCAAACAGACACAGGGAACGCGTGGCAGCCTTCATGCGCACGCGAACCAGCAGTTGAAAGCAAGTACATTTCTTAGGGCCCAAAAGCTTAGAGACAGTTTTTCTCATACTAAGTCTATAAGGGAGAGTAGCTGTGAGAGCTTTTTTAATGCACACTTAAACAGATGCAAACAAGAGGCTAAGACAATAACAATAATAATAGACACACACACACACACACACACACACAGTTTGAATATATTTCTTTCTTTTCAAATTCATGTTGAATCAAGTTAGCTTTCAGATGAATGGTGTGAAGCTCAGCAAAATAAAAATTGGTGACTAACGTTATTTTAGGTTTAAAGTAGAGAAGACTGTAACACAGTATGGTGGGGAACAATATGCGTGTCTAGAAACCTCTGCTCTACTAGACAAGCTCTTTCTTGACTCTTCAACAGCCTTAAATAATGCCGTAAACCATTAAATCGATTGGCTGATAGCTGACGCGTTAGCTGAATCAGTTCAACAGTACTTGCCGATTAGCAAAAAGTTAGCTTGACCAGCTAAAGTTGTAGCTAGCAGGGTTAGCCAGATCCACAATCGGAAAAAGCCACCGGCAATTGTTAATTATTACTAAATGGTTCTGAAATATAGTCAGGATTTTATATGTCGTAACATTTGGTATATTGTAAATATATAATAAAAGGCAGCAACACAATGTGTCAAAACGCATGCTTGTTCGTTAGCCAGGCTAAGCTACGTGTTCAGAAGCCAGTCCCTTCACAAAAATCATAACAAACGTCTCTCCAAGTAGGAAGGCGGTATAAACCTGACACTCCAGTAAATCAAGTCGTCGTATATGGTATTGGTCAAAAAATGTACATAAGAAGCTTCTCAATGGGATCCATGGACGTTTTAATCTAATAGCCTAAGATATTTCTCGGTGTGATAACGCCTATTTTACACAATATATTTTGGGCCTTAGCGACTCTGGGAAGCCCTGGTCGGTTTCCTGCTCTGTGGACCCACTGACAGCAGCTTTGCCCCTGTTGTCCCACCATGTCTCACTTCCGACGTATTGTTCTGGTAAAGGGATCTATTTTTGATTTATTTTCCTCTTCCCTACCTGGCGCACTGCAGTCGGCGCAGATTTCTGTCCGTTGTAGCTTCCTTGACATCTCGAAAGTCGCTGAAATCGAGAGGAAGATGTAGGCGATGATGTGGTTCGCCCCTTTCCCCTCTCCTAGTTACCGACCGATGCGGCCCCTGAATCCCCGGAAGCCGGGTGGTTTGCTCGTCTTTCCCGGCAAGCTGATAGTTGAATAAGCAGTTTTTTTCCTGCTGTCTCTTAGTCCGCGTTCTCCAGAGAGCTTAATTCTGGAGTCAAGTTATTAGACATACTTTATCAGGTTGTTTGTATGCACCTCATATCGTAATATTTACTAAATCAATTTGCTGCATTGCCTGCAACTTACCGAGAGACGGCAGTTCTCTACCTGTCATTTTCCGCACACACACCCATCCCTGCAGCCTTATTATGGAGGAGCAGGGAGTGGTAACGAAGCAAATCGCTCTATAAACTGAGATGGATTTCACCGACAAATCAAAGTAGAGTAGGCCTACGAGAAGAAAACCGACTCAATATTTTTAAACGCCAGTGGCAAAAATATTGCTCGAGATGAACATGTTTGAAATGTAGGGATGAAATCCCATTAAGCTATACCTACTGTGAACTCAACTAAACAGCAATATTACTATTTATGTTCAATATTGCTGGCTTTAGATATTTTAATGTATTGATTAGTTTTTTTTTGTGGGATTATTTATTTATTTATTTATTTTTACAAATAGTCTTTTGGTCATGGTCCTTTTAAACATCTTTTGGTCACACATAAAAACAAAAAACGGTTTGGCTCATTTGAACTTTGGTATCTATAGGCTACTATGAGTTAAATGATTCAACTTAAACATAAGATTAAGTTGTGTTCTTCACTGTATTTATATTTATTTATATAATTCTGTCATCTAAATAACATTTTTTTAAATTCTACTGCTCGCAAAAATAATCGCATATGATGAATATGTCAACACAGATTCCTCCCGAATTTCCCCCCAGGAGATAAATAAAGGATTATTTTAATTTAACAACGGACCTGAACAGAAAGAGAAGACAAGTAGGCTATTCAAACTTTAAATTAATGCATTTTAATTCGAAATTGTTTTTGTATATCTTTTGCAGGAAGTAGCCTATATCACAAATAAAATATTCCTGTAGGGGGCTATGCTATATTTTAGCTTATAAACATTACATTTCTGCTACTGTTTTGCATTAGGTATATGTTTCCTATCTCAAAATCCCTGACTGCGGATTGGCTGAGTGTGCGCATATTTCATTGCAGCTTGTCAACGCATCTGTCTCCCCACCGGATGGAAGGATAGGAAGAGGAAAGAAGTATAAGAGTAGGTAGGAGAGAATGAAAGAGGGAGGCGAGGGGTGGAGGAGCAGATGGTTAAGAAAGGTGTAGCCAAACCTTCTGAGACAATCAAACGAGGTGTTTTTTTATTATAAAGGATTTTCACGGATGTGTGCTGTTTATTCTAAGCAAAGCGAGCAGCACTGTTTCTGACGCGGGCTGCCTCTATATGGCTTTGGGCATCACGCCGGTAAAAGATGGTAGGCTTGACTATATAGCGTAAATTCATAACTAAGTATCATTATATTTCATAGTGTAGAGAGAAGAGGAGGCGAACTATGAAACGAGGATGATTTCTGCTAAGAAAACTCCGGAGAAGAGTCGTTATCCTATCCACTATTTGGTGTGGCACAACAAACATCGACAGCTGGAGAAAGAGCTGGCAACGAACGAGCAGGTGAGACAGTGGTGAGCGATCAAATCCACCTCTTCTTACAGACGTAGGCCTATGTCTTCATAAGCGTTTACATCGTAGGACCATAGAATAAAACGTGGCGGTATCGATGTCACCCATGGTGCACCTCATTCTTAAACCTATTTAATAACTGATAAAAGCCCAATTTATTGCTCTCTGTGCGGTTGGTCAGGGGTGGGGGCATTTAGACCATATCCTCAGATTTGATTTTACACTATAATCTTCCATTTGAAATCACAGAGTAACGTATCAGGCTTTATGTTTATTGCATTAAGCCGTAAATATTAATCCTGTGATAATAATATGCATGAGAAGTTGTAATTGGAGTTTATTCCCAAGTGCAGATGACTGTAATAGCTGACCCTGATGGTGTTGTACTCCAAAGTATGTGTGTGATTGTGTGGTCTAGCACAGTGTTGATGTGCATTATGTCTATGTGTAAGCAGCATTATTGCATGATCTACTCAAAACTGTAGGCTTTCTACCTTCCAACCAGCAAAGCCATTTGTGAGTGGGTGAGACAATGCAGATACTGAGTATGTGGGCGATTAGTTGCAAACCATCACAATAAATACCCCAATGGAATGATAAATGTTTCCATGATTCCAAAAAATGATTTTTCGCCCACTGGTTAAATTTAAGTACTTCATATGATATGAATATGATAAGAATATCACTATTGTGTGTGTGTGAGTGAGAGAGAGAGAGAGAGAGAGAGAGAGAGAGGGAGAGAGAGGGTGTGTGTGTGCGCGTAGGAGCATATGAGTGTTTCCTTTTTCTTTTCTTTTTTTTGCAAATGTTACTCAGTGCTTAGCCATTACATAAGAGATGCCCTGCAGGTTAGCAACTGAACAGATTTTTGAGTGCTTGCCCCATGCTGTCTTAGGTCAACAAACTTTCACACACGTTTACACAAACTTGCCTTCATAAGCACACCCAGGGCCGTCACCAGGAATTCTGGGTCCAATGAAAAGGTATCACAATGGACCTACCACCACTGCCCAAGCTTACACATAAATCCTAAAACACTTCTAAAACCCAAACGACCCATTAAAAGCTTTAAATAACGATACCTTTGTGTTATGCTTCTAAAAATTGTGGATGAATAAGAGTGATCTGCTTTTTAAGTGAAATGTATTCTTAAAAATACCTAACATTTTACATATACACATATTGGTGTTTGAACCATTTTTAATGATACAACCCCTAATATTTCAGATTGGTACTCTTGACCGCCACCTGCTGAGAATAATCAGTAATTAGAGGAGCGCACTTCCAAATTGAAGCAGACATCTACTGCTGGCTCCCTTTGTCGTGGTTCTAACTTTGTTTCTTTTTCCTTGGATTTTCATTTATTTTTGAAGTTGTATCTGTAGTCATCGATCTTTTCTTTGTTTGTCCAGCCATAATAGATTACCGTTGCTTACAGAAACCGTAAGTGCAGCCACTTAGCTCCGCCTACACTGTCTGACAGACCAACTAACTGGGCGCCGCTAGTGATTTTTTCTGTGAATGTCGCCACAGACACCCAGTCCATAAAAATACGATGTACTGCTAATGCAAAGGCTTTCATCAGATGGCCAAAGGCTCAATCACCACTGCGTTACCTCATTCGGTGATAGATAGTGACTTAAAAGACTTTTATTTAAATGAAAAAGTTTGATTATACCTTAAAGCATCTAAAAGGTTTTACATTAAAAAAAAATATTTTATTGTTTTAATTAGTCATAATATGATCATGCTTAAAGTGATAATCTTGAAGATTTTTATATAATCGGCTCCACGATCACTGGTGTTCCAGATGCTGAGGCCAGAAGATCCGTGGCTTCTCATGGGAGCAAAGCCTAAAGCGATGGCCCCAACTACTCACTGCTATGTATTTGCAGAGGCACAGTCATGTGTCAGAGTAGAGGCTCCGGTGAGTTCGCCTCCACGTCAACATCAGCATGCAGAAAAGCACCCGACTTCCTCTTTTCTACCTCCGGACCTCCTGCTGGCCAACAGGTTTGAGATCTTAAGCATGCAGGACTTTCCTCTTCGGGGTGAACGCTCCCCTCAGCTTTCATCTCAAGTGGTCAAGTTATCCTCCTCCGCCATCCATCCAGAGGCAGCAGGGTACCCCTCTGCTAGAAAGGAAGCCACTGCAGCAGTCTTACCAAAAGTGATCCAAGTAAAGAAAACCGGTGAACTGGCAGCCATGGATCATTGATGCATGTGGGAAGCGAAGGCTGGTCCGTGTTGTCCAATCCGACAGAAGACCTAATGTAGCTCAAATTACTGAAAAAGTGAATGCAGGTTCTGATAGAAATGTATCAGAACACACAGTGTTTGCACAGTTTGCTGCATATTGGGCTGAGTAGCTGCGGATTGGTCAGGGTGCCCATGCTGACCCCTGTCCACAGCCGAAAGTGTCTACAATGGGCACATGAGCATCAGAACTGGACAACAAAACAATGGAAGAAGGTGGCCTGGTCTGATGAATCATGTTGTCTTTTACATCACGTGGACGGCAGGGTACCCTTATGTGTACTTGAAGGGGTGGTCCGGCTCCATGATCACTGGTGTTCCAGATCCTGAGGCTATTTTAGCCCTGCCAGAAGATCCGTGGCTTCTCATGGGAGCAAAGCCCAAAGCGATGGCCCCAACTACTCACGCTATGTACCTGCGGAGGCACAGTCATGCGTCAGAGTTGAGGCTCTGCGTAGTCTCAGTGATAAGTATTTAAACACATGTAGTAATAATCTTAATATAATTAATTATCTATTTAAATATAGATTTCACTCAATTTGTGGAGGTGGTGACAGACTTTCAGCAACCGCAAGTTCTCTCCTTAATGGCTGCCACCCCTCTTTCTCTTTCTCCTCTCCCTTTTTTTCTCCAGGCCACCAGCAGTTTTGTATATATTTATTCCCAAGCAAGGCAAGGTATTGCTTTTGTTGTTCACTTAATTTTATTAAATTATTTAAACTGTTTTTTCTTTTAACAGATTATGCTTCTCATTGCAGAATATAGTTGCAGAGAATGGGGAGGTACCTCCTCATCCCAAAGAAAAAATCTAATTTTTCCAGTTTTTAGTTTGCATTATTTATATGATGGGCGGGGGCCCCTAGGTGCTTAAGGATGTTCAGCTCAGAAGGTCTTTGATATTCACAGATTCTGCTATTTTTCTAACAACAGCTACAGAGCTACAGAGCTGTTGTTAGAGATATGGGAAGACATAGCTAAGTAGTTTGGGTTTGGCAAAACACTCAGGAGAGCATATTCAGCTCTCAACATCAGTTCCCTTTTAAAAAAAAATGCAACTAGTAAAATGTAACTACTTTCCAAAATACCATGACAACCATAACAACACCTCTAACTAGGAAATAAACAAATGGACGGATGTGTGTCTGATTGGAAAGGTTTAGACATGTTTGGTCACTGAAGAAGTGATTGAAATGGTTAATTTTGCATTATAGCTGCTGTGTCCTTAAGTCTACTTTACTGACTTGAGTGAGTTTTTGGATTAGATTTTGTTGTGCTTACTTATTAAAAACATTACCTCAATATATTAAATGTATTTTTGTATATATATATATATTTAATATATTATGATAGCATTGAAGCATCTTTTTGAAGGTGCTTGACATGAGGGTGGGCTTTGTGTTGGATGTTATTACTGACTGCCTTTGGGGACATTTGGAGCTAGATGAATGTGGTGATGGTGATGATGCAGACTGGCAGCCACAGTGTCTGCTCCAGTTGACCGGATTCCTTCATTACTGGATTATTGTTGATTGTAAATTTCCAGATGACCAGGATTATTATTCTGTTTTTTTCCTCTGCTGGTTGTCAGGCTGTCCACATTGAATATTTGTAAAGTTGCTTTACATCTTACTATTTTCCCTAACCCTTTTACCAAATCCTGCCGAGAATAAATTGCATAGTGTCAAGCATATTGAATTAAATTTGCATGTACACTTGGATAATAAAAAGTAGGATTTTTCCTTCCATTTTGTCAACAACACATTCAAACTGGGCCCCTCCTCCTGGGCTCTTCGTCACCAGAAGCTCACTCTCACTCTCTCGTGCGAGCACACGCCCATCCCGCCGAGCTAACACCGACCTTTGCGCTAGCATGCTAACCACCGGTTACCACTGCGCTAGCATGCTAACCACCAGTTACCTTTGCATGTTAATCGCCTGTTTGAGGCACCTACCTGTCCAACAGAAAGAAGGCCAACTCTGCATTGCTTTTTGGACATGTTGGCCGGTCTGACTTGGGCCCAGTTGCTAATGTGAACCACTCCCACACTCACCTATACGGTGTGATTGGCTCAGGCTAATTTTGCTTCTATTGCCATTCTAACAAGTTCACGTGCATCTGAACCAATTTCTCTCTTTGTGTGCCCTTTAGTCTTTCTGCACATCTCTTTGTTCATATTTGGTATGACAATAAACAAACAAAAGCTCAGTGAAACAGAAACATTACATACACTATAATGTAGGTCAATATTTTAGCATGTTGGTCTCGTACATTTTATCTTCTTCTATGGCTTGAAGTCCCTTGAAGCTTGAAGCATCTGCATAAGTGGAAATGAACCTGTGTTCAGATGAGGGTGAGACATTGTGTGAGGTTTCAATATTCTTTGATGGTGTTATCTTCACCATTTGTGCTGCTCACTGTTTTATTTGTCATTGTGCTGTCTAGTCATTTCTGCAGCAGGGTCTCATGGCAGTATAACGTTTGTCAAACTGTTCTCTGCATGTAGAATCACAGAGGCAAGAAGGGAGGCAGGGGGTAAGAGAAGTTATTTTTATACCCCTCCCTTTTATTGGCATCCTCTTCTCTATGTGCCCCATGCACAAGCATTTTAGGAAATATAGTGAATGTCTATATGCACAATTTTGTGTGTGTTATGTTTCTATGAAAGATTGATGTTGGCTTAAGTACCTGCCAAGCGGCATCAGGCTAGGCATACACTGAGTGAGGGAGAGAGTAAGAAAGAGGGAGGATGGTCAAGAGATGGAGCAGATACCACACACACCTATCAATAATGCAGCTGAGCTCACAACGGAAGGAGGGCAGTATGAGAAGGAACACATGAAACTAAGGAAGGGAGGAGTAAAGCAGAGGAAGGGAAGGAGCGGTTACTAGAAAATGTTGATTAAAAAAATGTTGATTGTAAGATAAATGATTGCAGAATCAGGACAGACAGAAAAGACAATCAGAAAGGGGACATAGAGATAGATCAGTGACAAGAAATCAATTGTGAGGGTGATGATGATACAGAGGTACAGATCTGTAATTTTTCTTTTTAAAATAAGGATAGAAAGAAGATAAATAGAGGCAAGAATATGAATATTATATTCTGCATATTATTCTGCATAATATTGACAATTTAATGAATAAATGAGCTTTAAAGATGCTGTTGGGCACATTTTGTTTACCAGGCTAGTTGTTGCCAGCCTCTATGCCAAGAAAGGAATAATGCTGTAGGTGTCCACTATCAGGAATTCATCAGCAATGCGGAGTCCACGACAGTCAAGATGCTTTAGGGAAGTCCATAAATCCCTGATTATGGAAGGCTATTATCCCGTTTATATTATACCATATTGCATGGCTATTTACTTACTTAAAAGTAAAAAAATATTGATTAGGAAATTATTTCACAAATTTAAAAATTATTATATTTCCGTTTTCGCTGCGTCCATAGCTACGGTTAAAATGAGCTGAGTTGTTATTACTCACATTAAAATGAGCTAAGCTAGCTGTTTTACTCACATTAAAATGAGCTAACCTAGCTGTTTTTACTTACATTAAAATGAGCGAACCTAGCTGTTTTTACTCACACTAAATGGAAACATTTCCACTGATTGTGAAGTAAGGTGACAAGGTGAACAGGACCGCAGCACCTAATTGAGGTTTTCTGTCTCGTCACTTTTGACATATTAATTTCCCGTAACAGAGGCGAAACGGCGTCTTTGTCAACAGTGGAGCCAGCAGGGCGGAACAGTGCTGTGTGTGTATCTATTTATTTACGCCTCGCACACGTTTGTAGTGTAAAATGGCAAAGGCTGCATGATGGCGGAGCCTTGTTACAGCACTGAGGTTGAACCACAGCGTAAAAAGGCATTCTGACACCCGCATGAAAAAGTAGATAGTACAGTTGGAGCGACACGTTCTTTATAAAACATATACTAATACTTGTGGGCTGCAGTTATGTCATCAACCATTACTAATGATGATCAAATGTATGTTTAATCAGCGTGATGAGCCCTGTGACAGTTACTTGTGAAAACACACATCTCCTGCTTCCTGTCGTCACACACAACTTCAGGCGATGTGTGTGCTGCAGGTGTAGCCGCTTAAAGTAAACAGCACGTCTGCTCCATAAACTGTCCGTTTATGTAGCTCCAGCATTAACCGAGGTGACACTTTTAACGGGAATAATCTCACTTATAAGCCATCTCGCGTAACGGAGCTGCTGGCGTCACAGATAATGTCGGTGGGATGATCAAGGCTGTGGATTAGACATTGAAAACGAGAAACTGGCAAGTTTTTGTTTAGCACCGAGCAACAAAAAAGTAGCATATGACGTATTTAACTTAATTTGCTTCAATATCCATGTCCTGCGATGTGAACAATCGAGTATTAAACACAGCCCTGTAATTAGGGCTGGGTATTGGCAAGGACCTCATGATACGATACGCATCACGATACTTGGGTAACGATAAGATCCGTATTGTGATACTTTGCAATATTCTACATAATTTACAGAAAATGTAAAAGTAGAACCGAGAATACAACTTGCTGTGTACCTCCTGGGTAGCGCTCAAATTGAATTAAAACTAGTTAATTCAAAATTTCCATTATAATTTATTAGAACAAAATTTGAATTGCAGTTTCACTGAACACACTGAATAGAATGATGCAAATTACACATCGAATGAAAATAAAGTGCAAATATTCTTAATGTGTCACTATACTCAAATGTTTATGCCACAACATAAAAAATAAAATGTGTAGTGTTAATAAAGACAGGGAACTAAAATGAAAATAACGTATCATCCCAAAATAAAGTGCAGATTAAAAGTATACTTATGTGCCACTGAACTGAAATTAATATGGCTGCTACAGTGTTTCCCACACATAGACGACACCAGGGGTCCGTTTCAGAACAGCTGATCAGAGTTAGTTCAATCAACTCTAAATAGGTATAGCCAGAGTTAAGTGCGTGCATGCTGACTATAAAAAGCCAGCTTTAATGGAGCCCCAATACCACGATTCACTATGGCAGCGGTACACAAAAAGTGGTCCTCCTACGTCACACCAGTGGAGCTCGAAATCCTCATGCAGACATTCAGCGAATACGAGCGTGTTTTTAGAAAAATAAAATAACAGAGCTGCAGCTGCAAAACAGAGAGAGGCAGCGTGGGAAGAAATCGCTGCTCAAGTAAACGCGTAAATTTGAACTTGTCTATTTATTTAATATTTAATCATGACTGGAAGATAAAATTTACATTAATTTAGGAGCAATCCAGCGGGAGAAAAAACACACATGGAAGCAGTTAAAAATAAAATACCAGAACATCATTCAAATGTAAGGCTCAGGCAGAACAGGCTCATCGCTGAACCTCACTTCAATCATATTTTAAATATTAAACAAATTAAATATCATTCAGTGGCTGTTTTAATGTGCATTAGCTTTATCCCTAACAGAATGCTGATTTCACATACATTATGTCCTCTCACCTAAATCCTGTTTAGGTCATTAAACTGAATTGTGTTCAATTGTGCTTAATTTCCAATTATTAACGGCTGCTTTTGTACTCGTAGGAAATTAAGCTGACCAAACAAATGATGACTTTGACACAGATTTGTCTTTTGATCTTGTAATTATAATTATAAAAGACATCTGCAAATGGGTCAGAGCACCACAGAGACGCAACATTTTTTTTTTTTATTTGGTAACCGCTCAAACACACGCGTGATACAGGCTGAATGAATGAGGAAGTGAATGAGGGTTTTATAGCTTAGAGGGAGGAGACAGAGCGAAACTCTAACGCCGGGAACACACCAGACGCCGAAGCGCCGCGAATAGCCGCGGAGCGGAGCCCGTTTCCTTTCGGCGCCCATGTTAACTGATTGTGTCGTTCACACCAGATGAGTGAAAACAGCTCCAAATGTGAGTAAACGACAGCTGAGGAGCAGAGGCGCTTGTCGACCGGCGCGGAGAAATGCGCGTCTGGTGTGAACCGAAGTGCTCCGGCTCGCACGCGATTTTCGTTGCGCGGCGCTTCGCAGCGCTTCGGCATCCGGTGTGTTCCCGGCGTAACCCGACCAGGTTAGGTTCACAGACACAGTTACTGATGCAGGTAAGAAACCAGCGTTACAGCGACATCTACAGGAGTGGAGGTTGTTATGATGACAGGAATTTGAGGGAAATATGAGGGTGTTTAAAATCCATTAAAAGTATCGATATGAGGGTCGGGAAAATCAATATGTTATAATGAGTTGCAGTGTATTTTGATCCAATGTGCGGAACCAGGATGCAGTTTGTAATTAGAAAAGGTTATAATAAGGAATAACAGTAAACAGTTCACTTGAGATGGTGTCTGAGTTGGGGAATAGGAGGTGAGCAGGCGAGCAGGCGGTGAGTGGCTGGAAAGATGAACCGGTGTCTTGAGAGCTGAGGAGGGCTGTCTGGTTTTAGAGGTGATCCTGAAGCAAAGGAGAAAAAGACTACCTAAGGCTTTCACGAGGAACAATATACAGCACTGAAAATACTGGCTGGCCTTTACGTAGTACCACAGGGGTAGACTGAACGATAAGTTACCTTAGCATCAACTGGATGGACCTAACCCTGACCGACCTGCTTGCCTAGATAGGTGATGGTGGCCTTGGCAAACTCGCATTTTGCAAGGTTCAAGGTGGGAGAAGCCTCTTGCAAACACCGAAACATGGTGGACAGTGTCTCAACATGAGATTGCATGAGTCAGCTGAATAAACTATCACATCATCAAGATATGCCTCACGGTTCGCTACTCCAGACAACGCCCTACGCATAGTCGTTGAAAAGTGGCCAGAGCGTTACACATACCAAATGCCATGACTGTATACTGTAGGAAAGCGTCTGGTGTAACAAATGCAGGGAGTCAAGAGATACTGATGACCAGATTTGGACTTAGGCAATGGGCCCACACAGTTTTTCAAATGGTTTCCCCCATCACTGGTATAGGATGTGGGACCTTGGGAATCACTTGATTTGGTTTCCCAACCAGTTGGCATGCATGACAAGAGAGGCAATACCTGGATACATCACTTTTCAACCCAGGCCAGAAAAACTGCTTTAAAGCAATTCTTACCTTTCTGGCATTTTCACGCTTTTTTTTTGTAATCATAAAATGCTCCTAATAAGCGTATAGCACAATAAAATGTAAAAGAAATCAACTAGGCATTGAAACTCATCAATATTTAATTCTCATATATTTCTGATAAAAGTCTGACCAATCATTTTATTCGGTCCGAATAAATTGATTTGCCGAGCTTCCTGTCTGTCATCCGTCGCCGCGTCCCTCCCAGTTGCACCGCTGTCACGGCTCGCAAGTCGCGCGCCTCTCTGGTAGAGCAGTAGAGCGGTGAGAGAGAGCAAGGAACGGAGAACTGACAATGACTGACCAAGGCGAGCCGCCACTTCCATCATCAGCTGCCCCCACAGAGAAAATTATCAGGACAAAGAAGACTATTTCACAAAAAGCTGCCTTAAAGAAAGAGCTTGATGCGGCAAGAGGCAAGACTGGAGTCAACATCGGCTCTGCTTTCCAGCAATGGAGGAGGCTAATGCAGCTACATCCGGAGCTAAAAAGAGATGAGATGGTCGCAGAGTTTCTGCTGGACAGGTACGTTAAGTTTGCCTAATCCTAAAACACAACATTACATGTGATAACATCAGTTACCAGTTACTGTCGTTCTGTAATATTATGTTATTTGTGCAGGGAAATTTAGCCTAGCGTTAGCGCCTATAGTGTAAACAAACTGACTCCGCAGCTTGGTTTGTTTAACGTTACACTACCGGTGACGTTAGCTTCAGCGTTAGCCTCAGTGTTTATTGTGAAGTTGTCATTAACCCAGTTTTAGTATTATAACTCCGGGGTTGCGTTTGACTTGGTTGGTTGTACAGTAACCAGAGCTAGTTCAGCACATTGCTAGAAGACTTCTCCGGCTAATAGATAATGCTGGCTAGCTGACATCTGTGTAAATAAGACCGATCTGTCTGTTTGTGACTTTTTCCATCCTTGGGAAGAAGTACTATTTACCAGTAGGGAATTTTAAATTGTAATAAGTTGATACATACACTTGCTCCACTTAGTGTACATTGTGATAACATCACTCTGTGCCAAAGCAGCCTAAGATCTATATAAAATCTAGCCTGTTTGAGTTTATGCAATTTATATCCTGTGTCACGTTTCTATTTTTTTTTCACTCTTTGTCAAGGTACACCACTCTCACCGTAATGGAGGACATCCAGCACCAGCCAAGACTTGGTACCCCTGGAACTCATGAAGAGCTGAATGTTACATCTAAAAGATTTGTTTGCATTACTAAACCGTAATCTTGCAAGTGCCTTATGTTATTTATTTGCTTTTTTATTGGGACCAAATAACTAATTTCTTATAGAAGACAGCTGTAAAAAAAAATGATAAACTGTCTTCAATAATAAATGTTTTTCTAAAAAATTGATTTTAATAATTCACTGCAGTTCATTCAGATGAAGTGGGAATATGAAAAAAGGGTCATAATGGAAGTAAAGCATAATAAACATTACTTTATGTGAGTAAAAAGACAAAGGTAATTATACAATGCAAGGTTTTATTGAGCAACGTGAATAAGAAAAAATACAAAACTGTATGAACTGCTGGAATCCGATGAGATCGTCAGGACTGAGTACAGCAGGTCCACGTGCCCTCCGACTGGCTCTTGTTGTGGATCTTGGGGCAGCTTGTCTGCTGGTTCCGGGCCTCTCCTCAGCAGATTCCCCACTCCGCATCACCCCACGGCCCTGCTGCTTCTACCCTGGCAGCCCCTGGAAGGACCTGCCCTTCTCGGGGCTCTTACACCTCCTGTGCTGGTTCCAGCTGTAGACTGCTGCTGTCGGCCCCTGCCTCTGAAGATCCGGAACGTAGTCGGGATCTCCAACCACACTCTCCTCCAAGAAGCACCATAATTTAAAAAAAAGAAAGAGCCCTTTACTTTGTGACTATATAACATAAAGTTAAAAGAAAAAAATGTTGAAGCTAAACATCTGAACGAGGGCTAAAGTTAGCTACCGTTAGCTACCGTTAGCTGACAAAACAGGTTCTCAACAAAGTTAACCTGTAAACAAAACTGCTTGTACTGCTCCTAATTTAATGACAAACGTTACCGGGACAATTCAGGCAAGGTAAGACGTTATGACAGCAAGAAAATATTAATTCTGCCGTAAAACGACGCATTTGACTGTAAACAAACAGGCGATGAAATGCTATAATTACGATAGTAACGTTGGTAGTTCGTCAGACTACAAAAGGTAACTAAACGTTACGAGGGAGGGAATTTTATTTTATACCACATGCAGAATTGAATATTATTTAATTACTGTTGGTTAGTTTTCACTTACCTGTGCCTCTGACTCTGACTCTGACTCCGACTCCATTGACCCGTTTCACTCGCGCTGCTTCTCTCACCGCACGCGTCAGGGATGCATGGAGGAGGAGGAGGGAGGGAGGGAGGGAGGGGAGCGTCAGAGGTCAGGCAGGGGGAAGAGGGTGGGACTTTGAAGGGAGGCGGAGTTGTTCTTGTTCAAATTTTAACTAAGTGCTGAGGGACATGCCAGAAAGGTAAGAATTGCTTTAATATACGATAATATACGAGGTGACCCGACAGAACATTATCATGAGTTAGGCACAGTAGCTTCCCATGGTAATGGGAAGGGACAACAATCTGGTAGGTAGTGTTCCACCCACTGTCATCATCTACTGAAGGAGCCCACTTGAGCATGAGGATCCCATCCTCCCAGTAGTAAGCAACCAGAGAAGTACCAATCTTGTCCTTAGGCAACACTGCTGCACTACACTTAGCCAAAGCAGGATCAGCGGACTGAGCTGCTATGAGCTGTTCCTTTGCAACCACTAGCTGACTATCAGACTCAACAGGCAAGGTGACAGGACTGGAAAACGTAGATTCAGTTACAGGAGAATGAGTGGACTGCTTATTTACAGTCTCAGAGGTTTCAGAAGAATCAAAAGACACAGACTCTACAGTGTGACCAGGTGGGGACATCCATCAGCCATCTCTGAAAGGTTCACCACATCCTCAAACTTGCATGACTGAGCATGAGTTACGACACAAGCAGAAAACACTGTAGGCAACTGGGATGATAGATCATCCTGGTTATCAACAAATGCAGAGCTAGTTGGATCATCTACAACAATGGACTCAGGAAACACTTACCCACCAGCCAGATCATTACCCAAAATAATGTCTACTTCTTCTACAGGAAGCTGAGGATGAGTAATCACTGCCACAGGGCCTGTAACCAAGCCAGGCTGAAAATGCATAACATGCAATTGGGCCAAGTCATTCCACACCCTCGAACTACAGCACTGCTGCCAGTAAAGGATTTCTTAGAGAGTGGCAAAACACCCTTCAACAACATAGACTGAGGGGCTCCTGTATCCCTTAGAATACAAATGGGGACAGGCTTCTCTGAGATAGCTGCTGAACCATCTATTTGGAATGGTGCAAAGGGATCATGCTCAGGGCTGGCTTTAATGGATTGAGTGGGACCATCCTCTACATGAGGCAACTGACATGTTAGTGAAGTTATCAGCCCTACAGGCTTTTTTATTTTTATTTTTTTTTTTTACAATAGTAACAAATTCTCTCAGAGTTTCCATTGCTAGAATTAGGAGCATTTGTAGCACAACTGAAGAACCAGGCCCGTTGCTGCCAGTTTTAAAATGAGAAGGGCGAGGAGGAGCATAACTCTTGTCACTAAAACCTTCTTTATGAGCCAAAATGTACTCATCAGCAAGTATAGCAGCCTCCTTTTCCTTAGACACTCTCTGCTCACTCAGATAGGTGGCAACCACCTCAGGGACACAATTTCTGAACTCCTCCAGAAGAATCACCTGTTGAAGTTGTTCCTTACTCTCAACGTTTTGAAATGTGCACCACCTATTTCCTTCTCTCTGGACAATGGCACAAATGTCTTCTCACCCTTACAAAAACCTCTAAAACGCTGCCTGTAGGCCTCTAGGACTAACTCATAGGCACTCAAAATGGCTACCTTTAAAACCTCATAGTCAGAGCTTTGGGTGAGTGTAAATGAAAAATAGACCTCCTGGGCTTTACCTGACAGTACACACTGCAACAGCAATGTCCAGAACTCTTTAGGCCAATCCAGAGTGGTGGCTACACGCTCAACATGGGAAAAGTATTTTTCCATATCCTTCTCAGAGAAGGGAGGAACTAAATGAAAATTTCTACCAAAATCAAACCGAGGAGGGGAGACAGAAGATGAATGAGAACTAGCAGTATGAGAGTTAGCAGTCTCAGATCTTAACTTACAATCCAACTCTTTCATTTTTCTCCTCATGCAATACCCGCAACCACTCCATTTCTAGCTTCCTCACCTCTTCTCTATCCTTTGCCTCGCGCTCCAGCTGTTTAATCTTGAACTGCAGTTCCAACTCCCGTAATCGTACAGACTGAGCATCTTGACTCTGCAACATCCACCTGTTCTGTCTTGCTGTCAAGCAACTTAACATATTCACTTACATCTGGCTCTTAAACCAACTGACTAAACCCCCTAGGCCAGCGGTCCCCAAACGGCGGACCACGGTCCGTATCCGGACCCACCTGCCATCGTCTCCAGACCCAGACCTATTTACAGTTTTAAAAAGCGAGAAAAGCATAGGGAAAACCGAGCTTTTAAGACTGGACGGACTTGTTTATGTTCTGCGACCGTGACGATTATTAAACGCGGACATTGTCTGACACTGTCACTCCGTTTGTCTCCGTTAACAGAGAATCCAGGCTGTAGTTTAGTTCAAACACTTCACTGATAAACCTAAGAGTTACACAGAGCTACATCAGGCCTCATCATCATGACCAGTTTTCCTCTTATGTGCACACTTCTGTTCTTATATGTACCGGTATGTGCCCTCTCTCTCTCCCCCTCAGTTTCGCCCTCTCCAGCAGTCCGTCAGTGTACAGTGCGTTTAAATATTATTTATTATTGTTTTAAAACTCACGATGAGAAAAAGTCTAACTGCAACTGCTTTTCAGCAAAACATAAAATAAAATTTGGCAAACATACAATAAAATATAAAGTGAATTCTCCTATTATGGTGAAATGTTGATCTGTCAGGAGTCAGACAGAGAGCAGCTTAAGTGAAGAAGTAAAGCTGTCTCTCTCTTTCATTTGATTTCTGCATGGACAACATTAGACTACCATGTGAAGTACCAGACATTTATTATTTGAATTATTTTATATATATATATATATATATATATATATATATATATATATATATATATATACACATATACACACACACAGTTATAATAAGCATTGTTGTAAAAACTATTTTGCCTAATTGTATTTTCTTTATTTGATTGGACAGACGTTCAAAATGTATAAATGTATTGTTACAAGATGGCTCCGACTCGACCAAAAGAGGAAGTCAACAAACTATTCACCTTTCAAAAGATTTATTTGGCCAACACAGTAAAGTAACTAACAAAACCAGAACAAACATGTAATGTCCGTACTATCAGTAATGTCAAGAGTGTATGGTTGAGTGTATCACGATGTGTGTGTAAAATAAGAGTAAAACTGAAAGTTCATTCGGTGAGCTGTAGTGTTCCTGGCTGTCACATGGTGAGGAATAAGAGAGCGAGCGCATGGTCGGCAGCCTTCCTAAATACAGTTCGATCAGCTGAGATCAGGTGTGTTGAATCCGCCTTGATGACTCCAATCTTCCCCCACCTGCAGTCAACCTGGAAACACAGAATCAGAAACAACCACACCCACTGATCAAGACAACCTCAGGGTTGTCACAGTATGGTACTGAATCATAACGCAGGTCAGAAATGATGTTCCGAACCTTTGCTTGAGAAAAAAATCTCTAACTGGACCTCTTTCAAATTAAATTGAGTACCCCTGCCCTAGGCAGTACCCCCTGTTCAAAAAGTACAGTGGCTATAACATTTCAATTTCATCCTTCTTACTACAAGTGGGAGCAATTTCAATATTGTAATGCTGTGCAATAGACCTGAGCTATGCTACGGTACACTGATAAAGCTGCTCTGTTGTAGGAGCTTCACTAAACCCCAGCAGATCAAACTCCATAGTGAATTACCAAAATGACCTGAAGAACAAAGATTTTATAGACAGAATTACCGGCAAGTACACAAAGCAAACCTTTCCTACAGAAGCTTTTTTACCCTGGTAGCTACAAACCAGCGCAATAAAACATAACACTACCGCACAGAACTAAAGCGTTATCAAACAAAAGCGCAGTTTACTGTAACAATCCTAAACCAAGGATACTCAAATGCAGAGGAAAATCCAGAACACAAAAATCCAGTAGCAGGAAAACCTCTTTACTGAAAACGTTCTTAGGTTATACACAGAAAATCAGTCAGAGAGGGCAGAACAATCCAAAACGGGCAATCCACAAAAACCAAAATCCAACTATCCAAACAGGGTTCAAAAACCGGGCAAGCAAACACAAAGGTATCAAGGCTGCAAAACATGTACACACGAGGGTGACAATGACAATCTGGCAGAGGGTGAGTGGAAACACAGGGGTATATATACAGGCTGGACTAATTACCAATGGGATACAGGTGTAGGGAAAAAACTGGCGGGAAACTGAACAAAGGCAGGAAGAAACACTAGACATGATACACAAGCACCAGGATACAAAATAAAACAGGAAGTGAACACAGATCTAATTAAAAACAAACAGGTTACACAGAACATTACAGTACCCCCCCCTCAAGGGACGGCTCCAGACGTCCCAGGTTGATCAGGGTGATGCCGTTGAAAGTCTCTGATTAGTGTCTTATCAATAATGTCTCTTGAAGGGACCAAAGACCTCTCCTCAGGTCCATATCCCTCCCAGTCAACAAGGTACTGAAGTCCACAGCCCCTGCGGCGGACCGCCAGCAGGCGCTTTACAGTGTAAACAGGCCCCCCATCAATAACCCGGGGGGGTGGAGGGGGTCTGGAGGAGGGAACCAGAAGACTGGTTCTGACGGGCTTGACCTTGGAAACATGGAAAGTAGGATGAAGCCTCATTGTCCTCGGGAGCTTGAGCTGGACTGCAACTGGGTTCACTATTTTAGAGATGGAGAATGGGCCAACAAACCTCGGTGCCAACTTGCGTGACTCCAGGCGCAGAGGGAGATCTCGGCTGGAAAGCCAGACTCTTTGACCCAACCTGTAGCGAGGAGCTTGAGAACGGTGCTTGTCAGCTGACTGCTTGTACCGCCTGGAGGTGCGAAGGAGAGCTGCTCAGGCTCTTTTCCAGGTTAGGTGGCAGCGACGCACCAAGGCCCGAGCTGATGGAACAATGACCTCCCCCTCTACTTCAGGAAACAAAGGTGGCTGATATCCATACGAACACTGGAAAGGAGAAAGACCTGTGGCAGAGACAGGGAGAGAGTTGTGAGCATATTCTACCCAAACCAAATGTCTGCTCCAGAGGGAAGGTTCTTGGGATACAGCACAGCGGAGTCCTGTCTCTAGCTCCTAGTTGTAACATTCAGTCTGACCATTGGACTGGGGGAGGAATCCAGAGGACAGACTAGCCGTAGCCCCGATTAGTCTGCAGAACTCCTTCCAAAACCGAGAGGCAAACTGAGGGCCCCGGTCCGAAACAACATCCTGTGGGAGCCCATGCAGTCGAAAAACTTGAGCTAACATGACCTCTGCCATTTCCTTGGCAGAGGGTAGCTTAGGCAAAGGGACAAAATGAGCCATTTTGGAAAATCTGTCCACTATGGTAAGAATAACTGTGTTACCTGCTGATGGAGGCAGTCCAGTAACAAAGTCTATGGACATGAGAGACCAGGGTTGCCGGGGAATGGGCAACGGGTGGAGCAAACCAGGAGGCCGCAGGTGGGAGGTCTTATTCTGAGCACAGACAGGGCAGACAGCTATAAACTCCTGGACATCCTCCTTCAGCGTTGGCCACCAGAAACGCTGTTGAAGGAAACTGATGGAGCGAGCGACCCCTGGGTGACAGCTAAGGTTAGAGGAGTGCCCCCACTGCAGGACCCGTGGACAGAGGGCGGGCAGGACATAAAGCCGATTTTCAGGCCAGGTTTCAGGAATCTCCTCCCCCTCCAGCGCCTGGGTGACCTCGTCAACTATGCCCCACGTCACTGCTCCGATGACACAGGAGGGTGGAAGAATGGTGGCAGGAGTTTCAGGGGTTTCCTCACGCTGAAACTGCCGGGACAGGGCATCTGGCTTGACGTTTCTAGAACCAGGACGGTAAGACAGGGTGAAATCAAATCGATTGAAAAACAGTGCCCACCTTGCTTGACGAGAGTTCAATTTTTTAGCAGTCCTAATGTATTCCAGGTTTTTGTGGTCAGTCCACACCAGAAATGGCTGCTCAGCCCCCTCCAGCCAGTGCCTCCACTCTTCCAGAGCCAGCTTGACGGCCAGTAGCTCCCGGTTGCCCACATCGTAGTTCTGTTCAGCAGGGGAAAGTTTTCTAGAAAAGAAAGCACAGGGGTGAACCTTGTTGTCCTTGGGGAAGCGTTGGGAGAGGACCGCCCCCACCCCCACATCAGAGGCATCAACCTCGATGATGAACTGGAGCTTGGGATCAGGCAGGGTGAGTATGGGAGCAGAGCAGAACCGCCGCTTGAGGGATTGAAAAGCCTCCTCAGCTTGAGGGTTCCATGCGAACCTGATCTTTGGGGACGAGAGAGCATGGAGAGGGGCTGCAACAGAACTATAGTTCCTAATAAAGCGACTATAGAAGTTAGCAAAGCCCAAAAATCTCTGCAGCTGCTTTCTATCAGTGGGCACAGGCCAATCAGTGACAGCACTAACCTTATCAGGGTCCATCTTGAAACTGTCAGGTGCCACAATGAACCCCAGGAAGGAAACAGAGCGTTGGGGGAACTCACATTTTTCTGCCTTGACAAATAATTGATTCTCCAGCAACCGCTGAAGAACCCGCTGGACGTGTTGCACGTGCTCCTCCTCAGACTTTGAAAAAATCAAAATGTCATCAAGATAAACAAAAACAAATGTGTTTAACATGTCTCTTAGAATGTCATTAACCAGGGCCTGAAAAACTGCTGGAGCATTAGTGAGACCGAATGGCATGACAAGATATTCATAGTGGCCACTTGGAGTGTTAAATGCAGTTTTCCATTAATCCCCCTCTCGTATGCGAACTAGATGATAAGCATTCCTTAAATCCAATTTAGAGAAAATGGTAGCTCCTTGTAAGAGTTCAAATGCAGAGGATATGAGTGGAAGAGGGTACCTGTTCTTGACCGTGACATCATTCAGGCCTCTGTAGTCTATGCAGGGGCGTAACGACTTGTCCTTCTTATCCACAAAAAAGAAACCTGCTCCAGCAGGAGAGGAGGAGGGACGAATTATACCTGCAGCCAGGGAACTCTGGATGTACTTGTTCATTGCCTCCCTCTCCGGGGCAGACAGGGAGTAGAGACGACCCTTCGGAGGAGAGGCCCCAGGGAGGAGGTCAATGGCACAGTCGTAAGGCCGATGCGGAGGTAAGGAGGTAGCCCGGGACTTGTTAAAGACCTCCTTTAAATCCAGATAGATGGGAGGGACACAGGAGAGATCTGGAAAGTCTGAGGGGTCAGAGTTCTTACTAGAGATACTGGGTGAAGCAGAAACAAGGTAGGATGAGTGGCAAAACTTGCTCCACCCCAAAATTAGCCCAGTTGTCCAGTCAATGTGCGGATTGTGTCTTTTTAACCAAGGATGACCCAGACCAGTGGACATTCAGGTGAGTCAATTATTAAAAATGAGAGCATCTCTGAGTGATTACCTGACATGGTTAGACTCAAAGCAGGAGTGCGGTGGGTAATACAGCAGAGTCGTTGGCCATTCAGGGCGTTGGCCTCCCGAGGACAAGGCAGAGGTTCCAGGGTCAACTGAAGCTGTTTAGCTAGTCCCCTGTCCATAAAGCTTTCGTCAGCTCCTGAATCAACAAAAACCGCTAGCTCCAGAGAACTCCCAGAAATGGTCAAACAAGCATGAGATGAAGGTCTGGAGGGATTTAAAAAAGTTGAGGTTTGACTCACCAATAACCCCCGCTCTATTGATGAGCCCTGTCTTTTACTGGACACACAGCCAAGAAGTGACCCAAGTGGCCACAGTAGATGCACCTTCCCTCCTTAAGACGGCGCTGACGTTCCTCTGGGGAGAGACGAGTGCGTCCCAGCTGCATGGGCTCCTCCCGTCCACCGGGAGGCACTGTAGCATTGTCCCGTGGCATAGCAGGAACAGAGAGGAGCAGGAACGGATGAGAGTGTAGACCGCTCCCAGCGGTCTGGTGGTCTCCGGACAGCCTGAGCCTTCTCCAGTCTCCTCTCATGAAGTCGGTTGTCAATCTTTATTGCTAGGGCCACCAAAGAGTCAAAGTCAGGGGGCAGATCTAGTGGAGCCAGGTGATCCTTAATTTCCTCAGATAAACTATGTAGAAACTATGTATCTGATAGAGAATTCTCATCCCACTCGCTCTCTGCTGCCAAGGTGCGGAAGCGAATAGAATGATCAGCAACTCGACTGTTTCCTTGACGCAGGGCCAGCAGCCCCCGAGCTGCCTCTCTGCCAGGAGTGCGGTGGTCAAAAACTTTGCAAAGGGCATCAGAAAAATTCCTAACAGTACTGCATGACAGGGATTGCTTCTCCCACTCCGCTGTAGCCCACTCTCTAGCTCTTCCTGTGAGGTGAGTTATAATGAAGGCTACACGTGAACTCTCCGAGGGATAAGAGTTAGGTTGCAGTTCAAAAGTCATTGAGCACAGAGACAGGAAGGAGCGACAGGTAGAGGGATTACCATCATACCTCTCAATGTTGGGAAGACGGGGCTCAGGTCGAAAAGATGGCTGAGCTGCCTGGGGCAAAGGAGAAGGCTGAGCAGGGGGAGTAGGCGTAGAGGGTCTCAGGAGGGTGAGCATCTGTTGCATCTGAACGGAAAGCTCCTGAAACTGGTTGGTCATGGCAACTTGAAAAGTGTCTTGTCGCACATGTAGTTCATGCACGCCACCCACGAGAGAGGACAGCTGCTGCTCATGATCATGAAGTCTTTTCCCTTGAGCATGGAGAGCCAAGCGAACAGTGTCTTCCTCTGCTGAGTCTGTCATGGCCAGATTGTACTGTAACAATCCTAAACCAAGGATACTCAAATGCAGAGGAAAAATCCAGAACACAAAAATCCAGTAGCAGGAAAACCTCTTTACTGAAAACGTTCTTAGGTTATACACAGAAAATCAGTCAGAGAGGGCAGAACAATCCAAAACGGGCAATCCACAAAAAACAAAATCCAACTATCCAAACAGGGTTCAAAAACCGGGCAAGCAAACACAAAGGTATCAAGGCTGGAAAACATGTACACACGAGGGTGACAATGACAATCTGGCAGAGGGTGAGTGGAAACACAGGGGTATATATACAGGCTGGACTAATTACCAATGGGATACAGGTGTAGGGAAAAAACTGGCGGGAAACTGAACAAAGGCAGGAAGTAACACTAGAAACGATACACAAGCACCAGGATACAAAATAAAACAGTAAGTGAACACAGATCAAATTAAAAAAAACAAACAGGTTACACAGAACATTACAGTTAACATTACCAAAGGTCCAAAACAAAGCCAAAGTAAGTAACAAACTTACAAAAAATTCTGGCTGAAAACAATAACACTCCACAACTATTTCAAGCCACACAGTATAGAATTAGCATTCAAAATAACTGCAACACCAAAACAGTGCAACTCAAACACTAGTAACTTATCCCACTCAGAAGAAAGTAGGTTACACAAAATGTAGTAGCTGCAAAAAGCATGTGACTACACAAACACAAAGCTCAGACAAAATGAAACCATGAGCACTGGCACTCTAACTGCCAGACTAATAAGGGTTACAAATGTTCTAAAATAACATACTACAGCCTAGCATTTAACAGAAACTTCTGCACATATCAAAACAAAATAGCCCTAATTCCCTGCATTCACACAGAACACGGTTAGTATGAAGAACAAAAGGCAGCAAAGGCGAACAGAAAGGTAACTCAATCTCTCGGCGGGCAAATCCATAAAAAGTAATTTGAGCAACCATCCATTGAATAAAAATGGCAACTAAGCTACTACAAGCACACGCAACTTCGTCTCGGTTCAGGTGGAGACTTGTCATCCTTCTCTGCCATAGCCATAATTACACCACTAAATGAACTGCCTGATCTCAGTAATGTTTGCTCTACGTCCAAACCAGGTGCGAGGTACAAGTATGGCAACACCACTTAGACCAACCACACGTATAACTACACAACACAGTTTATTGTCTTTTGGATTTTAGAAAAGAATAGAAAATTCATCAGCAGACTTCAGAGCAAAAATAGCGAGTTACAAGAACATTCATAGAAATGTAGTGGAGTCAAAATAAAAAGTTTCCCCAAAAAATAATACTTAAGTAGAGTACAGATACTCATAAATTTTACTTAAGTACAGTACTAAAGTAAATTTACTTCATTACTGTCCACCCCTAGTAGTGGTATTTCAGCATTGAGCTCACTTTGTGCATTGAAGTCCAGCTTGGGAAGTGGAATTGTTCGAAATTTTGAAGGATTTCTGCTTCAGTTGCAAGACTTTGGGAGGTATATCATTCTTCATAATATTTCTTGAAGCAGTCATTTCTTTTAACAGGGTCTGAAAGGATGGGGCTTAAAAGACGTTTAATCTTATGATTAACCCCTGTGGCTTGTGCGCCTCTCTGTTGTCATGAGAGCAGGGGCCAGGTTTCTCTCCCAGTTCAAACTGTTTATGCCTCAGAAGCAAAGTGCTAACTCGTGTAGAGAGGATGCTGTTATATTCATGTTTTGTTTAACGATATATTTAAGTGCAGGTGGTGAGGGTGCCTCCCTGTACTGTTTTTCTAGCTAAGGAAACTGCTGTTCTATTTCTGATGACCTATTTCTCCTTTGCTTGCTTTGTGTGGCTTTGTATATTATAAATCCTCTTAGTACCACTTTAAAGGCTTCCCAGAATGTTGTATCTGAAACATCTCCTAAAAGCCAAATTCTCCTTAAAAGACTGACCGTTTTTTCAGAGAATCTTTCATCATTAATCAAGTTTGGATTAAACTGCCAATTGTAATGACCCTTCTTCCATCCCACACAGCTCAGATTACAGGCCCGAAAAAACAGTTACAAAAAAAAGTAAATTCGTATTGACAGTGTCCCAGATGTCGTGAAGTAACTTCACTCAAACATAATATAACTCACAGCGTTGTTAGAACAGAACCCAAACCAGTTAAACAATAACAGTATAATAAGCAGTCTTTTGCTGGGAGGCAGGCTGTGTCCCAGGTGTAGTTACTCTGTGGCTTAGGCTGCAGGGCTTGTATGTGCCATATGTGTTCACCTCCTCAAATTTTAAATCCCCGTGTGAAGACCTCACGTACAGGGAACAGAAATCCATGTCGAAGTCCAGCTTCTCTTAATTTCTGCCTGACACCATCAAATAATTTGCTGAGAAGATGTTGATGTGCTGTCCCTCGTAGATCAGTGGGCTTTTATTGCAAGCCAATTTTAAGTCAATTTTTTCACCAAATCATTGTGTATCCTTTTGATCATATGTAGCCTGTTGCTCCATGGGTCGATTCTGTGAGCTCTGTTGAACTTGTTTTAGTGTGGAAAATTATCAGCTCCAAGAAATTTAGGCAGAAAGTCTGACACAAATGCAGTTGGGAATCCCCTCTCAATTTTCTCAGGCCGACCTGTGATTTTAATGTTTTGCGTATTAAAAATTTGTTCTGGGTGTAGAGTTCGTTGTAACCTTTTCGGTCTTGGTGATGCGCCTCCTGCAGGCAGGTAATATGGGAGGAATTTGCGGCTTAGCCTCTAGCATGGGTGCTGAGGGTTCCTCTGTTAGTGTTTCTGAAGGGGAGTCCCCGGGGTTAGCTAAGTCCGGCATACCAACGCTAGCTAGCTCACCTTTTTGCTCGATTCCCACACCTCAGTAGCTCCAGTCCCACAGGCAATCACACCACAAGAAAAGTGACAGCCTCTATATATTGATTTTATTGTCGAATAGTCAGTGAACCTACTGTGTTTGTGTGTGTGTTTGCCAGAGAGATAACGTCCATTACTTGTGAAAAACTGTTAGTGTTTATGATAGTTTGTTCTAGGTTTGTGTGTTTGTGTGTGTTTGTTAGCCTGTGTGTTTCAGATGTTGATATTTAAATGAGTAAATAAGAATGTAATTCAATTGCAGGTCAGTGTGTAGTGTTGGGGACGTGTGTGTGTGTGCGCATGTGTTTTACTGATGTTCCTGTGTTACTGTTGGAAACTAAAAGGCTTGATAAATAGCTAAGCATGTCAATGTGTGTCACTGCTGCTCACTGTCATCTCCCTTTCCTTTTTTGTATCAATAAAGTTTGTATTGTCTTGAACATCAAATAATTCACATAATAAATTATGGCTCTCTGATGTGTTAACTCTGCCTCTGTATTTATTTCTGTCCTGGCTGTTTTTGATGCAAATTGGACTAAATTAACCACAGCAAATCTGTGAGGCTACAGTTTGAAACTGTTTTCTGCTTGTACTTATAGGTGTCATCACAATAGATTTCAACATTTGATAAGCTGTAGGAGATGTATTATGTTGTTTGTTTCCCAGTGGTAGTAAAAGAGAGCTGAAGATGGAGAATCCTCTAGACGGTCATGATTAAGTACTGTCTGACCCTTTTGAAGTCCATAAAGATGTTGACAAACATCTCATCAGAGTATGGATCAGCAGCAGGTTTATGATGTTCTCAATCACTTTTGTTTTTGAGTACAGTCAAAAAAATAGGAATAAGCCCTTTTGAAAGACCTCAAAAAGCTGAGATGTAATCTTTACCATGACTTGCTTGTTTTAGGATGTAATTACCAGTATAGCAGAAAATGCTGTGTGCATGCATGCATTACCTTTTTGATCATTCCTAAACCAAAACAGGCGCCATGTATTAATGAGGACAGGGGGAAGCATCTTCAGAAACTATACTTCGGTGGGTCGTTCTGTAGTTTCAGTCATCCTTTAATTTCTGTCATCCTGTGTTATATATTGTGCAGACTTTTTACTGGCAGCATCCTGTTCTATCTCTGACCTGTCCCTTTCTACAAACCCCCTTTCTTCTGTGATCACCCCACTGCTATATTGTTTTGGCTTTGCCTGCCTATATTTCTGTTGCAGTCCACCTTTTCATATGTTGATGTTTATTCTCGCTCTTAAAGGCATCCCCATTTTCATACCTCTCCTTTCTCCTGTCCGAATTCACTTTTGTCTGTATGCTTTATTTTACCTGTTCACGCTTGATTCTCGTTTTCAGAGTTATTTTTATCAAGGACAGCTGTAAAATGAGCCTAAAGGGA
The DNA here is from genome assembly GCF_022749685.1 of Semicossyphus pulcher. NCBI lineage: Eukaryota > Metazoa > Chordata > Actinopteri > Labriformes > Labridae > Semicossyphus > Semicossyphus pulcher. The sequence goes on from NW_027211692.1 coordinate 22,524,120, forward strand.
TAATCACCAACATTACAAACAGCCACTTAAACAGGAAACAACAAATGAAAGGACAGCTGTAAGACAGCACAAGTGCCATTTAAAAAGCCATGTTTCTCTTTTTTTCTCTTCCATTCTGTCATTAATTGTTTTTCCTATTTTAAAAAAGAGAAATAATGAATTAATATTCGTACTTTGCCCAAATTTAAGGCTCAGTATGACTGCTCCATCATTTGAGCATGAATAGATCTTGCTTTAATTACATATGTATATTACATTAAATGAATGTGTTGCTCACATGTATTCTTATGGAGTATGGTAGTTTGAGCACTACAAAAACACTATTCAAAGCAGGAAGTTGGCTTACTTTTGTATCACGTAAGTAAACTGCAAGGCATTAGGTGTTCAGTCAGTCTCCGTTGAATGATATCAATAAAAATCATGATTAATATGCTTCCAATGACGAATCATCTTGGAATGCCAGAGTTTTGCTGTCCTCTGAACTAGGCCTGTGCAAAAACATATAATGATCTCCGCTCCTGAAAATGTCACTGTAACGCTAGTAGGCTTGTTTTTTCCCTTCATCTGTCACTGCCATAGGCCGTAGTCATTGGTCCCTGCCGGCATTACTTCAGAAGAGCACGGTTGAAAAATAAAAGCAGAAAACGGACCGCACCTCAGTTATGCAGCCAAAACAGAGACGAATGATTTAGATCCACCTACGATCGCAACATCGTAGGTGGATTGCATTACGTTTTACAAAGTAGCCCAAAAAACAACTGGTGTTTTGCATTTTTCACCGTAACCTTGTTTTGTGAAGGAGGCTCGCCTTTAAAGACGCTATGTATCAAAATGATCCAAATCCGATGTGGTTCTGGATGACATCGGCACTACGCCATGGCACACGTCCATATTTAACAGGAGACAGGAGGGATGAACCAGCAGACGTATCTGTGTGTGTGTGTGTGTGTGTGTGTGTGTGTGTGTGTGTGTGTGTGTGTGTTTGCTCACACAGCTTGCAAGATCTTTGATATCCCATCATGTAAGCAAAGTCAACAGTGATTATGAAGGGTTTTAGTTTCATTTCTTTGACATGGTTTGTGTATAGCCATGATTTAGCTCTGAAATAAACAGACTACATGTAGCCTGCTATTAGTTCATGAGTGAAATAGCATTAGCAGATGCCTTGGTGTCCCAGTGAGCACCAACAGGGATTTCAACATTGAAATTTGGTTGAAAACAGGGTGAAATTAGTTCTGAATATCTAAGAGCTAATTTCAACCTTTTTTTAACCGGCTAAAATACGATTATGTTTTTATATGACGTGTAATGGCATCATTATATTCAGTGTGTAGGCCTACAGTGAAACTGCAATTCAAATATTGTTCTAATAAATTATAATGGAAATTTTGAATTAAATACTTTTAATTCAAGATGATACACAGCAACCTGTATTCTCAGTTCTACTATTACATTTTCAGTATATTATGTAGAGTATTGCAATGTATCGCAGTTCTTATCCAGTCATGACCCATGTATCGTGATACGTATCGTATCAATCAAATCAATCAATCAAATTTTATTTGTATAGCGCCAAATCATAACCAAAGTTATCTTGAGACACTTTACAGAAAGAGCAGGTCTAGACAGTACTCTTTGTTATATTGTTTGAAGAGAGGCCCAACATGAATCACCATGAGTAGCACTTAGCAACATTCGGCACATTGGCAAGGAATTACTTCCTTTTAACAATCGTATCGTGAGGTCCTTGCCAATACACAGCCCTACTCTGAACGCTCTTGTGCTGCTCTCATATCATGACCTGCGGACAATTGATCGAGTATGCTCTGCTAATAAACAAGTTGATTTGTTATCTCTAACATAACATGTTCTGGAGCATGTCAGGTGTGCTGCATAAGTTATCATGGCCTTGTACCCTGGAAGTGAACCACTGTCCCAGTAATGAAAAGCAAGGGTTAAAAAGTTACCTTGCCAACTGCAAATTGTACATCATTATTATTACCGTACAGGCATCTGCTCTGGTGACAGTTATGTTCGAGACAGAATCAAACCCGTTGTGTTTACAAATACAAGATGCACTTGATATTATGTTAATGCTGTACACTGTGGATGTATTAACATCTCTAGGGGTTGCAGTGAGACTGTGTAGAGCAGAAGTGACAGGTGAATGAGAAAAGAGAAGAAGAGAATGGAGGAGAGCGTGTGTGTAATATAAAGCTAAGAGTCCAGAGTTGCGCCTAACTCACCAACATAACAAAAACCGAATACACACCGAATGCACCACCTACTGACCAAAGTTCTCTTGTTTCTGAGTACACTGAGTGGATCGAGAGAGGGGAGGAAGAGGAAGAACGACCTCACGACAATTTGGCCTCCTCTGATGATTTTTCAAATGAGATATTCATGGTGGTTTTATTAGTTATCATCATATCTCTTGTTGTACTTGAGCCCATGCTTACCACTTTGAGGAGAAAGATTTACATTTTTTATTCTCAATTTTACATGGCATCACTGCAGAGAGGAATGCATGGGAAATATATGATCTTTTTTCCTTGTTGTTTTCAGTACATGTGCCACATCATTCTGAATCGGCTGCAAAGCCTTCACAGACTTTTTAGGGCAGCCTTATAATAGTTAAATTGTAATTGTCCAGCCTAGACACTACAAAATGAATGGACTAGCTTTTTCCGCATGTTTTAAGATGTCAAGTTTTTACAGTGTTATAGGTGAAAAAAGAGAGACCTATTGTTTTTTATGTTGGAATCAAAGGATATAAATCTGGCCATGAGAAGTAAGTATCTGTACATTGTACATCTTTGGGACCAAACATAGCTAACTGATTGGTTTCGTCTGTATTTGTGTTCATTTATATGTAATTGGATATCTGAATATAAATGAATATTTACAGAGTTCACTCTTTCATATGGTCTAAGGAAGGATAAGGTGAATAGAATCGGTCTGAGCATTGATTCTCATCAAGTTATGCAGATATGCTGCATTGAATTTGTACGTTATACCTGGACTTATAACTCAGCACACACAAAGTAAGCTCACTGGTCTATTTCTTCTCCTGTGCTGCTACAATGCTTCCTCTCTCTGGGGTCCCCGCAACTCCTGAGGGACATGCGGTCCCCTCCCTTTTCCCCTCCCTTTTTACTCCCCCCCGCCCCATATCAGCAATCTGTCCCTGTATTTATTTTCTATTTCTCAATCTTAGCTTGTCTTGTATGTTACAGTGGTTGCTGACAGGCAACACATTTTCTTCGTACACAGATTTTACACAGAGATTTTTAATGTCAATGAGGCTTTTCCTGGTTAAATAAATTTAAATAAATTAAATAACTAAATATTTTTTGCTAGTCATTTGTGTTGTTAATTTGCTGTTAATGCCAAAATTTAATTTTAAAGCTTCTATTGACAAATACTGAATGTAAAAAAGCTTGTGAGAGCCCCTATGCATTTGAGCATTTGTACATGTGTCTCTACATGCATCCATAGGCTCATCCATGTTTGTGTGTATACCATGTTGTTTTCCTCTTTTCCCTCTCAAATATTAGAAACAGAAGGCTACAGTAAGTGTTTTCCCCTGGGCAACAGCTAACCTTGTATGTATTGTTGCTGGCAGCTTCCTCATATGGAGTTGTATTTTTTGTTTTATCTATTTTCAGTTGCTTAAAATTTTAGCTTGAATACATTTCATCGCCTCGCAACTGCATTGATTTAAGGATTTATCGATCATTAAGGAAACAGGCATTTTCCCTGAATTTATCTGCTCAGCCTCATATCTAATGTAGATATTAATATTTTAAAAAAGTCCCAAACCCTAAAAATGTTCCCCAAGTTGTTTTTATCCTAGAATTAAGTGTCCACAGCTTCCTGAAGGTCCTAATTAAAGGGCTGATTCTGAGACATGTCCTGATCTTAAAGAGTCCTTTATTATGATTTAAGCCTGCAATGGGACGACAGAATTGACTTGGGATCAGGGATGGTGCTGCTGTCAGCTACTCTGATGATTCCCTGATCTGAGATCAGTGTTGTAAAAGTTACTGATTTTTGAGAGATCAGCTTTAGCCCCACCATGACCCTGTGTGGATAAGTGTTATAGATGATGGACAGGTGGATGAACATTGCAGAGAGATGCAACATTATTGTCAGAAAGAGAGATATATGTAGTTTTATGCAGAGCAATACAGCCAGTGCATGATCAAATCAAATCAACTATTTAGGGACATGATGTCTGATCAGACATAGGAGCCGCACAGTTCATGCTGTAATAATCAGAACATGGCCACTGGTGCTGTTTGATGCGACAAAACACTTGTATTGTAGTGTCATTGTCGATCAATTATGAAATGACCCTCAGTGTATATATATGGAATATTTGGCAAAGAATTCCATTGTGTGGAGGCCTGTTTAAAAGAGCAGATTGGCCTGTCTGTGTTTAGCCTAAGCCAATCAATTATGCCAAAAAATAAGTGTCAGAGGTGTAGCACCCAGTCATGTTGGAGTGGTGACAGATCATTTAGCACCTGTCACTGTCTCTCTTTCCCTTTTTCTGTTGTCTTCTTCATGTTTTTGTTTCTTATAGGTTTTCCTGTTTCTCCTTCCCCTCTATCTGAGCTGAAAGAGCACCACAAAGACACACATTTAATCCCTATTTCCTCTCCCCCTACCCTGTTTCTCTCTGTCCACTCCCCTGTTTCTCTCTGTCTTTTTTTTACTCTTCTACTTCCATCCCTCTCTGTGACTTGATTTTCAAATTTGTTCCCCTCATTGTTCCTCTTTATTTCTGGCTTTTTATATTCTTTCTCTCAGACTGATTTAGAGTCTCTGGACCCTCGTGGCCGGACTCCTCTCCACCTGGCTGTGACACTGGGCCACCTGGACTGTGCAAGGGTGTTGCTGCAACATGGAGCTGACAGTAGCAAGGACAACCGCAATGGATGGACCGGTAGGTGTTTTCTATGAGTGTGTTTGTCCTCTTGATGGTTCGGATTGGTTTAAAAAAGGAAAGCCACTCATAATGCTTTTAATTCACCACATCTGTCTTAAAAAACTGTTCCTTTAGCAAGACAACTGTTATCTGCTAGCTCTATGCAAATGAAGTGTGGGACCAAGGAATTGATTTCTTTTTTTAACCATTAAATTATATTGGCTTACACAGTATAATGGCCTCAATATCCAACCCTTTTCCATATATGTTTGTTTTTTGTTTGTCATCCCATGTAAACATTTTTAAACTGCATGTTCTTTAAACCTTTTGGTTTTGACAGTTATGATTTAAGCGCAATAAAGCTCAGCCTTTGTTATTGTCATCAATATTTCTTTGAGTCTGTGGTTGAGTTATCCTCTTTTATTTCTCGTGAAACAGATCTTCATTGCATTAGAATCCAAATACATCTTGATTGTTTCATCTATATGTGTATATGTATGTCTTAGCCCTCACTCACATTTGTCTATAAGAAAGTGGAAGGAAATTTTTGTATGATTGTTCAAGTGTAGCCCAGCCTATAAGGTTACAAGCAAAATGGCTGTCTGATGAATGGAAGGCAAGCCGCAGTAATTGTTCTTACAAGCTTTTCCTTTGGCCTACTTCATTTTTGGCAATTCTTGCTGCCCGCTTTAAATTGCTCATGTTTATAAATTTTAAATGAAGCCTAAGTGATTGGATCTGTTTTAGTCTCTCTCTCTCTCTCTCTTTTTTTCTCTCTTTTCCTCTCTCTCTCTATCTCTCTCTCTCTCACTTGCAGTTCTTCAGGAGGCTGTGAGTACCAGAGATCCGGAGTTGGTGCGCCTTGTGCTTCGTTACCGTGACTACCAGAGGACAGCCAAGAGGCTGGCGGGTATCCCTGTCCTGCTGGAGCGACTGCGCCAAGTAGGATTTTACACCCAAAATACAAGACATATATACACAAAAACTATGACGCATATGTTGAAAAAAAGATCTCCAGACCTCTGAAAAGTCTCTGGACCACACAGAGACACACACGTGCACAGTCATGAAGATTATCATGCATGTAATCATCACATTCATCTTTTAATACCCCTTTGTTTAAAAGTAAACATTATTGGTTTTGTTTGACATAATAACTGTACTATTCAACAAGAGAAAACACATCTAAAGAATATGTTTCTATGTTGCTCCTACAAGCTACTTGATACAGACACACATACATAATCACACACATACGTGCATACTTACAACACGGTAAAAACAACACCCTCACAAACAAAAACATCACACACATCAAAAAGTTATTTTTCTGTTGCTGGCTCTACATCATTCCAATCTCTATCCCTCCATCCATCTGTTCTTTTATTAGCCCACACATGCGAATTCACAACCACTTCTTTGTGCCGGTCTCCCCATATTTGAAACAGACAATGAAGCAGCAACACTGCATTTGTTCACTCTAGTTTTTCTCTTTCTACACTGTTCTCCACTCTCTCTCAGTTTTTATTCATCTTTAAATTCATCCCTGTCTATCTCTCCAACTCTCTCTCTCTCTCTCTCCCTCTCTGTCTCTCTCTCTCTTTCGGCCCATTTCTCTGTCATTTGTCTTAATCTTCCCTGCCTCCTCCTATCTCTGCCTCTTTTTCTCTAGGCTCAGGACTTTTATGTGGAGATGAAATGGGAGTTTACCAGCTGGGGTGAGTCCAGGCTCTGTGTCATTCCAGTCAGTATGCAGTCCAACCAGTCAGAAGTAATCATGTTATCATCTCCCTTCGGGGATGAAGAGGCCTTCATTTTTCACTTCTACTGTACACTGAAGCTCACACACTTCCTGCCAAGCAGATTGTATGCATGGCTTTGGTTTTATAGTTAAACAGCTTGTGGATTGTATTTGAATGGCTTTACAAAACCACAAGTAGATGCATTTCGGTATTAGTTTGCATACTCGATATGTGACTAATTGTTCTTATTTGAATGTATATTATTGTTGTTACAAGTACTTACATTTGGACATTTCAATTTACTAATAAATTCTCTACAAATCCATCAGAAAAGGCACAATTTGACTTTTGGACGTGTCTGTGTTGTCCTTAGTGCCCTTGGTGTCTCGTATCTGCCCCAGTGACACCTACAGAGTTTGGAAGAGTGGTCAGTGTCTCCGTGTTGACACCACCTTGATGGGCTTTGAACAGATGACATGGCAGAGAGGAAACAGAAGCTTCATTTTCAGGGGACAAGGTCAGATTTCAAACTTTACTTTCTCAGCGTGAACCTGTGTGTGAGTGTATTAGGATACATTTCTTTATCAAGCACTTTTTCTAATATCTAATACAATACCAATAAGAAAAATATTAAATGAACTGTGAGGGAAATCCACATTATTTTAAAGAGATACTGACGGAATTACACTTATATAAACGGATATGTGAGACATTTTCCCCCTTTTAAATCGCACAGTTGTGTACTTTCCTACTCTCAATTTCCTATCTTCTATCTCATGCTCACTAACATGGCCCTTATTTTTCCCTTCATGACTGTCACCCTCTTGGTACTCAGATTCCAGTGCAGAGGTGATGGAGGTCGACCACGACCGGCAGCTGGTGTATTGCGAGACCCTGTGTGTCTCAACTCTAGCAGCACTCTCACCTGGCCGAATGAATGGCGGTGCATGCAGCAGTACCGTAGCTGGTCTCGGCCTTCTGGGAGCTGTGCAGCCCAGTGACGAGCAGGTAGCAGGAAGGTTGTCTGCCCCCGTGGTGACTACTCAGTTGGACACCCGCAACATTGCCTTTGAGAGGTCAGAAGTATACCAATATACAAAGAATATGAACATACAGGACGTAAAGTAAAAGTTGCAAATAAGCACGATAAGAAAGACACATCTAAGTAGTCTACTTAGGTTTCACAAGGTATGAGAGGCGACCTGGGTTGAGTGTGACTCATGGTACCGATGGTGTCTGTGCTGAAATCTTTCAATGGTGACTGCACTCAAACACATTGAAAATTAAGGGTAAAAAATCCAAGCTAAAAATACGGATGTCCCTTCTTGACATACTGTGTGTCACATTTTTTTTGCCTTAAATTATGTTTTTTGTCAATTTCCACTGCAGCAGTATCAGATAATGTAAACCATTAAGAACAACCATAACCACAATTTTGTATAATAGCTTTCAATAGTGCAAATTCTTTGTTTACAACCATGTTCAGCAATCATATTGGAAATAATTCTGTGTGGAGAATTCATTGTGTTGTAACTGTTAACTGTCACTCTTTCACTCTTTCTGTCACCTACACTACAACCCATTGCAACAGCCGAGTGGAACAAGTTCAGACTAATTTGAATTTGAAAAAAATAGTTTAACTCTAACAAAAGCACCAGTAATGGGGGAAGTGGAGACAACAATCATGCAGAAGGGAAGTAATCCTGTTACGAAATTGCCTTAAATCTGAAATCATGTTATAATTTAATAACGTTGATACTCTGTGGTTTAAAACAAAAAGTTAAAAGGAAAAATAACAAAATCATCATAACAAAACAACAATGAAATGTATAAAATAACATTACACACTTTTGCTCATTATACTGAGGGGCTTTGCTGCTACAGGTATACAATCCATATTAGCCTTGGTAGCTCATTTTCCTAAATTAAGCAATAGTTAAGACAGATATTGCTGTGTTGTTGGTTCTTTGACCCATAGCAAGATTGACTTTGAAAATGACTCTTCTGAATGTTAAAATTGAAAATTAAAGAAAAACAAAATTTGCTATACAGCGAGCTATACACTCTCCCATAAAAGACCCAAAACATGAGCTGACTTTAATGGAAGTGGTGTACAACTGCACCAAAGACAAAAAATAATGAATCCTGTTACCTTCCTCAGCTCAGTGATCACTAAGCGTATAGTATGCTTAGCTTTAATGCTGGTAACTGGCAGTCCAGGCTAATTCCACAGGCAAAAATAGTTGGAGAGTATATTTTCTGAAATGGGTCTCTTTATTCACACACACAGAAGACAGCAGACCACCTGTACCTCCTCAGGAAAATCAATGTAGGGGCCCTTGTAGGAGGGTTAGAACTTCTTTACCTTGTTCTTCGTGGAATCAGTACATCCCAACCCCAGTGGCAGCTTTCAGCAGTAGTGGCTAAGATTTCCTGTAGGGTGGCTTGAAAGCGTTCCACTTGAGCATCAGACTGCGGATTTGTACCGTTGTCACTGTAGCGTAAATCGGTCGATTAATTGTTTAATAACTAATTAAACTCGTCATAGAATGCCTGCACTCTATATTGACGAGAAGTTAACTTTAAAGTTAATTAAAAGACTTAACCTATCATAGGTATGTAACGGGGCACCACCCAATTTTGACAAAACAGGGAAAACATATAATTAGTTACCTAATTGTTTAATTCAGTCTCATAATCTGAAGGTTGCTACAGTTTAGAATTGAGTTCGTTTCGCGGTGTACAGAGGCTTAGTACTTCACACACACAAAGACACTTGAATCAGTACTTTATAAATGGAGAATTTATTGACTAATACTAATAAACATACATGAGATAACTAAATATGGTGATGAACGTGAAATGATTAATAACAGGATGAATATGATGAAAGATGGATTGAAACCTGTTCAAAGGAGTGAAGTGTAGCAGCTGAGACATTAGGAGGTATATCGCCCAAAACCTTATACTAACCTTCCTAACAAATCTGTGACTAAAGCATCAACCCCAATATACAGTAAAACCAAAGTTAGACCTACTCGGAGGGTGAGGAGGGTCAACCGCGTTGCTGATGAGGCGTGTGGAGAGCATCAGGTTGGAGTGGTTCAGAGCTTCTGATGCCGGGGCTTGTACCTGGGTTCCCTCGGACCGGCGCCGCACGGCCGGTTCGGTCTCTCTGGATGATGACGTGCTGGTCAGTCCCACGTTGCGGCCTGAGCCGGATGGAGGCTGAATGCGTCTTCTGGGTTCGGGACTGAGATTCTGTCCGAGCACTGGGGCTTGAGCACCGGGAGAACTAGAGTCTGTATTTTGAGCAGTCAGATCTAATACTGGAGCAATATGGACACGCGAGGTCTTCAGCACGGCAGAGTGCACGCAGGTTCTGGGCCTACTCGCGGGCAAAACTTAAAAAGGGGAAAGGGAAGAAGTTACGGAGGAAGGGGGAGGCGGAGGCGCTCGTCAGCGGCCGGGACGCAGGGTGTAGCACAAGAAGGGAAGAAACAAAAGAATGAGAGAAGTTGTCACCTCTCATTTAAAGGGTCTCCCCTCCCCGGGGGGGCGTCCGGGCAATGGCGCGAGTTTGACCAATCCTCATATCCGAGACTTTCTCTACTTATTAAACTACTTATTTTTACCCCAAAGTAGTTATCCTTATCCATCTAACCTCCCCACATGTAATACCTCTGGATTCTCAGCTGCACATAGACTCCAAACACCACAGGATGAAAATACACAGAATGAGGTTACATGGCAGATTCCTGAGGATAAAAGTACAAGTTAATGATGAATGTCCAGATCAACACATAGCAACCTTCCACAGTCTTTATGCATTTCCGTGTGAATGTGACACCTGGATCTATATAGATATATATATACATATATACCTGTAGGGCATATAGGTATTCACAGACACACAACTTTGCTACATTCATTAATAGATGTCCTGACTGAATCAACATCCCTTTGTTTCAGTCTCACCCCCTCTTCCCCTGCCTGTCTGCAGGTCCGGCAGAGAGAGGGGTGTTAGGGGGGGGGGAACAAATGGATGCTCCAAAACTCTTTCTTCTCCCCAGGGCTCTGGAGTGTGAGTTGTTTCTGTTGATCCACCGTCCCTGGATCAAAGCATGTGGTTCCTTATTTCCCCACAGCTAATCAACTAAGACAAACATTAACCGACCGTAATCCCATGGTCTATCAGATGACGTCCTTCATCTTGTGTCTGTGGAATGTTGGTCCTGCAGACGAAGAGTTATAAAGTTTCCCCTGTGGACACAATCTTTAATTTATTGGTCCCCAGAACAGAGCTAGCTCTCTTCCTGGTGGGGTCAAGTGACCAGGTCAGGCCTGGATCAGGCCTATCCTGATACCACGCTACATCACTGAGGTGGGAGTACTGGGCACCGTACCTGCACACCCACTTTGAGACCATCTTTTCTGCTACTGTTGACACTTTCCCATGGGGAATTGCATCGACTTCCAGCCACTTACTGAAATGATCTTGAACAACTAGTAAAAAGCGGTTCTGTCTTTTAGTCTTGTTTAAGGGCCACATCAGGTCGACTGCAATCCTTTCCATAGGAGCCGCAACTCGGACTGTCCCCATGGCAGCATGGGGTGTTTTCTTGGGATTGGCTTTGGCAGCACATAGGGTGACATCGTCTCTCACATTGTACCAGTAATACCGGGTTTTAAGACGTACTAGAGTCCTCTCTACTTCGAGCTGCTCAGTCCAGCCACAAAACAGATCAGTGTGGGCTGCCCCGCTCACCCGGTGGATGCTTGGATGAGCCTCAGCGCCACTGCAGTTGGTTAAAAAAATAGTTTAACACTAACAAAAGCACCAGTAATGGGGGAAGTGGAGACAACAATCATGCAGAAGGGAAGTAATCCTTCAGTGACATCGTCTCTCACATTGTACCAGTAATACCGGGTTTTAAGACGTACTAGAGTCCTCTCTACTTCGAGCTGCTCAGTCCAGCCACAAAACAGATCAATGTGGGCTGCCCCGCTCACCCGGTGGATGCTTGGATGAGCCTCAGCGCCACTGCAGCTGCTGACACTGGAGTCCACCACTCCCACTAGGTAACTCTGGCTCTGCCAACCTGCTCTCTGCACCATCTTCAGGCTCCACTACCCCCACTGGTGGTTGTCCTGCAGGAATCAAAGCGGCAGCAGTCTCTGCTTGGCTGTTTTTCAGGTCACTCTGCATACCCTTATGCTGACGCTGTATGCTGCTGGGGTCTGTTACTGTTTATGGGCATGAGCCCAGTTCTCCTAGAGAGCGCGTCCATGTTCTTGTGTTTTTTCCTGGGCTAGTGGACCATCCTGAAGTCAAACTCTGCTAGCTTCTCAAGCCAGGAAGTGAGCTGGCCCTCTAGCTGCTGTGGTTAGTGTGGACGGTTAATTGCCTGCCTAGAAGATACTGTCTGGAGTGGGAGGTGAGCTCCACTTCTGCCAGTAGTTCTTGTCTGGTAGTGCTGTAATTTTGCTACGTAGCTGACAGCCTCCTACTCCCATATGCTAAAGATCTCTCCTCATCCCCCGGAACTTTAGACAGGACAACACCAATGCAACAGTCACTGGCGATGGTGTTGAAGAGTATTTCTCCTTCATCAAGCGAACAGCCCACAAAAGACACTGCAGTCAGCCACCTCTTTCACTCTGTGGGGGTCGGTGGCAAGACCTTAGGCACCTTTAGCAGAAACATTGTGTCCCAGATAAGCCACTTGCTCCTGGAACAGGCAGCACTTGGAGGGTTTTAGCTTCAAGTTGTCTTTACGCAACCTGGCAAACACCTGTCCAAGCCGCTCTAGCAAATGAGTGCTGTCCCGCCCCAGAACAACGATGTCGTCAAGGTTGACCAGGCATGTTTTCCACTGCAGTCCAACCAGCACACAGTCCATGAGCCTCTGGAATGTGACTGATAAGTTACACAGGGCATCACATTCTATTCAATGAGGCTCTTCCGTGTGCAGAATGTAGCAGCTTTAAATGCCCTGGTTGTCATTTCTACCTGGACAGTATGTCCAGGCTATCCTGAATGCAGTGCAGGGGGTAAGCATCCCTAATAGTCAACGTAGCCAAAATTGTGTTATGAAAACAAGTCAAGTAACCTAGTAAGTAAATATGTATCCATCAACATCCCAAATTATTCTTAGTATTACTGGCGTCTGACTTGTCGAAATTATATGAACAGTTAAACTTTCAAACATTGCTTCCTTACACGTTCATGGTGTCTGTTACAATGGCTAGTATAAGGCACTAAACTGCACTACTTGGTTGTGTGTCTAATTCTATGTGTGTGCATGTGTGTGTGATATATAGGAGAAGCAGAACATAAGTCCTTATCATCTTTTGGCTGTATCAGCCTCTGTTGTTTGAAATTTACTGTGGCTACATTTAAGTCATTGCATTTTAAAGCTCCTTTGAGGAACTTTAGGTTTGTGTTGATTTTGGTGCCCCCTGTGGACAAAGCCGTACCTCTTACCTCTTTCCTGATTTTGTCGTGTACATGCTTAAGTGGTGTCTTTTTAAGAGAAAATCTCATCCTGCTTTCTTTAACAGTCATGTATCAGTCACTTTAAAGTTTTGCCTTGGAAAATGTAAACAAAGGCAGCTTTCAGTTAATCACTTCGTCTGACACCTACCCCCCACCAGCAGCACTACTATATAGAAATAATCAATCTTGTCACTGATGGTCTGGTTTGCTTTTGTTGGTCATATAGAGTAATCTGAATTAATTTCAGTCTGTTTCATAATCAGTGAAAAACTCCTCACAGGAGCTTTAATATAACCAAAAAACATCTTGGCTGTGGTATGGCATTTGGTCATAAAGTACACATATATTATATTGGTCACAAATATAAAATTTTAAATCTGACCTGTTGTACTCAGAGAGACTCTTATTAAAACGTGTTACATGTTTTAATATGTTTAAAACCTGAGATACAGTATCAAACTACTATTAATTCAAAAATATCCCTGGAAACTCATTTTCCAGGGAAACTAATTTTTAGTGGTTTGGTCCAAAATAACTTGAGTTGTGTGAATAGATCTTTAAGATGGGATATGCCTCATCAACTTCTGGGTAGACTTACTAATTGGACATTGAAATGTTGAACTTTACTGATAAAGGATAGCTTAATGTTTCTGACTTTATGTAGTGTAAGAGTAGTCTAAGAGGGAGGACAGTTGAATTTCTCTCAGTCATGTTATGCAATTTAATCTTTGTTGCAGGAATAAGACAGGAATACTGGGTTGGAGAAGCGAGAAGACTGAGACAGTGAATGGATATGAAGCCAAGGTAAAGTACAAGCTGTATACAGCTCACTGATCTCTCACACTGTCCAGAGAAACCACTGCTGTCAGAACACAATGTGATATCTCCTCTTCACTTGAATAGTTTAATTTCCAGAATGAATCACTCCCAAGGCTATTTTAAAACATGTGCTCTAAACTTTGAAGCCATAACCTTCTACATTTTTAAAGCAGGTCTACAGAACATTTATTTTATGATTATTTTGGCCATCCCAGTAGACAAAAGTTCTTAATGGCATGATTAGGTGATTGCTAGCATGTGCATTTGTTTTTGAAGCAAGTGAAAGGAAGACGCAACTACTTTTTAATACCACTTTTGTAAGTACAGTTGTTTGCAGGATGCATAGCAATTACATAATGTATCTTATCAGTGGTAATATAAGATAAATAAGTGCATGGACAAAATACAACCAAATGACTTTGGTGAAATAAAAAATAATTATAAAATCGTAGAAATAAGAAATAGAAAAATTTATGTATTGTGCTGACACCAACCAATGTAGGATTCTATTGATCAAAATTCAACATCCATCCATTAGCTATACCGCTTATCCTGTTCAGGGTCGCGGGGCTGGAGCTTATCCCAGCTGTCACTGAGCGAAAGGCACGGTACACGCTGGACTGGTTGCCAGTCAATCACAGGAGGACATAGAGACAGACAAATTTTCACACTCCCACCTATGGGCAATTTAGAATGACCAATGAATGAGCATGTCTTTGGACTGTGGGAGGAAGCCAAAGACACCAGAGAGAACCCATGCATGCATGGGTAGAACATGCAAACTCCACACAGAAAGTCCAAACCAGGGTTTGAACCAGTGACCTTCTAGCTGTGAGGAAACAGGCCCCCAAATTCAACATTCAAGCATACATTTAGCCCAGATGAGGACATGTAAAGAACCATGTGGCCTATCAAATTAAGTTGAAAAACAGAAATCTGTGTATAGTGAAAACCCATCTATTACCTTGACCCCATTTGTTTCCTTGACCCCCTTGAGGAATCAGTGGGAGACAAATGTCAGAATTTGAGGACCATCTGCCTTTTCAATTTTTAATCAGTACTTTTTTTGAGTCTCACTAGAAAGGGAATTTCAGTATTTACTATAGACTGAAGCCGACTAAGAGCGAGAGGTGTATCGTGACAAAAAAAGTCCACAGTTCTGTTAATTCTGTAAAAGTTTCTTTTGGTCAAAAAGTGGTCATTGTTGCTGTACAAACTGGAATGCCCCTTTATAATAGCATATGCTCCGAAAGTAAAAGATGATTTTAAACTGATGACTTCTGTAAGACATGGATCAGTGTAACAGATTTTCATCTCTCTTATATCTACTTGTTGTACAGCAGTACCCCTCCCAAATCCCAAATAAACTATTGTGTATTTCTGTTGTTGGAGTTTTATAACCGTTTCTTTATTAAAAGTCTAGCAGGGAATTTAGACTTCCCTGGGGTTTAATTGAACACAAACCTTAGGTACATCACTATGCATTATCACAAACTGTGCATTTCATCTTTGTTTGAATGACCCTTTGGCAAACAAAAGGAACATAAAGTTTATTGATTAACATAACAATCATTAATTGTTTCCTTGTTAGGTACAACAACAAAGTTTTACTTCCTTTTGTTTTTCATTTGTGACATGACTGACGGTACTTTCACAGCCGTAGAGAGAGAGAGTTGCGACATCGCAATGGCGGATCATGGAACATATTGGATCTCCACTGAAGTGACTCTGGATACTTTGTTCAGGGAGTAGGCGGGGCTGCTCCTCCGCTGCTTGTCCGCTGTCCTCACTTGCGTCTGCAGTGTTCACCTGCTTTCAAACACGTTGTCATCGACCTCATAAGGACAGTCCTTGTAACACATTGCCCACAAAAGCGCACATTGACCTAATGCGGTCAGCCACATACTAGGTTTTCACCTACTCTTGTTTTATTATATAAGAGCCTTTTGAGCAGATTGACACCTTGCATGGCAGCCTCTGACATCCATGTATGCATTTGTGTTTGTTTGTCCAATTGTGACTAGAAGTGTAAGCACTTTCAGTGGTCTGAAACTTTTACCATTTTACCAGTTACTGCTCCATAATAGCCTACTCTTTCTAAATACTGGGTATGAATTGGGCCAGACGAAAAGGAGAAACAATGGAAAATAAATGGTTCATTTTGCATTATACTTACAGAAATGTGTTTGTAAACAATGTGGAAGTAAAGCCAACGTTAACAGAACATAAGAGTTAATTGTGTCCTCTTTCAGGTGTACGCAGCATCCAACGTGGAGCTGATCACCAGGACCAGAACTGACCATCTCTCAGACCAGAACAAGAACAAGACGAAGGGTAAGTAACTCTATTTGCAATAAATTGCCTAACAAGCTTTAAGGTTAGATTTTGGATGGTCCAATGAGATAGAAGGGATAGAATATTTTCAAAAAAATGTGTGGGTTATTTATTCATTTATTTTTACATCTTACTACATGTCAGAGGAATCTTTAAAATCCAAAGAAGAACGCTTACCACTATTTGTGTTGCTTCTTAGAACCTACTGCAGTCTTCTCGCTGTCGCAGTCTGCAGTTGTAATTTTAAGATTGTGTGTTTGCGTACATTTTTTGCCTTATGTGTGTAATGTGTTCACTCAGGCTATTTGGGTGTGGTATAATTTCGGCAGTGGAAAAATTAAGTATGGGGTCTAAAGATATAATGAAGACAACTTTTAGTGACAACATAAAGTGGTAATGTTATATAGATGGTATGGAGTAATTCTACTCTAGACAGCTGCAGTGGAGAGTCAAAGAGAGTATGTAAAACTGACAAATAGGAGAGTTTGTGCATTGTGGTTGTCTTATCAACATGCTCTCAGCCTAACTCATCACTGCTGTGTGTCTCTGAGAAGGTGGGAAGACTCCACTGCAGAACTTCCTTGGGATTGCTGAGCAACACATGGGGCCTAGCAATGGGGTAGGTGGACAGTTTATATATATACTGTGTATATATATATATATATATGTGTGTGTGTGTTAGGGCTGTCAAAGTTAACGCACATTCCCTTTAACGCCACTAATTATTTTAACGCGCGATTAACGCACGCGCGTTCTATTATTATTACCCACCGCCCGCTTCGTAGTTTGAGAAATCAGGAAGAAGTAGATGACAAATTCAGCCTCAAAGCCTGCTAGCCTGCAAAGCCTGCTAGATGGTTCTCTGGACAAGACAAAAGTTATTTGTTTTTACCTTCGATGTGAACTGCGTTACCACCAGCAGTGTTTCCGCTACATACATTTTGCCGGTCGTTCGCCCGCTGTCCTTGTTGAGGAAGAGCACTGACACAGTGACAGGAGTCACAGTACATCAGGACGCTCTCTGTCCGCACATAATCATGCCGTTCTGTAACGCAATGTAAAAATTTCTACTGTGTATCTCCGTATGTCCCTATTGCAAATGCATTGATTGTCGCTGTATAAAGCTTATAAAAGGTGCAGATGTAATTCGGTAACGATCGATCGTTTTGATCGCTACCTCATTAATAAAGTCCCTCGTGCACACGCGGCTCACGTGCTGTGAGAACTGAATTGCGAGAGAAAATATTTAACTTTTGTGACTTAATTAAACAGACTGCTGATGAAGGCAGTCAACACAGCAGATGAGACAGACAGAAAGAGGGGGCGGGTCCAGAAGCTATGCAGAGAGCAGAGGTGCAGGTGTGTTGGGGGGACTGAAGCAAAGCAAAGTGATCAGATTAAAGTAGATTGTGATTTAAAACGTGATTTAAGGTGAAGAAGAGAGTACAAGTAGGCTGTGGAAGGGCGAAATAAGCATCTAGAAAGAGGGTAATCCAGACTGAGTAGGTCTACATGTGATGTGCTTCTCACAGAAATCATTGATATATGCCATGATTGCCATTTTATGATTTCAGCATATTTTTTGAGCATGCAGGAACTTTGAGGTTATTCTGTAGAATATTCTGGACAGTATTTGTCATTGTTTTATTGTTTTGGAATGTAGCAGTAATAATAAACATACATTTGCATAAAGGAAGCATATTTGTCCATTCCCATGTTGATAAGAGTATTAGAAACTTAAAAAAATATCTCTTTAAGGTACATATACAACAGGTAAAAAATGTGCCATTAATCACGAGTTAACTATGGACAACCATGCAATTAATCGGGATTAAATATTTTAATCGATTGACAGCCCTAATATGTGTATATATAGAGCATATAAATGTATATAGACACACACATATACACCATCAATTTCAATACATTTTTGAAGACCCTACCTAAAAGTTTTAAAAACATTGTTGATAATGAATGATCAACTTCAATATGAGCGTTGGCTGCCTTTTTGGATAGACAGTGAGTGTGTGACAGGAATGCATGTCTTCAGAGCAAAACACTAATTTGAGGCTTCAACTTGCTCTCAAATGTTGACTATGTTTTTTAGATTTGATTCTGTTGGAGAGCATCATGACTCATACTACCGTCTCCTCTTCCTGCATTCTGTCATTTCACTTGTTCCCCTTAATAATCGCCTGTGCTCTTTCAACTTTAAGCATCTCTATTCTCTCTCATACACTGAGACACACACCATCAGTATTTGTTGGGTAAAAGGTTTGTGCAACTCTATCGCTGTCTTGTTTTGTTTAAATTTTGCCAAAGAAGTGCAAATATGAAAATAATTTATCTTCTGTTTCAAAAGTCTGTGGCAGCCTCTACCTCCTCCACCAACTTTGGTCTACCTTCACCAGTTATACTTAACCATTGACATTTAGGTACTAACTGAAGCAATGAACCAACAGGCACATCCTCTATAATAATGTAAAAAGCTAGAATAATAAAACTGCTTTGTTTTTGCTTGAGAACAACTAGTTGTAAGTTGTAAGTAAGCTTAAAATATTAAACTTTGTAAAGTACTCCTGGAGTGATGGTTGATTAACAGTCCTTTAACCCCCGCAGACATAGTCATTAATACTATGGATCACTGTATTTAAAGAGCAACATGTTGTGAAAGCTAGATTTTTAAAATAATATTATTTTCCTTCTGCAGGCCCTCGTGACCCAGATGTCCTGTCCTGCAGTGACCAATCCTGCAGCACTGACGGCTGAGGAATACTTCAACCCCAGTGTTTCACCAACTCAGAGGGACATCGGCCACCCATGCCAGCTTACCACCAAGACCCAGAGGTGAGAGAGACGGACAGGAAAACAAACGGGCAGCCATGCACACAGCAAAGTTGCCCTCCAAACTCACTGCCAAGTGCCAAAGCCGACAAACTGATAGACAGACAGAGACAGAGAATAGACAGAGTACACAAATACAGGCAATGTGAAAAACAGCTATTCATGACAGCTGACCACCAAGATCCTTATAGGTGAAAGGCAAACAAATACTATGCCCAATAAGTCCCTGCAGTTTATCACACAGCTCATGCAACATATTTTTACTTGACTATTGTACTAAAAGAGACAAGAACTCAATGCAGGAACCCTTCAGTGTCTCTTGAATTAATTGAGCCATTTGGTTTGGATATTATTGTTATGCAATGGAGCTAATGACACTGCATTTTAATATCCTGCTTCCCTTACGGGGCGGCTGTGGCTCAGTGGTAGAGGCGGTCGTTTTTCAATCGGAAGGTCGGAGGCTCGATCCCCAGCTCCCTGAGACTACATGTCGAAGTGTCCTTGGGCAAGACACTGAACCCCAAATTGCTCCCGGTGGCATAGCCAATGGGTATGAATGTGATATCTGATTGACAGTTGGGCACTTTACGTAGCAGCCTCTGCCATCAGTGTGTGAATGGGTGAATGTGATATGTAGTGTAAAAGCAGCTTTGAGTGGTCGCAAAGACTAGAAAAGCGCTATATAAGTACAGTCCATTTACCATTTACCATTTATGCACCAGCAACCTGCCTTTCAATCATCTGTTCTGTGTTAATTTGACTTTCAATGGGCCTGTCATTTTCAGTGGCCGACTCAGTTGTTCTTTGGCACGTCATGTTTCTGAGCTGCCTCCTTCATTATCTGTTCATTATCTTAAAAGTTAGAATAAAAGCAGTGATTGGCTTTATTTTGAAGATGATGCAGCCACTTGTCGACAGTCACTCTTAGCCTATGTAATAAATATGTAATAATAAGATATATTTATATCTCTGGCCACAGAACTATTAGGGGAATTTTACATAAATTGCCTCAATGCTATTCAGAGTTGCATTTGGTAAGATTCATCAAAAAACGTTTGGCCTGTTTTTGATCAGCGGACTTGCATTTTCAGTTTGTGTGTGTGTAATGAGTGTGTTGTCTTGTTTCTAGGTTTAAAGCCAAGCTGTGGTTGTGTGAGTCCCATCCTCTGTCCCTGGCAGAACAAGTGGTGCCTATCATCGATCTCATGGCGATCTCAAACGCCCTGTTTGCTAAGCTTCGTGACTTCATCACTCTGCGCTTGCCACCTGGCTTCCCTGTCAAGATTGGTGAGTGAGCTGGATGAAAGAAGGAAGGGAGGGAAGAT
Organism: Semicossyphus pulcher; assembly: GCF_022749685.1. Classification (NCBI taxonomy): domain Eukaryota; kingdom Metazoa; phylum Chordata; class Actinopteri; order Labriformes; family Labridae; genus Semicossyphus; species Semicossyphus pulcher. The sequence goes on from NW_027211692.1 coordinate 22,544,616, forward strand.
GGCTGACTAAATAAGGGAGATGATGCAAAGTTTTAAACTGAATAAAAAGATAACAAGATGAATTGAACAAAATTAAGAAAGGGGAAAATAAGCAAAAACTCAGGAAGTATTGCACATTTTCTAAGTGAAAATTAAAGGAATTAAATACAAGTCACTCTTGGTTAACTGGGTGATAAGACTGATGCTTCTGTGTGTCTTTTTATTCAATGCAGAGATACCTCTCTACCACATCCTGAATGCTAGGATCACATTCAGTAACCTGAATGGCTGTGAGGAAGGGACTGGTGTCCGTGCTGACAATGAAGTTGGGGTGGAGGTTGATGGACAGAGAGAGACTCTGAGGATAGACACCCCATCTCCAGGAAGTGACTCCTCCAGTGTCTCCAGCTCCAGCTCGACCTGTGAGAACACAACCGCAAGTGCTACAGTGTTCTCTTCTGTATTACAATGTCATCTTTGATTACATCTTCTTCTTGAGGGTTATTTTTCGTGTGTTGTATGTGCCATTTTGGCTTACTTCATCATCCTATCACTTAATCAGCAAACTTTAAGGGCCCTATCAGTTGTCATTTTCACACCCAGCACCCACATTGTGTAAATAGAAAATGATCTTGCGCCCACGTTAGCGCCCATGGGCGTGTTGATCTTAAAATGAGGTGTGGTCAGGTCTAAAAACAGGTTGCGCCTTACTATCTAGAGGACGCAGAAAGCATAAAAAGATTGACATAAAAATCTGGGGGGTATACTACGAAGGAAGTTCAACATACCCAGGCTTTCTTTACGTAAGCTGGCTCAACAAAGCCTCAAGCACAAGTTGGAGATAATGGGTTATCACAAAGGTGGTTATGAACTTTCTCTATTAACCCATGCTTTCTGCTTTAGGCTTTGTGCACTCTCCCCTTTTTACACATCATTTGATGCTTCTTTCACACAAAAAGGAGCAATCATTGGCTGTCTGTTTCAGTCAGACTGTTTAAATGAGAAGTGATAATGAATAAATTAAGAGTTATTATGGTAAAAACCAACACTGCTGCTGCAAAGAATGATTGGGTTTATACATACATTAATGTATTTATTTTAACACCCGAAATGCTCTCTTCTTCCATCTTCCATCTAATATAACAACTACACATAGTACAACTCTTAAACTGTAACAATGAGATACATGACTCCAGTAATAAAGTCAGAAACTGCAGTTTGATCACTTTTTTACTCCATGACAAATTTGTGTTAAAAGTGTTAATTTAACCTGAAGCAAACAGGTAAAAACAAGAAGAGGGAGACTGGAGGGGGGGAATTTTATATTATATTTATATTCAATTCTAACTGAATGCATCGGTTCCGTGATGCGATGCATACAGTTTGTGCTGCTGTAACTACATGGCTTCGTTCTGTGGCTTTACATGCGTATGGTTACGGTTCCAAAAGTTGGCATTTACCTCAGCTGAGGATCTACTGTATATTGCCCGCAGAGAACATCGTCATCGACATTATTGATGAAAGGCCAGCGCTTTACAGCCGATTTTAACCCGAAGCTTTGAACATAACCTCGTCCCTTCCAGGTTAGCTTTTCAGAGTAAGTTACCATAGTGATCTAGCCATGTTAAAAGAGAGCAAGCTTTGTGACACTAAAAACTCTGTTAGGCTCAACAGACTAATCTCACTTTGTAGTACACCCCTCTGGCTCTTAAAGGGGATGAGAGCTGACACTCTGATTGGTTTGATTCATGTTATGCCAAACACACACCTATGAATAATCAATTTATTTAAGCCAACCATTTTGCGCCTTGTACCCAGATTGTGTGCTGCTTAACTAGCAAAAGTGGGTCGGACACGCCCTAAATCACTTAGCGCCATGCGCTTTATAATAGGGCCCTCTGTAGCCATGCAGAGGGGAGATATTATTTGTAATGCGATGGCTTAGAAGGAACCTCAAATCCTTGATGTTATCTTTATCTACCTTAAGTTCTAGGCCTATAGAATATACAAGCAATAGAAGTTCAGTCGCTGAAATATTTTGTCAATAATAGTATGGAGGGGAAATTGCCTAATAAAAATGGTTTTAATCTGGATTTCTCTTTCTTTCACTAACTTTATTGTTCTGCTTCCCCTTTCCCATTCCTCCTCTTCAGCCTAGTATAATCTCCTTTTCTGTCGGATGATTCTTCATCTCATCTCTTGCCCTTTGCCTTTTCCCTGTGTGCTACAGTGTCATGTCGAGCTGGAGAGATTCCCCCATGTGTGTTTGAGCCCCCACCTGGATACACCATGCTAGGTGGCAAACAGAGAGACAGCATGAGGGATGAGGAGGAGGACCTGCTGCAGTTTGCAATACAGCAGAGTCTACTGGAGGCCGGCTCTGAATATGATCAGGTGGGCTGATTGTGACACTCCAGAAAGTCACCAGTCACCAGTCAGTCACAAAAAATAAGAACATATTTAATTGACTTGTCTTTAAGAATCGCCCCTTAGTGACTGTTGCTATGCCAATAAAGCCCTCCATTATCTACAGGCACATGTGCAGTTTGAAATGATGACAGTGGCCAATTTACCACTTGAAAAATATTGCAAATGTTTGCTACAATTATTTGAGACAGAGGGAGAAAAAAAAACAGGCATTTCACTTCTACCCAGAGGCCATTCATTTTGGCTGCAGAAATGACAGTTGTTTCTGTATGATATAATCAGCCGAACTAGTCAGTCCCTCCAGGATTCTTCGCATACTTTTTCTGTGATACGAAATGCTCATTTCCCACTGCACTTGGACATTCAATGTTGTCCAAGTGTGCAAAAGAGAATCTACACATATTTATTACATTTACGCTTTTCTACTCGTTATTTCAGTTGATGTGGTTAAGGTTTGTTTCCTGAATTAGTTAAAAACACTTTCTCTTTTATTGTTTCTAGCTGACTCATTTTTGAAATAAGAAAGTTTGTAAAAGGGGTCTTAAGCATACTCACATCACTGATTCATGCACAATATATGTAAGTACAAACAGCATTGGTCTTGTCCTGCAATGTAGAACTATATAGTCATAGTGCTATAAGCAAGGAAAACTTAGACAATTAGACTGTTGATATTGAAATATTAGGATGAAAATGTGTCTATCTTCCCTCACCCTATGTGCCCTCAGCCCTGTTCACCTAAGCCTATGTTCACACAACCCTTTCATAGCTAAATCCAATGTTTCTTAAACCCTGTGTTCCCTAGCTCTTCTGGTGTCTCAAAGATCATAGGTGGAGTCATATGAAACTGATCGCAATTATGTCCCTCCCACTTCAGTCATAAAAATATTGTATGGCTTTGCGTTTACTTTGGTAAAAGTACGAAAGTAAGTCAAGGTGAAATGAAAAATGTCATTTTAATCCTTTCAGATCACATCCCCGGTAATGTTGTGCATCTATTTGACAATATAGGCCAAAAAATATACAGAAAATCAATTTCTTCGTATTCTTGTATCTTATATCTTTCTTCCTGTAAAACAAAATATCACGTGTGCTTACGTAAACTAGTACCTACCAATTTCAACCAATAATATCATGACATCCACCTGTCAATCAATCTGCAACATTTAGCCGCAGAGCGCCAAGAATGCTCGGTCAGTTAGCTAGCTAGATATGAGATAGATATGACACGCCCACTTCTCAACGATCAAATCAAATCCCTCTAATGATCTGTCCCGCCTGCTCGTCCTGTTTCACTCGGAAATACGTCACGATACGGAAGCTAGATACTCTCGAAATGTCGTTTCATCTCGACTTTAAACTATAAAATTATCCAGTTAGGCTATTCATGGCCTTGCAAAGTCTAAGTTGGGTCAGGTAACGTGATATTCTTACCTGGGCATGTGATCAGATTTTGGCCATTAAGTGTAATTATTTTTCCAAGAAAAACAAGGTGATGAAATATTCTGACAATATTGAATATGAATATTGTCAGTATCTCTCTTCTAGGGCACTTAATCCTTTGACATGCTGATATCATGTGTTTTAAGCTAGATGCAGGCATGTGTCAGTGTTTTATTAATCAGGTGTATATTATGGCAGCAACTCAGTCTTGTCAGCCACAACACACCCTTGAGTTCTATCACTCAGTGAAGGCTAATGGATCATCAAGCACAGGTCTGGAGGAAAAAGAGGGCCTTTTTCAAAGTAAACTTCTGTGATAAAACATAGGGCTCAGGGAACATAGGAGGGAACACATTTAGCTTTTTTTCCTTTTTTTTTTTTACTTTATAAGAGAGTTTTTAGCACTTAAAGATGAGATGTAACCAATGTGTTTGGTGAGTGAAATGCTAAAGGAAAACAGGATAGAGCAGCAATATTTTCCATTTGGGTAACAGCTACAGTTGGGTAATACTGCACAGTGACTGTGCTTGTCATGAATGTGGCATTTTGTTTTACTAAGCTGCAATCCCACAAACTACTGTAAATGGCTGATGAAATGCTATTTTACTCTAGTGGGTAGTTATCTATTTATCTTGACATTTACAGCGAGCAAACAAACACACAGTTCAATCCATTCCTTACACTTGTAATTTTGTTTTTGACAAATCTAAAAGCTTGACTGATGTGCCTAGCTATCAATGCTAGGCTATTATAGGGCAATTGCATTATTATAACACCCTAGATTGTGTTGAATAAAACACAACACAATCTAGGGTCGGCTCTTGTACTTGAAAATAAAATATGCTTACAGTATCTAATTTAATATACTAATTAAGCATAGTTAAAGTTTACATGAGGTTTTCAAGATTCACAAAGTCATGTTACTTTATCTACCAAGTGCACAATATTCTTTCTACAAATAACAGCAGTACGTTCACATGTATGCAAAACCAGAAGAATAGAGAGACTGAAATCAAAGAAAAATCAACTACTTCCCAAATAAAAACAATAAATACTGAAGTAAAATCAATAAGTAAAAATGAATTGCTTGTGATGTGTGGACCATAGGGCCATTTTATTTAACACTGCCTCGGTTTAGATGCTATTTTGAAATCCCAGAGATCCTGGTCCTGATGGTCCTTGGCCGACTACCAGAAGCACAGAGAGAAGTATAAATAGGACCAGTGATACAATTCAGAGAACATTCACAGAGTTTTATTAGTGTTAATATAGGAGGGGGATATAAAGGCGGAGGATCTGAACTGTAGTGTGTACAGCCAAGTTCAGCAGCCCGCTATGCTGAGCTAATGTAGAATCGCTTCAAACTGTTGTGAAAAAGTTTGACACATTTAATTACATCTCCAACCTCAAAGCACGACAGGTGTCAAAAAACTGCTGACAATGTATGCTTAACAGCATTCACTAAACACAAGTTAAGGTACAAATAGGTATGAGCTCATCATCAGCTTGTCATCTTTTAAAACAAGGGTTTTTATCAATCTCAGTTCCTTCTTGTTACCTTCAAGTATCTCTAATAGTGAATTGAAATTAAATTAGGGACCAGTAGAAGGTAGGAACACAGTCAGATTATCCAACTATGCAGTTGTTCCCACAATAAGCACCCCACATACACTTACTCACAGCCTATTCTTTCCACAATCCCAAAAACCAACCACTAAATCTGCACTGAGTACTAACCTGGTCCAGGTTTGCTGTATGTCAGTGTGGGATTATTTGGTTAAACACATACTTATCAGGACGTTTGCCAGATGTAACAAAAAACAAAAACTAGAAATACTAAAATCTACTTTAGCATACATTAAGAGGTACAAATATCAATGGGTCTGTCTCTCAATTTTCTATGCTCACTCTGTGCAACCTGTGTACCTCTTTGTATAGGTGACTATTTGGGAGGCACTGACCAATAGCAAGCCAGGAACACACCCCCTGTCCTGTGACCCAAGTCGCCTGGAGAGGTCAGACGTTCATCTCTTTTCTTTTTTTTATCTTACGCAAGTTATCTTTCTGTTATTTTCAACCCTTTCTCTCTGCCTCAGTCATATACCTTTCCTCCTTCTCTGTTCTGTAAATTACTGCATACATTTTCATCCCATATTTCCATATCCTCCTTCCAAATCATCAAATGTTAACTAAAGGCTGGCACTTTAATGTCACAGTGTCGTATAGTGGACCCAAATGCAGGATGCAGACTCTGAAGGAAAGACAAAGTGAAAGACTGTTATATTTATAAGAGGGCTAAGAGTATATGAGGGATGATGGGAGGCAACAGTTTACAAATGACTAAACCTGTAAAACCTGAAGTATGTCTCCCCCTCTTTGATAAAGCTAATGATCTGACTTTAAGTTGGTTTGTGGTTATTCTTTAGTATCTTGCACTCTTTCTTTTTTTCCCATTACAAAGTTCTTTCCCTTCATCCCTGACTCATACTCTGTACTCCTGCCCCCCCCCCTTTTCTATTCACTAATCCATCCTGCTATTCTCCTCTCATCTCCTGTCCGCTGTGCCATACTATGTGTGTATGTGCTTGTAGAGAGAAAGAGAGGGGACTGGAGTATAATAGAGATTCCTGTTTTCACTGTCGACACTGCTGCTGTACCCTTAAGTCTGTTATCTATCTACGCAGTTTTCTTTAATATTATAATTATAATTATTTTGAAAACTCACTAATAAGAACTATGTAATCAGAGGAGAACTAAATTGGATTTGAGAAGAAAACAGTATGAAAGTTGGTAACACTCTAATTAAGCAGGTGACCAGATCACTGCCTGCTTTGTCTCCTTGGCAAGCTCAACAAATAACAGTTAGTAAACTGTTGATAAAGGGCAGGGGGTCTACTGTACATTGCAATGCTGAGTGTGTCCATATTAACCAGTTAAAGCCCCTGGAAACCCAAATCCACAAAATCCTTCTCACTATGCAATTTAAAGTCTTATGTACATACTTGTAAGCATGTTAAAAGTTTTAGAAATGACTTTTAATCCAAACTGGAGTTTTTGCCATTCTTACTTTGTTAACTTCCCTGACGCTGGGGTTAAATTAGGCGTGGTCAGTGAAGATATTTATGTTGTCATAAATTTTCTCGAACCAATGGTGAAATAATCAACAGCAGTTGCCCCGCCCTCACAGGTGCAATAACACTTCTGGACTGGCGCTCAATCCCTCTCTCTGAGTCTGCGCTAACTCGCGTCCACACACCTTGAACATCTCTGCACATACCTGTTGCAGTTACCTACCTAACGCTCGTCTTTTTTCCATCATGCCTGTGTGTGCTGTCCCCGGGTGCACATCCACCATCTGAGATGACAACGTGTCATTCTTTATTTTCTAAATGCGGCGGACTTGGAGAAGCAGCAGTGTTTCCGCCACATACATTTAATGAATTGTTGCAGCCGCTGCTTCAGAAGTTGTAATTGAACGACTCTTTGGAGAAATCAACGATCGTCCATCCTCTCCTCATTGAGGAAGACCACTGAAACAGTGAACTCGTGAAGTCTTGGCAACCACATAAACAACAGCGGAACCAGTTTACTTCTAACGGCAAAAGAGGGTCCGCTCCGCATCGCTGACATCCGCATACATACGTAGTTCTAATACGCAGTGTAAACAATCCACGTGCCCATATCAGCTGTGCGCTCAGTATCAAACTTTCAGCTCCCTGGCGATCTCCCTCCAGCAAGCTGCACAATATTATACTGAAATGAGGAGATATTGTCTGTCTAACTCCGTACATCCCTACTGAAAATACATTGATTGTCGCGCTTTAAAAAGCTTATAAAAGGAGATGTCATTTGGTAACGATCGATCGTTTAGGACGCTACGTCATTAATAACGTCCTAGGTGCACACGCGACTCACGTGCTTTGAGAACTGAATTGCGAAAGTGAAAATATGTAACTTTTGTGACTTAATTAAACAGACTGCTGATGAAGACTGAAGCGAAGTGATCAGATTAAAGTAGAAAGAAAGTAGAATTAAAGTGTGGAAGTAAGAAATAACCATCTAGAAAGAGGGTAAGTCTACATGTTATGTGCTTCTCACAGAAATCATTGATATATGAGATTAATTGAAATCAATTAATTACAAAGCCTGTAATTAATTAGATTCATTTTTTTAATCACCTGACAGCAATAGTTTTGATATGATGTGCACATGCGCACATACCTGGCTGGTACAACACCCTCTACCCTGCTGCTGAAAAAAATCCTAGAGGAAACACTGCTTTCCCATGCACCATTGTTGTGTTGACAGTTGCCATGAGAGCTCGGACAGGCGGACCCCGGCAGGTGTCAATCAACACGGGAGCTGCCACGCCTACACAGTCCTGAGAAATTGTCTGCACAGCCAAACAAGCTGTTTTTCAAGAAGATTTTCTCGTGGTTCTGAACGTTTATTTTCACTCAGATTTTTTTGGATGCTTTATGACACACTCACAACTGATATCATATATGCATTTTTGCTATTTCAAGCTGAGTTTCCAGGGGCTTTAAGTAATTTGTTAGTTGTTAGTATGAGAAATATTGTAGAGATGGTCTATCTATCCTAGCTGTCATTGGGCGAAAGGTGGGGTTCACCCTGGTCTGATTGCGAGTCATCACAGGGCTGATACATAGAGACACACTCACGCCTACGGGCAATTTAGAGTCACCAGTGAACCAAACGACCATGAGTGGAGCCAGAGTACTCAGGGGGAACCCACAAATGAAAGACTCCAAACAGAAAGGTCCCCTTCATCTGATTAGGAACTGTGAGACAACAGCGCCAACCACTGCACCACCGTACAGCCCTCATTTAAAATATGTCTAATGGAAATCAAATCTTAAACCACGCAACATACTCTCAGTCTTATAGCTAGCATTTACAGCTGTGTTCTTTTTTTCTCTACTCCCACACTATTCCTCACCCCCAGGACCCCCCAGCACAAGCCTTGTCCCCCCTCCAGCCTCTCCTCCACCCCCACCAAGAAGAAGCCCACCACCTGCCGCTATGACGAGCAGCTGCGCATCGCCATGGAGATCTCAGCTCGGGAACAGGAAGAAGCAGATCTTCGGCGGCGGCGGGAGGAGGAGGAGCTACAGCGCATCATCAAGCTGTCCCTCATGGAGAAATGAGAGATGAATTGCCAATCAAGGGTCTTAAGGGAGGGGTCTGGACCAAAGACGAATAGGAAAAAGGTGCAATAGAGGCTATGTTAAAATGTTAAAGGACATTATGTATGTGTCTGGAAATAAATTATTTAATGGGATCAAACCCTCTTCCTTTTGTCCTATCGTATTAGCCAGACCCTTCCCGTGAAGCCATACTGTGATGGGGCTGTCCTGCCTCAGACAGCCTGAGAGGGACGCCAGTTTCCTCTTTCTTGTGCCACATGGTACTTTCTTGACCAGTGCCAGTTTACAACCAACAATACATCCAATACAACAAGTTTAGTGGAATGCCTCCTTGGATGACTGCAATATGTGTGTCTTTGTGGGTGTGTATGTATGTGTGTGTGTGTTTGTGTGTGTGTTTTAAAACCAGCTCTCCACACAGGGGTCAACAGATCACCTTTTGTCCTGAAAACGTAGTGTGTTTGGTCAACTCTCTGCTTCAGCACTAACACACGCTCACTGAGTCCTTTTGCCACTGAGTTGTGTGGTTTCTACCTTAACTGTGATTCAAAACAGCTTTTTTGAAAGCAGTTACAATGCAGGACCAGTTTTGTGGAGAATACTGTAACCTTCAATTTGACTTGAAGGGCAACAAACCATCTAGTTTCTTAGTTTTTAATAAAGAAAAATACAAACGGACTGGTACATTTAATTTGTTTTGCACAAAATCCAGATGTACTGTACTTAGCTTGTGGGTGGATCACATTTTTGACTGTTAATGGATGTAGATGAGGAGTTTGAGCACAAACTAAACTCAGGCCAGTTCTAGTTTAAGCCTGACTTAAAACTGCAGGAGCACAGATATGAAGTACAAAAATGTTTTCAGAATGTTATTTATGGCAAGCCTTTGTCTTATATGAACAATAAACAGACATGATAATGGCTTGTCATCGATTGTGGAGTAGAAATGTTAGAGATTTTCTGTATATTTGCTTCTCACCTTATATGAGCAGATGTATTTCTGTGTAGTCACAGTACAATATTGTACAATTTTTCAGCATGATTTGCACCTTTTTTGGTTCATTTACGTCCACTTAAGTCTAGCCCTGAGACCTGCAATATAAATGCATGTCTTTTAGAGAAAATTACCTGGGAGAAACACTGTAGAAGCTATTGACAGCAATTTTTGGTTTTATTGCACCATGACAGCAGAGTTGGTACTTTTACAAAACATAGGCAATTCACAACAAATATGTGGAGTATTCAGTTCTTAGATTGAAAATGTTATTCAATTATTGTCATTCATAATTGCAAGTAACTTCAAGTTTGCTGGGCTCAAATCTTGCTGAACAATGAGAAACATGTATTGTTGCAAGGGATGAGGACTGAGAGAGACAGCTTTTTTCTTTTTTATCATTAGTGTGAAAGAAATGTAAAAATCTCTGCAATTCATATTTAAGATTGCCTAGTAATAAGAAAAATATTCTCTTTTTTTACTTTTTAAAAATGTTGCAGCAGAGATGCTTTCATTGTGTATGCTTGATAAGTGAGTTCAGATTCAAATAAAGAAACATCTTTTGGAGCAGCAATGCACAAGTTATTTCTATATCTGATTTTGAGTTACAACTTGAACATACTTTCTGCTGTAGATTCGCTTGTCGACCATCTCAAATAAGGGATGGTGCCACACTCAAATCATTTCTCACTAGACAGGAAAAGCTGTGTGGTCAGTCAGCTGGAGTGAGAGCTCTGTTCTCTGATCGGTTTTTGGCAGCTTGTATCGCCATCATCCTTTCTGTAACATAGATTCCCAGTGCCTCAGCCTGGTCCAAGGGAGTTTTGGCCTGCAGTTATTTTAGGCTTGACAGGGAGGAAAGGGACAGCTTAGAGACTCTAAACCCACAAATAAATACAATCCAGAGCACCCAGGCTCTTTTCTGTGCTTTGGCGGTGGGATAGAGAAAAGGAAATAATTTTCTATGTGAATCAGCAGCTGCAACCTCTCCACTACCCTGACTCAGCCTAACATTATGAATAACATCTGACTGTACTGCAAGCATGTGTGAAGTGAATTTTTAAAGAGCCATAAACACAAAACAAGGTGCGTGTCTGTCAGAGAGACACAACGAAGCTTAGCATCATTATGCAAAGAGGAAGAATGCCAATCTCAGCTGTCTCACCAAGGGAGTCAAGCACTTGTTCTAACCCTCTTTCTTATGCTACTGTGATTTTATTTCTCACCATTTCCCTATCAATGAATTAAGAACACACATTGTTCAAGAATGTTTTTTTCTTGATCACTTAGAGCAGCACAAACTTTGTGATTTTTACACACAAATATAGAAAAAATAGAATATATGGTCATTATCTTTCTTTATCATTATGTCTTTTCATCCATTTGGATTTTTTCATATTCTGGTTCATGCCCTTTATTGTCATTCTTTCCGAGTCAGTGGCGCCATCTGATCTGTGTGTGTGTGTGTGTGTGTGTTTCTCAGTGGGGGCCCTAGTGGCCTACATCTCAGTTTAATTAACCACATGAAAAAGTAGGTACAATGTCAGCCTGAAAAAAGCTGTACTGAGCACTGACAGAGATCTTTTCCCTTGGGAGACAGGATTTACTTGTTTAAAAGAACAGGTACTTGCAGTAAAAAAGACAGGTATAATGTATTTCTATCAATAATAATGGTTATGAAGTGAATGTTTCTCCAATTTGTAAGTTTGGTTGGTTATCTATGGTTTCAGTACTTTTTATAAATACTTTACGGTATATAATTGCTGTGACTACACACATTCCATTAACTCCTCCCCTGTCTATGACAATGTTCAAAGCTGTGGTTCTCTGCCTGAACAGCAGATGGAAGTAGAGTCAAATTGAAGTGTGTGAAAGCAATGAAGCAAAACTGAAAAAAATAAATATCACTGCAGTCAAAACAAACTCATCATATTTATTAACTGCTAAAGCACGGAATAAAAAATAAGATATCAGCTTTGCTCTGGTTGAATTTAATCTGAATAATGAAATGTCTGTCCTCTTTGGAAACAAAAATAGCATACACAGAAAAGAGGATTGAGATCAGTGCAAAAGAATCCCCTCAGGTAAGAAACAGATTTCAAAGACAATTATCTCAACAGTAAAGTGCATGTTTTGAGAAAAAGCCCCTCTTGTAATTTTAGAAACACTGAAAATAAACACATCCTAAATAAAGGGAGACAGCCATATTTGAGTACATACAGTACGCATTGGTTCAATCTTAGATTCATTCATCATTAAACGTGCATAAAAACCTTACACCCAGTTGAAACCACACAACTAGTGGTGTTCATGCATATGTTCATTCAATTCTCACTAGCTTTATCTATGTATTATGGATCTCACAAGGTCGACAGTTGAATTGCTACATTTAAACACACATCATGCAGCCTCTCTCACACATCCGCACATGCTGAAGTCTTGCCCATTCCAGTCCATTACACTGAGGTCACATGGTATTGTATAGCACAGTGACAGCTCGCTGCTTTTTCTCAACAGACGCTTTTCGAGAACGCCTTGATGAGTGTCCCCTCCCCTGCTGACGTGTTGTAGTGACTGACCCGCTCCCACTGCTGTCTTGCTCCCTCTCACTAGTGTCATCTTTAGCATGACAATGAGTGGTGGAAAAGAAGCAGAATGGTGGTGATGAGGATGACTCATCCAGATCCCTGTCCCTGTGGGACAAACCTGTCTTTAGAACACAAGTGTTTCGAGCCAACACTCTCTGCTTCTTCCAGGTGTCGTCAGGGTGAGATGGAGATATGGAGAAAGAGTCTTTCGAGTTTGATGATGTCCTGGTGAGCGGCCTCAGGTCCAAGTCACTGAGGTCATTGGCTGACAGTTCCAGACAGTCCAGTTTAGCCAAGGAGGCCGACCTCTTCATTAGAGAAGGGGGTGTGAGGCCAGCTTGACGAATACGAGCTTCGAGCTCCACGGCTCTGTGCCACCCTGTCGGTTCCAGGAAACTCTTCCCCTCTTGTCTTTCCCCAAGACACTGCCCCACATGCAGGCCTGGAGGGGTCTCTTCAGGACTTGTCCCTTTACAAGGTCCAGGGTCAGTGTCCAAAACATCTCTCTGACCCTGAGGCTGTTCCACTTTCTCTTCCTGGTTGTCTGCTGTCTCCAGATTGACGCCTTCGTGGAGAAATGCCTGCAGCTCCCTTAGTGTCTGCTGAATCCTCTCCAATTCTTGGCTGCCACGAACCAGCCTGCTCTGACCATCACAACTGGGGCCACAGGCCGCTCGCCTGCCCTGGGAACTAGACTCCAGCCTTTCATCTGTATGTGACTGCTGCACTGTCACCACATCCATAGTCACTTGGTATGAACAGGCCAGCGGCTGGGACTGACAAGGCTGGTTTTGGCTGTGAAGATGGCTTTGTCTTTGGGACCAGGCTGAGGTATCTTCGGTTGATTCTTCTGACAGACTATGAGAGGCCAATGATGATGCTTGGACACGGTGATCAAAGTTAGTTACAGCACTAAATACTTCGCTGATATTTGAGATAGGAGAGCATGAGGATGGGTCTGGGAGGATGTCTGTGCCTGAGGAGTCATGTCTTTGCAGTTCTGTTTGTGACCCTGTTTGCCTCTTAACAGATTCAGCTGGCTTTTCTCCCTGAGTGATCCTTAATTCTGTGGAGTGTTGAGGGAAGTGAAGGGAAGGATGCTCAGTGCTCAGGGAACACAGGGACAGTCTGAAAGGAGTGTGCTCAGTGCTGGGGGAGTGCAGAGGAGATCGCTGAGACGCAGCCATCTCCATTTTGTGCTTAAGCTTCTGCTCCAGTTGCTTGGTTGCTCGCCGCACCGATCCTGCCGGCAAATCACATGGCAGCATGGAGGGAGACTGTGGGTGTAAATGTGGGGTTGAAGAGTATGTGACTTCAGAAGTCTCAATCTGATTTTGTGGTCGTAAGAGCTGAGGGCTGTGAGAGGAAGGGAGGAGGGACGACGAAGAGTGAGTAGGAAGGCAGGAGGTAGGGTGGCATATGGCTTCTATCTCTGTGACAATATGGCGGACTGATACTCCGTTATCATGATAGGGCTGATTAATTGGGTCAGGACTGGCTTTGTCAACGCTATCTTCAGACTGGGGAGTCACCTGAGAGACAAAAACAGTAATATGCAGATAATATTAATCATAGTCTTGTTTTTGGTCTGTATACTACTACATTTATCAGAAAATATATATCTTTTATATGAATACAAACCACAAAGTGTGATAGAAAAAAAGAAAATTAAAGGAGACAAACAACTTACAAATATACGTATATTATATTGATTATTTTCTTAGATCCTCAGTAATATGCTCAGTTCATTTTTTATTCTGGTCCAACCAGCTACCATCTGCATGCTACTAATGTCACAGACTAGTGTTGGTAGAGCTGTGTTTGTATGATATAGTGCAATTAAAATAAAGCTGAACTTGACTGTTTGGAAAATCACCACAGTGATAGCAACAATATCCCTACCAGATAAAGACAGTGTTAACAGACTGTTGAAGCTGAAAGCAGAAGCTCACCTGACTCATTCTGCTACCCTGCTCCTCTTCCTCCTTTGCTTCAGTTACTAAATTTTCCTCAGGTGACAGAGGTATCCTTTGTTGCGTCTGCTCAGGAAGAGTCTTGGATCTGACATCCTGGGCTAGGCACAGAAACTTTTCCCTGGCGCTGAAGAAATCGATGCTGTCTGCACTATGGTTGGTTGACCCATGGGCATCGCCCAAGCTGTCCAACTCACTGCCTGATTGTAACTCACTTGGGTTGTTGTTGTTGTCTCTGGTAGCAATGGGAAGAACCAGCGGGAGAGGAGTGATGTTTGCAGGGCTGAGGGGGCTGTGTTTGTCGCTCATTAAAATTGATAATGACTGGTCTAATATGTCTGAGACAGTGGATCCTGGAGTGAGAGAAGAGATTTCATCTGAGCTGCTTCCCTCAGATATATTGAGGCATAGTTCCACTGGCTGGTGTTGGAGCAATGAAATGGACAGTTCTGTGGGCCGACCCCAGTGAGTACGCTGGAGTTCAGGAGTAGGAGGTAAGATATGGAGCAGTGGTGGAGGGTGGGGTAGAGCAAGAGGCACAGTTACAGCCACACTCGCTGAGTTGTCCAGATTTTCCTCTGGGAATACAGTGGCTGCTCGTGGGTTGGGGAGAGGAAGCAGAAGGGGGTCTCCAAAACTGGATCTGAGGTCGTCCTGACCTGGTGAGTCACTCACACCATTGCAATCTTTGTGTAAGTCAGAGTTGTAAGTGGTGTTTGATTTGGCAAAGTCTTCAGGTTCAGCACCGAGTGCTTGCAACACAGCCACGCCCAGGAAGTTATGTAAAGAGGGGGAGGAAGAGTTGTTGTTGTGAGAGTCAGAGCGACCCAGAGAGTGAGAGGAGAGTTTACACATTGACTCTGGGCAATCCGATAGGTCACTGTCAGAGTGTGAGCGCCATAGCTTATTATGCCTTTGTTTGCTGTGAAAGCAAAGAAAAATAACAGTTTGTTAGCATGAAAATGCTGCTTAAAAACATGCATAGTGTACAGTTGCATTCATATGAAAGAACACACCTGGCCAGCAGTATTCCCTGGTACTCCTCTAGCTGTTTCATGAAGGACGGGTTAGGTTTGGTGACGGCTCGTTTTTTTTTAACATACTCAAAGGCAGTGTCCAGGTTCCAGCCATACTCCTTCATTGCATAGGCAATCACGGTGGAGGCCGAACGACTCACGCCCATCTTACAGTGAACCAAACACTTAGCACCAGCTTTCCTGAGAGATTAAAAGCGAGATGTGAGGGAAACTGTGTAAGATATAGAACCCCTTTGGTCAACATAATTCAAAACAACAACTTTACAAGCTTTTGTGTTGTTTAAGCCTACCTGGCTTTGGAGATGAACTTGTAGGTCTCATTCCAGTACTCCAGCAGGTTGGTGGCCTCTTCATCATATACTCTGATGTTGTGATACTCAAATAGCCCCGGGAAGAAGTTGTCTATTTCCCTGGTCACGTTCAGGATGTAACGCACTCTGCATCAGAGACAGGAAGAGGCAGATTCACTTTTTGACCTCTAAATGTCTATGAAACATCAATTTATATTTCAATGCAAGTTAATAAGATGATGAATGACAGACAGGAAAGACTTAGCTGCAAACAGGTGAATCACAATTCGGAATGACCACGGTATTACTGAATTCCCTCTAAAAGCTAGTAAGTGGATCATGTGTTAGGAATCATTTAGTCAAAAATTAATGAAGTTTCATTAACCATTTCATGGACTACAGGTAAATTAAATTCAATGTCTGAACCCTTGATATTTTGATGCAACAGTAACATATTATCTTCTGTTCATTACCTTTAATTAGAAATGATATAAAAACATGAAGCTTAGTCTATCCATTTTATAATTCAAACAGGTAAAACGATGTGTGTGCCTTGAGTAAGTACAGTTTGCATGGTAAGTTAAGTAACTTAGGGGGGCTGAAGTGACTGATATCTTACCCACTGTTCTGCAGCTCCTCCAGGTTAGAGGCATTCCACTCAGAACCCTGGAAACATCACAGGTCCAGTTAATATAAAGGTGCACACAAAGTATTCAACACTCTGCAATTTCAGATTCAATGAACTAAAGATAAATTATGTGAAATGAATAAAGATATCTTAATATTATATTTTGTTCTCTTAGTGGGCAAACAGCAGTTTTTGTATTTTTTATTTTCCTGTTGTATAAACCACATTTAATGGCTTTTGGGTTCTTACCAGATAGACATGCTCAAAGATTTCAGTAGGGCTGTCCATCTGTCCCAGGATGATTATCATCTCATTGTCTATGAACTCCTTAAATTCCCTCAGGTTGCAAACCATCTGCATCTCCAGCTCTGTACGGATCTAGGAAAGGCAGACAACAGTTCAGGGAAGCATCATGACTGTTGATAGTCCTCCTCACTTACTGATGCTATGCTAAGTGCATGTAAAAATGTACTTAAGATTATAATTACTTTTTACTTTTACAGGAATGTAATGACTTCATACAACAGTGGTAGGGCAATACACACATTAATTAAAACTAAAAAAAGTTATTTTTTGTATCTTAACAAGTAAAGTGATAAAGTCTGAATTTTGCAAAGCTGAGATGCACTGTGTGCCAAACCTATTCGTCCATGTGTCTCTCACCTCCTTACAGGTGACGTTCTCCAGGTCTTTCTGCATCATGATTTCTCTGAGGCGTATCTTGATCAGCCTTTCAGTGCGCTCCCTCTCTGTGGGCCTACACAGCGAAAAACACCTTCATGAAAAAATGATTTTTACACATTTTCCCTCGCCAAAAAAACGTTTTGACACAAAAAAAATCACCTTCGCTGTAACAGTAACAAAAGTTTCATTCTGTTTATAGATTCTTTTTCACTTCAGTCTCATTACGATAACAGTTAAATGAGAGAAATGCCACTGTGTCTGATTCTTAAAAACTGGAGAAGGAAAAGAAAATATGAGTGTGGCCCATTGGTGACCAACAACAAAGCCCCCTTGTAGAGCATGCCTGTTGTTGTGCCTGGCTCTAACCCTCCTGCTGGGGGACATATTTAGCCTTTGGATGTCGCAGTGGACCACCAACAAGTGGTCTGATTACCTCTCTGGAGAAAAGAGCTTAATTCAGCTCCCAGTTTCTTCTCCTTAAATTGTCAGTTTTTTTCTTGTATACTACTTGTGTTCAAATCCAAGTCTTAATAGTACACAGCAGTGTGGGTCAACAGCCTGCTGTGCGACAATCAGCATGACAGAGAGGGAAAGTGTAGGTAGTGCGTAATAGCAGGGTAAAAACCATCTATCCGTGTTGGCGAGCTGCTTGTTTATCTCAGGGCAGAATGTCTTACTGACCCAAGAGAACGAGCCCACAGTGTCAAGAGACAGAGAATCTATTCCTGCCTGCCAACAAATATGGGCTACTTACTAACACCCAGTGACAACAAGCCTTGACTTTCCCAGACAGTCAGCGGGAGGGTCAGGGTTAGAAAGAAATAAAACGAATTAAAAAAATCGCACGTGATGAGACAAGGAAATGTGCTAATTAGTAATTGAAGAATTAAAATTCTATTTCACTTCCTTGAATCCCTGATAAAGGAGGAACCAGCGTGAATTCCCAGTAACCTGCATAAATCAAACAAAAAAATTCCAAGATCAAACCACTTCCTGCTATCTGAACTTTTTATTCACAGCTTATACAAGAAAATAAGCTGTCATATGAACAAAAACTTGAAACTTGAAACAAAAAAAGACATTTGGCTTTGGCAGTCATTCTGTGCAGGGGAACAAACAGGGGCTTCATGTGTTTGGATGTGTATATTGGAGCTTATAGGGCTTGGGTGGCATTTTTCAGGATACATGCACTTGAGTCAAACACAACTCCTATAAGGACAGAGTGTATTTCTGTATCTAGGGAGACAGTAATTATATTGCTGTCTTGACTGTTGGGTTTTAATTGGAACTGAATATATCTCTTTGTCTTCATTTCAGGTGCATGCAGAGGAAGAATATCTTTTCTAACCCTCCTCCCCCCACTCTCTCTGCCTGCCACCTGGTTCTGTCCATTCCTGTGCTGGTATATCTGTTGTCTATCTGGACTCTCAGCTATATTTGACACTCGAGGATCTCTAAATGTAAGAAAGAGAGACGCTGCAAATTGGTAGTGAGGCAGAAGACTAAGCACCACAGAGGGGTACTTCTCTGGTATTATTAAAGACATAAATCAAGAAGCATGTGTCCGCGTTGTTGACTGTCTTTATCAGCAGTCCGTTTTATTGTCGAAAAAGTTAAATATTTTCTCTTGTGATTTAATTTTCACAGCATGTGAGCCGCGTGCACATGAGGGTTATTAATGATGTTGCTTCTCAAAATTACCACTCGTTACCTTTAAGAACCTTTAAAAGCAGTGACAGATTTAGGTGTATGATAAAAAGGAAAGACCGCTGCCCAATCAATGAATTTACAGTAGGTAGGTACCAGAGGACATCTCTGTCTGTGTGTGTGTTTCTTTTCAGAGCTTGTGTCTCTAGACCCTGCTCGCGAGAGGTAGGCTACGGAAGTGGGAGAGACTGAGAGATTGTTCTTTTTTTTTTGATTGATCAGAGGAAAGTAATAAAAAATGTAAAGCCAGGTAATGTTGTGTCATGTGTTATCATCATATTTTCAAAACTGGTGTATACAGTAGCATGATCAGGGATGTATGAGGTCAGCGGATATAACAGAATGCGATTAATCAGCGTTTATTTTTCTGTAATTGATTAATCAAAATGGACGCGTTATTTTAAAACGCGTCCAAATTGACAGCAACTACTGACTTTACAAATGTTCTATTTACTGCTCATTGAGTTAACCTAGTTTATGAAATGTACATTATTTTGCTAATACACTAAAAAGGTGGAATGGAATAATTTGCAGGTACTGTTATTTGCCACTTTTCAAAACTGTTAAGTCACTCTGTACTTTCCACAGGAATGTTGCACCACATATGAGATGTGCAAAAGTTGAGAAAACCTGTGACACGAATTACTCTCTGGAATGTACCAACAATATACCTGTATTCCACCATCAATGTGAACTATGGATAAGGATTTTGGGACTGTGTGTATTCAAAGGTTCATCCATCTTCTCTCTACTCACAGGTCTGTGAAGAGAACGGGTGAATTGGCACGGTGTGACTCCACGTCTTGCATGGCATTCCACTCGTTGATGCAGATTTGGTTGGATGAGATCCTGCTCTGGTAGTAGCTGACCCAGGTTAGGAACAGGCTACCAGGGTAGTAGTTATGGCAACGAGCCACCTCGCAGGCTTTGTGGAGTGACTGGAGGGCTGACCTAAGGCAGACAGTGAAGAGGACTCACACTGAGAGGTTGTCTCAATGGCAACGAGACAAAAACTACAAAAATAATTAAGGGAAATTTGGACTTAACCTGACTGTGTTTGACAAATGATTGGCTGACAGTTAGATAAGACTCACAATGGGCAAAGGAATAAAGATGAGGCAAGGTAATGGTTATGGAGGGATAATACGACATGTAGAGAAAGTGAAAATTGTTCAAAGTTAAGCAATAAATGAGTAAAAACACATTTTAGAAATAAGGAACGGATTGAATGCAACAAAGAAGATAAATAATACATACAGCATATAATAGTAGATATATGAGAAGATATTTAAAAGGTGAGGGTGGTCGAAAAAAGAGTCACAAAGGGACAAGAAAATAAGGAAATGAAGACAAGTAAGAAATTAAAAAGTAGTCAGTTGCATGTGAGACAGGGAAAGATAAAGAAGAGACTGGAAGGCAGAAATAAAGAGAAGAAAAGGAAGAGATATGGGACGATAGGAACAGTGACAAACAAAAGGCCTTAACCAATTGTTGAAAATATAAAGGTTGCTCACCACATGGCTTGGACAGAAACTGGCTTGAAAACATGAACCCTGTTCACCGTTGACACACTAAATCCACTGTGAAGATAGAGAAATATAAGAGCAACATGTTAACTAGTCATCATAACAGTCAGTTAGTTGCACAAGGAAGCAGTAAAAGGAAGAATGAGGTAGGTGTGGCGTCTTACCCATCTCCATCCAAGTGGATCATTGTGTCACTCCACAGAGGTAGAAGCAGACCCACTGTACAGAAGCTAGCAGGAAGTCCAAAACGTTAAACAAGGGCCAAACAAAACAACACACACTGGTCTGACAGAATGTGGGGATTTCTAAAGGACAATATTTGAACGTTAAAGTACATGAGCATGCTTACTTTATCCTGTCAATCCTTTGAAATACGTTCAAAATAGCTGCTGGTAACACAGTCATTTGATTTATTTTTGACAATGATATGTAGATATAGATTTTTTTCTTAAGAAAGAAAGAAAGCAATCCCTGTTCAAGAAAATATATATATTTAGGAGTGCCCATCCTGTTCTTAATAACATAAGTCAATATAATGGCTAAACTAAAAAGAGAAAACGTACTACACTATAGTGTGTGGGATTTAAGTTAGTGTAAATATCATACAGAGTAGTGTTCTGTTTTGTGGCACTGACCTATCAGAGGTGACAAAGTCCATGCCAAGCACAATGCTTTCTTCTGTGTCCTGTCTACCATTGGTGGAGACCACAACCATATAGCGGGTTACCTGAGGGAAGGCGCTCTCCAGACGCACAGCCTGCAAAAAGAGACAGATAAAAAAGTAAGAAGGGGTGAAAGGGGAAATAGACACAGACAAGAGAGGCAGAGCAAGGTTTCTCAACACGTTTAAAAATTATCAACAATGTTTCCGACAAACTGAGAGTGTACTTTGGTTTGTATTAGTATATTGATAATATCTGAAAGAATGCATAACACTATTTCTTCTCTAATGGTCTAAATTATTTTAGCATTTTCCTACAAATTACTTTAAACTGCTTTAAAATCTCATTCCAGTTCTCCTTGCCCTCTCACACACCTATACGTCAGCTCTTTTTCTGCACACAGCAGCCTGCACCACCTGTGCTTCTCTCTTCCTGTATGTCTGATCTTTCTTCATCAGCAATATTTTTCAAAAAGTAGCCCAAAGCAAGTTATAACATTTTTATCTGCAATTCAGTTTTTACAGCAGCATGTGTAAAAAGCTGCATGTAATGTAGTGTTTTGAAACCAACTTCGTAATGTTACTCAAGGACATCGGCAACTAATAGCTGCAATTACAAGGCCTATATTTAACGGGACAAGTCCCACCACTATCTGTGCATTTACAGAACAGCTGTATATAAGATTGTCACTTTGTAATATAGAGCGCAGAGAGAATGTTCACTATTTATTCAATCCAGTGTGGTGTTGTATTTCTCGAACCGATAAAAAAAATAAAATATATATACCGAGGCAAAAATTCCCAAATGGTTTGCTAAATATGAGCGGCTGTTGATATACATTGGCAGCTAACCTTAGAAAAGTCTATTTATTGGAAACTGATCAATTTATTCACAGTGGAGTGAGTTGAATAGACTTGTGGGACTTACAGTAACCAGTTTTTTTCTTTATATAGTATAATTTATAGTATAATCTTCCTGATCACAATGCAGACTTGCTCATGATCTTTGTTATTGTGAGTGTGTTTTGTGTTTGTGTGTCTTACTGACCAGTTTGATGGTGTCCTCCGGCCGCAGCAAAGTGAACATGGTCTGAAGATGTTTCTGAAGGTCACCTGGAGAGAAAGGATTTCAACATTCTTATTAGTTTTAGTTTCTTTTCCACATTCCATTAATAGCATTTAGAGGTAGACGTAGCACCCAACACAATGTATTATTGACCCTGGGTAAAGTTTGCAGTTCATTTAAATTTATTTCAGATACTTTTCTGTCGCTTTTTATAGTAATATGTGTATTTCACATCACAAAGTTAAACCACACGTAAACGTAAAAGACTGTCTTTATTCACAAAGATAGATAATAAAAAGAACATAATGGCTTTCATGTTTCTCACATGTTCAAACTTTGTTGTAATGGTCAAGAAGTATTAGCATGTTGTAAATGGGGGTTTATATAATATTCATCAGAGAAGTGGACCACCACATTGCGTGCAGCAGTGAACTGGCTGCACTTATTTTATTAGCTTTGTTGTGAAACAGCTTTAGTGACGTTAACACCAGCTGTTACTGATGATGCTGAAGAGGAATGTCCATTTGTAACTCACTGTACTACTTAATCTCCTTCTATTCATTTCTGAGGCTTAGAATCATACTTCCTAAGAAGAGTAGAGGAGTGGCTGCTGCAAATATTGTTTGTGTGTTTAATTATTTACCTGTGTGCTTGTTCCTGCGTTGGCTGATACAAGGTGCAGAGTTAGGAGTGGGGCTATTTCCTCTGGGAAGGAACAGAGCTGCCCCCTTTACAGTGAGGAAACTCTCACTGATACTGAAAGGAAAGAAAATGGAAAAAAAAACATGAACAGAAGCCTCAAACACAGGGACACCTGCCGAGTCAACTGATCATAGTCTAGTCTTTCTACTAACTTACTCAACTATAAAATAGTACTTCATTTGTTCATATTGTCTAATACAAGCTGCCCCAACTTGTCATTATAAGCATAAAAGGGGGACAAGAAACAGACAAGTGTCTGGGCTTATGTCACAAAGCTCCATTCAGTTGGCCTCTGGTGGACCGGCTCCCCAAATCAAAGCTGACAGACTGACTCAAGAAACTAAGATCCAAGCCCCAATGTGAACTCAGAACACAATGTTCTCTGCTCCTCCCCACAGCTGGGTTTCTCACACAACACAACACTAACAGCTGCCAGTTAAGAGGGATGTGGGGATTGGGAGGAGACTGGGGTTCTAAGAGGGAAGGCAAAGCAAGGAACCTCCTCAAGGGTTGAGGAGAGATAAGGCCAGCACATAGCGCCCCACACCAAAGCAGGCTGTATCAGCCAGGGTTATTTTTCTCACTGGGACACTTAATTATATTAAATGTGTCTGAGGTCACTTCATTGGCCAGTAGGACACATAAATAGAGGTCAGTGTTTCAAGTTAATACAATTGAGTGTGTGAGAGCGCTTCATGGTGCTTTCATATATACACTAACCTGAGTCACACCAGGGACCAATGAAACACGTTAAAAAGACTTGTGCAGCTACTTTATAGCTAAATGAAGCCCATTTCCCATTGGTGAAAAAACCCACTAACACTAATTTTTTGCTTAGTGGGAAAGGTTACAATCGGCATTCAGACCTGGGTCAAATGACTCTGCAGTAGACCTGGTTAATTATCGGCTCGGCTCTGATGGGCAATGATGGGAACACAAAACCTGGGTCGACATGCTAATCTTTGCCCCCTTTCCGGCGCGATGCTATGACGCACATCAAAGTTCCGGCCACTGTCGCACACAGAAGCACACCATACAACTGTGAATTTGTTCTTTGTTTCGTGCAAAATGCAGCAACATTGGTAAGACAACAAGATTAAAGAGCTTCTTCTGATACGCAGGGAAGAAGAAATAATGCGATAGGTTTCTGGCACTATTGTTTACTAACCCTATTTCCAGCGCGTTTGTGAGGTCAGATAGTGATGCAGCAAAACAGAGACCGAGAGGAGTATACTCGACCGGTAATGGGAAAACCAGCGTCAATGCACTAAATTTGGTGGGAAAGGGGTTTAACATGCAACGGTGCATTAAAACAACTTCTCAGCAAGAGGTCTGACACCAGCAGGCAATGGTGCTCCTTTATTAAGAGGATGCAGAGAGCATAAAACATCACTACTCCTCGAGAAAACCTGCATACTACATTTTTGATCAGGGTTTAAAGTAGGACTTGTTACCAAGGAGAAATACATAATTGTCACAATAATACATTGGATTTTTTTTGATAGCACAATTTAAAGCTACTGTGAGGAAATTTTATTTTGTGTCAATTTTGGCGACTCCTGTGGACAAAGTGTTACTTCCGTAGGCATCAGTATTAATTTCAAAAGCAGCTAAAAACTCCCTACAGGAGCTTAAATCTGCCATAAACTTAGTCCATCTAGGAAAAGGACAGCCAGTCAAACAATTGGCTATTTTGTTTTGATAGATCACTGGGTTTGAATAATCTATCTCATCTTCAGCAGCAGGCTGCAAGTATACACTCAATGAACCCAACTTGTAGTTCAGCTGGATCAAAAGTTCTTCTGTCTCACAGTGAAAGCAAAATAAAAGCCAGTGCAGTCTCCCATTTAGGCTTCCTGTGATCCACTTTTTCTCTGTAACTTTATCCTTTCATCCTGCCAGCCATCCAACTGTCCTTCCAATGTTTTGCTAAGATTATTGATGTAAAGGATCAGGAGACAAAGACAGCAAATACAGAGAGAAAAATAAAAAACTCAGCCTTGTGCCGAGACCTTTTTCCCATAACCCACCCAAGCTTGACCCAGCAGTTTCATCTCTCTCTACCTTCTGTCCCTTTCTCTATTCTGCATTCATCACAAGTTTGTCCTACTTTTAGTTTTCTGTCTCTATCTTCAACTCCTGCTGTTTCATATCCTACAGCTCTTAATCAGACTAATGACCAGGTATAGCAGTAGTATTCTGTCTTTAATATGGCATTGGTACTCTCCCTTAGAATCACCCATGGAAGGCCTTACACGTGCATGCAAACATGCACTTTTACTCCTGCTCAGAGACACACTGACTACATGGAATTTTAGCCAGACGGTTAAAGAGGGGGGGGCTGTGAACAGCACTCAACCGCAGCTTCTAAAAATACAGTAGTCCTTTAAAAGTCACAGCTATTGATAGGCTGCATTTAGAAGAGCATGTGTGACTTACTGTACAGAGAAGCTTCTCTTTGACAAAGCCCTCTTGCAAAAGTTTAACACTGAAGCAGGCACAGACATACAACAAGGTCTGTCTAGCAGAGATATACACTAACAACCACTGATTACACTCTCTGGCTGCAACAGTTAGGTGATTAGTTGATTAGAAATCAACAGAAATTTAACAGTATTTTGAAGAAATGAATTAATTAAGTAATTCTGAAGAAAAATTGTACACACACAATAGTGCTAGCTTTATAAATATGACATTATAAAGGTTAGGTATTTAATGTTGGTTAAATAATACAAGGAATCAGAAATTTCATCCCACATATTTTAAATAGTATTGTGATATTTCATAATGAAAATAAATGGTAGTTGCTAGCCTATTCCACACGCAGACAACAACGGTGAACCTCTCAGTGAAGTCCCTGTCATGATGTTAACATCTGTCAACTTATGTTATACAGCTGCCTCTTAACTGAATTGATTTTAACTGATAAATGTGTCATGTTGTTCTCTATAAGACTGATAGACACAAGCCAGAAAATGTCATCAGACTCACTGATGTTAAATGCCTACAAAGATGGATCAAGGAAGTGGGGGAATGGAAAGAGGGCAATTTCAAGAGCTTTAACCAAGTTCAGTTGCCTTTTGGATTATCAATCAATCATCGGTCAATTTGTATTTATGTAGTGTTAAATCATAACCAAAGTTATCTCAAGACACTGTACCGTAAAAAACTGGCTTAGACCGTCTTCTTTCTTATAGGATACTATTAAACTTTGCATTACCATGACCTGGATGACTGAGAACCTTCACAGACAGGGCAATGAGGTAAACGAAATTGGACTTGTGTGAATAAGAGGTGGGCAGTAATGGATGATAAAGAGATAGAGAAAGACAACCCAGTCAGAATGTATAGCGTAGAGTATAGAGTGGGGAAGGTCATCTTTTGGCATTAAGCCATTCCAGGCTTTGGGCAAAAGGGAAGCAGTAAGTACTTGTTAGGGCAACAGCAACAGATACAATCATCACTATGTAAGGACCACTCTACATAGTGGCCAGATAACTCTGTGACCCCCCATCCTACCCATGTCCATATTAGTCACTCTCAGGAGGAGAGAAAGATAAATATAGGGCCCAGATCTATGCAGGGCTTTCCCCACTAAGGCCTTACTAGTTCACACCCAAGACAAATACAGCCCATGGGAAAGAAAAGGAGTTAGCTGATGTGTGCGTGTCTTTGATGTCAATAGGTGCACATTAGTCCCTGCTAGTCAGTGGCGCAGAACTGAAAGAACAAAACTGCTAACCACAATATCAGAGTTCAGTTTTTGCCAGGCTTCTTTGTCGCATGTAATCTCACTCACTTACACTGATGTCACACTCCACTTTAATCACATTAATTTTCTCCTGAAAATAGGTTCAGGACACATTTTGTCTTTGTATGTGCTTGAAGAATTTGCTTAGCGTTTAACGACTTCCAGTCAAGACATCCTTTTCCGCGTGCAGCATTGTTTACAGACATTTTTACAGGGATTTTATCTCAAGTTGAATTTTAGATCTAGAACGGATTGTTAGCTGAACTTGCATGCAGATATCTTTTATAGAGATTAATAAGAAGGTAAATTGTGGTCAGATGACGCCGCAGCCTGTTGATACGTGATTGGTCAATATTATTCGCATTACAAGCGCAGTACAAACGGAAACCATAACACTTGCCATACCTAAAATCCATGTCCATGGCAAATAGAGTAAATTAGTTTTTTGGTAATCCTGTGCAGCCCATGGTCCAAGCACCAGCCACCAAAATGAAGTTAACATTCCTGACCCAGTCATGCAAGCTATTTTGAAAACGATTCAGGTAACATTTTAACTAGTCTAGGCAAACAGGTAGCTGCACTGCTGGTCTGATCTCATGACATTTATTGCACCTTATAATACAAACTTAAACCAAGTTATATAGGTTACTTGATTTTATATGATTTTAACCCTTTTTTTAAGTGGCATTGTATGAGGTACTTGTGTCAAGATCAATTAACAACCCATAATGCAGTTTTTTGGTTGGTTTCCTAAATGAGGTCCTACTTTAAGTCCAATTATGTTCTCACCTCAATTGAACCATCCCGTTGTTCACAGATAGAAATAGAGGTGGGGAGCTTCAATGAATGAAAACAACTAACACTCCACGTGCAAAAATAAAACAGCTCCACGTCTACACCGATAATTTTTCTGAAGGAGATTATGCAAAACTAATGCAGAATATTCCATCTACTGTAGACTTTTGTTTGCTCTTCTCGATGGACACTAGATGATACTTTTAGGAACCAGAGAACACAAGGAAGTACTTTTACAGATAGACTGGCCGACAGAGAGACAGGGGGAAACTTCTGTGGTTGAAAGGTGAATTGTTTCCTTCATTTATTTCTTTAGTGCTAGCTTTCCTGAGGGTTGGAAACAGTAGTGCTCTTTGGCAAGAGTCTACATGGTTTATTATATTATACGTAGTACACTAACTATTGATAGATAAGAGCAATACAAAGGAGCAGGGATAAAAACAATCATCAAGCATCATGTAATACAGCCAACAAAACCAGGAAGTCAGCAAATTGCTACATCTGCTGCTATTTACTAGGCACACGTGTCTCCCTGCACACACTATGAGTGTGTCTTGGAGTAACAGTCCCATAAATCTTTCTTATGCAATCTCTATTTTAACAATATTTCCTTAAAAGACGTATTCAAGTCAAAAAGTTTAGTTTATTCAATAACCTAACTGCACAGCACAATTAGAAAGCTGAAATACTAAGCAATCATTAAGCAGGTTGTCCCTGACTTCTCTGAAAAACCACAACTGAGGGCCAGTTGTTATGCAGGGCATAACCAATTACTGACAGCACGAAAATGTTATAAAACAGCAAAACAGAGAATGTGGAAAAAATATATGGATTTTGAGGGAAACTAGTCAATTTAGATTGTATCACTACTCCATCTACCTATCTTAGGTGTTCAAACAATGTCTCAACAAGAAGGGAGGGACAAAAAATGTTTTTTAAATTATAAAGCAATGAGGTGTGTGTGTAAGGTGGCTTCCCTCCATTACATGTGTCTGGACCTGTGAACCTGTGAAACATGTAGGATGATTCACACCTCATGCAGTGCCACTATGTCTTATTAAGGTCAAAAGGGAGCACTAAGATGAGTAAGATCCTGCTACATCACCAGGAAATTAATTTAGCATGGTTGCAAAACAAAAGTTCTGATTACTCAGAAGGTCACAATATTAAAGGTTTGCCCATTCCTTTATAACTAGCCTATCCAAATATATAGACTTAATCTTTAACATTGGTCCATATTTATATGCAGTCTGAAAAGCCTGACTAAGCACAAGAACAATAGGCACAACAATTAAATTCCAAATACAGACGGTAATTTCACTGTTTTAATTGCTCTTTTGGAAGTTAAATTGTGCTTACATGTTGCTGGTGCTGCAAGAGTCTTTTGATAAAATAACACTGTCAGGCCTACTTCATTGCACCTTTACATCCTGTCACATACTTCTATTAATTTTTTCAAATATGTACACATTTTCATACTACGCAGAGTATTAATCCACTGTCACTTTTGAAACTTACAGCTGGTTGATCTGATTTTTTGTCAACACCGCGTTGTCGCTGAAGTAGGGCACCATCTTGGCCCCGCAGCAGGAGCAGAGGCTGACTGCCGACGAGGTGTCGGATCCGGACACCGCGCCGAGAGTCATGCCGGCGTGGGGTGCGCGGAGGGAGAAGATTGTAAGGTGCTCTTGCTCAAGATAAAATCTTTTAGTCCTCTCCCACGGTCATGTGCTCTCAAAATTGCAAATCACTGTCTTCCTTGTAATTTTGTAGTATTACAATAAAAAAATGAAGAAACATTCCGCGAAAAAGGCACCGCAAAAAATTTGATGTTTCCAGTTATTTACTAAGCAGTGCAACTAAGTTTAGCACACAGCTTAAGCGAGTCTTTTGAATATGTTTGTGTATCGTTCCCGAAACATTTTTATCCCAGCCAAAGCTGTACCCTTTACAATGTACAGTAGTGAAACATATGACTCAAGTCAAACTCTCACCGGAGAACTCACAGGAGGGTGGAGTTAGAGGCATGTGGTTTTGGGAAAAGCTTGGAGCCAATGAAGACATCGGGGAAGTATGACCGCCCTTACTACCACCCCCTCTGCATTCACAAGTGAAGCACAACCGATTGTATACAAAACAATGGATACCGTGCACATTGTACTTACCCTACCCCGGCAAGTGACTGTGTCTACTTCTTCCTCGCTGGCTGATTGTGTCAGTAGTACATGAACTGCCAATGATACATGTATAATAAAGTAAATCAGCACTATAGGATCATACATTTTAATTAACATAGGAATATGGAAATATTGTAAGAATCAGATGCTGTCCAACAAATTATTTGAGTGTCACAGTGCAACAGGATCAATCGGGATGCTCATTGAGGTAATGTAATTGTGTCTATTAAACGCACATGGGTTTTTGCTTTAGTAGTCCAGACTCAGCTGCTGTGGCAGCAGGCCTTTAACAAAGGGAACTAATATAGAGCTTTTCTTGTCAAGTTTGGTAGATACGACCCTTCACATGAGGGTAGTCAGAGGTTATGAAGATCAAATGAACTGCATAGCCTAATAAACATTCTCTATTCTACTGACATGTCAGGATATAGGACCATTAGCAGCACACAAGGCTTTGTTTTTAAAATGAATTTTTGGATGTCATCATGTTAACAATGCTTTACATTCCCATGAGGCTTAACCTATTAGAAAAGACAATTTAAGGCAGCAGATGACTGTGTGTGTATGTTTTAACATTACACTCCACGTGATCTGCCTAGAGCTGAATTTTTAATCACTTATAAAACCAACACACCAACAACTGTACTGCTGTCACAACAGTACGTTTCACCATCCTTTTGACACCTTTTGCATCACAAGGAAAGCTGCTCAATGATTCCTGCCAGCAACACAGCGTCTCTGCTGCTCTTGTCATTTGGTTCCGATTAGTGTTGTCAATTTTACCAGCACTCATTAGAAACTGATTTGTCTCGGGGCTGTGAACATGATTTTGTTGTTGTGTTTAGTTGAGCCATGGACAAGTTGCACAATCTTCTTCTGCTATATGTCTTCCCTTGTTACTTGATGAGTAAGGAAGAAACATGCAGGTCCAGGCACTAGTTAGGAAGTGATGTACATTATATTTAAGTGTGCAAGTGTGTGAATGAACTCACCATCCTGCTACCTCTTTGGTAGCTATATATATATATATATATATTCATTTTATTTTTAAATGTATTTCTCTTAATATGTCTCTTTTACCATCCTCATCTTTCATCAACCTCTGTCTCCTCTCTGCTGTGATATTTTGTCCTCTTGGTTTAACTTCATACTGACTGTTTTTGCTTGGTTTGTCAAAAATATTTGTAATCTCTAGTTTTTAAAACATGATATAGAAATAAAGTAGTTATTAATATTATTATTATTGGTTAGTGCATTAAGCAACCTGTATCCTGACTGAATACTAAGTTTGAGATGGACTAGAGTAATAATACAGTTATACGCACCAATTGACTCTGTAGTTCACTTAGCCCAGGGGGCTATTTCACAAAAGCAGAATTCAGAAATCCAGGATAAGAGAAAAGGCGAGGATTGACCTAGCCTAGTTAGTGCATCCTGGTTTAATCTGTTTCACGTAGATCAAGCCAGGCTGAACAGGTGCAACTAGGTCAAGCCAGGTGTAAGTAATTCTCATAAATGTGCGTTCACAGTTTTCTTCAAAGACCACGGGGCTGATCTCAGATTTACTCATGCTGAAATGGAGAAGACGCATGCAGCATACTTCACACCCATCGAGCAAGAGCTAGGAAGTTTATGAAGTGGTGAAACACATAATATGTAAAAAAGGAAACACCGCTACTATAATAACACAATCAGAAAACACAAGGCAGACTATTGCAGATTGACTGTGTTGTTTTTGTATAACACAGATTGACTACGGCAGTCCTACGCTGCTTTATTCACATAACAGTACGAGGCTGTCCCATAACTTTTCTACACTCTGTTAATTCCCCAGACTCCCCCGAGCCTTAGTGCCACGTAGTTGCACAATATTGTAACTGCAACTGCATTACACCACAGATTGAATGTGTAAGTAGCCTAAAAATGACCAATACATTCACCAACCAATGCTCTTAATTAAAACCATCATGGTTATGAAATGCAAGGAATTACTTGTCATTTGCCTTAAAATAAGCAACGGAAGTTAATGTTACTCAGGAAATTTACAGCCATTTCGGATCAACAACTGCAATAATATATTCATCAAACTTCTAACAACAAAATTAACAATAGTCATTATAAGCCCAATCAGTACTATCACAACAATAATTATGAAGATTTTAATGTCACAATGTTAAAATAATAACAGTAGGGTAGTTAATTAATTTTCATGAATTCTGAAAGGAAATGGCCATGTCAAACTTTGTGTCACCTTGGTGCACAAGCCATTTTGGTCACAAAACCTACATTTCGTACACAAATTACTGGCTGTATAAATTTTTGGCCCAAATACAATCTCTTCCTTTTCAATAGTGGGAAACTTATATATTGTCCATGTAGTTACAAATTTACAACAGGGAGTATGCCATGTGGCATCCAATGTTAAGTGTAAATGCGGGGAATCGCGTATGAACTTAAAGAGGCATGTCTCCACCAACTTTGCTCTTAGCTTGCTATGTGTGACTGAATATCACATTTCTTGTTCTTTGAATAGCAGACTCATTAAATGCTTTGCCAGGTGAACTTGCCCTGCTTGTATGCACTGTGGTCAAAGCTGATGCATGAGTCTCTTACAAGACTACTTAACAGTGCAGGAAAAGACTTGCACCGCAAATTACTTTGAGCAGTCAGATGTCAGAATGTAACTGGTTTAGTGTGTTGTGGTTAAGCAATGGATAATGTAAATTCTCACAGAGAAGTTTTTCTTGCACCAAACAGATTCTCTTTTAGTTATTTAGATCACTTGAAATTCAAAAGAAATATATTCCTTTTTATTATTGTCCAAAACAAACAGCTTATACTAAAACAGAAACGTTGGTAGCTTAAGCTTCTAACCAAACACTGAAGCACACTGAAAGCAAGGACTGTTGTAATTTCAAGCGAGTCATTACAGGTGTAGGTGCGCTTTAATAAAGCTATTAGGTGGGTGAAAGATTTATTATTGGAAATTTAAATAAATTGACCATACAGTGTGAATATATCTTGTAATTCTGCTACCCAGCCATGAGATATCTCTGCAAACAGTCACAAGAACAGTCGGAAGCATCTCTTTCGTTCACCAGTCATTCTGCCCATTTAAGGACTTATTTAAAATAAAGCTTCAGATGTTGGTTTTCTAACTCTGGATAGAATAAAAAAGTTTCTCCACCAATGTCCTTGACGGTCAATCCTGAGGCTGCAGTCTGCGGCAGAGATTCATTATTGCACTGTAACATTATACTTCATTGGTGTGGTGCAGGGGGTATACAGACAGCTGTTTCTGTGTGTCTGTGTGAAAGAGATGTTGACAGAGAGAGGGAGAATAAAAGGGAGAGTAACAGGATATGACTCAGTCAGTTAAAAGAAAAAAGAGACAAAGATTCGGGAGAAGAGGGAAAACTCTCATATATGACAAATATGACAGTACTGTGAAGGCCAGAGTGTCCCTCAGTCTCAGTGGCCCCTATACAATGTTTTGGTTTTATACTGCTGCTTGAATCCATATGCAGGGTGGGGCAAACACCATTCATTGGACCTCAGCCCTTATGTAATGCACATTAGGGGTCACTCAGCTAGATTCCTGGCTGCGGCTTAGTTGCAAGCATGTGTGTTTGTGTGGATTTGTGCCAACGCTGAGCAAATGGCGAGCAAGGTAACAGAGCCAAATGGTAAAACAAGCCTACTATGATTTTGGGTGTATGGGGCTAAAGCTCTGTGTATGTGTATGTGTATGTGTGTGTGTGTGTGTGTGTGTGTGTGTGTGTGTGCACGCATCTGTGAGTATGACATCACCAGCTGCTCTGTTGTATTACTTAAGAGTTAATTAGGACCACATGTCTTTCTTGGCACTATCATGGTGTTTTAAGTTTGCTGGACTGATGTCACCAAGTTTCAGTTTTCAGATCTGTGTTACATAGCATCAAATATTTTGTAATATTTCCCACTTTGGATTAAACTCACTCAACTTTGATCCAGGCCGATCATAGTTACTCAACATGAGGCACTCGGGTTATCTGTTGCCTGTTGCAAACATAAACTGATATTATTATCATATGGTTTATTTGGGTTTATGATATTATTAGGCAAATTAAGTCATGTGTCAGAGCAGTTGCCTGTATTATTGTGAGCAGGATATTTAAAAAACTTGGGAACACATTGCAGTGAAATTAGGCAGAAGCTGATTATTTTCTGGTGTGAATCCGTAAACAGGTGTAATGCAGCAAGTCTGCAAAACAAAAGTTCATCTTTAACCTTAGAGGACAAAAAACATCTTTGTATCACTACATTCGGTGTTCTTACATGTTAGATTCAGTAAAATCACACGGCTACCACCCACCCCTACATACATCTGCTTCATTTGAAGGTCCAGAAATGCTGACTTTAGCTACGTACATAACTACAAAGAACACTAAAACATGTTTTTAACTTTAATTGGTTCAAGGTGCTGCTATAAATCAACTAACTAATATTATATTTGTAAGCCAATGAGCATGTATGCAGAATTTAAATTTCCTCTACCTGACAGTGAGCACATTATACTGCTGTGTGAATGAGCTCAGGACTGGACCTCATCTGACCTGTCTAACGATTCTAGACCATTGGGACCTCATGTAGTATGGAGAGGGGTCAAAAACATTCATGAATGAAATCTGAGAGTGATCCTGGGGCAACTGCCAAAGCCCAAGAAAAAAAAAATCAATCTCTTTCTGACCAAGTGGAATTCTGCCCTGAGACAACACGAGAACAAACTGTCAGAAAGCTCTTTTAAAAGTCAGACTCTTGTTGTTGATAAGGGTTTTTGACAAACATCCTATAGATTTTGCCCAATTCAAGTTGGACCTATTTTTGATGTCTACCACCTCCTAATCTCTATTTACAGATTCTACATAGTCGGCATAATCTTCATTGTAGAATCTGTAGGCAGGGACGTGGATTTCCGGTACAACAAGTGTTCTAGTTTCCGTTTGAACTAAGCTTGTAGTCCGTAATATTGACCAATCACATATCAGCAAGCTGTTGCGTATGCAAGAAAAACAGTCTGTGAGGAGAGCAAAAGCAGGCGGAATGTAACCCACCATAATGCCATCCTTGATCCCATTTGCTTCTTATTAATCTCTATAAACAGACATCTGCATGTTAAGTTCAGCTACCAATCAGACTCAACTAAACATTATAGGAATATACTGTATGATTTAATTCTTAATGCAGTGTCTCAATTCCTGCCATATTAATTGTATAGGCTTGCTGTTCCACTCCCTGTTTAATGATTGCATGTTAATGTCCCTGCTGATAGACTGTATCATAGCGTTAATATTTAAAGTGATAAGATAATCTTTCTTAGCAAAGTGAACTGAAAGTGTTCATGCCCATTAGAAGCTGGTTAAATTAGAATATTCAGAAAATAAGGCCAGTGCGTTAAGCTTGTGCTATATTAAATCAATCAAATTCGGAAGAGTGCCGTGACCCAGGATACAGCACAATGACAGAGCCACCTGAGTCATCTCACAGTGGTGATGTCCTTGTCTGTTATGAAGATACAGGTACATATGTCAAAAGCAAAGCATCTACTCCCCCACAACCACCAGTTTGAATCATCAAATCAACTCCAGCTTATCCAACATCAGTGCACTGACCGGAATTGACAAAAGTATTCACAAAAAACATCATTTGAAGCAGCATAAAAACCTATTAAGGAAACCATTAATTTTTTTCCCCATTTCTCACTTGCTTTGTCAGTCCTTTGATGAATTTAAGTACTTTCTAAGGAGGTGAATATAGACTTTACTGACAAATGTGTTTGTATGACAGAAGTGTAAATGGGTACTACTCTAAGCTGGAGAAGAATCTTACTTTTCTAATGGGAAAAAAACAGAAGACTTAGAATGAAATACTTTATTTTACTGGCCAAAGTCTTCATTTAACCAAGACTAAAGGGTATTTTCATTTTGATGGCATCTATACGCTGGTTTTATGTTGACACATAAGTTGACCTTTTGTAGGTAAAATGTGTTTTTCTACACTGCAATAAATCAATGCAACAATTGCATTGCATTAATAAAGGTTCAGCAACCTAGTAGAAGAAACACTGTAAATCCAATGTAATGCCTCCCCCTAGTGGCCTGAATCTCATGTTACAGTTTCAAATGATGCTATGGATTGACAGTGTTAGAAATACTGTAGTTACTCCTAGATACTGGAGACAGGATAGGAGGTGGTCTCACCTCCTGGGCTGGGAGCGATGGTCATCCTCACCACTGCCTGACTCCTGGATAGGTGGACAGAAAAAACATCATTAAAGAAAAGGGGATATTTATTCAATACCTATATCGCTTCACATCTGTCCTGTACCAGCAGCTCAGTATATATCACATTGACCAAAGAGATGCTGAGTCAGACTCAATTAACCTTGCATTTTAAGAGTGCCAAATTGGCTGGCTGGTGGCGTGGCTACATCAAACTTTTCATCTGTGACTTTAGGCAAGGCAGGGCCAGCTTGCTATTTAAACTGAGGCTTAGTGCAGAGACCAGGGTAGGGCTCAAACAGTGTTTTATTTTGCCAAAATGCAACAAGATTTCAAAGGCAAATGTGATACCAGTGTACCATTACACAATTTCAAAGCATAAAATAATGATATATAGGCATGGCAATGGCTAGTATACAATGTACAGGCTGATCACCATGGTTACCAGGCCACCACACGGATGTGTAGGGAGTGGTCTTATAGCCAATAAGAAAAGGGGATTTGGTGTGCTGCTAGGCAGATTACTATACACCACCATTCTGGGATGGCTTCCCTGCTGTGCTAAAGGCAAAATGCTTGCTGTATTAATTGATTGGTCCATTGATATCACAGCTGGGATAAGCTCCCCCTATCCCCCCTCTTAGCACCAGATATCTCACAAGAGCACTCACATGGCTGCATCCCATCAGGCATGGGTCTCATGACAAGCAGCTGGTATCCTCAGCCTGAGAATCTTTCACTGACTTTAAGATACAAACCCTCACTGCTGGCTCTCAAAATCATAAATTAAAACCACCTGCAGCCATTACATGATTTTGACATTTGTTGACCATTTCCTCAGTGATTTTTCCAAATCCATTATACATTATTTGGCCATGGCACCTTGAAAACAGTCAGTCACTGCAAAACATTATGGTTAACACAACATGGTGCAGTGTTTATTCATTATATTACTGGGTGAAGGCATAGGTCTATGGCGGCCATAACACCACCCCCCGCCTGGGTTTGTGTGAATAGCTTAAAGCCAGACGTGGGAAGTCTCAGAGCGATATTGGGGGTAAGAGGACTGTCCCACTGCGTAAAAAAAGGGTCTGACTGGCTTGTCACACTAACCTTCATTCCACGACGCTGCTCTCTCCTCACTTTCGCTCCACTTACCAGTGGTAATTGTAGTCAATTTGAAGATGTTGTGTTAACATGACTGGACATTTGGACACGATTAAGCAGAATATCCCGTGCTTGTTATTATAGCGTAAAAAAAACCATGAATGACATTTACTATTTAATTCAGCTGCAATCAAAGACGTTGTAGTTGAACTGGGTGCTTTTCTGAAATTCCTTTGGGTTTCCAGGGAGGAAGTAAGTTAGCAAACCAGCTATAACAGCTAACATTATCTTAATTATGATACTAAGACAGATAACTTTGTACAAATAAAAATAACTTGCAAGACAAACTGTTACTGTGAGAGGTTACTTTAACACTACAAAAAGAGGCTAGCAGCTAGCCACCAATGAAACATAGAGCAAGCAATGAAAACTAGGCTAACGGTAACTGTAATACTCGTTGTGACAGACCAGCGAAACGGTGCCAAAATACCATACAACTTCACGGACACTTACAGACACACAGGGGCTGGAGGTAGTGCTAGGTGTCGGCGACCGCTGGATGGTGATCAGCGCCATCCCGGCTGGTGCTCTGGTTTCGATCACCTCCGAGATTGAAGCACCGGGAAACCTGACATTATTAGGAGCAGAAACTACAGTACGCCGACTTCCCGAGGTTATTTCTCTGGTCGTTGCTTAGGAGCCCTTCTGGTGTCAGGCTAAACAAATTCAATAGTCATATCCGGTTCTTATCTTTCAAAATAAATGTTGTATCTAGAAAGTTTGCTATTAAATAATACCTTACGAAACAATCCTTTTGAGAATTGAAAAATAGAACCAAGCATTTAGTGTTGATATTACTTATATTAACTGGTTTGCTTGTTTTTATTATCATTCATGACTTTGTATTCAATGATTCGCGCATTATACTTTTTAAGTGGAAAATTCAGCGATTTTATTGTGAAACGTTAATCTTATAACTTTCCATATTTGTTTAAGGGTCAGCGTAATAGGAGTCTGTCTTGCCGGTGTCAGGCGCATGCGTCAGAGCACACAGCTGTCAGACGGATGCGCTGGCAGTCTGGTGAATACTTGCACTCCCGTACATCCAAATGTGACTATACCTTTCGGTCTTTAAACAATAATGCACAACAATAAGGCATACGTGATGCTACCAACCTTTAGGTCTGGTGTGTGTGTGTGTGTGTGTGTGTGTGTATGTGTGTGTGTGTGTGTGTGTGTGTGTGTGCGCGTGCGTGCGTGCGTGCGTGTGTGTGTGTGTGTGTGTGTGTGTGTGTGTGTGTGATTGCGTGTGTGTGTGTGTGACACAGAAACTTTTGATGTGATAGTCCCTGTTTTGCTCTTCCTCTTTTGTTTCTATACAGGATCGGCAGCTAGACCTGATCTTACATCTGTGTTTCCATGTTATCAGTTACCCTTTCTGGGGAGATAAGATATAGGGGAGGGGGTGTGAACGCAGGGGAAGGTGTGTTTGGAAGACAAGAGATTGTTGGAGGGGTAAGACGGTGAAAGATGAGAGGACATACATAGCATCCGTAGCCTTATATCAAGGAGCCTTGAAAATCTCTAAGTAGTTTTCAGGAAAACAGCAAATACCTTTACATTTTTAATGGTCAATACATATTACGAAAAGAGAAAATAGCCTACGTTGTCAGTGTTGGAGACAGAAGGTGTAGAAGGATGTTAAGCTGAGTCTAGTCTAGGAGGATGGGAGGGTCATATTAATTCCTGTCATTGCATAATCTGGGTCATTGACTCCTCCTCCTCTCCCCATCCCCTTCATTTTACTTCCTTTCCCCTATTTCTCCCCCTCTATTGTGTTTTTACTGATAATTCAATAGCCATTGAAAACTAGAGAGGGGGAACAGAGAGTAAGAGTGAGAAAATTAAAATAAAATCAGCATTGATTAAAGCGTACCTAGGTAATGTTCAGGGAAAAAGCAGAGGCAATGCTGCACTTGTAGAGTTTGAAAGATAGAGAAAAATATAAGAAGATTGAGTGTGGCAGCGGAAGCAGAGAGGGAAATAGAGATAGACCTTAATAGAAATGACTGCAAATAAAAGAGTAACAGAAGGATGGATGACTTTCACACCGTCTTTCCATACCTGCAGTTTGGGTGTAGTCAATTTGGCCTTACTTACATTTGATGTGTATGAGGGAGCACCTGTCCATATAAATCTACCTACATAATTGTTTTATTAGCTGTGAGAGAATATCTTTGCATTACAAAAATGAAGACAAATGTCTGCATGTGTGTATAGGCTATAACAATCCGGCAGAAGTTAGAGTTGGTGTGTCTACCTTCTTGGTTGAAAACACATTTTCAAACCACATTCATCAGAAAAAGGCGGATGACAAAAGAGCAGCTGAGGAGACTCATAGAGAGGTCAAAAAAGAAAAGGAGAAAAATAGATCCTCTGCAAGACCAGGCGGAGAGAGAGATAGTGTGTTGGAGAAAAGAAGATTAGGATTAGAGTAGAGGATGATTCTAGCGTCAAGATAAAGACAGTGGCAATAAAGACAATTCTACATGTAATTAATGCTCTGCTGTCCATAAAAGATAATATCACAAACAAGTGAGACAGAAAGTGAAATAGTTTGGTTAAATGTTGTAAATTCTGCTCATCATTTCCTACATGGCAATGACAGTTTAATGTGAGCAGTTATTAAATAATGTACAACTAAAAACGTCCCTTTATGTACAGTTTATCCATCGATTTCATCAATGTGTCATCCATTATAGTCTGGGTTTGTCAAAGGCACCAGATGTAAATGGTAAATTGACTGCACTTATATAGTGCCTTTCTAGTATTCTGACCACTCAGCAAGCTTTACACTACATGTCAGAATTTTTTCTTAAACACATTTATACACAAATGACTTTCCTAAGCAGGACTCATCATTATCTTATGCACTCTCACATCGATGGCTATCTTAAGGACATTTCAGTATGCACACTGGAGGAGCCAGGTATCATACTGCAGATCTTCCAATTAGTGAAAGATCTCTTCTGACTCCACCCTGATCCTTGTTTTTATGAGTCCGATCCCCCTAGTGGCTGGCAGTGCCAAACCAAGCTACTCCAGATCTAATGACATGATACGCCTTAACTCCAACAGGGGGGGATATCACGCCATAAAAAATCAGCTGAAGATGGAGACGGGGATCTTGATTTTTGTTTTTTGTTGTTTAAATGGCATATGAAAGCTCTTAATGAAGATATAAGAATAAGCCCCTGAGATTATGGAGCATTTCAATGTAGAAATACAAATTGAATATGTGTTGTTTTATATTTATGTCTGTTTCTTTTTTGTATCTATCTATTTATGCATTATTATTATTTCATGAATTAATTTTTTAATATATTTATTATTATTATTTAAATTTTTTCATATGTAAAAATGGGTAATTTGATCTGTTGACCAACATGTGACAACGTTCATGTCAGCTTTTCTAGGTTGCAGTGGTCTGTTAACAGATTCAGCCAGTGGTTTATTGAAACTTTAGTTCTGTTTTCCAGTTGAGTAAAATAGTTTTCTTAGCCACCATTTATGCTATCAGGATGAAAGTTTGTAAATGTTAAAATTGTGAGTGAGGAGAGATCACCCTAGAGAGAAATTGAGGGGGAGAGGGGGATGCTGAGGCTGAGGATCTTGGACAGCTCTCCCATGACCTTCGACCAAAACCTGTGAACTGGTGAGCAGAGCCAGAATGCATGGAAGGGGCTGTCTAAGCAGTGGGACATATTGTACATGTGTTGCTATCTGTGAGGCCCATAAGGTGCATT
The DNA here is from genome assembly GCF_022749685.1 of Semicossyphus pulcher. NCBI lineage: Eukaryota > Metazoa > Chordata > Actinopteri > Labriformes > Labridae > Semicossyphus > Semicossyphus pulcher. Next base: position 22,585,385 of record NW_027211692.1, read on the forward strand.
TTGTGAGTGGTGATGTGTAATCTGTGAAGGATCTTGTATCGAATTAGTTGAATTTTCGAGTTGTATGACATGGAAAATGTATTGTTGCATATGGCTTGCCAATTGATTTATTGTTTTGTTTTAATTGCCCTCAAATTAACTGTGTGATCCCTTTCACCACTCACCAACCTTACTTTCATTGTCGGTAAGAAAAAAAAAGCAGCATGATGGCAAAGGAGATTATCCACATGTTGCCCCTTCAATCCCCATGAAAGGGCATGAGACTGCAGGGCCCCCCTGTGCACACAGAAATCACGAGGGACCTGATATATATTATCAGGTAGGGAGCCCTCACAAAAAAAGCCATTTAACATTCTTCCATAACCAGATTTTGCACCAAAACTCCAGAAGTAAACATCCTGTGCACGGTGGAAACAGTATTGTGGCTCAAGCCTTTGGAAATTTTATCTCTCTGGGTAATGACAAATCCAAGGCCCATCCTGTTTTTTCATGCCTTCACTGGCCGTGACACAGCAAGCTGATTGGCTGGTTAGCTGGTTAGCTGAGGCTTAAAGAAACGGTCAAAATTTGTGCTTGTAACTTGCTTGTAACTTTAGGGTCACACATTCAGATAGGAAATTTGTGTGTCTGTAACTAAGACTTTGTGAAATCTGAAAGTTGAAAATATTGTGGCACAAATTCTAAGTACACATACACAAACAATTTCTACAGCTACAAAAGCTTTTTTACACATTTGCACAACTTTGTCATTTTACGCATTCACAAACTTAGATACTTGCATGTAAATTTCGTCACAAGCTCACAAAATGTGAAATACAACTGCGGACTGTGAAATTATTTGTGAACTTTATTTTGCAAGCTCAAAATCTTTTTGACCATTTTTGAACTCTTAGTATGCTTAGTAACAGAGTGCAGTTTGAATGAGACAGGCACATCAGGATGAGAGTTTCCTGTTCGTCAGAGGTCAGCTGTTGTACAGAGTTATTGCCTTGGGCAGGAAAAATTTTCTGTATCTGTCCTTGTGACAGCGAAGCTGCTCCAGTCTGTTGGAGAAGGTGCTCCTCTGTCTGTCCAGCAGGTGGTAGAGAGGGCGGTCAGGGTTGTCCATGATGGTCAGATGAACAGTTTGTTCAGTGACCTCCTCTCTGCCACCTCAGTAAATGAGTCCAGTTTGCAGCCGATGACAGAGCCGGCCTTCTCAATCAGCTTGTTGAGTCTGTTTACATCTCTGGCTCCGATGCTGCTTCCCCAGTAGACCACAGCAAAGTACAGTGCACTGGCCACATCAGACTGATAAAAGATCTCAAACATCCTTCTGTACACATTGAAGGACCTCAGCTTCCCCAGGAAATAGAGTCTGCTCATTCAGTCTGTTGTCGAGGTTGACTCCCAGGTACTTGTACCCCTCCACCATGGTCACATCCTCTCCTAGAATACACAGCGGTGGTGAAGCCATCCTCCTGATGTCGTTCACCATCTCCCTGGTCTTGGTCAAATTTTTTGAACTTTGAGGACTTTTATTGTTTTTCCAATATGGATACCTGCCTAATAATAATACATCAGTTACTTTTGGCCACAGACGGCAATTTAGTCAAGAAAGATGTAGAAACAGATTTAGCACAAAGATTTTGCAGGAAACAAACAGAGGCCAAAGACTATTCCAGTTAACATGCATAATTGTAGACCTAGACGTTGGGACAAAAGAAGAACAACAAACAAACATATGTACATGCACAGTGCATTCACGCTCAACATACGAACATTTGATCCAGAAGATGCAGCCCCGGGCACATGGACTATGCATTCACACTATTTGGACAATTAGACTTAGCCTTCTACTCCGGGATTAACTGGTGTCAACTTGGTTGCTATAGGGAAAAAAGTTTTCTGTTTGTCTGGAGATGGTAACATGCTAAACAGCACAACAACACAGGAACTGACACTATAGCTAATAATCAAATAAAATAAATAATCAAATAATAAAGACAATCTTTATTGATCCTCCATTGGGGAAAATAACTTGTTACAACAGCTCAGAAAACAGTAATAAATAGTATATACAAACAATAATAGTGATAGTAATGATAGTAACAGCACAACAAAAAATAAATAAGTAATAACAAATATAACAATATAAAAATTAAAATGAATATATACTGTATATATGTGTGTATGTGTGTGTGTGTGTGTGTGTGTGTGTGTGTGTGTGTGTGTGTGTGTATGTGTGCGTGTGTGTGTGTGTGTGTGTGTGTTAAAGAGTCTGACTGCAGATGGGATAAATGACCTGCGGTAGTGCTCCTATTTGCAGGTTGGGTGTAGTAGTCTGCTGAGTCTGCTGCTGAAGGAGCTGCTTAAGGCCCCCACAGTCCCATGCAGGGGGTGCATGATGTTGTCCATGATGGATGTCAGCTTGGCCAACATCCTCCTCTCACCGACCTCCTCTATGGAGTCCAGAGGACAGAACCGGCCCTCCTGATCAGTCGGTTCAGTCTCTTCCTGTCCCTCTCTGTGCTCCCTCCTTCCCAGCAGACCACTGAATAGAAGACTGCAGACACCACCACAGTGTCGTAAAATGTCCGTAACAGAATCCTGCACGCCCCAAAGGACCTCAGTCTCCTCAGCAGGTGCAGACGACTTTGGCCATTCTTGTACAGTATGTCTGTGTTGTGCGTCTAGTCCAGTTTATTGTTGAGGTGAACACCCAGGTATTTGTAGGTCTTCACCCTCTCAATGTTGATGTTCACCGGTGCAGTCTGGGTTGTCTTTCTGTGGAAGTCTATCACCATCTCCTTCATCTTGCTAGTGTTGAACTGGAGATGGTTGAGCTCACACCAGTCAACAGTCTGTGATGACCTCCCTGTATTCCTGTTCGTTCCCCTCAGATACACAACCAACGATGGCTGTATATAACTTTATAACTTCTGGAGGTGACAGCTCCCGGAGTTGTAACTGAAGTCCGATGTATACAAGGTGAAGAGAATTGTTCAGGATGATCCTCTCCATGGTCTTCATCAGGTGAGAAGAGATCTTTTTTTTGACTCATGTGATAGGTACATTATGTGTGGTTGCATATGGGAATCTGATGCAGACCATAGACTGGATAAGACAACTCACATAGCAACTCCCTTTGGTTTGTGAACTGCTGTTTTGAAGCCTTAAGTTTGGCATTATAAGATGGCTATGTTGGTTTTTTGAAGCCCAAGGTGATACATTTGGAATAGAGGTTGGAGAGTAAAACAAGAGCAATACAAAAGCAAAATTGTTAATTATTATTATGCTGCCAATGCCCTAGGCTAATTGATTAGCTGGCAAATTATGTATTTAGTAGCCTTGTTTTCGTGAATAAGATTCTCATTGTGATGGCAACATACCAGAGTTGGTTATTTTTTTGACTAAAAAAGTTTGTAAAATGTAACAATTTGCGTTACATTTCAAAATATGTCCAAAAAAGCTGAATGACTTAAAATCTGAAGTCATTATAATTACCCCCTCTGGCCCCATCAAAAATATGTGTGCAAAGAGGCCTGTAACCTTGGGGTAACTTTTGACTCAGAGCTATCTAATGAGACCCAGGTGACCAAAGTCACTACTTTGCTCAGCTGAGACAATAAGTCATTCTTTTCCTCTGCCGACTTAGAAAAGGTCATCCATGCATTTATTTCCACCAGACTCGACTATTGTAATGCACTTTATTCTAGCATCAGCAAGCGTAAAATCCAAAGACTACTAATTAATTCAAAACTCTGCTGCCATGCTTTTAACATGAGACCATATTACACCAGTTCCGGCTGTGAGTTTTATTATTGATTTTAAGATTTTATTGCTTGTTTTTAAAGCCTTAAATTGCCGGGCTTCAGCTATATCATAGAGCTGCTAACTCCCTAATAGCCTGACCGCTGCCTGAGGTCTTCTGGCAGGGCCCTATTAGTGGTTCCTAAATCTCGACTGGTCACTAAAGGTGACCGAGCCTTTGCAGTTCGATACTCACGTCTGTGGAACTCCCTGCCTGAAGATCTCAGGCAGGCAAACTCAGTGTCCTCTTTCAAATCTCTTCTTAATACTCACTGCTATCGTCTTTCTCTTAACTAGTGGCTTTGTTTGACCTTTTTACCATGTTTTGTTGGGATCTTATTTATTTGTTTGTTTGCTTTCACTATTTGCATTGTTTTTAATTATAAAGCACTTTGTAACTTGCTTTTGAAATGTGCTATATAAATAAAGTTGTTACTATTAATTCTTATCAATTAGACTCTGTGTGGAATTAACTCACTGAAGGCAGAGGCTGCTATGCAAAGGGACAATTTGCCCATCAAGAACAAATCTAACACATTCAGACACTAATGGCTATGCTTTTTGGGAGAAATTTGGGGTTCAGTGTCTTGAGGACACTTCGACATGTAGACTGAGGGAGCTGGTAATCAAACCGACAAGATGTACCTGGTGTTTATTTGACATCACATAAAATGATATATGAGTAATGGAGTAAATGCATGTTAGAGTTCCTATTAATGATCCTTTCATTCTCTTTGTCTACTTATGTTTCTCACCTCCTCACCTGTAATGAAAATCCAACAGATCAAGGATATCTCAGTGTATCCTGGCAACATTTATATGAAATATGAAAGCAGGCAAAGAAGGCAAAGAAGCAAGCAATGGAGAAAAGAGAGAGAGAGAGAGAGAGAGAGTGTGTGTCAGAGAGAGAAAAGGGCCTCCTCTGCGGAGATAAGAATGTATTCTCCCTTCTTGCAAAATGAGTTCATAAGGGGAGTGAGAGACAGCCACTGCTGGAAATCAAGGTTTCTCTGTGATAACGGCCAGAAGCGACAGATTGGATGGGAAAAAAAGAGTTTCATTTCCTGTTCTTCAGAGGCAGTGGCAGTATCAAGGGATCGGCAGAAAGGCTGGGGAGAGGGGAAAAAAACGAGAGACGGAGAGGACAGACAGAGCAAGTTAAAGAGGTAAATGTCAGGATTTGTTGTCAAAAAAATGGAGAGACCATCTGGATTCCTTTCAAAAATTATTTTAATAGACAGCTATGGGAGAAAGACAGAAAGAGAGTTCAAAGATATTTCAAACTCTGGTGTTTTGGGAAGTGAAAGTCAAAGTGAGCTGCTGCAATGAAGTAATAAAGTGATCACAGTGCAAAAGGGATTTCTCAAAAATACAGCACCCATAGACACTTCTGAGAAAGAGACACACATAAACACACAAACACCCAGGTTGCCAAAATTAATATATGAAAGAAAAAATAAGACGATACGAGAGCTGGAAAAAAAAACTGAGATGAAATGAGCAGGGGGTCTTGATAAACACCTGATAGTGACATTGGCTGGCTGGCTGGAAGGCAGCTGGGCAGATGCTGAGATGACTGGTGTGCCAGAGGTGGAAGAATACACTGGCTGTGCTACGTTGTTTAATATAGATCTGCCGTGATAAGGCAAGCCAGAGAACTAAGGATGTGTCCATCAGTCAGGGTAAGGGAGCTCAGAGGAAATTGCCACAACAAAGCACACACGCTTACACATATAGGAGACACCCCTGTCACACAATTGTGTGTGTGGATGCACACACAATAATGTGCAAATCAAGAGTTTCATTTTGAACCGTGTGTGTGTGTGTGTGTGTGTGTGTGTGAGTGTGTGTGTCTGCCTGTGTGTGTATATTTGTCCTCCTGATAAGACTTTTAGCTGAAGTTGCTGATTGCAGATTTAATTTGTGGAATTAATCTGTGGTGACAACAAACTGTTGTGTTGTGTGCATACAGTATGTACATATAGCCTATACACACACACAAACATGCAGATATAGTCAGATTGACAGAAATACATGATTCCTCTGGCAGGTTGGGCTAAGCTGTGGTAAACGAAGTTCAGCTCAACACATGCAGCCTTTGACCAGGAAGATACTCTCTTCATAGTGATGTGCCAGTCTACTTTAAAATCAGTCAAGTTCAGACATAACATATTTTTTCATAAATTAATTAAATGTCATTGTTCTTCTTTGTTTATCACAGATGTAGCATCTCATGTCAGATGTGGTCCTGTCTCCCTTGAGTTGTGTACCGAATCTGAGTCAGCAGCGTATTATGCAGTTATTAGAAATAGGTTGTTAGCCACTACAAACACAAAACAGTGACACAGTGACACAGATAGGGAGCTCTATGGAAAGCCCTTTGAGCATCAAAGCAAGATATCGTATAGGCAATAGGGTGCCAGGGTGCCATGTTCTGAGAGCATCTGGCTTGAGCCTCAAATGTTTTGGGTCTTCAGCCACGATTTTAAGGTTAAATGTAAACATACAGCAGGATTGAGAACTTTACTGATAACCTTTCCCTCTTCTCCGCTCTCTACCTCATGCTCACTCAACCACTCACTGCCCACTGCCAAATAACAGCTGAACGAGAGGAGATATGATCAAACAATTCTGCAGTAAACAAGATTGTGATGGAGGCTATATTTCAAATTTTCAATACTTTTAATGTAATTAAGGTGCAGAGAAAGTAAAAACAGCATCAAAATAGAGGTTGTTTATCGAAAGATAGATTTCTTGTACACCATACGAAGGTATAATTTTGTGACATGATATGTTTAACACCTTCCATGGAGTCATGTGAAACTATAAAGCTATCAGGAAGAGTTACGCTAGTTACTTTTTACCATGGTCATGGGCCAGTACTGATATTTGGGAGGGGACACCAAGCCTAATCTCGCCTCGGGCACCAAAATGGCTAGAGCTGTTCCTGCATTACAGTACATGTAAATGAGGATCAATAGATTCTGCTTGTTTCTGTTTTGTTTGCAGGGTGTGTAAAGCAAGAGATTTACAGAATTAGTTCACCAAAATCGAAAATATGGAAAAGTAAGTTCCCTCATCATTTACCTAAACAACTATTTATGATATTTTCAGCTGTATTTTCTGATGTATTGGGATACATTGAGGAAGAAATAATCACAGAAATAAAAGTATTTGTATTGGCAAATGGATGTCTTTGGGGGGAAAGCAGTTATAGTGAGTCGAAGTTCAAAAGTGGGCATGTTGCAAATGTAAATAACTAATGGCAGAGGCTGCTAAATAAAGTGCCACCTGCTATCAGGATTTAATCTAATTGCTTTCACACATACAGTATACTTTACTAACTGCTTAACTTGATGAATGGAAAAAACGAAACAAGGAAGATACATCTTTCGCCTGGCCAAATCATAGAACATGCTTTTCTCTGCTATAGCAGCTTAATAAATTCAATAATTTAATTTAAGTTGACCTCCAATCTTCCAAGTGAGGGACAATCCACTCTACCTTTGATAATCTACCTAAGATTATTGAGCATTTATTTTTGTGTTTAGATCCTTTGAGTGCCCTGTAACTGCAGCATCAATGCATATGCCATGTATATGTGTTTGTACGTTTTCTAAATATCTAAACACTTAGTCCTCAGTTTATCTTTGACGTATTATGAATTGGTCAGTTCTTGTCACTAAATTACTGAAAATGTAAATGTTTAAGAATTTACACAATCACAAATTGCTTTGATTTTTTGAATGCATTTATTTATTTTAACCAGTTTTTAAAGTTAAATAAAAAATAAGCAAGAAAGACTTCAGAGGGTTCAGAACTTAGAATGTAAAGTGATACAGCTCTGGAACTCTTTAAAGAACTCTAAATTTCCTGATGTTATGTTTATACTCAGAAGTGAGGATATTAAGTTTTATTATGCATATTTTATGTTCATTATGTTGTTAGAAGATTGGATGAGTATGTTGACCTTTTAAGTGATAAAATAAAAAATAAAAACTTCTTGTGTACAAAACTTGACTTACAAAATAACTAAAATAATCAACTAACAGATGATAGATTTTTCCCCATATATCTTTATTATCTGTTATTTCCAATAAATGTATATATCTTTATTCTATACAGATGTATTTCTCAATACAGTCTCATATAGAGGTACATAGATTTTACATTAGCTGAGAGGTACGAGAAAGAGATAGAGGCAAGAGGGAGTTTACATCCTTCATTAGATATTTTGGCAGTTAACAAGACAACAGGAGATCACATACACACACGTGAGGTACAGTATACACACACCACAGCATGCACACATAAAAGGGGCTGGACACCTGTAATCCTTTTTTGCACAACCATCCATGCATGCACCAACACACTTATCGAGGTGCACACTCAAGCCCACACAAGAATTAACGCAAACACATTCACACGTTGATGGAGAGAGTAGACAGGTATTCACAGGATATATTACACCAATACCAGACTAGTAAATACACATGTAGATGTACAGTACTTGCCATTTTTAACTCCTGCTCCTACAAATACACAGATACATACATTCTTACAAACACACGCACAGTCACGTTTTCACACACACACGCACACACACACACGCACACACACACACACACACGCACACACACACACACACGCACACGCACACACACACACACACACACGCACACGCACACACACACACACACACACACACACACACACACACACACACACACAAACACACCACTTTTTGGTAGAAAGTAACCAGTTATGCAGATTTTCAAACAATGCCATTAATAATATTTTTAGCTCCGATCCATACTTTGTTTCTGTTACTGACTGTTAAGCCATATGACAGCAGATTGCAGAATATCAGTGTAATTAATCAAGGAACATTAACACAATATAATGTAACGGTTTGTCAAACTGACATGTAGGGCAATGATACATTTGAAAATAAATACACTTAACTGTATATTGCAGTTACAGAATGAATATACAATACACTTGGTTGATTCTGTCTGTGACTGATTTTTCCACTAGACATTATAACAGTCTTTCTGTCACGCACACATACAGGCACACACATTCATGCCACTACCAGACAATGCTTCACAGTGTAGGGAAATCATTGCAAATCCAGCATTTGTCCACGATGCCAACAAAAAAAGACAGGCTGACAGTCAATACAACTTAACAACAATGGCAATTTTGTAACATCTTAAGAAATATGAACAGAACAGATATCATATATTTGGCTTTAGTAATAGATGTAAAAAGATACCTGAATTTTGCTACATATAAGAATGCATAACTGACCAGCATAATATGAAAATACAGCCATAAATGGTGGAGAGGACTGGAGTGTAATCATATGGCCTTCTCCAACTGATTTCACCGTGCAGTATCTCCAGTTTATTGTCTACATGAGCTTACATTTATATAACTGTATAAAATATGTATTACAACTGTAAAACCTCAACATACTGGTTATACTATGACTTAGAAGCACTTGATAATTATTGATGATAATTTTTAAAAAATAAAAAGAGAATGATGATGCTGAAGATACCTAAATTCATCTAAACTCAGAGAACTCATTTAAAACTGAACAAGCCAAAGGAACAAAACTAAGTTTAACAAAAATACTGCAGCCTGGCTCCAACTGAATCCACAACTATTTCTACATCTTGGTGTGAGACAGCTAAAACAAGTGTAGAGATGTATTAAAAAGAGGCAAAGACGGTGAAAGGTAGCCCCCTTGTCAGGTAGTTTTGCAGTATGTCCAGAGGAGGGCGCTCTGTGTAGGCAGAATGGCACCTTCTTGGGTCAGGGCTGGTCAGACTGCATTGGTGACAATGAAGTTTCTGTGTTGGTCAGTGCTGGGCTCTGGAGTGATACTCTTTAACAGACGCTGTGAATCACAAGAAAATAGACAGAGGGACTTTAGGGACAGAAAAAGAAAGGGAGTCAATCTAACTGATATTATCCTACCGCTTGAACTAAGAACTGAAAAGGATTAAACCACGAAGCCAAAATGTTCTTGCGCCATGAATACATGAATGTTCCACTAGGAATTGGTTTTGTCAAGAAGTCTTGGAAGTCTTTGTCAGGCATAATCTTTTTGAAGATATGTGAAACATATCAGAAATACTGACAAATCTCCAGAATTTAAGTTGACAGGTTCAAGTTGTTCTTAAATGTAATTTTTTGTCAGATTAAACCCAGTTATATTGTCTTTGCAATCATAAACAACTAAGGATACCTGTAAACATTAACATTGTAGGAGCTCAGGCCAGTCGAAATTTTGCATTAAAAAAGACAAACTACAAAACATTGTTGCTGGTTAACTTTCTGTTCATCAACATTTTCTTTTAGATCTTATCTTTTAGGTCTAAACATATCTGACTTGATTAAAACATTGTTGGCCAAATACTTTGCAAGAGCAAGAATTGTAGCTACCGCTTACAGCAAGTTTACGGGAGAGCAACGTAACAGATGACACAAAGCACTGTGCTTAGTATACAGAGACACTCAGATGTTTTGACCTTGCTTGGCCTCATCTGTCCCCAGGTCATCTCTCACACTCAAATGCACACAAAAACCCAACTCCTGTGTGTTGACACTGTACGTCAGTGGCATTGTGTGCCCTGGCCACACTATCAATCATCTATCACTATCACACTACTGGCCTCTTTGATGTCCTCTTACCTACAGTCAACTTTAACAAGGGTATGGCACAACGCTAATAATGATAATAATGATGAAGACAATTCGGATTTGTAATTATTCTGTAATTTAAGAGGAGCTCCAAATACACCTTCATAAGTGAGGTAGGGCCCCGCAGGAGGAAGATATGAATATGCATAATTAAAAAAACACCAAATGTTCTACGGAGACATTTAAAGCTGTCTCTTGAAGTGTATTTGTGATGATGCTGATTTGGCAACACTGTTTTTGTAATGCTGAGTGAACTGATGCTTAAGCACTTCTCATGGCAAAAGCCTGGTGTCCTTTAGTTAAGCCTTAATCAAATATTTGTGAGTGAATATTGAGTGTGTGTAACGCCCAACATGTATGCACGTGTGTAAGATCTATGGTGCCTGGAAGTTTTCATGGCTTGCTAATCTCTGGCTCTGGCCATTTCCGTGCTCCTTTGATCTGATCTGCTCTCCAGTCATGGGTTCCCTGGAGAGCATAGACACTATGCGCATGGAAAGGAAAGGAAAAGAGGTCATCCCATGTTCTTGGAGAGGTGTCAGTAAAGGAAAAAGGACAGGTGAGGATATGGGTAAAAGAGAGAGGGGCCGAGCAAAAGAACATGTGGGTTATATCATGTAGAAAATACATTTGGATGTGAAGAAGAGAAAAGGAAAGGAAATGCTGTACCTGTTTGAATGTGCCCTTGGCATTGAGCAAGTGATAAACCATATAAGCAGGCACACAGATGAATGAGGAAACGCCGATGCAGTAGCCTAGGACAGTGGTCCATGGTGGATAGTGGTAGTGGAACAACCTGACCTCTGGAGGGAAGGCCAGGAAACTGATGATGATAAACTGGACATGGGATTTTGGAACAAATGCTGATGTTAGATACAACAAGGATCAAATGTAAAGAGAAATTTAAAAAAAATTCTCAGCAGCTTCTCTTACTACTGTATCTTCTTTGTGTTTGCTTCCTGATTTGCCCCTCCAGCATTTGATATAAGTTAGCTCCCTTCTAAGAGTGTGTGCATGATACTGTACATAAGCCTCACCAGGAGAAAGCAGGGGCAGATGGCTACCCAGCAAATCCTCCAGAAACAACCCGGGGAGAAACCAATCATGACCTGGACATCGTTACAGAAACGGTTGGTACCTGGAACACACACATAGTAAATCACAATCACCACAAATTTCCAAATATCAAGAGTTCGTTTATTTCATTTTCTCTCCTGTGTGTTATTATTAACAGGTCATCACCTCTGTTCAGATTAGAAACTCAGAAACAAATGTTAACACAGTATTGTGTAACAATTTTCAAACAACTCTTGTTGTCATTCACAATATGGTTGCAAATTATCAATCACAGTCAATATTTCTCAAACTTACCATAGAACCAGGAGACAGCGATGACTTCTAGCAAGACTACAGTGATGACTGCAGGGCCTGTAGCATACTCCTCAAACAGCTTTACAACAAATGCTCCTCCCTTACACAGGAGATGAGACAGGGGAAATAGGAGAGAAATTTGTGTGACACTATATACTATTTACTTATATGCGGTTTTATCAATAAAATCTAAGACAATAATTCAGGCAATCTGTTGTGGATGTGTAATTGAGCATAGATGCATGTTGGTCACTACATAATTATAATGTGGGTTGGAGATAAACAGATTACTACGCAGAGACTGCTCTGATCTGATTTCAGATAATTGTTAATCGCTCACCATCACATTGTCTAAAATACAGTATTATCATTTTAGATAGTTTTGAACAATATGAGCTTGTCAGTTTATAATATATTTGAATGGTTCTGGACTAACACTAGACACTATGGACCAAAAAGGATGTCTACAATTAATGTTTCTTATTAGTAGCAGTTGATTTACCAACTTACATATGTGAGTGTGGAGAGAGCCCCAAGGTAGCAGACACACACCAGGCCGAAGACAAACCACTCTCGTCTCTTAACCAGGATATGAGGAAACTCATCTAGCATAGCTGTGATCACCCCCTCCAACCCTGCAAACTGAACAGAGGACAACAGCAAGGGGACATTGAGAAATACATAAGCAAAGAAGAACTCTGCAGAGAGAGCAGTTTGGAAAAAAAAGAGGTAGAAGATAAAGAAAGGATTGTGTAAAAACCATAGCCACCTATTAGGAATCATTTTATAACACAGGGGATAGAATCTTAATGTTATCATGATGTTTCTAATGGTCTGTTTGATCTAATCGGTCCAGCAGTAGAAGGACATTTTACAATCAGAGTACAATGATTCATAAAAAGTGAAGATCAGTGAGTGTCCCAACCTGTGCCTGAGACTAAATGTTAAGCCGATTCAACATGAATCAGAACACACTGACACAGTGTCAGTAATATTGTCTGCTCTAAAATGGAGGGGGATAGCAGCCCTGGTGCTGATTCTACACTGATTATCAGTACTTGATAAGAGCCTTTCGAGTCTCTCCAGCTGGCTTCCTCAGAGCAGATAAACAGGCTGACAGAGACAAGATCACCACACAACAGTAATATTAAAGCCCTTTCATATGGTTTTCATTCACTGTTATCCAAAATAAAACAGCGAGGAAAAGTAATACCCGACACCTTATTGTGACAATGTCTAAATAGCGAGGCAAAAATGAGACCTCTGTTTCTAGGTCTGAGAGAGCACACAAGAGCTGGGCACTGGGCAACAACAAGGAGAGAAGAACCTGCGAGGATACGTAACATTTATCCAACAGAACATGCACTTGGGTGTCTTAATCTTTACACTGAAATGAGTAATCAGCAAACTAACCGTGCTATCCAGACCCAACATTATGATCATGAGGAAGAAGATGATAGAAAAGAAAGTAGCAGCAGGCATATTTGATATGGCTTCTGCATAAATGATGAACAGCAGACTCGGACCTAGAGAGAAAAAAGAGAGGCAGGATAAAGAGATGTTGATATTGAATGTATAATTGCGCATGTATTTTTGCATAATACATCAAAATTTAAGAACAGAACTACTTTTGAACTCTCTGTGCTCACAAGATGTATAAGTGTGTCTCATGTAAATCCTGAGTAATTCAAAGATTAATTTTTTCCAACAATGTGAGACTAAGTAAAGAATAATATCACTGGAATTGTGTTGGTATATTCCCTTACCAGCATCCTTGGCAACAGCATCCACATCCTGCTGCCTCATCTCGGCCATGTAGCCCAGCACAGTAAAAATGACAAAGCCAGACAGGAAGCTAGTAAGACAGTTCACAGAGCTGGTGACCAAAGCATCTCTGAGATGGAGAAAGCAGAGGTGTAGGTGGCAGTAAGAGGACAGGGTCAGGCAGAATTTCCCGAACAAATGTCAGTGTTATAGCCTATGCAAAGTATTAAGACTTGTGTGATTAAGAAAAAATCTTACTTGTAGCAGTTGTTGTGAAACGGGTTGTAGCTGGCAAAGGCGAGGAGCACTCCAAAACCTGGACCCAGTGAGAAGAAGATCTGAGCTGCTGCATCAATCCACACCTTCGAAAGTGTGAAAGGTCAATGATGGGAGATGGTGTATGATAAGACAAGAAGTTAGTATAACAACATAAGAATTTCAACAGAGAGACCTAAGAAGGCTTGCTAGATTGCATCAACTGACTTACTGTAGTGCTAAGCAGTTTCCCCCAATCAGGTTTGAGATAAAAGACGACGCCCCTCCAAGCCCCTGGCAGAGTTGCCCCACGGATGAGCAGCACCAGGAGGACCAGGTAGGGAAAGGTAGCAGTCACCCAAACAACCTTATGAGGAAAAAGGGACAGCCGGCTTTTCTGTTGATTTTCACTCTTATATTATGTGTGTAATCATTCAAAGCAACTGATATTCAGTCATTTTTCACTTTTTCACATTAGTGGTAACACATGCATCACTTTTTATCAACTAGGGGATTTTTCTGTTAACTTCCACCATCTAAAGCTAAAGGCGTCCCTGACCTAGGGTTTAGTTGTTAAGATTTAAACTACAATTGTTTTAAAGCTAGGCCTTTGTAACCAACTTATCTACCCATGATGATGAATGAGGAGAACATTTTCATCCTCTTTCTGCCTTTCTGGTTTAAACAATTAATCCATCAGTTTATTCTAACTGACTACCCCATCAACCATGGAGGCGCCCTCTCAGTTACCTTTCCAGACGTCTTGACTCCTTTCCAGATGCTGAAGTAGACGATGGTGAAGATGAAGAGCAGGCACAGGGCCAGCTGCCAGCTGACAGAGCCCAGCTGGTGCAGACCTGGGGAGCGATGGACTTGCAACACCTGGCGACTGGAGGGAAAATACGAGGCAGGTTGGATGTTGGGATTGATTGTTAAAGATGAAGTGGGAGACAAATAATAGACAGTAATCACAGGAAAAGGGGGGGAAGTGCATATAGGGTGTAGACATAAGAGGAGAGGAGACAGGGGGGGTTGTGGAAATGAAGGAAAAGTCAAATGGAATAGGAGAAGGAAGTGGAGGGAGGTCAAGAGGAAAGAGAGGCATGGGAAGAAAATAGGATGTGAAAAGAAGATAGGGTGGATAGAGGGGATGTTTGGACATTTGGAAAGCAAATGAAAAAGAAAAAAGCATGGAATTTCAGACATCTGATATAGGCAGCAAGAAAGTAAATTACTAGGACAGAAGGCACAAATATGGAGTCTTAAGTCTTTGTTCAATATGCAAACAATTGAGAATGAGAATGATAGAGCCTATTCCCCTGACAAATTCACATACATACATAATGCATGCAGATGAAATGAGCAGTAATGGCATTCTATCAAAAGGGAACAGAGACTAGAAAAAAAACATACAAGAGGGCTTTGACTGACTTTATAGCAAATTTATGTCAATAACCACAGTTTACACAAGCCAAGTAAAAAAGCACTACAGGGCAAAAAAAGAATGAGGCCAGAATGAACACTGAGGATAACATCTGGTCACAGGTTAAGCACACAGAGCTCGCATGAGA
Organism: Semicossyphus pulcher; assembly: GCF_022749685.1. NCBI lineage: Eukaryota > Metazoa > Chordata > Actinopteri > Labriformes > Labridae > Semicossyphus > Semicossyphus pulcher. Next base: position 22,600,852 of record NW_027211692.1, read on the forward strand.
AAACAGAGATGTGATTTATGTTGAAAACAGGAAATTCTGGCGCCAGACTGAGTTGCGGAATTTGTTTCTCTTAAACCTGTATTAGGAAAGTCAACTTGGGATAAACCTGAGAATATTCTCAGTGGACAGACGCAGACATGGAATAGTGGGAAACTGATAAGACTGAAACAGTGGACTGCATAGTCTTAGAGCAGTCAAGAATATTAAATACAATTCTGAAACAGTTCATTATTTTACATTGCACAAAGAAAGAGTTGCGTGATGGAGCAAATTACTATAGATAAAGTATGCCAACCATTGGTTGATACTTCGAGTAATTAAAATATTCAGTTTAAATGTAATGTCACAAATTATTTATTTGAGTGTAATCGCATATTTGAATTAGGACTATATGTGGATCAAACACATTTGATTCTCCTTTCTACTATAATTTTATCTTCTAATAATAAAAAAACAAAACGTCATCCCTGTCTGTCTCTCTCCTTATCTCTCACATCTGTCCTCCTCCTCCTGATATATTTGCAAGCTCAGACAGAATGACATGAGAGTAATCTAATTTGTTGTAAAATCTATTCAGGCACAAATTCTTCGATAGTCAACTGGAGCGAAAATAAAATTCCTTTCATGATATGTCTATTTCACTGCAAAGTCAATTTATACCATGCCATATAATTTACACCATAGGCCAAGGAACTGAACTGATGCCTGATTATCTGCACACTAATGCTGATATATCCTACACATTTCAGGTTTTCTATAAAAGTAACCATAACATCTATTTACATTTATTTAACATGTCATTCAAACAGCTTTGTAAGTGTAGCTCATAAGTTCATCTTAACTAAAGAACATTTAAAGCTCCTTCCCTTGTTTTATCTCTTGCTATTATAGGAGTCGCAGCTTCTCAGCTTTGCCCCCCGACCAACTAACAGTCACTAGTGTCATGGCCCTTTGCAAGAAGGAGCTCTTGATAGGCTGTTATTTATAGGGCTCTATGCACATAAATCTATCTGACAGATGTAGTCAACGCCAAAGTATATGTAATAAAGCTTCTCCATTCTTGCCAACTTGTGCGGTCTGATTGAACTTTGATATAAGCTACAGAACCTGTGGTGCAAATTAATTTTGGGGAGCGAGGTGGTGGTAAACCTATCGGGGGTCCAAAGCACAAAAACCAACCCTGTAATCGCTTCCTGGAAGTCATCCTCCCTCCTTCACTTCATGTCTCCCTCCTGTCTGGCTCTCTCTACACGTAACTACATGCACTTACGTATAGAACTCCTCTGCAGGGGAGGTGGAGGAGTTGGACCAGGACACATTGTGGTCGGTGGACATGTAACGGTTACAGTTGTCGGTGTTCCAGCTGTTGGTGCAAGTGGTCCAGGGCAGGGTGGGACGAAATGATGATAGTAGATAGTACAAGGCCCAGGCCATGATGGTGTTGTAGTAGAAGGCTACGTAAAGGGCTATGATGCATATGGCAAAGCCGATACCTAAATGATTGAAAAAAAAAAAAAAAAATGTTGGGACGAAGTAAGAGCATTAAGAAAAACTTAAGCTTTAACTATCTTTAATCTAAACTTTCCATTTGCTTAAGTATCTTTTTAAAAAATGTATGTAGTACGCGACACCAGTCATCCCTCCATAGATCTTTGGTGGTGTTTCAAGTCAATTCAAGTTTCTATTTGGTAAGTGGGTGACATTTCGAAACAACAATTTACATACTATCATGCTTCTAGTTATCTGGCATTTGGCATGGAAATGTGACAATTTCCATAACAGAGAGTCAGTACATCTCTCTAGATGTACAAGAACCTAGGGATGCTCTTCAAGAGAACTGTACTGAGGGGGTCAAGGAGGTCAAATGAGCTGTCTCTTTGACTAAGACAGCTTGACGCTGTCTGTCTTTTTCTTTTTGTTCCCTTACTGCCATTTTTTTCCTAGGAAGTGCTGTTCATTCATGTTCTATTTTTACATTTTTTATCCTAAGCTATTGCTTAAAAGTTGTTTCCCCATATGTTGTTTTTTCCCATTCTATTACCTTTGAAGATGGGGCAGATGTGTTTCCAGATGGAGATGCAGCCACTGCGGTGGAACTGGCCAAGCGCAAGCTCCATGTAGAAGAGAGGGACACCTCCAAACACTGCCATCAACATGTAGGGCAGCAAAAAGGCACCTGGGTGGAAGCACAAGAATGGAGAGTAAATTTGGGGATAAGAGAGCAAGTTAAAGGGTTGGAAACAGTGATGGAGATTAGAAACAAGTGAGGATAACAAGGATAAAAAAAGAATGGATTGAGTTGGTGTTGGGGGATTGAATAAGTGATAAGGGATAAGTGAAAGGGGAATCATTGGAAGAAAGAAAGCATGATGGAGGAACAGTAAATAGTCAATTACACCCATGATGGCTTCAGGTTTACTAAGAGAGGATAGTATAAAAATAATGGAAGGAGAATTAGAAGAACACAGGGCCACGGAGAAGCAGCAGGATGCCATCCAGATCTTTGGACACTACAACCCAACATGCAGAGTACAATAACATATCTCTGTTTCTTTCTTTCTATCTGATAATCAACTTATTTCATGTGCATGTGTGTATTTGTGCATGTGGTTGAGTAGGTGTGTGTCCTATGTCTTTGTGACATGAAAGCAGAGATAAGGGTTGATTGAGCAGCTGCCTGGGGGACAGGTTATTAAGCAAGGAGAAAGAGACTAAAGACGTTCTCATAAAAAACACAATTAATACTGTTGCCTCTATCAAGTGTCTCCCAGTCCCCATCTCTACCTCGCTCCGTGAGACACACACAGAACACAGGAAATTGCAAAGATTTTATTATTGCAAATCCAATAAAAGTGGAAAGGGAGGCCCTGTTTGCTGCTAGGTGAGGATATTGTAGTCACAGAGAGCAGGCCACACAGACTTTGTGAAAACATAAGCTTGCTTACATTAGCTACCCTACGATTGCGCAAGATAGAACAGCAACAGCAACATATTATATAATAAAAACAAGAATGTTTACTGCAGGTCTATGCTTTTTTTATTTATCTCTTTGTTTTGCATAAATGATGTACCAGATATTGTTGCCAACCACATTCATCTTCACTTGAAAAACTTGTAAACTTGTGGTAAATGTAATGTGAATTATAATGTTTATTTAAAGTACACATTGCAGCAAAATTCATACGTAGAAAAAGTTTTTTCTTCTTTCTACCTCTTTAAATCTTGTTCACTCTAGCATGGGATCTCAAGTATGCTCTCCAACTCACCCCATTCCTTATCTCCCACTCTCAAAGATCTATTGCTTCCTCACCTCCTCCATTTTGATAGCAGATGTACGGAAAGCGCCAGACATTTCCCAAGTCCACAGCATAGCCGATCACAGAGAGCAAGAAGTCCATCTTCTTGCTCCAGGTTTCTCTGGGCCTTTCCAAGCTGGTTTGTTGGACCACCAGAGTCCTAAGGCCTCCCAGTGGCACAGAGGGCCCGGTGGCTCCTCCAGGCCCAGAGGATGGGCCACCAGAGCAGGCTGCAGTCCCTGGTCCCTCCCTAGGACTTTGAGGGGTGGATGTGGTGAAACCATTGGACACCTGCTGTCCAGGGCTGGAGGTCAGGCCCTTGGGTCCTCTATCTGCGAGACCATCAGCCTGCATCAGTTTACCATTTTCCTGCTGTGTCCCCATCTCCTCTCCCTCGACCTCCTCTCTCCCTTTGTCCGTCTCTCCCCCATTCTCCCCGTTGTCCTTTGTCAACATGCTTGACATCATTATATCTTTTGTCTCCATTGGCTCCTGTTGATATTGGTGTTGGCAAGGCAGTTAAGGATAGAGAGAGGTTCTCAGTGACAATGAAGGGAATTTGGCACTGCTGTCTGATATGGTGCCCATTAGTGGAACAGCAAAGAAATGGCGTGGTGTTTATGTAAGACAAATTTGGCTAAATGGGATTGCCCTTCTTGGACAGGTAACTTAGACAAGTGTGTGTATGTATTAAAGGACTAAAATGTGAAACAGTCTACTGAGCAAGAAGGAATAGGAGCAGGCAGCAAGGACAGACTGAGGAGGTTATGTGAGAAGAGAGATGTGTTTGAACAGGATGTGGCCAGCAGAAAAGTTACAAGAATGTTGGATCTTCTCCACAACCTGCTTGTCCTCTCAAACACAGATATGGCGCAAACTGCAACACACAGAAGGAAACAGTTATTAGTTCTATATTATTATTTTTTAATTAATAACACGTGATATACGGTATAATATATACAATAGTACTTTCTCTCTTTCTACATGCTATATGAGCCTTTACTATGACTAAGAAATAGAATTATGAACTTCAGTGTGAAAAGCACAAATTGAGAGAATGCTGGTGGGACATGCTGATTTACTTAGCTTATCCTTGTGTTTCTCATTTCACACTATCTCTCAGTTGTGTAACCTGTTTTGCTTATCTGTTCAAAGCCGTATACACGGGAGATTTTTGAGGATGTATACAGGTACTAGAACCATTTTAGAAGGCAGTAAACACAAAACAACTCAAAAGACAGAAGACCAAAATTGGACATGTTAAGTCAAAACATTCCAAAAAACACAGCACACCAAAAATGCATGTTTGACTATATTCAATTGGTTATTTCAACACTTGCTTGTATGTCTGTACAAGCAAGTGTTGAAATAAACCAATTTTAAATAACTAATTTTAGATTAATTCAAAAGTCTTTGAATGATAATAGATAATTGCTAACATTTAAACGTAAATCTATATACATGTTTAGATAAGTGCATCATATGATGCATTCTATGTAAAGAGCTATAAATATGTAGCTTTTGCCCCCCCATTTTACATTTGCACACATTTTGTCGACACTACATACGTATATTGTCAACTACAATATATAAACACTTATTCTTTTTAAATTGAAAGGCTACTATTTATTGACTGTGATTGATTAAAATACTATGTAAAAAGAAAAGGTTCACGTTGATATTACTGCCATTCAATTCACTACAGACACTTTAAAAAATACTTATCCTTCAATCCAAATGCAATCACATGAAATGAGTCAAACTGAGAGTGATATAAAGGTGAATTAGATTGATTATAGTGTGAGCTGAAGAAGCAATTAATGCCACAATGGTGGAAGATTAAGTGTACACAAAATACCATCCTAATTAAAAACAATTGTCCTGCAGTTTTACACCGCAGAACAATCACTCAACAATAACATCTGAAATTTACGCAACCAAGGAAATGTGACACTGCCTAACCTTTCTTTCAGCACAATTGTTTTTTTCATTAAAAAAAAAATCACACTTAATCATAAAAATAATCAAGTTCTTAATGACTCCAATGACTTAATTTAATCTGAATCCTAAGTCTGGCAAAAGTACAATATGTTCCTTCTGATCACAGAAGAACTATTTAAGACACTTTAGAAACTTAAACTTGATGGGAATCTGACCATTATTAATTCAAAGGTAGCTAGTAAAACAGTTCAATGATCATTTACTTTAACAGATTTACACTTAACTATTATCCATAAAAAAAACTGTTGAACAATAGAAGGTCAAGGAACACAACCCCCGACTTGATGAAAAACTAAATATAGTCTGCATGTGCACACATTCTTAATCAGCAACATACATAATTCAAATAAAGTTTAAAAACTTTACATTTTCCGTTATCCAAAAATCTACACTACAGATGGATATTAAAAATTACTTTTTTAAAACATTCCACTGACAAGTTTAATTAAGGAACAGGAATAAGATGAGAACATTAAGATTTAGGCAAAGATAGACTGAAAGTGGACATGCAAGAAAAATGAATGATAATAATCAAAAAGGTAGACTCTCTTTTTTGCTATCTCTAATCTGAGTGACTTCTGATTAAACTTTAGACAAATAATTTGTTGCCACTTTCAAGTGGAATACATAAAAAATAACTGCAAAATGAAGACACCAATAGTATTACCAAACTAATGTATCATACATTACCTGAGGAGATGGTCATAGAGGACAAGTAGGACCTGTGGTGGATAAAAGATACAGAAAAAGTAGCAACATCAACATCTACCGTAAAACTTAAAGAATCCTGTGGTGTTGCAAAAACTTGACAGAGAAACAGCTTGCACTAGCACATCAGGACACTGTTTGCCCATTGAGCTCTGAAACCTCTCATTTCTCTCTCCCTCACTCTCTTTCCCTCCCTTGTTGTCCCTCTCTCGCTGACTTGCTACCACACACACTTACACACATGCCGTGTTAGGAGACGCACAGCCATGCAGGCATATGCAGAGGTGGGCGCATGGATGCATGCACTCAGACAGAAAATAATGCAGAAACAGTATGCAAGCACAAACAAGTACACTTAAGCTTGGTTTACAATAAGAGCAGAAACAGCAATGATGAACTGTTGTACACCCGTGACACAGAATGGTCATGGAAGAACTCTCATCAAAGCGCACGCACACACAGACACACACAGACACAGACACAGACACACACACACACACACTGCAGACAGGGAAAGTTGAGCAGCTCTGGGGCTCTATGTCAGGGTGCTACTCACTACCGTCTGTCTTGTATGCACATACACACACTCACAAATATACATTGAAACATTTCCTGGCAAAGTGCTGCTTATGAGTTCTCACTCACTATTCGTACCTTTTTCTTCAAAAGGTATAATGCTTATAATTAATTATTTGTCCCAGTTTCTCTTTTACCTTTTCAACATGTCATCATGCTTATCTGCTATGGAGAGATTACGCTTTGCTGCTTTTGCCCATGTTGCCCATCATTTTTGTGTCCTGTCCTACACCACATGTACATGCCATCAATTCAGATGTTCAAGTAAAAGTTATTTGGTCAAATGGTGTTTAAAAGGGAAACACTTTATTGACTTTCTTGTCAATACTATATTTGAACAATTTACAAGCTTACTATTGTGTCTTATTACATGTTAAAATGCATTGCAGTGTGGGAGTAATAAATGCTACTTATTTCCACTTAACATACTCTAGATGCTTCTTCAGAAACCAAATCAGTGCAAGGCTGGTAGTGCTGGGCACCTCCCCGGTTAAACTGCATGTTAGCAATTGCACGGTTAGCAGTACTCCCCCAGTTGTCTTTGTATTTCGGCATTTTGCTTGATTAAGTTCAAATTGCTACTATTTGTGACAATTCTTTGGAAAAAGTTTGTTGAAAAAAAAACAGTCGAAAACTCTTAGTGCTGAATTGATGACATGGTGAATGAATAACTAAACCATATTTCATGCATGGATTTAAAAGTCACTGTATACTAAACTTTCTGAATTCCGCAAGAGATCCAAAAGGGTGCCTGCTCAGTGTCCTTTTTACTCCAAAACAACTTTTAAAAGCCTTGGGCTAAATGCCAGCTTTGCAACATTGCTGTTTTGAAACTAAGGCCGACACCCTATAGTGTTGGCCAAGATGGTACAGGAAAAATAATATTCTTATCAGGATCTGCTTTGGCAAGTCTCAGGGGATTTCCGGAATAGTTTCAGACTTTTTGTCCCAGGTCTTTCCAACATTCCTTTTTGTGGCCAATTTTATTCCTTTTGTGAAACTCCTGATAGTGTGTATCTATCTAATAGTAATGGCCAAAATTAACGCTGATATCGATCAGCTAATATAAGAACATTTATTGGTTATTTTGTACTATGTGTATTGTTTATAAAAAAAATATTTTTATTCTTAATGCCTATTTTTTAAAATCTTATTCTAGTTAAATTCCATGACAGTAGGAGTACTGTTCAATAGATTTTTACTCATTCTTATTCTACTTCTGTGTTCATTCCTTTGCACCAAAACACAAAATTCATTGTATGCGTAAACCTAATTGGCAATAAACCCTTTTTCTGATTCTAATTCTAGCTCCACAGTCTCTGCATCTGTTTGTCTATCTTATGTATATGTCTGGACAGTGTATCTATAAAAATAATTTGAACAGATAAATAATTAAATTTGATAAACAATGGCAAAATGTACTAACTGCTTAAATTGACTGGAAAAACAAAAACAAGGAATAAAATACACATATTTTCCCTGGCCAAATCATAAGGCATGCTTTTCTTTTCTTTGCTATAGCAGCTTAATACATACTAATCTCATTTCAATCTGCTTTAAAAAAGCAATAAGCATCTAGTTAATAAAAACAGGTGCTGATACTGATCAAACTGTGTGACCTATTTGTCTAAGGATTAATCCTTTAGTTATGTTTTTAATTACATTGTAGATGTGGATCTAACCTTAAACAACACAATTTATTTTATATTTAGTGTAAAAAAATTTTTTTGTCCAAACATATTTACAGTATATTTAAATCATTGTTTAAAAAAAGATCCTCTTAACTAATCACATACATATACAACTGTTTGCTTCCTTGTTATCTGCCATGTTCCACAATGTGGGCTATAGTGTTTTAATGCCAACCTTACATCATGCCAAGTTGGGCCCTGGCAAATAAAACATAGATAGTGCAGATATACATTTGAGGCGGAAAACTTGGTAAAGCATTACTTTGTAGACTGAAATCCTCTGCCCTGCTGCTGCACCTGCACAAACAATAGTAAAGTAGTCCATGGAACTTATAATTTAACAGGAAACTACTCACAGGAGAAAACTCTTTTGGCTGTTACATGTCTTAGATTGAGGGGCAGCCTGATATGTAGAAAAACACATTTTATGTGGCAAATTGTCAAGACATGCATAGTAACCTGTCCTGGAGGAGAGATTTACTTCCTTTTGCTGTGCAGCGGTTGCACAAGACATTTGGAAATGTGGAAAATTTTAATGTGAGTATTATTGAATTATGGCACTTTTGCCTCTACTATTGCTAGAATATGCCTGTTGGCCTGGTCATGCACCCCAGACAACTGTGAAATGCACAAACAATAGTCACTTTCAGACAGTGGTCAACTTTACCTCAGAAATGTGTGGTCTTCCAAGAAAGGGACAATCTACAATTTATCATTTTTTGTTTTGTTTTTACTTGTCTTCTGGATGCTGCATGATTAATAATATGACAGATTCTCATGTCTCTCATGTCATTATTTAGATGAAAAACATTACTCAATCATACTGGTTTCTAGCCTATCTTCTTTGTGTTTGAGCCTGTGTACAAAAGTCCAAATAATCAAAAAGTTACAAGCAGTAATATCAGCAATGATCATGATTAATGACGAGTACATTCACGAGTACATCCTTTTTATTCGACGGTTCTGGTTCACTACTGGCTTGGATGAATTTATACTCCAATGGGTGATGCTTTCCATTCTGTTCATTCTGTTTTTACTGACTGTTATGTAACTTTAGAGTAGAAATATCTTTATTCATCTTCAATGTTTCACTGTTGTATAACGAAGTCAACTTCATTGACTCGTGCCTTAATGGATGCAGTATTAATGTCTCCTTGAAGACTTGAGATAAGGGCATCCAAAAAATGGCTGTATTTCTAAACCTTGACCTAGAGACCTCATTGTGAATATTTTAGTACATTTATTGGGGTTGTGTTGTAACTTCTTATTTCTGTATTTGCAGACCATAATAAAATGCGAAATATTCTATACATAAATATTCTATGTAGAGCAGGAAGCTAAAGGCAACCTGAACTTGTTTTCTTTATGTATCATGGAGGTTTGAAGAATGACAAATCAAAAATTTGTTTCAGATAAAACTCGATTGACAAATTATTTCACCTAAACAAAGTGAACTATATTCTTTAAACTAATATTGATGCAAGGAAGGGAAGGAAGATGTTTCTTATTGCATAAAAAATATACTATACAGTTAAAAGGGGACATGCAAGTTGTAATTTACTCTTTTGATGGCAGCAGATTGCTTTATGTGTCAGTTTTCATTAAAATAATTGATGGTCAATGGCTGTCTGGTGAAAAAGTGCAGGGTGCTTAACATACTGTGGTCACAACATAACACAGCCTGTCAAAAGGGAAAAAGGTTTTATGGGAAACTTTTGACACAGGACTCTTTGCCATCCCCTGCTGAAAGACTGCAGTTTATCAGTATACAGTACCAGCAGACCTTAAAGGCTTGAGGTCTCACTTATGCCTTAATTAGTGACATTAACTCTGCCTTGGATGGACCAGCATCTTCGAACTTCAGTGACGTGCAGCCACTTAAAATAAGAACAACCAGTAGAGGATTAAAGGACAGATTACAGACAGTTGCTGATCTGAGAGTATGTGACGACAACCAAAAACAGGGTCAGCAGGACAATCACAGGCAGCCAGTTCAGAAAACTAAAAACATGAAGTTGAACAAAAGTGTGAAATTCACAAGCTACTTACACAAATGTAATGCGTTCATTTGAGAACATTTTTTCTCTATTCAACACTTGATTAGAGAAAATGTGAAAGCATGCCTTTAAGAAAAGAAATAACAATTCTTAAAAAGCAAGCCAGCCAATATGACACAAAATGGCTTGAGGCAGCTAAACTGAAAATGACAATGAAAACATCACATCATTCAGACCCTTGGATGTGAGTATCATTGTACTTACCACCTCTGAGATGTTATAATAGCAAGATATTTTCCAGTCCACCTTTAGCTGTGAACATTACTACCTCATTCATTGATTCAGAAGTTATTATTAAGGCACAGGCTATGTTTTGTAAGTATTCCCCATTTTCATCCCTTTTTCTGAGGGTTTTACCAAGGTTCCATTTGAAAGTGGGAGAGGCATGACCCATGGCTGGGTTGAGGGTTATGACTTTTGCTGTGTTAATTATTTGGGGATTTCTTGATACTGAATGGATTATTGCCCACATTTACAACACTTGAGTGAACAGTGAACAGTGCTTAACTTTTAAACAGTTCCATATAATATGAAAAAGTGTTTGAAAGATATAACCCCCAAATAGAGAGACATCAGTAAGCTTAACATGTGCCATCTTTGTTTTTTAATTTTTTAATTTATTTCAGTCAGTTGTGTAAAATAAAGAATTTGGATTGGGCTTATATATTAGTATATCACACGTTCTAAATTATTCATGATAACGTCAAATATCCCTAATGAAATTACTAATCACCAAATCTGGAAATATTTACTGTTTCCTAAAATTCATGCATTATAACTACTCTAACTAGCAAGGAGGTTATGGAAATAATACAACTGATGAAATCTGTTTACATGAAAAGCCACAAATTAAAAAGAAACTAAGGTTACACAAATAAATACACCTCCTACCTAGTAAATAACGCCTTGTGTCACTGGACTCATACATGCACAACGTACTTATATCTTATAGACATGGCTATACAGCTATACATGAATAGCTGGGTCTTATTAGAGTAAACTGTGATTGTAAAAGGTGAAATTGCTAAGAATAAAATTATGGGATTAAAAGAGAGGCAGTGCAGTCTTACCTTGATATTTATAGTGCGACGTTGCATTGTCCATGGATCGTCTTGTCATCTAGTGTCCAAAATGTTGCCTGTCAACACAGTCTAAACCCAATCACACAAATCACACATGCCTGGGCTTACAGCAGGCCGTATTCTTGCTTTGCCTGGCTTAAGACACAAACACACATACTCAAGCATGCAGGCACCCAATCACACACATGCACTCACCCAAACACACACACACACACACATTCTGAGCTTTAGCAAAGGATCCTTGCCCCTAATCCAGGACTCCTTGATGCATATTTATAAGGGCAAGAGAGGAATAAGAGAGCAACTCAGATACATAGATCAAGTCATTGAATGTAGAAAACAAGCATAGTGAAATGTATGCATTATAAAGTGTGTGTGCAAGCATGAGGGAGAGATTATCTGAGTATCAGTCTGTCTGTTCTGGTCTTACTAACCCATTTACAGCCACCTGTAACCTACTGGGCTGAAAGGCACAGTGCCAGGTACAGTAGTTCAGTCAGTCTACTAAGCCTTCACTGTGTGTGTGTGTGTGTGTGTGTGTGTGTGTGTGTGCGCGTGCGTGTTTGAGGACAGACATGTAAGAGACAGAAAAGAGGGCAGCCTGTGTAAGGAGTCGAGGTAGACAACACTGTCATGTTGATATTAAATTATGATCACTGTGTCCTCTTTCTTTCTGTCTCTCCTAAACACACACACAGTGTCCAGTCCCTCTTTCTTGTTAAAAGCCAGCCTGTGTGTATGTTGAGCGTCATTCCAATCAGTATCAGCTGAAGTACTAGGTTAATCCTTATTGCAAAACACACAAATCCCCACACACAAGCATGAACACACAAACACTCACACACACACTACAGAAACGGGGAGAAGAGAGGAAAAAAATGGAAAGGGAATGAGTCAAACTCTGTGATGAACACTCCTTATGGTTTGATTTGGGCTAATTACTCCAGTCAAACATAAACAGATGGACATGGAAACAATCATAAGACTTATAAATAGACTGCAATACATGTAAGCCAGGGTGAATGGTTTCATTAATTTATAATACTGCTTTATTCTGCATCCAATAACTTTAAATATCTACTTTAAGCCTTCATGGGATGCTTTCAAGTAAGATGCATACAAGAGGCTGCTATGATGGCTTTTGAAACTTGAATCCTGTACTGTTTAAACACACAATGTACAGTTTATAAATATGAGGAGTTAAATGAATCTGACTCAATATTTAGACCAGTGGTTACTTGGTCACCAACAAAAAGCTACTCCTCGCAATCATATACACAAAGATTTCTGGCTCAGATATAAAGCATATCCCAAAGAGTCAAACATATGAAAACAGTTAATAGAATAGCGACATTCCAAAGTCAGATGGAGAACAAGTTTGAGCGAACATGGCGATGTGCCCGCCCTAAGATTACAGTGCCAAATAAAACACATTTTCAATATTGCTAAACAGAATTTATGGTTTTTACTGTGAAACAGGAGCAGTGGGACATACTCCTTTGAAATATAAGGCACCTTTTATGTAGCAGTCTCAATTTTGCATGAGTAGAATATTCTGATTGGAAGAAAAATAACAAATCACTCTTTTCAAGTCTTGCACTTAGTTGCACAAAGTTAACAACTCTCAGAGGTTTGAGAGTAAACCAAGGGAAGAAAAAGTGTCCATGGGATGACCAAAGGCAACCTTGCGCTGCCCAGGCAGGTGAGCCATCAAGGGCACAGAGCCAGGTTGAGCACCACAGCGCTATCAAGCCCACTGTTGCAGATGGTCAAACTCAACCAGAACCCCCTGACACCAACTCCCTGGTGAACTTCCAAACAGCAGAGATTTGGAGAAAGTTGGATAGTGACTTGGCACTCATTCTGAAGAACTCTCTCAAAGGCAGAGTGGAAAACAAAGTCATCTTCAGGCATTTCATCTACGACAAATGCCTTAGTAGGTTTGGTCAAACTGGAAAAGAGGAATACAAGCCCAAAGCCAAGAGTTGAATGGGAGGATGCATAGAAAAAGGCAGAAGAATATGACAGAGAAGGTCTGAAAGCCTTACGGAATCAAGCTAAGAGCGGCACTTTGGTGATAGAGAAGGAAAAACTTGAGGACCACGTAAGTAGGCAGATTTCAGATCCCGAAAAGCACCTCCCTCTTGGGTCCCCTGGTTATGTCCCCCATCCAACTGCTCCATCCACAGAGTTTGAGTTGGTACCACCAAAGCTGAGCGAAATTAATGACATGGTAAGAAGAGCAGCCTTGCAGTATTCCATAAAAGCTCTACAAAAGATGCCCTGAGAGAACTTTGGAAAATGATGAGAGTGATCTGGAAACAACAGTGTTCCCACAGAGTGACATATAGTTGTGGCCATTCTAATTCCAAAAGAACAAGAATTGTCTTCCATTAGCCAATTCCGAAGCATCGTAGTGCTGAATATAGTGATGTGATTGTCAAGAGGATGACCAAGTTTCTCCAAAAATCAACTACATTGACACAAGCTGCCAAAGGAAAGCTGGAGTCCCAGGTTTAACAGGTTGTACAGATCATGCAACACTCATCTGGGATCAGATCTATGGTTTTGTCCACATCAGCAATAAGTTTGCCCTGGACTATTTCCATTTTTTACTTCCTGCAGGGCTACACTACTGACTGGCAGTAACTTTGCAGGGGAATAGGAATGGGATGTTTCATCTTACCCATCCCTTTCACAGCTACTTTTGAGATCATCTTGATTTGCACAAAGACAACGGCCAGAAAAGTGCAACATAGTGCAGGACCACGGTTGCCTCCTCTGCATTATTTCATGGATGACATAACAAGCATTCTGCAGACAGCTGCATGCACAGCTCGGCTCCTCAAGAGACTTGAAGAACTGCTCTCATGGGCCACGATGGAGATAAAGCCTGCCAAATCCGGCAGCTTTTCAATCCACAAAGGTAGCCAAGTTGACTCAGTCTCTTTCCAAGTGACTGGAGGAAGAATCCCGGTGCTCGCAGAACACCCAGTCAGAAACCTGGGCAGAGAATACACAGCTGAACTCACTTCGCAGTTGCAGATCAACTGAAGGAGGGACTAAAGAGGATGGACCAAAGCTACCTTCCTGTCAAATGAGTCTGGTTCTACCAGTTCCCACTTTACCAATGTGTTATGTGGCCACTAAGGATGTGTGAGATAGAAGCAACAGCAGCCGCAAAGCTGGATGCTGCAAAGGCCAACAGAGATAACTTCAGAGATGCCACTTCAATACTTCTCTGTTTAGAAGAAATTCGCTAAAGCTACTACTGAAAAACATCTCACTTTGGTACAGTTTGGAGAAGACCAGGCTGGTACTAGAACTTAGAAAGTCGACTGACCAACTGGTCAGGAACACTGGTGCCAAGATCCGGAAAGGGGCAGCATGAAAGGCAGAAGACTGTGTCGACAACACCATCTCTAGGCTAAAGCACCAAAGACTCAAAGGAATAACTAAACAAGGAAGAAGTGGTCTGGGCTGGGGAAGCCACAAAAGTTTTGGTCCACACAAGCAAGACTAAGCTTTCTAATCAGAGCCACATGTGACACTCTCCCCAGCCAAGCCAATCTGGCTTGATGGTTTGGCTGAAAGGAGAACTGTGACCTGTGTGAAAGGGCCCAAGTAAATCTCCACCTTATCCCCAGGGCCGCTACAGGTGGCGGCATGACCAGGTGCTGAGGAAGTTGGCTAAGCACACAGAGAACATATTGGCAAACAGAAAGCCCCAATGTCCCCAGAAGCAGCGTGTCCAGTTTTTACCAGCAGGACAAGAGGGGCAAAAGTTCCCCACACAGAACAAAACAGCGGTCCTGGCCCCAGAAAATGGTCAATGAGAGCAGAGGTTCCCTACTGACGTCACCACCGCCACACTGAGACCTGACATCGTCTTGTGGATGGCAACCGAGACACGTGTTGTGATAGCCGAGCTGACAGTTCCATGGGAGGAGGGCACCCAAGAAGATTATAAAAGGAGAAAAACCTGTGGCACACTGACCGAGTGGCAGAATACCAATAGAGAGGCTGGAGAGCAACAACCTACCCATTAGAAGTTGGCTGCCAAGGCTTTGTGACCCTCTCAACCAAGCGCTTCCTGGGAGACACTGACTTCACATACTCAAAGGTCAAAAGACTCATACCAGATCTCTCTGAAGAAGCAGAAAAGGGAAGTCTTGGCTCTGGCTTCGTAGAAGAGATACAAACTGGGGAAACGAGAAAACACTTAGCAAAAACCAGACCATCTAAATCCAGCTGCAGGGAGCAGCAGGGAGGTGTGCCTGACTGCTGCCCCACCAACCTGATTTGTTCTGGGATTAATGGTCGAAACATCAGTGAAGGATGGTTTCCAGCTGAAGACCCTGCAGCTGCTATCCAGACCCTGGCAGAGGTGCATCAAGCAGAAATGCTTAGCAGGCAACAACACCAACCTGTTACTTTTTTTGTCTTTTCATATTTCATATATTTCCTGGGATACATCAGGGGATAAAACTTACTTAGTGAAGTGCAAAAACTACTGCCAACTTTAAAAGAAAATATAAAATTTTTGTTTTGTTTTTGTATTTTTGCAAAATGTAATATCAGTAAATGTATCCATTTATTGCAACTATTTAATTACAGATATATTATCACAGATAATTGTAGTGAAGTAAAATGTACAACTAAATACTCGGGTACTGGGTGCTGAATTTTTCACTGGTCACCTCTGATCGATTAAACCATACGAGACAGAACTGATAATACAAAAATATACAAACAATATAACTCGCCTTAAAACAGTAAAAATCATAAATAAAACATTACTCATCCACAAGGTTTGACATGCCCTTCTGCTTACACAATCAATCTGAATGCATGATTAAGATCTAAATTAATCTCCATACAGTACTGCATAACACAGTCAACTGATTATAACAGATTGCAACCAGAGCTTTATATTTTCTCAGATTATTTAGTACAACTGTGTATAGAGATTTGCTCTTTTTTGACAATTATTACTGTTTAATCAGCGATCAGCCATAACATTATGACCACTTCACAAGTAAAGTGAAACACAATGATTATCACTTGTCAGTTGGTGATATTTATCATTATGCAAGTGAACATTTTGTCCTTGAAGATGATGTGTTGGAAGAAGGAAAAATGGGCAAGTGTTGTGGATGTAATCGACTTTGACATGGGCCAAATTGTGATGGCTAGACAACTGGGTCAGAGCCTCTCCAAAACTGCAGCTCTATTGGGGTGTAGTGAAAAGTGGTCTTAGGTAGGAAAACCAGTGAACCAAGGCTCACTGATGTGCATGGGGAGCAAAGGCTGGCCCGTGTGGTCCGATCAGAGAAGGATAACGTGCCAGGACACTCAAGGCACATATCCTTCAGGAATGGATTGAGAAACACATCGTGTTCATGATCTTGACTTGGCCTCCAAATTCCCCAGATTTGAATCCAATAGAGCATCTGTAGGATGTGCTGGATAAACAAGTCTGATCCATGGAGGCCAAACCTTTCAACTTACAGGACTTCAAGGATCTGCTGCTAACGTCTCGTCTTAGTGCCAGACACCACTGCACACCTTCAGACCTCTAGTTGAGTCCATGCCTAGATGGGTCAGGGCTGTTTTGGTGGCAAAAGGGGGACCTACACAATATTAGGCAGTGGTCATAATGTTATGACTGATCGGTGTAAACCTGCAAACAAGGTAACAAAACTAAAATCTGATGCCCCCTCCCATTTTGTTGTGAACATGAAACTGTGTCACCTGCCAGCTAAGGTCACAGTACACTCTCTAAATCCTATCCAGATAAATAAAAATACCATTCCTCAGAGGGAAGACTTAAATAAATATATTTTGGGGCACATTATCAATCACCTCTCCAACAGTCAATAATTAATCTCTCAACGGCATTTATCTAGGTTCAGTTTGCTTAACATTTTTGTTTTAATGTTCATGGGACTGTGCTACTATTAATTTGTCAGTGCAATGTGAGGAAAGATTATCAAAATAACTGGTTTATTGAAATTCAATCGAAACAAGGCCTCTTCTTTTCCCAAATTTAAAATCATCAGATCACATTCCTGTAAGAATTTTACCATTAATATGCAATGTCTCCCATCTGCCCTCAGACAGAGATGCTGAATGGTAAATGGACTGTACTAGTCTTTGCGACCACTCAAAGCTGCTTTTACACTATTCATACTATACTATTCACTATTCACTATTCACATTCATACACTGAAGGCAGAGGCTGCTACCTAAAGTGTCCAACTGTCAATCAGTTATCACATTCATAGCAATTTGGGGTTCAGTCTCTTGCCCAAGGACACTTTGACATGTAGGCTGAGGGAGCTGGGGATCGAACCTCGGACCTTTCAATTGAAGGACGACCGAATCTACCACTGAGCCACAGCCGCCCCAATGGCCCTTTCTTGTTCTGACAACCACGCTGAAAAAGCTGAGCAGAAGTAGCTAAGCTGTCAGATTTGAATGCTGTGAGGTCAGAGGCTGTCCTCACCTTGACAGGAGTGTTTTAAAACAGGAAGAGTTTGAATGATTAGAGCCTGTGCAGGAAATGTTTGGATTTTCACCTTGCATGGCAACATAACTGTTTCATAGAATTCTGTGGAAGTTTCCTGCTTTTAACATTCCTAGATAAGCAATCAGGCGGGATACAGACAGAAGATATGAATATAAATACATATATTCATGCACATACACATATATACTTATGCTGATTTCCTGTTTTACAATGTTGGAAGATGTTGTGTTAGAAATTCTGTTATTCGAAAAACAGTTTATCATAACTCTTTTGCTTATGTGCAACAGGTTAGCCTGGTTGAAGGGAGTTTAGCCTGAATTTCAATCATATATAAAAATATACAAATAAAAATCACAAACAAGTGTGCTACCTCTTAACAACATAGTACATAGTACAACATACAGTTGTACTCTTAAATCTTCTGCCTATTAATAAATGCAATAAACCCACTTCAACCTTAAATGCTTTAGCCAGATTCAGTGCCTGATATTAAATTCAGCATCCAAGAAAACAAAAATTCAAACAGAAGTCTTGTGGCACTGTAGACGTACACTGTCTGTAAAAATAAGTACAGAAGACACAAGCAGTCCAGTAAAAAAGAAAACAAAAT
The DNA here is from genome assembly GCF_022749685.1 of Semicossyphus pulcher. Classification (NCBI taxonomy): domain Eukaryota; kingdom Metazoa; phylum Chordata; class Actinopteri; order Labriformes; family Labridae; genus Semicossyphus; species Semicossyphus pulcher. Next base: position 22,619,405 of record NW_027211692.1, read on the forward strand.
CTTTATTATTTTGTCTAGAAGAACAGGCTTGTTTGGAAGGATGTGTAGGGTAATATTTGGAGAAGTAAAAGCAGCCAAGGAGTAGGGCGGAGTCGAATAGACCAGAAGTTGGGGCTGAAACCTGGATTTTTGTAGTTATGCCAGGGCTCCCATAGGGTCCCAGGCAGGAAGTACAATTGGCTCCTGTTGCATCACTTCAAGGATGTCAGGGGTCAAGAACCTTTTGTCGACCACCACCTCATACACATACTCGGAGAACCAATCATCTGTCATGATCAGGTAGCCTATGGAGACACACAGGAAAGACAATAAAATTAAGGTGTGTTGTGCTTTAGTTTAATTACCCAAATGCTCATAAATGAAAAAATGGTGCAAGTACTCAAAAAAAAAACTTGGTAACTTAACTTGGTTACAAGTAGTAATGGTTTTGGATGCTCGGTCCCAGTGGTTATTGTAAAAACTACTGTATGCACAACATTTACTATTTAACCAAATGTTCCATCAAACTTCAAAGTTTTGTTTAGTTGAAAGACCACAATGATTTTTTTTAAAGAATATCAAAAGATTTGCTTCTTGCCAATGCTTGCAACCTGCTCTGACCCTGCTGAATGCTACTTGTAACTGTAATTCAAAGTGTTGGATTCACTCCGAGACAGAAACTTGTCCAACCTAAGGACAAAACACCAAGACATAAGCAGAGAAATGTAGCATTTGCAGTACAATTCAACGAGGAATGCTCAGACCTGTACATTGGGCAATCAAAACAACCCATTCACAAACTCATGGCCCAACATTGGAGAGCCCAACATTAACTTCTCGGCAAGGGAGGCCAGAGAAGACCAAAAACACGATGAAATACACAGAAAGATTATTTTTTGGTAATTTACAGGCCTCTTACTTTAAAAAAAACTCATCCTAGGAGATTTATCCAATCAAGCTGATACCTGGAAGTTCATGCAACAATAATTGAGGATGAAAAGTTGTTGGTTGGTTTGTTATTTCATCAAACGGCATAACACTGGAAATTTTAATGTGTCGACATAGAAAAGGAAGTTGTAACCCTGTTGATACAGGGGCAATTCTGCCCTTAATTTTACACGAGAGTCTCAGACTGAACACATCTACAATTTAGACTGTATAATAATGGAAGTAGCCACTATGACTTCACCAATTGGTATGTCGAGTGCCTTTTACAAGCCTCAAGTTCAAGATTTTTGCTGCCCCCATGTTGGTTTTCTGGACCACTGGAAGAGAAAGCATTGGCTGAATGACCATACCGAGTCACTTAAAATAAGTAGTCCTTTTAAAACTATGAACCCCAGTTGGGCTGCACAATTAATCAAATATTAATCCCGATAATGATTTTGGGCTTCTCAAGATTTAATAGAGATTAATTGATTGACAGTGATATTCAAGTTTTAAAATGCGTGCTCCGCCAGTAGACAACCATGTTGCATATCAAATCATCCTTGAACCAACAACCATTCCCTCAGGAGACGATGGAGAGGTTTTGGCTTCAGTTTTGGGGAACCTGGCATGTTACGTCAGGACTGCCTACCTTGCAGTGACAGTTAAGAGTGGAAGAGACAACAGAGACCTGTGTTTTGGGTTGAACGAGTGACCATGTTAACTGGTGACTTTCAGCTCTATGCGTCTGTGGTTGTTGTAATTACAGCGGTTGAAAAGGCCTGTTTGTCGTTTTTCATTATGAGCTCAAAATAAACTTATCCTTTACGTCTTTTAAGTGTTGTTTGTGCGTTGGTAGCCTACATGCACAGTTGCGCAGGAGGAGATCAGGTGACTCGTTAAACTGAAACATCGGTCCCCCAAAAACCGATCGTCATCGGCTTTTTGGAGGTATTTCGGGTTTAGGGCAAGTGATGTCAAGTAAGAAAAATGAAGAGTGCATAAAACCTGTGTGTGTGCCGCAAAACGCATTTGCAGTATCACAGACTAGGTGTCTGGTGCGACTTTCGTGGAAAAAAATCACAAGCGGTGCCCAGTTAGTGATGCGTTTTCCATCACACAGCAGTGGTCGGTCTGCCAGAGAGGGTATGCGACTGCTTTTCCGGTCTCTGCAAGTGTTACAAGTAAACAGTAATCTACTATGGCTGTAGAAACGAAGAAAAGATCGATGACGACAGATACAACTTAAAAAATAAGTGAAAATCCAAAGAAAAAGAAACAAATTGACACTCAGATGAAGGCAAACAGTCTAAAAAGTAAAGGGACTGTCAACGAGGAAAATCAAGAGTTACAACTGGAGCCAACAAGCGTGTACCCGCAATTACCGTTAATCGCCATAGGTGCCGCCAAAGAGAACGAAACTGAGATTTTCGAGATTGACACTTTAAACTTAAGAACTCCTTGACATTCTGCCCTGCCTCACTCACTTCTGTAATAATGAATAAATCTGAATTAACCATTACGATATCATATATTCTGTAGGTCATTTATTGCCATGGCAAAGTTTCACATACACTCACTGGCCACTTAGTAGGTACACCAGTAAAATCTAATGTAATACACCATTTCAGCCATAAGATTTGGTTTTATATACATTTTCAGTACACATGCACGCACACAGTTTTACTAAGCCTAAATCTATCCAAGTTACACATATGTCCAGTCTGAAGTGAAAGAAAAAGGGAAAAAAAGGATTGTAATATTCATGAGTTATACTTTTCTATCGTCTTTCAGTTGGTTAGAAAATGACTCAAGGCGGCAATCTCAGATCGCTTGCAGGACTCGATTGCACTTTTGACAGCTCTGGGAGCTTAGACTGGAGTTGAGGCGGCTGAAATTCAAACTTTAGAATATGTCATGAAGTAATTTTAAGTCAAAAGTTGCGGAAATTGGCATCACAATAATATTATCTTAACAAACAATCCATTTTACTTAACAAGCTTGACATAAAATGACATGTGTGCTCATACTTACAGGAATATTGTTCTATTAGTGAACTATTAGATGCTGACTTCACATTGCTAACAATCTGCTGCTTCAATACTGCACACTGACAAGCTACAGCAACCTCAAAGGGCCAGAACTTAAACTCAGAAATGCAATGGGTATAAAAATACAGCCACCGCTAGACATTAAGTGCAGGTGACGGCATACCCAATCATACCGCACAGCTTATCCTTCCAGCAGTCACGTTTCAAACAAAAATTTGCACCTAGGTTTACGTAGGCGAGTGAGAGACTAAAATACAGTTAAAATTTTCCAGGACAACATAGATAATTCCAGGATAGTTGGTCATTTAAATCAATTTCCAGGTGTTTCCATGACTGGAAAACTAGTCTCTAAATTTTCAGGTTTTCCAGACCGTGTGGGAACCCTGCCTACCAGGCTTGGGCTAAAGCATTCTCTACCTTGCTAGACATTTGATGCTTCTTAGTTGGAAGAAGGTTACTGAATAATAAAGCGGAACTGTGGCGCAGTTATTCTGCCTTGACATTTTGTATAAAGGTATGGAGGCACAATGGTGGGGCGAGGTGGAAATTCCACCGGTGTTTGCAGTGTAGGTAGTAACAGAGGCAAAAACACATCTATGTAAACGGAGGGAGCCGGAAATGACAGAACACCGCTTACACAACCCCCCTGTCCTGTTCTTGTTTTGCTCCTGCAACACCAGCCGGCTGTGTAAAATCACACACTTGGGCAGCAGTATGGCGGAATTGTTTGGTCCAGTGTACAAGTACAAATGCAGTGTTTGAAGGGCTCTTTATTTAGAACAATTACCTTGTAAAAAAAAAAAGAAAAAGGTTCTGTCATTAAAATAGTCCTGTGACAAACAATTCCCGGTCTCTTAGTGAGAGTGTGCAGCCTTAAAATACAGTATGTGTTTTCTTAAATAGCATGACTTGAGGAAAAAATACCAGTCAATCCATTAAAAGAAAGAAATCCTAAATCACAAACAATCATTTTAGAGATAAATATTGTATTGAAGATTCAATTTTGTCCATATTTAAACCATTTATTAAACCGAGGAGTTACAACAATTCAACGGAATGGTCAAACATAATTTGTCATTGCATGCACAATTTAATTGCTTTCAAGTGCTCTATTTCATACAAAATTATTGTTTCAAAAGGACAGAAGGGTGGAGGAAGGGACCCCCACCCCTCATGGTTTTCACTTTCCCACCCTGCAGTGCAGAATGTATTCAACACTTCTGCTATCACCTCTAAACGCCCACTCTGATAAAACCAAACAATGCCTGTCTCTCTCTCTGCAAATGTGTATGTAGTCATTTAAAGGTCAACATGGCTGAATCTGGGGTGGTTATGAAAGTGTACCGTGAACTTCCCATTTTGGGATAACCTAATCTCTTTTTGGATGAGAATGTGCTGTTGCCCATGCTGAAATGATTAATTAAAATGAACAATGTCTGTGTGTGTGTTTGGGTGGGAGTCCTCTTCTTAAATAACAAGGATTAAAAGACATGTGAAACAAGAGTAAGTCAAACTAAACTGGGTACTAAACGGACACATATGGGAAGCTGGACCAGAACTTGCAACCACATCTTGGAGTGTATAAAAGTTATTTTACTCTTATTCCCTAATGTAACCTCCATCTTTCTCCCTTACCCTCCCTCTCCCCATCTCTTCTTTTCCTGTCCTCATGTTTTTTAAAATTAGACAAATGAGAGCATCCCTCCTACTGTCTAGATGACTTATCGAAGACGTCAGGATAACCGCAAGAACGTGCCACAGTTCAAAACAATGTACAAGGGATGGCGTGTCTATTGTGTATATGTTTTCTTCTAACTACGCAAATCTTAAATGGCACAGTGCCTGGTTCTCACTGTGGTGTCCGTGTGTGTGTTGATGTGAGCTTCCTGGAACCGGCGTGTTGGGTGGCATGTTTTTTATGCGTGTGTGTGCGTGTGTGAATGAGAGTTGGGTGTCTATTTGTTTTGAGGGATAGGCTTACTGTCCTGTCTCACAACAGATGGATGTACTGTCGGATACAAGGGTATTTAGAGCCATCTTGCTTTCCAACTTAAACAGCATTTCACTACATGGGACTATCACTGGCAAACATGAATCATGATGTTTGTATACATTTTGTTAAAAAGAACGTAAATGGACAATGATATGGACATATACAGCATAAAATATGATTTTTTTCATTTTCAACATCAAATACATTTTAAACGTAAATATACAGCTAAATACAAATAACTAGAATCAGTCTGCAGCCATGCTAGTTGCTCTGTCAGACTGTAATTACGCACTTCAGCTTAAAGCTAAAGTCACTGCAAATAAATAAATACACATGGTTAAAATACCACAACTAGCCAAGATGCTATTTTCACCGTTCTCGGTAGGTGTGAAAAAAGGTTTCCAAAAAATACATTAAAAAAAACCAACCCTACAAACAAACATGATAGGTTGTAATGAGATCATCAATGTATTTCACTTCACCTGTCAGTGGTTGGGATATGTTAGGCAGCAAGAACATTTTATCCTCGAGGTTCATGTGTAAAGTTGTAGGTAAATGGACTGTACTTATATAGCGCTTTTCTTGTCTTTGCGACACACACTTTCATACACTTATGGCAGAGGCTGCTATGGAAAGTGCCCAACTGTCAATCAGTTATCACATTCATACACGTTGGCTATGCCACCAATGCCACCAATTTGGGGTTCAGTGTCTTGCCCAAGGACACTTCGACATGGGGCTGGGGATCGAACCTCCGACCTTCTGATTGAAGGACGACTCTACCACTAAGCCACAGTCGCCCCTGAAGGAAAAATGTAAGTGCAAGGATGTGAGCGACTTTGACAAATTGTGATGGCTAGACAACTGGGTGAGAGCATCTCTAAAACTGCAGCTCTTGTGGGGTGTTCCAGTATGCAGTGGTCAGCACCTACCAAAAGTGGTCCAAGGAAGGAAAACCAGTCAACCATAGACAGGGTCATGTGTGGCCGAGGCACATTGATGTGCATGGGGAGCGAAGGTTGGCCTGTGTGGTCCGATCTCAGGGATCTTAGCTCAAATAGCTGAAAAAGTTCATGCTGGTCCTGATGAGGTGTAAGAACACACAGTACATCACGGTTTGTTTTGTATGGGGCTGTGTAGCTGCAGATTGGTCAGGGTGCCCATGCTGACCCCTGTCCACCGTGGAAAGTGCCTACAATGGGCACGTGTGCATCAGAACTGGACCACTTAGCAAATGTGGATTGCCGGGTCCCTGTGTGTCGCTTAACTGGGGAACACCTGGTACCAGGATGCACTACGGGAAGAAGGGAAGCCAGCAGAGGCAGTGTGATGCTTTGGGTGATGTTCTGCTGGGAAACCTTGGGTCCTGCCATGTAGATTTAACTTTTACTGTATAACTATTGTAATATTGTTTTTCAGGCACCGTCTCTTTTGCATTAACCTATACACTTTATATTTTTACTTATATTTGAGGGTTTTTTTGTATTTCTCTCATTTGTACTGTATTTTTGAAGCTATCTGGCACTACACTTTCCTTCTAGATTTAAAAGTTTTATCTTATCTTATCCTGACACGTACCACCTACCTAAACATTGTTTCTGACCAAGTACTACCCTTCATGGAAACAATATTCCCCAATGACAGTTGCTTCATTCAGCAAGATAATGTGCTCTGCCACACTGCAAAAACAGTTCAGGAATGGTTTGAGGAATACGACCGAGAGTTCAAGGTGTTGACTTGGCCTCCAAATTCCCCAGATCTCAATTAAACCAAGCATCTGTGGGATGTGCTGGACATACAAGTCCGATCCATGGAGGCCCCGGCTCGCAACTTACAGGACAAAAAAGATCTGCTTCTAAACTACCAAAGTGCTACGTGTCAAAGTGAAATTCTAATTCTAATAAGTGAAATGATAATATGTTAAATAGTTGATGTGACATTTCCCTCAAATGTTGATCTCCCAGTACAACAAAAACTCAATAGATCACCAATATGGACACTGAATGTTTCTGAACCTAAGTGGTGGAATGAATGACTGATGTTCCCAAAGCCTCCCAAAGCTTAATAGAGGACACACAGGAAAATAACTATCAATCAATCTATGGTACAACAAGTGGTTTTAAGACTGTGATCCTTCTGTAGTTTGGTATATTTCTGCATAGAAACAAAAACAAATAGATATGCAACTTTGGTTTAGGTGCAAAATAGATTAGAAGTATACTAAAAAGCAAAAAAAGCTTCTCTTCCCAAGAATGTTATAACTATCAATCAATCTATGGTACAACAAGTGGTTTTAAGACTGTGATCCTTCTGTAGTTTGGTATGTTTCTGCATAGAAACAAAAACAAATAGATATGCAACTTTGGTTTAGGTGCAAAATAGATTAGAAGCATACTTAAAAGCAAAAAAAGCTTCTCTTCCCAAAAATGTTATGTCCCCTTCCAGGGACTTGCTCATCCCCATTATCATCTTCTTGTATTTATTCAATAGAATCATGTTAGTAGAAATAATTATACCTATGTTCCTATGTTAATAAAAAGAAGTTCTCCTCAGGCATATATGCCATCAAATTGGAAATAAAGCCTGGTCTAAAGCCTGAAAAAAAATCTACCTGTACTATGCATCCATTTCTGCATCATCTCTCCAATTTTTTTTCTGCATGATGTCCTCTCTTGAGCCTTTGTAAAGCAAACAAAGCCCCAGATTCCCAAAGGAATTCCACTTCTTGAACTTTTGTTCTCAAACACTGTATTAATCTGGCTGTGGACAGGCTGGGAGCACTGGCTTGCCCATCTGCTTGTGTTTACGGAATAAGATATGCATAAAATACATCTGATTTGATTGAGGTCTTTTCACATGTTTTCCCGACATTCATTATTCGGACATCAGTGTGTGTTACTCTGTGTGTACAAGCCGTACTGTATGTGTGTTGCCAGACATATCTGAAAGATTCTCCTAAAATTTGCAGTGGAATGTCAAGCCCAGAGATGGAGAAAAGAGGCAGAGAGGGTCAGAGGAGTATGAGAAACCAAGATGAAAAGACAGGAATAACAACAGTAGACACTAAAGTTTGGGGCAGAGGTGTTAAGAACCTGCTGTGTTGTGAGGCTTGTTGCATGAAGACAAAAGGAAACCTTTCTGACTTTGTGACAACATTTTTCCAGGATGCATCAAAGTGTAAAGTAAAAAACAAAAAAACTAACAAAAAACATGGCAACTACCTGGCGATTAGCAAGCTCCTTGGGTTGCAGAGCTTTTCTCCACCTTTAATTAAACAATCGTATGAAATGATGTATGATCCTGAAAACAAAACAGGGGAGTAAACAGCACAATGCAGGGGACAAAGAAAGAAGCTAAGGGAAGCTATTGTTACTAGTGCTTGCCGCTGTCTCAGCTGACTAGTGTGTTAGTGGTTAGCTCGCCAGCTACAGCTGCAGTTGTTCACCAACAAGCCCAGTATTGAGTATTCACGATGTCCCAGAGTCTATCAACTATTTTGTTAACATTTGGAGGTTTTTCTCTGTGCTACTTTCTGACCTGTCCTATGGTTATGAAAATTTATATTTTTCTATAGCTTATTTTTCTTCATAGCTTATAATATAACTGCAACTGAATCTTGCATTTTATGAGCGCAGTCCAAATGAAACAAGATTAGGTCAAAACCTAGTATGTGGTTGACCGCTTCAGGTCAATGTGCGCTTTTGTGGAAAGGGAAGCGTGGTGTGTGTGTGTGTGTGTGTGTGTGTGTGTGTGTGTGTGTGTGTGTGTATGTGTGTGTGTATGTGTGTGTGTGTGTGTGTGTGTGTGTGTGTGTGTGTGTGTGTGTGTGTGTGTGTGTGTGTGTGACGGCTGCGAGACGTGTTCATTTTCATTTAAAATGCATGAAAACAGATGAGAGTATTCGCGCTGCTGGCGTGACACGCGCGTATCTCGCATGACACGCGCATATCTCGCATGACACGCGCGTATCTGGAAGTCTTACTCCTCTCGTTTGCACACAATGCTTTTATTTTGAAGTGTTTCCCGAACCATTGTTGTTGTAATTTGTTTGACTTTATTTGTAACTTTTCCAGGAAGTTATTTGATCGATAAAGTCAATGACCCGAAAGTACCCCTGGATATGCGCGTTGTGGAGGACAGCGGATGAGCAGCGGAGGAGCAGCCCCGCCTACTCTCTATGGTTTTGAAAGTACTGTCACTCACTCACTCTGTCACATACAGACCCATGTGTAGGGCTGACCCCGGCGGTCAGTCAACAATAAAGGCCACTGCGTTTATGCGTATGTTTGTGAGTCTGTGAGTAGATGTGTTTATGCCCCTCCTTTTATATGAATTCAGGCAGAAAGTGAAAGGCAGACTGACAACACCTTCTGAACTGCACAGAAAACCCACCATATGTCCCGACGGAATGGCAGGAAGATGAAATTAGATTCTCATTGTCCAGATTGCACATGAACATTCCATGTGTAAGGGAGTAACGTAGGATCTCATTGTAAATGTGTTTATGAGGACAGCAATGTTGTATACTACTGTTACCAGTATTCTCAGTTGGCCTCACCTACTTTTACTGTCCTCCTCTGGTCCACTGAAATAATATCCAATCTGCCGTCTGCTGTCTGCCTGAATGCACCTGAATGCCATTCTCAATCACACTGTGGCATGTTTAGTTTAGCTAAAGCAAAGATGACAGAATCATCATGTTAAATAATACTGATTTCAATATTGACCACACTAATTGTGAATTGGAATACAAGTTTCGCCATAATGTATTTTGCTGCTTATTCATTTTAGACTACATGAAAATGTGCATATTACATTTAAAGAAACAAAATCACAGACCAAATGACAAGACTGGAAGAAGTAAGAGTTTACTAGTGTGTTACCTTTGTTCCCACGGTCATCTCCCCACGAGTTTTCCACCCTCCACTTCTCATAGCCTTCTTTCCCATCCTGAAAAAGAGAAATAGAAAACATGATGGAGAGATAAGAATGAGAAGTTCAGACAAGAGGAAGGAGAGTGTCCTCACAGCTGGGGTTACTTACAACAGGGGAAATTGACATCACTATGAAAACTGCAGCCGATTAAAGCAGCATAAACATACAGCAAGGCTTTGATACATTAAACCCTGGAAAACTCTGAACCTGCGTATTCCTGTTTGTTTGCTTGTATATGTACTGTATATGAACTGCCCCACACCTGAACTGCGTGTTTGTGTAAGCATACCTTGTCTGTGACAGCAGTGAGGATCATGGCATGGGTCATGAGAGAGTCTCCATATATCAGTCGCTCTGCCTTAGAGAGGTTCTTCACAGAAACACCAAACACAAGCTCATGGTTGAACCTGTGTGCACACACAAACAAATCACATTGCCTTCCAACTCAGTTTTCATTAAACCTACTCATCATTTGAGGGATTTTTTCCATATCATATCCCTACAATCAAAATATATCTGTTTTCCTACAGACAGTGGAAGAGTTTAATGACCCTACAAAGGCCAAATGTCTTGGATTCTTCATGTGCTACAAGACTGCTTTTTCATTCCTTTCTTGAGCATGACTATAGAAAAGAGGCTACATTAAGCGGCAGCTGCTTTCCAATTATGATCTACTGGCACCAGAAAAGGTCTGTCTGGTAGATGAGTCTCAACAGGGATGGTTCCAGACTAACGGCACCATGCTGCTTTGGTCCAGTGTGCAAATTAAAGCCTGGCGCCTGCAACTCAGACAGAAATGCTTCGGCACCTGAAGGGCAAAGATAAGCAACTTTTTCCTTGTGAAGAGACTGACACCTCACGAAGGCAGATGAAGTCAGCTCTTGCTATGTGAACCTTGCAGTACTGGCACAGACAAGACTTGGAAACCAGACTGAAGTGGGTTGTCTAGTAAAAATATTTGAAAGAATAAATTATAAAGTATCTTGTAGATTATTAATTTATGATTTTTTAGTTCTACTTCATTTTAAAAAGGAAAAGCCTTTGGATGAGAGGTGAAACATCTTCAAGAACAATCAAATTCAGATTAAGAAAAAAAAAAGATAAACTGGGTATCCAATTATACTTTTACAGTCATTAATATACTTGGTCCCCAAGTAAAGTGAATGTGTAGGTAACCCTGAATCCACATAATCCCAATGATGCCTTACTTCATCCATGGTAGCCATGTTTTATACTTTATTTTTATTTCCATTACAACATAATAATTTTAAAGAGAATACTACAAACATGTTAGATGTCTGGAAATTATACTCACACATTCAAGTCATTAATACCCAGCTTGCCATGGAAATGTTTCCCGACATCACACCCAAACCACACTGCCTAAGGAAAAAAAGGAGGCATATTCAGATTATAAACTTTAAATATGCAGACACACTCAAATGTTATTGTCTCCACAGTTTTGCCGTAAGCCCAAACTTACCTCTCCTTCCTTGATGGACTCAGCAGCAGCCTTTTTAAGCAGCTGGATTTGCTGATTGTTATACTGAGTGCTGCGGCCACCAACCATGTTACCTAGAAACTCTACAGTGTACAGCTTCCCATAAGGGTTTTGGGGTCGAGGGTCGTTCACAAGGCAGACCTGGAAAAAAGAAAATACTTACAATTTGATCTCAAAAAAAGTTTCTCACACTCTGTGGGTATTCAAACAGCAAGTTACATGGCATTTCTAATGTGTTTAAGGGCTCACACACTTTGTCCTGAATGTTGTATAAGGGTTTGACATGCTCTCTGTAGAACTCCTGAGGAGTGAGGGGTCCCATGCGATGGAAGTTCTTGTCCTTGTCTCTGTACTCCCAACAGATGGTCTCAGGAGGGCTGCCTAGACAAACGCTGGCCACACGGAACACCTGCACAGCATGCACAGTGAAGACTTAAACATTTTTTTTAAACTGTATGACATGCAAGCCAAATGTGTTAAACTCATATTTAACAGTCAAAGTAAATCGTTGAGAATTGCTCAATAACCAAAATTAATTGAACAAAGGGTATCTTTTAAAATAGGCCAGATGTGCAGTGTTAACATACTGTTACAACAGATTGGGGCTGAAATGCATATAACTGATGTAAACAGAGCACTCTCGTGCCTTTAGATTTTTAATGTGCTCTCTTTTAACATATCCAATCCCGTGTTTGTCTTTGCATACACTCATCTGTCATTTCTGGGCCTCTCTCAACTTTCTCCCCATTTCCCCCTTCTTTTCCTCTCCACAATGCAACCCTCCCTTCCATCTTTTTCATATCCCTCCATTTCCCATATAACACACCACACCCTTTCCCCTTCTCTCCATGTGGCTTCCTGTGGTGCTGAAGTTCAGACTGGGTTCCTGTGTGCTAAATTTGGTTGTTTAGGCTGTCTGTCAATCTGACCCTTCTAACTTCTGATAGTTTTTTCAGGAATTCCCCACTTTTGCTTTTCACCTCTCCCATCCGCAGTGCACGCCCGGGACTCAGCAGATGCTTTTCCTATCAAAAGTGATTAAGAAGGTCCTGAGAAATTAAGATGCAGCGCAGCCCCTTGTTGGTGACTCACAAAAGACAAAATAGCCAGTGATAAACTTTTTGCCAAAAGTTAAATGCAGAAGTACAGTGAGTTATAACACAGTGTACACTTCAGTTAAGTATTCATCGAAATGTGTCAATTAATGGTGAAACATCACAATCTCACTGCTTCAATTATAGATGTCAGGTTTGTTCAAAATAGACTACAACAGTCTTTTGTTTTTTTGTTACTACAGATACCTAGACAAATATAAATAAGCTGTATTTTGAGCTGACACAGATTGTATTTGGCTCTGTCTGGAAAAATATAACAGCAACTTTCTCACGCTAAGGCAATACATATTGAATGCCAATTCATAAAGATGACATTCATGGTATCTGGTTTGTAGAAACTAAGGCACTGAGCCCGGTATTCTCATCCCACACATTTCCAGGCACATGCTAGCACAGAAACAAACACAAAAAATGCATGAATTCAGATTAGGCTTACACAAACAAGCAATCCCCGGCTTCATGACAGAAAAGAGTACAGTCACAAAAATACAGACACACACAAAAATACACATGTGCCGAGTCAACAAAGGCATCTGTTCAACTCCTCATCCCCCTACACCATTTTCTTCCTAATTCGATGACTTTGTTTAGACTTCCCTGCGGGCAAAACGACAGACCAAGGAGTCTTTCCTCTTGTCTGATCCGTGTTTTCCAAGATGCCACAGCACCTTGACCCCTACTGTTTTCGTCTCTCTTTTCCAAGAATAACTACACAGTTTCTTTAAACTTTTGCACTCACTTTACAGTTCTTCTTTCACATGCCCTAAACCTTCTGTATGCACCTCCCTAAATGCCAGTTCAGCCTTGCAACAACTAATCGTTCCCTGTCAAGATAAATAAAGTAGGTGTGAGGAAAAGACAGACGGCGAGACCTTATTCAGAGAACAGCAACCGTGACATCAGAGAAGGATCAATATTGAAACACCTGCTGACTCAATGACAGATATACATAACTGACAGAGAAAGAAGGAGACATGTGGGAAAAAGGTTAGAGGGATACAGAGGGGTGGAGCGAAAAGAGAGGCTGAGAAAAACTTTTAAATAAGAAATTACGGAAACAAACTGAGTGCAAATTGATTCATTGGTTGTATTTGACAAACATATCCGACTGTAACACTTGTCACAAATTAATTGAATAATTGAAATCAGTTTGTTTTGCTTGACACATTACAAAGAACAGGGGGTGTAAATGTAATCAGGAACAGTGATTAAACTTTCAGTCAGCAAATTAAGGGGAGACTTCACCTTTGTCATCACACCTAACCTGTTTCACAAAGCATCTACTATAAGTGATTCTGATTAAATTTGTCAAGTAATTCTCTTTTAAACTCATCAGTCTCTAGCAGAAGGTCCACCTCATGTCAGCCTCAATTCTGTGACACAGCGCATTGCGTGTCTTGTGATAAACAATATGATGACTGACTGCATGCTATTAGGGCTAACTGTACCTAATGTTTGATAGCCTCTGGGCTCCAGTGTTGACTTGCTGGCATCCCTCTGCATTGTTTAAAGTGAACCAAACAAACAAACCACCTAGAGTTAAGAGTGATAGTAACACATGTAGTAAGCAGTCCCGGCCAAAGGCAACACACAACAGTATATTTGGATATATTGGTAATCTTGGACACATCAGTTTCCAAGACGATGGTAGTGCTGGGCTACCCGAGTAAAGCCTTCCTTTTTCCTGGACTATCTGTGTGGTCCACAGAAGCACTAACACAGTAAACGTATTCCTTACAGCACTTCAATTCTAAAACAACGAACACTACATAAACTCAGTGCCTTTTGTATTTTTCATATTTCAGCACATAAATGTGGTGATTAAATTAGAGAATTAAATGTTCATGAAATAATTTTTACTGTCATAAAGATGACTTTAGGCTTGATAACTACCTAGACAACAATGTTGAAATAAATAATGTGGGCCAAGCCAATGAAGACATAATTAGGGTCTGCAGCTGGCTTTCATCCAGTTTAAGGCAAATTTAGTCAAATCAGGCTCCTCATTTTGCTACGCAGTCAATTTATAACTATTGTCTAAAAGCCGAACTTGTGAGTGTAAGCAAATGACACCATACAAACAGTTTGGATAAAAATGAGCGAGGTTTTGATTAAACTTCCATGTTTTGTAAACATGCAACACATGTGGTCATTGTTAAATTCTAACAATGGTGAAAAGAACTGCCTAATGTGAGTGGACATCTTTGAACGCTATTGTTGCAGCCCCTAACAATGACACATCTACAGGAAGCCACCCACATCGAACAACAAATCAACTGAGCCCATGGCCAACAGCACTGAGCCTCTCAGCAGCAGCAGGATTTTTCCTCTGTGATTTTGATGGCTGTCTCATAAATTAGTGTCTCAAGAATCACTCTCCTTGCATTCAGAGCCAAGACCAGAACCGCACATGGTGTTTCTGATTCCATGACGCAATGGAGCATTGAAAGGCTACAGTTGTGGTGTGAGGGATACCATCTGCGTGCGCTCATGTGTGTGAAGAACTGTATGTCCATGCACACTTACCAGCGAATGTCCCTTTATTTGTATTTGTGTGTGTGTGTGTGTGTGTGTGTGTGTGTGTGTGTGTGTGTGTGTGTGCATGTGCACGAGTGTGAATGTGTTGCCTACTTGTCTATGTGAGTGAGTAGAGGTACAGGGACACACACCAGATACAGAATAAAAGAAAGGACTAGCTTTGAAACCAAAACAAATCCACTCTGTTTCAATAATGCAGCGTATGGATCATGTCATCCTAATAGCCACTATAAAAACAAACTTTAATGATGCATAAGATGAGTTGGCTAATTCTAAGTGCAGGTCCAGCTTAAAATGAGGCAAGCTGCTGATGCCCAGGGTTTAACATAAACGTGATTTGCTAGGTTTTAACTAATTTGCCAGACAAGTGTTAACAAATAGAATTATATATATTAAAAAATATACAAATTAAAAACGGAAAAAATAAGGATTTAAATCAAGAACACCCCGGGTAAAGTGAGTGGAAGCAGAGATGTTGACCCTGGTTAAATGTCATGGGACTGTGTGTGGGTCTGGTGTGATGAAGACCAGGCTATAATCACATCTGCCAGGTAGTGAGGATGGACAGCATCACCTCCACACACACCAAAGTAGGACTGACACTTTGATCCGAGAAACACGTGCATACATAGATGCCAACGAACATGCAGAGAAAACCCTAGTTTCCTATTTGAAAGAGTCTAATTAAATCAACCACGTTAGACTACACATAGCCAGTAAGACACTTTCAAGTTTATTACATCCTTCCCAATATACAAAGCTAATATGTTAGCTTTCAGTAAAATTCTGTCAAAGCTGAAGTCAAATCCAACCACACTAGAATCACTGGTCATGTAGATGGTTCAAGACATCCATTTACAGTCAGTGTAATACATTTAGGTAAAGTTTGATGGTATTCTACAGTTATCTATCGAGTATTTATTTATCTTTAATTAATTTCCATGTGTTGTAGGTTAAATAGGATGGCATTCATGTTAAATTCTGAGGCTCAACTCATAATAAACACATCTAGTATTTACTACTGTACTTTAGAATTATGATACTGCACAAGATTTTCAATTCTTGGGATCAGGATCCCATGTGCATTGACTTGCTCAGTAGATAGGCTTATAAGACATGTCTTTGACCTTTGTGTTTGTGTATACAGGGAATTTTCATTATCAGTTGTTTTGTTGTTAATCAATTTAAGGAAAAAAGAAATTTGTCAGTTAGAAAATGAGGAAATATTTCTCAAATAGCATATTTTATCTGACAAATGTATTATTGAATTTAGAATGATATTCATGCAAATTTTGAAATTTAAGAAGCTGTGGCCAGCATAATTTTACTTCTCAAATAGTCATTTTATATATTTATATATCATAAAAACAACAACCGTTGTCATCCTGGCTGAAAATCTTAACATTTCTTTTCAAGTTCTCAATGTCCAGCTGTCCTCTGTGGAGTCTGTTCTATTTTAAATGTGATCTTCTTCCATCATTTTTATGTGGATCTTGATGAGAATATAAACTTTAGTACATTTAAGAACAGCTTACTGACAAATATGTTGTGCTTATTAATAATTTCATATGAAATATAACAGATTTAATAATATAGAGTAGAGTAATCTTATTGCCAATATTCATATTGTCATATATCATCATAATATCATATACATATAATAAAATAGGTTTAATTTGATTCATGACTTCATTCATTCAGATTTGAAAAAAATTAAAACGATTAATACATTTAATTTGTTGGGTTTTAGAATGATGCTGATCAAATGAACTTGCAACAATATCCTAGGAAAACTATACTGCCTTTATGCCAGTTGTTCTTGTGATATGACCGAATCATCCATTAATACTTGGCCATGGCAGAGTGGTGTTTCGCAAAACAAACCAATACCAGGTGGACAAACAAAGACACTGACAACCCTCCGCCCCTCACTCTTCATGCAGTGCGGTGGCGGCAGTCTTTAGTGTTGCACAAAATATGTTTGTGTGTTTGCGGGGGGCTGGTGATGGCTGGGCATCCATGGAGGCACTTTGAGATACAAGCGACTGTTTAAACAAGCAACCAGCCAGCAGCACAATTGAACCAAACAGCTCACAACAAAGGCTGCTTAACCAGACCCCTGTTCTGTGTGAACCATCTCAATAGGAGGCTGATTGACTGACTGGCCCCACGTACATTCAAACACATAGGAAGCGTAAATAATGCTTCAGATTCATACACGCCACAAAAAACACACACTGTAGGCACATTACTGTGTGCCACTCACATGCATGTACGAAACACGTGTTACATTCGCTTTATTGTAAAAGACCTTGTTCACATGTACATGTTCATCTTTTATTTTTTATTGTGGAGTTGAATTATCTTTACTTGTTTTTTTTAATAACTGTTCCATAAACAAGATTGCTGTCTTCTAGACAGTGGGCTGGTGATTATATCTTTTACACACTCTGTAGACCAAAATTTAAAGATTTACATGGCATGCAAGGTATCATTAAAACATAACAAAACCTGAGTATTATGATTTGTTTGAATGATATGCTTGCTGCATTTATAAAAAATAAATAAAAAAAGGCATTGTGATGCACTAGTATTACCATGTATGCTAAATAAAGCAATTCTGAAATTAAATCTTAATTGTGTAGGTATTATACTATACCACTTTTGGACAAGTCATTTTAAAGCCTTATTCATAGAAAAATAAATGTTTTGTTTGGATAGTGGGGTTACCAATTTGTTCCATTTCAAAAGCTACTAACTTTTACCTCAACCTTAGTAATAGATCTTATCACAAGACTAACTCTAGTGCTAACACTGATTACATGCTGACTTCTTTAAGGCATAATTTCAAAATAGTTTGACGTTGCCACTCTCAGTCAAGTATTATTTGATAGCCCCCTCTTCTGGTAAAAATGGAACAATGTTACAAAATTACACAAGTGTGTGTTAAGATAACATGTTTACCTTTTTTAATATATATTCAGTGGCAACATTAATGGATACACATTTACAGTCTATTGTAATTAAATACTCTCTACTCTGCATTACATTCTAAATTAGCATTTTATAATGCTTAATTTTTGTTGCCATTGTCCAAAATGTGTAAGTTTAATTATGCATGTTATTGAGGTGAAGGTTAAAAATCGTGGGGTTTTTTTATCTTCTGTATTGACATACAGCTGAAGGGCAAAATATTAGACACCTTCAAGTATAATACAGTTTAGTACAACCAGTAACCATAACCTCATAACTAAAACATATAATTAGATTAACACCTCTTTTTCACCAAAATGTGAACATTGTAAAAGTAGACTATATCAGAACAGTTGCATTAGATTACATTAGACTGAACAGGTGTAACTTGTAAAGTTGCTGCTGATTATACATCTGCATGTACCAGTGTTCCCTGTAAATAGAACTTAGACTTAGACTTAGACTTAGAACATTAGTAATTGTAACACCCACTGCAGGTAATCTTGGGACAATTTAGGGGTGAAAATGGCGCACTATTATCCCTCAGCCATTCTTCCAAAAGTTCGATTTATTGAACTAGGATCTACTTTCTCTAAAAAATCATCAAGATTAAGCTAATGACACTTAAGATGCAACTTCCAGACAATGCCCGAACATTGAGTCTTGCTCATTGTATTTTAAGGTGAAGGCGATGATGGCTAAATGGATGTTCTATATTAATGAAAACTATCTATACAGATAGGGACTTTTGGCGACTAGAACTAATCGAAAGGAACATAATTTAGTTCTGAGTTCCTAAAAAGGATCTTGGTTCCCTTACAAACTTCCTGTGTTGGGCACGTTAATGATTCTATAGGAAACATTTAGTCTCACCTCCTCTATCATGGTGTCCATAGCATCATACAGTTCAGCTTTAGTCGCATCACTGGCCACCATGTTCCTCAGTCTTAGACAGTATTCTCTCAGCTGGAAAACGGAGACAGACAAAAACAACAGTTAGCATTTACTCACCAGTTACATGGCGCACTAATATGTGAGCTTGCTTTGTTGAAAGTAATGGAACTGTCTGAACATACCTTATGGTTTAGGATGTCATTCATTCTTCGTGAGGCCTCCGAGCTGTGTGACTCTGGAAAGCATTTCTTTGGGATGACTCCATATTTTTCTGAACATAGATTAAAATATTTAGAGTATGCAACACTCATTTTCTAGACAACCAAATACCTTTGTAAAAGCACACCGCTGAGTTCCATGTGTCAAGCAATCATTTAATATTAACTTCTTCATCTTGAGTACTAACCAATGAGGTTAGCCAGCATGTCCCACTGTCCTCCGTCATTGGTTGGATTGGAGAGCAGGAACTGGACCAGGCGTCCGTCCACTGGCTCCTTCCTCTGTGCTGTCTCCACACAGGCCTGGAGGAAGTAGTAGCAACGCTCAACCTGTAAACAAAACAAAACAGAGAAATATGTTTATCACAGAAAAACTGCAAGGGGATGTACAATGTCAGTGATTGTATGTTATGAAGAAATGTACACTTGCGTAAGCTCTATTAAAATCTAAATAGTGTGTAAGGTCTTTGTTATTACTTTTGTCTTGCATGGGTCATTAGCGATATGTCAGTATCTGGCCAAACAATGATTAAAAAAAAAAAGTATTTTTTCCAGATATTCTTAATGGTGTTTAAAAAAATGTATGACGCCTTATCCTGCACTCTGGGGCAAATACTACTTCAGTGTACCATAAAGTGCTTCTCAAATTTTCCCGCATCCAAGACTTAATTTTTTTGTTTATAACTAACTGGCACACAGGACACCAGGGGTCCGTTTCAGAAAGGAGGTTCAACAAACCCCCAGTCTAACCCCGGACTGTGGTTTGACTTACTCAGTTAAAATTCGCTGGCTTTTTGGTTTCAGAACAGCTGATCAGAGTTAGTTCAATCAACTCTGAGTAGGTTCAGCCGGAGTTAAATGTGTGCACGCTGACTATAAAAAGCCAGCATTAATGGAGCCCCGATATCACGATTCACCATGGCAACGGTACACAAAAAGAGGTCCTCCTATGTCACACCAGTGGAGCTCTAAATCCTCATGCAGACGTTCAGCGAATACGAGCATGTTTTTAGAAAAATAAATTAACATGGCTGCAGCTGCAAAAGAGAGAGAAGCAGCGTGGGAAGAAACTGCTGCTTGAGTAAATGCGCAAGTTTGAACTGGTTTATTTATTTAATACTTAATCCTGACCAGAAGCTAAAATGTATATCAATTTAGGAGAAATCCAGTGGGAGAAAAACGTAAATGGAAGCAGTTAAAAATAAAATACCAGAACATGCTGAGGGTTTTATAGCCTAGAGGGAGGAGACAGAGCAAAACTCAGAGTTTCCTAAAGAAAACCTGCTCCCGACCAGGTTAGGTTCACAGACACAGTTACCATAGTCAGAGTTAAAGTTACCTCTCTTTCTGAAACGGCAAACCCGAGGTTTCCCTCATTTCAGGGTTAACAAACCCGGGGTTTTCACTAAACCCGCTTTCTGAAACGGACCCCAGCACACCTATTTGCTAGATAGTGGGTTAGAATCACATGCTCGCTACCCTTATTATTTTCCCGCCCCTCTCCTTGCTGCTCTCCTAGATTTTTAATTCCCCTGATTTTTTCCTTGACATGGTGAAATTTCAAAATCTGCTTGTCCACTATATACATGATAAATGGTATCAGCGTGTTTATGTTACATAACATACCTAATCCATATATTTGTTGATTGGGTTAGCCTGTGTTTTTGATTAGACAGGGGGTTTACACATTTCAGAATCATCGGCTTAACATCTAA
The DNA here is from genome assembly GCF_022749685.1 of Semicossyphus pulcher. Lineage (NCBI taxonomy): Eukaryota > Metazoa > Chordata > Actinopteri > Labriformes > Labridae > Semicossyphus > Semicossyphus pulcher. Next base: position 22,640,244 of record NW_027211692.1, read on the forward strand.
GACTAGACTTCCTAAAAAAGACATATAAAGCAATCACCAACTGCCCAAACATGTGGGGAAAAAACAGAAGGCCTGAGAGAGAAAGAGACAGAGATAAAAACATTTAGCTAGGTGTCACTGTGACGTCAACCCTGGAAAAGACCTGACAACAAAACACAAAGAGGGTTTTAGGTGGACAATGATGGTAAAGTAGTAGAGCACGGTATGTTAACACAGTACCAATGCACATGCACACACAAAACACAACGTACTTACTGCAAAACAGTAAAAACATCCATTTACCAAAAGTTTACAAAACAAACAACTTAAAACTCAAAAGGCAAAAAAGAAAACAAAAAAACACCCACAACACATAGAGCCAATGATGCCCTCCACACATACAATTATCACATTAATAATTTTTAAATGTTGACTTATGTGAATAAAACAATAAAATATTGAGATTAGAAAACAATTACTACTACAGTGGAAGGAGATCAAACATATAGTAGACCCCTAGGACCATGAAGAGTGAAAAACCAAAAGGTATAACGTGTGGTAAGGCAAGGCAAGGCAAGGCAAGGCAAGTTTATTTATATAGCACATTTTCAGCAACAAGACAATTCAAGGTACCATGTCTTACCTTGTCCCAGAAAAAGAGATAGGACTGACTGAACTCAAACTCCTCTATGTTAAACTTCTTCATGAATGGAAGTCGCATGACGTTGAGGCACGAGAAGATCCAACATCTCCCTGATACAAAAAAAGAAAAACATTTTTGGAGAAATTTGTGTCTAATTTAGGACTAATATGAAAACATCAGTAGCACTTTTTGTGATCTAACAAACTTATGTGGATGCCTTCCAAAGCTTGCTGAAAGTTCTTTAGACTACCTTCCATATCTCTTTATTTCATTTTACATAGATAAATTAGTTCATAAATAAATAATGACTAGTGGTTGTTTGGTAGGGGAGTAAAATACATTTATCACTTAAGAACCCTTTGTCTACTTTGAAAGATTTTCAGCATCGGTATCTCCATATCTCTATCTATCTGCCATATCTTTATCTATCTCAATCTCTTTCTATCTATCCATATATCCATCTATGAACATACTTGATTAACCAATGCTTGGACATTACATAATGCCTTCCTTTAACCATATTTCCTCTTCCTTTGGAAGGTATCTGAACATGTAATATAATTGTTTCTTTCGTACCTGAGTTTTTCTGGTTGGTGACGGGCTTGCCCTCTGTGGGAATAGAGTGCTGGAAAATGTGCACTGTATCCTGGACAGTCTGCCGGTGCAGACAAACCTCCAGTGGATCAATGCAAGTGGATACATTCTGGGCCAACAGGTAGCGTGGCTCGGCCCGCAGCCGCTTAAGGAAGGTGGCTACCTTCTCCTGACTCAGACCTGAAAGAGCAAGAAGCAAGAGGCAAAAAAGACAGCATGAAAAGAAGTATAAAAGACAGGAAGAAGGCAATGATAGAGTTATGAACACTGGAAACTTCATATAGGAAGACTTTCACAGCTAGATGTTAAGATTACTGACTATAACTAAGAAGTGAATTTCCTGCCATCCCAATTCCCATGACTCATCTATGCACTTACATACACACTTCCCACTAAAGGTTGAGCACTTACAGACTCAGATGTCAAAATAGTGCCAGGAAAAAATCAGATCAATCTTCATAACGTAACAGCACCTTCTTAATAGAATACTACAATCTTGTTTAGTAGTGGGGCAGAGTCTATTAAGGCAGTTAAACACAAGTATGTTTCAATGTCTGATAGAGAATGAAGGACAAACTTGGAGTGGGAGATACAAACAAGGAACAAATCCAAAATGCTTTCTAGTGGTGCTATAAGTTGCCCTACGGAGCTCAGGGCTAACCAGAGCAGAGTCATTCATCTGGCTCCCTGTGTGAGAGGAACACTCTGGAAAGCTTGTCTAGTCTCCCTGGGCAGGCAGAGGAGGGGTGCAAACAAACTTTGACAGAATCAAACCTGCACTGATGTGTGATTTGCAATTATGTCAAGTAAATGAGTAGAGCAATTAAAAGACTGACAGGAACATTGCCTAGTCATGCATCCTGCATAGACTTCAACCCCCCCACCCCCCTTTCTCAGTTGTGTTCTTTTGCTTTCTTAAAGCTGAGATGCAGATTTAGTGCAACAGCCAAACTAACTAACTTCCATGACAATTTTATCAAAAGCAAATAAAAGCAGAACCAGGCCTAAGGCAGAGACTATTTCCAAAGTAGGCTTGCATGCAGTCTTATGGCAACTTAACATTCTTTTTCTTGTGGCGCAACAGTTTTATTTCTGTTCAGTCAGTAATGTAGTTGGTCAAGTCATTCAACAAGTCGGAGACTGACTGATGAGCACAGACATCACAGTGTTGTTCTATGACGAGGGGCCAAGCACAGGCAGCCAGGGTAAATTTACACATCAGTGGTTATATAATTGGCTTTATATTAGCTAAGCACTTCACCATGCCCATAATTGCTCCATGTGGCTGGATGACAGTTGGCCTGAAGCCTTACAGTGGAGCAAATGACAAAAACGTAGTCCAAAAGGTCAGACTACGATGACACTATCACCGTCCTTATTCTAATTTTTACTCGACACATATAGGTAAACTGATAAAATACACAGTATTAACACATGTCTTAGAAATAACCATCTGCCTAAACCTTTGCCTTTTAAAAAAAAAGTGCTATGAAACCTAAGGTTAATTGAAACAATCCTACTCAACTGACTTAGCTAGCTAAAGCTGAACTTTATTAGCATTGCTAAACCTATATAAAGAGTGGTGTAACATAGTTGAAAGTGTTTTGGGGGGATTAGACGGTATTCCCTAACGAAAGACACATTGAAATGAATCGCATCCATTATAAAGATTTTGACAGCTCCTGGCATTTCCATTCTCCTTTCATGCTCCATTCATGACTAGCTAACGTTAGCTGCAGAAGCTAACATTTCCGGATCCTGATGCCGACACCAGCTTTAACGACTAAAGGTCTATAGCTGTATTTGTCTAATTTTTTGGTTGTCGGTACCTTCCTCTCAATCTATCAACATTCCTGTCAACGTTACTTGCAGAGTAAACGACGGCAAAGTCTTGCTAGCAAGCTGCCCCTTAACGCAATTAATGCTAACTTAGCAAGTGGATGTTAGCTTCCTTAGCTGTCATCCTGCAGCTGTTAAATACAGTTTGCGCTAAAGCTACCGGCGACCCAGACCATGGCTGAAATAGCAGAAGGTGGATAAGTGGCACTAAACCTACCAGTTGCCATGATTTCGTGGAGCTTGAAGTGCGTTTTCTGTTTTCCTGAAAAGTCGCCGGCTCTTTGTTTATTTCATTCACCAACAGTCAGGCAGTGGCTGCGCAAAGGGTACGCTCGTTTAGTTCCTCGTGGTCTTTTGACGTGGCGGCTGGGCGGAGTACGCGATAAATTAGAAGACACCCCCATTACACATCCAGTGCCCCTTATTGTTGTTTAATTAATTCATAGCCAACATTGAGTTCGACCTTACAAAGACAGGCTGATGCTGACCCATGCAGACACAACATTGTTGAGGCAGACCCTCAACTTACTCCTCTAATGGAACACCTCAAGCCGGACGTCACGGGAAAAAAACGAGCGCTACAGTCAAACTTGACAAACCTTTAGTTTGTTGTTTTTGCTGTCTCCTTTCTTTTTCCACTGTAAATAGTTGATGTATGAGGTTGCTTAATAGTTTTTCATACTTGAATATTCATTGTATATATTAATTATCCTATTTAAATATTTGTATGTGTTTATATATTGTTCATTTTATTTACATTTCAGGAATTTCTGGGGGGTTTTTTTTACAATTTTTTACAGCATTTTCAAAACTTTTTGACAAAATAAAACTTTTTTCTATAAATTATTAATAATGTGGTTTCGGACAAGTCGTCCGCCGATATCCTCAGGGATGACAGGAGCCTTAATGGCCAACAGGTTGTGATCCACCTCCAACACATCATCTTGTCTCTGAAGAGGGATTCTCTTTTGCACACAGATGTTGTGCAGCACAGCAGTGGCAGCAATGATAGCACAGACTCCTTTGGGATTCATCCGCATTTCACCGTGGAGACAGTGTGAAACCTGACGAGCAATACAAATGGGCCAGTCAGTACCATTTTACAATATAGTTTCAAATTATAAGTAAATTTATTAAGATTTCCCTTTATTTCAAAATGTTCTTGTCCATTAACAAAAGGGGAATAAATACAATCACTAGCCGATATAAACATTGTATATGCCAAACTGGTCTTTTTTCTTTTAGTCATGTTAAAGCTCATAAAATAGTTACTAACCTGCATTTGAGCACACCAATGCAGCGCTCAACAATGTTTCTTATTGCAGCATGCTTTTGATTGTTGGTGTCCTCCTAGGCAGTTCTTGCCGCAGGTGTCATTAACCGCCACTTCAGTGGGTATCCACTGTCTCCGAGGAGGACACCATTACTCTACCCTCTTCAAATTCCCGATAAAGTGCACTCTCTCTTAAAATGTGTGCATCATGGGTCGACCCCGGCCATCTCGCCACAAGGTCGATAATTGCCATGTCTGAGTTGCAGACAATTTGTAAGTTAATTGAATGAAAACCCTAGAGCCAGGGACACTCTTCTTATGACCCGGCATGTTGTCGGATGTGCATTTATCAAGGCCCCCACGGCGTTTTGAAAGGCCCCATTGGCAAAAAAACCTGAGTGCATCAGCACCTGCATGGGGGTATCCATCAGCTCACTTTCAGAATAAATGGTCCAGCGAGTTGGTCCAGTCCCAGATGACTCATTCTCGTCTTAAAGCCCTTACATTAATCCCTCTGTAAACAAGACGCGCTGCCATTGTGATTTCCTTCACACAAGTTTTTCTTTACTTTTACCGTTTGTGTTATCTTTGATACTAGACTAACTTTCTAAACTTATGCCTGTTCTATCCTAGGCGTTAAAAGCCCGGGCTTAAATCTAACTGGTGCACAGGGCGTAATTTAAAGTTCGTCGTAACTTTCAACTCTAAGTCGGACGCAAGATTACGACCAGGCATACACCCAGCAGGTGCACTCGGTTCCAGCTGCCTGCATCATACCTTCTTGAACATATTGTTTGAAACTCTCCTTACTTTATTTTCATTTTAGATTTATTTAGAGTAAGATCAACCAGAACAGAACAAATAGCAGGATAAAACTGAAAGAACACGCTATTGTGTAAAGATGGGGGAAAATTCCCAAAACAAAAACATATTACTGTACTGTATGAAGTAAATTAAGTAAAAGTAAACTGAATTAAGTATTTTGTTGAATAAAGAGTTTAATGTTTACATGCATGTCCTAAAATTCATACATCTTAGCAGTTTATCTCTTATGCATTGAACAGATGAGGCACCGATGGATCAACAGAGATATTCGTTTACATGTTTTTATTCTTTTTATATTTCTCAAATGTATGCACTCACATTCACACTTAGGGGCAATTCAGAGTCACCAATTAACTTAAGGGGCATGTCTTTGGACTGTGGGAATCAGAATCAGGTTTATTGCCAAGTAGGTTTACACATACAAGGAATTTGTTTTGGTGGTTTTGGTGCAGAATAATTAACACAGAACTAGAACAAAAATAAGTAAAAGACTTAAATAGATTAAGATAAAAAAAATAGGCAATAAGAATAAAAATATAGACGAAGAAGCAGGAGTAACATGCAAACTCCACACAGAAAGGCCCCCATCGGCAAAACAGGGATTCGGACCAATGGCCTTCTTGCTATGAGGTGACAGTGCTAACCACTGCACCACCATGCATCCTTTTTTTTTTTTTTTTAGGTTTTTAATCAGCCAAATCATGTTAAACTTAACTTTGAACAAAACCCATGTGATAAGCCCCCCCCCCCCTCAAGCAAACAAGGAAAAACTCCCCCAAAAACCCTGTAACAGTTAAAGAAGGAAGAAACCTTGGGAAGGTTCACACAAGCGGGGACCCCTTCCAAAGCAAATGAGGATCTGGTGGGCAGAGTGACAAAAATTAGTTCCAAATTAAACTGGGGTCACTGGTATAGCTGTTACTCTTAGGGGTCATCTTAGGGGTAATTAATAATCTAATTTATGAAGACTTGTGTTGTATTGTTTATTTTGCTCCTGCAGTGCTTTCTGGATATGATACTTCCTTCCTGTTCATTGCTGATCCTTTCCTATCCCTCTGTGGAATACGTGGAAGAGCATTACTTTGTAAGACTGACGGTATCGGAGCCCTGGAAGGTTTTGGGAGCTGACTGGCTTGACTGGATTTTTAAAGCCGATGCATCTGCATGTGTTGAGGGTTTTTTCTGAATCTGTGGCAGTATGGGATAATGGTCTCGGAGTGTTTTCTTTACGTTGTCAGTCGTTCCCCCCCGAGGTTTGGAGGGCCTACCGTCGACATCAGAGTTTGAACCCGAAGCATCTGAACGTATTGAGGGTTTTTTTCCGAATCTGTGGCAGTATGGAATAGTGGTCTCGGGAGTGTTTTCTTGACGTCGTCAGTCGTTCCTCCCCAAGGTTTGGAGGGCTCACTGTCTACATCAGAGTTTGAAGCCGAAGCATCTGCACGTGTAGTACGGGAAAGTGGTCTTGGGTGTTTTCTTGATGTTGTCAGTGGCTTTATTTGTAATTGATGTCAATAATTGTGCAGGCCTACTTTCTTCTTCCTGGAGACGTAGTGCAGGTCTACTTTCTCCTTCCTGCGGAGGTTGTGCAGGCCTACTTTCTCCTTCCTGGGGAAGTTGTGCAGGCCTACTTTCTCCTTTCTGGAGAGGTTGTGCAGGTCTACATTCTCTTTCCTGGAGAGGTTGTGCAGGCCTACTTTCTCTTTCCTGGAGAGGTTGTGCAGGCCTACTTTCTCCTTCCTGGGGAGGTTGTGCAGGCCTACTTTAACAAAAAGAAAAGGCAGTGGTACCTTCCTTCCATGTAGCCTTCCACCAAAGGAAGGTGGTCTTAGTGTTGGTGTGGGCTTACTGTCTACATCAGTGTTTGAAGTTGAAGCATCTGCAGGTAATGATGATTTTTTTGTAATTGGTGGCAGTGCTTTTAAGCATTTTCCTGTTATTGGGTCAGAGGACCCTGCCTTCGAACGCCTTCGAAGGCTGGGTCCTCTGAAGGCTACAGCCCATGGATTGGGACACAGCTTATGAGTGTTTTGCATAAAAAATGTAATGCTAATGTAGTGTAAGCTAACACTACTATAGCTATAGAGCTATATAAAAATAGACACCTCTAGCTGGAATGATTGCTCCCATTTTTTTTTATTTTGAGGTGTATGTTTTGTTTATGTCAATAAATATTATAACGTTAACGCTCCCTCTTAAATGTGAAGCTTCCTCTTCTCTGGAGACAACTGAATAGACAGGCTTGTATCTCCACTCCCTTGATCCTGGAGCAGAGTGCACCAGCTGGATGTAAAAAAAAAGATCTTATCTCTGAAGTAGCTACGACAAACTTCTTTTTTTTACACCAAGTGCACCAAGCTTAACTGATACTGGTTGTAATTGCGCTCGGTCTTATAATGCGAGTCCACGTGAACACTTACTACGCATTGATTGTTGCCAAGCAATAACTCCACTGTCTTACTACTTTCAACAAATTACAGAAAATTTGGATTACACAAACCAAAAGAACAGAAAAAAACATTTTACGGACAACGAAATAAGCTTTCTGCTGAAAATAAGTTTGTTGCTATAAAAATGCACAGGCTGTAGAAAGTCACCACATTTACCTATGTTGTAACATTATTAAATGTTCTCAAATCCTTTGAATTTATGCGCCAGCGACTGTAGTGAGATATTTAACCTAAGTCAAGGTGAAATGAAAAATGTCATTTTAATCCTTTTAGATCACATCCCCGATAATATTGTGCATCTATCTGACAATATAGGCCAAAAAAATACAGAAAATCAATTTCTTCGTATTCTTATATCAAAATCCGATCATTTTTTCTTCCGGTAAAACTAAATTTCACGTGTGCTTACGTAAGTTAGCACCAAACAATTTCAACCAATCATCTGCAACATTTAGCCACAGAGCACCAAGAACGCACGGTCAGTTAGCTCGCTACTGCGCTGTGGAGAACGTCTGTCTACGCCCACTTCTCAACGATCAAATCAAAATCCTTTAATGATATGTCCCGCCTGCACGTCCTGTTTCACTCGGAAATACGTCACGATACGGAAGCTAGATACTCTCGAAATGTCGTTTTAGCTCGACTTTAAGCTTGCATCCATGACTGCTTAAGCGTCATCAACATGACTATGAACTACCGCTGGCAACTATTGCCTGAAGTGGTTGTAGAGAGTCAACCACAGGTGTCTTTTTATGCCTGCAGCAGTTAACTGCATACCGATGTAATTTCAGCAGTATGTTGAGCTAGCTAGCAAATTAAACGGACCTTGATATGTTATTGCCTTGGACATTTAATACCCATCAAGTGCTGCAATTGTGGATGCAGTGCCATGAGGTACCACTCAATGAGAATTATGCTATTTTGGAATATAGAACAACAGTATAACTAAATTAAATATTTATATAATATACGTTTACATACCAATCATAACAGTTGAAAATGGTTTTAATTTTAATCCAGAAGTGGTAGGGTGAATTAAGGATGATTGGGATAATTATTGTATTTCCGTTTTGTTTTAGCTTTCTTGCCATACATTCAAAAAAAACAAATAAACAATATATGATACATTTCTGTAACACTGAAGATGTAACCTATCCATTTGAAAAGGAAAAAAAGGTTTTATACGCCAAGGAGGCATGGCATACCCCTTTTTAAAAACTGACCCAATTTTTTTTTGCCCGCTAACGCTTGGGTGATTGAGGTAAGAGCACTGGGTCTATGCTCTGATTATTATGTTTTGTTAAGGACTTTGCCCAGCGTGATGTTTGTCTGCACCGCCTGCATGTACAGACATTTAATGTTTAATTTGCTAGTTCCAATTGATAACTAAATGTGACCGCCTTACATGTAAAGCTGTTTAATGTTTAATTTGCTAGTTCCAACAGATTACTAAATGTGACCGCCTCACATGTATAGACGTTCAAACTCCTCTTGAAGCCAACATTCACAAAGAGCAGAAAAATCATCAATTTTACAAGCCAAAAACCATTTATCAAACAGGTTTATCCCTTATCCCCTTGTCCCTAGCAAACTCGACATAGGTTTGGTTTAGGGACCTTTTGTGGTTCCTAAACTTCTACCTGTAGGCTTCTGGAACCAGCTCATAGGCTCATGCAGCTTTCACAATGCCATAATTTAAACAGTCCTCCAAGGGAGGTGCTGTCACAACCTCTTGGGCTTTCCAATGAATTTTGCATTGCGCTAAAAACCAGACATCTAAGGGCCACTTGACAGCCATAGCAATACGTTCAAAGGCACTGAAATATGTGTCCACTTCAGCTTCTCAGAAAACTGGCACAAGGGCAATATGTTGCCAGTGCAGTGCAAAGCCAGTGCAGAGAGGCTGAGAGATGTGATCTCTCTTCCTAGTTCTTGTCAGCACACGTGCTGCAGCATTTTGTACCAGCTGAAGAGTTTTTAGTGACTTATTAGGGCAGCCTGATAGTAACAAGTTACAATAATCCAGCCTGGAAGTAACGGATGCATGGACTAGAAGTGCTAATTGAGGGAAAGACTTCCTTAAGCAGCTTGGAGGAAAATTAGTCATGAAGATGAAGCCTGATGTAGCTCTCTGTAACTCTTAGATTTATCAATAAAGTGTTTGAACTAAACTGCAGCCTGGAGTCTCTGACACTGTCACTCCGTTTGTCTCTGTTAACAGACAGTGTCCGCCTTTAATAATCACCACAGTCACGGAACGTACACGAGTATGTCCAGTCTTAAAAGCTCTCACACACCCACTGGGTCAGTCGCGATGTTAATCTGAGTGACAGATTTGATTGGCTGAGTAGTGTTACGTGTGATTTACAACGAATGCATTGGTCTGCGAGTTTCTTGGACCACCAAATCACTACCGCAAAGACAAAAAAGCTGCGCAAGTTAAAATAGTTGCGCTTGTCAAAACTGCAAATAGGTCCTGGTCCGGAGACGACGGCAGTTGGGCCCGGATCCGGACCGCGGTCCGCCATTTGGGGACTGCTGCCATAGGGCCTTCCTGTATTTATTAAGACTATTTGCCAGAGTAAACCAGACTCTTCTGTTTTGGTGGATCCCCACATTCTTTCCAATTTACGCGACATTTGCTTCAGGTTACGAGTTTCTGAGTCATACCATGGAGCTAGCCTCTGTCGTTTGATTATCTTCTTTTTTAAGGGGGCAATCGAGTCTAGAGTACTTCTCAGCAAACCTGCAGTACAAACTGATCAAGCATAAGAGCTTTCTGTAGTAAATAGATGTGATAAAGAATTAAAAGCAGCTGGAATTGCTTCCTTAAATTTAGCTACAGCCCCATCAGACAAACATCTTGTGAGTACATTTTGTTAACTGGAGAGTAGTCGGTTAATAGGACATTGGATGTTACTAAATAGTGATCTGATAAAAGAGGAGTTTGTGGAAAGACAATTAAGTTTTCGGTTTCAAGGCCATAAGCTACACTGAAAAAAGTGAAACAACAGTGTCATTCATGTAAAGTACATTTTTATATTGGTGTAATTGAAAATAATGGTTTCCGGTTTAAACCTGTTTTTTTCAGTTTGCCTCAAAGCAAAGGACACTCCCATCAGACAAAATTAAAACAAATACTTTGACTTAAGGAGTATTTTCACTTTAAACCATAACTTTCCATGTCACGTGACCACATGACGTCACACCAGACCGCGCTTCTCAAACTTTGCTGTCGGCCATTACAGTGTCCCTCGCTGTCGGTTGTGGTGGGAAACTCTGTAAAACAAGGTAAGAATTCGAAATTGTGTTGTTTTAAGGGCTACTTATGTTTTTGGAGACAGCTTTTTAAAACTAGGATTTAACAAACGACGTAATGTAATATCCAAGTGGCAACCTCCGGTGTTGAAAAATTAAGTGCAAAAAACTGCAGTTCCTCGAGTGGCCACTTGAGGCTGGCTCCGGAAAACAAGAAATAACATTAAAGCAGGTGGGAAAATGCCAACAATGTTTACAGCCTGGTACAAAAAACGGATTTGTTATAATTGGCTAATTTTGTTGTTCAGGATAACTGCACGGGGCGATTTTTTTCATAACACACCCGTTTAAATTTACTGCGGTCAAGCCAGCCGTGGTTTGCGTTTCCTTGGTCAAATCAGCCGCACCTTTTTTTCCAGTGCGCAAATGATCTAACGTTTACGGTAATCGTAATGAAACCGCTCTGAAGAGCTGCTGGTAGTGAATTTGGGGCAGACTGCGGTCTCATGATCAGACCCATAGTCATATATACACGTCTATGATCAGACCCATGAAACATACGATACTTTTACAGTAATTATTCCCGGTAATAAACTGAAGGTATCACGAAGGTATCCATCCGGATTTCAAAGTAAAGGACGACGTGAGAAGAATAAGGATACCTCACCCAAATTTGATGTAGAATAAAAACGTTATTTTCCATAAGTAGTCCACGATACATATACTGCTGAATTTAGTACTTCCTAGACTATTTGCATGCATAATATGAAGTACTTTTACTGAGTACTTTTCGAGTAATCCTGTGTCAAAATCCTTAACAGAGAGCAAGAATAAGGATACTTCACCCAACTTTGATGTGGAATAAAAACCTTATTTTCCATAAGTAGTCCAAGATTCATATACTGCTGAACTTAGTACTTCCTAGACTACTTGCATGCATAATATGGAGTACTTTTACTGTGTACTTTTCGAGAAATACTTTGTCAAAATCCTTAACAGAGAGCAAGAATAAGGATACTTCACCCAACTTTGATGTGGAATAAAAACCTTATTTTCCATAAGTAGTCCAAGATTCATATACTGCTGAACTTAGTACTTCCTATACTACTTGCATGCATAATATGGAGTACTTTTACTGAGTACTTTTCGAGAAATACTTTGTCAAAATCCTTAACAGAGAGCAAGAATAAGGATACTTCACCCAACTTTGATGTGGAATAAAAACCTTATTTTCCATAAGTAGTCCAAGATACATATACTGCTGAACTAAGTACTTCCTATACTACTTGTATAACAACTATGAAGTACTTTTACTGAGTACTTTTCGAGTAATCCTGTGTCAAAATCCTTAACAGAGACCAAGAGTAAGGATACTTCACCCAAATTTGATGTGGAATAAAAACCTTATTTTCCATAAGTAGTCCAAGATACATATACTGCTGAACTAGCTGGCAGAGCAGGACGAGGGCAAGACGGTGTGGCTAGCAAGACTAGTTGAGAGCAAGCTGGTGGCTGGAGAGTACCAAAGAATTCAAACATGTAGTTGCGGGATGACTGCTGTGTTGTTTCTGGCTTTTGATGTTCAACTTACCTAAGGTTGCTTTGATGTTATAATAAACACACACATACAAGCATCTCTTAAATTAGAATGATTTATTTTGAATACTAAATACTATTTACATTTTTTCACAGTTTTAAAACAAATAAAGAAAAAAATATACTTAAAGTGTGTCTTTTAAAATAAAACAATATGAATACCTTTAATTATATACATCTGTCTATTTATTTAAATTCTAAATCACACAATTTATTCAAACATTAAACACACTGTCATTCAAAGACTATGTCTGACTAAAATCGGTCTCATAACATAACAGACAAAAATAAAGTAAAATCTGCTTCATTTCTAAAGTCCTATGTGCAGACAAAGCAATTCCAGTTGCTTGCCCTGGCGTCTCTGAGTTGGTCCTTACTCATCCCCAGGCACTGCACGTGGAACCATCTATCACAGCTATCACACTGTATCTGTAAAATAAAACAAGTGATTATAAAATCTAATTGATCTTTTCATCGGAAATAATGGAGTAGATGTACAATAGAGAATCATTTCTCGTTATGGGCGAGGCAATCATTCTTTATAGTAATTTTCTCTTTAGATTTCTATATGGCGTATTATGTCCACTTTATTACATGTAGCAAATATTCTTTAGCATACTGGCCTCAAAGACTGGTGATGTTTATCAAAATATACTAAGCCTCCAATCTTTGAGGTATATCTTTCTATGAGGATCCTTCATTTTAGAACTATCAATATTTTATGAAACAATGTTACGCTTTAGAATTTAAGTTAATCCTTGCAACACATTATATAATGTGAGTAACAAGTAGAAATTGACTTTTTTCTGTAATAGGACATCCCTCATAAATTGATAATGTCATAAAGGACTTCAGAGTACTCCCTAAATATTCAAGTGAATAGTTATGAAATAATTTCATATTTTAACAATTCAACCTAACCTATTTAAATTCACTTAACCAACTGCCCACTTAAATTTTACGAATTTCTTTCCTTACATTACAATGCTTTTTGAATCTATTATGATTTTACCTCGTGGTTGTCATCAACAGAGGATGATTCGGTGTCATGCTGTGGAAAAGGAGCATTCAGTCTGTCTTGGCTGTCTTCAAACAGGGTCACAGAGCCTGGTGAGTCCGACTCTGTCCCATGTTATGGCACCACTGTCGGAACATCTGGTAGCTCATCCGGTGGGGCCACAGAGCCTGGTGAGTCCGACTCTGTCCCATGTTGTGGCACCACTGTTGGAACATCTGGCAGCTCATCCGATGGGGCCACAGAGCCTGGTGAGTCCGACTCTGTCCCATGTTGTGGCACCACTGTCGGAACATCTGGCAGCTCATCCGGTGGGGCCACAGAGCCTGGTGAGTCCGACTCTGTCCCATGTTGTGGCACCACTGTCGGAACATCTGGCAGCTCATCCGGTGGGGCCACAGAGCCTGGTGAGTCCGACTCTGTCCCATGTTGTGGCACCACTGTCGGAACATCTGGCAGCTCATCCGGTGGGGCCGGCTCTACACATATACCCACACCCCACAAGCAACACAGGTTAAAATTCATACAAATGCTAAGGTCTTAATATGTGCATTTAATCATTCCTTCATAATATTATAATCACATGTTTATTAAATTTATAGATGATATACAAAAATAAGATACCACAGAAGTATAATCCAAAAGCAAGAAAATTCTACTTTGTGGAATAACAATAGAAAAAAATCTTTCATGATTACCTGCTGATGTTGAAAGTAGGCATTTTTGATTCTCGTCCTATTACTTTGGACATTGGGGATTCCTAAGTCCTTGCAGACAATGCCCCAGAAACTTCCCTCTGGATAAGCACTTTCTGTGTTGAGTGCAACATCTGTCTTGCCCTGAAGCCTCTTGATGCATGACAGAATTTCCGTTGCACTTATCAACAATTGTCTGGACTATTCAAGCAAAGGAAGAAAACGCTGTTATGTTTTTATTTTTATTTGTTTAAGCAATCAATACATTTGCAAATAACATTAACACTTAACCTCCCAAATGTTGAGAAAGAAAACAATCTGTAAAGAAAGTTATGAATAGAAGTTACAGAAATGATACATAACATGATGTAAAAAATGAAGAGCACTGTTGAAAAGGTAGATAGCGAATTAGTTAATGAATGCTGTGGTATTAGCAATATAGGTCTACACTACACAGGTCTACACTGAATCCATGCTATAGCAAAATAACCATAAATTATTAAGTTATTACAGGCTAATGCTTATGAGTTAAAGAGTTGTGAGTTAATCGGTGCTGACGCTCACGCTATAATCTGGAGTTGCCATACATGTTAATGATTAATGGCCGCAATCTTCAGGACTCCTAATAGAACCGTGTCCACAGGTCAGCGGTCCGTGTGCAAATACCACGCAGAGCCCATGAATTTGGATATTTCACCAGATCCTAACCCAAACAATGCTTACACGTTTCTTAAACCATTTAGATTAATAACTTTAACTGTTTGTGGTTGATGTAGGCAGCCGCCATGAAGGAGGAGCCGAAGGATGCGCCTTAACTTAGCACCTATACCTAGCCCTAGCCTTTTAACATGTAGGGCCTATTTAAAAAACATATAGTATACTGGACCATTCATTTTCTATGTATACAGACAATTTAAATGTATAGAAGTTATAGCATATAACACCACCAATGATAGGAAGGCCTAGGCATATCAATGACATTCACTAATTCACTAAAATTTCCCCAACTTTGGAAGTAAAAAGCAGGTATACCTACCCTTGACGATGGGTCATCGAGAATTCTTAATTGAACAGTTAATATAACCTTTAAAAATGCGAACTAATGAGAATGGTGGAGAAGATTTATGTCAATGACAAAATGGCAGGAAAGCCCGTGTGGCACACCTAAAATAGGGTACGGGCCCTGGCGGTGACATGGATGTTTTGTTTTTTTAACTTGCGCGCGACTTACTATCTCGCGCATGAGATAGTAATTCATGCGCTTTCTGGCGTAATTAAAAAACTTGCAGTCGGTTGAATGCAGGCCTATTATTAATTTGAAATAGTAATTAATTGATTAATTAATTATAAAAAGTTAAAGTGTATTATTATTATTATTATTATGGTTATTATTATTGTGTAACGGTAAGAGGTACATGTAATAGGTATTTTGATGATCCACGATAAGTGTCCAGGTGTAGGTTTTATTAGCTATTATGGTAGCTATGATGATGGAGGAGTTGTCAAGGTAATAGTAGTTTGGTTTAAATATGTAACACAAGCTATTTGTTTGGATACATATTTCAGTGCTCTTTTACAGAAGCAAGGTATGTAGTCTAGGAAGTACTAAGTTCAGCAGTATATGAATCTTGGACTACTTGTGGAAGAAAAACCTTATTTTCCATATCAAAGTTGGGTGAAGTATCCTTATACTGACTCTCTGTTAAGGATTTTGACACAGGATTACTCGAAAAGTACTCAGTAAAAGTACTCCATATTATTCATGCAAGTACTCTAGGAAGTACTAAGTTCAGCAGTATATGAATCTTGGACTACTTATGGAAAATAAGGTTTTTATTCCACATCAAATTTGGGTGAAATATCCTTATTCCTGTTCTCTGTTAAGGATTTTGACAAAGTATTTCTCGAAAAGTACTCAGTAAAAGTACTCCATATTATGCAAGCAAGTAGTCTAGGAAGTACTTAATTCAGCAGTATATGTATCGTGGACTACTTATGGAAAATAAGGTTTTTATTCCACATCAAAGTTGGGTGAAGTATTCTTATTCTTGCTCTCTTAAGGATTTTGACAAAGTATTTCTCGAAAAGTACACAGTAAAAGTACTCCATATTATGCATGCAAGTAGTCTAGGAAGTACTAAATTCAGCAGTATATGAATCTCGGACTACTTATGGAAAATAAGGTTTTTATTCCACATCAAAGTTGGGTGAAGTATCCTTATTCTTGCTCTCTGTTAAGGATTTTGACAAAGGATTACTCGAAAAGTACTCAGTAAAAGTACTTCATAGTTGTTATACAAGTAGTCTAGGAAGTACTAAGTTCAGCAGTATATGAATCTTGGACTACTTATGGAAAATAAGGTTTTTATTCCACATCAAAGTTGGGTGAAGTGTCCTTATTCTTGTTCTCTGTTAAGGATTTTGACAAAGTATTTCTCGAAAAGTACACAGTAAAAGTACTCCATATTATGCATGCAAGTACTCTAGGAAGTACTTTGTTCAGCAGTATATGTATCTTGGACTACTTATGGAAAATAAGGTTTTTATTCCACATCAAAGTTGGGTGAAGAATCCTTATTCTTGGTCTCTGTTAAGGATTTTGACACAGGATTACTCGAAAAGTACACAGTAAAAGTACTCCATATTATGCATGCAAATAGTCTAAGAAGTACTAAATTCAGCAGTATATGTATCGTGGACTACTTATGGAAAATAAGGTTTTTATTCTACATCAAAGTTGGGTGAGGTATCCTTATTCTTCTCACGTCGTCCTTTACTTTGAAATCCGGATGGATACCTTCGTGATACCTTCAGTTTATTACCGGGAATAATTACTGTAAAAGTATCGTATGTTTCATGGGTCTGATCATAGACGTGTATATATGACTATGGGTCTGATCATGAGACCGCAGTCTGCCCCAAATTCACTACCAGCAGCTCTTCAGAGCGGTTTCATTACGATTACCGTAAACGTTAGATCATTTGCGCACTGGAAAAAAAGGTGCGGCTGATTTGACCAAGGAAACGCAAAGCACGGCTGGCTTGACCGCAGTTTAAATTTGATTAAGCCTTAAATCATAGGGGCAGGATCACTTGATTGACAGGTGGATCCTGCTGGCTGTCTGCTAGACGTCAACACAGACACTGAGCTTAACTTCACCTGTTTGTGTTGTTGGTGTCTTTTGGGGATTTTTTCATTCAAAGTTTGGATAAATAATCTGTCTCTGTGGGATTTATGGAACTTTATGGCCGTGCTAAATGTCTGAGGTCCAGCTTGTCGGTGAGTTAAATGCTTGTGTTATTGTATTGATATATTTTTAGCACTAAGTAGCAGGTATACTGTGCTCGCTTTAGCTGCTTTTTAGCCTGTTCAGTGTTTATCAAATGTTTTTTTAATCGTCGGCCAGTAAATAGGAGTCAGGAGTTGTTTGCTTTTCCCCGGAGAGATTACAGCGGACCGTAGTGATGAAAAGGCCGATTATTTTACGTTTCCCTTACGTGTCGGCTCGCCGCTCTCTCGCCGGGCGAGCGAGCAGCGAGTCCGCTACTCAAATATAGATCTTCAGTAGAGGGTGAGTTAATCAAATGCAAGACCATAAAAATAGGTTTTGAACTGCTAATTAAAAGTATTTTAAAAAAGGTTGCTTGTCTAATTTGTAGTGGGAGCGGATTCCAAATCCTCTGTGCATAGCTACAAAAATCTGTAGTGAAGTAGAAGTATGAAGTAGCATAAACTGGAAATACTTGAGTTAATGTACTTAGTTACAGTCCACCACTGCTGATTAAAGAGGAAGAATTCATTTTCCATCATTTCATTTGTCAGTAATGCAGTATAATATAATACCACCAGTATGTCTATGGCCTGAGTAATAAATTGATTTGTAGTGACAATTATGGATAAAACTAAGTGTGAACTCTTACCTTTTCCTTTGTGTTTACAGGTGTTTGCTTATGTTCCCGGAAATGGTCACAATTTTGCCCTTATTGCTGAATTTGGTAAGTCAAATAAATAAGTAAAATGTAAAATAAGTAAAAAGTTAAGTGTACCTTGTACCTTCTACTGTCTTGGCAGCATTGTTTTCTAATTATGTAAATAACAAAAAAAATTTGAACTTAATGTGGAGATGATTATTGGGTGACATGTACCAACCTGGTTCCCAATTAAAAAATTAAATGGAAAAGAAACCGAAGAAATTAACCAAACAAATTCAATATGCATGTTAAGGTCCTGGATGTCAAAAATTAGATCTTACACGCCACACAGCTGTCATGTAATATGTAATGCAATAACATTTGCATATGCTACTTTGTTTTTTTAAAGATCAATGCTGAATTCATGAGAAGTACAACTGTTCCACTTCAACCACAATTCCTGGCTTCCTTGGACAAGCACCACAGCAAGCTGATTGACATCACCAGAAACAAGGGAGGAGCTGTTAGAGAGAAGACCCGGGATATACTTAAATTTCTTGATCAGGCATGTACTTGTTAAATTCATCAAAATCTGCCTTGTATCACAATTGTAACATTGTAAATAAAGCAATACAGTTATTTTGTCAATACATTTGATTGTGGAGTTTGATTAGTTGTTGGAAGATAAACTATATTTGTATGTAATGTTTGACAGGCACATCAAAACATTGAATATTTAAAATGTAAAGGTCAAATGCGTGTTTTCACGCAATTTCAGCTTTTGCTCACTTAAATCTACAGTTTTAGCTGGCGAGGCTGTTTGACTGCTTGTATCTCTCTCCAGCTGTCTGTCTTTCTCTTTCTCTCTCTCTCTCCCTATCTATTTCTGTCTCTCTTTTTTTTCTCCCCCTCTCTTTCTTTCTCTCTTTTCCCTACTTCTTTCTCTCTTTCTGTTTCATTTTCCTCACTTTCAGCTTTCCACTTTCTCTCCTCTCTTTTTCTCTCTTCCTAGCCTTCAGCTTGTCTTTCACACTTTCAGCTTGTCTTCCTCACCTTCAACTTGTCTTCCTCACCTTCAGCTTCATTTTCCTCTATTTCAGCTTCCTCTTCCTCGGTTTTAGCTACATTTTCCTCATAAGATTGATTTTCCTTCTCACTTTGACTTTCACTCCTTCCACACCTTCTGCTTCTTGTTTCTCACTTTGAGCTTCATCTTCCACAACTTCTGCTTCTTGTTTCTCACTTTGAGCTTCATCTTCCACACATTCTGCTTCTTCTTTCTCACTCTGAGCTTAACTTCTTGCATTCTGCCTAATCTTCCTATCCTTTTTTTTAGCAGTGTTTGCATTTCAGCCTTCAGCTTTCAGCATTTCCATGCATTTTCTGCAAGGAAATGCAATTTTCTAGTTGGCTATTATTAGCTATTATTAGGCTAATACTTGTAGCAATGCTTGGCATGTGATAAAGTCAAATGTTTGCTATCGAACACATATTTGGGTGAGTCACTGTTAATTATCTACAAGATTTTGCATGTCAGTACATTTTCACATTACTGGAACCCAATTTAAGTTTTTGAGTTTTGATTGGGAGAATTGTTTGCGTAGATACTTTTTTATATTGGTCAGACAGAAAGTTCATACTAAAAGTTCTTCAGAATAACTTTCTAATTAATGTCTTGTCTTTTAAGTTGTTCAGAAGGATGAAGCAAAAAGAGAGCTTGAGAGGTGTACAATGGTAGTGTTCGTCATCAGGGAGGAGGAGGATCCTCTCCAGCCACCACGTGACATTGGGATCATTATTGAAGGTGTGGAAGTCCTCAATGTGTATGTCAAGCTCTAAATATTGGACAGACCAAAGAAAGACATTTGGATACATTTGGTTTTTTGTTATGTTTTGCAGCTTGTATTCAAATACATTCCAGGATAATGGAAGGGTTCATTGTTTAATGTACAAAAAAAAAGTGAATAATTGGTGGTATAAATATTGTAGCGCTGATATTGTGTGATATTGTGTAAGATTGAAAATGAAAATGACCAGCATTTTGAGTCAGTCGAAATTGTTTGTTTTTTTCCTTAAACTGACTTAAGCACTTTGTTAATGCACCTCCAGTAACTGACCTGGTTCATATTTTTTGTCTCGTGCTCTTTTGCACCATTTTGTAATGGTTCAAAATAACTTGATGTTCATACATTCTGATCGTTTTATCGGATACATTTTTTGATCTGTTTGTACATGACAAAAGGTGATGCATGTTTTTAAAACATCATAATAAACATTAAGCCTTTTGTAGAGAATTTCCTCTCTTTATTCATTGTAAGATGTAAACTGTAACAAACTGTTTTTAATTTTATTGCAAGAGAAAATTCTACTTTTCTATTATAGCAAACTTAGCTTTTTATGGTATAATTTAAGTTGTAGCAAAGCAAAAAATGTTATATTGATCTTCATTAAGTAATGTTTTGACTTGACTAAAGAAAATATATTGATTAATGTATAATTTAAATTATAGTTTGTACTGAATCGGAAATTTAACTTGAAAAAAACTTGCTGATTTAATTAGTTTATTCCAAAGTAAAAACTATACTTGGATGGAATAGTAAATATTAGGTTTTTCCAAAGTGAAAAATTAAGTTGTAACAAAGTTAAAAATTGTGTATGGTCTTTATAATAAATAATCTTTTTACTTTGAGTGAATGTAAAACTCAGAACAAGGCTTTCAAAAGAGCTGAAGCTAAGTTATGGTCTAGGGTTGATTAGAAGACTAGAAATGAAAATAGCTGCCATTCCCACAAACTCGACCAGTGTCTCGAGGAATATGAGTATCAAGATGACTGGCAGGAGTGGATTCATTTAAGCTAACATATTCTTCCTGACACAGCCAAGTCTCAGTTAAAGAGAGTAAATCAATATGATGATCTGATATCAGATCGTTCACTAATAGAGCTTTTGATGACAGGGATCTGATATTTAACAGACTACATTTAATTCTCATATTTTTTGGCATAACTTTGGTTGTTTTTTAAATTTTTATAAATACAAATTTGATTTACTCCCTTTTTATTTAAGATTGAATTAACTGTAATAAAAGGCCTGGGTTGAGGGGTAGACACAGTCTCTATAACATTAACATTGTGGCTGGGAAACTGCTCACAGGGAAGCTCAGAGGAGTGTGTAGGAGTGTGCTCCACACCTGATTTGAATGTTTTGCTCATTATCAATCCTCTGAGAAGCTTGAGTTGATAATGAGCAGATCATTAAAATCAGCTGTGTTCAAGTACAGAGAAACCTAAAACATGCAGGAAGGTAGCTCTCCAGGAGCAGGATTGGGCACCCCTGGTGTAGGACTACAGCTCTGCCTCCTGGTCTCAACTCTGGTTTGTCAGGTTGTACGACTAACAAACTTAGCCATATTACGAGACAAAAGAGCTGCACCATCCAAAGTGGGATGAATGCCGTCTCTTCCGATCAGACCAGGCCTTTCCCAGAATGTGTGCCAGTTATCTATGAAGCCCACATCGTTTGCTTTATTTGCTGTATTTGCTGTATTTGTCTGTGTGGCAGGCGTGGCTCATCACACTCCAGTCCTGCCTCCTCGCTACCTGGTCAAGCCTCTCCACCTCCTCCTCCTTGCTGCACACCTGCTTACCATCTACAATCAAGCCTGCACCATCAAAACCCTGGCCTTTCTTCCACTCTTTGCCAGATTGTCTACAGTGGCAGTTAGAGTCGGCCACTTGTATAGTGAATTCAAGTTTAACTTATTCTGTGAAAAGTCTATTTTGACACTTTTGTCTCTTTTTTGCTCTAGTCTTTTTTGCCTGCCCGCCTGCCACCCCCTCTTCAGCTGGATTATCCACCTCTTTTTCCTGCTTAGTTTTTGGACAATAAAACCCCTTTAAACCTGCTCCTGTGTTTGTTGTGTTGCACTTGGGTCCAGCCTTCAGTTAATCGTAACAGTACGATCTAGCTACCATGGACCCAGCACACTCCGACTCAACCCTTCACATGGACACAGACCTACTCCGCCAAGCCATTGCCTCTCAAGGAGCTCTGGTAGGTCAGAATGACCAATTACTCTGTGATGTTATGGAAAATCTTAAAGCTCTGTCCTGTCATGTAGTTCGGATTGGAAATCAAGTGTAGGTGTAGTGATGCCTCTAAACATTTCCTTCAGATACGCCAGAGTCTCTGTAGTGTGGCAAAGTATTCAGTAGCTTTCAGGATTATTGCAGCTGAGTCAGGTTGGAATGTTGAGTCTCTACAGGGAGTTTTTCTTAAGGGGCCTAATGATAACATCAAGGATGAGCTAGCTGCTAGATCGATAATCTCAGGGAGAGGCAGAGAGAGAGAGCTAGCGGTCTGAAGCCCACCCTGACCTCCTACCAGCCATCTCCCCCCTCTCAGAAAGCCCATGTAGCACTGCCATCTACACCTAGACAGGAGCCCATGCAACTGGGCAGGGCTCACCTTACCTCCACGGAATGTATCCACTGCATGAGAGCTGGTGAGTGCCTGTATTGTGGCCAGACCAGCCATTTTCTTGCCACCTGTTCTCTCTGGCTAAAAGGGGGGGCTCACCAGTAGAGGTGGGAGTACTGGTGAGTCAAACTATTTCCTCTCCTTTCCCACATATGCAGTTTCAAGGAAAACCAGGAAAAATAGTTGATTCTGGTGCTGATGGGAACTTTCTCGATGTAAATCTTGCTTCGCAGGCCGTAATAATCCTGGAACCCTTGGCTTGTAAATGCTGACGCTTTGGACGGAAGGTTGTTAGCCTGTGTCACCCATCAGATTGTTCTGGTTCAGCTGATCATCAGTAGTAACCACCTCTAGATTCCACCTCATCACCTCACCTAGCGTACCGGTCATTCTTGGACAGCCTTGGCTCAGACTGCACAATCCCCATCTGGACTGGAAGTGTGGACTACAGTCAGGTAGCAGCACCACTCACCCGTCTCACCTCCTCAGCTATACCATTAACCTGGTCACCTGAAGTGGTGGAGGCCTTCCTGGAGCTCAAGAGACGCTTCACAACAGCCCCCATTCTGGTCCAGCCCGATCCCTCCAAACAGTTTATTGTTGAAGTGGATGCCTCTGATATTAGGGTTGGAGCTGTTCTCTCCCAGCATTCAGGTCCCAACCAGAAACTCCATCCCTGTGCGTTCTTCTCCCATCATCTGACTTCTGCTGTACGCAATTATGAAGTGGGAAACGCGGAGCTGCTAGTGGTCAAGCTAGCTTTGGAGGAATGGAGACACTGGCTTGAGGGAGCAGAGCACCCCTTGATTGTGTGGACCGATCACAAGAACCTATCTTCTATTCAAACAGCTAAACGCCCTAACTCCTGCCAAGCTCGTTGGTCTTGTTTTTTGGGCGGTTCAGGTTTACCATCACCTACCGTCCAGGCTCCAGAAATGTTAAACCTAATGCTCCCTCGGCAATTTCTCTTGAAACCATCCGCCCACCATCATGTATCGTGGCGGCCATTACCTGGGAAATTGACGCCAAGATCAGAGATGCGTAGCATACACAACCTGACCCAGGTAACGGACACCCTAACCGCCAATTTGTTCCCAACTCTGTGCATTCTCATGTTATCCAGTGGGGACATACTTCCTGATTTTCTTGTCATCCTGGAGCTGGTCGGACCCTCTCCCTCCTCAAGTGACACTTCTAGTGGCCAACTATGGATGCTGACACCAAGGCCTAAGTCCTAGCCTGTACCGTGTACCGTGTATACTGCTCGTGAGAAGTCTTCTCCTGCTCCTCCCGCTGTCCTCCTCCTGTACCAAGATGACCCTGGTCCCATATAGCTTTGGACTTTGTCACTGGTCTGCCCCCTCCAAAGGTAACACTGTCATACTCACCATAGTTGACCATTTTTCCAAGCTGTGCATTGTATACCTCTGCCTTAACTCCTCCTCAGCAGGTATTCAGGCTCCATGGCATTCCTTTGGACATTGTTTCCGACCGGGGTTCCCCAGTTTACCTCTCAGGTGTGACATGCCTGCTGCTGTGCGTTGGGGCTTCAGTGAGTTTGAGTTCTGGTTTCCACCCACAGACAAATGGCCAGTGTGAGTGAGCGAATCAGGACCTTGAAGCCACCCTCCGTTGTGTCTCTGCCAAGAATCCTGCCTCCTAGAGTGACCACATTGCGTGGATTGAATATGCTCACAACTCGTTGACCAGCTCAGCCACTGGTAGGTCACCCTTTGAAGTGATGTTTGATTATCAGCCTCCCCTGTTCCCTGTGCAGGAAGATGATGCAGCAGTACCTTCAGTCCAGGCTCTTCTTCGTCACGGCTGTAAGGTCTGGAGGGACACCAGGGCTGCCCTTATTCGCACTGCTGACTGCAATTGTCGGGTTGCTGATCGCCATCAGGTCCCTGCCCCTGCTTACGTACCAGGTCAGAAAGTTTGGTTAACTTCTAAGATTATCTCATTATTTGTTATTCACATCGAAAACGGGTTAACATCAGATCAAAAGACACAAGCAGTCTGCTATTGAAAAAAAAAAAAAAAAAAGAGATCGATGGCAGCAGATGGATTGACTCGCATTTGAAGGCAGGCTAGCGTCTGCTCGCATGGTACTGCAAATAATTTTGTATCCCCATTCTGAGGAAATGCAGATAGTTTGATTGGCTCGAATCAATGGTCTTGATGAGAGATTTGTTGGCGGGTTGGTGCCTGCTCTGGTAAAGCTGCTAGTGTTAGCTCCTGACGCCGCCTCTTGAGGTGCAATGGCGGTAGTGGTCTCTTGCTCTTGTTCATCATCTTTGCTAACTCCTGGGATCAATCTTCACAATGCCTCCACTGTGTTTTAGAAGTTCTCGCTCCTTAAGCTCAGAAATAAGTTGAATATGCCTGTCGGGGTCCGGTTTATATAAGAAGAAAGACTGAAATCCGCTGTGTAAATAGCAACACGCCTGCCTGCAGGCGCACTTGGCTTTTAAAGGGAATGAGTCATTCATGAGTTTAAGTGTCTTAATGGTCTTGCGCCATCTTATCTATCTGAACTGCTTTTATCATATCAAGCTTGCGGACCCTGAGGTCCTCCGGCACCGGCCTTTTAGTCACTCCTAAAGTTAGAACAAAAACCCACAGTGAGGCAGCATTCAGTTACTATGGCCCACACTTGTGTAACAGCCTGCCGGAGAGCATCAGGACCGCAGAGACTGTTGATATTTTTAAAAAGAAGCTCAAGACTCACTTTTTCAACTTGGCTTTTACCTGATTTATCCTATTCTTTTAACTATTTTATTCTATTTTTAATATCTAATAATTCTATTGATTTATTCTTAATTCTTTTTGCACTTTATTGCTTTTATCTTATTTTTTCTATTTTTATCATTTTATTTCTTAAATTTATCTCAGCCTATCTTATTGTGTTTTAGCCTTTTACTTTTTACCTCCAGTGTTTCCTCATGGGAGCCCAGACTGGGAGTTATGTCTGATCTGCCCGCGGGGAAGTCGTCCTGTAGATCCCTCAAGTCCGGAGGACCGTGGGGCTCCGCACTTTGTGAGGAGTCTATCCCGGTCTTTCCGGGTAGGGGTGGTCTCTGTGGGTGGCACTCCCTGCAGGCGTAGACTGTGACCCCTCCCAGTGCGGATGGCTCCCATAGGTGGTGTTTTCCTCACCTGTTCCTCAGTATCCTGCCATGTCTCTTTACCATGCTTTATCCTGAGTGCGTGCGTGTGTGTGGGTGGGTGTATGTGTGTGAGTGTGTATGTGCATACGTGTACATGTGTGTCTGTCTGTGTCTGTGTGTGATAAAGTGTATGTGTGCCTCTGCGGGTGGGTCGGGAGGGGCAAGTTTCCAGTATTTGTATTATTGTGATATGTTTTTAATTTTTCTGTGAAGCACTTTGTGTTGCATTCTTTTTGCATGAAAGGTGCTATATAAGTAAAGTTTGATTTGATTTGATTTGAGTGCTGACACTCATGATTGGTTTGATTCATGCTATGACGAAAACAAGCCTATGAATAATCCAAGGATTTAAACCAACCTCTTTGCGCCTTGCGCCACGGTTTGCGCCCAGATTGTGCAGCGTGTAACTAGCAAAAGTGTGTCAGACACGCCCTAAATCACTTAGCGCCATGCGCTTTAGACTGTGCGCTTTCTGCCGTCTAAATAATTGTAGTAATTGGAGCAGTGATATTAGCCTATAGACTTAATTTGCACTTAATTTGCACACAGTGATTTTTTTGCCAGTTGTTCTTCCTGCATTTGGCAGCTGCACTTCATGGATTTCAGTCTGGATTACGCCTAACTTCCTCATATCGTTCTAATTTCATAGTTTGCTCTGAGTGGGTCATTGGTCAGACGCTGCAAACAACACCTCTTGTGCACTCATAGAAACCCTGGGTTGAAAAAAATGAAATGAAATTATAATATTGATCTTCATAAGCATGTAACTTCATGTTCTTTGTCTAAGATAACCAAATAAAAAATACTTGTTGACTTAAATCTCATGACTCTGGTTAAAACTGAAAATATATCTGTCTTTTCTATTTCACTATTAAAACCGACAAACCAACTCAATTGTTGGCCAGAAGGAACAATTCTTTGGTCACAGAGTCCTCTGGTGTCCAGATAGCGTCACTGCGGTTCTGAGAAAGGCAATATGTCAAACACTGTGGAAATAAGGACAGTTTTTATTATGCTTTCATGTATAATAAAAACTCAGTATAGATGTTCAAAAGTAAAACACAGAAAATAATAGAACCATAGGGCAAGTTAGCTATATTAATAATATTGAATCAAGTCCACATGTTGCTGACGTTGTGTTGTGACATTGTTTTTGCAGCTCCATCAGCCCACATCATCCTTTTGCTATGCAAGTCTCTTTTTTCCATTACTGTAAAAACAACATACTGTATAGAAAGAGTCAATTTTGTTGCTTTTTGTAGATAATCTAAAGGCATCAACTTTAGTCTATTTCAGTCCGCGAAGAGGCTTTAAATTGACTAACCTTCTTGTTATCATTGATTGATGGAAAACTAGCAGTTGAGTTGAAAGGATGCTTCGTATTGTAGAGCCATCATAAGTTGCTTTGCTTGTTTAAATCATTTGCATAATAAAGGTTAAACACAGCAGTTCCAAGGCAAAAGAAAAAAATCACTGGTTTGAAAGTACACATACTCGGTTTTGTAAAGCTAAAGCCAGCAGCTCGTAAGCTTAGCTTAGCACAAAGACTTAAAATGTTTTAATGTGTGCTTTCTAAGGATACTATTACATGTTTAGTGTTGTTTTTCTATTAATATTACTTGTTTACTTTTGTTTATTGAAAATAATTGTTTTCTCTTTGCAGCAAAAAAGATGGTAATGAACATTTGTGTAATAATATGTGTATATGTTGGATCATTTCTTTGTATAAAACTGTGTATTTGTGAACAACCTTTCAGTGTGGTCAGGGATTGAGCAGGAATGACACCTGCACTACTCCTACTACTGTGCCCATACACTAAAATTCTTACATGGGAACAGTGTCATCAGTATTAATGAACAGTTCAGGTTTTTTTTTTTTAACTGATGTGTTAAGTAGATATTCTTCAGATATTATGTGAAACAAATCTGGTTCTGCTGTTAAAATATCTTTAAAGACATTATGAGTGAGAACAGTGTACCAGCTAAAGTTTTTAAAAGGTTTAGTGAGTAACAGTTTCAAAAGCGAATATATTAGTGTACAACTTTTTTTTCAACATTAAGGCTTGTGTTCTGGAGTGTTTTAATAGAACCTCAAAAACCCATAAGAGCTTTGACAACAAATGGGTTTTAGGGTGGACAATGATTGTATTGTTTTAGATTGCTCTATCACTGATAAAACAAACAGAAATCACTTTATATTGCTGAGTATCTTCTTTCACTTTCTATATTACTGTTACCTGAAATTGGCCCCTTTACTGTCGGAAAGTTATGTTCCCATTTATGACGTCATTGCTTCCCTTAAAAGTAGTCTGTGAGCCATGTATGCGTGTGTCTGAGTGTGTGTGTTTGTTGAGTGGGAGGTTCTAGAGGTAATTTCCTTCCTTTACTTCTGTTTGGACAAAACAAAAAGCAGGATAAAGGAAAGCCTGTAAAACAGGAAAAGAAAGTGAGCTAATGAACCTAATGAACTAGCAGTTAAGTTTTTCAACAAAGCCAAGCATTTTATACAGCTTTCCTGACAAGCTCCTCTGTCGGAGGAAGGAAAACGGACTTTCTATGAACCATGAAAAACACAAAATCACTGTCAGATATGCATTACTATCTCCTCAGTGTCGTCTGCCTTCTTCATTCTGGTAAGTAACCTGTTTTTAATCTGAAATCTCAAATTCTTGTTGAAAATCTCCCTGCTACACTATGTAGAAATTGAGGAACTTGGCTGGCTTAGAGTACACTGTTCTATGCCTTTGAATTTTGCTGCAGTAGCTGTGCTGAAGATAACTCTCTGTAACATTTCATATTATAAGCTACGATTGCAAGTTATTAACATTTGATGAGTACATTTTTAAACAATCTCACTAAAATATAATCTATCTCTGCATGTGGTTATTATTATTATTCAGATTCTAAAGTCTGAAAGCAAAAGTAAAAAACATTTGGGTTCCACTGAACAAGCTGTCACATGCACCAAAGTATGAATGTTGGGTGTGTTTCTGTTGCTGTTTAAAGTAATCCAAGTAATCAAACCATTTTACTAATGTTATTAATGCAGCCTATAAATACACATACAGACTTTAATGATTCAAATCAAATCAAATCAAATCAAATTTTATTCAAATCATAACCAGAGTTATCTGGAGACACTTTACAGAAAGAGCAGGTCTAGACTGACTCTTTGTTATGTTATTTAAAGAGAGGCCCAACATGAATCACCATGAGTAGCACTGAGCAATATTCGGCACATTGGCAAGGTAAAACTTCCTTTTAACAGGCAGAAACCTCGAGCAGAACCAGACTCATGTTGAACAGCCATCTGCCTCGACTGGATGGGCCGTAAATGGGATAGAAGGAGATGCAGGATAGAGACAGGCAAAGAGAGCAACAACAACATATGTTTCTGTAACAACAACAACATATGTCCTTGTTACATGAACACAACAGACACATACTTACAATGCCAATAATAGTGGTAGACTAGGGTGAAGATTAGCAAAATAAATAAATAAATTCACGAGAGAAGCAGAGTAATGATAAAGGCTGAGGTAATCGTAATTGTAACAGTTGAAGTCAACAGGTCTACTATTTAGCATTAGCAGCAACAATGCTGCTTGAGGGAAGTGGTTATATGACGTAACTTCATAATTATATTTATCAGTATAACTTCATTTCCTCATATACAGTCTTGCAATAGTATTTAACATATTTGATTTTATCAAAACTCTGGACATTAAAACAGTCATCATTGTATAACATGCCCCCATATCCCATTTCTTTTTTAATTGTTATAAGCTAAAGGAAACATTTCTTCTTTCAGGTCTCTGTGCTGAAGAATGCAAACAGGCTGTTCTGGCAAGACGCGAGACATTTCATGTACTGTCAGGTGGCAGCTTGTCTTTGTCCTGTGTTGTCAAGCACTGTGGACACACCTGGATGGGAGACTGGATGTGGAGAAATTCTACTCAAGAAAAGGCTGCCGTTAATGCCATTAAAGAAGGTGTGAGGCACCGCTTGAGCAATATGACACTATCAGCCAATGAAACTCGACTTATTTTGTATATCTCAAGTGTCAAACAATCAGATGGAGGTTCCTATGGATGCTGTGTTAAATGGGTTCAAGGTGAAACTGATCAGGGGCATTGGACATATGTGAACGTTACTGCAGGTATGCAAAATCATTCATATTGATATCATGTCAGTATGCAAAGGCAAGTGAGTGTGACCATGTATGTAACAGGTTGTGTAGGTACCCAAATGCAGCACACAGAGAGAGAGGGAGACTAGGTAATAGTTTTTACTTCAGGCTGCAGCAGGTACAGCAACAAACAGGCAGGTAATAACACAATACAGATCAAAATGAAGGCTTGGAGCCATAGTCCTTGGACGAAGTTGGGGGCTCGGGCTGGGTGAGTCTCCGAACCAGGAGATGGGTGAATGTCATAAGGTAATGGCTCACAGACACAACAGTTCATGGAAGGGCAAGAGCAACGTGGGAGAGCAGGCATGTTGTCGAGGGAGCAAAGTTTCCAGAACCAGGTTAGCATTCAGTAGAAGCCGATAAACCAATAGTAGCTGGCTTGGGGTAAGTCGTGGCCAGGCAGAGATTCCGGGAGCCAACAGGAGCGAGGCGACATGGCGAGAGTCTCTGAGCCACAGGTAAGCACACAGTAAAACTTGTACCCCTCGATTCCACAGGATCCGTCTCCGGCGCGTTCCGTGTGTGCCGCGACCTCCGGAGTCGAGCGCGCCCATTCAAGTCAATGTGCAAACTGAACTGTAGTTTGTGTGTTGCTCTGTTAACACTGATGTTAAGACTGATGCAATCTTGTAATCTTGTGAATCCAGCTGCTTGGGCCAATGCTCTGCTGCGCTGCGGACCAGACACGCTTCCTGTGGGCAAGGGCTCGCGCCATTGATGGACCAAAAACACGGCGCAGCAGAGCGCTGGCACAAGCAGCTGGATTCGCAAGATCACAAGATAGCGGGAGAACTACATTATCACGCTAGAATTGAGAAATCACACGATAACATCAATGTCATCAGTTTGCACAACCCAAGGTTGATTATATGCTCATTTGGAAATCATTCCGTGATTTTTGTGCTTCTACCATGGAGAAGTACACTACATAATTTAAAAGTTTCTTTTTTCGAGATTTCAGTGTGTTGATCTTAAAATAAACAGAGAAAACGGGAGTCTGTACCGATCTGAACATGGTGTTTTATTTTGAAATGACCGCATGCTGTGTCCTGCTTTCGTGTCTGACTTCCTGGCCTCCGTCAAAAATAGACCCGGTGCGTATCTTTAGCGGAGCAGAGCAGAGACACGCTTCTGAGACGCGCTGGAGAAGGACCGTGGCGCGTGCTGTGGAATCATTGACTTGAATGGGCGCGATCGACTCTGGAGGTCGCAGCGCACACGGAACGCGCCGGAGACGGATCCTGTGGAATCGAGGGGTAAGAATGACTGCTGGAGAGTCTTGCATGAGGTAGAAATGAGAGATTGCGCAGGAGAGGCTTAAATACTGGCTTGATTGGAGATGGAAAGCTGCTAAGCACACACGTTAGCAGGGTTAGCTGATGAGGCGGGAGTGGCTGACAGGCAGAGTGGAGCAGAGGTGGGGTGAGTGGAAAATTACTGGGACAGCGGAACTTTGACAATATGCGCATGTGTATCTAAACTATGCTTTATTAATTATGTACAAAAATATTATTGTAGAGCTGCTGATTAACTCACTGTAGTACAATACAAAATAACAAAATACACTGTTGAAATTTCTATTTTATTAAAACTATTTAGGCAGACATACTGTATATAAATGCTTTATTTATGTATAATCTGTGTCCTCCAGCAGCTGTCCCCTCTCAGAGGAGTGTATTGCACAGAATTTTTGTCTGTGCTGGTGCCTCTCTTTGTCTTCCCATCATTCTTGGATTGGCTAATTTTATGAGTTCAGAAGTCAAGCCTCAGCCACTTCCCAGGACTCTGTCCACACATGCAGCTGTATCCAGAAATCCAACCCATTCTACTCCGCGGCCTCCACCTCGATGCTCCCAAATCCAGAAAGGTAACCCAGTACCCCAGAAATGTGGCTCCTCCTCTCAGAGAGGTAAACTAGTATTCATTCTATGTAGTCAGTTACACTGTAGCTGTGTAACTGTGCTGTACTTTTTTTGTGTTTTTTACATTTTACAGCTCCTCCAAAGCCCCAGTGGAAGACTGAGGTGAGTGAACTTTCATCACAGGATGCCATTTGCAGTGCCTTTAACACTGTTAGGTTCTTGTGACAATCCTTGAATAGGCTTGCAGTTCATGCATATGCATACTTGTACATGCATCATTATTTTTTAAAATTTACATTGTTATAGGTGGTGTATGCAGATATTTCCCAGGATGTCCCAAGACAGCAGGGAGCCACCAGAGAGCCTGCCCAGTCAACTGTTTACTCATCCCTCAAATTTCAGAATGTGAACAAAGCAGAATAGAGGAGAAAAGTTGTCCACTGAGGATCAGTTATGCACTACTTTCAGCTTGATCATCTCAACATTTGGATTGATGCCCCTGGCAGGGCTGCATCTTTAAGACATTTTGCTGAATTTATAACTTACTTTGCCTGCATTTTGTGGCAGATTTTTAAATAAGGGGACAAAGTGTGTTACAACAGTATCCAGCATATTATTGTTTTCTCTGTTCTTGTGTGTGTGCTGATAGATAATGTGACTTTTTATCTATGAGGATAGAAGAAAAGCCAAAACTAATTTTTCTGAAGACAATTTAGTTACACTAACGCCAAATAATCCTGCTACAATCTTGCTAAAGAACACTGCTCATGAATAATAGCGCTAAATAAATAAATAAATGAATGAACCTAAGTTTTCCCCTCTTTCTCCTTTGGCCCGTCTAACTTGGCAAAGGTAACTCCTCTGTGTTCTCTGGTTAATAAAAGTATCCTCTTGTCTCCACAATCCAATTTGTCCCTTCCATCATGTTTTATTTTTTGTCTCTTCTTTAAACTGCTGACAGGGACAGCAGATTTGATATCATGTGCTGCGTGTGTAGTGCAGAGCGATTGTATGCATACGAACTTAGTCCAAAAGAAAGGGCTGTCTGATGTCAAAGTTAAGAGGTGAATGTATTCACAACTATAGCGTACACTTAAACTGAAATGTTTTGTTTTTTTACGTTTAAGACTTTTTTAATCAGTAAAGTACATGTTTCTCGTCACCCTGTGTACAGCCGTACATAGCTTACCTTCCGTATTTGGTACTCTGGCTGGCTTTTCCAAATGGGGCTGTGCTAACAGTCATCAATAGTGAGTGTATTACGTACAGTAGATAAGTCCCTTTAATAACCCCACTTCAAAAAACATGAACTGTCCCTTTAAGTGCTTTTTTGTATATTTGATAGAGGAGGAAAGACTAATTTCATGGTATTGCAGTTTTTTTAAATGAGAAAAAAAAATCAGCTTGCAATTTAAAAACAATAAGATAACAAATGAATGACACAAAATACAACTATTTATTTTAGAATAAATTGTCAATGGCACATTACATAACCAAATATACATATACCTGTTTGGACATATTTTAAATTAATATATTTCCTTTAATCAATTTACCATATTTATAAGTATACTCTGCAGTTACATTTTTACATGACATCAATGCAAAGGAATCAACATAATTTTAATAAATAAAGCATATTAACAGAGAAAAAATTGCAGGAATTTTAGGCAATACCTGCAACCATGACATCTGAACATCCTGCTTTTGTATATTTTTCCGTGCTTCGCTTGCTTGAGGTAAGCAGTGGTCTACATACACCTGCTTTCAGTCCAGTGAATGTAAATGTACATCTCAAGTAACTCAAAAGCTTCCCGAAGAGATCATCTATGAAAATCATCTTAATTACAAAGCACAGTTTGTTATTTGGGTGGATGTCCCCTTTAAACTTCCATGGACTTCACACTCTAGTAAGCCATTCTCTTTGCAATAGGAATGGTTCACTAGACAGTAAGAGTACACAAACATTCTTCCAAAGACCTACCAGCTTGGGTGTTTGGTCACTAAAGAAACACATTTGTGTGTCTTTAATCTCTTTTCTTGAGTAGCACACTCCTACTTTGTACTGCTAACTCCAGTTTTTGCAGCTCCAGGCTAATGTTATGGTATACTTATGGACTAGAGCCCTATTGGCCAATGCTTTTACGCAACTGGCCCTGCAACATACCTCTTTTTAATAACAACCAACAGAAAGTAAAATCAAAAATACACAAAAAGTTCACATTCAATGTATTTTTACCAAAGGTGATTCAAAGGTTAATTCAACCTGAAGCATTGTTTTTCAAGTCATTGTCATCAGTTCCCATGCAGGGAAACTTTAAACCCTGGAGACGTTCTGTTTAAAAGGTTCTCTGAACGTAAAAGCATATACACCAAGCTAGCAAGCTTCAATGGGAGGTATCAGAGGGTGAAATGTTTTCAGTAAGTGCAACGTCTATTTTCAGCATATGTGGGGGTTGATCAGCTACTGACAACTGTGCTGTAACTGGATACAGAAGATTCTCATTCTCTCACATAGTGGGAGAGACAGACAGACAGAGATACAGACAGACAGAGCCATCAGTGGTGAAATGGGCTTTGATAGATTGTAAGGCGCAGCTTTGGCTAAAATTAGCTTATGGCAGATTATGTTGGCAGTGTCTCCTACTGTTTCCTATATGAGCCAATTTCCCAAAACCAAGCACTTGAGTTGAAGAATTTGAAGTGACCCTAAAGATACTGAAATGCTGTCATTGGTATTGAATGAATTGCAGCAATGTTGTGTTTAAAGTGCAGCAGACACATTGCAGCAGCTAGCACAATTACAAAAAACAAAAGAAGTTCCCTAAATAAGCATTTTTATTCGCAAAGAACAGGTTCCGATCCAAACATTGGAGAACTGATACTCCAAAAAGTTGCTACTGTAATTTACATTTCTGTGCATTTGTGCGTCTTTACGCATTTTTTTTAATGCAAAAGAGGAAGTGTTGCCAGACGTACCATTTAAGGATAAAGGCGAAAGGGATTATCCTGATGTCAATCTTCACACTTCCTTTCCACTTAGCATTCAGCAGTCAACTAGATAAAGAGTAACAGTTCAGCCATAGTCTCATGTTAGCTTTCTTCTAGATCACTGTCTTTTTATTATACAATAAACTAGAGAAAGAGCTGAGGCAGAGTCTAGCTTGGCCTACACTCACAGTATTACAGCCATGCTAGGACTTCTGTCTGTACAATTAATGACAGAGATGTAACAGTGGCAAATCATTAACTAATTTTTGTACCTAAAGGTTGGCTGCCTTTTCTCACTATACAGTCACAGTTTTGTCAGTAAGTTTATAGTGGTTGGGGACTCATGCAGCTGTTAATCTTGTCTGATAATCCTTGATTTAGGGAAGTGGGTCTACAGTCTTGTTGTGGTTGTTGTGACATTGTTTTTGCAGCTCTATCATCCCACGCTGTCCCATTGTTGTGCAAGTCTCTTTTTTCCATTCCACAAAACTACTCGGACTGAAAGAGACAGAAGTAAACAAAAGAGGCAATTAAGAAGAGAGTGTTTGCTTACAGCATGCATCTTTCAATAACGGCTTATTATCCAACACCAGCATGATTTCAATGACATAACAGTAATCCAGACATAATGAGATGTCAATAACATGAACAGTGAGTGTATCAAAAACACAATGGGGGACTTTTTCTTATTTCTTCCAACCTTCTGCACTAATTCTGTTAATTCACATGCCATCCATTTGTACTTTAAAAACTTACAACCTTTCTGAAGGCTTTCTGAAGAAACATGCTTTACAGGAATATTTAGTAAAATATACATTACTTACAGTTGTGGACGAGTGGCTCATTTTGTCAAAACGGAACTTCAAGTTTGACCTTGGTGAAGTCTTACTCCTCCCATCTGCTGAAAATGGAAAAGAATGAAAGGAAAAACTTATTGGAGAACAAATATTTATCTCATCTAAGATGATATAATGTTAGACTGATGACAGTACGGTCTGAATTCTCTCTTTGTCTCTGTGTGTAAAACTGCAGGTTTACCAGTTGGACTGCGGCACATGATTACAGGGGTACCTGATCCCTGGCTGTCCACACTTAGGGCAGGACTAAAGGCAGATGAGGATGCTATGGACTGATGGCTGGCCTGGAGGACAGAGAGAGCATGAAGAATTTTAATATGGGGTAGAGGAAAGGACACTAAAAAGGGTCAGTGAAACAAGGATGTGATATTTTGCTTAGTTGACTGTAACCTTTTTGTCAGCACTGAATGTTCAGATGGATGTAAAATTAGCAGCTGAGCTGAAAGGATGCTTAGTATGAAAGAGCCACCATAAGTTGGTTTACTTGTTTAAATCGTTTACATAATGTAGGCTAAACTTATTAGCTTAATAATGTAAGCAAAAGATACAGTGGGACAGAGCTTTGTAATTTTGACACATTTTATTCCACATTTATAATAACTTTTTTGCAAG
Source organism: Semicossyphus pulcher (assembly GCF_022749685.1). Taxonomy (NCBI): domain Eukaryota; kingdom Metazoa; phylum Chordata; class Actinopteri; order Labriformes; family Labridae; genus Semicossyphus; species Semicossyphus pulcher. The sequence continues at coordinate 22,676,486 of NW_027211692.1, forward strand.
AAACTGCAAGATTTGTACTCACTGTCTCTAGTTCTTCCAGAGCTTCTGTTTCTCCTGTGGTGCTGCTGAAGCTGCTGGTGCTGGACGAAGAACGAGAGATATTGGGCCTGCCACTGCTGCACTCTTTTAGCTTGATAAACGGCCTTTTGAGGAAAACAGAGGGAATTGAAATGCAGAGTAGCTAAAAAATCAGATGCTCTGCCTGTGTAATTACAAATTTCAACCACAATTATTGTCCTTCATTAATAAATCTGTTATGACTTAATAGATTTAAGAGGAGTGTTACCTCTCTTTGTTGGGGCAGATCTCAGGTGAACTCGGATTGGATGATGTCTCTGACCTTACTTCCTGGGTCAGCAGGCAGATCTCTGAAGGCTTTTGGTCGCTGCAGAGAAAATAACACATTAATGACAACGTCAACAAGACGGCTTCCTGAACTGCTGCTGCCTGTATTTAATATGATGGCTAATTTTGGGGTCCATGGTGCAACATGATTATGATACTAACTAAGTGATGAAGGGACATTTAAAACAGTGAGACTCAACACCCACCTGCGTGTGTGTTTGTCTGAAGGAGCGTCTGTGCTGGAGTGGAGACGAGGAAAGAGGCCTGAGCGCCGTTTCACTGGGCTCTTCAGAGGAGACTTGGCTGACATGACAGGAGGCTGAGGATCACAGAATGTAGATAAGGTTTCTCATTTTTTTAAAATGACTGTGAAAAACTCTCAATAACTCATTTACACTAATCAATTTTCCCTACCTAAAATCTGCTTAGATTCAGGTCACTGAAATGACTTAAATGACAACACGTCATTTTTCTTTTATCCTATCACCATTAGCGTTAAATTACATTAGGGTAAAAGCTCTTTCTAAACAGATATCCTATGATTGTGAGTGACCGTCAATACCTCCTTTCACTCTCTTTTAATAATACTCTTTTACTCACAGTGAAGGTGCTCTTTGTGCATTCACTGGTGCTCTGCGGCAGTCCTCCTCCACTCACGCTGGCCGGGACCCCACCCCCTACCCCAGGGCTTCTGTGGCGGTGAGATCCCACCATGGTCTCCATTGAGTGGCTCCTGACACGCATGGCTCTCTGGAGGGAGAGGAAACAAGAGAATGAGTGTATAAGGAAAAGAAGGAGACAGAGGATCAGAGAACAAGGACAGAAGCAGATGTGTGAAGTAAAAGTTGGCAACAAAAGACAAAATATCTTTAAATGTAATCTGGGAATAAAAACGTTTTTTTTCAGTTCAAATGCAGCATAAACTTTGCTATTAAAATGAACACTTATTTTATTGATGGTTTTGAAAAATACAACCACCAGAGGATGCAGTTTTTCCAGAAAGAAGCCAACTGAGTTTAAATGCATGAATGAACATATATTGCACTAATGTTTATTATTTTAAGGACTTCATATTCATTGAGTGAATTCAGATGATTCATCAATATGCATAACATTTTCCAAAAATAAATTTAAAATGACATTTTGATTTTTGTGAACTTTTCTATCTACTGCAGATACAGCATGAAGAACAGAGCTTCTTTGAAAGTATAAACACAAACAACATAATTTTAAAGAATGTTTATTAATTGTGTTAAAATGTGGCGATCCTCGGTTGAATTTACAGAAATGCCCACAAGTAATACACAGTGACTGCCATGATAGCAATGAGAACAGCGCCTCCTTGGACTGACGGCAGAAAGTGCAATGTTGTTGTCCATAATGCCTGTGAAGATCAAGAGAGCCAAACTGTCACATTAGTCACACATGCATCTCACACAGATGGAAATATGTTCCTATTAACATAATTTAGCTCTAGTTGTGGACACAACAGTTTAAAGAGACATATTGAGGAAAAAACAAAGTTGAATAGCAAATGTAAGTCAATGGATGAGAAGAATTAAGATTCACAAGGAGAGATGCCCATCACAAAAAAACAAGAACAGCATTGTTAACATTAATTTTCATGGACCCACGCAAACACACAGACACACACACACACACACACACACACACACACACACACACACACACACACAAAGGACTGCATTGCTTACACCCATGAATACACACATATGGGTGTAAGAAAGCTAAGGTCAAAAACCTCAACCACAGAGAGAGAAAAGCAGCAGTTGCACAGATACCATTGGTTTGAAACTATACCTCATCTTGCAGACCTGTGACATTTTGTTGACCTATAACGAGTAAAACTTTACTGCCTTGTGTTTTTATGATGGCAATTAAATAAATATCAAAGATCAGTGGGAAGATTACATGTCGTCACTTTTGCCCCGTTTCATGTTCACCTTGAAGGACTCCAGCAGACCCCCGTGTCCTCCGTTATCCAGCTTGTCCTCCTCTCCGGCCTGGCCCAGACCCAGGGTGACCTGGCTCTGTCTGTGAAGTTCATCATGGAGGTTGTCAAGGAGTGCAGCTCGCGTTCGCCCCTGGAATGATTTATACACATAGAGCTCATGTAGGCCAACATCTGGCTAGTGATTATTGTTGTGAAGAGTTATGAATTGAATATGAAGTGAAGGTATGCTGTGGTGTTCTTAGTGTGGTTATACGAACGTGTGTCACCTCTAATTTGGCAAATTTATCGGATTTGTAGCAGGCATTTTCAGCATTGATCAGTTTTGTCAGCAGGAAGTCTCGAAACTCAGGTCCCTGGAGAGAGATGGGAAGAGAAAAGAGATAGATTTGGATTAAGTCAGAAGGGTGGGGATGGGGGAACAATAAAGTAAGAAAAAGGGTGAATTATTATTAGAACCATAAATATTACAGTATCAAAGCACACTGACTCTGACCAGGAGTTTTATGCTCACTGATTTTAATCTGCATCTGACTCAAATCCTCTCTTGTAACTCATAAGCTGCAAATTATGTCCCAATACATAACAGAATCAGAGTCTTGAAGCAACCTTGAAGTAACAATTTTTCCTTTGTGACAATCTAATATAAGGCAAGTCATTCTGATTAATGTCAAAATCAAAAGGAAATGGAAGATTACAGTTTTCTATTGGAGGAAGAGGAACTCAGAACATTACTAAACAATTGCGATACAAAAAGGTAATAAAAGTTCTGCATTGATCCCATATCACACAGATGATTATTTTTTGCTTAACTTATCACTCATTTGGCTCAACACAAGATGTTCTGCAACTTGACTGGAAATGGACTATTGCAACATTTTCCTGCACTTTAGCTCTTTTGTGTATGTCTACATGATACTGCAAACTAGCTACTATGTATTATTTGCATATATTTATATGTTAACATTTATCATACAACCAGTGAAATAAGAGTCAGCTGACAGCTGCTTTGATGATGTGTATCGTTCGATCTAGGCAAAGAACAAAGTGTACCGAAACGTTAATGAAAGTTTTTCAGAACATCTGAATCGTAGTGATTCAGTCTCCTGAATGCCTCTTTTCCATTCAAATTACTTGACATATATAGTCCAAAATATCATCTAAATATCTTAAGAGCCAGTGCTTCTGAGCCAAATTGTTTGTACTTTGACATCTGTTTTTTTCTTGAAAATAGTCCAAGTAATATTTCTAGATTACAACATTTCCCACCACCTTGCACAGCTTGATTTGTTACACCTAGATTCAAAGAAACTTCATAATAAAAAAAATAATAATAATGAAGCAGATTGCCTGAACATTTTTTTAATATTTTTGATTTAAGTCCAAGTGTAATTTAAAGTCTTTGGTGTTAACATCAAAAAGTTGAGACGTGAGTCGTTTCTGAATTTGTAAAATCAAGGTCATCAGACTGGAGACCCAAGTCAGCAAAATTATTCCTTGAGTTGATCTCAGTTCTTTCTCTCACCTTCCTAAAGACAGCTGGGTTAGGGAGAGGGGGTCCAAAAGGGGGCACATCCTCTCTTGCTGCAACAGACACCTGTTGACATAGACCAAATAATAGTCACATATGTGTGTGTATTTTAGGAAGGCTCAAGTTACAAGCAGTGAGGAGAGAAACTTTAGAACAAGTTGTCATTGCAAGTGATGATTCATTCATCATACACTTTGTTATGCTTTTGCTGTGCTAATAATGCTGTTTATATGAGCACAATTGTTTGTGCAGTTTTCAAACACTCTTTATAACTTTTTTGATTTACTCAAATACACTTTGTGCAAAGCATCCTAAAGTAGTCATGTCATATAACCACACAGGCCTGCTTTGTACCTTGTATGTTGTGTGCTCTGTGCAGGGGTTTTCAACCTGCACTAGCACATAAGCATGAAGGAAGTTGGAGGCAATCATGTCTGGAACAAATGGTGTGGGCTCTTCCTGGAAGACTGCGGCCACAATGTCGTTTCCTATGTGCCTTTTTCTCTGGAGCTAAAGAAGCATAAGTCAAGAGATTCATAAGTTGGTCAGTTGGTTAGTAATATGTATGTCTATGTGTATATCTATATACTTATATCTATAGCCCTGTTCATGGTAGTCTTTAGTATTTGTGTATCCTTTGTTGAACTTGTTGTCCTTGTTTTTATGTCTATCTGTGTGTCTGTACATTGAGAGCCACATACAACCAGAGTCATATTCCCTGCATGTGCGAGTATGTGTACTGTGAAACAGATTTTTCTAGAACAGACTCTTCTAGCTCAGAGAGCCCTTTGAGACAAGGGCACAATTTATAGGTCTACATGACACCTAGACCATTTAATGCAAGTTATTTTTAATCAGGATTAGGAGGATTGTAGTTTGACATCAAATAACCTGAAAATTATAAATGAACTTTTGAATACAGCTTACATAACAGCAATTTCGCTATAAAAACATCATAACATATACGCAATGACCACACCTGATCGGTTTATTATTGATATATTTAACCCGAAGGATCCTTTGCATCTAAATCCATTGTGCCTTCAGTGGAACAATAATAATGCCAGTATTTTACCTGCTGGACATCTCCCTCAGTGAAGGGAAGCTTGGTTGACACATGAAACATAATCTCTCTCCGTCTAAAGACAGTGTAGACAGATTCAGACCCTGTCTGTCCGTGGGACACATCCAGCCCACCGCGGAACCTGTCACATATTAAAGCACACGTGTCATGTTGTCTGTGTGGCCTCCAGCTTTCAGTAATAACATATGATTGGATGAAATTTATGAACAAGTTCAATTAAAATTTTGTGTTTAACTACCTCAAAAAACTAGTATACTTTTAATAACTTCGCTTTTATTGCACTTTTATGGCATCTTTTTTTGTTCCTTAAGGACTAATTTCTGAATTTACTGAATCTTGCCTCCTTTTATTTAAATTCATATTGCACCGAACTATGCATCTTTTCTCTTCTTTAATCACATTCTACTCCTACTCTTACCCTTTAAAGTCCTGCAGTTCAATGTTGTCACCCAAGACACTGAGAAACTCCTTGAAAGCCGGCGTCTCCTCATTGTTCCCAAACAATTCTTCCTCTGATGTCTGAAAGGAAGAAACACTTAATTGGTAGATGAGAGAAAACGGGGCAAAATAAATGAGATATACAACAGTGTGTATCAGATAATGTATGGGAGGTAATCTGGAGTAAACTGACAAGATGAACATAAGCACTCACCTGACCAAACTTCTGGTAGACGACTCCAAATTTGAAGGTGTTGTTTACTTCATGTTCATCATAAGCCACTATCAACTGGGACCCCTGTACATAAACAAAAAACATTATTTCCTACTGTGGTATCTTACTCTATTTGTAATATACCTGTTCTTCTTGCTGTGTTAGTTGGGAAAACATGTTTTCTTTTTCTCCTACATGTTTCTAGGACAGGTTTATTGGGCCCGTGTTACATAAGTTGACATGCAACAAACTGTAGGGCCCTCAGCGGGACACTGATTTTGCAGACTGAGACACAGATGGCTATATTTTCCTTTCCTGAGGCACAGGCTTGAAACATGCCCTCATAACACTCCTACACAGGGCTCACAGGGGGAGAAACAGGTCCATCATAGCCATTTTGTTGTTACCCTCTTATGTCAGCAATCTTTTTTCAATAATCCACTAACTGAAAAGTGCAGATGTTAGAGAGAAATAAGCATCTTATGAATGTAATGCGATATATTGTATACTGTTTTTCTGTAAGTTAAAGAAGGTGTTTATAAATGGCCTAGAGTAAAGGGCAGGATAAATTCATTGGATATGGATGAGCAGAGCATTATTAAAGTTCATGATGAACGAATAAATGTTATATTGGAATTTTTAAATCCTGATCCTCTTTGTCTTGTAGCAGAAGCAGACAGAAATAATAAAAGAGGAAAGTAGTGTCAGCTTAAATAAATACACACAATGTGGGAGTTTTTAATAAACTCACTCTCGGGTAAAGGACTGGGTTGAACTTTAGCCCTGTGGCATCGTCACACAGAAGCTGAAAGAAAAAAAATCAGACTCACATTATTAGCCTGACATCATATGAGAGACATCCAAGTATGTACACTGTAAAATATGCCCACTATAAAATAATGAGAAGCAAATTTATTTCACACCATTTGTATATGCACAACAGCTGACTATAAGGTGAAAAGAATGATCTATTTACAAATGTATTTAAAATTGTCCATCAATTTGCTGCCATCAATCAAATCATAATTATTTGCCTTGGTTACCACCTTTGTTAACCATCACATTAAGTTACATTCCTGTCTGGGTCATTAAATCACATCTGAAACACAGGTGGTTATTACCTCTGGAAGAGTAAAGATAAATGAAGAAGGTACTTTTCTTCATTGTATTTTTAATGCTCCTCTGATTCTCTTTTGGAAGCGAGTAATCAGAAGCTTAATGCTGGTTAAGTGGCAGCTCGGATCATCCTAGCTGTGCTTATTCGCAGAGTGGTACCACAAGATACATAAAAAAAATGCTGCCATTATGTTTTGACATTGTTCACTGTACTTGAATGTGTAGTAAATACTTCTTGTGTACTTGCATCTGTATCTTACCTTAGCAATTTGGGGAACACTGGGCAGCTGGCTAATGCCTGCTAAAGAGATCCTGTCATGGATTGTTTTGATCCTTGACCTGAATACGAAAAAGAACATGGGTTATGCTGGTAAAAGACTACATCAACTTCTTTTTTTGGGACCAATTAGTTTCCATGCAGTAAGGTGAAAGTAGGGAGAATGTCAACAGAGGTAAAAGACAAATTAGCAACAATAAATCTGCTGAGTGACACTTGTGAGATCACTTTGAACTGACAAAGATTACGATTAGCGTCACCTTGCTACAGTCCCCACTGCAGTGCCTACAAGACCAAATCCAACAGCATTATGTTGTAACATTGTTTTTATCGCCTGTTGGGAGAAAGTCACCAACTGTGATAATGGCAAGGAGGCTGCCTGTGACAGTCTGAGTTAAAAAAAAAAAAGACAGAGAATACACACAAACAAAAATGAAAAAGGGGGAGGGAAGAGTCTGACCCAAACCAATTAGTCAATTAGCTTGTCCACCACTTTCCTCCAAACTAAATATTTCAACACATACACAATGGATTGTAAAGCTTGAAATATGGATCATATAAGAGAGGGTATAACACATCATTAAGGATGTTGTGCAGATCTGTGGTTGATCATTGTAGACATACTTTACAGTATATGAAATAGTAAGATACTACCACAGACAATGCATTTCTCTGTTTGTACCTGAGCATGATGCGTAGGAACTCCTGTCCCTCAGCCTCCTCGTGTTTCAGTGACATGATAAGGTTGCCTATGCTGCTGCCAGTGCAATAGAAGTTCATGTGCTCCTGGATGTATGAGTGTGAGACAGAAACTTTAGGTCAAACAAAATAACAGACTACCGCAGCTAAATGCACAGCTAAACTGACATTAATACACATGTGCACAAACCTTGCCTAGGAAATGTTTGCGGTACGCACGGGCTGTGCTGTTACACTCCAGGCGGTAGCTGTGCCCTTCACATGGAGTCATGCCTTCTCCTTCGTCCTCCCCACAGAAACTGGACTCTGAGGAGGAGGGGGTCCCTGCTGGTGCCTCCACATCCTCAATCCAGTAACCCCCGAACTGTGGCAGGATTACCTGGGGGTATGGACCACCTTTCTCAAGGACCTTTCACAGAAGGACACAAGGGAGGAACGAAGGTAGATAAAAAAATAAAACATTTATGTAGTAAAATAAGAAAGTACAAAATATTGAAACTCTTTTGTTAGAAACATTCAAGTGGTTCCACGTGAGAAGGTTGTAAATGTGTGTTATGAGTTTATTATGTGAGGAGAGATCACCTACATCTTCTATTCGTGGGTAGGGAATATAGTCATCCTGTAAAAAGGAGAACATAGTTTTAATGTAAGCGAACTTCATTGACATTCACCAAAGTGGTAGTTGAGACAGTTGTAAGCACAGCCACAAACACAAACACAGACACAGTAAGGTAACAACTTTTTGTGCCATATGGACTGGCAAATGCAACAGCCTGATATGCACAGTCATCAGCAAACATCAATAAGGGTGTGTCACCCTTTGATGATGTCACAACTGTTTTGATGCAGTAGCCCCTGGGGTTCAGAACTGTTACAAGCCTCTCATTTAGCAGTCTGCTTGCGTAGCACAGCTCCGGTGTATGACCTCTAAATACTGCTGAGGCCTGTCTGTGGCGCTGAGAGCACATTGCTACAAACAGCCAGTCATTTATATTCTGCAACAGCAGGAGTCAGGATTCTGGCAGCCCAGACAGGATCAATTGACAGTTGGAGTTCATTCAACTTATAATCAATCACAAGGCAGCTATTGGTTTTGTACTTTAAAAGCTCTGAAAATCTGAAAAGCTTTCACAGGAGTATTACGAATTGGCTCAGATGAATCAGATGAGACAATATCAACCACAGAGCGAATCAGGATGCAGTATGACGTAGTGTTGGAGAAAATCATGCAGAGGAATTGTGGACTTTATAACAAAAACTAATGACATGTGTAATGGTGTGTCTGGTGTCTGGTCACACCTTCCATTTTTTGGTCTCTTCAGCTTTAGGAACCTTATTAGTGTCCGTATGCAGCATGAGGATGGAAAAACACAGGGTCAAAAAGCAGGTTCCATTTTAATTTGTGACTTTAAAAACTGTGCTAAAACATGGCATTTTCATTTTCAGGCCACATTGTCTCTGTTAGAAGGTGACAATAGTGTGAGTCATGCTAAATCACTTTCCTCAAAACACATACACACACACACACACACACACACACACACACACACACACACACATACACACAGGTAACATTGACACTTAATCATCCTCTCTCTTTGAATCCAGCTCCCAGACATGCTAAGTGTTCCTTTCCTCATTGTCAGAGCCTTTTTTGGGACACAGCAGCCTGAGACACTGATTGAGGTTTTTGCGGTCTGCAGTGTTTCGGACATATATCAAATCTGGTAGACCCAGAGTAAATTGGCCAACTAGAAGTCAGAACTAGTAGAACAGCTTGTCTACATGACTGTGTGCTTAAGGAAATAAATGCACGTGTGGATTGCTGAACATAAAAAATACTAACATAATTTTTTAATTATTATATATTTGGAACAGTACACGCACAAACACATGAACCCCAATAAACACACAGAAAAACACATACACACGTCTCAGTTTAGTCTGCAGGCAGTGATGTGTGCCAGTCTGAGTGCATATTGATGGAGCAGCTGTTTTAATAATGAGGGAGTCATTGTCAATAATATTAGACAATCATTATCACAAAACCCCTCTCCGGAGGCTTTACTTTCCACTCATAGACAGAGAAACAAAGGTGCAGACAGGATAAAAGAAGAGAAAGGAATGAGGCGTAGAGGGGTGAGGTTAGAAGAGGGAAAAGAAAGGAGGGGAAAACGAGAGATTTCATCAGCACCATTCAGAATACAGCACTGAGTTCCAAATGTGATCAGGTGGATGCAAGTTGACACGGGCACAGTTTTTGTGTTTGTGTGTGAGACTGTTTGTTACATCAGCCTGCACTGACTGACTATCATCTAACAGTCCTGTCCTGCTGCATCTTCCCAGGGCAACATATTTCTACCTTTCTTTCATACTACCTTTAACCTTATCTATATCTTTGTCACAAAGTTATAGGTTTTGTATGTGGGATTCAGAAGAACATGCACCTTTTATCTTTTGGTAGTTGAATGTGCTGTGTCCATAAGATAAGATAAGATAAGATAAGATAAGATAGAGTTTATTGATCCCCCATTGGGGGAAATTCAGCTCAAAGTAGCCTAAAGGACAGATAAATCAAGTGATGGATAAAAAAAGGCAAGCCAATAAAATACAGTAATAATATTAATAAAAAATATCTCTAACTCAGTCCTTTTTATGACCTGTCATCTTAAGAACATTTCCAGTGACTATATCAAGTATGGTTGCCCAATTCACATCTCATTGTTAACCATGAACCATTATTATTATTTTTTAAATCACTCCTCTTAGTACCTTTCTTTGGCCATGTTTTCCCTTTTTCATTGCATTGCATTCCTCCTCAAACCTTCCCCTCTATCACTCCCTTTTACATCCTCATCTGTCCCCAGAATACTCAAAGCCCATGCCCTAAGGGGCCTGTGAAGGGCTCAAAGTCATCAAAAACGGAGAAGAAGAAAATTGTTATTCCTGCCAAGATCTTTCCAGTGCTATTCCTTTGTGTCCCCAGCATGTCCATTACCTAAGCTGAGCAACAGAATGAACCCCGCGTCCAGACCCATACAATTATTGAATCATATATGCAACTTTTGCTCATTAATGGTACAAATTTTGTGAATGAGAATGAGTGAAAAAAGGAGCGGGAAGGGAAGAGAATCAAGGATTACACTTGGCAAAAAAAGGATCATAGAATTGACTATTAAAGTGCATACCTGCATCCTCTCCAGCATATCAAAGAACTCTGCAGACTGAAACAGACAAAATAAGTTTATCATAAAAAAACATGTAAAACAGGTGTGAAACCCTGCTAAACTTTATATCTTCACTGTCACCAAACACGAGTTAAGTAAAACACTTCAGTCATCACCCATGAGTTAGCTCTAATGTACATTTTATACAAATTTTTCAACACTCACTATAAAACCACAATTTCTGAATTTAAAGGTCTTGCATTTGTGTTGACTGCTGCAGATCTTGCTGGCCAGCTCACTGTGTACAACTCTCCTCCACGGTTTAAAATTAGATATGCCAAAAGGGCAGGGCAGTGGAGAGACTTCCCCGACAGCCTCTCACACCCACATGAACACATGCTGATAAGCAACCACTTCCTCAGAAAGTAACAAATGCACAAACACATGCATCCTTGAGTGCATTCACACATCCTTTCCCCCAAGGGCTTCCAGAAACAAGTTGTGAGGGTTGCTTATAGTCTGCATGCTTTGTGTGCATTTGTGCTCAGATTTGGGTTCATATATATCATGTGCATGTAGACTGGTTTTGACTACACAATATGGCATACAGACACTTTTTACACTCAGTCACTCACACACAGGTGATGTAGCACCGAATTAAATGTCCTACTTAAAAGCCTGTTTTAAAGGAAGAAATGCACAAAAGCACAAGTACAATATTCCTCTATAAATGGTTATACAATTCAATGCTGTAAAATACAAAGAAAAAGATTAAGTGTCCCACATTCATTGACATGTTTTCTGACAGCCAATACCACACACTTACATCTGCTATTACATACATTTATGCACCTCTGGGTTTTGAAGACTTAGCAGCATCATACTGTATAATAGCAAGCCTGGGGTAATGGGAAAATGGGGCCTTAGTGGGGAATTCTAGGACTTTGACCAGGAGTCTGTAAAGGTTGAGAAGTTTAAAACTGTAAATAATAACGTTTTGACAGTATTGCTCTCATAAAAAGTTTATGTTATTACCTACACTGTTTATCTTTAATAACTGGGTGAAAATCTTTCAATCTATCATAACCACATAACTTAATACACAAGCTTTAATTAATTTTTAAATCCTGTGGTCTGTCTTTACAGACTGTTAGACAGTTAGAGTTTAAAAGATACACTGATGCAACTTGTCCTGTCAGTACTCGGTCTACATCCTATTGCACTGATAGTGTGTTCAATGAAAGTCTATATCCCCTGCAATGAAAAGAGCAAGGACAAGAGACACCTATCTGTCTCTGCTTCACCGTCATTCGAAATACAACCTGGACGTCTGTATTTGTCCCTTTTCTTTGTTAGTGTCTCACTCGGCTCAGCTCGCTCTCTTCTCTCCTTTTGCTCTATTATTTTGCCTAATTCTTATTTCTGTACCCTTTCTCTGTGTTTTCCCTCTCCATCTCTCTCAGTCCAGCCAGGTGATAACATCTGCATCTCTTATCTTCCAATGCAACCCGCTGGGACAAACACAGACGATAGGCAGATGATGCCACAGCCTGCCTGTCTACCTGACTGATAGACTGACAGCTTCGTTGCCAGATAACACATCTTCAGGTAAAGTCATGGACATTATAATCGGCACATTGACAGCAACGATGACAAGTCACAGACAGGGATAATGGCCTCCATGTCTCATCATGTTATCTTCAGGATTAAAGGAATATCAGAGGATTAGACTTTATCTTAAATACTAATTCCAATCTTGGGGAAATAAATTAAATGGAAACAAGCTAAATTTGCTTGTTGGAGGCCACTGAGCTTCTTTCATAACTTGTTGATCTGCACGTTCCCTCTTGTGTTTAGTCCTATGGAGGCAAATTGACATGTCTTGCATAGGTATCAGGCTCTTCTTGATATACCTAATGGTCACATTTTGTTTGAAGTTGATTGCACTTCAGTTGTATGTGCAACCCAAAATCTGAGGCAGACATGTTCACAGCCTGAGTTAGCATTGTCCTAGTTTTACCAGACAGTGTTTGCACAGACTCATCTCTCTTACCCACAACACAACTCCTTCTGTAGGTCAGAAGGTGATGTGTGGATGAAGGTATGGGCACTGAGGCACAAACACCCTTATGGCACACCTCTGTCAAATATCTGGAACACTTCCAGATATTTCCTTACTTCTTTATTTGATACATCAGTCAATACAGCTTGGCTCGGTCCCTGGGTTATGAAATATTGCCGTAAATACTGTACCTGTGGGAGTAAATCTGCTATTAATAAGACTAGAATTCAATCACATACTGATATTCCTACAGCTATGTTACCTGTAGCGAGTGAGGGACGTGTTGTAACATCTTCTCAAACCAGAGAAAACATGTTTTGAAATGAAACTATACAACCCTTTGGAGTCTAACATTGTAACTGCCAAACACCATGAAGATCCTTAAGCCCTCGAGGTACAGAATATTTAAATAGCACTTCATCACATTTTGAGCACATGATAATAATGTTATCTGTAAAATAGGTCCATCAATGAATATAGCCGTATGTACAGTAAAGTACGTTTGTTCCTCTTCCAACGTTTTCAAACTAAGCACATTGTAAATTTCACTAAACAGCAGCCACTGTGTTTACACACAGTAATCAGATTGCACCTGAGCAGTGAGGTGATTAATTAAAGACAGAATTCAAACAGAAATTCTTCAAGTTTGAGTAGGCTGATACTTAAAGTTTTAATGGGGAAATGATACATGAACATGTACACTGTATTTCCTTTTGTCAAAACGCAGACTTACCTTCCCACAGCTGAATAAAACATCTGAACCCTCTGTCTCTGTCTTCCTCTTACTCTTCTCTCCCTTCTACCTGTAGTATTTTGCCTTTTAATGCCTGAAGCTTAAACAGGAAAGTCAAGTCATGCCGCAAACTGAATTGTATGTTAAGACAGAACAGGTCATTCCAGTGTGCTTGTGTGTACACAACACACACACACAAACGCGCACTCACACACACACACACACACACACACACACACACACACACACACACACACACACACACACACAAAAAAAAACCAAACACATACAATAGGTTGGCCACGTGGGCCAAGAACTCTTAGGTTTGTTTTGCTCGGTCAGCAGCACAGTCTATGACGTTTGAGGGGTAATATTGAGCACAGAGTCATTTCAAATTACAAAATAATACACCTGCATAAAGCTTTTTATAAAGACATGCAGCACAACTTGACGATTGTGCAGTTCTTATAAAAAAATCCACTAAAAATGTTGCATTTTTCAATTGGCCCAATAAATGAAGGAATGATTAAATGAATGTATTATTCTATTGTCTCTAAAATGCATTGCAAACACACTCTTAAACAGGTAATTTTGTCAGTGTATTGATTATTTTTATCAAGAATTCAGTTTAGTCCGGAATATGATGGTTCAAATATTTATTGCTATTTCTAGCATGTGCAGCTTTATTAGAAGTTTAAAATCACGTAGGCAAGAATATGCCAGAACCCTGGATGCACCCTTCTCTTCTGCTGGTGGCAGAGAAATACAGGGACAGAGGGGTTGGGAAATTGAATCCACGCCACCACTCCACCACAAAGACCTTGAAGACAAGAGACTACAAAGACCCACAAGAGCAAAGTTGTGATAGTTAGCGTCAGGTGATTGTCTTGCACCATGTGACAAGGCTCTCTTATCAGTCGCTTAAAAGTTGAAGACGGCATGTCTCTCACTGGAAATATTTAATTGGGATAAAAATAGATTTAAAAAATAAATACTTTTCATACCTTTTATAAAATTACTTTTCTTACTTAATTTCTGAGCTTTGAGCATGAGCATCTGACCATTAGAGCACTCTAGCTCACAGCAAAATTGTGGGTTGCCCATTTATAATCACCATATGTGGAGTAGACTATTGATGTCTTTTGGTTTCTGTTGTACTTCTTTATACTTTCTACAATATATTATGGGTTTTTTTCTGTCTTGGCCTGAGCATATTTTCAGTCAGTCAGCTTTCTGTTTTCTCACTGTGAGCTTACTTTATCCTTATGTTCCTCTCCTCCTCTCTGTGCTTTTTCCCTCTGCATTGTCTTCAGCAGATTCGATAATGATGGCTTAGTTCAAGGTGACTGCAGAAAGTGGCTCACTCTTGCAGGAGCTGTCATCTATTTCCTGTATATCATCCTGCTAATCTGCCTCTCTGCAAAATGTATTCTCTCTTTTATCATGCTGGAGAAAGAAAGGAACGTTTTTCAACGGTTGAACAAGTGAATTACGGTGTATTCAGTGGATGTTGTAAAACATCATGCAAACCATCTGGTAGCAAAGAGCTTTCCCTGTATGTGGAGCACAACATATCATTATATGTTATATCTCTACCTCATTCGGAGGGACAAAACCTGAGAAAGGTAATGCACTGTTTGTCCTTTTCCCTTTTCTGTTGTGTCTTCTCAGCTCTTCCTTGGTGATTGCAGAATGAGGTTCACCTGGTTGCAGGTGCTTAAAAACTCCAGACATGGCATCTGAAGACAGAGAGGCTTCTGGGGTGGGGACTACTGTGGTTCTGCCTCTCAGACTGGGATTTTGTGTTGTTGTGTTTTGGTTGCTTTTCAGTTGACTTCAGTTAAGGATTTGGTTGTTTAATAAATTCCTTGGTTTTGACTTTGATAACGTGTTTCATGTTTTTTTTGGGTCAGTTATGGATAGTTGTTAGCCCATAGGGCTGCCTTAGAGTGGGGCGTAACAGCTTTGCTGTAATATTCTGTTAAATTTCCTGAGCCAAAGCTAAGGCCAAAGTTTCCTGTGATGACACAGTTTAATTAAACTTGACAATTTCTGCCAAAATAATGAAATCCTGAGATAACCCTTAAAATCTTTCATTATGGGGCGCTGGTTTAGCTCAGTTGGTAGAGCAGGCGCCCCATGTATAGAGGCTACAGTCCTTGACGCACTGATTGCAGGCTCGACTACAGGTTTGCCGACCATTCGGTGCATGTCATCCCCCACTCTCTCCTCCCCACATTTCCTGTCTCTCTTCAGCTGTTCTATTCAATAAATGCAAAAAGCCAGAAAAATATCTATTATAAAAAAACAAACAAACAAAAAAATGGCACATACACTGCAGATATTCAAATACATGCAAATAGATTTTTTCTTTAGCTTATTAAGATGCAAGCTACCAGAACATGCAATGACAAATCTATAAATAACTTTGCTTTAAATGCAGTTATGTAATATCTGTCAAACTGTAGTTGTGACGATGCAGTTTTTCACTGTCTCTGACCTGCCTTGTTTGCTAAAGAGACTTCTCAATGAGGATAAACTAAAATAATAGATTTTTTTATTGCCCTAAGGTAAAAGGAGGAAAATGAATATCTATCTGAAGGAACACATGTTTGCATATGTGTGCATATGCACATTAATGTTTGCCTTTCTTACCTTCATGCTGGGCGGTGCAGTGCGGGGCGGTGAGGGGGGACATTCTCCCAGAGGAACATTAGAAATGTTCAGCAGCTCCTGCTTCCTGAAAAAAAACAATACATGAAGGTGATTTATTCATTTTCATTACAACAAAAATGTAATTAAATTTGTCATTTATGCACACAGTCCCTTTCCGTATATAAGTTTGTGGATGAATGACATGTTTTACCAATATTTCCCCTATTTAACATTCATTTTTTCTGCACTCATCCCCAAACACAATCATTCATAGTCCCACCTTTTTAATGGAAAACGGACTGCACTTACATAGTACTTCTTTTCTAGTCTTCAAACCACTCAAAATGCTTTTACACTGTATGTCAAATTCACCCCTTCACACACACACACACCTTCATACACTGATAGCAGAGCCTGCTATGCAAAGGCAGTCTGCCCATCAGGATCCAACTAATCTCATTCACACATTCACACACCAATGACTATGCCTTTGGGAGAAATTTGAGGTTCAGTGTTTTGCCAAAGGACACTTTGACATGTAGACTGAAGCCAAGGATGGAGTCACCAACCTTTTCGATTGAGAAACGACTAACTGCAAAGGCTGTTTAATTTTCCGTATGTTATATTTATTACACACTTTCTTTCTTATTCATATGTTTCTTTTTCTTGGGAGTAATGTAAATATCGGAAAAATTAGGGAATGAAGGAAACAATAAAATCATTGTGATGTTGATAAAACATTTCTCTGAAGAAACTAAATCCAACTAAGAACAAAATTAAGTAACACTAAGGATAAATAATTATGAACTTGAATTAGCTACATTATACATTCTAGCTCAGCTAGCTTGAGGTACGACTCATCTGCTAAATAAGCTAACTGGTGCAAGATAACTGCTGTGTGAAATCAAAGCCTAAATGGAAAATTAACTGCAAAACAAAAAGGTAGATTAGATTATATCTGATATTATTCAAAATAGGTCATCTAATCCAGGAATTCACTCAAAATATCACAGTGTTTTAGCATCATGCTGTTTTGACGCAAACAGCAAATTGCAAAACGATGTGGTCTAAACTCAGAGCCATTAACTTAAGAACAGAGAGCCTGTTGGAAAAATGCAGTGAGGTATCAGATGTCTCTTTGCTGTTTTAATATGCTATCTGGAGTCTCAGGGGCTGAGGGGGAGACTTAAAGTCCTATGGGGCTTGAAGCCTCTTCTCTTCTTTCATGCTTTTTCTCTGCAGTGTACTCTGAAGCGTGAGTGCACATTAATGATCCCTAATGCTAAAGGTTGAGCTGGCACTAGGAGTCAGCAGGGAGATAAGCTTACCTCATAAACCTGCTGCCTATTCTAAAAGAATCAGATGGTTTTTAGCCTTACCCTGGTTTGGAATTGCAGAATACGCTTTTTTTTTTCTTTGCCTCAGTTTCTACAAACTGAGAGTTTGTTGGGTGTAAATTGGTAGGCTTGGTATGTATAGCCAATATCTCATCCCCAAACCATATAATTTGAGAGCCTTGTCATAGCTGTGCAAGTAAACATAATGTCAAACTTTTTTATTCCATTTTGATAATGACAAATAGAACCTTTAGCTATCTATATAACAGTCAAACCAGTATTTGCTGTTTTTTGTCCGCTCTGCAGTAAACTATAGGCTGTATTTCTACCAGTGTGGAAATCCAACTGATCACTTCAGATTTAGTGGATGGAAGGACAAGTTTTAATTAAGAGTTTATGTGAAATTTGTATGCCCCTTCTTTTCTTTCATTAGCTAGGACAATAATAGCTCCTTCTCTTTTCCAGCATGGCTGTGTCAAGTGGTTGAGAGATGCAAAAACACACACTGAAAATGTGAAACAGTCAACTTGAGGCAGCAAGGGCTTGCTGTTGAAGAGGATAGCCACGAGGGGTAGGAACAAACTGCTTCTTCCCATTTTTCCTGATAATTTTAAAATTCCAGAGCTCTTTAATGTCGACCGTCATGAAAACGGAATTTTTACCTGATGCTCAGAGACAACCAATACAATAAAAACCAATAATAGGGGAAATTCACAAGTAACCACCAAAGTCTCAGTTAGTCACTCTAGACCAAAACCAAATTCCTGTTCAACCCTAGATTAATTCCACTCCCAGAGGCAGTCTGTATCGCTCAGTTCTTTCCACAGACTCAGCTTCGCAAAATGCACCGTGTAGGCCTGTTTATGTAAGGTGGCAGTATGTTAGCTCACAGTAACCAAGGGCAGATGTTGCAGACAAGACAGGCTGGGAGAGTATAAAAATGTGAGAGCTAGGGTGTAGGAGTCACATTGTTTTCCATACTGACCTGTGAGGAGAAAAAGCTTTTCAGACCACTGCCTCTGAGGTGAATCTCTGCTGTTTCTACAGCAGGACTTTGTCTTGTGTAAGGGAACAAGAAAGAGACACCTATCTAGCTGTCTACACTCACTCCCACCTGCACACAGAGGAGCGGAGGAAATACTGTATGTGCTTGTCTGTGAGTGAAAGAGGGAAAGCGAAGAGCTGCTGTCCTTGCGGCCTTGGACTGCCTCTGTGGCAAATGGCGATGAAACAAAAGCCAACTACGTCACAGCTTTCAGACTCCCAACTAGGAAGGGAGGTTAGGAGGAAGGGGGAGCATACACTGAGAAAGCAGGAGAGAGGAAGAAAAGACACAATTTCCGAAGAACAGGTCATGGAGAGTATTTGCAGAAGAGGAGACTGTGGAAAAGAGCTAGATGAGATGTGTAGCCAAGGCCCTTTAAAGACAGAACTTTGAAAAAAAGACTCAAATGACAAATATTTATCATGGATGCACTGTATCTCTAGGAACTACTTTCCAATCTTACAATGTAACACATCAGAATCTACATATGTCTTCTACCAATATTAATGGATGACATATTTTTTCATTCAGATGGTTTGAAAAGTTTTCAGAGATTCCTTTAGAAAATAAATGCAGTACCTTTTATTATTTATTTGTCATAACCACTCTCTTTCCTTAGCATTGCTATGCCAAGATTTTAAAATGTTGGCATTGAAATGACCTTTTTTTTAAAATTTTTAAATATCTGGTGCAGGATTTTAGAGAATTATCCAATAACAACACTGGTGAGCAGTAAAAGACAAAAAAGAAGGACTGAAAGGGGAACAAGAGGGAACTCTGAAGGCAGGCATAGCTACACAGCCACAAAAAAGAAAGAGAATACTGGTACTAATGCTTGAAGGTTAGCTGTACCTCCGTGTAATCAATTTAGGACCTGACATTAATGATAAACAGGGATTTTGCATTGAATACTTCATCAATTTCTGTTGATACCTTCATGGTGGCTTTAAAAGTAGCACCTGGGTTTGGAAATGAAATCACAAGGTCAAATTGCACTCAAACCTCTGGCTTATAAGCAGGCTCAAACAAAACATGGCAGCGGGCCAAAAGGCAATGGCTGCCACCAAATTACATTATTTAATTCATGGGAAATGTTGGCTGTGAGGAACATACAGCAGCTGCGGTAGTCTGTTTGACTCTCTCTGACCAGGCGCTCTGCCAAGAACAGTCAAGTAACCTCTGGAAAATCTATTCATCCACAACAATAAACATGCTCTTTAGGACTTTAGAAAGTTGATGTGGTAGAATGGGTTTCTCAGAGAAGGAATAAAGTATCAAGCCTGTCTCCTGGACCCAAAATTAAGAGATTGTAAACCTAGTGGAAAAAAGTAGTGCAGATATTGTGTCACATTAAACCAAACAAGTACAAGATGTATCTTTCTTGTACAGGATGTCAATAGTCCAGCTTGCATTTAGCTGGTGCTAATTATAGCTGATTTAACAGTAATTACATCTTTGCCATTGTGTTTATCTGATGATGTCGGTGTGTGTGTGTGTGTGTGTGAGAGAGAGTCTGAGAGAGAGAGAGAGAGAGAGAGAGAGAGAGAGAGACAGACAGACAGAGAAATGTAGAGATTGTTGTAGTACATCTCTGTTATTTCATGCATCAATTACAACCTTTAGATAAGATTAGGGCAGCGACTCAGAGATGGAAATATTGTGTCAGAAAGAGAGAACACGCTTACACACTGCCCCATGATAGCCAGATACAGGAAGAGGAGATGGGAGATTGAAAACAGGAAATCAGAGTAATGGTGGGTACAGAGAGGACACAAATACAGAACAGAGGGCAGACAAAGAAAGATTGAAGAGAGGGTGAACTGCTGGTCTTGGATAAGGAGCCTCTCCCAGGGGCTAACTATGCATGCCTGTTTCCAGTTGTGCTTCATATTTGTTATGAAACTCGATAAGCAGCCTGATCCTCATGCCAATTGGCCAATTACACAACTGATGGTTTCTCTAATGGAGTTAATAGAAAAGTAATTGGAGACAGAGAAAAGGAGAAAGCTGAGACTTGTAAAAAGATGGAGATCATTAAAGGCAGAGTATAAGACGGCATGCAGTAGAGGATAGGGCCCATCAGCCCTGATGTTTATTAAACTGGGAATAAAGAATCACGTCACCCAGCAAAATCCTATGTCAAATTAAAATTGGACATGACATTTCCATCTCTGATAAGCTCTTGGGGCTAATGTTACAGGAGGCTGGTTGGTGTTGTTTGTTGCTTAATACAACCAAAGTCAATTAAGTAAGAGTATGAACATATCTGTAAGTAGTGCTGGAATCAATCTAAAATAATGTAACCATAAAATTATAAATTACAAGACAGTGATATCACCTTTGCTTTCCTGTTCTTTATATATATTATTAGATGAATATTTTCCTCTGAACTATCTACTCTCCATGATCCATTCTGCCCCTGTTAAAACGTCTGCTTTACACACAGTACAGTGATAAGATATGGGTGTATGAGTAAATCAGCTGTCCAACAGTAGAGTACAGGCATCCCAGACATGTGCAAATATCTGGAGAGGTCAGGAGAGCAAATATTAGGAGGCAACTGCAGTCTGAGTCACCGGCTGTTTCCTGTGGGAACGCCAGGCCTCACCCTCTCTCTCTTAATGATATGAATATAAGTACAATAAAATTCAAAAATGACAGCAGGCAGCAGATAAGACTGTCCAGCCAGACAACCTGAAACACTCTCATTATCAATAAGAGGAAGAGGAACAGGCAGATAGTGAGGGGGTGAGGAGGAACACAGCAGACTGTCTCTGAAAGAGACATCGCTGCCTTTACAAATGAACATTTGAACTAAAAATAATTAGTTCGTCAAATACGGACCTGGCAAGTATGAAGACAAGCTTGTCATTTACGTGTTCTTCTGAAAGAGTAGCAGACAGGATTTTGAGTTTGTATGTCTCTCTGTGTACATGGGCTTTGTTGCAGGTTAAAACAAGAACATCAACTCCTACAAAGATGTAAGCACCAGGACACAATGGCATATTGTTTTAAGTCTTTTTAATTTTTTTCCCCTAAATGTTATTGCTTTGTAAAGTATTTGTAAATACAGTATAAGTCATAAAAAGAAAAAGTCAGTGTACTCTTTCTTCCCCCATCTTTTTCTTCTCAGTTCTTGGTTATTGTTCTGTTTCCACTTGTCTTCTATAGGATGACCTCTCCTCTCCACTCCTCTTTCAATTACTTCTGTTATTAATCAAAGGGTCTTGCCCTCCCCAGGCACTCACTAGTATGAGTGTGTGTGTAATTTTGTTCGTCCTAATGCATAGTTACCAAATACAACAGCCAATAAACTGAATAAAACATTGGCTTAAAAGATCTCAAAGGGTCGATAGATGACCAGCTTCATTCTAAAAAAACCCCTCACATTGTATCCCTGAGGCTGGACTTAAAAGGCAAACAATACAAGCTAGTAAAAGGTTATGCACTGCAGCTTTTGTCTTACCTTTTAAATGTCAGCCTTGTTTTTGTCTGGCTCCACAACTGGTGCCGAGAGGTCTCTGATAGACATTCACCTGAACTTAATTCCCAACAGCAGGAAGACACTGAAAAATACCTCTAGCTAAATCTATTTCTTTGTCTATAGTTGATAACACTTTGTTTGGCTAGCCCTGCAGTGCTAATAATAAATTGACTGTTAAGTGACTATAGTATGAGGTGAATAAAGATAGAGCAATTGATTGTCTAATATTCTCCTTTATAGCTTAATTGTTTTAAGTTCATGTTATATGGGCATTAAAAATGAACGAAACGATGCAACTCTACTTCTTTTATTTATTTGTTTATTTTTTCATTTGCATACTGCAATACTCTAGGCCACTTTTATATGAAGTCATCTCTTCATATAAAGAGTGTGTTCTTTCATTGTTAACACTGGAGAGTGGTGACAAAGATTAAAGTGAATATTTGATTGAAACATCTTTTTCTGATTCTGTAGGTCAAGGACTCTGCGACAAGTACAGATTCCAAACACTTGACCAGCAGAGGTTTTGGTCCTTTGGCATAGTACTGCATTGCAGTGAAACACATAGATGCCTGGCATCACCACTCTCTCTGTCATATCACTGGAAATGCCATAAATCCCTACTAATCCTATTCTCTTCTGGGACCTACTTAGGCTTTATCATTGCCCAATCTCACCCAGTCTCACTGACTTCAGTCAAAGGGAAAAAAATACAGTTAATCACCCTTCAGATGACATTGAATACATCTCTTTTCAGCCAAGTCCACCACTTCAGACTATAGCTGATAACCACACCAGAGCAGAAAGGTCCTGAATAAAATGAAAAAAGACGTGGGGACAGAGCGTGAGAGGAAAAGAATGAATGAATGTCAGACAGATCGCTTAAAGAGAGAGGGCCGCAGAGTGAGGTATGGAACAAGAGAATAAATGAATATCTGCAGACTAAAAATAGCACATTCAATCCCCACTCCAGAGATGGGTGAATAGGCCCGTTTTGGGTGGGTCTCTGGGCACTTGTTAGAGACTATACCATCTCACCCATTAAGACAAGGCTGACTGACACATAAACACACACATATTTAAACAGAAATCAAAGAGAGGTGTCAGTTAAAGTGCAGTCAAGTGAAGTGTGTTTTGGTGTGTGAGCCCATATTAGCAGCTCCCCTGCTGCTGCTAATCACAAAAGAAGTGAAACGCACAAGAGGAACAAGAAGGAGTCTAAAATAGGGAGTAATTGAGGGTAGACAGGAAAACCAGGGGGAGAGGGGAGGGTGGAAATACAAGTGAGTCAGTGAATAAAAACAGTCGTCTTATAAAGCAGGAGGAGGGCATGGAATACATGACAAGGAAAAACAGTGTAAGACACTTTGGAAAAGAAATATGAAAGACTGAACTTTGTCAAACAAGTTTATTTTCTCTGATCTTTACAAAAAGACCACTCTAATAATAATTTGTGTAAATGCTCAAAAACCAAACCAAACCAAAAATACAATGTGCAACAGCTTTTTAGGATCCATATATACCTCAGTAGCAAGGCAGTGACCTACGGTGGCCTCATGAATCATTAATAAAAGTAAGATAAAGTATCTTACAGAGACATAAAGGTGTGGGTGGTGGCCTGGGGCGATGGACAGTTAAAAAAAGTCTACCAAAAGAGTCAACACTTACTTCTTATGTAATGTCACTTCAGTTACATAGCCATTATACATCTTTTAACAGATGTAAGCAGAACTTCTTACTGAAAAACCAAATTTTTAAACTTGACAAAGAAGTTTTGGTACCTAAACATATCCAAACTGCTACTGCTCCAGAACGATAGGTTCTACATGTAGCCTATGTCTGGTACAAATGAAGGAGTGAGGACATGTTGCATATATGGTAAGAGCAGTAATTTAGGAAAGTCACTGTGTGTTGTTGTTCCGGCCGGTTTCTAAACACCGGGGCCGTGCTGTATGTAGTGCACTTACTATTGAAAAGTATCTCATACAACCCCACTTCAAACAAACCGAATTATCCCTTTAACCTTTGTGCCTCTCCATGTGTTGAAGGGGTTAAGCATGGGGCTGTAGCAACAGTGACACTGTGCACAAAAGAATTCAAATGTATTTAACTTTCCAAAACCAAAAGCACAAGTGTAAGTTAGGATGAGAGTGTATATCTGCTCTAACAGAAGCTGGCCCGGCTAAGCCAGTGTTTTCTGTAAGGCCAAGGAGATTTTCATTAGCTGACGACAGGAAAAAATAAAAGTAAAAACATTCACTAAAAGCACATTTACTAGTATTTCCCCTCTAAGTTCTACTAAATCAGAATACTCAGCACGGTGCTCACTTTTTATTGGAGTTGGGGAAATTTAAACCTAATGTGCCACAAACACTAGCATTACGTTTTCCGAACGCATTGGTTAGTCCTGAACCCAAAAGCCTTTCCTGTGTACTATTGAAATTAATGTTTTACTTTCAGTATAACAGTTAAACAATAACAAAGCACAGATCTAACCACCGACTTGATCCAAGTAAGTAAGCAGCCTAGGTAATCAGCGCACATGCACATTATCATGTTTGTAGCTGTGAAGTAGATTCCTTTAAATGGATGAGCTGGAAACATTATAACAGATAGCATTTTCACCCAAGCCATAGGGCTAAGCTTAAAGCTCCTGTGAGGAGTTTTTCGCTGGTTATGAAACAGACTACAGATTACTCTATACAGTATGTCCTACAAAAGCAAGCCAGACCATCTGGAAGAAGATTGATTATTTCTATAGCTTTTTAAATGCCTGAAACTGCCGGTGGGGGGTATAGTTGTCAGACCTAACGATTAACTGCAAGCTACCTTGTTTACATTTCCAGGGCAAAAAATCTAAAGTGAGTGATACATATGACTGATAAAGAAAGCAGGATGAGATTTTTTGTTAAAAAACTCCACTTAAGCATGTACCGGACAAAACCAGCAAAGAGATAAGAGGTATGGCTTTGTCCACAGGGGGAGCCAAAATCAACACAAACCAAAAGTTCCTCACAGGAGCTTTAAGTAGAAGCTAGCTAGCAACAGTTAACAGAATCTATCAACTTTGTTTGTCATTTCACCCCAAAATCTGCATTTACAAAATTAAATGAAAAGCCTTCTTTGTCTACATCTATCTGAAATTAAAGATTAAAAAAAAGAAATAACAGATATATTGATAGTGTAGCAACAGAACTGTAGGGTCAATTACACCTGAAATGCCATGTATTGTATGCTACAGGTTTTTTGTGTTATCAAATTAAATTGTATTAATGTGCAGTCAAACAACAGGAGTAAAGATGTCTCGAGCCGGACCGGAGTGTGCTATATAAGAGAGTCTAAATCTGATATGTTAATTTTAACAAAGAAGAGTGTCTCTGTCATTGTGCATACTTTTCTGAAAATAATCAAATTGTTCTAACATTCTCTTTTAAGAGAGATCATTTCAAGCATTTCCATTTATTGAAATGCTTTACAAAAGCTCTTGAACCTCTTCATATCAAGCCCCCTGAAACAGTGAGTGTTTAATGACATTTTCTCTTATGGGACTGCAACTGTTGCAATATTGCATGACTGTCAAACTATCAATGTTCTCCAAAGGGAAATATGCAGGGAGTGTTTGAAACACAAAAACAACAAAAATCAGACCACTGGGACAATCACACAAAACTGTACCATTAGATAGGATTAAAACAACTGGGAAGAAAATAAAAACTAAGATGATATCAGATTTGAAGTGAAAGAAAGTGCATTGTCACGGGGCAACAACAGGCCAAAGGGAAAGACATTAATGTGCTAATGTCTTCTGTGTTCAGAATAGTAATCCAACGAAAACATTCAAGCATTTCCTTTTCCTAGAAGGTACCCCGTAAAGGGTCTGACAACATTTTCACTCGAACTACTGCCTACTGCCACATTAACCTTCCTGGTTCTGCAGGCTGTGTAAAGTTAAATAAAGATGCTTAACCCTCTATAAAACTGTTAAAGCAGAAAAAACAATTTAAGAATTCAGTTTTCACAGGATGAAAACACACTCATTGTAGCAGCAGAGGCCGTCTTTCTGAAATCAGTACGCATGTTCTTAGTTTTTGCTTAATTTTGCAGGATGAGGTACAAGACACAAGGTCCTGATGGTGATGTTATTCCATCCCACCCGTGAAGGCTGACTAATAACAGAATCATATGCACATTTTATGTGTTTGATGTCATCCTTACTATGACAGTTGCTCTTTTCAGTGATATATACAGTAGAAAGTGAAAAAAACTTAATAGGGACACAAAGGAGAAATTTGAGTTAAAGGGAAACAGTTCACAGTTACTACTACTACTAATGACCTTTGAGAAGTTGTCATCCCAGGCTCAATGGATGGTAAACCGCTCATGTCAAAGTCTTTCAGGCTATTGATATTCAAAATGGATGTGGTGACCATTTTTAGATCTGACTGGAATAAAAATGTTCCATTTAAATACATTTGTCGTTTCTAGTCAATTTGTATGGATTACTTTTTTCAATGCCAAAAGAACAGTTTTACTTTCCTGGAAAAAGTCTTCATTCACTATGGATTATAGTTAGATGAGAGTATCCATACCGGTCTCATGTCTTTGGCATATAGACTGAAATCAGACAGAAACAGCAATCCTCTGAAAGCTTACTTTTAAACAAGGTCTAGCTTTTTGTTTAATCTGTGAAAAAGAAAACTTGGTCTGGTTTCATTTTTTGTCCTGGTCAGATATGAACGTGATGTCTATGTTCTCATGTGAATCTTGCCTTCAAGTGATTCAAATAAATATGATCACAATCTATAGGGTTTTGTTAAATTTCACAGGTAGAAGCTCGGTTTACTGTGACGAGTCGAGCTGACTCTTTATTAAAACACACAAAGGAACATAGAAGAGTCACAAACATCCTTGAAATCTGTGAGGAATACATACTAACATCCTAATGTATCCTTATGAATGTTTTTATTATATAATATTGAATTAAAGTACCACTTAAACAATTTTCATTTGCATGCTTTCAACAACCTTTTCCTGTAAATCCTTTTAATAAATGATCAAGGCTTTTATTATGATCCATCTGCTCCGCCCCTGTTGTTATAGTCACCAGTACTGTAGCTTCACAGACAAGCTTCATATCTGGACATTCTCTCCTTGTATGTCAGTGTATCCGTTTCCTTCAGTGAAGCACTTAATGCAGTTCTTCTAAACCTCAAACCTTTAATCAGTGAAGGTAATTTCTTCTCATGTGCCATTACTGTTCCAACTCCCCACAATCAACAGGATGAATTGTGCCACTGGGTCAGTGTGATCTTAACTAAATACTAATTAAATATTGCTAATATTGCAAAACTGATCAATGTCAATGTGTGCGATATTACAGCTTTATATCCTACAGGGGTACAACAAAGTGTATAAACAACAAGGACCCATGCTGTTATTATAGATTAGGTCTCAAAAACAATTTTCAAGCCAATTTTCAACTTTAACTTTATCCGAGTTAGATATGTTTTTGGTGAAAAACGTTGCAAATGTTCTCTGTGTCTCTGGAGTGCAGCTGCAAAAATCAAACGTAACCGCTGTGATGTGATGTCGTTGTCTTTTCAGCTAAGATTTCAAGTCTTAACGCTTGTAATCTAAATTAGCTACGTTTCCAACAGAAAAAACACATCTCAAACTACCACTTAGAGTGTTATGGACAAAGAAACATGACTCTTATACTCCTCCAAATTTATTTGAGCAACAGTATATATTGTAGGGCACTGCTGGCACAGCTGGAGTGCTCAGCTTTGTGGTCATCATGGATTGAACATGTACATAAAACTTTAAAAAAAATTCTTTCTAGGCATGAAATACGCTGCCCCAATAGATAGTGTGCGTGTATGAGCATGTTTGTGCATTTACAAATGATCATAGCCTCAAGGCATTGCTGGATTAATCCACTAGAGGGCCCTGGGGCAAATATTAACTGTGGTGGCCAAATACACATTGCACAGGAAGCTGATTTAAAACTAAAATAAGAAAGCTTTGGTTCCTACACAAACTAATACATCGGGACGAAAATCTTTTTATCATAATTTCTTCACAATTGTTTGAGAGGTACACATACTTAAACTGCACATTACAATGAATCCTGCATCGCCAGAGACTCACTATTATACAGTAAGTCTCTGGCCAGTCTTGCAAGTTATTAGATATTCAGGGGGTTCATTTTACACTTACTACTGAAACTAAATTATATGCACAGACACAATCATGCACGCACGCACACACACACACACACACACACACACACACACACACACACACACACACACACACACACACACAGGCCAAACAACAAATTATCAACATTTTCAAAGCGAGTTACAGTCTATTTTAATGTAATCTATTTTCGTTCAGGCTATTAGAACACAGTGGCAAAGTGCATTCAGGTCAGCATATCAGATGTTCACTCTCTCTCACACACACACACACACACACACACACACACACACACACACACACTCTTTACCACAATAACACTAAATACGCAAACTGTCTGCAATTTTCCGCTAAGACTCCACTTTAAATTTACATGCCTGGCTGTTATTGTGAGCTCAAACAAAACACTTCTACCCAGGGTCTACCCAGTAGTCTTGACCATGCCGAACACATAAACTGTTTGTTACCAGGTGGAATATTCCCATGGGTTTTATTGACTGCACTGATCCAAGGTAGTATTAGCAGTAAGGTACTCTTGATGCAAAACAGCATGCAGGGAAATCCCCTTACATGTGCATTTGGTGTGATTATTTCTGTTAGGCACAAACAGTGTTCTTGTAGGCCTAATTCTGCCTGAAGGCCTTTGGCATATTAAGTCGTCAAGAGTTTGACTTGTAAATAGAAACTAAAACCTTTAATACTCTCATAGATCATTATGAATAAATTAAAATAACTGCTTTTATAGTGTATATACAGGTGCTGGTTACAGCTGGGTACTCTTTTCTCTTCTGTACTTGTAGGCTGCAAACCTAATGAACTCTCAGACAGTTCACAGACCAACAGACGTGTCTTCATGCTTTGTTTGTTTTCAGCAGTTACATCAGCATTACAGGCATCAACAAGTGTCCATTGATGCTTGTGTTTCTGTTAAGATCTGAACTTATAAAGACACAAATAAATGTGTGGAAGAATTTGCTCTGCACCTTTTTCCTTATTTGCCACAACTCTCTCTTTAATACTCAACATTGCTTCTGTCTCTTATGCCTCAGCTTTTCCTCTGTCCTCTCAGTGCCTCTCTGTTCATTCAAAGCACTCGCATATCTATTCACTCTCAATCCTCTATGCCATTTCATCTCCCCCACCTGTCATTTCGAGTGACCAAGATACACACAAATGCAGTCAGCAAGAAGCTCACATCACACATACAAGCACTCCAATAAAAAAGGACCTATTATTAAACTGCAGATGTGAACTCACTGAGCCATAGAAGTTGTCAATTCCTCTGGAATAACAGCGACATTTCAGCTCAACACTTTACTTCAGACTTTACTTCAGACATGATGATGATGATGCCTGCATCATCATCATCATGTCTGAAGTAAAGTAGATGATAACGACAGAACAAACTTCACCCACCCTTCACTCTCTTCTTTCTCTCTCTCCTTCTCTCTCTCCTTTTCCTTGGCTTTGCGAGACTTGTGCAGAAGTCCAATCAGGATCACAGCGGCCCGAATGCCAGCCTTTTTGTTGTGGAACCGCCCTCCGGTCTGAGACATGCTGGATGTTTCTGCCGGTGCCACAAGGGGTTCAGGTGACAACCGGTCCAAGGTCAGGCTGGCTCCAGGATCTCTGGGTTGCAGGACCTGCTTGGTCGTGGCTTTGCGGGGTTCCAGTGTGAGTGCTAGAAGTCACAATCTTAGTTCTGAATGCTGTTAGGTTTGGAGACAGTTGGCTAGTTTCTGCCAAACAAAGTACCTGTTTGATTTCAGGCCCTGGGTTGGCTGTTTAGAGCCTTTCTTTCAGATGTTCGTATATAAATCTGGACAATTAATCCAAAAGTTAAAGATTCATGAGCCATTTATGTTTTCTCAGTTTCTCAGGTCCGATTCGATGTCTGTTGTTCTATTTGTTCGAATCACTAAGCATTTCTTGTAATCCCAGAGGTCCAGAGTTGCACTGTTGTACTCCAGCTCAAGGTGAACTTCTATCTGCATTCTCTGCCTCTGCAGAGAATCTGTGCATCGCAGCTCCATAACACATCACGCTTCATGACGACAGGATAAAGAATTGCGCTACTGACTGCCTGGCAGAAACACACACCGTGGTACTGCATCTCTCTGTCTATCTACATCTACCTTCCCACCTCTCCCTCCTTCTCTAACATGCTCTGCTTCTTCCTCTGTGTCTGTTGCTGCTCTGCTACCTTCTTCCTGACTGCTGAGCCCCTCCCTCCTCTGTCTTATAGGCTGCAGTTTTGCAAGGTCCGCCTCCTCCTCTTCCTCCTCCCTCTCTACTGTGTGCCTCCCTCTCTCTCTCTCTGCCCTTGTTTTTACCTTGTTAACAATTTTAGATTCATCTCCCTGACCTTGTTCTATCTATGCTTGGTTTTATGATTTCAATTTTAGGCACATGCATGCACAACCACACCAAGCCTGTCCGTCCTCTGTGTGAAATCTCAATTCAAACAAGCTTACCAGCCTATTACCTGCTGTGCACATCCAAGGACATTGGAATTGAAATGTTAACTCATTAGGCCACATAAAATATTCTAATCTTACCACCTTTACATGTGCTCTTTTGCACACTTATACACTGGTATATACAGTACATAACACAATTTTCCACACTGCATTGTTTGTTCATTACCACCTAATACCCTGTTGTAGTACATCTTTTTGCTTTTGCTAATCTACCTCTATTTGTATTCCTTCCGCTAATAAACGGCTTACAAGCTTCTTGCTATTTTTCAGACAGAGCCAGTTTCATATTCAGTTACAGTTCAGTAAAAAGAGATAAGTCATTTCCCCAGAATATATTGATCTATTGATCTATAGTGTTTGTTTACATCACCCACATGCTCTCCCTTCCTTCTGTTTGTAAGGTAACCAACTAATTGATTGATCGATTAATTGAGTGAGTGAGTGAGTAGCTAATGTACTGAATGGCAACCTTAGTTGTAGTAGCATTAGATAGCATGATTTAGTCTTTTTACATATTATCTTGGCCCATTGTTTCTTTCAGCCAAGCAGGTTCATAATTTCCCCATGTGCCTGTAAGTCTATTTTCCTTTAGCTCTCCTGCCCTGAGTTGGATGACAAGATTAATATTACTCTCATGTCTGATTTGTTAAATCGATCTCACAGTGAGGGTACAGTTAGCATAAAGAAAAGAAACAGGAGTATCTACTAGTTGCCTGGCAACCTCTTTTTTCTACCTACTTTTTTACATTTTGGTTTTTGTACGGATAAGAGAAGATATTAGACAATTAAACATTGCTTTGTGATGTTTATCCATCAACATTGGAAAATTTTTTTTTTTTTTTTTCAGTTTTAAGGTAAGCTAGCCGTGTTCTTGCTCCAGCTTCATAATCCCGGCAAGGTATGGGACATATATTGCTCATCATGTTTTATTCATTTGGTTATAAAGAATTACATTTCCAAGAACTTCAAACTATTGCTTTATTATTACAAAATAACCCAAAAAGTATTTTTTTTACACTCTTGGAAGAGCACTTTTAATCTGCCTTAATCCTTTAATCCGCCTGTTTTCACTTTACAGTCTGTCTTTACTGCATTGATTTTCTCATTAATCTAATCAGGGCATGTTTGAAAAGGTCTATTTACCTGGAACATGAAGCATTAACCAACACTAACATTTATTTCCAGACAAAAATTAGAAACATTAATTTAGAGATTCTCACAAGGCAGCAATGATAACACTCTAAAGACAGACAGTGACAAAGGTACACACCTGTAATCAAACACAAAAGCCTAATACAACAAAAATACTACAATAAATCACATTGGACATCCAATAAAGCGTATCTAGGTGACAGTAGTGAAAACAATAAGGGGGCTAATGCTGTTCACCTACAGTAATGGAGTGTCTCAGACTTCTTGTACAAAGGATAGCTATGTATCATTTAAGATAAGAGACAAAGACATGAGATGCCTCAGTAATCGTCTGACAGCAGCCAGGGAATGGTTTGAACATGGAAAACAGCAACAGCAAGCACAACAATTAACTGGAAGGTCCCATTTCTCTCCTCATGCATTGCTCTTCCTGTGTGTGATCAGCACTATGGCAACCAGACAGCTGCCAGAGGATCTGCCCGAAGGACCCCTAAGGCTGTATCCCCTTGACGACCACCTGAGACGGGCTCAGTAGATTTTTGGTTCCTGTTCTTTGTGGAATTTCCTTCCAAAAACGTTTTTTTTTTCTTTTGATTGACACAATCTGTCCATCATGGCTCCCTTTATCCAAACCACCTGAGGATTTTCCCAGCTTCGGTGTTGAGGCAAACAAGCTGGACTATCACATGTCCCAAGAGATCTCCTATAAAAAAACTTGACATGCACACTCACACACACACTCTTTGCCATTTCACTAGGGTTCTTCTGTGCGTCATCAAGGCGAGGGGGGGATGAAACGCCTGTATCTGTTCACTGTCAGACACACACAAACACTACTCACTCTCTTACCCCCCCCCCCCCACTCTCTTACACACAGACACACACACACACACACACACACACACACACACACACACACACACACAGGTGTGACACTGTTCCTGTGTGATAAATTGAGGTGCACCAGCATCCTTGAGCTTGAATAACACTCAGAGCTGATATGGTGTAGGTTTGTGTCCCTGTTGATGTAGGTACATAAAATGAGATCCATTCACATTTTCTGGATAGAAATTCACTAATAAGACTCTTTTTTAGAAAGGTAGCCATGTTCTTGAGAATCTGTTTTCATTTTTCTAAAAGTTCTTGCAGACCTGTATCTTCCTAGATACTGAAGTCATGAGTCCCTTCTGTACACAAGCCCTTAAATTACCCATTTTGAAATGACACCAAAAAGACAGCCTCTATAGTTTCATAGTTTTGTATATATTATTCATACAACCAGCTGCACTTTAAACGTCTCTCAGAAACATATTTCCCACGTCAAAAAACAGTTCCAAATTCGCACATATGTGTGCCTCAATGCTGCCAAGCAGCCTTTCTTGTCACTTCCCAGCTTCTCAAGTGTCTCACAAACACAAGCCACTCTCCCAATGCAGCCAATCTTTGCAGCTTTTCTCTTGCAGCACACACATGTGAAAACAACTGAAATGTTCCTTAATGGAAAAAAATTACAATGTGTCAGTTCATAAAATAGGCCTAGCCCTGATACACACACACTTATATACACACAAAATGCTTGACCGAACGGCAAGCCCACTGGAGAAAATGACCTTCACAACTGCTGCTGAGTAACTACTCCATCCCCCAACACATGCACATTCACATGCACCCTCCCTCCACTCACTTTCCTTTCAGTCCCTTTTTTCCAATCCTCCCTGCTCTATACTGGTGTAAAAATAGAAAGACAGCTCATCATGACACTTGTATGTGAAATCCCGTTCAAGTTGTCCACATCTACTGTGTCTTAACGTGTGTGAGCATCGGCAGATGTGTCATAATGAGCTCCACCATGCCAGACACGAGCAAGTGTCCAATGTTTATGAAGAAACAAGGAACAAGGTTTAAATGGAAAATGTCAAATATGCCATAAATAAGAGATTAACTGTCATGAAATGTCATGTTGTCACACAAATCAAGGAAACTGAAGGAAATAAAAGGAAACGTCATGTTTATCACAGCACAGACTATAACCTGGTGCCTGTATGTTCATTGAGAACAAGCACAGTGCTTACCTGCGCAGTTTGGTTTAGCTGTGTACGTGACTGTGTGTACACAAGGTTTATTAAAATGCTCTCTTGTGTCTCTACACATGTTTTGCGTCTTTGTGTGCTCCACTGTCTTCTGGATTAAATATGTGACAGGTTTCTTGTAACACATTGAATCCTTGTATACTAAGCTTCTGCTTCTCATGTAAGTATATTAGCTGATGTCCCTTATATGTTCATTGTCATGAAATAAAATTGGTATTATTTATTTAAATAAGAGATTCACTCTTTATGCATTGTTTGGTTTCATTTACCAACTCTGTTCTCTATACCTGAAAATATCCAATTATTTACTGTATTTGCTCTTCAGATCCTCACTTTGGCTTTAAACGCTTAATGTCACATAACTGTCGTTACTTTGGCTCTACTTCTCTATCTTTTCCCATACAGCTTATCTCTCTTTTGTTTCTATTTGTGGCCTTAATCTCTTATCTCGCTTCCATCCTCATATCAACAGTTTTACAAAGTAAACTTACAAAAATAATTAAAACATTAGACAATGATCTGTATGGAAAACGGGCTCACATTCATTCTGTAGGAAAAAAATCCTTCATCCTAATGCTTGTGTATCTGCTATTAAGTCTAACCTTGTATTACTTATTATTTCTCCTTCTTGTGTACTCTCCTCCCTTGTACAGTACACACTGATCCTTTCCATCATTCTTTGTTTGGATCCTGGCCCATTTTTCCAAAGAACTATAGAGGGCAGTACAATTACGTAGACGTTGTGCATACAGATATATAGCACTTCAGTATTCTTACACATATGCAGGTGCATCCAAAAACCAATGTGCACTTATTTATAGAGGAGTTTATGATACACACAATTCAATAAAAAGCTAAACACAGTTATTAAAATAATCATGAACGTCCCTGTTTCTGTTCCACTTATGGCTCATTCAGTATAATTTCCCTCTAGAGAGTGTGTGTTCCATCAGCTCAGTGTTTACCTCTTATATTTGCTTTTAGCTAAAATTGGCAGAATAGCATTTTGTGTGGAATGCTTAAAATGCTGTGCTTGGCATTTTGCTATTTATCCAAAGTGTTTAAGCCATTTTTGACATGTTCCTCGTTAAACTTCCTGGGTACACGCAGGGCAAATATGTACATCAAGTATGGAATATATTGATGTGCAGGTTGAGGATATATCTGCCTCAAGATAGCATAGGGCTACACATTCAATCTAATATTGATCCCAATCACGATTTTGGCTTTCCACGATTAAATAAACATGATTGACACTGATATTGACATTTAAAATGCATGCTCCAGCTGTAGAAAACCCTGCTGCATATCAAATCAAGCTCTCCCTAAACTAACAGCCAGCTGGCATGTCATGTTTAGAGTGGAATAGTAAACAACAGAGACCAATGTTTGGGTTTAACGGATGACTATGTTAACTGGCATCTTTCAGTCGAATACGTCTGTGGTTGCCGTAGTTACAGCAGTTTTTGAAAACGGGAAGAGAACATGTAGGCTAGCTGTCTTGTGAATGCTTCTTTGTTAAGTTTTTCATTCCGATCTTAAAATATACTTATCTCTTATGTCTTTAAAGTCTTGTTTGTGCATGTCATGTAGGCCAGTGGTTCCCAACCCCCGAATGGTTTCTCATACCATGGCTATGCAGACGATACCCAGCTCTCCCTGTCATTCCAGCCAGATGACACTACAGCCTCGGCACAGATCTCGTCATGCCTTGACGACATCTCCAAATGATTGAAAGAACGCCACCTTCAGCTAAACCTATCCAAGACAAAGCTCCTTGTCATCCCACTAAGTCTGCCCAGAACCTGGGTGTCATAATTGATGGCCAGCTAACCTTTAAGGTTCATGTGGCCTCAATTGCTCAGTCATGTCAACTTGCCCTGTACAACATCAGAAAGATCAGACCCTACCTTGGCGTCTTCTAAATGAAATTTTAACACTGTGTGTAACATTGTTTGGAGGTATTATGGGTTAAGAAGTAATATTAAGCGAAAAAAAACCAACAACAACTATATATATATATATATATGCAAAGAGTGCATACCTGTGTGTGAAGAGAAATAATGTTGTTACTCCCCGTCCTTGTCCATTCACCCATAACAGCAATGCTGTACAGTGCGACACCCCTTTCCACCCAACTCCCAAAGACACACTGAAACTACCAATGCAATTTGCATTGCATTTTGCCTCTACAGGATGCACCAAATTCAGGTAAAGAACCTAATTTTAAGTCTTAGTTTGATGCAAAATTTGTTCATGAGCTGGAATGTAGCACAAAATGGAACTGAAAGCGTTGCTCTCTTTAATCGTGATTAATAATTGTGATCTCAATAATGATCAAAAAGCGTGATTATCAGTCTGGCTGCAATTGTGCACAGTGGGGGCTGGGTATGATAATTACAACGGCTGTGGTTGGAAACTAGACCACTTGCACTGCGCTGTCTGCGTTTTGCATCGGGTGTAGGATATGGCCCTTAGCCTTTTAAAAAACAACTTTAAGTATTTATATCTTCAGTAGGAGTGCCGCTGATAGGATGGAGGATGTCAATTTTTGAGGAGAACTGACACATTGTTGAAGTACCCCTTTTATGGGGTTTGTGAAAAAATATTGAAATTTACCAAAGTAATTATATTTTTAATGAAATTCCCTTTCTTTACTTTGAATTTATGGTTTTATATAGAAGCCAATTTCAAGATCACTCCTGTCATTCAGTCTATAACAAATTTAATGTCTGATGTCATAGGACCAAATCTTTGTTGTCCTATCTAGCAGTCTAGATTTTCTAGATGTTGAGTTTTTTTGTTGTTCACTCATATCTGTGAACATTACATTAATGAAAATGGCACTTGATATAAATTTCACCTGATAGAAGAAAAGGAAAATGAGCCAGCAATTTCAGAAGATATTTTCCCCCCTGTTAAGCATACTTGCACACCTCTATCCAATGAAGTTTCTGTCTTGCTTTTCTGTTAATAAGTTTTGAGTGTCTCTGGGTGGTGCTCTGTGTCTGCCCAGACTTGCCAGCTGTAGCTTCTCATACTTACTAACCATTTCCTTTGTAGGCAACAAAAAATGAATTGTCAACCCAGTGATGGAGGATTTTCCCAGACCTACTTGACAGCTGTTGTTAAGTTTAAAGCTTCATGAATCACTGTTTTACCATATCATCAACAGAGCAGCAAACAAACAGAAAGTACTGGATTATTGGTTTGGCCTTTTCTGCAGCATGCTCTTTGTTCCTCTTAGGCAAGGTAACAGAAGTGAGTTATTACACTGTACTGAGGCTGGGAAATTGCTCTCATATAAGTTATGTACACATAAAATAAAAGGTTGAAACACACACAGACATAGACAAGCATGTACCCACATATAGTGCAAGACACTATATCATATGGAGTGACATGGGAAGCAATGAGTTCAGCTCAGTGGTGAGCAGTGTACACAACATCAGCTCGAGCTCAACACTGGTATTAACAACATATGGTCAACATCAAGACAATAGGTACAATGCAGGAAGAGAATACAAGTCATTTCATTCTTAAAAGTAACTGTTATTAGAGTGAATATCATTTTTCAATATAAATTTTAAAAAAGTGGTGAAGTAAAAAAATCTTCATGGTTCCTAATGAAAAAACAACATCGTCAGTGAGGCATATGTTTATTGGCTGTGGAAAGAGAGCCTGAATCCTGAGAGGTCTTAAATTTCATCAAGGCTTATATTTCGCTTATGTCTGTTTTATTATTAAAAAAAGAGTCCAAATGCCTGACTTTGCCCTTTTACCACCTACAGCTCCTACGCCTCAAACATCCAAGGGAAAGTGTTCTTAGAGAGCCTAATGCCTGCTTTTATATTGGACTACTACAATCAATTAGTTGTAGATGGATGGGGAAAAATGTACATGGTTGCAATATCAGAAATGGAAACGTATAACAAGACAATAAGGGGGCAATGTCTTTAGAAAAAATGCGTATTCATTAGCTAATTACTAATTTTGATCTGTATGTAATGTTCAAGGTCTGTAGTTGTGTTTAACTCAGGTAACCAAACACTGACTTTCTGAAAGCCAAACACATGTTACACTTTTCTCTCTTAAGGATTTTTCATTCAAGAAGTGTTGTTTTTTAAACCTTGATGGCTCAATCACACCCATGGTGTACAGGAAAATATGTTCAAGTGTACATTGTTAAACACCCAAGTGACAGCATGACGACTCTACATGTCAGACAACCCCACATAACCTTGACTGTTGTATTTAGTGGGTCACAGAGTGACCATGGCATGTGCATGTAAATGTGTGAGCAAGTACATGGGAAATCAGCCGATCTTTTGATCACTACTATCTCTTCAGCTGGCCAACACGTTTCTTTCTTTGTAAAACTTTATATGAAACAGTGTTTGTAGTGCGCTGTTTACAAGCATTGATAAACTGAATTTGGAGCTTGTTTGTAGTGACAAATCCACAGGGAACTGTCACTCAACTGCAGTTTCTATCAGCTCTACTGAGCAGTTTAGTGTCTTTTAGCAAATTATTTTGGTTTTATAGTTGCAACCTCACTGTTTTTCACCGCTTTCTTGAATTTTTTTCCAGGATCATATATAAGGAAGCTGGCTTCAGTGAAACAGGTCTTATAAACTCACACAGTCTCAGCCCAGCACTGCATGGCAGACAGACAAAGTTAACTCCTGGTGCACATCGTGGAGTATTTTGCAGCTAGACTAACATACTTCAGTCAGATGAGACTAATACACAGTGTAAAAATAGTAAAACTAGACTCCAAATGAATGCTAATGCTGCTCAGAATGTATTGGATATGTAAAAAGGCAATGTTTTGTTCATTATGCCACTTTATGAGGTGATAATGTGTCATGTTTATTCACAGGTTGTTTCACTGCCCCTATGTTGCCTCTAAAAGCAATTTATACAGTTTAATACTTATTATAAATGTTTCTGCTTCCATGTCGCACAATAACCCTCCTCATAGTTCTAGTGAAACTATGTCTGTGCAACATATTAGGAATATACTGTATTTGGACAGTGGAGAAGTGGATTATGCAGCAAAATTGTTTAATAGTATTATTGCAGAGGTGGGATTGTGGCCATTTTGAATGATATATCACTTTAGCTTAATGTGATACAGATTAGGCTTTACTTGAGGGTTTTAATTTAAACTAATCTCATCAGCCTTCTCCTCTGCTCACTCTGTAAATCCTCCTCAATACAACGCTAACATAATTTCAGGACAACCTCAAATGAATGGACCTCAGAGACTTTCTCTTTAACAATGACTGAGACTTTTTGTCCTCCTCTGCTTTCTTCTCTTTATAGTTTCATGTCACATGCTACATCCCTCTATCTCCTTCTCTGAGCTACTTTAAACCCCCAAATATCCTCTGTTACACAGACTCCCGTTAAACAACAATGCATAAGAGATGCAGCAGTGTGTAAATATGTGTGATTATACATGTAACCCACACAGCCTGGGGCCTTGCTGACTCGGCAAAACAAGACACCATGTGTTGGAGAGGAGGCGACAGATGGAGAAGAAGAGAGGGAGAGACAAGGCGGGGGACAGAGTGTGTGGTGTGTGACGGTCAATCGCACGCTTTCATACACACATTGGCCCAACCCTTAAAGTGTGAGTTAAGGTGACAGATAGAATAAAATGAGCTCAATAACTCAGCTGTTATAGATTATAGTTATAGTTATACTGCACTGACCCTGAAGACAAACGTGTTCCTCGTATGGAGTCTGGAACAACAAAGAGCCAGTCTTTAATGCAAGAGGCCAGTCAAACTTTAAACCAAAACAGTTTGATAATGTTCAAACTGAACTGACCTTCATTAAAGGGGCAATCCCTGTTTGCGTAGTGTAAAACAGTAAATTATATAGTCATTATCTTTAAGGCTTCAGTATGCTTCAAATGAAGTTCTTGTTAAACTTTCTAGCAGAGGGGATACAGCAACAGCATCAGGACAAAGGACCTAAGATTTTTAAAAAGAGAAATCACCATGGAAGTGTGTTTCAACCCAATGTGGATTACAAATATTGTAAATGCTAGAAACTATACCTTGGGTTTTCCTGCTATTACATATTGAATTGTCTCCAATGAAAAGGCTGTTGGTCATTGTTTCCTTTCTGTTCGCCTTTTACCCTTTTTGTCTTATTTATCGTGGCTTCTGCTGGAAAAAAGGTTACATGTATCAGCCACCTGGTGTTTACAGCAACAAGTGTGAAAGCTTTTATCAACAGACGGTGAGATTGATCCCAGCTGCTTTATTTCAATGGAAAATAGACTGTGTTATTTAATTTGAGCTTGAATGCCACACGTGTTGTGACTCATTTATATTGCAGATGTTAAACTGGATGCCACTGGTTGATATAATGGCAGTAACTTTGATGTAATTTCCTCTTGAACTGAACATTTAATTGCACGGAAAACAAAGACCTGAGAGATATATAGGCGACATGACAAATGATTCAATATAGACATCAAGTGCAGACACACATGGCCAGTGCATGGTCATTGCAGAAAGGATAGGGACAGGATTGTCTGTACTTTCTCAGAGGCTGTTTGATGACAGTAAGTTTGACAGAACACCTCAGGCTCACATGGCCTTGAGCGATAATGGCAGTAAACATGTAAGAACACACACAATGCTGGATGACAAGCTGAGCTGCAATATTGGCAAGTTGTAACACATACATGTACACACAGCAGTCAACTTTCCCTGGGACACAGCTGTGGGAAATAACGGTGATAAACTAAAGAGTTAAGAGTGATAAGACTGTCTCTGTGTGCGTGTGTGTGTGTGTGTGTGTGTGTTTGTTTTATGTGTGAAGAAGTACCAGCAGGACCAGTGTGCAATCTTCAGCACTTCAGAGCAGAACGGAGGTGCTGGGGAGAACAGGGTATATTCAAGTAGCCCCCCCACCCACACACACACACACGCAAACACGCACACACACACATACAAGACTCGCCAGCCCAGACAGCTATTACAAACTGCTCTCTTGCCCCTGGAGCGTCCAAAGTGGTGTCTGATGGATGATCCATCAGCAGGACTATTGGTGTCTGGTCTCCAGATAGGCTGTGGCACAGACGACCCAGACAGCCAGTGCACAACACCGTGGCTGCTATAGTCGGCATTGAGAGGAAAGTACAGAGTTTAATACAAGCTGTACAACATAAATTCATTTTCAACAACTGTAATTAACAAACTAGGAAGGCTTGTGTCTTATTTAGTAATGAATATTAAATGTGCCATACAATGACATGAGATTTTTTAGAGACTGAGAAAACAGGAGGATGATAGGGAAGAGGTAGAGCATGTGCATGAGCATTCCAATCCATATTTCTATCCATCCATTTGCCAGAGCACTCATCCTATTCAGGGTCATCATGAGGGGTTGGAGCATATCCCAGCATGCATCGGGGAAGAGACAGAGTACACCCTGCAGAGGTAAGCAGTCAGGGCTGAGATTGTGTCTTGCAATGATTATGATAATTACATTTGTACAACAATATTTTTCATATTTAAGTGGAGCTTTCTTGGATGGACCCAGTTCCTCAATTTTTCATTGGTGGCCAAGAAATAGTCCAGCTCATAACCTCCCAAATTGTGCAAAGAGCTGACAATATCTGCTGCTGGCTTGAGCTACATACAGACATAGGGGCATGAGAGTAAAATTGATCCTTTTATATAACTCGATGCAAGATATTTTCATTGTATCAAACAGAAGAATGGAGGAATATAAGAGAGAAATATACTGACAAATAGGCAGAAGAAATCAAAAGAGACAGCGTCAAGGATAACATATACAGCAAAACATCCATGAAATATAACCATGGGGAATATGGGAAAAAAGAAGTAGAAGAAAACAAATGAGGAAGTAAGACTGAGTGAGGATATAAAAAACATACAATAAACCAGAAGGAAATAAGCGGGAGCGAGAAAATGCGAGAGATCACAGGCTAGAGATGGAGCAGAGAAATGAGATGTAAGTGGTGCAGGGTGATATATCTGTTCCTTTTGTGAGCACTGATTACAGTGTCAAATCACAGACGGTCCTTTGTTAAAGACTGATCACACTGGCCTTGGCTGGCCCTCGTCTCCCTGTTGTCATTTGAACGCGAAACAAATGTCATCAGATAATTATTTTAACTCTGGGCTATTTGCAGCATGATTGTTTTTCTTTTCTTGTGATGTGTTGGCAGATTGGCTTTGGGCAAAATCCTGCCTCTCTTTCTCTCAAGCACATTAATAAGTAGTTCTGACGATGGTATGTATTCAGGTTGTCACCAATCAATGAAATCACTGCAAATGGTGAGTCTAAGTTTTTAGGACAGACTAATAGACAGACTATGTGTCCTGCTGCACCTATTTCTTCTCATGTACAGGTCTTACCTGAGGTGGATGAAGAAGTACTGATATGGCATGATGTGGCAGTGGTCAGGGGCAATGGATGGGTCCAACAAAATTGGACTTGAGTCTCGTATGAAACAAAAAGTCAGCTTTGAGTTATTAAAGTGTTGTTTCACAACTCCTTTAATCTGCTCCACAGACATGCACACCTTTCCCTCTGCATAATGCTGATTGCTGTGGTTGGCGACGTTCTATCGGACAGTGTACACCAGTGCATCTGCTTCCATCATGTTGACAAAGCTGATGTGGACAGTTGTTTGCTCAGTGATATGTACGAGGTCAGGGGGCTTAATAGAGTGCAAATAATCTGCCAACATGTTTTCTATGATTAATTCATCAAAATAAACGCAGTATTTTGACAGCACGAGTTAGAAAAAATGACCCTAAACAGTCCTAACAGATTCTATAGGAAACCTTGTAATTAACAA
Organism: Semicossyphus pulcher; assembly: GCF_022749685.1. Taxonomy (NCBI): domain Eukaryota; kingdom Metazoa; phylum Chordata; class Actinopteri; order Labriformes; family Labridae; genus Semicossyphus; species Semicossyphus pulcher. Next base: position 22,719,422 of record NW_027211692.1, read on the forward strand.
TATACTGTAAGAATGCATCCTTGTGCGTTTCTATAAGAGACAAAAATGGGGCCTAGCAAGCGTGATATTGGAGGACCTTGTTGTTGTTGTTGTTGGTGTTGATCCAAAAGATAACGTACAAAAAAAATGTGCATAACTTTCTATTAGATATCATTGTAATTGCTGTATGACAGAACATTGATTATATTAGTTTGTTTTGTTACGGGTTATGTAAAAAATATACAATAATATAAATAAATATAACATCAACAAAAATAAATACTAGCATATCCACTGATTCTACTGATACTACCATACTGATATCTGTCAGAATTAATTATTTATTCATTTTGATTATTGTATGCATACTTTGTTATATCAACATTCTGCACAGACAGTTGTGACTGGTGCATATCTCACTGTAAACGATTTTCATCTTCTTTACCATGTTATTACATTTTTAAGGTGTAAAATGCAAAGATCTATAAACTCAAGCCTTTGTCTTTGAAGCTGTTAGCTTAAACATTTAAGCCAAGCAGGCAAGGACAAACTGCCCGAGAGAGACACGGCCTTCACTGCCTCAGATGCATTTACAAAATGGTCGACTAAGAGGAAAAGTGTGTGTGAGCTTTTGTGAGTGTGCATGCTGATAAAACACAGAGATGAATAGAAGCCAAATGCAGCTTTTATAGAGATTTTACCCTTAATTCCACTTTGGGCCGGCAATAAGAGCAAGGTGAGACAAAGAGAAAACATTTTTGGTCCTCAGACATGGACAATTACAGACACGGTTGCAGTGTGAGAGATAAGAAATTGATAGCATGATAGAAAGCAAACTCTATGTTCTTTCATCAGCTTTCATGCGCTTGTTTGCAAATCTCATATAGGGTCACAGACAAGGCAACCATGCACTCAATCTGGCTCTCAGTCTTCTTTCCTTCATCCTGGCCTCCACGTCTCTCTTCCTCTGCCCCCTTTCCTGCTTATTTCACACAAGAAAAAAAATCTTGTTTTTATATATAAGCCTCTTCTCTCCTTTTAGATGAACATCTCTGCAGTGAGGGGTTTACTGTGCCAGGAAGGAAAATACTTTTCTTCTTCTCTCCTTTCTGTCTGTCCAATCACATCAAAGGATCTGTCTTTCCTGGTCTATTATAGTCTCCTTGCTCCCTTCTTGAAAGTCTCTCCCCACCCCTTTATTTCCTTAACTCTGTACAGCATGCATGTAGCTTAAGCACAATAATCCTGAGAGGTAAATAAATAATTGTGCATTTGTTTGGATCTATTTCCAGGGACGGATAAATACACATGTTAGTGTTAGTGTGTTAGTGAGCGGGGCAACACAGTGGAGCTCTATGGCACAGAGGAATAAGATATATCAGGCAAGATATTACTAGTTCATAGTTATAGTATTTTTTTTTTTTTTTTTTTTACAAGATGTTATATTGGATTATTATGATATATTTCACCATTATAAAGTAGACATGAATGCAACTTTAAATCCCTTTACTGTGATAAATAATGCACTACTACTACTACTAATAATCATAATAATAATAATAATAATAATAATAATAATAAACTGGTGCAAATATTTTTATCTTGTTGTACTGATGCGTGTGCAACTGTAGGATTAGGTTTGCAGAATCCATCCCTGTATATCTTTTCCCTCACAGACAGTCACTGAGGGCTGAAGAGATGAAGACGTTCACAGAACAAGAACAGGTACATCTTCAGATCCTCTCACCTTCCATTCGTCTCAACTCCTACGTCCCCCGTGGATATAGATGTGCATGAAGGTGGGCGTGCGTGCAACTGTGCATGGCTGAATGCAGAAGTGAACATTTGCGTGCTGTTTACCTGTTCTCCACAGCTTGCCGCTCAGGGAGCACTCTGCCTTTAAATAGGTGAGGGTCTGTTTTATGAGCCCTTAACAGCCAGCACTCAGTCCAGATGGTGCGCTTATCAGCTAGTCTGAGTGTGTGAGTGTGTGTGAGTGTCACAGCTGAAGGCAACAAGTAAATATTTGTCGAAAGCAAAGAGGCAGCTGGTCGTCTGGGGGACTTAAGAATAACAAGACTTGTGCTTAACAAGCAGAGCACACACACACAGGGACACTAGTGGCAACACATATTTTAGGGATCAAGAGAGAAGAGAGAGACAAGAGAGAAGATGAGATGGAAATGACTATAGTATTTTTTTTTTTTTGGCCTTAAGCTAGTATTTATCTCTTGTCAGATCATTTTGCCAAAAATTAAATTAAATTTAAAGCTTCAAAATGGCATAAAAGAACATAGTGACTGCTGTGGATATGGTACAGAAATATGTCCCAGATGTTTTCAGCTGTAGATCCAAAAGGTAAGTTATGATACTTTTGTATAAAATGTTCTAATTAAACCAATTCAACACCAACACATTCAAAATGAATCAATTAAATGACTGCATGCATGTGATAGTTTGCCTTAGTACTACAGAGCTTTATTGTTTCATTCAGCTGCACCATTGATTTTTGATTTACTCTTACAGCTCTCATTGAGTTTTTTCTAGGAGCAACAGAAAGAAAGTTAAAATAAAAAACACTGTACCCTTCCTGCTCAGACACAGTTAGCATCTAGCTGGTGATCACAGTTAGACAATCTTTTACATTAAGGAGTCGGTTGAGAGCAAAACAGTGACAAAAGAAGACTCCATCTTGGACATACAAGGGGTCGCCAGAAATGCGACTCCAAATGAAAGCTAATGTAGCTCCATATCTGCGCATGTGTAAACAAACAACTCCAACAACTTTGCTGTAACTATAAAGGTAACAATAAATCAATGTTTCCATGAGGTCAAGAGAGAGAACAAGACTGTGTTTAGAAGTTAGCAGCAATCACTTTGTACAGTCTCAGAGGTCCTGTCTTCATCTTTGCCAAGTGTGAGAATCAATCAGTTTGTTTCTGATGAGACACCAGGACATAACCAAATGTTTTTATTTTGAAGGAGCCTCCTGTGTTTCATTGTGTTCATTATTTGTGCTAAAATGAGCTCAAAGCATCTTTCTTATGAGAGTAAAAAGACACAACATTGAAACCTTCTTATGTTACTTTAGGTTAGACAGTAGACGAACATGGATGCTCAATTACTACTGCATATTGTAACACTATTGCTTATAAGGTTTTTCATTATATAACCCCATTTAAATAGTCTTCAAATGATGCCAACAGTTAAAATGATTTATCGTCTGTCATTAAAACCATACCATCCATTATCTTTAATCTTTCTGCTGAATACCGTAACTCAGTCAAGCGTCCACCCCTCAACAGTAACATCAGATTTAACCTTGTTCTTGACAGAAGCTCCTGTCCCTACCTTGGTGTTGGCTAGCAACAGCCACTTGATCTTCCTTAATAAATCTACCGTGCTTGCTATAGCCATAAATCTATAAAAATCTTGTTATTTTCCTTTGATAAAATAATTAAATGAAAATCTCTCGCCCTCTAGACAGACGGTTTGCAGTTATTTATTCAAGAGAGTACATATTGTAGGTGTCATATTACCATTCACATTATGCTGTCCCTTATGTATCTTATCCACTTTCCTTTGTACACACACACACACACACACACACACACACACACACACACACACACACACACACACACACACACACACACACACACACACACACACACACACACACACTGATTCTAGATCAATGGGGGAAAATGCAGTGTGGTTGCTATGGGCACCCATAAGCATCCCAAGAAAGATTATCTTTCCAATGGTCATGTTTGATGCACTGGCAATTTAGTCTGGCTGAAAGACGAGACAACTAGGGCCTATCACCATGGTAATGAACCATAGTGGACCATCCCAGTTTTGGTTGCCATGACGACAGCCTTGGCTCCCTATAGGCTGCTATCCACAGTATGGCTGAAAAACACAATTCACTTATCTGGCAGTGGTAATCTATTGACATAAGCCTACTTGGTTTCAGGTGTTGTATGTCAGGTGACATTTATATGGCATCTTTTTTATGTGTAATAGATAACGATTTATTTGTATAACTCATTATCTATAAAAAAAAAAAAAATCTTTGAAGTATATTCTCACTGAAACAATTTGAATTATCTTGGATGAACTGGTAGATAATTAAAACAATGAGTGTAAATTGGTTTCACAATGAATAAAGACCATGTAGAGCTGTTCCCAATACCAGCTTCAACAGGTAGTCATGTTAACAGGTGGGTCAGAGCTTGACACATGCATGAAAACAGAGAAACTGCTCACTCTAGTGACCATTTTTCAGCACTTCAGGTGTTTTCAGTCCACTGATTTCTCCCTCTGAGTGATACTGTCTGACACATGGCATTAGCTCCCTCTTGTGGAGAAATCAGAAAACTCCAGGCAATGCGTATACTACTTTTCCAGCCGAGAGAAGACCTGAGTGCATGAAGTAAATACATAATCAGAAACCGGTAAAACACTAATCTAGAAACAGTTGATATGAGAGCTCTTTTGGATTAATGCAGATATAGTTGCATGGCTATTATCAAGTGTAATCTGAAAATGTACCTCAAGTCCCATTGCATTAAAAATAGTAACCAAAATAACTTGGTCTTTTATTAAATAAAAATGCTGCAATAAATCATATAATATTCTGCAGTTTTACTTTGTTGAAATTGTATGTGTGAGAGAAGAGGATGTTGCACTTCCTCTCTTGAGCTCTTGAGGATGGGTGGAGTTCCACACATCCACAACTCACATTGTTACATGTATCTTGTGGTCTTGGTTTCTATACCGGTTTCTCACACACTCCTGCAGCCACTCATAGGTGGGAAACTAACTCGAGATGCTACGAGGAGGGAGTGGCGCCAAACTCTGGTTAACCCATGCTGATAATTATAGTCTGAGCAGCTGTGTTTGAGATAAAAACAGACTGAACATTTTTCCATCATTACTGATCTTTTCCTTTCTCTTTGCAGGCCTATATTAGATTACGTGGGAGACTGTAACTGTGTACACTATCAACAAATGTGCCCAATAAGCTGAACACAATAAAGCTAACAGCTCATTAAGCTTGTATACAGCCTCCTGTGACTAATCATTGCTTCCTTGAGCTATAGAGCAAAGTCTTGAGCTTTAATTAGCCATGACCTAGTAAAGGTAAATATGATATCAGCAGACATTTATTTTCATGTTTGTTCTGCAGTGTTCACCACTAACAATCATCCCCTGCAAAATACAAGGTGCACCAGGAGATAGGGAAAATGCCAGGCTCCAGAAATAGCAGCTCTCCATTTGCTCTTTTCCATGATGCTGGCAGACAGATAACATTTACACTCGGCCACCAAAATCTAGGCTACACAACTATAAGGGGAAGGCACTTTTCTCAAGAAAAAGGCAATTCCTCTTATCATGCTCAAATTTTTTTAAAGAGCTCTTTCACATTACTCCTTTTGTTAATGTCTGCATTCATTGTTCAACCTCGGCCTCATTCTTGTCACACAACACTCAGATGGACAAAAAAAGGGACATATTGGTATTCATCCAATTACAGTACAAAATAATTTAAACCAAACAAACCATTACGTACACTTACACAGTCCAAAAACGAATCTCAAGACTAAGAAGTGGTGAAGGTAAAAAGGTATATTAAACGCTATATATTCAATGGGAGGCCTGGCTGCAGCTTTATAATTGCAAAGTGCAGAGGAGAACACCACAGGTGCCTGTGGATCCGCATCACAGCACTGCAGGCAGCATGTCTGAGCGGACGATGCTCTCAGATGTAAGCAGCTGCTCTGTTTGATTTGAGCAGAGAAAGGCAGAGGTAAGGAGAAGAGCATAAGACTGAGAAGGAGGGTCCAAGGAGGATGGAAATACTGCATGACAACTATTAATGTCTAATGAGTTGCAGCTGACTGCAGACTCTTTCTCTCTTACACACACACGGATGTTAATAACAGAAGGGTAGAGAGGCAGCAGTGGAAATGGCACTGGAAATCTACCTAAAGTCATCATAAAGCAGTAAATGATACAAGACATAGCACATTTTGCACACTGTAAAGCAGCTCTACTTATATATATCTGGACTTTATACGTATCCTCCTCTCATGAAACAGGATCATCTGTATCCGAGGTTGTGATGATCAATGTTGACTGAGGAGTTTTATGACTCGAACTATCAAATTTCCTGAAAAACACATACAACAAACAGCAAAAAACTCCTGCTCTTATCCATCCTGCTTTACTTTACTGACTCATTTCAGTAATCTCTTGTTCTCCCTAATCTGTAACTTCAACAATAAAGCTACTCCTCCTGGGTTCCACATGTATTTACAATGCTCAACAAAAAAACACAATAACTAAGAATCATGTCTATAAAAAAGATCTATTTCATATAATCGCAACTTAAAAATAAGCAACTAATTATACCCACATTTATAAAGCATGTATATCTTAGAGGAGCAAAAACACTTCTTTAAGTAGCCCCTCAATTTTTTGTGTAAATGAATATTAAACAATTTAATAAACAATGCACTATGCATAAAAAGGTTTCGAAAAGGTAAATCCCATTAACATACAGTATATTCCAATACTCTTCCAGACGTATTTAACATTAAAGTAACTACATTTATATACCATTGATTCTTTATGGTCAATGGAATTTTACATTTCAGTATGTAGAATGTAGTAGGTAGGATTTTGTGAACATGTATCTTATATTGATTCACAATGTAAATAATAAATTGATCTCAGCAAACCTTACACTATCCAAATCTCATCTCCAGATGGACTGCAGGTTTGATGTAATAAGGAGATGATAGAAGCAAAAAGATAAAGACCAACTATAATAATAATTCCAATTATATAGAAAAATAAGACAGGCAGCAATTACTCACCACAGTTTGCGAGGCATCGTCAAAGTCTACATAGAATATGATCAGGTTCAACCTCTCAGTCCCTCTCTTTCTCTCTCTTTCTCTCTCGCTCTCTCTTTTCATCCTTTCTCTCCTTTATTATCCCTGTTTGTCCACTTATAATATTCATTCACCCTCACGACCACTTCAAGACAAAACCCATAAAACAGATGCATGTGTTTGCTCTCACACACACTCCTGGCTTCAAGGACACACAGGGTTTGATTATGCAGTTATTAATGAGGAGTTGTGTGTTCGGTGAAGGCGGTGAGATCTCTTTGTGGTAACCATGAGCAGGGGAGAGGCACTGAAGATTAATGACAGGAGGAGAGAGGGGAGAAAAAGAGAGAGAAAGTTTGCACGAGGGAGGAATAAAAAGCACACTATGAACTAAGGGCAGGCCAGACAAAATAAAATCCTCACACCTGCTGCCCTGCAGCTGCAAACTTTGAAGTGAGACAACCATCTGATGTTTTTGTTCCCCTGGCCTTCTGCCTCCTTTGTTCACCTTTTCCTTTTGTGATCTCCTCCTCCTTTCTGGGATTTTTTCTTTCATAATCTTTTTGGCTGGTAATGTTTTGCTTTGACTCTAATTTAATGTTGTTTTTTTTTCATTAGATATGGACAGTAAAATAAAACAGTTTCAATACACATTACAATTAATCCCACGTGACCCTGTTTGCATGTCAAGCGTCTCCACATGTAAATCCACAACAAGGATTCACTTCTCCATCTGTCTGTCACATCTGTCACTAATTGGAAGCCAGTATAAGTTTAAGTTGACACATATCAATCCTTTCTATCCTGCAGAGCGTCATCCTGATCCTCTCTGTCTTAACTGCTTGTCTGTGCCCTGTTTTTATTAATGTAACAGCTGGATTCAACACACTCACACACTCGCACACACACACACACACACAATTAGTGCTATACAGTGTCTAGACAGAAGGTCACGACACACTTGTTCATATTCAGAGCCACTCCAGAGCAAAGGGTCTAATGACACCTGGCAAGAGACTGAGGGAGACATTGTGTGTGTGTGTGTGTGTGTGTGTGTTGTGACAGTGGACTGACCAACGCCCATGAAAAAATTTTAAGTCAAGGCTTCTAGTCACCAAATTTTCTTTAAATACTTAAAGCAATCCAAAACAAAGTCTTGCGTGTATCGGCATTGCCACATTATGGCAAATATAGACAGCCTGAGGTATGACAAAAGGTAGCTAGAGATGAGGACAGTACATAATGCAACACAGGAGGTTTGAACTTGTTCAGAGAGTGAATCTTCTTTTCATTGAATCGCCTTAAAAGGAAGTGACAGACAAAGGGCAGTGCTCTACACAAAAAAACACACTGAAGCCCCTCACTTCTCATTACTATGACAACCTCCACGAGTCCACACCTTATATCCTCAGAAAACACCGCATGAAGCATGCACACAACTGAGCAAATGATATCCCCAATACTCCTTGCCCTTCAGTCCAGAATGCATTTGACGAAGGATTCAAACTATCATTACACAATGGGATTTTCACTTCAAAATTAATGTTTTTTTCTTAACTCGCACAACCCAGTCATGGAAATCCAAATCTGTCAAACCTCCACTGTTATGTCTGCCTTTACAGCTATGAGTTTTAAAGGAAGCTCATAATTATCCGCTGAACACTGTCAATTTTTGTTTCCACAACACAGCCAAAGTGACAGGGAACACTGGCATCTGTCCAATTGATCAAACATTAGTAGTGGAGCAACACGAGGCAGTTATTAAACAGTTTACTATGGCAATGATTGTGATAATAGTAACTGGTCAGAGCTGACTTGTGTTAAATGTAATGTAAACTATCCTGCAGAAACTGTGCTTAGACCACTGAGACTTTTGTGTAAAGTGGGTAGCCACACAGGGCCAACTGACCATCTCCACATCTGAGGCCAGTGTGTCAATAAAGGATAAATAAAGACAAGAGCTTATGCCTTACACATTTATCAGTGAGCCTGTGAGAGAACCAGTAACCTATGCAAACAAAGAAAGTCCCCAGTTAGGCCTGATGGGATCCATCTGTAGCCTTGAACAACTTCAATAACAGGAATAAAATGTCCAGGACATCTATGGGTTAGGGTTAGGGATTGATAAACAGACGTGTCTGTCCTGGTTCAATTGTGAGGAAAATCCCCCAAAACAACCTGCTGTGAGTGCAACAAAGCACAAATGATTTCTTTCTGAAATGAAGGAGTTGTTTGGAAATTTCACTGTGGTAGTCTAATACTCATACAGTAAGCCTTTAACATTGCAGCCACGGTAACCCAGTGCAACTGGCCATCTCCACTGGAGCAGAAAGAAGTTAAGTGTCTTGCCCACGGGTTCGGCCGAACATGACTTTAGATGCATTGCTCACCTGACAGAGGGTGCCTGTAAAGTGTAAACAGGGAAGCTATGAAGCAGTACATTAAAACTGCTCAAGAAAGGGACAGTTTTTCTGTGTGTTGACTATGATTGCAGTGGATGTATTTTATTGTGTACTGCTAAAGTAAAATGTAAATAGACTTTGGATTGGATTGATTATTGAGGCGTTAAACATATTCGATCAGCGTAATGGATATCAGTAGAAGCTGTGCTTTAATGTAGCATATACACAATGGGGCCAAAGTGGCAGCCTCAGTCAGTGGTAAACTGTTACAAATCAGCACTTCCCAGGAATTTCTCCACTAGCACATTTCAAACAAAGATTGAGATACGTTTGAAAATTTAAATGGAGAACTTACCGAGCTTTCAGTGAAGACAAAGTGGACTTGTCAATCCTGGAGAAGAAGCAGGGGAGAACAAAGAAATGTTATTGATCACGTTAAACTAGACATGAACACCTTAAGACATGCAAATCAAAACGGTGGGGCGCCGGTTTGGCTCAGTGGTTAAATCGGTGACCATATACAAAGGCCCCGAGTTCAACTCCCGCCCATGGCTCTTTGCTGCATGTCATTCCCACTCTCTCTCCCCCATCTCTGCCACTATCCACTGTCCTCTCTCTAAAAAAAAAAAAAATCAAAATGGTGTAACCAACATATTTCTGTTGTGACAGCCAAATTAAATTTGCTTGTATCAAAAAAATATTTAATTACAGCATAAGCACAGTTAATGTGTACAGTAAAGATCAGTGTGAGTGTACAGTCACGGTCAGAGAGTGGAGTATGCATGTTAGGTCTGTACAAGCTGGTCAGACTGGTATGAGAGGTCTCAGTGTTTACTCGTGATTTATGCTTCACTACATACTGTTCACACTAAAAACATGGAAATCAAAACATGTAACATGAACAACCTTCCAGTTCAGTTGCTATTTACAGCTACTAATACAGGAGATCTGTATGCTCTGTGAGGCCTCAGTTGGAAAACTGTACATTTTCATATATTTGAGGGTTTTATCTGTTGGCAGTCGGGTGTTTGGGTGCATGTTCAGTGCTTGTTTTACAGCATTCTCACATGCCTCTCTAAGGAAGATGTGATGACGTTGATACTTTAATCCCATTACTTTTGAGACTGAACCATGCAGAACAGTGCCCTATCTTTTTCATGTAATTACACGCACTCATAACAGACATACATACACACAGTGTACGCAGTGCATACTATTTTTACCCAACCTGGATGTTTTAAATATCATTTGAATTTTTTTCGAGGGCTTTTGAATGGTATGAACAACATTGTGAATTTCAACAGCATGAACAGAGGCAATGACGCTGAGCAGAGAGACCTGAGGTGCTGTTGTTCTTCATCTTAATAACGAGATATGTCAAGATAACAGATTCATTATGAGCGGCAGCAAGTAAAGTAGTTTCAGCTGGTGAATTGACTAGTTTAAAGTTTGCATATTGCTTTATTAGAGAAGCAGAAACAGACATATATTTCAATTTGATAAACAGAAAAAATTCCAGTTGATATGTCACAATTTTTAGCTTTTTCATCTCAGTGTTGTGGTATCTGAACTTGTTAAATGTTGGCATCTTCCACTGAGCTGTAGTCTGTGCTGGATTTTACCACAAGCAGTTACACTCCTCACCCTATGCCTGAATCAACTAATAGACTATGTGTGCTTGTTACTCGCATTTGGGGATAATTGTGTCTCAAGACAGCACAGGATATATTTGTGATAAATGCTCACAAATGGTCTGCACGCTCAAAGTCAGTTCTAAGTTTCAGGTTCAGTTCTAAATTAAAAATATATATATATATATATATATATATATATATATTTCCCCTCAGGGATTAATTCTAGACCATGACATCACAAAGTGCAATGACTAGGATGTAATATAAGGACATGTAATTAATGAAGTATGTCTTCTTGTTCTTCTTCTTCTTAACTGTGGCACTGCATTCACATGTATCTTTGAGGCAATGCACAAATGGCTCCCCATTTTAACTAGCCATTAATGCATCCATAAGTGTGTATGTCCATATCCAAAAACAGAAACATGTTCAAATTTACAAAGAAACTTGAAAGTGTGATTATTTAAAGCTTCAGATGAAAAGTGTTATAATGGTATTCAACAAGACTACATAGCTAATGCCGTTCTTAGCTTCCAGTAGCTGCATGGTTCATAGCATCTCACATTAAAAAAAAATAAAAAATTGCTTGCACTCTGATTCTTAATAAATGACCGTTCAGAAAAGGTCAAGATTACAGCACAATGTTGGTGGATTACCAGCATGCTATGGTTTAGCACTTTCTTCTCGCATAAAATCTTTGAGGAAAGGAAGATAGGTCGTGTCGTACTGTGTCCTAGTCCTGTCTTTTCTGCATGCTGCATTTCATTTCACTGTATTTACTTTCAATTCAATTGTGTGTGCAGAACTAATGCAAAATTGGAAAAGGTCCTGCTGACCATTAAGACATTAAAGCAAACTAAAATTCTGACAATCAGGTGAAATAATTGCTCACTTTGAGTGCAGCTTCCCCTAATTTAAGAATTGTATGAAATAACTCATTCTTAGCAATTCTTGAAGAAAAAAAGTAATCTGTGTTTGGAAACAATCGTACACAATTGACAAGATTTTTCATAACTTGAGGGAGATTTGGTCTCCAAAAAAAGACTTCTATGAAGAGTCCTCTGCTGGTTGACAGTCATAAGGCTTTATTCAATTTGAGGTCATAATCATCTTCTCTTTCATTTTTGCACTTAGGCTGTGTCTGATGACGCTTTTGTCTCCAATAGCGCAACATTCAAATGTGTTGCTGAGCTGTCAAGAAATTTCTTATGGCACTCCAGTTATGTTTGGCGAATCAAAGGAGACAGTCACAAAGTTATTGTCAAAATCAAAGCAGCAGCACCTGAAATATCCTTTTAGTCCATAAAGCTAAAAAAAACACTTGATTCATGACTTCTCTCAGAAATCACCAGTTTTTATGAATAATATCTGATCTGAAATGGGATTTGCTGCTGCTTCAGCTCTCTCAGTTTCAGACTGTTTAAGCCTGGCTGGCCGTAAAGGCTGCCTCAGCCCAGCTGTGAAGGTTAAGTGTTCTGAAGTGTCAGGAGGGCAACCAGCAGGGGTGCCAGCACAAAAACAGTCAATCTGAGTGTGTCAGCGCATTCAGCATTAAATGGGCTCTCTGACAGCTTCTTCAGTGCTGCATCCTGGGAACTCTTGTCAGCCAATAGAGCAGGAGAACGTGAATGCAAAGAGCTGTGTCCACAGTCCCATAACAGGACAGCTTCACAACAGCAACAGACTTAAACAGCAGCCAGAGACAAAGAAGCCTGTTGATTGTAATCCCCTCCCTGAACAGAGACATCGCAGAGTGAAACTGTACATTCACACTCACACACACAAAGACTGTGGACTGAGGATCAGCCTCAGCTCTCCACTCATCCTTCCTTTTTAAAAAAAGTTATCATTTTAGCACCACACACACGCAAAACTAACACTTGCGCATCATTAACTAAAATAAATAAACACTCATTCACTATAATAATAATCTGCAAAATCATGAGCATGTGCTCACATAATGCAGACACACACATATTTGCATTCAATGACAAGGCAACATACCATCCGAATCCGCCAAATGACACGCTTCTTCTCCGCCTCAGCATTTTGACAGACTGAACTTCTCAGCAGTCTCTCTCGCTCTCAGCCTCCGTCCTCTGGGTAATACTCTGCTGTCAGGCTCTCTCGCTACACTGTGTATACTTGCACTTTGTGTCTCTCACTGACCCAATCTCCGTACCCCCCTCCCTTCCTCTCCCCCTCTCCCTCCTGCCTCTATTCTTCCTGTTTTTTCTCCTTTTGTTTCGTTCTCCTCTTCTTCGCTACCCACTTCCTGAGGGCTGTTGCTCTCTAACTTGCCACTTGACCGGCCAACTTCTTTCCTATAACGCTGCTTGCTCTTCGGCTTTCCCTGGCTGTAAAACAAATACACACCATCTGAAACACTGACACATACAGGTACACTGAGGTATAACTAATTTCAGTAGGAGGAGCAAGGGTGAGGAGGGACCTTACATCTGACCCTCCGTGCTTGTTTCCAACAATTGAAGTTAAACTTTACCGATTAAGGAGTAAAGAACATGCAATTAAAAGAAAAGGGATAAGTCGAGCAGCCATTCAGTCTGCAGTCTGTACATAGAAACATGATGTGACCAAAGGGAGTGTCCTTCCTGCATATATATAGTATGCAATTTACAGTTTTGAAAGGGGGCGGGAGCTATCCTATCTTAAGCTGTCCCTCTTTTGATAGATCAGATTGTGGTGATGGCATGTGACTACACATTCAAAGGTCACAGAAACCAGTAGTGATGTAACCTCAGCACTTTGCACGCCTCCTCACAATTGAATATGACCGACAAATGTATCTAACCCATCAAGCTGAAATCACACATTGGACTGAGAAACACATAACAATGTTGTCTCTGGCAGATACAATTTTGACAAAACAACTCTGAACAAACCCCATACAGGTGTATACAGGAGAGTATTTCTTATAATCTTCAATAATTATTTAAATTTCAGTTAAATTTTTTTTTTGTGAACACTTAATAAGCTAAATATTAAAGATAATCAAAACACTAAGTTCAGTCCTTCTACATTAAAGGGATGCAAAACTACCTAATTATTCAAGACCTGTGTCAGTTGATAATGTACGTTAGTGGTGTAAATTCCCCAAAATTAAAAAAAGGGAGCTCAAGACTTCTCTGACGAAGGGACAAGAGGTGTAGGTGCTATTTTTACATCCTGTGAAAATTGGAGTTCGAAAACATATTATAGGCATGATAACACAGAATTTAAAAAAAATGCCAAAGGAGGACAAACACGTATGAACCTTGTTAAAAGAGGTGAAATATATTATTAATATGCTCTCTCCTCGCTTGTGTCTAATGTTTCAACAGGCTTTTAGTCGATATCTCCACCATGCTGAGATTGCACTGATTAAAAGCAATAAAACGCTCCAGTGGCACACACACACACACACACACACACACACACAGTTTTGAAATTATTATTTGATTAAATAAAAAATTTGAAGAAAATGAATCATTCATGAAACTGTATTTTTAACACCTGTGATATTAGTGCAGACCTCACTCTCCCTCTAGTGGTTAAGAGATGTGGAAATTAAAGAACACCTTATAACCTCCCTGAAAGTCAGACTTGCCTCGCTTTTTGAAATCAACATTACGTCCTGTGTTGAATAAAGTTGGTGAATAAATGCTGCCATGTTGCTAATACTATTTGGTCACAGCAAGAATCTATCTTCAAGGCTACTACCTGCCAATAGAGCAGACCAACATAGCTTGTGGCTAGCTGGTTACAAAAGAAGCAGCTATTTTTCTTTAGAGTAGGTGGAGAGTGAAAATATGGCTAAAAAGAATAACAGTCACCAGGTGTCTAAAAACATGGCCTCAAATTAATGCTGCTCTGTATCTGGTAGATGTGTAAATGTGTCATATGTAAACTGTTTGATAACACGTCAGCCTTATCAACCTAAAAGGCAGCAATACATTATGTTACAATGTTACAATTTCATTTAGCAGACGCTTTTGTCCAAAGCGACATACATCTGAGAGTTAATACAACACAAGCAACACTCAAGACAGGAGGGAACGAAGTCAGTAAGTGCCAAAAAAACTGCTTCAAGTGCGATAGGACACCGGTGCATAGGGCGTTCTTTTCTTTTTTTTATGGTGTCAAGGTTTTTATAGCTGCAAAGCAAGTGTCCCAAGAGGCCAGAATATTATTTTTTGTATTAGTTTAAACTTTTTTTTTTTTCCATGGTGGGGAAATAAGCAGAAAACTGGACAAACTGTCCATGGCTTTCATTTGACTGCCAAGTTCATTATTTCTGCTATTGAACTTAGCTCAACTTTATTTATACAGCACCTTTCATACATACAAAAATGTAACCCAAAGTGCTTCACAAAAGAACAAACTGAAAAATAGAACAGAAATCAACAACAAGTACAAAAAGACTAGAACAAGACAGTATTAAAAACAATTTTTAAAATATATGAAAAATAATAATAATAATAATAATAATAATAATAAGAGAATTAATCACTTTGGTAAAACCAATAAAATCTTAGTAATAATCAATAAATTAAAAACAGTAAAAAGCTTAAGACAAAATAAATACCAGAGATAAAACTTTGTATAAAACTATGTTAAGATATACAGTAAATGTGTACAGTCAGCCAGACAGCACTTCCTTGGCCTTGTTGATTGGCCTCCGATTTACAACAGAGAATGTTTTCCTTGTTAAAAGATTTTTTATTAGGCCAATATGTAGGCACTTTTGTCCTCTTGATGCCCTTATTCTTTTGAGAAATAATACCTCAGCATGTTTAATTTCTAATCAACTCTTCAGACTATTATCACTTGAAAATGAGTTGTTTCAAAGTATGGGCTCTCTCTTCATGTCACTCCATTGTTTTGAGTGCCACAGCCACATTGTCCTAGACTGTGAAACTTTCACACCATCACCAATACATTTCTGTTACCATGGAAATGTTGGTGTGTTGGGTGATCACCAGGTCTTTCTTTTACAAAGAATATTTTTTGCCTTTTTACAGAATTTGATAGGACAGCTGAAGAAAGACAGGAAATATGGGGAGTAGAGAGTGGGGAAAATAATTGAACCTGCGATCAGTGCATCGAGGACTGTAGCCTCTGTATATGGTGCGCTGGCTCTACCAACTGAGCTAAACCAGCGCCCTGTTTCTTTCTATTGATACTTCCTGGAGCATGGCTTTTGAAGATGATTGGAGATGAGATATACTAAATAAAGTTTTGTTTAACTGATTTGCAGCTTATTCATGTTTTATACACACCGTGTATCCAAGTAGATATCTTTTATGTTTAATGGTGCAGAACTGATCGTCTGAAATCCTCCACTGAAATCCTCCACTTAGTAGCATCAGTCATATGATCTGAAAGTATCAAGACTAAAAGTAGAACTCATGCATCAGAATGGCATTTGGCCGAGTTGTATCATTGTTTTATTGATGTATATTGTGGTATTGTATTTTGGATTATTGTTAAGGGGGAGCTAACTTTTACTACAATATACACCGTGTGGATGTGCAAAGATGTGACTAATATAGAAGTTTTGCACTTCAATAGCAGAAAAAGAACAATAGAGTAATGTACTCAACGGATACTGAAGCTACTTGCAGTACTGATCGTCTGTTATACATAACCTCTTCTCATCAATGTAGGTTTTTTTTGTTGTTTCAGTCCCTCATCTCACACTCAATAGCTTTCTTCCTGTCATCCATTAGCGTAAGACTCCACAAGACACAGGATGTTTCCATCTGTATTACTTTACCTCTCCACCTCTCCCTTCTTCCATTTCTCACCTCACTCTGTAACAAGGTTTTTAGTCATTACATGGATTCCTAAGGAATGATATACGCTGAGACAGACGTGAGGGATCTTTCGCCTTCAGCTATCTCTCCTTCCCTCCATCCATCCCTCCCTCCTGGGTGTCTTATAGATTACTTAGTCACATGAGGTTTTCCAGGAGGGCTGCTGATTTAGATACTGAGCTGATGCTCTAATTCAATGGCTCCTGTGTCAGCCACATCCATCACTATCCTTTATAATGCACCGACAGGTAATCATATATACAAAGCAGAGATCCACCAAACTTTCAAGTTAATGACAGCTCACAATATTTCCAAATGCAGTTTGGCATTTCTTTTAATATACTTACCTGCATATTGATTGATAAAACCCACCAGTTTTCTGATTAGGAGAATTAGCTGAAAACTGTTTATGTCAAAAGTTAGGCTCTGCATTCAGAGGATGTCTGCACGAAGATTTAAGGTAGTAAATGAGTTAACCACAAACATAATCGTATATTCATTACATATATTCATTAATATGGTTCTAGTATTTTTCCCTTTTTTTGTATTGAGACAGGCATAGTAACTTAACTTATGACAGCATAGATCGGAACAGATTCATCATTTGTAGTTATGAAGCAAACAGATGTTGTAAACACTAAAATTTAAACCTAATATTTTAAGGGGGGGATTCATTGTTAAATAACAATTATGAACTGAATAAATTGTTAATATACGAAAGCACATTATATAGTATGTAGGCTAATCACATAAATATTGTGTGATGTTTTGAAAAGAGTAGTAACATATTTGTGCAGGACTTGTTTGAAAACAACACATGGACTTATTGAGATAATATGATTAAACAAAAATCATTGTAAGAAATTACATTTAGCAAAACCACAATAATACTCCATTGGAAGTAAAAGCCCTGAATTTAAAATCTTAAATGTACCATTTTTAAGACTAGTAACAGTGTGTGGCAGCTTCTAATATTGTTTTTCATTTTGTCATGCACATGTGTTTCAAACATATTCACTGATCTATAGGAGGTACACATAAGGAAACATTACAAGGCACCAGCAAATACTGGAAAGACGAAGACTGTCAAAACAGATGTTAACAAAGATGGTAATTCAATAAAAATAATGAGGTTTGCAAAAAAATATATAAGTCTCATCAGTAATGATCTGAAATGATCAAAACTAACAGTAGTAATCATGCATCAGAATGAGTTATAATGAGTTATTGATGTATATATTGTGGTATTGTATTTTAGATTATTGTGAAGGGGGAGCTAACTTTTACTATATATCCTCTCTGGATATAAGATGATTAATTGTGTATATCTGTAACACTTAATGTATTTAGATTGACAATCCATCGTCACTGCAAGTTTGTCAAAAAAAAAATTGTTTCCGAGATGGTCTTGCCTAACACAGATGTGACTAATATAGGAGCTTTGCTGTCACGATCTGTGGCTGCAGTGTCGGTGTTGTGTGTTTGTGCTTGTGATTGTCTACTTTCAGAGGTGCACCGGAGGGCTGGGCGGAGTTGCGGTCTCGGGAGTAATCACACCCACACGCACCTGCAGCAGGTTGATAATCAGCGCCTGGTTAAAAGCCCTGTTCCTCACGCTGTCTGCTGCCAGATGATTTCGTGAACCACACGCGGTATATGCCTCAGTCTTTCATAGTGTTTAGACCTTCTATAGTGCTCCTGTGTTTTTTCCCCTGTGCTACAACTAACTTCGTCCCGCTCTGTCTGCAGTGTCCTCCTGAGCACCGACCAACGTGCGACTCCGCTTCCGTGCCTCGAGCCCTCAGCACCTCTGCAGCACTCAACCTGCTCTGCGCTCCGCCGAGCAGCAACACACCTCGCAGCTCCTCAGCCCCGCTGCCACCAGCCACCTGCCCTGCGCTCCTCCGAGCGACAACACACCTCGCAGCTCTTCAGCCCCGCTGCTACCTGCTCTGCGCTCTTCCGAGCGGCAACCTGCCCTGCGCTTCCCCGAGCGGCAACACACCTCGCAGCTCCTCAGCAGCTTCAAGCCTCAATTTAACAGTAGCTTGTATCCAGTGGTGTTTAAATAAATACCTTGTTCATCCGACCCCAGCCTTGTGTCCGCTTTTGGGTTCAACCCGTTCCTACCGAGTGTAACATTTGCACTTCAATACCATCTACAAAAAAAGAACAATAGAGTATCTATTCAATAGATACTAAAGCTACTTGTACTTTCATTCTATTGTTACTGTCCCCTTAGCTGCAACCATGGTGGCTGTTTATCTACCTAGAGTAAAGTGTAAACAATGTAGATATACACTGTCTTTTCTTCTTCTACATGCCTTTGACTTGTTCCCACTTTTTATTTTCTTTTTTTTTCTTCTTTAATCTTCCCTTTCTTTCTTTCATATTCATCGAGCTATCACTCTTCACTGAACCTTCTTCATGTGTGCATTCACTCTTTACCCCCAGTAGTGATTCTCTCTGTTGGTGGATTTTAGTGAAACTGACAGCAAGCCCACCCATACACCCACTCCTCAGGATCACACACACAAACATGCACAAATGAGGGCACACATCCACACATAATCACAGACAACCACAGACAGAGACAGTATAGTAGTACATGCACTCATGTTGTAATGTGTGCGCATTCATGGGCACAAATTAACACATACACACTGCCCCTCTTCCACCCATGGTGCCTTCAGCATTACTCTTCCTCGTTGTTCACTGTTGCAGACGACAATGATCAGAGAAAAACAACCATTTACTTCACATACATCCCCTTTACTGCAGGCTGTAAAGCGCAACACACACGCACACACACAAACACACACCAGAGAACGCAATGAGAAACACCCACGGGGCAACTGCAAATGCTCAGCTGACACAAAAACAATTCAATCAGGTGCTCTCTATAATCATCGCAATTTCCTCAAACACTTTATTTCACACTTAAAGGGGGCACAAAAATACAAACACAAGTTGTGAATGTTTAAAGCAAATCCGTCATGTGTCACTGTATCAAAGTTTTCATTGATCTCATCCACAAAGGTGGGAGGAAATCCTGAGACCAATTAACTGAGGGGGAGAGACTGATTTGGTTTGGAATCAATTAGGCAAAATAAAACAGGAAAGGTATTACAGCAGCGAAGAGGAACAAAGGCTTGGAAAGGTATGCATAATGATCTACAATAGAGGATGAGATCCAATCAGAGATGAGGCTGTAAATTAGACTTAATGAGCAGGAGCTTATGTGACAGAGGAAGGCATGGAGGTGTAAGAGAGGAAGGAGGAATGACAGAAAGCGAGGAGGGTGGATTAATGAAAGATGGCTAATGAAGAGCTGAGGAAGCGGGAGGGAAGTGAGGAGAGGTGTGAGGACACAAGACAGGAGGATGACTGTACACTTCTTTCAGTGGTGCAGCCTTTAAAAAGACTACTTAAGTAAGGACAGAGGGAGTAGACAAAGACATGGGCATAATGAAAAAACACTGAAAGAGAGTTAAATTAATTGGTGTAAACAGATACACAGATAATTGTTTCATTAAAGGTGAAAAAGAATAACAGACAGGAAGAGGGCCGTCTTTTCTCTCCTGGGCAGATTTTCTGCTGCCCTTGCAGAAGTGTTTACACTGTTGGCATACAGTAAATCACCAAAGAATGCTACATGGACAGTTTGTGCATGTGCGTATTTGTGAGTAAGCTCGTAAACGTTCAAGTAACTGGGACAAATCCTGAGTTCACTCCATCTGAGAGGTACAGATTAGCCACCATCTATTTTGAGCTGGAATCAGCAGCAGATAGTACACATGGCTGCTGATTCTAGCTCAACATTGCAGAACTGTGGTTTGTCAAGCCTTTCAGTCTGGGACTGCTGTGTCAAGAGTAACTCCGAAGACTGAATTACTGAGGAGTAATTCTTAATTTCTCCTATTCTCTTGTAATTTGTTTTAATCTTGCCTTTTCTTTAGTTTGCTGTTTAAAAATAAACCAGGAATGTGTGTTGTTATAAATGGCTTTGTGTTTCTTTCATACATTGTCTTCATGTCTTACAGTATGTAAAGCACTTGCGTTGATATGATTATTATTTACACACATCAAAACCCGAATAAGTACTGTACTTCACAGTCAAAAATCACAGGCACATTCACACTACGTACGTCTGCGAACGGATGCCAGTTCTAAACAAGAGCTGCACATGAGCCTTTGTTGCTCATGCTGATAGTGAAAGAGTCAGAAGGTCAGTGAACTTAATGTAACAGATAATGGCTACCATTCCTGGTTATACCAGAATAAATAAGGCTCCAGCAGCAAAACCCCAGAGAAGGATTAAAAAAAGCATTATCTTGCTTGAAGATCAAAGTTTTTATTTCAACAAGTTATAATGTAATGTATAATTTTTAGAAAAAGTACATAGAACTGTTAAAGTCTGCCCAGAACAGAACAGAATGAAATAGAATAGAATTTCACTGCAGGGATATTTGAAGTATTGAATTTGTCAGGTGATACTTGTAGATCAGTACCTTCCTTTCTGTAAAGGATGTCATGAAAACCTTCATCTCTTGCAAGATGTCTTTAGAATGTTTAATGTCTGCTATTGTAACGCATGCAAAGCTTCCACTGGGAGAACAGACTCATGAATCAAATGACATCTCTCTCCCCCATTCCCCCATGCTACACTGCAAGCAGTAAGGAGAGGGGATGTTTGCTTACCCATATTACACACACTAAGCATGTACTGTATATGCACACTAACATGAATGAATGCCCACTGGCACACATACACACACACACACACACACACACACACACACACACACACACAGAGCGAGCGAGTGAGCGAGAGAGAGAGAGAGAGATTTTCTTCTCATAATAAAACCTAACAGAATTAAACACATTAAGAAATATTATTTTCCTTCCTGTTGCATGAACAGAGTGTCTTGAGTTGAATTTATAAAAATCCTAAGAAATGCTGTTCTTTCCCACCCACTCACATATGCAGAGACCTAACTACATGTCCCCACTCACCATCCCCCAAAAATCTATGGCACACATATATAAACACAACATAGTGCTATAAACATATTGTAGCCCCATAACCAGACATTGCAGCACTGCTGCAGAATTATTCAAAAGACAATTTGTGTGTCACAAGGCTTAAAATCTGGCTCTCTCACAGTAGGTACACATACATACACACACAAACACACAAACACACACACACACACACACACACACACACACACACACACACACACACACACACACACACACACACACACACACAGACAGCATGGAATACAAACAAATATTAGCAATACATTCCAAGTTTATTAAATTATAGACAGGAAAAAGAAGCCTGGAAATACCTTCACACTTCACTGGATTGTATGCATGTGTTATACCCAACCTGCAAATTAATAGTGGCTTCATACTCCAGCTGGAGAGTTCTCACACTCACTCTCTCTCTCTCTCTCTCTCTCTCTCTCTCTCTCTCTCTGTCGTGCTCTTCCCAACAGTCATTTCAGTTAGCTGTAGTCAGCAGCCAATAACAGCAGCAGTAATATCTCTGCTGTGTTTAAGCTCCATAGGAAACAAGTGTCAAACCCTTACCTTGGCTCTCCCTTACACGCTGGGTTGAACATCTCGCAGTAGATGGTGCAGCATTAGCAGAAGACCAGCTGCCAGAGCAGGAGAGGTTGAGTGTACGTGTATGAGAGAGAAAGAGAGAGAAGGAGGGGAGAGAGAGGGGAGAGGAGAGAGAGTGCATATAGGGGGAGGGTACAGCGATAAAGCGTAGGGTAGGGCAGAATTATGAGATGAGAGACAGCGAGAAACTGTGTGTAAGAATGGGAGATGGTGTTACCATGGAGAGGGCTACGCCTTAACTCCTTTAAAGCCTTTGAAGACCAAAGGGTAAAAAAGGAAAACAAGCTGAGAGAGAAAGTCAGGCTGGAAAAAGGGCAGATTTCTTTTGGCGAAGGCAGAAAACAGACAAAAGGATCAAAGGAGATTTTAATAGGAAATTAACGAAAACGAAGAGGGTGGATGGGTAAAGGCACATAAAGTTCAAAGATCATGACCACGGACAGGATTCAGCTCTCGACTCATCAAAAGTACCGAAAGCATCATGATGGTTTTAACACAGGTCAGAAACATAGACATAGTCCAATTTATGTCGCTGCGTACATAAAAAAAGTGACAATGGGGAAAAGGCAAACTGGGACAAATAAAACCTTCATTTTAAACCAAATATTTTACCAAAGAAAATTGCACCAACACAGCATCCTATGAAACTAGCCTAATGCACCCTGACTTTAGATAATCTCCAATAAATCCATATGCAGCATCTACCAAATAAATTTCAGCTTTCTTGTCCAATCATAGCACTTTGTTTAGAAGATCAAACTTTAGGTTCTTAGTTCAGGGTTTAAATAGTTCTCTATTTGGTAGGGTCTGTCCATCTGCATTAATATTAACAATTTATTTCATTCATGAGCTTCACATATCAAATAAACACCCTAAGTAGCACCACTGAATTAACAAGTGGTTTTATTGAAATTAAAATATAATTGTAAATTGGTTAGCGCTGTCGCCTCTCAGTTAGAAGGTTCCTGGTTCAAATCCCGGTTCAGACCTAGGGGGCCTTTCTTTATGAAGTCTGCATGTTCTCCCCGTGCTTGCGTGGGTTCTCTCCGGGTACTCCCACAGTCCAAAGACATGCTCGTTAGGTTCACTGGTGACTCTAAAATTGTGGGTGTTAATTGGTGACTCTAAAATTGTGAGTGTTAATTGGTGACTCTAAATTGCCTATAAGTGTATCAGATAGCAGCCACAGAGACCTGCTAGGCTAAGTACCTAAAGCAAGAGGTTAGCTTGGTTTTGTTTTTCTAAATCATTTAATTACGTGGAGGAACCGACTAAATAAAAAACATTAGTTTTTCAACTACACGTCATTGCTTGGGGATATGAATAAAATAACTTTTTACATTTAGCTAAGACTAAGCTTTCAAATCTCCTCCTGCCCTAGCTGTCTAGGTAGCTGTTTCCTGTCACAGTACATTCAGGCAGTGTCAGCAGAATGACAAGAACAGCTCTAACTTGAAAGTTTTCTGAATGGTTATCATTTAAAACAGTGGGGATAGAAGCACCTGACCCAAACACTAAATATTCAAATCAACTGTTACTTTGGAATGGAGCACCCTCTCAACTGGAAGTAGAAGAGAGAGTGCAAGGTCATGGGTGTTGTTTAGTTCGATGAGTTAGGCTCCTCTGCCTGACTCACTGATCCTTTATCTGACAAACAGATCAGGGCTCCGATAAGTACATGTAGCAATCAGCTCTGGCAATCCAGGGACCTGCCAAATCTAAGTAAAACGTTGGCCGTAAAACCCAAATTTATTATTATTATTATTGCATATGTTCATGAGCTTGCGTGCCCAAATGTGAACATGTAGTGAATGATTTTAAAGGTGACTTTGATTTCTCCTGTGTTTTAGGGCACACAGTCTGTTAATTGAATTTAATCATGAGACAGCTTTTACTTCAGGCTAGTGTTCATTAAATGTGAACGCACCACAAATCACAACTTGTTAATCAAATCTATTTTCTTCGAATCATTAAAGAATAAAAGTAGCCAGCTAAAATGTAGGTTGAAGTAGTAGCTTTATGGCTAGAAGGTTAACAAGAGGGTTGTGTTTTAGCCATTGTGCTTACAAGGAGGATAACACTAGTAATTACAATCTATAAGCAATATGATGTAAATGCAGCATGTAATGACAGCTTAGAGCCCAGAGATTACCAAACCTTTGCTTGAAAGTTACACAGGAACACAAGTGCAGGAAGCACTGCAGGTGGTTCTTGAATCCATTCAGTAGTTAATCTAAATGTAAGCAGTTGCTTTGCCAAAGCCCTACATTTCTATTGCATAATAAGTTTTAAAACAGAAATTAGAATAGATTCTGTTCTTTACTTTCAACCTGGTGTGTTTTGGCTTTGTAGAGCAATATGACTGATACAATAAGTACAACCCTGCTCTCACCTCACATGAGAGTGCTAAAAGGGTTTACAGTAAAGGTCACAGATTGTGATATTTTTGACGCAAAGGAGCCTGCATACACATTCACACACAGAAACTGACATTCACATTCACACAATAACCAACAAACGCCATGGGATCATAGGTGTCAGTTATTCAATAAAGTAGATCCCCAGCTGAAGTACAAAGGCTGTAAGATCAATCATAAAAACGCGCGCACACACACACACACACACACACACACACACACACACACACAGCTTGTGATTGATGTGTGGCTCAGAGGCCACAGCGCCCCCTGTGATGGCCTGAAAAGAAAAAAAAAAAGAAACACCGGCCTCTCTAAACTATTTCTTATTGATCTGGTTTCCTGCCTGTGGCTCTAATAAAAATACACATGGACACACAACAGTCCTACAGAGAGAGAACAGAGGCAGGGAAGAAAAGATAGCAGGTTTAATTATATTTCACTCCCTAAATGGATCAACCACAGCAGACACAACTGAGCTCACAGGTGCATGTTTATGCAAAGCCACTGTGTCTGTGTGCACGAACACACACAAGCATGCACACACACACACACACACACACACACACACACACACACACACACACACACACACACACAGAAAAACAAACAGATCTGTGTGCACTTCTTATTTGTTCTAGTTGTTTTAAGGATATATCTTCTTTACCAATAATCTCCAGGCAGTTTAGTGCTGGCGCAACCTGTGTCAGTTCTTATTGGTCCTGCTGGTTTGGTTGCCTTGGAAACCAGTTTAGAAAGTGTTGGTTGGAGGTCTGCCAAAGGTTCGGATAAGATTGGCTGTAATGGGCTACTGTAACTGACACTGTAGCAATGATTCAAATAGCATTAATATAACATAACATTAACCTAACATATTGAAGCAGTTTGTCATTTAGTGACATGATGTCTTATGCACATTTCAAAAATTAAATCTTAAATCAATTGAAAGAGCATGATGCTAGATGGGTCGATTTTTTAATTTCAGAGTGAAAAACGTAATTTTGAGGATGACCAACCTCCAAATACTCCATTAGTTTGGTTAAAAGTAAGGAGGATTACATGATCATAATTGGAGGAGCCTGGTTTGGCTTTGGTTTGTGACTGAGTGTGTCAGTGCTGCAGGCTATCTGCCAAAGTAACAGGTCTGTCACAGGCCTAAATTTGCCCCTGTGAGCTTCAGTAACAAGCAGTATGATGAATCTTTGTCAGTCTGAGGACATAGCATGTGCCTTGTGCTCAATGCAAACCAGAGCTTATGGGTTCTGTTATTTATATATAGTGTTTCCCACTTAAAGTGGATGATTTGAATCATCCTTTAATATTAGTTACTCTGTAAGCCACATGAAGAATCCAAATGCAAATGTATTTTTAAAATTATTTTTCGATGATCAGGTTTTTAAAAAGTATTTGATAAAATAATGTGTAATACTGCAGGTGTAAGATAAATGGATCTAAGTAAAATGTCCAGGGAAAAAGTGATATTGCACTGTTTGAAAAAATATTTCTATCCACATGCCATAGGCCCAAATTTACATCTAGTATTGAAAAACTGTTAACAGACAAATTAAAGTCATTATCTCCACATTTTATAAAGATGCATCGTTGCCTGAGAAATTCTATGTAAAAAAAATCTCCCTTTTTAAATGCATCACACAGAGCAAAGCAAAAGCAACAGCATGGCAGGTTGTAAACTTTAAAGATGATCAAAATGTCCCTTCTTAGTTTATTGTTAACAGGGTTTTTCGAGGGAGCAGAATTACAGTAGATTTCTCCTCTTTTCCAAAACAATTCAAACCAGCTCGATCTCCTTCCCACCACACATTGTCACAGCCCTCAGAGTCTCAAACTGACGCAGAGGTATCTGTCCACATCTGTATGATGCACCGCTTCAACCAATTGTAATGTTAACACATCCGGAGGGAAATCAGACACTCAGGAGGGTATAAGCCGAGCTATGGTGGTCAAAACCAGTAGATGCCCTTCAATGGTCCATTTTTCATGTATTAACTTTTCACCATAGACCAACAGAATAGTTTGAATACTTCAATGTCATGACTTTGCTGTGACTGGCTGTTGTAATATTTTTGGTAAATGTTAGGTTATGCATATGTACAGCCTAATCCTTCTAAGGATGATTTAGGAAATCCGTTAACAAAAGTAAGTAAACAGTGATTAATGCTAGATGCAGCTCTATATTTGTTGTTGTTGAACTTTTGTTGGCAAGAACAGACACCAGCAGACTGAGCACTGCCACTCTCCAGCTGGACAGTCTGAGATACCACAGAGAATATTGCAAGCTCTTCTAATGACAAGAACTGGCTGAGAAAACAGAAAACACAGCACTGATTATCATATTTATTTAACAAAGTATTGATGAGAATGTTTATTTAATCAAGAATTTATTAAATCATTTATCACAGCTACTAATTTACTATATTTATGGCTAAAGTTAGCAGCAGCTCAGCTTGTAGAGTGTCTGATGTGACAATGCGAGGGTATTTGATAAATGGGAAGGAGATCGAGCTGGTTTGAATTGTTTTGGAAAAGAGGAGAAATCTACTGTAATTCTGCTCCCTCTAAAAACCCTGTTCACAATAAACTAAGAAGGGTGATTGTGATCCTCTTTAAAGTTTACAACATGCCATGCTGTTGCTTCTGCATTGCTCTGTGTCTGGGTCCTTTTGACCTAGAATTTCTCAAAAAACATTGCATCATTTAAAATGTGCTTTTGAGGCTGGATTGATTCACACTTTAGTTGAGATATTGTCTTTACTTCGTCTGTTAACAGCTTTCGAAAACCAAATGTGAATTTGTTCCGATGGCTTTGGGGTATATATATATATATATATATGAAACCCATTAAAACACAATTTTTTGATCCCACAGCCATTAGAACTTAAAAAGATGTGATCCACTTTGTTAGTATGTCATTTCCCTCAAAATTGTAATTTTCTTGTTTTTCCACCAGATTGAGCCACTTTACCATGGATTGCCTATGGGACAAATGACTGCTATTTTCATGGTTTCTGTTCCTGTTATATTATGTTGCACTGTAAGCCAATAAAAAACATGAATGCAACAAAAATGGTGTGGGTATGTTGCTATGGATGTCACAGAGTGGTGTGTATGTGTATATAGAGAAATTAGTGGTGCATTTTTATTTTTTGTGCAGTGTAAGATTGTTAAAATGAAATCACACTCAGAAATTAGGGCAAAAATGGCCCTTTGAAATCCATAAAAACGTCATTTTTTATCCCACTGCCATTAGAACATAAAATGATGCAATCCACTGTCTTAGGACTTCATTTTGAAGCAATCCCTTCAAAATTGTAATTTTTTTTGTTTCCACCAAATGGTGCCACTCAACCACATATAGCCTGTAGGGACAAATACATGCAATTTCATGGTTTGCATGTTTTTCTGTTCATATGGATGTAAGAAAGTGTGTGTGTGTGTATGTGTGTGTGTGTGTGTGTGTGTGTGTGTGTGTGTGTGTGTGTGTGTGTGTGTGTGCGTGTGCGTGTCTGTGTGTCTGTGTGTGAGTGAGACCATATGAGTTGAGAGTTGTTCTAATGGCTTTTGTTTTTCATTGGCTTTGTTTCATATGTCCTTCAAGTACAGAGATAAAACATGAGTTTGACTTTGATATAGGGTTAAAATTCTGAAAATGAATGAATATTTGGTGGTTATGATCAGGACTGATGTTGGTTAAAAAATGAACTCACTTAAAGTGGAAGATCATTTTAATATATAATATTTTTATGGCAGTTTGTCAATTTTTTTTTTTAAATCTGACACTGCACAAAAAACAATAATGCATCAAAATCAATTTTGTTTCTAATCATTGACATATCCCAGACTGTGATAATCCCAAAAAGAAAATCCCTCTAGCATTATTAAATGGAAAATAATTAATTTTATATGTTTTTATCATTTAAAAAAACTGTTTTTGTGTAAGCAAACTGGCATTTAAAGGGTTAAAATTCTGAAAATGAATGAATATTTGGTAGTTATGATCAGGACAGATGTTAGTTAAAAAATTAACTCAGTTAAACCCTCAAAGGGTAGTTTTTTTTAAAACTTACACTGGACAAAAACGAATACTGCATCAAAATCAATTTTGTTGCTAATCATTGACATATCCCAGACTGTGACAATCAAAAAAAAAAAAAATCCCTCAAGCATTTAGTATATGGAAAATAATTCATTTTTTGTGTTTTTGTCATTAAAAAAAAACTGTGTTTTTGTGTAAGCAAACTCGCATTTAAAGGGTTAAAATTCTGAAAATGAATGAATATTTGGTCGTTATTATCAGGACAGATGTTGGTTAAAAAATTAACTCATTAAAGTGGAAGATAATATTAATATATAATATGTTTATGACAGTTTATTACACGCGGACATTTTGGTCCTCTAAGGACTCTTAAGACCAGTCGTCGTTAATGATGCACAAGGGATATATATTATAGAACACACATCGCGGTTTGTCTTGTTGTTTTGTATGGGGCTGCATAGCTGCAGACCGGTCAGGGTGCCCTGTCCCCCGCTGAAAGTGCCTATAATGGGCATGTGAGCATCAGAACTGGACCACAAAGCAATGGAAGAAGGAGACCGGGTCGGATGAATCAAGTTTTCTTTTACTGTACATCATGTTGTGTGCGTGTGCATCGCTTACCTGGGGAAGACCTGGCACCAGGATGCAATATGGGAAGAAGGCAAGCCGGCAGACGCAGTGTGATAGTTTGGTTGATGTTCTGCTGGGAAACCTCAGGTCCTTCCAATTGATGTGGATGTTACCTTGACACCACTACCTAAACATTGTTGCAGACCAAGTACGCCCCTTCATGGAAATGGTATTCCCTAATGGCAGTTGGCTCTTTCAGCAGGATAATGCGCTCTGCCACACTGCAAAAACAGTTCAGGAATGGTTTGAGGAATACGACAAAGAGTTCATGGTGTTGACTTGGCCTCCAAATTCCCCAGATCTCAATCCAATCGAGCATCTGTGGGATGTGCTGGACATACAAGTCTGATCCATGGAGGCCCCACCCCGCAACTTACAGGACTTAAAGGATCTGCTGCTAATGTCTTGGTGCCAGATACCTCAGCACACCTTCACCACCCGGGTAAGGGCTGTTTTAGCGACAAAAGGGGGTTCTATAGAAAAGTTTAGACAACACTGCAAATATATGTTCCTCTCTGGTGCTATAGGTTTGTGTTTGTGACCTTTTGTTTTATTGTATGCAACATTTC
Organism: Semicossyphus pulcher; assembly: GCF_022749685.1. NCBI lineage: Eukaryota > Metazoa > Chordata > Actinopteri > Labriformes > Labridae > Semicossyphus > Semicossyphus pulcher. Next base: position 22,749,465 of record NW_027211692.1, read on the forward strand.
TCTCTACTTCCATAAATAATAATCTCATTTAGGTATTTTAGTTGCAGAAAATAAAGTTAAAAAAAAGATGCAAAAAAAAGATCATGTTCATTTTTAAACAACAGGAAACTAATGTTTTAACTTAGTAAGAGTTCAGGAATCAATATTTGGTGGACTAACCCTAATTTTTAATCAAAACTTTTATGCATCATGGCATGCTCTCCATCAGTCTTTCACATTGCTGTTGGGTGATGTTCTTCCACTCTTGGTGCAAAAATTCAATGGATTGTGACCATCCATCTTTCCCTTGATCACTTTGCACGTCTTGCTCCGCTAGAGGTCATGTCTATATGTCTGAAAAATGTTTAGTAAGTCTTTAGTTTATATTCAGATTTTAAACATTTTTCAAAATATTTGAAAAAGCTATGATTTTATTGCTTTGATATTGCCGGCGCTGGTTCAGAGAACAACTGACGTTGTGTGCACATTCAAACACAGGATCCGGTGCAGTTTAAACAATTTATTGCAGTTGCAGGTTAACAGGTGGAAGGTAATCTATCGATATATGTACGTGGATGTGGATGATTGTATATCATTATGCATCCACTTTGGTATTTCACTCTTCAATAAACAAAGTAAATACATAGGGAATATGGTGGTTTCTTCATTCTTATTGGTTTGGAGGGAAAAAAGAGGAAGTGGTCTGAGGGCAAGCTTTATAATGTTGGAGGAGTGGTTTGATCAGGTGTGGCTGGGCAGGTGTGGTGATGCAGGATGGGTGGAGCTTGTGATTTAACAATATTTTTCTTATGTATTTATAGATGAACTCCCACAAAGGAACCATCCTCTGAGGTGGTACAGGTCCCCTCAAATCCAGTACCTTCCTGCAGCGGTCAAATTGCCCTTCTAACATCTATAATGAAATCCCAGACAACCAAGAGAGCCTAAAGACCCTCACAGGTGGCCTCAACACTGGCAAAAATATCAGAAGCCTTATTATTTTTTTGGATTATAATAAAAGTTTTGGTGTTTTGTAAGTGGTGCGTTTCTTTCTTGAGATCATTTGTAAGCTATAAGTGTTGTACTGTAACAGTCACATTTATATTTTAACATTATACAACTGCAAACAAACAAAAAAAAATTCTCAACCAAGAACAAATCCCAGATAAGAAAACAGTGGCGAGTGTCAGAATCTTCCTGAACACTGCGGATTAGGTTTTAAAAAGACATTTAGAAAAGATGGTAAATGAGGCCCATTGAGTTTAACTGTCAGCAGTGCCAGGGCAGAGGATGGTGGGCCTTTATGAAAATGGACTCTCACTCTGTCAAAGAATGATGTAGTTATTAAAATAAGAGCTGAATGAGGCACTATTTACTTATGTAAAGTGTTTGTTTAAAATACAGCAACAAACTCCAGTGCTAGCTTCCTTTGCTCCCTGGGAAACAAGAACAGCAATGTTTTGTAACCATGGTTTCATATGAGAACACTAATAAAAGGCTGCATCAGTAGAAGTGTGGCAAGGAGGTGGTAGCCTTATTACTTTTACTCTATGATTGGAGAAAAATATACAACTGCAAAGCTTCTTAAATGGCTATTTTAAATCTGAGTAACATCAGGGGAAAAAGGCTCATGATGTCTTTTGAATCCATGTATTCTTCTATGTTAAATACATCAAAATGTTATTAGGATTATCTAATAGGCAGTTTTTTGGTATTATTATGTTTGTTTAAACATGTGTATGTATGTTTTAATATGTGAAATAGCGTGGACATTAAGTAATAATATTAATACATTATTAATATTAAGTTATTTAATATTATAGGTAATAGCTGTTGATTCATGTTGGCTGGGGTAAGCCAGGTTGCTGTTAATGTTACTTTCCTGAGGGTGGTAGTAGAAAACCACTTAAATAAATAATATAAAAATTACTGATAAAATACTATGGCAATTTAGATCTTGCGATTAATTGACACGTTTTCCACTGCAAGGAATCCATTCTTATTTTGGTAAAATTGTTATGGATATCCCTAAAAAAAAGGACCAATAAAATAAGATAAAAAAATGTATGAATGATAAAAAAACACAACTTAATAAATAGGGCCAGAGGGGTATGCCTTATGATACTCAACTCACTTTTGATTTAATGTAAGGAAAAAACAGACAAAAAACGCAAAGAAAAAAAAATTTATCCGTTGGTGTAATTTGCAAAAATCCAACAATTTCTTCATCCTTTCAGAACTTTCCCTGTTGCAATCCAATAGAAAAATAAATCTTTCCAGCCAAAAGGTATTAATCCAATCTGAAGGTATTCTTGTTTTAACCACTTTTCTCATTATGGCTTTCCTGTACGCAGCTCTTACAGTCTGTAAGAGTCAACTTTTTCTGATGACTGGGCCTCAAAATAACCCCCAAGAGTTCTTTTTGCTCAACTTGAAACCTATAAACCTGAAGAAAAAAAATATATATACCTGTATATATCAGGCAAGACAAAAATATATGAGGATCTGCCATGGGGGACCCATGGTGTCTCCAGCCTGTTTTCTTTTAAACTGGAGTTATAAACAAAAAAAACTAAACTTTCTTTCTCAAGCTGAATATGAAGCTCTCGCAAATTCTGCCTTTCCTCCATTACTCTAAGATTTTCCTTTCTCTGCCATTTTTCATTTTTTTAGACATATAATGGGTTACATTATGTTTGTTGTAGACAAACTGACAGACAGACTGACTGAAATGGCTTTATTTGAGACACAAGCTTTTTTCACAGACAAGTCACATTGTAGTAGTTTTAAATGTTTATTGCAGCAGCAGAACATAGCATGTGTTTGTTGCATTCCTGTTCAGTGTTGGTCAAGTGATTGCGGAGAATGACGCATGCCATGCGTGAAATCCATGCAGCTGGAGTTGCCTGCCTGACTAGCTCGCAGGCGCCGCTCCATTAATGCTCATTTTGCTCAAAGTTTAATTTTCAGTTGTTAGGGACACATTTGATTATTTACTTCAAGGGATAGTTCAGATTATTTGTAGTGGATTTATGAACAGTGCAGTGCATTGCATACAGTAGAGGGCAGTAGTCAGCTCGGCCTGTTTGGAGAGGCAGGCTGGAAAACCAAGACAGAACCTAAACAATGTAGTGCTGTGGACGGGGTTATAAGCAAAGTATATTAACCATGTAAAACAAAAGCATTTACAATATATTGAATAATTACACTGCCTCGCCTTCAGTTAGACAGCCCTTTCCTATGGTACTACATTTTTGACAGGTCAAAGTCCATATTTCTCTGTTTGCTGCACACTGTTTTAGATGAGCTGTTGAGGGAAATCAAAAGACGGGTCTCTAATATTCAAAGATGTTGCATCCTTACGTCAGTTCAAACAAATAAGTATCCTAGTCACCATATAGATTTCACCTTGTTCTACTGTGTAATAACAGCCTTTGACAGCTGTGGTAGTTGCACTGAATTAAAACATAAACACTCCACAAGCAACCCTGAAACAGCTCCGCATTTGCATTGTTTATGTTTCTGAGCATTTTATTAAATCGTCACAAAAAAAGCCAAATAGACACTAACTAAATAAATCAAACAATGAAAACAACCACAGATTTCCCCCACTATTTGTCAGCCCAACTCATCTCCAAAAAATATCTTCTGGTTCATTGAAGTGTTCTCTTGTATCCAACATGAACAGTTTTCTTACAGTCACTAGTTTTTCTTTTCTTTGTACTAGACTACTTTTTTACAACATCTTACCATAACAGCTGAAGTGCAATATAACATTGTGTGCGGCATGCATAGGTATACTGAGGTTACACATTTAAAACATGTAATGCCAAAGGAAAGGGCTTTCTGACAGCAAGGTGAAGCTATGAAAATGTTCAAAATATAGTTTACACTTTAAAAAGTAAAACCTGAAAAAGGGAATACAAGTTTAAGTAGCTAAAATACGTCTCCTGTAACCCGTCAACAGTGGTAAGCTCCTGTGTTGGTACTCTGGTTGGTTTCTCCAAAGCGGGACCATACTGACTGCCATTTACTGCTTTGCAACATAACCAAAAAATCCAAATGTTCCCTGTTATTTACTCCAAGAAAGGATTCAGCACTTTTCTGAAAAGTCTAATTTTTACAATAATAAAACAAAAAAGAGGTATACACTCCAATAAACATAGAAATTATGAATTATTATAATACTTATACCAATACCAATACTTAAAACCTGGATTTATGATTTAAACTTTTATATACTTGTTTAATACTGTTGCCGTTTGCTCTCAATTTGTAAAATAGAACACTCTGCTGACAGTTGACTTGCATGTTTGGGATCTGTCATGTGCAGTAATCAACCCCCTTATTTTGTGAATACATTTATGGAAACCCTAGGTGGATTACTGAGTTGATCATAATAGTCATGTGATCACTTAGTGTGATGTCTTTTCTTAGGGTTAGTGAAGGAAGCTAAACAAAAGTTATCCCTATGTTGAACTCGCTTTGTTTGGTTAAGTTTTTGGTATGTGGCAAGTCTGATTTTTATATATATATATACATATTGCATAATGGTGCAAAGGTATTTTAGTGCAATGCTTATAAAGCTAAGGCTGTAAGAAGTTTGGTCTGCATCTGGGCATCATTGTTGAAGTTAGCGTCTGTAGTTAGAACCTCAGAGACCCAGAGCGTCTTCCTGCACTTTGCAACCCAAGAGTGCATTTCCAGCTTCCACGCACTCTTTCACACATGATGCTGAAAAAAAAGAATCAATCAGGAGAATCTGAATGTGGTCAAACAGCTGATTTTGATCAACAACAACAACAAAACTTTTTATTTTGTAATTACCATTCTGTGCACGGAGCCATGACACAGCCTTTATAGCCAGAAGCTCCCACTCTTCCTGAGCATCCATCTTGACACCATGAAGCCAGATCAGAGACAGAATGGTGGCCCATACTTCTTGGTTCACCTAATTCACCAAATCAGGGAAAAGAACAAAAAAGGGCATAAGAAAATTGAAGCAAAAATGAAGGGAAACTTTAGCTTGATGGTCTTGAACAACATAATAATGGTTACTAAATCATTGGCAGCAACGGAGGTAGAGAAGGGATTGAGTCCCATTAGAATCTTGGTTCCTGATTTTCAAATTTGTGCGAGATGTGTATTTTGTTTGACTCGTCACCATTTCCAATTATTTTGTTGATATGGTTACTTATGTTTTAGTAGCTTTGCTTGTTCTATAAACCATATAAACCTGTGTCATATCTAAGTTTCATTTCTAAGTTCGTTATTGATTGGAATAATTTATTATTGACAGTAACACACCACTGATGCAGGCTTTAGCTTTTCCACCTCTTCGCTGGTCTTTCCCAGGGCTGCAGCCAGAGCTGGAACTAGGTCCCAGCAGTCAGACGCCTTCTGGAGGGAGACCAACTGAAGCAAAGGGTCCTTGGGAGGCTGACTTGGTGAGGAGATTTCTGACAAGAAAATCAAAAGGAAAAAAATCTTTGTGGATACTTATTTACATTTGGATCACTCTCTGTGTGTCCATTTTTATCTGTTTGACACTGAGCAGATATAATTCTGGTAAAAATATTTGAGTGAATATGTGAATCACTGTTTTGCAGTTTTAGATGCCACTTTATATATTCACTTTGTTTATTGCTTCCAATATGTAATGTGGTTTTCTTCAGCTTCTTTGATAATGAATGGGAATTAAATACTGATAATTCTAGAATACTGCTAAAACAAGACAAAAAGTGTGATGAACAGATTTTATTTGTTTTGTCTTGTCTTTAATAGTTATCAACAGAAAAAAAAAAATCGATAGCCATGTATGCATCTCAGTCTGGTATAATTGCAAATTTCATGCCTATCCATACAATAAATGTAAACAGATGTGTCTTAAAGATATAATCTCAAAGATTTTCATTTAAATAAATGTCTGTTAAGTCACTATCGCTGAATGAGGTAAAACAATAGTGATTGAGCCTATGGCCCACTGATGAAAGCCTTTACACTTACAGTATATTGCATTATTATGGATTGGGTGTCTGTGGCAACATTTGCGGAAAAAATCACAAGTGGCGCACAGTTAGTGATGCGTTTTCCATCACCTGTCAGTGTGCGCTCAACTGATGCCTAAGAGTGCAGCAAAGAGTCTAGGTGCAGACAGCTTCTCTCCACAATCAGACACAAAACAAGAGCAAACTGCACAGATCTGCAAAACTTTATGGGCGTGATTGCGCTTGAATATCATCAGTGCAATTTGCTTTGTGATTCGGACAAAGAGACCAAGCAGATAGTGGGTGCAAATGATGCGCAATTTATGGAGCTTTCAGTGGCTGCAAATCAATCTAAGTATTTCCCAAAGTATTTCAAATGTAAGCTGCAAAAAAAGAAAGAAAGAAAGAAACATACATATATAATGTGTGTACAATTGCATTTAGCTTTTTACTGACTTGTTTTAGTGGCAGAAACAATCTTGAAGCATTCAAATTGTGAATCCAAAGCACAGTCCTCTGCTACTTTGAGATTAGAAAAAGAGGTCAAGATATAAAATGAGAGTTATTAAACAAGAAATATCGACTAAACTTACCTATTATGCATTATACTTACCACTAATGCTGCGAGCAGAAAGACTACAGGCCCTTAACACTGTTAGAATAAAAGTTGCTAAAATGCTAAATGCTATCTCTTATCTCCAAATCAAATGCATTTATGAGACTGATTGTTAGATTTGTAAATGATTACATTGTATTAATGTTAAAGCAGTACATCTTCATGTTTCTCTACACAACCATTCATGGTAACTTACACTACCCCTTAAATAGAGGGTCATTGAATGGTAAATGGACTGTACTTATATGCGCTTTACTAGTCTTTGCAACCACTCAAAGCTGCTTTTACACTACATATCACATTCACCCATTCACACACTGATGGCCTAGGCTGCTACGTAAAGTGCCCAACTGTCAATCAGATATCACATTCATACCCGTTGGCTATGCCACTGGGAGCAATTTGGGGTTCAGTGTCTTGCCCAAGGACACTTCGACATGTAGCCTGAGGGAGCTGGGGATTGAACCTCCAACCTTCCGATTGAAAAATGACCGCCTCTACCACTGAGCCACAGCCACTGAGCCACACTTACTGGGTGTTGGAACATTTCTGCGCACTAGAGGACCTTGAATCATTGAATTACTTATTCATGAATTTAACTCTGGATTTATAAAATATGATAAAAACATTAAGTCATTAATCATTTATATTTTGTACCATAACTTACTCTTAATTATAAAGTTAATCAGACCATAGCAACAACTCATCACTTTCTGTGGCTTTGGAGGCAAGTACAGAACATCAGCATCAGTGAGCAGAGATCCCTTACCTTTTTTCTGACGTCTCCCCCTCATTTTTCCCATGAATTTGGTTAATAACCCTGAGCTTTTGGTACGTTGAGCTGATTTTCTTTTGCCTGTTGAGAGAGCAGATTAAACACAACCTGATATACCTTAAACTAATAATAGCAGACCAAATTCTAATACTATTATCATGAAAAACATACAAATTGGGCATTTTGGTAAAATATCCCTTCATTATGATAACTTGTAGTTTATTCACACTACCACTACACTATGGGATAATTATAGAAACACACCGATATGTTTTCAAATCCTCGCTTCAGTCCAAGCTTTTATGCTTTATCCATAGAGTGAGGGAGCAGCATGGATAGTGGAAATTAACTCTTAACTTCTAAATAGAAAGGAGCATGAGGAAAGGACTTGCAAATGACCTAGGATAATAATCACCATAAAAATACATGAAAAAACCCAAGGGCGGTAGTATAACAACCTATACGGTAGGGCCAAACACATACCTGAATGCAGACAAACAGGAGCTAGCTTTTACACATGTAGCCTATGCCAAATATTTATCAAAGCATATCAAAAGCAAAACAACTGCTCTGCACAGAGGGTTGAGTGCACCCCAAAGTGCGATGCAGAGCAAACAGCATCTCTGTACTCCGGTGCTGTTTGTAGGTATTTGAATGAGTCATTATGCAGTCATTCTGGGAAAATTTGGCTCCTTTCTATGTAAATGAGCCTTGGGGCAAAAAAAAGCTCTTAATTCACAAACACCAGCGCTAACAGCACAGCGCAGTTAGAGTGAAAATATGACCATCTGTAGAGAGCTGGTGGTAATTGTGGCACAGTATTATGAGGGCTGTCACACTTTGAGTTTCCAGTGATCACGACGACAATTCCTCCTTTTGTGTGATCAAAAAATGTATTGTCTGTAAAAACAATCTGTTAATGATATATTGTCATTATTATTATAATCAGGAGACCAATCAGTCTGGGGCTGTGCGAGGCTCAACCCCAGCACACGCGCACACTTTGGAGACATTACGCATGACAGGGATTATAACATGGACAAGCTGCTGTTGCGTGCAAGTTTAAAAAGTCTAGGCTTTACAATAAACTGTTAAAAGAGCTGCCCCCTCGCCTCCCTGCTCATCACTGATCTGTGGATGGAGTTGCGACATGCACTGTGTGCACTCTGATGCCTAAGAGTGCAGCAGAGAGTGGAGGTGCAGACAGCTTTACTCCACATCAGACACAAAACAAGAGCAAACTGCACAGATCTGCAAAACTTTATGGGTGTGATTCCACTTGAATATCATCAGAGCAATTTGCTTTGTGATTCAGACCATGAGACGGAGCAGATAGGGGGTGCAAATGAATCGCAATTTATGGAGCTATCAGTGGCCGCATTCAACTTTAACTTTACTTTACTTTTTACTTACTTGGCATGGTGGGAGAAGCACTCATGTTGCAAAAATCTTGTGGATCCATAGCACAGGCCATTGGTACTGTGAGATTAGGAAAAACCCCGTAAGAGGTCAAGATATAACATAAGAGTTATGAAACAAGAAATATCGACACAACGTACCAATTATGCATTATACTTACCACGACAGCTGTGAGCAGATGTCAGCAGATCAAAGGCCATAAACACTGTGAGGATAAAAGAGCTTATTGTAATTACTCATGACATTTTAAAATGCTAAATGCTATCTCTTATCTCCAAATCAAATGCAATTATGAGACTGATTGTTAGAATTGTAAATGATGACATTTTATTAATGTTAAAGCAGCACATCTTCATGTTTCTCTACACTACCATTCATGGTAACTTACACTACCCCTTAAATAGAGGGTCTTTGAAACACTCACTGGGTGTTGGAACATTTCTGCGCACCAGAGGTCCTTGAATCACTTCGCCATCGCCTTTATTGACAGCAATGAAGGCAGTGAAGGCACTGCTCACACCTGATTGCACACTGACCTCCACCACCTTCTTCTTCACACTTTCATCTTGCTGTCCCCCGGGTCTCTCTCCTCCATCTCCAGAGAGCGAATCAGAGCCCGAGCAGCCAACCTGTGAACTGTTAATCTGAAGACGGTACAGAGATGTCAAAACATTTGTAAAAAAAATTTGAAATATTACAATTAAACCATTATTTAAATTCCATCAATCTTTTTTCTGTACCACCTTTTGGGATTATATAGAGCTGAACCCTCATATCTAGCACATATTATTATGAGAATGGTGCAAAGCATGATGCGTTTTTTTTTTTGTTTTTTTTTTTACAGCTTGTTAGTACTAGTATTAGTACAATGATGGTGAAAACATCTTTGAATTATTTGGGGATGCTTTAAATTCATATGTGAATAAATAATTACATAACAATACTTCACTTTGTAAACTGCCCAATCATGTATGCAAAAATGTAAAAGAGCAACTGGAATAATAATGTATTCCAAGAATGCATGTTTAAGGTGGAAAAGAGGCTGTGACACATTCATGAATTAATAATTAAGCGCAGTACTAAACAATGCAAACACTTATACAGAGACGACAGAATATTTGGGTGAATTTTTCCAGTAATATAAAAGAAACTGTGCTGGTAATCAAGATCTTGACTGTTTCTAGTTTGTGGGGCTCAGAAACAAGTCGGTTTGAATGAATAAATACAAACATTTTAAATATAAAAAAAGCTAAACAGCCCTATAACAGCTGTTTAAAAGTAGAGAGAAGTAACATTAAGAAGATTGCAGGCAGTAGTTTGTGTTTGTTTGTGTGTGTTGATTAATACTTATGAAGCCTCCTTGATTTCATTTGAATATAATGAAAAAAGGGGTTAACACAATTTCACAGTTTTCATTAGCTTGCCTAATGTTTTATGTAACTCTTTTAAAAAACACAATTGAAGTCTCCTGTATTTTAGTTGTTTTATTTTTTCACCTGAATGATAAAATGAAAACTCATTCACTACTTTGTGTGTGTGTCAGCCACATAGCAGACACTTACTGCTACTTAATACTTTCCACACTTATGTAGCAGTGTGATGTTTATCAATACCTGCTACTCTGTTGATAAAATCAAACTCAACATTTTTATTGTCAAGAAAATAAATGTTTTACCCAGTGTCCCCTGCAGGTTTGAGACTGAATTGCAGCTTGTTCTGAGAGAGATGACCTGCCAGGCTGTACTTGACTGTCACACAGCCCTCTGCGTCCTCTGAAGTCTGATAACAGTAACAGTTTAATAAACCATATTAGAGAGAGAAAGAGAAAAAGAGAGCAATGATTGTAATGGCTTCAAACCACAGTGCTTACATTTCGTAATCATTTCAGAATCATCAAGTGCTGCTTCTACCTGTCCAGTGAGCTTGGCATAAACCAGCGACCTCTGACCCTGGAAAAGTGCTGTGATTGGTGGAGAGAGGACAGTAGCAGACACATTCTTCGGCAAATCCCATGTGACTGAGATGTGACTGCATCACCTGGTGAAGAAAAATCAGTTATAAACAGATTTTACCTAGTCATTCACCTGGAACCACAAAAACAATTCAACACAATCTTTTATTGTATAGTAGTTGTATTAACTTGACAGCTTTTCAATGTGTAATGTTTAACTTACTTTGGGTTGCATCCTGTCAGTCCCTGTGATGAACTGAGCATGACCTCCTCCTTCCTTGGCCAACCCATTGATAAGAGCAGAGCTGGCCCCTTCCCCAATCCCAAAGGAGAAACATCTACAACACAGCAGTTTTGTTTTAACAAAAACAGCAGGAGAGCATGGAACATATTCTTTTCAATTGTGTGGGTGTTTCTACACTTTTAATGGTCACCTGTGGGAATGAGAATTCTTCTTTACCAGATCTATAACTTGTTTGGTGTTTCCCACTTCTCCGTCAGTAAAGACAAATAGCTAGGGAAGAGAGTTTACATGTCACTAAAAGTAACATAACATCACACCCAGAAGCATGCAGCTTTTGTTTAAAGTCCTTAATTTGTTCTCTGAAGGCTGTTAGATGCTGTAACAATCACAGTGCTTTTAATGGTAAAGTGTTAAAACAAGGTGTGGTAAGAATGAACTCATGTGTTACTTGTCTAGGTTGATTGTGAATGCAGGGCTGGCTGTAAATATGTTTAAGGGGCTCAAGGATCTCTGTTCCTCCTAGATTAGCCTCCATCTCTCCAACTTTCTTCAAAGCCTCTTCCATAGTCTTTTGGCTGTACTCCACACTCTTACTGCAATCAAGTCAATAAATGAACATGTTATCACAGCACACAAAAGCATAGAAGAATTAACACCAAATAGGAAAAAGTTTGTCAAGGTTGTAACTTACGGGAAGGTGTGTTCATAGGAAGACCCAAAGCTATAAATGTTGAAATAGCAGCCCATTGGTAAGCTCTTCCACAGGAGCAGGAGAGTATCCTGAAGAGAAAAGAAAAAGAATGATGACAGCCACTGTGTGAGAGGGACACTTCAAAGGATTTTATGGCAGAATTTACACATAAATACCCTTGCGCTGCTAATGCGACTCTGATGATCCTTGCTGTTGTTAATGCGTGAGTCCATACTTCCAGATCGATCTAATAAACACACAAACTCTCCACATGAGGCGACTGAAGACATCAAAGCCTGGTGGAACTCAGGGTACAGACTCAGCATCACTACTGGATCACCCATCACAGTGCCTGAGACACATAAAACATTTTTAGCATTTGAACACATCAGCTCGAGGATAAGAATAACAAACTTTTGCATATGCAAAAAGGACCTTCCCTAATTTGAACTAACCAGATTTGGCAGAGGCCTGTCCTGCCTCCACCACAGCAGTGGGCTGGTTGGCATCCTTTTAATAAATCAGCAGTTCAACATCTGTGTCAAACTTGTGTCCTGAAGCCAGCTTGATCTAGAATATATAAAACACACTCAGAAACATAAAATAAATTATATCTCTTGTTCTCAGTATAGAGGAACAATCACACACAGGAGTAACATTAGCACTCTACCTACCGTGGCTTGGGTTTGCTCTGTGTTGAGGTACTGGAGAGGGTCAAGGGTACAGTTGGACTCTATTTTAGACACTGGACGACAAGTGGTCACACGGGCCAGGAAAGATAGACTGTAGGGCACCAGAGAGGCTGGTAATGAGGTAACTTGGACGTTGCCACCTCCACTACCTCCACTTCCTGTGAACAAGTTAGAAATGCAAAAGTTAAAGAGCAATAAATTCCATTTAAGCAGCAAGGAAAAGGTAGAATTTTAGAATAAGAAGTAGTTACAGTTAATTAAGAAAAACAAGAGTAAGAGTCTACAGTCAGGCTTGCATCTTTACTGGTATTAGCCTACTTAGGCACAGACGAGCTTTCACCCAAATGCTAATGTAGCATGTTAACATGCTCATAATAGTGACGCTAACAAGCAGACATTAAGCAGGAATAATGTTTCCCATTTTAAACATAGTCTGAATGTTTTTAACAATAGTAGTGTAATGTGTTGATATGCTTACTTCGGTAATATGTAAATGAGGATGATGAGAATGTCCTTAGTTTTTCAGGTAATTTCTCAGGAAAAAAGGACCAAGTACCAGTTAATGATAAATCATCCTGATGAGGATGTTTGGACTAAAGACAACAAATAATGGACGTAGCCACCCGAGACGCCGCCCATTGGTTTCTAGACTGTGTGTCTGAAGCCTCAAGTTCGGTTCCAGATTGCCGCCACATTGGTTTCCATATTAGAACTTGAAGGTGGTGCTAGAGAGGGTCAAGGGGTTGACATACACCAGGCTATGATGCTAAACTGTCTTGTCATTGACCGGTGGCAATAACATTAGCTAGTGTATGAGCTAGTTTAACCTTGTGCTTACCCTTGCCACTCGCTCATCCGAATCTCCGATATGAGAGTGGCCAAAACCAAAAAAGCTTGAGCAGGACTTCTTGGACAACCACTTACTGTTATAAAGCAAACAGAAAGACCTATAGTGTCCAATTTTGTACAGAGTTCACCTCAGATAGTTCAGAATTGAACAGAACTGAATTAGCTGAGGTGACAACTAGCAGTATCCATCTCGAAGTGACCACGCACCTAATTATGCATAACTTTAAGGCTTCATATAATAAAAATGAAGCCTTGAGCATAAAAAGATAAAACACCCCCTGTACATTTCATGAACAAAAAAATGAGCTATAGAGACCATAATGTTTTTTGTACCCAGCTGTAAAGATGTTTATTTTTACTGTAAAGTTGGGCATTTTTATAGCTTAATAGGGAGTGGCTATTGAAGCCACTGAATCAAGTGTAAACGCAAGCTACTGCACTTTTGGGCACCGCATTGGCTTCGATTCTACACCCCAGAGGTTATCTTTTGGTTTGGACCAAACCCACTGACTGACATTTCTATAAAGGGTCACGATATGTATTCTTGTCCATCATTTCACTCTGTTTTGTTGATCAATAGATAGTGGCATAGACTGTAAGAAGAAGATGGCCGGAAGAAACATGAATCTAAATATTGCAGGATTCTTTTTTCTCTTAACAAATGTTTTATGAGAAGAAAAGACAATATCACTATTATATCTCAAGGATACACTCCATGTGTTTGGCCAGAAACACTGAATGCAAACAAAGTTTAAAAGTTCCTGACATGTATTTGCTGGTTTTCCTACCCTGAGGTTGGTACCGAGGGTTGAGCACAGCAGGAAGACAAAACCTCAGCCCGTCATCAGCCTGCACACTCAGCTCAGTGACATACTCCAGCCTGATTGAGGCACTCTCTCCTGGTGGAAGACTACCTACACTTAGAGAGAATATATCTGGACTCTGGGCACTTTCCTCCAAAAGGAAGGCTTGCTGACCGGAGCTCAAAGCATCATCATACTCCTCACGAGCCTGGAGCACAGATTACACAAGTAGGTCTAACAGTGTTTACTGTGTTTTATTGCAAGGTCCATTGTATTTGGTAATCCATACTGTGTAGCTCACCTTCTGTTTCTCCTTCACCTCAGCTTCAATCTCTGTCTGTCCAACCTTAGCACTGAAATGACAGACAGCAGCATCTCCAGGCAGAGGGAAAACAAAAACAGCCTCTATAGGTTTGTCTTCCTTGTTCTCATAGTTCAGAGTGGAGGCCACTGTAGCCACATGGTCCCTCACCTCCAGCTCCACCTCCACGCTCTTCAGAGGAACTGACCAAAATAGAGAAGGGAACCCCAATGCTCATGGACTGTTTTTGTTGTGATGATTTTAATCAGTGGTTAATAATACAAAACATGGTGCCTTAATAGATAGCTAGATTTGAACCATAAAGATATTTGGAAATTCCCTTCCTAATACACAGCACACACAAGCCAATATCTTTACACCCACAGTCTTTCTAGCACATGTACAGAAATAAACAGCAAGCACTAATTAATTAACTACATAAGGAAACAAAACATATAAGGACAGAATTTACTGCCAAAAGTTAATAATGATAATGTTCCTTCAATATTGTTCAAGGCTGTTTTTAAAAACTACAATATATGGAAAACTGTACATTAAGTAAGGAGATCAACATTATGTAAAGCTGAAACATAATATATATTAGAAATGCTTTCAAAGAGCTCTCTACCTGGTTCCTTATTCATAGTAAGCAGACCACAGCAGATCACCATCATGCCTTTTAACAGGTTACTAAAAAATGTAAAAGGAAAAAAACTGGGTATTAAGTCATGCTGACAAGTTAAGGCAAAGCATCCATCTGACATATGCAACTTCTCCTTAAACAATCCTCTTATAAATCTAATTAGATGATCAATTATAAGATTTTTTTCAAAAGATGATTAATCCCTTTTTGAATCAATCACAGTATTGCATTTGTGAGCTCAGAAATTATTATATGTTTGATGACAAATGCTGCTGCCACCACAAACAAAATTTATAGTGTTTACTTATTTCTGTAGGCTAGTTGTGTTGTTTATAGCCACAAAATTCAGGAATATTGACAAAGAAACATTGATCTGTAAAGATGGCAGACATAAGCTAAGGACAGTAACACTGAATACAAATCTGTATAAAAAAGGAATACTAATACACAGTCAAAAACCAGGTGATTCAGGTGTCTCTGGTGGTACCCATGTTGTTCTGTGGTACGCGTATAGGCCTATACTAAGCATTACCGTAAGCGTAATCTCTAGCTTAATTTCCAGATTCTACTGTACATAGAAATGTAAAATCTGTAGCAGTGACGTGGATTTCCGGGACATCAATTCAAGTGTTCTGGTTTCTGTCTGTAGTACACTTGTAGTCTGAGTAATATTGACTAATCACGTATGAGCAGGCTGTGGTGTATGCTGGGAGAGCAAAAGCAGGCGGAACATAATGCGCCGTAATGACATCAGCAGCTATCTGACGAGTATTTACCTTCTTATTAATCTCTATAAACAGGCATCTGCATGCTAACAGCTAACAATCTGCTCTCGATCTAAAATTCAACTTGGGATAAATTCCCTGACGCAGTGTCACGAAGGCCGTTCAGATTTCCCGACTTCCTCGAATGCAACAGAAATTATCGACTTCTGTTTAATTAACAAGCATTATAAAAGTAGTTTTCTTCTTCTCTTGAGGACAGACCTGACAAAGCTTGCAGTTTTACTTTTTGAAATATGCATTATGATGTTGAAATTTCGGCAAAAGGTAAGACCCATTAATTTAAGCCAATCACAAGAAAAACGGGTTCTTTTTCTGTAACACACGGAAAAGGATGTCGTTTATCACTACCTGCCAGCTACATGCCCCGGCATGTTCACAGGTGTGCCCAGTGGCTATATCGTTGTCAGACTATAGCCAATGGGATCCGAGATTGGCGTAAGAGAGTCGTAGAATTGATTTAAAAATAAAATCACCAGTCCCATGAACCTGGTTTCACGTACATTCAATTAACCAGTCAGCAGCCAACAATAAATACATACATAAATTAATAAGGGTATTACATTTCTAAATTAAAGCCCTGTGTTCCCTCTTAATGCTGATTAGAATAAAAATTAAATATCCGAGCTTAAGTGGAAGACTTACATCGACTCTGTTGTGATGAAGGCCCAGCAGAAATTGTTATTCCTATGCACCCCGCCCTTATGTCCTACTATTACAGATAGTTCTCTGATCTGTGATGTACACTATATATTCTTGAATATCGTAGTTGTGCAATATAAATTTAAGTAGATGAGGTATGCAACACTTACAAATACATTTACAACTTCTATATCACTGATTCTAAAAAATGTCTGGGTGTAGCTGCTGTTTAAATGTTTCTTCCTGATCAACCATCACTCCTTCACATCAAGCTGTCTCCTCTCTTCAGAATGTCCTGTCAGAAGAAATAAATTAATCCTTGATTTTGCAACTATAGTGATGGTTGTAAAATCAATGATTTATTTATTATTATTATTTGCAACACTAAACGCCTTCATTTTACTTGATTAAAGACGATAATTCAATTAAAACTAATTCATCATCGATGAGTATTGATTGATTATAGAGATAGTATTGATTTTAAAACTTATTTGGTGTCTCTAGCTTAAAGACACCATGTTGTTGTTGACACTATGTTTTTTTGAATCACATTTTTTTTACTTAAACCCCATTGATAATTATAGGGACAACCAACCCCATACACTGTGACTAATAACCCGGTGATGTGGTTGGTTGTCTCAATGTGTCAGATTGTCTGTAATAACTTAAAATAATTTACAAGGATGAAAGGGATATCCATTTTAAGACAATACTTTAAGCTTCTTTCTAATTTTTGAGTGACCACTGTTAGATGTAACAATTGATGATTTACACGAGAGTAAAAAGTGTGACAACTAACCCTGGTCTCCCCTATTTGAATGTGAAACCACGTTCACGGGACCTGGTGCTTACATATACGTTTACCGCAAAATAACATGTGGGCTAGTTTGACCGTGTTTTCTGAAGTGGAGGCTGGCCTGACTGCAGTACTTGTATCTGTATTTTGATGTCCAGAAGTGTATATTGTGTGTTTATTCTGTATCTCTATTCTGTCCATCCTGGGAAAGGGATCCACCCCAGCTCCAGAAGGCGGATCCTTCTTCTTCTTCTTTTGGTGGGAATTTTTCTTTATTGATAAACGTTCTTAGGATAGAGTAGTGCCCTCTTCACTGGCCTACCTAAAAAGCTGATAGGGAAACTTCAGCTAGTTCAGAACTCTGCCGCCGGACTTTTAACAAAGACGAGGAAAAGAGAGCAGATTACTCCTGTTTTAGCTACCCTGCACTGGCTCCCCATTTCTTTTAGAATTGGTTTTAAGGTCCTTTTACTAACATATAAAGCTCTGGTACAGGACCATCTTATATTTCAGACTTTTAACCCCTTATCAACCAACGAGAGCCCTTAGGTCCTCTGATGCTGGTATTTTAAGTGTTCCCAAAGTGACCCACAAAATGAGTGGGGAACCTGCTTTTAGTTATTATGCTCCAAGACTGTGGAACACCCTGCCCAGTCACATAAGATATGCAAACTCTGTTGAAATCTTTAAAAATCAACTGAAGACCTACCTATTCAGGCAGGCATTTAGTTAATGTAATATGTTTTTATTTTCTTCTTACTATCTGCTCCTTTAAGTAACTTTTATTTGTATTACATTATCCACTGAGTTTCTGTTGCTTTTAATACCACACTTTTGAGCTGTTTTCTTGTTTAATGCCTTACTGTAAAGCACTTTGAGTTGTGTTCTTGTTTTTAATACCACACTGTTAAGCACTTTCAGCTGCATTTTGTGTATGAAAGGTGCTATACAAATAAAGTTATTATTATTATTATTATTATCATTATTATTATTATTATAGCCAACAACTTGACATGATTCCAAACCTTTGCAGGAATAGGAGGGTCAATATATGATTGCGAGACTTTTTGAGTTTGAAAAATTCTGAAAAAAAAAAAAAAAAAATCCCAATACATTATTATTTTTCCTTACAAAGTTTTCCTGAAAAATTGTGTTTTCAGTAATTGCCAAGCTCAGGCATAACTGATTTAAGATATTTATTCAAACTGAGATGTTATTTGGTCCGTAACATAGTTATGTTACGGTCAAAAACTGTAAAGTTTTAACTTTGAATAAATGTCAGATAAACAAATAAATACATATTTTTATAATAAACATAATGGCAACTTAGTTGACAGTATAGTGTCATAGTTGACAAAAGTAACATAGTTGATTGGACATGAAAAAGAATGATTTATTCATCAAATAACATAATCATGAACTATAATAAATATTATTTTATGTTAGCAAACTGCATATTCCATCTCTTAGTGTGTTTAATTAAGACCTTTTGATAACATCGTGACATACAGACTCAGACTTTACATGGATCACTTGCAAGTTTATTAACTCATACAGACATTGTAAACTTAAACAGTGATCCTAACCTACAAAAAACCAACAACAAAGGTATGAAAAATTGCTCACACAAAAAATGCACTGTGTAAAAAACATTCACCAAAATAGTGCTCTATTCTGTCAAAACATTTAACAAAATAAGTGTGCTGCATTGGATCAACATTTGAAAACAAAATAGTGCAAACAATTGTATCCTAATTGTATGATCCCTCTCCATTTCTGCCGGCCTTTTGCCAAGTATGCCTCCCTTTTTGCAGGGTCGACATCTCGCCATGCACGGTAACGGTGCTGCTTTTCTGCAGCAGATAATCGTGGCATTTGCCTGAAAAACAAGTTTCTTTTTTTTAATATTTATGGAAAACAGTCTTTTTATTTACTGTGCAGTTAGAATATTAAATGAACTCCTGAAAACTACAAGAACATATCATGTTTGTCAACCATGTTACCCCTAGTCCTCTAGGTTACCTTTACAGGGTAACATAGTTGACGGGTATCATAGTTTTCAGGCCAAAAATCAACATGGCTGCCTATAACCAAACACCACATGGCATTTTTACAGAAAGATTCTTCTAAATATTATATATACAATTGAGTAAAATTGTAATTCAAAGTTTTTTATTAGGATATTGTAGTAACACTGTTGACATGCGATAAATCCACACTTGACTCACACATTACTTTATGTTAAATAATTAAGAAAGAGGAGAAAGAACATACCTTGGAGTCTTGCCCGTCTTTTCTTCAGGAGGAAATGACATCATGTGGAGCAGGTCATGTGATTTGGAATTAATACACTTCCTTGAGAGGTGTTGTTGTAATGGGTAACTTAGTTGAAAGTGATTTCTCGGACACTGATACAATTTATTTTCCATATAAAATTTGATATATTGCCAAAAAGAAATATCTGTCATGATTATCTCAACTTAATAAAAAGAACACAATCAAAACAATTTTTGAACAAGCTCATTTTATTATTGTTTAGCTAATTAGAAGGTGGTTGTTATTAAATTCGGATGGTTATTTAGTTGACATTCTAGCATTATCATTTGTCATTTTTTGTTAAAAAGTGATTATTTCCATAATAAATAATTATGGAATTTGTAAAGACATGATCATAATGAACATAAAATCATTAGTTTTTTTTTACTTTAAAAAAAATGCATGCAAGATATATCCCATGGACTTCAAAAGTCCCTAAATTATATATTGACCCGGCTACGGGTAAAACAGTGAACACATTTTATTTATTAACTAAGTAAGCCATTCTGAAAACAATGCATCACACACCTACCTTTCTGAAGAAAGGGTGCCCTGCGCAAGAGGTGCCACGAAAGGTGGACTTCAAATGCGGAAGGTATCTGCCTGCATATAGCCTACAGTCGAACTCAAGCCACGCCTACAGGTTACGCGGCTGTCAAATTAAATGTTCCTATTGTTTGTCATATTTATGTTCTGACGTGTGACGCAATTGACCGTTTCCCGAACGGACTCCATTCAAGTTTCATTGAAGAATGTTGTTAGACTCGCAGCTGTGGAGGGCGTGCCTGTTACTGGAAGAGTGCGTGTCTGACATTCAGCTTGTTTGGCCAGACCAACCAACCAACGCAGTGATCACTGTCTGTCATGCACTGTCTCTCATAGGCTCTGTTTACAGCTGACATTAACATGCACTCTGGTTGATCTACTTTAATTATTATATCATGACTCTATCGAAAGTGGTCTAGGTGCAACATGGAAATCTCGCGGGACTGAGACGCCGTTTTGAGAGACTCCGTTTTTTATATTCTAAGTTGTAAAATATAGCCTAAATGGCAATCCTCCTTCAGACAACAGATAAGCATCATGTAATAATCACTTCCACAAAAAGGTGGGGCAATTTAAAAAATATATTGGGATGAATGTGGTTTTGAAAATGTAGTATGATAATAAAATCATTTGAATGTTTTAGAAATTATAAGATTAAACCAGTAATGATGACGCAAAGACATAAGTACCTACGCTGGGGGTCAAACATACAGCGCTTTTTCAAAATGGAGAAGCGGGCGCTCAGTGGATCAGCTAAACGAAAACAAAGGAAAGAAAAAAAAGCCAAAGATGCCGCTATGGTGAAGCAAATTCCTTCCATCTCAACATTTTTCACCAGAAAAGTGAGGCAAGATGATGGTACTCATAGCAGCGGTGCCAGAATGACCCAGCCGCCTTAACAGTTTGTCACTCATGGCCATAGAGGCCGAACTGGTCCGAGAGTTGGACTTTGATGACCTTACCGAGGACTTTTCCTCGAAGGAAGGCCAGGAAAATGCCAGTGGTTTAGGTGAGTAGTTTCACTGTGGATTTGTGTGGTCGTAGCTGTGGCTCTTTACTGATGTTCATTCATGTTGCCTTTATTACTTTCACGATTAGTTTTAGGTGGTTATATTTTAATCAAGGTGTGTTTTACTCCATAATACTGCAAGGGCTGGCTATTTGAGCTTGCTGTCTCTCCCATAATATGTATATTGTCCTGTACATGGCAGGTGCCAAACATAACAGACCTAAAATGACAGTAATTTTGTGTGGTTGTGTGTTGCCCGGAGTTGTTATGTGCGTAATGGGAAGACCACCTTTTTGCGCGCACTGTTTGCGCGTGTAGGCAGGGGCCTGTGGCGAGTTTGTGTCCAGGGCCCGTGGTCATGATAATCCATCTGTGGGGCCGAGGAGTTCTACAGGTTCTACCTGTAAGTTCTATAATTAAGTTCCAAGCACTTTTCTTCATGTCTGTCAAGGTTCTCAGTCATCCAGGTCATGGTAATTCGAAGGTTAATCCAAAAGGGCAACTGAACTTGGTTGAAGTTCTTGAAGACAATTTAAAGACCAAAACTGTTTAAGTCAGTCAATGCCTCTCATCCGAAAAGCTTCTTCAGTTTTAAACTGACTATAGACGGAGCTAGAAATATAAGTCAAGGTCATGCTGATAGTGTAATCAAGGGAGTGAGCAGTTGACCAACAGCTTCAAAATCACTTTTCTTCTCAATACGTACTACTGACAAGAAATCAAGAAACACCTCGGTGTGAAAAATGTGTGCTTCAAAAATATATTCTTCTTGTATCAGGGCAGATTATAATGATAGCCGAGAGGCTCTAAAAGCGGTTTAAAGACCAAAACTGTTAAACTCAGTCAATCTAGTTTTTTTCTTGATTTCACACAAAAAAACTGATGAAACAAGGGATAAGTAAACAAATCAAGTTAGACACAGTGGATAGATGGTACATGGACCTCCTGCTACTTTTTAAAGCTTGTGATTTTTAGAAAAAAGTGTTTATATGAATAAGACATTATAAAGTGAGCCTTCACTTATCCTTATATCTGATGCATGCAGTGGTTACTGACAGTACATGCACATGGTGAAAAAAGTCAGTCAAATGAAATGGTGAAAAGGAGTGATTTTGGCCTGTTAAGTTTCCATTCAGTTTGAATGGAAAAACTATGGAAACTGACATTAGAGGTAATTGTGTTTATAACAGTACATACTTTCTAATTCTTAAAATATATCTTTATTTTCAGTTTAAAAAGTGCTTTAAATTATTTTCTGATGTTGGTTAAGAGACGAGCAGCAGCGTTTTGCACAAGTTGAAGGCGACTAAGAGAAGACTGGGAGATGCCAACGTAAAGTGCATTGCAGTAGTCTAATCTTGAACTGATTAGAGCATGGATGGCTTTCTCAAGGTCGTGACGGCTTAAAAACATTTTTACTTTGGCTAGAGACGTAGCTGGAAAAAACTGGTCCTGACAACATTGTCGATTTGTTTGTTAAGCTTCAGTTGTCTGTCGAAAACCACAGTTGGACTGAGCTTTGAAAACAAGGTGCCAAAGCCAGCTGTCACAGTATCCCCAAACATAATACATTCCGTCTTATCATCGTTTAAATTAAGAAAATTTTGGGCCAACCACTGCTTAATATCAGCAATGCAGGCAAACAAAGAACTTTGTGCACTGTCACTGTTAGGCTTCACTGGCAGATAGATTTGTAGATCATCTGCCTAACAATGAAAAGAAAGGTTGTGCCTAGCTATAATTGACCCAAGTGGCAACATATATAATGAAAAGAGAATAGGGCCAAGAATAGAACCTTGTGGGACCCCACAGGAGAGAGGAGCACTGGAAGAGGTCACCAAGTCACCAACCATAACAGAGAAGGTTCTACTGGACAAGTAAGATGTAAACCACTTCAGAGCAGTGCCGTATTTCTTTGTATCCAGCTGTTAACAATAAAGTACTTCCAGCCAAGACTTCCTTTTCCGTCAGCTTCATTGTTTACAGAATTATTAGCAACTTGAGAAGCAAGAATCATGTTGGGGTTAAGATTCAACATCACTGAGACTGCCCGCCTGAGTAGTGTGTGGCAGTTGCGGAACTTTGTGATTTACCTGTAGCTATACAACCAAAGCCTTCTGATTGGTATTGGTCACTACTCTGTGACTACAAATGCACTACAGATGGAAACCAGAACACTGTGTAAAAGGGGCCATTGCTTCACTGTACAAAAATACTGCTTTCATGTTTTCAATTTCAAGTTTGATAAATTTGCTTTATTGGTATGATTATATTCAAGTATAGTTTTACCAAAGCAGGTTGCACAAAGCACACAATGTTCGTATAAAAACAGTGGTGCATTTTTAGTTGCAGAGATTTGACCAATCACAAATCAGCAGGCTTTGGTTATACACAGGCTTTAATTAATCAATCAAATTTTATTTGCATAGTGCCAAATCATAACCAAAGTTATCTCAAGACACTTTACAAAAAGAGCAGGTCTAGACCATACTCTTTTGCAAGATTTTGCCATAACTGTTAAAAGTACTGTTTAGAGTAAAGTAAAAACTTTTGATGCATGTTGTGCCCCATTTCTTTTTTCTAAATCAACATTATGGCTGGATGGTTTGAGGTGGACAGACTGAAGATACTGTGCAGTAAGTTTGATGTAACCAGCAGCCTGAAGCTTCTAAACATTTCTGTGTAATTGGGCCAACATTTTGTTGCATGTACGACTGATTTGTCATGAATTTTCAAAGCTTGTCCATTAAGACAATTATTCAAAAATGCCATTTAAGGACATTTGGCACAGTCCAGAGCCCTGTACCGCTGATTTTGCACTCAGCAATTTAATTTCAGAGTTAACTCTGGGCTTTAAAGGTGATTCCCTTCTGACAGGGATACATTAACATAGGCTGCACACCTAACCTGCTCTGGAGTAGGGTATGTTTAGGATAAGAGATCAAATAAACGTTGTCTTGATCCCGAATTTAAGTCTGGATAGTGAGGGGAATGTTCCGGAATGGCAAAACACTTTTCTGGATGATTTTTTATATCAAAGGTAGTTATTTCAGATATTTATTTGTGCTTTAATGATTAATGATATCATCCTGCAACAAAAAAAGCACTGAAGCCTTGTACATGTTGTACTTATGAAATACAAAAGTAAGCCTTCTTACCACTTTGATTTGATTTGATTTTTTAATTCCATAAGTCAGTTAGACACCACCCAGGCGGCAGCAGAAAGAATAGGTCTAAAACATCATAAGCATACATCTGAGCAGCTGATTAATTTAACTGAATACACAAATGAAATAATAGTCAGATCTTTCGTGTACTAATCTGCCAATACTTAAAGCCTGGATTATGTAAAAATATTCTTTATACTTGTTTAATACTGTTGCCGTTTGCTCTAAGTTTGTAAAATAGGACGCTCTGCTGACAGTAGACCTGTGCAGGTTTTGGATCTGTCATGTGCTGTAATGAACCCCCTTATTTTGTGAATGCATTAAATATGGAAACCCTGGGTGACTTACTGAGATGAACATCATAGTCATTT
Source organism: Semicossyphus pulcher (assembly GCF_022749685.1). Classification (NCBI taxonomy): domain Eukaryota; kingdom Metazoa; phylum Chordata; class Actinopteri; order Labriformes; family Labridae; genus Semicossyphus; species Semicossyphus pulcher. Next base: position 22,774,044 of record NW_027211692.1, read on the forward strand.
GACCACTTAGCGTGATGTCTTTTGTTAGGGTTAGTGAAGGAAAGTAACCAGAAGTTATCCCTATGTTGAACTCGCTTTGTGGTACAGGCACAGTTCTATTTTTAGTTTGGTCGAGTTTTTGATATGTGTCGAGTCTGATTTCCTAGGTGAAAGAAGTGCAAGAAGAAGAAGAGGAACATTTGAAAAAACAATTACAAAAAAATTACAATAAATGGTGCATTTGTATATTGGTGCAAAGGTAGTTTAGTGCAATGCTGATAAAGCTAAGGCTGTAAGAAGTTTGGTCTGCATCTGGGCATCATTGTTGAAGTAAACGTCTGTAGTTAGAACCTCAGAGACCCAGAGCATCTTCCTGCACTCTGCAACCCAAGAGTGCATTTCCAGCTTCCACGCACTCTTTCACACATGATGCTGGGAAAAAAAAGAATCAATCAGAAGAATCTGAATGTGGTCAAACAGCTGATTTTGATCATCAACAATAACAACAACAACATTTTTTATTTTGTAATTACCATTCTGTGCACGGAGCCATGACACAGCCTTTATAGCCAGAAGCTCCCACTCTTCCTGAGCATCCATCTTGACACCATGAAGCCAGATCAGAGACAGAATGGTGGCCCATACCTCCTGGTTCACCTAATTCACCAAATAAAGAACATAAAAAAGAATTGAAGCAAAAATGAAAGGAAACTATAACTTGATGGTCTTGAACAACATAATAATGGTTACTAAATCGGTGGCAGCAACGGAGGTAGAGAAAGGCTTGAGTACCATTAGTATCTTAGTTCCAGACTTTCAAATTTGTGTGAGATGTGTATTTTGTTTGACTAGTCACCTTTTTCTTTATTTTGTTGATTCGGTTACATATGTTTTAGAAGCTTTGCTTGTTCGATAAACCATGGAAACCTGTTATATAAAACTGTTTTATATCTAAGTTTCATTTCTAAGTTCGTTATTGATTGGAATAATTTATTATTGACAGTAACACACCACCGATGCAGGCTTTAGCTTTTCCACCTCTTCGCTGGTCTTTCCCAGGGCTGCAGCCAGAGCTGGAACTAGGTCCCAGCAGCCAGACGCCTTCTGAAGGGAGACCAACTGAAGCAAAGGGTCCTTGGGAGGCTGACTTGCTGAGGAGATTACTGACAAGAAAATCAAAAAGAAAAAAATCTCAATTTATTGCTTCCAATATGTAATGTGGTTTTCTTCAGCTTTTTTGATAATGAATGGGAATTAAGTACTAATAATTCTGGTATACTGCTAAAACAAGACAACAAGTGTGATGAACAGATTTTATTTGTTCTGTCTTGTCTTTAATAGTTATCAACAGAAAAAAACCGATAGCCATGCATGCATCTCAGTCTGGTGTAATTGCAAATTTCATGCCTATCCATACAATAAATGTAAACAGATGTGTCTTAAAGATATAATCTCAAAGATTTTCATTTAAATAAATGTCATTTAAATAAGTCACTATCGCTGAATGAGGTGACACAATGGTGATTGAGCCTATGGTATTATTATGGACTGGTTGTCCGTGGCAACATTTGCGGAAAAAATCACAAGTGGCGCCCAGTTAGTGACGCGTTTTCCATCACCGAGCAGTGGTTGGTCTGCCAGAGAGGGTAGGCGGAGCTAAGCAGCAGCATTTTTCCGGTCTCTGCAAGTGTTCGGTAAACGGTAAGCTACTGTGGCTGAACAAAAAAAAAAAAAAGATTGATCACGCCAGATAAATAGACAGACTTGAAAAATAAAATCCGAAGAAAAAGAAACAAATTTGACGCTCAGATGAGGGCAAACTGTCTAAAAAGGAAAGCGACCGTCAGCGAGGAAAATCAAGAGTAACATCAAGGGAAGCCAGCCGTACACATCTGGTTAGTTGGGACATATGCACCCACAATTATCGCCATAAGGTGCCGCCAAATAGAACGGAACTAAGAACTTCGAGATTATATCTTTGAGTAGCCTCTTTAATACTCACCTTATACTCAAACTACATTTTATTCTAAAGCAGTTTTCCACTAAGAAATTTCTATTGTAAACCAAAGAAGGAAAAAACTTCAGCACATTACACAAAGAAAACAACAGTAAAAAAACTTAAATAGTAGCAACCAATTCTCAGTGTAAAACAGTTTGATACAAAAACAATGACTTAACTTAATAACAGAAAGAAAATGATTTCATTTATTTAACTCTGGATTATAAAATGTAATGCAAACATTAAGTAATTAATCATTTATATATTGTACCATAACTTACTCTTAATTATAAAGTTAATCAGATCATAGCAACAACTCATCATTTTCTGTGGCTGTGGACGCAAGTACAGAGCAGCAGCATCAGTCAGCAGACATCCCTTACCTTTTTCCTGATGTCTCCCCATAATTTTTGTCTTAAATTTGGCCAATCAGTCCGGGGCTGAGCGAGGCTCAACCTAACACTAGTGAACACCTGTCAATTATGGACTTTACAGTAAGCTGTTCAAAGGGCTCTCCCGTCTCTTCATCGATCTGTGCATATGGTTGAGGTCCGTCAGTGTGCGCACACTTGAGAGTGCAGCACCGCACAGCAGAGAGCGGGGCTGCCGACAGCTTCCCTCCACAGTCAGACACAAAACAAGAGCATACTGCACGGATCTGCGAAACTTCATGGGTGAGTTTGCGCTTGAATATCATCTGGGCAATGTGTTTTGTGAATCGGACCTTGAGACGAGTAAATTACCCCCTATGTTTACCAACTGTTCTGTTTGAAAGAACGAACATAACAAACAAGCAGGCTTCTCGTGCAGACCTATGTAAACTTGCCCTCGCTGGGCCGTTACTTTCAGAGAGAGAGGCGCAATGCAGACTGGGTGTTGTAGGAATGTAAAATGGGTGAAACCACAAGCTGTTTGTACAACTTTCTCCACAGCTAAGGCCAGTTTAAAATATGATTACTTCTATTGATTGCAGAGAACACCAGCTTTGACAGTGGCTTTTTCCGGGGGTGAATTTGTACTTTAACTTAATAACAGAAAGAAAATTATTTCATGAATTTAAATCTGGATTTATATAAAATGTGGTAAAAACCCCTAAGTAATTAATAATTTATATTTTGTACCATAACTTACTCTTAACTATAAAGTTAATCAGACCATAGCAACAACTGATCAATTTCTGTGGCTGTGGAGGCAAGTACAGAACAGAAGCATCAGTCAGCAGAGATCACTTACCTTTTTTCTGACATCTCCCCTTCATTTGTCCCCTGATGTTGGATCTGGCTTTTAATACAGCTGTTGAGAGTAAACAGCCTGATATACCTTAAACTAATAATAGCAGACAAAATTATAATCATATTGTCATCAAAAACATACAAATTGGGCATTTTGGTAAAATATTTCTTTATTATGATAACTTGTAGATATTCACACTACCACTACAATATGGTATAATTAAAGAGATACACTGATGTGTACTCAAATCCTTGCATCAGTCCAAGCTTTTATGCTCTATCCATAGCATGAGGGAGCAGCATGGATAGTGGAAATTTACTCTTAACTTCTAAACAAAAGAGGAGCATGAGGAAAGGACTTGCAAATGACCTAGGATAATAATCCTATTAAAATACATGAAAAAACCCAAGGGCGGTAGTACATAGACCTATACGGTAGGGCCACATACCTGAACGCAGACAAACAGGTACTAGCTTTTACACATGTAGCCTATGCCAAAGATTTATCAAAGCATATCAAAAGCAAAACAACTGCTACTGCACATTTAGAGGTGAATTCACAAAGGGATTGCGCGGTTTTTGCCCCCGCAGAACCTGTAGAAATGACACAAAAAGACTCTACTTAGTTCTCAAAGCACACGCAGAGGGTTGAGTGCACCCCAAAATGCGCTGCAGAGCAAACAGCATCTCTGGGCTCCAGTGCTGTTTGCGGTTATTTAAATGAGTCATTTTGCATATTCTGGGCAAATTTGGCTCCTTTCTATGTAAATGAGCCATGTGGCAAAAAAAGCTCCTCATTCACAAACACCAGTGCTAACAGCACAGCGCAGTTAGAGTGAAAATATGACCGTCTGTAGAGAGCTGGTGGTAACTGCAGCACAGTATTATGAGGGCTGTCACACTTTGAGTTTCCAGTGATCATGATGACAATTCCTCCTTTTGTGTGATCAAAAGATGTATTGACTGTAAAAACAATCTGTTAATGATATATTGTCATTATTATTATAATTGGTAGACCAATCAGTCCAGGGCTGTGCGAGGCTCAACCCCGGCACATGGGCATACTTTGTCCACGTGTGTGTGGATGGTCTGTAGCCCTTAGACATGATGGGGATTATTATATGGACGAGCTGCTGTTGCAAGCTCATTTAAAAAATGATGCTGCGTTATAGACGATTAAACCAGTAAACACCTTTCAAGTCTGGACTTTACAATAATCTGTTAAAAGAGCTGCCTCCTCCCTGCTCATCATTGATCTGTACAGTTGAGGTCCATTAGTGTGCGCTCAACTAATGCCTGAGAGCACTGCACAGCAGAGAGTTGAGGTGCAGACTGCTTCTGTCCACAATCAGACACAAAACAAGAGCAGACTGCACGGATCTACAAAACTCATCAGTGCAATTTGCTTTGTGAATCAGACCCTGAGATGTACCAGATAGCAGGTGCAAATGATGTGCAATTTATAGAGCTATCAGTGGCCCCAATTCATTCTTAGCGTTTTACCCCAAAGTATTTCAAATTTAAGCTGCAAAAAATAAAATAAGAAAGAAACACATACATATATAATGTGTGTTCCAAATGCATTCAGCTTTTTACTTACTTGGCATGGGTGGAGAAGCTTTCCCGAGGCATCTAGCTAAAACCCCGTAAGAAGTCAAGATATACAATGAGAGTTATGAAACAAGAAATATCAACTAAACTTACCCATTATGCATTATACTTACCACTGAAACTGTCAGCACTAAGACTACAGGCCATTAACACTGTGAGGATAAAAGAGCTTATTGTAATTACTCATGACATTCTAAAATGCTAAATGCTATCTCTTATCTCCAAATCAAATGCAATTATGAGACTGATTGTTAGATTTGTAAATGATGACATATTATTAATGTTAAAGCAGCACATCTTCATGTTTCTCTACACTACCATTCATGGTAACTTACACTACCCCTTAAATAGAGGACTTTGAAACACTCACTGGGTGTTGGAACATTTCTGCGCACCAGAGGTCCTTGAATCACTTCACCGTCGCCTTTTTTGACAGCAATGAAGGCAGTGAAGGCACTGCTCACACCTGATTGCACACTGACCTCCACCACTTTCTTCTTCACACTTTCATCTTGCTGTCCTCTGGGCTCTCTCTCCTCCATCTCCAGAGAGCGAATCAGAGCCCGAGCAGCCAACCTGTGAACTGTTAATCTGAAGACGGTAAAGAGATGTCAAAACATTTGTAAAAAAATTTGAAATATTACAATTAACCCATTATTTAAATTCCATCAATCTTTTTTCTGTACCACCTTTTGGGATTATATAGAGCTGAGCCCTCATATCTAGCACATATTATTGTGAGAATGGTGCAAAGCATTTTTTTTTTTTTTTTTTTTACAGCTTATTAGTACTAGTATTAGTACAATGATGGTGAAAACATCTTTGAATTATTTGGGGATGCTTTAAATTTTTTATGTGAATAAATAATTACATAATACACTTTGTAAACTGCCCAATCATGTTGTAAATGTAAAAGAGCAACTGGAATAATAATGTATTCCAAGAATGCATGTTTAAGGTGGAAAAGAGGCTGTGACACATTCATGAATTAATAATTAAGCGCAGTATTAAACAATGCAACACTTATACAGAGACGACAGAATATTTGGGTGAATTTTTCCAGTAATATAAAAGAAACTGTGCTGGTAATCAAGATCTTGACTGTTTCTAGTTTGTGGGGCTCAGCAACAAGTCGGTTTGAATGAATATACAAACATTTTAAATATAAAAAAAAGCTAAACAGCCCTATAACAGCTGTTTAAAAGTGGAGAGAAGTAACATTAAGAAGATTGCAGGCAGTAGTTTGTGTTTGTGTGTGTTGATTAATACTTATGAAGCCTTCTTGATTTCATTTGAATATAATGAAAAGAGGGTTAACACAATTTCACAGTTTTCACTAGCTTGCTTAATGTTTTATGTAACTCCCGGTTCTTTTAAAAAACACAATTGAAATCTCCTGTATTTTTAGTTGGGTTTTTTTTCATCTGAATAATAAAATGAAAACTCATTCACTACTTTGTGTGTGTCAGCCACAGAGCAGACACTTACTGCTACTTAATACTTTCCACACTTGTGTAGTAGTGTGATGTTTATCAATGTCTGCTACTCTGTTGATAAAATCAAACTCAACATTTTTATTGTCAAGAAAATAAATGTTTTACCCAGTGTCCCCTGCAGGTTTGAGACTGAATTGCAGCTGGTTCTGAGAGAGACGACCTGCCAGGCTGTACTTCACTGTCACACAGCCCTCTGCATCCTCTGAAGTCTGATAACAGTAACAGTTTAATAAACCATATTAGAGAGAGAATTGTAATGGCTTCAAACCATAGTGCTTACATTTCGTAATCATTTCAGAATCATCAAGTGCTGCTTCTACCTGTCCAGTGAGCTTGGCATAAACCAGCGACCTTTGACCCTGGAAAAGTGCTGTGATTGGTGGAGAGAGGACAGTAGCAGACACATTCTTCGGCATATCCCATGTGACTGAGATGTCCACCACAGCTGGTTGCAGAGCATATCGCAGTGACTGCATCACCTGGTGAAGAAAAATCAGTTATAAACGGATTTTACCTAGTCATTCACCTGGAACCACAAAAACAATTCAACACAATCTTTTATTGTATAGTTTAACTTGACAGCTTTTCAATGTGTATTGTTTAACTTACTTTGGGTTGCATCCTGTCAGTCCCTGTGATGAACTGAGCATGACCTCCTCCTTCCTTGGCCAACCCATTGATAAGAGCAGAGCTGGCCCCTTCCCCAATCCCAAAGGAGAAACATCTACAACACAGCAGTTTTGTTTTAACAAAAACAGCAGGAGAGCATGGAACATATTCTTTTCAATTGTGTGGGTGTTTCTATACTTTTTATGGTCACCTGTGGGAATGAGAATTCTTCTTTACCAGATCTATAACTTGTTTGGTGTTTCCCACTTCTCCGTCAGTAAAGACAAATAGCTAGGGAAGAGAGTTTACATGTCACTAAAAGTAACATAACATCACACCCAGAAGCATGCAGCTTTTGTTTAAAGTCCTTAATTTGTTCTCTGAAGACTGTGTTAGATGCTGTAACAATCACACAAGTGCTTTAAATGGTAAAGTGTAAAAACAAGGTGTGGTAAGAATGAACTCATGTGTTACTTGTCTAGGTTGATTGTGAATGCAGGGCTGGCTGTAAATATGTTTAAGGGGCTCAAGGATCTCTGTTCCTCCTAGATTAGCCTCCATCTCTCCAACTTTCTTCAAAGCCTCTTCCATGGTCTTTTGGCTGTACTCCACACTCTTACTGCAGTCAAGTCAACAAATGAACATTTTATCACAGCACACAAAAGCATAGAAGAATTAACACCAAATAGGAAAAAGTTTGTCAAGGTTGTGACTTACGGGAAGATGTGTTCATAGGATGACCCAAAGCTATAAATGTTGAAATAGCAGCCCATTGGTAAGCTCTTCAACAGGAGCAGGAGAGTATCCTGAAGAGAAAAGAAAAAGAATGATGACAGCCACTGTGTGAGAGGGACACTTCAAAGGATTTTATGGCAGAATTTACACATAAATACCCTTGCGCTGCTAATGCGACTCTGATGATCCTTGCTGTTGTTAATGCGTGAGTCCATACTTCCAGATCGATCTAATAAACACACAAACTCTCCACATGAGGCGACTGAAGACATCAAAGCCTGGGGGAACTCAGGGTACAGACTCAGCATCACCACTGGATCACCCATCACAGTGCCTGAGACACATAAAACAATTTTAGCATTTGAACACATCAGCTGGAGGATAAGAATAACAAACTTTGCATATGCAAAAAGGACCTTCCCTAATTTGAACTAACCGGATTTGGCAGAGGCCTGTCCTGCCTCCACCACAGCAGTGGGCTGGTGGGCATCCTTGTAATAAATCAGCAGTTCAACATCTCTGTCAAACTTGTGTCCTGAAGCCAGCTTGATCTAGAATATATTAAACACACTTAGAAACATAAAACAAATGATATCTCTTGTTCTCAGTATAGAGGAACAATCACACACAGGAGTAACATTAGCACTCTACCTACCGTGGCTTGGGTTTGCTCTGTGTTGAGGTACTGGAGAGGGTCAAGGGTACAGTTGGACTCTATTTTAGACACTGGACGACAAGTGGTCACACAGGCCAGGAAAGACAGACTGTAGGGCACCAGAGAGGCTGGTAATGAGGTAACTTGGACGTTGCCACCTCCACTAATTCCACTTCCTGTGAACAGGTTAGAAATGCAAAAGTTAAAGAGCAATAAATTACATTCAAGCAGCAAGGAAAAAGTAGAATTTTAGAATAAGAAGTAGTTACAGTTAATTAAGAAAAACAAGAGTAAGAGTCTACAGTCAGGCTTGCATCTTTACTGGTATTAGCTTACTTAGGCACAGATGAGCTTTCACCCAAATGCTAATGTAGCATGTTAACATGCTCATAATAGCGACACTAACAAGCAGACATTAAGCAGGAATAATGTTTCCCATTTTAAACATAGTCTGAATGTTTTTAACAATAGTAGTGCAATGTGTTAATATGCTAACTTTGGTAATATGTAAATGAGGATGATGAGAATGTCCATAGTTTTTCAGGTAATTTCTCAGGAAAAAAGGACCAAGTACCAGTTAATAATAAATCATCCTGATGAGGATGTTTGGACTAAAGACAACAAATAATGGATGTAGCCACCCGAGACACCACCCATTGGTTTCTAGACTGTGTGTCTGAAACCTCAAGTTCGGCTCCAGGTCGCCGCCACATTGGTTTCCATATTAGAACTTGAAGGTGGTGCTAGAGAGGGTCAAGGGGTTGACAAACACCAGGTTATGATGCTAAACTGTCTTGTCATTAACCGGTGGCAATAACATTAGCTAGTGAATGAGCTAGTTTACCCTTGTGCTTACCCTTGCCACTCGCTCACCCAAATCTCCGATAAGAGAGTGGCGGCTGAACGACATGACTCCTGTAACTTAAAAATATCCCTTTTTCTCACTACTGTCCACTGTAATCTCTCCAGGGAAAAGCCCACAACAAACCTGACTTCTTTGCGCTGGCTGACAAATATATGAATGTATGATAAACACTAAATGAGCTAGACAGGTAAGGCAAGTGCAACATACCTGCTACTTAGTGCTGAAATATAAATACAATAATTCTAGAATTTCACGAACCAAAAAAGCTTGAGCAGGACTTCTTGGACAACCACTTACTGTCATAAAGCAAACAGAAAGACCTATATTGTCCAATGTTGTACAGAGTTCACCTCAGATAGTTCAGAATTGAACAGAACTGAATTAGCTGAGGTGACAACTAGCAGTATCCATCTCGAAGTGACTCACGCACCTAATTATGCATAACTTTAAGGCTTCATATAATAAAAATGGGTGAGTTATAAAAAGATAAATCACCCCCTGTACATTTCATGAATAAAAAATGAGCTATAGAGACCAAAATGTTTTTTGTACCCAGCTGTAAAGATGTTTATTTTTACTGTAAAGTTGGGCATTTTTATAGCTTAATAGCTGGAGTGGTTATTAAAGCCACTGAATCAAGTGTAAACGCAAGCAACTGCACTTTTTGGCACCGCATTGGCTTCGATTCTACGCCCCAGAGGTTATCTTTTGGTTTGGACCAAACCCACTGACTGACATTTCTATAAAGGGTCACGATATGTATTCTTGTCCATCATTTCACTGTTTTGTTGATCAATAGATAGTGGCATAGACTGTAAGAAGAAGAATGCTAGCAAGAAACATGAATCTAAATAGTGCAGGATTCTTTTTTCTCTTAACAAATGTTTTGTGAGAAGAAAAGACAATATCACATGTATTATATCTCAAGGATACACTCCATGTGTTTGGTCAGAAACACTGAATGCAAACAAAGTTTAAAAGTTCCTGACATGTATTTGCTGGTTTTCCTACCCTGAGGTTGGTACCGAGGGTTGAGCACAGCAGGAAGACAAAACCTCAGCCCGTCATCAGCCTGCACACTCAGCTCAGTGACATACTCCAGCCTGATTGAGGCACTCTCTCCTGGTGGAAGACTACCTACACTTAGAGAGAATATATCTGGACTCTGGGCACTCTCCTCCAAAAGGAAGGCTTGCTGACCGGAGCTCAAAGCATCATCATACTCCTCACGAGCCTGGAGCACAGATTACACAAGTAGGTTTAACAGTGTTTACTGTGTTTTACTGCAAGGTCCATTGTATTTGCTAATCCATACTGTGTAGCTCACCTTCTGTTTCTCCTTCACCTCAGCTTCAATCACTGTCTGTCCAATCTTAGCACTGAAATGACAGACAGCAGCATCTCCGGGCAGAGGGAAAACGAAAACAGCCTCTATAGGTTTGTCTTCCTTGTTCTCGTAGTTCAGAGTGGAGGCCACTGTAGCCACATGGTCCCTCACCTCCAGCTCCACCTCCACGCTCTTCAGAGGAACTGACCAAAATAGAGAAGGGAACCCCAATGCTCACTGTTTTTGTTGTGATGATTTTAATCAGTGGTTAATATACAAAATATGGTGCCTTAATAGATAGCTAGATTTGAACCATAAAGATATTTGGAAAATTCCCTTCCTAATGCACAGCACACACAAGCCAATATCTTTACACCCACAGTCTTTCTAGCACATGTACAGACATAAACAGCAAGCACTAATACATTAAAAACAGAAGGAAACAAAACATATACGGACAGAATTAACTTCCAAGAGATAATAATGATAATGTTCCTTCAATATTTTTCAAGGCTGTTTTTAATAACTACAATATAAGGAAAACTGTACATTAAGTAAGGAGATCAACATTATGTAAAGCTGAAACATAATATATATTAGAAATGCTTTCAAAGAGCTCTCTACCTGGTTCCTTATTCATAGTAAGCAGACCACAGCAGTTCACCATCATGCCTTTTAACAGGTTACTCTGTCGATTACACTGTCAAGGAAGCTTGTTGCTGTTAAAAAATGTAAAAGGAAAAAAACTGGGTATTAAGTCATGCTGACAAGTTAAGGCAAAGCATCCATCTGACATATGCAACTTCTCCTTAAACAATCCTCTTCTAAATCTAATTAGATGCAATCAATTACAATATGATTTTCAAAAGATGATTAATCCCTTTTTAAATCAATCACAGTATTGCATTTGTGAGCTTGGAAATTATTATATGTTTGATGACAAATGCTGCTGCCACCACCACAAACGAAATGTATAGTGTTTACTTATTTCTGTAGCTAGCTGCTAGTTGTGTTGTTTATAGCCACAAAATTCAGGAATATTGACAAAGAAACATTGATCTGTAAAGATGGCAGATATAAGCTAAGGACAGTAACACTGAATCAAAATCTGTATAAAAAAGGAATACTAATACACAGTCAAAAACCAGGTGATTCAGGTGTCTCTGGTGGTACCCACGTTGTTCTGCGGTACGCGTATAGGCCTATACTAAGCATTACCGTAAGCTTGATCTCTATTTCCAGATTCTACATAGAAATGTAAAATCTGTAGCAGTGACATGGATTTCTGGGACGTCAATTCAAGTGTTCTGGTTTCTGTCTGTAGTAGTCACGAAAGCCATTGAGATTTCCCGACTTCCTCGAATGCAACAGAAATGATCGACTTCTGTTTCACAAACAAGCATTATAAAAGTAGTTTTCTTCTTCTCTTGAGGACAGACATGACAAAGCTTGCAGTTTTACTTTTTACAAATATCCATTATGATGTTGAAATTTCGGCAAAAGGTAAGACCCATTAATTTAAGCCAATCACAAGAAAAACGGGTTCTTTTTCTGTATACACTGCAGCACACGGAAAAGGATGTCGTTTATCACTACCTGCCAGCTACATGCCCCGGCATGTTCACAGGTGTGCCCAGAGGCTATATCATCAGCTAGACTATAGCCAATGGGATCCGAGATTGGCGTAAGAGAGTCGTAGAATTGATTTCAAAATAAAATCACCGGCCCCATGAACCTGGTTTCACATACTTTCAATTAATCAGTCAGCAGCCAACAATAAATACATACATAAATTAATAAGGGTATTACATTTCTAAATTAAACCCTGTGTTCCCTCTTAATGCTGATTAGAATAAAAATTAAATATCCGAGCTTAAGTGGAAGACTTACATCGACTGTTGTGAAGAAGGCCCAGAAGAAATTGTTATTCCTATGCACCCCGCCCTTATGTCCTACTATTACAGATAGTTCTCTGATCTGTGATGTACACTATATATTCTTGAATATCGTAGTTGTGCAATATAAATTTAAGTAGATGAGGTATGCAACACTTACAAATACATTTACAACTTCTATATCACTGATGCTAAAAAATGTCTGGGTGTAGCTGCTGTTTAAATGTTTCTTCCTGATCAACCATCACTCCTTCCCATCAAGCTGTCTCCTCTCTTCAGAATGTCCTGTCAGAAGAAATAAATTAATCCTTGATTTTGCAACCATAGTAATGGTTGTAAAATCAATGATTTATTTATTATTATTATTTGCAACACTAAACGCCTTCATTGTATTTGATTGAAGACGATAATTCAACTAAATTCATCATTGATGAGTATTGATTGATTATAGAGATAGTATTGATTTTAAAACTTATTTGGTGTCTCTAGCTTAAAGACACCATGTTGTTGTTGACACTATGTTTTTTTGAATCACATTTTTTTTTACTTAAACCCCATTGATAATTATAGGGACGACCAACCCCATACACTGTGACTAATAACCCCGTGATGAGGTTGGTTGTCTCAATGTGTCAGAGTGACTTTGATGGGTAATAACTTAAAATAATTTACAAGAATGAAAGGGATATCCATTTTAAGGCAAAACTTTACGCTTATGTCTAATTTTCGAATGACCACTGTTAGATGTAGCAATTGATCATCTACGAGAGTAAAAAGGTGTGACAACTAACCCCGGTCTCCCCTATTTGAATGTGAAACCACGTTCACGGGACCTGGTGCTTACATATATGGTTACCGCAAAATAACGTGCGGGCTAGTTTGACCGTGTTTTTTGAAGCGGAGGCTGGCCTGACTGCAGTACTTGTATCTGTATTTTGATGTCCAGAAGTGTATGTTGTGTGTTTACTCTTTTCTGTACTCAATATCCCTCGTCTATCCCTCCTGGGAGAGGGATCCACCCTAGCTCTAGAAGGCGGATCCTTCTTCTTCTTCTTTCGGTGGGAATTTTTCTTTATTGACAAACGTTCTAAGGTAGTAATAGTTTGTATGCTCTAAAGACTGTAAAGCCGTCTTGGGCAAGCTTTAGAGCTATGATTATAGCCTTTCCTATAGCCAACAACTTAAAATTTACTTGACTTGACATGATTCCAAACCTTTGCAGGAATAGGCTACGGGTAAGACAGTAAATACATTTTATTTATTAACTAAGTCAGCCATTCTGAAAACAATGCATCACACACCTACCTTTCTGAAGAAAGGGTGCACTGCGCAAGAGGTGCCAAGAAAAGTGGACTTCAAATGCGGAAGGTATCTGCCTGCATATATCCTACAGTCGAACTCAAGCCACGCCTACAGGTTACGCGGCTGTCAAATTAAATGTTCCTGTTGTTTGACAGGCGTCTGACGTGTGACGACGATTGTTGTTTCCCGAACGGACCCCATTCACGTTTCATTGAAGAGTTTTGTTAGACTCGCAGCTGTGGAGGGCGTGCCTGTGAATGGAAGAGTGCGTGCCTGACACTCCGCTTGTTTGGCCAGACCAGTGATTCTCAAACTATGGGGCGCGCCCCCCCTGGGGGGCACTGCGGCATGATAGGGGGGGGGGGGGGCGTCACCGCTCCTGTGTGTTTTTTTTGTTTGGAAAATGTAGCAGGCGGAACTATGTTTTGACGTCGGACAACCCGCACTCATTTTCGGGTGGCACAGTACACAAGCACGTTGCCCTGGTGCTTTCCATGACAGATTTCACATTCAGACACACACAGAGAAAAAGTCTAGCATTGCCAATGGACAAATATATTACAGGGACGAAAACAAAAACAGCTGACGCGTCAGATACCAACAAGACGACGTCGGCCGACGTTAACGCTGACCAACCGCCAAAAACCAAGAAGCCAAGAAAATGACGACGCTGATCTTGCTCTTGGATTTACAGCGAATGTCGTAGGAGATGAAGAGAGACCTCTCTGTGTTTTATGTCTGAAAAGTCTGGCAGCTGCAGCAAAAATCTGTTTGTTGTTTTTCTAAGCTCTAAGATTGAACTTTATTGTTATTGTTCTGAAAAAGTTATTGCACATTTTATTATATTTCTATTTGAAAAAGTCTGATGGAGCAATTGTAATATATATATATATATATATATATATATATATATATACATATTGCACAGCAAATCACTCAGACAAAAGTGAAAATAATGACTTTCTTTCAATAAAAGTTAAACTTGACCCATTTGTGACAATTTTGTTGGGGCGAAGAGAGCTGGAAGTTTTTCTTTCTCCAAAGGGGGGCATGACAGAAAAAGTTTGAGAACCACTGGGCCAGACCAACCAACCAACGCAGTGATCACTCTCTGTCATGCACTGTCTCTCATAGGCTCTGTTTACAGCTGACATTAACATGCACTCTGGTTGATCTACTTTAATTATTATGTCATGACTTTATCGAAAGTGGACAAGGTGCAGCATGGAAATCACGCGGGACAGAGACGCAGTCTTGAGAGACTGACGTTTTTTATATTCTAAGTTGTAAAATATAGCCTAAATGGCAATCCTCCTTCAAACAACAGATAAGCATCATGTTATAATCACTTTCACAAAAAGGTGGAGCCGAAGAGTTCTACAGGGGCTACCTCTAAGTTCTATAATTAAGTTCCAAGCACTTTTCTTCATGTCTGTAAAGGTTCTCAGTCATCCAGGTCATGGTAATTTGAAACTTAATCCAAAAGGGCAACTGAACTTGGTTGTTCTTGAAGACGATTTAAAGACGATTTAAAGACCAAAACTGTTTAAGTCAGTCAATGCCTCTCATCCGAAAAGCTTCTTCAGTTTTAAACTGACTATAGACGGAGCTAGAAATATAAGTCTAGGTCATGGTGATAGTGTAATCAAGGGAGTGAGCAGTTGACCAACAGCTTCAAAATCACTTTTCTTCTCAATACGTACTACTGACAAGAAATCAAGAAACACCTCGGTGTGAAAAATGTGTGCTTCAAAAATATATTCTTCTTGTATCAGGGCAGATTATAATGAAAGCCGAGAGGCTCTAAAAGCGGTTTGAAGACCAAAACTGTTAAACTCAGTCAATCTAGTTTTTTTCTTGATTTCACACAAAAAAACTGATGAAACAAGGGATAAGGAAAAAAATCAAGTTAGACACAGTGGATAGATGGTACATGGACCTCCTGCTACTTTTTAAAGCTTGTGATTTTTAGAAAAAAGTGTTTATATGAATAAGACATTATAAAGTGAGCCTTCACTTGTCCTTAGATCTGATGCATGCAGTGGTTACTGACAGTACATGCACATGGTGAAAAAAAGTCAGTCAAATGAAATGGTGAAAAGGAGTGATTTTGGCCTGTTAAGTTTCCATTCAGTTTGAATGGAAAAACTATGGAAACTGACATTCGAGGTAATTATGTTTATAAACAGTACATACTTTCTAATTCTTAAAATATATATTTATTTTCAGTTTACAAAGTGCTTTAAATAATTTTCTCCAAACCGGCATGGTCCAGCAAATTGTGTGCACACAAATACATTCTGCAGAGGGGGAATCTAAAGCAAAATAGCTTAGCCTCTGACAGTATTAGTAGTCTACAGTAAAAAGCCAACCGAACACACACAAAAAAGATCATATTAGTCCCCCCCCTTTGAGCTGTTGCTTAGTGTAAAGTCCTTAAGCATAAATGTAAGTCGCAGTTGTGACAGCATCTTCTACAACTGTGATGTAACGCCACATTTTGTGACCATGGGAGTGTGTTTGTATTTTGACCTGGGCACTTCCAACAGAAGTTGGTTAGACGACCTCAAAGCTCTACCAGGCGCACGAACGGTCAAAAGCTCAGATAAATAAGATGGAGCAAGGCCATTAAGAGCTTTAAAGACAAACATTAAATGTTAAAAATCAATTCTATAATGGACAGGAAGCCAATGAAGGGAGTTAAGAACAGGAGTGATGTGCTTTTCGTCTGTTAGTGTTGGTTAAGAGACGAGCAGCAGCGTTTTGCACAAGTTGAAGGCGACTAAGAGAAGACTGGGAGATGCCAACATAAAGTGCATTGCAGTAGTCTAATCTTGAACTGATTAGAGCATGGATGGCTTTCTCAAGGTCGAGACGGCTATAAACATTTTTACTTCGGCTAGGAGACGTAGCTGGAAAAAACTAGTTCTGACAACATTGTCGATTTGTTTGTTAAGCTCCAGTTGTCTGTCGAAAACCACTCCCAGATTTCTGACAGTTGGACTGAGCTTTGAAAACAAGGTGCCAAAGCCAGCTGTCACAGTATCCCCAAACATAATACATTCCGTCTTATCATCGTTTAAATTAAGAAAATTTTGGGCCAACCACTACTTAATATCAGCAATACAGGCAAACAAAGAACTTTGTGTCACTGTTAGGCTTCACTGGCAGATAGATTTGTAGATCATCTGCCTAACAATGAAAAGAAAGGTTGTGCCTAGCTATAATCGACCCAAGTGGCAACATATATAATGAAAAGAGAATAGGGCCAAGAATAGAACCTTGTGGGACCCCACAGCAGAGAGGAGCACTGGAAGAGGACAAGTCACCAACCATAACAGAGAAGGTTCTACTGGACAAGGAAGATGTAAACCACTTCAGAGCAGTGCCGTATTTCTTTGTATCCAGCTGTTAACAATAAAGTACTTCCAGCCAAGACTTCCTTTTCTGTCAGCTTCATTGTTTACAGAACTATTAGCAACTTGAGAAGCAAGAATCATGTTGGGGTTAAGATTCAACATCACTGAGACTATGGCAAGCCGTTTTAACATTTAATCGAACCACGCTCCTATCTGTAATTACATTTTAGATAGCCATAATAGCATTTCTCCTAGTCAAAATTGTATTCTCACTAGTCAGAATGGTAATTAAAGATACCCGCAATAACATTCTTACTAGTAGAAATTGTATTTCAAGATATCTACAACTTTGATTGTACTAGTCAAAACTAAATTTAAGATATCTAAAAATCCTTAAAAAGTATAAGTGGCCGTTTTAACATTTAATAGCTAGACTGGATATGTATTGCAGATATCTGTAATTCAATTCCTCCTAGTCAAAAAGAACATTTCAGATATCCACAATGACATTCTTCCTATCCACAATTGTCATTTCAGATATCCACAACGCCATTCTTCCTAGGACAAATGACGTCACTTTTGCCATTCATGTGTATTGGGCTTTCAATTTCAGATATCCACAATTACATTCTGGATATCTAGAATGAACATTCTGGATATCTGCAATAGAATTCTTACTAGGAAAAACTCCCATTTCAGATATCTTCAATCCAATTGTTACTAGTCATAATTTTCATTTCATAAAATGGTGTCCTGTCTACCCGTCAACAGATATCAACAATACTTTTATGGATATCTGCAATTGTATTGTTTCTAGTCATAATCCTAATCGTAGATATCTGAAATTACATTTTTACTAGTCATAATACGAATTGTGGATATCCATAATGACATTTTTACTAGTCACAATGCATTTTGGATATTCAAAATTACATTCTGGATATCTGGAATAGTTTGTCATTTTGGATATCTGAAATGAAAATTATGACTAGTAACAATTGGATTGAAGATATCTGAAATGGGAGTTTTTCCTAATAAGAATTCTATTGCAGATATCCAGAATGTTCATTCTAGATATCCAGAATGTAATTGTGGATATCTGAAATTGAAAGCCCAATACACATGAATGGCAAAAGTGACGTCATTTGTCCTAGGAAGAATGGCGTTGTGGATATCTGAAATGACAATTGTGGATAGGAAGAATGTCATTGTGGATATCTGAAATGTTCTTTTTGACTAGGAGGAATTGAATTACAGATATCTGCAATACATATCCAGTCTAGCTATTAAATGTTAAAACGGCTTGCCATATGAGACTGCCCGCCTGAGTAGTGTGTGGCAGTTGCGGAACTTTGTGATTTACCTGTAGCTATACAATCAAAGCCTTCTGATTGGTTTGGTCACTACTCTGCGACTACAAATGCACTACAGATGGAAACCAGAACACTGTGTAAAAGGGGCCATTGCTTCACTGTACAAAAACACTACTTTCATGTTTTCAATTTCAAGTTTGATAAATTTGCTTTATTGGTATGATTATATTCAAGTATAGTTTTACCAAAGCAGGTTGCACAAAGTTCACAATGTAAGTATAAAAACAGTGGTGCATTTTTAGTTGCAGAGATTTAACCAATCACAAATCAGCAGGCTTTGGTTATACACAGGAAAAACGGTCCGTCTGACAAAGATGTACCTTTTTATAAATCTCTATAGACAAACATCTGCATGCAAGTGCAGCTAAAAATCTGTTCTTCTCAACTCCAACTCCATTCTCACTTTTCAAAATGGTAGTTGGACTGTTAATAATGCAGTGCACGGAAAAGGAAGTCTTGACTGGAAGGCTTTAATTAATCAATCAAATTGTATTTGTATAGTGCCAAATCATAACCAAAGTTATCTCAAGACACTTTACAAAAAGAGCAGGTCTAGACCGTACTCTTTAGCAAGATTTTGCCATAGCTGTTAATTGTACTGTTTAGAGTAAAGTAAAAACTTTTGATGCATGTCTGAAGCATCTAAACATTTCTGTGTAATTGGGCTCTGGGCTTTAAAGGGGATTCCCTTCTTGCAGGGATACATTAACATAGGCTGCACACCTAAACTGCTCTGGAGTAGGGTATGTTTAGGATAAGAGATCAAATCAAAGTTGTCTTGATCCCGGATCTAAGTCTGTGGATAGTGAGGGGAGTGTTCAGGAACGGCAAAACACTTTTCTGGATGATTTTTCAAATCAAAGATATTTATTTCAGATATTTATTTGTGCTTTAATGTATCATCCTGCAACAAAGACTGATAAAAGCACTGAAGCCTTGAACAAGTTGTACTTATAAGATACAAAAGTAAGCCTTCTTACCACTTTGATTTTATAATATTTTTTAATTCCATGAGTCCGTTAGACACCACCCGGGCGGCAGCAGAAAGAATAGGTCTAAAACTGTCTTACACACCATAAGCATACATCTGAGCAACTTATTAATTTAATGGAATACCCAGATGAAATAATAGTCAGATCTTTCATGTACTAATCTACCAACACTTAAAGCCTGGATTCATTTTTTAAAGTTCTTTATACTTAGGATAGGATGCTCTGCTGACAGTAGATTTGCATGTTTTGGATCTGTCATGTGGTGTAATCAACCCCCTTATTTTGTGAATGCATTAAATACAGAAACCCTGGGTGACTTACTGAGATGATCATCATAGTCATGTGACCACTTAGCGTGATGTCTTTTTTTACTGTTAGTGAAGAAAGGTAGACAGAAGTTATCCCTATGTTGAACTCGCTTTTTAGTACAGGCACAGTTCTATTTTTAGTTTGGTTAAGTTTTTGATATGTGTCGAGTCTGATTTCCTAGGAGAAAGGAGTGCAAGAAGAAGAAGAGGAACATTTGAAAAAACAAGAAAAAAAAAAATTTCAGTCTGCATCTGTGCATCATTGTTGAAGTTAACGTCTGTAGTGAGAACCTCAGAGACCCAGAGCATCTTCCTGCACTTTGCAACCCAAGAGTGCATTTCCAGCTTCCACGCACTCTTTCACACATGATGCTGGAAAAAAAAGAATCAATCAGAAGACTGAATGTGGTCAAATAGCTGATTTTGATCAGCAACACTTTTTATTTTGTTATTACCATTCTGTGCACGGAGCCATGACACAGCCTTTATAGCCAGAAGCTCCCACTCTTCCTGATCATCCATCTTGACACCATGAAGCCAGATCAGAGACAGAATGGTGGCCCATACTTCCTGGTTCACCTAATTCACCAAATCAGGGAAAAGAACAAAAAAAGGCATAAGAAAATTGAAGCAAAAATGAAAGGAAACTAAACTTGATGGTCTTGAACAACATAATAATGCTTACTAAATCGGTGGCAGCAACGGAGGTAGAGAAGGGCTTGAGTACCATTAGTATCTTAGTTCCTGATTTCCAAATTTTTGTGAGATGTGTATTTTGTTTGTCACCATTTCCAATTGTTTTGTAGGTTTGATTACATATGTTTTAGAAGCTATGCTCGTTTGATAAAACCATATAAACCTGTGTCATATCTAAGTTTAATTTCTAAGTTCCTTATTTATTGGAATTATTTATTATTGACAGTAACACACCACCGATGCAGGCTTTAGCTTTTCCACCTCTTCGCTGGTCTTTCCCAGGGCTGCAGCCAGAGCTGGAACTAGGTCCCAGCAGCCAGACGCCTTCTGGAGGGAGACCAACTGAAGCAAAAGGTCCTTGGGAGGCTGACTTGGTGAGGAGATTTCTGACAAGAAAATCAAAAGGAAAAAAAATCTTTGTGGATACTTATTTACATTTGGATCACTCTCTGTGTGTCCATTTGTATCTGTTTGACACTGAGCAGATATAATTCTGGTAAAAATATTTGAGAGAATATGTGAATCACTGTTTTGCAGTTTTAGATGCCACTTTATATATTCACTTTGTTTATTGCTTCCAATATGTAATGTGGTTTTCTTTAGCTTCTTTGATAATGAATGGGAATTAAATACTGATAATTCCAGTATACTGCTAAAACAAGACAAAAAGTGTGATGAACAGATTTTATTTGTTCTGTCTTGTCTTTAATAGTTATCAACAAAAAAAAAAACAATAGCCATGTTAGCATCTCTGTCCGGTATAATTGAAAATTTCATGCCTATCCGTACAATAAATGTAAACAGATGTGTCTTAAAGATATAATCTCAAAGATTTTCATTTAAATAAATGTCTGTTAAGTCACTATCGCTGAATGAGGTAAAACAATGGTGATTGAGCCTATGGCCCACTGATGAAAGCCTTTGCATGAGTGCACCCCAAAATGCGCTGCAGAGCAAACAGCGTCTGTGTGCTCCAGACCGTTTGCGAGTATTTCAATGAGTCATGTTAAGCAAACATTCGGGTTATTCGGTGCAAATTTGTCTCTTTTTCTATGCCTCGTTGCAAAAAGCACCTAGTTCACAAATTCCAGCACTAACAGCAGGTGGTGGGAGCTGCGGTGCAGTATTATACGGGCTGTCAGGCTCAGTTTCCAGTGTTTCCAGTGATAATGACTACAATTCCACCGTCTGTGTGATCAAAAATTGTATTTGTCTGTAAAAACAATCTGTTAATAATATAATAATATTGTGTAATAATTGTATATTATTAATTATATTGTCATTATTATTCTAATTGGGAGACCAATCAGTCCGGGGCTGAGCAAGGCTCAACCTAATACTAGTGAACACCTGTCAAGTATGGACTTTACAGTAAGCTGTTCAAAGAGCTGCCCCCTCCTCTCCCGTCTCTTCATCGATCTGTGCATGTGGTTGAGGTCCGTCAGTGTGCGCGCACTTGAGAGTGCAGCACTGCACAGCAGAGAGCGGGGCTGCCGACAGCTTCTCTCCACAGTCAGACACAAAACAAGAGCAAACAGCACGGATCTACAAAACTTCATGGGCGAGTTTGTGCTTGAATATCATCTGGGCGATGTGTTTTGTGAATCAGACCCTGAGATGGACCAGATAGCAGGTGCAAATGATGCGCAATTTATAGAGCTATCAGTGGCCCCAATTCATTCTTAGTGTATTCCCCCAAAGTAATTCAAATGTAAGCTGCAAAAAATAAAGAAAGAAAGAAACACATACATATATAATGTGTGTTCCAAATGCATTCAGCTTTTTACTTACTTGGCATGGGGAGAGAACAAGCTTTCGTGAAGCATCTAGCTCGTGGAGCCATAGCACGGGCCCTTCGTACTTTGAGATTAGGAAAAACCCCGTAAGAAGTCAAGATATACAATGAGAGTTATGAAACAAGAAATATCAACTAAACTTAAACAATATGCATTATACTTACCACAACTGCCTTTCACAGGAGCAGCACAGCCCCTTAACACTGTTAGAGTAAAAGAGCTTATTGTAATTACTCATGACATTCTAAAATGCTAAATGCTATCTCTTATCTCCAAATCAAATGCAATTATGAGACTGATTGTTAGATTTGTAAAATATGAATTAAAGCAGTACATCTTCACGTTTCTCTACACTACCATTCATGGTAACTTACACTACCCCTTAAATAGAGGACATTGAAACGCTCACTGGGTGTTGGAACATTTCTGCGCACCAGAGGTCCTTGAATCACTTCACCGTCGCCTTTTTTGACAGCAATGAAGGCAGTGAAGGCACTGCTCACACCTGATTGCACACTGACCTCCACCACCTTCTTCTTCACACTTTCATCTTGCTGTTCTCTGGGCTCTCTCTCCTCCATCTCCAGAGAGCGAATCAGAGCCCGAGCAGCCAACCTGTGAACTGTTAATCTGAAGACGGTAAAGAGATGTCGAAAAATTTGTATACGGATTTGAAATATTACAATTAATCCATTATTTAAATTCCATCAATCTTTTTTCTGTTGTTGTTGTTGTTGTTTTTTTACAGCACAACAGTATAATGATGGTGAAAACATCTTTGAATTATTTGGGGATGCTTTAAATTTAGATAAGTGAATAAATAATTACATAACAATACTTCACTTTGTAAACTGCCCAATCATGTTGTAAATGTAAAAGAGAAACTGGAATAATAATGTATTCCAAGAATGTTTAAGGTGGAAAAGAGGCTGTAACAAATTCATGAATTAATAATTAAGCGCAGTATTAAACAATGCAAACACTTGGGTGAATTTTTACAGTAATATAAAAGAAACTGTGCTGGTAATCAAGATCTTGACTGTTTCTAGTTTGTGGGGTTCAGCAACAGGTCTGCTTTGATTAATAAATACAAAAATTTTAAATATAAAAAAACACTAAACAGCCCTATAACAGCTGTTTAAAAGTAGAGAGAAGTAACATTAAGAAGATTGCAGGCAGTAGTTTGTGTTTGTGTGTGTTGATTAATACTAATGAAGCCTCTTTGATTTTATTAGAAAATAATTCAAAGAGGGTTAACACAACTGGACAGTTTTCACTAGCTTGCTTAATGTTTTGTGTAACTCCTAGTTCTTTTAAAAAAAAACACAGTTGAAGTTTCCTGTCTTTATTTGTATGTATTTATTTTCAGAATGATGATATGTTAACTCATTCTCTACTTTGTGTGTGTGTGTCAGCCACAGAGCAGACACTTACTGCTACTTATACTTTACACACTTATGTAGTAGTGGGATGTTTATCAATACCTGCTACTCTGTTGTTTTAATCAAACTCAACATTTTTATTGTCAAGAAAAAGAATAATGTTTTACCCAGTGTCCCCTGCAGGTTTGAGCCTGAATTGCAGCTGGTTCTGAGAGGGACGACCTGCCAGGCTGTACTTCACTGTCACACAGCCCTCTGCGTCCTCTGAAGTCTGATAACAGTAACAGTTTAATAAACCATATTAGAGAGAGAAAGAGAAAAAGAGAGCAATGATTGAAATGGCTTCAAACCATAGTGCTTACATTTCGTAATAAATCATTAAGCGCTGGTTCTACCTGTCCAGTGAGCTTGGCATAAACTAGCGACCTTTGACCCTGGAAAAGTGCTGTGATTGGTGGAGAGAGGACAGTAGCAGACACATTCTTCGGCAAATCCCATGTGACTGAGATGTCCACCACAGCTGGTTGCAGAGCATACCGCAGTGACTGCATCACCTGGTGAAGAAAAATCAGTCATAAACAGATTTAACTTACTCACTCACCTGGAACCACAAAACTTTCAACACAATCTTTTATTGTATAGTTTAACTTGACAGCTTTTCAATGTGTATTGTTTAACTTACTTTGGGTTGCATCCTGTCAGTCCCTGTGATGAACTGAGCATGACCTCCTCCTTCCTTGGCCAACCCATTGATAAGAGCAGAGCTGGCCCCTTCCCCAATCCCAAAGGAGAAACATCTACAACACAGCAGTTTAGTTTTTAACAAAAACAGCAGGAGAGCATGGAACATATCCTTTGTGTGGGTGTTTCTACACCTTTTATGGTCACCTGTGGGAATGAGAATTCTTCTTTACCAGATCTATAACTTGTTCGGTGTTTCCCACTTCTCCGTCAGTAAAGACAAATAGCTAGGGAAGAGAGTTAACATGTCACTAAAAGTAACATAAAAAACAATAATCTGCTATAATCCTCCTAAACATTTTCTATCTAATCCACCAGGTGGCAATTTCCCATGTTCTAACTGTGCCCAATGTAGTGCTATGATTAGAGGTGACGTCTTTCTCCATCCCCATACTGGTAAGAAGTTTAATATCAAGAACAGAATCTCATGTAAAACTAAACATGTGGTTTACCTCTTAAAATGCCCCTGTGGGCTAGCCTATGTAGGTAAAACTAAACATGAGTTAAAAACAAGGATTTCTGAACATAAAAGCAACATAAGGAACAAAGATGAAAAATCTCCGGTGGCCAGACATTTCAATGCAGCAGGCCATGATGTCTGTTCTCTCAAATTTCAGGGCATCGAAAAGGTTGATTCATTGAAAAGGGGTGGAGATTTGGACAGGTTTTTATTGCAGAGGGAAGCTTTTTGGATTCATTCTTTGCAAACTGAGAGCCCTAAAGGCCTAAATGAAGAACTGCTACTCAGTTGCTTCCAGTAATTAATATTTATGAGTCAGGGCATGCACCTTCATATTTCATATTATATATGCCTATTAAGATTGTGCAGCATAATGTAGTTGTGTTTATGTATGTGTGCATTGTACACATGTGTGTATATGTGGGTATAGGTATGTATATATATATATTTAGGTATTTATATGTGTATATATTTATATTTATATATATGAATCTAAAATAGGATTTGCTACTTGTTTAAGAAGTTTTATGATTTGCTGCAGAGTAAGTTTCCCTATGTAACCATATTTATTCTATGTATTCTATGTCTTTACATGTGGTATTGTTCTGTACCTTGTGCAGGATTTTGCACTTTTTTGGCAGGGACATGCAGCTCTTAATCTAATCATGTATACCAATTACTTTTTGCTACTTGTCCTTGTTAATATGGATTATTATAAGCACTGTGTTATATGTATAATGTATAAAATGTATTCTATGCAAATGGGCTGTTGAAATCTCCTAACTGACTGTCTGTAGAGGCAAATACATTTTTGTTTACATTTTCTGCCATGTATTTGGCTTAGTAAGGGATCTGTCCATGTTATTTGTAGAAAGTGAAACGTTGTCTTTGTATGGACACACTTCCCGCGTTCCTTCCTTCCTGCGGTGTGGTCCTTTCACTCATTTCATCTCACCTGGGCATATGTATCAATTCCTTTGTTCTCCTTAGTATGCTGAAGACGGCATAAGAGCCGAAACGCGTTCATCTGTGACCCACATTAAAGTCAGTGTTACTTGATCCTGTGAGTGCAGGAGCTTTTTGTTTTTTCTGGATTTCATTTTCTGCCGTGCACCCGAAATGATACTTTGTAACTTATTTTTGGAGTTGTGCGCGCTGCCACTGCTGTATCCAACTAAAAGTAACATAACATCACACCCAGAAGCATGCAGCTTTTGTTTAAAGTCCTTAATTTGTTCTCTGGCGGCTGTGTTAGATGCTATAACAATCACACAAGTGCTTTTAATAGTAAAGTATAAAAAACAAGGTGTGGTAAGAATGAACTCATGTGTTACTTGTGTAGGTTGATTGTGAATGCAGGGCTGGCTGTAAATATGTTTAAGGAGCTCAAGGATCTCTGTTCCTCCCAGATTAGCCTCCATCTCTCCAACTTTCTTCAAAGCCTCTTCCATGGTCTTTTGGCTGTACTCCACACTCTTACTGCAATCAAGTCAATAAATGAACATGTTATCACAGCACACAAAAGCATAGAAGAATTAACACCAAAAAGTAAAAGTTTGTCAAGGTTGTGACTTACGGGAAGATGTGTTAATAGGATGACCCAAAGCTATAAATGTTGAAATAGCAGCCCATTGGTAAGCTCTTCAACAGGAGCAGAAGGGTATCCTTAAGAGAACAGAAAAAAAATGATGACAGCCACTGTGTGAGAGGGACACTTCAAAGGATTTTATGGCAGAATTTACACATAAATACCCTGGCGCTGCTAATGCGACTCTGATGATCCTTGCTGTTGTTAATGCGTGAGTCCATACTTCCAGATCGATCTAATAAACACACAAACTCTCCACATGAGGCGACTGAAGACATCAAAGCCTGGGGGAACTCAGGGTACAGACTCAGCATCACTACTGGATCACCCATCACAGTGCCTGAGGCAAATAAAACAATTTTAGCATTTGAATACATCAGCTGAAGGATAAGAATCACAAACTTTGCATATGCAAAAAGGACCTTCCCTAATTTGAACTAACCAGGTTTGGCAAAGGCCTGTCCTGCCTCCACCACAGCAGAGGGCTGGTGGGCATCTTTGTAATAAATCAGCAGTTCAACATCTCTGTCAAACTTGTGTCCTGAAGCCAGCTTGATCTAGAATATATTAAACACACACAGAAACATAAAATAAATGATATCTCTTGTTCTCAGTATAGAAGAACAATCACACACAGAAGTAACATTAGCACTCCACCTACCGTGGCTTGGGTCTGCTCTGTGTTGAGGTACTCGAGAGGGTCAAGGGTACAGTTGGACTCTATTTTAGACACTGGACGAGAAGAGGTCACACGGGCCAGGAAAGACAGACTGTAGGGCACCAAAGAGGCTGGTAATGAGGTAACTTGGACGTTGCCACCTCCACTACCTCCACTTCCTGTGAACAGGTTAGAAATGCTAAAGTTAAAGAGCAATAAATTACATTTAACAGCAAGGAAAAAGTAGAATTTTAGAATAAGAAGTAGTTACAGTTTATTAAGAAAAACAAAAGTAAGAGTCTACAGTCACTTAGGCACAGCTTTCACCCAAATGCTAATGTAGCATGTTAACATGGTCATAATAGCAATGCTAACAAGCAGACATTTAGCAGGAATAATGTTTCCCATTTTAAACATAGTCTGATGTTTTTAACAATAGTGTAATGGGTTGATATGCTAACTTTAGTAATATGTAAATGAGGCTGTTGAGAATGTCCTTAATTTTTCAGGTAATTTCTCAGAAAAAAAGGACCAAGTACCAGTTAATAATAAATCATCCTGATGACGATGTTTGGACTAAAGACAACAAATGATGGACGTAGCCACCCAAGAGGCCACCCATTGGTTTCTAGACTGGGTGTCTGAGGCCTCAAGTTTGGCCACAGGTCCCCGCCACATTGGATTCCATATTAGAACTTAAAGGTGGTGCTAAGATTATACAGTATGGTATGAGGTCTAAGGTTAATGACATGGTACAATAGGCCATAAGGTGCAGAATAAAAGAGCGGAAGTAATAAAATGTTAAATTGCAATTATAGTATAATATAGTTTAGTGTAATATAAGTATAGCTTACTATGGTATGGCAACAATACTGTAATAATGTACATTATTTCCTGCAAGTTCTATAATTAAGGTCCAAGCACTTTTCACCTTTGTGAAGGATCTCAGTCATCCAGGTCATGGTAATTAGAAACTTGATCCAAAAGGGCAACTGGACTTGGTTGAAGTTCCTGAAGATGTTTCACCTCTCATCTGAAAAGCTTCTTTAGTTCTAAACTGACTAGTAGACAGATAGATTAGATATAAGTCTAGGTCATGTGTAATCAAGGGGGAGTTGTTAACATGAGCTGTTGACCAACAGCTTGGAAATCAATAAATTCTTCTCAATAAATATTACTCACAAGAAAAAAGAAACACCTCTGTGTGAAAAAGTGTGCTTCAAAAATATATTTCTATTGTATCGGGGCAGATAATAATGATGGCCTATGGGCTATAAAAGCGATTTGAAGACAAAAACTGGGAAAGTGTCAATCTAGTTTTTTACTACAAAAAAACTGATTGAAATTTGGGGCTAATGAAACCAAGCGTTGTTTTACAGGTTATTGCTAAGCAAAATGTATTTTTGCAAAATGACCTCTAAGCATTATGAGCTGATGGCATCAGGACCATGTATTGTTTGCATACACACCTCAGGCCCAACAATTGCAAAAGGATGCATCATCCAGCAATTTAGAAGTGGAATGGTGTTGATACAGTCTGAGAAAAGCAAAAAGGCATTCTTTCGAGAATGTAAATTAACTACTCTAATCAGCACCTTTATTTATTGATTTTGCTTAATGTGGGCTCTACACTCTCTTTTGACTATGAATTATATTGCTCCTACAACACACAACAAATAACAGTTGCTGTCCTTAAGAAAACATAAGTTTAGACTAATACAAATTTCTTGCTCAAACACCTTTTTGGTCTGCCGAGCAAGAGTACCTTTTAAAAGTTGATGTTGCAAAAAAAATCAACTACATGTAACTTCAGTCAGTTTGAGAAAGTATCAGCACAGAGATAAACTGGGTTACCACTCGTGTTCAGAGTTCAAAGAGTTTACAGGTGAAATAAACTTGATTTCAGACAATGTAAAACATTTCTTCAAAGCATTGTTTACCAATGGAAAATACCATCAAAGTGGTGTCATGTGCTATAAAAGTGAAGCTCATGAGAGTATATCCAGTTCCCTCTTTGCTAAAGCCATGGCTATACATTTCAATGTCACACAGGTCTTAAACCTGATGCTTCTTTTCTTTTCTCTTTTTTTTTTCTTGTTGGAAGAGACTATTTTGATGCTCAAGTTTTAATTTACAGATCTATGAGAAGATATCACAGAGAAAGAAAATGTTCCTCTACTTAACTGAACAAGAGAAAATATTTTGGTCTGGTCAAATAAAGTTTTTTATGTTTCATTTTCTTTCTGAGAAACATACCAGACCCAAAGCTGCAAGGAAGAGGTTGTAGTGTTTGCAGTTCTAAAAGCAGTGTTTTTTGGTCTTGTAAGTAAAAGAGAGAGTGATAGATGGAGGGCAGGGGGTTGGGAAAAGCCTGAGTTGATCACCCTGGCTGGTAATATATGCGGCTCTTTTGTGGGGAATCAATGCACCGTGCAATAATGGGGGTAAGGAGGTGCATAGGACTGTAGGGGAGCCATGACGAGATGTCTTCTGCCTCATGGTGTGCCCCCCTCGCTAACAAACGCACTCAAGAACACACAGTGTCAACCAGACTCTAAAGCAAAGTGCCTCGAGCATTCATATCGTGCTTGTTATTTTTCTTAAAGAGAAGCTTGCAAGAGACAAGAGCCCAAGGACAAACAAATACGAAGACTCAATAACTTTGTTACACTGACAGGAATTTGCTGTGATTCTGGGCCAAGTTTCTGCAGCTGACAGGTTGCGGTTAAGACTCTACCTTGTTATATGAAAGTACGTGCGTGCTGTTTTTTTTTTTATACCTATAGGACTCTGACGTCTCTGCTACATGCTGTGGTCTCTGCAAAGTCTAGACCAAAAAGTCTCCCAGGATGAACTAAGGTGAGAACATTTTTATTCTGTCTAGAAAGTAACATACAGACACAGCATAATCCATATATTTGCAGTTTCCTGGTAAAATGCAAACTATTAGTGAAAAATAAACACTAATGCTAACACTATTTGCTTTACAGTTGTATTTACAGTTGTATTGAAAAAAAAAATTGCTTGTACTTTTTTAGTTGTTCCTATTTCTCTGTGATGAAGGAGGAAGTCCGTGTGAAGCATACTGTACTTGCAAGCTTTTATTTGTCGACAAGGCTTCGTTACTTAAAGTGAACCACAATAAAACTGTGCTCTCAATTTAAGAGACAACGCCATTCATTTAAAACTGATTTCTAAATGGAGAGTCTAGCAGAGGGGTGGGAGCAGTAGTTTATAGGTCTTATGTATTGTTTCAGCCCCCCTCCCCTTGTGAAAGCACAGACTATGAGAACAAAACCAAAGTATTGTATCTGAATAAGGATGACAAGGAACAATAGGAGACTGTGTACAGCCTAGGCTGAGAAAAATGTGAGAGGTTTGGGAGGGGGGTAATGGAGTGGGAAATTACAGAAAAGGACACAGACTGATCAAATTAGCACAAAGCATTTCTTAACAATAGGGGTGGGTAAGAAGAAAGCACTTTTAGATGACAAAATCTTGAATCACTAAAAATTCAAAAACATTCACAAAAAAAGCTTAAAAGGTAAAAAATAATAATTAAAAGCTAAAAAAATAAAATAAAATGCTGCCCTTATCAGTATTTTATAAAAAATAATGCATCAAATTATGTTGCCTGTAATATCAAATCTACAGATAAATATCACCAAACTCTGTAGTTCCCCTCAGGTCTTTAGCATTTTATCATGTTTAAGCACATTGCTGTGCCACAGCTTTACAGTGCCTGTTCACAAAAATATAGTGAAAATGGCTGAGACAAAAGAAACTGGTAGAAAGGAAAGGAGACAGAAATAGCAAAAACAAACTGGAGCCAAACATTTGCTTTTGGTAGAGACTAAAATAGAACTAAAAGGAGATGTACGCTGACTTACATTTGTGAGGTATCCAGAAATAAAGCTCCAAATAAATGCTGTTTCTCTGTGTCTGCTGGAAATGTAAATGCTGTTTTTATCAACCATATCAACTTTACAATGTCATAATGTGAACATTGTTTTGTGTTTACAATTGGTGTCTCTGCTCATACATTGCTTAAAAAACAGTTAAAGCAGATTTGGATAAGTTAGTCTATTTCATGTACATCTCAAAGGATATTTAGAAAAGGAGACTTTTAGATGATGTACGCGATTACATTTAAATGTAAAAGTTGGCTCATGCTATCTGTCACACCAATCAAAAGCAGTGATTACAAGATGAAACTGACCATAGTGTTATTTTATTTAGGTAGGATGTGACCCACCCTAACCATCTTCAGGACATGATGACGCAGGTCAGAGGAAGAATAAGGGAAGAGATAATGAGACGGATGCACTGGTTTATTCTCACCCATCTTCTCCTCCTGGCTTTACCATGCACTGGCTTCCTCCCCAACTTTTGGTCTCGAGTGTTAACGTTGTCCTGGGACTCCCACACACACCAGTACATTACAGAGCAGGCCATTATCAATGTTACTATGGAGACTCTGGAGGGCATGAAAAAACACCAGGAAAACCATGTGGAGAAACAGGTGATCTGATTTCTGCAGTCAGTATACAAAAGAGTATATAATACCTACTGTGGTTTACAAAATCAATTTTACAGATACAGATGTCACTGAGGTCAGTGGTCAAGTGAGCCAGCAAAGGTTAATAAGGGCTTAACTTAACTTAAATAACAGTTCAGTTTCTGTATACTATAGGAAAAGCTCTTTTTCTGTGTCCATACTACATTGTCATATTTTAGCAGAATTACACCTCATTCCAATGATGGTAAAAATCCACCTGTATCCCTCACAGACGACACTGGGCCGTGGCTTCTGGAGAGCCGTGGGAGAGGTGGTGAATTCCAATGCAGCCATGGACTTCTTGAGCTCCACCAGGGCCGACCCAGTGTACCACTTTGATTCAGAGCGTGTGGACAGTGCCACAGGCATGTTACGTCAGTTTTGGGCTCAGATGCTGCTCTCAGTACGGGCCAAAGAGTACCAAAGTGCTCGTCACAGCTTGGGTCAGCTATTTCACTCCCTGCAGGTACACGGCAGCATTGTCATAAGACACATACAGCCAAAGAACAAATAAATATTGTGATATAACCATCACCCTGAATAATAATCTTGAAAATAAAATGCTTTGCAGAGAAAGCCTTCGGTGACCATATTACGAGATATAAGATTAGTATAAGATTATATGCTTCTTGGTATCAGCCTTTTGTAGACGCATTAATCCTAATAATCTTCTTGAGCAAAGTTTTGTCTTTAAACTTCTGTCACACCAGGACTTCTACAGCCACAGTAACTGGGTTGAGATGGGCCAGCACTTCATTTACCTCCACCTGCTGCAGCCAGATGAACCTGCCATACCGGTGGCTAAAGGTAATAAATATCTATACATTATTATTACACACCCCCCACTTTAATCAAGAATCAAGAACTGATTCCAGGGCTTGGAGGTGGGTCTTTTTTTTTTGCGTTATTAGTAGTGTGAGAGGTTTGGCTCCTGAAATACATATCAGTGGCATATTTAGATACAATTTTTAAAAAAGGTAAACAACAGATTAAGTATGACGATGGTGGTGGTTAAGAGTGGGGTTCCAAAGCAGTGTCCTCATTTTGGATCCTTGTGGCTAGAGGGTAGAAGCTGGCCTGGTGAACATGGTAAATGGACTGTACTTATATGCCACCGGGAGCAATTTGGGGTTCAATGTCTTGCCCAAGGACACTTCAACATGTGACTGTAGCAGTCAGGGATTGAACCCCCAACCTTCGGATTGAGAGGTGACTGACTCTACGACTGAGCTGTACCTTCTTTCCAACTGCAGCAGAGGAATAGGAAGTGTTTTGGGTGGTTGGGATCCTAATGATTCTCCAAACCGTATTCTTTCAGCGCCTAGTATAAATATCCTTAAGGCAAAGTACAGTACAGTCTATTGCTTGTGCAGCCAAACAAATTCCTCTATGCAAGTCCATGTTCTTGTCTTAAAAGATGGACAACATGACAGCTCCCTAAAAGTGAAGCCAAAAAATTTTGAGCGCCCCCTGCTGACTGGCTGCAGTTTAGATCATAAAGCCCACCTACTGCATGTAATAAGATGGGACATGAGCCAAACTGTAAAATCAAAATACACACCAAATACATTTTTCTAATATTATAGTTAGCTCTTATCATGCTAAGTGTTCATTTTTCTGACAAGTTTACTTTTAATTAGTTATTTGATGCTGTAAAAAAGATGATTTACAGCTCTGTTGACAAATACAGCTCCTGCAGCCGAACAAATACAATCACTACAGTCATTGAAGTTCCCATATCTGTAAATTGCTTCAGATCAACACAACGAAACTGTTCTGCTGTTAAATATACTGACGTGCAGGATCCTTGCTGTTAAATGTCTGTTTTGGTCAGTGACTACGGTGGCTCCACCCGCTGATCTTTGCACTGCGCAGCTCTGGCTCAAAAAAACGTCACCAGCGCAAGATGGCAGTGTCCACCTCGGGGGTATTTTGGCTTCAATTTTTACAATGAGAGTAGATGGAGACGTGTTGACCATCTACAGTCATTGGTCTAGACACTCTGGATGGTTCAGGAATTTAGTCAGTATTTAAGGTTCCCGGAATTTCGTCAACCGTTTGAGCTGTAACAGTCAGTATGCATTACCCATGTCCGGAATTGTAAGTGTAATCATCAGTCAGTGTCACCATACAGAGTATGTTGATATTAAGGGGTGCCTAGTTCCTTGTCTGCTTCTTCCCAAAGTCCTGGTTGTCCATTTTATTCAGCCAGGTCTTTTCATTGTTGCCTTTTATCAGGCCCACCACAGCTGTGTTGTGAGCAAACTTGATGATGGTGTGTGGAGTCCAGAGCAGCTGTGTCAAGGGACTACAGCGGGGGGGTCAGAAGAGCCTTGGGGTGCACCTGTGATAAAGACATGGGTGAATGAGGTGTTTCCACCCACTATCGTCACCTCTGCCCGTCATTCAGTCAACATGCACCCTGAAGTCAGGTCTTTTAGCTTCTTGATGAACCTGGAGGGAACTATGATGTGGTTCACTGACTTGCAGTTGGTAAGGAGCAGTCTCACGTAGCTCCTTTTCTTGTTCAGTTGTGAATGTTACTTTGCTATTCAAATCATACATGTTGTGATCTTATTATTTACACCTAACATTCAGGATAGTCATGTGAAATTATTTAGATGTGACTTATAGTTTTGTTGTTACTTAACTCCATGAGGATTAGGCAGTACTGACAGTGGTGAGCACCAAATCCTAATCTCTCCGAGGCTATCAGTAGGGCTACAGCCGGCCCTGCAGTCATTACAAACAAGTTCAACGAGGGTTGATGCAGCAGACAGTGTATGTGCGGTCTGTGCAGCAATGCGTTGCCCATGAGCGTGGGAATCAACTTTGAACTCAACTTGTTACAGTGATGCTTTTGTCACTATTCATTTTCTTGCAGAGGGAATGTGGACCAAATGCTGACATGCAGGCAAGGCAGGTTGACTTAAGACTGAGCAACTAGATGAGAGGTCAGTCATTTTTCAGTGGAGAGACAACTAGAACAAAAGTCAATGTGCATGTGACAGTTGCATGTGACAGTGTTCAGAGAGAGAGCAGCCAGCACACCAGTCTGGTTCTGCACAACCACACCTAGCAACATGTAAGCTACATTCTGGCCACTAAACATAACATAGAACCCCAAACCCTGACTATATATACAGTGTGGATGTTAATGACAAGTGAAAAACAGGTGTGCAGGAAGGTGGCTGATCAGGTGATTGACAAAAAAAATTATTGGCCCTTTTCAGTCTAATTATTGATTCAGCCAATAAATCTGTTTTGCTGCTTTTTATTTAATTTTTAATTTTAATTTTTTTTTTATTTGGCCTTTGCCTTTTTGGAGAGGACAGTGGATAGAGTTGGAAATGTGGGAGGAAAGAGTGGGTTGACCTTCAGCAAGGGTTCGAGGGTCGGGTGGAACCCAGGGCTGCTGCGTAGAGGGCTGTACCTCTATACATGGGTTGCCCGCTTTAACCCCTGAGCTAAAGTGACGCCCCAGTAAGTTTAGTCAGACATTCTTTCTGCTTCTTTATTTCTTTATTTCAGACCCAGGGGGATCTAAAATCACAAAACACAAAAAACAGACACAAAAGAGAAAAAATAAAAAAATAAAATACAAAACCTTCTACAATGTTCAATGTCTGACATACAGACAAGTTCGCCAGTGGTTCCACAGTCTGGAATAAAATCTGACACAACTGCGTACAGGGTTAGCCAGAACAGTGATTAAGTCGTTTTCTGACTCAGATGCCCTACACATAAATCTATACATCAGGCTACGTTAAATAGCAGGGCAGGTAGGTACCCCGACACTGACAAATATATGGCTTGCACTGGAGCTTCTTGAAGCTCTCAGCAGCAGCCTCATGCTGTCATTATAAGCCACTGTGAGTTTTCTAATGCTGCCTTGTTTATAACGACACCACAGGTAGGCAGTATACAAAGGTGTACAATACGCTCTAATACCCTTTATTGTGGCCTCTGACAAATTTTGAATGGATTTTAACTGTATGTCTAAGATTTAAAAATAAGGGTCAGGCTAAAATGTTCTGTATTTCCCCAGTACAGCTGCGTGAAAGTAGATTGCCAAGATCTTAAATTGCAAGAATGAAGGTCACCATGACTATGTGCAGTTATCTGTTCATCTAACATGTTTTATCTTTCCCATTAATACCATGGTATTGTACGGTATACTGTATGTATTATGCTACTACTTTAAAGACCAATACCATAGCAAAATGTAACGCAATTGAATGCATAGTTCCATATGATACTACAAGACAGTGATACCATTACAGAATCCTTGTTATCATTGCTTAATCGTGCCTTGGCCTTTTATATGTAGCACAGACAGTAAAAAGTTTTTATACACAGTTTGGTCGTATTGGGGCGATTATTTACATACCTATTATTTTTCATGTACCATGGTCAATCTAAAAACACCATTACATTGAAGGATAACTGTGCCTGCCTGTGACCTTAGAGTTACTTGACTCTAACTCCATTATATTACTTTTATAACTCACTTTATGTCAAAATGTAGGCAGTCCCTCTATCACACAGAAAAAAAAATTATTATGTCAAATAGTTGTTGAAAGCTGTACCAAATAGTTTCTTACAACTTGGTTCATAATGTCACATTTTAAATGTGTGAACTTAATATAGAATAAAAGGCCTTCAGTCCTCAAACCAAACCAAAGGTAACAGCAAAGTATTTTTCTTTCAAATAAAAGTAGACTGCTGGAGTAAGAATTTGTAGCTTTAGGATATCATAAAAATAATAGACTAAACCCTCTTCCTTTATATCCACAGACAACACTCCTACCTGTATGGAGTGCTTCAGTGTAACCTGTCGAGACAACCTCCTGCCAAGACTAACAAAAACACAGCAAGACTCCCAGCTGCTCACCACTGGCTACTTCAGCACTTTCCCTCACAAACCTCAGGGTGTGTCAATGTAACATCAGCCACTGACAACTGTAATCCTTTCAAAATGCAATGAAAAAAATAACATTTTTATTATATTTTATTAATATAAAGTTGAAATGGCTTTTTACTTTTCAGGAAAATGTAGTCATGGAGGTATTCTGGACAGTAGCCGCTTGAGAGGGGCCAAAGGGGGCATAAACAAGGACAGCACCTCACCTATCTTCTCCCCTCACCATTACCTCCATGTGAAAGCTGCCACTTTAGCTACCGAGGCTACCTTGAGTGTACTGAGAGACCTCAGAGACACTGTGGGCCACAAAACCTTCCTAAGGTAAGTTGTGACTGTAGGTTGAGGTTGTATTTTCTGAAGGAGAAAAAACAGTATGCCCTAATTGTTAAATATCTTATCTTATAACGTGTGATTCCTAAGTAAATGAATCATGAATATGTTATCTTAATATTTGTAGCTGTTGATTGAATATTCCTTTGACAGGCTCTTCAGTGTGAAGCAGGTTCCTGCATTGGTGTTTGTCATGGACACCACAGGAAGCATGTTTGAGGAGATCACTGCTGCTCGCCTCCGAGCCCACTCCATCATCCAAAGCCGAGCCCAAAATCCTGGACAGCCTGGAACCTTTCTCCTTGTGCCTTTTCATGACCCAGGTGAAGGTCTCAGTCTATAACTAACAGTCTGGAATTAAACAATAGTACAATGAGCTTAAAAGATCTGATTAAAAATTTTTGTTTTTGAATCATTTTCATCAACCATTACCAGTGTTTTTTTTGCTTAGACAGTTGTTGCTTTTGTCATTTTGTTTTTAATATAAATATTGATTAACAATTATAAGGATTTTACAGTGACAAATAGTTTGGCATGGGACAAAGACACAAGGCCTTACCACTGTCTATTAGGCTATGGCTATAAGTCTGTACACTATAGAGCACTACTGCACAGCCAATTTTCCAAGCAAACGCCAGTTGCATTGTGTGGATAATGTTAGTGCCTCATATTGAAAAGATTTCTGGAATAAATAAGACAATATTTCTTTGTGTTAGCAATTCGTAGAAGGCCAAATCTGGGTTCCTCAAAGACTAGCTTGGTGTGGAATCATTTGACAGACCTGCAGTAGAGAGTCCTTACCTCAACATGATATTGATTTTGAAATTAGATTCAACAACCACACACACATCACATTTTTGTGTTTGGCATTGAAAAAATGCTAGCCTGTCTCTGGCCAATGGTAAATCTGCTAGTTCCCTGGCAACATCGTTGTCACAACAGGTTACTGGCCAGGCCATGTCTAATACATAACCCATGTCTTGTCTATGTCTTGTACACCAATGTGATACAACATAATTAATTGGAAGCTCTAGAGGTTCTAGTAGGCAAATTTATCACAACTGCACAAAGTCTGAGTCTGTAGTCTTTGTGCTATGCTGAGCTGACAGATTGATAGCTGTCGTGTGTAGTGTAATCTTCTCCTCTGTCTGTCAGCATACAATGAACTCGTTGGGGTGGAGGTTCGATCCCCAGCTCCCTGAGGCTACTTGTTGAAGTGTCCTTGGGCAAGACACTGAACCCCAAATTGCTACCAGTGGCAAAGCCAATGGGAGCTGATTGACAGTTGGGCACTTTTCGTAGCATCCTCTGCCATCAGTATATGAATGTGTGTGTGAATGGGTGAATGTGATATGTAGCGTAAAAGCAGCTTTGAGTGGTCGCAAAGACTAGAAAAGCGATATATAAGTACAGTCAGTTTACCATTTATTTCTTTCAACAGGATGTAAGGCCTTATGAATGTTTGCAAAGTCATCAACTGAAGCTTCAAAACGTCATTCTGATAGATCTGCTGTTATTTCTGCTCACAAGGTCATTAGTCGTTGCTTACCATCTAACATTCCAATCTACCGTGCTCTGCAGAGGTTGGACCTGTGTTTGAGACTGAGGACCCAAATCAGTTTATGATGCACATGGAGAATCTGATGGCACTGGGAGGAGGTGACGAACCAGAGATGTGCCTGTCTGCCATTCAGGTAAATTTAGGTGCTCTTCTTTCTAACCATTGTTATCAGGTGTATGAATGAGTATGATGAATGATGATGATGATGAATATGTGCAGTATGAGAATGAGAAGCATGTGGCTACTGATTTACCATTGTGCTGTGTTTTTTCAGCTGGCTCTCACTCACAGTCCACCACTTTCAGAGATATTTGTATTCACTGATGCATCCCCTAAAGACGCCCACTTGTTTGATGCAGTGAAGGCCCTGGCACTTGAGAAACAGAGCAAGGTAGGTTTTGATTAATTAAAAATGATTCCGCTGTCATTAAGCTACAAATACAGGTGAAAAGTATGAATATGTGTTCGAAGATCAGCAGACAGGCAGACTGATGATGTCATCCAGATACATATCTCTAATTGCTCTGTGGGGACTGCAGTCAAAAGTTGTGTAGATGCCTATTCCCCCCAGCTCAACCTTTGGTCAAATCTTTGGTGGATTTATCCTCAGGTTACGTTTCTGCTTACTGAAGATCCCAACTACTCAAAAGAGAGCAAAGGCAGGAGAAGGAGGAGGAGGAGGATGAGCAGGGAACCTTTGTCCCCTGATCGTTTTTCTCTCTACTCTTCACTGTCCTCCCTGTCAGGAGGACTGACAATATTCACCACCAACTCTGACATCCACAAAGTCTCTACCATAGTGGAGGATAACACAGCCCTTGACAAGGTACGGCAGTTAGTTCCCCTGTGGAGCAAACTAAGCGAGCTATGAAGGCCGCTCCATAGTGGTTGGGATTTTGACAAATTGCATGTAGATAATGTTTGCAACTCGTCATCTGAATAGAAATATTATATGCACTCTTTTTTTGCCTCTGTTTTTGGTCTCCACAAACTCCTGATGAAAATATCTGTCTCTTTAGCTGGTAAAGGCTTCACTATGTTCATCAACTAGATGCTAGCTGTGGGTGTGACTATGTAATTCAGCATTCCTGCTGAAAACAGCTTCCTGATGCAGTTAGAAATGGTTGATAGGTCCTGTGAAAGACAACAAGGACTTTAAAGTGGCCTGCTGCAAAAGAAAGACCTCAAAGACAGTTAAGTGCTCTTTAGAGCTGAGGGTCTGCAGGGTTTAGGAATAATCATTTATGTCCTCGTCATACAAGATGTCAGGTGACCAATGTTATAAAATATTGATTTCAGACACTTTCTCTTTAAAATTAAATCATGCACATGTTTTCTCCTTGTCCCAGGTCACTCTCCTTCATGTGGAGAGTGAACAAGGATTAATGTCCTCCCATTCCTTCAGAGTTGACAGCTCAGTAAAGAACATCACACTTCATATCACTGGCATTCTGATTGAATGTATCCTTACCAACCCATCAGGTAAACAAGGAAAAACAGCACTCATTACTTGCCCATACAATCTTTAATTACCACAACTATGCTTTGCATTTGATAATATAGTTAATCATCTTCCTCTGCTTGCTATAGACCAAAGCCAGTCTTTGTTGAGAGAGCAAAGCCCTCTGGCAGAGTTGCAGCATTTTGAGGGTCTCTACCGAATCACCCTGCTCTCTCCTATACAGCCAGGACAGTGGAAACTCCAAGCCAAGAGTGACGGACACCTCACATTCAACGTAATAGGTAAAAGGAAAAAAACAGCATGACATTCAGCATGTTCAGTAACAGATAATGAACAGTACACATGTCATTGTCTAAGTGCACCTCATGTGAGCAAAGAGAAAAGTATTGTCTTTTGATCTGCAGGTGACAGCGGTGTAGATTTCCTTTATTACTTTGCCACTGTAACCAATGAGACACATCCAGGTCTGGCCAGAGTGGAGGGCAGTCCAATAGCAGGTAAAGCATTGTTTTTTTTCCTATACAGTATCATTAGTGATGTATCAATCATAAAACCAGGAGTTTGCCTGCCATTTAGTAAAACCACCTTTTTATCTTTATTTGATTTCCCAGGTGTCCCTGCCTTTCTGGTGCTGGTTGTGACAGGCGTCACTCCAGATGAGGAGGTGTCTTTTAGTCATGTGATGCTGCTGGGAGCTGACGGGGACAGTCTCCAGCAGTTTAAGTTAAATTCCTCCTCCTCTTCGTCATCCTACTCTGCAGAGGAGCTGGTGGCATGGGTGGAGTCTGTTCCCAGAGTACCCTTCAGTGTTCGACTAGTAGGCCGAGACAGCAGAGGAAACAAGCTGGAGCGGGTCTCCTCAGAGATGATTCAGCCCACTCATGTTCAGATACAGGTAATCGTACAGCTGTGAAATGGACAATATTTTAAACTTGTGAATTAAGCTTTAGCTGTAACATTGAAAAGTATGTAATAAGTACTGCCTAATACCACAATTATCACTCGTTTCCCTATTTACGAATTGGAGCATTTTTCAGCATTAATACTTGCCTAGAAGCAAAGTGCAGACAGAAAATGAGCAATTAACATAGCAGAGCTTTTTGAAGAGAAGCCTCTTTTGGTACAATCACATTGATGGACCTCACTTCCACTGGACCTGCTGTGATAATCTCTCATAGTATGTGTCTCTCCATCTCCTCAGGTGTTGTCTGTCCCCCAACTGGTACCTGGTCACAGAACATTGGTGGACTTTGACATCCTGAACCATGGCCCAGCCCGACTCTTCAGTCTGACTGGTGATGACGACTATGGGTATTTTCAAAAGAAAGGACATCACAGGTAGAGCACTGAGTCAACAGCAAGACTTTTGTGATTTCTTATGCGTCCTCACTTGTGCGCACTACGAATGTGATATTAGAAAAGACATTTCACACTTTTAAGTTTAAGTCTCTTTGTCCCAGGTTCCATGTTGCAGAGCAAGAGTCGTTCCGCGGTCAGGTGGAACTCCATGCTCCTGCCACAGCTCAAGCAGGAGCCACTGTCACCCTTACACTTACAGTGCGTGCTCATGACTCTCCAGACTCTAATTACGCAGTGGCCTACATGACTGTGGTCCCACTGGTGAGCATTAACTGAAGATCATAAATGTATGTTTTAATGGTTGTTGAATTTTCTTTGTATTGAGCTTACATCCTTCCTCTTTCACTTGTAGGATCCTGACACTTCCCCACCTTCCTGCTCTTCAGCACGGTTACTGTCAACCTGTCCCTCCATTTGCATTGAGTCTAACTGGAGTGTATCTCTTGTCGTGTCAGACAGGGGGCGCTCAGGCCTTGCTGCCCTCCAGCTTCAGAAGGGTGAAGGCATTCTTTCTTTATTTCACAGCCCCCCGCCCAGTGAGGACAGTGTGGGGGAAGCCCGGGCTGGCCCTGACCAGCAACAGGCAGACAGGGACAAAACAACCAGTGGAGGCCATCCCCCCCACCACCACAAGGCCAGACTGGAAAAAGGCGACCCCCCTTTCAATGTATCTGAATGGGTACTGGGCTCATCTCAGCCACTGTGGGTGAGGTACACTTCCAGCTGCTGCTCTGCTCAGGCCGAGCTGCTGGTTTGGGACACAGCTGGAAACATGAAGCGTTGCCATCTAACGTCTGGCCAGCAGAGGCAGCTAAGAGACAGGAGTAGAGACACCAGTGGAGCTGGACAGCGGACTCTCCCAGGGGTCTTACTCTTGTTTTTGGGTCTGATGTGGTTTTCTCTGCTTTAGGTTGATGCAATGTCCTATGTTTTGCAGGTCAAACTAATCTCTAAGTTGATCACTTGATTCCAGCAGCCATCCTGAAGAGCTCCACATAAAAAGATACAATACTTGAATCTGATCAATGAATGAAAAAATGAATGTAGTACTAAATCAGTGCACTTAATACAAAGCAATCTGTCTTTATAATTGTTGATAAGGTGTTTGCCATTGTAATTTTTAAAGGTGTGCTGAATAAAGAATAATCATATATTATTTAACAATAGCTTGGATTTTAATTTATTCTTTCTGTTTACATTTATATCTGTCACAACAATCCCTTGGCACACTTCACGCCCCGGAACGG
Source organism: Semicossyphus pulcher (assembly GCF_022749685.1). NCBI lineage: Eukaryota > Metazoa > Chordata > Actinopteri > Labriformes > Labridae > Semicossyphus > Semicossyphus pulcher. The sequence goes on from NW_027211692.1 coordinate 22,816,543, forward strand.
CTTGCAAACACAGATGAATCCGCTACTGAAAACATCATTATAACAAGGGAAAACACCATATCTCGGGTGAACATAATTCAAAACAACACCGATCATTTGATGACGCAAGCGGCTCCATTTTCAAGCGAACGTTAGCTAGTGTAGCACACTGTAACTTTTGATGTCGTAGTTTTAAATGTTATCAAGTTTACAAGGACAGTTTGCTACCTAACATAGTGTTAGCTTGGCAGTCGTCAATATTACCTTGATAATGTTGCCAAATTTCAATCATTTGCGGCATTTTTCTACACAGCCCTCACCAACTACTGGCAGTAACACCATATTTGCAGCTCTGGGCACAGACCTTGACACATCCATGCAGTGCTATGGTGTGTGGGTTTGATTGCTAATGCCTTGATATCCAAGACATGCCTACTAATTTGCAGATGGATGAAGAAATACAGAAATTAATAAATACAGAAATTAATAAATACAGAAATAAAAAAATAGGGATATAACTAAATAAATAATAAGGGAAATAAATAAATAGGAAAATAAAGAAAAACTGATATAAATGTAAACAGAAAAGAATAAATTGGGAAATAACTAAATATGAAAATAAATGACTACAAAAATAAAGAATTTGTCAAATAAATAAAAACATCTGATTTAGATTTCTGAATATATTTATTTTTATATGAATATGAACATTTATTTGATAATTGAGGCTTTTATTTCTACATTTCTGTCTTTATTATTTTATTTACTTTTTTATTTATTTGAGATATTTATTTATTTTTGATTATGGCAGTTCCAGTCCTAAATATATTATTGGGACAAGCAACTTCAATCTTAAATCAGTGGTTTGTTTAGAGATTCAATTCAAATCTCGAGATAATTTCGGTTTCCACTGAGAACTGATTAACTGATGGGTAGGTTGCTCATTACATGACACAGAATAAGTGATTAATATAAAAACTGACATAACCTGGAAACAAAGCATATAGGTGAAAAGGAAAGTTTGGTTCAGACGGAGCTTTTGAAAATGTTGAATAAAAAATATGCAGAGAAAGACAAGCATGTGGGGGTGGAGGAGAGAGGACACTGTGGCAGTAAGCTGGAGTTTCTCCTAGCAGTGGCGGGTAACGTTGTTGGTCTGGGCAATGTCTGGAGGTTTCCTTACCTATGCTACAAAAATGGAGGGGGTAAGCTAATATGATGCTCACTAACTGTTCCCCAAAGTATGTGCTAGGTTTGCAGTTTTGTATATTTTGTAAATTAAGGTGCATTCCTGGTGCCATATCTGATAATTGTGGCGACCTGTGGCGTGCCCCTGTTCCTGCTGGAGACGACCATGGGTCAATACACCCAGAAGGGAGGCATCACCTGCTGGAGGAAGCTTTGCCCACTGGCTGACAGTATACTGTTTAGGACATAATTGTAGCAAAGCAAGGCAAAAACATTATCTGAACATAAATCTGAGATAAAAACAAAACAAAAAAACACTATTCACCCTTGGATCCCTTTACCTCTTTGGAACTATTTCTTTCTTCATTTATGTCATTTAGGTAATATCTATAAGAGAGTTCTAACCGGGGCTCTACAAGGAGTCTTATTTTACCTTCTGCCTGAACCCTCACAGCTCACAGACCCTCAGGTAGCAGCTTAATAAAATACTGTAACAGTGTAAAGCTTGGAAAAAGGTTCTTACTGTAGCTTTTTTGTAATAGGTGTGGATGGATGGGGCTCAGATCTTGGCGTGGGCTCTTTAACTGTCCTGGGCAGCTACAACACCTACAATAACAACTGCTATAAGTGAGTATTTGTCAATGTGTGACTGACATTGTTGCTGGCAGGATTCTGATATGAACTTTTCAGACAGATGCCCCAGAGGTCAAGAGCTATGACATATATGTTACATATCATACACGCTATGAAATCATTCATTTTGCTCTTATGTTTAATGTTTTGCAGAGATTGTCTGTGGCTGTGTTTACTGAACAGTAGCACAAGTGTGGTAGCAGGGTTTGCAGTCTTCTCTGTGTTGGGATTCATGGCTCATGAGCAGGGTGTTCCCATTGCTGAAGTGGCCAAGTCAGGTAATACATGGCACCTGAGATTTTAGAAAAGATGCAACCTCGTTACATCAAGTCGCTACGGCAACTTATTACGGTGTTTTAACATGATGCGGCGCTGCAGGGTAGGTCTCTGGTATGAGATGGAGAGTTGGTTAAAGAGAATGATATTGGCAAATATATTATGATAGTTCCAATTCTTGTTGGGTTCGTTTTGAGAGGTTTGGTGTTTTTCAAGATTATTTTGGGAAGAACTATGTGTAATAATGTCAATTTCCGAAAAATAAATGATGACATCTGAATTTTTATAACTTCATAACCCTCATTTCATACAGTAGGATGAGATGCAGACCAACACAAGCCTGACTAGTCCATGGCTGTATATGTTACTTTATAATTCTACCAAATCCCAGGGTTACAATTTATCAAAATAAGACACATTTCAGAAGTCAGAGAAATTTCCACTTTAACTTCTCATAAGGTTTCTTAAAAAAATGTTTGAGGCCTGAAGACGAAGTTAAATGATCCAAATTTGTGTGAGGGCCAGTGTGAGGCCCTAGTGTAAAGGCTGGGTCCTCGTTGCAGCAGTCCTCAATTCCACCCTCTGCCCTTTGCTGCATTTCATCCCCTGTCTCTCTCTTCCCCACATTCCCTGTCTCTCTTTACCTATCCCTGTTGAATAAAGGCAAAAAATTGCAATAAAATTGCAATCCAGAAGTGTCTAATATAATGCACCATCACAAATTACCTTTTAGTGCTGAAGGAGTACTCATCATACTGATAGAATTAAGTAACCAAACCAAAACATGGCCAATTAAACATCTCACGACCCCTGAGATTTATCTTGCTACACTATATGTTGAGAAGATCTAGACTAAGAAACATAACTGTATATAAAGTAGTTAAAACCAGTTTTACTCAGGCTAGCTGCAGTAAATCACTTACTACATGTTGATGAATTACTCACAATCCAGAAGTGTCTAATATGTGTCTTTCAGTGCTGAAGGAGTACTTATCATACTGATAGAATGATATAATAACTGAGGATAGAATATGGCACACATTATTTAATTTCAATTGATGAATTTATCACTGAAATTGTACTTTTATTTAAGTGAAGCTTTTGATTTCATTTTTTCCCACACTATGTGTAAAATCTTTGCTGCCATCAACTACAGACATGAAGTGTAAAGTTAGTTCTGCTATGCAGTGGGAAACTTGTTTCAAGCAATACCCTACAGCACACCTACACGATTCTGCTGGCTCTGGTAGGCTTTTTGTAGGTGGGCTGTTTTTGGTGTTCTCTGGGGCTTTCCTGTGAGTTTGGATGGGTCGGTTATGTTATGGTGTCTGAATTGTGGAAGGCTTTTGGCAAGGAGATAGGTGTTGAGTGCTGTTATATAGTGTGGTTTGGGCCACTGAGGCAGCTGCTCCGTTGTTTTTGCCCTTGCATTTTGCAGTATGTGTGTGGACACATTTATGCACACACACACACACACACACACACACACACACACACACATACACACACACACACACACACACACACACACACACACACACACACACACACACACACACACACACACATTTAATTTTAATTCCTATTTCATACTGAATCCTATTTAGATTCCTAACATCAGTACAAGCTTACTCTCTTAAATGCTTTATTTGATTACGAATGCCTATCATCACTAACACTAACAGTAGATTTATCTATTTCAGCTGTTGAATTTGTTCTTGTGACTTGTGAAAATGGTTCTCCATCTCCTTTATCTATATTTAACATATTCCCACTTTTTGTCACTTGGCCACAATCTTACCTCACCAAATAAAACAAACAAGTTGAAAACATAATAAATGAAAATAAAGCTGTTACTTAAACATGGTTGTGTACAGTAAACAAAGGTTTTTGCCTGTATGAACAGCATTATGTTTTAACAGTTATTTCCTTGATCTGACATTGAGACACACTGTTTTTTGTGTAACTTATCTTTTCTCCTGTTCCCAGTGTATTTTTAACCATCTTGTTATTTTCCATAGTTCTTCAAGACTACATTTTTCAACGCATCACCATCTTGATGCATAAACTTTATTTTACAAACTAATGGTAACTCAGATGTTGATTTCCAGGTTCAGGCTTGGCGTTCATTGCATACCCTTAGGCTGTAGCCATGATGCCTCTGCCCCAACTGTGGTCCATCTGTTTCTTTGTCATGCTCATTCTTCTGGGTCTCGACACACAAGTAAGATGTACATGAACTATATCTGAAAGACCATATCTACATTTGGTAATGAATTTATTCTGCCTTTTTCTTTCTCTGTACAGTTTGTTGCCATGGAGGTGGTGATGACATCCGTCATAGACATGTTTCCCACTGTAATGTGCAGGGCCGGTAAACGAGAGTGTTTGCTTCTCCTGTTCTGCCTCATATGTTTCTCTTCTCAGCTTGTTATGATTACTGAGGTCAGTATTCAGTGTTGTGTTCATATTTATCATTAATTTATCCATCATGGCAGAGTTTTTCTTCCAAAATGTAAGATCATTCTAACACTTTGAAAAAAAGTGTTAGAATTGGCTTACATACAACTTAGGTTAACATTCAAACTAAAATGTTAAACCAATGTCAATAAATGTCTCTGGAAGGATGTTTGTGTTCCAGATGTTTGATTACTATGCTTGTAACGGAGCCTGCATCCTCTTTCTCTGTGTGTTTGAAACCCTGGCACTGGGATGGATATTTGGTTGGTATTTATGCTGTTTTTCAAATAGGCACTCAAGTTGAGGGACTTGAATTTTAGGAATAAGTTCACAAATAATGGACTGTATATGTTTCCTGAAACCTAGACTGGGCATACGTTTGGGGCAGGATTTTGGCAATCCCCTCCACTGTGCTTGTGCTGGGATGTGCGCTGTATAAACTGAGAACTGGGACTGGAAATCTCTATCAGGTGGGACAACTTGATAATTGATTTTTAATTATTTGTTCAAGAAATGGCGTGGTGTATGTTACATAATGAAAAGGAAGGACCTTAGACAGATATAGATGTTCAATACTTGTGTTTAATTCTGATTTCTTAAAATTCATGTGCAGAACAAATTCACAGGATTTGAGTTTGTGCCAATAAAAAGTCAAACAGATCCAATGACTGATTAGTATTGTGTTGATGGTGACATGAGGGAATTTAAAAGTTTGGAATGTTTAGGTTGTTAAATCTCAATATCTCACTCATTTTTTTAGTGCTTCCTTCATCTGTGCCAACCTGAACCTGACTGGTCACGGGCCAGAAAGTGTGACTCTGAGCTTCAGCACATCGGAGGGGAAGACCTGCAACAGCTCGCTGTCAGTTGATATGAAAGCTCTGAGAGTTGGCACTGACTCAGTTATTGATTGTGATCTTACTTTATCTGCTTTTCTTAAGTCAATCCAATGTTTGAGGACAAGTATTGCTGGTCTTTTTGATTTATATTGTTGATCATGGATACTTTACTGATAATGAAACATGACAAGGGTGAAATCACTGCATGTGTTGAATGAAACAGACCAAACTAGGTTTGCCATACAAGAGAAACACTTTGAAAAGATTTTCTTCCAAATAAAACATGTATGCCTTTCAACACATTATCACCCTCAGATGCCTAATTGTTTTTAAAATAAGATTTGTACGTGTACATTTAAACATTTCAAAATGCTGTAAATCAGGGGTTCTGAAACTTTTGGGGCCAGGGACCCCTTACAGGGAAGAACATTTTCCAAGGACCCCCTCATAATCGTAACACCGATTAAGCATATGCTTACTACCATTTTAGGGCTGCACCTAATGATTATTTTTTTGCCAATTAATCTAACAATTATTTTTTCTATTTGTAACGACAAATTTATCAATTATTCTAAAGATTATTTTTTTAAGATTCCTTCATTTGTCTCCAATTTCTACATCACTGTGTGATGATATTAATACTGAGAAAATGTATCATAATAAACAAAAAAGTAATAATAATAATAATAATAATAATAATAGACTATTTGTCAGTTGCCTGATCAGAAAAATACTGGACGTCGAATTCAAAAGGATTGCTATGACACATAGATACATTTAATCACTGTATGTCAAAGCATCCCTTTCCCTGGAGCTGGAGAATCAGTATTTTTGCCTAAGTACTTATTTAAGACGAGCCGGGTGAGCTAATTAAACTACAGAACGTACTGGGCTACTTCAAAACATAAATAAATAAATAAAATCAACAATTAATGAGAAGGTAGGCTACTTATTACCCTCCCCTCTATTAAAAGGTGGAATTTGAGTCTTCCCAACTGGACTTCAACGCATCGCTGTAACTTGCGTCGTGCAGTGCGCACCGGTCTAGGAAGCACAAAAGAAAGCGGCAGAGTGACAGTAAATAGGGCTGATACTGAAGATCGTACCTTGAATTTAGTAGAATAAGTGCCTAATGTGCATTTGTTAATTAACTTTTTTCAAACAGAAATATTTGAATGTAAGAAAATGCCATCAAAGCTGTCTCATATTTTCTACAGCTTAGGCAGCCATGCAGTCAGATGGAGGCTCTGCTGTCATGCAGGCCTGAAGTCACAGCCCACAGCAGTGGTTCTCAACTGGTGAGTCGGGACCCTAAAATGGATTGCAGAGCAAAATGTAATACAGTGGCCGCTTTATAGGGGCCAAAGGGGGCATTAACAAGGGCAGCACCTCACCTATCTTCTCCCCTCACCATTACCTCCATATGGAAGCTGCCACTTAAGCTACCGAGGCTACCTTGAGTTGTACTGAGAGACCTCAGAGACACTGTGGGCCACAAAACCTTCCTAAGGTAAGTTGTGACTGCAGGTCGAGGTTGTATTTTCTGAAAGAGTACGCCCTAATTGTTAAATATCTTGTGTTTAACGTGTGATTCCTAAGTTAATGAATCATGAATATGTTATCTTAATATTTTCAGCTGTTGATTGAATAATCCGTTGACAGGCTCTTCAGTGTGAAGCAGGTCCCTGCATTGATGTTTGTCATGGACACCACAGAACCTTTCTTCTTGTGCCTTTTCATGACCCAGGTGAAGGTCTCAGTCTATAATTAACAGTTTGAGATTAAACAATAGCACAAAGAGCTAAAAAGATCTGCCATAGAAAAAGTTGTTTTTGAAACATTTTCATCATTCCTTACCAGTGTTTTTTTTACTTAGACCCTTGTTTCTTGTGTCATTTGTTTTTTACATAAATATTGATTAACAGTTATAATGATTTTATAGTGACTGACTTATTGTTTGGCACGGGACAAAGACCAAGATGTTAGATCAACATATTGAAAAGGTTTTGTGGAATAAATAAGACAATATTTCTTTGTGTCAGCAATTTGTAGAAGGCCAAATCCAGGTTCCTCAAAGATTAGCTTGGTGTGGAATCATTTGACAGACCTGCAGTAGAGAGTCCTTACCTCAACATGATATCTATTTAGAAATGAGATTCAACAACCACACACATCACATTTTTGTGTTGGGCATTGAAGATATGCTAGCCTGTCTCTGGCCAATGGTAAATTGCAAATTGTAAATTGCAAAGTCATCAACTGAAGCTTCAAAACGTACTGTCATTCTGATAGATCTGCTGTTATTTCTGCTCACAAGGTCATTAGTCGTTGCTTACCATCTAACATTCCAATCTACCGTGCTCTGCAGAGGTTGGACCTGTGTTTGAGACTGAGGACTCAAATCAGTTTATGATGCACATGGAGAATCTGATGGCACTGGGAGGAGGTGACGAACCAGAGATGTGCCTGTCTGCCATTCAGGTAAATTTAGGTGCTCTATCTTTCTAACCATTGTTATCAGGTGTATGAATGAATGTGTGAACATGTGCAGTATGAGAATGAGAAGCATGTGGCTACTGATTTACCATTGTGCTGTGTTTTTTCAGCTGGCTCTCACTCACAGTCCACCACTGTCAGAGATATTTGTATTCACTGATGCATCCCCTAAAGACGCCCACTTGTTTGATGCAGTGAAGGCCTTGGCACTTGAGAAACAAAGCAAGGTAGGTTTTGATTATTATAAATGATTCCGCTGTCATTAAGCTACAAATACAGGTGAAAAGTATGAATATGTGTTCGAAGATCAGCAGACAGGAAGACTGATGATGTCATCCAGATACATATCTCTAACTGCTCTGTGGGGACTGCAGTCAAAAGTTGTGTAGATGCCTATTCCCCTCAGCTCAACCTTTGGTCAAATCTTTGGTGGATTTATCCTCAGGTTACGTTTCTGCTTACTGAAGATCCAAACTACTCAAAAGAGAGCAAAGGCAGGAGAAGGAGAAGGAGGAGCATGAGCAGGGAACCTTTGTCCCCTGATCGTTTTTCTCTCTACTCTTCACTGTCCTCCCTGACAAGGTACTGCAGTCAGTTCCCCTGTGGAGCAAACTAAGCGAGCTAAGAAGGCGGCTCGAAAGTGGTTTCAAAAGTTTGGGGATTTTGACAAATTGCGTGTAGATAATGCTTGCAACTCGTCATCTGAATAGAAATATTATATATTATATATACCACTATGTTCATCAGCTAGCTGCTAGCTGTGGGTGTGACTATGTAATTTAGCATTCCTGCTGAAAACAGCTTCCTGATGCAGTTAGAAATGGTTGATAGGTCCTGTGAAAGACAACAAGGACTTTAAAGTGGCCTGCTGCAAAAGAAAGACCTCAAAGACAGTTAAGTGCTCTTTAGAGCTGAGGGTCTGCAGGGTTTAGGAATAATCATTTATGTCCTCGTCATACAAGATGTTAGGTGACCAATGTTAAAAAAATATTGATTTCAGACACTTTATCTTTAAAATTAAATCATGCACATGTTTTCTCCTTGTCCCAGGTGACTCTTCTCCATGTGGAGAGTGAACAAGGGTTAATGTCCTCCCATTCCTTCAGAGTTGACAGCTCAGTAAAGAACATCACACTTCATATCACTGGCATTCTGACTGAATGTATCCTTACCAACCCATCAGATAAACAAGGAAAAACAGCACTCAGTACTTGCCCATACAATCTTTAATTACCACAACTATGCTTTACATTTGATAATACAGTTATCATCATCTTCCTCTGCTTGCTATAGACCAAAGCCAGTCATTGTTGAGAGAGCAAAGCCCTCTGGCAGAGTTGCAGCATTTTGAGGGTCTCTACCGAATCACCCTGCTCTCTCCTATACAGCCAGGACAGTGGAAACTCCAAGCCAAGAGTGACGGACACCTCACATTCAACGTAATAGGTAAAAGGAAAAAAACAGCATGACATTCAGCATGTTCAGTAACAGATAATGAACAGTACACATGTCATTGTCTAAGTGCACCTCATGTGAGCAAAGAGAAAAGTATTGTCTTTTGATCTGCAGGTGACAGCAGTGTAGATTTCCTTTATTACTTTGCCACTGTAACCAATGAGACACATCCAGGTCTGGCCAGAGTGGAGGGCAGTCCAATAGCAGGTACAGCATTGTTTTTTTCCCTATACAGTATCATTAGTGATGTATCAATCATAAAACCAGGAGTTTGCCTGCCATTTAGTAAAACCACCTTTTTATCTTTATTTGATTTCCTAAGGTGTCCCTGCCTTTCTGATGCTGGTTGTGACAGGCGTCACTCCAGATGAGGAGGTGTCTTTTAGTCATGTGATGCTGCTGGGAGCTGACGGGGACAGTCTCCAGCAGTTGAAGTTGAATTCCTCCTCTTCTTCGTCATTCTACTCTGCGGAGGAGCTGGTGGCATGGGTGGAGTCTATTCCCAGAGTACCCTTCAGTGTTCGACTAGTAGGCCGAGACAGCAGAGGAAACAAGCTGGAGCGGGTCTCCACAGAGATAATTCAGCCAACTCATGTTCAGATACAGGTAATCGTACAGCTGTGAATTGGACATTTTAAACTTGTGAATTAAGCTTTAACTGTAACATTGAAAAGTATGTAATAAGTACTGCCTCAAGTGACAAACCACAATTATCACCTGTTTCCCTATTTAGGAATTGGAGCATTTTTCAGCATTAATACTTGCCTAGAAGCAAAGTGCAGACAGAAAATGAGCAATTAACATAGCAGAGCTTTTTGAAGAGAAGCCTCTTTTGGTACAATCACATTGATGGACCTCACTTCCACTGGACCTGCTGTACTAATCTCTCATAGTATGTGTCTCTCCATCTCCTCAGGTGTTGTCTGTCCCCCAACTGGTACCTGGTCACAGAACATTGGTGGACTTTGACATCCTGAACCATGGCCCAGCCCGACTCTTCAGTCTGACTGGTGATGACGACTATGGGTATTTTCAAAAGAAAGGACATCACAGGTAGAGCACTGAGTCAACAGCAAGACTTTTGTGATTTCTTATGCGTCCTCACTTGTGTGCACTACGAATGTGATATTAGAAAAGACATTTCACACTTTTAAGTTTAAGTCTCTTTGTCCCAGGTTCCATGTTGCAGAGCAAGAGTATTTCCGCGGTCAGGTGGAACTCCATGCTCCTGCTACAGCTCAAGCAGGAGCCACTGTCACCCTTACACTTACAGTGCGTGCTCATGACTCTCCAGACTCTAATTACGCAGTGGCCTACATGACTGTGGTCCCACTTGTGAGCATTAACTGAAGATCATAAATGTATGTTTTAATGGTTGTTGAATTTTCTTTGTATTGAGCTTACATCCTTCCTCTTTCACTTGTAGGATCCTGACACTTCCCCCCTTCCTGCTCTTCAGCACGGCTACTGTCAACCTGTCCCTCCATTTGCATTGAGTCTAACTGGAGAGTATCTCTTGTCGTGTCAGACAGGGGGCGCTCAGGCCTTGCTGCTCTCCAGCTTCAGAAGGGTGAAGGCATTCTTTCTTTATTTCACAGCCCCCCGCCCAATGAGGACAGTGTGGGGGAAGCCCGGGCTGGCCCTGACCAGCAACAGGCAGACAGGGACAAAACAACCAGTGGAGGCCATCCCCCCCACCACCACAAGGCCAGACTGGAGAAAGGCGACCCCCCTTTCAATGCATCTGAATGGGTACTGGGCTCATCGCAGCCACTGTGGGTGAGGTAGAGCGGAGTACAGAAGTAGAAGAGACACCAGTGGAGCTGGACAGCGGACTCTCTCAGGGGTCTTAGTCTTGTTTTTGGGTCTGCTGTGGTTTTCTCTGCTTTAGATGTTATGTTTTGCAGGTCGAACTAATCTTTGTGTTGATCACTTGATTCAAGCAGCCACCCTGAAGAGCTCCACATAAAAAGGTACAATACTTGGAGGACATAAACTGATCATTAATTTAGTACTAAATCAGTGCACTTAATACTAAGCAATCTGTCTTTATAATTGTTGATTAGGTGTTTGCCACATTAATTTTTAAAGGGGTGCTGTGACTCTTTGATTTCTATTTAGCGTTCAATGTTGGGACAAGCAACTTCAATCTTAAATCAGTGGTTTGTTCAGAGATTTCAATTCAAACCTGGAGATAATTTACATTTCCACTGAGAACTGATTAACTGATGGGTAGGTTGCTCATTACATGACACAGAATAAGTGATCAGTATAAAAACACAGAAAACCTGGAAACCAGTTTCCAGTTTTGAAAAGGAAAGTTTGGTTCAGACGGAGCTTTTGAAAATGTTGAATAAAAAATGTGCAGAGAAAGACAAGCATGTGGGGGTGGAGGAGAGAGGACACTGGGGCAGTAAGGTGGAGTTTCTCCTGGCAGTGGCGGGTAACGTTGTTGGTCTGGGCAATGTCTGGAGGTTTCCTTACCTATGCTACAAAAATGGAGGGGGTAAGCTAATATGATGCTCACTAACTGTTCCCCAAAGTATGTGCTAGGTTTGCAGTTTTGTATATTTTGTAAATTAAGGTGCATTCCTGGTGCCATATCTGATATTTGTGGTGACCTGTGGCGTGCCCCTGTTCCTGCTGGAGACGACCATGGGTCAATACACCCAGGAGGGAGGCATCACCTGCTGGAGGAAGCTTTGCCCACTGGCTGAAGGTATACTGTTTAGGACATAATTGTAGCAAAGCATGGCAAAAACATTATCTGAACATAAATCTGAGAAAAAAACTAAACAAAAAAACACTATTCACTATTGGACCCCTTTACCTCTTTCTTGTTTCTTTATTTATTTATTTCATTTAGGTAATATCACACTTAGTGGGAGAGTGTTTTTGCAGTAACACATTACCGCTGTGAAACTGAATGTGGCAAACACAAACTTAAACAGAAAGGATGAAAGACATTTTTGCAGCCATGAGTCAGCAAGGTAAACATTGACAAAAGTCTTCATGGCTTCTGTGAACCTCATTCATTCCAAAGTTAGGTGTGTTTAGGTCAGGTTTACACAAGGGCTGTGGGAAATTCTCAGTTTAAACTCAATTTTAACTGAAATCCACTGATTTCACTCATAGCAAAAGTTGCTATGCAGGCTTTGTTTAGTACTACTGCATATGTGAAAAGAGGCTGTAATAAGTCCTGCATGGCTCCAGAAGAGAGCTATGCAAATCGGATGTCTTATCTCAAGTGACATCCCATCAGGCTCAGTTTAGGCCGAAGAATACAGGTCTGAAATTTGACCAAAAAATACCAACAAAAAGATGTGTTTATAAATGGATGAAGTCAGGTTTTAGTGATGTAAAAAAAACATAGAGAGTACTCATTTCTGGCCCCACAGGTATCGGCTATGGTGGGCTGCTGATTCTCCTCTACAGCTGTATGACCTACATCATTATTCTGTCCTGGGCTTTGCTATACCTGGTGTTCTCCTTCAGCTCCCAGCTCCCCTGGGCCAGCTGCGACAATGATTGGAACACAGGTATAAAAGAAACAGTTTCATGCATGATGGTTGACTTTTATAAGAGAGTTCTAACATTTGAATGATGTGCTGATGTTATGATAGCTGATTTCAATACTTATTCAATACTACTTTTTATGTCACTTGAAAGACCCATCCAGTGATTTAATTTCACATTTCCTTAAAGTGGGGCAACTTCTGAGGATCTTACATAGCCCATAATCAACCGGATAGTGTCTATCATTAAAACCCCGGGCCTGGTAAATGCCCATTTTTAAACTCACTAAAAGTTTGTAAAGAAAGCCAACTGTTAAGTAATGTAAAGACTCAAGCCCAGAGTGAGATGACATGAGGATCAGTTGTAGTTGCTTATTTAAGGTTTTGCCAGATTCCTTTTACTGTCACTTAAATGCCTAAACTGTTGATGAAAGAATCCTTTTAAATCTTTTTTTTTCTCACAATCTAGCTGACTGTGTAGACTTTTCATCACATAATAACACCTTCCTGTGGACCAACCAGACGAACGCAACCTCTGCTGCTACGGAGTTCTGGGAGTACGTCAGTAGATTTATACATAAAGCATCTGTGTCCTACTTAGATAAAACATTTTGGCCCATGTCTTTTCCTTTTAGGCGACGAGTACTTGCTATTTCAGGAGGGATTGAGGAGATAGGCAGCATCAGGTGGGAGGTGCTGTTGTGCCTAATTGCTATGTGGATCGTCTGTTACTTTTGTATCTGGAAAGGGGTCAAGTCTACTGGAAAGGTATTAATATTAGCATTAAAACTATGGTTAATATGTATACAGTACATTTCTAAATGCCTGAACAGTCGTCTTTTCTTCCAGGTGGTGTATTTTACTGCTACCTTCCCCTATGTGATGTTGGTAATTCTTTTGATCCGTGGGCTCTCTCTTCCCGGGGCTCTACAAGGAGTCTTATTTTATCTTCTGCCTGAACTCTCACGGCTCGCAGACCCTCAGGTAGCAGCTTAATAAAATACTGTAACAGTGTAAAGCTTGGAAAAAGGTTCTTACTGTAGCTTTTTTGTAATAGGTGTGGATGGAGGCTGGGGCTCAGATCTTCTTCTCATACAGCATTGGCGTGGGCTCTTTAACTGTCCTGGGCAGCTACAACACCTACAACAACAACTGCTATAAGTGAGTATTTGTCAATGTGTGATTGACATTGTTGCTGGCAGGATTCTGATATGAACTTTCAGACAGATCCCCCAGAGGTCAAGAGCTATGACATATATATTACATATCATACATGAAGCTATGAAATCATTCATATTGCTCTCTCTCTTTAATGTTTTGCAGAGATTGTCTGTGGCTGTGTTTACTGAACAGTAGCACAAGTGTGGTAGCAGGGTTTGCAGTCTTCTCTGTGTTGGGATTCATGGCTCATGAGCAGGGTGTTCCCATTGCTGAAGTGGCCGAGTCAGGTAATACATGGCACCTGAGATTTTAGAAAAGATGCAACCTCGTTACATCAAGTCACTACGGCATTACGGTTATTACAGTGTTTTAACATGATGCGGCGCTGCAGGGTAGGTCTCTGGTATGAGATGGAGAGTTGGTTAAAGAGAATGATATTGGCAAATATATTATGATAGTTCCAATTCTTGTTGGGTTCGTTTTGAGAGGTTTGGTGTTTTTCAAGATTATTTTGGGAAGAACTACGTGTAATAATGTCAATTTCAGAAAAATAAATGATGACATCTGAATTTTTATAACTTCATAACTCTCATTTCATACAGTAGGATGAGATGCAGACCAACACAAATCTGACTAGTCCATGGCTGTATATGTCACTTTATAATTCCAAATAAAATAAATAATAATAATAATAAATAATAATTTGGTTTAAATAAAATCACATTTCAGAGTTACAATTTATCAAAATAAGACACATTTCAGAAGACAGAGAGAAATTTCCAATTTTAACCTCACAAGGTTTCTTAAAAAAAATGCTTGAGGCCTATTGTTGCTTAGTTGGTGGAGTGTGAGGCCTGTGTGTAGAGGCTGGGTCCTCGCTGCAGCAGTCCTCAATTCCACCCTCGGCCCTTTGCTGCATGTCGTACCCTGTCTCTCTCTTCCCCACATTTCCTGTCTCTCTTCACCTTTCCCTGTCGAATAAAGGCAAAAAATGGCAATAAAATTGCAATCCAGAAGTGTCTAACATAATGCACCATCACAAATTACCTTTTAGTGCTGAAGGAGTACTCATCATACTGATAGAATTAAGTAATTACTGACAATATAATACAACACAGATATTTTACTTTTAATTGATGAATTGATCTCTGAAATTGTACTTTTATTTAAGTGAAGGTTCTGATTTAATTTTTTCCCACACTATGTGTAAAATCTTTGCTGCCATCTTGAGGACAACCACAGACATGAAGTGTAAAGTTAGTTCTGCTATGCAGTGGGAAACTTATTTCAAGCAATACCCTACAGCACACCTACACGTTTCTGGTATGCTTTTTGTAGGTGGGCTGTTTTTGGTGTTCTCTGGGGCTTTCCTGTGAGTTTGGATGGGTCGGTTATGTTATGGTGTCTGAATTGTGGAAGGCTTTTGGCAAGGAGATAGGTGTTGAGTGCTGCTATACAGAGTGGGTTGGGCCAGCTGCTTTGTAGTTTTTGCCCTTACATTTTTTTTTTGTGCAGTATGTGTGTGGACACATTTATGCACAAACATTTAATTTTTCCCTCCTATTTCATACTGAATCCTATTTAGATACTCAACATCAGTACACGCTTACTCTCTCAAATGGTTTATTTGATTATGAAAGCCTATCATCACTAACACTAACAGGCATTTCTAGATTCATCATTTTCAGTTGTTGAATTTGTTCTTGTGACTTGTGAAAATGGTACTCCATCTACTTTTTATATATTTAACATATTCCCACTTTTTGTCACTTGGTTACAATCTTGCCTCACCAAATAAAACAAACAAGTGGAAAACATAATAAATGAAAATAATGCTGTTACTTAAACATCATTGTTCACAGTAAACAAGCTTTTTGCCCATATGAACAGCATTGTGTTTTCACAGCTATTTCCTTGATCTGACATTGAGACACACTGTATTTAGTTTAGTGTATCTTCTCTTTTCTCCTCTTCCCGGTGTCTTTTTAACCATCTTGTGTTTTCTGGTTATTTTCCTTTTTTTCTCTTTTTTTCAAGACTAGATTTTTCAACGCATCACCACCATTTTACAAAGTAAAGGTAACTCAGATGTTGATTTCCAGGTCCAGGCTTGGCGTTCATTGCATACCCTCAGGCTGTAGCCATGATGCCTCTGCCCCAACTGTGGTCCATCTGTTTCTTTGTCATGCTCATTCTTCTGGGTCTCGACACACAAGTAAGATGTAGATGAACTATTTCTGAAAGACCATATCTACATTTGGTAATGAATTTATTCTGCCTTTTTCTTTCTCTGTACAGTTTGTTGCCATGGAGGTGGTGATGACATCTGTCATAGACATGTTTCCCAATGTAATGCGCAGGGCCGGTAAACGAGAGTGTTTGCTTCTCCTGTTCTGCCTCATATGTTTCTCTTCTCAGCTTGTTATGATTACTGAGGTCAGTATTCAGTGTTGTGTTCATATTTATTATTCATTTATCCATCATGGCAGAGTTTTTCTTCCAAAATGTAAGATCATTCTAACAATTTGAAAAAAAGTGTTAGAATTGGCTTACATACAACTTAGGTTAACATTCAAACTAAAATGTTAAACCAATGTCAATAAATGTCTCTGCTGTTGTCTCCAGGGAGGGATGTTTGTGTTCCAGATGTTTGATTACTATGCTTGTAATGGAGCCTGCATCCTCTTTCTCTGTGTGTTTGAAACTCTGGCACTGGGATGGATATTTGGTTGGTATTTATGCTGTTTTTCAAATAGGCACTCAAGTTGATGGACTCAAAATAAAAATAAAAAATGCATAAATAAAAACGATGACTTGAATTTTAGGGGTAAGTTCCCAAATAATGGACTGTATATATTTCCTAAAATGTGTCAAAAGTATGCTAGTTTTGTATGTTACACATACATTATAGCCCTACCAAGTAAAGTGTTATGGAAAATTGTAACCCTGGCTTGATGTTCTACTTTGGAAGGCTTTAAGACTATGTCCAGACACCCCTGATGACATCATCAGGGTTAATTTTCTCACATTTTACAAAGCCACAGAAGAAAAACATAACTGATTAGAACTCAGAAAAAAAGGTCAACTGACCTAATAAAAAAATTAAGTTGCCTTTTTATTACACCATGTCTTTCACAAACATCTTGTCTGATGTGGTCATGATATACTGTTCATGTGAACATCTCCTTCATCTCCTATGAAGGGGCAGAGAGGTTGTACGGCATCATAAAGGATATGACCGGTGTGCGTGCAAACCCATTCTTTAAAATCTGCTGGCTTTACCTCACACCCCTGGTCTCATTGGTGAGTCGGGCTTTCATAGATGCATTATGAATTATTAGTTAACTTTCTTAGCACCTTATTGTACGTTTTTATGCTAGATAAAATCTTCATACTAAAATGTCAGGAAAACTACAAAATCTCTCTTCCCATTGTTCTCTCAGGGCTCTTTTATATGTTCATTAGTTTGGTACCAGCCTTTGACCTTCAATCGCTGGTATGTGTACCCAGACTGGGCATACGTGTGGGGCTGGATTATGTCTATCTCCTCCACTGTGCTTGTGCCGGGATGTGCACTGTATAAACTGGGAACTGGGACTGGAAACCTCTATCAGGTGGGACAACTTGATAATTGATTTTAATAATTTGTTCAAGAAATGGTGTGGTGTATGTTACATAATGAAAAGCAAGGACCATAGACAGATATAGATGTTTAATTCTTCTTAATTCTGATTTCTTAAAATTAATGTGCAGAACAAATTCACAGGATTTGAGTTTTGTGCCAATAAAAAGTCAAACAGATCCAATGACTGATTAGTATTGTATTGATGGTTAAATGAGGGAATTTAGAAGTTTGGAATGTTTGGGTTGTTTAATCTCAATATCTCACTCCATTTTTTTAGCGCTTCCTTCATCTGTGCCAAGCTGACCCTGACTGGTCACGGGCCAGAAAGTGTGACTCTGAGCTTCAGCACATCGGAGGGGAAGACCTGCAACAGCTCGCTGTCAGTTGATATGAAACAGAGCTTGGTCCTGAGCGCTGAGATTTGGCACTGACTCAGTTATTGATTGTGAGCTTTCTTTTTCTACTTTTCTTAAGCCTACAAACCGATAATCGAGGACAAGTATTGCCGCCCTCTTTGATTTATTGTTGGTCATGGATACTTTACTGGTAATGAAACATGGCGAAATCACTGCATGTGTTTAATGAAACATACCAAACTGAAGTATGTTTTGAGAAACACTTTGAAAAGATTTTTTTCCAAATAAAAAAAAATTATAATCTTTCAACACATTATCAACTTCAGATGCCTTATTGTTTTTTTAAAAAGTTTTTTACATGTACACTTAAACGTGTAATTTAAAAATGGTGTAAATGACGAAAAATAAAAAAAACAAATTATTCATATTGAAAATACATGCTTAAACTTAAGACTCCGAAATTAATTTTAAAACTCTTATTAGAAACACCTTTTGATATAAAACATATCAAAAGGATAGCCTGTTGGTTATGCCACCAGGAGAAATTTGGGGTTCAGTGTCTTGCCCAAGGACACTTCAAACATGTAGACTGAGGGAGCTGGGGATTGAACCTCTGACTTTCCGATTAAAAGACGACCGACTCTCCGATTAAAAGACGACCGACTCTCCGATTAAAAGACGACCGACTCTACCACTGAGCCACAGCCGTCCCTAAACATAAAGGGGGGCGGATAAATTCCGAGGGAAACGATCTTAAAGGAGCAGGAGACCATTATTACCTTGAGGGTCCTGTCATGTTATTGGGTTATTCATTTACAAACAGCAGCCAGCAACTGACTGCAGATTTGCACACATGTAGCATGTGACAACAAACCTTTACTGCTCAAAGCCTGCACACAAACACTTTCCAGAAGACTCATCATATTGAAAAGATGTTAGACAACACTTTGGAAAATTAGATTTTTGCAGTATTCATAAGTGCCAAATGTGCATTTGTTACTTTGCATTAATCAAACAAAAATATTTGAATGTAAGAAAATGCCGTCAAAGCTGTCTCATATTTTCTGCAGCTTAGAGCCAGTCAGGCAGCCATGCAGTCAGAAGGAGGCTCTGCTGTACTGCAGGACTGAAGTCACAGCCCACAGGAGTGTAAGAAACAATAACAGTGTACAAAATGAAAAGATGAAACTCAAAATGTTGCAGCAGACACTTTATTTTTACATTAAAAATTTAGAATTAACTTGATAGACAGCCCACATCCTCTTCACAAATTACAAGACAAGGACACATCAATACAATTCAAATATTTTCAAAAATCGGCTGCAAGATAAGATCATAAAACAGGTTTGCTACTAAGTTAAATCACATACATGCAACATACATGGAATTCTTTGTCAAACAATGTTTGGCTTTTAATCTGTTACACTTCTTCCTCACCCATTTCCATGGTAACTCCTCAGGATCCATAGCAAGTCACACAGTCTTGGACCACATTGAAATCCTAGAGTGAAACTGGTCTAGTGTCTCTACTTTCAGGATAAGTTCCTGGGAGTTATAAATGTCAAGTGCATAAACCCAGCAGACCAGAGGCATTCTTTAAACCTGGGTGTCTGCTTACATGCATGGTCTCTGGGGAGGAGAATTTAATAAAAGTAGCACAGGTCTCTCGAGTATGAGCCTTGGCTGCAGAACTGGCCAAAATGTGCATGATCCTCAGCAGAGCAGCCTCACTGAAAAACGCAAAGCAAACAGACATCCACTTGACAAGTAGTTAGAATGCTGACGAATGAAAAACATCTCTTATCAGATGAGCGCTTTCATGAGAGCACTTTGGATAAGGGTAGTGCATCTTCAGAGTCAAAATACACACCTGCCAACATGGATGCTGGAGGCCAGACACCAGGCAGCTTCCCCTTCTGGTGTCAGGGGCTCCTGCAGAACTTGGCGGGACAAGCAGAGGGCTGCTCCTGCCAGCTGCACGGGGAGGAACACCACACAATGGCCTTCCAGGAGAGACAGCTCCAGCAGATAACGGGCCATCCACACCACCTGGTGGCATGGGTGACACTTCAGATCTCGGGAAAACTGGAAAACAACTTCACTGAAATTTGTGCCGAGTTTAAGAAGTAATAACAGGAAACTGGACAGAAAAAAACCCATGCATATCTGAGACCTTAGCGCTGCAGCGAGCAACAGAGGCAAGCAGGACAAGGAAATGCAGAGGGGAACAGTAGGACAAATCAAACTTCAGCCCACAGAGGACTTTGCGCTCCATTCGAAGCAGCTGATGCTTAGTGTAGGTGTGATCCATCAAGTAGCACAGAGCAGACACCTGGAGAACATACACAAAAAAGAAAACACATTTTTGACAAATCAGTCTTTTGTTAAAGAGGAAAGGAGGTATTTGGTGTTACTTATTATCCAAGTCTTCGAGGTTAGGAATTATTTCAAATCTCTCAGCTGACTTACTCTGCACAATTAAAATACCAACGGTTCTGTCACAGGTTTAGTGGTTTAAGTCTATAAGATATATTTAGCAGACATGACACACACTTTTATAAAGGTTAAAGTGAGGACTGAACCAGTGTACCTCAGGGAGGAGGCACTCCTCCTTTTTGGCAGCAACAAAGAGGCAGACCATGCCAAGGAGCTGCAGGTTGGCTGTGGTCACCTTGATCTGACGCATTGAGCGGCTGAGGAGGTGAATGGTCAGATAGAGGGTCTCTTCCTGAAAATGCATCATCTCCTGGTAGGAAACAAACGGGCCATGTAAATATTAGAACATAAAACTTAAAATGAGTTTTTTGGGGGGGGGGGAGCTTTTGTGCAAGATTGAAATAAGTGTGATTAAGTACAGCTGATGTACAGCTTGCAGTAGGTGAGCTTGGTTAATAAGTAATCTTAATATTAAGTTGGGTTTGGAAGACATTACACCAGGCCAAGAAATGGTTTGAAACCACATTTAAAAAAACAACAAACAAGATATTATGTTAATTATTGAGCTTTAGAGGTGCAGGTTTGTAAATTCGGACAGAGAAGAGTAGCCGTTTTCTGGTTTCCAGACATTATGCTGAAGCTCAGCATTTACCACAGACATGAGAGGTATCTTATCCAACTCTCTGTAGAAATACTATTACTTTAATGTATCCTCATTACCAAGGAGAAGAAGAATGTTTATTTTACTTTGTGTTTTACTCTGAAACTCAAGAAAACACAGACATCCATAAGCTACAGTTCTTCCAGCATTTGGTAATTATCATCAAGCTATGGTTATTATATCAACCTTTAAATATATGAAAATCTATACAATCTTTGTTTTGAAACGGAAAAAGTAATCATCCACAGAGAAACTTACATGAACTTGAATGAGCCAATCTACCAGAACAGCACGAGTGGCATCAGTAAAATGCCGGAGCAGGTCAGCGTTAGGCAATGAGTTTTGTGTTTGAGTCCTCTGCAGGGAGACAACAGAACACAGGAGGCACACACTAAATATTTAAAGAGATACAGTGCAATGAGTGCATGAGCGTTCGTGCCATTCTTTGAGGCCGTCTTCTACTGTTGTGCCGTCAGTCTAGCACCCTATAAGGATAATGATCATTAACACAACAAGCTGTTAGGTGACCTCTGTTCACAATATCTCACCATCATTTCCAAGAACATGTCCCAGGCGTACGTTCGATCCCATATGAGGTCCAGCTTCTCAAGTGCCAACTCCACTTCATGGCGCAGCAGGCCGGGCACCAGTGCCTGTAGGCTGTGGAGACCCTGCAGACCAAGAGGGTGAAGAAGCACAGGCTCCTCCACACATATGTCTTCTACACAGGATGGGAAGATGGAAATCAGGACAAGGAGGACCAAAACAACATGCAAGTGAAGGATTTACTGTGCTGCATTGGATAGACAGTATATTGGTATATTCTTCAAAATGAAAAGAAAGCAGGGCCCTGGTCTCACATGCGCACGCGCACACACACACACACACATGCACACACACACACACGACTGTGGAGTGAAAAGAAGTTTGAAAACCTAGGTATTGATTACTTTACCAGATGAGCATCTTCGACTGTCTTTATGGAACCCCAGCAGGATGCCTTCATTTGTTTGCGTCGATAACCTCCTTTCCTTCAAACAGACAATGCACAGCATCTTGGTGCAACATGCACTTGCAACGAATGAGGTGCTCATAACAAAACAAATTACTAGCCGATAAGTTTACAGTGAATACATCATAGATATCAGCAAGATTAAGATCATTTGCAAAAGGCAGGCCCTCACATTCGAATAGTATTTTTCTAACCACAATGTCATTAGTCAAAAGAAGTTAAAACAAGAGCTAAGAAAAGAGACGAAAAGGACAGAAGGCATACCCATCTGTGTTCTGTTTCCATTTTGACAGGAGCCATCCTGGGCTCTTGCACTTCTACAGGCTGCCAGCGATCTATCGGCCCACAGGCATTAGCCCAAGTTCTTAACGGGGCTCGCCTCTCATCCGCCTGGAGGGCCAACAGGAAGTCTTTAACAATTACTAATGACACTTAAAAAAAAGCATGCATAGCCATAGCCAGTTTATGGATTTTCATAAAATTCTTGAGCTCAAAGAGTGGTTCACTTATGATCATACACAAGCTCCTGCTCCAGCAATGTAATCAGGGACTCATTAACACCTGGGATCAAAGCAGGTGAGTTCAATTATTCTCCTAACACAAAACTGGAGCAGGTCTGTTTGAGCAATGATTTCCATATCTTGGTCTGAAAAATGAATGTTACCTAGTGAAAGCTGATTGGTGAGCTCAAGGTTTAATTAATTGTTTTCTTCCATTTCCCTAAAAGATTGCTCAATAAAACTTTTTTCCATCAGCCAAAACTTATTGAGAAAACAACAATTGGGTTCATAAAGGAAAATGTTTAACATGAAAGAAGGAATAATCATAAATTACCTTTTATTTCTAAACACCTAAAGATTGGAAGGGTATTTTATTTCTAAACTTTTAGTTGAGTTGTTCACCTTCTTGTGTAAGTCCAGCAGAGGCTTGGAGTCGCAGAAACCAGTCCTGGCCATAGTCACAGCCGGAGACAAAGTTCCCGTGCCGGGCCGCTGCAGCTACTTATCCACGGGTGTCGGCGGAGGCCTGGAGCACAGATCAACCATGCTGCCCGGACAGCCAGCGGCTAATAAAGACAGGCGTGCCACACTGATTGGGGTGGGGACAGGTTCGCAGACTTCCTGTCCTACGTTCTTGCAAAAAAAACAATCGCGTTTTGCGCCATGCGACTTTCAAATTCTGAATTTCAGCCTATAATTTTCTACATTAAGATATTATCTAACCGTTATATTTTTTCTAGACTGTGCATTTTTTACATTCAAAATATGAAACATTTCGTCGCATTTAACACACGATTTGGTAGTGGTATTATGCTTTTGGAATACAAATTATTTAGACAGTATGTCTTAATGCAATCCATTATCTCTGCAATTAATAATAAACTAACATCCAGTTTTAGGGTTCTATTTGTAATGTCCACCGCCATGGTCATATTCTTTGTAAACAACACAACTGACAATGGTCATAATTAAGTCTGTTGCTCTCTGACGTTGTCATAAGAAGGGTCATATGGGTTTAAGAACTTCGGTAAAGAGTGCAAGATGTCCCCCCAAACACATATTCAATATTAATTTGCTGATAAAATGTATCTTTTGGAATATTCGACTCCATACACAATTGTATAATTGTTATTTTAAAGGATTTACCTCAATGAGCAAAACACTAAATCTCATTTTAATGTCGCTGCTTTTTTTCTGGCCTCAAACTGTCCAATTCAAGGATTAAAGTAAAAGGACTCGTGATTGGTAGCAGCCCTGGTCAGTAAAATATTGTAGAGTGTTGTTGCAGTGGATTGCACAAGACTGTGTATCTGTACAGTGTAAACTATAAAAACATTAAAAAGACACTCACGCAGCTTTATTCGTTAAAAATGTTTACTGGCACATTATAGTTGCAAATGTTATAAGCTACCATTTTGTAGCAGGTTTCACCCGTTACATTGTAAAGTCTTGCAAAGGGGGTCTGAAACTTTCCACCGAAGTAAAGTCCTCCCCCTTAAAGATTGCTTTTTTCATGGCCCTCTGAGCCTCAACTAACAGCAACAAGCAAAACAAATCTTGTTGCACCAGCATCAGGTGCGACATTCGTGACTGTTGATCACATTCAAATATACAGAGAAGCAAGGTAACCATAGTAAAGCTGCAAATCAAATACTACAAAGCTGCAGACCTCCCCTTCTACTAATGCTGCATTCATCATCAAGCTCTTTTTTTTTTGGTATTTACACAATAGTGAAGAGGCACTTGTTGTGCCTGTGTATGCCTACAGGAGAGGTAAGGGGTATTAACTTGCATGTTTAGCTGTGAAGCATTGCTTAAAGCGTGGCCAGCAGTGAGGTTCAGAGTATGGCTTCACAACCAATATTTAAAAAGTTCAGCAGCACCCCCTAATGGCCATGGTAGCAATGAAGGCAAATCCACAGTGGCGTCCATCAGTGCAGTGGTTCTGATATCCGCTCCTGCCGTTTCCAAAGCAGGACACTAGGCTAGAGTATGATGGCTGTGCCTGAGCCAGTGAGAAAAGTTGCTGGAGTTGTGAACTGTAAATCAAAGCCATTTTATCACATTATCTTCTGAGGAACTGGGGCCACCTGCTGCCCCATAAAAGTCAAAAACCTGCTTCTTTTCTGTGTCCTCATCATCACTTTCACCCAAACATATCACTGTCACCCTCTGGCCCTTGGTCACTCACACAAACTTAAATAAAATCAAATTAATGTGAAATGAGGGGTGTCCCAGGGAATGCTGACAGATGCTATTATGAAAACTTTTAACATTCTGTAGAACCAAAGCTCTGCATTACATAGCATTAAAGCATAAATGTCATTATTCTCAACACTACAGAAGGTGTTGGCTCTTGTCTACTTTGTTTAGGGATTGTCTGGAATATAAAATTGATTTAAAAATGTACAATTTTAAAATGTGTTTGGCAAAATGTAGACAAGTTTTCCATTACCTTTATGGGACTTTTATCCTGCTAGTCTGACATGCATAATCAAACTATCCCTTATAATCCTTTTTATATATGCTCAATTATTCACATTATAAATAGTTAACTCAGCTCAGGCTAAAGAACATATTTATGTTATAACGCAGACATTATTAACCAGAAATGAAGTGCCCATTTAAAATCAAACTACTGAGATCATTTAAACAAGCAATCCCCAATGGAAACCCCTTGAAATGAAGAACTTAATCAAAATGAAGAGTTTAAAAACTTTTAATATATATATTTTATATAATGTATACTTAAACAAGACAATGTGTCTTCAAATTAGAGAAATAGATGGACAATAAAGGAAAAAAAATCAACACAAATGAAAAACAAAAAGATCTTGATGTTCCTTTAGTGAATCTCAAAGAGGAAACCAACATCTCTTCCAGCAATATGGAAAATAAAATGCTTGCGTCATTATGAGCACTTCAAAATATGCTGTCCAGACTCTC
Organism: Semicossyphus pulcher; assembly: GCF_022749685.1. NCBI lineage: Eukaryota > Metazoa > Chordata > Actinopteri > Labriformes > Labridae > Semicossyphus > Semicossyphus pulcher. Next base: position 22,842,081 of record NW_027211692.1, read on the forward strand.
AGTCATGTGCTGTCATAATTCAAAGTATGCAGATTTCTACTTATACTAAACAATTCATTGGATGTTTGTATTTGATAAGTTAATCTGGAAGTTGAAGGTCTGAAGGTTGACAAGCTCATGCAGCGTTGGGTTGGATTGTAAACCTGCAGACTGTTGCTCAAACAAACAACTATGTTGATTTAAGTGCCTCGACAGAGAATTAAAGAAAACAAAAAACAAAGGTTCTAAACAAAAATGTGGAATCATTTGAAGTGTTAAACGTCCACCAAGTCAGTCAATTTTTGGCCTCATTATAAAGACTTCACAACAAATCAACTCTTATTCTTTAAATACGGGAACAGTTTTTTTTTTAAATAGTTTTTAAACTTACACTGTTATAACAAATAGAAAATGAACAAAGATTGGTGCCTACTTTATCAGCTAGGGTGTGAGAATTACTGAATGGAGGACAGCGAATGGCTGTGTACATCTACATTGGTCTCTCTAGATGGTTTTGGGAACAACTGTGGTCGAGCATCTAGTCTCTATACTCCTCTTTTCTGTTGTCTTTCACACAGAAAACGTTCTCCTACACCTCAAACAAGAAGGTAGTTGGTCGGTAAGTCAGTCTGGACTCGGTGAAATAGACTGACTGCTGCATCACTTTGAGTTAAGTATATGTAGCTTTTAAAGCAAAAGTTAGTCATGCAAGAGATCCCAGTTTTCTATTCCTGACTCATTCAATTTAGCGCCTAGCTGGTCACAGCAATCATAAATCACATGCTTGTTCCCTTTAAAAAAAGGCCATCCAGTGCCGTGTAGGGTCCTCATGTCGATTTTCCAGCAATTGTTCAGAGTTTAAAGACATGCAAAAAAACAGACACAAAGGGATGGTTGGGAATCAAAATGGTTGTTCATACATTCTCCTGCACTCAAATGCACACACCCATACATTCACACATCCACTCACCCATTTTCTTACAAACACGTGCAGTGCAAACACAGAAATGGCAGCCCCCTCCCCTCCCCATCTTCCCCATTTCCCCCTACTGTAGGAACAGTCCCATACTTGATTTGTAACAGCAAGTTCCAGAAAGAGCACTTGTTAAAAAAAGGAAAAAAATAAATCACAAAATGCAGAAATATGGCTTTACATTTAAAACCTTAACAATTGATGAAATAAAAATTTGTCTTTTTCCCAAAACGTTTTCAGTTTCCTAATTTTGATTTTGCTATTTAAAATTCTATCAAGTACGTTTGTGTGTATATATATGCAGTCTATGCATGAATTGGTGACTGTGTGCGTGTGTGTGTGTGTGTGTGTGTGTGTGAAGCATGGGTGCAGCTGGTAGAGAGGTGGTACTTGCTGGCATAACCTGGTTTTCAAAGTGTCAAGGCTTTGATGTGGTACCCAGTGTAGTGCAGCAGAGGTCCCGCAGGGAAGCCTAAAGCAAACCCTGAGAGGATGTACACAGACAAAGCTGCCAGTCTATCCACACAAACCTACTGAGGTCAGACATTCTCGGCCTGTGTGTTTATTTCATACTCTATGATCCCTGTCTTGTCTGATTTGCCAGTATGTGTATGTGTGTATGTGTGCGTGTCTGTGAGTTTATGTGCGTTAAAGATCGAATGAAAATGTGTCTTGTGCCAGTTTTTGTTGGTGTTGCTCGAATTCCTCAGCAGTGCAAGTGTGTATGTGGGATTGTGATAGTGTGTAAGCCTGCCTGCTTGTTCAAGAGTCTGATTGATCATTCCCGTATGCTTGCAGAGTAGGAGAACTGAGGAAAGTGTGTACGCTGATCTGAATCCTCTGCATCTAAACTGTCATCTGGAATTTGTAAAAGGGAGGGAGAAAAAAGGTCCACAAGTTACAAACAGACGTAAATGTGTATAAACATCCCAAAATACAATCTTCAAGAATTTTGGCAGACATAGATCCACTTACACTTGTCAGGGGGAGTTATTGTTATGGTTTGTGCTGTGAACTCATCATCAAAGTAACGCGTGTCTGTCTCCGATGTTACCTGCGGCTTGAAGGGTGGAATAAGCTGAGGAGAAGATGGATATCAGTCCCTTTGCATGTCGAACATCTAAATGTAAACAACGCCTCATTTGTTTATTTATTTCCAGCACCTCACCTTCTTTTCAAGAACATCTTGCCAGTTGATGGAGGTGAAGAACTTGTGGCTCATCACATCTTTGGCATCGTCTGGTCCGCCTCCGAGCCTGTAAACACAACAAAACTGTGATTATCAACATCTTCTCAGCAGCTCTTCTGTTCTCTTTTCTTCGTGTGGATGATTGTACAAACAACATCATCAGAAATATACAACGACCACATCCGTTTTGTTATTCCTTTCTGACTTGTATTTACCATTTTCTAGACAAATTTATTTGTCATTTCCTTACGGCTTCCAGGTTCTTGTGTTAGTAAGTCGGCAGGTGGTGCTCAAAGCGCTATTAATAGCAGTTCTTCGACTGTTCTCAGAAACACTGAGACTGGACCAAAAAAACAATCGATTTAAGTCCCTGTTTATGACCATTACTCTGTACCAAAACTAATCACAAAGGAACATGGGCTTAATAATGTGTTTACTTAATTTATAGCTGAGGATGTGGTGCCCCTGATCAAAGTGGACAGGAGCAAAAGTCACAGAAAGAAAATGTTTTTTGAAGCTGCATCTTCAGGAGCCATTTTTTCGGCTGAATAGCTGTTTTCACAGTGAAACGTGAAATGTTCCACACGTTTATCTTTTTTGATTTTTACATTTCTGTGCTTTCAGTAAAAAAATTCTATTACATTTGAATGCTTACAAGTACATTAAGTGTTTAAAAATCAGTTGGCGGTTCTATGGTTTTTCCAACCAAGAGAAATACAGTTTTTGGCCACACTTCTCTTGTAACTTAATTTAAGGGACCCTCCAAAAATATTAAAATACTTTTTGACAAAATGTGATGATTGTTTATAATTATTTAGACTGAAGCAGTAACTATTTACTGAATGTTCAAAATGACCTTAAGCAATAAGCAATAAGTTGGAGCTGCTTTCAATTTGAAGCTTTCATAAAGCCTGTGTTTTTATTATGGTTAAATTTAATTTAAAGGTTTATTTTCAGCCTCCAAATACTGGTAGAATTACTGAAGCCTGTCCTCAGTTTATCTTTACATATATAAGAATAATTATTTTTCTTTTCTTTTCTTACTAAATTAGTGTTTGATTATGAAAATCTACAGTGTCAAAACATCCGGGGCAAACTACAAACCTTTGTTTGGGATCCTTTTTGAGCAGACCGGCCAGTAGGGCCTTGGCTTCAGGAGCCAGGTTCTTGGGGAAGCGGATCTCCTCCATAAGGATAAGCTCAAAGAGACGCTCATGGTCCTGGTTGTAAAAGGGCAACCGACCACACATCATCTCATACATGACCACGCCCAGTCCCCACCAGTCCACCGCCCTTCCATAGTCATTGTCTTCAAGCACCTGACAGAGTCAGAATGAACAGGGTTGAGAGAGAAATTACACAACAAATTTCAACTTTGAGCAACCTTGTTTTACAGCAGTTAAGAGGAGATTGTGTCCTTACTTCATGGCTACATCTCTCTCATTGCTATGAGCTGGAGTTTAGAGACACCGTCTAAGAGCAGATTGTAAGCTTAACTTATATATATAGTTGTCTGTTTATATAGATTAAAAAGCTATATCATAGACTGACAATAGTTGATGGGGTCTGGGAAAGCATTACAGTTGATGAGTTCCACCATTTTGTTCTCCACACCGACAGTTTCACTGCATACAGCCAATGCCCACATAAACTGCTACTCAACCATTCTACTCAGACTACAAACAAAAACCAGAATGCTTCTGACCATATCTTGTCCTGGGGCTAAAGGTTCTGTATTCATATGCAGAATCTGTTTGTAGAGATTACTGCATTGTATGACTACAGGAAACATTATATACCTAGCTCTGCACTAACACGCAGCAGTAACGGTTGGGGATGGTTCAGAGATTAGACAAATTGTCTACAGATTTTGTCGCTCTTGTCAGAGAGATTTGGGGCTCATCAAGGAACATTTTTGTCTTAACAATGCCTATGGTGGCCAAAGCACCAACTCCACAAATTGCAAACAAGCTCTCCTAGCTAAACTCTCAACTGGTTTCCACATAGTCCCCAAATAATGTGAACAATGTTAAAACTCATTCAGCCGAGTGACTTGTGCTTATTTCCATAATCTTGGTCACACAACATATTGATGCCACTGTGGAGTTACCTCTGGTGCCAGGTACTCCGGGGTCCCGCAGAATGTTTTCATGGTGGCACCGTCTGTGATGCCCTCCTTACACAGGCCGAAGTCTGTTATCTTTATATGGCCATCTTTGTCTAACATAAGGTTCTCTAGCTGTGCAGAGAAAGATTCAAATTAGAGTCAAATTGGTTGACCATTACCCCGAAGAAATTGCAACCCATTATTAAACCCTTTGCATAAACTTCAGATTGCATGAAGAGCTAAGGCTATGGCATATTAAAGGCATCCCTCCATCTAATTTAGAATAAATTAATAATATATTGTAAGAGAAAGGCGAGACCTTACCTTTAAATCCCTGTAAACTACATTGCGTGAGTGTAGGTACTCCAGTGCTGACACTATTTCTGCACCATAGAATCTTGCTCTGTCTTCTGTGAACACTCTGTCCCGAGATAAGTGAAAGAAGAGCTGAGAAGGAATAAAAAGGTAGACATGGGAATGAGAAACAGAGCAATTCTTCATGTTCCTTGAAATACTTAATACTTAATTTGAAAAAAATCTTAAGTCTTCTTGGGAGTTCTTTTTCAGCCTTTACTAGGTCAGAGTGCCCAAGTGTACTGAAACTGCCAAAGTATATTTGGCAACCTATTTTAACATTTTTTTGTTTTATCAATACGATATGGAGACACCTTCCACAACTGAGGAACATTTCCCCTTCATGTACACCTCGCTGACATGTTCATTCTGCTGTTTAAGGGGGGAAAGGTGTAGGTTTGTGGGGAAACGAAAAGCAAGGTGAGCAGATAGGTAGCTTGAGATAATAGGAATGGAGAATTAAAGTTCTGAAATAAAAACCAACATACTAGAAAGAGGGTTATGTATGGTTTTAAATATTTTCAGAAGGCAAAGGAGACCTGCAATGTCATACTGTTGGAAACATTGATGTGTGTTCAAACATTTCTGTGTTCATTTCTACAGTCATTTTAAAAATGTTTTGTTATCATTTTGGGGATTTATTAATAAGATTCCGTAACTGATTTAATTTCCAAAACAGTTGTGCATCATTGCATCCCACGATCGTTCCACATTTTGATCTGATCTGGATGCATCTAAAGAGTGTAAGAGTTGGATTCATAACCTCAGGTTACTTCCATGCAGTCGTTTGTTTATTTTACTTTTAGGCAAAGGTAAAAAAAAAAAAAAATGAAACAATACATTGTTTCATTTTAGTTGTGGTTCATCTGTCAAATGACCCAAGTGAAGTACATATTAAGTCATACAAACCATTGGTTGCAAACTGCATCAGAGTCGGCATGCTTGTATGGTCCACACAGGGGCATGTTTTAATAGTTTTCACACGAGCCAAAAGAACAGCACAACCCACACAAATGTACCAGATCCATTTTAACAGAACACATTTGTTGTGAAAGCTTCCTTAAGTTGATGCTTAAAAAAATAACTAAAATAAACACGCTTACTACAGTTAGCGATCTTCCAAAAAGGTTTTAGGTACAGTAACACATAAGACACAATAAAAGAACAGAGGAAAAAGAGGAAAACTTACTTCTCCCCCATTTGCATATTCCATCACAAAGCATAGCCGGTCATGTGTTTGAAATGCATATTTTAGTGTCTGTTGGGGGAAAGCAAAAGTGATCGTTTCATACTGGTTAAATGGTCCATTAATGCTGGAAGGCAAAGGCAAAGTAACAATGCTGGTAACTCACCGTTAGAAAGGGATGCCGCGTATTTTGGAGTACTCTGCTTTCTGTAACTGTATGTGCCACTTCGTCCTAGAGGAATACACAAACACCACACATTCAGTACATGCAATGAGAGAAAGAACCAATACTAGAAAGCAATACTGTTGCTAATCAATTTAAAGTCAAGATTTTACTATGATGCGATTACCACTAACTTTAGCAATGATGACTTCTTTGCGGAGGATTTTCATGGCATAGTACATCCCTGTGGCCTTCTCCTTCACAAGGATCACTTTACCGAATGTTCCCTTTCCAAGCAGCTTCAGGTAGTCAAAATCGCTCATGGTCTGTAGGAACAATGGTCAAAGATAAGCCATTACAAAGGTGAGTACATCTACTTGTGCCCTCGCACCGTTCATTTCTGAAGGACAACAAGAGTTTTGATGGTACTCATATGAAAGGTGTTCATATATAATATAAAGGTATGACTTATTTAAAAGTGTCAGATTAAAGAAGGAAGAAATGAACAAAGTACAAATGAAGGAAATCACAAACATTTGCGTGATCTGTTAACATTAACATAAGGAAAATGTATCTCTACATACTTTTGACAAAGTCAGCATTAAAAAGACAAGAGAGCCATTAAAATCACTAGAAGTGATCCAGCACCAGGCAAAATATAAACAAATATAACCCTCCATTCATTTAAAGCCTGCTTCACAAAAAAGCTTTGAGAAAGAGGCTTAAAGTTTGAACAACTTGCTCAATAAAGATGAGCTTAACTGGACAAACACAGCAAACACTCAGATGCCAGACACTGCTTGTGCAAATACTGACCACTTTTGTGCGGGATTTGGACACAGCAATCTCCATCTCCTCTGTGCCGCTGCTGTCACTTGGTGAGCCAAATTTAATCTCCATGGGCTCCTCATCCTGCTGCTGACTCTTCAGGCTATTTGCCACTGCCTGGATCGATCGCATCCATTCCTCCCTGAGCCAGAAGAAAACACTCATTGCCTTTATCAAATCTAGAAAAAGGCATGTCTACGTTACTCTGAATCTGTTCGAAAAGAAATTGAATTGCCATGTGTTGGTAGACTCTTGTATTTAGACAGATGGTATAGATGTTTTGCCAAAAATATATCTTACAGGAAAAACAGTAGTATAGCAAGCTTAGTTGAGAAGGTAGGGGATAATCTGGGGGGCTGCTGGGATTTGGTACTTGGCAGAGCCAATGTAAACAAAATTAAATGATGATTGCTTGGGTTAGGGGTGAATAATCAGATCTAATCTGGGAATGAATTCTATTTCCTTTATTATGCTCTTCCCCCCTCTGACAAACTAAAATGGATTTGACTGCCTATAATGAAGGGACATTGCCTGTTTAATTTTATGTTCTAAGAATAAAAGTGTTGTTCCTTGTGTATTTCTTTTCTTAAGATTCTTTCTATTCTGAAACACCATACAATAATTGATAGTGTGAAAAGGGCATCAACAGAACAAAGCTTTAATGGACTAAGACTCAAGGCTGAGTTACTAGTCTAGCTGTCCCACTCATAACCAGATGGGTTTAGTTGGGCAGGAAGAAGAGATTCAGCTATTTCATATTGATTTGCATTTTGAGTGTAGACAGAACTTTTCTCTTAAGGAGTGGACAGAAGTTGTTTTAATGTGTACTTGCATAATACCAGAGCAATCACCACCACCTAAAACCTTAGGACTGAATGGAATTTACCTCTCCTCGTTGCTGTCTACATGGAAGGTTCGCTCGATAACAGAGGTCCATTGCAGACAACGAATGACAAATGTGTTGGGCCTGGGGCGCTCTGTCTTCATCAGCTGGCATTCTACAAGGCATACACAATTTAGCGACATGGAAGAATTGAAGGTGCTTACAGCAAAACATGAGAATAACTTTTCAGAATGTAATAAAGCACCAATAGATATTTGCCAACCAAAAGGAAAAACTGACCTGCGACAGAGAAGTTGTTTAGTGGTGGGAGGTTGTGGTCACTGGACACCTCAGGCTTCTCTTTGTAGCCAATGAAAGAGCCGTCACTCTTTAAGATGAAGTAACGAGGTCGCCATGTTTTAATGTATTCACCTGGAACAAAGACAGATGAAGACTGTTTTTTAAAATTCAGTTTTAATATTTCAATATTTGCTCATCTGTTTGGCTTAAATATTAATGAATACACTTCTCCATCTCAAAACTATTATCACAATAGAAATGTACAGTTTTTTTCCACTATTAGGAAACTATAAAGTTGACAGATGCCTCTCATGTCTATAGCCGTAGTAAGTAAGTCACAGACTATCACTTACCTTAAGACTAAGGTTATGGACAGTGAAAATATCCTTACCTCTCTTGTGGAGCCATCCGTCTCTCACAACACTGACTTCATTCATGCTGGGGCAGAACACTCTCTGGATTGGGAATGGGCTGCAGACAAGCTGGTTGAAATTCTGCAGACTGTTCCTATTGTTCAAGTGCCTGACAGGGGCTCAGATAAAAAAAACACCTAAATAGTGTAATACCAGGAGAAAAAAAAAACATAAAGACATACTGTTATTGCAGAATTGATTGTCAGACTGTCCATACAGTACCAAAACAAAGCTCACCTTAGCCAGCTGTAGCTTTAACATGTGGTTACAACTTCCAAAGCCCATCAACGTTCATTCATGTGAGGAGGGCTATAAACCAAGCAAAACAGTCTGTACCTTCTGACTATTTATAATTATAAAAAAACCCGCCATGGTCTTATTTTTTACACTATCTTGCTAGATAGTTGAAAGATGTTTAATATATTTGTCCTAATGTTAGCAAAATACAGCCAGGGAGGAGGATGTAAACACATAAAGCAAAGACTATTTCTTAAAACAAAGGAAACTTTCTGCATAGTGCTCTTGATGCCTATCTGAGTGTTGTGTGCTTGAATAAATTCCTCACCTTCTGAGACTGTTCTGTTGCCTTGAAATACAACTCCACAACAAAGAAAACTGCTGATATCTGCACGTCTGCTCACCACCTCTTATCTGACCATCTGACACTTCAACGCATTCAAAATGGAACTTGCGTTATGGCAGTCATGAGAACGAGCTACATATTAGAACTCATGCAACTTCATGAAACATACTCCAGTGTTCCAATGTCGAAATATATAGAAATAAAATAAATGTTTAAAATCCAACTATGCCAGGGCGCGATCAAATGTATAGTATGCATGCAATTGAGCTAACAATAACAAAGATTGCTTCAAAGTTCTGCATCAAATGTAATATCCTCCCACAGCTCTTGCCGAATGTTTGTGGAGAGGCCTTGGTGATTCAGGGTCAGCCCTGAATCAACAGCTTATGTTAGATAATAGGTTTAACAGAATTTCACAGTATTTCGGTGAAAGTGAAGGGTTTGAATTTTACAGTGCATACAGTCACCGGAACACAAAGACTGTTTGAACTGCTTTGTTTACAAAGTTAAAAACAGATAACGCTTCCCACGACTTCGGACTTTTTATGGTGCATCCACAGTCGTTCAAAGCTTTACACCTAACGTTGCTAATTTGAATAGCCGAATAGTTCATACTTTCTGTGATTATTTACATTATGCACAACAAATTTTTGTCTAAATTGTACGTCAGCTAAAAGACCTATGGACAAACAGGACATGGACAAACATATCTAGCCAAGCGTTAAGGCACTTCGTTCACATACAGTACCACTGTAGTTAATAATTAAGAGAACATAAAGACATACTTCACAAAGCGTCCCGATAAAGCTAGTTAAATATATTTAATCTATGACGAACTGTAACAGTTACCAAGCACAACCACAAGCTGCCTAACATAAACATTAACGTGACGTTAAGACATCCTGATCCTTTCAGTGTAGTACGTTACCCAGCTAACGGAGGAAAAGTCAACAAACCTTCAGATTTCAAGACAGGTCGTCAGCTTTTCTATCGTAGTTTGACCGTAAATTAGTCACTATTGCTCTTCATCAATAGCTGATGGTTAGTTTGGCTAAGTGGCGCCTCAGACAGCAGTGAGGACACTGACCGTAACCGCAATACGACCAAACAAGGCAGCTAGCCATAATAGCTCTAAAGCTAACAACTAGTTAGCATATACGTTAGCCACTTGCGCTAGTTCTCCTCGTTACGCCGGCTTTTCTTACCTCGACTTCGGCGACAAAGTATTCCCAGTTGTTGGTTCTTGAAGAGGCCCAGAGGTACTCTGCACAAGGCTTCTACTAGTTATCTCTCGAAGCGTGTGTGTACTGAACTCTGTCAATGATCACACAGCTTAGCGGACTGCTCACCGAGCTTGTTTTCTTCTCTCACAACAACAGCAGCGGCGGCGGCGGCGGCGTGCTTGGTCTGTTGCTGCTGCAGCGGTTCACTGAAGCGTATGCGAGTCAGCGAGAGAATAGTCCACTGAGCAACAACTTAACAGATAGTTGTGTTTTATATCACAAATAATTTCCAAATCCTGGACAGATCGAACCGCCTCTTTGTAGGTTTAATGCGGTTAGTCGCTCTCTTAACGTGGAAGCCCTTCTTTCCAGACAGACACTACAGCAGCCCCGCAGACCCACACAAAAGGAAGTGACGTACGAGGCTAGAGAGGGTCCACTGCACCTGAACAGTCGGTGTGATAGTACATCAAGTACTATACAGTAACCTTAACCTCACCCTAACTGCACAGAGCTTGTGTCTAGATTGTCTGAGGGACAGGCAGAGAAAAAAAAACACTCTGGAAAAGCAAGTCAACTTCCCCAAAATGTTTGCTTTATTTTAATTTTCCCCACCTCTTCTTTTTTCAAATCCGCTCAAAGTTTTAGAGGAAAGCACATATTTTTAATAAGTAAACCTTGTAAAAACCCATTAACTCAAATTACAGCTACAGTATGGTGGAAGGATTAAACAAAAGAAAGATGTAACGAATGTTTATTCTTCAGAGATCATTTTCAAAAATGCTCCCGCTTTAGATACATTATTTGACTCATGTCCTCAAAAGCTTTCAGTCAAAGGGCTTTACTTTGTTGCCTTTGTTGCTTTCTTTGCAGGTAGCGAGTACGAGCATCATTGACAGTTGTTTCATTGTTTCTCTTCTCCAGCTTCTTCATTACATCCTCTGTAGAAACCTCTGAAAAAAGAACAACGTAATCTATGAGTTTTTTATAATGACACTGCCAAACCAATTTTCTTTTTTCACCTCTAAAACAACACTCTATTCCCCTTTGATCATTTCATGCATTGCCACAGCAGGGAACAAACACTTTAGATTAACCATAACGTTGAACAACATCCAAATTTTAATATCAATAACTTAATTATAATGATAACCTGGTTGTCTTTTGGCTGCTTCCCTGGTCTCCCATTTTATCATCTCATCATCAGTCACTTCTTCTCTTGCCACACTGCTCAGTTCATAGACGTCAACCTCATGTAGTTTTGGTAATAAGTCCTTCACCCACTCATATCGAATAGGACACACCGTCCTGATGTAAACTCGTGAGGTCACCAGCACATCATGGAAGAGAACCCAGTTAAGCTCAGCCTCCTGGTCAAACAGCTTTCAGAAACAGAAACAAATCCAAGAAGAAAAAATAAACTATTTGTACCAAATCTATTAGGTCTTTTACAAAAACTGAGTGTCTAATTAATTCAAAAATACATTTACCGATGATGATGGATGAATGTGGACCATGGATCCATGGCCATCCATTGTGCAAAAAACCTTTCCAACAGACCTATGTGGGATGGAAAACAAAATAATTAATCACAGCCAGCTCAAGTTTACATGAATGGGAAATAATTAAGGAATCCCAATGAAGAGTATAATATTGATAATTTTAAATGAAACTTGGTGATACCTTCTGGCAACATTGGTGAAGTATCCTGTGCACAGGCATCGTCTGAAGAGTTCACTCTTCATACCATCAAATGTTTCTATAGGGAAATCTCTCTTCTAAAAGAGAAGAGGGTCCACGTTTTAAACAAATAAGAATCATCCTCAAATAAATGTACTCAGCATTGTCCTGACAAACAGAATGCTAAATTAATTGTACCTGTTTGAGATGGAGGAGGATCTCTTGCAGTTGAGTCTCCACATTAAATGCTGATTTCAGCGCCCTCCAGTGGATCCAATTGTCTTTACACCAAGCTGAGGGTCTGTCACTATAGAATGCAAGAAAAAGCCCACACTTATGCTAGCTGAGAAAAGTGTCATCATGCTGTTTATAGTCATCTGCATGGCCAATGATGGACTAACACTGACATTCTTTGCACCAGAAAGAAGTTCTTTACCTGGATTTACATGCCTGAAACACTGTGAGGAGAGTGGCAAAGTCGTTCATGCTGCCACTCCTTGTAGCCAGCGCTCTGTGCTTTTTATCTGCCTCTTTCTGCTTGTCAGGGTGGCCTGCAGAATGGAGGAGATCAGTCAAAGCTGTGCACTCACAGCTCAGGTCTTGACGTTACATTTAACACTTCTCTGCATAAGCCATTTCCTGACACATTCGATTAATCAATCAATACACCAACTTATCAGCACATTATACAAGACTTCTGTTTTTTCCTTGTTTTTGCAGGCTTTCTTCCCTCCCACACACTTTTTCATTAAGTACATGCTTTAAAGCCAAGTTGCTGACCTGGCCTGATGAAAATGTTCTCGACAGACAGCATGGCCGCCACAGGGAGAAGCAGGTCCTGACAACCTAGTGAGGCAGCTTTGAGCAAGGCCCTGGTAAGGCCTGGTTGCAGGGGGAACTCCACCATCAGCTCCCCAAGCTCGGTCACTCTACCTCTCCTTTAACCCAAACACAAGACAGATAAGAGTTCAAGAAATTTCACAAAGAATTGAGTTAACTCCTCCTAACTCCTAACTGATTCAAGTCTGCAGGTGTAACTGCTCACCTGTTGATGGCATCAAATTGGTAGAGCTGTTTTAATGCCTCGAGAATAAACCTTTCTTCTGGACGGTCCAGATAAGGGAACCTTGAATATAAAAACAACAACCCATTGCTATATTAAGTAAAGAGAACAGATATAAATGATGAACTTTAAGAGAGCACACAGACCCATAATGGCTATCCATATACCTAATGACATCATGAACGCCCAGACACTTGAGTGTAAGTATCACTGCAGTCAAACTGGTCCTCTGGATTTCTGGAACTGTATACTCAGGCATGCTCTTCTCCCAGAAATCCTTGTTGTAGATTCGAAAGCATTTCCCAGCTGATGTTCTTCCAGCTCGACCTGCTCTCTGCTGAGCCTCGCTCCTTAAAACGAAAAAATCCACCATCAAAAAAATAAAGTCTAAATTGCTGTCTTGGTGATAGTAACAAAGTTACTTCAAGAAACCTATTTGTAGGTACTGAAATTACATTTTTTAAATTCAAAAACTCACTTTGAAATAGGCACCACCTCCAAAATATCCATGCCCACCCTCGAGTTGTGGTTGAGCTGCTTCACAAACCCACTGTCCACGATGTACCTTTATGGGATTAAGAATTATACAATTATTACAGTCACTATTCATTGTTAAATTAGTAAGTCATGGACCACATGCCTCACTTACTTTATGCCATTAATAGTGAGAGATGTTGCTGCAATGTTTGTGGCCACCACACACTTCCTTATTCCGGAAGGTGGAGGCTGGAAGATCTGCCTCTGTTGGTCTGTGATGAGAACAAAAAAGTTTATCTTTTTTCACAGTTGTTGTGTTTTCTTCTGCAGTGCCATCAATAAGAAAAAGGCAACAACGTAAAAGAATAAAGTGGAACAGGTGTTGTATGCATTTACCAGTGGGCATTGATCCATAAAGGGGCAAAATAAGAAGTCCCTCCACGGTTTTGTCCTGTACATCATAGCGGTAGTCTATAGATTCAGCTTTCTCATACAGCAAGTCACATGCTCGCTCAATCTCTGACTGACCTGTCAAATATGGAGAATTAATGTGGCAGAATTTTTTCAGGGTTAAGATATGTTTGTGTTTTAAGAGCTTGATAATTAGGACTAACCTGTCAAAAACACAAGAATATCCCCAGCCATTTCACTGGTGTGCACATCAAGGGCCACTTTGATGACCTTGGGAGCAAAGAGGTCAAATCAAATAGATTTCGATGAAATGCTTTAAGCTACAACAGCAAATCAAAAGTTGATTAACCCGTATACATTGTAAAGTTGTCAAGCCAAGTTAAAGAAGTTTTTTCATGTTAATAGAGCATAAGAGTCTTAAAAATGAATCTTAGTACCTCCTTTACATAACCTGTGCTCTCAATGTCTTTGGGTCCTACAGCGGAACCAAATGTGCAGGTGACAGGAAAAGTCCTCCCAGGAATAGCAAAGACAGGACAGCCACCGAGAAAGGCTGAAAGTTTGTCAGTTTCCAAGGTGGCGGACATCACCACCACCTTCAAAGGAAAAGTTCGGCCCTTAGTAGCCTTAGCAGGATCTGAGAAGACTCTTTTCAATAAACCTAGGAGAATATCCTGCAACACATACAGACAGCTAATCAAAGTGTGCATTGAAAGATTGACAGAAACAAGAAACTATTTTATGCACCTGATAGTATCATGCATAAATATAACACTGATTAAAGGTTAACAGTGTCATATATTGACTAACCGTATTGAGGCTGCGCTCATGGACTTCATCCAAGATTACAACACTGTACTGAGAAAGTACAGAATCTGCCAGGATCTCTCTGAGCAAACAGCCATCCGTCATGTACTTCACCACTGTGTCCTGGCTCAAACAAAGTAATAACTTTACTCCACTGAAAATTATCATTAAATACGATATATATTGGGCGGCTGTGGCTCAGTGGTAGAGTCGGTCGTCTTTCAATCTGAAAGTCGGAGGTTCAATCCCCAGCTCCCTCAGGCTACATGTCGAAATGTCCTTGGGCAAGACACTGAACCCTAAATTGCTCCCGGTGGCATAGCGTAGCAGCCTCTGCCATCAGTGTGTGAATGGGTGAATGTGACATGTAGTGTAAAAGCAGCTTTGAGTGGTCGCAAACACTAGAAAAGCGCTATATAAGTACAGTCCATTTACCGTTTACCATATCAAATGGGCTGAGTCGTCTGTGTTGCTTACCTGTGATGTACAGTCATCAAAGCGTACTTGGTAGCCAACCTCTTTACCAATAGTGCACTGCATCTCCTGGGCTACCCTCTGGGCCACTGTGATGGCAGCCACTCGGCGGGGCTGGGTAATACCAATTTTGCCATCTTTACAAATACCTACGATTAAACAAGAAGAAGAGAATATATATCTTGAAATGCTCACAATTGTATCTTAACTTGACAAAACTATCTCAATCCGGGCCTGTTTCTGACTGTTGCATTAAAAAATGTATCTAGATGTTGTATTTACCCCCAAATCATTTTCGCAGGTCTCAATGTTGTTCTGATATATTTGTTAAGCAGTTATCCCGTTAACTTAATATTTGTAGGTGCAAAACGGCAAAATGAAAGCTTACCTGCTTGATGCAAGTACTGTGGAAGTTGTGTGGTTTTCCCGCTGCCAGTCTCACCGGTGACAACCAGAAAAGTGCTGTCTTTTACAGCCTGAATTAACTTAGCCTTGTGCTGATATATCGGCAGACGTTTTGACTCCGACATAACTGACAACTTTTACTATATTTAACAGAATATTTCAGTGACAGGCAGTAAACAGACTAAATAAATACCAATGTTAGTCCTACAAAACACCTTTAAGTCTGTGTATATGCCCACATATAACATTTATTGCAATAAAATGTTAAAAAAAAGGAAAATTCTTCCATGACTATTCTGTCGTTTTAAAAGACGACACGCTCACTCAATGATTTCCGCAAACTAGTTCATTCTGCGTTCCTATTGGTCGACTTGTGGGCACATGACCAAAGATTGTCTTCTGCTTCTTCCGTTTGGTTTAATTGTGGTTGGCATCCATAATAGTTGCATTACTGCCATCTACTGGGTTGTAACAGTTCTACAGTGATATATAACACCGGTATAGATTTACTTAGTTCACCCAAAGTGATCCCTTTCCAT
The DNA here is from genome assembly GCF_022749685.1 of Semicossyphus pulcher. NCBI lineage: Eukaryota > Metazoa > Chordata > Actinopteri > Labriformes > Labridae > Semicossyphus > Semicossyphus pulcher. The sequence continues at coordinate 22,858,058 of NW_027211692.1, forward strand.
AATATTGTCCATTTTATAACCCATCTACGACTGAGCAAGTCCTTCCCTTAGTGTTGTATCTAATTCCTCTCTAGTGATGTCAACAACTTTCAGGAACCTTCCGGCAGCATCCAGCACGATTTCAATCCTTCCGGACTTCCCTTGTATGTCCACTGCAAAATTAATGACCAAGTTTATGAATGCCAAAAAACGCTTTTTTCCAGATATTTTGATCAGTTCCTGCTTTTAACTCCTCCTCTTCTTTTTCTATTGTCACCATTTCCCCAATTCTCTCCATTCTGCTCACAGCTTCAACATAAGATAGTCTCCTCTCTGGCTACTTCATACTCTGTATTTTGGTAGGCCTTTGGTTTAGTTATTGACATTTATTTATTTATTTAGTTATTTAGTTATATTGTTGTTATATATATACATACATACATACATACACACATAATTGTGGCCATGAGTGTTAGTAATTGATTTATTTGTTATAAATGATGCAAAGTCGCTTCCGAACATGAACTAGCTGTCACTTCTCTGGTATTTTACAGTAGATAAAGAAGAGGCCCACCAGAGACTACACTATGAAGAGTCCTCTGTCTAGGCCATGGTGTAATCCATCTTGATTTACGCCTGTCTGAAAAACATTAAAGAAACATAATACTATTGTTAACAGTCTTACATGAAAGCAAGTTTGTAAATCAATTACCAGAGTCAGAACTATAAAGTATTATAGGCTGCAGTTCCACTTACCATCGCTGCAGGACTGTGAGCAATCTGGTCCTTTGCAGATCTCTGTTTCACAGTTGAAATATACCTGTAAGAGAACATCCTATTTTTGAAAACAATATGATCATATTCCGGTCATTGTATAAAATTTCTCTTACATACCAGGTTTTCTATTGTTTGGGGCTTCACAAAGGAGAACAGCTTGACAACAAACCATTTATGAAGAGAGGGATACTTCAGCTCCTTACTGGAAACAACTGGCAACACAACAGTCTGGTGGCTATCACCACTGAAAGGACATCTAGTTTGGATCAAAGGAATATCTTAATTGATCAAAGTGCAGGTAGAGAGGTTTATATGAGCTTTATACACAGAGATGGTAAAATATGCCTGTTAATTTCATGTGAATTCACCCTTTAACAAGTAGGTTCCATCTTTGTGGGTCACGTGGGTTATTAGTTGGAGTTGCCCAGCAGTCCTCCAGCAGCAGCACCAAATCCTTGCCCTCATGTTTGAGCACAAAGACCTCCACATACACAGGCAGGCCGAGCTCAGTCACTGGAGGATCACGAGAGGAATAAAATGAACTGTAATTTGAATCTGTGGACAGAAAAAAAAGTCAAAAAATATATATTAAAGAAAGTTCGCTTTAAAAAATATTTGTGAAATATAAACATAAATACATACTTTCATGAACAACAGAGGTAAAAAAACAGGAATGTTGAAATATGAAAGAAATAATAAACTTGACCTTTGGCAAACCTCATTTCAGTCCTCAGTATTCCCTCGCTCTTCAATGTTGAAGACTCCTTGGATTTTTCTCCCTGAACGCTGAAGACCAGCTGATTCATTTGGGCCAGCATAAAGCTACACAGCACAGTAAGACTAAAACAAACAAAAAAAAAAAACAGAAATGAGCCTCATTGCCTTCAAAAAGCAAGAAAAGTGAAATGTTTTAGTTTCTCACTGAAAAGGAGTGTTACGAAAAATAGAGCCTTTCTGAAGATGTTGTTTCAGCTCAACTTGGACCCAGTAGGTTATAATTCCATCTTCTGTCTGAAAGATTCAACCACATCAGTTTTATTTTGTTAAAAAAGTACCACATACTAAACCTGCCTGGGAGGTCATTTATAAACCTTTACCATAGACTGGGCACCACAATCAGTGAATGGAAAGCTGAAAGTGACGGCCTCATTGGATCTTTTTTGGGGTTTACAATTGGTGCTGTGACTGGAAGGGATCCAGACTGTATCCAGGTCCAGAGGGGGGACTGTTGCATTCTGAGGAATGGTAATAATGAACCCATCTTTCTTGCAGAAAAGATTTCTTGATACCAGTGGATACTCGTTTTTGTTCACCCCTGTAGAAAACACACTGAGAATTATTGATAAAACTGAATTCTGAAATGTTATGTCATGTTTTTATCTGTAGCTACACTTAGAGTTACCGCCATTAGTTTTCCTTTCACAGATGACAGGTATTGTCCCAACAATTTCAAGCCTTCCCTTGTCTGCATGTGCCATGATGACAACAGTCAGATGTGTAATATATTTCTATAGAACAAAGTGGTAAAAGAAGAACAGATGAGAATATATATTTAAAAAAAACTTGTATATATCTGGACAGAATTCAACAGAAAGAGAAACTCAAGAGACATCAGCTTACTTGTCTTCTTACGAAACACCCATGAGAAGTGATTGTTAAGATAATGAAGGTGTCAGTTTCACTGAGGAAGTAGTGGCACTGTTCTGCTACAGCGATGGCTTGGTAATATCCATTGTGTTCATCTGTTTAAATTTTGGTAACAAACAAGAGCCAACACACACATTAAGGCTTGGGGGCAACATCAGTTATATATACTTTTGTCTCTGACTTACCTTGAACATAAATGGTGAAGGGAAGATCAGCAAATTGCACCTTTGATATGTAAACAGACATGAACCCATCATGACATGTTGATGCATTTCTATTGATAGTGCTATGAACTACTGCTTGAAATTGTTCAGAAACAGCATAGGTTTCACATCTCACAAGGAGGAGCGATAATGAAATGATTGCCAACAAAATGAAGTCTGAATTGTTAGCGGCCATCTTTGGTTAATGACACAATGACAGGCGGAGCAGCTGCTTCTCATTTAGCTTAATTGGCACAACTTACAAGAGAGTCAACTCAGAAATTCACTGTCACTCTGAAGGTCCTGTGTATTTAAATTAGCTGGTGTCCACTGCCTTTCCAATGCTTGTATGTGCTTCCTCCCATTGTTCATAAAGTCATGCAGGTGAACAAGAAACTATAAACTGTCTGTAGGTTTAAGTGTGTTTTAACTATTTTACCTTTCACTGGCATAAAAACACATTGTAAATACAACGGCATCTCTAATTAAGCACACTTGTACAGATTTTTTTTTGTATGTGATGATATTTATTATTTTTTTCCAAAACAACAACTTACTTACATACTTGTATAGATTGTGAAGGCAGTGACATAAAATGAAAGCATACAATAAAAAATACAAGAAGACATGCACCAAACATGCAGCTGTTTAAAAGGCGTCCTCTGTTCTTTACATCTGGTGCAGCTGCTCTGTGCTCCTGTTGTAAATCGGGTTTTTGTATTCACAATCTGAGAAGGAAAGAACAGAAGTAGAAGCAGATCAGTGCACAGTATCATATCATCCCGAACAGGCCCACAGATTAAGTCAGAACTCACTGTCTTTGGCTTTCTTCTTTCCCAAACCTGCAGCAAAACAAAAGTTTTGTAGTAAATAATAAATAAGTACTTTTCACATAAGGCTATCATTCTCACATTATTCTGACAGATAATACAGATGGAATTTAAATACCTCTGTTTTGGTTCTCTGCCTGAGTTGCTTGTTGCTGGCTGAATTCATCACGGTTAACTGTGTATGAAAATATTTCAGTTAGATATCTGACTGCAATGAAATGATGTAACATAATCAAAGATGTTCAGTTACCATAATAATGTCGACTGAAGCTTGCTTGGCGTAATCTGTTGAAGAGTTCTGAAAAGTGAGAGAAGAATGAATAACTCCAGTTTCTCATGATAAGATGATAAGAGTCACCAGTATTGCAATAATTATTTTGAATGTTAAGCACCTCTGTGAAATCTCTGTTTTGTTCTCTGACTTTCCATCCTCACAAAGTTAAACTGGTTCAAGTTTGGATAAATCCCACATGTGCTTTGGCTGGGTTGAGTGGTTTCAGGATCAGGCACAACTTCTGGTAGAGGGCACCGATTTCTGCTGTGGTCTCCCTGCTGGTTGGCTGGGTCCTGGTCGTCATTTTCTGACGTTAAAAAGGATTCATAAAGAAAGCATTGACACAAACGTTTGAGATGTTTAAGGTGGGATACAATGACATTAGCTTTCTAAGAATGTGAATCAACAGATGACATGGAAATTAAGGTTTAAAAGGAAGAGCTTTGTAAACGTACCATAGACAATATTATGGTTGTATGCTCCTGTAGGAAAGGAAAAACATGACACTAAGTGACTTGAGTCTTTCAATAAACAGATGATAAAACAAAAAAAGTAATATTGCTTGTATTTGTCTCACAAGTGACTGTGTCTGTGCTGGTGATGTAATTTAGAATAATTACCTCTCTGCTGTTCATCTTCTGGTGCTCTGCCTGTTTCTGCAGGTGGAGCACTGGCACCTGCTGTGTAACATTATTTAAAGAAACTTTGAGGAACAGTTTTGCGTTTTGGAAAAAGGATTGTTTTCTCTTGTCAAGAGTTCACTTAGAAGATGAATAACACTATAATACACGGCAAGATGGTGGTGCACGTACATGCAGCGGCTCAGCACTCTCTGTATCACACCGTACTGCGCCACCTTGAACAACAGGGGGCATATGCATGGCTCCTGTTTGTGGACTACAGCTCTGCCTTTAACACCATCTTACCCAGCAGACTATTCTCCAAGATGTCCAACCTGGGCGTACAGTATCTGCCTCTGTATACAGGACTTCTTAACAAACCGGCCACAGTCAGTCAAGATGGGCCCGCATCTCTCCTGCACTCTAACACAGGAGCCCTGCAAGGCTGTGTGCTGAGCCTGTTCCTCTACTCTCTGTACACTAATGACTGTTTTCCTTCTCATAACATCAACACAACAGTTAAGTTCACAGATGACACGACCGTGTTGGGACTGATCACCAAAGGTGACGAGTCTGCCTCCAGAGAGGAGGTACAGAGGCTGACAGAGTAGTGCACAGAAATTAATCTGACTCTTACTATCAAAAAAACTAAAGAACTCATATTGACTTCAGGAAGAAGCAGGATGTCTATTCACCACTGCACATCAACGGGGAGAGGGTGTCCAGCTTCAAATTCCTGGGCACACACATTTCAGAGGACCTTTTTATACCATGTTTTTTTTTTACTGCATATGTTGGTAATGAGTGTATGGGAAAAAAAGTTTGAATACGTTTGTGTAATGTGTGTATGTGTGTATGAATGTAAGCATCTATTTATTACCTATTTTACTTTCATATATGTTTGAGTCCGGTACTTGAAGTGCATCTGAATTCCGTTGTATAATTTGTACAATGACAATAAAGAATCTTATCTTATCTTATCTTCTCTTCTCTTAATGGCTCTCTCACAGACTCTCATGTAAATATGAGGCCTAGCTAGCAATCAGTTAGTGCAAAGATCAGAAAAGCTAGCCTGGCTGCGTCCAAATTTCAATTTTGTTTTTTGAATATATTAAAAAATATATATAATGTATAAGTTCATGTCAATAAGTTTTAGAGGTCGGCCTATCAGTTAGATTTAATTTAACCTTGACAGACACATAGCTCCCGTAGCTGATGGCCCTGTAGTCCTATCACTATTACACATCAATTTCATTGGTGTTAAAAATGGATTTCATTTAGATGTTACTGCCAGTAATTGTGGCTTGGCAGCCATTTTGCAAAAGAGTTCTTTGACACTTGTGGGATCTGTCATTGCTGTCAAAACTCCTTGATATTGTAGTAAAGTAGAACTACATGAACGTTAATTAAACTAGGTTTCTTCTAATTGCTGTCCTCTTACCCAATTAAGTTATAACTTTTAATAAGTTTAAGATGCCTTGATTAGGCTACTGGCGAGGGAATCATTATGAAACTTCAAGGCTCAGTGGGCTGCAGGGGCTACAATGATGAAAAATAAGTGTTAGTTATGCTAAGTTCATGAAATAATAAAACACCTAGACAAGTTTCATACAAATTAAAGGTCAGGGTTGGACAATGAAAGTGGCCAATCCTCGAACAATACCAAGTAAATCCTGAAATAATTCTTACCCGTAGCACCTGCAGGATTGTTCATATAGTCATGTTCTGTCTTCTTACAATCACCTGAAATACACAAAGTGTCGATGAATAAAACACTCATCCATCCATCCATTTTTTTTTTTTAATGAAATATCAAAACCAACACTTCTCCTCAAATGAGAGTGCCACACTTGGCAGGTACTCACATATGCACTTCATGCAGAAGTAACAGCCCACACTCAGCAGCATGAAAACAGCCGCTCCCACACAGATGTAAATCAGAAGCTTCATGTCTTTGCTAAGTGTACCTGCACGGAAACTTGTGGTTTAACAGGAAACTCTAACACATTTGCTTGTCCGCTCTTATGTGTCTGGCCTACAAGGTTTGTGACCATGGAAATGAAGAAGCCGCATGTCACTGCAGAAGTTTCTGTTCAAGATAGAGAGCATCACCTTGAATTCTTATACAGAATTATTCTTACCTTTTTCAGCAGTCAAATCCACTTGAAGGCAGTCCTGTTCCCACTTACAGAGATAACACCCCAGGTCAGAGCTTTTAAGCCCATCGATGCGGATGGAGAAGTTACCTTCTGAGCCCTGGTTTGGGAAGGCTTTAACCCGGCCATCTCTGGGGTCCAGGAACTTAATACGACCATCAGAAGTGAGGTTTACAAAGTCCTCTTCAGGAGTTTGGGCCCATGAGACCTGGGTGACATTACTTGTTCTCAGGTTGCAAGGGAGGAGCACAGAGGAACCAAGCAGAGCACTGAGTCTGTGCCTCTCACAAACCTGTGAATACCACTCACAAGAATTCTGACCTTAACAGTAAAAGAGAAAAACAAGGAGTTTAATGCTTGGGTCACTTTACTCGCATATCCAAGAGTACTACCGTAGAACCGTAGAAACACTTCTTCCTCATAACTTGAAATATTCAAACATTTTGTCTGGAAACCTTTAAATTAATGATCGAGAATACATTTGATAAATTGCAACTATAAAGTTACAATTAAGAGTAAATATAAAGACCAATTATGGAAATTTATAAAATCTAAAAATGACATAAGACATGAAAAAACATATGACACCAAATGTGATGAAAATGCGTAACAATGATGTGAATCCAACCACAGACTCTCAGTTTGTTTTAAAGGAGAAACATACAGTATAAGATCTAGGCTACATTATATTTACCATGTTTTATAATTTAACATAACAATATAAAAGCAGTTTGGCTAAAGTTTCATATTGAAAGTCAACCACATAACTTCAAATAAAAATCAAATTTACTGAAAAACAAAGTATTAATGTCATATTATTTACTAAACATTTCAAACTAATTAATTTAATTCTCTATTTCACAAAAGGTCTTACCATTTGAAGACACACATGTGAAGCACAGTGCTAAAAGGAAAATCAACCTGTCTGCATTCATTGTCAACATCTTGTGCACTGTCACCAGCAACGTGGTAACATTTTCACATAAGCATCATGGAGCAAAACCACAAGACCCTCAGTCACAGAGGTGTTTCACTTTCTTTCCTTTTCACACAAATAACAGCAACATTTTTTACAAAACAGATTTTTTTTCAAACTCTATGTTGATCAGGCCTAACATTACATTCTCATTTAATTTAATTCTTATTTATCATTATGAACATGAAGCTAAAATGCTATGTTCGTGCTGTGTGACTTCCTCCTCCAGACCACTTCCTGTAGAGGGAAATAAAAGAGAATGCAGAAGTTCGCCATCACCTCGGCTCACTTAGGCAAAAGAAGCACAGTGAGATTTTATTTCAACCTTACGTCAGCTCTTTTTTCTTGATACACTGTGATAACTGTTTCAATCTAAATTTCATATGATTACTTATAATTCTAATCAAACAGAAATATTAACATAATACTCAATATTCAATAAACACGCACATACATGCATATACATATTTGTGTACAAATAAAATGTATATTTTAATTTCAAAGTCCTATAGCTAAGACAGTTGCTATAGCACCACCATCAGGATTATTAGCTCACATAGTTAAGGACTGTTGGCATTGGACAGGGCCTATTCGCAAATTGTGGTTTATTTTCATGCTCTGAAAGGCAGATTTCGTGGTAGGAAGAAAAGGAAGAAGTAGAAGTAGAAGTAGAGGAAGAAGAACGTTGGCAAAAACAAGAGGGACTGACAGCTGAGCTGCCCGGCCCATAATCATGATATAGAAAGGTCAATTTCTATAAATGTATAACCTGCATATTTACTGAATGTAGCCTACTTACTTTCCACCACTGTACGTTTGTTTAGCCACATGAAGTCTACTTTGTGTTTCGTACAAAATCTTAGCCAGCAAATAGTCTTACGAGGTAAATGATAAGCATTGATGAGCATGTGGCCTGCTGACATTAGCCTTTAGCCTTAAGCTCATTGGATCACTGTGGATCATGTAACTCCGATTTTTGTATAGCCTAGTTGTTTTTCTTTCCATCAGTTGAAATCAATGCCTTTGAACCATCATGATGCAAAACCTATCCAGGATAGGCCAAACGCTGCCACATGTCACAATCTAGACATACAAAAAATATTATTTTGAAAATTCTGACTTTATAGCCTGCTGTTGACTTGATGCTGATGGTTCGCGGTAGGTATGGGGGATGGGAAAGATGAGGGGTGAGCAGTAGGGGGAGCGCGTGTCCGTCTCCCGCAGGCTGTTTACGGTGAGCGGCTGCACTGAAAGTCTCCGCTGGCTGTGAGTGGATCATCATGCCCCTCATTATGCGCTCACTCCAAGTGTCCTGTGCGCAGGCAGCTGCAGGATGGCCTCGAACTTTTTCCTCTCCTTATTTGACTACAAAACGGAAAAGTATATTGTCGCCAAAAATAAGAGAGTTGGGGTTTTGTACAGACTTATTCAGTTATCTATCATCGGTTACATCATTGGGTAAGTGAATTAAAGTTTGTCATTGGCTCATTCCATATGTTATATAGGCAGACTATTTACTACTCTTGACCTTGACAAGTATTCAAAATTAAATATCAAAATGTAGCCTATGTCTGTATGTGAGTAGTTTATGTTGGCCCGAATGGCAATGTAGGTTACAAACATCAATCTTAAATCTTGATGTAGCATCTCACATATTAATGGCTGATCATATTGACTGTTTAATATACCACATCCACAATATTCAATTCACAGATGACTATGCTGATGATTCCAAGGCTATATAGATTGGAGTTAGTGCGATATAGGGCAAATGAGGTTAACTTGTTAGACAAGGTATTGTTTGGGAGGGGGGCTGTGCCCTGCAGCAAAACCTATTAAAATAATTAGCTTTACCTAGTAAGATAAATGGATTAACATAGAACGATTCAAAAACAGAAGCCACACCTTGCCAAATAATTAACAATGAAAACAATATAAAATCATGTCAGAGTTTAAAATTAAAAAAATTCTAATTACACTTAACAAATGATATACTTTTAACTCAGTGTAAGAATATTATACAAGTAGTCATACCATAAATTATGAAACATACCTTTAATAAGAACAAATTAATCTATTTTTAGATTTACCTTAAAGCTACATTGTAGTTTAATGTTTTTGCTTTCACCCACAGGTGGGTTTTCATAAGCAAAAAAGGCTACCAGGAGACAGATGAGGCCATCCAGAGTTCAGTCATTACAAAACTAAAGGGAGTCTCAGTGACGAACACCTCTGAGTCTGGTCTGCTGGTTTGGGGACCTGAGGACTATGTCATCCCACCACAGGTTTTACACATGACCATGTCTTTCATTGCACATTAAGAGGGGGTACAAGGCATCCACATGTTATTGACATTTAAGATTACATTTTTCCAGCATTGGTTGTTGTCTTGCTGCTGTCTTATGTTCGCTTAAATTAATGCATGTAAAAGAATGGTGGAGGTCGCAAATACAGATGGTAAGAGGGGCAGTTTGACTTTGTGCGAAGAGTTATAACAAGATTGACACCAATCTCAACTTTGAAGCTACAGCCAGCAGGCATTTAGCTTAGCTTAGCATAAAGAAAGGCTTACTTTTTGGATAGAATGTTACAACAGGCAAGCAAAACCTCTAGGGGAAGCAGGTCAAACACATTTGAACAGATAGGATCCAGGTTGAAATCAACATAGAACTGGTTACTGAAAGAAAAGGAGCATAGTTGCAACACTCACAATGTATCAAATGAGTTTTGGAATAGTGTCTGGGGCACTTTACTAAGAGGGAAAGGTCAGCAGGCATGAAGAGTCAAAATATTAGCGTAATGGTAAAATGTCAGATGTTTTCTCTACATACAGGGTGAAGCTGTTCTGTTTGTTGTGACAAATTTCTTAGAGACTCCAAACCAGAAGCTGGGATACTGTGCTGAGGTAAGAACATCAGTAATATTCAGTTATTTTAGGTGTTTACACCCAAATGCACTTTTACATTTGACTAAAAGTTGGAGGAATCTCAGATCTTTTGTAACAATCACATGAGTGAGTGAGAAAAGTGCACGATGAGTACCCCCATGTTTCATAGATACTTGATTATTTTGTTGACAGTTGGTATTCCAGATCATGTTCCATTTACTATCCAAAAATACTTATACTTATATTCAATATTTTTTTATAATTCTGTTGTTATTTGGCCATATTTTTACTTACCATTTCAGATGTCCAGCCTATTGTCATGGTAGTCATCAAGAGGCCCACAATAAATTTAGAGACAAACATGTTATTTGTTTACCTTGAGGACACTTAAGTGTTTTCTGTAGTGAGTATGGGCTTGCTTGAGGGCATGTTGTGCTGTGTAGATACTGTTTACTGTTTGAGAATAAGACCAGCTGTGTTTGTTGTAAGATAACTTTATTTACTCTTGACTGTTTGACGTAGAGAGCTGCAAATACTCCAAGCAGCACTCAAGTTCAGTGAAAAACATCATGATAAAATACCCCTCAATCTGATCTTTTGTCTTTTCAGTGAAATACAGGTTAAAGTCTGTTATCTCTCTATACTGTTGTGTAGGGATAACATTCAATTGAACCAATCGACTTACAGTAGCGCCAGATATCTGTGCAATTTTTTTTCAATGTCAGGCTAGAGAAGACTCATACAGAGACAAGCTTGAAAACTAACCATCAGTGTATGCACATGTTTTATGGTAGCACAGCCATCAAAGCCGTAAGAACACTTGCTTGCATATTTTTCACAGTGCTTCATCATAACAAAAGTCTATTAACAAAGGCAGACACCTCCCTCGTCTCTTCACGAGTGTGTGTGTGTGTGTGTGTGTGTGTGTGTGTGTCTGTGTGTGTGTGAATTATTCTCTCTCGCTATATCTGTAGCTAGCAAAATTCAGAAGGTCGCTGGTATGTAAACTCAACCTCTTTTGGTCTCCTGCCTCACTGCAACAGCCAAGAGGTGTAGCCAGTGCAAGAACTACACAGCCATAAAAAACTGCTCTTGTATACATTTCAGCTGTCAGTGGCCCTGTTGCTAAAAGACACAGGGGCACCAATACTGAGTCTTTGAGATAATGTCTCATCAGTTATGTAAAGGGAACATTCATACTCCTTACACACAGAAACCACATTGTTTCAAATACAGTTCAAGCTGACCTTATGGTTAAATGTCTTAGTATATGTTTAGCCATTTAATATGTTAAATACTCATGGTAAGTAATATTTGAGTCAATATTGTAAAGTCATTATTTACTTCCTTGTTTGTGCATATATTACCATAAATATAAAGAAAATAATTATACCGTAAAATACCATTACACAATGTTACAATGTCATTAAGCAGACGCTTTTGTCCAAAGTGACAGTACATCTGAGAATTAATACAACACAAGCAAGGATCAAGACAGGAGGGAACAACGTCAGTGGGTGCCAACAAACGTGCCACAAGCTTCAAGTGCGATCGGACACAGGTGCCGACAAGCAGTTCATACATGCAATGCACAGAGGGGTGTAGAAAACAGGAAGTAGATCATGCACAGCTGGGATTTAAAAAAAAAAAAAAAAAATTGGGAAAACTTGTAAAATGATCCAACCTTACATTAGAATTTAAGACAGCTGTTAACACCAATTCTAAGATAGTAAGTTAAGTAAGTCAAATGTTCTGTATGAAATACTTGGCATCCACATCCAGAAACATAATTACCATATAACAATAAATATATTGTAACCACACCACAACTGTTATGACAAAGACAGAGGTGAACAATATAGTTTGGATAACTACAGAGCTATTTGATGAACGATAAAAACACCAACAGCCAATTAAAATGCAGCTTCCTCTTTTATGTATGATTATTGATGGCATTTAGGAAAAACACCTTAGACACCTAGATTCTTAAAATGTGACAGCTCAAAAAGATGCATTAGCCTACCATGTTTAGTATAACTGCTATTGTTCTCGCTTTCAGGAAGGTGTTACAATCTCAGTGCATCAAATTGGCTTCTAGAATCAGTCAAGCACCCTTCTAAAGCACTTTTCATATGAAAAGATTTGTTGGAGACAAAAAAAAAGATCTTTTTCAGTTAAATGTTTCTTAATCCTGTTTGTTCTCAGAGCCCAAAAGTCCTAGATGGCCTCTGTGGAAATGATGATGACTGTGAAGAGGGAAAGATGGTAGTGGCTGGTAACGGTAAGAAAGAAATATAATGACTTTACATTGCCTTTATACAGTATAAGTCAGCCTAGTGTCATTGAATTCAGTCTCAGTGAAACAAGTTTAAATATATTCTTTGTTTCATGGTATTTTATTAGTAAGAGAAAATGAGTGCATTATGTGTGATTAAAAAGGAAAAAGTAATTCAAGTTGTTTGATCCCAGTAATCCCAGTAATTTGTTTCTGTTTATTCAAATATATGTACATCTCATTCTGAAATAGTTGCAGAATTTCTTTTTTAAATGATTAAGTATCAACCTCATCATTTTGACAGAAATTCTAAAGTATGTTTTTTCAACTTTTGATAGGATTGAAGCCTTAACATTTTCTTCTGTTTTCCTAAAGGAATCATGAGTGGCCGATGCTTGAGAAAAGATCATTCCACTGGTACCTGTGAAATATACGGCTGGTGTCCCATTGAAAGAAAGTTCAAACCACAGTAAGCAGCAATTGTTAATTATATTTTCTTTACTGTAATGTGTTTTATAAATATATAGACAAAACCCTGTTGGAAACATATTAAACTGTATATTGGCACAGAAGAGATAAAACAGCAATCCTGATAATGTATTTTTCTTTGATGAACATTTCCATCCGACAATAAAAATATGTCAGTTGAGGTGCTTAGTTTACATAGTTCTTTGGACAAATACATCAGCACAAGAAGTCAAACCCCAAGAAAAACTTTTCTTTGTTTTAGAGGACCTCTGCTGGCAAATGCTGAAAACTTTACCATCTACATCAAGAATTTCATCCTATTTCCAAAGTTTGCATTTTCAAAGTAAGTCAACACTCACCATTACCCCGCCATGAGTGCAATCATACCCACTCTGAAAGTTTCTTAACCCTCAGGTCAAACGTTCTTGAAACAACTGATGACTCCTATTTGAAAAAATGCCGATATGATGAGGAGCTGCACCCCTACTGCCCCATCTTTCGCCTTGGAGACATCACGAGGCGAGCAGGATACAACTTCATCGACATGGCCACATTTGTAAGTATTATAATTTCTGCTGCACATAGTTAACTGTTGGTGATAGATACAGACCTTTAAACTACAACATTACTTAATTTACATTCATTGAGAGTCAAATATTTTACTGGGATATACGAGAGAAAAAAAACAGCCATTATTATTTATTTATACATATGATTTTTTGGAAAAAGAAAACTGTGGTAATTGATTGCAAGTTATTGCCATCAGAAGAGAAATATGTAGGTCGGTGCATAATTTTTTTTTTTTTTTTTTTTAAAGATTATTTTTTTGGCCTTTTGGCTTTATTTTTATAGGACAGCTGAAGATAGACAGGAAATGTTGGGAGTAGAGAGTGGGGGATGACATGCACAAACGATCGGCAGACCGGGAGCCGAACCTGCGATCAGTACGACGAGGACTGTAGCCTCTGTACATGGGGCGCCTGCTCTACCGACTGAGCTAAACAGCACCCCCGGTGCATAATTTTTACATTACAAGTATTAGGATACACTTCAGTTGAGTTATTTATAATTATTTGGGCTAATGTCCACCACATTAATTTGGCCTAAACACTGGCAGTGAGTTAATGAGGAAATGCAAAGGAAAGACAACAAAATGTAGGTTAAATTTGATTTAAATGTTCTTATATAATCATTAAACGAGGATAAATGTGCACATGTCCAATGGCCCTGTAGGACTGTTATGGGCAGATGTGTACACAGGGCAGCAGACTGTTTACCATGATGAATTAATGTAATTTAGGAGCCACATTCAGTGTGATCAAATCAGTTTTGTTTTTCAGGGTGGCTCCATTGGCATAATGATAGAGTGGGACTGTGATCTTGATAAAGGCTACTCTAGCTGCCATCCAGTTTACCACTTTACCCGTCTTGACGTCAGTGTCACGAACACAACCATCGGATTTAACTTCAGGTGAGATTCACTGTCGATGCTGTCTTATCTATTATTTGCACATTTGCATATCTTGTTTTCTTCCACATACACTGATCTTTGTTTACAAATGTTAATTTATTTTCTCTTATTTTTCCAACAGACACAGTCGGTATTTCAAAAATGCGGCTGGTGAGAGCTATCGATCTCTATTTAAAGTTTATGGTGTCCGGTTTAACATCCTGGTACATGGAAAGGTAGGTGTAGTGATAGAAGTCATTACATACTGCCAACTGTACAATAGTGCCAACCAGCAGAGGCCAATAACATCTGGCATTTCTATGCTTAACAGACACTTTTATTGTTTTAATTCGACAGTGGGGTATTGGTCGAAGAAGAAACACCTTGTTTGATGTATGTTTAAAGAGTTTGCTATAGTAGTTTACATATATGTGATCGACCCATGTTTCTTCAGATTACATTTCAAACATTACAGTAAGGAAAGAATAATGGGAAAATGCATGCAAAATCCTATGCCCAGCCATGAGCTCTGTAATGAGATATCTGCACATGAATGCAGAATGTGTAAGCATCGGACAATATTTTGCTATTGGAGGTGTCCTGGTTTAAATTTGGAGACTGTTTGTAGTCTGTCCAGTATTGACCAATCACATTAAGGCAGGTAGAGGTTGTATGATGGAAAAAGTGTGGTGACCAAAAGAGATGAAAAGCATTGGCCAAAGTCCTTTGATTCTTATTTTAAAGATTTTCTTGTGTTTCTGCTGTATTCCTACTTATTCAAAGGCTGGGAGGTTCAGCATCGTCCCAACAGCCATCAATGTTGCAGCAGGCCTGGCTTTGATGGGAGCTGTAAGTACCATTCATAAAACGTTATTTAGAAAATAAATATTTCTTATATTTTGCAAGGTGTTAAAGTCCCATTGCTAAATAATCTTTCATTTAACAGGGAGCTTTCTTCTGTGACATGGTCCTCCTCTACCTAATGAAGAAGGGCGACTCTTATAGAGAGAGGAAGTTTGAAGGATCCAGGTATGAAAAGCAATACTCAAATACGTAATGATGTAATAAGTGATGAGATCCGACCAGGCTCGAGTTTTAATCCTGTTGAAACATTGTGATGACAAATCAGCACAGAAGTTTTGCATCATGTTAATGCTTAATATAGCCGACATAAAATGCTATATTGTTGACTTGTTTTGTGATGTTGATGGAAATGTTCAGTATGTAAAGTGAACACAAACACACACATACTTACATAAAGTTTTCACTATCATGATGGAAAGGGATGAGCACTGTTTCTATATCTGTAGTTAAACAGTTGAATAACATATTTGAAGTTTGGTGCTGCCATTGTGAAGCTCCTCCTTAGAAAAACAATTATAACTGTAACATTGTATTTGATGAAAGCAAAACAGCTTGCAGTCCTACCTACTTTCTACACTTATACAGCATTATAGGTCCTTTTCAATAACACATCACAATTTATTTTCCACATCATGCAGGGATAAATCCATCAATCACTAATTTTGATATATTCCTTTAAAGGATGGCTTTTAAATATTTTTTACAAATGAACTCTTCTTATAAAGTTTTATTTCTCTTTTTTTGTTGCAATAAACTCTATAATATGTAATTTAATAAAATGTTAGGCCTGCCTCGACTAGTGTATTTCTGGTATGGCTAATCTGCAAAAAGCTTCTTATTTTCTACTTATTTGAAACCACAATCTGTCTTTCTTCTACAGAGATAAGACATCGACATCTGAAGACAACAGTGCTGACACAAAGGATGCAATGGAGCAGGAGAATCTGAAACTTTAGCCTTTTAATGCATGCAATGAGTTTTATTACAATAATAATATAAATAGTATGCAATACCGAGGTGGAGCTCTTGTCAGATAAGGCATCATCTTAAAAAAAGTAATTTGGTAGAATTTGTCAGTTTTAAGATGCTGCCATATTTCTCTATTGTATGAACTCTTGAGTTTAAAACAGTAATTAAAAAAAATCATCAGGAGATGAACTATTAACTTAATACCCGATTAAGCGGTACAAATACTGTGTAAGCTCATAGGAATGTAAGGTTATCTGACACTGAAGCTCAAGTTGTGTAACTTTTTAAGTTTTTAGTTTTCACTAAAATAACGTACATATATTTTTTGTGGAAAATATTGGTGAAAATCAGCCGGATATCAAGAACTAAGGTATAATATTTGTAATTATGTCTTATGTTCTTAATCAAATAAATTGAAGGTGCATATTTTTTAAAGGAAATACAGATGATCATTATTGTGTACGTGTAAAGGTTTGTAACTCACAGTGACACAGACACAGGGATAGAGACCCCGATATACTGAGTATTATGAGGTTTATTTAGACAGCACTGTGGGCTGTTACACAGTACATATTAATTTTAAATGTCATTGTTTAGACAAAATGTCTACAAGGAGGCCACTAACAGTGGCAAAGTGTTTATGCCGCATGGTTTTTCACCTTTCTCTGAGAGGGAGAGTAATTTAGGTTTATAGAAATGGGCATTAAACTATATGAGGCCACAGGATAACATGCTAGGTCTTTTAAATCAAAAGCAAATTACAACATTCGGACACAATTCTCGCTTGTACAAGGAAATTCCAGTCCACAAAAAGGACTTTATCAGTGACAAATATCCCCTATAAAAGTAATATAAAATAACACTGATTTAGCATCAGTTTCCCCTCAACATATTTGTGTTTTCATATTTGTAGTTCATCATTTATGTCATTTTGATTCAGAAGAAATCTCTGCTTGTATGCTCAAATAAAAATTCAGAAAAGAAACATGATGTGGCGAACTTAATGGGTTGTGATTTTACTGTTTTTTTATAATAAACGAGAAGTGTTGGTGTTGCATTACAGAAGTGGAAGCACCTGAAGCTGACGTAACAAAGCATCCTCACAGTCGACATACATATAAAATATGCTGAAACATGCTGAAGCATCTTATGATGAACAGTGGCCAAATAGCTGTGCGACAGCTTTTGTAGTGGTTGACTTTAGCGTGACTTTAACAGTTTATATTTATATATATAAATTGAATAAATTACACAGTTTAATCATGAAACTGTTGAGCGAAACTCTTGACCCTGTGCCAGCTCCAGCCTCGATCAGCTGTAAGCACTCTGAATTGCTCTATATATGAATGGTGCTTTATAAATAAACTCGCCTTGTTTATCATGTATCAGGCACATTAGTGGCCTAGTACAGTGACAGCCTTTTCAAGATTCTTATACAAATAACTTGATCCATAAATCCATTCATCTACTGTCTGATGTTGACAGCAGTGTAGCTTTACATAACTTATGATTTTAACAAATGATGATCAAAAAAGAACTTTAAACAGAAATATCTTTGTGCAGAGTAAAATCCACTCCACTTCTGTACACAGTCTTACTAATAAAGAAATGGTTATTATAGTATTCAGTGGACTTTACAGGATAACAGGAACAAGCAGCTGCTTGTTGAGTGTTGATGTAGCCTTCACAAACACTTGAACAACAAGTTGAGCAGAGATAGAACCAAAAGCATAATATATCTGTGGTTTGTGGCTAATGGGCTTAAACAAGCAACAACCTGTACTCTCCTACTTCACCGAATGAAGTCAAACAATGTCAGTTTTTACATGGATGGTTTTATGTCTTCATAAATATAAAGCACTTAATCATTGCATCACTAAAACAAATTGAATGGAGAAAACCAAATGGTCCACATTGTCCTGCAGTTCCCCATCATTAACAACAGATGTCACAAAAGGACAACTTCATGCTGTAGTCACCCTGAGAGACATTTCAAGGCTACAGGAGTATGCACGAGCTGATCAGCATTCAGTTTTATCTTAAAACGTTTCTGTTTAGTGTTAAGACGGTCAGATCAGATGGTTTTGAGATGGATCATGATGTAATTTGTCCTATTTGACACCAATCGATTGCATTAAATTACTAATTAAGTCACAGGTTATCTTATGTGGGAAATAAAATATTTTGATAATGTGCCATAAAACATGGGTAGAGAAATTTTCCATTTTCCTTTTTTTTTGCCAAAATCATCGGCCCGCTAAAGGGTGTGTGTGTGTGTGTGTGTGTGTGTGTGTGTGTGTGTGTGGGTGCGTGTGTGCGTGTAAGATGTCGAGGGCCATAAGAAAGATTCTGTATTTGACAAAGCTGAAATCCAAACTGGCTCGATTATAGGGCTGCCGAGAGTATAAGTTCAGTAAGATCTCATCTCTTAAGATCTCATCTCTTCACTGGAAAATGGAATTGGTCTAAATTTAAATAAATCAATGCAGAGTACTCTATACTTAACTAAAGTGAAGTCAGTTTTTATAGAGCAAAAACAAAACGACGGTTATCTCATGGCACTTAAAACAAAGATATAGTGCTCTTTATAATATTATTTACAGAGAGCAATTTGTTTCAGTATAAGCCACCACTTAGCAGGAGAGGGAAGGAAAACCCTATTTTTAACAGGTAGAAACTTCGAACAGGTCCGGGCTCTAGGTCAATGCCTTGCACTGGGCGGCTGTGGCTCAGTGGTAGCGTCAGTCTTTCAATCTGTGGTTAGGGGTTTGATCCCTTACTGTTACAATCACATGTCGAAGTGTCCTTGGGCAAGACACTGAACCCCAAATTGCTCCCAAAGGCATAGCCATCGGTGTATGAATGGGTATAGATCTGATTGGAGATTGGCACTTCGGCCTTTGCCATTGGTGTGTTAATGTGAGTGTGAATGGGTGAATGTGACATGTAGTATGAAAGCGCTTTGAGTGGTTGGAAGACTAGAAAAGCGCTCTATAAGCACAGTCCATTTACCATTTAACCATGGCGTTAAGAGAGAAAGAGAGAAAGACAGGCAGACAAACAGACAGAAAGGCATACATACAGTGTAGCACAGCAACAGCATTAAATGCCATTAAATAGAAATATACAGCTATAAAAACAATATAATTATGATAATATTATAGCCTATAGCACCATGGGGTAAGTCCAAGACAAGCTTGAGCCAACCCTAATTATAAACTTTTATATTATTATATACTATTATATAGCCTTCTATTAGTTTGGGTGCATTGTTGTCTATTTGAATTTCTTAAGTGGCCGCGAGCACAGAAGCACTATGCAATGTAGCACAGGACACTGTTTTGTACAGTATATGCCCTGTTTCTATGTATTCCTGATACTTACTTTGAAAGCAAAGGTGCGTGCAATTTACACAAGGAGTTATTTATCTAAAACCTATATAATGTGGCAATTAGCTGGAGGGAGACCACCAGTGGGCAACAAGTTTCTGTTAAGAGTGTGTATTCTGTCAGGCTGCCAAAAACTCTTGCCGTTGTTTACTGTTAAAAAAGGAGGATAATGGCAATCTCGCTCATTGTTTTGAGTGGAATGTTGTTCATCCAGGTCTTTATCCAAGTCTTTAAAGCATGTTTGGAGATGAGTTAACAGATTGTCATCTGACATTGATAATAAGATTGATAATTGATAAGTAAATTTGGTGTCTTGTGTATCAATATTTGTTGTCCCTCCTAATATAATTACCTACAGGACGAGTTTGAGGTCAATATCATTGGTCTATTAAACCTGTACACCTCCTTGCTGAACTCCAAGACTAACCCTGGGGTCCACCGATCTGATAAATTGGACTTAAACCAGCGTAATGCTTTATATGCCAATTTATTGTGCCATACACTACTGTTTTGTTGATAGCCACACAACGTTTCCTCATGGATCTTAGAGAGAAAGGGAAGATCAAGATGAGGCTTTTGAAAGAAGAGGTTTAGTTACAGCTCCTTTAAATGACTGGTTTATAGCTTCTCATGAAAAGCAGATTGATTACACAAAGAAGAGTTAAGAAAAGGATAGGAATCCCTTAAACTTAGGTGGGATTGGGTTAAAGAAACCGTTGCAGTTAAAAAATAATAATTCACCCCCCCCCCCCCCCCCGTTTTACTGTTTCAGTTCTGTTTCTTTGATCTCTAATAATTTATCTTTTATCAATGCAGAGGCTCATGGAGTGGTTACTGGAGAATATTGGATACATGGCTCAGCTGAGTCAGTCTGGCTACTGTGCAGAAAATTAATCTATCTATTCTATCTCACATATACTACTTGTTGTACTTTGTGTTTAATTAATCACAAAGTAACTTTTGCAGTTCCTTTAGCATTCAGCCCAATGTATCAAAAGGGTTATGGCTCCATTTACTTCTCAAACTAAAAATGGAACAATGAGCAAGGTCCTTGCAAATAATCCTAAACTGGGGCATTTTCATTTTCTAGCTGTAGGAATATCATGCAGCACAACAGGTCAGAGAAAAGGTCAAACTAATCACACTATTACCTATTATTATCCTGTCATTGCAATGTTGTCTGACTTGTTAGACCTGCCAAAACTCAGCCTTGTATGCTTCTTAAATGCTAACATTTGGAAAAGAAGCAGACTGACTGTGTAAAATCTGTAATTTAGTCTGATGCAATCCTATTCATAAAAAGGATTCATAAAGCTCATCTCATTCATAAAGCCCATCAAAGTTACAAATAACATTGATTATACTCAACAGGAAAAGGTTAAAAGCAGTTTGCTGATCTTCCGGCACACAACGTTTTAATCGTCTTGGTCAACAAAAGTATGAAGCAGATTAAATAACCCTTTGTTTGTAAGGCGTTACTTACCGGATTACCTGTGCACATACAAGGAAGTGCACAGCTGACTGGGTTGGTATGTGGTGTTTGTGTCTGAGTGCCAGTATAAAAATGCCAGTGTGGATGTTTAGACCACATACCATCCAACAACATGAAGGTCCTTCTCCTCACATTGCTGCTCCTGCTGAGTAGCACTCAGGGTAAGAGAACTTTGATTCATATTCCATTGTTTGTTTGTTTGATCACTGACATGATAGACCCATGGAAGGACATTGTTTCATTAACAAGAGAAGGGATAATGTCTCATGACAATGAAGAGTTTTTCAGTCATTTCATTACTGGCCAATTTCAACCTAAATCTAAATGTTACTTTTTAAATGTTAAATTAAGTGAAAACAAATTTTGATGGATTTTGTGTCCTCATCAGTGCTCACTCTCAAATGTTACAACTGTAATGGAGCGGACGACACCTGTAGTGTGACAACAGTCTGCCCAAGTTCAACCGAATACTGCAAGGTTTTCAGCAATAATGGTATGTTGGAGTTTGTTTTGTTTTGTGTGTGCGTGTGTGTGTGTGTGTGTGTGTGTGTGTGTGTGTGTGTGTGTGTGTGTGTGTGTGTGTTCATAAAACAGTGATATTGGAAAGATGTAGTCTTTGCAAATTGTTGCTTTTCTTTCAGGTGCTGTTACTCGTTCCTGTGCAGATACATGTGTGGAAGACACAAACACATCCTGCTGCTCAGAGGACTTGTGCAATTCCCCCTAGGCAGCACTCAGCTTTCTGATGCATCCAAATCAGTTGTAAAAGAAAATGAATCTCTTCCATCTCAATATTATTGGAGATGACTGGTAAATTTGAAAGATTATAATATTTTCTTTGATTCGTCTTGCTTCAAATGTTGTATTGTTTAGCCTCATTTTGTCAGCATCTACTCAACGTAATGGCCGCAGCCATGTTTTCTTTTTGTCATAAACTAGTGCTGGAACCGGGGCAACTACACACATATTCACACAAACACACACTTAATCTCTTCCTGATGTCCCTTAGTGGGTCACTGCAACAGCCTTCTGCTATGTGGGTCGCTCTCTGTCTCTGTGGCAATGTAAAGCTGGACTACCTTTAGGGAGTCATCTGAATCAAAATAATTATACAAAATGAATAAATCTTTGAAATGATTTCATCAATTTGTTTCAAGTGTCTTTTGTTACTGGTGATGAAGGAAAAATCTCTCTTGTTCTGTGATATCAAAGGCTCACACAGTTTTACAGAGCCAACATATAGACCAGCATACTGTCACTTGTGCTGACATTATAGGTTTCTAGGGAGTTTTGAGAAAGGTTAAACTTAGCCAAGTGTTCCCCTCTGACAGCCAGACTGCAATGTGGCCCTAAGGCAACATTTTCTGAATAGCAGGTCCCCATTTTGTTTGTATAATCTGCTCTGCCAGCATTGCGCAAGGATGCTAACACACGCATACCCAGGTAACACAAAAGAAAATCATGCTTTTGTTGTTGTGCTATTCCACTGACCAACAGTGTGTTTTTGGCAGTAATACATAAAGAAACATAGCAACATGTTACAGCATTAGGAGGCCATGGGAAAGACTGCTAGCTAAATTAAACACAGATGTCATAAATGCACGTTTAAAATTATGCAAAAATAAAATCTGCAAATGTCCTTTAAAGAAAACCATGCAATCAAAATGTTGATTAAACCTCATAAATGTAGACCAGCCATTTTCAACCAGATGGAGTCAACCGATATCTAGGGGGTGCAGGGGCAGTAGTCCTGCAAAACAGTCAGAGTACAATTTACTGTTTTTGTTTGTTTTATAAAGGGATATTAAGTGGTGTGGTGAGGACCCTGAAATAACTTAACTTGGATTCATAATGAAAGGCAGTGTTGCTGAGACAAAGGCACAGCCTGATGAATGAGTTAAACTCCTGTTGGATCCCGACTTCATCTCATTATTTGCCAGCAAGCCGAAGTGTATTACAAAGGGGTGAAATTTATTGTAGTCATTACAGCGCACAGTGGCTTAACACATGTATTTGCTCAGTTGATTTTTTTCCCTGTTTGTCATGTTATTAGTATTATCAATATTATTTCTTTCATTGATTTGCAAAGGCTGTCTTCTTACATTTGTAACAATCAGAAGTGGGCCGTAGAGTAGAAAAGTTAGGAACTTCTGCTATACAAGGACACAAGAGACAGACATGCTTAATGTTAACAATACTATATTTGTTTACAAGAAGCTTCACTGGGTAACTTTAAACTGAGCCAATAGTAATTGCCTTAAATCGTATTCATAAGGGAGATAATTAAACTGGTCAAACATTTACAGTAACCAATTATCCTCACCACACAGTGACTGTCAGGATAAGAGTTTGTTGGTTACCTCTTTTCCAGTAACTCAAGTGTGCCAACACAATGAGGCCTACTCGGCCTAAATGAATTGACATTAACCCTTTGTTGTGTTAATTTATAATTGGTAATCAGAAAAAGGGAAAATGCATGTGTAACCCATATGAAAACAAACAAGCAAAGGCTGAAGTGATGGTAGATCTCAAAATTACGTCAACCTCCAAATGTTTTTAATGCAAAAAAATAAAACAAAACTTTAATTCACCAACAGTCGTATTCAAAGTTGTCACTAACAACGGTGGAGTGCATCTTGCCTGGCAGCATTCACTCACTCTATCATGAGGGAGTGGGACCATGTCACACCCTGTTACTGTCAGGAGCATGCATTTACCAGAATCCTGGGCTAATCCTCTCAATCAAAACAATGTGGAGCACATTTCACATTGATGACTCACCACGGAACTAAGAATAGTATAATAGTAATATTCTATTAAAATGTTGACAACAAAATATTTTTTTCAATTAATCTGAGTAATTTAGCAAGCCTACACAATGCAAATTGTGCTGTCAGTGCTGTTCTTTCATTAATGTATATGCCCATAATATGTTATTATCATTGCATCTCCATCATAAAGGACCTGTGTCTCAAAAAACACACAAAAGCATTAAAACAGGACACAAACATATAACATTAAAAGACAATACAACAAACTGTCTAAGTTTAAAGAACTGAATGGATTCAAATCACTCCACTTATAGCATTCATACTGTTACATCATCATTAAAATATAGGTCATATGTGTTAATCTCTCCATCTGTTTCTTCCTTACATTGGAGCAGCTCAGACATCAGAGGAGGATGATTGGTGGATTAATAGATCATAACCTCTACACTTAATGTGTTACCTGTTTATCAACACATATGGTGTATAGAATATGGGGGGGCATGTTGCACCCTGTTGCATTGTAACATTGTAACAATATGTCCAAAAGTTACAAAATTAACTAATTTTTTAGTAACTCCCTAATCAAAATCATTCCTTCATTTATAACTTGCCAAATAATAGAGCAAGCTTGCCCCGTGTTTGGTGTCTTTGTTTGTTGAATGTCTAAATGAGGACTGCATGGGTGCATGGCTTTAAAAGAAACTCCAGCCATGTATCTGGAATGCATTCTTTTCATCTTCTCAAACTTCTATCTGTCATTTTGTCACTCCTCCGGCTAAACCGGTTGAAGGTGAAGATAATTACATAACACATCTTCTTAATCACTCATTAGGTTCCAGTTATGCTCTCAAGACTAAATGCTCTTATAAAACGACTTATTTTAAAAATGACCATGTTAATGACGTATTTCTGATAAATTCTGAATTTATTTGTAGAATACATATATTTGGAACATGCATTTCAAAGAAATGGTATGAGTATGAGGCTATGATGCAATGCACCTTAAACACCTTGCCTTGATATTCTCTTCGTGCTGGTGATGAACAAGATGACTGATTAGTGTGCGACATCAAGAAAGTTTTTGTCTCCATGTGAAGCATAAGCACTGTTGAAAAGTCTACAGTTCCTCCATATTTACCTCCACATTTTACTGCACTCTATTATATTATTATTAGTAGTATTACAGTTACTGTTATTATAAAGTATAATATATTCTAGTATGCTATACGTATATTCAAATTATACTGTACATACTGTACACACTGTACAGTACAATACCATATTACATCCAATATTCTGTCATATACAAGGTTACATTATTATTATTATAAACATATTATTATTTTTTATAGTGTATATTATATTTAACTGTATTATATTATACTATATATACTATACTATGGATATTTTACATTACATTATTTTGTATTTACATTATATACGGTACATATACTACATAGGCCTACTGTAATATACCATACCGTAATACTTTAATATTGCACCTCATACTGTACTATACCAGTTGTTCTTATTTATTATTTTATTCATTCTTATTTTATATTGTATTTATTTATTTGCTATTTGTCACACCCAAATTTCCCCTCTGGTGATCAATAAAGGATGATCTTATCTTATCTGATCTCATCTTATCTTAGAATTCACTGGTTTTTATTTCATTTATCATAGTATATCAGGCAACATTTTTTCACAGAAAGAGTCATTTTACTTTTAAGGCATTTTGCTCATAACCATTCAGAACTTTTACTCAAGTAAGATTTTTAATGCAGAACTTTTACTTGTGATTGACATGTAAAATAAACAGTACTTTATGGGAGTGAAGGTTTTAAAAGAGCATGGCCGCTGGACAAAGCTTCCCTTTAAAAAAGAAAAAAGAGATTCAAAACAAAGTCTCATCATCCTGTTGCTCCACCAATGATGGGCTTGTTGTAAGTTCTGCTTCAGCTGGTAGAGTAATGGTGGTCCATCTATTGGATTAGTGGAGGGATTTCACTGTGGTATTAATCTGAGAAGACAGCAGGCGACCCAGGCTGGGCTCACACTGAGCTGTTGTGTCTCTGGCTGTCACTCACCTCGCTCCATCAGACGCACCGACACAAACAGGACACCTCTCAGCTAAAATGAACCTTTTCTGCTTTTCACTGGTAAGACTCTATCTTTTATTTCTGCATCTATCTAAGAGGCTGTGTGTGAGTAGCTAGAGCCGAACTTGTTCACAAGAAGCACATTTAATTTCTATAACAAAAGATGCTGAGTATATGTGTCGTGTAAACATAAATGTGGGAAAGGCTATCACAGTAATTCAGATTTTTAAATTTTAAATTAACAGTATATAATCCCTGAAACAGGCAACTAATAGCTCTAATGACACTCTTACAATTGTTCTTGTTGCCAGTCAAAACAATAACCTCTTATATTGAGTTGCTGATTTTGCATGATGTGTATCTGTCTCAAAATTAAAAAATATTTTGGTATGTTCATGATGCAAAAGATAATAGAGAGAACAAATAAATAAAGTATTGTTTATGGAACCAACAGCAAAGGCAAGCTTGTGCTGGCAGGCGCACATGTACGCACATGCACTACTAGCACATATGGTTCCTCAGATGTCGCTGCAGCTGTCATGCTACACGTGGGCAAAAGGGCATGTATACAGAAACTTGTCTTTTGACAGATGTTGACCAGTACTCAGGATTATTACCTAGCGTCTTACTACATTGAACAGAGGCTTGAAAAGTGATTGCACTGATTGTCCTCTCTGTTTCTTTTTATGCCACATCACATGCACAAAGACACAAACTCAAACTCATTCAGGGGATATTTAAAAAGAAAACATTTTACATATATGTCGTTTCATTTAGGTGATCATTTGGCACAATTGTGAAAATTAAACGGCTATAAATTTAGAACATGTTGAACCTAAGAAACCAATGGTAAATATGAGCTAAAACACCTGTCAGCCCAGTTCAGAGATGAAAGAACATACAAAAACGATGAGATGGATGAGAGAGACATGGCAATACTTTCCTAGAAGAAATCCAAACAAGTGGAGCACATTTTAATCCACACTGAAATCTGTTCTGAGGAATTTCAATCCTCGCCTACATGCATGGATGACAAGCAGATTTTAAAGAGCTTTTGAGCAGCCTTAGCATCATAGTTCTATACACATCAAATCCTCCAAACATGTTTTGTGTCTACTATGAAACAGACAAAATGTTTCTTAACTTTTATGTGTGTGCCTAATATTTGGCACAGTGGTCCCCTTTTTGTATAGGGGACAAAGCAGTCATTATATAGCATAAACATTTCCTGACACTGACACAAAGTGTGATACACCTGCTTGATATGTGTACACTGATGTGTACTTCATCACAGGTCCACATAAGATTTAATCCAACAGAAGAGATTAAATCCATTCATAAATCGCGCCTGCTGACAAATGTGTCTGCAGTACTGTCTAACAGTTTTGTGTCTCTTCGCGTGGCATCAGGAGGGGTCTATGGACAGCCTGTATGAGGCGGTGCAGAACTCCGGTGACGGTCCACCACCGCCCATCCCCAGCCGCTCCTCCAGCCGCTCATGCAGCCGGTCCTGCAGCCCAGCAGTCCTTCTGGATGACAACACAAAGTGGAGAGGCTCTGGAAGATCTATTTCTATGGTAAGAGTAACAAAATGCAAAACATCAGGCACCTGTTGTACATATTGTTAAAGTCTGTTTGAGCAATCATTACAAGACTGTCAGTGGTGGGACTTTTGGACGCCAACTAACCAGATTGTAGCAATAAAACAAAGGTGATTATGAAATAATGAGCCAGTTGACGGATGCTGCTGAGACCAGGAGATTCAGAATTTTAACTCAGGCTTATTGGAAAATGTGTCAGCAGTGTCACTTACACCCTACAAATAAAAACCACAAGAGTACTGAAGAAAACAATGATTTTATTAAATCCTATTGTATGTGAAAGAAGTGCTCATTCTGTCCAGATTTTCATCTGACTTAAAATGCTCTGATTTCTCTCAGGAGATGCCACAGATGCAGGGGACCAACTCTAATAAAAAGAAAAGAAGGTGAGATCACCCAAGAATTAGACACAAACACGCTCACAAAAGCCTCCATGAAACAGACACACACTGAATAATATTTCACAAAAAGATGTAATCCTGCCAGGAATTCAGCCTTCTGTGTGCCTACTGTACTGTTTAGCCTTCTTTCTGCTTCTTTTATTGGATGTGCGTGCAGCTAAAATCTGTCAAGCAAGTGAAAGGGCTTTCCCATATATGGCTTGAAAGGCTCCCTCTTTGTTTTCACAGTGGGTTAATACTGTAAATCCTTCCTGCAGCAGAGGAGACAGGCTCTTCAACAGCATTCATATCTTCATCATTATTTTATTCTATTTTTTTTCGTATGGCCAATACAATGCTTTGAGAAGAATGATTCACTGCCCACCTGACTCAGTAAAGTTTAAAAAAAGGTCTGTATTGTTTAAAGTGATACATAGTGATTTTTTAGAGGCAGGGCCCTGCAGGCTGTTTGGCCACCAGAAGGCAGCTTATGGCTTTGGGCTTGTTGGACTAAGCCGATTCAAGGCCCACCTACTTTGAGTCCACAGTCGCCTCAACACCTTTACTTTCCAAGCTTTGAAATACATACAACTTTGCGGTCACACCATGGTCTCTTCGTCCATAGAAAAAGTAGTGCATGCTTACTGTAAATTATCAACCTGCTATCTATGCACTATGATGAGACCTGGTTTTGTTGTCAGATTTAAGTGTAAGAATACCTCTACTCAAACACCAATTAAAGTCAACGTTAATAAGTAATATCTCTCATTAATTTTACTTTCAGAACTCATATATCCAAGTCTGCATCAGATAATGAAGCACTGGGTAAGTACAAACAATTCCCTCATTGTTTTGTTAGGGCTGGGTTTAATTTAAAGGCTTGTTTAGCTTCAAAGAGATTTGACAGCACAGCTTTACTGTAATAATTTACAAGACACTGAAACAACATCGGCTCCTGTGTTGCCACAGATGCCTTCACCCTCCGGGAGACTAAAGTTAAATCATTCAACTTAAAAAAGCCACAAAAAAAGATCCTATTGTCTATCTTTTAGATTTAAACCTCCAGTAATCTACTAGCTGCCTATGACTTAGAAAACAATTTCTGTGACCTCCATTCACTGCGACTTTTCACTTCAAATCCTCAATGTTTGTGATTGGTCTCCCTTCACCGCAGATAACCCCGGCTGTAATACTGCAGTTTGGCAGCCTGCCAAGAGCAGAGAAGATTTAGTCCACATCGCTAACAATCGCAATGAAGGTAAATAGGAAATAAATAGGTCAAGCTCATCTATATGCCAATGTTCATTTGGAGTCTCAGCAGGACGTCTAAAGACATGGGATGGACCTTTCAAATGCCAAAATTGGATCACAAGCTATAAAGAATTTGATTATGTTACAGTGGCCTGCAAAGATTGTACCTGATATTAAACATAAGGCAGTGGTAAAAATCTATTTCAAAAGCTGGAATTTGCACTTACAAAGAGAATTTTAAATTTAGTGACATAGTAGTCAGAAATACCCGAAATACCTCTTGTTTCTTGGTTTTGGTTTGTCTTTTGGTTCACCAGTGTTTCACTAACCTGATGAGATAAATATCTTGATCTCTTGTGTCCCTCTAGAGACGAGAAGGGCTAAACACAAAACAGAAACCAAAGAAGTGAAAGGAGCTCATCATTCTGGCACAAAGAAAAAGGAGAAACCGCCCTCAAGTCAGGTTAGATCAAAAAGCTTTCCTGCAGTCTCTCTGCTTGCTTCACTTCTTGGAAATCTCACTCGACAGATATTTGTCTATGACACATGTTGCAATAAAGCAAAACCAATGCAGTATCATGTGACATTTCAGAGATATTTAAAATGTTTGTGGCACTTTATGTAGGGCATAGGTGTGGGCTTCACAGGTATAATTAGGACCAAGTGGAATAGTTTATAGATTAGTAACAGCAAACACAAAGAGGGATGTTGATGAACATGTTTTAGTTCTTTTGTGTAGTACAGTTATGTTTGAACAAACTGCACTATAAACAATCTTCAGTCACAGGCTGACGCATCTGTGCTAACCTAATGCAGCAGTTGCTGCATTGTAGCTTGGTCAGATACCACACCAGGTCATTTTGTGTCAACCTTGGAGTTTCAAGCTGCCACCTGCTTTTGAAATCCAGGGAGCCTCTTGTGGCCTAAATGGTGCAATCATTTAACACAAATGCTGATTGGGTACTGCTCTCTGTGTGTAATCTCAGAGCCACATGGCTGAGAGTAATGTGAAAGCAAGAGGATGACTTTTGGTGTGTTTTGGGTGGGGAAGGTTTAGAGGCCTTATGCCAGGTCACCCAGCTCCCACTCTGACTAATGCCAGTCATAGTGGGAAGCAAACAAAACTGAGCTTGCCAGTTGTGGATCAGCAGCAGCTCTCTGCATCTCACAATGCGGCTGTTCTGGTAAATGGACCAATGGATCAAATAGATGTTCCATGTTCACCATCTTATTTTTTCCATGTTAGCATGCTAAATAATATAATACTAAATATTGTAAGTGAGGCTAATATGATTTTCATAAACCTGCTGGACAAATACCAGTTATGACCTGATGATTGCACTAAATAGAAAGTGATGGCATCACCAAAAATATTACAAAAAAGCATAGGGGAATGGGAATTTCTTTGCCAAATTTCAAGGCACTACAAGTTGAGAGAGATGAGATTTTTAACTAAAACCAAAAATATCAACATCATGGCGGAACTGGAGAAAATTGTGATGGTAAAAATATTAATATGGGTTGTTTGTTATTTCCCAGAGTGGGCATGCCATGGGTGTGACAACAGAGTCTAAACCTGCTGTCAAAAGAGGCCAAAAACCCGGAAAGAAACCAGCTGGAAAGAGCGGAAAAGAAGTGTCCAAGAAAACTCACAACTCCACAGGTGAGAGAGCTTTTATCGACAACAAGAAATGGGTAATGTCCCCCAGCTCTCTGTCCTTTTTGACCTCTCGCATCTTTATGACTCGATGACTAAGGTATGAGTAGACCAGACTTATGCTTACAGTAGCAGAAGAAACCTGTGGAGCATTTTTCAAAATGAAGCAACTCTAGTTCATGACTCTCTGCTCTGATGAATACTGAATTATACTTCTGCTTTTAAGTGTTGCAACACCTTCAGTGCAGATTTTCATGATGTCTCTACAGTTAAAAGGGCCGCTTCATAGCGAACTAGCAAATGCTCAAACCACACGTAGGGGTTACAAAACAAATGTCATACCGCAAGAACTCTGATTGGTCTGCTTGGCCATTTACCTATTTCATTCTACCCTTCCGGTGCTGCTTCAATGTGTGAAGTGTCAAATCTCACAGAAGTCTCCTCCATCTTAATTTCAGTGCCAAACTTCTCTTTACTTCTTTTTTTGTTACCGCAATGTAAATGTTTAGAGACTAAGAGAGACTAAACATAATTTCTCTGCCTTTATGCATAAATCTGTGTTGTAGTTCTGTGTTGGCGTTATGATGCTCAGTGATAAAAGAATTACAGAGCTGTGAATCATTGTCTTCATGGCTGTAATGGACAGTTTGCTGTTGCAAAAAAACTCTACATCAGCTATATTTTCTTCTGTCCCCTCTCAGTGCACTCCCCATCATGCGCCATGAGCTCGCCAACCGGACCCCAGTATTTGGACGTGCCATACAGGTCTGACAGGAGGCCCTACTTAGGCAAGTCCTCCACCCTCCCCGCTCAAGAGAACACAACGCCGGGGAGATGCACAGACATGGCCACCCTCCCTGGTGGAGCGACGCCCACCCACAACCAACGTTGGAGCAACCCAGGTGACAGCAGTCCTGCCTGGGGTACCATCCAGCACACATGCCGCAGGCCGCTCACAGAGTACCGTGTGTACTCGCATGACTTTGCAACGCCTCATGGGAAAGAGTGGGAGGGAAGACAGCAGCAGGGGACAGACCAGGATGACAGCTTAAAGCAGGACTGTAAACCCCAGATTCCTCCAAAGGTGTCGCGCTCTATCACAGATGGGGAACTGAATGTAAGTTATTTCGTAAAAATAATTTCGTCCTCACAATATATCTGATGCTTAACTTTAATGTGCATCATGCACATTGACACCTCAAAGTTCATTGTGCTACAACAGTTTTACAATACTGGTCAGTATGCAGCACCAATGACCTTTACGTTTCTCTCTTTTGTATAGCATTTCTGCCCTTTATGTTGTCACATTGTGTTTGAGCACACATCCAGTGGCAGGTCCATCTGAAGGAGAAAGTTGTAGGATTAAGTTGGTAACTAATAACTAATTTTTAAATTAATTCTAAACTCTCACATCAGGATGCTGTCAGCCTGATCCTGACTGATACAGCATCTTAAATGCTTACTTAGTTCTAATACCCCACTCCAGTGTAGATTGATTATACAGGTCAGTGTCTTAGCGTGCTCTTCGTCAGCTCTCGTTGCACAAGACCTCTGCTGATACCCAGTGATCACGTGCAGCGTTTGACATGTGTGACACAAAGCAGTTTGTAAGATGAAAAGGATGATCCGGTGCACAGATTACAAGATCCCTCTGGATCTATAGTGTCATTGGTTCTTAAGGACAAATGTCATTGCATTGGACATGAAGCCTCATTAGAATAGAGTCTTTGTACTTCCTCATAGCTTTCAAGGACATGAAAGAGAAAACTCAAAAACCATTGTGCACTTTTTAAAATGTAGAATCTATTTAGCTTTTTATCTCTATGAGATTCTAAACATAAAATACATTTAAAATATATACCAAACACTAAATTTACCATGAAAATCTCAATTCAATCCTTTTGTCCTGTTCTGTAGGAAAGCTATTAAAAATTACTCTTACAAATAATTCTGTCCATAATTTAAAGAAACCTTAACATAGCTTTAAAATATTTCAGCATAGATCAGGTGACTGTTTGGTAGAAATCTCAACAACAGCTTCTTCTGGGAGCCTCTGAAGTAATAGATTAGAAGCCTTAATCTGGATTGACAGGAGTTTACGGCTGATTGCAAGCAGCAGGATTAGGCAATGGCTTTGTCTTTAGAATTCCCTTTTCTACAAGTGACCGATTGAAACACAGCCATGTAAACACAGCGGCAAATCCCAGCATGGCAACATCACTATAAGGCCGTGTGGAGAGTCAAACTGCCTCGAACCCTCAGATTGGACCGGAAAAGGAAAGTGTTTCGACACAACAAAGCTTCCACTTTAAGCTGTTCCTTTGACATCACGACACTTCCTCAAAAGTCTTCACCACACATTAAGAAATGAAGCATAAGAATAATTACTCCAGCATCACTTACCACAACCAAGTTCCCCTTTTCTAATAAAGGGGAATTCTGCAAATATCGAACTTACAATGGTTTGAATAAAATTGTATATACTGTATTAAAGAATCATATTGATGATAATTAGTTAATACTTTTGGATGTAACCATAAACCCAAAATATTATCAAACATTACAGTATTTATTGAACTAAGTTATACTTGGTGACATTATAGCACAACCTAAATCAGCAACCGAAATGCAACACAGTAGCAGGATATCACCAGGATATTATCTTACAAATATGACACTAAAAACCAAACTGTTCCTGGAAGTGGTTGTCGATGTTTTCATCGAGCAGGCCACAAAATGCAAACTCAAGCACTTGTTTTTTCCCCTTTCAAAGCGATACTGCTTCAAGAGACACAGTGCCAATTGCCTCACATCCTGTGTTGTAAGGAAGTGGGCCAGCCAGCCCATCAGACAGGCAACTTTAGTGTTAGTCAACGCTTCACTATCAGGAGAGTAAAGAAAAGAGAAGATCAAGGTCTGAGATTTGACAGCACTTTAAAAAAGGAGAAAATGTTACATCGAGCGGCATCAAATGTGTCAGACAAAGTAAAGAGCAGCAAGCCAAAGGTACGTTATAAAATCTGAACAATTATAAAGTTTACTGTCAGAGCCAAGAAGGCAAGATATGATATTTTGTAAGAGGTGATGTCCTTATAGTTCAAAAATTAAAAATGTGCTTGAGAGAAATAGAGAGAAAGCTATAAATCTGCACAAGCTGTGACTGAATTTAATGTCCTCATTTAAATGAAAAATCAAAGACTAATTATAAAGAATGTAAAGGTTAATTAGCTTTTGTAAAACTGCTGATTGAACACTAAGTGGCTTGAAAACATGAGTTGATGGTTTTGTCCAAATGTATGAAAGTACATTTTTACAAAGCACACAGAAAAACAACAATGACTTTTAAATACAAGGACACGTCAAGTAAAATTAGGGGCTGGATATAACTTCAAAATGAGACCTGTAATTCTGCTGCTGTATTTGACAGATAACAGTGTAAAATGTGAGCCTGTCAGACGACGCTGCACAAAATCAATCTACAGAGGGCTGTCTAGGAGCATGGAGCTCATATTTAACCAGGATTTCCAGGGATTATTCATTTATATAATTATATTGGAGCTCTGCTGTGGGGCTGATGTGGGCGTTGGGGGAGATTATATTGACTTTCAGTTTTATGAAAAATTGAAAAAAGGACAGAATTAAAACTGAGGCAGATGACAGCATTCATGAGTGCAGGACACAACAGTTTTATTTCTATATCTTTCTCATTTTGTATACGGACAAATATTCTCTCTGCTGCCGCTGTACCACTAATGTAGCACATACTTCACAAACTCTTATTTTGAAACAGCCTCATGAGACATTTTTGAGACTTGAGACACCCTGGACAATGCCTCAAAAGTACAATGGCCTGACATTATGCAATGCTGTTATACCTCGCTACACAATCTTTGTCTCTAAGACATTCTTTGTCTTTGAATCCTCCCCACAGCGCTCCACCAGTTTTGGCAAATTTGAGGGTCTCAGACATCAGTCATCACATGCCAAACCAGAGGAGAATGGAACAACCGTGGTTTGTAGATTTGCTTGTTTTCCTTTCATTAGTATATTCAAAATCGCAATAAATGTCATAGTCGCAAGAATATAAACAGACAAAAAATTGCTGTACTGCTGTATGGGCACTAAACAAGTTTTGTCCACACAGCTCACAGAAGAATGTGAAAGTTTGGACCCGCATAAATCAGCTGGAATTGGGAAGAAGATGAAAGCAATTTCTCTGACCATGCGCCGAAAAATGGGCAAAAAACATGCAAAGGCTTTTTCAGAGGAGACAGTAAGTCACTGGAGAACACAAACACACACACACACACGGACAACTAACTTTTTTCATTGAGTTAATATCAGGTACAAGGGATAAAGCTTTTGAATGCACATACACCTACAGTTACACTAACACCAGAATGGCTATCAGTCAGCTTCACTTAGAGCAAACTTGTTTTTCTCAAGAGTCTTATCACCTTCATCTTCTTCTAAAGCCACATCCTCAAACATGACGCTGTTGTCGGCAGTTTTTAAGTGACGCGCTTCACTCTGACCTACATGGAAAAGTGTCTTGTTGTCGTTTTGTGTTTTACTGTAACACAGATGGAGATAAGATGAAACTTTGAGTCAATTTGAAACTTTCACAGCCTACATCTTTTTTTTTGAGTTCCCTTTTAGTTTTCTTGTTGTTGTATTTACTTTAATATTTCATTTCTTGACCAGTTAACTGGAATTTGAAGACTTTTATTCATTTGAACTAGAATTTATCATAAAATATAAGGGCTGTAAGTACTCTGTGACATATCTATTTTTTTCCCCCTCTCAGGGTGAGGACACAGACAAAGACCCAGAGGCAGAGGCAGAGACAGAGACAGAGAGTGGCTCTCCAGCTGAGAAAAACTCTGCAAAGACAAGCAACTCCTTAGAGAGTCTTTACAGTGGCCAGAGCTCCTCTAGTAAGTCTCTGCCAGTCTGCATACGCTGCAAAACTGGAGCAAAGAGCACTGAATTGTTTTTATTCCACATATTGATTGTGGGAGTTATGATTAATCCACAAATAACAAGAGTTTAGAAGTCCACAACAGTGTAATCACATTGTTGTTGTGTTTGTTGGTTCAGGTGGTGTGACCAGTGAGTCCAATGGTTCCGGTCAGAGGGACAGTCTGAGACTGGAGGAGGACGGCTCCTATCAGGGACAGTTCTGTGGCAGAGCTCGCGTCCACACAGACTTTGTTCCAAGCCCGTATGACACAGATTCCCTCAAACTCAAGGTAAGACACAACACTGTACAACAAAGAGGCCGTCTTCAATTAAAACCTGATGAAATGCTTCCTTTAAATGATGATGATTTCTAAAATGTTGATAAGAATAAAGAACATTTTACATTTCCAGTTGAACAAGACACCATAGGCAAAGTAGCAAATCACCTTCATCATCTTGATTTTAAACACTCACTGTCATTTTTTCTTAGGTCGGTGACATAATTAATATCATTAGTAAGCCTCCAATGGGAATCTGGACAGGCATGCTAAATAACAAAGTGGGCAACTTCAAGTTCATCTATGTGGATGTTTTGGTGGAGAAAGAGGAAGAGCAAGAAGCTCCCAAGGTCAGACAACAGAAGCTGTGCAAAAGACCTCGTCCTAAAACATTGCTGGAGTTACTGGAGCGTTTGGATCTCGAGGTGAGGAGGGGAACTACCTACCTGGGAGCACTCGCTGGCTTTAGTATGGAGGGAGGGCTGTTAGACAGTTACCGTAATAACGGGGTTAAAATAGTATTTAGTATTACATTAGTACTTAATCTTCTGTTTTAAAACATTTACATAATAGAAACTCTCTGATGCTGTACACCTAAACTAATACCTCAGAGAGGTTAATATAAGCCTGCTAATATATTTTCATAATCTAACTTCAAAGATGCAAATAAGTCAATCTCTCACATTATTAAGTCTCTTTTATCTCCACTTGGAAGGTGGTAACATGCCTTGGTGAACACGGTTTAGAGTATATTATCTGCAACTTCATGTTTACAGATGAAAGACGAACGTATATTTCACTATGCCATAAATGGTGAAGATGTTTGTCTTGTTGTTGCAGGAGTATGCTTCTGCATTGCTGCTAAACGGCTACCAGACAGTGGACGACCTGCTGCACCTGCAAGAGAAACACCTGATAGAGCTGAACGTCAAAGACCCAGAGCACAGACGCCGGCTTCTGGCTGCTGCAGAATGCCGCTACACAGAAGGTGAGGTGCCACGATAGGAAATGGGAGTAGGTGGTACTAATGATATTTTATTCAAGTAAGCCATGACTGTGTAACAATGTGTCACACTCCACAATAAGGAATAAGGAACAATAAGGACCCTGAAAACTGAAGCAGCTATGGAATTCAGGCATCACTATGTTAGTTTATTTACACCTGTGCAAATGTAATGTAAAAATGTCTTCAGTGAAAACTAGAAAGGGTTAATCTTACTGTAAAGCTACAGTGAGGAACTTTCGGTTTGTGTTGACTTTGGCACCCCCTGTGGACAAAGCCATACCTCTTATCTCTTTGCTGACTTTGTCCTGCACATGCTCTGGTGGTGGTTTTTAACAAAACTTCTCACCCTGCTTTCTTTAAACTTCACTTTAAATATTTGATCTAGAAAATGTAAAGAAAGGCAGCGTGAAGTTAACTGCTTCATCTGACACCTACCCCCCGCCAGCAGTTTCAGGCATTAAAAATAACTATCCTCAAAGGAGCTTTAATAAAGCTTTTTCTATGTATAACAGCCCTTGTTAACAGGTTTTATTATTTCACACAAAATCTGGCTTATAAATAATTTGTATTATTAGTTTCCTGTAAACTACAATTATCTGTTAATTAACAGATCAAAATATATTGTATTCCTGCAATGTCTCCATTCCCCATGTTTCCTGTCTATAATACATCTCTAGAGTCATCTAGTGTTTCTGTATCAGTAATAGTCCAAAGTTATGTTTAAATATGCCTCTTCTGATTCAGCTGACCAACCTTAGATTTTGTTCAGCCAATCAGAAATGAGCATTCAACAAATCTTCGACTTCTTCGTCTTTACTGAGCCATGGTTCGTTTGGAAACGGACCAAGACCTGTCTTTTCTAGCAGACCATGGTCCGGTTGTTTAGTCTGCACCAGAGTTTCATTCCGGCGTTCACACCACCTAAACATACCGCACGGAGGGGACAAATGCTCCAGGGTTCGGTTCAATCGGACTAAACTAGGCTGGTGCGACCCGCCCTAACATATGGAACAGGAAGCTATTTGTTTATTTAGTTGTGCCAAAGGTTAAAAAGGGTTTTTATTTTCGAACATGTAACGTATGCAGAGACATTTGTGCCACACAGAAGAGAAAAACAGTAGCTACATCCTGTGCGCTGCGAGAGGCTTATCAGTGATTTCCTGTAACTCAGATAGAGTGCTTAATGAGGCAGAAGGTGTTCCTGTAATCGGATGTCTTGAAGCAGAAGGCTGATTATCACAGATCCTGCATGAATAAAAACAGAACAACTTTTCAGTGTGCAGAAGAAACAGCATTGATGTGCTAGTTTATGCACAGTCTGGTCATGTTTTATTGCAGTTGTGTACACAGCAAATTAAAGGTCATTGCATTATTTTTGTTTGGGTGACAGCGTGACTAAACAGATGGCAGGAGCAATCCTGCAAAGCTTGTTGACTCACATTAGATGCCAGGAATTTAATCAACTCCATTAGGTTAGTGGTTTGGCAGCCTGGACACGAGGATTAGTAGCTCCCACAAGTAGAGACTAAATATTAAAGAATGGGGAAATATTTTGCTGTGTGAGAGGGGATTTAAGGTGAAAGAGGACATTTTAGGTGTTGTATTTAAAAGAAGAAATGTTTCCTGATGCTGTTTGCGGGGTCAAATTTTTTTTCAAATGGTTGAGTCAGTTGGCCACTCACAGTCAGCCATACATGGTCCTGTTTTCACTTTAATTTTAACAAGAACAACATTTAATCTTGCTTTTGCAATCACAGAAATAAATCAATTAAATCAGCCTCACACATTTCAATATGGGTAAATTCCCAGTGATTGAAGCTCTTGGCTCAGATTACACTGTCTCTAATGTGTTTTGTAACATGAACAATGTTTTGAGATCTGGTCTCATTCCATTTGGTTTATTGCTGCAGGTACTGATGTCAGGGAGGGTGAAGAACAAAAGTCCTCCCACAGTCTACAGGAAGAAGACAGCGATTGTCCCAGAGACTCAGGCTGCTTCATCCCATCTGAATGTTCAGACAGCAAAGAGGACGCAGAGCAGCTCACAGAAGCAGTTGATTCTTAATGTGATCACTTGTCAGATTTATACTTTGACTTTTGGAATTCAGAGCTGAATATTTGCTTTTGAATGATGGTTCAACAATTATCCCCTCATTTTCTGAAAGTCCATGTTAGGATTCCTACCTAGCTACCTACATATACAAATAATGGATATTCTAAATGTCATCCTATCCATTTGTCACTTTATCAAGATAATAATCAAGATGTAAGGTTTGACTTTTGGAGTTTTATTATGTTGTTAAAAAGTGATATTTTAGTGATTAAATGTCACTTTTATTTATTTCATTCTATATCATTTAATGTGTTTCCGTATAAAGCCTTTATTTATCACATCTACATCACTTTGACCTTTCTCTTCAAATCCAACCTCCTGCATCCACTGTAATCTTTGTCATATGATTGAGGGGATCTTGGTGAACTCGTGTAAAAAAAAAAAGTAGTGTCATGGTCTGAACGATGCATAATCAATTTCTTGCCTATAATGTATGCTGTACAGGATAACATGAATATTTGTTTCTGAAGGTGTATGAATGAGGTTGCGTGTGAAAGAGCCTTTGTGTGAACTCGTGAAAATCAGCATGTATCTGTTTTCACAACTTTTTGTAAATAAAGTACCATCAAAAATGATTTCCTTTCGTCAGTCAGAACGGCTTTTTTCACCTACAAGTAGCCAATAGTGCCTAGGCTATATGTGTTTAAATAGCCATTAAATAATTATATGAAAAAACAGTTTTAAATTTGATAATAAAAATAAAATATTTTATTTTAACATTTATATAATGTTTTCTCAACTGCCCTTGCAGTTTTTTTTTATTCAAAGATACATTTTTTGGGCGATATGTTATGTATTTGCTTTAAATGAATTGGGAAGCTGAAGATGAAAAGAGGTAGGAGAAAGGGAAAGACGTTCACCAAAATGTCCGGGCTGGAATTATAGACTGTATTAACCTGGAATCGAATTCTGAGGATGACTCGACCGAGAAAGACAGGACAAACAGAGACAAATCTGTATACACATCTACGATTTTAGCTGGAAAGTTACCGGGGTGGTTCCATCTACCCTCGCTCTGCCTGGTTGGTTAAAGGCCTGATTACGTCATGTAACTTCCGTTTTACGTTACAATGTCGCCAGTGTTGATGGGAAGTGTAGTAGAAAGTAAACGTTTGCTTCTATATTCGGAGTGTCAATTGCATGTGTCATAAAACTACATTTCCCAGTATTCACAAGTTGTCATGCAGAGTTGACGTGTATTTTGTTGGTGGTCTTAAAAACTTCCTGTTTGGCGTCATCCAGTTGTCAAAGCCGGACACCATCTAACCGCGATTTCAGCGACATTATTTAGTGTTTGGGGACTTCGAAACAGTGTGTGGCAATGTCCGGAGAGATTTCCATGATTGGTAAGTTGACTGACTCCTTCATTCCCAGTAAATAACCGGTGCCTGGATGCTTACACATGATCTAACTGGTTTGGTCCACCTGTAATACGCGTGTTTTAACCGGGTCACAGGTTCGGTTATCCTGGCCCTGTTCCTGGCTGGTTATCTGGGCCAGCAGTACTTACCACCCCCCAAACCGAAAGTGATCGGCCTCGATCTGGGCACAACCTTCTGCTCTGTCGGCGTCTTCCACCCGGGCAGCGGGGAGGTGGAGGTCATATCAGATGAAGAGGGGAGGAAGAGCATCCCGAGCGCAGTGTCATTCACCACCACTGCGGTGCTGGCTGGACACGAAGCCGTGGATCTGGCCGACAGCAACCCTCAAAACACTATATACGACGCCAAGAGGTTCATAGGCAAGATATTTGAGGAAGAGGTCTTGGAGGAGGAGAGTGTTCGGTACCCTTTTAAGGTGGGTCTTGCTGGGACTGGCCTTGCTGACAGTGGATTTATATACCATGTGTGTTGTTAGTGCAAGAGTCTGTTGTGCAGCCTTTTAAGCAAACAGGTTTAAGCCATCATTCTGTGTGTTTTTTTGGAAGATTGAGGACTCTGGAGTTGACTAAACATTGCTATCTTGTCTCTTCTTTTCTTTCCTATATAATTTTCCATTTTCTATTGTGTGGCATAAGGCACTTTTTTTTTTTAAACCTTCTTGGAAGTATGCAACAAGTATATTGGACTTTAAACCGGAATTCAGTCTAATATTGCCCAATTAAGGCATGTGTCATATAAACCATCACAGGTTAAAAGCACCAGATTTTTTTCCACACCAGAGTAATTGATTAACTCAACCCAGTTCTAATTGTATTAAACAACCAAGGATATTACTAATTCATGTTGATATATCGCCCATTATTTGCTTTTAATAATGTAATACTTCCCTCCTAACTTGCACTGTTTCATTGCCTCCCTTCCAGGTGATTAACAACAACGGAAGTGCAGAGTTTCTGATCTCTACTAACCGCACCTTCACTGTGAGCCCAGAGTTCATCGGCTCCAGGCTTCTCCTGAAGATGAAGAAGATGGCAGAGCAACAGCTCGGTGTGCCTATCCAGAAAGCTGTCATCTCAGTGCCTGCAGAGTTTGATGAGAGACAGAAAAACTACACTGTCCGTGCTGCCAACCTCGCTGGTCAGTTCTCTCATTATTTTAAGCGGACTTTGAGTGTCCTAGTGGGTCATTTGACAAAGCTGCACATCAGGTTCATATTTGTGACATCTCCCTGGGATGTTACTTGTATGTAATCCTCCTCTATAGGTGGGTAAATAGATAGTACCATTACAGCAGCTTAGAAAGACGAGACAAAGATAAGAGCAAAACAGTTCTACACAATATTGTGTTTTTAGTTTTTATGCAGTCTTTTGCACCGGTGACCTAATTAATGTCCATGTTCTACTATTCTTTGAATAACAAAGTAAAATTAGATTTGAGCTAGCATATCCAATATCCAAAAACAGTATACTGCTTGTATTTTTTATGATATGTTTAAAAGTTGCATGAAATATACATAGTGAATGCACTGCATTCAAGATATATCAGGCAGTTTGGATTAGTGTATATTCTTCCTATTGTCTTGCAGGCCTGGAGATCCTTCGTGTGATTAATGAGCCCACAGCTGCAGCTATGGCCTATGGCCTGCACAAGGTGGATGTATTCAACGTGCTGGTGGTCGACCTTGGGGGAGGAACCCTGGATGTTTCTCTACTCAACAAACAGGGAGGCATGTTTCTCACCAGAGCCATGGCAGGTAAAGTTTTTCACAGCTTCAGTAATACCACATTGGAGGTGCTGTGTCACTGGAAAAGGAGCTTTTGTTGCACAGTTAAAGTCACAATTAAGGGCTTAAATTTCTTTATTTTGTGCTCTCCTATTAAAAAATTTAAGTTGTTTGAACAGTTGAAATAATATGGGATCTGAACATTCACTAAAATCACCCAGTAAATTGTGTATATAAAAAGTTTTTTTGTAATTTTAGCCTCTGTATTTGAATTTTCACAAGTGGGAAAAGTGGCCTAACCTTAATTTTATTTTGTCAGGGAATAACAAGTTGGGAGGTCAAGACTTCAGCCAGAGGTTGCTCCAGTACACCACAGAACGAGTCCAGCAAGAGTTTGGAGTCCCACCCACTCTGAAAGAGGACATCCACCGTCTGAGACAAGCTGTGGAAGCAGCCAAACTCAACCTCACACTCCTACCCAGTGCCACCATCAGGGTGCCCCTGCACCTTCAAACCCACGACAGCTCTGAGTCACCCAAGGGCCCTGCTCCAGCTCCGGTTCTCTTCCAGGCTGTGATCACGCGTGAGTTGTTCGAAGAGCTCAACAAGGACCTTTTCCAGAAGATTCTGACTCCTGTTGAGAC
Organism: Semicossyphus pulcher; assembly: GCF_022749685.1. Taxonomy (NCBI): domain Eukaryota; kingdom Metazoa; phylum Chordata; class Actinopteri; order Labriformes; family Labridae; genus Semicossyphus; species Semicossyphus pulcher. The sequence goes on from NW_027211692.1 coordinate 22,901,184, forward strand.
TGTGTTGTCTGAGGGCCACCTGAAGAAAGAGGAGGTCGATGAGATTGTTCTGGTTGGAGGGTCCACCAGGATACCCCGGATTAGGAGGCTAATCAGCGAGTACTTTGGGAAGGAGCCTAACACATCAGTAGACCCTGACCTGGCTGTAGTTACAGGTGTGGCAATTCAGGCTGGCATCATGGGCGGCTCCTGGCCTTTACAAGTGAGCGCTATAGAAATCCCAAACAGACACCTGCGCAAGACGAACTTTAGCTAATCTCTATTTAATTCAATGATTTGGATTCCACAGAGACTTGCCATCAATTTCTTATTGTTTCATGCTTATCTTATTCGCATCATTTAAAAGTTGCTGGAATGGCAAAAATTCCCAACAAAAGACATCTGAGAGAAGACAAGGTGCTCAGGCTGCTCAACTGATCCATGCTTCCTTGTGTGTGGAGGGCGGCTGCAGCAGAATGATATGATGTTTACATATTTAAAACATACTAACATTCCTCTTTGGCTTGTGTTATCGGAAACTGTCTGTACAAGTGAACAAACCTGTTTTTAAAGTGAAAGCTGCTTTTGTTGCACACAAAGCTTTTTGGGAGATGATAAGTAAACAAGCAGCCTGTCAGAAGCTGAAGTGCTCTTTCATGTATCTACTGACCAATTTAGCTTCATTTTTGACGCTTTTTCACGGTAGATACTTTAATGGTGTTCAAATCAGGGAACAGCCATTCTTTCAAAGGACTTAAAGACTTGCCAGTGCAGCCTAATCTATTTATTTATTTATGTATTACCATTTACTTTGTGTGTGTGTGTGTGTGTGTGTGTGTGTGTGTGTGTGTGAGACACAGAGAGAGGCTGTTTTTGTGGTTCCATCAGAGAGTTGCTGTCGCGGTCCCCGTGATGCTCTGCATGGAGTCAGACATGATTAAGTGGAAGTCATGGATACCTCAATGTAAAGATGCAGTAATGCACAACTTATTTCAAACAGATTTACTGCAATATAGACACCTTGCCTAATGATTATGGTGTAGTGGCAAGGTGCATTTTGAAGAAAGCCTTACTGTTCACACTGTACTGTGAATAATGCAATCTGTAAAAAAAATACTGATTGTATATCAGAGTGAAGTACAAACTGCTTTTGCTGCTTTAGGTAGACACGGTCAACTCTGGTGGTCTCACAGAAGTACCAAAGCATTGCTTACTGGGGCCTTGTGTATTTGACATTTAGAAATGTGTTACTGTCACATCATATACAATGTGGGACCTTTTACATCGACAGGGTGCCTAAAATATGACAGAATTGTTAAATTATTTAGTGTGAAGAAAATGTCTTTCCCCTGCTCTTGTGCATTGAGTATGAAAGTAATTTATTTGGAAAACATAAAAAGTAGTTGGTACAGTATTGTTTTTTTAACCGAGAACTCAAGCTGCCTACATTCCTTTTAAGAAACATTGCAACTTATTTTTGCCAAATGTCATTCACTTCATGTCCTTTTACTTCCCACGTATTGAAAAGGCCATATTTGTGTTAAAGAGACTACAGTAAATGTTAAGCAAATATGGTTTGCCTTTTAAACTGTACATATCAATTACTAGCCCTTGTTGAAAATGGGAGAACAACAACTATTGGATAAGATTCTATTTTTGTATTTAAACGCTGTCAGTGCCAAGACGCCTAAAAAGACAAAACTGTTGTGATTTATTTTCTTTTTGGCCAATTAAAATTCCATTTTCATCTTCACGGTCTCTTTATTTTCAGTCCAGTCAAACTAGATCCATTTTGTTGGTACAAACATATATGGACAGCCATCACACAGTACATAACATGCTCATTATACTATGTAGCAAGACCTTTCAGGTGTTGGTAAATGAAATACTCTTGAGAACTTGTTAAGGGATGACTTTACCCATTTTTAAGATTCTTTTCTTGTTTCCAAGCATATTGACAGCATATAAGACAGCAACAAAGAACACTTTAGAAGTCTCCAGTATTAGAAGATCTTTTAATGTTTACTTCAGAGGCACAGAAATACCAAAGAAAAAACACAAAAGGCAATCAATTTCAAATACTTGAACTTGCGCTGCCTGTTGTGATACCTGTAGCGTCCCTTCAATAAGCCTACAGCTGCTTTATTTTCACATTTAGCACCCACTTCAGTTACTTTACAGCAGTCAGTTTTACACCAGCAACCAACATTTACATGTATCCTGTATGTCAACACTAAAATACCACAGACTTAACTGCAATTCATAGGTTGAATAGGAAGTGAAATGACTTCCGTCTTGACCTTACTATTGCTATTGTAATTACTAAACAGTTTATCACTGTCACATTGTTCAAATGTAATTCTTAGGTGGCTGGAATATCTCACACATTGGTTCCCCTTTTATGTACAAAACCCCAGCCAGCATAGCACTGCACTCAAGGTAAAAAATATATACCAGCAACATACACAAATAATACATTATACACTTCTTTTAAAAAAAGAAAAATGACCCAAACACATTCACATTAACCATAAAAAGACAGCCCAGACTACCATCCCCCAAACCACTTTCAACAGTTCTTGTGGTTGCACTGGGAGCACAGCTCACACACACATTAGTTGATATGATCATTACTGTTATATTCCCTGGTCAAAAGTAGGCCAATGGGGAGCATTCAGCCTCTATCAAAATAATTCATTCTTACATGCACCATGTGAATATTTCACTAGGAGTACAAGGCAGAACTTTTGTAAACTGCTTATCTGACTTTTTAGTTTTCTCTTTGAATATAAATAATAACATCACTACTTTCGTGAACAACAGCACAGCTGAGTGTTGACGGAAGGCAAGAGCATAACGAGCTGTTAGCGTAATAGTTTCATTTAGCAATAAATCCTTTTAAAAAGCCTTTTGACAAAGAAATTGTCATATCATATACACTGGTTAAAAACAAGGAACTGCTTGGGAAAATTAGCTCAAAATAATCTGGAAACACATCTTTAAAAAGAAGCAGACATTGTTAACTCATAGGGGCCTCTCGAACATTAGGATGTGAGAGAGGAGGCCACAGATTTGGCGAATCCTATTCATAAAAAGTGCATTTATTCCCGAGTGATATACAGTATATCTGACAAGCAAAAAATATGACTATTTACAGCTTGTACATGAAGCAACAGGGTGGTTGTATTCTCCATCAGATACATCAATCTGTCAGTAGATCAGTAGGACAGAGGAGGACAGACCTCACACTGACTAAAACGGCATGATGTGAACACAGAGTGTTGTCATCTCCGTCTTTCTCCAGCAGATTCACACAGGCTGAGTCCCAATCACTGGCTTATGCCCTGATTGGTGTAGTAGTCGTAGCCATTGTCCGCATACAGCTCCTCAGCACTTCCAACTCCATTCCCCACCTCTGGAGGGTGCCAAAGGATTAGAAAAAAGTCAGTGTACAGTAAGGTGGCATTGCTCTGTCGTCACTTTCAGAGCACAACAGTTTGTGAGAATCATCTAGGACTGTTCAAAAACTTATACATTTAAAGAAAGAGGAGTAAGTGAGTGAAAACTTCAATAAAAGAAATAAAAGGATAACTATGTAGAACCTTAAACAGTTGGCACTGGTTTGACTTACCATTGCCCCCCAGCACTAGAGGCTGTCTAGACAGATTGGGGCGTCTATAAGCTCCCCTACACATGACGTTGTCTCCAGCGGGAGGATTATTGGGAGAGTTTTGGTGCATGATGGGATGGATGGATGGATGAAGGGAAGAAGGGCATAGAAGACAGAGAAGTGGCAGGCAACAAGGGATGCAATGGATGCATGGAATATAGGAAGTAGTCACACTGGTGGTAGCACGGACAGGAGGTGTTGCACATCACACAGGCTGCTACTGGGGTTGACCTTCAACAGGGGAAAGAGGAGGAGGGGCGAGAACTTTCACAGACACTCAGAGAGGTGCATGCTGGGATGGAGTGACATGCTAGCTGGGCACCTGAAACTCAAAAAAGGTTATATCTCACCTTTTAGTTAACAATGTATTTGTAAATCAAATGTAAAGGAATTTGTTTCTGAGTTCAGGAGCCCAAACAACTGACAACACGAATACAACAAAACATCCAAGAGTGACAAACATACACGTTTCTGCCTTGCCTCAGTGCGTGGGTCTTACCAGAGAAGATGAGTTTCTCCTTCATCACATTGAGGTCTCTGCTGGACCTCCTTACTGCAGCACTCAGCATGATCTGTTCAGGGTTGTAGCTGCGCATACCGCTCATGCGATACCTGTGGGGTCATATGTTAGATCAGTCATCTGAGACAGTAATCATGTCAATTAATACTGCTGCCTCTGCTCTAAATGTGCAAGTCATGGTCAAGTCACATCCTCTGCAGCCCTTTTCCAGAAGGTCAGCAGTTGTGTGGTCCAATCAATTACAGGGATTTTCCACAACCTAACAACCCAAGAATTTATTTATGACTTATAACTGATCTAAGTCAAGTCAAAGAGAGTTTTACAAAAGTATGAAATTCTGATAACAGTTTGTGCGTCAAATCTTACATTTACAGCTATGCAAAAAGCTGATGGAACTAATAGAATTAAACCTTTTCTCTGTTCTGTGAATTATAAAGACTGTGTTTACTTAATTAACATTTGTTAGTAGCACAGAAGACCAAAGATCTGGATGAGCTTTGGATATCAGCCATGTCAGAGGAATTCATTTCCTGTATGCAAAAAACTGCATTCTTGCTTTACCGAAAACAGCATTTAGAGAGGCATTTAGAAACAGGATTGAAAACAAGCAAGCTTTTATTTCATCAGCATCAATAAAAGCCAATCCTGAGGCACTTCCCCTGATGAATGCGTAGCTCATTTTGGACATTTAATCATTTGGCTTAATAAGATGAAAAAAAATTGGAAATTGTAAATCTAGTTGCCGACTTAATGCTGAGGATTTTCTGTGCTGTGTGGGCGGAAAAGCATTCATTTTATTAAGCTAACAGGGATAAAGACATGAGCACCTCCCTCGAGAGGACAGTGGCAGCAGTGCAGCAGAATGATTCAGGCGGATCACAGAGAGGTGAGAGAGAGTAAGTAAAGAAAGAAGGACATGAAAGTAAGGTGGAGAGAAAAAAATCTGATGAGTTGATGTTATAATAAAGACAGCCTCAAAGATAGTGACAGAATGGGAAAAAAAGATAGAGCAGGCAAAAGAATGTAATAGACAAAAAAAAAGGTGGATAAAGATACTGAAAGACAAAGAGGGTGAAAGAAGAGAAGACTTTGGGTCCAAAGAGGTGACCCAGTTACCTGATCATGTGATAGCTGAGAGAAGATGCCAGAATGCAGCAGAGGAGGAGAAGAGCATGCACATCAGGCAGAGGAGAGAGGACGAGGAAGAGGCAGAAGGAGAAAAAAGGACAAAAGAAGGCAGGAGACAAGAGAAGTCAGTTAAGAAGCCAGCAGAAGCTACTGAAGAGCTCGGCTAAGCAGGGCAAACCCTGGCAGGATAACAAACATACTGCCGTCAAACCCAGAGAGGACAGCTGGAAGTCCCAGCTGTCTATGGAGTTGTCACAGAAACAAACAAAAGCAAACTCTTCAGAAGCGAAACACAAAAAGTCACTCTTCTACAGACAGGAATACGGTAGGAGAGAGAAGACATGTTCAAACATCTTCTCTGTCACCACTGGTCTGTGACAACACTGAGGTGCAAGTGGAGAGAACAGCAAAAGTACCTCATAGCAGCTTATAAACGAACAAAATAAGCACATGAATATGTTTAATTGAATCATTCTGTCTTCTCTTCAGCATGTCCTCTGAAGTTCATTATAGGCAAAAAGTTGAGAGAAACACAAGGAACTGCAGAATTATGTATGAGCTCTTATTTGAGCGATATCCCCTAAATAAAGTGAGATGTGTTGAGTGTAAGTGTTAGTCAACATTGATATGTGATCATGTATGTCAATGTTTTACTTTCCCCTTCATGCACCAGCAGAAATACAGAGAAAACGTCACAGTGGTTTGTTATTTTTTCTTATTCAACAATTATATCAAAAAGTGACTGGACTTACTTCTGGAAAAAGAAAATTCCTATGACTACAGCAAAGGAGATGAGGTCCGCAGACACCCACATCAGGCAGTATTCATCTGGTCTCTAGAAACACACACACACACACACACACACACACACACACACACACACACCAACAACAACAACAACAACAGTCACAATAGGTTGTAGTTTTCTCCTTCAGCAGGTCAATGACTGGGTCCACCACTTGGTGGAGCTATTTGTCAATATCCAATTTTGAGCTTCAACTCTGTTGAAAAATACCTCAGTAAAATCAACTCACATTTTGATCTCTTTTTGAATAAATCTACCAAAACATGAAATAAATATGAATATAAAAATATGTCATTTTAAGTGGGAAATAACAGTATTTAGCTGTTCTTTTAGATGGGACTTGATGTGTGTTGTATTTGAAAGGCAATGCCCAACAATCCTCAACATAGTCACACGAGGTACACAAAAACAGGAAAACCTGGAATACAAATCTGATGTCGTGGGGATAAATAATTATTCCACTGGCATTAATAACACCTGATGGCAGATTTGACTTGACTTGGATTCACAGTTCTAACAGACAGTACTACAGATGCCCCGGCAGCCTCAACTCTCCCTGAACCACAGTAGGGGGCCAGGGTCACGTCCACATGTTGTCATGCAGAGTTAGCACAGATGGGGAAAGCAGGGTGGCACGCTGCACAGACAAGGCATGTGAAACTATACTAAAGGGGCACAGTGTGGGTGCTACCTGTGTTGAGAGGTTTCAAGAGACGCCTGAACTTAAAAGCCAGAAGTCATACACGACATGATGCGCTGCAGTGATGATCTTTCTACTGTGATGGGACTTTGTATGAGTGTTGAGAAATAATGAGGAGAGCTTCCTCTGAGCAGGAAATAAATAGACTAGATGAGCTCAGTTGACAGCTAGGCTCTGTTGTTGATGTTACCTAATCTAGTTTAGATGAGCAGAGAAGATGCAGCTGAAGAAGAGAAGACAGGTGTTCATCTAATATTATCTACACTGATAGCCATTTTAGAGCCAAACTTTATATATTTAAAAAAACACACAAATAAAGATTGGTTTGGGACAATAAAGAATTTAAAATGTGCAAAAAAAAATAGTGCTGAATAGACAAGTAATAGCTGAGAAGAAGCAAAAGAGGAAGAGAAAGCTGTACAGCAAGTGATGGATGCTTACCATGAGCCAGATGGGGTAAGGCACCTTATTTAGGATTTGTGGGGCCTCCGAGGAGACCGAAGACACCCCACTGCACCAGAGCACAGAATAGAGCCAGGGCTCATTGACCGTGTAAAGGGTGAGGTTGATATTGCTCTGGGAGAAGTCTCTGAAAGTAATAACACATTCAAGCAAGCAGTTGAATATAACTCTATGTGCTAAGGTGCCAACCTAATAACATTTCAGCCTTGTGTGTATGTGTTCCAACCTGATTTCCTGTGTGCTGGCCTGGTTGTATCTGAGCACCAGCCTGCTGATGCCGGACTGATCAAGACTTTGAGGGCTCAGTTTCTTCAGTGAGGTCTGGATCAGACCAGGTGCAAGCTGTTTCACCTGTGCTCTGTCTTCATTTGGAGTCCACATCACCTACACACAGCACAATACACAGGACTACAATCACACCCTTCTTAATGACACTTTGTGTCATTAACATTTATGAAGTGACAGGATCTGACAGTATTAAATAGAAATAGGGAACACTAATTCAACTAATAAACATTATGCAAGTTGGGTCTAGGAGCTGAACTAAGCTTTCAGTTTCTATGTACTTACCAGGCTCTGAGGAATGCCAGATTGCTCTACAGCCTGCAGTGTATCATTGATCCAGCTGTGGTAGCAGGGGTGCTCTAGAGGTGGTCTCCTCAGCCTAAAAACCACTGTAGTGTTGTGATAGGAAGCCAGTTTTAGAAGCTGCTCCAGGCTGCACACACTCTGGTTGGTAATACGATCCTTCTCGTGGGGGGACAGCATGTGCACGGTCCAGAAGGGGTCACCCTGAAACACAGGTACAGAAGAGCATGAGATTGAAGATCACAGATGTGTGTAAGGTGTTATATCACTGCATTGTAATAACATTCCTGCTGCTAGATATCCAATGTGTTTTTGGAAACCTGGAGAAAAATAAAAATGCTTTCATAATTCGAATAGTAGCATTTAATAAAAGCATACATCCAAACTTTATGTATAGAATCAGATGATTCTCATTTAAGTCTTCCATTATGTGCTTCTGTACTGTCTAAACTACATTTACAAAATCTAAACTAAGCACTAATAGAAAAATGGTAATTTCTCCATTTAGGCAGTATTTCTACACAATGCTCAGTGCTTGTTGTCCTCAAGAACTACCTTGAGGAACCACTGTCCTGCATTAAGTTGCTGCAGGTCTGTCCAGTTGAAGAAGGAAGCATCATTTATCTGTCTGTCTGGGAAAACCTTCTCTACGTCTGTGGTCCTCTGCAGGGTGTGGTCATGCATCAGGAAAGGTACTCCATCCACACTAGTGATCAGAAGAAGAGAGGGAGTACTTCAGCATGACACAATAATAGAAAAAGACCTTTGACTCTCATGTTTGCAGTTCTAATTGTGTGTTCATGGCAGCATATCAGTGTTCATCTGTAGACTTTTTTATAACCCCACTGATCAACCAACTACATTGGCTTACATTTCTGTAATAGTTCAAAAAGAGGGACAATTTACCCCCCAAAAAGGACTCGGAAATGATAAACAACTGTAACTTTATCTTTATGTATGCTCATAAGAGGAAGTTAAAACTTTCAAAAAGGGACTTCAGATAAGAGCGCAAGAGAAAGGTGTTACAGCAGGACAGAAAAAATGTAGAACAAGAAGAAAGAAAGGGAAAGGCAGAGCGAAAGAGAGGACAAAAGATTGGCCCAATTTTTTTTTCTCTTTTTAAAAATGCTTCTGCTCAATATTTGAATACCAAATTACTTCTTTTTTAGTTTACGTCAGCTTGTTATCCAGTTAAAACAAGACAAGAAAAAAAACACCTATTTCAATATTTGCTATGCAAATTCTTGGGGGAAAAAAAACACCTTTCTTGTGAAAATATAGGTGTGTGTGTGTGTGTGTGTGTGTGTACTGTAATCTCTAAAATATTTTGTGGAAATATACATATACATGTTTGATTGGCATGCATCTTCAAGTCAAATACTATTTGTCTGTCAAAAAGTTGTCAAAAAGTACTCTGCAGTAATGATGAATAATAGACTCCTGAAAAATTGGTACAGGAAGTTCACAAAAAATATGTTGATATATGTTGTAAGTACATGTGTGTGTGTGGGTCTGATCTGCTGCAGAAGCGGAGTCTCACTGTCGCTCTGGCTGTCATCAGGTCTAATTACTCAGCACAGTCAGAAGCTCACCTGTCAGCGGCCTGCACCAACTACACAACAATGCACCTCTCTTAGGACTGTACGCACACGCGCGCGCATGCACACACACACACACACACAGACACACACACAGACACACACACAGACACACACACACACACACACACACACACACACACACACACACACACACACACACAGCAAAGGCGATTGCTGATAAAGGAAAATAGTCTGTAGCTAATTAAGATGCAAGCTTAATTGGCAATAACCTTATAATCCACTAGGCCACAAAACAAGGCCTGAACTCACAAACGCACACTCTGCGGCAGCATAACAACTCTCACTCCTTTGCACAATTACCCATCCTCAATCACTGCACATGCATGAGTACACATGAGTAGACATGTACATCCACCATCCATCATATACCACGGCCACTTCAGTATCCAACCACCCCCCACCCCACTTCCTCTTTCTTCCTCCAAGTGTGTCTCTCTAAGCCTGTCAAATCTCATTATATTGGTGATGCCAAGCCTCTATCTACCGCCTGCTGATTTACTGTTACATCACTTGTTTAATGCTACAGTCCTATGACTGTTGTAGCAAGAATCCCAAGTATGTGTACACTTTTTTATTGATTTTTTTCCTGTATAAATAATATTACTGCTTTAAAGAATATGCACAAAAAGCAACACAGTGTGTGCTCTCAATACTACTTGTATTAAACTAAAATATTACTTGTACTAAACAAGGCTTAGACAAGATAAGATAACCTTTTTTTGCTGTGCTTGTTACAGCGGCTCAAGAGTAAGAGTAAAAGAAAGAGTAATCAAGTAATGGAGTAAATATAATAAAGAACATATACAGATAATAATAAGATAATAAACAATAAATATACTCCTATGAAGAATAATAAATAACACAATTGAAAAACTGTATGTACACCTTTTAAATGTATGGTTTAGATAGGACTAGGGTGGATAATTTCACAGAAAATTGCACAAGCTATTCTATGACACACATGGTGTGAAGCATTTTGATCAAATCACATTAAAAAATAGCAGAATATTTTTGCACAGCAGTAGTATTAGATGTTATTGGTAAACCAATGTTCTGATAAGAGGAAACCAAACAGCGAGGCACAATCCAGAAAGAGACTAAATAACCTTTTACTCATTTGGCTTTGTCATTCTGCAGTATTGATTGATTGATTGATTGATTGATTGTGTGTGTGTGTGTGTGTGTGTGTGTGTGTGTGTGTGTGTGTGTGTGTGTGTGTGTGTGTGTGTGTGTGTGTGTGTGTGTGTGTGTGTGTGTGTGTGTGTGTGTGTGTGTGTGTGTGTGTGCGCGCGCGCGGACCTCATAGAAACATCAGCCTCAAACCCAGTGACGTTCATCTGCAAAGCTCGCTGGAAAGACCACAATGTGTTCTCTGGAGCAAGCTGAAACACAGACACACAAACACACACCCACAGTAAAGATAATCACACAATCATTACATGTAGTTATGTACAAATGACCTAATTGGTGACTTTACTGGAAGACCCTATTACAAGACAGCATTAGATGTTCTCATCAAAGATAAAGTAGGTGATGTTATAAAGTCAAAAATAAACATTACTGTGTGTACGCATATGTGTGTGGACATAGAATCCTTCTTCTGAACTAAAGGGAATGTTGTGAAATGACACAGGAGACGTTTGTGGATTGCTCTTTAACTATTCAAGTCAAGGTTATGATCAATACCTAGCCAAAAGGGTTAAACATCACTTACTAGAAAAGCATTCTCCTATGAGGCCCTGTAAGCCAATGACTGGGAACCACAAGATATGAATGATGCTGTAATCAATACAGAGTCCTTCTGGGAAAAAGAGTCCAGTCATGTGATTTTTCACCCCAGTTTTTCACAGCCTCACAGAGCCACACCTAAATTTAGATTCCTCTGTGAGGATCGATTGCTTTACATGGAAACCACAAATATGAGGCTGTTTTGGAGCATGTGAGTAACTGTTTGATTAATCAGGACTCCACCTTCCATTCCCTTCCAAGTGTTTCATAATCCTGAGCCAAGTACATAAATCCTTCATCAGGTAACGTGTAGATGCAAAAACATCATTACAAGCACATAAATCAAATTTAAAAAATAATAATTGTGCTTTAGTGTGCATAAATCTTATCTTAATGTGGCATCCACATGCATACTTAACCAACAAGGCTCAACACTGTAGTGGAGTCTAAAATGTGATCTGTGAAAGACATTGTAGTACTTAATTTGCTATGATTCTGACCATAGCAGTTTTTAATTGATTCTCTTTCACATAAAGCTCCAAAGTCTTGCTCTTTGCCAGGCATAACTCCACAATTCTCACAGAAAATATATCAGTGCTATACATCAAGAAGTGAGAGCTCCAGGCTCTTGGTTATGTTGTGGACTATTTTCAGTTGCACAACAGCGGGGTTATATATAGACTAGAACAGCCCTGGGAAGTGCAGGAGAAGAAAAATGAATTAAAAACAAAAAAGGCACAGTTCTTGTGCCTCCTCCAAATAGTAATAAGTTGCCCCTGACACTCTAGTTTAAAGGATTCATATCCTGAGAGGCTGAGCATTATCATTAACATGCTGAGGTTGCGGGTTTGACACTCTGTAAGGTAGTGTATGGCAGTGTAAAAGCATATGTGATAACATTTCTTTGATGTGACCCGTTTCATTTTCCCACATTCTGATTGGATGATAGAAGACAGGTGACTCACCATGGGGGCTCCCTGGTGGCCAATGACATCAGGGCGTTGTGTAAGGGAGTTGGGGTCCATTATGCAGGGGGAGGTGATGTAAAGGGGTACCACGTAGAGTCCCAGTAACACAGTAAGATACAGCAGCATGACCACCACCTGGAACACTGGTTGGACAGAAATATTCATAACATAAAACAGAAATGGAAAGAATTGGTAAAATCTTCTGTCAATAAGCTTATAAGCTTTCAGTTAAGAAAATTACACTACTGTTATGCATGTTCTGTATGCTAGAAATTAAGTTTGCAGCCATTTATGTAGCTTAGCCTTACGCCTGTAAAGAAGCAAAGATAATTAGCCTAGCTGTGTTCCGAGGCCATTTTCAGCCTATTGGGGCAGTCAGCCATCTTTCATTCAGAAGGTTGGTGGCTCGATCCCTGGCTGCTGCAGTCTACATTTCAAAGTGTAAAATGGTAAATGGACTGTGCTTAAATAGCGCTCTTCTAGTCTTCCGACCACTCAAAACACTTTTACAATACATGTCACATTCACCCTGTCACACTCACATCCGCACACTGATGGCAAAGGCCTAAGAGCCAATCTCCAATCAGTATCTATATTCATTCATATTCATACCTGATGGCTTCGGGGGAGCAATTTGGGGTTCAGTGTCTTGCTCAAGGACATTTCGACATGTGACTAAAGAAGTCAGGGACCAAACCACCAACCTTCCGATTGACAGATGGCCGACGCCACCAAGATACTGGATTCCAAATTGCTCCCAAAGGCATATCCATCAGTGTGTGACTGTACATGAATGATAAGCTAGAGGGAGATTGGCACTTGGCACTGCATACCACTTAAATGGTAAAATGGTAAATGGACTGTTCTAATACAGTGCTTTTCTAGTCTTGCGACCACTCAAAGCGCTTTAACTCTACATGTCACATTCACACACTGATGGCAGAGGCTATGACGTAAAGTGCCCAACTGAAAGACGACCGACTCTACCACTGAGCCACAGCCATCCCATTTACCATTCTATCAGCCCCTCTGATGTATGAAATAACACATTATATCTTTGTTTGATCTTAATGGAAAATGTTTAAAAAAAAACAACCATCATAAAGATAGTAAATACAATTAAATTTTAATTGTATGTTCTGTGACTCTTGTTTAAACTAAACAAGCAAGAGACCCTTATAGCCCTTACATATATGTGTGAAGCAAGTTGTTACTGTGAATGAGGATGATATTCAGGACTTCATACAGGGGGCTTTTAACATTGACATCAAAGGCAAAGGAGATACAGTTTCCTCTGCATACACCTCAGTTCAAGAGAGCAATGAGTGGTGTGTGTGTGTGTGTGTGTGTGTGTGTGTGTGTGTGTGTGTGTGTGTGTGTGTAGGTGGGCAAACAAAACATACACACACGCACGCACACACACACTCAGGGGAGCGTATTTGTTTCAAGGTCAGCTCTGGAGCAGGGTTGAGTTACAAACAGGAGACTTAAAGCCTTCACACACACACACACACACACACACACACACACACACACACACACACACACACACACACACACACACACACACACACACACAGACATCCTCTTTTGAATTCAGACTACAGTTGCTGAAAGTAATGTTACTTCAATATCTCTACAAAACCACGTGTTTAAGACGATACCATATTTGTTAATTTAACATTTGATTATATCAAAAAGTACAGCATCTTAAAAAAATACCTAAAATCACATTTTTAAGCCAAAGCTGCCGGGAGCAAAAGACAGAGATTACAGGTTGTCTAGTGACCTAGACAGTGAGTGAAGAGAGTCACCAGCTTATTGAAAACAAAGTGGTGAATCAGGGAAATAAAACATTATTATATAAATGTTTCAATGCGGCTCCCAAGAACAATTACAAATTGCCACACCTCTGATAACCCTGCAGGAAGGTGCCGGACTTTGTTTGTATGCTACGCCTCATACTGCCCACTGTGTGCTCTGCCTTCTGTTATATACTCTCTGCCCTTCTTATACAGACACAACACAGCAGACCGCTCTCTTTCACAGATCGGCAAATACCAACTCTTTGTCATGAGCCCTTGGCATCTCATACAGTTGCACAGCACCTTGTGCAGAATGCCAGGTTTTTTTTTTTGTTGTAGTAGCAAAGTATGTTTTTTTTCGACTAGTTTTGTGTCAAGTGTAAAATTCTGGTATTTTGAAAACCATAATTCAGACTCCACTCTGTACTGAAGCAGAGAAAAATGTAGCTAAGGACTAAACATGCCTTCAATAAATTTTACAACTCTCTCAGTACAAAGGACACAGTTCCTAATCCAACATGTCAAAAAAAACAGTTATATAACTCACTGGAGCTAAAATTAACTTGCTAAATCTTCCAATTAATGAAGTATGATATTTCTGAATAAATTGTTTGGTTCATATAAACATCTGACTGCATTTATACAAATTATTTTGCTCATAATTACACAGAGACTGCCACATAAAAGACACTGACTTCAATGAAATTAATTAACACTGACTTAATTAAATTCAGATGCACGCTTTTCTACAGAGGTCAATGGCAGCGAGAGTTAGAATAAACAACAAAAGCTGCTAATCCCAAGATAGAAAACAATCCAAGGTGTCCTGGATGGAAAACATCACATGAGCCAGTAGGAATGTTCGTTATCTCCGACACCCTAGGTGGAGGTCCTGGCCTCTGTCTACATAGTGTTAATCATTTACTACCCTACCTCTATTTGTGTGTGTGTGTGTGTCTGTGTAGCATATGATTACAACGGGTAAGGGTATCTTGTACTGTGTGTTGCAGATGTAAACATACTTGTTTTTTCTGAGCGGGCAACCTGTCCTGCCACAATCCAAGACAGTGCTGTGACTGCAGCAAGAGCTCCAATGTGCAGGAATGGCCCCGTGGCCTGGAGACAGATGTGAGACAGAGGAGAGAGGAGAGAGGCGAGACAATTGAAGATGAAAATAAAGAAAAATTGAGGCGAGGAAAGGCGAATGAGGGTTTAAGAGAGATGGTAGTGAGCAGGGGAGGAAAAACAGAAATAAAGACAGAGATGCATGGAATTACAGACATTATCTTTGCTAAACACACTATTCAGAGATAATTGCTATCATTTGAAGAGGCATTCAATTTTAATGGCAGTTTAGTTTCAGTGGAACTGTGCGTCCACTTTAAAACCTCACAGGGTATTTATAAGCTTCTTACAACTCCTTGAATATCATTAAGCTGTTCATTGTTAGTAAGAGAAATTTGGTTTGAGTGTCATGTCACAACAACATATACAGTTTAAATTATTTAAATTAAATTATAATTCTCTACCACATGAACTACTGTCTGCTACAGCAGTGTTTTCTTTCAAAATCAGACTACAAACTTTTGTATTTTTTTGTCAAGCTTTTACTTTAAGGTGAAAAGTTTGTGATTGAGCTTTTCTTGACAATCAATATCATTACTTTTGTCTTCTAAGGTGTACTCAGAACTGTCTTATATTATGTTATTTTCTTATTGTATCTTTTTGTCATGTATGATCTATTTGAATTTTTAAGCACATTGAGGGTACTCATGTTGTATGAAATGTGCTGTATACATATATTCCTTTGACTTTTTCCCAGCAATGTTGATTATGGAAATAAAATCACAAACATAAAACATTACATGCTTGCAAAAGGTCAACAAATATGTAAACATTAACATGATGTAGCTGTTGAAGGTGGGACTGATTAATATAAAGACTAGTTATTGAATATCAGAATGGTACCAGGCTCAAACAGGTTTCTGAAAACATTCAAACCAATGAGGAAAGAAAGTCAGATACTGTGAAACCGTCTATCATGGACCTCTGGACTGAAGCTAAAATTATTTTATCCACAGATGGTCATAGACTAGGTTGGTATTAAGAAATAATAGAATGCCCCCTATCCTGTCAACTTGAACCGGAACAAAGCCCACTTTGATGATATGCTATTACTGCTGATGCTGCTTACCTGTAGGGATATGGGGATGACATCCCACTCTTGGCCCCATGTTTGATTGACAGATATTACTCCAACAATGGTGGTGAGCAGGGCAGCAGCCACTCCTATCTGTGTAAACAGAGAGGGAGAGATACAAAAAAATCAGAGAGGCTGTCACTTTTGATTAATACATGTATGCACGCACACGCACACACACACACACACACACACACACACACACACACACACACACACACACAAACCATAGAATAACCTCAAATAGCCCCCAGCCCTTTCACACATCCAACCACCGCTTGGTACTTGTGTTTGGTTTGCTGATAGCATTTTAGACCAGGTCATTTACTGGGCTTTCACAACCCTCCTGGGACAACACGAACCAAACTGTAAGTTCAGCTCGAGTTCAACTGATCAGTGATGAATGAACACATGGCAAACAGATGAAGTGTAAAACACAACACAGAGAAAGCTGCATATGTAAAACTCACCCACTCCTTTCTAAACTTACAATTGCTCAGTCTCTCATTTTGCAAATTACCTTATGGAGCCAGTGCAAATTCAACTGTTGCCCAAGTGCAATGTGGCAAAGTGCTAAAACCTAAAGACAAAGAAAAAACACATAAGAGTAAAACTTTTAAAAACAGCACTGCTTCATTACAGATCTCAACATCACCATGTAACCAGTTATTATATCTGGAAACACATGCACACAGTTATACTACCACCACGATAACAATTTATTATTATGATGATCACATCATGTGTTACACATCAAAGGGGAATATTTGATGCAGGACTGACCATTAAAAATGCAATGTAGGTGAAGCCAGCAGCGGTTGTGGCCAGGATGGGAACAGTGCCATCACTCCACTCCCCGGAGCGGTTGTAGAGGAACCTGCAGGAACAAAAGAGTGAATGACATTTCACTACTGGGAGCTCCCCTGCATTAAATTATTACTAACCAGTATGAAGACTTGGGAGAATTGCCATTTTGTGATGCCAATTTGACTTAATTCAAACCAAAAAGTGTCATATTATTTGAATTACAATTATGTAAAAAAATGATAATAAAGATTGAGTCCTTATGACACCACAGGTTTGATTGCTGCACAGATGCATTTTGTTGCAGTCATCCCCTCTCTCTCTCTCTTCAGCCCTTACTTTCTTTTTAACTCCCGTCTATTTCTAAAAGGCAGAAATGCCACAAAAACACTTTTAATAGGTAGATGTTTAGGTAGATAGGGTCACCATTGGCAGATATGTCATTTTTCTGCCAATATTTTCCGTCGATAAAACAACGCTTTAATTATGCCTGAATACTAGATGATTCCCTAAAAAAGCTTGACATAATGCTACGACTTGAACTCTGCGCAAGTGTGTGCGTGCACTGCGTGTACCACCCCTCTTCCGTCAAGTGTGACGAAGGGTGCAAGATGTCAGCGATATGGCAGTTTTTCAAAGTTTCCAAAACGGACAGTAAGGTTGTGCTCAGCATCGGTCATACGAGGAGGGGCCAAATCTCATTCACTCAACACTACACATTTAATCGCCCATCTCAACAATCTGCCAGTGGGCCACTACAATAAGAGTAGGCATGATATCAGTACAACTACAAGGGAGACTTGTTCTCTGCAATAAGGGGAAAAAACATGTGCCTGATATATCGGTATCGAAATTGGCGGTTGGAAAATATCGGCATATCGAATATCGGGAAAAAAAACAATCACGCATCCCTAGTCATTTTTAGTCTTATGGGGAGCTTTAAGTATGGGGAACAGGCAGCGAAGCAACAAACAAATATGAGTCTGGACTCTGGACTTATCACATCTTGTATTTTCAGCTAACACATTCATCCGAAGACACTGTGTTCAAACACAGGCATACACGCACACTCTTGATGGGTGACACTGGGTGAACAAATAGGTTCCCAGCTGAAGAGTAAAGACAAGTGAACGAGTGTGCACATGTGTGTTTTGACGTGACAGCTAAGTCCCATAGCACTAATTACTTTTAAAGCCTTATCAGTGATTCAACTGGCACAGAGCCACAGCAGGGTCACTTAGAGCTGATGCTCCCAGCCCTTTGTGAATACATTTATACTGTGGGTGGACTGAGACACTCCCTGCTGCTAAATCACTAGAACACATAAGGGCATAGATGTCATTGCCACGATTATCTGCACAATCCCAACAGAAAGCAGGAAGGAAAGCAGGAAATGTGTACATGTTCTATCAAGTGGAGGCAAATGTCTGCCGACCAAATCTGACCTCCAGAGGTGAATTAACAATGGTAGGATTGCTGATCAAATTGAAATAGGTTGGAGAGAGGGAGCGAAAAAATAAAATGAGGACTGGGATAGCACAAAAAGCTAAATTGTTAAAGTAATGCAAGTAGAGGAACTGGAAAGCAACAAAGGACGGTAAGAGAAGAGGGTTATTTTGGTGACATTGTTAGAGGTTACTGAGAGCAGGTGGAGGGGGGAGGGGAAAGGTAGCTGGAGAGAAAGTCATACAGTATGTCATTATAGGACATAGCTGCAACCCTTTTGTCTTACAGAATGTACTCGAACATTTATTAAGTTCAATTCAAAACAGCCCAGGCTGTCAGTTACGATTAAATTGTAACATGTATCTACTTTTGCCAATAACAATTGTAAGAGAAGGTCTGAAGAGCCGTCTGATCCAGAGCTTGCAGGATGCTCAAACCTTTAACATTTTTTCTCATCAATTGCTTGTGTTATTATTATTATTATTTTTATGAAAGTCATATATAACTGAATTAAAGCCGCACCTTTTGTATGAAATAACGGGATTACTTATGGTGTAAGGGAAGTTGTGCATTAGGTTTTTACGTTGAAAACATGCCACTGAAAACAGATACATTTTACTTTTCAGTTTGAAATAAGTCTCACTTTGAGTAGCTTATTGTTTTCAGTCACATAAACTTGTGGTCGAATAAAAGTTGCACGGGCTGAGCCAATACAGAATAAGAAATGTTGTATGAGCTAACTCTGTTACGTAATGGTGTAATCTGTGGATAGCTGGGTGGTGTCTGCTCAGATTAAGGCAAAGGACAGATTAAACTGATGATTTAGGAAATCAACAACAACAGACAGAGAAATTATTTACAGACAAACAATATTGCCGTGAAATGTATCGGTCTACAGTTTGACCTGACAAAAAAACAACTTTCAGTTTGGTTGTGTACTCACCAGTTGAACTCATTGTAGTCGTTATGTGCCTCCCACCAGAAGTAGAACCAGACCAGCAGCAGACAGAAGGTAAAGAGGAGGATGAGGGACCACAGCAGCTCCCACTGCACACACACACACACACACACACACACACACACACACACACACACACACATACACACACAAGCACAAAGAAATACACACATTTGAATGTGATTATTTTTATGGCTCTATTAGAATTGCAAAAAAGAGGAAGCATGATTTAAATTCAGTTGATGAAACGAAAGAACAGTCACTGCACCACGCCATGACAATTAAGGCATAAGAGCTCTGAATGCAGCCAAAGAGGGATTTAATTCAACTATTTGGACACATTCAGCTATTATGCTGGATGTGTGTGGGATGGATTTGTCTAACTTAACAAGAACAACTTCTCCAGAAGATGTAAAGTTCAGTGAAGTAAACTTTGCGCAAACATTCCTACGTTGAGAACATGGTGTCAACCAGGCTCCTGACCTTTGCAGAGAGTATTCCCTAATTCACTTTGCTCATTATGGAGGAATTACTTTTAATAAAAGCTGACACATTACTGTCCTCCTCTGTCATACACCTTTGTACCAAGGCAAATTTTAAATTGCCTTTATCTTCAGATAAAGAAATGGTAGCATGCCCCAAGGCCATACTCAGGAGAATATGTGCATGCATACAAAGCCAACTCTACATTTCTCAGAGTATTTTAAACACATCCAGACTTAAAGCATGAGTCAGGCAGGAACCTTCTGACCTTTGCTTTAAGCACTGAAAATTTACATTTATTCAAATACAATCCAGTGCATCAGAAAACGCTAAGCAGGTTGGTTTCAAATGTATTGATGAAACGCGCACTTGCACGCACACACACACACACACACACACACACACACACACACAGTGTTGATATAAAAAAGTATTTTGGTTAAAGAGTAATAGGAGAATAAACACATGACTCCAGTGAACACAAGCAGTGAAAAGATGTGTCACATTGTTAGATAAAGGAGTAGTTAGGCGAGCTCAGTGACTAATTCTTTGTGATTTAAACAAAATGCCCATTTTCCTGAAACACATCCCCTCAAAAGGTCAACTATACATAAAGAATAAAGATGTCTTTTTTAAAACATCAAGTACTGTTTAGTGCAAAAATAATAAGTCATTTGAGTAGTCATTCTAAATTTAATTAACCGATTAATCAAAGCAAAATTGCCAAGAATTCACTGATTCCAGCTTGTCTGTTTTGAGGATTTTATTGTTTCTGCCACACTTCTCTGTGGAGTGTGTAGTTTCAAGGTTTGGACTCGCGGTTAGGCAAAACAAGCAATTTGAACACGTCTCTTTGAGCTCCCAGAAACCAAAAACTTGCATTAGCCTACATAAAATAAATAACCAATTTATTGAGAAACAACTTAGTTTGTAGCTTTATATTCTTACAAAATCTCTCAAGTGTGTGTCATGTGCACTGTAGCGGCAAGATGAAGACACTTTATCAACCTCAGCACATCAGCTCGAATGTTCCACTGTTGTCTGCTGCAGATAGGGTTATAATTCCCTCAGCCAGCAGATGCAATACACAGGTAAGACAATCTCCCTGTCCTGTTTGTATCTGGTCTCATTTCCAGAGTGCTACACATGCTAAATGCTAAATATGGAAGTTTTGCATCATGATAAAGTGTGCTGCCTGAATTTTTAAACAGTGCAGCAGTTAAAGGTCATCTTATGACCTCAAGCTTGTTTTAAAAGCTTCCCCACATTTCAACACTAAGTCCTGGGGTCAGACTTAATATGGAAAGCACGGTGTGCATAAAGAGTTATTTAATTTCTGGCCATGGTTTTATGGTATAACAGAGATCAGTTGAACAAAAAAGGAAAACAGACCCGGGGAGTGTTGATTCAATTCCCCCGCATATTTGGACATGCCTTCAGAAGAAGGGTAATTAAAATATTTTTTATGTAAGAAGGTGCTTTTATATCAGATACTTTAGACACCAAGTGATTTAGGAGGCACCTGTTGTGTCTTTACAGAAAGGATCATTCCAGCTTCTGTATCTTTAAATCTAACTTCCACAGCAAAAAAGAAAAGGGAAAAAAAACACACACATTCATACAAACACAAACACATACACATCTAGATATGTATTCTGATACACGGGGCACAGCAAATCAATCCCACTGACAGTGGATCCTGTTCCCTGTGGAAGGCAGGTCTTTATGTGTGTGACAGGCTCCCCTGCTCCTTGATGAAAAAGCATTGACTCTGGTTAACATGGTCTTAATGACTACCCGGAAACACCTGGGAGATATGACCTTGCTTCTGAGAGGGGACATTGCTTAACCGGACCCCCCTCCTCCTCTGTGAATTATGATGCAAGCTTGAGAAACTACTGACAGACCAGTGATTGTGATAAATCAGATAAGTCGATAAACTATCTGAAGCTAAGAATGGGATTTTTGGAACTCACAATGCTTTAGTGGCTGTAATATAGAAATAACAAAGTCATTCTCACAGCAGAACTACTTTGTCTCTTTGATTTCAGTTCTCCTGTTCCAATGAGCAATTTGCAAATAACGTTAACTGAAAAAAAGAAAATTAACTACTTAATAATTCTTACTTTGAGAAGATTTAAGCACCTTGGTAGGTCTGACGCTCTATTCCTGTTTGCAAGCTAAGTCAGCAGCTGAGCTTGTCGAGCCTGACATGACTTGGCCTGCCCCATTGACATCATATCACCATTCTGCATGGCTGGCATTTTATTAAGGCACAACACCCTATGGCATGGACGGGCAAGTGCAGGAATATGTGGGAACACTACAATCTCAGAGAATTTAGTGTTTGAATGGCAGTGTAGGCTAACAATCATCTGTGCTTTGTTTCAGTAATTACTCTGACTTGTGGTATGGTGTTCACCCCTTAGAGAAATCATAGAAGACAAAGGGGACAAGTACGCCCTTGGAAAGCTTTGGAACTGAATTATTAAATGATGTGGTTAGCTTTAATTAAAAAGTAGTTTATAAATATTTGAATGATCTTTAAAAAACTCATTAAGGATTCTTTCTTGCGATAATGTGAGTATTATAGTCTAAACAGCTGCAAGGGTTGATATGAAATATGATTTTAAACAATTTTGCAAACTAAACTAAATGTATTGAAAAGGATCGATGTCGTACTCTTGAATAAGTCTTTAACTCCACTATTAAATATTAAAGAATCAAGTGGATCAGTGAAAAATCATCAGCATGTAAACAGTAAAAACCTAATATAATATCAATACATTCCTTAAAATCCTCCATTTACTTGGGACAAGACAGACTTTTGTGAATGAATCTTATAATAATTTAAAGCTTGTTTTAGTTGCTAAATGGTCAAAACGTGTTAATGTTTTTTTACTAGGGGGTTTGGAACAAGTTTTTGTTGTGGCAAGAAATTAGGGAGAGGTTAAAACAGTTAAAAACACTAAAAATAGCGTGAAACTGATATCTCACTGCTGACTCACCACTGCGTCACTACTGCATCGTAACATCTAGGAAAGGCAGGAGTGTGTACAGAGACAGTAGCCAACTTTGGCCTTAGTTTAGAAATACTTTTTAAAAAGACTTCATTGACAGCATCAAATGTTGCATTTAAAGACCCTTACTGTCTGTTCAGAACAACTCCAGTGCAGGACAAGGAGCAGAAATGCAATAACAGCCAACATAATTTCACCTTCCTGCCTGCCTCAGAGGCTTTTTGTCAAACTTCTGTTTTTGTCTTGACTTTTAATGACTCACAGCAAATCCAGAACAGTGGATTATGATTATTTGATAAACTTGTTTATAAATAGGCTTATTGGATTTTTAAAATCTGTTAACAGAAATAATCTTGTGTTTTTAATGTCTCACATTATTCTGGGTGGAATTGAATAATCTTCCTGTTTAATTAAATAGGAAATGGTGAACATCTTTTGGGGTTTAGGTTGGTGAATAACCCTTTGCTGGTGAGGGTTAATGAGGACTTTTCAGAAACTCTATTGCCCATTCAGAAAAAAAACTAAGAAATGAGACATGAACAGAATTCATTGAATCATAAATTGGTTTCAGAGATTTCTCTGATATTAGTTTGTACTCATTTTTCCTGTGAGGAAAACTAATGATAATTCTACCGAGGATACAATCTCGTTGATTTCTGTTTTTACTCACGCCAGTCACAAACGCTGCTCTTTAGCAAAGTTCCTACATGCCCGGTCAAAGACATGCTTAGCAACCTATATACACAAAGGAAAAAAAACCACACATGCTGCATGGTTATTTATGCAGCGCAAATGGCTATACTATCGACTGTGATTTGCATCTGATTTGCATGCCTACCTAGGAGCGAACATGGGAACAAGCTGCAATGTTTTGTAATGTAATAAAATATAAATACAACCATATATTCACACACGGAAACCAGACATAGTGAAGAAGACAATTCAAGTCAAGTGTAAATGTATTCAACTGTTACACCCACACATGCAGATACAGTATAAAGGCTTTCTGAGCTTAACTGTGACCCCCTTCACAGCAGCAAACAGGCCAAGCATATAAATAACACAGGCATGCATGTGGATTTCTAATGCAATAATAGCTGTATACATTTCTGCAGAGCATTCTTTTATAGAAATACAGAAAAACTCACTGGAAAAAAATAATTGAGCACGTTTGGCTCTGTGCTGGTTAATGTATGTGTGACGATTACATGACAAAACTGTTGTTGCATCATGTAAAATACACCACCATGTACTGTGTATGACTAAAAGCTGTCATTACTTCTCTGCACAATTATCGCAGGACAGTTTCAGATCAATCGCTTGTGCTTGGCTGATTATGTGAGGTTTATTGTGAGATTACAGTATATATTAACACAAGAAGAGATTTAGATGGGAGACAAACAGAAACCACAGTATTATCTATGATCTACTATGAGACAATGAAAACATCTGTAGTATATTACATGTGAATCAGACCAGTTTATTAGTGTTAACTAGTTAATTACCTGTTTTAAAAGTCCAGCCATTTACTATGATTCTATATCTCAAATACAGTTTATTTGACAGCAAAATATTAGGATGTCCTATACCAATACAGACATTCAACATTCTCATATACACACGCAGAAAAACTGGAATGTTTGGTACAGATCATTTCTGTCCATCCTGCTACAGACCTCTGCTACTACATAAAACAATTAAATTGTGCATTCAATTGGGTGTAGCAGCCCGACTTAGTGTGCTGCTATATAACATGCCAAGAGAAAATATGAATGTGTACACACAGATACAAACTAAAACATGTCTCAGTTTTTAGTTAACTTGATAAGTCATGTAAGTGCAAAAAAAAAAACAGGGCTGCTTTGGCTGCCAGTCCTTTGCTTCTCTCCCTGTAAAGCTCAGGCACAACCTCACATGCATTTCACTTTGCCTCTATCTTCATTGGATTTAACACCTCAGTCCCTTGTCACATTCCTGAGCATATCCAGATAAGTCCGTGGCATTTCACACA
This sequence comes from Semicossyphus pulcher, assembly GCF_022749685.1. NCBI lineage: Eukaryota > Metazoa > Chordata > Actinopteri > Labriformes > Labridae > Semicossyphus > Semicossyphus pulcher. Next base: position 22,926,081 of record NW_027211692.1, read on the forward strand.
GGGCGTGTACCACTTTAGAAGGCAGTTTTACAACCAGAGCCACACACAATTTAAAAGACACTGTGATCATCGGATGTTGGTCTAGAAAATCGATTATTATGACAAAAACCTCAATTTTTCACTCTATATTTTAGACACATTCCCCATTGCCCTCTGATAATAACTACATATATATATATATATATATATATATATATAACACCGACAATTAATGACAAAGTTGTTAATGTTCTAAGATTTTGTGTATAGATTTAGAATTCTACCATTGCAGCAAACAAGTGGTTTAACTCAGCAACAAACATGGCTGGCTGACCCTGTATTGCTCCTCTCTTTTAAGCCCTCTTCCATCTGCTCTGTTGGCAGAGGATCATCATTTTTGATGCAATATTGTTGTTGATGTTTAGCCCTCTTGCAGAATCAGCAGACCGGCTCAAAACTGAATTCAGGATGAGACTTTTGTAATTACAGGCAGTGCTGCCCAGCCAGAGGATCCACAAAAAATAGAATTCAATACATTTCACATGGTATCTATGCTTTGCGTTAGCTGGATGCTTGGGATTACTTCTTTAAAGCTCCCTGGTAATGAAACAGACTGAAATTCATTCTGATTACTCTATATAACCAACAAAAGCAAACCAGACCATCAGCGACAATATTGATTATTTCTATATAGTTATTTTTAATGCCTGAAGCTGCTGGCGGGGGGTAGGTGATTAACCGCAGTGATTAACCGCACGTTGCCTTTGTTTGTATTTTCCAGGGCAAAAATTTATAGTGACTTATACATGACTGTTAAAGAAAGCAGGATGAGATTGTTAAAAACCACCACTTAAAGCTGCAGTAGGTAAGATGGAGAAGAGAGTGGACTTTGCTTCAAAATTTGAAAGATCAAAACCTCTAGGTCTCTTCCCCTCTCTCTCCGCCCTGCCAGTCCTGCCTTCCAAGCCGTCCCCGCAGAGGAGAAATGTCATGCGCGCTCAGGCTAGTAACCACAGCAACTGAAGAAGCCTGATACACAATATGGCGGATACTCCAGTAAAAACGTGAAATGACAACAACCGCAGCCGAATTACACCACCAACACTATCGAAGCAGATACACATCAAACCAGCAGATCAAAGTATTTGCTGTGAACGATAATCTACAGCAAATTCTATTTAGCAAAACCACCAGCACTTAGTTTGCTAACAGAGACTGTGGAAAAAAACAGAGTCAACTAAGCAGTAACACACTGATGTTGTGAACATTTATCCGTGAGAGCACAGGCACACATAACTATCAGGAGAACGTCTGAAGTGGTAACACTGCCTGGGCACTTCACAAACATATTTTCAGCCACACAGCCATGAAACAATGCTGAACAGCAGCCGCATTGGGAACAAGCTAACATTAGCCTGACTGCAACACCAACATTACACAACCGTGTGAGTATGCGCAGAGGAGTGGTGTTGCGCAGGGTTTGATTGACAGCAGCCTGAGACACTTCAAATGCCATTAGGAGCAGTAGGAGGAGCCAGAGGAAGATGATTTTTTCACAGATTATCTCTCTCATGTACTGCTGTATGTTTAAAGTGACAGTTTGAGCAAATATGACAAAAAGTTAGTTTTAATAATGTTACCTACTGCAGCTTTAAGTATTTACAGGACAAAAGAGATAGGAGATACAGCTTTGTCCACAGGGGGCGCCAAAATCAACACAAACTGAAAGTTACTCACAGCAGCTTTAAGGTAGATCACAAGCCAGTCAATATGTCCATATTTAGTCACATCCCATCTGATTGAGGCTTCTGACCTTTAATCTGACAGCTTAACGTTAAAAAGCTAAAAACTGAAAAAGGATTACATGATAGAAGCTGTAAGATAGACAACAAAAACATTTCTGCCATCTATACATTTTTCTGCTCTCTCATTTATGAAACTTTGTGGAGTCACCCTCATAGCAGGGTTGCTCATATTACTGATAGTTCTAGGTAACTGTGTAGTCTCATTTGTACAATAGCTCACAGGCCAGGACTAACAAAGAGCACAAGGTCGCTGACAAATGAAGGCAGAGCAGTTTTGCTTCTATTTTTGAAGCCTTTGTGTGTCTGAATGGTTAAGACTGGCTAAATGGAAATACTTTCAATTATTACTGAGAGGCCAGATCAGCTTGCATTGCATGACGTGGGCTGTCTTCCTACAAAGCACCTTGAACACAAACAGAAGCGGCTTCTCTGAGAAAGCCAGTCAACCTGAACGGCTCATTATAGTGAACAAAGATGAAAAAGGAGAGAAATGGCCTGATCCACTCCGTGGATTATGAATGAGTCGTCAGTTGTCTCAATACGAGATCCCCAGTTCTCACGCATCTGTGATTCGCTCAGATCCAGTTACATGTAGCTGATCTACCTGGTCTTGATTGGTAACAGTTTGTTTACTGGTGTCATTAAAGATGCAGACTTATATAACATCACCTTGACACATAGTAGTTGATATTCTGAAAGCAAAAGATAGTTCTCTGCAGATAGTAGACACACAAAATTGCATGTGCTTGACTGCTTCTTATGGGGTCAAAACAAATGTTATCCACCAGCACATGATCTAAACAAAGGAAGAGCACCATGAACAAAGAATGCTGACTCTGCATTATCCTATCAGTTGTCCTGCAAGATAGCCACTTGCCACAGGAAACGTAGCCACTAGGTGTCTAGTTTCCTGCAAACAGGAGGGAAAGATCAATCTCTCTTTATTTAGTACTGCTTTTTACATGATCCAAAAACAATCAGTTATAATCATCCACCCCCCATGCTATTGTGCCTTTTTTTCTACATACCTAATGTAGGTTTGTCTGCAGATTGACTATTAGCCTATTGTCTGTGTCCTAGGATTCTGCTAGTCCACTGTTTGGCATGTGGGCCTAAACAAATTATCCTACCTAGTGTCTGAGTGCATGAAAGTGCACACATGGGTATGTGCTGTTTGTTTGTTTGTTGAGATTGTTGCTGCAACAAAACCTTTGTGTGCTTCCTAAATACAGAGTAGAGCAGATAAAGGGAAAGGTTAGAACAAGTCGCTGAGCCATTCGTATACTTGCATTTTCCAAATACTCTGTGAGTAGCTGTTCTGGTGAGACACTTTGGATTATTAAAACAGGGAAGTATACTTAAAAATGTTTTCAAATGATAAGTCATACATTAAAGAGCTGCAAAATTGAGAATGTTGACATTTTATATGCATACATTTTGCATAATAAACTGTCTAAAAGACTTGCCTAGCTATCATAGCTGTGACCTTCTATACAAAACACTTGCAGTGTATCCTGGACAAAACAGTCAAGCTCCTGACTAGTTACAAAAGCCATGTACACGGACGCACACACACACACAGACAAATAAAAACATTTGATGGTTATGATAATATCTCATTAAAGTAATTTAAAATGTGCGTAACACAGCAGATGAAAGACAACTGGAAACAGGGGAGTATTGTAACCGCTATGTAGAGAGCTCAAGGTTATTGAATGGAGGACGAGCCAGCAAGGACATATTTGGTCAAAGATAATTGTTCTTTGTAAATCAATGTTGAGAGAGAGGGTATTAGAGTAGGGTATCTAGAGACCATGAGGTGTAAGAGCTCCCTGCTTTGGATGCCAAACACAGATGCTTTTATGGGTTTCACTATTCTATTTAACACAGTGCTTTGAAAATGTTCCACTTCCTCCACAGCTATCTTGTTACTCAGAGCTGTGAAAGACACAGTGGTGGTCATAAAATAATGCACACATCTCCATTTAAAATGAATAGAAAATTTACGAATGATATTAAAAAGTTGAAAATCATGTTTTACGTTGGTGTATCTTAGGACAGCTGTAGTTACCATGAAAAATGTACATAACAAGATAACGTACACTGAGAATGAGATGATCAGATCTCATTCACCTCTACCTAATGTGAGCACATGTAAATATACGAGTGTGTGCTGTTTATAATTATCTTGCAAGATAATCAGAAACAGCAAGGGCAGCCTTAGTTCTATTTTCTACTGCTTTGAGGTGTCTCTTTGACAATGCCATGTTCTCCTGCATCAAACAATCAAAAAGGTTTTATTTACAGAGAAAAGGTTTTCTATGATGTTCCAAAGCAAAAGTGATGCAGATCTGCAGTTGTGAAAGATTCAGACATGTAGTAAAATGCTACAAGGTCGGTCAAATGTCATTCCAATGCGTTAACAGATTGGCTGTTGAATGCACATGACTGATGTGTATAATCTATTGACCATCTTGATGTATATATGCTGTATTCTGCACTATATGCAAAACTCACATTCTGTAAAAAAAGTGTGTTTTTGTGGATGTGTTTTTCTTTTTTATCACTGACTGCAAGATGTGTAGGAATTTCAATTGGTGTAGTTTCCCCACACAAAGAGGTTTCCATCAGCTCTCACCTTTGTGGTGTCATCATGGGAACGTTGATAGCGTTTCCAGCGGCAACCATAGATCCCAGTGATACATGACAAACACAGCTGGCGCTCATAGACCTGGAGGGGTTGGTGTTTCACCATGCTCCTTCAGTCAGTCTGCTTCCAGTGCTCTAACATCCCACTGACTATGAAGTGTCCTGTAAGAAGATAAAGACATGAAACAACAACATGAACACACAAATTGTTGAGACCAAAAAGATAAAATTGAACAATCCATGGAACAAATATTGACTTAGTAACATGTCTGGAACTTTGATAGAAAACATGTGCTGGCTTTAAAAGCACCATGCTTTGGAAACAGAGCCCAACCTCAAATTAAGACTTTGTTTCCCTGCTCCTGTTTCCAATGACAACTGAGACTGCTTGGTGCTTTTATCAATATCATCAATGAAGCAAAAAGGAAAATTAAATTGAAAAGGGCTTGTTGAGCAAACCATCTCCTTAACATCACATTAAATTACAGTAACATTGGACACATCATGCAGTCACCACACATCTGGGTCAAAAGGCAACTACAGGCAGCATGTGGGCTCCATTTCTGCCTTTCATGTCAGGCCCAAGAAAAAGGCTGTGCAAACAAAAGACCAACAGGTGAAACAAGTATATAATGTAACTATGACTTTTCAGCAAACCTCTCAACTGCACTAAGTAAAAATCAATGCATGCTGCTGTGTTCAGCATTAATGCTCAACATGGGACTACACCTGCAGAACAATAATGCATCTGTCTTGCATTGAACACAAAGATGTGCACAGAGCCACATTTGCTCCAGACGTTTCTAGATCTCTCAGAAACCTGAGGGTCTTTGCTAATTTAATGCTTTATCTGAGATGTTTTAGGCTGACAGCGGAAAGCTTTAGGGAGGCATCCTTCCCTTGTGCATGTTCCAGCTGCTACACACCCCCTCAATGTGGAGGAGCAGCAGAACAACATACTATAGTAGAAACCCAGCACCCCTTTCATGCCGGCGTAATGTTGTTGTATTGACTATGGTAGGAAGTACCAGGCTCTGTTGGCTGTGAATTACCCGTCATAACTCAGTCCTCCCATTAAGCTGCTGCTGATTCTGCAATCTGCTATAATAACAATGATGATATTACACAGTGTAGTTAAAGAGGTAGAATGTGGTCTTGAAAGTGCATCTTGGAGTAATCGAAGCATAAACAATGCATTATTAATGGAATATCAAAAAGACATTGTCATCAAACAAAAAAAATTAAATGTATTAACACAGCATTTTTACTGGTGACTCTCCTTTACTTGTATTTTGTGAAGCACAGCTGCTATATGGCGCGGTAACATCTGATGTATCAGAGCATCTCTGCATGTTAACAACACTCTTCCTGCTGTAATCTGGCTGTCTTGGGCTATGGGCAGCCGCCCATTAGAATCTACAGCCGTGGTCGTGTTTCCTGTTATTAGTAAAACTGCTCTGGGGAGGGCGGGCCTAAGACAAGGAGAAAATGAACCTGGCCTGCAGCACTGCAATGATCTTAACAGGCGATTTGCAACGGCGGCCCTATGCCTTAAATGAGCTCAACTTCAGTCAGTCGTATACAGCAGCTGATAGAACCAAACTGAACAGAGAAGAAGAAGAAATCACCTCAGATGCACGGAATATTACCTCAAAAATCTTAAGTGTTTAAAAAAACTCAAGGGAACAGAGGAAAATTTACCAACTTGAATTTTTAAAAAGTAAGTATTATAACTCAGAAGACAAAAGAGTTACAACACATTTTTTATATCCGATGATGTCTGACTTTGGATGTATCAGATCTTTAGAAGCACAAACATCAGAATTGTTTAAATAAATTCACAAATGCAAGCAGAGGCATACCTTTTGGAGGAACCTTTTCATCAAACATTTAAAATAAAGTGAGTAAATATACAACGAGTATACATAGAGTGATAGCAATGAGAATCAACCCCTGTGACAGGGACGGATGATTCTGTACGCTGACTGATGGAGGACAAGCTCTGCAGTCTTCTGGTCTATGTCTGGCTGTGTTTGACATAGAATGACCACTTTCTACCACTGGTCAGTGTCTTATAAATAGCTTCCATCTTTCTCACAGTTTGCACTACTGCCTTGTCCCATCATCAAGTTGTCAAGCAGCCAACCTGAAAATAATATCAGCCTAACTGAGTACCTAAATGTCAGTGTGAGGGGGGGACTGCTATACTAACAGAGTAATTATACTTATCTGATGTGTTTTTTTTATCAGTGTTGTCTGTCAGAAAGATGGAGGTCACAGCTTAGTAGGAAGGAAGGTTTGCAAATTTACAAAAAAGATAAAGTAGCGTAAAAAATCCAGTTGCTTTTCAGCCACTTTAACAGCAGCGCTCTAAGCACATCTGAAGGGTCTAGTGGCTGATTTTTTTTAATCGTCACCTCTTCTGGTTTAAGTAACAATTGGCCTTTGATCTAGGACTAGTCTCATTTGTGTTCAGTAAGTCATAATGATCTTTTTTTTTCCAGAAACAAACCATAGAAAAACATCTAAATTATTAATCACTGATTGATTGTAAAGGCTGCAGTTAACATACTTTAAAACACTAAATTGAATAATGCCATGAACAAATAAATATGTTTCATGTGTTTTTTATAAACATTTTATCCTGTATAATGTTTTCAAGAGAGACTGGATTCAATAATTAAAGAATAATATTGGCAGGGCCCAACTGCTATGATGCCTGACAAAGATTATTGACTCCTAACATACTGAACAAAAGACAAACATGGATGTGTGTCTGGGCATGTCCACCAGGCCTTTAAGACAGAAAAACAGTCTTGCAGCTGACTGAGAAAACCCAATTGGTGTTCACCAAGGCAAAGTAACAACTGACTTCAGCACATGTCTTGTCATGTTGTCACTTGTTGATAAATTATAATGTTCAAATCTGTATCCACAGCAATGTCTCCCGTCATGTTGTCACAGCAAAGTGGTTCATGCGGTTTATGTTGAAACATGTTTACCTCCAAAGCTTCTATACACGCCAGTGTGGCAGCCACTTATATCCTCAAAGCCACAATATCACACACACATCACTGCTACTTCAATTGAGCCGAACATCAAACAGATCTTTCATTCAAACTATTTGATGTGGGATATTATCATAATTAGGCAGAGTAGCACTGACGGCACAGATTTGTCACCTTGAATTTGGGGGCTCATCCATTTTTTACTTGGTAGTTAACAGGCCCTGACCCTGCTCCAAGCTGTATAAAGAAAGAAAGAAAACCACCGCAATTAATCCCTTTATCACCATGATGTCGTAGCAGAAACTCATCAGCTAAAAAGGACCCAGTGGAGACAATTAATTCTTTAATAAACTGTGATGAATCTGCAAAGCTCAATTGAATACAGCAGGAGTAGCAATGTGCTGCACTTGTATCTCAGAAAGAAATTATATTCATCCAAGACTCTCTGTGCTTGCACCGTCATATTTTGCCAACATGGACGTGACACCTCAGATCACACTGCTGCAGAAATGTGACCACCGTGTGGGCTGTACGGTCACAGTGATTCACTGTATCACAGACACAACAACTGAGCCAAGAAAGCTGAAATGATTGGGCAAAAAAGAATAACATACCAAGCTTAGTTTCACAACAAAAATTCAAATTAATCACTTTGCCATGCCTTTAAATTAACAGTTTAGACCATGTCAAAAAAATTATGTTCCACAAGTGAAAAAATAAAAGACTGTCAGAAGCAACTCTCTTAATATTTACGTGCCGTATTCAGAATCAGAAATACTTTATTAATCCCCGGGGGGGGGGGGGGGGGGGGGGGGGATTCGGGAAACAAGTTGTCTGTACATGCATGAACAAGAGAGTATGAAAACCCCTGAACGGCTGTTGTCGTCTCCTTTTCTGCTGCCTCATTTCCTTCAATCGAGGGTACAGCAAGGGAAAACAGTCTGCAGGCGAGGAAATGCTTCAGCAGTTTCCCAGCAGAAAGCAATGTCTTCTTCTGACTAAGAAACGGAGTGAGAGGCCAAGCTACAGACGAGTGTGAGATCCAAGGCAAACCCAATAATGAGAAGGAAAAGCTCCTTAAAGGAATAGTTCACAAAACAGACACACATGATCCTATTTAACCACTGTAAAGTCTTTCAACACACTGCTGTAATGTGACAAAATGACACTACCTGTTCAATATATCCCATACAACAAGCTTGCATCTATTTCTTATAGAGGTTGTAAGGTTCTGTTACTACTACCTTTTCCAACTTATTTCCACAATTGATTTTTTAAGACAATGTGAGTACTGTTCTGATATTAGATGTATTTACGGTGCGAGGATCAATGATGTTTGAAAATAAGAAGAGCTCATTAGCTATGTAAAAGCGGTAAGCTCAGATAATAAACACAGAAACGCACATTAATGCAGACTAAGCTTCTCACTGCTTTCTTTAATTCCTCTTTCCCTGAGACAAAGCCAGGTAAGTTTGCTGAGACAACAAAAACCTGTAGACGTGTTCTTACTGGCCCGACATAATCATATTGTGTAGGTGCTCAGGTGAAGTAAGGGGAAACTGTTGTCACTAAGGGATTCTGTTAAATTATGTCTTTTTATAGGGTAGAGCTGTGGATAAAGGAAAACAATAGGTCTATATGTCTCAAACTTAATTAGACTGCAGGACATGCTGCATCATAATTTAATATTGTCTCAATATTACCTTTGGAATGTAATAATACTATTATCGAAACCTTGTAAGAGTCTCAGCCAAACACCTACATCTTATATCATGAAGGATAAACAATAATGCATACAGTCAACTGCATCCAAAAGAACAGACTGGGAAATAGCTACTAATTTACCTCACATTTACGGTGATAGTGTATCACTAAAACTAAGGTAACAGCTTTGCTTCCACCCTGTTAACAGTCTTTAAATTACCATGGAGCTGATGAGCACTATAATGAACTCTATACAAACACCAAATAAGCCACAGCAACAACAACAATATCCAAGAGAAAAGACTATATAGATCTCTGTGAGAGGTTGCAATCTCCGTACAACATACTTTTGATGGTACTTAAGTATTGCAACATGTTTTCAATCCCAAATTGTCAAATAAGACAGCTTGGTCATTGGCCCTGTATCTCAAAATATGATCATATTCATGGTCTAGGTATCATCCCTTTTTCATCAGTTTTGCACAGGTCAAGTCAGCAACACATAAATAAAAAAGACTTCCAAGGACAGCATCCAGAAATTACGCTGGAGGGTTACCTATAGGGATGCACGACATTGTTTTTTTTTGCGGATATCCGATATGCCGATATTTTACAACTCATTTAGCCGATTACCGATACCGATATTTTTTTACCGCACACCTAATTGCAGAGATCATCAACTCTCTTCTGTATTGGAATTAGCGTACAGTATAATGGTGATACTCTTATCAAATTTGTTACAACAGTCGGGGTGACGGGTCTTGAGATGGTTAATCAAGTTTGTTGTGTTGAAAGACTTTGCCTTGGCTCCTCCTCGCATCACCGAAGCTGAGCAGTCATTGCAAATAGAAGTTTGCTATCTATTTCGGAAACTTCCACACCACGGACATTTTGGCTTCTAACTCTCTCATGCAGCAGGTAGACACACGTGACGTCATCACGCTGCGCCGCACAGGTCTATTTCGCGCCGGGGACATTGTGCCGAGGTTGGGCAATTAATCAAGTATGCAGCAGACCATTATTTTATCGGTTAATTATATCGGCGGATATCGGCGTGTTGGCCGATATCCGTTCATTTTTAAGCCAATATCGGCCGATACCGATAACGTGCTGATAATATCGTGCATCCTACCTACAGCATTTTTTTAGTCCTGCAATTAATGTTCGAAGTGAAGTGACAATGGCATGCTTCCATCTAATCTAAAATGCAATAAATATTAGCTGGACATAACTCAAAATTATTCTAACCAAACCACTCCCATGAGTCAGTGTGGTGGAAGCCAAACAATTAATGGCCACAGCCTATTGCCCACATTTCAGTTTTATTCCAAGTCTGACAGTAGGTTCAACCACAAACAACTCAGCATTTGTACAATCAGCTCTGCCAGTCACTGACAGATAATGCAGAAGGAAGGCAACTTGTGATAGTGATGAATACTTCACCTTCCAGAGGCTTTCAGTCTCATGTCTACTGAGGGAGAATTAAACTGAACAAAGTAACTCAAAGCATGCTTCAAGTTTTCTGTTTTAGCAGGGTGTGTTTTTAAGTTATGTGTCCACTTTACCAAGGCATCTGTTGTAAGTATTAACCTGTCTTTGCACCAATTGGAACAATATTTGTTGTGCAGAGTACAATAAACCTCAATCGATTCCAAAGACATTATTCTTCGCATATCAAAAAAATTATCCTACACAGCACAGTGGTGCCACCATGAATGTATTCTACTTACCACCGGTTACTACTGTTTTAGCAGCAAAGAAGAATTAATTTCTGGGGTTTTCTCACATGACAATAGCAAACACCAACAGTGCATTGCTAAAGGGAGAATGTAACAACCATCTAAGCTACGCTAAACAAAGAAGTTTCACTTTGAAAACCAGTGTTCCTTTTGACACTCATTCTCTGTATGTATTGTGCAGTTTTACAAAAGGTGTTAACCTCAGCCAGGCAAGACAAAAATGACAGCAATCATGTCACATATATACATGGGTTTACAGCTGTTCGTTTTTTTTATTTATCAGTGTCATTTGTCTTAACTACATTTACTACATTTCCTTTTATGCAAAAAACAAATATATGTTGGATTAGAGTCAGTATTGGCAGATTGTCATTGTTAATTCCTCTCATGCAGGTGTAGCAGGTAAGCTGGTAGAGCAGGTGGCTTTACTCATAATGTTAAGTGCATCTTCTAAAACAAGACACGAGGCAATGGGAGGAGAGTTGGTCTTTGCATGCGTTAGTCCTTTGAAGTCAGCCAGGTTATCCCAACACATCCGTGAGAATAAATGCATTTTGAATTCTAAGCACACAATACCTGGGGCTCAATGAATATTCAAGTAAAATTAGTCGATATTCAAGTTCTCTTGCTCTCTTAAGCTTATGATTTTATGATTAAAAAAAGAATCCGCTTTTCAACATACAGGCTACTTGTTCAGAAGCAGTGGTGCCAGAACATTCTGGCCTGACAAATGATGATAGATGGGTATTGCAAAACACTTACATAATATGGACTCTTTGGTGTTCAAGTCATCCAAGCACATGATACTGGACTGGTCATGATTTTCATTTTGGGATGATTTATTATGAAACCAATCCATTTAGGCCGGTGCCAATAATCTTAAATGTGTTCTCTGGCTTTCGAACAACAATGTTTTAATATAAATATTAACCATATAACACAAGGGACACAAACTGCTCATTGTTAGTGAGTGATGGATGTGTCCTTTGAGCCAAGCAAGCCAAGCAGTCCTCAGAGCAGCTGACAATATTAAAGTCATACATCAAAAAGACGGTTTAAAAGACACACTCCGTAGCTGTGCCACACAAGGTAGAACTGGAGCTCAAAGCTGGTTGAAATAGAAGAATTTGTGATACCTATCAAACTGACCAGCAGCAAGAAATGACTCTAGAAAAAAGGCAAACAGCAATTAATGGGAGCAGAATGAGTAAAGCCGGTGGGAGGGGTAAGCCAAGGACAACTGAACAATCTGACATTTTGCTTATCAAACTGACAGCTCATCAATTAAAAAAAATGGGTCAGCAATAATCCGATGAAAAATGTATCTAATCACACTCCATCAGTATCTTCGATTTTGATAATTGACAACAGGAAGAGGAAGAGCCATAACTGTCAATCATTTCCATTATTAGAGCACGACAAAACGGATACATTGCTGGGAAGAGAAGAAAATCTACCCACTCATTTCGGTACAGAGGAATGGACAGAGGTGTAAGTAGGTCAAGTGATATGTGGAGATGTTGCTCTCATTTGTCATCTGGTGGTTAAACTACTCAGGCCTCCACATATGAAAGTGGGCTTAACTTTACAGTATGAAGCCTTCTTTGTGGACTGTAGGACATTGTGTTGTTTTGATAGTGAAGTAAGCTGGCTTGATGCTGCAGGGTCATTGCTTACCCAAGCAATGAGGATAAAGTGAACAATAAAGCCATATTAGGAGCTCTGAGGAGCCTCGTGGATGGAGAGGTTGGTCATTATTAATTTAAGTACTGTAAATGCAGTGCATCTAGCATGAGCTATCAACCAATGTACACTGACAAGGAATCCTCAGTTTCAGCGACATCTTTTAGGTTTCATATACAGTACAAGGTATCGATACCAAAGGCTGGATAACTCCTAATCAATAACATTTATGTATGTGGGATTTTGAGGTAAGCGGCCCACCCGGACACATATTTGGATCCAAAACAGTAACGAAAACACAACGACCCAGTGAACTTTGAGGGGTTTGAACACAGCGGCTTCCAGCAGTGAGGTGGCATTGCCAACCTCTGATCCACAATGCCCCTGTTTAGGCAGCTGATGGTGTGTGGGTTTGAATAATTATCACCTCTAAGACTGAATGACACTATCGTCTATTTAGTGTGTAATTGCACTGTGCTTCTTCATCAACTAAAGTATAGCCTGTGATTTCAGAAGTCCTGAGTGAAAGTGAAAGGAGCCCTTATGACAGGAGGTGGATTCCCCTGAGCTGAATGTCCTTGTCCACGATGCTGACACATGTTCTCAAGGTGAGAAGAATCCAAACATTACACCTAAATGGATTCACTTTGCAAAACGTGGTATTGGGCAAGCAGACACTGACCTGATGACAGCCTTAATGATACCATAAATATATGTTCAAATTGTCCAGGCAATCCATTCAATCTTTGGACTTTACACTACAACCACAGATGTGAAATATTCACTGCTTGTGCATTAAAAGAAAAGTCACTGGATCAACTGAGTCAATAGCATTCATCCTCTACATAGTATGGTTTACCATACTGGATGAACATACCAACCAGCATATGTACAGACATTTCCATTCAAAGAGTCATGGCATTAGAAAGGCTAAACATGCTAATGTAACAGTATAAGAAACAAAGCCTACTCTACAAAAGCAGGCTATGCTATGCTAACCTGTATAAAGCAACCAAAAGTGACGAAAACCAGAGTCATAAAGACACACTGTAGGTATGTTCGGGAGTTAGTTTTCTCTAGTATTGTTAAGGCATGACATGCTCTATTCTGCCTCTGATTGGCTTTATACCCTGAAATTCTGACCCTAACAAATGTCACTCCTCATGCCAAGACCTAACCAGCCCCAACCAATGACAGCAATGACTACTAACCAATCACAGACAGAGTAATGCAGGTTTTGTCACTGCATAGTGGAACTTTGCAAAAGAGCAAAGGGATAAAAAATGTTGTGCAGGAGGTAAGAAGATGAGCACTTGGTCTCTACTGTCAACCCAACTCGAGTGCATTGGTGTTATAACAAGCCGTAGGTGTAAGGGCATCTGGATCCTATTTTCAAGCCTTATATGAACAGAGATTTATGTCCGGATTTGATGTTCCTTTACACTGGTTATTAAAGCTTTCATAACAAAAGAGAACTAAGCTTTAAGCTGCCATGCCCTGCTCACCTTGCATATCAGAAGCTTTCATTTAACAGCCTGCTCCAGCTATCCAAGCATAACATTGTTAATCAACCAACTTGTTCATAGGGTGGACCATGAAGTTGGTAATGAAAAAGAAAAATATAGGCATATATTTTGGATACTTTCATAGAAGGCTGTGGATAATTAATATTATATAACATAAAAATCATGTGTTTATGTGAAAGAGAGTACAGGCAACAGATACACAGACCATTACAAGAAAACGTTAGGGCCCTCCAGCCTTCTTTAAATGCTATTCAAACAAGGTTCCAATTCTTGTTTTACACATCCCACATCTTGTTGAACCTACAATATTTCATTCCACTAAAGCCATAGCTTTATGGATGCTTTTGCCATAAAATGCCTGCCAACAGAAAGCCAAACACCAGTCAAAATCACAGTTGCAATCCATCGTTGATAATTTCTTACTTTCTCCAGTAGAGATGTGTAATCAGTTGTAGAATTAGTAATAGTTATCAGAAGAGCTGAAAATACTTTCAGCACTTCACTGTGAACCTTTTGTCCCGTAATTCCACCTGGGGCAATGCTTCCTAAATCCATCTGCTATGACCCAATGTCCCCTGCTGTCCGCTGTGAGGCTTAAGGAAACATAAAGCAATGGCAGAAAGGTTTAGTTGTGAAACAAGCAGAAACCTCTGCAGCTGAAAAAATGAAGCCAGCGCAGAAGTGCCAAAAACTGCAGTGCCCGAGACAGCTACTTTGGGGAGGAGATGTTTCAATACCAATTTTTCCTTTCAGATGCTAATTCAGATACCTGAATTTGCGAAGCAGCCGATACCAAATACCGATCCGATACTTCTGCAAGACATGAAAAATAAATACTGTAAACAACTATGGATGTGATATCCTTTATTTCATTGTTTGGCTTTGGTTCAACCCTTTCTAAACATACACAATACCCAAATGGCCTGTTGTTTTGTTTTGAAGAGGAAAAGATCTCTGCGGATAATTAGGCTTCCATTAAACATCAGGAACAGTGAATGATAAATGATTCCTAACCATAAAACAAGCAGAGCATCTACGAACAAGCTGAGCTAAATTTAACGCCAGCTAGTCTTTCAGCCCCTCCAGCCGTGCTGTTCAACAGAGTGTCATAGAAACAAGTATTTTTAACGTGAAACTGCTTCATTCAGCTCTGCTCTGACTAATGATACATTCTCTGCCTGCTCTTCATTGTTGTTTTCTGTATTCACGTGACCAGTGACTGGAAACAAGCTGTTCTTTGATGCTCTAAAACAGCAGGTGGAAGCCATAATACATCAATGGTGGCAACGCTTCACAATTTGCTGTGTAGTCTAGTTTTTGGAGCAGGGAAGAAGTATTGAATAACAGGTTGATTTTTTCCTGGGCTAATAGATTCAGCATTAGCACGTTGACTGATGTACTCACCAATACCTGATGCACCATCGCAGGAGTATCGGAGGCATTTCAGCCTTGCATTTGTATATTTTTTAAAGCTGGGGGGAAAAAAATGATGGTGGTCTCTACAGCTAATTTACCAATTAATAAAATCTAAACACTCAAAACAGTGGAACAAACCAATGGTTGACATCAAGGTGACTACGTCTATTCTACAGTCTATGGTCAGAAGCCCCCCAAGCCTGTTTGCCTGTTAGGGTTGAGTGAAAGTTCTCTCGGTTTGGTCTCTCACCATGTGTGATACTGTAGTGCTGATACTGTGACCACGAAAGCAAACAGCTGACAAAACCAGCCATGGCATGCAGAGACATTGTGGAAACCATTGTTGTACTGTGTGGGTAAATGGACAACTCTATTGGCTTAGTTCACTCTGGCCTCAATTTGACCGTTTTTCATGGCCTCAAAAGAAAGTGGGTGGACTAGTATGTTTTATCCAGGTACCATCTGTGTGTCTACATGAGGGCTCTTCACCACCATCTGTATGTTGACATCACACAGAGATCCGTCCTCTCTACGACTGCTGTCTGAGCCAAGAAGGCAGGGCCAGACGCGCAGGTGCCACCAGGGTAAACCAGGGATGATGATATATAGTAACAACACTACTCTCCCAGGTATAAAAAATGGTTGATACTAATACAGTATATATCTGGAATAAAATCAGATCATGAAATAACCTGAAAAACAAGACTTCTTACCCTGTTGAGAGGATTAAACACTCTCACGTAAAGCCTTGATGCATCCAAGGCTCTGAAGGTATGAAAGAACTACATTTCCAATCTAATTTTCTCACTTTCTCAGCTACAGAAGTCAACATTTGAACTCTGTTGTTTTGGGTCTCACATGGTGGGAATATTCACAAGAATGAAAGAAAAATAAGCAGACTTGTTTTTCAGTCAGGAAGGTATTTTTCTGTTTTTTTCAAACGGGACCCTTAGCTTTGACAACATAACTGTGCACCACCCACTTTGTCTGTGAGCAGGACTTTGAAGAGAGCTCAAGTTGCAAACCAGTGAAGACAGCAAACCAAAGCCTCTGGTGTTTCTATGAGGGTTAGATTCAAAGTGATAAGAATTGGAATGAATGAATGAATGAATGAAAAGCTTAGCCCCCCAGCCCATTATATTCTTTGATAGACTGAAGCTGTGGACTGAAAGACTGACTATGGGTGGGATATTACATGCAGAAAAGAGCCTACTTGTCACTTATAAACAACAAAAGTCACCACATTTCAACCTATAATTCTGTCTGTATTCTAAGATAGTTCTCTTAGATATGGCGAAGCAAGCCTCCCTTATGCTATTTGACTGCATGTAAGTGATTGTGGGCTTCAACATCTGTTTTGATAAACCAAGCATCTATTCCCCTACATTTCCATGACACCTTCAGCATTGGTATGCCTCATCACCAAACACAGAATGTTTGACTCCCAGCTCTATTAACCCTGTTCAAAGACAACAAGAACTGCATTAGCAACACAATGGTTGCAGTAAAGTAGCAGCTTAACATCAAGTATTGTGGAAATTAAAGTTTTCTGCTGAATCAACGCTGTTACAGCATACAGATACCAATGACTTTCTTTCTGGTTTCCTTAAATCTTAAATTCCAATATAGTTTCCCTTTACTTTTGCAATAACTTTACTCTTGCTTCCGAGAGTGGAACTACACAGAAATCAAACTGTTCTCATGTAGGTGCTACATATATATAGTAAATGTGATTCAATAAGTGAGAGAGAGAGACACACAAAGACACCTCACTGCTTTCGGGCAGCATATAATAACACAAATAGCAAATATACTCATCAAGATGATATTGCATCTATTGTAAGATGAGAGCTGGGCATGTGTCTGTTGAAGAAGCAGCTTTTTCAAGATAGAGTAAATATATCACACTGACAGTTACATAAGCAAGCCAAAGTGGAATAGGTAAAAGACAGAATCAAATGGACAAAAGGGTCAACCATTGTCTACATAGAGCAACTTTACATGTCTCAGCAGCAGCACTATGCATGAATCTTTAATTCTATATAAAGAAGAAATGGTTAAGAGCTTAATAAAGTATCGGCAGAACTGTGCGTGTAAAACAGTTGGTAACCAGTAAGTGGATTACTGCTGTGTACACAGCATACCACATTCCTCTCTGTTCCGACCTATTATATCTCCTGCCATCCTCTATTTGGGCCTTTCTCCTAAACTAATATTTCTTAAACAAGGCTGATCTTTACAAAACTTCTCAACCAAGGCTGAGCCAGGTTGAGAAGCCAGGCATGCTCACCCATCTTCCACTCCAATTCAAACAAATTTGAAAACTATGTGTTATGTCTTTTTTTTTTCCAGCTAACCTCTGTCATCAGTTGTGACAGTTTCTAAAAGCACCACAGCTAAAACTTGAACTATATGAATGTAAAGATAAATATTTATTATCCCACATTGAATACAATATATGTTTCTATGTCATGACCTGAAAACATTTTCATAGTGCTGGTCGCCCCTGGGACAGGAGCCCCACTTTACTATGCAGAAGCTTCAATACTGTGCTGTACAAGCCAAAAAGAAGTTAAGAAACACAGTGTTCAGCACACTCCACTCCAAGGCCCTTCAGTCAACGTATGGATCTTGGAAAGAAGGGATAAAAAAGGAAAAGCCTTGCATAGTCATTGTTAGGGTCTTAACTCCTGCTGAGTCACCCGTCTATTGACAGCATGACCAAACAGGTTCTAATCCCTTGAAAAAATAGTTATCTACATGCCTAGAGGATGTTAATAAATGTCATATGTCAACTGAAAGTCTTAGCATAAACAAATAAGTGTCAGCTGTTTTAGCTGGAGGTGTAGTAGTGACAGATGGAGAAGTGTTAACACAGCCCAGAAGGATCTAACAGTTACAAACAAAGTACCAAATGGATCTTCTTCAATAGCAAAAGTTTTAAGATGAACTTCCTCCATTTTTAGTGAAAGTTCTGTTATTGAAGTTCTACATAACCCATACAAAAACAGTATTAAGCCTTTCTTTGAAACATACTAGAAAGATCCAAATGACAACCCTCATCTTCTAAGGAAAAATAATGGTGTCATGAATTATGCAAGTGGCTTTGCATGAGTAAACATAATGCCTTCATATGGGCGGAGAAGCCATTAATAGCCCTCTTTCGTTTCCTGCATACATAATATTTTGGATAGACATTTACTGAATGAGAAAGGGCAACTAACTTGTGTGACTCAATCCATGTTTGCCCCTAAAGGGAAGCCCTAGCTTTCGGTGGATACACATTATGGGCGTGTCTTATGTGTTGGGGTGCAGAGACCACCAGTGAGCAGCCGGATAACAAGTTACAGGGCTTAAAGCTTGTGATGGGTAGAAACACGTTAGCTGGTGTTACCAAGGTTGAAGAAAACGACTCATAAACGACATTCACTTTTAAACATGTGGAAAAGAAGTATTAAGTAATGGAAATGCATAAGTGTAAGCTTATGAAAGAATTAATAGCTGTCTACACGTTTTCATTTGAAGTAGCCTAACACACAGGTAAACTCGAAAACACCTCTGAAAAACCTTTGCAAACTCACCTGTCTGAGGGCTGTTTCCACTTTTCTTTGATGTGAGATTAGCTTTGCGGTTACAACGTAAATTTGCGGGTTGTCTCTTTTCTCTCCACGGCAAATTGTCCCCCGAAAGTCAAATGGGGATAGCCTGTGTCAAAGGTAACGTGTGAGGGGTGGGTGGCCCGTAAATGCTGACTGAGCCGAAGTTTTACACCGATAACAAAGGAGAAAAGAGCCGGGTCAGTCCGGACGGTTACTGAGGCTTCGGTCTAGCTAACATAACTCCCATCTCACATTTTCAATAGCTCCGTCTTCGGTGTTTTTTTTGTGGTCCCTTCAGCAAGTAATGTATGCCCTCTCGTCTTTTTGTGAGCAGCGGCACATTCGCCCGCAGAGTAATTCAATGTACTGAATAGAGGGAGGAGTGTGTGTCGGTCTGTTTTATCTCCAGCCCTCCTGTACAGTGAGAGAGCGTCACCAAGCTGACTTTACTCCTGGTTCGCGCGTTCAAGTCACATGGAAAAGAACCGTTTGCCTGGTTTGCTGTGCCGTTGTTGCACCTCTAAAACCGTTCACGTCATTTTGAGTTAGGCTACCGATATGACCAAAATGTGGATAAATTGGATGATGTTTAAGAGGTATTACATGTGTCATAATTGCTTAGCACTATCATACTTTTTGAGAGAAATCGAATCGAAATGGTAGGGTAATAAACTACCAACATTAGGACAACAGAAATCCCAATGTAACATGAACGCAACAACGTGCTTTTGTCTTTTAAACCAAAAGGCATTCTTTTGTCTTTTAAACCAAAAGGCATTTTGTCAATCTGTTTTTATCTTAACAGCATACTACATTTTGCTGATACTGAGAGATATGAACAAAACCAATTTTGATCATAAACACATCACAAAGTCTAAAGGTCATGCAAGCCATGTCTGTTAAGAGGAGTGTTTGGTTATTCAACACACAACTTAGCTCCTGTTTCTCCATTTTTTTATTATCTTGTCTGATAACTCATTTGCATTGCATTTTTTATAACCTTAGTTTCTCTGATAGATGTCCACATACAAGTGACATGGTCTACTTTCAATATGACTGTGGAACGTTGCACCATTGCAAGTCCCATTATTCATATGGCAAATAAACAAATTAAACAATAAAAGCATTAAAGATGCCATGGCCCCTCCCATTCAGTAATTTCCACGTTCAGACTTGCACCTTCTTACAAACTGACACATAGCTACCAGATGACTCATTAAACGAAAGTGATTTATTGATTCTTGTCACAAGAACACCATGTGCAGTCATAATCGTATAGTATGTAATATCAGCAGTGCCTTGTAATCGATCCACTGACACACACTGTGATACATTTAATGCTCAACCTAATTTGTCGTGTTGGCTGTAGAAGAGCCACTAATTGTGCTACAGTGGTGGTTGATGTTAAATAGTGATCTTTTGTATTGGGAAATCATATTCTGAAAATTATTCAGACAAAAAAATTGCATCACACAAATATCATTTGTTTTTTGTTACTTGAATCAATTCTGATGAGAAAACCTATTTTAACCTAAATATATGCTGAAAACGTCAATAAACACATTGTACTGTCTGCATAGATTACATTTATATGGTCACATTGAATATCAAGACAATGCTTCGCTTTCCAAAAGGGGCTTAAAATAAGAATTGCGGATTTTCAAGGGGATTGGGGACCATGTGATTCTAGATAATTATCTAAAAGATGAGACACAGATTAATTAATAGTACACTGTTTTTCTGCCAATTGAAATGTATTACATACAGTACAAGGTAAAAAAAAAAGTCATATTTAACTGATCCCTGATATACTACTGTCATTTGGTTATGTTGTGTCATGTATGATACATATCAAAATTGCTGTTGTATTGTTTATATCTGCACCAAAGCTACACAGACAAATTAGTATTTATTGTATTAGAGAACATGGCGATGATCATCCTGGACAGTGACAGGTGGTCAGCAGGTCTCCGGAGTGTGAAATGACTCATCACAAACAGATACAGTCTTTGAAGTGTCAGCCATTTTCAGATCAGTTGCATGTAATTGGTTCCCTGAACTATGAACATTCCCTTGATAAGTTCTATTCTAAATAAAGAGTGTTTGTTTGTGTGCATGCATGTGTGTCTTTCCCGAGATGTGATGCATAAAATTGTTACAGCTAAAACAGCACTTTAACGATCTAGCAATTAGAATTCGATGAACACCCATGCAGCTACTCATGGAAACACACAGCACACACACACACACACACCTTGACATTGTCTCTCCATGAGCATCTACAGGTGGGGAAGCCAGGGGAAATGTTCCGCCCAGGGTGATTTCCTGTGGCATATTCCTGTTTGATGTGGCTGACCTGGGCTTCCCTGCTCCTCTCTCCACAGGTTGACATTAGTCAGCAGCTCCAGCTGCTTCACTTTGTTATGAACTCCATCCACTTTTAAATGCCAACCAGCATCCACAGGCAGAAGGGGTGGGACAGCTGGTAGGGGTCTCCTTTGCAGGGGGGGGCTGCAAAATGCAGTAGGGTCAGAGAAACAGTTTGTGAGTAGTGCTGTCTGACAGGGCACAGCACACAAATGGTGGAGGGAGAGAAGAGATGAAATGGGAGGAAATGAATGTAGACATTAAACTGCATGTATTGTCTAAATGCCAATTCAACAACCTCTGATGTCTTTGAAGGCCTGGTGGAATTTCACAGTGGAGTGAGAAAACGTCAGAAGCCTGTAACAAGCTGAAGGGATTGAAACAGCATTGAGTTCATGTAATACATTAAGTTGCCTGTAGAAGTTGGAGATCTGTTACTTTGATCATAGACAGTTCAACCCATAAAGGTGATGACTGACCCACAAGTAGAATACATGCGAAGATGTAGATGAGATTAATTTATATTTCAGTTTTCTTTCATTTTGCCACACTGAAAATATAAACACAAATCAATGCTATCTGGATATTTTTGATGCACAGTCTTGATAAATGTTCTATGGCAAACTGAGTTTATGTTATTTGGTTGCTTTTCACCCCATCTAGTGGCTCTCATTGCACAATGCACTGCAGAAGCAGACACAATATAGTGTCAGAGAAAACAATCAAACATGATATTCAACAGACATGTAGACACATTCAATATAAGATCTAAGGCCTCTCCAAAAGGTATCAGGGTTTGGTGCATGTCCATGGTTCCTGTTTAAAATTCTGTTGTTGTTTTTTTAAAAAACTTTTACTCATGCACATATAAGAAGGAGAAAAAAATGCCTTAAGTCAATTTTAAAAACATCTCTTGGGTAAATAGGAAGGAAAATGACTTGGATATAACCTTAATTAAAACTTATAATTACTTTTAAGGAAAGTTTGATGGGCTTGAAGGAAGCCTTTAAACGTTTTCCACCAGGGGGCATGTTGAGTCAGGGTTAAAACCATCAGAGTGAATGACCTGAGTGTTGCTTAGTAACGGGATACACACCGTTGTATTATGATAAACTTCATTTGCAATTTCAGTCTTACAGTATTGTCTCTTCAGGAGTAATGAACTGTTTTAGGAGTAGAGGTGTGTATTAAATAACAAAAGCAGCAGTTAAATGGAGATACTAAACAGTTAATGTTTACAGTCCATTGCTATCATTATGAAGACAACATCAGTCTGTTGCATTGACAGAGCAAGTTCTTAACTTTCTAGTTCATATAAAAACATAGACATTGCATTCTAGATGTCTGGATTTCCACTATTTCACAGCTGACTTGAGCCTGGTTTAAATTCATTGACAGGTTGAAAATTGTATACGTTCCAGCTGCTTGCTTTGCTCATAGACACAAAACTTGAGAAAGTTACATCACACAGCAGCGCTGAAACACTTCTCAGGTCTTGCGTCATGGTCCTCCTTGGCTGTACTCCACTTCCTTCAGTAGAGTGTTTGTGTCCAACATTTCCTCAGTGGGTAGTCGTGGCCATCACTGATGCTGACATAACCTTACATAACCCAACTAACATATATAATCTATGAAAGTTATTCTCTAAAGAAAATGTTTGAAAAACTTTTTTAGAATCACAGTAATGCAGCTCATGTGGAAACCTGACACCTGTACATCTGGAAGTGATTAGAAGAAAGAGAGGTGTTTAGAAACCTCTCTCTCTCTCTCACTCTCGCTCGTAAACAACAGGATGCTAAAATTCAATCATTTTGTTTTGAGAGCTAGCACAGATGACAGGACAGGAGAGTGAGTCGACCCCTGTTTGTTCAACACCCCCATAGGTCTGTCTTCTTCTACAGTAGCAACCTTCTTTCAGTGCGACTATATGAGCTAGAATTCAACTTGGTTTCTTTCAATCTCTAGCAAAATGTATCATTTATAACTTGATAGACACCAAGTTAATAGCCTACTGTTAAAATATTGATGATCCTGTTTATAAAATGTTGTTATTCTGTCATATATATACCGTAATGTATCATTTGGATCCAAATGAATAGACTCTAAATTGACTCCTTTACTGAAGAAACCTGCAAACCAAACCACTATTAATAGATATCTTTTTTTTTTTTATTATTAAAGACAGAGATAACTGAGGCTACTGATGTTATTTCAGCTCTCATGTCAGGTTCTGTTGGAGAAATATATTGAACATCTTTAAAATGTGACCATGTGAAATATTGCATCATCCAGTGGTGTGCCTATACATTTTAAACAGAGAAACAAGGCGTGCACTATTATTGATGTGATAGCAGCCTTTTCTTTAAAGCACACAATGTAGCATCGCAATCATAAGTCTGCTGACTGACATTAATTATGAAGCAAGACATTATCCCAAATGATGTAATGTTTGAAAATTAATCTAATCCTTTTTGAAGAAATATACAATCTTTTTGAATACTGTCCATCCCTTTTCATCGCATGTTTTATGGCTGTGTGGCTGTTCCAGGCCTGTGTCCCCCCCAAGGCATACAAAGAATGAATTGCTATTTGCAATGGGGCTCATGTGAAAGAGGAGATTCGACCAGACTTGCTTGACCCAGAAGTTGCCCTTCGTCTGCACATGTTGAAGAATTTCAGTGTAAACTGTGACCCCTGGGGCTTTTTAGAATAACAAACAACCCCTGTGGGGCGGGGAGGAGCTGCAAAGCCTGCATTTGTGTCAAGCCTTTGAAAGTAGAAATTGCTAGGTGGTCTCACCAAAATGTAAGCCATATAACATTTTAAATGAAATTAAGCTAGGATTATGGGACTTACACCTCAAATCTTTGTAGAACTATCTGGATGCCTTCCTCAGCAAGTCACTGAAAACATCCAATGAGTTGGCATGTCTGAACAATTTGCAAAGGGCTGCAACAGAGGAGGAATTTGAGATTTAAGAGACCGATGGACTTACTCTGGTTTGAAGACAGTTTGTGTCAGGCACATAAACAATGATTTATAATGTATGTAATGTAATGTACAGTGGTTACTCATCTATCAGATGTCTTGCTCTGTGCTTCTTTAGTGGATATATGTGTTAATTCTGTTGCTTCTGGTAAAGACAGGGCTGTTTTTACGACAGTGGTGCTCCCCCATACTTCAATTGCCCAGCTAAGCAGACGTGGCACTGTGGGGGCAGGGCTGGAGATCTTGCAACTTCCTTGAAGCATGAGTACAACCGGGTAAAGCTTCTGGAAGTTTATGTCTAAAATCAGACATCTGTGTAACTAGGTGAACATAAAATGAATTCCTTCTTTTCTTCTGAAATATCTGGAATGTGCCAAGACTAATGTCTTACATGCTGCAATTACACAAGAGTTGTGTTCTAAAGAGTCTTTCTCAAATTTGCAAACCATTGGACACGTTCTGCAAAAGGACACATTTTATGCACAGGAATCAATCAGCTGATATAAATATACATTAATTCTTTAGCTTAACATGATGAAATCAGTGTTTGAGATTGAGTCAGCAAGCAGCATTAGGACCTAAAGATTGGGGAGTATTTTTGTACATCAGCAGCAACGACTGACAAATAATCAGTTTTTCTCCGCCTGCAGCCACTGGGAGAGTTTCAAAGCTGACCTCAGATCAGTGCTGAGGAGTTTACTTTTTCTCCCTCCCTCTCATTCCAGCCTGTAGTTTCAAGGGGGATGTCCCAGCTCCCAACTTCCTGAGGAATAACAGACACCCTCATTTGAATATCCCATTCCCACTTCCAGAAAGTTCTCTCTCAGGATAGATATATAGAGGTGGCGAGTGTGTTAGAGTTACACTATCGTCCACAGGATTCCACTCAGAGGAGAAAGCCACTGAATCCGTGCCAGGTAAGGATCAGAAGAATAACTGCCTTTGTTTTCAGGAAGGAATGCAGAGGGGGATGTGCTGCTTTGATTTGATGGTTTAAAGTTACAGCGCAGGGTTTTCCAAGTGTTTTAATCTCTACTATCTCTCTGGCTGTATGACCAGCACAGAGAATATTTAAGTTGATCTGTAATGAGAAAATAGTAGCTTAAAGTTTTCTTACAACTTCAGAGTGATGATACTAAATCTTTTTTTACTCTTGCTTTTCAATGATTTAAAGTCAGTCACTTCATATGTCTCCACCAGAGCCTGTGTAATGTATTACTGCCTGCTCTATGGAGATTATTACATACACCTCTTGTCTTTCAGAATGAAAATCGCAGAAATGAAAACATCTCAAGGTATCCGACCATAAAGCAAAGTTTGTTCTGATATATCACAAATACGCGAATACAGAGATGCAGGCAACATGTCTCCACACAAGAGTGGAGAGAGAAAAAAAAAATCATGTTTAAAGTTGCCACTGCAGCTGGTTAATTACAGCCTTATGCATTTGTTCCTTTGTTTGAACAAGTGATGGGATGAGTTAGATAAAGCCTGGAGGCACACGCCCTTTTTCTGTGAGAAAGGATGGAACAGCAACAGAATATGTAAATAAATCAGACTACACTGCATGTCCTCGCAGTAAAACACTGTGATTTTCAACAATTACTCCTTGTGGTTCTAAAGAACGTCCTTTAAGTCAGCAGGGAGCAACAGTTTGCTGCAATTATAATAAATAAAGTAAAGACAGAGATCATATTTCAGTCTTGAGTCAGCTTCACTCCGAGTGGACAGCAGCTCCAGCTGTACAGCTAAGCCTCAGTCGTTGCTGACGTGGCGAGGAACATGTCTGCCTGAGACTGGAGGCTTTTTCAAGCTTCTGTGTGGGCTGGGCCAACCCTGGCCTGCCATCACATCCCAATCCTAGCCTGTGTTCTGGCATTTTCTCTCTGTGATGTCCGTCTTTTTCAGTAAAACTGTTCTGAATGTCATTGTGTTCCACAAATAAAATACTTTATAGAGACCTGTGCCTTCCACCTCAAACGAAATACACATACAATACTGTATATGAATAATTTGATTCTAGGTTACCAGTCTAGGTAAAAAGATAAATTAATCTTGTTTTTCTTTCTTTTTTTCTTTGTACTTCTTTCTCTCTTTTCACAGGCTGCTACAGCTGCTTCTGGAGACAGACAGGATGTGGATGACTAACATTGTTGCTCTTTGTCTGCTGGCCCTTGTGGCCTCTGCAGAGGACAAGAAGTTGAGCAGCCATGCAACCACGCTGGCTGATAACAGTGCCAATCTGGCCTTCAGGTCTGAAATATATTCATGTACAAATATATACACTATATGTGCCTGTAATTATTGTCAAGTTTCATTATGATGATGGCATATTAGGTTGTGCTTTAGCTCTTTTTTTACTTTGCAACAGAAGTAAATGAACTTATTATTTTGATTCAGCCTCTACCACAACATGGCCAAGGAGAAAGACACAGAGAACATCCTCATCTCTCCGGTGGTGGTGGCCTCCTCTCTGGGGATGGTGGCTCTTGGTGGCAAGGCCTCCACCGCCTCTCAGGTCAAAACTGTCCTCAGTGCTGACAAGCTGAGGGATGAGCATCTGCATGCAGGCCTGTCCGAGCTGCTCTCTGAGGTAAGTGCAACAAATTAAACTACTTTATATGATCTCTTATTACATATATTGTTATGTGAAGGATTTCTCTTACCTGCCTCTTTTATACTTGTCGTATATTATATTGCTTTTTGGTAAAACTTTTTACATTGCTCCTTCGCAGGTTAGCGATGCCAAGGTACGCAACACTACCTGGAAGATCAACAACCGCCTGTACGGTCCCAGCTCCGTCTCCTTTGCTGATGACTTTGTCAAAAGCAGCAAGAAGCACTACAACTACGACCATTCAAAAATAAACTTCAGGGACAAGAGGAGTGCGGTGAACTCTATCAACGAGTGGGCAGCCAAATCTACAGGGGGCAAGCTGCCTGAGATCACCAAGGATGTGCAGAACCCAGACGGAGCCATGATTGTTAACGCTATGTTCTTCAAACGTGAGTAGAAAAAGTGTGAAGCTGTTATCTGAACATAACTGAGACAAAGAGATTGTGCAGGTGTCTCACTGACTCTTCTTTGTTCTGTCCCACAGCTCACTGGGATGAGAAGTTCCATCCTACAATGGTGGATGCACGTGGTTTCCTTGTTACCCGTTCATTCACTGTTGGAGTTTCCATGATGCACCGCACTGGTGAGTTTCTCCATCATCGCTACTTCTTACTTTGATTCTGAAACAAGAGTGCAAGCAATATATCTGACTTGTGTGCACTTGGCAGGTCTGTACGACTTCTACGACGACACAGAGAACCGCATCTATGCGCTGAACATGCCCCTGGGCCAGAAGCAGGCCTCTATGATCCTTATCATGCCCTACCACCTGGAGCCACTGGAGCGCCTGGAGAAACTCCTGACCAGGACTCAGGTGGACACCTGGATCAGCAAGATGCAGAACAGGGCTGTGGCCATTTCGCTGCCCAAAATCTCTGTTGAAGTCAGCCACAACCTGCAGGTGAATGGTTACAGGTTTATGGATCGATTGTTGTAATAATATGAAGTTTGAGTGAAATCTAAGAATCAGCCTTTTAACTGACGCAACTCTCTGTCTTTTCTAGAAACACCTGGCTGAGCTTGGCCTGACTGAGGCCGTGGACAAAGCCAAAGCTGACCTGTCCAACATCTCTGGAAAGAAAGACCTTTACCTCTCTAACGTCTTCCACGCGTCAGCTCTTGAGCTGGACATAGAAGGAAACACGTTTGACACCAGCATTTTCGGCTCCGACAGGCTGAAGAACCCCAAACTTTTTTACGTAGATCACCCTTTCATTTTCCTGGTTAGGGACAACAAGACCAACTCCATCATGTACATCGGCAGAGTGGTTAAACCTAAAGGAGACAAGATGCGTGATGAGCTATAATTAATGTGTATGTGGTCAATCGTGGTGGGTCGTTAGAAATTATGGCAGGGAATTGTGCTTATGTGTGATATTGGGTCTGACTGTTACCTCGAGCACGTTCCATGAGACATTCTGAGTATCTGAGCTTATACTACAACTTCCCAGGGAACAATTCTGTATCAGTATTGGTGTCGGCCTTTAAGACCCCTTTAATAACCCAGGGTTTCAATTACAAATGTGTCTTATTTGAGATTTCCATAAGTAGTTGGCACAGCAGACAACATGCTTATATTAAGTATGATCTCTCTTTCTTTAACACCCACTTTTTCCCAATATTGGTTAAGCTCTGATCCACTTGTGTTTTCTTGCATTATATTCAAATTTTAAAGAAAAAAAGATCTTTGCGCAAGTTTCTTTTACAGTTCTTTCTCACGCCCTCACTCCTCTTTATGCTCTCAGCTGTTCACTTTGCCTCCAGTCTGCACTGAATTGTTCCTCTGCATGAGCTCAGCTTGCAGAGGAAAGGTGGCAAACGCCTGGTGTTTCCTTTATGTCCACTTGCCAACCATACTGTATCATGTTGTTGCTGTAGGTATTTTCCACTAAGATCTATTGGAATAGTGCGATTATGAAATAATGTGTTCATTTTTCAATAAAAAAAAAGAAAGAAAGAGAACAATGTCACATTGAGTGTTCTATTTGTGTGTCAAACATGTCTGATAACCCTCCAAACACAGTTGATAGAGTCCTCCAGAGTGTTGAACCTAAGAATGTGAGCTTGCTAGAGTTAACATCTCAAAGGAAAAGGATAACAATCTTTCCAGTTGGCTGGAGGTCAGACAATACTTCCAGGTCTGGAATGTAGGGATTTAACAACAAGGGCCCGTTTCTATGTCACTAATCTGCCAGAGACAGCTATCCAGAGAATGTTGAGTTTCATTTCCCTCACCACCAGTCATCTAAAGAATAAGGTCAGGGAGATCTTTGATAGGAAATCCCAAAGGGGGGGAAAGTCATTTCTTGGGTGTAAAAACTTGAGTGCAGGGTGCTCATGGTGAACAGGAAACTCAGTGTGCTGCACTTCCAGCACAGCAAATATAACATAGCTGCAAAACATCTGTAGGTTGATAAGGACTTAACATGAGTAGTTTCCTTACAGTCTCAGCATTATCTTCAGACTGTTTTGTCAAAATGTAATCAAAAATATTTACAAAAAAAATGCAAAAACAATACACATCTTACACACGTTTCTCTTATCCAGTCCCTTTTGGAAGAAATGAAAGCCTTCTGTTAGTTTTGTAGAAGAGCTGTAGCGCCACCCTCTGGCTGCAAAGAGGAAAAGGGCCAGTGTAACACTGTAATGAAGCATATCAATGAAAGTGTTAAAAATCAATGATTTTATTACCTAATGTCATATTTACTTTATACTTTACAATGCAGTGTTAATACATAAGACAAATAAAGACATACAAACGACCCAATATACACGTTTCTGACTGCTGTACACCAAGCATGAATGAAGCTGCTCCTATGGTCAGCGTTAGTGTTGTGATGTAGGGGACTGTTTCCAAACAGCTCAGAAATAAGAGGTGAATTCATTTTTGGGGTTAATGTCAAAACAATACTTTTACAAATACATTTCTATCAACAAAAAAAAAGTCAGATTAATATTATTTATTTAGTATCATAGTTTTTTGTGTGTGAGCGCTCAGATATTTCCTTACACCTACATGCCATTTTAATTAAGTTACAATGAATAAGTTGCTTTGAATTTTAATCAAAAGCAACCAGTCAATAAAAAAATGTTTCAAAGCTCCTTAAAGCAACAATCATAATTTGAACACTAGATGGTGCTCTTTAGCTTTAAGACAAATAATGCATCTGTCAGCTAAACTTCCAGGGAGTCCATGTCTCCAAGTCTCTTCATGCACCTTTTTAGAACAATTATATAGAGCAAGATCAGCTGTAACACTCCCAGATGTGTTTGCAGTTTGCTATTTTTTAAATTTACTTTGATGTTAAGAATGGTGAAAATCGACTTTTGATTTATGTTATAAATAAAATGTAGGAGAGTTGACAGACAACAAACAAGAATTACATTAGTTAAAATGCTGAATTATTAAAAAAATGGCCAAAAATCATGTTCAACTATAGGACCTTAAAATTATATTGACTATAATAGAAACATAATCATAATATCATTGCTTGCATGCTTTAACCCTTTTATTACAAAAATAAAAGGGTGGCAGCATAAGGAGGTATTTTTTAGGAATGGACTTTCCCTGATAGACTCTTCTTTGTCTTTCAGACTCTTATATGTTAGAAATAAATGTGGAACATTTCTGGCTTTCTCTTGATAATCATACACAATAGCAGCCTTTCAACTTCTGAGGGATAATAACATGTAATATTCAGCCACAGCTAAGTAACAGCCCCTGCCCCAGATTTTATTTAATAGGCTTTTTTGGTGTTCTATCTTCGATAGGCCATCCTCCTGTTGCCCTGGAATAGGTGACCACTCAGTGGTCAGTCAGTGCAGAGAGTGGTGAATGAGTGCATCCCTCATTCAAAAGCCATGCAGCTTCCATGTGCTACTGGCAGCAGGTACATAGGCAGGTAATGCGCCAACCCTCATTACATTAGCACTGTCATGTTCTGCTGTGCTGGCTGCAGGCAGATTAGCCGGTCGATGGACAATCCTCTTAAACAAGTCTGCATTAAGCCACAGTGAGAGGCTGGGTGGTGCTCAGCATCCTCCGCCTGCCCCTCCCTGCTCTCTGTCTTTCTCTTTCTCTGTATAAGTCCTCCTCTTTAGTGCTTCTCTGGTTTTGCTTCATGCACACCTTTCCTTCTCTTCCTCTCATTCAGACTTTCTTGTCCACCTGCCTGTTGGCCTTTCGAAAAATGGTCCTGATCTCCTGTGTCACCATCTCCTTCCAGTTTGACCTAGCAAAATATGAAGGGTGGATTAATGGCCAATCATGTATTTGTTCTTTGGGGTTCAAAGTCATACCACAAAGCAGACAAAAAAAAATACAACAAAGCCAAAAACACAGTAAAATAAATGAGAGTTAATTATGAAAATGTCCAAGCCAGCAGCAATAAAAGTGAATGAACTAATCAAAGGGGGCTTTTCCCAATCTGCTTAAGAAGATGTACAAGGTGATAAGATCAAGAGATTAATGAGGCTAATAGATCACAGAGGAATCAGTAAGACTCAGTAATCAATGAGTAAAAATGTGCACATGCAGACTGAGAGGTTGCATTATCAAACTGACAGCCACAGTGACATCTCCACAACACAACAGCAGCTGGCATGCAGGACTCTACCTCCTGTGTTTGGACTAAGACGGTCAAGCCTTTTTCTCAGCTTTTTTTCTTCTGTACTCAGCTATATCTTCAGGGTTCAGCCCATGATTGTCTTCCCTAAAGCAACATTCAGAGAGTTGCAATATGCATGAGTCCATAGTATATCAATGGCAGGAGACATATGTTGAAAATATTACTGAGATGAAACACACCTTAAATCAAACAGTACCAGTAAATTGAACAATGAGAACAGGTCATCATTTCTGCTCAAACTGATTGAAAACAGGGTAGCAATATTATAATACATATTAAGGATCAGATGTAAGTGTGTTTTCCATGCTATTTTTCTGGATAAACTGCATGTTAGGGAGTTATTACACACATGTATTTAAAGATAGACATTTGAAAGATGTAAAGAGAAGGTTAAAGCTTACCCTGCTTTGATCTCAGGTGGATTTGGCAAAGGTTTTGTAAAGTCTGTTTTCCCCACAAGCCAGTACGTCTCTTCAACACCTTTACCCTGAAATAATAACACAGCACATATATTATAGAGTGTCTCATCTTAAATAAGTCTATAACCAAATACAGTGTTAAATGTTTGTAGAATGTTGTTACCTTCAGCTCCGTTTTGCCTCTGACATCTATATTATAACCCTCATTAAGAGAACGGAGGATTTTCACAGTGCTCATATTTACATGGATTCTATAAGCTGAGAGACAATGAGACAAAGAGAAGAAGACATTGGACCAAACAGGAAACAACAAAACAACATATGGTTTGTTTGTGGAAAGAATACTCACGCAGCCCAGTGGATTCCATGCGAGAGGCAGTGTTAACAGTGTCTCCAAAAAGGCAGTACCGTGGCATAGTCAGACCTACCACACCAGCTACACAGGGACCTGAAAATTCACACTGAATGGAATGAGACTGGCAACACTACAAATAATCATGCTGTCTTAGGAATGTCTTTTTGCCACCGATGTGAGGCCTTAATCATATCATAACATCATATGGTACAATCTACTATTGCATTTTTCTCAGCCACAGTCTTTCCCAACATACAACAGCACTGATAGTAAAATAATATAACTAATCAGTACAATCTCAAGGTGTACAAGCAACAAGTCCCCTTTCCTTACATAAAATTAATAATAATAAGACACACATAAGCCTTATTTTGACTGTAGATGTAATGGATGACAGCAAATATCTCCCCTGAGATGGACCACCATGAGACAACAAATTCAGACAATGTAGAAAAACCATGCTGTGTACATACATCCCCTTGTCATCTTCATATTCACTGTGTTAAAAAAGAGCTGTGCACAAATACTGGAACGCTTTCTAATGCGGAAGGTTAATAATGTAAACCTTGTGAGGAAGCCTCACCTGAGTGGATTCCTATTCGTATCCTGACAGGAACGTCTGGCATATGCCGCATACGGAAGGTTCCTACTGAGCTGAGGATGTTCAGAGACATGTTGGCGATCTCAGCAGCATGCTTGTTGTCGTTTCTCTTTGGCAGACCCGACGCTACCATGTAGGCGTCCCCAATGGTCTCCACCTGGACAATGTTAACAAATGTATCCAGTTATTGGCACATCAATGTGTGCCTCTATGTGCTGTTTGTGTACTGCAGACAATTGCAGTTGAGTAATTTCTACTTGAAGAAATATATTTTTCTAAACTGCAAAGTAGTCTACCCTCAATTAAAACCATATTCTTGCACAACAAGACAAACCTTTCAATATTTATAAAAAAATATATATATATGTCAATGTTGTTGAAGCAGGACATGTTGCTAGTAGTTTTTCAGAAAATACTGAGCATGTTCTCTGACCTTGTAGACATCGTGATTACTGAGCACGGCGTCAAACAGAGTGTAGAGATCATTGAGAAGGTCGACCACCTCGATGGGATCGCTGAGCGAGGAGATGGTGGTGAAACCCACAATGTCACTGAAGTAGATTGTGACTTCGTCAAAGTACTCTGGCTCTACCGTGGCACCTGTCTTCAGGGCCTCAGCCACAGAACTTAGGACAGGGAGGCAGAAAGGTTATGAGAAGCTGATGCTTAGTTATTTTACAAGGTTTATGTAACAGAATTTACTACTCGGATATAATTTATAGATCTATTTTTTCTACTACTATCTACTTTTTGTTTATGTTATATTATTGTCAAAATGTTAATTTGTGTGTGTGTGTGTGTGTGTGTGTGTGTGTAGAAACTCACGGTGGTAGCATCTCTGACAGTAGTTTTTCTGTTCTCTGTTTCTCCACCTCCAGCTCCTCTGTTCTCTCTCTGATCAGGTCCTCCAGGTTGGAGCTGTACTGCTCCAGCATCCGCAGCATGGAGTCTATGATGTTCGTCTTCTTACCCTTGTTAATTATCTTGAACTAGTCATAAAAAAATAAAGTCTCATTTGAAACAATATGTGTGATATTCTTAAAACTGGTTTATTTGGGTTGGATGGCAACTTTAAGGATGTTTCTGGAAATGTACCCTGTCAAAGATCTCATCAAATGTTGGTCTGCGGTCGGGCAGTTCGCTCCAGCACTGCTTCATCAGCTGGATGCACTCCAGAGGAGCCTGGTCTGGGGCCACAGTGGGGCGGCACATTGGAGGAGGCTTCTTCACCTTGCGGATGATCTCTGTTGAGGAGACGAGCAATGTCAGTCAGATAAGAATTTGTACCAGTATCAGTATTCTGTTACGCTGTTGGGTTCGAGCCATTACATTGTCAGATTAAAAAATTGTATAATTGTGA
This sequence comes from Semicossyphus pulcher, assembly GCF_022749685.1. NCBI lineage: Eukaryota > Metazoa > Chordata > Actinopteri > Labriformes > Labridae > Semicossyphus > Semicossyphus pulcher. Next base: position 22,960,524 of record NW_027211692.1, read on the forward strand.
GATGGATACACACCTTCGGGTGGTAGACCCAGCATGCAGTACGGTGGCCCTCGGACCACCACCTCTTGAAGGATGATAGAAAAGCTGTACACATCTCCTTTGTAGGTGCCTTTGCGTGAGTTGGCTACGTCCCTTAAAAACTCTGGAGCTGTCCAAAATAAATCTGAGTGCAAAAAAAAGGATTTGTTTTATTTTAGGAACATGATCACTGCCGGATGTGAAGAACTTTGTATAGACCTTATCTTAACACCATTTTTATAAAAGCTAGAAAAAAAGTAAGTAAGGTACCTTGAGGTGGATGCTCTTCTATGGAAGCTTTCTGAGACTCCAGCAGCTCATTGTAGCCATGGTCAGTAATCTTGAGGACAAAACGCCCGTCTACCACACAGTTGCGAGATTTTAGTCTGCCATGAGGGAAATCTCTGTGATGAAGATATTTCATACCCTGGAAGCACAATATGTTACACAACACAGTTAATCCTTTAGGAAATATCACACAACTAACTGTGCACATACAAGCCAGCAAGGATAACAGTAACATCCAGTGGTTAATTCATGTAAAATTGTGTACATGCAGTATGTCAGTCTTCACCTTGATGAGGTCAAGCAGTAGAGAGGACTTGAACATCCAGTCTAATTTAACGTCCTCATTTCTCAGCAGGTCCTCCAGGCTGCCCCGGGAGCAATGCTCCGTCACCACTGCAAACAGGGAGCAGTCTGTGAAGAAGCCGAGGAACGGATTCACGTTCTCGTTTCTCAGGTCTTTCATCTGACAGAGGAGATAAAAAAGTAAATACACCATTTACTCCATTCACAGTTTTTAGCTTCGAGCTGTGTCTGACTTTTCAACATCACCTAATAACAGCTAAAGACACATTGTTCTACCTTTGTGAAAATTTTGGTGGTGCTTTGCTTCACTTCTTTGAACTGACCCTCCTCAAATTTTTTCAGCCACACCCAGTCGCCCTGGAAGAGAATACATGCTGTGACATTGAGATCAAACTGTGGTTTGAGTTTTGAGGTCACATTTTTACCTCTACGATTAAATAACCATTCTACTGCTGCCTGATCATCTTTTATTTCCCCTCATTTTCCCTTATTAAAATGTCAATCAATCAAACAGAGGTCTGCCATTTGTTTGTAGAAAAATAAAGGCCTTAAAGTCAAGGACAAAAGCTTTGGACCATAAAAAAAACATTAATGATATAACATTACTTTTGTCAGATCATTGAGCTGTATTCTGTCCTTACCCAAAAGGTCAACCTATCCTTAACACCCCAAAAAGTTAAACAGCCACGCAAACTACAAATTCAAACCAATGAAAAATGGCACCTGAAGGAAGACATGAAAAGTATTGTCTTTGTTTCTGTCCAATAGAGTTAAAGAGTCCTACTTGTCCCACACAGGAGCCCTTACTTTGCATTTGCAAATTTAGTGTGTATGCATAAAGGCTGAAGCAACATATGCAACGACTCGGTGTTACCTACCTCATACACGGCCACATTTGTGGTCTCGTGAGTTGCCGTTTGCATGCTGTTCACAGAGTGTGACCGGTCTACAGATTTCTCCTCTAAAGCGCTCTTGGACTCACTCAGATCCTCTAAGGTGATTTTCTGTAGGACACGCCAGGAGAAGATAAAAATTAGTTGTGTCCTGAAAATGTCATAACACAAATGTGCACTTTATTGCAAATTTTTAACATACATTCAATCTTTTATGTCCATGAAATGCAGAAAAGACTGGGAGGGGTGATTCTGCTTACCTTTTTGCTAAGCTGAGGGTTGATAAAAGTGAGATCCTCTAAGGTCAACAGGATCCGATTGGGACCTTTGACCAGCTGGATTTGTTGGAGTCTCCTCCTGCAAATGAGATTTTAAAAAAGATAATGAAATTGCTTCAACCAGTGGGAGTGGGAGTCCTTAAACTATCTCAGAGGCCATCTTTGGAGCCAGAGCTTCTCCTTATATAAGCATCACTTTTAGTCTCCTATGAGCATATGGGAGTCAGATGGGAAAATATAAGATTGGTGTCTTTTTCGACATTCACATGATTTCAATAGTAATTTTAAGGTCATGCCTCAAGGACTTTCAAAGTAAGGGTCACTTAGATCTTTTGCCACAGGCCAAGGAAATCAATAGTGTTTTAACCTTCTTGCTAGCACCTAATTGTAGCCAATTGTAGCCTGTCAAACTCTCAAATCTCAAAAGTGTGGGTGATCACTTTCACTCGATCCATTTACCTCGTGCAAAACTACGAAAGACTTTAACAAGAGGATCTATTGGGTTTCAAGGTATACGGACATGTTTTTCTGAAAGGTGTGAAATGGTGTGCAACAGGTTTTAGGGTATGTTTTCTGTCATTTGGTTGTTGTGTCAGAGGTTTTACCTAATCAGCAAAGTAGTAATTTGTTGGATTGAATCTTAATCTGTTTGTATTTAGAGGCTGTACCTGATATAAAGACTTATAGCGAGCCCTCCTACAGCCAGAACAAGGATGACTGCAAACACCACAATGATGTAGGTGACCTCCACACCTGAGGATGACAATGGGTACTATGAACTAGTGTAAAATAAGAATGAATGAATACAAGACTAAATGGATGGAAGATTTGAGACAACACATCCATACATGTACATACAGCTTCTTACCTCCCGTGCAAACAGCAGTCTTGTCAAACCAGCAGCTGGAATCAGACGGCGGCGGAGATCCTCCTGGAAAATTAATAGACCTCCCACCAAAACGAAGCACTCCAGATGACAGATCCACCAGATAGGTCTGATACAGCTGTCCCCCTGTGTTGTCAGAGTCCAGGATGACAAAATTGGTCTTAAGTTCCCCCGCACTGTCCACCTGGATCTTCTGATTAAAGCCGTTGAAGGTTATGTTCTTTGTGAAATAGGCCAGATTTGAGCCTGACAGCCACATCCCTGCTTTCCTGGCATTGTGCATAGACTTGGCCAACAGGTAGATGCTGTTATAGATGGTCCCAAATAGTGGGTTAACCTGCATAGGGCACAAGAAAATGCCAGATGTATTAGTAAATGGCATCTTCAGTTCAACTTTGTTTATTTAGTGACGTTAACAAAGAGGGTAAGTTGAAAATGGTTACACTGATAATAGGATTTTTTTGGTTTAATAAGTAGCTAAATATGGCTGCACGGTGGTGCAGTGGTTAGCTGTCACCTCACAGCTAGAGGGTTCCCAGTTTGAATCCTGGTTTGGACGTAGGTGGCCTTTCCATGTGGAGTTTGCATGTTCTGCCCGTGCATGCGTGGGTTCCCTCTGGGTACTGCGGCCTCCGCCCACAATCCAAAAACATGCTTGTTAAGTTAATTGGTAACTCTAAATTTCCCTTAGGTGTGAGCGTGAAAGGTTGCCTGTCTCTATATGTGTCAGCCCTGTGATTGACTTGCGATCAGTCCAGGGTGTACCCCGCCTCTTGCCCAATGACAGCTGTGATAGACTCCGGCCCCACCACGACCTTGAACAGGAAAGGCGAAATAGATAATGGATGGATGTATGGAAGTAACTAAATGCAGGATGTTTTTTGTATAATTCCAAACACTGTATGTTTTTAGCATGCTAAAATATTAAATACCGCATGTTTTTAATAGGATAAGATACTAAATATAGTATTTTTTTAGTTTGAAAATAAAATCAACTTTCCTGGACTTTCTTTCCTGCAATGGTATGAAATACAATTTGAAAAGTCAGTCTATCTTCTAACTTTGTAAGAAGCTTACTTATACTTACTTACACTGATCATTATTAGTTTTGGCTGAACTTTGGATTTCTTTTGCATAAAATATGTATTACTTTCCCACCTCTTACACTAAAGCCATAATCAACAACTCTGTCAGTATAAATGTGAATACAGTACAGTTTGAAGACAAACCAAGGTAACCTGTCCTTTAATTCTGTGTGACAGTCTAACAGTTTTTACCTGCACTGGCGGCATACTGACAGTCAGTTCCTCGCTCCTCTGGGCGGCAATGAACGCCTCATTGAAGGACAAAGGCTCAGAGGCCACGGTGATGGTGAGCACAGCATCGTAGGCCTCCCTCAGCTTGCTGTTGTTTTGCAGAGGGAAGTAGGAGACGTTGTTGTAGGGCATGCTGTACTGAAGGGTGTCATAGGGCACAAACACATACTTCCCTGAGGTCAGGCCCATTTCCTGTGCTTTGAGAAGAAAAGCAGCCTGCTGCTCCCCTCCAACCAGGATAGAGTGCATGCACATGATAATGACTGAAAGGGATAGCAAAACATAAAATGATACAATGGTAACTAAAATATGGGATCCATGGACATGTGCAGAGTAAAGAGATGACTTGACTCTGATGACTGGACCATAATGTGTCAGTAGTCAGGTGGACAAATGCAGTGTTAGAAGGAGTACCGTAATGTTTCCTTAAGTTTATTGGCTATAAATAACAAAGCTGTTAAAACAAACCCAGGTGATCACGTAAAGTAAGTAAGGTTATTATTCCAGTTAAAGAGGATGCAAACCGGCTGGACTTCTGAAACTAAACCACTGGTTAAAACGTACTACGTAAGTTGTGTGCACTTTTTCTCCTCTTTCCTGTGGGCTGTCTATGTTCTAATAACTTTACTAGAACTTTACTACTACTTTACTAGGTGTCCAAAATGCAAAAAAACCCAGAAGCACTTAGTGTTGAAAACGAACAAATGTACTGGCTGTCCATGTTCACATAAGCCACAAAGGAAGTCTGCGGTCAGATTGGTCAGATGTTGTCGTGTTAAGTCTACTTAAGAGGATGTGTTCTAATAGGGAGGTTGAATTCTGCAAGTTGTCACATGTTATGTAATATCTGCTCCCCATGCTATTATACTACAGGTAGCCTATTATATCATTTATTTCACTTCAGTATTGATCCTTTATTTTATGATAGTATCACTCTGGTATCACTTTAACACGGATGTGTTTGCATGTCAGACAGACTCACCCCTGATCTCTCCTGCAGCCTGGATTTTCCTCAGCGCGCTCTCCACCTCTGTATCATTTGTACCAATGGATGTAACCATGCCAACCGGAAGCCCCTTATTCCTCAGAGCAGAGGCAACTCTCCCTGCTGTATCTATCCAAATATCCTCATTGGAAGAGACCACCACAACACTGGCCCACCTAAAGTGTTTCAACACAGTGAACAACACCTCAGAGGGGAACGGCACTGTCCTGGAAAAAGTCGGGTATCCTATGACGCGGTCCAGCTCGTAGTTAACGCAGCCATATGAGAAGATGGCCTTTTCCCAGTTCTTGGCCAACAGAGAAGCTGCAACACAGTATCCCGGGTTGGTGGGGCCCACAAACGCGTCTGCCATCTTCTCATAATAGATAAACGCAGTGAGGGCTTGTGATGTCTCGCAAGGCTCATGGAGGATGATGTAGTCCATTTTCAGGCCCAGATCCAGACTTAGGTCTCCGTTTATCCTGTTAACAGCGAGCCTGGCGGCTGCAGCTGGCCAGGCTTTGTAGTACACTGGATCGCAGTTCCAAGGCCCTAGCACCCCCACTTTGAATATCAGACAGCGGACACAACATGGGAACGTCAATACACCGAGGAGGGTCCATAACAGAAAGTTATAAAAGGGAAGTGTCGTTAAAGTGGGTCTGCTTTTAATTATGGGCATACACGGATGGTTGGACTCCCACAGCGCCCCTCTGAAATTTGGAGGAATATGTTGCATTTTCCTTCCAGGTTGTCCAATCTTTGACTTCACTCCTTATTTATAAAGGCTGGTGACAACTGCAAATGGGCAATGACAAAGTCTTGGTTATTTTCACTTTTCAGATTGATTAAAATAATTTACAAATGGCTTGATCCAAACAAGTAACTTACCATTTATTTGTTCCCATCTGGAGAACTTCAAAGTCCGACAAGACAATCTTACAGGTGTCCCCTCGGATCTGCTTGCCTGTCTCCACCCTCCATGTAAATCGTCTCCTAACATTCCCCAAACTTCACCTATTCACCCCGAGGATCCGCGGAGTCACTCCGGAGAAGACAAAGCCAAGTCATGGCGTTAGGATTATGGGCTGAAAGTGACGGGCACAGGTCGGGTGCTGCGTCTGTCGCGTTTGGAGACAACTTCAGCACCCTGGAGAGCTACTTACGTCCCGCAGTCAGCGCCTCTGAAGACTCCTGTACGTTTCCATCAACAGCTCTGTTTACAGACAGAGCATGTGAAGAAAGGTGAAAAATCATCTCCGGTTCTCTGGGTTCCTTTCTGTCATATCTTTGAAAACAAAACACATTTCTTATTCAAAACAAAGTAAAAAAGTGGATCCAGTCCAGATGAACAATCTTCCCCTCAAAAAACTTACTTGAATGATACATTTGGTTTGGAGTATTGGATGTATTATCAGTCACGGAAGCTAGTCTCAGCTTCAGGTCCATTCAGTCAAATCCCTCCAAAGTGACCGTGGGCCGAAATGTAGGTGTTACTCACTAATCCATTTTCAGTGAGGCACAATATAAGAGGATTGACAACAGGCCTTAGGCCTACATATAAAGACTTGTTGTCGTGCTGGCTGTAGAGGCAACAAGGCCTTTTCACATCAGTTATCACACTCCTCTGGAAGTAAACCAAACAAATCGACACTCAACATCCGATATTTAGTAAATAAATGTTTTCTTATGTGCAGAGGGGGGGCATTTGTCTTGCCATGGAGACACATTAGCCATATTGTACAAAGACACCTGATCCGTGCTTTAATTGTTCTAATATGCTCACAGTACAGCAGGCTGCACAGATTAAATGAATTTGAACCCTGGTGGGGTGGTGTAATTAAAGATAACGAAGGGCTGTCCCTGTGGGTCCCCTGAGTTCAGCTGCGTTTTGCCTGCGTCAGTCTTTTCAGGCCTTTTTGAAAAAAGTCTCCTCTGGTGGAGCAGGCTGCCTGGCAAATGAGTCCATGAACAGCTGGTTGCCACAACATCAACCAGTGCATGACAAGGCAAAAACCTGGGCTGGATTGATGACTTAACAAAACATATCATACCATGCAGAATCACAAAAGGATCACACAAACACAAAAAAAACTGCCACAAATCAATCAAAAAGCAATTATGTATTAAAGGAAAGAAGTAATTTACATGACAAAGACAAACTACAAAGTTTTAAAGAGGTGAATACTTAAACATCAGACTGCTGCTGCTTGCTGTGTCTGGTGTGTGTGTGGTGGGGTGTTTTCGAGGAAGACCAAATCCATTCCTTCTTTCTAATTGTTCCTTCAATTTACCTGTCTGTTACTGTGTGTGTGTGTGTGTGTGTGTATGTGTGTGTGTGTGTGTGTGTGTGTGTGTCTGAGTCTCTGTGTGTGATTTCACCTTTGTTGACCGTTCACCCACATAAGCTGATGAGCCTCTTAAACCTCGACACCGCTGTCCTGCATCCAGTAATAGAGGACAGAAATGTTGACTCAGCTCTTTGTCCACCCACGTGTGCACTGGAAGAAGAGTGGACACATCTGAAGATGCCACCGTGCTTTGTCTTAGGCACTCAAATGGAACACAAGTAATCTGCACAGGCACAAAAATGAAATAATTTTTTTTTTTAAAGATATCAAACAAAATAAATTGAAATAAGCAGGAAGGTGGATAAAAAGACCCACATCTATTAGACTAAAACCAGCCAAGACATATTTGTCTCATTATACAGTATGAAACAAAGAGATGGGAAAAACACTGTGGCAAAAACATGTTACACTGTGATAGATGAGGAGTGAAAAGTCGATGGGATCTTTCCACTTATTCTGTTCCATATCTGACTATTATTTTGACCTAGGGAGAGGAGACCTATATCAAGGCAATTTTAAACATCATAAGAAAATGCTAGACGTTGGATCACACATACCCTCTGTGGCTTTAGTCACATCTGGGACGAAATATCCAACATCTCATGCTTATTTTGGCGTTAAACATGGAGGTTTCTAAAGAGCTACCCAGACAAGTTTAAATAATGTGCTTGGTGGTCACAACTAGGACAAAGGTCATGAAAAGATACTGAATATTGTGACGCTGTTAACTACTATAACACTGCACTGACCTCTGTGTCTCCCAGCATGTGGTTGTTCCACTTTCATTCAGTGAAAGCTTTTATGTTTTAAAAGTCATTCCTTACCTTGGTGTCACTCCGGTGCCATCTAGTGGAGATCCTTTAGAGATGCTCATTTTATTTTCAACTATAGAAAAGGAGAGTTCCCCTATTTTTCAGACATTAAGATGAGATTTACCTCTATTGATGCTGATGAAATGTAACTCCTGCTTTCATCCTAGACTAAATAGGAAGATTTTTTCATAAGACTCTCTTCTTTAGGCGAAATACATCCACCCGTGGTCACCCTTCTCAGTATATAAAACAACTTGTTAATTGTTAATTAACTCTGTTAATTATCAATAGAATTTTGGTGCAACACTTTCATGGAGTTTACTTTTGCTTGTATGGTGGTTTCAGTGAGCTGTGAACTTCTTGTAACATAAGTGACATAAACAAATAAAAGCTGTTCTGGCTAAATTCTGGGAGAATTTAATGTTAGTGCTAGGGTGATTTGTTTTAATGTATGAAAATATATACAGCCCACTTTTGTTTGTTTTGTTTGTTTTTAGAATGTCCATCATCATTTATCATGTTTCTCTTTCTTGGGTTTGAGGGTATTTTTGTTCCTCTGTCAGTCTGATAACGTTCCCTGCATACCGTCTGCCTGCAACCCTATCTTATCTTTACAGCCTTGAAGATTCCAAGACATTACAGCATGCAGGAGGTGTGTGTGTGTGTGTGTGTGTTTGTGTGTGAGGGGGGGGGGGCGAGAGAGAAGAGAGTAGTTGCACCAGCAGGTCAAAAAAGGTTCAATTTTTCCATCACTTTCTGTATGACATTTTCATTTGAGAGATTAGCTTTCTTTCTCGGACTGATTTTTACAAGAGTGTGCCCCCTTGAGTGTGCACGTGAGAGTGAATTTAATCTGAGTAGAGCATGGGTGTATGCTGTGATGCTGTCATGTTCTCATAAGGAAAACAATGGCTGAGGAGCAGAGGCCCCTCAGTTTTCTGTGAGCAGCAACAGATGTTCACCATAAGTCATCACACTCGACTCCCCTTTAGGAAAACTTGCTACAGTGTCTCATCCAACAGGATGTAGCCTAATGTCTCAGCAGATTACCATGAGTTGTGCAGTTATAAAAGCGTTGGTTATTTAATATGCTTTTTAAGCATTGTTTGATTGATTCTCTGAATTGCACACACATTTTTCCTCATATCATCCTAAAATTAGCTTTTACCTAGTTAAACTATGTTTTAAAACTCGAATATCTTTTCAGAAACCTACAGGATCTGTCATTGCAAAGGTTACATACCATGCTAAAGCTTGAGGCTCTTTCAGTTAAGAACTGGGGCAATTACGCTGCGTAGGCAGCAACAGGAAAAGTCTGCGTTTCCGTTTAATTATTTCTTTTTATCAGTGTCATCAGAATGTGAACTTCAGGCCAAATCAAACAAACCGCCGCAATGTTGCGCAACAGTTTTCAGCTTTTCTTCTCATGTGGGTTTGTTTGCAGAGTCTCCACTAGAGTGCGCATCGACAAACAGTGTCAGAAACTGAGATGGCAGACTGAGACCGGAAATACACGTGTGGGCCTTCAAAAATAAAAGCGTAGCAAAAGTCCAAGAAAACAAGACAGGATTATGTTCTCACATTGCCTGTAGCCAACTGAAAACCTTAATGTGACATTTTTAAAAACTGTTTAGGTGCAAAATATGTAAAACCTAATACAAATAGCCTACTGTAGCCCAATGAAAGTAAGAAAGGTTTAATGTACCTTTGTGATGTTGTATTGTTTCTTATAAGTTGTATTTATTTTGCAAGGTTATTCTAATTAGCAGCTTAATTAATTAATTCCATGCCTTGACCTGCTTGACATCAAACACACCATAGCAACGGTTGCCAAGGCAAGAAAATAGAAAATCAAACTAACATGAAAAAAGTTACAAAATGTTTTTTAATGAGCTGTATTAAATGCAGTTTTTGCAAAAAGACATAGACATGAAAACATAAACAGATAATTAAAACTCATGTAGGGCATTTTATTTTGGAAAGCCTCGACAGGAAGTGCTCGTATTTGTACGTTGGCGAGCTTGGCAGTGGTTAAGGAGCCGAAGGACTTTCTGGGATGGGATGACGAGTGTGTCCCAGTTTTTTCTGGGTATGACAGTTTATTGTGGCGGGTCAGACTCACGGAGCGACCCACAGAGCTCATGTGGACCAGCGGACAGAAGAACCAGTCTAACACAGGAGCGCCGCGGGGGTCTGAAAAATGGGAGCGGTGAAGTGAAAAACGGCCAAAAAGCGGAGAGTCTGGATGTAAAGCACCAAAGTAAGTTACTTGGAACACAAACTGTTGAGAAAAGTAGGCTACTAACATGCTAACAGATGGACAGTTTTTTTATTTTTCTAATCCTTCGTTGTCGGTCAGAAAATGTGTGTTAAATGTTCGTCTAAGAGCAGTGGAGTTTCGGACACAGAAACGCAGCAGACAAACGGACCTCAGTGGTCAGATCAGATTTCACGTATTCCTCTGCGTTTCAGCAACCGCCCCTGTTGTCCCGGCTGAACTGACCAGACTCCTGTGTGTTGCTATCGCAATTTATTCAGACAGAGAAACAAACTTTATGCAGTGTGCAACCTCTTGTGTATGATGCGCGTAGAGGTGACATGTGGAGATGTGATTGACAACTCAAAGGGGCGGGGTTGACACTGAAGGTATCAGTAACGGGAATTGGAATCCACATGTGTTGATTGTTTTAGATAATATATCCGAAAAGGCTCCGGTAAAGTCCTCAGTTCTCCGGGGTTTGCCACGTACAGCTGTAAGAAATCTGATCTGCAGAGGTGCCCATGCAGTGAGAGTATACCCGCCTACTGAGTGAACGTCCCGGGACATGGTGGTGATTCACTGTGGTTGTGCAGACAGGCCAGGTACACATTTATCACATATGGTCAGAGTTTAATGATATAGGAAGGGGGCAATGCTGTAGACAGATTGCTAAAAAAGCTTGTGAGCCAAAAGCTAAGTAAGGTTCTGTGAGGATAGATGTTCGAATAGAGACAGATGCTGAAGAAGTTTGTTGCTGAGATTAAAGCTCTTGTTTTTTGTCGATCTTGGCGACCCCTGTGGACAAAGCAGTACGTCTTATCACTTGTTCTTCCATGTTTTCTCACAAAAAAATCTTATCCCTCTTCCTTCTAACAGTCAAACGTATCAGCCACCGTCAATCTTTCCCATGGAAAAAGTTAATCAAAGGCTGTTTCGGCAGCATGCTGTTAATCGCTTTGTCTGACGCCAACCCATGGCAGAGTATAACAGACATTAAAAAATACTCCATCTTGTGGCTGATAGTCTCGTTTGATTTTGTGGGTCATTTAGATGCATCAGTATTTAATTTCAATATGTTACATTTCCAGCTACAAACTCATCACAGGAGCTTTAACAGCAAAATATACTTAGGTTTTGGTTAAAGTGCTGTTTATGCACTAGAATGGTCCTATTCATCATTCATCATTTATTTGATTATTGGTTGTTTACTATCTAAGCATTTTTGCGCCTTAGCTTGTGGAAGTAAAACTATATCCATATAGCCTGCTGTATGGTAGTTTACTCTAAGAAGATGTATCATATGTATAGGCCCATCAAATGTTTTTTTTCAAAACTGAATCAACAAAAGAAAAGCTTAAGTGTTCAATACATTTACTGGAGGAAAAGGAAAAATATTCTCCTCTGAAATGTAGTCATGTACAATGTGTTGACATAAGTTGTTTGGGCTGAGATCAGATCGAGGAAATATCAGAGATGAGACATTGGGCCAATCTGAAACACAACATATAAGTTTATGCTCCTTTGTGCCAAAGGTCAGCCTATTACATCAGAACGTCTCACGAAAAAAGTAGTAATTATATTCAGATCATGCAGCAAGCTGCAGCCTGAGTGAATCTGTCATCACTTTTATTCTGAAGTGCTGTCTCCTTTGCCTTTGCCAAAATACACTTGGATCAGAATCTCTGATTTTGAATTTATTTAATTACCTTAACTGTAGGCGTCCCATTGCCGCCTGATTATTTTAAAACACATAAACACCACAGATTTAATTTAAACACCCTGCCTCCTCCTTAGTGCCATCGATAATTTGGCTTAAAAGGATTAGTGTGGCACCATTCTCCTAATAACACACTTTCAACGTTCACCTTGAAGATTAAATTAAGAGAGAAGTCTCAATGACTTAAGGAGTGCATCAGAGTGCTGGAGGATACTGAACCGATTGAGGGCTGGATGATGGATACAAATAAATATGTTGAATAGGAGACTGCTTTAAATATGCAGATCCTTATTTTTTGCCTTCATATAGAAACACAAAAGCAGCTTTTTTCATTAATTTGACTTAAGATAGGCTAAGTGCATTGCTTTAGGGGCAGTAATAGTGGTGCCTTTCTATTGGCCTTTGACACAATTAATCATTGTGTTTACACTGATAACACTGTACTGCAATTGGATTATCACAGTAACAGAACTTGGCAAGGTGGATGAATTAAAGTTCAGTTGAATTTGTGCTCTGAAAAGTAACCCCCGCTGTATACATTAGCACTGAGAGGAAACATTAATAAACAACAAATGGCTGATGATCCTCAGAGGACAGCAGAGGTTGTTGTGCTGCTTTCCCAGGATAAAAGGTGCGAAAAGACCTCTGAAAGTGAGAAGGTGTCGGGGCGTGATTTCACAGGCCTTCACCAATTGTCCACTCAGGGGGTTCATTGCTCTAACTGCCGTTGCCTTTGGGTAATTGCAGTAGTTAGAATGTGTGTGATTTGAAGGCAGTGGCAGCAGCAGTTTGCTGTTAGCTGAGATTTATTGGTGAGAGGTCGAGAGGAACACCTGGTGCAGAGAGTTCACGATCCTCGCTGAAGCAACAGATGGAGCAAAGGATGCAGGGAAGAAAGGAGGGACGGGTCAATGTGGCTACAAAAGCACACAGAGGTGATGAGCTGCTGGAGACCACTGTGGTAGACGTAAAAAGAGGTATGAGCACTTAGTTTTACTGGCAGTTTCCCATGTTTAGTCTGAGTTTGGTGTCTCTGTGGTTTCCCACCAAGGCATACACCTTTAGGCCTGTTGTTTGCTCGAGGTGAAACAAAACCTCTAATTGCAGAGATGTGAAGAAGGGTCATATTATCATTATTTATGGCAGCTAATGAAGTGTTGTTACACAGAAAATAAGAGTTACCATTGAAACTCTAAGTTGATTTCTAAAACACTATACGCTAAATTACATCATGCTACAATACTTAAAATAACCCAGAGACTTTATTCAAGTTTCCCCTCCCTTCTTTTATGTGTGGTTCCTTCAATGGGTGAACTTCTTAGCTTTTGAAGAGCTCAGCCAGAAGAAATCTTGTTAAATGTTGTTCAGTGAGTGAAAGATTTGTGTACTCAGCTTAATTTGTAAACCATAAAACTCACCCATTCCTGTTTGGTCAAAACCTGCAGCTGGAGGGGCTTTATAGGCCTTCGTTCAGAACACTCACACATGCACGCGGTCAGGAAAACATACTCGTCACAACCTCAGTTGTTTTCTTCATGACGAGTGTCCATGAGTGTACTTGAAAGGCGTTTCAAACTAATTTATTAGTATTATTAATATGGAAGTTATGCAGATAAAATGAAACGGTACACTAAAATCATTCATGTAATTGATACACTCAGTCATTATCAGAGGTACAAGCAGTAGTTAGGGAGTTCAGAGGTCAAACAAAATGAACATTGCACAGAGGTGAATAGCTTTGTCTCAGTAGACTTTGAGCCATTGTAATCAGCCTGCATTATTGACCCACAAGTGCCTTGTTGCCACGTAACTTCAGCCTGTTATATAAGCCTAGATGAATAATCCAAACCCTTGTTAGATATTCCTGATTACAGCCGTAACCGGAGTCCCTCAGTACGTCTTTACTATATGCCCTTAAAAGACTATTAGGATATAATATTAAAATCACTTTATGGATCAGAGACCCTTTCATTTTTTTCATGAAAAATATCATTTTAAATGTAAATTTTGACCCAAAGTTCTCACAGTAATGTGCTGTTTATTAGGTTCATGCATTATTATGTAATGGAATAAATGTCATTGAAAATATGACAAAAGAAAGTGGGACCACTATAAGGTTGTTTCAAGTGACAGCCCAGTTGATAATTGCAGGTTGGTTAGAGATTGACTTAAGGTTTTAGGCTGTAATTGAATTTGATTTAATGCTGTAAAACTCTGGCTGTGCCTTTAACAAGTGCTCTGCTGTGTCATGCCTGGGCCACTTGACTGTGACTGTTCATTTTCTACCTGTTACACAACACTTAACCTCTGTCCAATTTTCACGTTTAAATGTGTTTGTGTGTGTGTGTGTGTGTGTGTGTGTGTACACATTGCTTAAGTTCAACTGAGTGAGCTCTATTCAGCTCTCATTTTCTCATCTCAGTAACATAAAGAGGGACAACAGCAACAGCTGAAAAAAGGTATGATAGGTTTTTCTCTGCCTTTATGAATAAAAAATATTTTTGTTGGGGATTTTATGGAAGGTTTCATTCGCACATTATAGATTTCTTTAGATGGTGTTTTACTTGTTTACTGCCCCACATTTTTAATGTGCAGGCTTTGTATTTTTATTTTTTTTTCCTTTTTTCTGTTATTTGTTTTGAAGGTTTTTTCCTTCAGCTTTTATTTGAGAAGCAGGACATTATTGGACTGCATGGCAGTATTATTTTAAGAATGTGAACTTTTTGAAGTGTTTTCTTTTATTTGTCTTAACACACAAAGCTCAGACGTTGTGCTCAAGAAGTGGTTGCATCTCATGTTTCCTACTTTTAATATGGAACAGAGATATTTTAAGGGCCGTGATTTACGATACACTCAAATGTTCAATTTTGCAACCATGCTTACTCTTGTGAGTAAACTAAGAAAGTGCAAATGAAGTCTTTGATCAAAGAAATCAGGTCACACCCCTTGGGAAGCCATAAGGGAAGGAAATGGGGGCTACTCAAGTTGCATGAATAAAAGCTTAAAGTCTTTTCACAAAACTAAACAAACAGTGAAGATGGCGTTCAAACAGGCAGAGTTCCTCTAAGTTCTGAAACCACAAACAAGGTGTTCTTTGAACTAGTGCAGACTGTATTCCAACCTGATCTTCTGATTTAGGATGTACTTTTTCCCAGGTGGTGATTT
Source organism: Semicossyphus pulcher (assembly GCF_022749685.1). NCBI lineage: Eukaryota > Metazoa > Chordata > Actinopteri > Labriformes > Labridae > Semicossyphus > Semicossyphus pulcher. The sequence continues at coordinate 22,975,796 of NW_027211692.1, forward strand.
TAGCTGGAAAGCTAATTTGACCATGATGAAAGGAATGAAAGGACAGTTGACTTCAATGGAAGTAGCAGGTTATACATGTTTCAAAAGTAAATTATGAATCTGCTTTCTCTCCAAAGCATGATGGCATTATTCCCGTGGCTTGGCCTATTGATGCTGGCCTCCGCCCAGTCGAGCATGGTGAAGAACTGCCACCCCGGCTGCCACTGTGAGGTGGAAAGCTTTGGCCTGTTCGACAGCTTCAGCCTGACCAGGGTGGACTGCCGAGGGTTGGCACCCAGCACCACCATGCCGATCCCCATCCCGCTGGACACTGCCCACCTAGATCTGTCCTCCAATTCCATGGGTCCGCTTAGTGACACCATGTTATCTGGACCTGGCTACACCACCCTCATTAGCTTGGACTTAAGCAGCAACCATATAACAAAGGTGGGTGGTTGGAGGAACTAAATGTGGTGGTGTTATGATGCTATGTTATCTATGAATGAAAGAGTCACACATTTTGACTCATACAAATGATGATTTGTTATCATTAATACATGCCCATTCCTAAGTAAGTACACTCAGAGGTTTTGCTGCTAAAGTGTAAAATGTATACACATTTTGTGGCTACTTTAAGGTAATGTTAGCTGACTTAGATAGAAAATTGTGCAACCAACATTACGTAGCTCCAGCATGTTTTTATTGTGCTGGTTTACTCTATGTGCTTTAATTAACAGCAATTTTTAGCTTTACCAAGCAGCTAATTTAAACTGACAAAGCTGCACACCCCTTAATAAAACTACTATTTAGCAGCCAAAGAGCCAGATATTTCACTCAGTCGTTGGTGGAGACCAAACCAGAGGTAAAAGAGAGTGCAACTGGATGTCATCTGTCAGGTGTCTAGAAACACGACTCCATCATCTAACTATGATGTTGTTCCTTTACTTCTAATTTACGGACTGTTCACCAGCAAATTTGCCACAATTTACATACATTTAAAAAAAGTGGTACACATTTGCTGCCCTCAAGTGGTCAAACAATCTGTTATTCCATGTTTTACAGAGTCTGCTTTACTTGTTATTGTCATTTTACAGATTTGCATTTGCTATTTTATCATAGAAAATGATTTAACCATAACTTACACCTTGAAATGTCAAGCAGCTTTTTTAGTATTCAAACACACAGCTCCACAGCTAGATGTGTATATTCCTCAGAGTGCAGGATGGGTCACAAGAAATATTTAAAAGGTTTAAGTAATAAAGTGAGGATGTTTTATGCTAGTATAGAGATGTGTTAAATTTAATTGTATATTTTTTTGTTAATGTTTTATTATTCAACTGTATTTTTCTCTTAGTTCACTTCTTCCTTGTCTTTGCATTTTCAGGTAAGCGCCAATGCTTTGTCGAAGCTGCGTTACCTGGAGACTCTGGATCTGAGCCACAACCACCTGGACAGCCTCTCTCCAAGCTGCTTCTCTGGCCTCCCGCTGGCTGAAGTTGACCTCAGCCACAACAGCTTCCAAGGGTTCGACATGGATGTGTTCACTACTAAAGTTAATGGTGAACCTGTTAGCGTGGATCTGTCACATAACCAGCTTGTGTCAGTCTCAGCGAATTCTCATGGAAGAGTTTTACACATTCAAAGCTTAAATCTGTCAGCAAACCGGCTGTTGAGTGTACCAAGGCTGGCGGGACTTCCCCTGAGGTACCTCAATCTGGATGGTAACCCCATCACCAACATTAAGGAGGGAGCATTTACTCAGTTGAAAGATCTGGTTTATTTGTCCATCAGTGGTCTAAATGAGCTTGAGGAAATCGAGCCGTACAGCTTTAAGGACCTTCAGAGCCTGCAAGTTCTGGATCTCTCAAATAACCCTAAGCTCAAGACTTTGAGCCCTGCGGTTTTTAGCGGACTAGACTCCCTGCAAGAGCTCAATTTGTCCGGTTCTGGTGTGGCCACTTTGCCAAATAACATGCTGACCCACCTGCCCAGTATTAAGAGTATTACAATGGGACGAAACATCCAATGCTGGAGGACCCAGAAACAGGGACAGTTCCACCGGCAGCTGGGTCAGATCCAACACAACGAGGTGCTGAACTGTAATGTGGAGGGCGTTGTGTTGTAACACTGTGCCTGTGCAAATGGACCACTCCTTATAAAGGCCAGTATACTTCGCCAGAAGTGCTTGTTGGATGATCGAGTAGCTTCATATAACCCCTCCGCCCACACCTTTCCTCAGAATTGGATGGCTGAGTGTGACCATTTCTAAAACATTTGAATATCGGCGGTCCAACATTCACACCCACTTTTTCCATTTTCATCAGCCGTATTTCATTTTTTGTCAAAGATACATCTGTAACTTTTCATGTAAAACAAGGGTGCAACACCAAGGGAAAATTAATTAAAACAACACTTTCCCCCTCAGTATGACGACCGGCTTTTCCCTCCGCCTTCGAGTGCAGTGATTTAAAGAACTATAAATACATTTTACAGTGGCTAGACAACACATATGGCCTGGTTCTGATCCCAGCCTTACAATCCTGATGCCACAGATGTGCCTTATCTGCTTTCATATGCAAAACACAATTTTTCATACCCTCATCACCCTATTATCTTTGTTCCAATGTGAAACTGGAATCTGTCTTAAAGGTTTACTGTTGCCATCTTGACACATATATCATTAATTTTGAAACAATTCCTAACACACAACCTGCAGCGTTTTACATAGCGCAGAACATTTTTTTTCATCTTAACATCTCGCCTTAAGTGGGTAGAGAACCTCTCATCAATCCGTAACTTTAAGTAACGTTTTCAGGTTATGTGCTTAATTTAAAGTGGGACCATATTGAGAATTATTTGCACTTGTTTCAGTCGAGGTATTTTTCTTTTTTAACGATGCACTTAAACATGGCCTTAATGTCATCCAGTGTAATACAAAACCTTCTATGCATTGTTTGTAAAAACAACGCTGAAGAACATTTTTATGACTGTTGACCACTAATGTTTTTCATTTGACTTTGAATGTGATGCTTTATTGAAATGATTATCAAGATGATTCGACATTATTCTGGGGGTTCTGAGGGTTGAAACAAAATAAATAAATGATACCACTCTTATATATGTTTGCTCAATATGAAGCTACAGCTGGTTAGTTTAGGTAGTAAATAGAGCTGAAATGGGGCTTCCTAAAAGCACAGTATTTCACTCGGATGGGTGTAGTTTGTCCAATACAACCAAGATTAAAGACATTAGTTATCGCTTGTACTAATGAGGGGGGTTTTTTAACCTTTAAACAGAACCAGGGTAGCTGTTTACCCCTGTTTCCAAGCGGCAGCTGGCTGTAGCTTTATATCTACCATAGATATGAGAGCGGTATCAATCCTTTGATCTAACTCTTGGTAAGAAAGCTAATACACGTATTTCACAACAAAATTTTATCACTCAGTTTATCTGACATTTTGGTGCACAGCCTTTGACACGGTGCTCACTAATCTGGGTTTTGTTTGTTTTTATAACATTATACAACAGGAGTAAACAAGCGGCGGCCATGTTGACCGTGAGTTTATTTTGACCTGCTGTCAAATCTCTCTCCAGTTGAGCAAGACTCTTTTCAAAACAAATGTTCCCAATGAAGTATGACAACTTTACATATTTGCTACTGAATTCAGTGTGGATATCTGTTTATGTTTGAACACCGAGCTGCACTGTGCTCTTGTGTGTAACCTAATCTTGGCATTCCTGTGGTATTTCTATTGACCTGAGAATAGGCCTCAATACTGCGTAATAGGGTTTTTAATTACAGCAATTTGGAAAGTCTTGGGGTCTTCAGTGCTTAAAGTAAATCCATCTTTTCAGCTGGTTAATTGAAAGTCAGATGAGCCCTGCCTTGTTGTAAAGTTTATATTTGTATGTATGTAACTATATTGTATATAAATTTATATATATATGAATCTTATGTGTAATAAATGGACTATTCTCACACTCGTGGTCTGAATCATTGCTGTCTCATGGTCTGTGTGACGCAAATCCTAAATAGTTAGGTGTGTCAGCGAAGTGGCATAAACACATATTAAAAATAAAATCACATCCCAGGAAAGATTGTGTCACTGTCGACACTGTATTTATCATTTTGCGAGAGATCCTGTTTTTAAAGCAGTGTGTGATTTGTTTCTATGAACAGGACTGACTCATAACAGGGTGTGTCTCCTACAGGACAAGAGAAAAGCTTTGATTTAAGTGGTTTACCCTCACAGCACTACTTCACTTTTTTAACTCTGCAACATGTGTGTAGAGCAACTTTTGCTTTATTTACTTGCAATTATCTGGATACACAGACACATACACACACTTGTGGTCTTGGATGATCCTTAAAAAACCCCTGAAGTGGGCAGAAATGCTAGAGTTTGGCAGAAAACTATGCTACACAGGGCTGGTAACCTGCCAAGGAGGACAAGGAAGGAGACGGGTAGAGAAAGGGGAAAGAGGGAGATAAAGCTGGGTGTCAGTCATGGCAGCTTAGAGATCTTCTATGTGTGGCAAGAAGTGTTTGTCCTGTTAGACAGAGAAAACATTCACATTATGCCCTCCTTTCTGTGACACATCTTTTAAACTCACCCAGACAGCCAGGAACAGCCAACATAAGACTGACTAAACCAAGGGGTTTTCACAGACTGCATCATGGTTGTACATGCTAGAATAGAGAGCATCTTTGGTAGATCTTAAAACAAACAAAAGCCCCCCAAGTTTACTTATATTTGTGCCTATTTCTGCCTGTGTATGTGAAAGCACCTCTTTACTCCTTAAGCTGCCCTCGGTGGATTGACCTCATTACAGAAAACACTTCCAGATGTTTTTTTTCTTCTTTTTTGTCCCTGTCCTGAAGCGCTGATATGCTGAGACCGAAGGAACCGACCATCCATCAGAAACTGTCCCGGCTGCATCCAGAAGCACATGCAGATAAAAGCACTTTACAAAACTGTGAAATTGCAAATATATTCGGGGAATGCAGGACTACAGCAAATCAGGTTACAGATCAATAGCAGGCAACATTTTCCCCTTTGGTGCCAAGGTTGTTGCTCCTCATGTCTGAACATAAAGTCCAGTTTGAGTTATGACTTATGTTTAAAGTGAAATGACATGTTGAAGAAATTTAGTGGTATCATAAAGATACACTGACAGACGGTCAGCTGCCTAACAATGTCCCTCTGTCTGGTCTGGAACATGCACACATGTGTTGAGAAGCAGCACAAATGCATTGGTGTGCAAACTCCATGATATATTACAGACCAGCTGGCAGAAAAAGGGATGCTCTGTACATGTACATCAAATGCTCTGTGTAGAGAGAGTACACGATGTAACATGCTTTAGAAAGGCACCTCTAACCATGTTTTACAGCCAGTGGAGGTGAGAAAGTTTCAGAGTTGTAATCAATGTGGAACCTGACAGAAAAGTTTCTGTTTGACACTGGAAACAAACCTTGCTGAAGGTCACCCAAATAGTCACAGTGACATGGATTTTTTTTACCTAAGTAATTATGCAGACAGAAATTTGATTTCCATTAAAAGTACGGACGTGTTTATGTATCCACTGAAAACTGACCGTGTTAAAACCATAAACTGTATAAATAATGGATGTAGCCTTTGTGACATCCCCATTGGTTTCACAACTGCATATGAAGCCTTGAGTTCAGTTACGGGCCCCCCGCCATGTTGGTTTTCAGGAGCGAGAGGTTACCATATTTGGACGAGAGGGTCGCGCTGCAGAGGAGCGAGGGGGCCGCCAACGCCAAGTTATCAAGCTTAACAGTCTACACCCGTGGCTAATTCATTAGCTGGTGAATGAGCTAGTTTACCCTTGTTTTTTACACAGACTGAGATTCTATATGGCTGACCAAGTTGCTTATTTATCAGATTAAGAAACTAAGAGGGCTTGTGGAATGTAGTAGACTAGCCGCTCGCTGCATACGATTGTACTATAATTCCACCCACTAAATAGACAGTGGCTTGCTGTGTGTCATAAACCAGCTGAGGTGACACCTAGAGAGCCAGCAGTATCCACCTGTCACTCAAAGTGATCAAAGCCCTAATTATCCAAAACATATTGGTATAATTAAATGGGGTGAGTTATATAAAAAGTCACCTCCAGTAGATTTGTCATGAATAGAAAACATAGCTATAGAGACCCAAACCGTTTTTTGTGTCAGGCTGTAAACATGTTTATTTGGGCATTTTAATATGAGGCCTGGGTTCTTCGGCTTTGTGTAACCAGCCTCAAGTGGATACAATTGCACTTCCGCAATTTTCAACACTGAAGGAAGCTGCTTGGTTGAAACGTTATGTTTTATCTCCTCTTGATATCTAGTTTCTGTGGTTTGAAGTAATACTACCGCCCACGCAGGCTTCCTTCTCTAAATAACTGCCTGGCTTCTACAGAGAGTCAGTAATGGTGAAAACAGGAGACCTTTTTCAGGTTGCTCTGTGTGGATAAAGTTCAAACTATGTCAATAGAGAACTTGACAGAGTGAGCCGTATTTTCACTGAGCTGAGGCATATCTTATACACACAAGTTTGTGGTTTAATGGTGACCAAATAAACAGCAGTTCACTATTATGCGAGTCTGAACAAGATTCAACAAGATTAATTCCTCCCTGCAACTTAAAAAGTGACAGTATACCTGCTTTTCTTGTTCTTTATTTGTCTTTAGAGCACCAGGACAACAAAAAGAGGAAACCATAATTAATCGTATTTTTGAAAACAACTCAATCTCGGCATGCTGTTTGCGTCGTGGTGCTTTGGGACACGTGAGTGAAGAAATCAGAAGGTAATCACTTGCTTCCCTGCAGTGGTCTGGCACCGAGATGCAATTACTTCAAAGCAGAGGGAAGCTTTGAACTGTTTATAATTAATTCGGGCAAGCAGAACCAGGGTGTCTTTATTAAGTACTCAGTTCTTGCTTGAACAACTATCAAACAAATGTAATTTGACCTTCCATGATAGATCCTCTGGAGGATCAAGCTATCCAAGCAGCTAATTCACTTTGCTTCAACAATGAGCCCGCAGTGCTCCAAACAGTGCAAGGTTTTACTTTTCATTCCCGCAGGAGGCTGTGAAACTCAAGAATCTTTGTATAATCAACTTTCTAAATCTTTTGTTTGTTTTTATCTTTGGAATAATCTATTCTGTGTTTCCATAGGGGTTGATATAATGTTTTATATCAGTGATATTGATATAATGATGCTCTGAATGCCCTCTAACCTGTCGTGCTTCTGTGACAATAGACACCAAGGCACTGTGTCAGCGTACTGCAGCTCGGCACAGAGGTTTTGTTTTTCAGACAAACAAAAGATCAACTCTTGTTCCACTCCACAAAGATTTGCTTGTTTTTCTTGGAGCCACTACAGCAGAGTTTGTACCACTGTATTGCATTTGTGCATTTAATAAATCTTACAAACAATTTCATATGCAACACATGAATTAAGTTTTTACGGTTGTGTTTCAGTTTTAAGCACATGCCTGAATATGACGTCTATGTAGAGAACACAGATGAAAGCAGGAAAAAAAAATTCTGCTAAACAAGAAACCATATTTTTTCTTTGTTTTAAGTGGTCGGAATCTGAAAAGGATTGGAAAGCACTGTTTATAAAAAAATGTTGCTCAGGTTTTAAAAAGGAAAAACTAAATTCAGCAAAAACCCTCCTTTCCTGTAAGACTAAACATCTCTTCAGTGTGACCACAACATTTCACAGGCTGCACCATGACTCAGCATGTGCAGGAGCTGCACAGTAGCGGTTTTATTAAGCTGATTCTTGTACTTTGCTAAAAGAGGTGCTTACACTGAAGTGAGGACAGTTCCATCAGCTGTTTTCAAGTCTGCGTTTGACATCTGTTCCCTCTGTGGAAATTGAGGTCATGGTCTGTAAAGGGAAGAAAGAACGTTTGTTTGCTGGTGTGTTCACATTACAAAAATATCCTGACATGTTAAAATGACACGTCCGTCCTGAGACAGAGTCAAATTCAGAAGTTTTTCATAGGTGTTTGTGGTTGCATTGTGCACATTCACATCAACCAAGTGATGCTATAATATGGCTAACTTAGTGTAAGGTAGAAGACTTTGTAAAAATGCAAATATCATTAATATTCAGGTGACTGTTAAAAATATATTTTTTATTTTTACTTAACTTATCATTGTGTAAAATATTTTATTAATCAAACAGTTTCCGGTCATCTTTTTAAAAAAATCTACAATATGTGACATGAAGAGCTACAACCAGGACCATAGGGGAAACAGTTCCCTGCTTAGCACACAAAATGAAAGTTTGTAACTGACGTACTGTAATAACAGTCTTTTTAACTTTAAAGTGATCATCTCAAAGATTTTCATTTAAATAAATGTCTGTTTAGTCACTTTCTGTCACCGAATGAGGGTACATAATGGTGATTGAGCCTATGGCCCACTGATGAAAGCCTTTGCATTTGCAGTATCACGGACTGGTGTCTGGTGCGACTTTCGCTGAAAAAATCACAAGCAGCGCCCAGTAAGTGACACGGTTGGTCTGTCAGAGAGGGTTGGCAGAGCTAAGCTGCTGCTTTTCCCGTCTCTGCAAGTGTTGCGAGTAAACAGTAATCTACTATGGCTTAACAAGAAAGAAAAGATCAATGACTACAGATACAACTTCAAAAATAAGTGAAAATCTAAAGAAAAAGAAACAAATTCGACGCTCAGATGAAGGCAAACAGTTTAAAAAGGAAAGCGACCGTCAGCGAGGAAAATCGACTGGAGGACGTCATACATGCAACACTACTGTCTGGATATCTGGGAAGTGTGCTCCCACAATTACCGTTTGTTGCCATAGGTGTTGCCAAAGAGAACGAAACCTAGATTCTCGATATTACAACTTTAAACATTATTTTAAAAGGAATATTCCCATTGAGATACAAAATCTCATTCACAAGGAAGTCCAGGCCAAGACAGAAGCAGAAAAAGTTTCTCATAAAAAACAAAGGACAGACTATGACCAGCAGGAATAACTTAAGATAATGCATTAACAGCGTTCAGCAACAAGACATGTGCATTCACTGGTCAAATTACCTTTAATCCTGTTTTTATAATCTTCCATCCTCATAAAATACTCAATTTAAGGTGACTATGTAGCTCAGACCAAGATGAGCTAGCAAAAACATTAAAAGCACTTGAAGTTGTTTTCACCAAACGTTTGGCTCACTCCTCAGATACTCCTGTATCTGCCCCTGGGTCATATCTGGTCAGATTTATCTACTTATGGGTCATCCCAGGCCACAGCACGACTTTCTCCACATTCCAGCATCTATGTAGGAGGAAGAAATAGACTGCGGCGAACCGCTGCTTGCTTTGTAAACAATATAACTTTATGTAGCTATATATTTTTCTTTTCTATTCAGGAAAGAGGAAGAACAACAACAGGCAGACAAGACTAGAAGGAAAACAATACACAAAAGGCAACAGAATATAAACATAGCGAGACAGATACACACAGAGGGATGACGTTAATATCAACTCTACACACACTATTAAAGCCACATTCATCAGCACTGTTCAAATGAAGTTTAACAAGACCCTAATTCACCCAGTGGACCTGCACTCTGACATACCTTTGTAAAGTGCGAACATGCATGTCAGTTTAACATTAATATCCTTATTTACTGCTTAAATGTTACCTTTAAATGTTTTAAAACATATGAATCAAAGTTGTTTTCTAATGAAGATTTCTTTCTGAGTGACCTTTCACACCCAGAGTAATCAGCTCACAGTTGGAGTAGCGGGAGTCTTGCATCACCCTTCTCATATTGTTGGTCTGAGGAGGGAGTTTCCCAGAGGAAAAGGGATATATCCTGAGACCGCTGCCCTCTCTGCCATTCTCCTCCATCTGGTTTCCATCAGGAGCTGCTGGGCTGGACTGTGTCAAAGTGAACTCAGTGGATGCCACATTTTGCACTACATTTGCTATTTTTAATTGTACTTATTTAATTGTCTCTATTCTTTCTCTATATATTCATTTAACTCTACAGAGAGCTACAGTGCTTAGAAGGACTATTTAATTGGGCAACACCTTTTTTTCAATGGAAATAAAAAAAAAAAGGCATATGACTTTTAAAGATGTGAAAAAAGAGGAAGAATAACAGGTGGATACAAACAGTATTGTTAATGTTTTAGCTTCAGGGAACTCTTTCCTGTCTTGAAACACTTACATTAACCTGGATAATCTTGAATTAATAACCCCAGCATCACTTTACAAGTAACCAATGATGAGATATTAAAATCCAGGGTTGGTCTTTTCATTTGCCCTCAGTCCAAATCCTTGATGCCGCCTTTTCAATGAGCTGGAAGAGTTGGATATGGTAATGACTTTTGACTGGGGCAGGAACAAGGATAGGTGCCCAACTGTGATAGGAATGAAATAAACAGAGGAGACAAAGACCAAAGAAGACAAAGTGACCCTCTGACTGAAATTAACATTTATTAGAGAAAGCTTGAAACGTGAGCACATCTGTATTTTACTGTGAGTGCTTCTTCTATCTTTGAACAACTGGATTGGATTTGTCAGGCCACAAGCATGCATCTGTAAAAAGCATGAGCATGAAGGTAAAGTTACAGAGAAGGAAAAGCATTCTGGACCATTTTCAGCAGGAGTCAGCTGTAACAGTATCAGTTGTTATTAAGCCTCCTTGGGCCTGTGTTGTTTGCTGAACACAAAGAGCTCGCTTGTTTAAATGTTTCCTTTGTCATTTCTCTTCCCTCTTTTTGCTCTACTCTCTGATAAATAACAATTCTTTTAAAACACATGGACCCTCATGTGGCAGACAAAAGTGCTTGTATCGTTTTTGACACTTTACATGATAATCTTAATTTAATTTTAAAAGGGTAATTTAAAGGCGTTTGAGGCTTTGAGCATCAGCGGTGAATACACAGGATTTGTGAGCCGCTGACGCAGTGTGCACCACGCAATACCTCGGAAATGAGCAAATTAGGTGACTGCTTGACTGCACTGTAATTACATCCACATGATTGGGCCTGTGGATTATGCTGCTTGGCTCAAGCTACACTGTTTCCCAAACTTCAGTTAGAGATGCCTTACTGACCTTCAGAGCTGCTCACAAAGAATTCTTCATTTTCATAAAACATCTCAAGTATTCCTAAACTTTCTGTACAGATAGTTGCTATTAGATTGTTGCAGTGCGCTGTAGAATAAAGATACTGGGTGTAATGGCCCTTTATTAATACAAACAGTGGTTATTATGTTCTATATGTGGTTTGGTCAGATCCAATTTGGCCAGAGCCAAAGATTTTCCTCAACATTTGTTGTGCTAATGACGCGCACTCTGCCTTTTTTCATTCTCAGGAGTGGATTATGACACTTATAGTGGTATAGAAACATGACACCTCTCTTGACAAAATCTTGTAAATTACTTACATTTTCTAGATCTCACTTAAGAACTGCCAGGACTCCAGTGAGGCACGGCCTTTACATACTCAAACAGTTGATAGGAGTGCTCTCTAGTGGATAAGGTAGGATATTACATGTGCTCAGTAATACAGTAGGAGTACTATACAGTGACTCACTCTGTTGCCCTATATGTATAATTTAGTGAATCATTTTTGTAAAGCTTAAAATAAAACCATTGTGTCAGGAGTTTGTTTAATATTAATGTAATGAATAAATAATCACTCCCCGAAAGGTGCTCAGTACAACACTGGTCTATAAAATGTATTTTTCATGCCATTCCAAGCCAATAACCCCCTGCAAGGTTACATCACCTTATAGTTTGCATAATGGAATTATTACAAATACTTTTTATACAGTCTTGAATAAACCTAATGGAAAACTCACTCAAGGATTTAGTTGCGCTGAAGTTTATTGCACCTGCGAATGTTTGTAGCCATGCTGCTTTTTAATGGCAGCAAAGTTCAGCTGCTTTGAGGTTATTTAAATTATAACAAAGAGCAGAGACAACTTGTCCTGATCAAAGACCACACTGGCTGCCTCAGTTTGAGTACAGTTTATTTAAAAAAAAATCTTTGGCACACTCAGTATGCAAAATGATATTTGAGCAAAGTGTGGTTGGCACTGTCGAGATTAATACTTTAAATTTATCTTTTATGTTGCAACTCCCTGAAATTTACAAAATGGGACATTATCAACTCCAAACTGTTTTTATTTCTTTATTGTGATTCACAGAGCTTAGAAAAATCTAAGCACAAAAACATCAAACACATCATACAATCTTTGTTGAACCACTAAAGTAGTGAAACAAGTGGTCAAATAATGAGTGCACAGAACAGTCAAGCCAACCGTAACAAGAAACTTAACCTGCAAAGCATCTTGCTGTCCACAGTGAAACTTGTAGTACAAATATAGAGATGTAAAATAAATAGCAATAATCCAATGGAATGTATTTTTCTGAGGAATTTTCCAGCATTCTGTGTCTGACAAATGATATGACGTTCAGGTGTCCAGCACTAGTAAAAATAAACTCTACCATCGATCAACTCTACCCTCCATGTCTCCATTTCACTGCTCATTTAATGAGTTTCTTCTTCCTGTTTCATTTTCTACATGATTGTGGTTTTTTTGTTTAACGGTGAAGAAGCCATCGTTCAAAGACGCAGACCACCTCATCAGCAGTTGAAAATGGAGTTGGTTCTCATGATGCGCATGACCTTTCTTGAGGAGTAACTGTACTCGTACTGCACATGTTCATGGAAGAAATATAAGAATCCTGAAAGACAACAGAGAGGGACGACAGTTAGGGAAAATATGGTGGGAGTGCTGGGGGAAAATGTCCTTCTTTTGTATGCTATTACTTTTCTGAAAATGTGCAATAGAAGTTGATAATACCATAGTAATGAGCAACAGCGTCGACCTCATCATCCATCCCTGGAAAATCTTCCTCAATGGATCGTGGGTAGCCACTGTCCATGGTGCCTGTTGCTTCATCGTAGCTATGGGTAACAAATAAAAACAGTGTTGATGAAATACAGAAATAAATGTAGCAAGACTGGATCAGTCAGTTCTCAAAAAATAATTTGTTCTGTGCAGAATTTAAGACATGATGCACAGTATTACTCATCACCACACACCTCCAATAGTCCTCCTCAGTGAACAGTAGAGTTTTTCCAGTGTCTTTAATGTTCACGGCTGCGTCTATCTTCCTTATTTTCTTAGGAAGTCCAAGTTTGTGTATGTACTTTGGGTAACCCTCTACAAGGTTATATCCATTCAAAGCCCACATCCGGATCCCTGTGGAAACACAGAGCAGAGTGTTGGTCGATATGTAATGGATCTAGTATTTTAGAAATAATCAAAAAATATAATTTCAATATAAGTATTCATAACGCACCACTAAATATGATGACAACATCCTTCTCTGAGTTCTCGTATGCTGCGTCTATCTTGTTGGGGATGGAGGGCCACGTGGACTTGATCAGAATCTGCTCAGGCTCTGGCATCTGAGGATGGAGACGCCAGTAGAATCTGCAACATAGCACAATACTTTTAACAGAATATAGCAGATTAAAATTATCTATAAAATGCAAATCTTAAAACTCAACTCTTCCTCAAACACTCTGTAGTTGCGAGGTTTAGCCCGCTAAGTTGGATAATGGATTACCATCTTTTTAAGTAGCATCATGGTTCTACTGTACCTGTCTTTGAAGATGATGGTTTCCCCTCTGAGCTCTGTTACAGCATCAAAAGATAGCATGGGGTCACACTTGTTTGGTGCATCTGGCTTTGGCTTCACTTTCCTGTGGTTCGGGTTTGGGCCTGTTGAAGATCTGGAATTAATACACTGCTCACATAATATTTCCATGAAAACATAATACCAGTCTCACATGATTAAAACCATAGCCTCAAGTACAATTTGACTTTTGCATTTAAGTGGTTGAGTTTATAATTAGTTTGAGATGTTTTCCTACCATAGAGAGCCTGAATGCCTTCAATGTCATCCTCAGCCAGTGGGTAGCCTGTAGCGTAGGAGTAGACAGGATACATCAGGGCCCCCGCGTCTGAGGAATGGGACATGCCGAGGGCGTGGCCCAACTCATGGGCCGCTACTATATACAAGTTGTAAGCTGTAGAGTAAAGAAACTCAATCAAAATATTGTTCAAACAGGCCTTACGTGTGTATAAGTGTCAGTGATAAAGATTTTGTGACATTTATGCACATCTCTTACCTGATGAATCTTTGCTCCAGTGTTCATCCTCATCAAAGTGAGTATCTCCTCCGATGCCTTGGCCGGGTGGGTACGCATGAGCGAGCAGCCCATCAGGCCCATCAAAAGGGTTATAGTCTCCATGCTCTAATGAATGAAGATAAAGTTAATCTTTTAAATGTGTTGAGCAGAATAGGCACGATTATAACATTGATTCTTTAGAGGCCAAAAAGCTGCAGTGTAGAAAATCCAACATCAGGAATTTTTTAGTTTTCATTGAAAAAATACATTTACATCATACATTTTTGTACCTTTTGAGCCAAAACTGATCATGATGTCAGCGTTGCCAGTGTGCAGCTTCTTAAAGGTCAGTGGGGTGACATCAGCCCAAACGTTCAGCGCATTGCGGATGGCTTTGTCTACATCAGGCTTCTTCAGATCAGGTGTGTAATTTAATATCCTGAAACATTGGAAGGATAGAAGAGTTTATTACTATTAAATAAACATTCATTCATGTTACGTTATATTCACAGTATCATGTTTATGCGTACCTAAAGGTGACATTGTTATTTTGCCATTTAAGATGTCTTGGGAAGTGGTTGTACTCCCCAATGTCTGGCACGCCACATCTGGCCTGCTTCATCAGCTCCACAGTGTTGTCATCCAGATTCCCCGTCACCTTCAGAGGGAGAAGAGGTGGAAAGAAAGTATGTTACTCCACCTTTTCTGAACAGCTCAAAGAAGTACATTCCCAGAGACTCTACATGTAGACTGTAGCAGTCAGGGATCAAACCGACAACCTTCTGATTGGGAGACAACCGACTCTACCTCTGAACAACAACACTTGTAGAAAGGAGACAATAGCCAAAAGGAAACTATCCAAACTGAGCTATCAAATTCAACAATCTAAAAAAACACGTGCTCCGTCACACTACCAGTAGGTTTAATTACTGCTTTCCAGAGTTGGTCACCTTGAGTTTGAAGAATCTCTGCATCTCCTCAATCTTTGTCTTAAAGGCTCCTGATGGACTCCGTCTACCTTGGAAACCAACTGGAAGGCCATAGAAGCGGCGCAGGTACTTCTGTTTATTGAAAGAGAACAAAATCTGAACGACATTCATGAAGTTATGAAACAACATGTGTGGATTAGTCCATTCTATGTCTGTGAGTCTTTTTCCATTTAATATGACAAAAAAAAAAAGCCACTTCAAACATTACATTTCAGAATAAGAGACCTGAGATCTTACCTCTGCTAAAAGCTTGTTGTCTTTGTCCCTGGACGAGAGAGGCAGAGCACAGGAGTGAGGGACCAGCGCCAGCAGCAGCAGCAAAGCTATCATTGTTGTTGTCTCCGTTCAAACCACTCATTGGGGTCAAGAAGCTCTGCTTGGTATTTATAGAGTTTTAGGTCCACTTTTTTTCAAAGGATCCTAGTGATTCATGTAAAAGCACCTAGCCACTTCCTCCTCTGTCTGTTAAGAATGTGCTTGTATCTGTAAAACTAGTAAGTGTGGTTTGAGTGTACTCCTTTGAACCCATCTAAAGTGCTTTGGGAAAGCATTTTACAAATAACCATGACTTAAGGGGTTTATTGGAATTTTCTATAATAAAAACATATTATATAAAAGAAAAGTAACGCTGCTGTCCATTGTTGTTGAGATTAAATGAGAGAGATAAAAAGGAATCGAAGCGGATTAACAAAGTCACATCATTAGTTGTTATCTATACATCTCCTTAATGTTTTTATTATTTTTGTTATTATAATTGTTATAATTAGGCTGTATACGAAATAAGAAAAGAAAAAAAAAATCCCTCTTAGAAGTAGGGAAATGTGGTACGTCTTTCATGCTTCTGCTGGTCTCATGATAGTCATTCAGTGTCTTGTTTTAGGATAAGTGACTAACAATAAAGAAAGAGATGAGGAAAACATGCAATTTAAGTGTAAAACATGTGATTTAAATGTCACCTTGCAACACATCTGTTTGTTTTAAATGTCATACTGACAAACAATTAGTTGGTTTGATGTTAACAGATGTTCTGCGCGTGTTCTGTCTGCTAATTGGTTGCTTCCTGATTTAGGTATTTCCCAAAGTTGAGTCAGAGTCAGCAGAGTTACACAAAACATGAATTACAAAATATTACGCGAAAATAATACAAGTGTTCTCAATGATGAGGAAACTGTAATTTGCAGGAGGTTTGATCACAGTACAGAAACCCTGATGACCAGCATGCTTCATTCTGGATAATCAAACAGCACACAGTTTACATACATGGAACCACAAAGACAGCAAAACACAAGAGAGAAGAGCTGGACCCTGTTATATCATAAATAGAACACTTACAGTGTTCCGTTTGCTTCTGATTGAAATATCTCAACAACTATCAGATAGATTGTCATGGAATTTGATAAAGACATGTATGGTACCCAGAAGATGAATCCAACTGCTTTTGTTGATCCCCTGTTTTTACCTCTAGCCTACCAACCACATGAAGTAGACACTTCAGCTTAATGAAATATCAAAATTATTGGATGTCGCTCTGAAATTACACGTCTGGTTAGCCTTTATTTACGATTTCTGTCTCCACTATATTTCTTAACCGATAACATTAAGGTATCATACAGTTGTTACATTTGTATGAGTTTTTTATAAAAAAAATTCCATTCCATTCTTAATTCTTTGAGAGCTCAAAAAAAAGATGTATTTCCAAAAGTCACTGAAAAAGTACCAACCAAAGAAAATCAGTTGCTTTCAGCTTGTTGAAATAAAGCCCGATAAATTGGTTTGAACTGAAGTCCCTCCTCTGACAGGCAAATAGCCTATTATAGTTGTTGTCATTGAACCTGGTGCAGCCAATGAGATTTCAGGAGGGGCCCATGCCACCCCAGAGCCACCCCTGGAAATGCCCCTGTGCCCAGATGATCAGGATTAATCATCTGGGCATGATAGATGAATCACTTGCTAAACATCAGCTTGTTAGTATTGCCACATGAGTATGTTGGCATGCCGACGTTCAAAGTCAAAGTACTGCTTTGGCTAAAGCCTCACCGAGCTGCTAATGTGACTGGAGACAGACTGGTTACGCTAGGATAAAAGGCTCATATAAAGGTGAGAGGAAATAGATTGGGGGGCTGCATCTGGACTGATTTTTACAATTAGATTATTACCCGAAACTTAAAAAAGTTATAGGTTTATGTTAATTTGATAGTAAGGTTTTGGCAAGTTTAAGTCTCTATTCTGTTTGACATTGCAGCGATGATCTAAATTATATAGGAGCAATAGAAAATTACAATGCCAAAGAAAACCCTGGACTCCCTGGAGTCAGGAAAAGACATACTGCCTATTACTGCTAAACTACCTCAGTCGAAGCAACTGAGGTGAGTTAATTGAACATTTTGAAACTTTAGACACTTTATATTAAATCATTCACATACTGCCATTATTTGCATTGTGATAAATTCATATCAAAGCACTAAACTGCTAAAATTAGCATTCAAAAAATTCCATCCAACTTTAATTGCCACAATGAGAACAATTAGGAGATGTCACAGTTCCAGCCATTATAACATACGTCTGAAGAGTGATAAGCAAAAAGTGCAAAAACTGAAGAGTAATTAAAAAAAGTCATGTTCATCTGCGTCCCATTAGAGCCATCATGTGTGATGTGCAACAAACATTGTGGCAAAAAACACTTCAGCTCCAAATATTTTTGGAGTAACGTCATTGTTTAGACGGTGGTTAAAAGAGCACCCCTGACTCATGCCAGGGGAAGTTAGCAACTAAGGGGATTTTTACTGTTATTTTAAAGTGTCACAGACAAACAGACACACACCACCTGGAAACATACACACTGATCTGTATTGTGACCTAAAGGCTGCCTTTAAATACATTTCCTGAACTGACTTCTGAAAAGTCCAGCTGTATGACCTATGTTGCAAGGGCGAGGGTGGGATGTTGGATGAAAAATTCAAAAACAAATATTGCCTGATGGCGTAGTCACAGGAAAACTCATGTTGTCCTCAGGCTCAGATTGTAAGGGTCAGCTTTATGTTACACAACATTTATAAACCTCCACTTTGTAAGGATAATCTAATAAATCTTAGTTTGAACCAACCGGTGTTTGTTGCAAGAGGCAGCTTGTAACCTTTTTGCATTTCCCTGTACTGCATTTTCAGATCAGTTTGAGGATTTGATACTTAACACTTTAACTTTAACTCTACTTTTACTGTGACTGTTTGAATTTTCTTGAGGACTTAAAGAACAAAATATGAACTCTTAAATTAAATATACAAGGTGCCCCTCTCTGTCACTGATAGGTCTCTTTCAATCAGGACAGACAAGTATACAGATTGTTTATTAAAACAGTTGACATGGTAATGGGACTTGACAGAAGGTCTTTGGCACTCTGACTCTATGGGGAGATTTCGCAATCAAAGGAGCGGCAGCAGGATAAATCCCCCATGGAGTCCTGACACTAGCGGTGGTGGCTGATGAAGACTGGATGGCTGATGTTTCTGCGACGACAGTGCAGTGATGGGGAGGTGAAGGGGTGCACGTAACGTCAGCATAAAGGCAGACAAAGAATCATATTTAAAAAGAGAGCAGGAAAATGATGATAGATGAGACCCAGCCTCAGACAATAGCTGTGTCTCAATTCGGGGGCTGCATCCTTTGCTGAGTCATTCGTAGCCTATAAAGGCCTCTAAGGCCGATCTGAAATGAGACGGTCTGGTCTACGGAGGAGTTTGCATCCCGCCCTTATCCTTGCGTCACCAAATGCGGCTCCTGATGCCTAACAACAGGTAGCTAGTAGGCTAACTAGCAATCATAACTTACCTCACGTATCTGAACCCATTATTTTAAAGATAATTTGTTTCAAGGCCCTTAGTATTTTTAACATTTGTATTGCTTGGTATTAGATTGAGTTGAAACCAAAAACTTTTACATTTAAAGTGTATTCCTCGGCTGGTAAAGAGTCTCCCATCTCGTTTTAATTGGTGCGCAATGAATCTTGGGATAAAGAAGGACGCATTTGTCAGCCACATCTGAAGGAGCCTTCGAAATGAGACAGCCTTCGACGCGCCGCTGAGACACAATCAGCCTTCAAATATGACCTTCGAAGGATGCAGATCTTCTGATTGGGACACAGCTAACAACAGCAGGGAATATATATGTGAGTATGCGTGAGAGGGATGAATGAGAAATGATCTACGACCGTGAATGCAAATATGAACTCATGCTTGAGCTTCATTTAATCTTTATATTCAGATTATATTTAAAGACAGACATTTAAGAGACTAAATAAAATATAATGAAAAAAATTTAAGTTGATATGTGTAGACGTGTATGTGTGAATGTTGGTGTGTAAGTTCTTCATACCACCAATATATGTTGATTATTAGCTGGTACTCCATTAAAAATTGCCAACAAATAAACATGAAAGATAGAAAAGATAGAGTTGCTACTTGAAATACAAAGTCTTTTCCACAATCTCACATCTGGTCCCTCATCATCCTGCAGAATCTGTTGCTGACAAAGCAGGGAAGAGGTTGAAGCCAATTTGCCTCATGCCATTCAAAGGCTTTAGTTGCATGACTATGTTTCTTGGTGGTTTGTTGCCTTAATGCCTTTCGAGACCCTGTTGCCAATGATAAAGTACATTCAAACGGTAAATTTGATCCTTGAACGTTTGCACGTTGCACAGTTTTGCTAGGGCTGCACAGGAATGAGGTGTGATAAAATCAACCACTTCCCAGCTGTGTCAGTTTTGTGTTTAGTGTATTCCATGTTCTTGACATTATTTAGTTTACTTTTGTTCTGCATTTCATTTGTATTTCATGGTTTAGGCTTTTCCTGTTTTACTTTGACACCTTGTCTCTTGTGATATCCACTTCCTGCCTTTGTTTCCCGCTTGTTTGAGTATGTGCCCTGCCCTTAATGTTTTCACCTGCCCCTTGATTGTCTCACCTGTGTCTGATTAGCCTCACCTCCTAACTTTGTTAAGTCTCTGTGCTCCCCTGTCGCATTGTCAGTTCGTCATTGTCTTTTGTCCTGAATGTTTCTCAATGTTACCAGTGTCCTTGCTTCTCATGGCTCCTAGTGTTTTTTGACAAGCTGTTCTTTTCCTGTGAATTATTTGTTACCTGCTTTGTTGGACCGTTTTTGGCAGTTGGATTTTGTTTGCCTGTACCCTTTGGACATTTAGCCTTTGTTAGTTGCATTTTAGTTTTTTTTTTTGTTTAATAAATACCATTGTCTGCACCTGGGTCCTTTACCTTTTTATTTTACCACAACCATGACAATAAATATTCTTGTGTTGAGACCAAGTCCTTGCGAATCATGAACTGGAAGCTGTTGCTTCATTCAGTGAGTTTTGTGATTGGTCATTATTGAGACAGAGCTTCTGTGTTTATTACAGAATTACATCTGTGTTTATCTTGATTGTGATGAGCAATTTTAATTATTTTCTAACATGTTAGCCATCAACTTCGAATGTGAACTTGGAGACTAATTACAACTTTAACAAGCTTTATTTTTCCTCCTGCTTTTGCACAATAGTTGCATATGAACATATTTTCTGAGCAAGACATCCAGCAGAGACCAAGCTATGTCAATACTAAGTTGCTGTGCTATTTTGCTGTTAGGGAAAGGTCTGTGGTGAGGCAGAAAAAGCATAAACCTTTTAACCATAATGCCCAGGTTGACAAAGTGTATCAATACACTTTTAACAGTCTGAGGAAAAAATAATCCCACTACAGAGTTTAACTCTAATGTCATAGCTCGCAAAAGTATGGATCCCTTATTGTAAATGTCATGGAAGTGACCATGGCCGGGGAGCCACAATATGGGCCTTTGGTAAAGAGAGGATTAAGATTAAACAGCTGCCGATGATACGGTACATTGAAACAGTAATTAAATCCATAACCATTTGCAAGTCTATAAACAAAATACCAAAAAGGGCTTAAATCAAAATGCTGAGCAACTGCAGTTGGTGAGCAAACACTGCATTTCAAACCACAGTGACTGCTGTGGCGTAAGGTCAGGCCCACTCAGCAAAATGTAGAATCAACACATGCTGAAGAGAAGCCACAGGGGGGCAGCAGAGACACTGGCAGGAGTGTGACCTCTGGCTCCTCTGGTCCACTGCATCATGTCTTCAATAATGCCCCAGTGTTACCACTCCCTCCAAGCACAAACATCACAATCTAGTGTCTGCTGTATTTGTTTTCCTAAAAAATGAGTATCAAAAATATCTTAGGATGGCTTTAAAATGACTTGCTATCTATTATTACCGCTTTCTTTTGGAGCGTATGGTGGTAAGCACCTTAAATGGTTTGCTTAAACAGAACATGAGTTGGCTGTGCCACAGATGGTGCAATAAGGTATATGTGTACACAAACCAATATTCGATCACTTTCTGGCATGTGTGTTTAATGTACTTCTGTGAAGAGCACTGCCTCAACCAGAACTGTTTTTAAAGATTCATGGTCAGAAGTTTTTTTTCAGACAAAATGAGAAAGTCTACAGAATTGCAGAGTAAGTATTAGTTTTACCCATTTGTCTTATATTGGACATTTAATGGCAGAGTAGGAAGTTTGTGCGTGGTGCTCTCTGTCTGCAATTTTCTTGATGCTACCACTAGGGGAAGCCAAAGATTCTCAGATGTACGTCGCTGTGGACAAAAGGGTCTGCTAAATGAAATTGTAACATTGTGACACTGTAACAAAGACTTATGTTTTGAAAATTAAAATCATGCTGTTTGTTTCAGTTTTGTTAATAAATTTGTTGTCAGAGTTTCTGTGTCACATTGGGGATGTGCCATATCAGAACAAAACCGCGTTTTGTAGTTTGCAACATACATACTAGAGTGATTAAATGACAGCAATTGGAATGCAGTCAGAGCGAGCTGTGATTCTGCAGGGGAAACATGACACAGCATGAAAGAATAATTTTTAGGTTTGATGGGAGTTGGGAGGGGGCTGCACAGTGGTGCAGTAGTTAGCGCTGTCGCCTCACAGCGAGAAGGTTCCTGGTTTGAACCCTGGTTTGGACATACAGTCCAAAGACATGCTCGTTAGGATAATTGGTGAGTCTGAATTGCCCGTAGGTGTGACTGTGAGTGTGAAAGGTTGTCTGTCTCTATGTGTCAGCCCTGTGATTGACTGGTGATCAGTCCAGGGTGTACCCCGCCTCTCGCCCAATGACGCGAGAAAAACTCCAGCCCCTCGCAACCAGGATAAGTGGTATGGATATTGGAAGTTGGGAGGACTTTCCTAAGTGAATGAAAATGAACAGTGAGGGTAGTTTCAGTGTTATTACTTTTTTGCATTCATTGAGCTTTTCTTTATTAATCATCTCAGCTTTTAAGCTTTGTATTGTAATACTGATTCAGACCCCTTTCAGTCCATTTCACACTTGATGTTTAGTGTCGTAGTATTAGAACCTACTTTAATATCATCATTACAGACAAAAAAAAAAGATTTCAAAGACAAATACGGCTTATCTCCTCTTCTTTTTCTCTGGCAACTCGTCAGTGTGAAAGAGTATGTTTGGGGCAAACAGAGTTGTTCCTACTGGTTTAATTACCACAGCGGTCTCTCCCAGCTTGTAACCGTGCAGCTCCAAACTACACAATCACTCATCACTCCTGCTTAAAATGACTTCATTACTTCGTCTGTACCCAGACCATAAAACCCGAGCGACACAGCTCTTCAAGTCTGTCTACAAAAAAGTGAAGCACACTCTGGAAAACTTAGCTCACACTGCCCTGCAGAGGAATGCTGTTGGTCCCATAAAGCCCCACAATGACCAATCAACCGTAATTGTAGCCTTAATATACCTCGGCACCACCCTTGCCAATCTATGTGGCCTGGCTGGCGGCCATATTCGTTTTGGAAGGCCTTAAATCTACCCCTGCAATTTCAGCGAACTCTCTCATTGAAAAGCATTACATGCATACTGCTAAAATGGGACAAGAATGGTCTTTGATGGTGTTATTTCAAGAGTCCTTGCAGAATGCGTGGGACTGAGCATTGCCACCCAGCTCATTGTGTCGCATCTGTCTAGAGGGACATTTGTTGAGGTTTCACCACAGGATCTTACTCAACATCAGATGTCTTAGATGGCAGATTTATGAACATGTTTATGGCAAACAGTTTTAGTTATGAGCACATCTTCAGAACATTTTTCAATGCTTGCGTTGCTTCATGTTACAGTTTCACCACCTCGTTGGGATTGTTTATGAGTCTGCAAAATGCACTCAAAAAGGTAATTTTGTGCCGCTTTCTTACTTACACCACTTTTAATATTACGGTAACAATTAATTTCAGTCCTAAATTTGCATTCAATTTTGAAAACCATGTTGTAATTCAAACCAGTCACTGAATATATTTTCAATTCAAATCGTCATTGGAGCAAACATGTCATGTGACAAAAAAAAAAAAAAGTTCAAATGTCATTTCTTTCTTTCCTCTTTTTGCTGTTCTTGGCTCTCTGCAAACCCCTCCCTAATTCCATAGTACTGTCTGAGGCTTCCTTTGGATTTGCAAGTGCTATGAGTCACAATAACCATTTAAAAGGCTATCTCATTAACCTGAACTTCCATCTCTACGTGTTTACACTAGGTCACTGCAGTTCATGTAGTGTTAAGTCTGTGAAATCAAGTCATGTTGCTCTCCTGCTGTGCCTTGGTCTTGCTTATGCCCGGTCTGTGTTTATCAGCACCCACAGTTACGCCGGAGGTAGAGAGCTCTCCTTCTACAGAACCACAGGTTGACTTGAAGCTGGCCACTGTAAGTGCAATAGTTGCATGAGCTGTATTATAAATGTTTGAGATTTGACTGCATGGGACTTTTATAGAAAAGCATGCCAATTTAAATGTATTTTTGTTGAGATGTTCAAATGTGCAAGAATCCTTTCTTAAGTGTGTCAGATTTTGAAGGTTTTTAAAAAAAAATATTTTGTGTTTGTGTGGGTGGGGGGGGTAGAGGTAGGTAACTGCCCTAAATTTTTTTGCAGCCGTTTATTGCATGCTTTTGAAAATTTCATTTTATTTAACTTTTCTTGTATTCTTTGGAAGGAATTGTTTGGAAAGACAACCTGCATGTAAAATATCAATGTCACTTTGAATGTCTATATTCACTTTATTGTAATAAAGGTTTTACATTTTAGGCTCTATGTTTAATTGCAGTTGATGCTGTCAGTCTGATCATTTAAGGGTGAATAACTGTATGTTTGAGTAGAAGTTCTGAATAAATACAAAGTGCAGTTTGACATATGTTACAAAATCAGTTCAACTGTTCTCATAGGAATACCTTCAGCAGTACTACAACCTAAAAAAAGAGCCTATGGGGCGCATGAAGCGGAGCGGGGCCTCCTTCACCTCTAAGGTGAAAGAAATGCAGATATTCTTTGGCCTCAATACGTCGGGTGCTCTGGACTCTGACACCCTGGAGCTGATGAGGAGCCCTCGATGTGGCGTTCCAGATGTGGAGGAGTACAGCCACATCCAGGGGACACGATGGAACAAGAATGTCATCACCTACAGGTATCTATGTGGTCTTTAATTATGTTTCATGATCAAGATGCTATCACTCTTTTTAAGGTTTATAATGATGGAAAATTAAAATCTGTATATGAAATATAAACGCATGCCTGACCCAGACTGAACTTGCAAAAAAAAAAAAAGAACATTCATTGTAAAATGTAAACCCCGCCAGCACATGAGGAACATTTTCAGGCAGCAGGCAATAAAACTTTTGGCAGGAATCATGAATAGCAACTGTCACAAATCATCATGGTGACAGATTTTTGGGTTTGGGACTCGAGCCTTTGACGGTTTTTGTGGGCTTGTGAAAGTGCCAAGTTCACCATACATGCTTGAACTTATGTAACACTGTCTGAAACATTGTTCTGTTTCTGTGTGAGAGGATTAGATGCAGAGCAAATGTATAATTAGAGGGAAACAAAGAAAGACAGCAATTCTCAATGTTTCTCAAACATACAAATCGTCTGTGTTTTGTCAGCTACGTGCTTTGGGTAGCTACTGTTATAGCAACTGCTATCAATTAAATCAGATTTATGAGTCTGGGTTTTTATGTAACACGACAACATGACATTTGCTCTTCGTTGCTGCAGCATTGGCACATACACCAGAGATATGCCTCGCAACACTGTGGACTCTCTGGTTGACTCAGCTTTCAGCGTTTGGGCCAGAGCCAGCAGTCTGACTTTTGTCAGGTCGCACACCCACAGCGCTGACATCATGGTGGAGTTTGTGACCTACGGTGAGTTTGAACAGGGGCACACAATATTTGGAAGTGCACTGAATCTTCGAATTTCATTGCTCAGTTCTGTCAAGCTCATAGACAGGAAAAGTGAGTTCAGTGATATATAATGTAAAACACCATGCCACGGATAAACACACGAGGAGCTTCAGTAGTAATTTAACTGCTAACCAAAGCAGCGTCATTATGCACTGGCTGCGTGACTCGACATACTCATTTAGATGAGGTCAACAGACGCCTTAACTTTTATTTTGGCATGGTTTTCTTTGTGCTTTCTTTTTCATGTTTGGCCTGGATTACATTATGAAGAACATGGTGACTTGTATCCATTTGATGGACCCAGAGGCACACTGGCTCACGCTTTCGGTCCAGGGTTGGGCGTTGGAGGGGACGCGCACTTTGATGATGCTGAGCACTGGACAGCTGGAGAAACAGGTATGGAACAGAATCACACTAGCTCTCCACTATGATACTGAAGGAAATGAATAGCTAAGTGTAAAAGACATACCTTTTTTTCTTGCAGGGTTTAATCTGTTTGTTGTAGCTGCACATGAATTTGGCCATGCTTTGGGCCTGAAACACTCCAGTAACCCAGAGTCACTGATGTATCCGAACTACAAATCCTCCCATCCAGCCTTGTTATCAAGTGAAGATGTGGCAAATATCAACGCACTTTACAGTAAACTATTTCTATCTTTTTGATTAATTTACTTAACTATCCATGGAGCATAGTTACATGCTTTACTCCTGAGTGTTTTATTGAGAGGTATCTGATGCTTAACTGTGTGCTGATGTGTCAGGTCCAGTCAGAGATCATGCAAATTACTTGTTGAGGTACGGCTGGAGCTCTCAGAACAGCCCCCGGCTGATGCAGAACAAATGTGACCCAGACCTGACCTTTGATGCAGTGTCCACTCTAGGAGACGCCACATTTTTTTTCAAAGGAAGGTAGGTTGATGATCTTTTATTTTCTTTGTAACTTTTCCTCTTGGGAAAAATAAAAACATACTCCCATATTTCACTCAAAACTCGTATAGCCTCCCTAAAGATCTTGATAATGATATCAGTTGTATCTTCATATCATTGGTGACTCATGATGAGCTAACATATAATTGTTTCCCACAAGCTATCTCTGGATAAAACATAATGAGCAATATGACATCAAAGAGGGGCCCATAACCAACTTCATGCCCAAGATTGAAACCAGCATCGATGCTGCGTTCTGGGTTCCTCGCAGATCCACAGCTTACCTCATTCATGGTAACTGCCTTTTATACTTTAGTGTAGCAAGTAAATCTCTACACATGATTCTTAATTTCACTGCATCCCTACATTTGAATCAATCAATCATTAAAGAAGTTGACATAAAACACTCTGTGTTTTTATTTGATTGTACAGAATCCATGTTCTGGACAGTGAAGGGCTCTCTTGTGAAGGGAAAACCTCGAGCGCTCAGCCACTTTGGATTTCCAGCCTGGGTTCAGGATGTCGATGCAGCCGTGCATGTAGTGAAAACAGGACGCACGCTCTTCTTTATGCATGATATTTACTGGAGGTAAGGCAACAACTGGACAACTCAAATTCAGTAACTAACAGTTACAGTTATTATACATCAGTTATTGCAATCAATCAGTCTTTTATAGATTGGTGATTCAAACGTCTTCTTAGCTAATTTCAGTTGTTTGAATGTATTTAGAAATAACTTTAGGTCATGCAATGCAGGAATGAGAATGCTAATGGACAACACCCGGGGAGTTTAATTCTTTAATTCTTTCTTCATTCTTTAGCAAGTGAATAAACCTTAATTTATGTGTGCACATTCAGGATCAATTCGCCCCTGGAAAAAAGCCATGTCAGTCAAAGCTGGTATTCTCTGTAATCGATAATAGCACTAATATTTTAAATTGGCACCATAGTTGTGGAGAAAGTTCCACAAACAGCTTGTGGTTTTGCCCATTTTACATTCCTACAACACCCAGTGTGCACTGCGCCCCTCCCTCTAAAAGGGAGTGAAATGGTACCGTTTTCGCTGCACACAATAGCTCAGAGCGGTACAGAATCCAAAATACATAGAGCATACCAAGGGAATGGCTAAAAAATCTTCGGGTCTGCAGTCTACATTTCAAACCTGACGATTTTGAATGAGATTACATTGGAAGTGTAGTTTAGCAAGCTCCCTGGCCTCCGCCAGATCATGTGGCACAGAGCCATAATGACATTAGCTCCCCATAATAGCATGATAGGACTGAGGTTAAAAATCGTGAACTGGCCCTTTAAGGTTGATTAGATACAATTATACCACACTATTTTTAGCCTTAATTAACTACTTCATTTGTGTAATATTGAATGAAAGTTTACAGAACAAAGGCAAGTCACAAACCACAGGTCCATTAGGACATTAAAGGAGTTGACTCAGATCTTACTGAAAGATTTTGTGTGCTTTGGACCTCACAGAGAGAGCAAAGTGCTCATTTTTGACTCTTGAGGTTTGATGACGTGATCGTACAAGTAGAAACCGTGAACAACTGTTTTGTCTCAGCTTTGAAAGAGGAACACGATCGTGAGTCATGACTTTTAACAAATGTCGTTCCAATTGTGCTTTTTTTTTTTCAGCTACAATGAGAACCGAAGGGTCATGGATTTTAATTACCCGAAGTACATCAGCGAGGACTTTCCCGGAGTCAACACAACGATAAATGCAGCTGTTCATAAAGAGGGTGAGCCAGGGAAATGATTATGACCCACATTACTGTGTGTTTGCAATGCATGTCAGTTTAAACCTTACTCAAATCAACAACAAACTATATTATATACATATCATAAGTTCTGATGAAATTGCAAAAATTGTGTCTACGTTAAGCAGGTAGTGTATTTCAGTCTGCAACCTGAGGGGCTACCTGCATTGTTATAGCACAGGATTCTAATTTACATGCAACATAAGCTGAGAGGAGCAACGTTTCTGCAGAGCATGTAGTTCCCCTCTATGATTTGAACTTTATAATTTAAGAAGTTAACAACTTGAAACCCTTCATGTGATAAAGTGTCATTTCAGCTGTGAGCACAAGTGGATATTTTAGTTCAGAAAGATGCTAATCATCATCATTATAATCATCATCATCAACAACAACAACAAAAAAGCAGAACGCATTCCAAAAAATGTTTTTCTCTCGTCTCAGGTTTTCTCTACTTCTTTGTCGGACCAGAAGTCATCAAATACAACTACACCCAGAAACATGTTGTCGGAGTTGAAGAAGCAAATTCGTGGCTCGGGTGCTTAAATACAGTCAATCCATGAATATGCAGTGAGGGAATTACCTGGAAACCTTGATTACATACAAAACAAGAAAACAACACTGTGCTTCTTCTATTTTGATTGAAGTTTTATTTATCAGTTGTAATATTTTGTCAAATAAAATATTTCGATTTTACCATGGCATGTGTGAGTTTTATGTTGCCAACATTAAAATGCTGTGAGTATCTGCTGATTAGCTTTAAGAGTTCCTGCATACCTCTGTGATACAGATATGATGGCAGATGAGGGTGAATAACATTTGCAGCAGGTTTCAACTTGACAGTACAATCCACAGAATCAACAAACAACCCTCCAGGCTTCTGGTTTCCATACTACAAAACACACTGTACACATATATATCTAAACATTACAGGCTGAAACCACAGACATAGTATGTAGACATTTCCTTGGGAGGTTTTAACCACAAAACCTCCAGAAAATTGGGGCAGGTAGACCCAGCTGTAACTACCACGATTGTATGCTTTTGGGCCATGTGATCACACAACAACCACCAGAATACCCCCATATAAAAAATGTGAAGCTTGGTGGAAATGAGCATTTAGAACATGGAGTTGTTCTGGCTGTGGATACCTGGTTTGGGCTCTCTGATGCTGGCGGATATCTTGACTCTACCCATCGATCAGGCTCATTGGCCGACGCCTGAGGATGTGGAGCTGGCTGAGGTTTGTGGTTGGACGACTTCCCTGTAGTTTGAAATGAAATAAAATGACTTAGCTGTGAATTACTTTTGTTGTACCAAATGTACAGATTAAAATAGGCTTCTTTTTGGAACTCTACAGATTTTGAAACTAATTTGTTAATTCAAAGAGAAGTTATTGGCTTGCAGGGAACGTAACTGATTTCATCAATATCAACAAAGTTCTTCTCTGCTAATTCAAATAAGATTATGCAAAGATTTATTCTTTTATTTATCTCAACGTTGGGCTGAGAGAAAAAATGTTATTTATCACTCTGGTTCCAATTTGCAGCTCCTATTGCTGACACTTCTTAATCATCTAATCCTTATAGAACGTATCTATTCCTTATCAGATTTTTGTCACTGATGCATTTAATGTAAGTGTTATCAAACAGGGTTAATCCTAAATAATACCTCAAAATTGGATTTGTTAATAAAGTCCCCTTGCAAGTCCTGTGCATCAGAAATACGTCCGATACTGCTATTTTCCAAGAGAAAACAGATTCCGTTTTTTCAGACCTCATGATAAAAATGTAGACATAAACCACCAGACTCCTTTCAACAACAGAGCTATCTGAGCAGGTTTTACAACCTGAACCCCAGAGGCAGAGTGACGGGAAGGCAGATCAGGTCCACGTCAGCCATGGAGGAGAAGATCAGAGAGATGCAAACCTTCTTTGGTCTGAGAGAGACGGGTCGTCCGGACCCTGACACCCTGGCTGTGATGAGGGGGGCGAGGTGTGGCGTTTCAGATGTAGAAAACTTCAGCTTTTACCCCAGAAGGCCTACATGGAAGAGCAACACCATCACATACATGTGAGATGCTTTTTTCAGTTTTTATGGATTACTTTAATGATGATGTTTATATTAAGGATTTCCCACTGTCTATTGTTTGTGTGTTTATCTTTGGCATGCAGGATTGCCAAATACACTCCAGACATGAAGAGAGAGGATGTGGAAAAGTCCTTTCATTCAGCTCTCAAGATGTGGAGTGATGCAGCACCACTGAGGTTCATCAAAGTCGACCATGGCAAAGCTGATATAGTCTTCTCCTTCGCCCGCGGAAGTAAATCTGGAAAACACTTCTGAAGGATTATTGTGTTAAGATACACTCAAAACAAAGTTCCTAATTATGCTTAATAATGCCTAAAAATACATACCAACACAGCACAAATGGCTTTTTATATCCTGTTTAATACATAGTATGAAGAAATAACTTTTCTGCTGCAGCTCATGGGGATTTCTTTCCCTTCGATGGACCCCGTGGTGTGCTGGCTCATGCTTTTCAGCCAGGTGAGGGGATGGGAGGAGACGTGCACTTTGATGAGGATGAAACATGGACAGCTGGGAGGCTAGGTTTGTCAGAATGAAACAAGATTTGAAAACTTTTCTGCACATATACTACCAGTCAAAAGTTTGGACACATTTTCTCATACAAGTGAATGGGAAAGTGTGTCCAAACTTTTGACTGGTAGTTTACATATGTCTAAACAGTGTAATCTTTGCCCTTCATATTCTGGTTCATGTTAAAAATGAGAAATGAATATATACCCAGCTGTTTCTAAGTTGAAATCAAAATGTGTAACACTTCAGGCCACGACACAGTCAGACTGGTGGTAACATGATTCTAAATCATTTTACTTGTCAAATGGACTAATCGGACTTGTCTGTTGCTTCATTTCAGGTTACAGCCTTTTCGCTGTTGCAGCTCATGAGCTTGGCCACTCACTGGGTTTGACTCACTCAAAAGACCCCTCTGCTATCATGTACCCCAATTACAGGCATCACAGCAGGACTCAGTACTCCCTGTCCAAAGATGATGAGCTCGGGATTCAAACACTGTATGGTGAGGAAATTAAAAATGGGGAACGATTTTTTGCAAAAAGGAAATCAAGTATGATGAGAGAATAGTGCATGCAATGAGCATCAATGCATTCTGTTGACATGTTTTTTTTCAGGAAAACCCACAAGAAAAGAGGAAGCCCAATCAGCCCCGAAAAAGTGTGACCCCAACTTTTCTTTTGATGCAGCAGTTATGATTGCAGATGAGATTGTTTTCTTTAAAGACAGGTAAGTGTTTTAAAGTATGACTGCAAGAGTGCTTCAATATGTTGGAGCTGCGACTGAGTCGTCTTACTGCTTCGACCCAGGTACATGTGGATGAGAACAACAAAGACAACTTATTGGAATCGCCTGAGAGAGAGTCCCAGCAGCGCGTATCTACCGAGCATCAGCTCTCACATTGATGCCGCTTATGACATCCCTGCCAAAGGCGTGGCGTACATATTCACTGGTAGAGTAATGAGCAGTCTGCAAAACATCACTTAGGCCTTGTCAGCATGACAAGGCTGGATTTCCAGTAGGAGAACATAACATTGCACCTAAATTACAGCCTTGTGCAACTTAAGTGTTGCAGTTCATGCAAGAGGCTTATTGAGTTTGGCAGTGCTTGTGGTATGCTGCTTTTTTGTGTGCGTCCCAAAATGCAGTGACATGGCTGTGTTTTTCCAGGTCATAAGTACTGGGTGGTTCAACAGCTTAAGATGAAAAGTCAAGCTGGCTCCATCTATGAATACGGCTTCTCCTCCAGAGTCAGGCAGGTTGACGCTGCCGTGCATATTGCTGAATATGGGAAAACATTCTTCTTCATAGGGGAGGTTTATTACAGGTAACTCTGCAAACTAGCTTCACATTTTATTTTCTTCACATTCTCTGTTTAGATCATATATTTTTAAATTATAGAAATACAAAAACCCTGTCAACAGGGAAACGTATCCATTACAATATATTAATGCATTATGAATATCTAAAATGTTCCTAGAATAGCCACTCAAAATCAGTCGATTATTGTGCTGGAGTATTACCATACTGGACCTAAAACCTAAACAAATGAACAATGTCATTGTGACATTTCCAACCTCAGTTTTGATGAGCGCAAGAGGATGATGGACCCTGGCTTCCCCAAACTCATCCAAACTGACTGGCCGGGAATCCCCAGAAGGGTCGACGCTGCCTTTAAGTTACAGGGTAAAGAAAATAGAGAAAAACCGTCAGAGTTTACTGAACTTTGTATCATGTGGACCTGATCTGGACACAAATAGAATAGAGCTGAAATAGAAGTGGTAATTTCTTGTTTTACTGTGTTGAGGTGCTAGACGGGTGGGGTTTACTGCACGGGACTCAGTTTCTAAAGGAACACCATTAGAACAACTTGTTACTCAAGTAGAAATCTGAAGCTAAACTGTCGTTCACATTTAATCTAACTATGAAACAGCATGGGGAGGTAACACACTGTTTGTGTGATGTTCTATCCACAGGTAGCATCTTCATCTTCAGTGGGGCAAAATCCTACCAGTATGACTTCAGACAAAACCGGGTGGTGAATGTCATTTCAGCAAATTCTTGGCTCGGATGTTGATACGGTACAGCGGTGGGTCTGTTCCTGAGATAACTTTCTTTTTTTAGTTGACCTTTGAAAAGAAAAAAAGACCCTTAACCTCTTTACATTACATTGTTACATTTTCTTCCTCCTGCATGTGTATACCTCTGTACCTCTAAGTGACATCGGACATCCCATTCGGGTACAGTGGCACTTACACATGTTATGTGAAAAAGAACTGGGATTTATAATTTGAATAACTAGTGTTTTGTATAGGCTACATATATTCAACTTTATTCAACTTTGTAACTCAGATTTAAGTTCAAAATGTATATCAATTTAGCTTACAAAATACCATACTTGAGGATGTTTGTGTTAACTCTATTAGAACTTTGTAAATCTGAATATGCTATCTCATACTATGTTTTTAAACTGCTTAATAAAATTAAATTTTCCTTCATAATTCTGAATGCTTAGATCATACTTGTTTGGTCTCTTGATTAAAGGTATTGTGGGCCATATGTGATCCAGGAATAAAGGTAAAAGTACTCAGTATTTAGGCAAAATTGCCGGTTTCAGAGTTGCATTATTATATATCAACAATTAAATTATCATTAGGAACACAATAGCAGCATTATAGTGTTCAATGTAGCTGGTTGCAGTGGAGCTTGGAGAAAAACTATTTAGTCCTTAAATTTACTTTATAATAATGCATTATAGTTTAATTGCTCATGATGAATAGGAACCTACAGCTACCTAATGTAGTCTAGAAAACTACAATACTTCACTCTGAAATGTAATGAGTTACAAGTGTGAAGGAGCAGAAAATGGAAATACTCAACATGCAGTGAAAGTATCCCTGAACTCTATTACAGTAAGTCAAGTACTGAGGTAAACTACGACTAATAGATAAAAAAAAACAAGGAGGTGCAGGTAATCAGTTGTTGAGGTTACATGAACGTCAGGGCCTCTCTAATGTTCTGTGCAAAGCAACTTTAGCAACATAGGCGCCTCCAAATGGCAGTGAGAGGTAGTTCCTGAGTCAGTCAGTGGACTTCAGTGTCTGTAGAGATAAACTCATGTGACATGAGTTAACTGCACAGCACACCAAGCTTATGTTTACCCACAAAACTGGACTGTGGCCACTGCACACAAAGGAGAACATTGAAAACAACATGTCAGCAATATTGTAGCTCAGTAGTGGATTTTTGCAGTTTCACTCAATACTGTTAGTTTACCAAACTGTGCACATGTGACACATAATATATACCCAGTAAATAATGAATACGGGGTGCAGGGAAACAGTTCAAGAGGGCATCAAAGCATCTCATTACATAAAACCACCAAGAGACAACAAAAAACAACAAACTAATTAAACAACTTAAACTGCTTCACAGATGTTTCATCAGTGATGGAACACTGATCTCATCATCTCCTCCCACTGTGTTATCAGAGGGGCCACTGTTTACTCTCCCCTTCACCCTCTGCCACAGAGGCTTTTCTATACACTTTCTGGAATGCACAAGGGGACACAGCATACTTCTATTTTTTATAACAACAATAAAATACAATACCTCAGGCTGTCAGGGCTACCTCTATGAGAGGAGAGTGGATGGAAAGAAAAATATATTTTAACAAGATGTCTCTCGCTGGTTTGGGGATAGTTCTGCTGGGTTGTTTAGCCCTGAGTCATGCGGCACCGACAGTTGCTCCAACAGTTACACCACAGGATGAAGGCCTGGCTGAGGTAAGGCATTTATTCAGCATAAATATCAGCAACTTGGGACTGTCTGAACTAACCAGATGAATGCAGGAGAGGATCTTATAGCCAGATTAATAACAAATAACATTCTAATATGATAACCTTTCCTCTCCTGTCAGGAATATCTGTATCAGTACTACTCTGATGTTGGGATGACAAACTCCTCAACACGAAGAATCATACAGAGAAACTTCACTGAGGATCTAGAGTCCATGCAGGCATTCTTTGGCCTGGAGGTATGACAGTGAATGGAAGAAATGATGACTGCTTATGATCAAACTTTGCTTCTGTAATCTCCTGATATCATTATCTGACCACCAGGTAAGTGGTGTGTTAAATAACGAAACAGTTATGGTGATGAAGGCACCTCGGTGTGGAGTGTCAGACATCAGCCGATATGGACACTTCGATGGGAAACCAAAATGGGAGAAAAGGCTGATTACATACAGGTAACTAGAGGTATCATACTGTGTGAGCATGTTAATATTGCCACTATGGTAGTGACATAACTGCATTTTTGGTGGTTAAATACATCACCCAAACATAATGATGCAGATGAAACAACATGCTGTGTAATATGATTTGAACAGGATCACTCAGTACACTCCAGATCTGACCCAAAGACAGGTTGATGCAACCATTGCTCAGGCCTTTCAGCTCTACAGCGATGTCATCCCTCTTGACTTTAAACAGATCAGCTCGGGTGCTGCAGACATCATGATACTCTTCAAGGGTGGATGTAAGTCCGGATTAAACAAGATATTATTAAACACACCTTTAACTTTCACTAGTAAAATGTACAAATTAGTACAAATGACCCTGCAGTCATACTAGTAGTCTTTTTTTCACTGCATAACACTTAAAGCAACTTTTTGCAAATGTTTTCCCATTTCAGATCACGGGGACTTTTACCCTTTTGATGGAAGTGGTGGAGTCTTGGCTCATGCTAACTCTCCAGGACGGGGTCAGGGAGGGGACACGCACTTTGATGATGATGAAACCTGGACTCTCACCCAAAGAGGTAAATATTTTCACATTTTAGTTAAGCTGAAGCACAATTTGCTAAAAAAAATATTTTTCAAACCACCTGAGTTTGCTATGAAAATGAACACCTACACGAAAGAGCGAATGTACTGTGAATAAATTAATTATGTATAAATCACTTCATTGTAATTGCTGTGTTGAGGTGTGAATCTGCTGCTGGTGGCGGCCCATGAGTTTGGCCATGCTCTGGGCCTGGATCACTCCAGGGATAGACGTGCACTGATGTTCCCTACTTATCAATACGTCAACACAAATGGATACAAGCTGCCAGATGATGACAGGCGTGGGGTTCAAGCACTCTATGGTAAACAAGATGTGAAACAATTTTACATTAAAATGATCAACTCAGATATTGCAAAATGAAAGCCAAGCTTTATTTTTGAATCTCAATTTGGGCTTCATCTGAGCCACACAGCTATTTCGGATAGCGATTTAAACTCTTGTCTTTATGCAATAAACAACATGGGAATTAACATCTACCATCTATTTTGTATACATTTTGGTTAGTTTATTGGCAGACCTGAAGGCCCAAGAATATGTAAATGTCTTCAAAAACATGTATTCAAAATGCATCTTTTAGATATTTATGTAAATAGTTTGTTTTCTGATTGCTGGAGGCCATAACTTAGTCACTTTTCCAACATTGAAATCCATCTTTCAGGCAGCCGTACACCAGTTCCCACAACAGCACCGAAACCTAAACCTCCACCTCCTCGCCCAGAGCCTGAACCAGAAGACCCAACAGAGGATCCAAATCCCCGAGATGAGCAGTGTAGCCGCGACCTTGTGTTTGACGCTGCTACCTCCATCAGGGGAGACCTGTACTTCTTCAAAAATGGGTACATTTTGAGCATGTGTTGTTATTTTCATTAAGTGGCACGTAATAAATTACATCTTAACATATTTCAATTTTAAACCCATACCAGATACTATTGGAGGAAAAGTTCGTCCTTCCAAGGCATCCGTTTAACCAAAGTGAACACAAAATGGTCAAGGATCCAAAATGTCGATGCTGCATTTGAGGTCCCATACAAAGATGTGGTTTATTTCTTTGAGGGTAACGTTCACAGTGTTTTGGTTTAAATATTGAATATATTTCAATAGTGAGTGCTATGAAGCTATTCAGGAGAAAACAACAACATAAAAATAACATCCCACTATTTCCGTACAGGTCGTCAGTACTGGGGCATAAGAGCTTACGCAAAGACAATAATTTCAGGCTATCCAAAGTCCCTCACCAACCTCGGCCTCCCGGCTTCAGTCAATAAGGTGGATGCAGCTGTTTATGAGCCAACTACGAGAAAAACACTCATCTTTGTGAAAAACCAGTATTGGAGGTGAGTTTTGGTCACGAACAAGTATTTATTTGGTTGTTAACATGTCATTGGCCCATTGGTCTTTAGACGATGTAAATCGATGAAAACACAGAGCACGGTGATATTTTTTGGGCACGGTTACATACAAGCGGTAAGCAATACTACCTCTTTTCTCTCTTCGCAGCTATGACGAGGGCAGAAACCAAATGGACTCTGGATTCCCACGATACATCACTACAGATTTCCCTGGTATAGGCTCCAAAGTAGATGCAGTCTTCGCGAATTTTGGTGAGAAATGCTGTTCCTTTTGCCCATTTCAAAAGTCAAGAGCCACATCTGGTTACAATGACAGAAATAGGAATAGAATGGTCATTCTTATGTGTTGTTTCTGTGATGAACAGCAAACATTCAAAGTTAGCAACTAGCTGTGAACAAAAGTGGAGCAATTAGCAGCTTTAGAGTCACATGAGAGTGGATATTGGAATTACAATCATCAGGTGGCCAGACATACAGCTCCAAACTAATGCTTATGTTGCTCCATATCTGCTGAATGTGCAACTGTTTGCTAACACTTTTGCCATTGTACCTTGATAGGCTGACTATTCTTCTAACTGAGTGTTTCGTGCTTGTTTCACTGCTTCCATGTGGCCAAAAATTCCGTCTGTGCTGTATTAGGTTCAGTTGCATACTCACATTTAAACTGAATCTTCTCTTCCACAGGATATCTATATTTCTCAAATGGACCCAGACAGAGTGAGTACTATCTGCCCTACAGGAGAGTGATTCGTGTACTGCTGAACTACGGCTGGCTCAACTGTTACTGAGAAGTCGGGAACACATTGGAACAACTGTAATTGTCCAGGATGTAACTGCAGTCAGGATGTATTAGATGAAAAAAATATGTGAAAATATGTTTTAAATGTTTTTATGCTGTAGGGGAGGTGTTGTCTTGTAGTTTCACTAGGCCACTGCTTTGTTATTCGAAACAGCAAACAGGGTCAAACTGCAGAAAAGGTCAGAGAGTGATAATCATGCGATCAATTCTACAATTGTTTATCTGTTTAAAAAAAAAAAAGTTTGTTTTGTTTTTGCCTGGAAATTGCAAGGGGGTGTATTGATAATTAATGTATTTGGTTGGAACTCTTTAATTATACCAGTGATATTAATGACAAATTAAATAAATTTGGCAGAACCTAAGGGTTACAAAAATGTGTTAAAATTGAGTTTTGCAAGAGCTTCCTAGCAACGTATCTTTCCCTAAAGTGACCAACTTGCAGAATACCCTTTTTTCCCCCTTGCCACAACTTGGGTTACATAGTAAAAAAAAAAAAAAAAGGCAAACAAGCCAAACCATGTGTTGTTCTTTTTACTGAATTCTGCAATTGCAGGGCCACATTGCTTGTTTCACTCAACTTTAATCACATAAGAAAATATGAAATAAAGAGAGCTCAGTCCAATCTGTGTTGTTTTCTGCATATAAAACAACCACACAAACATGTAGGTGCGCTACCTAGGTCATTATAGTTCTTTTTGTAATAATAAATGATAGGGAAAGCTTTTATTTTGAAACACTTCAGGTGCACGAAAGTTTCAAGTTATCTTGACCAGTTAAAGAGCTTTTCTGCAAGCTATCAGCAAATAGTTGCTTGAGCAGAAGCACAGCACCCTTTGACTATTTTCGTTTCAGCCAAAGTAGGAAAAGCCCTTGAATAATCTGAATGTATGACATAAACATAACATGTGCACAACATCATATTTTATTGGTCCACACAATTTTGTTTGCCTTAAATTACATTCAGATGTTAATCAGAAAATGTGAGAAACTCTTATTAAAACCAATCATGGTGTTTAAGTGTCCTGGGGGTATTATAATTTGATACGGGGTATAAGCCCTACGGTCATATTTTTTGGCCAAAATAAGGCTCATTAAGAAATATAATTTTTTTTTTAACAAAACCCCCTTTCCCCTCTCCATTTATAAAAAGGGTTATACATAACAACAGCTGAACGTCACATTAAACAAACGATTTCCATCCAAAGCTTTCCTCTGAACCTTTCTTTTTTCATTTTTTTTTCATAAACTTTATTGAACAGATATAGTAAATACAATACAGACAGGTGCTAAGAGAGTAGTACATTTGCTTTCCTCTGTACCTGTAATTGTGAGATGATCATAGTATCACTTCACCAACTCGTTCAAAACAAACCATACCGGATATCCGGTAAATGTGCACTCAGGAATATTGTCTGATGTTAGCCCATAGACTGTGTTAGCCACTGACTTAAGTTCCTCTATATCGATATAACCTTGTATTTTTGGTGTCTTATTATATTACTGAATATTTAATCGGTAAACAGCTCCACATTTAAGTTTTATCACAACGGAGGCTGCTATTAGGTGGTTAACGTTTAGCCCATATCCAGTACGGTTTAGCAACTGTGTACGTAAACAATGCTATGAACACGACTAAAGGTTCCGGTTAACACGGATACCTTCTATCCGGAGCACGAACTACAAGGAGGGAGTCTGCTGTGTTAAAACAGAGGTGTGTGCATTTGCTTCCAGTTTTCCATTACTCTTGTTTGTTATGCTATTAAGAGCTGTGAGCTATTAGCACGTCTGTGCTGAGTACACTATAGCAGAATATCCACGTTACTATATGTGTGCATCTTTGCTTACCGACTACACGTTGCTACTATTCCAGCTAAGTGTTGTGTCTTGGGTACAGGGATAGTTTGGTTGATGTTTCTTTTTTGTACAGGTTAGATCTCCTATGGAGTCACTCAACACGTTTGAATCTGAGATGGAGGCTGATGGACAGGGAAACTACTCCCTGTTTCCTGCTCTGGACAGCATTGCAAGTCTGTCTGGGAGCGGTGAAACTTTGGAGAGGTTGTTAATAATTTAATTTCATTATGTCATGACTGTACTATACTTGAGAAACGTCCTGTGTACACTAACTGTTAATAGATCATTTTTGCAGACAATTATTGCATTGTGGGATTGCTAGTTAGAAGGACAATATTTTTTTCCTTAAATTAATGCGTATTATTTCTTAAGTATTGCTAAGTGCTTTAAGTGCTCTTAAAGTGTAGGGCTATTTCAATTAGTAAATCTCTAATAGTA
Organism: Semicossyphus pulcher; assembly: GCF_022749685.1. Lineage (NCBI taxonomy): Eukaryota > Metazoa > Chordata > Actinopteri > Labriformes > Labridae > Semicossyphus > Semicossyphus pulcher. The sequence goes on from NW_027211692.1 coordinate 23,015,863, forward strand.
TATCTGTAATAGTAAGTGAAAGTGAATCAAATAATAATGATAAACTCTATTAAATGTATCTTTTTCTAATTGCAGCGAACCACCGAGTGAAATTCCAGAAAAGCCAAACCTCACTTGGCTGGATGCTGCACAAGTATCTGCCATTCTTTATTTTCCACTTTAGTTATTAATAACATCAACTGTTAACTGTCAAAAATTTCGCTGTTGCGACATTTTAAGTTTAGTAAAATTTGTTTTGTTTGTCTTTCTCATGTAGATAGTATTGGAAGAAGCTGGACGTCCTATGCACATAAAGGAAATTAAACAGAGAATCATCGACAGGGGGCTTGTTCAATCTAAGTACAACAACCTTCTCTATTTACTACTCATCTTTTGCACACGTTAACACAAATCCTAAAACAATAAGGACTGCTTTTTAAACTAAATTAAAATGCCAAATGTTCATCTTATTAACTTAAGTAGGCAGCAAACTTGTGCTTTGATCTACATTTAGACTCTGCTTATCTTGTACTCCCTCGTTTGCAGTGCAAAATCAAGCTTGGAGGCTGTCATGTACCGTGAGGTAAGGTGGATGTTTAAGACTCAGTCTGACAGCAGCCTCTGCTGTTGAGTATGATAACTTGCACCTTCACATAGCATTTGTGTGTGTTCCGTCGACACAGTACATGCATCTTGTGTATTTCAGTTACACTTTTTTTTTTCTTCCACCATGTTTTTCCATTGTGCTTCTTTCACCCGAATTTACAATTTTAAAAGAGGCTTACCTTTCCCGTGCTGTATCAGAACTAAACAGAATTAATTTAAATTGACTCCCAGCTTTTGGCAATCAAATTTGGCTTTTGAAGGCGCATGCATTGGCCTCGTCTCATATTATGTTTCAGACACAAAAAGGCAGCAGGAGGTTCAAGAGGATTGAGAACAGAAACGGAGTCTTTGCATTGCTGGTGAGTTATATGGGACACTAATGCCAATTTCACACAAAACCCAACTATATAATCGGATACTTTAAATGCATTTGACCTTTTATTTTATGCTAGATCATTGGTCATGGATTTAGACTGAGGTGTCACTGTTTACACATAGTCTAAGATGTAATCTGTAGTGTGATACACATCACTGCCTGGTATATTTTAGTGATATTTAAAGAATCTATTTATCTTGAATATTACATTCCCAAATTATTAAATCTTTATAGTGGTGATGCAATGCTATCTGGCAATCATAGGATATCTGCTATTGATTTCTTCACTCGACTAAAAGCCAATGTGAGGACACAGGGCTCATGCATCAGGTTAGGAAGAACCCATTCCTACTATCTTATTATGGCTACAGTAAGCAATAATCATTTGATTACATTGTAATCTTGTCATACCTGTTGTCATACCTGTCGGTTAGCAGCAGCATTATGGAGCCATGTTTGACAAAATATTTTGAATAATATAAACTTGGCTACAGCAGATACTTTCCTGGATCTGTGTTTCAGTGTGAAAAGGGGATGCAAGAGGGAAATCCTCTTTGAGGAGTCTAAATTCTTTTTATACTTTTCATAATTTGCTGCCCTTTTTGTTTTCAGTAAATGTCATTGTTTTTCATACAGCTGTTTTAGTGTAAGCTCCATCGGTGTTATTAATTTGTTTACAGTTTGCTTTCCTTTTTCATCCATTGTTTGAACCCAACGCAAGCATGAGCCTCAGATACTCTTGGTACATATGAACAGATCTCTGACTTCCTCTCACCTTGTTTTTAAACAGACTGATGAGGAGCGGCAGCAGGCACTGCAGGCCTTCACGTCGCAGTCTTTCCTCAGCTCTCCACAGCAGAATACCATCTCCAGTTCTGGCTCAGGTGCCTCGGGACCCGCCTTCCCTTCTCCCACCAGTTCCTCAGAGCATAAGACCAGGATGAAGAGAGGTCCACGGAAAAACCAAAATGAAAAGTACAGACTCAAGTATCTTAGGCTGCGTAAAGCTGCTCGCACCATGATATTTGTGAGTGAACTATTAATTCTTGACATGCTATGACTAGTTATACTGTAGGTTTTCTTTCACATCATGTACATGGTAAGATAATGTAAGAAGTGGTGGTTGAATTTTCAAATGATTTTTTGTTGACTTTTTAAAAGAATTCAAGTAACTTTCAGGAGCATTTTATATTCACAGTTTGATTTATTAAGTGTTTATAAAATAATGAATAAAGTAATGTTTTTTATCAACAGGAGAATGCAGCTCTCTGTGATGAAGTAGCCCACTTAGAAGAGAAATTTCTTAGAGCAAAGGAGGAGCGGAGGTGAGTGGACATGTTTCCGGCAGCTGGTGTTTTCAGCAAAGAACCTTCTTTTCATAGCCTGGTATTCTTTTTTTTTTTTTTTGTAGTACATGATGAATGTAGATGTGTTTTTGTCATTTCATGACAACAAAAAAGAATTCCATGATTCATTCACATTTCTATTCATTTTCATTTCCAGGTTTTTACTGAAGTCATTGTTGCAGTACCAGTCTTTTTCAGAGGGAGAGATACTACCAACACAGAGCTCAAGCTCTCACCCAGCTGTGCCGCCTGTGGCATTAACTTCAGGTCCTGTAGGGGGTTCAGGCCTATCTGGCGGGCATAACCTGGCGTCAGTGGTGTCAACAGGGGAAGAGGGAACACTGAAAAAACCCAAAAAGGAAAGGAAAGAGCGAGGCAGGGAAAATGGAAAAGAGGAACGTGAGTGCTGCATAAATGTAGATATTGAAATTCAGTGTGTTTATATTCACGTCTCAAAACAGTTGGACCATTATTTTGTTCTGTTTTTTTTCTCAAGTTCCAAAGAAGATGTCTAAGAAGAGAAAGCTGGCAGACGGGTCTCGGAAGCTGGTGCAGCCCATTCCTCTGGACTCATGTGGCCGCCCTGTCTTTCCCATTGTACTGGGGGGCTTAACAGTCTATAGTCTGGGGGAGGTCAGTGTCTGACTTGACTCAAGGAATTTAGTTGAATCATCGCCATTGACACTTACTGTATATCATTAGTCATGTATGCTCTTGATTATGACTACCTAACCCATCCATTAGATAGATAAAAGATGGTAAATGACAAATGTAAACCTCTCTAAAAGCTGACACTAACCACTGAATGCAACCTTACTGCCTTCCAGATCATCACAGACAGAATGTTGTTCCACGATGAGTGTGCCATCTACCCGGTGGGCTTCTGCAGCACTCGAGTCTTTGCCAGCATGAAAAACCCTGACCAGCAGTGCCTCTACACCTGCCAGATCAAGGATGGGGGAACAGGCCCACAGGTATGCACAGACACAGTTGTTGAAGTCAGGTTGGGAAAAATTCCATGATTATTCTTTGGACCTCATTTTCAGATGTGAATTTAATTTGAAGAAAATTGGTTGGAATGAAAACAATTGTGTGTTTGGATCTAATAGAACACAGCAAAGCTTCAGTGTAATCTCTTGTTGATTAAGTTATGTTCATTTTGAAACGGTGTGATTGACACATGAAATCCAATATTGTCCCCCCAGTTTGAGATTGTGCCTGAAGAAGATCCACAGAATGCCATCGTGGCCTCCTCTGCCCTGACGTGCCACTCCAATCTTCTGAAGGCCATTGCATCTGTCAGGTACCGAAGCTCACCACATAGGCTGATTGGTTATGGTTAAATGTGGTATTCACATTAAAAGGTTTTATTCTCTGTGGTTTGGTGTGAGTAGAGAAAAATATTCAGAACTCTTAACAAGTCCGTCTTCTCCTAGCTCCAGGTCCGTGGCGGCAATCGTACCTTCAGGAGCTGACTTCTTTGGCTTCTCACACCCTACCATCCAGAATCTCATCCAGAGTTGCCCCGGAGCACGCAAGTGTAGCAAGTAAATTGACCCCTCCCACTCAATATGAATTATCAACCAAAATACACAACACACACTCAATGTCTTTTCGGACTTGCAGATTATCATTTAAGAATAAGAATTGTTTTGTTTTTCTAGTAATGGTTGGATTTGTTTCTGTTAAGTGTAGTGTTCATTACTAAAACAAGAACATACTATAGGTAGTGAGATGACTTGGGGAAAAACCATGTAATGTGGATAATTTGCTTTCCAGACAGGCACCATAAGGACATTTTTCAGATCATTTAACCACAATAAATATAGTCTTAAACATAATTTCCAACCTGTTTCCCCACGTGTAAGGCTTTAATTTGGTGATTAAGAGGATTTCATTGCTAGGTGACATGGAAAGCAGAACATGAAATTGAAGAAGAAAAAAAAAGATGAAGTCAGGAGTTACTTTTTCAGGTCATGGACTAATGTCGACTTAAGCATTTTGAATTTATATTTTGTTTGGGATTTACCTACCGAATTCGCAGATAACTGGACCATGGTTGGACCCCACTGCATGATGGGAAATGAAACCTATTAAGACTTAGGCCCACATGGAGCCTGACTCCCAGAGCAACAGATTTTAAAAACTTTCTAACAGATCTAAGTACCAGAGCAGAAACATTTAGACACGTGTCACTTGTATAACTTGCACCAATATTAGTTCTGCAGCAGCAGGTCAAACTTGTCTACAACCTGTATACATATGTATGTTAGGCTTACCGAAATCACTAGGGAATTAAATTTCTTGATAATTATACAAATTGTTTAATTTTGTTTATTTAGCTACCGGTGGATACGTTTTGAGGTGTGTCGCCCAGGAGATGGCCAGGTTCCTCACAGCCTATCAGAGGACGATGCCTCGGTCAACTTTGAGGCCTACCAGAGACACCAGGGCTTTGAAGAGAACATCAAGACGGAGCACATAACAGGTTGCTTAAAAATCATAATTTGTGCAATATGGGTTTTCAAGTAAAAGCATGGCCAAAAGTAAAAAATATTTTACAGTACTTACGACTTGTGTTTTTCCTAATACAGACACTAATCATTGACAGGGCTTGTCTACCATTAATCTATTTTGTCATTCCTCAGGACAGATGGCGCAGTCTCCTAGCTCCTCTCATCAGCACCTCCTGATCTCCCCCACCATGAAGCCCTCTGCCTCATATTTCAGCCCCTGATTCTCAAAGCTGCTGAATTCAGATTAAATATGGTCGCAATTCTTGTGAAACGTTATCATTATTTAAAGGGTCTATAACATAAAGCCCCCTCTCCCCTTTTTCCTTAATGGTTCAATAATGCAGGCAACTAAGACATTCAGTGAATTTAATCAATGTTATTCCTTTTTTATCATTATCTAGCTAGCATGGTTGCTGCTTATTAACACTTAGTGCTCAATGTGCCACCAGCAACATAACCAAATATGTCTCTATTTATAATTGTATATTTTTACTAAATGTGAAAAACATTGGTGCTGGAGTTCAGAAGTAAGTTCCAGTTGACATTGAACAATATTTAACATGTAATAAATATTAACTTTTTGGCAGGTCAGTCATTGCATTCCACAAGACAGACCTTCTCTCTTTAGGACTGATGAGAAATTAATATACAACAAGCAGCAACAACGCAGTGAATGTAAAATATTTGTTTTCTTTGTTCTTTTTTTTTACACAGAAAACTACAAAAGGAAAGGGTATGAATGCCTTCCCTTAGTTTTATTACATGGCACATTACTGCAGTGCTGTAGAACTGTTGGTACCTGTTGGTACTTTAAGCTGAAGTTATGACACTGAGATGAAATGACAATGGATCATGTTTAATTTATCAATGATTTTACTACTCTCTTATCAACTTGTTTGTAGATTTCCTCGTTTATTTGTGCAAATAAAAAAATTAAGGCTCATTAGTGTAATAACAATCAAAATCCAGATATTTGTTGAAATAAAAACACACCATGTTTGTCATGCTGTAGAACATTCATACAGTCCAGCAATTATTGGCAGTGACTGTTGCATCATAGATTGTAAACAGGATAAACAGTATAATCAAACTTATATTTACCAGTCTGACAGCAGGGTTTCTAAGCTTCAAAAAGGACTTCCAGTGTTTGTGTAAAGAAATTATTGACAGTGACTTAAGGATTATTATTTTCTATTTTGACGAGACGTTTAACCAATACTATCAATGCAGAATTAATAAAATATTACCTTATGTAACAGCCAATCAAGTCAGAAAACCCATCCTTTCCCTGGATAAATGCTTTTATCAGTGCAGAGGAAAAAGAACTTCAATTAAATATAGGCTACTTTTAATATGGCAATAAAGCATTCGGAGCCATTTCGTTGTCAGCTTATCATCACTTTTACAGCATCATGGATTGTCTTGATGAATGTAGGATCTGGTCTTTTTTTACCCAGCTCATTTTGACCTAATAAAACAAAAGGCCTAGGTTTCTTATGTCGCAGTCTTCTACTGTAACTGTGTTAGTAACATCTGCAAACATTGGTTGTGTTGATAATTGTTGGAAGTCTGCAAACTCACAGACTCCTGCAGATAAACTCTGAGACACTCTGACAAACTGATTATCTCAGTACCTATCAAGGCCACAAAGCTGAGAGGCCTCAAAAGGAGGGCATACAACCTGCACTGACATCTGTAATGAGCTTTGGGTTAACTAGGAACAACTCATCCATCATGAACTTTCGTTCAACTTGGGACAATTTACACACACATCTCTGAGACATGTGAGGGGGATATGCAAGCAGAGGGAACAGTGGGTGGGTCCAACATCCAATGTAACACCTACTCTGCTCGAAGAGTAAATATCAGAGCTCTTGCACTAGTCCAGCTTCCTTTTCTTCTCTCTCTATAGCTTAACAGGTGAAAACCCTGGGAATTTCTTAGAAATCCTACCAAAAAGGTAAAAGGCAAGGCTTAACCTAACAGAAAGCAGCTTAAAGGAGGAAAAATTATCTTAAAAAAACTCCTAAAACTGAAAACAAAAAAGGCAAGGCAAGGTTTTACTTTCACCGGAAATTAGGTTAGCAAAAACATACTTATAGCACCTCTCGAAAGGAAAAAATGCCTTTGAAATCAAATAAACACACATACATACGTGATTGTTTACCAAATTTTTGGAACACAGAAAAATTCACCTCCCGGGTGAGTATATGATCCTCCCAGAATTTTCCCTTGACAATTGGGGTTGTTTATAAGTGACAGTAAGGCTGCACAGAGAAAGGGGCAGGACCTGATTAAAAGATCTCTGGTTAAAATAACTATTACACTTGAGGCCCAGGTCAGTAGTGCACTCACTGACCTTTGACAAATATAAAAGGAGGTGCAGGTAAAATCCCATCGGCACTGTAGATTGGACAGGCTTTAAAGTCACAAGGCCAATCTGTCCATGCGTACCGGAGGGCAGCAACCACAGTAGTAGATGGACACAAATGGGCAGATAACACGACATTCGTTGGACCCCACAGCATGATGGGAGCTGGAACCCAGTGAGACGTAGGCCCACATGGAGCCTGACTCCCAGAGCAACAGATCTTAATAAAAAGGGGACAATGAGATGAAAAGAATCACTGATTTGACCTTTTTTTTCCGCAGTTATTTGAGAAATTGTTACACTAAAGATCAGCTACATATAAAAGGTGTTAAATGGCTTTTTTTGCAGCCAGCCTTACCTCAAAGATGTCTTTAAATGGCGTGACAGATACTGTCTGATCATACTTAATGCTCACATACGTTTGATTAGACATAATCTGTTGTGGGAAAGGTCCTTGGAAGGGCACGTCCTTCTCATGATAAGCCACTGCCCTTGCTCCTAATGTCAGTCTGTAGGCTACATCCTGCTTGTCCCGGGGATGTATCCTGAAACCAAACAATCACAAACTTCCTTGATTAGCCTGTTTATAGGTCCAGATAGTTTGAAATTCTATATAATAAAAAAAACAAACAATCACCTTGAGGACGAGGTCACATCATCCCACTTGCATACTTTTAGTAAAGAACAAAAAAACAGAAGGCAATTTTCCTGATGCCAGTTTTTGATACAATAATACAGTCTGTTGATGAGAGAATTATGCCAGGAACTGACTGTTTTGGCAGAATATCAGGGGGAAGTTCAAGAAAAGTTTTATAGATCTTTATAAGGATCTTAAAACCTTTCCAACAGATCTAAATACCAGAGCACAAACATTTAGACACGTGTCGCTTGTGTGTGTACCTTGCTCTTATATTAGTTCTGCAGCAGCAGGTCAAACCTGTCTTGCTTGTTAAGAAGTAGAACCGACCTCTTCTGCACCACGTCTCTCATATTTAGAGTTAGTTGTATAAAAATTGTGTGCATCTACATGGAGTTGCAGCTCCTGGTGTAGGACAGTTTGTTCAAAATACATACATACATACTGTATAAGCATTTAAGTATAATGTGTATTTTAAAGATATTACATGTTACAAATACTTCTTAACACAGTACTCACGTGCCGTAGGGTGAGGTTTCATCTGGTAAATCCATAGCCACAGCCATGAAGGTTCTTGGCATCCGTGTGTTCGGGACATATCCAGTGTCTGCTGTCTGGTGCCAGCGGATGTTTGGAAAGCCGTCATCTGTGTGGCCTTTCTCGTATGTGGATAACTGCAATTGCAAAGAAATCATGAATTAGATCAACACTGAGACAGAATATACTTGCAAAAGCTCTCTGTGGTTTATTTTATTTATGTAGTGGCGAAGTAGCTTCACATATTGCTATCTTTCACAGACTCCTCTTTGATGCTACCACTATGGGGAACCTAAGTCAGGAATCCTTGAATTTAAAGTTTACTCAAAGACATGCACTATTTTGATTGTTTAATTTTGTTAAATAAAAAAGTGTTTTGTTATCCCGTGTTTCTTATGCTAATCAAAACTACAAATTCTATCATACCTGGACAAAACCAAAGGGAAAGTCGGCAGCTGTCTGCCCCCCTGAGCCCTGGTGGAACGCCATCCTCCAGTCATCAATCATAGCAGGGAATGAACAGTTGTACTTATCCTGATGATAGTCTGCATTTTTCTCACCTGCAGGCAACAAAATGTCTTTAAGATGCATGATATAAATGTCGCTATACTTTTCACCAGTTACCTGAGCAGGTAGGCTTACCTTGGTACCAGAGGGCTCCTTTGATTGTCATGTTAAGAAGCGGATGAATCATTGCATTCCACAAGACAGAATTTCTGTTTTTACTGATGAGAAATTAATATACAACAAGCAGCAACAGTGCAGTTAATACTAATTATTTTTTCATGGTTATTACACTGTAACTGAGAGCAGGAGAAAGTTAAATAACTTGCATGAGAACCCTTTGGAACATTGTAAAATTAGACACGCAAGTTTAATGATTTCACATACATAGCAGGTAAGTTGTGTTTTTTTTTTTTTTTTAAATCTTACTCATTATTTGCTTCTAATCCACACTTCTGCAGTGCTCTTGAAGATGACCAGGCTTCGACAGGAGTGCCTCCCCAACAGGACTCCACCAGTCCTATGGGGTACTTCAGGTTCGCTTGCATGTAACGTCCAAAGAGCCAACACACTGCAGAGAAGTTAGCCACAGAGCCTGGAAATGCAAGTAGATGGAAGTACACACAGTAGTACCAAATAACATAATGGTTGACATTTATTTATTTATGTTTTTTATGAAATTGACAAAGCCATTAGTATTTTTCTGTCCTGGCTTTTACCATAACAGGTATCCTTAGGTCACATAGTAAAAAAATTAACATGTTTCTATTACATAGCATTAATAACTGCCTCAGCTGCATTTTAATACTCCAAAACGAAACCTTTAGCTGCAAACATTCTGTAAAAAGTTCTATGAATAAATCAATCAATCCTGACTTACTTTCTGTAGGCACAGACCAAGGAAGTTCGATTTGAATCAAATCAGTAAGCTCTGTTTCACTCAGGTCCATGGCAACCATAAAAGTCCTCACATGAGGATACTTCGCTGCAAGGGCCAGCTCCTCTGATGCATTAAAAATCTGTTGGAGAATGAATGAATGAAAGGAAGCTCATTAAATACAACGAAGGGCCAGGATACAAGGATAAAGTCTGGATACATGGGATGCTCACTCTACAAGGTGAGCTCCAGGAGTACCCCTGTTGGTCAACTTTCTGACATTGATACTGTTCAATGCAACTTCTGTTGCATCAAACTATAAGTAAAGTCAACTTAACTGATTTGTACTTCCTAGGTTTAGTGTACATAATTATGAGAAGTTAATAGACTAGCAAGAAAGACATACAAGTGTTCATCTGGCTCTGCCCACCTTAAATGTTTCAAAGCACATGTTGCTTTGCCCTCCACACAGCCAAACATCTCCAAACAGCACATCTGTCAGAGTGGCGTTGCTGCCTTTAATGGCTGCTGTCACATTGTAGGGGCCACCAGCTTCTACAGGGTCCATAGTGACTCTCCAGATACCTGTAAAAACAATAATTTATACCAAGTAAGTTTTGGGGGTACATTTGTGTATTTAAAAAAATTTTTTATTTAGAGGTTGTTTGCAGACCATGGTGCAGAGATCAAAGAATAATTTATTTCCTTTAGTCACCTCAGACATTCACTTGAAGAAGTCGTATGCAAGTCAGTAAACAAATTCAGTCCTGGTAAAACACTGTATGAGAATTAAAACATGCTCTGTAAAATTTAACTGGGACACGCCAATACGTTAGGTCTTTAAAATAAATAGCTGTGACAAACTAATATTTAAACTCCCAAACCAGTTGTTCAGGCCACACTAAATGTGAACCATAACAGGGCTACACAACAAAAGCTCTTAAACAAAAATGGGTTTCGTCAGCATGACTAAGTTTGGCCTCTGCCTCCATTCAGTACCCTGTGGATGTCAGCATAAACTTCCTATGTGAAAACAACAGGCTGTACTCACCTTTTGTCACAGTGGCAGGTAAGGTGCTCTGTTTTACTGGTCCTGACAAGAAGCAAGTGACCTGAGCACCTTCAGGGCCATAGCCCCACAGCACCGCCTTCTCTGGAGACTTCTGTAGCACCATGTGATCTCCATAGTAGGAGGCAAAACGCAGGTTCCCATCTAGGCACACAAACATTTTTACAATTTCTTATGTAAAATAGATATCCATCCATCCATTAAACTGGATGGATAGATATGGTATATTATTATATGGTTATAATAAAATAAAATGTTATTCATTAGTTAGTCAATATTTTGAATCAAAATTAATGTAATAAGGCATAAAAACAAAGTATAAAGATGTGTCATGGGTCTGTAAGAAGAAATAAATAAAACGGAATTTATGTTCCGTTTAAAATATTGCCACAGTATCAAAGTTAAGCTCACATATAGCTTGTTTTGACAAAAACTCTACTAAACCCTCGTTCAGTAATGACGCATATTGTGTCAGATTCTACTCACCAGACTCGTGATAAGAAACTAGAAGTAGAAAAACAACACACAGAGGGAAAGCCATGCTGAGAAAACAACCCACGTAAATAAAATGTTTCTGTCGGACCATGTCATGTCAGTTTAGCTGACATGTTCAGATAGACCATCTAGCAGAAAGAAAAGAACTTTGACAAGACGAAACCGACACCGAACCTAACCAGTCACACGACTTCCTCAATGACTTCTTTAATTGTTCCTGTTACGTCATCCAGACGGGCAGCATGACCTTCAAAATAAAAGTATCCTACCAAATGTGACAAGGCTATTAATTTTTTTTTTAAATGATTCATTGCGTCAATTTATTTTATATTAAATCCGTCTCAAATCAACATTAAGTTGTCGAACATTACAAGAGCTTTAAGTGTTTGAAATTATTCCTCATCTCCATTCCAGCCGTAAAAAGAGACATTCAGCTCCAATATAAAAGATTTGACTTCAGCTATGCGGCTCAAGAAGCCTTTCTAGATTAAACAAGTAAACATATCCTCTTAAGTTACAATAATTTTGCAAAAAGTCCCCCTTTGTTTGACTACTCTGAGGTTACAACTCAGCAAGGAACCACAGTTCAGAATAACAAAATACAGGGAATTTTGCCCTAAAAAGATCATGACTTTTGAAGTTATTGGTTCTTATAATATACTGAAACTCTGCCTAGCAATATTGCAGATACTTCAATTGTCTCAATTAATTTCTCATTGACTTGTGATAAGAAATGCAGAAATCCAGGTTAATTACCTCAAAACTAATAAATATTGATGAAAATAAAAAAAACTAATGTTATAAAGAAATACAATTGTATAAACATATCACTTTCTGATTCATACATCACCATCAGGAAATAAGAAGCATAAGCAGGACATTCATTATTATATTTTGAATTAATAAAAAAACTTCAGCGAAAGCTTGTGCAACTTTAACATAATTGCATAGTTTGTCAAATCTGGCCCTCAGATGCCTAAATCAGTGTGAAGTGAATCCTTACAGAGGCCAAAGTAATTAACATCTTTACACTAAAACAACAGCATGAAAAATGAAATCAGGTGCAACATTAATTATCCAACAGCTTACCAGCCAGGTGTTTATTTACCGAAGCATTTTCCGCATTTTCTTCTAGTAAAGACAAATGAACATGCCGTTTTCTGTTGGCATGCTATTCAACACAAAACTTCAGCACTTTTACATAGATAAGTGATGGATACAGGCAGGAGAATGGGAAAGCTTTTGGAGCATAAAGTAATGAGAGAACTATAAGGTTAGAAGTAGAAACGTGTTCATAGAGGGTATTTTTAGTGACATGAACAGTTACATGAGTTCATTTAAAGGGCTATGAAATAATTTCCTCTTTGCATTAAAGCTAAAAAAAGGATTATTTGACCCTGCAGCTTTCAGTGTGCACCAACTGTGTCAATTACAAACCCCTTACAAGGCCAGAGATATAAAACTGAACATTTCTGTTAATGTAAACCCTAGGCTCAGAGAATATAATGTATGTTCAGCCACTGCATGCGCAAACTGTTACTCATATATCACACAATGGATGGATGCAAGACATATACTGTGCTGTGAATGCTTTGTTCTTATTTTGTTGTCAGTTCTGTAGTCTTGCCCATCCCCCATCAGCTCTGCTAATTGACACAGCCATCAAATTAATCCACAGCCTTGTTACAGCATCTGTGAAACTGAGGCAGTTAAACATATGCTACTTCAGACATGATGAAAAGGAAACAGAACCAGAGTTATCTCAGTGAAAAGAAAAGATTTGTCCAACCCAGGATTTAAAATATAGATTTTAGTCCTCTAATTTCATTAGCTATTGAATTTTTTATCCACTGAACCATGTCTGCTAATAACATAAATACTCTTAAGGTCACAGAGTCTTAGTAATACATTTAAGCTTTCTTTTGCTCATTTGGTTTCATACTGTAAACCAACAAATCACAGCATAGAGTGTGATTTTTCTGCTAAATTAAATGTCTCTAAACAGTAAACTTTAATATATTTTATACTAATTATATTTTTTATATTCCAAAGTATTTTGTGTAGCAGACACTGTTCTTAGCTTGAATGATTTAAGAATGACCTTACTGTGCAGGAAGAAATGCTGATAAAAAATAAGTCATTTCCTTTGGGTAGTTATAAAGAATATTGCATAAGTAATATAAGTAATAAGTATTACAAAAATGTATGAAACTGTACTGTAATAATTTTTCATAATGTGTGCTCACTTTAATTCCAAAGGATTTAAAAAGGAGAAAACAATAAACTACTATTTTGCTTCTTTGATTTAGAGCTTGAATATGCGGCAGGAAGTTATGCTCTGACTGACAGAGGAGAAAAGGCTGTGTTGTTGTTTTGACCATAGGCCATTTTGGTTGATTTACAAATAGAATAAAAAGGATGCCTTGCATTACAATATTTTTACATAACTATTGATCGATTATAAAATTGGGTGTATAACCTTCATGCGTTTGTGTTCCACATGGTCCGTGTCATGAATAATTGCTCACAAAACTCCATATTTCATTTCTTAGATAATTGTCTTTCCTGTATTTAGTGACAATAGAGACCTGGCAAAGCACTTCACCAAATACAGCAGCCAGCATACAGTCCACCAATTAACTCGTTCACTCAGACAAACGACAACAGAGATCAATAGAAATACACCCTTTTCTTTGTTTCTGTCTAAAATATAAAAAGGAATAATTTGTAAGCAATTCCAGATTTGTAATTTCTTTTCATGTTTCTGTACATGCAGACCAAGACAGCTTCAAACCGACGTGACAGAGTATTTCCATTTGAGGAATGCTTCAATATTACCGCTCCAGTCCCAGCCTGTGCTCAAATTTGATTTCAGGAATTGGGTAGAAAATGACTATCCGTCCTCTAGTGATCCGTGGAATGGGCTCTGGTCTGTTCCATCACATTTTACAGATAATTTCACGTGTTGATATGAGAGATGCAAATATGTTTGTGGTTTCATGCATGAACCAAGATTTATGACTGCTGTCTGAGGCCCTCATAGGTCTCTTAACACATCAGCTCCCATCCATCATGTGATAAATCCCTGAAATTAGCGCCTCCCTTTAAGTCACTCTGCAGCTATTAGGTGCATGAGAGGAGCCTGAGCATCATCTCCTGTAGCCTATATTGGATCACGCTTTTACACTTTCACACTCAGTGCCACCTAAATCAGTTGAAACAGGAGGCTGCCTTGCCCCATTTATGCCAAAACAACCTGCTGAAGAATAGGCGACTTTAAATACACTCTCAGTACAGTACAGTCAAGAAATAGGCTACACTTGTGTAATTAATTTTCAAACTCTTTTCACAGAGTATACTAATGTCCAATATGCTAACATGTTGTTTAAATTAGGGTTATATATATAATAACAGCATAAAGAAATAGTTTTTAATTTGGCAAAAATATGATTTGCATTCCTCCAGAGAGTAACTGAAGTATGATTCTATTAACAGTTTTACAGGATATTATTTCTTGGCCTGATTTAATAACTTTGTTGACTCTTGTGATCTCTGTGAGACCAGCTGGAGACTAAAATTTTACAGCAAAAGCATGTCATTACTTCTTGCAAGGGCAAAGTAAATGCATGTGTTTTTTTAAAAGGTCAGACTTGCAAATTTGCCCTTGTGACCTATAGCACACCATTTTGACCTCCCGTTACCACAGACCTTTGACAGAACAGTCCAACCTGCATCATCTGCTTTTTTAACCTGTTCTGTTGAAGTAACTGTTCCACAAAAGATGCATATAAGGCTGTAGTTTTTCTAATGAATACACTAAAATAACCAAGCTAAGCACCTGACAAGCCCTTGAGGTTGGAGAGCTTTATTTTCTTTAATATCTTTATATTGAAGGAAAGCTGTACTGGCTCTTATCGTAGCCAGGCACCGCAGTTCATCAACAAGCCCTCAAATTATTCACGCCTCTAGAAATTTTATGTTAAATAGCTGTAAACAAAATCAGTGCATGCATGTGCATGTTTAGACTGGGGACCAATGTTGATTCATCAATCAAAAATTAACATTAACAGTAACCTGCAATATAGGTATTTTCTCCAGACTTTCTCTGTGCGGTATCGAAAAAACAAATAGCTCATAAAAATGTCATGAAGTAAAGAGCTGTCCTCTTATGTGAAACTGAGGAGTAAAACAACAAATATCCCGTCACACGCAGCCTCACTTACACTTACCGCTCCAGCCTCCCACACAGATCTAAACTGGTTCTTGGCTTTCACGGTGGGCTGAAGTGATGTAGCATTACTTAATGATGTTGCTGCTGGAGGAGATATTGCTACTTAGTGATCCGGTAGTAAGTGCACAGGTATGTTTTATCCTTTTTCTGGCAGGATATATTTAATACAAAGTGAGTGTGAGTTTCCCTAACTGCTGCCAAACACAACATTGAGATTGATAATCTGATTTTCTCACTGATTACATAAACTGAATGTATACTGTGAAAACAGGCTCTTTCCCCTTTCGAAACAGGAGTATCCTCACACAGAAGTGGAGCTGTAGTGTTATAAACAGAGAGAATAACCAGAGGGGCAGCTTGAAAATGACAGCAAAGCAAAATGCAAATACAAGAATATTATTAATGGCCTTTTCTATTTCAGTGGCAAGCCATTAGATCATAAACAGAAGCCCACATTGATACAAGCCTGGAGGAACAATCCTGTCTGCGTGCCACATTAATAAATGGAAATATCTGGCTATGATTGTGATTTTTGCTTTAAAGCAATAACATAAGTCAATATGCCATCTTCATTTTTCAAGGAGCAGTGACCGTTTCATAGCAATGTTATATAAAATTGTTTATAACCTGTCATACATAGTGACATTTTGTCGAAAAAATTCCAATCAATGCACACAAATTGCAAGACATTTCCCCCTATGTAGCAGCATACTTTATCATGCATTAGAAATATGG
This sequence comes from Semicossyphus pulcher, assembly GCF_022749685.1. NCBI lineage: Eukaryota > Metazoa > Chordata > Actinopteri > Labriformes > Labridae > Semicossyphus > Semicossyphus pulcher. Next base: position 23,032,142 of record NW_027211692.1, read on the forward strand.
AAAATATGAACATTTATTAACTGAACTTGCTTGAAACAATGATAAAATTGGTGATTTTAATCATTTGTATTGTTATGAAAATTAGTATCACTACTGGTTTGTTTGTGAACTTTCTAGGCAAGTTGCCAAGCAACCAGCCCATCTCTCCCTGTTAAAACAAAGGACTATAGCTCTTTTGTATTTCTGTCAGGATTAGACAATAGCATGCACAGGAAGAGACATTATTTAATCACAGCGCATGCAGTTAGCTCCATATTGACATTTCCTGTGAAACCTTTTTTTTTATCTCGTATCCCTGCTGTTCCCTCTGTGCTGGAGAATATGAGGACGGGTATTGAGTGATACATTTAAAGAGGTACATCATAAAAATGAACATAAAGTGTGATTGTCTGGTTGTGTTTAAAATGAGGAAACAGACATTGAGAAAATGTATTATTTAAAGTATGTCCAGGTTAATTCCATTATCTAAACAATCGAGATATTTACATTATGCCTGCCTGTGGTGTGAAATATGTTCACTATCTACAAAAACACATTGAGGATAAACGACTGTGGCTCCACTGATTATTAAAATCCAATTTCTTTCTGAAAAGCAATAAGTGTTTGTTTGTTTTCTACCTCTTCCAGGTGAGTTTAACACGACTGCTTCAAGTCCTACTTAAATTTCTTTTTGATCCCATTTACTTATAAAACATGCAATCTCTTAGTTCCGTCATCATTAGCACACTGCATGACAAACACTAGCAATTACACACTTGGTGCATTCATTGCATTTTGCATAGTTTCATTTCCCCTGATGATGAAAGACCTTTGAAATAATCAGTGAGCATTGTTATAATACATTGCTGTAAAACCAATTGAAGCTGCCGTTTCTTTATAAAAGGCTGGCTGTGTGTTCTTTTGACACAAAGGGGCTTTTAGTACAGATGGCCGATGGATGCTGGACATGCTTCAGATCAGCAGGTGGCGCTCTCATGTCAGTAAAATAGGCATGGTCATATACAGGATGGAGGATGAAATCAGGTGGAGGCAGTGTGCTTCACTGAGGGAGCTGATGTGTTTTGCCTTTTAGTTTATCTTAAGCCTTTCAGAGAGGACAACTTCAGTCATCTGGATTATAAAAGCCAGGTCAAAGATATAAACCGCACCGGACCACCAAAGAGAGATTTGTTTTTATTGTATGAACAATCAAATACTGTCTGATACTCAAGTGCTTTGTTTAAGAGTTGATGGATGTAAATGCTATATACTCCTTTTAATGGATTAGAGAAACTCCCAGACCTAACAATGTGAAACCCTTTAAAGTGACTGATGCATATTTCAGAGTTATTGATGCACTATACCATAAACACAGTACCCTCTAATCTCTGCTTTTGGCTCGTCCTGTCCTTTTAACATTTAAAAAATACATAAAATACATATAAAGGAGACTGGCATGTTATGAATGTGACAGCAATCATAATCTACTTTTTTCTAAGTGAAATAGAAGTAAGATGTCTGTTTGCTCTCTTCACTACATTCTTTGTTGCATAACAATGGTGTACTCTGTTTGTTAAAGGATATTTAAACCTGTCATCTTAACGAAACACACACAGTGTTCGTTCTTTACGACTATGTGACACACTATCCAATAACAGAGTCCTTATGAATCCTGTTTTATGAGATTGCCTTGTAATTAATTCAATATTTATCACAAAATTATAGCTGCAGACTTGACAGTCACTTTTCTCTGAGTTACCAGGAATATTAAGGATGACGGAATCGATTTTAGCACACCTGCATGCATCACATCATCACAGCCTGCTCGAAGCAGAATGACAATTACAAAATCTATTTCACAAATTTTAATCTCTCTGTGTAGCACAGGTGAAGTAGGGAAGCTGTTGCAGCTTATCAGCAGTAATCATGTGCCTATCCAGGCTTATTGACCTGTCAGGTGAGCAGAGTTTGCAGTTTACAGTGAAAATAAAATTATTCCACAATTCCCAAATCGCTGCAGTATGCCAGCAAAGAACTGAGATCAGCAGGAATAATTGCCTCCAACTCAAACCCTTGATGAATTACCGGCAATAAAGGCCCAGAAGGCCAGGGTCATTCACTGGATGAAATTAGCTGAGTATTTCCAATTTTACCTTGGACCTAAACTCCCTCTATTAAGGGACGGGGTCATCTATAGTCCTGCACCCTTCAGCAGTTTCAGCTCGGTTGAATGCTCAAGAGGCAAGTGGAGAAATGTTCTTTATATTCAATCAAACTTGAGTGAGGCGTTAACAGCGTAGCAGAAAGAGAGAACACACTCTGGCTGTCTGTCTCAGACACCTTTCATGATGAGTAAAGCCTGTGAACATTCACTTCTTTTATATAAGAAATGCACTTCTTAAAATGTGGTCACACTCTGTCAAGCTTGCATGCTATCAGTATGACAAAGTGCAAAAATACATCTAGGAAAAACGCTTTCTAAAGTCATTCAAATTTAATACTATGGAGCATGGAGAGATGCACAATTTGTAAGGAAGCATTGGGAAGGCCTGTCTCATTTAATTTACAAAGTGAAGGATTCACTTTGCACGCACAAATTTCTTACTGCATACCCATTTCTGGGGAGATGAGATGGGAGAGTGGTGCAGAGAAACGATGCAGGGCAGGTAATAGCTTTATCTAAGAGACTGACTTTGAACTGCATGTCTTTTGAAAAGGCATCTTAACACTGACTTTTTTTTATTATCATTTAATCATCTCCCAGCAAGCTGCAGCTATTTGTTATTATTTTTAAATTAAATTGTCAGAGAGGAGAAGACACTCACATTTATAGATGCAACACAAACTTTATGGATGGCTGGCTGCCGTGGCTGTTCACATTGGAGCTAATTATCTCTTTGGCTGATAAAACATGCAGCTTCCGATAATTAGTTGATTAGTGTGTATTTAAACCTCCTGTAGATCAGCCTCCAGGCAATATTTGACAATTTTCAACCATATCTCTTTCTGAGTAAGATATATCTTCTGAGAAGTGTTTACAGGTGTAACCAACGGTCTGTGTGCGTCAATCTGCACCAGTGTTGTCATTTGACGTAGTTGTTGGTTTGGAAGAACTACAGGCTATTTGACAGTCTTTGCCTTTGCTTGTTTTGCAACCTAGCTACGTTTTAAACAGCAAATATGGAATCCCAAATAATCACTTGACATTCAGCAGTAATTATACGAACCAGATTACAGCAGAGGAAATGCTCATGCGCAATTTTTCCTGGTACATATGGGCACAGCCGCTTTCATGGTCTATAAAGAATGCACTGAAGAAATTATTGCTTCAATTATCATTGCTTCAAATGACTGCTAAACTACTTAGGAAAACAATGTTTTTTCAGTCCCACGCTCCTCTGTAAGCCGAACCTCCAACTTTAATTCCTTTGTTGTAAAACAAATACTGAGAAGAAACACCAGAGAAGTGTGTAACTTAAAATATATTCAGATATCGTCACAGCACGATTGCTCATTTTGCTATTAAAAGTAAACCTTGTGATGCAACATCATTTCGTTGCGCAACATTTCACATGCATTTCAAAATCTTCTGCTCAATCTAGTTTATAAAGCATGGTCCTTCTCTGCTTCTGGCTTATTGAGTCTGGCATTTTGAAACCCCACTGTGCTCCTTCTGAGGGTTGTAGATTGCTAGTGTTTAACATTTAGATGCCTCAAGTGAATTTGGAGAGCAAAATAGCAGCATTGTGAAGATTTGAAGCTTTTTTTACTTGAATGCACACTTGAATTCCATTTTTATTGCTGTTTTGAAAGGGCGAGAAAACCTGAGCTTTTCAGTTTTATGGATTTCAGCTCCTGAGCTCCACTGAAACAGTTACACAGCAGCTCAACAACAGCTTGTGTCAAACCGAATGACACTATTCTTAAATAAACTTGAAAACATTGTGTCAAAAATATAAACTGCACAAAAAAAATATCATTGTAGCACTCAGACTTGAATAGAAAAAAAAGTTCAAATTATTACAACATGATCTCATAACATAAGAGATGTCATAACAACTATGCTCCCTTAGGGTTTTACTTGGAAAATGTTTTCGGAATAGCAGATGAAACCATGAAAACAACAACAACACAATAACAGGCCTTCATCTAGACAACTGTGAAAGTTGTTTGAGATAAATTAGTCATCTGTTGTTCCCAGGAGCATCAGCTGTCTAGCTCATCCCTGATAGACAGACAGACAGACAGACAGACAGACGTGCGCACACACGAACACATGCACACACACACACACACACACACACACACACACACACACAAATACGCACACATACTAATGAGACGTTCCTTTAAAGACAGCCTCCTGTTACTCTAATGAAAGTGTCACTGCTATTAATACGTGCCGGTGCCAGTAATCACATGACCTCTATCACTCCTGTCAGTGCTACAGCCTTCTTCTTCAGTTTATTACAATTCAGTTCAATCAGAATAAGAGACAATTATTAAAATAAAAGATCAAACATTTTGAAACTATGCATTTATGTATTTTTTAATAGAAAAAATATTTTAAATGAATTAAGACACTTGGCTAGAGAAATCAAACCCCTTAGGGTTCCATGTTTATACTGGACGGCTATACTATATGCCAGTAGTTCCCAAACTTTGCAACGTACCCCCTTCTACATCCCAATCGGGTTGATGTACCCCCAACCCCCGACACTTCAAATTAAAAGAAACCCCCCCCCCAAAAAACGCAACATAGCCTATTTACAGGCACATTAAAGGCATCAAGTTTAATTCTGCACAAATAATCCAGATTTTCAAAATATTCAACAGATCACAACAATGCGCTCTTACATTTAAAACTGAAACTACACTGCGACAAACGTACGCACAAGTCCTCACTTTTAAAGAGTGATTTGATCGTTGAGAAGTTGGCGTAGACAAACGTTCTCCACAGCGCAGTAGCTAGCTAACTGACCGAGCGTTCTTGGTGCTCTGCGGCTAAATGTTGCAGATTGATTGGTTGAAATTGTTTGCTCCTAGCTTACGTAGGCACACGTGATATTTTGTTTTACAGGAAGAAAAAATGATCGGATCTTGATATAAGAATACAAAGAAATTGATTTTCTGTATTTTTTTTGGCCTATATTGTCAAATAGATGCACAAAATTACCGGGGATGTGATCTAAAAGGTTTAAAATGACATTAAAATGCATTTCACCTCAACTTTAAAGAAATACAAATAAGTTCTGTAGAAATAGACATTTATACACAATTTTAACAGAATTTCTTTGTAAACCCAATTTTATTATACCAAACCTAAATATGTGAATACCCTGTACTGTTTACAGCTGTTGCAGAAGAGCCAATCTAGTGGCTGATCTTTGATGCCAAGTGATGTCACCACAGATTTGGGCTTGAAGGTTGGTTACTCCTCAGTACAGTGCACTATATCTCAAAAAATAGTCATCATTTCAAAAACAAATAGCTTTACATATGTACAAGAAGCTATGAACAAATACAAAAGCGTTGAGACAGCAAGTGTCAAATTGTGGGTTTGAAATATTTATTTTATTCTATATTTTATTTGAAAATAGTCAAGAATAACTTCAAGCCTCATCATCTCCAATATTTCACTGTCCTCCTAAGACTGACACCATCAGTCCCAAAATGTCATGTTTTTAAAATCAAGAAGTAAATCTCTCTATTGGCTGTACGAATTATAATGTGGGAAAAGGAGTTGGTCTGATGAAGTTGTCTGTTTAGGAAGGAGACGGGACATTTAATTGTACAAAATGCTTCAATATGTCTCTGAAGAACAAACGAACAATCAATGTATTTTGTTGTTTGATTTTGGGGGCTTGTTGCAGATTTCCGGAAAATGAGCTCCGTTGTGAAACTGACAATATTTGTTCTATTTTATGGTGATATTCTTTCCTAAAAAGGAAGAAATACAGTACTATGACTGGTGTAGTATTTAAACCATGCTTATGCTGTAAAATAGCAAATAAGAAGAAAGGTAACATCAAAATCACATAAGACTTGGATCAATTATTCATGTGGTTTAGCTTCCTCCTATTTCTTGTTAGTTCCTTCTCCCATTTAAATTCTGTAACATGTGCAGCAAGAAGAGATACAAGGAGGATAAAACCAACAGTTAGGTAGATAAAAAGTGAACAAGATTTAGCCATGATCACAGAGAAAATCTTATATTCCCGACACAGCACCAAAACTTTATCTTGGTTATCTGACAACACCTTCATGAATTTTAAGCATGAGAAATACAGATCTTCCTTCACAACCAGAAAAATAACACTGGCTCTATACTTGGTCATAGATTTACATTCATCCCTTATAGCCTAATTTTAAATGCATCATGATGAAGTACTTCATCAGACAACAAATACAGCACTGTGGTGAGGTGATTAGCTCTTTTGCCAAACAACAAAAGGATTCTGGATTCAAATCGCCGGCTGGCTGGGGCTTCTCTGTGTTGAGTCAGCCTGTTATCCCCTTACTGGCTTTCTCCAGGTTGTCCTCCTACAGTCCAAAAACATACAACATGATAATTGGAGACCCTAAATGTCTCGTAGGTGTAAATGTTGTTTGTCTCAGCCCTGTGATAGACTGGAGGCCAAAACAGTGTCCTCGCCTCTAGCCAAGTGTAGTATCAAGATAAAGAATTTAACTGTTTTTTTTTTTAATTAAACATATTAAATTATGTATTCTACAAATATGCCTGTGAATTTCAACAGCTTTTTCAGAAAATGGCTTTCCCAATTCATCTCACACAAAAATACGGGGAAGTGTTTCTTAAGTTCCCCTCAGAGACATTCAACACTAGACTACAGCTAGTAATGTTTGCCATCTGTGAAGTCAAAGGGTTCTTTTTGTTTTGCTTGACTTAATAATAATGTAACAAGCAGGAGGGCAGCTATAGCACAGAGATTATCACAGCAAGATTTCTATTTGTCTAGAGCTTCTGTTTATGCTCTACTCTGCAAGGGCAAACTGATTTGACCATTATTTGAGGGATGGAATTTATAGACCATAAGAAAAAGTAGAATATTACATCACATCTCTGGCAATTACTGTAGTTCGACTAGTCAACAGATGACGTTGTCTCTGTAGCGTTTGAAGGATGAATCCTTGAGCTTCATAGATAAGACAGTCTGTGTGGTTAGAACTTGCTGACCTTTAGCTTGTAGTTGGCTGCTTAGATGTCATGCTTTGCTTTATTGTTTACTGTGTTTAAATTGAAGCAGAAGCAGTATATTGTTTTAGAGACATGACTCTGGCAATGTACTTTCTGACTTCAAAGGTTTTAGGCCTCAAGACAATGTTTTATCTGTGGGCTAGATTAACTTTACATTAAGCATTAAATGTTATTGATAGGAGTTCAGTTTATTCCATACAGGACTTCCTTAACTTGATACAATGAAGATAATCTTATTACTATGCTGTCAAAGAATGTTGTTGTACTACACTGTGTCTAATTTGTTTATTGTGCGAGAGTGCTATTTTGGGCTGTGATGAAGTAATATTCCTTCCCTTTGCTCCAGTATGAGTAAGGAGCACAATACAAGGAAGAGGCATAACTGACATATTTTATATATATTTGCTATTCTGTGCTCTCGCCTCCCACTGATCAAATTAAAGCCATTGTGCACTAAATATAAAAAAGGAGAGGACAACTTAAAGTGCAAGGTTTATTTCACTGGCCGATGGCTGATAACAGACTTTTTAATATTTTGCATCACACATAAAAAGTATCATGTCACAAAAAATACTTAATGAAAACTAATTTAATTGATTTGTTGTTAGTGTAAGTGAGTTATTTTTAATCTGATTCTCTTAGACAGTTTCATACAGTCAATGCTCCATTTAGTGCATCATATTGCTGAGTGTTGGTGTTCAGAAAAGACCATTATTTGAGAAGCTGCCATTAGTGGAGCCCATTCAGGCTCATGCTATCAGTGGCTGATAAGCAGATTATGGGAGGGTGGGGGAGACGTTGAGAGTGGGCACTTGCTTAGATAATGTGCCAGCGTCTCTCAGCAGTGTGAACTGCCGAGGCTGATAATGAAAAGCAGCGACTAACAAAATGGTTCCAAATCAATTTGCAGATTTGGGCACATTTAGGAGAGGGCACAGAAAAGGTAAATGGGACGATTACCGATGGTGGCTGAGCAGGCGAGAATGGGATGGGAGTAAGCTTTACCCAATAGTTTCCTGACATCCAGGAAAAAGGACATTTCTTCACTTAATCAGCCTTCCACACATGAACATACATTTTTCAGCACTGCAAGTATGCTCTGTAATGTATCTGATGTATCTCACAGGCAGGAATCGAGACTTTGGTCATTCAACATCAATCTGTGCCCCCTCAGTACAGTCCCCCCCAACAACAAGCACGGCATGTATGTATGTAAAATTATTAGTCTAGCGTACAGAGTGACCATGCTATAGGTTTGATTGCCAGGTGGAGGCACAAAACAACCCAAGTAGGTTTAGGGAACAATTTCTGTGTCTTTTAAGAGGTTTTTAAGAGGACCTTGTTGTCATAGCTACAGTTAGAAACTTGGTTAAAGTCTGGGAACAATCATGGTCATGAAGAAATTGTAAATGGTAAATGGATTCCACTTATATAGCGCTTTAGTCTTCACTCATAGTGCATTTACTCTACACACTGATGACAGAGCCTGTTATGCCAATCTCCAATCAGGACCTAGGCCCATTCATACTTCAAAGGCTATGCCTTTGGGAGCAATTTGGTGTTCAGCAACTTGCTCAAGGACACTTCGAAATGTGACTGTAGCAGTCTGTGAAACCGCCAACCTTCCGAATGAGAGACAACCAACTCTACCACTGAGCCACAGCTGTAAAGAAAACTATAGAAAGACATAAAACCGAAAACATTTGGTTAAAAAACTGTAAATAGCAGCCTTCTTCAGAAACATGACAGTGAAAGTAAATGGATTGTCCATTATAATCGTAAATTAATTCCTTTATTATAATCCTGTCAATCTTTGCTTAATAGGCCTTGGCTGCAGTCTACATGTCGAAGTGTCCTTGGGTAAGACACTGAACCCCAAATTGCTCCAGAAGGCATAGCCATCGATGTGTTACTGTGCGTGGATGGTTAGCTAGATCCTGATAGGAGCATGGGCGTCGGAAACCATTGTCTGTGAAGTCCCACCCAATTATAAATGGTTCGGACCCACCCACTCTCAGCATATAGAAAATCCACGCAGTGTTCTTTTGAAAGTGCTCTGTCAGTCGAATCCATTCTGTCTGCTCATTGAGGGATTTCCCATATGAGGAAGTTCCAGTCCATGTCTTCACTGCTACCTTGTACTCAGTTGGCTCTCAGCTGCATAAAGTGTACCCAGCATCAACGCTTATGTTTTGACTCCCTATTCTATCTGATAGAATAGAAATGGACGAAAGGAGATTTTTGAAGAAGAGAAAAGTAAGTCATCATCGCTGCTGTTAGTAATCACTTAACTCCAGTAACAGCAGAGACTTGTAATCAATGAACCAGGCGCTCCCCATTGTGACAAATAAATGCCTGGTTGGGCCAACAAAGTTAGCATGATGTTGATTTGTGTCACTTGAGATAATTAGCGTTAGCTCTGAAAAGAGAGCTGGCTGGCTTATCATTATCATCAATGGAAAAGAATATAATACTTAACTGTCCACTAAATAACTATCACTCAACCACCCCTCTTGGCATCTAGGCACTTGAGACTGAGTCAGAATGCAAGGAGAAGGAGAGTGGAGAGCGTTCCATTGCTGAGGTGAGTGATGAAAGGGATTTGACAGTTTAGAGTAATGTGTGATGCAGGGTCTCTTTTTTATGGACATCAATAGGAAACTTTTCAGTCAAGGTGCACCATGATATGATATAGACAGGAGAGCATCATTATTTATTTGAAAATATGATAACTTAATGTCAATACAATTCCTAGGTGTATCATCCCAGGCTATGCTCATTTTCAACTGTAAATCCACAATGCACCCACAATAATTGTCATTTATTTCATAAGCATAGAGAATATGCTTTGACTATACAGTAGTTGTCCTCTCCACTTAAGTCATTGATTTAATAACAACAACTTGGAATTGCATGCAAGCATAAAGAGATCCTAAAGTTTAAATAAACAATGAGTGGTTACTATTTAAGATGGCTCTGAATTAGTCATCAAATCGATTTCTGTACTTTTAGCTTTTTAATATCTTCAAATGTGTGATCTAACTGGAGCCAACCACTTCCTCTGGATGAAATTACAAAATATACCCATTATTTGGGGTTTTGCTATAGCCAGATAATTATCACACTACAAGTGAAAAGAAACCAGAATACAGGAAATGACATCTGCTCCCCAAGGACCCCCTGTCAACTTGTCCCCCCACTCTATTTATGCTTCCTACGCCCATGGATAGGAGATTTGTACTTTGCATAGCAGCCTCTGCCATCAGTGTGCAAATGTGTGTGAGGGTGAATGTGACATGTTGTGTAAAAGCGCTTTGAGTGGTGGGAGTATAGAAAAGTATAAGTGCAGTCTATTAACCATTTACCTCTACTTACGTCTGAGGTTTATCATTTATGGACTATTTCAAATGGAATGATTTTCATGGAATGAATTTATGACACATTAGTGAATGTTAAGATATGAATGATTTTAAAGCAACGTAAAATAATTTATTGCATGTTTATCAAAGACTTAATTTCACAGTGTTTCCATGAATGTCAGAAAGTCTTTTTTTCTCAGTTTTCTTTGAAAAGTTTTGCTCATTTTGCTGTTTACGTGTCAGGAATACAGTAAGGTATAAACTATTTCTGATAAATCCCTTTCACCCTTACACACTCACATTCACACACTGACAGCAAAATCTACAATCAGGATATATGCACATTCATACACCATTGGCTATGCCTTCTGGAGCAATTTGGGGTTCAGTGACTTGACATGTAGACTGTAGCAGTCAGGGATTGAACCACCAACCTTCCGATTGAGAGACGACCGAGTCTACCACAGCCGCATCGTCTCCAAAAAACGATTGTAACAGATGCAAACAGAAATATAGAATACATGGAAAAACAATAAAGAACATTGTACCCTCGTATGACATCAAGTTCCATAGATTTGCTGCACTGAATGAAATTATTTGTTCACATTTATTACCTCACATATCTGTGGATTACTTTCTTAAACCAAATGGAAAAGAAAATTATTAATTGCTCACTACAGCCTTATTTTGAGCATTCAAAATAGTGTCCTTGAATTGTATTTTTTGCCTGGAACTTGTGGGGTTAGAATTATGAAGCCACAATGTTTTTAAGGGGCAATCCCTAAAGTGAGACATTTATATTTCATGACACATGAATAATAAGTATGATAATTAAAATAACTCCAGTTTTTCATAAGTCTGACGGAAAAATTGTCTTTTCTCTAAGAGCTTAAAACTACATCACAGACAGGCTAGTGTCAAGGGGGGCTAGTTTGTGAGCCCCAGTTTGGCTTAAGCTTCATGAATATCCAGATTTCAGACAAGAATGTGTAACAATCTAAGACTTAGGGCTCTGCCGCCTGTCAGTCTCTTTCCTGCATCAGCAAATTTGTGGATATTGATCAGTTAATCATGACACTGTTCAGAACTAAACTACCATCCATTGGCACACACCTGTATCACTAGAAGGCCCTTTTGCCACGTCAATTTTGCCTGATCTCATCAATGAAGTTGATTTATAGCTCTGCACCGTACTGCCACTCTGTGACTCAGTGCCTTTTGTGACCAGCCCATGTTAACAGCTAAAAGGTTTATCCTCCGAATAGAAATCCCCTTATCTCCACTTGTGCAGATCTCTCTTCTGTTGTCTGTATCAATGGGTTGCGCATGTAGAGCATGTCGAGGTAAAGGGTCATCTGGAGCACTTTGTTTAGCATCTTATCGGCTTAGCTTGTGAGGTTCAACAACAATGGTGAGCTTTAACAGTAACCTTTTAAAAGTTCACCAACCCATACCTGCACAGTCCTCATGCAGCATGTCGTGGAAACATTGATAAGTCCATCCCATTGTTTACAAACTGACGTTTTCTGGCTTAAAGTAAAGCTTTAAACTAAAAGCCAATGATCACTGTTCTGTTATCTATCTCAGTCAGTCTTTGTATATAGTCCATAAGAAGGTTATATTTGACATTTTTATAGTTTGACAGTTTGACATACGTGGCTGTCACCATCTTAGATAACACCATGCAGAGGAAGGCATGCATGGATAATTGAATCACTTTAACCCTTGTGTTGTCTTACAGGTCAAAAATGACCGCCACCATGTTTAACAGCAGAGAAAACCACCTTTTTAAATTTAATTTGAAATTGTATGACTTCTCTTAGTGACCCAAACACTTGAAATAGTGAAACATTGTCTTTGTTTATATTTCCATGTGAGCTGTACACCAACAGGGTACAACGATCGCCCTTCAGTTCTTTAAGCATTTAAACATGCCAAGAGAAGCCCACCTGCAAGCAAATACTGTCTACACACATGACAAATTGACATTGTGGGTGCTACTGGTTGAACTGAGGCAAAAGTAAAACATTTTAGTTCAGGTGCATCTTGTCCCCTCCTTGACCCCACTCGTGCTCAGAGTTTACAGGTGAAATAAACTTGATTTCAGACAATATAAAACATTTCTTCAAAGCATTGTTTACCAGTGGAAAATACCATCAAAGTGGTGTCATCTGCTATAAAAGTGGAGCTCATGATAGTACATTCAGTTCTCTCTTTGCTAAAACCATGACTACACATTTCAATGTCACACAGGTGTTAGACCTGTTTTTTTTAGAGGAACAGGAACCAGGGGACAATGATTTGGAAGAGCAGGATGTCTCCGAAGAAGAAGATTCAGAAGAATACAACCCAACTATTTTGTTTATTTTAGGGGTTTAGCCAAGGTGGGTCATTTTTGACCCGAAGGACAAGGGGTGTAAACAGAAAATAAGGCCAACAAGAGTGTTAAGAATAAAAGCCAGAAAAAAATGATTTGCTTGTCCATTGGGGGGATAATGGAAAAAAACGATGAATCTTGCTTTAAGCATGTTTGAATGGTATTGGATCATTTCATATCTGCTGTTGTTAATACAAGGTGATAAATGACGGTGGTTGTTAATTCAAGCACATTTTAATCACTTGGCCATAATTATAATTTCCGGAAGCTGGTGAGTCTTGAGAGGTAAATTTTGTCTGCTAAGGTCATTAATGTGTCAAAGCAATGCTTATTCTTGTTGTGTTCTCTTCGCATCACAAGCCAATTTATTTGCAACTGGCAAGGGATCATCTTTTAAAACTGTGCCAATAATAAGGACACAAGTGTTTGTTTAAAATGTCTAATGAGTGTGAGTTTTCCAGTTCAGGAACAAAAATGATACATGTAGAAAAGGCACAAAATTACTCAAAAATATCCAAAACAGGTCAAAGTAAACCATGGTGGTGCGGTTCTCAGATCATCAGAGAATAAATGAATGGTCCTGACATAGCACCAAGATTTAATGGACTCACAAAATATGAGCCACATAGTCATATTTGAGAAACAGAATCTTGCTCTTTTGCAGTGAAAACACAGGCTTCAGAAGACTGAGACTTCATCTTGAGCCTGTTGGAGCCTTAAGAGGCGAGCTAACTCTCCTCCTTTAGCTGTAATAACCAGCTGTTGTTGATTGAACCGCTGCCTGGAGGGTGCGCAGGCAGATGCTCTGGTGACACAGAGAATGACGAACGGCGTCTGCCAGCATCTGCAAATGTATGCACTGAAACAGCGTCATGCACACACACACACACACACACACACACCACACACACACTCAGCTAGGATGGTTGTCGAAGAAATCAAATAAACGTGAACAATTACTGTAGAGGCTCATCAAGAGTTCCTCTAGTATTCCATAGTGCAGTACAAGGACCAGGCTGTTGTGCACCAGTGAATGAGACAGTAATGAGTGGAGATTTTTATATTTTGCTTTTGATAGTGAGCTGCTCTATGAGAATGAGTGGGACACCTTGAGTATTTAAAAATCTTTTACCTGACTGTTAAACCAAACTTTATTTAGTTAAGTTATAATGTGGAATCATGTATCAGCGTTGACTCACACAATATCCATCACTTTCTAATTTAGAGCTTCTCTCTCAAATTTAAGATACAGTATTAATCAGATAAAGACCATTGCAACTAAGGACATAAACTATGAACCTTTCACATATATATTGAATTGAATCAATATTCCCGGTGGCATGGAAGGCCAAATGAAGGTTAACACTTACCCAGCTTTCATCATAAGTGAATGACACAATCCAACAACAATCAGAAGTAGCCCGGAGCTTCACAGTAGGTGGTTAGGAGCTGGGCTGCATGTGTTGTCTTCTGAGGAAACCCATCCGTTGCTTAGAATTTCAGATTGTTAACTTGAGGACTGTTGTTTGATTCTGTAAAAAGCCTCTTTGATATCGTGTTAATCCTTTTGGACTGTAAGATCAAAGATCAGCATACAGAGTCAGCAGAGTAATTGGTGCCACACACTTCAGTCAAACCGGCAGGTTTCTTTAATGTTGCCAGTGTTAGAACGTCATGCAAAAATGATGTAATACTGTTACTTTTTAATGCATTTAGAATCCTCAAGGTAGCAGTGTCTCACTGCTTGATGCTGCATTCATCAATTTTTGACGGTTTGGCAATATACTGATGAAGATGCATGAACATGACATATTCTAAGCAGGTTTTGTAGAAAGTAATTACATATCAATCCACAGATAATTTAACAGTCTGATTGAATGTGACAGCACAACTACCTTAACCTCAGTGTTGAGTCCACATTTACAGTAAGATTAAAAATATGCTATGATGGTTTCTCAAACTCATAAAGCAGTATCAGGACATTTGATTCCCCATTAGCTGGCCCACACGGGAGTCAAAATAATGGACTTAAATTGTAGAATATCTCAGGTGTGCAGCCTTGGATGGTGACTTTAAGGAGTTGAACAAAGTAGGTTGGTAGGTAGGTCGGTTCCTATATAAAAAAAAGTATTAATGCAAGGGGAACATAAAACAATATGGTAAATTACAAATTTTCAAAACTATTCGAACTATTTTCAAATCATTACTTATTAATAAAAGGTAACTGATACTGTATTATTCATGGTTGTATAATTGTTGCACTGGACTGTTAATTTATTTTTATGTATGATATGTTGTTAAAAGTTAAACAGTTGTATAGACTTCTGCAGCTTCTGTTCCAATGCCAAAATTCCCACTTGTATCTAAAGTGCATCTTTAAGCTTCTTGTATTACTTAACTTTTAAAAACAAATGACCTTTATTGATCAGTGTTTTTTTGTTATAGTTTTATAGTCATTGTTGAAACATTTTGCTGCTCTTTACGTTTACAATGTATCTACCTTTGTCGATCAGCTTACCATATGTGTTGTGTAGAACGTAAACTCTTTTTGCCTGCAGTCCCAAATGAGATAGTCTACTGAGGGCTCAGCCTGCCGTTATGGGCCATTGGTGTGAACCCGCTATCCTTTCACCCTGGCAGGTTCAGAGTATCAGATGCTACCATCTAAGCCCTGCCAGGAATATCCCAAAATATAACTTCCCTTTGGATTTATGTGTTCTGTCCCAGTATCCTGCTAGCATTTTGACACTGGCTGTATGAGACCTTGCATCATTCTGCCTTACTCTTGTGATTTTTGTTGTATTAAAATACATGTTATTTCTATTTAAATCAGCCTTGTCATCAAATAATCACTATAGCTGGCTGGAGTCTTTCTCTAATTTAGAGATAACCTAAGATAAACCTTTAGTGATCCCACAACAGGGAAATGCTCAGTGTTACACCGCAGCAAATAGGAAAGAGAAGAAGCACACAGTGCACAATAAAAATGAAACACTTCTGAAACATTTTTAGTTATACAGAAAATACAATACAGTGCACAAAATTAGTTTTGTGATTTGGTTTTTTCATAAGGCTCTGATGAGGTCAGAGGAAAGTAAGATCATTATCATATCCAATATCAGAGGCAAAGCACAGTGGCATGTTAACATCGGTTTCAGTGGGCGCAGAGATATAATTACTTTCACCTCGACCATTCCACTACATTTTCTGAAAACCTCCAGAATATACATTTCTAGGAATGACGATAACAGTTTCCACCTGTCTATCTATATATATACTTTGATATATCCAGTGCAATCCCTCTGGAAAAAAAACCTCAAAGTGTTCCCTCGACCGGCAGCCACAGCAGTGTGTTAAGCCATAGGTACTTTACCAGGGGTACTGGGAATATGATGCAGCAGATTCTATTTTAAGCCTGAGCACAGGATTGCTGGAAGTGGTGAGGACACAGAGCTGGAACAAGGTAAAACAGCTTGGTTACATGGCCAGTATCCATCGACTCAGTTTAACTAATCAGTAGCAGTTAATGAGGACAGATTACATTGCGGTCCCTTAACACAACATTAACATTCAAGTCCTTCTACCTGGCTGTAATGGAAAAACTATAACAGACGGCTATGGTAGGATGTGTCAGCAAACTGAAAAAGTGATTAAGTGCAGGAACGATCTGGAAAGAGGAGAGGAGTGGTCAAGGGATGACAGAGCAGTCTAAGAATAGGAGACGACAGCACAAGGTGATAAAGGACGGGACAGTGGAAGGAGAGGCAGGAGAGGGGATGATGAGAGAATAGGGCATGAGAGCGGGGACTGAGACAGGATTGGACCGGACGGCGCGGTAGAGAACACAACTGAGTCATCATTATGGTAATAGAGAGCGGTAGTGTGCACAGAGCAGCCCAACTGCGCTGACTCACTCAAATGCATTTTCAGTGGAACATGGAATGTCATAGCGCATCTCCAGGGAGAGGATTATCAGTCCAAGGTTAGAAAATACACCCAGCACTTCTTTTGTCAGTGATTCAGCTGCAGGCCGACCCCCTTTGTCAGATTGCAGAAAGAGATCTTGTACTCTGATTTTGATGCTGTTGCTTACCCTGTCAAACTTTTCAAATTTGCAGTTTATAATGAGAATGATGGCATATTTACCACAACAAATTAACGGTCATACTTGGAAGGCTGGGTCTGATTTCAGAAAGGGCAAGATGAAAGCTGGCCTCTCATTTTCAGCCACCAACGATCAATCTTGGCGGCACAAATGAAAACTTTGGCTGCCAGACTTTATTAGCTGTAGCTAGCTGGCTTATTAAGCTTATCTTTGAGAACCCTGTGTTCACCAGAACCACCCACCTCTGCAGTGAACATTTTACACCATGTACTTTTACAAACTTTCTTACAGAGAAAACATGGATTGACTGATAATCTTCTGTCACTGCTGAATGGGCCTGAACTGACCAGCTCCCTCCCCAGCTTTCATGGTGGAACTGACTTTGTGTGATATTTGGCCTCGAAAGTCACTGAGGCACTTGTTGGAGAGCTATAGGTTCTATCCTGGGCTTCATCTCCTTGTCCTCAGGACCAGCAGGCTTTTGTGATCACTAATGTTTTTGTTTAATTTTGAGTAAGCTAACTGGTGTATGATAATTGGAGAATGGTAATTGTCCTTCATGAAAATAGTAAATCTAATGCATTTTTAAGGAGGTGCAACCATGCTTTGCATACAGCTAAATGTAATAAATATACAGTTGTATTGGCCTCGTTTCTTGGGCAAAATACATAGGAAAGTAAACTATTACATTCATCTAAAGGATGACTAATCCGTTATGTGCTTATTGCTAGAATTTATATGTTTTTAGTGCATTCCAAGAACACGGCCCCAGTGTTTCAGATCAGAGAATAATGCTTATTTGTTCACAGTTTTAATAATCTAATCATTCAAATCTGGCTGGGTGATGGGTAACATGTCAAACTCAGAACATAAATGTATTATTACTTTAAATAAAATAAAATCTATTGCTAAAAATACACAATCATCTAAACCAAAACTGCAGCCCAAAGCAAACCACTGCAGAATGCGGACAGGTGTGCAGTGATGGTAGCTTCTGGGACAGGTTTAGCACAATGGCAATTTTGCTGCTGTTTTCTTCAGTAGCAGTGTGTCATTTCAAACTTAAACAACTGTGTTAACGCAAGAACATTTTAAAACTTACATTTACAACCATTTATGAAAATGTATTTGTAGTTGATCCAAATCTGCTACAATATCCTGCCTAGAGGTGAGATAAAAAAAAAAAAGCTGCAGTTTGAGTCTTCAGGTTTTATTTATCACAGTTCAAGACAAAGCATAGATAAAATGTGATAAACAGTATCTTATTACATTCTTAAAGATTAGGTAAAGGGCTTAGACATTGGAGAGGGATTTTAAAGCCTTGGCTTATTCGCATCATCTGTATGCAGTGGATTTACTGATATTTTCATAATATTTCTGCAAGCTCAGTTGAACCATCACTACTCTCCTAATGAGCTGCTAATGAGTGTGAAACAGAGTGTGGAGTGCCAGATGCAGTGCCCCTTTAACCTAATAACTCATAATTGTGGTTCGTACTGTAAATGAATGCCTCATATAAACGTATGATAAGTATTAATAAAATGCCTTGAGGACTGATCTACCCCACTGTGTCAATTAGCATATCTGATTTTACAACAGGAGCTCTTTATAGTAATCAATTTGTTAAGCCATCAACATGTTATACTGTTTTCTTATTAGGCTGAATGGAAAATCAGTGTCCATGGTGTGTTTTACTTTGCCCACCATTAAATTACTGTTCAAAACATTTGATATTTTGGAAAAGATGAACTAATGATTGGCTGCAGGGTGGTGCAGTGGTTTACCCTGTCGCCTCACAGCTAGACGGTTCCTAATTTGAATCTGGGTTTAGAGTGGGCCTTTTTCTGTGGAGTTTGCATGTTCTCCCCCTGCATGTGTGGGTTCCCCCCGGATACTCTGGATTCCTCCCACAGTCCAAAGGCATACTCTAAATTGCCCGTAGGAGTGGGTGTGAAAGGTTGTCTGTCTCTATGTGTCAGCCCCGTGATTGACTGGCGGCCTGTCCAGGGTGTATCCCGCCTCTCCCCCAATGACAGCTGGAATAGGCTCCAGCCCCCCGGCGACCATGAACAGGATAAGCGGTATAGATAACGTATGGATGGATGACCTAATCATATTGCAGTTTTGTGTGTCATACATCAATTAAACAATTTCATGGCAGGCAGCTCATTTTTAGACTGTCAGTCATTGTTAGTCATTTTTCGGATTTATTAGCTGCAAAAGGATTTACATTCCTGTCACCCGTAACTCTAAGAATGAACACAATGCCTGCTGGCAGTTGGCTTAAACTGTGTGTCCAAAAAAAAGGACCATTTAAAAATCAACTCACTTGAAGTTCAAGCAGAGCAGTCTGCTTTCAGCCTGGTGTTAAATTAATCTTAACCTGAACCCACATATGAGGATTATATTCATTAATGCAACCCTTTTGATTCCTCCAGCACAGAAGGATAAAACAAACACAAGGGATTACTGGCAGGTCCAACATGACCAAGGTCTCAGTGAGGGTCATCACAGCTGTCGGGTCTGGTGCCTGTCGACCTTTTTAGATATGATTTATCTATTAAACCCATTTGTATGAGTCATTTGAGGACATTTAGAGGGACTTAGCTATGCTAGTACTGTCATTTGAAAACTGAACCCTCTTTGGCGAGAGCGTTAAGCTGCTGTGAGGAGAGCATCTGCACATGCAGAGGGGGGAGGGAATGGGGGCTGCCTACACGTATGTGTCGCAAGAATTTAATGGGGGTCATGTCCTCACCTTATTGTTTTGGACCTGGGGGCTTATCTAGAATGTGTTGTGGTGTGAGGGCATGGTGATGCCATTTAGGTTCTTACAACAGTAGGAATGATACCAGTTTAGGTTTCATTCAGCTGGTTTTCGCTCTACAGTAGTAAAGAGCACATTTGTCTTTAGACTTGCCTCCCATTATCCTTGGAGAAAGGCAGGTGCTGTTTAGCCATTCAAGCAGAAGCTATTAATGCCACGAAAAACATATTAATCTGTTAGTGAGCGACTTCAGCCAAGTACCTGCAATCCTCTGATAAACCTTTAATGGCCTTTGCGTTGGCGGGTCTGCAATCGCTGGGGATCACCTACATACGCAAGCGCATTACAGAGCATTTAAGGCTGTTTACTCTGGTAGATGCTGCCAAGGTAGTTGGTGCCTCCCAGACGTTGTCAAAAACCTCTCTCTGCTCATCTCTCCAACTGCCATTCTATTACTTTGCCTTTGATTATGATGAACACTTTAAGGTAATTAATTCTACATCATAATAGCACAGGGAGCAGATTGAGATTCAAGGTCAGGAGACAAATAAGGACAAAAGGCACCACTCTCACCACTGTGTAATAATAGACTATGCTTTAGTATATCTTACATACAAATAAAATAGTTGCTTTAGACAATATTCACTGTGAACAGTTCAGTACTTATATGCTACAAAAAAGTCATGCCAGTGCTTACGTGGTATGAACTTGTTTTGAATTTCTCTAACACAGGCTGATTTTATTATTGAGCTTGAGCATTTCCTCCACATCTCAGCCTGACACCATTTTTGCTTTTTTCTCTGTTTTACAGCTGCACAGCCAGACACAAACTAAATCATGCATTTAAAACACTCAGTGAAACAGGACAAGAATATTTTGGCACATTTTTGTTGTAACATTTTGATTGGTTGCATTGTTGAGTTTGCTCCTGTCGACACAATTAATATATATTTAATATTCATATATTTATATCTCAGATAATAAGAGCTTGCCCACTTCTTAGCACTAAACCTAATAGGCCAATTGTAATATATTTAATCTTTACCCATCCTTCTGAACAGTGGCGAACTCAGGCTGTTTGAGGGGCAGGGGCAAAAAAAAGGGGCACCCGCTGTATGCCGTGGGGTACCTCCCTGAGTACACCACTGCTTCTGAACTCCTGTACGTTCTGCCAACAGGAGGTGCTTTAAAACAATGCAACATACAGTTTCTTAACCCTCTGATGCACAACTTAAAACCTGTTATTCTCAATATGGTTTGATTGTTATAATCTTTGCACATGGGTCTGCTGCACTGATTGCTGATTACAATGCTTACTTTTTGGTCATTGTAGAAAACTATAGGGATAAAAACTCTTGCATGTTCTCTAAAGCCTTGGTCCTATTTACATTGCACTGCAGAAGACTTTAGATGTCCTCATTTGTCATGATTTTTAATGAGGCCTTATGCACTGGCATCTCTCTCTGTCACTCTCTCTCACACTCAATCAACCTAAACACCACGGGTCAACAGCTGGCTATTGAAACAGGTTAACAAGCAATCTCAATACTGATTTGGAGCTGTGACCAAATGCTCTAGAAGGCTGCAATTTGGCGTGTGAAGATGTGTGTTTGTTATGATGCCAGATGGCTGGCTAGAAGGGGGCGTGACAATATGAGTGGCCCCTATTGCCAAAAGGTGCATAAAGGATCAAGGGATGTGCACAAGATTGTTTGGAAAGGTTGGTCATGAGGTCATGAGGAAAGCTGATGGGGCGTGGGAGTGGATATGGCCTATGAAAAAAGTATGTATTGTCAAAATGTACACCAAATAAGCATTTTATGATGTTAAAAAAATAATTTGCTCCTTTGCTGCATATTGAGCATCAAACTGTTAAGAATGGGGAGGATGCACACCTCTATCATAACATATCATTCCTCCTGTGCTTCAGAACATCTTTTCTCATCAAAATTTCACAGATTGTAAATCAATTCTTCATATCATAATTCTGTCGAGAGTTGTTTAACACTTCATTCAGGAATCGTGTTAGTACATCGTGGCTTATCATTTCACAGTGTTCTATTGTCTATCACTTGATGGTGTTGCATGCCAATAATCGATGTGTTTTCATGCACTTAACTGGGTCATGGTTATTTTTCTTCTGTAAACTGATTTCTTATACGTCATGTAAATGAGAAACCTGATTCCCTGGCTGGATGTCTTCAGCAGAATGTTTCTATTTTTGGCCATTGGCATAATCGGGTTTCTAATTGGCTTTTCACATGTGTGCATGGGAAAGAGTTCAGACTGAGAGATAGCAGCGTGGCAGGATGAAAAGAGAAATCATGGCAATGTATCCCTGTATTTAAATAAATAAGTAGCTGGAAGTCTGCATAGGTCTCATCCTCTGAACATTTCACTCTTTGTCAAATTCAGACCCTTGGATCTGTTAGCTCTGAAACACACTCATACCTCATACTTAGAAACACACACAATTTATAATGAATAGAATAATAATAATGGAATAACATGACGGAACAAATTTAAAAATCTATTGCAAGTGAACTACCTAAGAAACTTCCTCCATACATAAAAAAATGCAACCTCAGTATCTCTTGTGTCCTCAAAGGGCTTTTACAAAACAAACCCATTGAGTATGAAGAAAAGAGAAAGTGCCCATCACCCTCAAGAAAGCCAAGTGTGACAAGAGGTGATCAATACAAGACAAACGGCGTTGGGGCAGGGCCCTCCGATCGCTCTCTTTTTGACAAATGAGCCCGGCTTTGTGAAACAGACAGTGAAAACAAATACTCTACCTTCTGCCTCGAGCACCGCAATTTTCGGAGGTAAGTGACATTCCGCGGAATGAGTGGAGACAAAACAAAAGAACAAAAGATAAATGTGTTATTGCTTGGAAGAGTGAGCATGGCATGCCCACAGCCAAATGTAGCTCCAGACAGGAGGCAATAATGTAGAAGAGAGGGGGTTTTTTTTGACTCAAGATCTACAGTATAAAATTAGTCCACAGTGGGAGGAAAAATACAGTCCTCTGCAGGGTCAGCTGTGTTTGTTTTCAGTTATGACTATTTTTCATCACTGAAAAACCAAAGCAATCACTTTCATTTAACTATTTTCATTGAAATATTCAGATTAAGTTAAGTAACATGCTTCATATTTTCTGCTTCAGTTGAATAGCTCCTTGAGGCATCCTTGAGCATGTTTAGCACTGTCTTGCTGCCTCTTTGTATAATAATAAAAAAATAAACCAAAGCAGCTTGCCACTCGCATGACACTACTCTAAATTGCTGTAAGAGTTCTTTCCACCAATCCAATCTCTTTGGGTATTTTGTTGCAATTGCTCAGCAATCCTGCAAATGGAAAGCGCTGTAATATGTGCTGTCAGTCAGGTCGTGGACACTCAAGGGAGCGCCACTGTCGGGTGATTGACTCAGAACAAACTGCATTACTTGGAACCGAACGGGGTGTTGACAAATCGCGCATGTTTCCAGGTGGTGGAGACACGGATATAAGCCTAATCTCATCATCAAGCAGTCCCTTGGCTTGTCCGTGATAAAATTGCTACAGGAACATTAAATGTAATGTGTTGATAGGCTTGTTTGTCACTTTAATGAGGTTTGATGCAGGAAATTTGTGAACAGCTTTTGTTGCCCGCAAGCTCTCTTGTTGACACTTGTGTTTTCTTTCTTCCTCCCTTGTGTCTCATTGCAGAGATAAAGATGCATGGGGCTGACAGGTGTTGTTTTTAAAAACAAAAATCCATTTGTATTTTCAAAGAAGATGGGATAAGGGATTTAGTCATGCTAATGGTCAATGCATCCTTTTCACCCTGGCGAACAAAATAAGATACAGATTGGCCATCTCTAGCATAAAATGAATAAATCACTTACTAATTTGATTCATATCAGATAAAAGCTATTTAACATGTTAAAGTCCTCTAATTGTCTGCCTCTTAAGCATCTGTGACTGATACCCAGAGGGCCAGCAAACCCCTCCTATCTTCCAACAACACCCTCTCATAATGGACTTTTAATGGTTGTATAATAGGTTTTATGGAGTAATGAATTTACTGTAATCGTTGCCTTGGGTGGCAAGAAAACAGCAGCACAGTAGGAAAAGCCTTTTAGCTGGTCCCTGGTCACAGTCACACTCCTATTCGGACTTTTGCAAAATACATGCAGGATACAAGCATCTTCACATCAAAAAATATAGTAAGGAACAGGTATATAAAGATTAGGGGCTGTCTAATCATTCATGATCAATATCGAACACACAATAGGAACATGCTGCTGTACCTTTGGAATACAAAACTGAAAGTTCATTTTCTTCTTTAATGGCCCTGCAGAGTAAAACGAGAAGCTGCAAACGATTTTTATTTTTACATTATACATTTTCTCTATTTCTAATCATTTAAGTTCATTACAAATGAACTTTTTATATTGCTTATCACTTTAATAATGCACAATAAAGATGCTCTTATTAAACAAAGGTATAATTTTTTTTCATATTCAATATGTTATATGGACAGTATCTATCAGAACAAACACCCACACACACTTGAAAAGCAATAAGCAGCAGATGAAGTTTCTTCTCACCTCCAAAACTCTTAATGGTCAGGCAGCATCATATTTTAAAGAGCTCACTGATCTATTACTCATCTACCATGGTGCTCCCAGAATGCAGGGCTCGTGTGGTATACCTAAAGTCACTTAAAGTAGTACGGGAGGGAGAGCCTTCAATTATCAGGACCCTCTCCTGTGGAATTATCCACCAGTTTGGATCCAAGAGGCAGACACCCTCTCTTTTTTCGAGAGTGGGCTTAAAACTTTCCTTTTTTTAAGGTAATGGTCAAGGCTGGCTCAGGCTTCCCTTGGCCCAATCCATAGTTGTGCTGATATAGGCTTAGACTGCCGGGGGACCTCCTCTCACTCTGTATACATTCATGTTATCTGCATGCATGCATCTCCCATAAATGTATGTTACTAACTTTATGTCTTTCCATGAGTTTTGTGCTCTCTTGTCTCGCAGGTTCCTGTGGATCATTGTTGCAGACCACTTGCCGTTGACCCACTTGACTCCATCTACTACAATTATTATTATCAGTCAGACTTATCATTATTATTGTTGTTATTGCTAATATTAGACATATTTGTGCTATAATTTTGACATTATAATAAGTCTGTATTATCTTTTATTATTGTTGCTGTATGTCCATCACCGTGTATGTCCGTCTGTCTGCTCACTCTGTATCTATTCATGCCGCCCTGCCTCGCTGTCTATCCCACATTCTCGGCCCATCCGGTCTCAGCAGATGCTGTTTACCAATGAGTCTGGTTCACACTGAGTCTGGTTCTGCTCGAGGTCTCTGCCTGCTTAAAAGGACGTTTTTCTTTCCACTCTAGCCAAATGTTGCCAAGTGCTTGCTTATAGTGGATTAATGCTGGGCCATCCTAAATGTTATAACATGGACTCCCTTCTAAACTTGCTCTTTATTTAAACTGTCCTTAGATAACTTTTTCATGATATAGTGCTATATATTTAAAAATTGGTCGACTGATTGAAGCTGTGATCACTTTTCAAATTGGGGTTTTGACCCAAGTGCTCCAGCAGTTTACAATCAGTGCAACTTACTGTAGCTTATCAGCCTTAATTTGTTGTAATATGTTATATATAACGCAATGTTAATATGCATGTCAGCAATGATGGAGAATCCCACTCAAGCTGAAATATCACTTTTTGCTGTCTTTGCAGAGCACCATGGGACATCATATTAGTGTCCCCTTCCAGCTTGGCTAGTCCTGATTAGAGTGCTGCTGGTTTCTACACTGACTCCGTTAACTCGTGTGGCGAGGCAGATGCTGTGAGAGCTGATTATGTTTCCCCAGTGGCAACATAATACAGTCAGTTGAGCCTAACAAGTTTGAACGGTTACCTGGCTTCAGTAGCAGGATTTGGCTACAGATCATTTTAACTCAGATATAGCCCATGATGACTCATCCGTCTATAAAGCACCGTCTAACTCATATTTTTATTAAGTACTGATGGTCTATTTTGTAGTGTTGCATAATTTGAGATGAAAAAACAAGTGTTTTAATAGAAAGATGCAATTAAGCACAAGTTAATATTGAACTTAACTGTACCTTTAGGGGAACATTCCAAACTTAAGGTTTATAAAGTTTGGGATGTAATTGTTTCCGTCACTGAGAACATATTGCAGTGATTAGAACATAATGCAGCGTATATGCAGTGAACAAGAGAAAAACTCAGCTGGGAGAATAATGAGTAAACTGCGTGACGAGGCTAGAGTGCTGTTTTGAAGTTTATTTTGAAAAACATAGATGCCAGTGTAGGTATGGAGGCTGGAGTGGGTGTGCTCTGAAACACAATTGAAAATTTTGTGTTTAATTCGCAGATCCAACGACCGGCTGTGCACCCATCTGGCTAATAGGGAAAAGGATTTTATTTTCTAGCTGGCTGCTTCGTTCTCACAAAACACATAAATGGAGGAAGGAAGATGTATCGTGGTGAAGTGCTCCGTTGAATGCTGGGGATATGCCCCTGAGTACATAACATACAGGGGTTACAGTATGTTAGGGTAAGCAGCAATACCAGCAGAAACAGTCCAGTGAGTTATCCATTAGTCTGTGTTATGCATACATTTTCATACATTTTTAAATTAAGGAATAATCAGAGTCTGGGAAAATTCTTTAAATGAAAATGTTTCTAATATGATATCCTGATGAGAAATTCTCAAGCTTATGGAAAAATATTTTATTTTTGACAATCGCTCTGAAACATTTGTTCAAAGAAAGAAACAGTGACACAGTCTGTAGCAAGTGGCAGGTGAATTATCTGCCACCCTACTCATTTTCCTCATCAATATACTTTTTATGAAAGAGCGACAGGAAGAGCAGTGACTGATTATTTTTAGTGGTGTTAATGAGGGGTGAGTTTTGAAAAGGGAAAGGAGCCGGAAAATTAATCTCTGAACAGAAGTCATAATAAATCAAAAAGTCATTTAACATTTCTAATTAAATTCATTAACAAAAGCAGCTTATAGTCAGACAGAATCGGCTGTATCTCAACAATCTTACATAGATTCCATATGTTCATATATCTTATATACACATAGATAATACTTCATAAAAGTGAGGTTTATGTTTATACACGTCTATTTGGATTTCTTTGTTTTAATCAATCAGGCAGTAACTACCCATAATAGTTTTTATATTTAGTTCTCATCACACCAGCCCCCTGCATGATCCAAAAAGCTCATTACTCCTCTGACACTTTTCATCTGCAGCTGGAAAACAGATCGGCAGTAATTATTTTCTTGTCAGCAAAACTGACGCCAAAACTCAAAACTCAACTCTCAGGGTGAGGTGCAACCTAAAAACAGATAATTTAATGAGGAGAAAGGCATACATTATTTCATTTGTTAATTTAATTATTATTTTGAGGGTTGGAATAAAAAAAGGAAATACGTGTTTTGACATTGTAGAAAGCAGCTTATTAAAGAAGCTTATTAAAGATTTTTGGAAAGACAAATCCTCAGAGATCTTGGCATTTTAGGAAACACGACAGTGAATGACTAAAATGCTGTACTTCAAGAAATATACAATATTAAACAGCTTATGATACACTATTAGTGTAACCATCATTCAACAAAAATGCTAAATATAAGGCCAAATGTTTCCAGATGTTGCATTAATAAAACAATATAGCTTAAGATTTGTGGAGTAAAGGTTTAACTGACATTATACGAGGGTATTGCATTTTATTAAAAAACCTTCTAAAATTAAAAAATGTGCTATCTTTGTGCAGCCTTCAGTGACTGCAATTACCTTTGATAAATAGTTGTTAGCAAACTCAGAATGAAGATGTGATAGTACATGTTCCATTTTGCAGACTATCTATCTTTATACATGCATGTGACATTTTCAAAATCTGTATTTCTGGGGTTTAACCAAATGTTTCTGTTCATTCCATTCAATGTCATTCATGTCAGGATAAACCCCTTGGTATGTATCATCTCATAAAAAGGATCTCTTTATATGTTAACTCCTACATTAAGCTTCATACACATGGCATTATTTGAAAAAGGTGTAGTGAACTTGTCGACCAGAGGTGTTAAAAATGTGACTATGCACAAAGTAAGTGTAAGCGTGTGTAGACCCCACATCACCAAGCACTCTCCCTATGGACTAAATCAGGAGCTGAAGTGGGTAGAACATCTGCCTTTTATCACACAACTGTACCCTACGGTATTACAGCACACATTTACCTCACATAGCTTAATTTCCCAGAAACTAAACTTCTCACAGTTAAACTAACAAAACACCAAAGTCAGGGCCTCATTACAAATCTCTGTTGATATCATCAACATAAAATGTTGTCTCACACATGTTTAAATTACAGTAGAACTGATACCTGAGTCAATTTATTATCCTTCCTGTATAGTAGAAGTAGAGAAGAAGTAGGTTTGCCTTGGGGGGATTTTTACAAGGTAATTAAAAAAATTGCAAAATTGCAGAAAAATCACATCAGACACAATTTATTATTTCAAGCAGCACATTTTATATGTCTTAAAACATGACTGGAGCTGGCCTTTAATATCTGAAGTAGCACTCTCTCTGCAGGCCAATGCATGCCGTTAGTATTTGTATTATGTCAACGTACAGGCAATAGTCTTTTTTGTATCTGACAGGCAATGCAACACATCTGGGAAATGCACTCTCCTTACAAACAAGTAAAAATGAACCACCAGAAGAATTCGAGAAAATATATGATTAATGCTTTAATATCTTTAAAAAATCTTGAAGCTGACCAGCTCCACTTATGACTTATAATAAACCACTTAATGAGAAGAACTGTGTTCTTCTCTCACTCCAAATACAAGCAGAATATTTATACAATCTATACAGTCTCTAATTTAAAGCTAATTTCTCAAACTTTCAGAGTGAGCCTTCCTCTAGGACAGGAACTTTTATCACTGAATCAACATCTTTGGTGGAGGTCTCCTCTAATAGTATTGATTAACTTTGTCACGACAAGCCAGCATTGTTTTAAGAAGCTGCTGCTTTGAAGTAGAGCTTGTTGATATTGATTGGATTGGATATTGACGGGCCAACCAATTTCCCATAGTCCTTCATATAAAAACTTGATTACAACACAGGCAATCATCATCTGGTCTGATTGGATCGGCCCCTGTCCAACCACCCTGACCCTCCCTCTCAGCCCCTTCCATCTGTTCTCTATCAGGCCAATTGATTTCTTTGTCTCCACCTCCTCTGGACCCCTCGGTGAGCCTCAGACCAGAAAGCAATGTATTAAGTGCTTGTTTGGATCAATCTAATGTGCAGTGATAGCACATTTACAAACTGCTGACTGGCCAGCAAGTCTCATTAATTTGCCATACACTGTTTTCCTAAGACCCAGAGCTTCATTATGTACATGTAACATCCACAAAGTGGGCACCTGCAAAGCCTACAGATGCACTTTCTGAGGCGGGAGAAAATGTTAATGTAGAGAGGGTAATTAAGTGATTAGAATAGAACCTCTATTCTCCAACCGCGCTTGGAAATTCATCTTTTTAGTCACCTTAGACACAGCAAGCAAACATCACACTGCATGCATAAAAATAGAATGCAGAATCAAAATGCACACACGCATACAAGGCCATTGTCACAGTCATGTAAAAAGTGTTTCTGTACATATAAAAAGGAAATACACTGACCTAAGATGCCCTGAGGTGCATGGCAGAGTTTCTACTTCTCTCTCCAGATGTCTTTTTTTAATCGCCACACAAAACAAATCAATCTTGGAGAGAAATCGAGAAACAGTCGGATATAGCCAGGAGACATCTTTGGAGTGGGGCCATTTAGAACAGGTAGAAACAGATAGAGGTTTTTATTAATGCACAGTTCATAAACCTGCAGTAGACGGCGGTGTCCAAGGTCTTTGTTTGGAGTAGCCGGCTGGAATACTGACACGGAATATACTGCAATGACCAGGAAAAAAAACATATTTTTACCTAAAAAAGCTCCACCCGCCCCAAAGAAGAGGGACAGTATCAGTCCTTTACATAACTATCAGGCAGCCCTTTCCTTAGGCACTAATCCTTGTCAACTGCAGCACTTTCAGATTCCTACACATGCAAAAAACTGTGCCGTTTTAGTAAGTTGTTGAGAAAAGACAACAAGTAAATAACTATTACCCATTATGACAGCAGCTATGAATGCTGTTCACCGTGGAGGTATAAACACAGTGGAATGGGATGCATAGCAATACAGAAGTTCTAGGCTTGATAAAATGCAGTGTCAAAGGGAAGGGCTGTCAAGGCAAGGTAAAACTGTAAAAATATACTTAATATAGCCTACACTTACAATAATATTGATTTTATTTCTGGCCAATCCTTTTTAAGGTGGCTAAAATAAATCTTGTTACTGCCCCTGTTCACAGCAGCACATAGCTCAGCTTCCATGTGGGTATTCAGGCAAGCTCCTCCAAAGAGAGGCCGTGCTGACTGTCTTCCACGCAAGAAACTAATTCCTTGCAGAAAACAGTGTTTCAAAAAATTGAAAAACGTATTTATTAGTTATTGAAACAAAATTGCTTATGGTTTGAGGCTCTGTGTTTGAGGGCCCTCCCCATAAACCTTCATAGTCAAACTTTGACCACACTGTGAATTTGATGACCACTGAAGACTAGAAAGCTCATTGAGGGTTACTGTTGGTGCATGCTTAATGTGCCTAATATGTCATACATCCTCTGATCCCCCACCATGCTGTGTGTTTTCATTTGGTTTTCAAAGATGAACTTGGTGGAACCATCCTGCTTGGGGCACAGTCAGTATCCATCCTTCAAGCATGACATCATGGACCCACTGTGCAGGTTTTAATGCAACTAGTATGAGCAACACAGGTCATTGCTGAGTACTGCCTAGAAATGAAAAGTTCCCTGAGATGACTTCTGTTTTGATTTGAGCCTATATAAATTAAATTTACTTGACTTTAAAATCATTGGAGTTAAAGGGCCCATTAAATATTGGTTTGAACTCTTTACTTCCAAGACTCTATAGATTGGCTATTCTTAAAACCTAATGGAGCGATGCATCATCAATCCCTCCCGAGGGATGATGTGTTTATACTGATCTGTTCTTTAAAGTACTGTGTGGCTGTGGCTCAGAATGTAGAGCAGGCTATCCATTAATTAGTAGATCAGCTCCTCCAATCCACATTAAGTGGCCTTGTGCAAGACACTGAAACCAAAGTTTGTCTCGAAGGCTGTGCAGGTAGTCTACTACATCCATTGGGCCATAGCTGACTATAAGACAGATGACAAGGTGAGATAAAATGATAAAAATGATAAGCCAGAGAAAACTTTTATTTGTCTGCAACCGTCCGTTTCAACACAAACTGATCAGTGGTTTCATCAATAATGCAACTGGTTATAGGTTTTTCTATATCTGCAGCATTCTGATTTCAATTTCTGACATGTGTATTTAACAAAGCTCACATGTACGTATATTTTGTGATGTGATATACAATACACTTCGATACATAGTTGTTATTATGCTACAGCCAATGTCAAGTCACTAATGCTTCTTGTTAAATCAAAACAGTCACAGTCCTATTGCTGACATAAATTATTGGGTCTCTTTTTCAAAGTAAAACTCACTGGACTACACCAGCTGTATTACTCTCATTCAGGCTTCAGTATGTTGTGTTTATTAATGTAATTAAAAAGCTTGCTGTGCTGTTTTTAATTTTATTAATGTGCTCTGAAGTCCACAGAGAACTGCGTCTGCATTTTGCACAACCTGTCCTATCTGAGGCAGAGCTTTTGAAGAAATACACCAGAGATCTCCAAGAATCTCAACAAAACTTGGCCCCCAAGCCAAAGCCTGTCAGCTGCTTTGCTTATCGCAGTGTCAAGATCACAGAGGTAATCCCTTCAGACAAAAATCCACACTGACAATGCGAGGGGTTTTCTCTCGGTGTACTAGCGTTACTCTGTGAAAACTGCTGGAGTACTGCAGGTTTATTTTCTAATTTAGACAAGATAAAACCTTACTTTAAATAAAAATCTCCTCACAGGATTTTGTATGCCCATTTAACCAGAATACAGGATTGTACCTTAAAAGGTACAAAGGCCTTGTCGCTCCAGCTGTACCCAACAGTACGAGCACTGTGCCTTTGAACATTGATACATTTTGTACCTTCTTCTTTATACCCCTTAAAGAACATTTCTATACCCCTAGTGACAAAAGTGTACCTTTATGTACTGGTACAGAAATGTACCCTTTGGACAGACTTTATACCTAATGAGGTACTGCTGGAGCAACAAGCCATTTTGTATCATTACGAGGCAAAAGCGCACCCTTAAAATCAGAGACAAAACATTTACAGTTATTCACAAAAAACGTATTACAATTAGCCCAATCTTTTACCAAAATTAATTTTACATTTAAAACAATCACTTTAGTGCATTTTAATCAATGTTTTGCCTTTTAACCAGTTTTATATACAAAAACCAAGCAATGCATGTTTTCAACAAACAAACAGGATGTTAATTCTGTATAAAACACAATTCAAATTAAAAATAACTCGCTGAATGCATTTCAATTCCGTAAGCAGCTTAAACACAAAACGGAAGCATCAGGCCCAATGAGCCGTTTTTTAATCAGTTTTAAATGCAAAACACATTAAGCTATCCTGGCTCTTTCTGCTGACATGTTTACCTATTTGTCCCTCTATACGCCTACCATTAACAACCATACCTGATGATCAGTGTAGTCTATGAGCCCCACTTACAGGCATCACCAGGATGGACAAATTCCTGTGACAAATTATTAGGAGGAAATTTATACAGCAATATCAGCAATTTTGTAACCTGATTTTCTATGCATGATGCAGATACCTGGTGAGCAGAAGTATCAGGAGAAGAAATGGCCGCTAACACTACATTTCCAACGTAAAGGGTGAGGGTTAGGCATGAACATTAAGAATGCACTATCCACTGCACCGATGACACCTCTGAGCTGAGACTAGGGGTGCTTCTCATTACATCATTTGCGCATCCTCGTGTCCTCTGTCCTCGACTGACCCGGAAATCCTTTCCCCTCCACAACGATGGAGAATATTCCAGTTTCTTAAATGCGCCTGGAAGAGACGAGGAGAAAGGAGGCTTTCAGAGGAGCTCAGAGCGTGTTTTAAGTGTTTTAACCAAAGATTGGTTTGGAGGTGGGGCATTTCGGCGAACGCCACACCTCCACGCAGATAACTCTTTATTCATCCAGCTTATTCTCACAGCGGTGATCTACAAAAATATAACAGTTTATTGCACTGTGATTGTCTGTTGTGTAATCCTGAATGTTTTTTTCTTGTTTTGTTTTGCATGGACCCCAGGGAGAACAGTTGTTACTGTGGTAATAACTAATGGGGATCTAGATAAATAAATAAATAAATGGCCCAATGTATTGACAAGCATCACAACTATATAACTTGATACAGGATAATTACATTACAAAGATTTGTGGCATCACACAAAGCAGCAGTAGGCCTATTATTTTTTTAATCAGTTTTTCTTAATGAAATAAATCAACTAGCAGCTCTGTGCAGACAATAACATGCAATTAAATAAAAATGACTCAGTTACCATACCCAATAACACTGATTTGTAGGCTACGTAAATGAGATTTAATGATTAAATAATTAACAGAAATTATATATTTGGCCAGGTTAAACAATTTACACATCTCAGTTAATAAAGTTTCTCTTGTATGTAAGACTTTTTTTATCCATATAAAAGATACTTTAGGGTTTCAAATTGTAAAGAAGCTGTTCTGTGAACATTACTAAAAATCGGTTTGACAGCTGATGCAGCTGAGTGGCACGTCATCAGTAAGATAAGTTGTCACAGTTTGAGGAATTAAACAAAAAGGTAGATGACCCAGGTGAAGACAATGGAGCTATTTATTAAACAAAAAACTAAATGCAAAAAAAAGGCTAACTGTATTTCAGAGTCCAAGGGGTGCAGGCAAACAATATCCAAGGGCAACACAAGGTCCAACAAAACAGGTAACAAGTCATCCAAATATAAACACATCAGAAGGTGAAACACACAGGGAGTCACAAGGAGAAATGAAGAGTCCAGGAAACAGATTAGAAAAAGGATTCACTGGAGATCAATGAACAACATTGAAACACCAGTGAAATATTTAACTAAACAAGGCTAAATCAAGACAGGAACACAGAATAAATAAAATACAAAACTAAGCGTGATAAGCCATAACAGACGTCACCATAACGGTGACACTATTAACCCAAGGACTTCTCATATGGCACATTCTCCACTTCAGTCCTCATATTTCTTCCTGTGTGAGTGAGGGATGCGTGGAGACACATTAGTGGATTGACCAATGTCTTTCAGGACAGGTCTTCTCTGGGTGACACCAGCTCAGAGGTGTCATTAGTGTATTGAGGTCACCAGGTATCGGTAACATACATAGAAAATCAGGTTAAGATTGTGTTTTTTGTCAAATTTGGCAACATTCATAAGGTGAATCAATTATTAAAAATTTAGTAGGGATTTGGACACTTAATGGCAGGTGGAAAAAGGGGACAAAAACTCCAATGATACTTACACTCCCTTTGCTAAATCTTGTGAGTGTCAAGTGCTGTGTGGTCCCACTCTTCTCAAGGTTTGAGCAAAATCCAGTCACTGTCCACTTTTATACGATCTGCATGAAAATGTGAGTCAAAGGATGTAAACAATATTTTACTGCAGAGCAACCACATGGTATTTATGTTTAGAATGTATTTGTTCTGCTCAAACACAGGAATTCTTTCAACATGTAAACATGTCTATTGTTAACACATCTCTAACGGCATACTTGATGTTGTCTACCATAATTTCAGAGCCACTTTGAATTACTTTGCCCTCTAACTCTACATCTCTGAAGTTGCCACTTGCTTTTAGAGCAGTCTGAAGATCAATGGGTAGAAACAGTAGTGGTATGTGGACACTTCTGCCAGGCACACTCAAAAATCTCCTAAGATATTGCTAGTTGAAAATTCCTGACGTTGTTTGAGCTGGTATTTTTATAAAGTTTCTGCAGTTATTAGTCAAATACTTAAAATATTGATGCTTTCCTTCCAATCTCATACACCAAAGAGACCGAATTGGACCACACTTAACAAAAGTCTTGGATAATGTAGAAGATGACGACATTTTGGTGTTAGAACAGCTCCAAAATACCTCATCTCAGAGTCATCTCAGAAAACACTGCATGTACAAGTAATTTTAGACATTCTAGT
Organism: Semicossyphus pulcher; assembly: GCF_022749685.1. Classification (NCBI taxonomy): domain Eukaryota; kingdom Metazoa; phylum Chordata; class Actinopteri; order Labriformes; family Labridae; genus Semicossyphus; species Semicossyphus pulcher. The sequence goes on from NW_027211692.1 coordinate 23,067,265, forward strand.
TAATCTTTCCTCACTGTAGCTACCATGACAATATCAGCAATATCTCGACCTAATAAAAACACATCCCAATATCTGCTGCCAGGTGGAATACAGTGGGTCATTAGAAAAGGCAACATACTGAAAAAAACAATTTTTCAGTATAGCTGTTTCTACGATCCCTGAAGTTCGGATAAGTCGCTCAGACAACAGCACAGGTTTATTGGCCTTGTCATTCCGACCTATCCAGAATTTTTAAAGCTCTTCATTTAGCTCAGTTATAGTTATATGCTTTGGTCTCTGTGTTTCGCATATAACATGCTTCATTTTCAATGGAAGAACCCCCTCCAACATATCATGCATGAAGTCCGGGGGCAGAGACTTGGTCACATCAAAATAACATAGTGAATCAAATTAACTAGTGCCTTGTACACCATACACAGCTGCATATTCCTTGTTATGCTGGACACACTGGAGATGATATTTGTGGACTTCAGTCGTTCTCAGAATAAAACTTGTGATTCATTTGTGACTGAGTTGCCATACAGTAACAACAAATTCAACAATTTAACTTTGTGCTTTGTTCCACAGAAAGTTAAAATGAAGCATCAGTTGCAAGCTGTTTAAGGTCTTCAATCATTGGCTTTAATGTGATGTCCATACCAGATTGTTTCAAGTGTGAATTACGCACCAGAAGAGCTTAGTGAATGTGCTTGTGTTGAGATTGATACTTTGCACTCAAATTTCCAATCGTGTTGTAAAATGCACACAACTTTGTTCTTTTGGAGCCTACAGGGTTAACTATTTCAAATTCATCCTCATATAAACGGATCCTTAAAGCATCTGGATGATCTTTGAAAAACACATGCTCCTTAAAATAAAGACCATCTCCTTAGTCTGTCAGAACATCATCTTTCACTTTGATATTTTCAGATAAAATTTGATCCCAAACATCTTCATGAGAACAGTATTTCTTTAAAACCCAAAGATGATAACATTTAGACCTAACATGTGCATTCTCCTCTGCATGTCATACATGAGACCCTGGTTACACAGGTTTGTTAGAGGATCAACAGCAGCCTGCTGTTGTAAAAACATCTTGCCAAAGCGTTTCTTTTCATTTTGGAGGGCAGACCTTAAGAGTTTTTCTGCAATCAGACTTTTTTCTAATGCAAGGGTCTTCTCAGAGAGCTCTTTCTCTTGGATCTATACACTCTCAAGAACCGCACCTTTTCCTTTTGAATTTCCTCCTCAATTCTGCTGGAACTGCATTGAACTCTTTTTTTCTCAAGTTCCTTGTTTTGGCAGCCTCAACTTTACCCTTCAGCCTTTGATCTCAGAAGCCACTATTTGGTTTTCCTGAGACAGGCGGTTCAGTTACTTCTGATTCATGCTGCTGCTGGGAGACAGCAGCCTCATGTTCCCTCTGGAGTGAGCAGTTTTTTGCCTTTTCCTCTTTGAGGTCCGAGTCCCACTGGTTGACTTCCTTCTGGAGCGAGGAAACAATGTTGTCATTGTCTTCAGTTTCAGTTTCAAGAGCCTGAATATTGATGCCCATGGATTCATTTTTTTTGTCCTCCTTCAGACCTTGCTCCTGGTTTCAGAGCAGATAATGTCACGATGATGTTCTTGCTGATTTTCAGACTCCTCAAATCGTTCATGAGCTTTGTCAAGATCTTGGTTTCCTCTTCGAGCTCCCCAGATAGCAGGGAACGTTCCCATAACATTGGCTAACATTGTCTACAAGTTCTAATTACGTTTGAAAGAAAATGTTTTAATCTAATATTCAGAGAAGGTTTTAAGGATAAGGTTATCTTTTCAAATAATGTTCTTGTAACCTTAAAACTTAAACTAAGACATAACGTTTTAACTGCAACACTCTGTAGATATTTTAAGGATGTCATTGAGGCCTGGGATGTCAGAAATGTGATTTATAAAACGTTCCTGCAATGTGATTTGAACATTCACTGCAAGAACGTTCTTCTTCTACTGTTAAAAGGAACATTCTGGGAACCAAATAAAAACTTCCTGCTCAAAACATTACCAGAACATTGCACGTAACATTCTTAGAACAAAACATTTCCAGCCGGGCAGTGTTCATTTCACTTTTTGCTTTCAAGCTTTGCAGTGGACTGCTTCAGCTTTGACTTCGTCAGATCAGCCACTTGAGCTTTCAGAAGATCCTCATATCTGCTGCAGCCGTGTCTTTCTTCCTGAAACAGTTTTTTAAGCAAGCTTGTACATATTAACGGTAGCATGAACTTCACCCTGTAGCTTTTTGTTCAAAGTAGCCAGTTCTTGGTTTTCCTGAGTCAACCAGTGCAGTTTTTCTGCTTCCTGCTGCCACTGGGAGACAGAAGCCTCATGTTCCCTCTAGACTGGAGTGAACAGTTTTTGGCTTTTTCCTCCTTGGAGTTTGAACCCCACTGGTTCAGTTCTCTCTGGAGCGCTGAAACAATGTTGTCCTTGTCTTTAATTACAGTTTTGAGAGCCTGAATATTGAAGCAGGGATTTAATTTCTTTGTCTTTCATCAGAGTTTCCTCCTGCTGCTTATTGAGTTGGTCTGTCTGTGCCCTGATGTCAGTATGATTCATGCCGTCATCCTCTGCTGTGTCCTCTTCAGGATTATAAAACCCCTTCTTAGCTGTTTTAAGAGCACTAAGTGTCCTTTTGGGCTTTTTGTTGGACTTCTTCAGCTCTGTCTTCGAATTCTGTTGATCAGCCCCTTGTGCCGTCATGAACGTCATGAAATGTATATATTATGTTCAGCAAGCACAGAATACAATATACTGAATGAGAGCTAATAACAGCAAATAATAATATATATACATTATTCCATATGAATAAATAGAGGATTCACATGGGCGGCTGTTGCACAGTGGTAGAGTGGGTCGTTTCGCAATCAGGAGGTTGGCGGCTCAATGCCAGCTCCTGCAGCACACATGTCAAACTTTCCTTGGAAAAGACATTGAGCTCCAAATTGATACTGTGTGAATGTAAAATCATTAGGGTTGTAATTAGCACATTTGCAGCATTTGTTCTATGCCAGCAGTGTATCAATGTATGTGTTTGTGTGTGTCTGTGTGTTTGGCAATATCTATTATTAGCCAATTAGCCTCCACCATCAGTGAATTAATGTGTATGTGTATTGGATGATTGACTTTGAGTAGTCTGAAGACAAGAAAGGCACTACATAGGTGCAGTTTAATTCACATTTAAAGAATAATTACATAATAATAAAAAATAAATATAAGGTTTTCATCACATTGAGATCTCGGTTGTGCAGATTTTCCAAAAACATGTAAGCATAAATGAAAGGTTTCTTTTACACCCCCATAGCACAACATATGCAATAAAGTGCCTAAAGTTTCCAGACAGCAGACGACAGCTAGAGGTAGCTTCAGGGCAACAACATATTTTTCCAGGCTGTGCTTCAGAGTCCCTGCAAGGTGCTGCTATATGTGTACGGAAATATCACTGGTGTTTGATCTCTAAGCCTAAAGTGATCATAAAAGTTTTTTTGAAGTTAAGGAGGTTTTTTAAACCATATCTAAAATGATGCAATTGAAGACAAGCTGACACTATTGACGAAAAATGCTTGAAAGTCTTGAACCAAATTGATTTAAGCTTTTCATAAGTTTATAATGGTTTTTATAAGGCTTTGTATGTGAGAATGTAAGGACTGTATTTGCAGTAGCAGCAGCAGTACAGCAGTGACCTCAGTGCGATCAGCTGAAAGCATGTTGTCCTGTTATGCTATACTGTAAGTTAACAGACTGTGCCCTTTGATGCTGTGCTTGGTGCTTAATAAAGGGTTCTCTGACCTAGTATTGCTTTTAAATGCTCAATTATATGCTGTGGGGGGACAAACAAGGAAATGATTCATTTTCTTTACCATGGCAACCACAGCAGCACATACGGTATTACCCAAAGGACCATAAAGTATAATAGATGTTCCTGGAAATAGAATATATCAGCATGTGAAAATCATTATAGGCTACATATACACATTCGTTATTTCCTGTGTATCTCTCCTGAAACAGTTACACTTTAACTGACTTGGTCTGCACAGTAAGATGACATAGGGCCCTATCGTCCACCCGGCGCTAAGTGTCATCTTATCTTCCACCTGGTGCAGTCTTCATTTTCATGCCCAGCGCCCACGTTGTGTAAATAGCAAGTGATCTTTGCGACACCGTTAGCTCCCATGGCTGTGCAAACAGGTGGCGCATTGCTATCTCGAGGACGCAGAAAGCGACTACACCTTAGACCAACAAACACCTGGTCTAAAGTCTAAAGTCTATGGCGCAATCTGTCTCTGCTATTTAGAGGACGCATTATGGACATACATCAGACAGTTCACAACACAAGTCTCTGCTTGTCACACACATTGGGACACACAGCAGCACTTTTACTCAAAGGGTAAAGCAGTGTTTGCTGTTACAGTGAAATAAGGTGTGAGACAGCAAGCTTTTGTTTCCCTCGTCTCCTTAAATCGTGATAGTCCTACTGCTTTCAGTTTGTTACCGATCTGCTGAGAAGTGCAGGAAGATGTGGACAAGCTCACCGTACTCCACTATACTCAGACATAACTACCTGTGGCACTGACAATTGTGCCCACATATATTAAAACACTATCCAGTGTCAATTACGCACACACTAGAGAATACAGCCATGTGATCCAGCAGCAACAATAAGCAAATACATATTTAAACCCTTTTTTGATGGTCAGCACACAGAACTTTAATAAACATAAGATCCTGTCCATCTGGAGATTTAAATAATGAATGCTGTGCCTCGTGCGTAAATGTACAAAGCGTGCCTCTTTTCATTTTCAGTTCTGTTGGGCAGTGGGATCACTTCACTGGCTTTAATGGCAATCCGTGCTTGGACATATATCGTACAGAAACCTGTGTTTTTTTTCTGTGTGTTCGAGGACACAGTGGAAAGAAATAAGTTGAATATGCCGGTCGGGGTCCGATTTAATTAAGAAGAATGACTAAAATCTGCCGCGTAAATAGCAACACACAAGGGAATGACAGCTGACATTCTGATTGGTTTGATTCATGTTATGCTGAAAACACGCCTAATCCAGGAACTGGACAACATCTTTGCGCCTTGCGCCTCGGTTTGTGCCCAGATTGTGCGCCGTGTAACTAGCAAAAATGCGTCAGACACGCCCTAAATCACTTAGCGCTTTAGACTCTATTTTCTGTCCCACTAGCTTCTGTAACTCAAGGCAATCTAGCATTCAAGCTGTTCATCTTGTAGGAGGAAACAGGAGCCGCTATTTGAAACCACAGTGATTCGAACAGTCAAACAACACACTCCGATGGGGAGCTGGGTTAATGTCAGTGTCGGAGTCACATGTATCAAGGTGTGAGTTGGTATAATTGACCAGTTTTCTCAAATGGGGCGGCAGTGGCTCAGTGGTCTTTCAATTGGAAGGTTGGTGGTTCGATTCCCAGTTCCCTCAGTCTACGTGTCAAGGTATCTTTGGACAAGACACTGACACTGGCATAGCCAACGGTGTGTGAATGTGATGACTGATTGACAGTTGGGCACTTTAGGTAGCAGCCTCTACCATCAGTGTGTGAATGGGTGTGTGAATGGGTGAATGTGACATGTAGTGTAAAAACAGCTTTGAGTGGTAGCAAGACTAGAAAAGCACTATATAAATACGCTACAGTCCATTTACCAAATGGTCCTTATCGTAACCATGCAACAGAATTCAATACTGATTTTAATTATGTGTCAATCAATCCATGTGTTGTTGTCAAAGCTATCGCTAGCCTTTTAGTGATTGTGGCTCGTTTTTGAAAGAACCTGTCAGTTTGTATATCAAAAACCATCTCTCCTAACAGTTAACTGGCATGCCGTAGAGAAAGTTGTCTTTTCTGAAGATCTTTAGGAGGCTTACTCCTTCTCTCTTAAAGCATTAGGAATGTTCCCCTGACAGATATCGTTCCCTATAGTGGTGTGATTAGTTGTTGAGGATAAGGGACTGATGAGGTTAAGATTACGCGTAGCAAGAAATTGATATTATAAACAACTTTAAACAGCAGCAGTCATGGCAAAATGTTACTGACAGCTTTGTTCCCCATTCCGTTGACAACGCATAAAGCGCATGCATAAACAATACAGGTGTACAACCCCCTGTTTGGGGGGTTTAAAACATGGTCACCCCAGAGTTGGTACAATCAAACCTGGGAAAAAGTGGTGTAACGAATCGTAGGTGATCTTTGATCTGCACGGGTCAACCCCAACAGTTCAGCATGCATGTGATACGAATTAATTGCAAAATATAACCATCATGGTATGACATATAGTTTAACTGACACTCTTGCTTTTTTAAGTAATAAATCCCCTATTCTCTAGTGGCAGTGTAAATATGAATTATTAAAGACAGAGTTTGATTGTTTTTTGGTTTTTTGGAAGCAGTTTTCAGATGTATATGCCTTTTTTATATATACTGTAAATATATATGATGTGAAAGGTAGCACTTAGAGAGAAAATGACACGTCCCAAAAATGATCCATGCCTGTGAGTTCTCTGATCTGTTACACCCATACTGGGACGGGATGTCAGGAGGACACTGTAAGTAGAGCTCGTGCTCAAGTTTGACATAGATAACCACTGTATGACTGTTACTATTATTTGGAATTCTTTTTAATTTACTACAGGGTATCTAGCTACAGTATATGTTCTTTAACACAAACACTACATGTCACTTATTTGATCTTTTTTGGTGTGGGTGGAAACAACTTTGTACAGTCTAATCCATCACAACAGCCTCTCAGTCTCTTTAATGTTGATAATATTTGTTGCATTTTTGTTCTCACGGCAGTTTGTGAAATAGTCATAACATTTCAATCTCTTTATAGGAGTACACCACAAATTTAAAACATGTATTTCAGTTAGAAGAATATTTAGTTCCTGAAACACAAAAGCATTTTCGTGTCAGTCAGCAGTGCAGCACGTCTGTATAATGTAGTACTGGCATGAATTTCGTGCCCTGGGAGCCTTCATTTCTTTCTGCCTGAAAACTCTTTCACTTTCATCCAAGAGACCGCCGTTCATCGCCCGTGTGAAACCAGGAGAAAGCATGGACCTAGCATTTTAGCCCAACCATGATCTTTTGATGAACCAAATTCAGTTGCAATAGCAGACACCAAAACTACTTGGGGAAAAAAGAAAACTGTGAAGACTGTGGTTATGGATAAAATATTTAACTTAAAAGGACCATAATGCTCATTTGATTCATCGGCCCAGCCATGCCAGCAGTCTCAGCTGTTCTTTACATTAGTCATCTAACTGCCTTAGGGTTGCAGGCACGCAGTTTACTTTCAAATCAAATCCATTAGTTTGATATTCATGCTGACTAACAAGAAAAAACAGCAAATTATTTTCCATGTATCCAAATCCATGCATTTCATTTTTGTTAATAATTAATGAGCTCCTGTGGGACTGGGTTGAAGCTATGGTTCAGCTGACTCATCTCATGCTGCAGGCGGTACTACACACAAAGAGGTTTTTATGCTCAAAAATACTATTTCAGCTCAATCCAGCAGAAACTTTAGCTGTTAGCTGCAATAAAAGACAGAAAATGACCAACTGAGGATTTCGAATCTCCAACTCTTTCTGTGCAGAGACTCACACTCGTCAATATATCAGATCATGCAATTTGTAGCCAGTCCAAACATGACATGACTTTCAAATGTCAGTGAAGTGATCATGCTAATTATATTCATGCCAATACAGACTGTCCCTCCTTCATGAAGAAAAAAAGAGTCCACATTCTCTACCTTTTCTGACGGGTGCCAATCAAAAGAAAAGGAAGCCTGCAGGAGTGGAAATTAAATAGAAGTGTATTTTGATTGAATATGTCCATCCCAATTACAGTGTACCTCTCAGGCATCCCATTTCTCATTATTTCACCTTCCCATCAGAGTGTGTTTCTTCATCTAGAGGAGCAAGTCGAGTGTCACGGTGAATGCTTGAATTTCATTAGGGGGCTTTCTTTTTTTTTAAATCTCATTTTTTATCCAATTTACAAGGCTGTTGTGAAGTTTCCGAAATGGAAATGTAGTAGTCAGTTAGAGGGAACACATTGGTGAACCTTTTCTCTTAGTTCCCAGCTCTGAATCAAGTCATGCAAAATCAACTTGTGTCCAGTGTTTATGTTGGAGGGAAGTGTTGAAGAGGGAATTCTGAAGGACAGTAGGACAGTAGATTTTATTGTTATTGTGCTACATCTGCAGTCCTGTTAAAAAAATGTACATTAATCCGCATTCATCATATTCAAAGTGTTAAAAAGTCCCACCAATAGCTTTTTTATTCCCAATAAAGTGGTAAAGTGGACTAGTTAACTCCCACACTACCTGGCAAAGACTCGAGCAGTGATGGTTCTAACCTTGTAAACATCTCCATGTTGTGTCTTTCATGTGCTACAAGACATATCAGGGACAACATAAGCAGTCATCACCATGGATGGGCCTGTCTGCTTTTAAACTGCAGTGTACCAAGGACAGGCTGAACAACACGTTTTCAGATTAGCAGGGTTTGAGACGTCACAAACCTAAGTAGCCAGTCCCATTAATGGACGGGGTGACGCTATGCATATCATTATGTACAACCTATGGCAATCACTTCGGCGATGTGCGAGCCATCTGTAACCGCCAACTCACTACTGACTACTAACGTTAACGTTACTACTACTAGTTACTAAATTTCAAGCTAGCTAAGATTCAACAAGTTGCCACTAAACAATGGCAGAGACGTGTTTTGTTTTCCCAATGGAGGGGATGGTTGGAAATGTGCATAGTTGGCGGGGACTATGCATATTGGGGGATTTTTAATGGGGGAGAAGAAGGGGGGTGCCTTGGGAGGATTTTTACAAGGTAATTAAATGTATTTTGCAGAAAAAACATGTTAGACACAATTTATTATTTCAAAAAGAGCATTTTATATGTCTTAAAACATGACTGGAGCTGCTCTTTAAGGAGGGGCAGTTAACCAGAAAGCATGTCCTCCTCCACTTCCGCTCAAGCAAAAATTGTATTTTTTGTCGTTTGTGGACATTTGTTTTTTCAGTGTGGAATAGGCAGTATGCAGTATGAAGGCTAAATTGTTTCCAAGAGCTTTTCTATGGAAGCATCCAGGCCTGTCTCCCATCCAGGATAAGAAGGGAATTAAAGTAATCCGGTTTAATTTCCTGTTTCAAAGTTTACCATGAGAATGATGTTGAAGTGAACTTAAAAAGGAGCAGGTAAACTGAGTAAAAGGCTTTTGAACTAAAACATACAATTCCTGAATACTTCTGGTCAGATGCTTTTCATTTTCTCAAAACCTTTTTGAGAGATTAAAATCTTTTTTGATTTGTAAATAACATTTTTCTCAAAAATCTTTGAAATCACTCGGAAAGGGTTTTATTTATTCAATTTTTAACAAATACAGCATCATTCAAAACCATATTTTCTCCATAGACATGTATTACAAATGCTGCATAAGTGAAGTCTATTGCATTATGAAGGACCACTCTGACCCTACACAACCCCTTTTTTTGTTTGAAGATTTATATAGATGAAGGAAATGAATTATTTTCGCCAAACAAAAGGCAAATGTTCAAAAACTTAATCTGGAAATTCCATTCCACCTACAAGCTGTTACGTTCAGTCAAATTCTGCTCCACCAGACACAATAGCCAACTGTCCGACCGACTATTACAAGTCATTTGGGGAGTCATTTCACTTTGTGACCACTTGGAAGAGGACACACAAAAAATCAATGAAGCAGAAAAAAACAACCTGCAGGGAATCTTGTTCGTCATTTTGCTTAAATTCATTCCAGAAAAAGTATGAGGAAAAGAGGTGGCACCATCGAACAGTATACAGTAACAGCCCATCAGACATAATGGAGAAGTACCACAAAATGGGATGTTTAGTATTCAGTCTGCGGGGGTGGTAAGCAACATGATATCAGGATGATTAAAAGCATGACAATATCCCTTTTGGAGACGTCAAACTTTTAATTATTGTGTTTTATGCTAAAACAATTGAATTACAAAGCAGGTAGAATTACACATTTAAATACAGCTGTGTTCTGCTCCAATCGTGCTAATGGAAAAGGCCATTGGAGAGCCAGCTGTGGAGTGCACTGGCTCCATGTGCAAAGCTGATGACAATGATTCTCTGAATGTATTTCACATTAAGGTACACAAATGCGTGAAATGACAACAACAGTGATTCAATTATACATAGCGTGTTGATGCGAGGAAGGGTTTTCCAGTATGGATGATGGAACTAATGGAATAGAACCAGCAAATGGAGTGCAGCTTCTACTTAAAGGCCAAATTGGTCTGTAGTTTCACACTCGTACATGTCGTGCGATTACAACTGACACGCTGCGTGGGGGGTGTATGAATAAAACACAAGCACACACATAGTCATAGTCCCATGTACGCTTTTAAGCACGTGAAGGGCACAGGCATAAAACTAACGGGCAGTCAGTGGAAGCAGGCTGTGCTTGTCCTTTATGATTTCAATAACACATCACAACAGGCTTTTTTAAAGATGCTTGTAACCTTGAAACTTTGCTAATAAAATGTCGTTCTGAAGACGGGAGAGTGCAGGAATTAAAAACTGTTCTTTGTCTTTGTGTAGGGCATTGTGAAGCAATATATGTTGTTTGTATGTTTAATTATTTGGACTTTTTGCATTGTGACTGCCTCTTTCAGCTTTACTGTGAGGCCTTGATTGGAGACAAATTGCATGTATCCAGTCGAAATAACCATTAGCAACTCTGAATAAAGGAGCCTTACTATTAAACTTCGAGCCCAGTATGCCAAGGAATTAACTGACAATGTTGCATTTTGTATGCAACAATATTTTGAGTATTGTATACACTCAAAATATCTGAAATATCTAAATCATTCTATATCGAGATTCTCTTTTGCTTATAAAAAGTGACCAAAAACATACTTATATTGTTCAAGTTAATATATTGTGTTACTTTTATTGGTTTTGTTTAGTGTTAACTGGGGGGCAACCCACCAAATATACATCCTTAGATGTTCTTGGCCAAAACATCCCACGAGTTCTATTCTGGTTCATCACATGCTCAACATATTGTCCATCTAATTTTAGACTGTTTGCTTTAGAAAACATGACACTGTATCACTTTCATCTCTCATAATGCAGTACTTTCCATCCATTTGTAATGGTAAAGCAAGCAATTGCACTGTTATAAAAGGATAATAGCCAGAGAGGTAGACAGGCAGATAGGTGACCCCTATCCTGAGGGTGACAGTGACTGATGCCTCATAGAGAGACAAACAGTAAACACCATTGTGTTAGCTCTTAAAGCTCTAATTCGCTCTCGTCCTCGTTTGTCCTCGTGTGAGTTCACGCGTGGCTGGTGGTGCCGTCCTGTAATTACTTATTTATCCTTGAGTAGCTTTTGATTGGTCTCTGTTAATGTTGTCTTCTAATGTTGTTTATCTACAATAGGAATAACCTTCATGTTAAAGGTCTAATCTCTAAGATTTCAGTTGCCTTCTCTTTGCAGCACTTCCCAATTTAACCAGACGTTATTTTGTCCACAATGCATGCACGCGTTAACTGTACAGGCAGGCTTTACTTTTGTACATTTGTAATAATAATTAATAATAAAATAAAATATAGTCAGTTTCTTTATGTTTCAGTGAATGCCATGGCCCATAAAGAATATTATGGTGGAGGGAGTTGCTGCTTCCACTTGTTTGTCTATGCCAGTGTGGGAATTTGAATATCTTCAATTTCTTCCAGCACTGCTCAAAAGCAAGCCTGCAGGGCAGACAAATAGCTTTTTTGAAACATTTTATTCATAGCAAACTGCCACACAAGTGAAGTGACATTGCCGTGCGGTCTGTCTATTGCATCTTTTACCCAGTGGGGACAACAATGGAGCCTAATCTCAAATTGCTTATTGACTCATGTACCATGAATTTAAACCGTGATTCATTTCAGGCCACTGTGCTGGTTTTCTTCTCTTGGGAGGGGGCGAGGTTCATTGATTTGCAAGATTAAAGTCTCATGTAAATCAGAGAAACCAGTACCTTCCTCCGAGCCAGAGGATGGGACAGTAGCATGAACAATAATCCCCCATGGCCAAGGCAAAACAAAAGAAGTGTGCTGCTGTCTGCGACGTATTACATTAGGATTTGCAATAGTTGTAGTTTCATGAAACTAAATTAATGGAGCGAGTGAACCACCTTGGTCTCCCATTGATTCCAATAAGATAAAGCAGTCAAGTGAGAAAAGGAACACAGCTGGCTTCATAAACATGCTGCAGAAGGAGTTCCAGCCTCATGACCTGAGGGATGTTCTGTGTACTAAACACAGCCATAGATTACAGGTACTGTACTGGATTTACAATAAAATTAAAAAATACGATTATTTGCAGTATGACTTGGAGTAATCTTATTGTTACTTTAGACCAGATTAATTAAATAGACAATATGGATCGCTAGATTCAATATGTCATTGCTTCATACCAAGAAAGCAATAAAAGTTTGTTGACTACATCCAGCATTAAAGAAAATGTCCACTAGAAATATTGATTTAGCCAAGGTGAAGCCTGAGAATAACTGGTGCCAACTGGCACGGCGTGTGCATGGCTGGTGCTGTTGTTGGAATATGTGGCCTAAAGCAAATTTTTTTTTTTCTTTTTTTTTATGAGAATGTTCTTCTCTCCAGCAGGAGTAATTGGCATGGCTTCATGCATTCTAAAAAATGTTTCCGTAAATTTTAATGCCATTTGCGTGAAAGAAGCTGTAAAGATGATGATGAGAACCACTGTGTGATTAGCAGAGACATGGGGTACATTTCTGACTAAGCTGGATCCTATTCAGGTTAGTAACCTTTGTTCTAGCGTCTGTGAAGCCATTTCTCATTAGGAACTGTTGACTAAACAAATACAGAGAAAGAGTTTTTAAAGGGTACTTTCCTGGAAATTAGTTCTTGGGACACACTGCTTGCCAGGGAGGAATCTTTAGAAATCAACTTAACAAACTAATATCTGGTGAGTTTAGTGCAGCAACATACAGTAGAAAGTGTTTATCTGCATTATCAATGTGCATTATGTTACATATAATGTATTTAAAATATAAAAGTATAAAATAAAATGCTGTGTGCTCTGTCGTAGACTGCTGCTAATATAGTTTATTTACTTCATTTGTTTACTCAGTTTTGATTTTGAATTTGGAGAAAAAGCACTCAATACGAATTCAGTTGAGTAACTAAAAGGACCCAGATGCATGGCCAGTACAAATGTGAAATGTATTTGATAGAAGGGTGTGAAAAAGTGAACCCCAAAATGAGGTTCTTATTATTTCAGTGTTCAGTGGCATTTTCCGTTTTTGATATGGGAAGAGGTTGCATTTTGCATGACCCAAAGAAAACATCTTGACCAATTTGATCAGTTTATAAAAAGTAAGAGACATACTCAAGTCTACCAAATCATTTATTTTTAGACACAGTTAGAGCTGTACTTATTTATTTACTTTACAATGATGATGTGGTAATGAATCATGGCCAGAAGTCTTTGGCACTTGGACTTCAGAGCGTCCAAGATATATCCCCCCAACAGAGTCCAGACACTGGCGGTGGAGGTGTTCGTCGATGTCTTCTGAGGCCAATGAGATGATGAAGCTGATGAAACTGCAAAGGTGATGGGGAGGTGGAAGTTTTGAGATATGAAAAATAGAACTAGCATGCAAAAAATAGTCTTCAGAAGCAGAATTCGCTTTATTGGCCAAGCATGATTCTTCCTGACTGAACCTGAAGCTAGAGCTTCATTTTATGAGTTTCAGTCAATTCAATGTAATCTGCTTGATTCTGATTTAGAATAGTGGTTCTGGAGTTGTTAAAAGTGAAATGAAATTGGTTTAGTCGGTTAATAATGGACAGCACAGTACAGTGAAGAACAGAACATAATTGTAAATGGACTGCACTTATAAAGTGCCTTTTTCAGTCTTCAGACCACTCAAAGCACTTGAACACCATAGTCACTGTTTCAAACATGACGACAGAAGCTGCTATGCAAAGTGCCAATCAGGATCCAACTAATTTCATTCACACACATTCACACTGCATTGGTAGCAATTTGGGGTTCTGTGCCTTGTCGAACACTTGAACATGTAGACGCAGGAGCGGGGATCAAACCGCCAACCTTCCGATTGACAGACGACCCACTCCACCAAATTGTCTTTAGAACACAAGTGTAACTTTCTAACCTGCAAAGTGTATAACTCAACATGAAGTAAAGACAGCTATCGACCAACAGCTTTCACAGTCAGGGTTATGTGAGGTAAAATCTGATTGGTTCAATATCTCAGCTAGAGTAGCTAAAAGAAACATGTTTTTCATCAGCAGCTAAGTCCTCTCTTTCTCTAATTATCCTTTTATCATCCACATCGCCCTCTCTGTCACAGCCACAAGGCATCACAGAGAAGCTCAAGTCCTTGGGTAGAGCAAAAATAAATGTATACTTTTTGCTACAGGCCTGGAATTGATTAAAAGCGCTGTCTGATCGTCTGTCCATCTGTCTGCATCCATATACAAGCTTCTCAGTGCTTTGAGTCTGTGGTTTAGTCCTTGTAAGTCTGCTGCTGCTTCATTTCATCGTTCAGTCCTTCAGATCTGTATCTGCATTCATTACAAGTCCACATAAGAGCAAGATGCTGTGTACATACACCGTGAATTGCAGAATGTGCTACACTGGAACATGCAGTCTTGAATATATTCATCAATATCCCTCAGCTATATATTATAAGTAAGTTCCACACAAACAGTCCAGAATGCAAGACGCTGCACCAAGAGGATAATATCAGCAGTGTGACATTTTTATTTCGCATAGAATGAAAAATCAAAAGAAATTCAGTGACTCTTTCAGCACAAATGTTTGCTCTCTACATTGGCACTGGTATTCACTATCCAGACTTCTTGGCAATCACACACAAGAGCAGATTATTGGTTTTATTAGTAGGATTAAAAACTATTGAGTGTATGTGGATGGTTTGCACAGTTGTAAGGTCAGTTGACACAAACTGTGTTACAGATACACGACAAGATGCCTCATCAACAACCAATCTGCCCAGGGACATGTGGGTATTCTGGCATGTTTTGGTTGAGAATAAGGACCATCAACTCAAAAATTGTAAGACAATTGATCAGATTGTTAAGAAGTGCAGTTTTTTTTCCCATCATGAAAGCCACTAAGTGCTTAAGGATAACACAGCGTGCCCCTGCTTCTCCATCCTGTTCCAAATGAAGTGAAAACTTTCCTTTTAGAGATGCTCATTGGTGCATAATGAAAATCATCTTCAGCACATGGAACAAGAAGTTCAGTGGACTGAATATACAGCTTGTAAAGCCGGCGCAAGTGCAGCATATTAAATATGAATCAGGAAAGGACACATCTACATGTGTTTTGTCTTTAAGAAAATGTCCACTTTGATAGATTTGAGTCCTCATAAATATCTTGGGAGCCTGTGCAGGCTTTTACTTCCTCTGCCTTACCCATTCCTGTGTCTTAATAAATGAAAGTAATCTAGTTGAAGATGGAGAAAGCTTCAGACATCCCAACACAATGCTGAATATTTCATTATGGTTATGGGTGCAAGCATGCAGCAGTTAATGATTAACCCAGCCTCCTCTAAGCCTCCTACATCCCCAAAACCTACTTTCACTTCAGTTTGTCTGGGCATCCAGGGAATAATAAAAGAGCATCATTACGGCCCAGTAAGCTACCAGGGAGCTTAGTGGTCCCACTATCCTTTGCTGCCTGCTGACTGCAATGCATGTAAAAAAAAAACATGTTTAGAGGAGGTACATCATTAGATGTTTTTTTTCCATGCAAAAACATTTTAATAATGAAATGCTACATTTATTTATGAAACTATTACAAAATAACTTTAAGCAGTAACAACATCAGATAGACAATTGGATGGATGGTAATAACTATTGCAATAAAAGCAGAGAACTGATTGTTTCCTTTGTACCTTTGTAAAGGTCAGCATGGAACATGAAAATTATGAATTGCACATGAATACCATACTCATAAAATTCTTTCATTCTGGGTGAGTAAAAGCTTAAAGATTCATTTGTTGTCATGGAAGGTATAAAAGAAGTGGACATTGCCTGCATTCTTCCTAACAGTCAGCAGGGGGCCACTCAACTGATTGCAAAAAGAGGCTTGCTTCTATAGAAGTCTATGGCAAAATTACTACCTCTTACTTGCTTTATTACATTGAATTATCTTGAATACAGCATGATTTTCACTTCAAACTATAATCAAGTTTAGAATGATAGATGATACAGCAAGGCATGTCACCTTGTTATTGACAAGTTGCTACCTGTCATTTAGGATAGAGGCGTAGCAATGCTTATCCATACAGTTAAATAGCTGTGCACATGCTTTGGGGTGTTGAACTGTTATTTTTTCTCAGAAATAACCTGAAAAAATATAATGTCCACCTGTTCATTTTGTTTTAAGCCTGATCTTGTCAGCCAAAATTCTTTAAAAGAGATTCATGTGTGACGTTGCAGGCTATATCCACTTCTTTAACACAGTCTATATACAATGTTATATAGTTTTGTCAGCACCAAGACAAGCTTGACGATCAAGACAAAAGAAATAAAGGGGAAAAATCTACAAATAACTGCCACCATCTGTCAAGCTTTTCAGCCTTAGGTCCTTCTTCTACAAGAACTGATGGGACCATAGTTTGTCCTTAGACACTTGGTCTTGTCTTGTATGACTGTTTTGTCCCTAGGCTCTTGAGCATTCTCATCATCTTGGTTTTGAGTTTCTCTGTTCTCTTTCGTCCTTCTGTCCTGTCTTTCTCTGCCACCCTCGGGACTGTAATAATTTTCAGGGCCTCATGGTCGTTGTCGGAAACAATCCTCTTTGAATCTCCACTCCACAGCCCTGCCACAGAGTTTCTTTCCTTTCTCCATGGAGTCACGTGAGAAGGAGCTTGGTGCCACACTGACAGGTCCTGACCTCTCTCCTACATACTGTGGCTGGGATCTGAGCAGTGCAGGCAGTTCAGGGCCACGAATGCGGCATTTCCATTTTGTGTCAGAAAGATTAGGATCTTTGAAGATGATGTTGGCACAAAACCATTTTGGGGCAGACTTAGCATATAAATGGAAAAAAGATTAAATCGCCAACAACTAAAGAGTTCATTGTAGCGGCCTGATAGGCTATGCTCCACAGCATGAATGAGAGGAAAAATGGCTTTCATAGTAAAACTTATATTATGCTGTTGGGCAATTAAAACTGATTCTTCTGAAGTTTGTCAAAGGTGAATATTTCACTTTTCTTTAACAGACATCTGAGAGATCCCTTGTTGACTTCTATATTTGTTGCAAGTTGCCAATTTGCAGTCTTGAAAACGTAAGTGACTCTAGATAATAGTTAATAATAGAGTTCCTTACAGTCAAGTGTGGAATTTAAAAAAGGTTATGAACCTAGGAAGCACTCAGAGAGCACACCACTCCTACAAGGCTGCGCACTTCTCTAAAGTTATATTAGATATTTTTTTGATCGCGGAGTTATGGCTGCAAGTTATTGATGGAAATGCATCCTAATTGGCAGGATCACTCAGAGTAGATGTCTGCCCCTGTCATCTATACGAGTACCAAATACGTAATGCATTTTAGAGCTAGTTATGACAAAGGGGGCACTTCCAGGGGAATTTGGCAATGAATAGTTAATGTCATGATGTGGCACATAAAAACCTGTTTTTTTCCAGGTTTTTTCAATTTTTATGAAATGTGAGGGTGCAGTTAGTAACTTAGAAAGCGTTGCCACTTAGTTCAGCACTTATAAACCAGTCATCAAAAAAATATTTGTGAAACCTTGAATTTCCCATTTTCTGATCCAAATTGGTCATTATTTTTGAACAGGGTTGCCTTAAGTGGAAATAATAACACAAGAAGAATAAAAGGTACAAAAAGTGGCTGCGACATTGACACTGGTTTAGATGACTGTAAAGGGTATAGTCAATTTATATCCTTTAATGTAAAGAATGACAATGTGGCCTAAATACCAAGCGAGTCATCTGGAAGCTGCTACCTTCAGATGGCATATGATGGCACTTTCCAGGAATGCCATAATAATTAGTCCTTGTGTGTTGCTGTTGCCAGAAAATGGCAACAATGTAGGCTCTGGATTCTTCTATCTTTTGTTGCTTTGAGCTGGCATTTGAAGTCGCTCCCTCTCCCCCACCTGTAGGCAGAGATCAGGGGGAAATTTATTGGTGCTTTAAAACAGCAGTGGGCAGGTCAGTGTGTCTCTCTTTGATGTGCAGATATTTCACCTGCTGCTGCTCCAGCTCTGTCCCTGTGTGTGTGTATGTGTGTGTATGTGTGCACAAGGACTGGCTTGAGGCTGTCACCAGAGGCTGTGCCTGAGACACCGTTGCCATGGAAACACATTCTCCAATTTGATGACAGGCATGAAAGGCATGTTAAGAGATTGAATGTTTCTGTAAGGGCAGACACACACATGTACGTTTCACCCCTGAGAGAGCGAGCAAAGGAGGTTTGTGTGTATTTATGTGTGTGTGACTATTTTTCAAATACCGTATATGGTGGTCGGTCTTATTGTTTACATATATTTGAGGTTTTGTACATGCTTTATAAAGATATTAATGTAAGTATATTTTGATATTTTTAAGTAAAAATGCCCAGTAAGCTACAGTATTTTAGATTAAGAAATATAATGCTCCATGGCTTCACAGTATGCAATGTAAATGTATTAACTTTCTATAATAACAAGGATTATAAGTCCAACATCACTCTTCAGCCAAAATATATGGGCATATCCACGCTGAAATCAGATCAATGGATCCTGACAGGCCGTGAATAATTATTCACTTTGATTAAGGCCTGGGCGCCAAGCATTTGCATTTCAGAGTGCCTTTGTGTGGCTCATAAAGCTGAAGCCATTACATTTTCATAACAATGCAGGAATAAAAACTGAAAATAAAAAGAGAAATTATATGGTGTGCAAGTGACGTTTGTGCATTTCTTGAAAGGGAGCATGGAATACATTTGCAGCTTGTAGATTGAATCTCACTAATTTTATGTGCATTGCGGTTTTACTGCTTTATAAACAAGGACAAAAGCCTCAAAATACAACAGAAAAAAAAAAGAAACAACAAAATCTGTCCATTCTGTATTAAAAAATACAGTATGTAGATTTTTTTTCTGCTCATACTTTATATTCTCATGTTACCAGCTTATTTCCTGTGTTTTTAAGAAGGTTTTAGTAAGGGAGCGGTTTAATAAGAAGGTGTCAGCCCCTCAATGCATATCTAATTTATAGTTAAGGAGTTGGAAGAGTTGCACTGAAAAAATGAAATGGAATAAAATAAAGTCAAGGGCTGAAGGGCTGAAAAAAGGAAACCAGGAAGCTGGAGCTTACTGTCATCTCAGGTGAGCTGCTTTCCTGGCTTGGGGATTTAAATCTCTTCGGAAATGAATATGAATATGCAAGTAGATATGTAAATCTGGAATGTTAATATGTAAATTTGAGATGCCGATTTGAGATCTATTAATCTGCCTTCTGTACTTTAGAGAAAGCCGAGGTTCAACTGGGTTTTAAAAAAACGCAGCTTAGGCCACAGCCTGTTTATTCACACCACCTCATAAAGCTGCATCGCACATCACTGCGTTTCACAGGGAGCAGCAAAGTCACTGGCCATGACACAAACACTGTGCATGTGCAGATGTCTGCACACACACACACACAAACGCAGTTCACATACATGGGATTGGCTCAGCCTGTGAAATGACATTCTGAAGAGCATGCTACAGAAGACAGTAGGAGACTATGAAAGTCTTCTTTCTGTCTGGGTTAATAAAAATACTGTTTTGACATGAGTGTTCTTTCAAGGCACTCAGCGACGCCCTGTGTCGAACTTAACTAAAGGAGGTCGTTCTCCGGCTATAATTACTCTGCTCAGCTCACAACCTCTGGTTAGCGAACAAGAACCCTCAAAAACCTGCAGTCCTCCAGCTTGTATTAAAATGTACATGTGTATGAAATCGCGCCCTTCGAAGTCATTGTGTGAGTTATCAAGTGTGTTAACCTTCACATATTATATGCATATATTATGTTCACAGCAAAAAAAGTCTCTAGTAAAATGAGGTGTGTGTTAAAAAAAATTCAGAACAAAGTTAAACAAACATATTTTATGTTGGCTGAAAACTGTGGATTAGGTTTGAGCTTCTTTATTGATCTATTTATGCCTCTGTAGCAAACAGCTGAAGCATACCTGACAGCCCTGCCAGTATGTCATGGACAAATACGCTTACCGAAGAGAATGTAACATCCTACAACGAACTTCTCAGAAGTGAAGCTTAGGCAAAGAGGGACATATCAGAGAGCTTTTCAGTGTTTCCTTCCATAAACTCCACAGTCACCTCACTGATAATGAAATCAAATGCTGGAAAGTATATCTTTCCTCAATTTGAATTTGTTGATTTGAATATTCTTTCTTCCTCTCTTTAACATTCATTGATTGTTTAAGCTGATCAGACAGTGATACTGTCTGATAAAACCTCTACTTCCTGTCACTACAATCACAACACTCTATTCTACTATTTATACTTTATAGAGGATCTGCCATCAATCATGTTCTCAGGGGGCACCACTGCTGTGAAGTGCTTTTATGCTTACCTCGGTAATCCGCAGCTCAGAATAACTGTTTGCTATCTTATGGAAATACATTTACATTACCAAGCAGTAGTATTACTCGGTGGACACAGACAGTACTCTTACATTATCATAAAAGTAGGATGGTTTAAGAATGGATGACACATTCAGCACACATCTATCACACACTAGAGGCGTCTCTCCTCTTGGGCTTCATTCCCAAAAGGATGTCATGGACAGCACATATGTCTGCTGTGTATGTAGGCCGAGTCTGCAAATTCTATTTCGTTGCACAGCTACTCTGAATAGTACAATGGAGTATTAGAGCCAGTGATAAGAGAAATAAACTTCATAAGAGTTAGAAAATTAGGTCAAAATATTTTGGGGGAAAAATATAGGTTACAGCCTCATTGGAAAGTGAAAGTGCAGTGGATGCATGTCTGCTTAGGGCTTCCATACTATAAAGACCATTACACAATATACTTAATCTCAATACAGTCTTTATATGCGCTAAGTTCACACAGCATGCCTGAGCAGCACGTTACGGCAGCTCGTACCCTCACGATGTTCACACGCCCTGTAGGTCGGCAGCAGCGCAGCTACGGTGCTCACGTTTCTTGTCTTTGCCTCTTTCAATATAATAATCAAAAGTATTTTTTTTCCATGGACATATTCTATATTCCATGTACATATTCTGCTGATATGGACACTGAAACTGTAACTGTAGTGATAAAATTAGGCATGCCTCCTAGACTCTAGGTTTTCTGGCACTGTTTAGAGATAATTTTGGCATTGAAATACATACCAACTGAAAGTATTTACATATTCTTTTTGGGATTCCTTTGGTTAAATGCTGTGAGTACTGAAAAACAAATGTACATTTACCCCATTATCACATATTTATCTTGAAGTGATGGCAGAAGACTGACAATAAGAAGCTGTAACATATGTGTGCTACATTGCTACATAAGCTGTTGAAATATTTTTTTGTTAGTAATTTGGATGAATTGACCCTTGAATCTTGGCTGCTGTAGTGCAGTATTACACTAGTTTGTGTACCATTGTACTGATCTGGAGTCTGGACATGTCAGACACAGTGATGAATGGAGGCCATATCTTACTCCTCCCCTTTTTGAATTAAAGTTAAAGACATTAAGCTGTGTGGTATCTCACTGTCTCCTCTAATATGTGTCTATTTTGTTGCCGGCAGAGGTCATGATTGCTGACTTTCTCTTAGGATTTTTTTTTTGTAGTGTTTAATGCCTAATATAGTTCTAGCAAATGTGGCATCTAATTAACTGTCAGGACTTTGCCGGAGAGAAATGATGGATAATGTGGAAGGGTTGCATTAATAAAACCTAGCCAAGCAGAGTAAAGCGTAGACTGGGGAATAGGGACGCCTGGGCTCTGGGGTGCTGTTGCTTGCAGTGGGGCTTTACAGATGGAGGCGTGTGTGTTTAAATTTTAAATGGAGCCCGTGGATGTGTGTAAGGATACTGGCTCACTCCAGGGTTGCAGTGATTGGGGAAGAGTTAAACAGCGGTGTGCAGTCACTGTCATGCTGCAGAGTCATCTGTGATTTACAGTGTAATTGGTGCATAATTTGCCAGCTGGTTCATGTTTAATTTGATAAATTATGTTTGCAACACAAGAAATGAGAGTTGAATCAAACTTTTTTTTTTATCAACATATTTGCCTGCATGTCTGCCCCTGCTCATTTCTGGTAAAATAACAGTTCGGTGAATACTTCACAGGAAAAAAAAACATCCTGAATTCAATCATCCATGACAACTTGTAATATGTCCATGCACTTTTGACACCCAAGCTTTATGGGTATAACGTTACACTGTCGCCAGTAATGACAACTAATTAATAAATTAGTTTGTATTAGTAAATGAGGCCTGAACAACAGTATGAGCATTCTATGCAGCTGTAAGGTGTGGACCGTTTGTAAGCACTAAGCTTGGCTGTAGACACCAAAGTACAAAGTCAAATCACGGTGTACCAGCAAAACATTTCACCGCCTCAGCTGGAGACATAGTGCCACAAACAGGAAAAAAAAAAACTTGTAGTCAACAAGCTAAACAATTTTGAAAGGAGCAGAGGGAGGATGTAGCGCTGGCTTGTACATGTGTGTCTGTGTGCGTTTGCAGCTGGGTTTGATAAGAGTGCAGCCCATGCCTCTGGAGCTGTCACAGACCCCGCTTTCATTTAGGGTGCCCTTTCCTTCATGAATCAGTCTGTCTCATGTCACCAGTCCTGACGCCCACATATCTCCCTCTCACCTTTTTTCCGTTCCTCACATCTCTCCCCTATCCTCTACCCAGCATCCTCTCTGTGCCCCTCTGTGTGTTGTTGCACACACCCTCCTCCTCTTCACCACCGTCAGCACCACCACCAAGGCTGATTCACTGTCACATCCATCTGCCGCTTCCTCAACAACCTTTTAGGGCATTTCAGCTCACAGCATACTTTCACTTAGCAACACATTGAAGGGTTTGAAATCATCCAAGTTGCGTGGAAGCTAAAAAAGAGTGAGGGCTGACACAGGAAAGAATTGCTCGAAAGATGACTAATTCAACAGTGACTGTATAAAAATGAGAAGATCATGAAGTGAATTTATTTGTTGACCATTTTGAAAGCAGATTTTTGCAGCCTTCATTTGTTCAGGTTAATGATTCTGTCCGAAAGTTAAGTTATGGTACAGTTAATGTGTACACTAAGTATGACAAAGAATCTGTTCTACAAGACGTCTCACTGCCGTACATTACTGAGATGGATAGGATAAGTCATGGTACAATGATTCAGCATTAAAAGTCATGTCATCAGTCCTGGGGGTAATGAATAGTGAAATCTATTTCCATGATAGAGCTATAAATGTCTCCTCCTTTCCAGCTCTGCAGCCTCCTTCCTATAATTCATCTCTCATATAGGGATGTGTGCTGCTGACCATGATTCTTAATGATGTCTGACACGTACACGCATGCGTGGTATTACCTGTGTTAAATGCAAGGTTAATTCAGCATTATGTACTTTACGACAGAACTATGTCCATCTGAACAACACTCATGTCATATTCACAGATCGGTTGCTCTAAGATTGTCCTTTTTGGCAGTTTCCCCTTTCTCCTCTTTGTGATCGCTGCTAGCTTAACCAAAAAAAACCCTTCATAAATATTTCAAATTAAACGTCTTTTAGTAAAAAAACAGGGATAATGCAAATGGATGGTTTTTCATATGAAGCATCTGTTGTGTAAATGTTAACTACCCTTTATATAACACTGGTTGAAAAGCAAACTGTGACCATAGCAAACCTTGAATTAGAAAATTTCAGCAGACAGAATTAAAATACAATTGCAAGTATTTAGCAAAAGAAAAAAACATCAGGAAATGAATAAATTCTCAGAGGAAAGATTCTTTGTGAAGCTTTGTTAAATGCCTGCAACATCACAGGAACTCATGATGTAGTTGTCAATCTAAAGAAAGATCATCCTCTTGACTGCTGACGCTTTTATGGGAGTTGTAGGCACAATGTACAGTACGAAGACATATTACCACCCACAAAACTGAAAAGGTTTTAAAGCAACAGCAAAGAATGAAAGCAGCTACTTAAGAAACCTTGCTTTGGACTGAAGGTGAACACACACACACACACACACACACACACACACACAAGCAACCAGTATTTCTTCTGAATGCACTTTCACCAATATTCAAGGTACTAGCTTCTTTTTAGAACCCATTATCCCACTCGATTTTCTTCAAGGACGTGAACCAGAAAGTGCAAAGTTGTTCTTTGGTAAACAACACACGAACATTGGAGGTTATGTGGCGCTGATAGGAGTCATTGAAAAAACATGTTTCAGGTTGTAAAAACTCATCTCATCCAGTAAACACTCCATTGATGCAAAAAAAATAAAAAAGATTTTAATCAATGAAATATTCTGCACTTATTTGGATTGTAACACATTTTTTTAAAAGTTCATAAATCCAGCATTGTCTACATCCATGTTATCTAGTTTGCAATCTTCCATTTCACAGCCTCTGCTGATACATTTCTACGTTAAGTGCTGCATTACTGTCACTGGCAGATCACTGGAGTAGTGTTCAACCAAAGACAGGAATATGTATTGCTGTATCTCTTTTCAGGGGCTGCATCCTTTGAAGGACGCGGTTTACGAAGGAGGAGTCATTCGTAGCCTGTGTAGTCCCCTAAGTCGAACTGTAATGAGACGATCTGGTCTACGGAGGATTTCCTGTTTGCATCACCAGCTGTTCCTGCCCTTGACCTTGCATCACCAAACACGGCTCCTGTTGCCTTGTAACAGGTAGCTAGCGAGCTAACTAGCTATCATAACTAACGCCGCGTAACGTCTCGCAATGATAATTTGTTTCAAGGCCCCTTTCAGTGTTTTAATATTTGTATTGCTAGCTATTTGATTGAGTTTGAATCAAAAACGTTTCAAGCCCCTGAGTTGGGACACAGCCATTATAAAGTACCATGCATACATGTAGTGCAGCAGTGTGCTAACTTTGGATTCACCCCTGAGCTATGTTAAGTAGCTCAGAAACAGTATCCAATTGGATAAAGTCTGTCTATTCATCATTTAAAACGAATATGTCTGTTTTACATCCCAAGAGCGGAATCAATTAGGACTGTAATATGGCTTTAGGTGCTGTTATATACATTATTATCACACTTTACTTAGTATGATGCAGTTATTATTATTATCATTTCTATTAGTAGTAGTAGTAATCCTAGTATTTACTGTTGTGTTTGTAGTCTTAATGTTGCCTAAATTATCACATGACGTCTGGCCAGCCGCTCTTCGCCCCCTCCCCCCAGATGTTGAGCCATATGTGTGTTATCATTAGAGCAGGGATAAAACCTCAGGATTTTACAGTATTAAACCTGTTTTATCTCAGCTTTGCCGGGAGATTATGTTTCACAGAAAGAAACCCACCATCTGTCTGCTGGGACAGAAAATAGAGGACATTTCCCTACCTCTTTATGGACGACAGGATCTCAGTTGCACAACAACTGCAGAACTAACACTAGCATCGCTTCACGGGTCAGAAGGTGCAGTATGCTCAGAAATAGCTAGTCTAGGCCTTTATGTGTCGGGGGGCAATTGAGACTTATTGAAGCAGGGAAAGCATAATCCTCTTTTGAGACTCAGAATAACAGAGGAGAGTGTTATTGTTTCACGAACATACTTACATGTGTGTATATCAAACATTAGATGCCATATGTTGTAACCATCATGAGTTTGGTTTTTTTTGCTGTTCCTTTGCTGCTTCAGTCAGACATTAATCAAGTTTTGTAACAAACAAGCGTATAAAAATAATATTATTATAACCTTTTTATTTTCATGCTGTTGTGAGAACAGCGATATTTAAAAAATTTCCTGTACAGCACCCAAATGACAAGCGATGTTTTAAAAATCTACACAAACGGCTAAACTTTCATTCTGCTGTGCTTGTGCAAACAAAATCCAAAGTTGCAACTTTGCAAAAAGACGGCATAGCGGATGCCAATGAGGTAACACTGTTTAATTATTCATCGTTTTCCCTCAGATCCCTGTCTGGATTCCAACAGAAACAATGCTTGTGAGCAGGAGAAAAAAGGTCCTTGGTACGTCCTTCACAGCGCTAAACATAGACCTGTAACAGTTAGATTGTCCTACCTATTTGCACACAGTATTTCTATGATAGTTTATTTTCACATTATTGCAGGAAGCATAAGGTTGTATGTGTGGAGCATATGTAATAGTCCTGGATGCCCTGAAATTGTACCAATAAATGAAATAGAAAGGTTGCTTTCAATTATTGAACGTTGTTCCAGTCATCATACATCAGAGATCCCAACGGTAAACAGCAGCCACAGTCCAAAGCCTATTTCGGCACTCGAGATGCTGAATAATGAGTCCGCTTGTCTCTTTTTTATGTGGTGAACTTTGATGGAAGAGTGCAGCTCCTCAGCCTTCAGGCCTCCAAGAGGTCACATCCATAGATGCAAGGGTGGAGAGGAGAGTGAGCAGCAAACGAGTAGATTCTTTTTAATCCCTTCAATATCATGTATGGAAGAATCTCAGTCATACCTGGACATAACCTTGTGTGAGCAAGGAGAGCTGGGGAGTCAGGGACAGGGCAGAGTGAAGGGGAAAATGGGTGTAATCCATCTTTGTTGGTACCAGATGGGCATCGCATTGTGTGACTCCATTGGCAATGACAAACTAGTGTGTGGGTGCGTGTTTGTGAATAAGACCCCTTTCCCACCTAAATTAAGCATGTTGACGCAGGGTTTTTCAGACCTGCTTATAGATGCCGATTGTCTCTGTTCACATTTCCAGTGAAGTATACTCCTGTCAGTCTCTTTTCTGCTGCGTCACCATCTGACGTTACAAACGCACCCGCAACAGGGTTAGTAAACAGTGAAGATGTTACGATGGTTAGGTCTTTATTGTATCTATTACTCATTCAGAATACGCTCATAACCAAACAGCCATCATACCAATTGTACAGACATTAGCTGATAGCCAGTAATGGACCGTGTGTGTGGGAGTGTGCCTGTGTTTTTGTGTTCAGCTCGCCCTCTGACTGAACTCACAAATTCTCCTCTTTCCTCTTGTCATTTGTAAAATAAAGAAGCACATTCAAAACTTTGTGCTTTACTTTTTTGGCTGAAGTTGAAATATTTACAAGTTGTGTTTCACCTTTAATCACGACTTTCCATGAATTTAATAGCATCATGTTCTGTCTTTATTATTGCAACTATCTCGTTTTCATGTCTGCCACTGTGTTGTAACTGAAGGTGTCCAGCAGCCGCCATCTGGGATCCTCGGATGCTCATATGGAAGTGATTCACTCCATTTTTAAAGAGCAGATGGCAAAACATGTAGCAAAGCTACAGTGAAGTGTAAAATCACTTTCTTTTTATCAAGTGATTTGATCATGGTGTACCATGTAGGGTGTAAATGAAAGAGAGACAGGGGTAACACATGACAAAATGTTTGTTTCCTAAGGTCTCTGGGTTGTGGTTCTGTGATATGTACTCTGCTGCAGTTAGGAAAGAGAAGGAAGCAAATATAAAGTAAAAAAGGGGAAGTAAAGGAAGCCACATTTGACTTTGTTGGTTGGTGTTCATGATCGCTGTGACTAACATAAGAGAACCTTTTACTTCCTGCATAATTGCCCTGTTTTTATGGACATCATAGGTCAAGCGTTATGGTCACATATTTGAGCAATTGAGTAAGATAGACTGATAGGTCTTTTTTTACAATTAGGCTCTATCTGTTTAATGATTATATCGTTATTTTTTTACATTTCAACCTGCTGCTCTGCTAAAGTCGACAAAATGCGCGCAAGCTGGTTTCTACAGTCTTCTTTAACAGAATACAGATGAGCTGATGGGGAAGAGGAGGGAGCAGGGCTGAGCTCTATCAGCACTATCTAGATGTCTTTTTATGGGATGTGTGTAAATCTCATTTGCACTCGGGGCATATCTGATGGGGTGCAGAAATTAAACATCTTGAACTCGGGCTCTTTGAATGGGATGCTCAAAGAGCTCAGAGACAAAATGAAATCTTTGCCTGCTCTTTCCTGCTTTCAAATGTGAGCACTGAAGTCATGATGCTAGCCCCTGAGAAACATGCAAATTAGACTGCACAGGCTCGTATAATCTGATAAACATCCTCTATTGAATAGCAAGTGCCTAAACGCAATTTCTGCAGGAAATTACAGTGCTGATGAGCAGGAGATACGTCGGTATAAATGGGGGTATAAAAGCCCATCAGGGATCGACAGTCACAGTCTTATTGTCTTTGAAAAGTATGCTCAGTGTGACACATCCCTCTGTTGTGGAATTATGAAAACTATTTCACCCTCTAATTAGCCAAATATTCTGACCCAGATATGATCGAGAGGATTTGAAAATGGGAGACAATGCATTTGCAGGCAGCCATTCTCCGAGGGCTATCTTATCTGTGAAAGCAGAGTCCCAATAGAGACGACCCACAATCAGCTCCCTCCCCTCCCCAGACGGATCATAACCAAACTGTGCTGTCTGCTGAAATCCAACCACCAAAGTCCTTGAAAGCACAGCGAGAACCAGGAAAAGGATTTAAAGGCTAAAATTAGCTTTAGCAAATCGTTTCACTTGATATAGTGGTAAATTAAAGATGGAGAAAGGCGGTTTAATAATACTGCAAGTGAATGTATTTTAATTTTGAGCTTGTTTTTATGTAGCCTACATCAATCTCATACGTACTTTGTTTCACCTTGAGGATAAAGATTTGTTCTTGCAGCATCGATCTGGTCAGGGATGCAGATCACATTTTGAAGGAGTGGCTGTTTGGATAAGGGCTGCGGGGCTGATAAGTGAGACTGTCGGCTGACATTGGCTGCGTGGACGCTAGCTGAACTCATTAGACTAATGAACGTGGGGGGGCAGTGAGTGAAGCTTTGGGAGGAGAGGAGAGGGCAGGACAGACTGACCTCTTTGAAGACGGAGGAAAGTGAGATCGAGAGGAAGAGGTTAGCTGCCTCAGCGCTTCTGCAGCACTGTGGGGAAGGCTGGAGTGTTGGGCCTGAAGGCAGATGTGTACCAAATTATAAAGCTGTAAGGACAGTTTTGGAGAACAGTTTCGAACAGGCTGTGCATTTATATCGGACAGCTGTGTGCATTTGTCCTTTTTAAAAAAAAGGGACTTTTTATACACAAGACTAAATTCATAAATAGAGATGAGGTAATACTTTTTCAGAAGCATTTTAGATATTTCAAAACTGAAGTCACAGCAACAGATGGTATTCATAACTGAAGGAAACATATTTTCTGTATGTTTACAGACAAACAAACACATGTGCACCTCTTGTTATAATGAACAGTTCTGTTACTTAGTCTGCTTCTTCTGTTTCTAGAGAGGCCTCTTACTTGGATTTCAGACGGAAGCTGTTTAAAGATAGCACGCTAATCTTGATGGGCATCTAGAGCTATGATGAGAGCTTGACCAACAGAGCTGCAGTAGAGTAAGAGCAGTATTCTGCCTTAAGCCCAGTTCAGATCAATGATTCGCAATGCAACAAAACAGCTTTAGAATGTTGCAGAGAAAATTGCAGCGGTGTAAACTGGTTAGTTGCAGAGCGTCTGAAGCCGTTGCGTGGAGTTGCAGAAGATTTGACTTGTCAAATCTCCAAATGCAGTTTTTGAAGTGAATGATGTACCTATTTCACTCCAGCCAATCAGGAAACAGCATAAATTGGTGTAGGCGCCAAAGACGGCTCCAGATCCTCTCTTTACAAACTCTCTGTCTTCAACGTTTATTTATCAATGTTACAACATTGTGAGCATGTCACTGCCACTGTCGTCCACTTCTTTTTATAACAATAACAGAAATCCAGCTAGTTAATTCATGTAACCTAGGCCTAATTCTAACGTTATACAGTATTAACTTACGTAAGTAGTGGGGTATGTCATTGCGTTGTTGCTATGGAGACAGTCAGCTGTGTCTGTGTGCATTGCGTTGATGTGAACAGCCCAGTTTTAGAACGTTTACGATCAGATGTCGAGGGATTCTTTTGGCAGTTGCATCCAGTCTCGTTGCAATCTAAACTGGCCTTTAGAGTTGGAGAAATTTAAAGGAATAGTTAGAAATGTGCTTAATTGTTTTCCTGCTGTGAGTTAGATGAGAAGTTTGACACCACACTCCTAACAGAAGAATAAATATAGGTGTAGAGTCAGCAGGCAGTAGCTTGTAGCACAAAGTCTGCAAACAGGGGAAACAGCAAGCCTGGCTCTGTATGAAGTCTTTTCATATAGCCGTCTCTCAGCATCCACTATGATTTTTAGGTTGTCATATTTCACACATTCACCTCATAAATTCATATGCACATACTGTAAAGTCACTGACTGTATAAAGGCACATTGAGGCTTTGAACAAAGGTGAGCTAAAGGGGTCCTGGGAGGTTTCACTGGGTGAGCTAAAGGGGTTCTGGGAGGTTTCACTGGCTGTCCTGCCAAATGCCTGCATAGGAAATTGCTTCCACAGGGGGAAAATGACAGTGAATTTCCTCCTGAAGAGGCACACACTGCTGGGGAGAAATACAGCACAGCCAAAGGAGAAATGAGGGTCAATGAAATCATCCCATGGGCTGATATTTTCTGGTTCAGCAGCAAAGATGCACTTCACCAGTAATTTCACTAAAAGAGCGGATAGAAAAGTAGTCCTCATCATTGTAATGGTGTCTGTTCAGTCCTTTTTACAGACATAACTTTTCACTTTCAGGCTATAATGAAAAAACACCTGGACTGAAGGACAGAGTATGAGTACAATACAAAGTGTGGACTGCAAAGGGCACACCAACAATCACTCAAACTAATGCCTGAGTACATTCCTTTGGTGTCCTCGAGCTCCTCCATAAAATAGTAGATTATAGAGTTTTTACTCTTTGCATGCTAACCAGTGCGTTCTCCTGTGGACAAAAGACAATCCTTGGGTAATAGCTGCAGGACAAAATATGCATAAACAGTTCATAGAGTGGGACTAAAGTAAACAAAAGTGCAACAACATATTCTGTTTGAAAATACATAGACAAAAGAGGAGTTTCATAGAGAGCAAATGCCATGTGACCTGTCTGCAGAGAGACAACTGACATGTGACCGCACGTTGAAATCACTTGATCGACAAATCTCACACTCCCTTTGTCTCCTCTGACAGTCCAGCAATGTCCCTCAGGTCCTGCAAAGATAAATATCCTGCAGTATTTGCAGTATTTCCTACGCAACATGTATTTATCCAGTATAGGGCTCTCCTGAGTGCATCAGGCCCAGCACAATGTGTCCTTTTATTACAGAACATGTATGGTACATGTTACTTTATTGCACTGTTTCCCAGAGTACAGAGAAAGGTTTTTCTTAGAAGCTTGGTTATACAGTGCACATTGTTGTTTCAGTAAGTAAAGTAAGAAAAAAAAGGAAATGGTGCAGTGACGCCACAAGGAGAACTTCTAATTACTCTGTTGTTGCTCTTTTCTTGCAGAATAACATGTGTTCAATCTGGAATGACTCACTGAAAGCATCAACAAAACAACAGTGAAAAGACATCTGACAGTTTAATTAATAGCATGTATATTGTGCTCCTGAATGTACATAAAACATAGACAAAGCACCTTTGTGTTCATTTGCTCTGATAAAGTTTTTCTATTTTATTTGTATTGTCTTATTGTTATTAAATATTCAATAACTGTAATAGCATAATTTTAGTTTTCTGTTTCGATCTTTTCTTATTTCTGGCCTTGTGAAGCTGCAACAATCCCAATGTGCCCTCAGGTGATTAATAAAAGCTTGTCTTATCTTACCTTTTTCTAAATAAAGTTACCCAGTGGTACAACTACTATGAAGATAATTGTATACATCGCACTACCCTGCTTGATCCACCACTGCTCAAGCAGCAATTTGTTCATTCTGAGAGTCAGAGTTAAGTTTAACAGAAAGATGAGCATGCTACATTAGCTTCTCTGTGCTGTATCACTATAAAATCTAAAATAGAATTTAGAATCTCCACAAACTTTACAAAAAGAGCAGGTCTAGTTTTTTTAGACTTTTTTTTATTATTTACAGAAACCCAACATTAATCCACCCTGAGCAAGTAACTCCTCGAGAAAATTGCGGCCCCAGAATGCAGGCCTGCTCTTGGTACCTAAAGTCTCCAACAGTAGTATGGGAGGTGGGTCCGGGAGGCAGAGGAGACCCTCTCTACTTTTAAGAGTAGGCTTAAAACTTTCCTTTTTGATAAAGCTTATAGTTAGGGCCAATGTAGGGGGTAACGCATAACAACGTCTGTTAGAGTACTTGGATTACCCTTTTGTTGTAACTCTTAACATACATGCGTTAGTTCTGCAATGCAAGTAATTCCTTATTTTGTTACTTTTTCTTAACAAAATAATCTGTATTAAAAAAGCCATATTTCCCTTTTCCTTTTGTCACCACAAAAAAAAAAAGAATATCCCAGAAGCACTGTTTCTGTTTCTCTTCTACTTCTTGGCAGGTAGCTGTGTACCAGCAGAAGGTAAAAACAATTGTGCGTTTCTTGCTAATTCAACTAGCGACATAGCAGAGAGGACAGCTTTTACTATGTGGAAATATTCCCATTATTTTGAATTTTTGGGCGAAAGGGACAATAAGAACAACATCACGGCTAAATATAAGCTGTGCCTGGAGGATAAGTGCTTTTCAGCTGCAAAGAGCTCTACTTTAAATTTGAAGACGCATCTGCAGCTAAACACAGCTCCTCAACACTGGTGGGGGCTTAGAGCCCATGTTGTGTGGTGTTCATTGAAACAGCTGTGCCTATTACTGTCTGCCTCTGCCCAGTTCACTGTCAGATTGTTAGCATAATAAAGAGCTGTAAAGTTTATATCGTGTCTGTAATTCCTGTTATTAGGCGGCAGAGTTACAGATTATGGGCCGTAAACTAGGCTGCAATGATGGTGGAGTCACTACATTCAAAGAAGTACAGAAGTAGGAGTCGCAAAGGTTTTACATTTTTTGGTAACCCAAAAGTAATCTAACTCATTACTTTTCTCAGACACTGCGGGCTGGCTTAGGTTTGCCTAGGACCAGCCCCTAGTTATGCTGCTATAGGCTTAGACTGCCGAAGGACTTGATAACCCAAGCTTCTCTCTCTCTCTCTGTCTATGTCTGTATGCATTCATGTTCTACTAATGCATGTCGCCTTCTTCATCTACCCAGGAGTTTTTGTGCTTCCATGTCTCACAGGTTTCTACGATGGATCATGTTTTGGAGTGCCTGCAGTCGTAGTCCTGCTTAACTCTAACTGCTACAACTTATATTATCATTCATACTTATACTTTGATTATTACAGTCTGAATTGGCACTAAATCATTAAATACCTCAGTAAATTTCCAAGTTGCCAACAACAGCGTTGCAAAATAGTCACTGGGAATTGCACCAAACTCAAAGCAATTTACCAGTTATCACAGTTTGCAAAATAATTAAGACTGATAATTAAGAATAAGAATATAAAACCACAGTAATCAGTGGCAATTTTCACAATGTTAATGTGTATCTTGGTAACTGGTGCTAACAAAATAACTAGACCATAATGCTGTTTTCACAGAAATTATATGGTTAGAATCGATTGTTACAGAACCGTTCTAATACTACTACAACTTATAATCAGACAGGAGTATAGTCAAGTCAAGTCAAGTCAAACTTTATTTATATAGCACATTTCATTCACAGGGCAACACAATGTGCTTCACATGAAGTGAAAGGCAAACACAACATTATCACAAAAGTTCATTATCAAAATTCAGAGCACAGAGAACAAAATTACACACACACACACACACACACACACACGCACGCACGCACGCACACGCACACGCACACGCACACACACACACACACACACACACGCACACACGCACACACACACACACAACACACACACAGGCTAAAAGTTTTACCCATAAACTGATGAACAAAGTATAGTTTTGAATCTGCTTTTAAAAGTGTTCAGTGTTGGGGACCCTCTGAGGTCCTCAGGCAGGGCATTCCATTGTCTTGGGGCATAGATACTGAGAGCAGCCTCGTGGAATGGTCAAAAGGCCGATGCATGTGGACCTAAGAGTTCTCGCTGGATTGTAGCTGATTAGCATATCTGTTATATACTGAGGAGCAAGGCCATTAAAAGCTTTGTACATAAGCAGGAGAATTTTAAAATCAATTCTGGTTTTGAGGGGGAGCCAGTGGAGGGATCTAAGAACAGGTGTGATGTGTTCAAACTTTTTAGTTCTGGTGAGAATTCGTGCAGCCGCATTTTGAATTAATTGTAGACGCTGGACAGCTATTTTTTGGAGGCAGGTGAATAGACCATTGCAGTTGTCTAGTCTACTTGTTATGAGTTCATTCAAAAGGCTGATCTTGTGCTTTGATTGATATAGCTTTTAAAGTTTAGATCGCTGGCCATGATTACACCCAGATTTTTAGCTACATTCTTGCTGGTTAGAGATGAGCTGAGATTAGCTGAATTTTTTTTCTCTCTTAGTCCTTGCACCAAAAATGAGAATTTCTGTTTTATCTTTGTTTAATTGTAGAAAGTTGTCTGACATCCGCAGGTTGATATCATAAAGACACTGAGTAAGGGAATGTATAGGATTTAGGTCATCTAGAGATAATGATATGTAAAGTTGTGAATCATCTGCGTAATTGTGGTAATTTATTTTGCATACCCAGAAGACACTGGAGGGAGGATCCTGAGGTGCCTCAGGATCACTAAGGAGGATCTGAAGTAGCTGGGGAAAAAAGGATGTCTGGACGACCCACCATAACCTGAACCCAGATTAGTGGTATAGGATGGATGATGGGATAAGTGGAATCGTTCAATCTACCTTTGTGCTTCCCTAATAACAGGGACCTCAGGTGACTGTGACTTTGACACTGCACCTCAAAGGAAAGTCCCTTGTGTTCAAAAGGACCTGGAAGCAGAGAAATCAATGCAACAATACCACACGCTTCACTTCTTTACCAAGTCAATGTTAGTCTGAGATGGTTTTTCTTTCCACAATTTACTGGACTCATTCAGCCCCTCATCAGAGAGGAATTGCCCTTGCAGGCCCGCTCCATCTGTGTTTCAACTCTGCAGAATCCTCACTGTGCTCATTTATCGTACATTCTTTATTTACAGTTATATATTAAGAAAGTTATGAGCTTACCCCAATGCAGCAACTTTAGCTTTCTTAACTTCACAGAATTCTTGAGGAATTTCTGGGCAAATTTTTCTAGCAATTTGAACGGGCAATCACTCCGGTAAAAGTCAATTTTTCTAGACTGAAGCGCAAACCACATACTGGGAGCGCTGTGTTGTTCTGTTTGTTACATACTGTTTGTTGTTGTCTTTTCATTCCTCCTGCCTCTGTCACTGAACTCTTGTATTATATTGTAGACACAAAAAAGGCTGCAAACATCTGCGTAGCATGAATAAATAAAAAGTTGGGCACAGCTGCATGTTGATTTGTTTTCCTGGACAGTGCAGCATTTCACTGCTGACTTGGCACCACTGAGCCTTTGAATACACTCACAAAAACAGACACAGACACAGTACGCATATTATGCTTCAGTGGCAAATCACATTGGTCATAATCAAAGTCACTTTTCAGGATGCATTAAACATAGTCAAATTTTATTACAACAATATCTGTGGATATAAAACAGCTTAAATTATTGTTCTGCCTAATAAACATACTAAATGTGTGTGTTCAATAAAGTACAATTCTATGTAGGTTCGCACAAATACGCTGGTGTAAGAAATACTGTGCATTACAAAGCACACCCCAAATTCAAACCGTACAGTAAAAGTACCACAAGCAAAATGCACGTGAAGTATCAAAAGTAAAATTGTTAAAACTATATTTTATCATTAACTGTTATACCAGGTTGTGGTGGAGCTACTTTATATTTTGTATGCAGTTTGTTTGTGTCTCAGACTTTAGGGACCGTCCAAGGGGGCAAGAGGTCAATGTGAGGGGTCACAAGATGATGGTGTGAGGTGAAAAAACAAATAAAATGGACACACATTTGTATTAATTTGTTTTACTCTACTTTGACCTTGTTTTTTTAAATATTTGATACCTTTACAGCTTTAGGCCATCAACATGTATTTGAATAAAACCATGGGAAAGTATCTTTGTTGAACAGCTCGTGGAAATCTGAAACATGACAACAGGTCCCAAACTCACATTACAAATATTACAAGACAAAAAGGCTAAAGGCTGCATTTTTCCACAACACATTGCTACTAACAGGGTGTGCACTTCAGTTGCATTGTGGGTAATAGGCACTAGGTTTTGTCAAGTAAGAAGAATGCATGGACTAAAACGCAGCTCTGATTCTATTGCCTGAAATTTGTTCTTTTTTTTAAATCTCAAAAGTAGCATACAGCATGTATCTGTGCAACATTCATACATGTGTTATTCTTCCACAAGTCTTGTGAATGCTTGCATTTGTAGTGCAAAATATGAAACCAAAATGTGTGAAGCTTTCGAACCACTTGAGCCTCTCTTGGGATGTTGAGCGTTAATACCGCATAAACATCGAACTGCAAGAGTAAATGTACAATTGATGTAAAAAGCTATCTAAAAGCCTAGAGAGCCCAACAATGCATTGCCTTTCACTTAGAGGTCATACTGTATTTCTAGGCTTGTTACCAGGTGGAAACAGATTTAAATTCCTGGACCACCTGAGAAATCAGGAATTTTAAGAAATGAATGCAGCTTTTTCTCCCTTGTGAACTGCTGAGGTGCCCTTGATCAAGACATGAAACAGCCGTCCGCTCCAGTGGAGCTGCTGAGTGGTGGACTGTGGGCGACTGTGGTTAAAGTGGGTAACCTCCAGGCATTTATTTGCCTTGAATACATGTAACAGTGTGAATTGAAAGCAGGAAAAGAGTGTGCATGATCACATGATTGGGTAAAGGTCAGAAAGGAGGTGAACAAAGATTTTATGTATTCATGACTGTGTCATGCGTGTGTAATGAAATGATGTCATGAGCTTTTTCAAACGCTCCTTGATGTGGAATTTCTTTCAGCATACTCTGTGTTGCATACACAACCTAGCTTTTGTCTAGAGATTAAAAGGTCCACACAGCAGACTGCTTTATGTGAAAATGGCATGCTGTCAATAATGTATCGTATTTTATGTATGCATCATTTATTTAAGTGCTGAAACATGGATATCTCCCTGAGAACAATTGATCCTCGCATCAATAAAGTGGATTGAATTACCCATTTAACCTTGCCACCCTCGCTATCAGTAAACATACAGAAAAGAAGCTGTGCAACACACTGATACACAATTAACACACATTCACATCCTAACATCTCAGAGCTGCATACATTCAACCACAATCTGTCATTGTGTGTCAGTCAACAGAAGTTGGGGGTTAGATGCCATGTTTCAGTGCTCGGAAATAATTGCTAAGGAAGTGTTCCTCACAATAATATCCCCTGTTAGTCCGGCCATCCAACCCAGCAACCTTAAAGTCCCAGGATACAGAAGCCTGCCTGTGTTCAGATTGAAATGCCCACTAAGACAGATTCAGCTATTTTGATATAAGGTCTGACATCTGAGGTCATTATGCAATATAACTGCACAAATCCTGCACTATGCAGGGACATTAGGGGATTAATGTTGAGATTTTGGATCAAAATATGTGTCCATTTGAGTCTTTCAAACAGACACTTCCAATGCACATAATTCCACATCTGTCCACATTGCATTTCCATCAATTCTGATGTGAAATGTGTGCAAAAATGCCAACTGAATTCAATGATTGGTTTGTTTATCTATATTCGTGTTTATACAAAGGGCTATGAGAAAAAACACTAATAGGAGCACTGTGGCTGTGTTCGTTTGAAGCCAGTGCTTCATTGATTAGCTCACCGGTTTTGAGGTAGCTGAGGATTTTCCCTTTCCTGCATTTTCTCACAGTGCTTTCCTCAGGTCTCTGAGTTCACTCCAGTTACCTCGTCCATAAATTTGAGACAAACCTGCCGTGCAAGCAGATCAGGGTCTTTCAAGGCAAAACTGCAAGCTCCTTTCAAATGCAGTGTTGTTTTTTATGCTGCTGTTGCTCTTAGCAGTTCTGAAAATAATCAAGAAAGAAGTCATGCACAGTAATACATGTTTTATGTGCAGCAGTCCACAATACTTAATAAAAGTAACTTTATTACTTAAAGGGGCTCAGTGGTTCATACATATCAAAATGTCTTTAATAGATAAAGATTTAATTTAGCCAATGAATTAATGACAATTACATTGAACTTCTATTCTTACTTCTCAAGCACCCACTAAAGAACTAAAATGTGCATATCAACATTTAAATCTCCTGTGAGGAGTTTTTCGCTGGAGATGAAAAAAACTGAAATTAATCCTGATTACTCCATATGACCTACAAAAGCAAACCAGACCATCAGCGACAAGATTTATTATTTCTATATATTTATTTTTAATGCCTGAAACCGCTGGCGGGGGGTAGGTGTCAGACAAAACGATTAACTGCACGCTGCCTTTGTTCACATTTTCCACGGCAAAAATTTAAAAGGAGTGATACATAT
Organism: Semicossyphus pulcher; assembly: GCF_022749685.1. Classification (NCBI taxonomy): domain Eukaryota; kingdom Metazoa; phylum Chordata; class Actinopteri; order Labriformes; family Labridae; genus Semicossyphus; species Semicossyphus pulcher. Next base: position 23,106,082 of record NW_027211692.1, read on the forward strand.
GACTTTTAGAGAAAGCAGCATGAGATGAGCATGTGCAGGACAAAATCAGCAAAATGATAGGGGAAGGTACAGCTTTGTCCACAGGGGAAGCCAGAATCAACACAAAACAAAAGTTCCTCACAGCAGCTTTAAATAAGTAGATAAATGCCTTAAATAGACTTTGATCCCTTAAAGCATGCAGTATAAATGTATAATGTAACAGCAAAAAAGTCTTTATTTATTTTCATGGAAAATTCTTATTAAATCGTTGTTAAAATGAAATGACAATCAGGCCAAGATAAGTGTAATATGATAAGCTGTCAGAGGCACCAACATAATGACACAACTCTTTATGCTGTAGCTTTCATCATAGAGCGGACTGATTCCGCCCCATCTGTTTCCTCCACACCTACAAAAGCGTGTAAGGGTGTATTGCTGACAATCTCAGATGGAAAAACGCTGCCTTGGGATTTCATCTATTAGGAAGGGAGGTTGTTATGCTGTGAAAAATGGACACTAAAGAGACATTGCATTCTCAAAACAGAATGATGTGTGTTGGATTTTTCAGATATGGAAAGCTGGGGTCACTGAATAGATCATCTTATGTATGCAGCAAATGTGTTGTGTGAGTTCAGCTCTGAGTCATTTTGCCTTGTTTACAGCTCCACTTCCAAACTGCCAGCTGTAGATAATCATATTTTTCTTGGAATCTAACCATTTGCCAGTGCATACTGATGAGACTACATCTACTATTCAGTGGGTAGAAACAACATGATCACCACCAAAAAGCACCACTTCTGAACAACTCAACGCATAAGCTGAATTTTCTTATGAAAAATGAACACTGACTGCTGCATCAAAACACAACACCGGGTGAGCACTGTAGCAAACAAACACGTATTTGAGTAGTGAAGTATAATTCCAGAAAGTGTAGTGCGTGAATCTGAGGAGAGACATATACATGTTTCTCTACTCTCTCTAAACAGAGTGTGAATGCAGTTCCTGTTCACAGGTCGAGTGAATAATATTGATTACCTCGTTACAATGGCACCTGGCAGTGGGTGGGATATGTTAGGCAGCAAGTGAAAATTTTGTCCTCGAAGTTCATGTGTTTGAAGCAGGAAAAATGGGCAAGTGTAAGAATGTGAGTGACTTTGACAAGGGCCAAATTGCGATGGCTGGCTACTGGGTCAGAGCTTCTCCAAAACTGCAGCTCTTTCGGGTTGTTCCCGGTCTGCAGTTGTCAGGACCGACCAAAAGTGGTCCAAGGAAGGAAAACCGGTGGCGACAGGGTCATGGGCAGCCAAGGCTCATTGATGTGCTAGGTGAGCAAAGGCTGGCCCGTGTAGTGCGATCCAACAGAAGTGATACTGTAGCTCAAATTGCTGGAAAAGTTAATGCTGGTTCTGACTGTTTGTTTTGTATGGGGCTGCGTAGCCACAGACCAGTCAGGGCACCCCTGCTGACCCTTGTCCACTGCCAAAAGCGCCTACAATGGGCACGTAGGCATTAGAACTGGACCACTGAGCAATGGAAGAAGGTGGGCTGGTTGTCTTTTACAACATGTGGATGGCAGAGTGCGTGTGCATCACAAGACCTGGCACCAGGATGCACTATGGGGAGAAGGGAAGCTGGCAGACGCAGTGTGATGCTTTGGGCAATGTTCTGCCGGGAAACCTTGGGTCCTGCCATTCATGTGGATCTTACTTTGACATGTACCACCTACCTAAATATTGTTGCAGACCAAGTACACTCCTTCATGGAAACCGTATTCCCTAATGGCAGTGGCCTCTTTCAGCAGGATAACGTGCTCTGCCTCAGTGCAAAAATGGTTCAGGAATGGTTTGAGGAACACAACAATGAGTTCAAGGTGTTGACTTGGCCTCCAAATTCCCCAGATCTCAGTCCAATTGAGTATCTGTGGGATGTGCTGGACAGACACTTGCCACTTACAGGACTGAAAGGATCTGCGGCAAAAGCCTTGATGCCAGATACCTCAGCACACCTTCAGAGGTCTAGTGGAGTCCATGCCTTAACAGGTCAGGGCTGTTTAAGTGGCAAAAAACCTACACAATATTAGGCAGGTGGTCATAATGTTATGGCTGATCAGTGTATATGTAAGATAAGTCATACAATTTAAGCGTGAAATGTAACTTTTTATTGGTCCAATTTATTTTCATGTAATGCAAACAAAACAAACACCCACAGAAATATATTGCAAGTTCTTTCTCAGATCTCAAGTATTTCATGGGAGAATCTGTGCTGACCGACTATCGCTCACATGAGGTATTTTTTCCAGCCCACCTAACCATTTACAAAGGTTTGCGAACTGAACAAAAAGAACATCCTCATTAATAAGTTAGAGTTGTCTGCTACAGCAAATATATTCTTTAGATAGGCCATGAGGTTACACACACACACACACACACACACACACACACAGTGAATGATTCATGGGGTGTGATTTATCAAGGCTAATATTAAACCAGTGTGAGCACCTGCACACAGAGAGGGGAAGGGTTAAGTGAGGTGTCAATGTAAGATGCCAGTAGGGTTAGAGATGTCGCACTACCTGTCACATTCTGTCCTGTTTGTTGTGACTGTGCCTTACTGGACCTCCAGTCACTGACAAAATAAGGTTCTAATTTTATCTGCTAATGGATGGAGTAGTAAGAATTATTAACTTGACTTTTACCTGCTATTCTCACCAAAATCTAATCTGTCTTTCAGGGTCAAATACCTGCAGCAGTCAAGAGTTCTAAGCAGGTTGTGTTTGTCTGTTTGTGACTGTCTGTACGTCCTTGCACTGGAGACTATTTCATGTAACAAGAAAGGCTTTTCATATCGTACTTGGAGAGTGCTGCAAAGTCTAACCTTGAAACATCTTTACTAAAGTTACAATAAAAGGGTGAATTCTTTATGCTAAATATACAGTTCACCTGAAAGTCTGTAAATTAAACTGTGAAGGCTAAAACAAGAGGATTAATCTGACCTTCAGGCTTCCATCCCCAAATTATGGTGCAAGAGGCAAGGGCAGGGTGTGCCACGCCTCTTACCCAAGGTTGGGTAAGATGGATTGAAATATGGCTAATTTCAACTTCTAATCATCTTGCTAGAATTCAATTCATAAATCACTATTGTTTTCCATGTCTTTGGAAAATATTGGATTCCTAAAGATCTAAAAAACCATTGACTCTGCCTCAACAAATCTTGCCATAGCTCATTTACTTGTCCTCATATATCACGAGCTGAGATGCTTCTTTGACTTCTGATGCCATTTTGTCTGAAGAAAAAGTAATTATAAAAGATGTAAACATTGCGTTTTGGATTCTAACTGCCTCCATTGCGAGGCTGTTAGTCCTGAAGTTGTTTTGTTCATTATAATTCTGACATTACGAAACTCTCAATACACCAGCCACAAAAGAGTAACTCCAGTTATTGGCAGCAGTATATGCAGCTGAAACTACATCACAATATCAACACTACTTGGAAGGTGAGGATAGATTTGCCGCCTGCTGTTGGAGTTACAATAACAGGCATTCAGTATTTTTATCTGGACTTGTGTATGTCAGGAGCTCAGCCCTCTTACAGATGCAGGAGTGTCAATGTGTGATTTGTAGCTGTCTAAGGATTTGCCCTTGAATCACAGGCGTCAGGCGGCTGTTTGTTGATCTGTCTGAGTCGCTTGTATGCCGAGCACCCTGTCCAACTGATGGCCTAATTCAATGTAAATACAGTCCCTCCTCAGCCTCCCTGCTGTTGCCAAGGACAGCTGTTCTACGGGAACACTTGGCCTCCCGCCACTCCCCTCTGAGCTTTTCAAAACTGTAAACGCCATTTCTTCCATGAATGAAACCATTAAAGGATGGTTTAACTTGTTTCTAACGTCTGTCTTGTTTTCTACATTAACCTTTCATTAAGAGAACTGATTGAGAGCCTGACAGTTAATAACCTCTCATGTTGTACATGTAGGCCTGGTACGAACTGCGAAGGCTGGGAAAAAATAATTTATAAAGAATTGTGCAGAAAGATATGTTTTTGTCTCTTGGGGTTCAATTGTTTTGGCTTTTAACTACTTTATTTGAGAGAAGCTCATAATGACAGTGTCAGAAGTCACCGGCAAAAACTCTGAAAAAAGCTCAGTTGTTAGAGCTGAATCTTCCCAAAATGGTGAATAGCTGCTAACATTAGCCTAAACTCTCACTGTATATCCAATTGTCTGATATTAGAGCATCCAGGACAGACACACACACACACACTGTGTAAATACTACTGAGAGGATGTGCGAGTTGTGAACAGAGCTTTTTAAGGCAACCTAACCTCACTAAATAATGCAGCTCGAAAGGCTGCTGGGTTAGTTAGTAGGCTACTACTCAGATAGTAGGATACTGTTGCTTTTCTTTTTGTGGTTTTTGAGAAAGAGAGTTTAAAAAAGGAAACCAACATTCAAAAATATATCTAAAGCTTGACAGAACTACTGTTACTCTATGACCGGACAATGACTGTATAAAGGGGGTTTGGCCAACAGTTAACTGATCTGCGTAGTGTTGAATGTATGTAGTTTTTAAAATGGATAATCTCAGTAATATATATCATGTTGTCTGATATTTCACATATCATGTAGTCTGATATTTCAGTAATACTAATGCTGCATTTGTTGCTTTTCAGTGATGCAGGTAATTATTTTGTAAGTCATTCACCTAGCCTGGAGTAAGTGACAAAAAGCCTGACATTTTCATAATTACTGTTGATGTGTAAAATTGATTTATGTAAAAACAAATCAAACTGAAAAAAACTGATTCAATGCTGTGATATTTAATAAAAAATGATGTTTTTATGTTAATGACACACTGCGATTGGGGAGTTTGTGTCAACACAGCAAGTATTTTGTGTGCACCCAAAGCTAAAGCTGCCAAGGGACTATCTCATAACCACACACCCATTTGCGTCATTTCCCACATAATGGTGAAGTAAATATGACGACAACCATCAAACTGCCCACATATGCACTACACCCGTCTGGATAAACACTGGGAGGAAGATGCAATGATTAACAGCTACAACACTATTCGCTTTAATTCGCTTCCACTAATGAAACTTTTCACAACATGGAGGTCATAGCCGCAATTTATTTAAAAGACAACAATATATTATTCAAATGATAAGGTTTACTCTCATTTCCACAGCTGCTCTCTAATGTTTGCTCCAGAGAGGTATTTGTTAGCAGGAAATGGGGCCGGAACAACTTCTCTATCTGTCTTGTCTTGAGGAGAACCTGGTTGGGGTCACCTGGCAACACACTCACCTCCAAGTAATGATACAGCCCAAGGCCGTAGACACAGAGAAGCTATAACACAGGCTGTTACTGGGTCAGCCCTCTGCCTATGTATCAGTTTAATGTTCTTCATAACCATCACACACAAGCTAGAGTCATTCATCCACTCCAGGGAGAGTTTATTGTAGAGGTGTCTAGTTCAGAGACACATCTGAAACAGTGACAAGATGCCACTTCTGTCTGTGTATACTCACTGGTCAAAAACGTGCATATTGTCACTCTTTTGTATGCAGCTCACAGAAACAGCATAATTGTGTCTGACACAGCCCTGACACCACCCTTTTCCATTCTCACTCTGTCGTCCCTCTTTCCTGGTAAGTGTGTGCCTTAAGGCCATCCTACAAGACATGAAAAACACAGTTGTGCGAATGTGTCGAGCACCATGGACTGCATTCAGAAAGCTTTTGACAACTACATTTTTTACCAAAAAGGAATAGCTGATGATTACTGTAATTGTTCAGACACTGCAGGGAGCGTTTGTCTTCCTCAAACTAGGACGTGGAACACATAAAAGATGTTTCCCTCCGAGCTGGCATGTGTGCTGGCAGGTTTTGTGAGATGTAGGCAGAACACTGTTAGAAATATCACCTTTTCTGACACTTAGTCACTGATTGCATGTTTGATTGGTTTGATCAATACTACAAAATGAAGTGACTGAATAGAGACTGTATGTAGAAATAATAACACAGTGTCAGAAAAGTGCCAACTAAATTGCTGAAGCTAAAATAGTTGGTTAAATTAGTCTGTCTGGCACACAGAAAACTTTTTAAAAGAAGCTACGCCTACTGCAGTGATGCTGACTGATTTAGTGGTTTGTATATATGAGAACTCCACTTATCATCCTCCAAATAAATGCATTTGTGTAATAATTCCCAAAGTGAGTCCAGATTGCCTGGCAAAGTCGAATTTCAATCTCTGGACGCGACTAGCCCACTTCAAAGTCTGTCTGAACGTTAGATATCAATGGACCCCTAGTGAGGCCAGAGGGGCCTGCCCATCGGGCCTGGCTCCAGCACCGGCAGCATATCGGGGCCCCTTCCATCTGTTGCCCTTGTCCTGGGAGTGTGTGTGTGCTGGCCTACTAAGCGTCCATCTCTATCATCTGCTGAACTCCAATGCCTCTCTGTTTCCCTCTTTATTAGGCCTGAAAAGAAGCACCAGATGGCTTGTGGGAAAAAATCATACTCCTCCAAAAGAGAAGAGGCACCACCCACAGGCACGGTAGAGCTCTGAAAGATTTAAGACGTACATGGCACACTTCAAACGCACAGCACACACAAATACATGAAGCCCTCATTGGTTCCCGCTTGAATTGTACAAACAGCAGTATTTCTTTAGAAAGGGCCGACAGCAGCAGATAAATCAGTCGATCAAGTCCTCAGATGGATTCTTGATATATTGAGCCAACACACGTGACCTTGACTCTGTGGCCACAGGACATGTCAGGACAGGCACTGTGTGTGTAATCATGCTCTGTTTGCAAACTGAATAGTCAAGTCAAGCTTATTTATAGTCCTCTACACAAGCATATTTCAAAGGATTCATATATCAAACACAGTGAAGCGCACATTCACACTGATAGGTCATTTGGAGTCTCCAGTACACCTGACCTGCACAGGCGAATATGCAAACAGCAAACAGAGTGGAGCCGAGCTCACATGGTATTCCCTGACCTTTTCTGCAATGGAAATAGTGTTCAAGGCATCATTTGACATTGTGCATTTATTCTCTTTGCGGATAGTTATACTAATCCCATATCTGGCTGTACACTGAAAACAAAGTTAAAGCCAGCAGCTGGTTAGCTTAGCTTAGCACAAAGAATGGCAATGGGGGGAATAGTTCATGAAGATCATGGACTGTACAAAAAGATGGAAGACATGATAGCTCCTTAAAAGTGAAGCCAAAACATTTCAAGCGCCCCCTGCTGACTGGCTGCAGTCTAGATCATAAAGCCCGCCTCCTCCATGTTCACAGATGGGACATGAGTCAAACTATAAAATCAAAATACACGCCAAATACATTTTTCTCAAACATGGTTTCTGTCATTATAGTTAGTTCTTATCATACTGATTTATGTTTATTTTTTTTGACAAGTTTATTTTTAATTAATTATTTGATGCTGTAAAAAGGATTGATTGACACCTCTATTGACAAATACTGCTACTGCAGCCGGTCTGTTCCGGATAAGCAGAGTATATGACAAATGACAAGAGGAAACATAAATAAAAGAATCACTACAGTCATTGAAGTTCCCCATCTGTAAACATTTGCTTCAGAATAACAACAAAAGAATCTGTTCTGCTGTTAAACAAGCCGGCATGTGGGATCCTTGCTGTTTTTTTCAGTAATTTAAGTGTGTGTTTTGGTTAGCAGAAGTGGCTACGGCAGCTCCACCCACCGATATCTACTGCGCAATATCTGGCTCCAAATGACATCACCATCGCAAGATGGCAGCGCCTATCACGGGGGCTGTTGTGGCATCAATTCCGTACAATGAGAGCAGATGGAGACGCGTTGTCCATCTATATATACAGTCATTGGTTAAGATATCTATTTATCAACGACTCTAAACCTCACAAGCTTTTTGGATGATTCTTGTTTTTTATAGGTTTTTTTATGTTAACACTGTTTAATAAATCCAGAAAAGCCTGTTTACACATGGAATAAGACTACACTTGGTGTGCTACAACGAATCGTTTGCCATAAAAATCTAAACTGAATCCCCTTTTGATTAATAAGCCCTTTTGCAACAGTTTCAATATAACAGTATTAGTAAACCACCCTTCATTTTGCTCTGATTTCAGCTTCATGACACACAAGCACCTGATAAAAAACAACATACAAAGTGGCTTTCTTTTCAAAGCAACACCTTTTCTTCCCCACATGAAGAAGCCACTCATCTTTTCCAGTAAATCCTTCTGTCAGGCATCCTCCTCACACGCTCATGTTTTTTTGATTCAGCAACGAACTGGAGCTCAAAATATCGAATGGCACTTTGCAGCGAAATGTAGCATGCAGTTGTTAGATCATCTGATGGCTTTTCTTCAAGTTATCCAGGCTTGCAGTCACACACACATCAGCACATTAGCAGCTGTGCTCTAACAGCAACTTAGTGATTTTCAATTCCCCCTCGGCTGCTGCTTGTTTTTTCATCATACTGTAAATTCAATGAATGATTTTCATGCATGTGACAAACTTAAATGAAATCTTCTCTCTGTGTCTCCCCCCGGTCTTGTTTTCAAGGTGTAACACAGTTCCCTCGAGCAGGGCAACCTCTGTGTTCCAGCCCTCCTCTGACCAGGCCGAGCTCCTCACACAGACAGCCAGGTCTCCTCTCCAGGCTCAGAGGAGGTGAGCTGGCCGAGGTGACGGTTTTTGATCCTCACACCAGACGCTGTCTCACCTCCGCAGCAGACAGGCTCTTTATTCAGTGACGCCTGAAATTAGATGTTGTACTTTCTGGATGGAAATGCGGTGTTGGAATTGGCTTTGGGGTATAGTCCCTGCCAATCACTGGAGCCATGGTAGCATCTGGAGATATGTACGCTATATGGACGTTTCTCTCATCCAGAAAAAAACATGATTTTGTCTGTGTTTATGAAGTTTAGTTCATTCCACCCAATTTCCGCAATATGTTTCTGCATTTGTGCTATTGTGCAGCCAGTCATGCATAAGGGAACGCATTATCTGTGACACAATTGCAGTTCTTCCAGAATTAATTCACCGCTGCCAAAACCAACATATGCTCTTGTTTTACAGTGATTCTGCACATGACCAAGCTGTTGTCTTTAAACGTATTTATCAGGGATGATGGATCTGCACAGTGACGCCATGTGTGCATCTGCAAAGAGACAAAGAGCTTGTCACTTATGCATAGTTAACTGCCTGTGCAGTAATGTTTCTTTGACCACATCTTCTCCTCCACCACCCTAGCTCTGGGTAAACCCCCCTTCCACTCGCTTTCTCTCTCCCCCCTCTCCCCTCAGTGCTGCAGCCCACCCTGCTCCGAGCTTTAATGGTACATGCCATTAGAAAGCCCATCTCTGGAAGGGAGGAGGGGAGGGTGGTCTCAATCTCAGCTAAGAGGCTACTTTAGTCCCCCGACATAAGCACATTCACAGATGTCTCTGCACGCGTAGAGGCGTCTCACCCGTCACGACAGAGCAGCACTACCTCTGCGTGAAGCACCGAGCCGCGCGCAGAGAGGAGCAGAGAGGAGCACAGAGATACAGAGAAAGGATAAGGGAGGGAAGTAGATCTGGAGAAAGAAGAGGTGAAGACAGAACCGCGGAGCAAAAACATACATTGATGACACTAACGTCTCGCCTCACGCGCCTGTTTCGGCTGGTGTGAGCGCGAGAAGAGGAGAGAGGGACGGGAGGAAAATACATCCAGGGAGTCCTCTGTTTGCTCTGCATCCCGATCTTTTCTTTTTACTCCCATCATCTAAGGCATGAAGGCGGGTGTCTGCTGGCACGACAGAATACGAGGAAAGGATGCTTTGACTGCTGCCTCTCTGTCATCAAGGGACAAGGAAGAAGAAGAAGTGGGGGACAACACACAGCAGGGACAAAACTAGGATTTCTGCCGCATGCGCTGGGAATAGCAGTCTCACACTGAAGTCTCTGAACGAGGTAAAAAATGATTACACTACTCTATCTTTCCCCAGTCCTCTGAGCCTGATTAGCCAACAGGGTCAGATATACATCTTTGAGGCACTTGAAAGCATGCACATGAGCTTGACAGGGATTTCCAATTACCATGCTGATCAGGTTTGGAACAGCAGTGGAGAGATTGCCATCTTTGTCCCTGGGTCGCTGTGTGCAACACCACAGTGGAAATGAGGGGGGATCTATGCATGTTGCATGCTGCAGTGAGGCAGTAAGAGCTGGGTCTACAAAGAAGAGTCAGTGATGAAAAGAATTACTGATAATCCTCATGATGAGCATTTGGGTGCTGAGATAGCAGAGGAGCATGAGGAGATTTTCTCTCAACTGATCAGCAACGCTGCAGCTGCTGCACGAGGTCCAATTAGAATTCAGTGAGTTCAGCTAGAAATCCAAATTAAATTCACTTCATCATAAATTATGAATAAGAAATCCGATGGTGCACATATAAAATCCTGCAGAGGAAATACAAAAACCGAAGAGCCGAAAAAATGGGAGGTTGAGGGATAGAACAAAATGCAGGGTTTGTTTTAAAAGTCTGACAGAACACTTTCAGTGGTGACCCCAGGGAGCCTCACACTACCTTCCAGACAGAAAATAACAACTTGTCCACAGAAGCTTACAAAAAAAGGGGCATTGCCTAGAGAAAAGGAAAGCTTGAGTCGAAGTTAAGTGGGCTATATGTTCTCATTTCTGACACCTGCTTAAACCTGGCTCTGGGTGAAAAGATACAGTAGTAGTGCTTGTTTCTTTGACACACAGCACAGGTGCAGGAGAAACTCTGATCCATAGTCCATGAAGGAAAAAAACAACATCGCTCTGTCTCGACGCATGTTCCACTTCTGTCCACCAATGACATAATGATGTCATACTTTGGCTGTTGAGATCATCTGGGTGTGCATGCTATAACACACAGGAAATGTTCCTCCTTAAGTCTCCATGTGAAACGTGCATTGCCAATATGAATATAGCAGGTTCATTGCTTTATTCTGTGTTTTTGTAGAAAGCAGGGACTCCCTGTACTCTCTGTGGAACTTCTTGCACAGTGTGGTTACACTCAGTCTGGGCTCCAGTCTGAAGTCCTTACTCATGTGTCAAGACACATCAACCTGACTCTCCCTGGAAGTTCTGACTGTTCCAGTCACAGCACGCTGACACCCACGTCATGACATCAGGCGTATTGGGCAAATATGCCTCTCTTAAGCTCATATTTTCACAGTTAAGCCACTGTGTCTGACAAAAGGTGCATACAAAAGAATCAAGAACAGATTTGGTACTGTTGCTATCATTGTTTATGGAAATATAAATATATTATTAATATAAATATCCTGCCATTTAATAGCTATGTGATTAAAATCGTTTCCAAAGAGCCTAATTGCACTGTAAATGTATTTGTTACATACAGGGAAACTAACACACACCTCTGCTCACTGCGTACCAATAATCTTCACTGAGAAATACAGTAAAACACAACTATAGATTCCTCTATACAGTAAATTACCTATATGTGCTCCTCCCTCCTTTAACTTCTCCTCATCTGTTACACACAGTCTTCAGATTGCAGCAACACCTGGTGCCTGTTTCTCAGCTTGTACACTACACTCACATGAAATGTAGCCACGCGTGTTCCCAGCTGTTTGTCACACGGGTGTTAGCATGCTTCTTAACCACTGCCCTCTCTGACCAAGTATATATTTAGTTTCTGCTCGGTTTGGCAACGTCAGCAGATAGCATCCCGGACTGCTTTATGAATGCCTGTCATTTCGTACGTTCGTGTGTTCATGGTTGCCCCCTCGCCTTGGACATACAGTACACAAAGTGCTGAGGGGGCCAGAAAAAGACGCTCATGATGTGGCTGCTGTTCTGCCACTCATGGGTTACAGTTTGCAGAGTAAGTCTATTAACCTCCCCCCTTTAAACAATGCATTATTATAACATGCTTCATTTATTTCCTTTTTGATGGATAACAGATATTTTGTCAATGATTTTCCAATATTGTATAACCACTATAATTTATTAATTAATCAAAACCTTGTATGTAACCTCTTTTTTTTTTTTTATAGAGCTTTTAGAGCATTTTAATGCTTTATTCAATTAGCCCTGTCTCATGCCATAACGTTCGGAATAAGATAAACAATGTGAGCTGGTGGTCTGTTGTAAATAGGAAGAAGCCACAAGTCTTTATTAAGAGAGCATTTCTCAATAAAAATAAGGATTAAAATGGTAATATAAGTGTAAATTCATAACACAAATACAAAGCAAGCTACAGTGCAATTTCCACACAACTAAATATTTCAAAATGCAATAAAACAACTTATTATTAAAAAACACTATAGGTGACAGTGATCCTTCCCTTGCTGTAATATGACCTTTTCCTCAGCTAGAATATAAAATAGGGAACATTGTACAATAAATGTCATCACAGTACATATTCATACATACAGGAAAATGGTTGCATGAGCTCATTGGGAGTAAACATGTTCATCACATATCACTCTGCAGCATTTCACACATCATTGCACAATAATAATGTAATAGTGTGCACGAAACTGACAAGACAGAGGGATTAGACTTTGCACACGTGCAGAAAGCGATTGAAAAGGCTGCACAGGTTTGGAAACAGAGGGCAGTGTGTGGGTGTGCGCGTAAAGCACGTTTACCTACACTGAAAGCTCACAGATGCAGGTTTCTGAACCCCACTTCATGATTCTAAAACTCATTTATGTTTGATGTCTGTTCAGTGTGTACTGTAGGTTTCTCTTTGAAGGTAACTGAGCTTCTCCGCAGCTTCAGTCATGGAGCTGTCCAGCCTCAGGCAACCGAGGAGCGAGCGGCACATGAGAATAAAACTCCTTTAACACATACAATAGATACTTTACATAGCTGAACAACTCACAGTGTGTAGTGTGTACAGTACAGTATTTGATAACATAGAGAACTAAAGTCGATCAGCCACTTACACTGACAGCTGATCTCTCATCATGCTACTGAAATAAATCAAAAGCACACTCAAACCCAGGAACTACTTTGTGCTTTCATTTGAATCAAAATGCGTAACAGAAAGCTAAAAAGAGATTGGTAACTAAGTAGCAGCCTATAGAAAAGCACAGTGATGACTGGGGCAGGATTGTATTGTTGACAGTGAATATGTTTAAGATGGCGTAATAATAATAAGTGTTACATACTGTAATTTGCATGTATTACACACTACATACTGTTAATATACACAACATATACAAAGTTGCGTTTTTGTACCTTGATAGATACCAGTATTTAAGGGTACTATTTTTAGCAACAATGATCAAAAGTGCAGATTGTGTGACTCAAAGACATAGAATCGGGGGATTGTATTCAAAGTAAGGCTCAAAAATACACCAACAGCAAAAAATATCGGTCAAAATGATTTTCCTCCAGATTGTATGGCCCTCCTGCCTCTAAAAGTTGCTGAATTTCCTGCAGTGTCATGGAGATCATGCAGTTTATTGTGAAAGGTCCTCTCGAAGCGTAACTCAGAGGATGCTGTTAGCTTTAAAGTTAAAGAGAAACTTTGTTTTAAAAAAGGAAAAGCAAAGATAATCTGCCTTTATATATTTGTTTATCCTTCTCCTCTGCCTCCTGTTGGACATTTTATAAGATTTTGTTTTGATGGTAAGGATCAAAAGTGAAGTGAAGCAAATCTACATTAATAAGTAAAGACAGTAAAGAGCTCATGGCGGTCCCAAAGGCAAAGGCTTACAGCATAGTGGACACATGCCCTTTTTAATGAACAGCTTAGAAGCAAAGTTATAGCAAAATGAAAACTAAGAACAATCTGTTGGGTCTTGCAGCATTGCTGTTGTACCTCTGTGGATTACACTCCATGGGGCACTTAAAATCTGTCTGGCTGCCCATTAAGACAGCCACTATCCTGGCTCATTAATGTCCTGCAGAGGAATTAGAATAAACTGTGCTCCACAGACTTGTGCTGGCAGAGGCTCTCTTTCTTCTCTCCAGCAGCTCCTCTGCCTCCAGGGACAGCAGTTGTTTGCCTGAGGTACATCAGAGCAGCTCGGAGTGACCAGCAACATGCAATAATTAGATGTAGTCGTTGAATTTGCACAGACTTGTTACAGCAATTTTAGCAAAGGTCTCCAAATAAAATCACTGTGTAGGACATCAGCATGCATGTGCATGGGAAATTGGGTTTGAAAAGGCAGGAATTTTAAGATAAGGACAGGGCGCTGGCCTCGGAGTAGTGGAGCAGTATGAGTCATAATCAAGTGCAATAAAATCAAAGGAGTGCTTGAGGTGTGAGGGTAAACCCTAGCTGGATTTTAATACAATTTTTGGTTGCCATTCTGCCCCACATCTCATTGTTTTTCATAAAGGGTTATTTTTGTAGTGAATGTTGTGCTGTTTTGGTCATCTTTAGGTAAGCCAGTATCTCCCAGAGGTAGCCATGATTTACTGTGTATAGATATTTCAGAGAAATCAAATGCAAATCAATATGAATTTAACAGAAAACCAGGTTAAAAGCGGCATTACATTACATTACAACATTATTGATCATGCCAACAGTGGACACTCTTGGGCTTCATTTTTTGTGTTTTGTGTTGAGTCACTCATGCACCTGTAGGCTTTAAAGCTCCTGTGAGGAGTTTTTCTCTGGTTATGAAACAAACTGAAATTAATTTTGACATCTCTGTATGACCTACAAAAGCAAACCAGACCATCAGCGACTAGATTGATTATTTCTATATAGTTATTGTTAAGGCCTTAAACTGCTGGCGGGGGGTAGGTGTCAGACAAAGTGATTAACTGCAAACTGTCTTTGTTTACATTTTTCAGGGCAGAAATTTCAAGTTAGTGATACATACAATAATATGACCGTTAAAGAAAGCAGGATGTTCGTTTGTTTGTTAAAAACCACCACTTGTGCATGTACAGGACAAAATCAGCAAAGCAATAAGAGGTACGGCTTTGTCCACAGGGGGCGCCAAAATCCTCAGAAACCTAAAATTTCCTCACAGGAGCTTTAAACAAATTAACTTACTGTATATCAGCTTTATCAAAAGAAACCATTGTGCTGGTTTGAACAGCTACACAGAGAGAGTAGTTTATTTAGGAAAGAAAAATCTGACATATTGGCAAATTGTGTGTGTGTCAATAAAGTAAACATCATTATTTTTGTCTCAAAGGGATTTTCCGCTAAGGCTTGTAATGCTGTTTGTAATGCTGTTTACTTGTTCAATCAGTAATGCTGCATGCTTCGAATAAGTTGTTGCTTATTTCTTAATGAATATTTTTTTTAGTATAATCTCATTATGTGTACTTGTAGTAACCCGAGGTCCCTGAGGGCAGAGCGGCTGCCTTACAAAAAGAAGGTATTAGGGACAGCTGGCAGTGTGATATCAGTTGTGCTCACATTTATCAGGCCTGCTGGAGATTAAAAGACGGAGCAGAGATGCTACTGGAGGCGTAAAGCATGTGCAGTCACAATGCGTACACTGTATATACAGACACACACAGGCACAGACCCCCTCCCCACTCACTCACACACAAAAAGATGCACACAGTCTACAATATCTTCAGGCACAAACACTAAGCACAGCTCCTGACCCAGCCCTCGAGCTGTACCTCCCCCACTGTCAAACCATATTCTGCCACATACAGAGAAGAATAGAAGAAGAATAGAGCGGAAAACACTTCTTCTCTCTCTTCTCTCTCCCCTAGTTTCAGATATTTTGTTTGAGGGTTACAATACATAACACAGGAGAGTGAACGGGAAGAGCGCCACTCTGTCCTTCGTGGCAAAATGAGCATAACCTATAATCAGAGTGGTGGAGATGCTACAGCTTGTGTGTACATCGGAGTGATCAGCTGGAGGAGGAGTCGCAGCTTATAGTATACTATACGTTGTGCCTAATAGTCGGTGTCTGAGGTCAGGAGGCTGAGATGATTATGTCACAATATGACAGTTGCCCCTTCATCTCAGCCTGTCCACACAATGATGATATGACCTGACAGTGCTGATGTGGACGAGGTCTATGTTAGTTTACCACAGTATATTTAATAAATACACAATATGATGGATTGAATTGAATATTCAACTAATACAACCAATGTATTGTTTAAAGTAATAATCTCAAAGATTTTCACTTAAATAAATGTCTGTTAAGTCACTATCTATTGCCAATTGAGGTAACACAATGGTGATTGAGCCTATGGCCACCTGATGAAAGCCTTTGCATTTGCAGTATAACGGACTGGGTGTCGTTGCCGAATTTTGCGGAAAAAAATCGCAAGCAGTGCCGAGTTAGTGACGCGTTTTCCATCACCCAGCAGTGGTTGGTCTGCCAGAGAGGGTAGGCTGAGCTAACGCAACGCAAAGCGGACGCTTTTCCGGCCTCTGCAAGTGTAGTAAACAGTAATCTACTATGGCTGAACAAACAAAGAAAAAATTGATGACTACAGATACAACTTCAAAAATAAGGGAAAATCGTATGAAAAAGAAACAGATTTGACGCTCAGATGAAGGCAAACAGTCTAACAGTACAAGCGTTACAACCGGAGCCAACCGTGGACGTCTGATTATGTGGGAAGTGTACTCCCACAACTGTTTATCGCCATAGGTGCCGCCAAAGAGAACGAAACTGAAACTTTGAGATTACCACTTTAACATTTAAGGACTGGTGTGTTGTGTGTATGTTGGTGGCAGCAGATTGCAATCAACTGATAACAGCTACTCTCATCCTGTCATCCAAGCCTATAAGAGAATCTATGCTGGCTGCAAAATGTGTAAAAGAGGCCCTCTTCTGAGCCAGTGTTTGGTTTGTCCACAGTGTTTGGTTTGTCCAAAAAACTGGCTCTGCAACATAGATGTTGGTATTTCCAGGTTAATATTTAATAATAATAACCCAGGGAGGGCTTATATTTCAGGTTTTGTCCACCAGTTGTTTTAGTACTGAAGAAGCCTCTCGGCCGAGGGCTAGACACCTTCAAGAATTTCAGTTGTCCAAAGCCTTTAAGATTAAATTTAGAACTACCATGACCTGGATGACTGAGAATCTTCACAGACATTGTGTAGTGTCATCCAAAAATAATCCATCTCAATCCTCTCTTGCACAGTGGATATGTTGCACCAAGCCAATAACAGCATGCAAACGGAGTGACCAGGTGCCAGGCCAACTACATCCGACAAATCGCTCTCATTCAGCCTTCAAATGCTGTCTGTAATCAGATGTGAGGAGAAATGTATGCAAAAGTTACCAAACTTTTCATTTTTACCCTGAAGTTCATTATTGATGTATAATGCTTATTATACTTTCACAGCTGAGAATACCAAATATGAATAGTTTTAGCAGTTAATCTCCCGTATGAGCTTTTATTCTTTTTTTGTCTGTGTGATAAACATCCAGTTCCTTCCAGGACTGCCTGCTGTAATTACTTACAGATTAGACAACCGCAATGGCAAACACACAGCACAACAAAAAGTCCCGGTTTTGAGGCACAAACAAGCTCTCTCAATTACCCTCTTGAGAAAATCCCAGAGGCTTTGTTGTAAATCCCTCAGCTTCAACAAGAACTATAAGTGTCCATCCGTCTCCACAGGGGGAAATGATCACTTGTTAACATGCTGGGAGATTATTTAGTAATTTACTGAGAAACTTCTCAAAGACAAAAGAGATTACTATCAGATAATGTTGCTTGATATATGCATTTAAAAACCTCGACCAGATAAAACAGCAGTAAGTCGACTAGGGGTGCTGAAAAAAATCGATTAATCTCAGACTTATAATTCTTAATTTCTACAATTCTGAATCAAAACGAAACTTCCAAAAATTGATTTTTATAAAGGTTTTTTTTAAGTAGCCAGTTTGTGCAGGACAAACCCGCTGCATGCATTGTTTGCTGTGCACCATTTACAGCTTCCGTGTTACGCAGTTCTAGTAAGGAGTGTGTCGGTCCTGGCTAGTCAGTCGCGCTGCTAACGTTAGCTAGCTCTTAGTGTCGGTAATGTACGGAGGAAGCCTTGACCAACGCCCATAGAATAGCTCTTACCTGCGATGCGTTGACCTCACGAGCCACCAAGACATTCGTGACATTCACCGCTCACTACATCACGGATGCCTGGCAGCTCGAGTCTCGTATACAAGCGCGAGTGACGCACGAAAGCCTGTGGCTGTGAATCTACAGCTGCCCACACACTAGCTAAAATTCGATGTTCTGTTAAATAGCAGGTTTCTGATAAATACAGAAATAGCTGGCCTTATTTAAGTTAAAGTATTTCTTATTTTGCATATCTTGTTTTTCTTAAAATGTTACAGATGAAGTCAAGGACTAAACAATGTTTTATTTTTGCAAGTTTTGCAAGGTTTGCCTCTGTGTATTTACATTATTGTATCAAATATAAAAGCTGCATAATCTTGAACACATTTTACTGTGCTTTAATGTCATATAATAATTTGCCACTGCGGTTTTCTTAGCACACAGCCGACTAGACTAAATCCTGAAATAAGCACCCCTTTGTAACAAATACGGCATTGATTGTGAATCAGGAATCAGTTTGAATTAAAGAATCGATTTTGGATTGAATGTTGATCTTGACAAGAGGTTGTCCTGTAATCCCTTTATGCACCAAACATTTCAAAGGTATTATGCAAACTATAAATGGTAAATGGACTGTAAAGCGCTTTTCTAGTCTTCCAACCACTCAAAGCTGCTTTTACACTACATTCACCCATCCACACACTCATTCACACACTGATAGCAATGACGAAGTGCCAATTTCCAATCAGGATCCATGCATTCATACCCGATGGCTATGCCACCGGGAGCAATTTGAGTTCAGTGTCTTGCCCAAGGAAACTTCGACATGTGACTGTGGCAGTCAGGGATCGACCCCCAACCTTCTGATTGAGAGACGAACGACTCCATCACTGAGTCACAGCTGCCCTTACAAATCAACATCTCACCTAATAGGCTATAAACTGATTGGCAAAATGGATTATTAGAACAGGGTTCCCACTCTTTTTAAGAAATTATTTTCCAGGATCTTTCCAGGACATATGACAGGAGTTTTCTTGACAATACAGGACAGCACTTTCTTGCCAACGGTCATATAATTTACCGGTATGCCTAGCACTGACACATTTAACCCAAGTTTTATTACTGCTTTTTTTTAATGATGCAGGGTTCATGATGAAGTGCCTCAAGCCCCTTGCACTGCCAGTTCAAGGCGGGATTATTACACGACTGTTATGTTCCGTCTTCTGTGTAAAACACACAGCGGCGGAATGGTGGGGCGAAGTCGTTTATTAAGCCTACATCTATCCATGTTACACCTGAAAGAACATTGCAACATGTTGGGGAAAAAAAAGATTGTAATATATAAGTGTACTCTTCTATCATCTTTTAGTTGGTTAGAAAGTGTCACTAGGTAGCAATCTTATATTGCTTACAGGACTCGATTGCTAATGTGACAGCTCTGGGAGCCTAGTCTGGAGTTGAGGCGGCAAACTTCCAGTTAGCTGACATGAGAATATGTCATCAATAATAATTAATAATTAATAATTTTCAAGTCAAAAGATCCGCTGTTTTAGTTGCGCGCTAACAGAAATTAGCATCACGATCGGGATTATATTATCGAAACAAACAATCCATTTTACTTCACATGCTTAACATAAAATGACGTGTGCTCGTACTTACAGGAATATAACTATTAGCTGCTCACTTTACATTGCTAACAATCTGCTGCTTCAATACTGCGCACTAACCAGGTACAGCAACCTCAAAGGGTCAAAACTCAGAAACGCAATGGGTTTCAAACTACAGCCTCCAGTAGGAGGAGACATTGCGTGCCAGGTGAGGGCAAACCTGTCATACCACACAGCTTATCCTTCCAACAGTCAAATTTCAAACAAAAATACGCACCAAGGTTTGTGTATGCAATCTGAGTGAGGGGCTAAACTACATTAAAATTTTCCAGGACAACATAGATTATTTCCAGGATATTTGGTCATTTTAATCAATTTCCAGGTGTTTCCAGGACTGGAAAACTAGTCTCTAAATGTCCAGGTTTTCCAGGACGCGTGGGAACCCTGTAGAAGGACTAATAGGAGTCTAGTAGAAAGCAGAGGGATATGGAACATATTAAGAATAGCTTTTTAATTACTTTTAATGCAAATCTACTTCATCTCTATAATTACCTCAGAAATAATTTGTGTTATTCACTATGTAATTATACACTATATTGTTAGGGTGGACATTGTGCTGTTCTCTCTATTATCCTGCTGCTACACTTAGTTTAATTACATATCAGCCAACATCTTTCCTTAGGTCATCCATGGTCACACTCGCCTTCTCATCTTCTGTAGGAGGACTCCATGCTGTTTGCAAGCTGCTCTGTATATGTGAATATTCATTATAGAGATCTTGTATGGCTGAAAAGATGGCGTGATTTAAAGACAGTTTCTGTATAGAACTTGTCATCTCGTGTTTTTTCACCTTTGCTTACTCTCATGTTTCAGATACAGCACAGACATGTTGTTGCTGAAAAGAGCTGCATCTTCGCTTTCATTATGTAAATGTAGACGCAATTCACAAAAGACACCTTTCTCATTATTAAACAGGGCCTCGATGTGTATCGGGAATCCTTTGTCAGTGCTAATGATGCTACCAAGGTATAAAAATTCATCAACAGACCCAAACTCATTTCTGTTGATCTTGATAGAGGACGAATGAGCTGTTCTTCTGTTCCTAACAAATCGGACCTTTGTCAGCCAGACATAAATTATGTCTCCAGGCTGGGTGCGAATGCCTCAAGAACTACTTGTTATTTTTTTAGTTGACTTCACTGAAATGTGGAAATGGGGTCTAACGTCTGAAGCTGACACCACAAACCCAGTTAATTGTAAGAGGAAATGTGATGCAATAGATCACATCCTTGTCACAGTGGGAGAAAGATGAAGGCGGTGTTTCTGTCACTGAGTCTCATTTAAAGGCCTCTAATCATATAAAATGGGTGTAAGCACAATAATGCAAATTAGAAGCCGGGGCACACATGTGTGTGATTTACTTAATAAGCTAAAATGATTTGTTCCATTGGCAAATAGTTTGTAGTAGAGTGACAGATCCAAATGCAACCGCAAACCTTCCACCACTGCATCTCGTTTACGCGGTTGTGTGTAAATGGTTTCTCTGGACCTCTGATGATTGCAAAATAAGAAAAAAAATGCCAGGGTTAGAGCATAATGGCTTCCATTTTCTAAGTGATTTTCTAGACCTGAGACCAATCAGATTTACTAATCTACCCCACAAAAACACTATTAAAACCATGACAGTTTTTTTTAAACCATCGACGCTGAATGTGCTGAACTCATTTTCTGCTATGGTGCAATCATTCTTGTTTCACAGTATGAAATAGGATTGGCACAGAGAGGGCTGTCTGGTTTTCCTATTCTGAGTTACTAGAGGTGTTGTAGGCAGCAGTTGTGACTGTTTTGACTGAGTAAGATGGATAAACACTCATTTGCAGCAGGGAATTACTGTAGATTAAATATTAATAAATGTATTGCCTTGTGTGGTGTAGTTATATTTCAGGACCAACACAGAAGAAAAGCTCAAGTCGAGCAGATACAGAAGGAACGTAGTCAGTGCAGGGAGAGGAATTAATTTGTATTCCACTTCACTGTTAAAATACATCTTTTAGGTGTGAGTGGGGGGAAGTTCTAACACCTGAATGTGTGACGGACAGGAGTGAGGGGATGAAGACATAAATGTGTAAAAGAAGTCTTAGCAGCGTTTGTGAAGTTCAGGGCTGTCACACAGTGTCATGCATCACGCTGAGGAGTGAGAGATGACAGGCCTCAGCTAGCCTGTTGTTATTGTTCCTGTCATTGCTTGCATGACATTTCATGTGCAGTAGGCGCCAATTATGTCTCACTCGGAGTGTTGCATCTCTGAATCACACCAGCTCAAGGGTGATGAGGGCAAAGTGTCCGTGTTTCCCCCATGAATGCTGAGAATGTGCTGCTAACAAACCATTAAAATGTTGGTACACAAAATATTTTCTTGAACAGTCCCTCTTGATTCCTCTTGCACCCGCAGGAGAAGCTTCTTTCATCTGTCTTTTTGTTTGCGGCTGTCAGACAGCCAACTCATTTCCAAAATTGATTTAATGTCATAAGTTTTAAAGAACAAGGTGACCTGTTGGAGCATCAACCGTGCACATTTATCGCCTTTCTGCTTTGGTCTTTAATTACTCCTTTTGTAAGAGAAATGAGCAGAGGGCCTGACCTTCCCTGCACCAGCATTAATTTGCTCAGCTTCTTGGCTATGAGAATTAATTACCGTGAACAAACTGTAAAATACTGATACAAAATAAAGAGCTTAAGCTGTTCATGCTCGTAATCGTTTTTATAATCATTTAGTAAGTGATGTGTCTATGTACAAAAAAAGACCGGCAAGTTAGTAGGAGTAAGATGGATTTAAACTTAAGTGATGTAGTCACATAGACAACATTTAGACTTCACAACATGTGGAAACACTGACAGATGCCCTCCCTTACTTCCCCATGCTTAATGTTAACCAGCAGGTTTGATATGCCGTCTGCATATGCAGTCCTGGAGGCTGCAGCCTGACCCTCAGGCAGCGTTTACTGAGCCTGTCCGTACCATCTGACTACGGATATGATGAATATTATCACTATAAAATATGTGGGAATTATTAGAGCAGAAGTTAAGCGATGACTTGTGCATTCATATGCAATCACTAGCTTTACTCAACTGGGGTGTTGTGCCCCCTCATAACTTGACCTGCATGTTTGTAATAAGAGAAATTATTAAGAGCTCAATAGGTAGATGATAATGGGATCTCTTTTAGAATCTTTAACCGTTAACATGGGCTGGAAATGGATTCAAATGCTGTAAAAAGTTGAAAAGTTTGTGCACCTCAAATGTTTTGTCAAGATAAACTATACAGACCTTCAGGACATTAATGTAACATTTAAACAGTAACCATCTGGGTAGAGAAAGGTTATATTAGGACTGAACCTCCTTCATTACAGTTCAAAACACAATGCTATCAGCTGTCACATAGTGTAACTTCTCTGTTAGCCAGGAGATTCCTGAATGCCTATGTTTTTTTTTTAAAGATTATTTTTTTGGCTTTTGCGGGGGAGTAGAGAGTGGGGCATGACATGCCCAAAATGATTGGCTGACCGGGGGTCGAGCCTGCGATCAGTGCGTCGAGGACTGCAGCCTCTGTACATGGGGCCCCGGCTCCACCAACTGAGCTAAACCAGCGCCCCAGAATAGCTATGTTTTTAAAGACCAGTGAAAATCAAGTGTTTAACCTTGTAAACATCTCCATGTGGTGTTTTTCATGTGCTACAAGACATATCAGGGACGACATAAGCAGTTGTCACCATGGCTGGGCCTGTCTGCTTTTAAACTGCAGTGTACCAAGGACAGGCTGAACAACATGTTTTCAGATTGGCAGGTTTGAGACGTCACAAACCTAAGGAGCCAATCCTGTTAATGGATGGGGTGACGCTATGCATATCATTATGTGCAAACTATGGCAACCACTTCGACGATGCGCGAGCCAGCTCTCGCCATCATCGTAATTCTTGCAACTCTCTACTGACTACTAACGTTAATGTTACGACTACTAATTACTACATTTCAAGCTAACTAAGATGCAACTAAACGATGACAGTGTTTTGTTTTTGCAACAGAGGGGCCATTGGAATTTTGAATAGAGGGCGGGCACTAGAAGGAGGAGATGCCTTGGGAGGATTTTTACAAGGTAATTAAACGTATCTTGCAGAAAAAACACATCAGACACCATTAGGTTTTTCAAACAGAGCATTTTATATGTCTTAAAACATGACTGGAGCTGCTCTTTAATAGATATACAGAACTTCCCATATGTCTCCCCTCTAAAGTTTAGTACATTTTGAGAGGATTAAATGAGAATGAATCAGCATTGTAGTCATTTTGTTCCCATGGAAGACCCAAGTGAAAAATATATGTTGGCCTCTTCTTAGTGCAGAGGGAAGAGAGCAAAAGTAAATTGCCAGGGAAGCTTGCTGGGAATCACTGCGGCTGCTGCTGAGTGGAAAAAGTGGTAGTTTCATTTAATGCGTCTAGGTATCCCCGACAGTGTAATAATTGTTTGTGCAGCCTTGTGACGCCTGTATGTGATGGTGGTTTGTCAAAAGCACTGTGTGACGATCAAAGTGGCTCAGTAAAATTGGCAAAGGCAGCATCTTCTGCTTAGCCAGAGGCAGGGTCCCCGCTGTAGCCGACAGCAGTTTGATGGTGTCCAGTGTTCCTGCATGCTGTCATAGTGATTTGTGAAGTCCAGAACAAGTGCAGTTACTGCCTTGTTAAATGTCGAAAGTTGGATCTTAGCTCAAGCTTGTAGTCTAATGAAAACAATAAACCAAGAAATAAAAGAAAATCATGTAATAGAGCAAATGGACAAACTGAGTTCGTAGTTATTTACTCCTTAGAGTTGGAGTAAGACAATTTCATGAGTGATTTCATGAGCAATCATGAGTGCAGGTTGGTGTGTATGTGTGCATGTTTGTCATGACTCTTTTGTCCTTTGCCTGAATATACACCACATCACTTAGCATTATTAAAACAGGATCATTTGAATGAATGCCAAGAAGCTGCACTGAGTAACATGCAGCTCAGTGTAGCAGTCATCGCTAAAGATAACTGTAGACAGAACGATGTTAACACCGAGGACAGGGGTAGAGTTATAATACGCAGTGGGTTGGAGGCCCGAAACAAATGCCCTTGTGTGATTGATTACACGCTACAAGCTAATGAGATAAACAGAGCCTGAATCGATTCAGTCGGGGAGGAATCATGCCAGAGGGGCATATGCAGCCGTGTGCAATGGCTGTATTGACACGCTCATATTCAAAGACCCAGTGAAAGAGACCAAGCTGCGCTTTTGGCTGAGAACAGAGCTGTGTCCTCTTCCGCTGCATAGAGCTGCTTCGCCCACCACTGCAATCAGGGTCAATTCTGCTCAAATCAAACGCTAGCAAGTTGGCGCTTAACAATCACTGCAAAGGAAACGTTTTTCTAGTCAAAGAAAAGCGAGACGGGCGGTGAAGCAGGCAGTCTCGCTTTAACAGATGAGCAAAGGAACGCACCGTTAAATGTGGTTAGTGACAAAGCAAATGAAAATACGCGCATGGATGACCATCAGTCCAATTTAGAGACTATATGCTGAAGATGTCACAGTCCTCCTTGGCTAATGGCAGTCTCACTGATACTCCAAGTGCTCCGGTTAACCAATTAAAACCTTCATGCTTCACCAAGTTGGCCCTCAGAGGGTCGCAGGGCTGGACACCACGTGTGATGTTGAGCAATACTGAGCTGCATGCAGTGACTCAGAATAACCGAAGGGCACAGAAAGCACAGGGTTTAAGAATAGTGAAACCTTGTCTTCTTACTAGAACTAGTATCCTTGTTCAATAATTTGTCGTAAACCTTAGAACTTCTTACACAACAAAAGACTTTTAAAAGGAGAAATACAAAAGAGTCAGAGGTTTAACATATTGTATATGTACATTTTTATACATTTAGAAAATGTCTTAAAAGTATGACAGCAAGGCAATCCTGTCAGACTACTGGAAGGTAATTCAGAGGAGGTGCATTTAATTGATTGCTTTATGATGGTGTCATTCAAGTCTTGTCTGCACACCAAAAGACAGGAGGGGGCGAGTCATCAGTCACGGAAAGGGGACAAATGGTTGAGGAGAATCTGCCAGCACTGACTGTTTTTTACACAGAGGACAAAAGGGACGAGGGTATCTTTGTTGCCAATGTGCTTCTAAAGATTTAGAGGGAAAATGCTAAATCTCATCAGTGTCAAAAGGCATGAAAATTCATTTGCTGCAGTGTTTGATCGTAAGCCTTTGGGCAGGAAGGCAACAGAGGAGCAGGGGGGTCATCACAACTCCTCCACAGATGAGCACATCACACAAAGAGGATGGCCTCTGTTTCATGTGATTCCAGATTTGACCTCCGAGGGTGACTTTTACTTTTGCTGCAGAGGATTTAGTGTGGGTCTGTTATTTTGTTTGTGCTTTTTACACCATTTGTAAAATGAGGCTCTTTTTAATATAGAAGAAAACAGCCTGTGTGTAAACAAGGCTTAATCAAAGTTAAATATGTAAAATAGTTCAATAGTAAATCACTATAACAATTACCCATGCTGCCTCTCATTTTAAGTGATACTGACATAATAAGATAATATTCTTCCACTATTTCAATGCAAACAAGCAAATGTATAGGAAGTTATGTTTGTATAAGCTTAAGGAACCTTCAAATTAACAATAAGAAAGCCGTTGTTGTATCATGTGAAATAATTGAAATAAAATAAATACAGTTTTGATTCCCTCTTTGCTCACTTTTCTAGCAAAAAGGACCAGAATATGAGTAAAAAAAGTACAGTTCACTGGCTGCACGAAGATTTTCACCACAACAACACAAACACATTGGTGATAATCACCTCTGATTTATTGGTACTGTTTGAAGGCGGTGTCCAACATGCTGAATTCAAATTCAGAGAGGGAAAACAAGCTTTTACACCCCGTACAAAGCAGGGTGAAGGGATGGAAATCAATAAGACTCCGACCACGTCATACTGCAAATGAAAAGCATGCACGCCACGATAATGGATATAGATTTCTGGCTGTGTGGCTCATGTTTTATTCCCATGCAGAGCTGAAATCTTTATATATAGTGCTACAAAAGATGATTGATGAGTGCATGGGACAGAGAGTGTATTTCTACATATTGTGACTGCTATTACAAGGTGTTCAATCACTGTGGAAAGAGCTGAGAAATAGCCATTTTGTATGCTTAGACTCTTTCAAGAGTGGACTTTTTAAGCTAATACACATACATTAGTGTCAGTGTGGTTTTCTCAAGTTTAAAGAGCTGCTGCTGGACCTGCCTGGTGCTGCTCTTGTACAATTAGTAGCTGTCAGAGGCCGGCATATGAATACAGAGTATGAACTTTGAACTTCTGTTTAAACATCGCATAAGACACTGCGAGAAATCCAAACACTGAGTGGAAAAGGCAACAAGGAACAAAGAGAGGAATCGCTACATTACAATATTTACCATGCTGAGAGGAGCCGGATGGAAGCCTGGAGATGTCACATTGTCTGTAATCAGTAAGACACCCGCTCTGCATCGGGCTTCCTGGTGTGCCTTTGTGTGTTTGGGCCTTTCATAGAAGTGTGTGTGTGTGTTTGTGAGGGTCACACTGTTGTATTCCTTATATATTTGTCTGGTGAACAGACTGTATGAAATTTGTGTCTGTCTAGGCTGCTGTTACCAGGGTGACAATCTGTGGTTGTCATGTAAGACTATGAATCTGGTTCGATAAAGAAACAACTATGATTTTGACCAAGATTTTGTTGTAGACCTTCTGATAATACCTGTTTTGTAATTGTTTAATAAATTGCCAAAAGCTCAAGCAAGGGTGCATTTAAATTTTCCAATATCGGTAAGTCAGCCTCACACACCCAAAGTGTCCCAGCCCTTATCCTTCAACTTCATTAATACCTCATAGTGAGGCTGGCAGGTATTAGACCGCTGGGAAATGTAATATATATCATCATTCTGAACATGCTTATGTATTGGGTGATTGATATTTATGGGACCTGGCTGGCTCTAAATATTGGGACACATCGCCTATGACAGCGGCTTATATATGGCTTAAGAATATGACTTGTTCCATCACCTTCTTTCGTAACTCTCACTGTAGTGGTGAGAGATAAATGGTGGCATCAGTGATGATGCACCAACCAAACAAGTTAAAACACTCTCCCCATCTGGTTCCAAAGTGTAATTTCTCTGCTTTCTAGAGTGAAGAAGAAATCTTAATTTTTAGAGCGACTGACATAAAAAAAGCATAAGTACTTTAGTCCCACACCGCATTTCTTCCTAAGTTCTTAAGAAATGTAAGCTTAAAATGTTCCCTTTTCAAATTCTCATCAACCTTTACTTCAGCGTGAGTGCATTTCTCTTTTCTTTCTCTCTCTGAGCTACATTAGGAATTTGATGTTGTGCTCTGTCCTCATGTTTGTTACAGTAAAAAGTTAACCCATTCATCACTGCATCTATCTATCATCCATTTCCACCTTGACTTAACTGCCTGTAATACACATCATGTATTTTCATCGGTGTAGCTTTTGAATGTTTTTCAGCAGAAAACCCTATTAGAGGAGCTGATAAGTGCTACAGGTGAAAAAGACCAATATAATGACATGAAGACATCATTTAATGAAGACCTTAACAACTAAACATGTTCAGAATATTTTCTTCATCTTGCAAATATGTCTTATATTAATGTGCTGCTTGCACGAGGAAAGGGAAGATATCCACACAGAATATCACTGAGGTACAGTTCATTATATGATTGTGCAGCCTCTTGAATAAAGCAGTGCTCAAGTTTGAGTCTCGTGCTTTGGTTTGTCCTGACTGCTGTGTAATGAGAGGTTATTGAGGCTGCTATTGCTGATAGCAGCCCACTGTGTCAGCCAAAGGGCTCAATCTAAGAAGGTTTAAGCCATTTAAACAAGGAAAGGCTATCCTTTAAAGTGTGGCTGGTGCTAATCTTTAAACCCATCTGATAAGTGCGCTGTGCTCAAAGTAGCTTTGCATAAACCAAACTTATAGCAGCGGGCAGGCATGATGTAAAATGTTCTAATATCTTGTGACTTTCTCATGCAAGAACATAAAAAATAGGTTCCATTGTGACACTTCCAACAAACAAATACAGTATTGATTGACAGTTTTAAGTAAGTGCAACATTATGGGGCCAATTTAAGAGACAACCTGTCATCACTGGGACATGCAACAAAGCATTCTGCTCTGTTAGGAACCCAATCAATACAATCCTATTCACTCTGTGTCTTGTAAGCAACAGGCAGAGAGAAGTCAGTGTTATTGAGATCTCTTTGGATCAGCAGAATATTTCTCAGCAAGACTGTAGCTGAGGTAATTAGTCACAAAGCAAAGATACGAATGTATCCAAAACATGTCCAAGACAAACAGGTTGTCTTTTGTTAAAGGTTTATTAATAAGTAGGATTTTTCCTTGCATTTTGTCAACAACACATTCAAACTGGGCCCCTCCTCCTGTGCTCTTCGTCACCAGAAGCTCACTCTCTTGTGTGAGAACACGCTCACCCCGCCGAGCTAACACCGACAGCATCACAGTTACCTTTGCGCTAGCATGCTAACCGCCGGTTAGCTTTTCCTACCCGGTTTGAGGCACCTACCTGTCCAACAGAAAGAAGGCCAACTCTGCATCACTCTTTCGCCGTGTTCAACCGGTCTGGATGGGGCCCAGTTGCTAATTTGAACCACTCCCACACTCATCTATATGCTGTGATTGGCTCAGGGAACCACAACAGTGCCCGTCCTGAAAACGTCCCGTGCAAAGCAAAACAACAGAATAGATGCAGAGGGAAGGGTCTCACAAGGGTCATATAGAGGCCCATAAGTGATGATTTATATTATATTATATTTGTAAAAGTTTATATTTTATTTTTCTATGAAAATCCTACTTATTATCCTTTTAATGTTCATAGTATACAAAGATTTGTTTGGCCCTTGTGTGTGAAATCCAATGACATTAGATTACTTGCGTTATTTCATTGTTCCAGTGTGTCCCCGCCGGAGTCATAGCTGTTTCTAGTTTGTGTTATTGAGTTTGTGTTTACTTCATTATTGTGCAATGATGAGTCACTAACATCGACACATTGATGAAAACATTTCTAATCATAAAACTAAAGTAGGCTTTGAAATGTACAACTACATCATAATCAAGACAATAAAATTAATAAACCTTGAAAACTGTTATTTACACTGCCAGAAGTTCCTGAAACCAAACATATTGGAATCCAAGCTTGCCAGGAGATGATACCCCTTTATCAAAAACCCCTGATGGCAGGAAGGAAGAACAAAGGCACAGACAGAACATTTTCTTCAGCTCAGATTAGCACACACAGCACGTAGCCTACAGAGATACAAACCCTGAGTTTTCTCTCAGTCGAATTATGACAGGAAACGTTAACTCAAATCTATTTGCCAAAGGTAAAATCTTAAGGTTAAGAGAAGCCATGCATGATGTCTTTATTCTTTGAAAGAGGACCAGACTTATAAGGCCACCTGGGCCGTTTCTTTTGTTTTCCCTAAAGCACCAACCTACATCTCCATTCAGCCTAAACTCGTCTGTACGAGCCTCCGTTCTGCCTGAAGGCACCAAGGTTGATTCAAGACACAGTGTCAGCTGTAAAGGCCCGCTTGCACCGCCACTGGTTGGAGGTCACTGTGAACACGCAGGTGTTTTCTCACATGGTATCACCTTGACACAGGCAACCCTGATAACACTGAGCCGTAATGTAATTGCAACATAGTCCTGTGTTAGGAAGACGGAGGTGAAGCAGAGGATGGGCTGTCAGGATGAACGGACAAGAGCCAATACGCCCAGACTCTATTACTGTTAATTGAAGTGGAGGGAAAAGAGGGATTGGGAAGACAGAGAGGGAGATAGAGAGAGATAGGAGCAGAGGGAGTCGTAATAGTAACCTTATCTCCAGATGAACCTTTGCTGGTATGTGGGAGGTTAATTCAATGTCATGCCAGGGTTCATTCCACCGTCTCATTTGGGAGAAAGAGAACAGATGGTATCTGTCCCCATCACGGGGAAAAAGGCATTTTGTTTAAGTATTTTGAGCTAATTTTAGGGCCATGGAATCCATAAGAAAGCTTATGCCGCTCAACTTGAAAATGAAGTGCCATCCTTGATAATCCTCTGTGTCAGAAGTTTCAGAATAACAAGCTCAGGAAAATTAATATCTTTTTTTTTTCATTTTTTAAGGGATTGCCAAGCTGTCGTTAGACTATAATGCATTAATCCAAAATACATTTACAGTACTGGAATTAATTTCCCAGAGGTGTGAGGCTCAAGCATCATGAGCCGGGATGTTCAGCGCGTCAACCACTAAAAGAGGCAGAGGAGATGAGAGCCTCATTTGTGCTCCACCGTTCCTGAGAGAATAGACTCCTGATGTGTTGGGGTTTATGCAACTGCTGCATCCGCAAACACACATCTGGGCTACATTTTTTTATGGTAAGCAATCCATCACAGCTTTGCTCTTAGAGTCTGTAGAGTAAGCTTATCTGTGACACTTGATGAGAGCAGCATGACCACACATCAAGTATTTCAAGGTCTGAAATAACCAAGTCAGAGCTGTCACAAAGTTTCCCTCCAAGGACAGGAGTTTGACAGATTCTGTAAATGTTTTATAGGAGAGCTTGCAGTGCTGCCATAGTTATCGTGAGTGACGTATGCCTAAGAAAATCATTTCCCCTCAACGCCTGACATATGTTTTCAGCTGCTGGAGGCTAAGCAAGGATATAGAATGCTATCGGGTGGCATGCTCTCAAAACCTTCGTGCAGAAAAGAAAATTGGCCAGCATAATTGTTTCCCTTTTTAGGTGTCAGGATTAACAATTCTCTACACATGACATTAATCCTAATTCATTGGCTTCCATTGGATTACACTACTTTCTCTTACAAGTGGCGCGTCCCACAAATATCCCCAAAGGATGAGTCATACAGGTTAGTACAGCCATTTCTCTTTTTCTCAGACAAACACATGATAATTTAAAGAGTCAAACAATAATAAATACACCAAGTGTCCTCTTTCAAGAGGTTCACAAAAAGATAGTTATTAAAAAGTACATTATAGGAACACTCTGCAGACCCCAATGTAGATGAATGTGGTTTAAAATACAATACAGACCCCAAGGTTTGATCCAATAGAAATACAAGTCCAGTATACTCCAAGTCGAGTCAATAAAATTTTAGTTATTGCAATAAAATGTTATCACTTACAAAACTTTCTACAGCTCAGGTCTAGCCAGAACCGAACCTCAGATTTCTTCCAGAGTTGCAGAGGCTTCTCGGCGAGAGTTGTTTGTCTTTAATGCTGTAGATCCCCAGAAATTGATGGATGGCAAAGAAAGGGCAGAAGCCCTCGCTCCATTCATCAAAACCAGACAACCTCTTGGGGCCTGGTGGCACAGGTGACAAATGAAGACTGAAGCTCCTGCTGAGGGGGGTGAGAAGGGTCGGAGATTTGGAGGAAGTCCCAGCTTGATCAAAAAGGACAGAGACCACTTATATTTGATCCATACGTGCTCCCCGCTCCGCTTATTATGCTCAGCTTTCATAAAATGCCTCCGAGCTTTTTGTCTTGAGCCGTGAATTGCATGACAAATTGGTCTTTGCACTTTAAGCTGAGTTCAATAAGGCCCCAAATTGGTACTTAAAAGTGTGCAGTGAGAATGAGACAGATGCGGCTGAAGGAGGCTATGGAGAGTTGAGTCGACGTAAATCACATTTTGCATTTGCAGGCAGCAGGGAGAAGTGATTCTATTTGAAGCCCCGTATCAACTTGAGGCTTCCATGCATACTGTTAAAGTCTGTGGAAATGGGAGGAGTGTGAGCTGGATGGAGGAAAAGAGACATTAACTTTTAGGTCTTGACTGTGAAAAAGAAATAATGCTCAGTCCTCTAAAAGCTGGAAAAATTCCTCTATAAATGGAGGGGCTCTTGAAACATCTTATTTCACCAATAACATGTGTTTATACTGAGCAGTAACAGATTTGAATAGTACTAGAGCCACTTAAAACTTTCACTAAAAAGAATAATTTCCATTATGTATATTATAGCCTCAGAAGACAGCTCACTTTACTGTATTAGCTGTTTACCCAGTTAAACAGTCTATTCTTAACATTTATGCATCAGCTTCACAGAGCCATAAAACTGTTTGGAAAAGCGGTGATCATTCAGACAACTTTACGGCTTTCTTTACCGCCTGACAATTGAGGCTCTTCCCAGAAATCCGAGTGAAGTGCGTTCTCGTGAAAATGTCGCAGAGCAGCTGAAGTGTAACCATGACCACGACAAACTGCAGAGCTCTTTCCACCGCACTGGCCGTCTCGAGCGGAATGAGACCATGAAGACGGAATTGTGTGATGTTCCATTCAGTTGTCCTTTATGTGGGGACAAGCTTAAGGCAGGCGTCTTGTTGCTGTCAGAGAGAGTATATCATGTTCACTGAAAGCTACAGGGTTTGATTCTTGTTGCTCTGTCAATATCTGGATTAGCGTATATGTACTAGAAGACAGAACCGAACAGCAATAAGGCTGCACTCCACTTTTTATCACTTTGGGTTACATATCTTTCTAAGGGCACCTTGGCTGTGATGGATGAGGGGGAAGACTCTGTTTATTTCTCTTCCTTCCTTTTATTATTACAGCCACTGTAGGGAATCTCATCAGTTATGTTTGTTTCACTTTTTCTATTTGTCATGCATTTATTACATTGAAGTATTTCAACT
The DNA here is from genome assembly GCF_022749685.1 of Semicossyphus pulcher. Classification (NCBI taxonomy): domain Eukaryota; kingdom Metazoa; phylum Chordata; class Actinopteri; order Labriformes; family Labridae; genus Semicossyphus; species Semicossyphus pulcher. Next base: position 23,139,499 of record NW_027211692.1, read on the forward strand.
AAAGGTTTCCATCGCAGAGGCATTTTGCATGCTACTTGATTGATCTCTCTTTCTTCGCAGTCCTCACTATAATTTTACATTGGTGACTGCATCTTGACATCTAGCCTAGCTAGGTTGGTGAGCTAGAAGTTTTTTTTGTTTTTTTAAAGGTTATTTTTTGGCCTTTTTATGCCTTTAATAAGTGAGAGGACACTGGATAGTGTTGGAAACAGGGGGATAGAGGAGTGGGGGATGACGCGTGGCAGGGGGCCGAGGGTGGGAGTCTAACCACGGCCATTGAGGACTGCACGCGCAAAACAGTTCCTACTTTCATATTCACATCATAAGCAGTTTTAATTAAACACAATTTGTCATTTTCAATCCAAAATTTGCTTTCTTTTTTAGCAGTGTTATGGTCTCCACCTGAGAAAAATGTCTTGGTGTTTAGCTTGCTATGTTTACCAGCTAGCTGCTAGCTCTGTCTGTCTAAAGCAGACAGTCTTAATAACATATAGTTAACACTTTTTCACATTGCCAGACAGGCTAATTACTGTAGGCCTACAGCCGGTTTACTTGGCAGCAGGTGTTAAAAGAACTCTTGAGACTCAGTGACACAAGAAGTATAAAACCTAAACAACGATATAAAGGAGGATCAAAGAGCCACTGGCTCATATTCCTCAGTTACTTAGCCAGTGTGAGCAACCTTTGCGAATTTCAAAGTCCTTCGTAAGTATTTCGTGACAACATTAAAAGTGCCGAGTAAACTCTTTTATAAATGTAAATGTGAAGGATAAAACCTGTCAGTTCCTTGATTCACATATCAAGAGAGGAACCGTGCATGCACACGCACTCTCTCAGACACATGCAAGGTCATGCACAAGCCTACACATACACACATACACACACACACACACACTTTGTGTTGGCTTAATTATGTAGTGACTTTGACTGTGACTTTCATTTTGCAGCTTAAACCATCCATGCCCCAAATGCAAAGGAATCCATAAAACTCTTCAACTTTCTGGGATTACTCTTATCACCAGTGACTCTGTTGCGTGTCTCAGTGTAGTTAAAGGATTTTTTTTTACCTCCTTCGTTTGTTTTATGAAGACTGATTCACAAATCTTGTTTGGTTTTATGTTTGCATGTGTTATTGATTTTTGCTGAGTGCTCAGGGTGGTAAATAATCACAGTGGATATATTGCCTTGGATGCAGATTTAGCTTTGTTTACCAGGGCAGAGCTGTTTAATTGCACTTTTTGCGCCACGCTCCGAGAAGTGCAGATTCATATGGAAATGTATTGGATTTGAAAAATATTGTTAAGCTTAATTAAATTTATTTCTTGGCTTTTGTTTGAAAACAATTATTGAGAAACTGCAGTATCATTACCAATGCATTGTACTCCATAAACATTATACAACCTCTCGGACCATAATAAGGCACTTTGGTTTCTCAGGAAACTTAGAGCAACAGTGATCAACTCCCCACTCAGCCAGGGCACAATATACACTTCAGTTATTAAAATACTCTGTTTTTCTAACATTACAGTTTTGATACGTCAACAGTTTAACAGTCACTTTTATTGTTGAGAGCAAGCATGCTAATATGCTAATAAGAGAGAAGAAGCGAAGAGCACAGATCCATTGGACAGTGGAGCATCCCTGTGCCTGTGCGTGCTACAGATTTAGAGGGATTTTAAATGTGCCTAAATATTGCTTATTTCCCTGCAGATCCTCTTATTTTTTTACTCCTTTCATCCCCATGTCTTCACAAAACATAACAGGCGTTTTTGTATTACCTTTAGTTTACACAGCTAGTAGACACAAATTTGAAATCCAAACTAACATACACCCCCTCTCCAGCCCCAGCATGTCAGTTGTTTTCAAAATGATCAAGGTAAAATATTCAAAGTAAAATATTTCCCCAAACCCTTGATCAAATCAATTTGCTAAAACAGTATACCTCTGTCATAAGAAATTATGTTTACATGTTTCCTGTGCTTAGCATGTCTGTAATGATGGAAACAGTTCCGTATTATATTTGGGAGAGTGCACTCTTTAAAATTGTGGGATAAATGTGTGCTCCAGTCACAAATATTGGAAATGCAGGCCATCCAGCACAGTTTCCCCTTTGAGATCAGATAAAAAGAGGAAGCTTTGGACCTCCATGCCCCCCAATTCAATGTCAGTCACTCAAAATGAGGCCAGTTTTTCTGTGGCAACACTGTGGAGAATTCTAGGTCTCACACCCACCGCTGCAGTACATCCTATCAGTCACTTTATAAAGCCACTTTTTTATCCTCTTTTTGCCGTGAGCGAGTGTTACGCATGGCTGAGTGTCCGCAGGGAGCCTCTGTGAACATGAAGTCCCAGTGTGACAGGTCAGTTCCAAATAGAGGTTACTCCTACAACACTTAACCACTTAACAAATACCTGTATTTACCTACATAAAAACCATAGGCCTAATTATACTGCATGCATACATAAAGGTATTAAATGCACACGTGCACACGAAATGCCTTTAAAGTCACAGTGCAGAAGGTAATTGGATTCAGCAGGATAATCAAAATTGGAATCTCTCCTGCCATTAATCTGTTCAGTGAAATATGCAGATCAGAGGATTTATCTTTTCTAATCGTCGGTTTGCAAATAGATTCTATACCCTTTGAAAAAACATCCAACAAGCTCTGCTATTTCATCCCAGTCAGCAATTAGATTGCACTTCTACCTCCGATGTTTGTAATGTGATCTGCTTTGTTGGCATATCCCTCCCTTCATTAGAGCGGCTGTCTCACAAAATACTTCCAATTATAATGGGGATCTTCTTAATAGCAGGGAAGCCATCCTGCAAGGGAGACAGAGGCAGTTTCTTCCCATGTACTGAGCTGACATATTGCAGCAATGCAGCAATTAAGTGAGAGGAACAAAGAAAAAAAGATACAGAGTCATTTTCTTCAGGAAACTGGCGAGGGAAAAGCATCTTCAGGCCCAAATGATGGTCTGTGTCCTGGGTTGGATCACTGCGAGCCTGGCTGTGATGGCAGAGATCTCCCATCTGACAAAAACCTTTAAGTTAATGCCAAGAGCAAAGGTCCAGACGGGCAGTCCCAGGAGTGTATCAAATTAATTACCAGAGCTTTCAAAAATCACCACAGGGAGCATTTTAGGATTGCAGAGAGTATGGAAGCCAATAATAGAATCAATTTAAGAGGTTTGCAAAGGATTTCAGAAAAGACTTTCAGCAAATAGATCCTGAGGGAAGCACAGGAAGAACTCGACTCTGCATTTTAAAAAGTTTTGGGGTGAAAGGCTCCATCGCCTCTTCCTGTACTATCGAATAAACTTTTAGATAAATAAACTGTTACTGCGCCTCAGGATCTCTGAGCAAAGATTCAACCACATCTTTTTCTGCAGAGTGTGATGTTCTCTCTGTTACCCTCTGCAACTTCACTACTCATAACACCCTCTGCAGTCACCAGCAGTGGCACTGTGTTGTTGTGACTCTGGTGCAAGCATCATGTAATAGGGATTTGGAGGTCAAAATCCCCTGATTGAAAGTGAAGTAGTGCCAGAAAGAGCACTGAGTGAACCAGACAGTGCTCTGTCAGGCCTGCTGACGACAGACGAGGGAGGATGCCTCGTCATTTGTCTCCGTTCTGATCGGACCTGTCAGGAGGGATTCATCTTGTGAGAAATTTGTTGTCTGCTTGTGCAGGTTCTGTCAAAAGTACTCCTTCTGTCTGGAAACTTTTGAAAAAGAGATAAATAGATAGAATTATAAATGAATAGACTGATGGAGAGATGTTCTTAAACTATCTATCCTGAAATAGAAATGTATATCTGTACTTATTATTGCAGCTGAGCGTTGAATAAAGACCATTGTTATATTTAAATCTGGTGTAGGAGTCATCATGCTGCTCACACCGCTGCTTGTCAGATGATGCCGTGAGGGAACTGTTAACCACGTCTTTATCCAAACGTGGCAGGTTGTCCAAGCTATGCGGCAGCACTGATCCAACAAGGACGCCCATGCTCTTCATAATGCCTCCCCTCTCAATAAGATTACTTAAGCCCAAGTTTTATGGGTAGAGGAGCCCTTCAATTTCCCCAAGCCCCTGTAATTATGCAGACTAGGTGTATGAAGCATGTGATTGTGTTCTAAGGCAGAAAGTATATTACCTTTTTAGGGTGTCAAGGGGAGCACCTCAGGGAGCAGCGTATAATTGCAGCTCGCATAGGATTCAATTGTCGAGCATGTAGGAGGGATTTTCTTATTGTTTGCTTGACTGCACTGGCGGCCACAGTCGTGTTCAGACTGTCAGTGAGCAATTGTGGAGTGAAACATGTAGGTAATATGATATGTGATTAGAGGTCGGCTCTAATGCAGAGGCATTCATGCTGCTCATTAAACGTGCAGAAGCAGAGCTGCATTTGAAAAGCGAACTGTGAATTTGAACTCTGACAGTCATTTGTGAATATTTCTCTGAAGGCCTTTGCGCCACACTACTGGCATTGCCCCACTGTAGTGTCGATTCAGTCAACCCAAGCAGTAATTTATGTTTGTATGCTTAGTTAGACTGGTACACATTATTGACGTTGGTATGTTTGAATGGTCACTAGCAATTTTCTGTGTTGATTAGATGAATAGATTAGTATAATTTAAAATAAATTACATTAAGGGATCAAACTGTATTTGTCCACCTAAGCCAGCTAGTGGTGCAAAGCTTATTTTTGCAGACAGTGTTTGCATTAGACTTCATGGAAAATGCGAGTCACCCTGGGTTATTAAAATGTTCTCATCTCAAAACCCCATATTAATTAAAGAATAATTCAGCTCTCTTCTCAACAAGCTTTTTGCAAAACATTCTGTTAGCAGCTTCCATCTGAAAATGAAATGCTGTGGGCCAGAACGCTTGTTTGGGCCTAAATGTCTGATGTTAGCATTTAGCTCAAGTCCATCCATCCATTATCTTTACAGCTTACCCTGTTCAGGGTCGCAAGGGGGGCTGGTGTCATCCCAGCTGTCATCGGGTGAGAGGCGGGATACACCCTGGACAGATCGCCAGTCAATCATAGGGCTGACACAAGACAACCTTTCACATTATCTCTCATACCTTTAGAGTCACCAATTAATCTTACGAGCATGTCTTTGAGCTGTGGGAGGAAGTACCCGGTGGAAACTCCACATGGAAAGGCCCTGTTCTTTCGAACCAGGATTCGAACCAGGAACCTTCTAGCTGTGAGGCGACAGGCATAACCACTGCACCACTGTGCAGCCCTTAGCTCAAGTCACCTTTGTGTTTAAAGCAACTACTTATTTTGTGTCGATCTTGCTACCTGTTATCTCTTTGCTGAGCCTGGCCTGTACATGTGTAAGTAGTAGTAGTAGGATTCTGTAGGTAAAAAAAATGCTGCTGCCTTTTTATTTGTCCAAGATACTTTTCACTGTGAATCTTTTCTGTGGAAGATTTAAACAAAGGCTGTTTCAGCCGCGTGCAATTAATCGCCTTTTCTAACACAGAAATAGTCAATCTTCTTGCTGATGGTCTTGTTTGCTTTTGTAGCTCATATTGAGGCATGAGTATAAATTCAATCATAAAGCATTTCATAAGCAGTTAAAAACTCTTCACAGGAGTTTAAAGAACAGCCTCAGAGGGCTCCTACCGTAGCCGGAGACTCTCGCTGCTGTCATGTTTGCCCCATAGGGCAAAATATCCATTATTCACGTGTAAGCTTATGCGTTAAAGTCAAGAGTGTGTATCACATAGAGTACTGTATGATACTGAGAAAGGGCAAACAGTGATAAAGAAGTATTATTATTAGAGAGTTCATCACAGGAAGGCGACTGCACTGCGAGCCCGGAGCATGTCATCACCTCCAAAGTTACCCACTAAAGTGTCTGGTGCTGCTTGTTGCCACTCTCACCAGTGTGTCATTGTAATGCCTCGAACCAAGTAAGAGAAGCAGAGCTGCCAACAACAGCAGTTACCTGCTGAAACCCCCTCTCCTCGACTGTCTCTCTGGGATCAATTGAGCCCTCTGCAGAAGCTGAAGATGACCCTGTAAGGATGAGCGGCAGCTGTGAAGATGAAGAGCGTCTAGTGAAAGGTCGTGGTTGCTTCACTTTGGGAGTGAGTGCGCTATTAGTGTAATGGTACTTAAAGCATCAACACTTGCCTGTCATATTGACCACTCCAAGGGTAAAGGACTGTAGGGATGCCATGAAGTACACAGACGCTATGGGCCAACTTTGTGAACAACTTGAGTTCAGTGATTGGGTCTGGATCTTTTCTCTTCATTAAAGCAACAGATATCTATCTTAGAAATGTAAAATAATACATGAATAAACAGGAGGAGCTCTTGCTAGTGTTTGAAACAGTATTTCAGGGCAGTGCTGAGTTCAAACAGGACACAACCAGGCGCTATTATCTATTTATACCCCAGAGAGCAACTGAGATTCTGGCTGTTTCTCCCAGCGGCACCTTCAGGCTGATGATGTTATTCCTGTACAGCTCTGCAGCTCTGGTTCAGGCTGGAAATTCTTCACAGGGATCAGTGTATTCCCAAAATGGTGTGTGGGTGGTGCTGTGTCTGTGTGTGTGTATGTGTGTGTCGGGGGGAAGAGAGGTAATATTATAGGGGGATTGCCTGTAAAGCCACAACCTTCTCCTGTCCTCCGCCTCTATCAGAAGTTCTCCCTGAGGGGGATCAGCAGGCAGCGTTGGGGGGAGGCTGTTCAAGAGTATTTGCCAAACTCCTAAAAGATGAGGGTTACTCTTATCTTCCACTGCAATGCAAAATCTGTAATGTAGTAATGTGATATTATGGTATACAAATTAAGCTTCCAGAAAATGCTACTTTAATTTATTTCAAGCATATTTCTCAGAATTTGCAGTGAAAGTATGTTGGAATTTTAGATGAAGTCAAAATGTGTTATGTGTCATGTATTTTATGAAAAAAATTATGCTTTGTCTGTATTACATCCTGACTCCATATTATTAATTTTCACCACTTTTAAGCCACTCAGAAATAGATTAATAAAGATTAGTACCTTTTCTAGAGCAGGTGTATTTTTTCCAGATGTTGTGGGAAAGGAGAAGCATTTAGACCATTTTAGTCTGGATGTTAATTTAGTCAAACTAACTTAACTGAGTACAAAAGTGTTTGTTATATTGGATCAGTATTAAATATTCACTTAATGTTCTTAATGTGCGTAATGGTGGAGATGATCCTGACTTTGGCCATGCCAACGTTTTCCATTTTCTGTTATAGTTGCCTGCTATCACTGTGGCCATAGCTGGGCAGGTTTAATGGCTCTGGCTTTAAGCCAGAACATGGAGGAGTTTTGGTGGTGTCAGAGCCACATGAATTGATGCAGCTACAATGTAATTGGTGGCAGAGCTGAAACCCTGCAATGAGGTCTGACACTGTGAAAGAGATGGCAGCCAGTGGAGCAATTCATTGCTATTTAGTGATTTTTTTGTGTATTATAAGTGGAACGGTTGGATTTTTTTTGCTTCTGGACTGTGTTGAAATGTTTTAAGTGTAGAATAGTATCACAAAAAAGGAAGACAGCATGTAAAAGATTACAGCAGGAGGCTGATGGTGATTTGAGGTCATCAAAAAGAGAAATATAGGACATACAGAATCTGTGCCAATTTAATATAGGTATAGGGTGCCTCAGTCATTTAATCGTTGTGTCTGATTGTGTAAGTGGACAATTGTATTGGATTATTTAAAGGCACAGTGAATTTGTATTTTGTTATTATTGTATTTGCCAGCAAGTTTTTCGGTCTCTAGGTCTCTGCAGATAAAATAGGTAACATGAGGTCAACAGTGGTAAGCATAAAGACAACAGTGCAAGAAAACGTCTTTTGATTGAACCTGTACCGAGCTTTTCTAACACGCCACCAGTCCCGGCTGCCGTGTGTCACCATGGCAACCGATGGCCAGGCTGAGCTGAGCACAGTACTGTTTTGGTCTTGAGAAAAACCATAAACAGGAGGACAAACAAAGGCTGCTCTCCAAAGCTGTGATGAGAAAACGCAGCGCAGTATTGACACCAGCCTGTGTATTGTCACAAGTATGCAAATTACCCTCCTTGTGTGAAGTCTCTGCTGCATCTATCATCCACATCTTGTGCTTTTTCATTGTGTCAGTGAACACAGCATGCAATTAAATTGTGTACTTCACAGAATGTACGAGGGCGTTGTGAGATTATTGCTGTAAAATCTTTCAAATAAATCACCTCGCAGATAATAACATCACGTCATCGCTATTAAGCCGCTGACATTTCCTTTATTCTTTAATGGGAGGATAATGAAAGGCTAACATTGAATTCAACGCGCTTCTTCCCAGCTGATAATTCACTAAATGGGTAATTATGATTTAACTGGATGGTTGAGAGTTGTGAGGGCTGCAGGGCGACCTGCACGCCTGATGATTGTTCTTGTAAAAGGACAACCTGTGCTCTGCGGCTTGGCCTTCATTGAGCTGTCAGGAGCTGTGGGGGATGCTGCGCTGTCAGCCCGCCTGCCCACCTCCACCATCCATGGGATCGATCATGCCGCCGCCTCTTAGAGAAACCCAACCACCACTGCTCCTCCAATTACTGCTGATAGGCCACATCTTTCTATCCGAATAGGCGTCAGAGCCATGCGGCGCCTGAGTCAGGGACAGGAAGAGAAAGAGAAAGAATGGAGTGGAAAAGAGAGAGGGACACAGAAAGAAAGAGAAGGAATGTGGTGACAAGCATGCGAGCTGATGAAACCTTCCATGTTGAACTATGCCAAGACGGATGCTGAACTTAGACCCGCGTGTGCATTATTAATATTGACCACTTACACGAGAATAAAGAAGCATTTACTCACCAACTGACATGCCTGAATTAATCATAGAGCCATATTCAAAGGCATGATGAATTCTCTTTCATGACAAACCTGGCAAATTTCACGTAAATGACAGATGTCTTCAGAGTGAAAAAAGGCTGCCAGGGCCGTCATTATCTCTGGCATTATCTGAAACAGCATCAAAGATTCAGCAGAAGACAAGCTGTGGGTTTTTTTTCATTAGGGTATTTTCCACTCACCTGACAACATACCTTAAAGAAGAGCAATGATATCAGACACAGAGTAAAAATTATGTTTAAGAGGAGATAAACAGTGATGGAATTCCTGTATATCTGAGGAATTTCTGCAGTCGAGCACAGGCCTGACCCGCCAAGGATGTAAAGATAGCTATTAAAAGCAGTTACCATAGTGAATTCTGCTGAAGATAAGCATGTGCTTCCCCCCCTGCCAATGGTTGACTGTCTTGCCTTGGGCAAGGGACCCTGTAAGTCTATTGTACCGTATATTGTTGTGGGTCCAAATACTTTAATATTGTTCATGTGTATGTTTTATACGGTTGTCCTGCACATAGCTCCCGGTGGTTCCATGAAGTGGAAGCAGAATTAGAAAAGATTGTCCCCCTAAGGCTCTTAATGCTTCTCCTCCAGACGCTGTGTTAGATTATAAGATTTATCAAAAAATTGTGCTGCAGTCAGAAACTGCAACAAGGCGGAAGTGTCTACAGGATCCAATGTTTATTTGGATAGCAAATTGGATTTTTCCCTCAAGAGAACAAATGCATGATCAATTCCTGAGGACGCATCTGTGTGAATGTACAGTAGCCTACATAATGTCTGAAAATGAGTATGGCTCCATCTCTATTCTGCTGGGCCACGTTAGGAGTCAGTCAATACCAACACCACCCTCCCATCCAGTCCTCCATCTTCATGTTTAGTCCTCCATCCTTCACTGTCAGAAGCACAGACTGGCGTTAGAGCCACCACAGCCTGCCTCACAGTATGAGCTTGACTGAAAGTCTGTAAATGTGTGTGTTGGGCTTGCCTTGCTCCCACGCACACACGCTTGTGAGTGTTAATGTGTTTGGTGTCTGGTCATGCAGCAGAACATGACAGAACTGTAGTTGAAAAGTGTCAGAGCCGCCTGTTTTGGTGCACACACTCTTTTAGTCTTTGAAAAGTTTCTGAGCTGCATGCAGATAGTAAGACAGGAAATGCATACGAGTATTGCTTGGTAACATTTTCATACCTCGAGGAAGTTCAACTTGCAAGAGCTCGTTAAATTGTAAAAATGGACTAAACATATCATAATGACTCAAAAGAAAAAATATCACATGGTCTATCTGTATACAAGAATATTGTGACAATATGAAGTGTTCTTTATAGTAGTTAACATGAGCATGCAATTGACACATCACCTTGTTTATTATGGTTACTTTCAAGGGTATTAGAGAAAAGAAGATTTGCCGAGCCATGGCACCGAGGGTTTTACTAAAGTACTTAAAAAGTACTTAAATTCACATATTTTTATAAGATGAAATATCAGAGCTGGCACTGCAATGTTGTCTTTGAACTAAACAATATCAGACAGAAAGGGACGTGTATAGATATAAGATATAATATAAGTATCTTAACGAATGCATCAATCCCATGAAACATTTAAAAGACTCTGATCCCATCAGTCAATCTTTACTATCACTATCCTTTGCACTCATCGTATCACAAATCCTATCAGCAGGAAATTTATATTCAGCGTAGTAACCATAGCTACGTGTGGCACAAAAGGCCCATTTTGGGTTAGTGCCTGGTTATATCTCCGAGCTTTTAACCCCTGATGAGCAGAGGCACAACTTGAGGTCCTCGGCCTCCTTTGGCAGCTCCTCAATCTAAGATGATGATCGCTGTTTGAGCTATTTCCATAAGCCTTCCTTGGGACCGCAGTGACCTGTTGGGCATCTCAGGGTCCTTTAAGATATTTTCACACGTTTAAGAGTTTATGTGGCTGTCAGTTTATATCACATTTTAGCTGTGTCATCTTAAGCTGTTGAATTTTTCTTCTATTTTGTTTTATATCTTTAACGGAATTTCCTTTTAAGCCTGATATTGTTGAAGGGATGTACTTATGCTTCTACATGAACAGCACTCAGGCCTTGAGCCTGTATAGGAGACCCACTAGTACTAATCAGCTGTCAGTTGAACACCAACACGAGGAAGCGTTGGTGTTACAATGATATATTGTTCCCTCCCATGCAGGAGGTGCAGGTTTGAACAGGCCTTTCAATCTCCATCATGTCAGAGCAGAATACAACGTGTGTGATGGAGGAGGAGGGTGTGTATCGGAGGGTGTGATGCTGCGGGGGCCCCAGCAGATATTTTCCACTGATACACCTACAAGCTATTTAAAGGTTTAAGAAAATACTTAGAATAGAATAGAGTCAACTTGGACTTCACCCTTCAACATTTGAGATTCCTCAGGTAACATTTTCACAGTTACCTGATTGCATATATTTAAGGTGCTGGGATTTATTGGAACATAAGGTGATGTTTATTCATCACATCAAATATCACACATTTGTCTATGCACTATGTGCAGATTGTAAACACCAAATCTATGTTACTTATTTTTTATAAGCTGTTTGTTATTTCACTTTTTAATGTTGTTTTACTCAAAATTGTTATTTAAAGCTCCTGTGAGGAGTTTTTTCGCTGGTTATGAAACAGACTGAAATTAATTCTGATTACTCTATATGACCTACAAGAGCAAACCAGACCATCAGCGACAACATTGATTATTTTTATATAGTTATTTTTAATGCCTGAAACCGCTGGCAGGGGGGTAGTTGTCAGATCAAGTCATTAACTGCAAACTGCCTTTGTTTACATTTTCCAGGGAAATTTTAAAGTGAGTTTTTTCGTTAAAAAATCACTTAAAGGTATAATAGGATTTTACACGAAAAATAAAATACAGACTTTTACAAATATAATATAATAAATAAATATGATAATATAAATCATCACTTATTGGCCTGTATACATGTGTGTTGGTAAGTGTGTGTGCAGACCTTTGTGAGACTCTTCGCTCTGCATCTATTCTGTTATTTTGCTGTGCACGGGACGTTTTCAGGAGGGGCGCTGTTGTGGTTCCCTGAGCCAATCACAGCGTATAGGTGCTAGCGCAAAGCTAACCGGTTAGCATGCTAGAGCAAAGGTAACTGTGAGGCTGTCGGTGTTAGCTCGGCAGGGTGGGCGTGTTCTCACACGAGACAGTGAGAGTGAGCTTCTGGTCAGACTCAGGAGGACGGGCCCACTTTGAATGTGTTGTTGACAAAATGCAAGAAAAAACCTACTTATTACACCTTTAAGCATGTACAGGACAAACTCAGCATTTATTACTTAACCTTTAGACAGTAGACAGTGTGTTCTTAGGATTTCCTTAAAGTACATTTAATATATTAAAGTTTGGATAGCCTAATTCAAGTGCCAGTAATCCTGATATCTGATTTACCTCAGTAGGTATTGTATCCATAGCATGCATAGAGTGAACAACTGTTTGCTTTGCAGAGAATCCTGACAAAAGTGTTTTAGTCCTACAGCATTTCAGTGCAGAAATATAACTACACAATTCAATGACTTATCAGAAATTCCTGGGACAGTGTTTGCATGTGAATGTATGAGTGTGGAGTCGACCCTGCAGCTTGCTTTCTCCTCACTTAGCTCTGCGTCCATGTTCCCAGCTCTCCTCTTTTGTTGATGTAATTTGGCACCACTGAGCATGTTTTAAATCCTGGGGCTCAAGTCAAGTATCTGCGATTCAGCTGGATCTACGGAAGGGGCATTCCCCATGGTTTTGAGATAATTACTTTCCTCCCTTATGACAACCCTATTGAATTTAGATTAGGCCAATAACAAACCCGCGACACGATGTGCCCTCTGCTTTGCACGTTGTCAATGGGCTGTTAATGTGCCCGACCCTTGTCTCATGTTTTTTTTTCTCGTGGCATCAGCTGGTGCCCCTCTATAACCACAGCGGCTGCCCACAGGCGAGTACAACCAGCACTGTGGCAGATGAGGCTGACAGAGGAAGTCTCATCAATAATGGAGAGCGGTAGCTGGGGGAGTCGTGCAGAGGAATTGTGGCGGAGTGAGTGAGAAGTGCAGCTGGTGTGTTTGTCTCGTTCTTCCAAATGGATATTTTGAAATGATGTTCCCCAGAGAGCATGTGTTAGAAGAGCGAAGCTAATAATAGCTGATAAGCTGCATAAATTGTCAAATTGCTGTTTAGATGTGTGCCTTTCTATATTTTTATTTACTGACATTATCCTTAGCTGTTCTGTGATTGTTTCCTCAGAGAGCAGGATGAAAAAATAATAATTATACGCTTTTTTTTGCTGATTTTTTATAAAAGCAATACATGTCATACTGCTGGCAAAATGTTAAATACCCAAATACATATCCAGCTGCAAAGGTGAAGTCCTAAAAGAAACACCATAAAAAGACGAAAACAAAAATCCAATCAGTTTCCTGTCTGTCACACAGCGTGCAACAGACACACTTTATGATTATCTCTCCTGACAGTTGTCCACATGTAAACATAAATCCTGTCACTGAACCACTGAGAATGACCTGGTGGCTGCTATAGAATGGCAGCGTCCCCTCCCAGCTGCCATCCTGCTCATTCCCTTTCTTCAATGCCCCTCATTGTGTGAGGAAGAGGAGGCCCATTCTTACTCATGTCTCTCGTGCTCTTGTTTCTTCAGGGGCCAGCCCAGAGGACGTGAAACTGTCCGCAGTTTGGATCTACCTATTGACACCGTGTTTGACCGCCTTCAACCGCACACATCTCTTCTGTCCAGACGGCACCAATTAAAGCAGGCCTGAGACGAAGAGTTGAGCTGCAGTATCCAACGACACCAACGCAAGGAGGAAAGGAATACACTGGAGGAGGGGCCTCCGCTTGCTGCAGACGGGCAGAGGGCTGCTTGTGAGTATCCTATTGTTCTCATTGTTATGAGGGGAACACATTTCCATACAACTGAGCAGCAGTGTGCTACACATTCCCAAGCATTTGAAATTTGAAAAATTCCAGTAGAGTAGATAATAAACTCATAACCAGGAAGTATTTCATCCAAGAATGAGTGCAAGATATTAATTTCATAACCTTGGAAGTCTTGCTCTGTTTTTTTTCACTGTCACTTATATGCCAAACAAACAAACACACAACCGCCTTATTTATTTTCGCTACAATGCAGCTTCATTTAAAACCTGTTCTAGCATCACAGGACATGGTTAAAGCTAAAAGGAGGATGCAGGTGAAGCATCCTCTGTCTTACTACTCCCTGTCTCACTCTATCACGGCTGTCTCCCTGCTTTCCGTCTCGCTAGCCGTCCAATAGATGTTCCATTTTCACCAGGAAATCCAGCAAAGAATTAGGTGGAGGGCAGAGGCAAAATGATCTGACAGATCCACTTACCTCTGCTGTCTATGATCCCCCTGGCCTCTGATAATTTCTTGGCTGTTATATATGTAGGCATAGCACATGGGGGCGGGGTTGGGAGGTGAAGAAGACACAGAGAGGAAGGTGTGAGAGCTGATGGTGCTGATGAAAAAGCTAAGGAAAGAATCCAAAGGTGTGGAGGCAGCAAATGATGAGATAGTGAGGACAGGGCAAGGGGGAAAAGTGAGACAGGTTTGGTGTAAAATTGCTTTTAGGCTCTGTTTTCTCCTCACTACCAAAGAAAATATCATGATTTATTACTGGCAGGCCAAGGGAAAGAATCTAAACCTTATACTCTCTTATTGCCTTTTGCCCAGTGCAAACAAACAAAATAAGAAATAAGACAGGTAAGCACAAAGATCTGTAGGACTTACATAAACCACAGTGCCCCAGGATCAAACCACAGGTCGATTGGAGCACGTCACATGGCATCAAAGTCTTTCCTGATATTAAGATGAAGGGATTTCAGACACTGATTAACAGCATAACAGAGAAATAAGATATTAGCTTTGACAAACAGGTAGCATTTCTAAGCCAGACTAGCGTCATTACTCATAGACCTTAATGGTCACTGGAGGATGAATCTGTGTCAGATTTTGAAGCGTTTTCCTCCAGCGACACAATAAGGTTGACATTTGAAGCTATTCCTGGCTTGTCTTCAAAACAGAATGAATTACTATGAAATTTAGTACAGACACTGTCTATGATGGATCCTAATGACTTTGGATCTTCTAGCTCCAAGACTAGTTTACAGTACTGGGAAAAATCTTAACATGTACATGATGGATTAGCACAAACATTTATTCAGACATTCATGGTTCCCAGAGGATGATGTGTGTGTGTGTGCCCACCGTCTACAACAATTAATGTGTATATACACTTGCTCTGATCCATGTTGGAGTTAAATTGCATTGTTGAGGGCAGTGTCAAAGAGGTATTGATTCAGGTCTGTGGTCATGTTCAGGAAGTTTGTAAGGTTGTTATATATAGGGCTTTGTTGTATTGCAACTGAAAGGCAGCATCACTTTAGATGGCTGACAAGCAAATCATATGTGGCTTCAACATGTGAGAAAAGGCCTAATTCCACAACATCTTCATCATCATAATCTTATTTACAGTCCTCTCTAAGCTTAGAGCCAATAGCATAAGTTACATAATAATTTAGATTTCACTCTCAACCCTTTTAATTGGTTCAAGCTGATTTAGCAACAGCTAATCAACATAGCAGCCTCTCATCATAGATTTATAGACGACCATGATTGCTGCCAGGGCGAAATTAACTCTTTCAGTCTGCAGGGAACTGTTGAAAGATGCCTGGCTGAAACACACTCCCCCTCGCACACACACACACGCACACGCACGCACTCATATGCAGATGAGACTTGTCTGTTCCTTCTGGCTGTCTCAGTAGAGCTGTCACACATGCTGCGTCTCGGAGCACCAGGAGACCGGGGTTGACTTGAATTAAACTGAGAGGATGTCCTTTCCAGATCTGCAGAGAGCCACAGAGACACATCCGCCCCCAGAGAGAGCCAGTCAAAAAGACAGAGGGAGAGGGAGAGGGAGAGATGAATGGAGGAAGAGAGGAAAAAGAAGGGAGGTGGGAGATGGTCTGAAGAGGCGAAGGAAGTTAATAAAAAAGAGGCAAGGAGAAATTGTCTGTGAGGGAGAGTGAGGGGAGATGAGGTGGAGAAAGAGGAGGACACTAGAATAAGAAGAAGGGAGGGGAGTTAAATTGTGGGTGTGTGTGTTCTTGGTACAGAAAAAGAGAGACGATGAGGGAGAGAGCAAAGAGAGAAGCTAGGCCATCAGACACAACTACAAAGTAACTCCTCTTCCCTCCCCGATCTGCTTAAAATCATACATGTGAGGTTAAATGTGTATCCACATTTTTACAACAACTAGACATCCCATGATACCACCTTCGCTTTAATCAACTATGATGGATTTTTATCACTTTATATTCTTTTTTATTACATAATATAATTTGATTACATTTTTAATGCTGGGTCTCTGCGCAACTATATAGTCAAGAGACTGATAATGTTTAGCTATACACTGGATGTGGTGCTTTTGTTTTGAATTAAGCATGCATTGATTTTACTGTTTAAATAATCATCATCAAGATCACAATCATTAAAAAGATCAATGTTGGCCTGGTGTATGTATTCTCTTGCACAGCTTATGCAAGAACTACCATGGATTGTGTTTCTGGGGCATACTGCTGTCACAAAAGTGACAATAATAGTTCTCTGTAGGGTTGGATGATTAGGCCAAGTCTAGGTTGAGACCATTCTGAGTCTGCAATGTTTTATTAAGCTCAGAAGAAGAAACTCTCAATATTTCTGTGACAGGATAATACAGCAAACTGGCTTCCAAAAAGATATAAAGTTATACACAGGAGAAATTGTTGTTGTTGTTTCTTTGTGGTGGCATCAGATGTAGTTATTAGAGTCGTATTAGGCTTTTGGACTAGGTCCAGGTGAAAAATATGTTCAGAAGCCAGTAAGCCTGCTTGTGCATCTGCCTTACACATTGATGAGAGTTAAGGGGTGAATAAATATCTTGGTGAACTTTATTTTTTTATTAAACTTTATATCAATGATAAATGGATAACTAAATGGATGCATTTGCACTGCTGCAAATAATAGACAAGAGGAGAAAAGAAAAAGACCAAATGAAAAAATGAAATCAATCAATTATTTATTCATCAGTGAGGAACTCTGATCTAATCTGTTTTGCATGTTGAACAGGCTGAGTTTCCTGGGATGTGGTGTTAAAGGGTGTGTATTTACACCCTGATTAATGTGTCATGTAGATGATCTAGCACCGTGGATGAATTGTGAATAAATAAATAAACACAAACTGTCTTACCCACCACCACTAACTGGTGGGTCGGGACCCAAAAATTGGTCGCAGAGCTGTTCGCAGTGGGTTGCCGATGTGTGCTTGAAAAAAAAAAGTGGTGGCAAAAAGTCAATGCTGCACTTTTATTTTGAAGGAAATGGGTTTCCTATGATAGAGTACAGTAGAAGTATAGTTTATTCACACCCACTGATTGGGTAATCCCAGCTACAGTTACATTTACATTCTTCAAACTTAACGAGCCCTATAGTAGCTGCATTTATGTTACACTTTTTTTTACTTTATTTCTGTATTTCTATTTTGCTTGACTATTATGCTGTTGTGTTTTGTGAAGTTGACTTACTGTGATATTTCGTTCCATATCAGGTCCAAACTTTCCCATTTTTCATTAAAGAAATTTGAGTGGTTGAGAAATTTAAATGTCACACACTGGTCTAGCAGGTACAATGACTTCTGACATTGTTTTCACCCTTATCCCTATGTCCTGTAGCTTTACCTGACTCTAGCTGTTACATTACACTGAAGGAAACAAGGAAACTCCTTACATTTCTATTTGGATAACCACAACATTTTGCATTCGAGCCAGGTGTTTCATCCTGTTGAAAATGTAAAAACTGATGTCAGAGAAACACAGTCTACTTGATTGTATTTCATTTAATCCTTTTTTGTTTTTATATCAAAGGCATGGTTATGCTTAAGCATCACCATAAAAGGAGCTTGACATTGAAGCCTTGTCTCTTCAAGAATCTTCTACTATGATTTTACCTCTCGAGGCACTCGAGCTCTCCCTCCCAGTGTCAATCACTCTGCAGAAAGAGGAGATATTCAACACATACTGAACCTACTGAAATATATGAAAGCAGCGAAACACCTTTCTGCTAATGAAAAATATAGTAATAACACATGTGGCTGAATATTTCTTTCAATTGTAAACACATGGTACATTTTCAGTGATTACTCATATTGTTGTGGACTGTGTCAGTTTGGGAGTATCAGGACTCTGCTAATAAACAATATTGACAGTAATTATAGGTATAACAGCTGCATATAAAAGAGACAGTGTTTAGATGTTGAACTGTAGGTCAGAGAAAAAAAACAGTGGTTCCACTTTATGTGTTAATCTGCCTCAGTCTTAATCATAGCTGCAGCATTCAGACTAATCCCCTAAACAGTAGTACATCACTGTCTAAAGAGCTAAGCATATACAGAGCAGTGCAGTCTATGTTTAGAAAAAGCTTACAGTAATGTATAACCCGACCTACAGTAATGCTGCATAGCACATTTAGAATAGGCCATTTTTTCTATCCAACCTCCAGGCATTGTTATTAACCGTTAATGCTTTTTTCCCTTTCTTTTCTAGCGTCCTGTATTTCTCTCTCGCCTCAGATGATAAACACGCTAGAGACCAAGGATTTTGTAGAACAAGATATTGGAACATAAATTATTGAGTGAGAACACGTTTCCCCCCAAAAAATCATCCAATGTATTTTCTCCGTATGCCTGCAAACTATACAATCTTTGAACTTCCTGTCTAGATGTTGGTGCGGTGTTAGGGTGAGCTTTTTACTTTTAATACACTGAAGACTTTGTTCATCATTATTGCACCAGCGAATCTACTGTGAGTTCTTTGCAGCAGTTCTTCTGCCCTTTGTTGCACACACTCTTTGTTCTACTAACACAAACCTGATATGCAGAAATTCTACAGGCTACGTTTTCTCATTATAATTTTAGGACATACGCTGCTGAATCATTCACATTAATGACTACATTTTAAGCATGAGACACAATCATTGTATGTGATTACTTACACTTAGGGGAAATAAGCAGTTCAAGATAATAACACACATTTGATGGTTTAGAAAGCTTTTAAAAGCACCAATATATTTTCTTCACCACTTACACTACAATTACATTTGTCCCACTGGCAATTTTCTGTAGCATTAATGCGTGCAAGTCATGCAAGCTTCAAAATGGTTGATTTGCGATGAAAAAGCAGCCGACAGGAAAGTGCTGTGAAAATGAGTTTTTCTGCTTTTTCATTTATGTGACGTTCCACCTGTTATTTTCTTTATAATGCATAAACCAAGGCAGACCTATGAACCTTCAGTGAAACAGCCCACTAGTTTCTAAATTGTTAGGAAATGTATAACTGCTTTGAAACACGCGAAAGAGAAAATGTGTGCAAAACAAGTTCTTTCAATATTTTATACTACTGTAAGATCTGCTTACAGTCTGTGTTCAGCAGCTGAGAGCAGGGATGCAAAATGTTGAGCATGTGCTCAAGGACACAGATTTCTCAGACACGGATAATGTCATATTGTGAGGTTAGAAGGAGTAAAAAGTGTTGTGCCATGATGCAACTGTTTGCAATTTCATTGTTATCATGAGAAATGTCTCTTAACGTTTCCCCCTTAAACATTGAATTATTCAGTGCACAGCAACCTGGTTTCGGAGTGTTACCCACCCACAGAGGAGTTGTATGGCACAGTTACGGTACCAAACATAGAACAGAATGCCAAATCATGATGAATAACAAGTCTTTCTTAGCATACAAAAAGGCCAAAATGAACACAGCAGATCATTGAAAATTCAGCATTTGAACAGGTCTTTTCCTTCTAAACTAACATGACCCAAATAAATGGTTCAGTCTCCCAGACATTTTCCGGATTTATCCATGAGCCAGCTGGCTGCAGAACTGTATGGTACCTGCTCACAGTGGGTTCCTGCAAGATGAGATAACTAGGACTGCTCTAAGAGTCAGCCAGCTTCTGGGGAATAGTCAAAGTTGCTGTTGAGATGTCTGATGAAACCCCACATACATAAAGACGACATGCAGCCGTATGTGCACACACAAAAACCCCAGCACAAATATAAACACATCCTCTTGCACGCACATACTAACCGGGAGATCCTGAAGGCTTTTAAAGAGCTTAAATCCCCCTGAAGCCCATCAGACCACATCAGTGTGTTAGTGTGTAAGTGTGTGTCATACACAGCTCTAGGCCAGACCAACTAGCATTGGTTAGTAGGAGAACAGTCTTAACTAAAGCACAACTCGGCAGAATTGCACCATCTCCTTTGGGAGGCAAAGAGGGATACGTCAATGTTGTCTCGCCCTGCAGCGATACAGCCCAAACAAACCTGTGAGGCCGTCTCATTGCTCTATTTTTTAACCCAACATAACACCGCAGTATGATGTGTAGTGTTTGGAAGGAGCATTGATTTTTTTAATCCCTGTGTCAAGAGCTTTTTGCACTGAATTATAGTTAAAAAGTCTCCCAAATAAGTCTTACCAGGTAAGATTAAAGTCCAATTAAACACTGAACCAAGTAGATAGAATTTGGACCAATAAGTGAACAGATGATGAAGTAACTCACTGTGACTGCAACACACCTTATCTTAGTTACTATTTCACTGATCCGTTGTATATAAAGCGGCATTGTGCAAAAGAGCCTGCTCATTTAGTATACAAATGTATTTTCGCACTGCTCCCTGGCTTGATTAGAGTGAGGGAAAGATTGTCTGGGGTTGAAAGAAACCAATGTTGACTGGAAAAGCACAAATCATGTGGCCAGTTTCACATATGGATTTCAGAATTTGATGACAGTGTTAGTTGAATACAAATTGTGTCCTTAGATTTGTCTTGTGAAGTTAGAAAGCTTCACTACAGTAAAAACAGACTTCACTCAGCAAGAAAAGTTAGCCTCTCACAGTTAGCATCTCAGCCCTCATAAAAGTCTGAACTTAAGCAACATTATACAGTGCTGGATGTTTATAGTAGTGCATACATTAGTCATTAATTCTCAAAGTAAAATGTTCTGTTGTATAACTATTGTATAACATATTCTGCAGGAATGATGGGAGCTGAGCTGGTTCAGATTTGAAAAAATTTGTTTGTATGTTTTAGCCCGAAATCATGACAAATTAGTCCTACAAAAAATACTCATGAATTATGGACTTTTTAGATATCTGTCTGGTTCTAAGTGAAATTCCGGGTCAAAGCATTTTCTAATAAGCACAGTGTCAGCCCGGCACAGGAAGGTTCATACCAATGTCTCAGGCAAGGAGAGAACTGTTCAATGATGTATTGTACAGCCAAGGTCAAAGAATAACTGTACTTACTGTACTGTAACTATCATCCAACATTCATACAACAACTATACATGTTCTCCCATCCATAAACAGTTCATCATGTTATGCAATAATTCTGTGCAATGATTTCTGCTACACTGTGCAATATTACAACAAAAGTATGTATCTGGTATTAATCATATGACTACACACCATGTGTGTTTTGATTTAAAAAAATGACATTGACTTAAAATGACTATTTTCTGTGCATAAAAACAACCCCTGCATATCTTTCAACAAGGAAAACACGTGTGCATAGTTTGAATATTTTTTTCATTATTTTGTTACTGTTATTATTTATATTGTCATATTTTTTTAATCGTTTTATTGCCACCTTCTTTTTTATTATTTGAGTACTTAATATGCCTGTTTTGTGAGCTGCTGTAACGACTAAATTTCCCCTGGGGGATCAATAAAGCTTATCTTATCTTAAGAACATTGACTTTGCAAGAAAGATGTCTGTTGAGCCTTACCAGACAGTCATGAGTTACGTGTATGATGCTAGATCATTGCAACATACTCGATTATTTTCTACTACACACAGCCATCATGTCATCCATCAGGTGTAGTTCCTCTGGAACAATCAGTAACACCTTGTTTGGTCTGTAATGCTCTTATCACCCTTATTTTCTGGGAACCCAATACTGAGAAGCATCATTATTATCTAGTTCTGTCAAAATTATAGTTCAGTGTCTGCAGATTGTGTGTGTGGGTGCAGACGCAAAGAAACAGAAGAATGAACACACAAATGAATAGATGAAGATTACTAGTTGTTGTCTGACTATATCATGGAACACAATCAAAACAGAAAAGGTGAAAATGAACAGCGACATTTGATTGTTTTGAGCTTGCCAACCATGACAAAGCACACTGACACACATATACACACACACACACACATTCAGTTTGTGGACGGGTTAAGACCCAGACAAACACGCAAACACATAGACTCATAGCTGCATTAAAACTATGTGTCAGACTGTGTTGGACTAAGAGGCTGATCAATAGCAAGCTGGCAAAAGTCCTCTCAAATGCTCAACCATAGGTTATTCTATAATGCAACAGTGAGAACAGGCCATTACTCTGCTAACTGACATCTCTAAATGTTCAAGACACATTGGCATCAGAATGGCAAGGAAAGTACATCCTACTCAAAGATGGTGAGACGCTGTCAACACTATTTTGGCTTTCTTCCTAGAGTGATATAACTTTTGGAATTAGTTTTCTTCCTCTATCAACAAATTCACTGTAAGAAATGTAACAAAGACTGAGAGCACCTGTAAAATAAACACGATTTTACACGATTTACAGCAAACATACATGTGAGATGATAAGGAAAGAACACAGAATTATCACCATCTAATGTTCATATAATCAGCCTCTGTCATAAGTTATTAAAGGTGTAAAGTCTTTGAAACACAGCCAGATTGAGCAAATAATTCAATACTTGACATTATTACATGACCACAGTTAGATGATTGATTGTGTTAAACCAATGACCTTTCCTCTTGCTTAATGTTTATAATCCATCCCTCTGACAAATATCCTTTGTCTCTGTGAAAGGTCAACAGGCCACAGGGGTCAGTCAAACTACAGGGATACACTCATCAAAGTCATGATGATGCGTCACCTTCAAGGGGTCAGAGAGACAGGTTGATTCGTTACCCACCAAGAAATCTACTTATTATCTGCATTTCAGTACAAAGGAAGTGATGAATGTTTTGTGACTGAACAAGGCTTCACTTAGGCTGAAATATGATAATTATGATAATCTGCAGTCTGCAGGCGAAGTGAGATGTTATTCAAATGAAATATGCATGCATTGGCATCTGATGCCGCACTAAGAGCCGGTGACCGTAAAAACAGAATTAACATCATTCTGCTTTAACATGAGAAGCTGTTAGGAGGATTCACTGTGCAGTGATATGGGTCTTTAAACTGGCTGCTGATTGTGCAATCAGCGTACATTGAGAATTGCGTAAAGGCAAAGGCTAACACTGTGAGTGTTGAATGCATTACTGATAATAACGGATTGTAGCTCACTCCTCTCCATGTTCTCCCCTCTAACTTTGTTATTGTCCAACCCTTCCTTCCTGTGGACTTCATAGCTGAATGGCCTAATTGGAGCCATTTCCACATATAATGTGGCAACCCCAAGAGGGCTCATTATAGATGCTGGGCCGATCCACCTCGGCTATTCTTCAGCCACCCCCTCATCAGGGTCCTATGACTCAGTCCAATGACAGATACAGTAGGGCTTCCTTCAGCCTAAAGGCTATCGATCACCATTAGAAGGGAGAAGTCATGCTGGCCTTAGTGTGTGACTGTGTTAGTGTGTTTGTGTGCTTATGTGCGTCTTTGTCACCAGGGGCACAGGGAGAGTTGCCGCATAAATGACTCACTTTTGCATCAAATTTAAAGTAAAGAGACCAACATAATGGCCCCTGATTTATAGCAAAATGAAGCATATGGCAAAGATATACTGCGCAGCAAAGAATTAGAAAAAGGCACCTCCTTTCTAAAAGTTTATTATGAAAGTTATTTTATAGGAATAGTTTGACGTTTTAGGAAATGATTTGCTTTCTCACAGGGAGTTAGATAACAAGAGTGATATCATACCCTCTGTGTCTGTCTGGTCAATATAAGGCTGCAACCAGCAGCCAATTAGCTTAACTAACCACAAACACAGTGAGCAGAGTGAAAGCTCTTGCCTGGCTCTCACCCAAGGAAACTAAATCCAACAACTTGTACCTCTAAAGCGCAGTAGTAATCACTTTACATCTCCTTTTTAAATCAGTAACCCTGATTAAAATTACAAGTTGCAGTTTAACAAGGGTTATGTGTGTAAAAAAGTTTTTGCAAGGTCCAATTACTCAAGTCCAAAAGTTTTGATGCACATTACTTCCCATAAAACTAAAACCCTCTTTGTAGCTGTTTTTGATGGAACAGAAGCAAGCTAGCTGTTTCCCGCTGTTCCCGGTCTTTGTGCTAAGCTAAGATAAGCTAATCTCCCGGCCGAAGCGTCTTATTTACCGTACAGGCATGAGAGTGGAATCGATCTGTACATCAAAATCTCGAAAGTAAATACGTTTTATTCCCACATGTTGTTATAGCAACTGCAGTTTGACCATTTAAGCTTTGTAAGTGTGCACATGCTTGCTACATATAGCTAAATTACAGCATTACTGTGCTCTTGTTAGTTAAAGGCACGTCTGGTTTTGTAACTAAATGTCTAAAGTTACATTTTAGATTTGGTGCTGATACACGCTATTTGAGGTCCTGTCCTTCCCCTATTACCATCCCTGTGACACAGTACAGCATTTTTCACAGATGCTTGCACAGCATCCACAAAGCTTCAAATTGCCTATGTATTTGGTGACAGCACTGCCTGTGAAGACATGCCGTCAGTCACCACCGTGCTCTTTATCTCAGCAAAGTCATTGCTCCGTTGAGTCAGTGACACCTCTGTAATGTAGCATCAGCAGACACACAGTCGCTGTGTCAACACTGTTCTGCCGGTGTCATCTTTCTGTGCCCCCGGGTGCTCTTTGAACGCAACTGTGCATAGCAGCATACAAGCAAAGAAGAAGGACAAATAATAATAGCAAGAGATAAGCATGATTTGAAAGGCCAGGAAGGAACAGATTATGAAGGCTTGGGTTGAAATGTCAAAGTTCCTTGTTTTTACACGGAAACTATGTTGTTCTGCTACTACCTTCGACTCGCATTTTACATCATCACTTAAATGACATTTTACCAGAGGTCCTTAAATGTCACTGCTTTTAAGATGCTATTCAAAATACGGTGCTGAACTGGTGAATATGTGTTAGACTGATTTTGATATAGAATTTGAAATATTAGTGTACAATGACTGACATAAAGACTGCTGCCAAGAATAATAGTCATATACAGTCCAATCAAAGTCATTTAATTACATAGATAAGGTTTTTTTGGTTTTCAGTACGAGCAGGAATCACAAACTGAAATGTAAGCAAAAAGATTTCTGTTTGCTCATTTATATTGTTCACGGCATTTGGTCTGCATTCCTATATGTCAAACAAGAGTGGCCTTTATGATATCATTGTGTGCATAAAATCATGCACACGGCATTAGCAAATGGTATGACTCATGTGTATTAAGCATGCGGGAAATAATAGTAATAATGATGATGTATCCAGCCACTAATTACTAAAGCTATTAAATTAGTCTCCACCACAAATTAACAGTCTCCTGGGGGCTGTGTTTTACTGGCAGGTTCAATACTAATGACAGCTTGTCATAGAGGGACATCATATATACCAACACTCTAACTAATTATGTAATTCAGAAAACAGAGATAGACATTAGCAAAAGCATGTGTGTTGAGTCCATAATTGTTATGTATGATGTTCATATGCCTCAACAGCAGACCTATTCATATAACCTGTACTTATCCTTTGGAAGGTTTTCTGAACACACATGCAATCCATCAGCCCTACACTGATTTGAATTCATACATGCAGCTATGAAACACTTCTACACCTTAGAGAAATCCAGTTTTATCAGATTGGTCACCGAGTTCCACTCCATCTTCCCCCCCCAGATTTTTCTCTCCTATCTTAGGCCATTGGTTTACCCATTTGTTCTTTTTCATCCCATCACTTGCAAATCTCAGATTTTCTTATTCATGGTGGATGCAGATCAGGACAAGTATTTAATATCTTTCATCCATTCATTTCAATTAATTCAGTTGTTTATTAAAATTTCCTGATTCCTTCAGATGTCCAAGGATTTGATCCGTTGTCTATAAACCAGTTTGTTTTCTTAACAGAGACTCTCTTAAAAGTCTTCACAAACGTCTCTTTTTATCTTATTTCCCAGTCTAAACAAAACTCTGGGCTACACTGTCACTACACTGGATCAAGTCCCCAAGGTTTAATTAGCAATGATCAGATTCATTATTATATATATTTTCTCTCCACAAGAGCATATAATTGGGGGACTTTGACGCAGGGGAATCTTTCAGTGGAGCAATCCCTGGTCTAACCCTCATTAAGGAACTCAGAGCTCAGCAGAGCTAGCATGTTGGAGTCTGAGAGCGAGATGATTCAGAAGAGAGTTTGAACACCTTAACTCTCTCTCAGGAAGCAGGCTTTAATTAGCTAATGAATCTTGGAGCTCCCTCCGTCGACCTTTGACCTTATGCTGAGGCTTAATAAGCTTGTTCACAGCGCGAGACATGTCACATGCGGTTGAAATCAATGCCCTCTACAGCAAAAGGTTTTAATGAGATAAACACTGTGCTGTCCCTATTATTGTTAGGAACTGTTGAAGTTCACATTCATGAATCATACCTGGAGACCCTCTAAAGGTTGTAATGTATCGATTTTCTGTCATTTTCAACAAAAGCCTTCCCTTCAATGATGGATATTGCTTGTGATGTTGATGGCACACAAAGGATCCTACAACAAGTTCTATTTTTCAGTACAAGCAAAGCAGTGGCAGCAGTGAAACACCATCTAAACTATGAGTAAAATATTTAATTCCTTGTTGCTACAGGGGGCAAATTACACAGAAAAAACGGTTTTGAGGGCCAGTTAGTATATGGAGTTGAAAAAGGTTTTTAGCATTTAAGCAAGTTATATTTACAAGCTAAGAAATATAGGGTCACACAGCCCCACATAAAATGGATTTTACAGTTTGGGTTTGGGTCTCTTTGGGTTCTGGGTTTATAGTGCATCCCACAACAGCAACACACATTTCTTTTACGAGCAGACGAAAAGAGACACGGACGCACAATATGAAGCCCATGAAGAGATGAATGTAACAATGAATTGTTTTCCTCTCACGTTTGGATGGAATCGTATTACGTTCTTTCTTTATTGCATGATATATGGAGTAGGCCTATGATGGGTTGCGGGTTGTCTCTATAGACTCAGATTTATTAAGATAAAATAGTATCAATCTTCTCACAATCTCGGATCCCAGCTGTAGTCTGACGACGACATACCTGTGAACATGCCAATGCATGTAGCTAAAGGCTTCCTTTTCCGCGTGCTGCATTGTATACAGAAAAAGAACCAGTTTTTCTTCTGATTTACTTTAATTAACCGGTCTTACCTTTGCTGAAATTTCAACATCATGATGCAGATTTGTAAAAAGTAAAAACAAAGCTTTGTCTGGTCTGTCCTCAAGAGGAGAAGAAAACTGCTTTTAAAATGCACCTTTGTTGAACGGAGGTCGGATCGGCTTTCGTAACACTGCGTCAGGGAATTTATCTCAAGTTGGATTTTAGATCTAGCTGTTAGCATGCAGATGTCTGTTTAAAAAGATTAATGAGAAGCTAAAATCAGATAGCCGCTGATGGGAGTCGGGATGTCATTATGGCGCATTACATTCCTCCTGCTTTTGCTCTCCATATGGACTGTTTTTCCTGCATACGCTGCAGCCTGCTGACACGAGATTGGTCAATACTACTCAATATTACTTAGTTTAAATGGCAAAATCACAAGCCTGAGATAGCCCTTCAATGGATTTGTTTAAATCTGTATTCATTAGATAAGTAAACCAATGACTGCTATCTTGATTAAGTTATAATCGGGGGTAGATTCCAGGAGCCAAAATGAGCAAAAACTATGAGACAGTGCACTTATTACTCCTGTCTCTCCCTGCGGTCTGCCTAAGATGACATCTCCCTTGACTTTATTCTGATCAGAGCTGACCCGACATGGCAGGTCCACGTCTCAGTGGCAGCCTCGACGATCCTGGCGGAGGTCCGTCAGTCTGTTCAGTCAGCTGTGAGAGACCGCATGATGCTCCCTGGTCCAGCATTGGAAATGTGCCCTGAGTGAGCTGAACTATAAATTAGTCTGAATAAGTTAAGGGCGGGCTGCGCTATGCTATCCCCCGTAGATATCAGCAGAGAAGAACCTGCCTGAAGGTTGGTGCTCTTAAATCTTTTATCATTGCTGAGGCAGCCTGATCCAGGCATGGATTGGGGCCATCAATCAGGGCCAATGCTCACAGCTAATGGGTTATTCAAGTTTTCCTGAAAATTAAACAGCCATCCTCATGTAAATCAAGCATGAGAAACAGCTCTTACTGCGACGCCTTTTGGCTAATTTCTGGTATCATACAGCATTTACAGTGATTGAGCTAACTGGGCCTGTGCTCTGCAACTAGTAAAATAGTGAAAATCTGACCCATTAAAGTGGCCATGTTCTGCAATATAGATTCATCACACTTAAAATAGTCTTTCACTGATGATGCACAAATTATTGCCATTGTCCATTCATCTAGTTAGTTATAATCCAGTTAGCATGATTTAAGCTCAGCCATAATGACATGGTCGTAAACAACATAGCTTTCTTTCCTTTCACAGGCCACCACAGTATTAAAGTAGTAGCTGCCTTCCCTTCCCTGCATTGCTATTATTAGCCTGACTCTTTGCAGGCACATGTATCATGAGGAGAGGATCAAATTTTAAAGAGACTTGCTCCATGGCAGGTGTGAATTGGATTGATGGGACAAGTAACAGAAAACTAGCGTGAAAGGCGAACTTTCATTCAACCCAAACTAAGAACATGAATGGTAGCAGGCACAGGCAAGGAAAACCTCAAAGATCTTCCTCTTTAATTTGATGGAAGGAAAGAGGAAAGACTATGTATAGTTTGCCATTTATAATGCCTTACATTTTTCTTTCTATCCCAGACATATAAAATGTGTAATATTGTAAGCTGTCGGTCACATCAGTGTCACCAAGGCGAATATGTGTACATTTATTAAACTTGTAAAGATTTTGTGGCTTGAAATGTGACAGCAGGACTTTATAAGAATCAAAAATGTCAGAGAAAGCCTCGACAGATCACTTGCTCCTGGCTTACTGTACTTCAGAAGCAATTAGGCCTGTTTGAATCAATGCTCTTATATTGAAAATTCTTTTTTAATGACATCTCTAGGCGAAGCTTTTTTTGGGGGGCAGTGACAGAAACATCAATAATGATCTATTGCGCCTTGTCTTCTAAGAATCGTCAGATATCCCCGAAACTGTTCTGGGCTTCACCAAGTTGGTCAGAGACCAATAAATTTCTAAAGTGAAGGGAACAATTGGACACACCAGGACACACTATCTCCAGAGAGCTTCTCTACCCTGTCGACTGGAGAGTACATCAAAATATTGCCGCAAAGCTAGCAAGGAAAAGATTATGTTATTATTGGTCCTCGGGAAATAGGAGATGGTCGGGGCCGAGGGAGCTCAAAAGTCAGAGGCAGACTCGATTACAAACTTGGAATCGTGCCCCTGCCTCTTCTTTGAAGACTCAGCTCCGCAAATCTAGAGAAGGGGAGGAGGAAGAGGTTGAATGTGTGAGCCTGCAGTACTGATCTGATGACTCTTATATATACATCAGTGTAAAGGATTGTGCAATAGATTACCAAAGTTTACTGTTCAGCGCCTTTCTTTAGCCAAAACAAGTATACATTTCAACAGATTTCCAATATTTTATTGTTATACAGTATAATGGTTGAGCTGTTATATTATGTCACAAAAAGCTTTAATTTTTGTTGACACTGAGGCTAAACTGAATACAAGACTTGACTGGCAGCCAAGTCCCACGCTTCTAACATCTCATAGTCTTCGCCAGTGGATTGAGTTTGGATGCACCCGATACCACAAGAGAAATGCAGTGTTTACAGCCCCCCTCACCTCACCTTTTGGGGGTAACGGTGTTAGTTCAACAATCAGTAGGCTATAACAATTTTCACACATTGCGTTGTTGCTGTGATTCTTTATTAATCAGCAGCAGGTGTTCTCTTCACAGCTGGTTAACTCATGCTGATGTGAAAGGCTGTCAAGCTTCATTGTCTGCCATTGGCTGCTGTAGTCTTTGCTGTGTATTCTTGCCACATCACACAGTTCAAGTGCCATAGACACAAACAGGTCGCCTGGGTGCTGGTTAGCCGCAGAGGCTAACAGCTCCTCTTCACATATTTGTAGTGGAAGGTCATTGGCTACATTAGTGTGACAAAACAGATTAGAGTAAAATCCCTTAGAGGATGTTCTCAGACAAGAATGTACTGTAGATTTAATTTATACATTAGTCACAAACTTCAGGTCTGACTAAGAGTATACAGCCATGTTGTTCTCTGAGGTTATATTTGGGCACAACAGTATAATTTTAGCATGCTAACATGTTCACAATGCACATGCTAACATGCTGATGTTTATCAGGTAGTGTATTATTGTCTATTATAATTACTTAACTTTAACTTGTTTACTTAGCTCACAATCTTGGTTTAATGTGTTAGCATTAGCAAATAACAATTCCTCAACCTGATGTTCAAGGTAAAGTAAAGGGACAGAAATTAAGTTGGTTTTCTTCATCTGGGGAAATAAGCAAAAGTGTTATAATTGCGATCCGTTTATAGATGTTGTTATTTAAATCCGGACCACAGGGGTGGACAAATTGACAATGCTATCCCTAAAGCAATGTCGCTAGCATAGCTGTTAAAGCTAGTTTCAAGTTAACTCGTCCTTAAAAAGGGTTAAAAGTTATTCTTCTATGGTCCAACTCAGCTGAAGTGGTAAAAAAAACTGTGTGCCAAAAAGGATAAATGATTGCATTCACATCTCAAAACAAGCATTTGCACCTGCATATACTGTATACTGTACATAACAGCAATGTGAGTTCCAGCTCTTTTAGCTGGCAGCGTGTGCCATGTTGTTTTATTACTCCAAACAGTTTCTTTTAAAAAATGAGACCCTGCTGTGGCCTGTTGGAGGGTGTAATATCTTGGCAGTTTGTTGTAGTACTATACTGTCTTTCCATCTGTTTAGCTCGATCACAATGCACAGAAGAGGGGAGTGTTGCTTGCACAGAAATCAGTGCGACAACACTGTCATCGCGAGTCCACATCAACTGTGACTGTATATATAGATGGACAATGCGTCTCCATCTGCTCCCATTGTACGAAATTGATGCCAAAATAGCCCCTGTGATAGGCGCTGCCATCTTGCAATGGCAACGTCATATGGAGCCACAGACTACGCAGTAGAGATCGGCGAGTGAAGCGGCCGTAGCCACTTCCACTAACCCAAACACACACTTAACTTATCGAAAAAACAGTAAGGATCCCGCACACCGGCGTGTTTAACAGCAGAAAAGCTTCTTTGTGTTGGTCTGAGGTTAACGTTCACAGGTATGGAAACTTCAATGACTGCAGTGATTGTTTTAGTTACGTTTCCACTCGCGGATCGTCCTCTGCTCTGCTCAGGCGGAACTGATTAGCTGCAGGAGCTGAATTTGTCAACAGAGCTGTCAATCATCATTTTGACAGCATCAAATAACTAATTAAAAATAAACTTGTCAGAAAAATGAACACTTGGACGTAAATCAGCATGATAAGAACTGACTATAATGACAGAAACTATGTTTGAGAAAAATTTATTGGGCGTGTATTTTGATTTTATAGTTTGACCCATGTCCCACCTGTTTACATGGAGGAGGCGGGCTTTATGACCTATACTGCAGCCAGTCAGCAGGGGGCGCCCGAAATGTTTTGGCTTCACTTTTAGGGAGCCATCATGTCGTCCATCTTTTTATACAGTCTGTCTACATGCATGACAATACCAGCCTGGCAGCGACAGTAAAGCCTTTCTATCACGGCTGTTTAGTTATTTTTTGTCGCAACAGTACTTGCTTGCCGCTGTCATAAAAGGCAAACAATGCAGAAGCTATACTAAACCATGAAGACCGTTTGTGGTATTCATCTTTTATTCCTGTTTCCACACAGCTGATCCCTCAGATGCACAATCCTGCAGTTTGAGAAATTGGACAATGAGTCAGAGCAATCTGAAAATAGATTGTTTTGAAATTTTATGCACATCAAGTACAAACACCCCCTACTGCATGACTGGATCACAGGCAATTTGGCTTTTTATACACTAGTATGCCTTAGTAAAATGATTCTGGGACTCTGCTGTTCATTCTCCAAAACCTACATATTAGCAGTTTATATGAGTCTCTATTACAAAGCCTCTAGAAATACAGTCTGCAGCCATCCGGGTTTGGAGCTGATGCAGCGTGCAGACATCACTGGCTGACTGAAGCGTAAGCCTCCATAGAAGCAGCGTTCCCTCAGATGTATTTGAATAAGACATGATGCCAGTTTATTTTTGTAACATCCCCCACCCCAGACTGTTGGCAAGCAATGGAGTTGTGACTAACCCTCTTCCCGTTTCCACATGAGGCATAAAGAAAAAATAAAAGCACACAGTCTTTTCAGTTCAGATTCTATGAGTCAAAATGACTTATATACACAGTGTTAATTGCAGCATTGTAAATTAGCAGTGGTGTATCACAGGGGAAGGGAATCATCCTGTGAATCTGAATAATGTGCGTCCAAATTAGACTTCAGTACTTTATACTGACACACTTTTTGTCGGCTGCAGCTCCAGCCCAGGCTCTTTGATGTTAAATAATGAATAGACTTCACACAGCCAAACTGCTCATGAAGGTGTAGCCAAGAATCTCTGTCAGGCATTTGACTCTTAGGCTCTGTCCAGACGGCTATGTTTAAACCAGCCTGACTGTCCTTGAATGTCTCATGGGGGGCCAAATTAAGGTCCACAGTGTAAAAATCCAAATAGAGATAGGCATTCACAATCTGTCATTATGATAACTGATCATATTCAATGAAATGTCCTCATTTCACAGGTCTGAACCCAGTGTTGCCTGTCTGCAGGAGTAGACACGGCAGAGGAAGCGGAGAGGGAAATGGTCGGCTGAGGTGTCATGGAGAATGTCACCACAACGTAGCTCGTCCAATATGCAGTGTGGTCTTCCCTGCTGCACATCACCAGTGGTGCCATGATCCAGTTATAACTGTGGGTGAGCATCCAGAGCTTTTTTTTCTTTGAGTTATATAAATATATTAAAATATATATACAGGGAATTTCACTGATCTTACAAATCCTAGTTAGTTTCCAGTTTTATATCTTCTGTGGCTCTGGAGAAGATTTGTCAGTAATAAGCCCAACTGATAGTGATGTCATCAGGGTTAGGCAGGCTTTGGATTGGAGGCTGGAGGTGTGGAGCTTTAAAGATATTTAAAAAGCATTTACCAGACAGGGTCTCACAAAAGATGAGTTGGAGTTGTATTATTGGAAGACAGTGTTCCAACTACTAACCCTAACTACTGTTCCAATAATACACTTCAGTTACATTAGGGACCAAAAGTCAGTTTATCATACTGACAATTTATTTAACTGAGACTAAGGTAAATAAAGGTTTTCTCCCAATAAATAAGCTGTGATTTTAGGCACAGTTATACAGAGAAAGATGCACAAGATAAGAAATACATTTACCATAAAGTGTGCGCTACAGCAATGATGTCTGATCGGTAGATGTTCAGAGACTGTGCTCTACGGGTGCCTTTCAGGTTGCATGTTGAATTATGGAAAATAGTGTTCGTTTTTTCCTTTAGAAATTACAATATGTGCTTCTGATAGAGTAGACATGGATTGTTACTGTGTAGCTTCTTTTGTACATGTTGCACTTCTACTTTCGCGTGCAGAGACTTGCACAATTATATTTCCAAAGGGGACTTGAATGTAAATCATCTCTCAAAAAACAAGGCTTTAAAGTAAGAGGACCGATTTCCATATCTGCCAACAAACATATGATATAGGGTTAGGTACTATTCACACTGATGGGTTAGGCATTAATGGTGAATTTATTTATGTAGCTCAATAAACGTAATTGTCTTGTTAAGCCACAATGTACTGTCACCGTCCCCAGCAGTGGGAGCAGGATTACTATGGGAAATGATGACTTGTTTCCTCATGTGTAAAGCTGAAAGTGCAAACACCTGGGCTTACATTATGTCTACTTTCTCCTTTGTTTAATTGAGCAGATCAGTTAATAACTGCACTCTCCCAGCTAGTGCTCGGCTTGATGCCAAGAGCAAATTTGAAAGGAGAGACTGACCCCTGGAGAGATGGGAGCTCTGTCATACTTCAGTTCAATGTGAATGAGCAAGTATGGGGTATGATGAGTGTAAATAAAAATAATGATAAATCTGAACTATAATACAGCAAAAACAAACTAAATGTGAAATTATGATCCACCGATTTTTTTTTTTTTCAGTATCAGTCCATTGTTTTGGCCATAGTTTCACCTTTACCTTGATTATGCACCTACTTCAAAGTAGAGTATCAACTTCCCATCACATTTATTTAGTAGTGTTATGGTGTGTTTTGCTGGTTGGCAAATTTGTACTCTTTTAGGATTTACTGTGAATGTGCACTTCCATAAAGTTAGAGATTCATGAGAAACATTATTAAAAACCAACAAGCACTACAGCTAGTATGGGTAAAGCTCCAAAAATATGGGATCTAATATTTTCCATAATGGAAGCAACCTTGGCTGGACTGAACTTTGCCGTATGACTGGACATGCGTGCAAAGTTTTCTTTGTTTACATGCATGGAAGAGTGATTTCCTGGTAGAAATCATGAAATAAAAACAATATATCCAAATTATTGACTGGGGCCAAGCAGATTGCAAACATTTGGATGCTTCTTTCCTATTTTATTGACAAGCAGCCTCAATAAGCACTTGACCACACAGCACATCCATGAATTGTTACATGATTGGCAATATTACTTGGCAAGTGGGGCGATTTAAACCATGTAAAATGTAGGTATTGTTGTCTGTTTATACTGAAAATGCTTACAACAGCCAAAATGTGGGTGCTGTATAATAAAGTTTGATTGTGTGCTTTAAGGCCCAGTTGGTCAGCATTTGCTTACTGTAACAAGGCATGGCAGTTCTGTCAGCATTACTTACAAGGCCAAGCAACACATCTTTATAGAACTGGATTAACATGCTATCCTTTGGAGGGATACAAGCCAAGTTAAAATGTGAATATAAAGTACGAAGGTTTAAGTTTTAAGTTTTCTTTATATTGTGTTAAAGTCTAAACTCTAGTCTACACTTACCATGCTAATAATACTACATATGTCTCTGCAATGCAGGACGAAAGCTGTTTCTTTATTTCAGTTTTTAAGAACGGGATGTGCAGCTTTAGCCTCAGTGTCTTAGTATGCTGGCATATATGTAGCCCTGAAGTGTATATAAAGTAAATACTTTTGACATTTACATTATTGAATACATTTGATTGAATTTAAATAATAAAGGTTAGCATTTCATGAGCTACTTAGAAATATTAACTGCTGTTTTTCTTATTAGATTGTTAAAATCGTTCATTAAATGTTTCAACTGATTCCCACTTAATGTCTTTAATGCTCCAATTAGATTTTTCAAAGGGATTCTAAGCTGAACCAAAGGATCTGCACTCTGCACATTTGCCAAACAGTCCACCCGCAGTCTGGTGACATCATTTCCTGCCATTTGGCCAGTGCATATATGTATTTTTTGCACTGGGCATGAAGTCACTGCCCCGTCCTCAGTGATGGCACAGATGAGCTCACTGGGTTGGCAGAGGGCAAAAGCTCCTTTTCATGGCCTCCTCCAGTGGCTTCGTCCTTATTTTACAACCTTTAGAACTATTACAGTTTTCTGTGTAGGTCAAAAACCATTAACTGCTCCATCATGTCTTTATTTCTTTTGGCGAGGCTGTGATGTTGCTCTGTCTGCTGCAGAGTAATATTTGTTTTAACAGCTCTGAGAAGACTATTACGCAGTTTGTGTGTCAGCAATGTTCTTTTTTCTTACTTTACTCAATAACACTTTTGTCCCTGTGAATATGACTTCTCATCCAGTGTCTAATTAGGTGTTTCTGAGGTGGCTAATAATAAATAAGGTTCTTGTGCCTACCTGCCCTTAAGTAACTGGGATTAAGCTACATTTCAGTTTGTTTGAATTTGGTGTAGATTATTTGTCTAGATGCATGAACACAAATTCCCTTTGTGATTTTTTTCAAGTTGTCAAAGCCACCTGATTTGATAATGCATCCATCTTTTCTCTCCAGGTAATGCTGAGCCAAATAACCAATCCTGGAGATGCCGAAGAGAAGAGATATTCTTGCCATCGTGTTGATCGTGTTACCCTGGACTCTGCTCATCACTGTTTGGCACCAAAGCGCTATAGCTCCACTCCTCGCCATCCGCAAGGGTACGCAGTGCACTTCACTGGCAATATCAAACCTGAAGTGGGTCCTCGAACCTAACACTACACTTCAGGTTTAGACAACAGGCCGTTCATTTAGAGGCACTCAGTAACCACGACCATCAGCTCCATCAGAGCTTAATAACACTTGTGCAGTCATTGTAAACCTCATCAGTGTGGATTGTTTATGAGCATGACGAAGACTTGGAAGTCAGCATCACATGTACGCTCTTATACATGTAGGAGACGTCAAATCTTATATTAAATCTTTCAGCTGTTATCTGAAATCTATTCTTATGTCGATAATAAATTGCCCACATAACAGTATGTTATGAAACAAAATCCTTTCACAGCATTCACAGCCTACTCACTCACATGCTTTGGCCCATCAATCCACACAGCTCAAGCACACAGCATGTAATGTACAGCAGCATGTCGACCACTTGTTTTATCCACCAAGACTTAAACGAATCCCAATTTCACTCATTTGATTGAGTTTGTTTAATCAGCTATTTGAGGTAGTATTTTTCTTCCATGTGTAATATCACAGGTTGCACACCAGTCTGAGTCATAAATACACATACTCATAAGCTTTCCAATCATCCCCCAGAGACCACAAACCAACAGTGAAAAATGTCAAGTATGCTGAAGAGTAAACAAACCCAAATTAGAGCGACAGCAAGTCAATACTGCTCTTTGCCCTCTTCTCATAATGTCATGAATACACACAACAAAAACAGGCTTACACAAACCACTTAAGGCAGTTGAGACACAACAGAAGTTACAAGTTGAATAAAAAGTTTTTGACATTTTATCTACACACCTGAAACAGTGTCTGCTGAGCTGACAACCATACCAGATTCCCTTTTATGGAAAATTTAATTCCTACAGTCTTATAGGATAAAGTGAAGACACAATAAAGTATGACATTTTTTGCCAGTACTATCTGACCCAGCTGTGCACATAGGCTTCCTCTTGTGTGCTCTTAAAAGAGAAACTAGAGGGTTTTTTGGCAGCGTGCTCGCTGGCAGCCTTTGTTGAACATCTGGCCATCAGCAGATTGTGTTAATCTATGCGCTGCAGAGAAATCCTCCTTATGTTGGAGGTGTGAATGGAGCTCAGGCAGAACAGTGACAAAAGACTGCCATTAGCTTTGGCACAATGAGAAGAAGGTTGAAAACCCTTAATGATTCAGTATTCATATTCTATTCATTATGACCTAACTATACCGGGGCCCAAAACACACCTTACCCAACCTCATGAGTCATCTCAGCATGTGTCAGCTGACTGATTCACCACTGTTTACATTCTAGTCTTGATAATGCAGTCACATTATTCTCTCTTATTCATGCTAAATTATGGAGAAAAAAAATGTGGGAATGGTGGCACAAGTGTACCTATTTTAGTGCTGCAGCTGCAGGGATCTTTAATTATAAATTCAAATGGCCTCGGCATGAGCACAAAAGTAACGTTTTTGCCTGTTTGAAACAAAAATATGACTCCAAAATAAAATTTCTACACATCATGGAACACTGATCTAATGCTTAAACAAGGTCTAACTAGAAAGAAAACTAATCTAAATCCCAGCTAAAATACTGATAAATTTGCGTTCTGCTTCTGAATTTGTGTTTGATTTTACCTGCATTTCCCAACTGTATATTGGTGTGAATAAAGGTGTAGTGTAAAAGCTACCATAAATAAAGATGATGTGTTTTTGAGTAGAGCAGAATAACCAGAAAAATCTCAGGGTTTGCAAGCCACGGCACTGATATGACAAAATAGCCTGGTAGTGAAGTTTTGACCTGTTATTACATCATGTTCTTGTCCATCCTTATAAACCAGAAAAGAGGTTCAACAAGTTGGAGCTCAATACTAGTCTGAATCAAACAGCAAGACCCGGCCCACAGTAATCATAGCAATTTGTCATGTTTCAGGATGTCTGGGGCAAAATATAAAAATAATAATGTTTTTATACATTTAAATGTGAACTCAAGGACATCCCACTTTCAGCAGAATAACTCAAAGCTGTGTTTATTGCAAGGAAATAACCCGGTGGTACTGGGTACGGAAATTGAGGCAGGCAGGCGGAGGGTGAGGGAGTCTGTGGTGGAGTCTGAACATAAAAAGAGGACATGTCTTCTGGACCCACATACCCACACTTTTCTTTCCTTATAAAGAAAAGCCCAAAGGCACCGCTGGGGGAATAGCAAGGCTCATCTCTCCCCTCCCTTTCCTCTCGCTGTCTCTCTGTCCATCAGCTGTGTTATCCTCTCACAGTGCCTGCTTTCACTTTTTGCAGCCTGTCACCACCTAGTAAAAGAGATCTTTATCATTCCAGAGAGGCTTGCAGTCCGCCACCACCGGCTCTCAGGTACACTTTACCCCTATTGGGTTTAAGTCACCTGAGGAAAATATACAAAGGGCAGCCCAAGGTCGCACTAATGTCTTACGTGTCCTCTTATCCCCAAATCTGCAGATGATGGTGTCGAGGGGAAGAGGGAGGCAGGTGGACAGGCTCAGGACTCCAAGGAATACTGTGCCTCAGATAAGGACATAGTGGAGGTGGTGAGGACAGAGTATGTGTACACGCGGCCTCCGCCCTGGTCTGATGTGCTGCCCACCATCCACATCATCACCCCGACGTATAGTCGACCTGTGCAGAAGGCGGAGCTGACACGGCTGGCAAACACCTTCCTCCACGTTCCCAACCTGCACTGGATCCTGGTGGAGGACTCTCAGAGGAGAACACCTCTTGTGACGCGCCTCCTCAGAGAAACTGGGCTTAACTACACACACCTCAATGTTGAGACACCCAGGAACTATAAGCTGCGGGGTGACACTCGAGACCCCAGAATCCCAAGGGGCACCATGCAGAGGAATCTGGCCCTGCGGTGGCTGAGGGAGACCTTCAACGCCAACAGCAGCCAGGCCGGAATCGTCTACTTTGCTGATGACGACAACACGTACAGCCTGGAGCTGTTTGAAGAGGTCAGAGTTGGTGTACAACATAAGTCCTGCTGCTCTTTTACTCATGTTCATGCCATGTATATTTTACAAACTCTTTTGAATTGGATGGAAGATTTCCCGAGAGACCAGGCACAATGAGAGCATGGTTTGATCTTCACAAAATGTTTCTGAATGCAGTGCTGCAGTGGGGATGATTGTTAGGCTAAGAAAGCAGCAAACAGTGGCTATCATGTTCATGTTCTATTACATTGATAATAGTCTTTGAAGTGATATTATAGATTCCAGTGTAACAAGGTTTAACCCAGATTTTTACCATAACGAAATCACATCTAATTTCCAACCAACCTCTGAGTATTTCCTACTTTAAGCATAAAGCTAGTAATCTCATGCCATTACCATGTGCAATCTAAACCCCTAAACAGCAGTTAGGTACTCATAGAAGAGCTCACCAGTTATTCAACTCCACACAATGTTTTTTTTCTATTCACAAGCTCTATCCACCTTCAAAAGCTGCACGACTGATGTATACTTTGGTTTCAGAAAAACAAACCATGTGCAGAGCACACGGTGGGTAATTCAGCCAGCCTGGGAGATTGAACAATTCCCAGCATAAGCACAGAGGCAAGCCAGTTTTGCCTGTTTAGAGAGCTTGAAAGCTCAGCAGCCATTTGGCTATAGGTGAGTCCTTGGAATTGATCGAGAGAGCCAAAAACCGCTAAACCCTCAGAAATTTTGAGTAAATATCAGTGCAATAACACTGACTGCACTTTAAAATTGACTACAGTCAAGCCTGA
Organism: Semicossyphus pulcher; assembly: GCF_022749685.1. Classification (NCBI taxonomy): domain Eukaryota; kingdom Metazoa; phylum Chordata; class Actinopteri; order Labriformes; family Labridae; genus Semicossyphus; species Semicossyphus pulcher. The sequence continues at coordinate 23,179,681 of NW_027211692.1, forward strand.
GGGTGGCAAAATATAGTATTTCAATGTTTACTGCTTGGCATGAGTGTTTGATTAAAATAGGTATTGCCTATACTATTCTGTACTGCACCTCTATTTGGATTCTCTTTGGAGTCATGTTAGTTAAATATAGAATTTTAAACAAAATATGAATGTTATTATGCAGCACTTCCCAGCCTTAGTGTAGACATGTGTTGTATGAAGTGTAAGAAGAGGGGTTAAAAAATAACATCTCTGACACTTGAAGCATTTTTTTCTTTAGCTCTGATTAACCAGAGCTTCAGGGATCTGGAGCTTGTAGAGAGAAGTTTGCGCGTGTAATCAGTACATCTTAGGCCATCCATCTTGACATCAGTTGAATTACCTGAGCGGACACGGTACAGGTCCTCTGAGTATTAGCCTCCAGTCTTGTTAGTAGTGCAGACGAGGTCTGTAGTAAATGGAGCGCCAGGTATTGACGGGGCCTGTCATTACCTTTCTCTGGGAATCAACCGAAGTGCTCCGTCTCCCTCAGAGGCCCTCCATCACCTCCAACAGGCCTATTTATGGGCCAAAGTAACGGCCCTGAGAGGAGAGGAGGGAGAGCGATAGAGGGAAAGAGAGAGAGGGAGAGACAGATATGGATAGGGAGAGACAGGCACACACAAAGAATGAGAGAGAAAGAGAAAGTGACAGCAGATAGACAGAAAGCAAGAGTCAACTGCTACTACAGTACACAATAGTAAATGGTCAACTTACTCAACAGAGAGGTGACTTCTCCAGTGTGAGGAGAAGGTTGAAAGATTAATGTATACTGCTGGAGGTGTTTAAAATAAATACACTCTTTAAAAAAAATGAAATTGAGAGCTGGTTACATGCTGATGAACTGTCGGCATCAAGGAACTAGTCAATAGGCTCTGACCTCATCACTCCTTGCAGATTTATATTACGTGCATAAATGTGAGGAGTGATGAGATAATATCTTAAACCCCCTTACCAGAGCCTGCAGGCGGATGCTGGGGTGGGGGTGAAAAGTATGAGCGCAGTACTGGTGAAGGGCAGCGGTGGCAATGACAGAGCAGAGGGGGAGACCGGAAATCTTGCAGCTTAAATAGACCGCCAAATTGGGAGGAAGTGTTGGTCAGGTGACTGTGGAGATAGACGCATGTAAAGTGTGAAATCAGTGAAGCTTGAGTTGCCTGCCTGAATATATCTTGCAGGCGTCGCTCCATTTCTTCTATAACTGCAGCGTTGAGGTACGAAGCTGCAGGAATCCCCCTCACAATCCCCAGACACAGCCTGACGCAGAGACAGTACACATCTAACAATAGTCTGCAGCGGAAAGAAAACAAATTCCTGTAATTGAACTTACTCCACATCTGCTACCAAAGGATTTGGTGCTATAGATTGCTAATAATGGCACTTATTCATACCCATAGTGAGAGTGTATACTATGCAAATGCAGTCCGTCATCGTTTGTGGCTCATTCTGTTTTTACTTTTTAGGCCATGGCATAATGAAAACTAAAAACCGTCATGAAAAATTCATTTTTCCACAGTTAAAGTAGATTCCACTGTAAAGAACTGCATTAATTATTGAGCCTTAATAAGAAAGTTTGTTTCCTTCCCAAACCAAAGTTATTTACTGGTTAGCATGAGCTATTTTTACCCAACACTCACTGCTATCAATTTAAGCCTTTAAAAATAAGTGTCAGCGTTATTTGGATGTCTCTTGTATTGCTTGGTCAAATTGATAAAATCATATATGAAAACATTTCAAATAACAGCCTCATTGGAGCTTTTATATTGTATTTACATTCAAGATATCAAGAAATGATCATAAGTATAAAAAAATGCTCAAGTTAATAGCAACACTTCATATCCATAAGAATGCTTTGCTGTGTTACCATGTCTGACAGCAGAAGAGGGGTATGTGCTGGTTTATATACCCACAAGAGGCAACAGAAGGAACACTCTTTTTCACATTTTCAGTGTAGATGGGAAAGTAATGAGCCTTTTTGACATTGCCTTCAGAGAGCCTGATGATTTTTGCTTGCTTTTGCTTTTAGTTGCATCTAGATCTATGAGGAAAGCAGGCCAGTGACAGTTGGACAAAACAGGTTGATGGCTGAAATCAACAGATGCGGCAAAAAAGCCGGCAGGAGAACCTTAAAAAAAAGTCACTAAAAGGAGCTCCTCGGCATCATAGAGCATTTTTTGCAGCATGTGCCGATGTAGGATATTCTGTGAGTGAACAGAACATTGCACATGTAGGCCACATAACAGAACGAATGGCTGTGAATAAAACATTGGATCCCACATCTAAACTTCTAGCAGCACAGTCACATGGACACATGCATAGAAGCACCCAACCCCTCTTCCAGCATTAACACCCAGAGCTCATTAAGTCCAAACATCCTGCCAAATCTTATCTGGGCGCCCGGCACAGTCGTTTTCCCTAAAGCTCAAATCCACTGATTCCCATAAGCCCCCAGCCAGCCTTGTGCTGTTTACACCCTGCTATTCTCTGATCCCCTCAACTGACCACACAGCAGCCCACTAGATCACTCTCCACTCTAACACAGCGGCCCATATGCAAAGGGGTACTTGTATGCGAGTTACACAATTTTACATGTCGTGCTTGAACAAATACACATGTGCAAACTGGCTTATATACAGATTTTTTTCTACACGCATGCAAGCACTCTAATATATCTTAATTTAGACACTGTACATGCACTTACCCCTTTATTTTAAGTAGCTCTCCCCCAGAGAGGCAGCAGTATCATTATTTCTGCTGCATTGAGTTTGATTAAATGTCTCTTCTGTTTCTAGACCTTCATATCCCCCTATTGTAAAAACGTACCTTTAATGACTGCAGCACCTCATGCTAGAGTGGCAAAGACTCACAGAGAGGCGGACAAAGAAAAAGGGAGGCGAGATTGTTTGATGCTGGGAGATTAAAGGACACAAAAAAAAGAGGAGGATGGCAGTGCTCTCGCGTAGACAATCTCCTCAGCTAACCAGCAACTAGGGCCACTTGCTCTAATCGCCTGGCTCCTTCAAAGCCTCTTGGAACTGTCCACGTTTACGCCCCTTAAAGATGGTGGAGTCTAATTAGCTCATTGTATGGCAGCTGTGGAACAATGTGTGTGATCTGCCTTCATCTTACAGTGTGTCAGCTGCTCATGGCACAATGGCTCGGTCAATATTCACCGTCTCTCAAAATGAATTATAGCAGCAGCTCTAAAAACCCTCCGTCCATGCTCTGCTGTCAATTTGGCAGCTGATGCTCTAATACTGTGTCTCACTGTCATGTACGCTTATTCAGTTGACTAATTCGCTCTTTTCCATCCTTCATTTCTCTTCTCGACTCTCCTCTCGCTAGATGAGATCGACTCGGAAAGTTTCAGTGTGGCCTGTGGCCTTTGTGGGCGGCTTGCGTTACGAGTCCCCCAAGGTCAATGCAGCTGGAAAGGTCTACGGCTGGAAGACAGTGTTCGACCCGCATCGGCCCTTCGCCATCGACATGGCTGGCTTTGCCATCAACTTGAGGCTCATCCTCTTCAAGCCACAAGCGTATTTTAAGCTTCGTGGGGTGAAAGGAGGCTACCAGGAGAGTAGTTTGCTCCGGGAACTTGTCACACTCAACGACTTGGAGCCGAAAGCAGCCAATTGCACTAAGGTAAAAACTACTGGGGTACATCTTTTCATGTGTACTGATGTCAAGCAGTTTGACTTAAGCATTTAGTAGTGAAGGGGTTTATCTGTATGGTTGGATGGATTTGAATGAATGAATCAAACCTGCTGTAGACAGCTTTTGAAGAAATATTTTGATCATTTCCTTTACTAAAAGTACAAGTAAATGTAATAACAAGAACACAAATAACTTCTCCTGTAAAAGTATAATCAGAAAAAATGTACCTTAAAAGTAGGTGTACTTAACTTTCCTTTACTGTACGTTGTCTGCTTGTGATACTGATACATTATTACATACAACATATAACTACTTTGAATAAAATGATGTAGTTGCATAGTGGTCCACAACCTTGGGGTCCTCCCCTATAGGGTCATTTGACCTCTTTGGGCCTCAAAGAGATGTCTTTGTCAAAGCATCTAAAAGGTTTTCAGGGGGTATGCCTCTTTCATGGACTTGCTTACAACTCAGGGACATCTGAAACATAACAAACAGCCCTAAGTAAACACCGCTTACTGTAAGAGGTTACCAGTAATAAGCAATCATCCTAAATGATAAATAATTTTTTATAAGTGTATTATATGTGTTTTGAATTTATCTCTATCCTTTAAGTAAATAGTAACTACAGCAAAGACATAAAATTATAATAATATATAATATATAACAACATTTTATATTGAAATGTAGTGGTGTTTAGAGACTCAGCTTTTCACTATTGTAGCATGCTTAGCATTATGGTGATAAAAGGTAATTGCTGGCGCATACATCCCACATGAGCAGAAGTCTACGGTTGGCTCCCCTTGGTACGGTTGTAACGGTTATAACTCTTGATTTTCCTTGCTGATGGTCGCTTTCCCTTTTAGACTGTTTGCCCTCATCTGAGCGTCAAATTTGTTTCTTTCTTTTATTATTTTCACTTATTTTTGAAGTCATATCTGTAGTCATCGATCTTTTCTTTGTTCGTTCACCCATAGCAGAATTCCTGTTAACTCGCAACACTTAGCAGCTTAGCTCCGCCTACCCTCTCTGGCAGACCAACCACTGCTGGGTGATGGAAACGCGTCACTAACTGGGCGCCGCTTGTTATTTTTTTCTGCGAATGTACCACAGACACCCAGTCCATAATAATACTATCTAATGCAAATGCAAAGGCTTTCATTAGTGGGCCATAGGCTCAATCCCCATTGTGTTACCCCTCTCGGCGAAAGATAGTGATTTAACAGACATTTTTTAAATGAAAATCTTAGAGATTACATCTTTAAACATTAACCTGCAAACCATGTGACACATAGATTCACAGTGGCAAAACCGAGCCCCAAACTAGGCTTAATGTTGCCTCTAGCAACAAGATAAAGTAAGTTTCAGAAGAAAAACTTTGTAACTTTAATCTACAAACACCATTTCAAGCACAGTGCCTTTATGATGCAAGACAGGCACAGTACTCCTCACAACCAAAAACAAAGTGAGGGCGTGTGAAACTGTGAAAACAGGTCTTATAAACAAATGAAATAATTCAGCAGGAGAAGCAACTTCCAACAATTCTCCACAATATGGACCATTTTTAAGACTTAAGACCATGTATTAGTGAAGTATATGTATATATTGGACAAAAACAAGAGTTGTATGAACTCTTTCAGGGCACTTGTTGACTTGTTGTTTTACCGTTGGACAGAGCCAGGATAGTTGTTTTCTCCAGTCTTCTATTTTGATGATAAGCTAACAGGCTGCTAACTTTAGCTTCATATCTTTACCTGACAGACATAAGTGTTGTATTGACGCTCTTATGTAACCCTCAAATAAGCAAGCAAATAAGCGTATTTCTAAAAATGTCAAAACTTTTTAAGTTATGCACTAAACTAAAGCTCTCTGAGTTTATATTAAATCAACACATTCATGAGGCTACTGTTTTGCACATCCTCCCATATATGTCCTTTCAACATCTGCCATTTCTCTGCAAAAACTGCACTGAAACATGCAATTTTGTAGAGGTCAGAATGTAAATGAGTTTGGATTTGTTGCTGAAAAGTTGGATATCATTGATTATATATCTCTCACTGCCCACATGCAGTCTTCCACACACACGGTTGAGAAAGAGGCTTGAGGGCAGCAGCAGCAGCATCGCTCTTCTCCGTGGCCATCCTGCTTACAGCTCTTGGCCTGGGTCACATCACTAAGCCTTTCTCTGGGCAAAGAGAAGTCAGCCAGAGGGCTTTAGCTAGCCAGTATCCACACTGCAATCGCCTCGACAGACACACACACACACACACACACCGATACACAAAGAGAGAGACAGAGAGAGGGGAAAGGAAGGGAGAGAGAGATACTTTCAGCCAGCTTTTTCTCCTGCTCCCCCCAGCCTTTCACACGGATAAATGAAAAGAGGGGATTCAGGGAACGGCTGAGAGAGCGGAATTGGAGTTGTGGGGAACGGGGGACGTCACACTGATTACAGATGAGCGCAGGGAAGGACAGAAGGGCGGGAGCGAAGGAGGAAGAAAAAATGGAAAGTCGTGCGTGGGCATCTCTCTTCCTTATAATCTTCCACTTCAGATGCGAGCGTGACTATTAACCTCCCCCCTACACCTGAGCAAAGAGGGAGTGGGCTCCTGGCACATCTCAAACACACCCTATGCATAATTCATGGCCGCTGCCACGGTGAGATGAAAAGAAGGAGGGTTCCAACACAGAGAGGAGCGGGGAAAATGAGCTTGACACTTTTTTCTTTCCCCTCGCCATCCTTTTCCTGGATGTTTGTCTGGTCTCTGGGGCCAAATGAACCCAGTCTGAAGGCTTGGTAACGCGATAGCATAGCCAGCAAAGAACTGTGCAAAGAACTATAGTCTACTGCAGAGAAAAAAGGTCATTCAGTGTGTCGAAACATTTTGAGTCACCTGTCATTTGAAGTTAGCCATTATCCCATGGTCAGGAGAGGACTTTACACTGGCGGTGACATATTTGTAAGATAGCACACTCATGTGGTTCCTCTTCACTCCCTTTTGATGCCGGGTTCACGCTCAAGTAGCTCTTTACACACAGACAGGTCCTGCTGGAGCTATAAATGGGAATTGACTGTTTTGAAGAACATGAGGCAGAGCGGCAGCTGAAAGGGGGAGAGTGCACTGAATGAGTGCATTAGGGGAACAGCATGTTGTTAATGTTGCCGTTGTTTGTGTTCCATTTCCTTACAAGATACTCGTTTGGCACACGAGAACTGAGAAACCTGTCCTTGTGAACGAGGGGAAGAAAGGATTCACAGACCCCAATGTGGACATCTGACTGTTTCCCCTCAGACCACGGTAAAACATTCTACATTTATTCTATTAATTATTTTCTGTCACAAACACCATTTGTCTTCTTTTTTCCATCAATAATTTAATTTGAAAGGGAAAATGTAAATTTCATGATTGATCCCTCGTCTTACTAAGTTAGACTACAAAAACAGCAGGTGTTCATAATTCCTCCTAATACATTGAACATTCATTTTTCTAATGTGATTTCTGTTAGAGCACAATCACAGCAGCTGTTGTCCTTCATTAAATGTCACTAATGAAATAAGAAGGTTCAATTAACGTAAATGAAGGCTTAGCGCTCTTTCTCAGCATATCTTAATCCTTTCTATTGCAGGTGATTGGCCTTGGACCTGTGGAGCGGGAAAACAGCCGAGTGTCCTGATAAGTGCAACCGGCGCTTGAGTCTTAATCAGCAGAAAAAAAGGAAATGGGGGCCTTTGAAAGGGGATTTAATCCTCTTGGCTGAATCTGACATTTTAAAAATATGGACTCCAACAGTATTAATGTATCATATTAAAGCACAGATTAGTAAGAGGCGGCATTTGTATGTCAGAGGAGTCGGCGCCTCGCCGGGTCGCCGTGGACAGACGTGACCTGCACATTCACGGCCAGCTGAGGACATCGTAACAAAAGACAGCACAATACGACAAGCATACAGCCAGCGGATTGAACCAAACAAGCAGGTTAAAGAATATCCTTCACCTCAAACAACTAAGGGAAAAATATATACATATTGTCTGGATCTGCACACGGTACAAGAGAGAAACCCCTCTTGACTTCATCAGCCTGGATATAAAACACAACTCCAAGGACAAATGTGTCTCGTATGGATTTTTGAAAACACAAACATTGCAAGGGAAGGAATGTTCTTTTGATAATTCTGAAAAGTTTGCTTTAATTTAATTTAATTGATTTGAGTGTTTTACAAGCACTTGACTTGCTCGTTCAATTCTCTTGACTTTTACCTACATGTACTCCTGGGTTATCATTGCTCATTTTGTAGTGTCATTATAACTCATGCATTTAAGTCGCCCGAACACTTGAAGAGAGACTGCTGCTTAAATGTGCCCCTGGTGGTGCTTGGGAAACATTAAGATCCTAACGCTCCTTTTAGCACTTAAAAAATACACAAAATTATCTTCCTTTGTGTAAATAGTAACTGAACATGAGAACAATCAGAGGACTGATGGTAAAAGCACTGTACTTACTGTATTTATAGATAAAAAACACTGAGTCTTTTCTCTTCCCCCCTGCTGGATTTCCTCACAATGAAAAATAACAATGCACAGGTTAACTCTATAGGTTCAACACATGGAAAGAGTAATAGCACATCACCAACTTCATTTGGTAACAGAAACTTTGGGACATATACATAAAGCATCAGAACTCCAAACCAGCTACACGGTAGACTCACAAATGCTGACCCAATGAAGCTGTCATATATAGTTAATCTTTGGCATTGCAGGGAGATATAGTGTCAGTTTGGTGAGTTGAAATTCCCCCTTCTCTATGCACGCGTATATGTTCAAATGCCACCAGTTAAAAAGGCTCAGCTGTGTGCAAGTTCAAAAAATTGCAGGTCCCTCTCCTTTACAAAAAGTACTGCGATGTGAAGGAGACAAAATACCCCAAGACATAAATTAAGATGCTCAGGCTGCATCTGCTTACTTTTAACACAACTCACCTTCAAAGAGCTGAGCAGGTTATGAACATTAGATAAAAAATGATTAATGCCGATATTTAAGAAATCCACTCTTGAAATTAGATAAGTATATGTTACTCTGAATTGACAGCAGGCTAAAGAAAAGCACAAGAAAAACAAATGTTAGCTTAAAACATATACTCACATTCTTCAGTACTGTGGACCCCTTGGTTTCAAATTCACTGGATCACAGACGGGAGTCGCAGCACTTGTAACGATAGCCATCAGTAGCGATGAAGCTGTATGCTGAACACTGTAACAAAGTTATTCTACACCTCATATAATAGAACCTTCCTCAACTCTATAAATCATCCCTCTAGTGCAATACACAGTGGTGGTTCTTATCTAACATTGCCCGGCAGAAGTAGCTGGAGATAATTCAAACACAGCCTCTGTACTATTGCCAGATTATCTCTGCACAGCCCCTTTCCTCACACACACAATCCAAAACACACTGCTGCAGTATGAAAACTTACAAAGACATCACGGCCTCTTGGGCTCATCATCCGGAGAAAGTGTGTTATTACATATTTCACTTGGTAAGATACACATTCAGACAATGGCTGTGTTGTAGCTCTAATAAAAGTGGCTGTTTTTAGTGACTGCATGATATAACACTGCACAGGAGATCACAGTCTTTGGATTCGTTCAATTCTTCAACTTCAATCCCATTATTTATTAAAAAACAAATTTAATATATTTATTTATGTATTTATTTCAAGTGTGGATGTGCAATCGAATCAGTGTTTGCCCTTAAATCTGTATTTTCCAACTGCTCTCTAAAAAGGCACGTGCACATGCAGTATACTGTTCACATATGGGTTATTGGTCACACACGCAAACCATCTTCCTTATAGCATTTCTGTTGCTCCAAATTTTACCTGAGTGGTTATTTTCAGTTTTTAAGCTAAATGAATAAATTCCTCTGAAGTGTTTTCAGCTCTGAAAAATTTAATGCAAAATGTAAACAGTAAATAAGTTAAAGACTTATTTTCAACATTTAAAAACAGCATCATTTTATTACAAGAAATCTAGAAGAATCTGTAATTCCTTATTTTTTCCACTTGTCCTCTTAATATTGCTCTTGTCAAGGCGTGATCTGATTAACAAGTGGTTTATTGAGTTAAATAAGATTCTGTGATGTTACTCTCTGTGGTGAGTCCTGATGCAGCAGAACAATTTATAGGGCTTCAACTTGAAACTGATGTTGTTACAATTTTGTCTGAAAAATAACTCTGAACAGACGATGTATTAAGCAATATCTAACACTCACAAAGAGTTAGTCTACTAGAACCAACTGACCTATACAGCAACTTTAGCGGGTTATTCAGTCTTTCATGTCAGTTACTGAGCATTTCCCTCTGAGGGCTCCTCTAAGGCACAATACACGTCACACACAAGTCCTACCTTTTCCTCATCTCCACTGTCATCTTCCAGCCTCATATGATTCACATTTTATGCATGTGACTCTTAAGGTTGTTTATTTGCCACAGCGATTTTGTCGCAGAGAAAGATGTTAGTTGAATCAAGAAAATAAATAACTGAGAAGAACCTCAGTGCTGGAGTTTTGTGTCTGTACACTGGACGTCTTTACACTGTGTGTGTGTGTGTGTGTGTGTGTGTGTTTCTGAGATATGACACATTTGTCCTGTGAGCATGAAGAAGCACATTGCCTCGCTCAAATGCATATAAATAATAGCCTCATGATGTAGTTGTGCACAGTGCTCATTTCACCACTATATAAAACTTGGACATACGGGGGGGTATTATGCTAATTTCAAGCTTTATATTTCACTCTGTGATACCTGTGGAGTAGCTTAGCATAATTTACATTTTAAAAAACGAATCATTTTTCTCACACTGGTGCTCTGTGCAGGCCCTCAAAACAGCCTCTGTCTAAAACGACTCAGTCAGCTCTTTCTCTTTAAGAAACTCCTCCCCAACAAGCACGCTGTCTTCTGATTGGCCAACTTGGTGAGCAGAGCCTTTGAGCATAGTGGTGGAGTGAAAACAATTTCCGAGACAGACTGAGCTGTCGGTGGGCGTGTCCTTGAACTGTGCCAGGGGCAGGAAGTTCGGCTGTGTCTCGGGCAGATGCCCAAATAAAGAGTTCCTCCACTTTGTGACATCACAAAGTCTGAAACCTGGCACTCACAGCAGCCTGCAGACGGAGACTTTTTTAGCAGGGGATTACCAACACATTTTTATCTACAGATCTGAGACTTCACCCACGTTTAGTCTGGACATCCAACATTGTAAAATTATATACGTATATGTCTTAAAATGTGGAAGCAGCATAATATACCCCCTCTTTAAGTTGCAATCAATCTAACTAATTTCATTTATTAAAGGTTATTGGTCTATTTGTAATGGATGTACAATGCCATTTAAAATCATACCAATTTACATTAATATTAAGCGCAATCAAGAGTGGTGGTCACATGTTCTATATTTCAAGTATTCTATTGCTTCTTTAAAGAGTAAAAGGAAACAAAATGTAGAAGCCGCTCAATTCTATAAGACCTTTTACATGTGGTGAAAAGCTAGCAAACACACCACTTTTCACCCAGTGCAAGGATTTCAGGACCACAGGAAAGCTGACCTACAAATGTTAACATTTCAGTCAAATGTGGCTTTTACATTGCAAATTGTTTAAAAACACATTTCTTGGTCTTTCAAGAAAATAATTGTGATAGTTACCTGGCTGCAAGCTCAACAAAACAACAGATGAGTTTTCAAAATAAAAATCTGCAATCCCAGCTTGTGATATTGACCTCTCTGCAGGAGCTGAAAGCGTAGCATGAGAAAAAAAGCGAAAAAGCAACCTGTGTCATAGAAAACAGGATAAATAAAAACAAGCTTCCTTAACCTTGGCTACTGACACAGAGGTCAAACCAGCCTTTATTCACAGTTTTTCTACATTGTTTGAATTTATATATCTACCCTGCGAGGGGAAGATATTTTAAAATAGTTTCTTAGATCATGTTCTGTCAGAGTCCCTTGGTTTCCAGTTATGCAGTTTATGAGTTAATGGCCCAGTTTCTAAATTGAATTAAAAGAAATCAACGGAATGTTATAAATACAGTCACCAAATGAAAAACAAGTCCGAATCCCTGCTTTGTTGCCATCTTCTGATAGGACACACAATGTCACTGACTTGTGTCACTCTTCAGAGCTTCTGGTCACAGCCGGGCGTTAGTTCCTTAGAAGACAGAGTTCACAGCCATCTCTCCTCTCCTTATCCATCCTCCCTTCTCACCTCCTGCCCTCACTGGACATCAACAGGCATGCCATAGTCAGGGCTGCTGGCAAACTGAATCTTACCATCTGTTTCCTGCTCCTCAAACACTATGACCTGTGATAAAGCAAAAAAAAAAAAACAAGCTTAGCTGAGGTCACGAGGAGGCTGTGAAAGTGGGTGGTTGAGCACAAAGGTCAATGTATGCACCCTCATCAGAGACAGTAGGTGTATTTACAACCTTTTCCAGAAAGACGGTGATGAATATTAGTGTAAACCACGTCTGCTGAGTTGTGAATTGTAAATCTACGTTTGGAGCATTTTCTCAGAGTTTAAGTCCATAAATATGCAAAATTGTATTTTTTTTCTTTTTTTCCTTTTTATTCCTTTTTTTGAACAATTATTCGATCAAAATAGTATTTAGATAATTGGTTATTCATTTCAGTCTTTCATCAAACAGAAAATGACAAATATTTGCTAGTTCAAGCTTCTCAAGAGTAAGGATTTAAGGCCTTGCTCCATTATTGCAAATGTAATAGTGTTGCTTATGTTAGTCAAGTCAAGTTTGTTTAGAGCTCATTTAAAAACAACTCATGTTGACCAAAGTGCTGTACAACCAAGATAATCCATACTATATTACACAAATACTAAAATGAATAAAATCGTAGAATAAAACAGATAAGAGCAGAGATAAAACAGATAAAATAGGAAGAGTCGAGCTGGCAAGTGGTTAGCCGACCTAAGTGCTTTAAATGGTGTGTAGTATTGCAGACAAGATAAGAAGGAGCCATTCCATTTAAAACTTTAAAAACAAAATTTTAAAATCAATCCTGAAACGGACAGGGAGCCAGTGAAGGGAGGCCAAAATTGGCGTAATACTGTCATGCTTTTTCCTCAAAGTTAGCAGACATGTGGTAGCGTTTTGCATAAGCTGAAGACGCTGCAGAGACGACTGTTCTACACCCACATACAGAAAGTTACAGTGATCGAGCGGGGATGTAATAAAGGCATTGATTACTCTCTCAACGTCGTTTGGGAGGAGATAAGGCTCTACCTGGGTTAGTTGTGTTAATTAGGCAAAACAAGACTTCTGAAAGATATCATCCTTGGGCTCATGGACTAAAAGATGGTGTTTTTTTAAATGACTTTGGAATTTTTAATGGTGACTCAAACATGTCAGTTACCAACATTGAAATGAAATTAGTAAAATTAGTAAAAGGGTTACAAAACATTTTTGAAAAAGAAAAACATACAGTATGTGCACAAAATTGAATTTGCCTGTATGGATACATATTTACATGTTGTACCAAGTACCAAGTACCTGATGCAGGAGCTAAAAAAAAGCAGCCCTCCTGAATGAACGTTTTTTTTAGCCTGTGACTAAATTGTCCATTTTATATCAGTGTACTGTTTTAAGATCACTTAAAGGAAGTAAAGGACACACAGGACTGAGGACAAACGAGGGAAAGTTGCTAAAATGTGCCAAAGTTACTTTGATAAAATGATCTCTTTAATCTATAAAGAAAACACAAAAGTGCTGTACCTGGTTGTTGCCCCTGTGAAGCCACGGTCCAGGGAGGTAGAGAGTTTGCTGAGGACCGGTGGACCAGTAGCGCCCCAGATTCTTGCCGTTGATAAACACTACACCTTTGCCCCAGCCCTGTGAACACAACCAGTGATTGTTCACCATGACAATAGGTAGGTTTAGCCAAATAACTGCTGATAGGGGGAAAAAAATAATGACTTCTAAAAACACATGGTAAGCCTCCCTTTATTAAAAGACGTGTATTTCATCCCTAACACATCCTGAGTTGTTGTTAATTGAAGCTTTTAGCTTTACTACATTCAGCCTCTTTACTTTGAGTCTCAGCACTGGAGCCTTATGGGGAAAAAACAAGCTTAAAAAACATGGGAGATTTACAGTTTAATAGGAGGGAAATCATCGGTTAAGAGACATTAGACTTTATGTAACATTGCATAAAAACAGAACTGATCATCAACAGAACATCTGTTCTGTAAGGAGCTTTTTTAGATGTTCTCTGATCTCACTACCAGTATAGATCAAATAAATATTATTCTGTAAATGTATCCAATGAAATATAGTTAAGCCAGCAGTTATTCATTCTCCTGAAAGACCTTTGTAGGCATAAAAATAGTGACCAAACACAAGTCTATTGTAGTATTTCAGTGTTTCTGAGTTACTATGGCTTATACTGTAAATATACTGTATGTATAATGTGTATACTGTATATAAATAATGGAAAACTGCTTTTTTGGACATGGACTGTTCGATAAATATCAGTCCTTCTCCATCAAAGTCATCTGGCCAAAAAAAAAAATACTGAGCGGGAAAGTATTTAAGTTATCTCTGAAAGTATAGACAGCTTGATTCCTGCAAAATACAGAGGAAGAAAAGCCTGACTGATTTAGACATGGTCTTATCTTTTTAGACTTTCATTTCCTTTGTTATTATATTTAAGGTTGGCCAAATACCCCAAACACTCTATACTGTGCAGTTATCAAGTATTACAGTCATTTACTACTCCAATACTACTACTGTTGTTACTAATGTAACGCTACTGCATGTTCTAGCCCACTGACTGTCTTACTCACAGGGAGCTTGATGAAGGTGTCTTTAGGAAAAGTGTTCACATAGAGTTTTGCCTGGAAAAAACCTGGGAAGGAGGGCCGCTGACGCATAGAGCTCCAGTGGCCTGAACTCTCCAGTCTGTGGGAGGATAAATTGCACATTTTCATTTGGTGAAATCCTTTACACTTCTTTTTTTACCTTAAGGGGACCAGGCGGCAATATACAGTGTATCCTATAGTTTGCATTTGCATGCCTAGAGTAAATGTCAGGTGACAGTTTGGACATGAATGCCAGGGGAAATGTTCACAATCCATATCTTTGCTTTGACTATACAGTAGGTTATGTTTTGCCTCAAAGTAAATTTAAAAGGTTACCATGATATAAGACCGAATTGCCTTCCTCATCTATGCATTTTCAGTGTTCATTCATGCAGGGCTTCAGGCCTTGGCATTTTCAGGATAGTGCTGAGGTAAAGACTTTGTGAATGTTTAGTAGATGAGGAGAGCCAAACATTGGCTTGAAAATGTTTCTATACAGTCCACTGAGTATAAGTGAAAATCTCAGAGCAGTCTAAGAGGTGAGAATAACCTTTTGATGATGTGATTGATGTTAATGATCTGTTCAACAAATTGCATACAGATCATAATCAATTGAATAATACACATAGAGTCCCTGCATACCAGCAACAATTTTGTGATTGAGTTGTGGAACATGCTTGACTTTAATGACACAGAGGATGCATGTGATTATTAATGTTTAGAAGTGTGAAATAATCTTGTAATACAGAATCATCATAAGGGAATTGCACTTGCACCTGGCTGCACTGGGTCCTGCAAAATGTCCTTCAGATGTTTGGCTGTTACAGAAGAATTACCAGAGCTTTTGGCTTTTATTTGAGTGAGTGCAACATTAAAATGATACCATGTTTAATAAAGGACATATTGAATGTAAAACAACAGCCAACAAATTGAAATCTAAACCACTTTACTCCTTTCCATGCTTTCATGTGTTCCCTGCTTGTTAGTTTGTTAGGCTTTGAGGGTTACTGGCTGTAAATGCAGGCTTTCCAACAAGGTTTCATACAACAGTTGTATAAAGCTGGTATCTCCCGCTTGTTTTTTATGAACACCATGTGCTGTCATCTTTTGTTGTGAAAGGTAATTGTTAAGCCTTATGAGCATGTATAACAGTACACATCTGTACAGACTCCTGCCCTGTTATCTAACAACTGCATTGCCTTTAATTTAATGTTTAACATGAGCTGCTGAACTGGAAAGTGTTCTGTATTTGCCATCATGTTCCCATTGTAATTGTGCTAAGCAGGGAGATAATCAGCTAGATTGAATCAGGAGCAGGCAGGTGTAATGACAGAGAAACACAAACATGGAGGGAAACGGGATAATAATTGAAAAACACAAACCTGTTTACAAAGCCTGGCTTCATACTCAGACTATGAATAATGAAGTCTCGGAGGACGCTCTTGTTTAACTCGATATCTCCAACAAGCCCTGAAAGGTGAGTCAAAACTGCTTTCAGTCTTTTGGATCTTAAGACACTGTTAGTTTCTTTTAAGTTTTGTAATAAAAAAAATCTACATAGCCATCAGTTTACATATCAATTTCTACCTTTGCGCTGTTCATCCAGGGTTATCCCAAAATTCACTCTACCAGAGTTCTCCACCAGTAAACTTAGAGTTCTTTTTCCCTTTGGTGGAAAAATAAGCAAAACGTGAGAGGCATTACTCAATGGAAAGAACTAACAACCAAAAATGCTGATCAGGTTTAATGATGACATTCATTATTCAAATTTGTAAGGATAAACAATCGTTTGAGGGTTTGCTGTTGTCTTAATACTTGGACCATGCTGCCAAACACATCCTTCAGCATCCCTTGAAGCTTCACATACTGCATGTTGCTGAATATTAATAATGTTATCCTTTTGAAAGGCGCTAACAGCAGACCTGCTTTAAACTTCATACAGAAGGACAAACACACAACACAAACATATTACCTTCCCCTCAGGAAGTGCAAGTTCTTGGGTCTTATAATCCAGAACACCGACAAAATGTTTGTCCACATAAACCTAGGGGAAAAAAATTATAATAGGAAAGCAAAGTTTTTTTTGCATGAAGCATAGATATATATTTCTCTTCACTCAATCAGTCTGTCACTAAAGGTTTTGGGCATCAACTTTTGTGATCTGCAGGCTCCTATAACAGACTGACAGTAGCAGCCTCAGCTTGTTAATTGTATTCCACTAGTACACTGATCAAGGGTGCGATTTCTAACTAGCTTTTTTCATGTTCAAACAAAGAAGAATGTAAAGGTGTGACTGTGGATGCAGCGTTGGTCTGCCCGTCCTCACCAGCGCTCTGTCTCTGATGTTGTTCTTAGAGTCGAGGGTTGCACCTGCACTGGTGAGGGTGGTCTCATACAGTGTGTAGCCGTAAGACTGTCCATTGTTATTGTTGACTGGGAGATTCTCCATGTTCACCGGCTTCTCAGACTTCAAAGGCTAAAAAATATTCAAATGAGGTATTTAAACAGTTTATACAAAGTAAAAACAGGTGTTTAAACATGCTGCATACATGCATATTGAAATGTATATTTTGAGAGACGTTTTTTGAAATGGTTTCATAATGTTTGCTCAAAATACTCTTGTGATTCCAGCTGCACAATCTCTCTCCTACAAGATGACTTCATCCAAAGTGATGATTTATCAAACTCAATGAAGCTTTCCTGTCTGGCGTGCAGAACAATTCTTTTATTCAGTAACATTCTTTTGCATACCCTCGGGAGGCTGCATTATGCACTCTTCACAAAACAATAAACACTCCCTGCTATGACACGATTAACCACCTACCTCCAAACACACAGATATAATATCAAACTGTAGCATCCCACTCAGTCTCTCTGAAGCCACAGACGAGAGAAGTCTCCTTTTAAACAAGGGTGTGTGGCTGGTCAGGGGCAAAGTAATTGTTGTCTCGGAGGGAAGCAAATTATTGCGACGGGGAGTGAATAATTAATGTTGTAAGCAACTGCCAGACGTGCTACATCTGGTGTGAATATAAATGGCCCTGAAGAGCAGGGTGTAAATGGCTAAACTAGAGTGGTGGACATGAAAGCGAACAGACATGTTGACACCCTCCAAACAGGTTTTTTAACAATCGTTTTTTTCCCTGTTTGGTGAGGGGGGATTTTTCTGTTTTACTTTATCTCCACAACAACCTGTCTTACAGTTCAAAAGCTACACACAGTTGATTAGTGATGGTCTCTGTGCAGGCCACAAGTGCAGCTAGGAGGGGATGTCTGGCTCAGGAGCACTGAAGCAGCAGTTGTTCATTAAGGGATGAGGGTTACTCCTTAAATTTTACTTTCAGAATTTCACTACAGGAGTAAGAAAAAGCTGGGGCTGAACGATGGTTAAAAGCTCACATTTAAATTTCAAAAGCCTGTAACTCACATTCCGATATTCACAGCTCCATTTTTAGCTTATATTTTGTTGGCTTTTATGTATAATGTATATACTGAGTATTTCATCCACGACTGTAGTCTGTCTTAACATTGTAAATTTTGAACTGTGTAACACGGATGCTGTTTATTATTGTGTGGCTCTGTATGTGTCCGTAGCTTACCTTGTCAGTGAAATGCAGGCTGTCCCACAGAGACAGGTGCTGCTGGACGACAACAGGCTGGTACGCCCTCCTCTCCTGAGGAGAGGGCAGTTCAGGGAGAGGCTGAGCTGAAAAACAAGGAGGAAGATGAGGGTAAGTTGTAGTTCGTCTGTCTGTATATGAATTATTTTCCATTTTATTTATCCTTTATTTACCCAAGGGATGCAAACAAGTACAAACTAACCTTATCATGAAATGCTGCAATTATTACCACATTTGTCCAATAAAGGACATAACAATAGACATAATATTTTCAAGCATATGCAATGTCAGTCACTGAAGAGCATGAAAGATGGAATTCAAGAAGGTGCCTGCTTTGTAAATTATATAGTAAACTCTTTAAAGTCTGAAAGCAAACAACATCTGATACCAAAAAAAGGATGACTTATTACTCATTTTGACCTCTCAATCACTCATAACAATCAATCATTTGCCATGTCTTTTTTTGGTGAGCGGTTTTTCCTCTACGCCAGCATCCAGTTTGTGTGCTCCGTGTTACGACCATTAACAGTGGTTGCCCTTGCCTTCTTAGCCGCTTTTAAAGGCGTTAAAGCATGCAGAGACACCAGCCGTCCCCCTGGAGAAGACTTGACAGCATTTCCTTAACACCAAGCGGTATTAGCTGGATCACTTAAGAAAAGCTTTAAGGATAACAGCCAACACCTTTCTCCAGAATAGTCCTTTTTGATGCTTACAAACAAGTGCCTTTGATAGATAATGTTTGGAATCAAAGAGGGAATGTGTTCATCAAAAAGACATTGCTATCATACTAAGATTTGTAATTTGATGAGTAAAAAAAACAATGCCCCTATAAGAAAATAAATTAAAATAATAAATTATCCATTTAACCTGAATGTTGTATTGGGTTGCTGGGTAAAGAAACATGCTGGTGGGGTTCAGATTTACTCAAATTTCCAAGAGTGAATACTTAAAGATATAAAATACTAACTGTTACAATCATCTTTTACACTATGTTCTGTATTTATACACATTTCTGACAGCTTTGTGTTAATAAGAACACCCTAAAGCATCTATGTCACAGGTCTTCTTTCAGAGCAATGGTGCTGTCAGAGATCAGTGTGAGACTTTGACAGATCAGCCTGAATCCATGCCAAGTCTCACAAAAAACAGCACCAAAGGCTAAAGAGTAGCTGACACAATGTAAATGATTTGACAACCACACAATAATAAAATATCAAGCTGATCTAATTAGGAATTAGGTCATGGGTTTGTGGTTGCTGAGTGGAACACAAAGCCTTCTCAGACGCACTCTCATATCCAGGCCACTGCTCATTGTTCAGCAGACTACAAAACATAAGGATGAATCACGCACACGCCGCCTTTCAAACTATCTTCAATTGCAACAAACTCTGGGCAAATTTTCACTTTGTTGTGCTGGATTCAGTCCCAGATTGCCAAAAGCTAAGTTTTGAGTCCTGGCCACAAAACACTTGAGACTTCTGCCCCCAACCACAGACCCATGTTGTACAAATAGAAAACTACATAATGAATAAACACATTAAAAAGCCTAGTATGTAATTTTCACAGTGGGCGGTAATTGAGGGTATTTGACTCGGGCACACATGCACAAAGCCACACAAACCCATATCTAATCCATGCTTGTAATGATATGCAAAGTTATCCTGCCTTAGCCAACAGAGAGCAGGTTGTACAAGGAGAATTAACTTAAGTGGGGAGATGAAAGGAAAGGGAGAGAAAGAGAGACAGAAGATGTGGAGCCCATCTCAGCAACAACAAGCAACACTCACTGTGGTAGAGGCTGAATAAATTCCTCAGAAGATGGTACTTGGTGGTGTAATCCCCAGCCTCGGATAATGGAGCATCGTAATCTGAAAGATAATGCGCTATCAGAACAGCAGGCTCGGGAGCCAGAGAGAGGCAGGGATGCCTCTTACCGTGGCAGATGCTTTCACTGTGCTCCCCTATCAAACATCTTGAGACAGCAGCGGGCCGAGACACATTTTGGGTTATCTAGACAGAAAATGGAGCCGTTTGAGGCAAAAAAAAAAGCTGAGGGGCACTCAGAGGAGTAAACACAGGTGTGATGACTGCTGAAGGTCAGAGGTGGCCTCCCCTACTGAGGAGCAGTTTTCAGAATTCTCCTCTTTTCTCAAGGAGGAGGTCATTACAATGTTACGTCCCCCGGAGGAGGCTATAAAACCCATTCTACCATCTTTAATTTACAGTTCTCATGCATTTTATTAGGTAATGAATTCATTAGTGTGAACTACATATTCAAATTTCAAAGCAGCAGAAGGTCAGAGGCTTAGGAGTAGGGATAGCACCACCTACAGACATGTCATATATCCTAATCTTGTTTTAATCTGCCTACAATAATAACATTTGTTTCAAGCAGATTGGCTTAGAATGACGTATTGAAAGGTGTTGTTTGAGGAAAAAGTGCAGTTCGAGTCAAATATTTTCCACAGCATTCTTTATTAATGATTTCAGCCTACTGGTGTATAAGGGTGACTTCTTAAAGACAGTTTTGTGTTTCAGTCTTGGGGCATGAACCTATGTTCTTCTCTTACCAGTCAGGGAAAAATTCTAAATGAAAACAGATTAATTACACCTACCATAGCTTGTTACCATAGGTTTAGGTGCTGGTAATCGTACAGCCAACGCCCCATTCATGAACCCAAAATTTGTCCCTCCGTGGAACATGTAGAGGTTGATGGACATGTCCAGTTTGAGGATCTCTGTGACCACAGGCATCATGTCTGTCAAAATAAAGTGACAGAAACAATCAAATCAGAATTAATACATAAAAGTATATAATATAGCTTAATCATTCTGAGGAGAAAATTGAGAGAATATCAAATTAATAGCTCGACATGAAGACAAGAAGAGAAGAAAATCCATTGGACTCCAGCTGTAACAAGACACAGCCACTGTTTCAATTATCCTATCGCCCTCTCAGTTCCACTCCAAATGAAACATGGATAGACCTCAGCCACACATGCCATTACAGGGCAATGCTCACATCCATAAAAAAAATCACCAGCCCCCCCTCTTCAAATTAGCTACCTACATTTAGCAGGGACATAGCAGAGCAAGTAGCTACGCATTCAAATTGGACTTCACTTTTGAAATTGGACCGACTTTCATAATTTGAATCAAGGGCATGAGCCTCAGTGAATAACAATCGAGCAGGGTGACTGACAGAGTCGCACGGGTTGCTTTCATGGTGGTGCCACTAGCTGTGACCAACTGCCGGGCGTGTTACAGTCTGCGGAGCACTGAACTGTCAAGGACATGAATCCCCTCGGAATATTCCAGCATTCATTTCATAGCTGTGACACTTTCTGCATGGTGAGGGTCTTTTTTTCCTTTTCCTTCTCTCACTGAGAGGAAAATCCGTAACCAAGCCTTTTTCATTCTCAGAACATTATTTGTTGAGTGGTGGGTGACTGCGGAGAATGACGGAGAGTAAAAAGTAAGCTTGAGGCCCTTGTTTGAAATAAGATGTTCCTGAGAGCACTCGTGATGGTGATAACAAAGAGGGAGACTTCCATTAATCTTTTTTTAAAACAGGTGCTATTATTTATGCCAGTCCTGTACATCATACTAAAAATATCACCCTCCTGTAGCATGTGGACCATGCTATAAAGCTGGTATGAGGGGTATATACGGGATAGCAGGTGGCTCTTTTACATTAATATTGTACTAGGAATCTTAACGGGCCAGTACCAACTGCCTGGACAAGGTGATGTCACCTGAATAGTTTATGGTATACAGTGTGTGTGTTTGTGACATGCAGCTGAAGCATGTAATGGATTTATTATTCATAAACCAAATTAAAATACAGTTATTGTTATTTAATTATCAAGAAAATATTTCCAAACATTTGCTGGTGGTAGCTTCTTAAATGAAATTATATCAAGAAATCACCTTAGGCTCTGTGCTATGTTTTGGGGATATTTATAAAGTAATTCATAAATCAGAAAAGTAAACAAGAGCTTAATTGAAAATAGAGGCCACTGTTACTCCAGCCCTATTGACATGTTTCACTGAAAAAACAGTTACAACAGGCTGCTGTTTACAAATGGAAGCATTATAACATTAACCATGTCCTCTAAAAGATAGTATTTAACGCTATTAGAGAACTAATCTCGAAGTTCTCAGTTTCGCTCTATTTGGCGGCACCTCATGGCGATAAAAGGCTACAGTTTTCCTCACTGAAGGTCGCTTTCCTTTTTAGACTGTTTGCCTTCATCTGAGAGTCGAATTTGTTTCTTTTTCTTTGGATTTTCACTTATTTTTGAAGTTGTATCTGTAGTCATCGATCTTTTCTTTGTTTGATCAGCAATAGTAGATTACTGTTTACTCGCAACACATGAAGAGACTGGAAAAGCGGCCGCTTAGCTCCGCCCACCCTCTCTGGTAGACCAACCACTGCTGGGTGATGGAAAACACTTCACCAACTGGGCGCTGCTTGTAATTGTTTCCGTAATTTATTTAAATGAAAATCTTCGAGATTATATCTTTAAGTAGGCCTTTGTATACGTCCTTGAGATACTGAAAATATGTTTTTAACATTGTTGTTTTATTATATAATATAACTTGCTAATCTCCTTTTAGCTTAGTCATTGTGCTCTTTTAAATCGTTATGGGTAACTTTCTTTTATCTTAGACCCTTCTCTTAACTGGTTTTAACTGCTATTTTATTCATTTATACTTTTTGTGGTTATCATCTTATTATAACGGTCTTTTGTCTGCCTGTTTTTACACCTTGTATTTTAATGTCTGTCTGTGAGGCACTTTGTAAGTCTAGTTTTAAAAGATGCATTATGCATGAAATTATTATTATCACATTGTACAGTGGCATATATTGCAAGAACACAATGACTCTGTATGTTATCTTCAACTAATTGTTATTTAACGCAGTCAAGAGACAATCCTAGTGTGCATCCGTGTATGTGTGGATACAGCACGTGGATAAAGAGGAAGTGGGCGAGCATGAGATGAATGTGAGATCTACAAGCACCTCCATCTGTGTTCTCTACAGTCAGTCACAATCAGTGGAGCACATCTTTGTGAAGTGTGTGAAGTGTTTGAAAATCTGGCCTCTGAACATCAAATATGTGGCCCACAGACAAAGCTAAGAGGAAGAGACACAGACTCTGGTTTGTGATACTGGGCTCACAACTTGCCATGCATGAAAAGTATATAAATCTCTGATGAAGCCAAAAAAGAAGGTAGAAATGACCATATGTTAAACTGTGCATCCCATCCGCACAGCATGGGCTGTGTGCCTTTTGTGAGGAAACCGTAGTGTTAGATAGACTGTCTCACACTCAGTCTGGAGGATTTATATTACACTACCCTCATAGCAGTAAGTCTGTCCTTACTTCGTCTTTCTCCTGGCACAGAGTCTGTTTTATTGCAGCTAAAAAGGTTTGTCTTAAGCCTTTCTTATCCTAAGGCAGTGAGATTCTGTCTTACCCTCAAGACAGGCTGTTTTGCCTTCAGAGATTCTGCCTTGGCTCCCAGCACAAAACCTGTCTTACCCGAGACTCAAATTAGTCAGTATTATCGACCTTCTGTACAGGGAGAGACTGTTTTCTCAACTTGGAATAGATCAGCACAATCTCTGTCCCACTCTCTTGTGAAAACCTGTCGTACTCTTATCTGGGATCCTGTAGCTCTCTCTCAAAAGAACTTTTCTATCCATCTTAAGTCTGTCTTACCCTCAGCTGAGTAAACATGATGAAGGTCCCCCCAAAGATCAAACCAGCCAGACCAGTACTCCATCACCATCTTAGGCTTATGGGGCTAGGGGAAGAAAAGAAATGGTGGTGTTACAACAGTTTAGAAGATTTTAGAAGAGCAGTACACACTGAAGGTAACAAGATGGATCTGATTGATCTTTCTGTTTATTTGAGTAATTAGTTCATTGCACAAGAAAAAGCCTTAAATTAATAGTCTTGAAGTTTAAAGCTGTCTTTCAGGGCTTAAACTTTTCCTTGTAAGATAACTAAGTCGCCAAACATTTTGAGTCCTCTATGAAACATTAAGAGTCTTTTTATTGCAAGGATTGCTCGTGTCTGTTAGATGTTTGATCAAACCTAAAAAACAAAATAGCAATTTCACAGATTAAAGGTACAACCTTGAACTTTTTCATTTAAATAAATGTCTTTTAAGTCACTATCGATCACCGAATGAGTTAACACAATGGTGATTGAGCTTATGGTCCACTGATGAAAGCCTTTGCGTTTGCAGTATATCTAATTTTATGGACTGGGTGTCTGTGGCGACATTCATAAAAAAAATCACAAGCGGCGCCCAGTTAGTGATGCAGTTTCCATCACCCAGCAGTGGTTGGTCTGCCAGAAAGTTTAGGCGGAGCTAAGTGGCTGCGCCTCCGGTTTCTGTAAGCATTGCAAGGAAATGGTCACTATAACTAAGACAGTCAAGAGTTGGAACCATGACAAAGGGAGCCGGCCGTAGACGTCTGGTAAAATTGGGAAGTGTGCTCCTGTTGTTACTGATTATTCCCAGTGGGTGGTGCTCAAAACCACATAATTGAAATACTTGACACTGTATCTTAAAATTAACAACAAACAATGAAGACCCAATGGCGCAAGACAGTGGAATGTAAATAACTCTTACTTGTATTTCATCCAGATACTTGATACTATCCATGTTTAGTTTCTGGAAATTGAGGGTTCCTAGTGCTATGAAACCAAAAAAAGAACAAAAAGTAGTTTAGTGCTTATTGTTTAGCGTTGTACTTGACCTTCACATGTCTGCTCTGTAAGAAATATTACTACTTTTTATATTAAGTAATAACTAAGTTTAAACAGTCTAATATAATGTAAGTTTCTGCCTAAGAGGCAAACTTCAGCTTTTCACCTTACTGCTATACACAGCGAGGTAAAGATGCAAATCAGGGATAAGAATAAATGTACAATTTATGAAAATGATTTTAGAGATGCATTAAACATTCAGTGAATTCAAGAGGAAGATCCGGTCCTGTAATTATGGTAATGACAGTAAACATAATTATCTTAGGAAAGAGCAAACTTGTTGTGGCATTAAAGTGATAATAGTTAATGGTTGCTAATGCAGGTAGATTTAAAAGGCAGGCTTGTCACACTGTTTTGCCAGGTTATATGGTAAAAAAAAAAAAAAAAAAAAGATCAACTTTGTGGAACAACTCGAAAACCTTTGTGTGTATAATTTGGTTCTGAACTGCAGCTGCCTGACACTGGGCCGCTCTTGGCTCAAACCTCACAGTTGTGTGAAAAACCAACCACCGCACTGTATGTGTGTGTGTGTTTGTGTGTGTGTATTCAAAGTCTTGTTTGTCAGTCGGCATATCTGACAATACCTCCTTTCACTCCTCCAAGCTGTTGTCCTGCCTTGTTGTCTGAGGTCAGCAGTAGCTCTGTGATGCCCCTCAACAATAACGCCTGGAAAGAAGAGGGATTAGGGGGACAACTAAACAAAACACTGGAGGTTCTTTCTGAAAAATCATTGTTGATTTTTCATTGAAAGAGAGAAAAGTGTAAAGGAGATTGGGTGAGTAAATATATTCACTCTATTAGCTAGCAATTATTGTAGAAATGATTACACAATATTGTTTCTTACCTCTCTGACGAAAGGCATGTACTTTTCATCCTTTGCATAGGAGCCGTATTCATTCTCCACCTGAACTGCGATAATGGGACCACCCTTGGAGTACTGCACAGCAATTAGCCAGAAAAGAGGGCACATATTAGCCTGCCACCAGCTCTTGACCATTCCTACAATTCATACTGCTGAATTTCACAAACACTGTGAAATGAAACAATAGATGATCAAAGAAAACATTCCTGGAAACGTAACCAATTAAAGTTTGTATGGTGCACTGTACCGCTAACAATGGCTACAATATGGTCAAAAGCAAGTTTTTATGGAGGTGGTGACAAAAATAATGCATGCAGAGATTAAATCTGAATGTGAATACAAGGGTTCTCTCATGAAAAAGTCTAGAACTCTTTTTAACTGCATGCATTTTTTATGCAAATAACCATGAAAATTTGAAATCGAAATTTCTATTGTGCTTTAATGGAAAGTACCTGATGTGGAACAACTTTCTTGATAAGCTGATTAAAGAAGGAATTGACTGCATCAGTATATCCTGGATAGGTTGTTCTCAGTTTCATGTTTTGATCTCGCAGTAGCCAACTGAAAACAGAGATTACAAAAAAATTTAAATGTTCAAAAAAACAAAAACATAACACAAAACACACATTTTTCAAAGAGCTGCGTATTGAACTCCTCTCAGGTTTTCAGCTATTGAAGATAATCACAGCAACCTAAGCATGACTGTCGTGTAATGTGTTGCAGAGGAAGTCATGGTTCACTGCATGCCCTTGGACGAACTCTGTTTTGATAGTTATCAAATTCCAAGAACCCTGAGCCAACTTTCACCAACGACGACTCAAAAAAATACCCTCATCTCGTAGTTTCCCCTCCAAAATTTGCCTCATCGTCTTTCCAAATCTATTATAAAAAGAGAACTGAATTAATTTGTCCTTTCAGTGAAATGTGCCTGTAGGGGACAATTTAATTGTTTTTCTCTTGGATACCTAACTAAAGGTCTCACAATTATCTGTGACTTTCTTCTAAGTAACATCAGTGGTTTACATGATGCATCATGTACTCTATTCAAAATATGCTTATATACTTACACTGCATGAAAGCTCTATATCATATAAATACAAAAATGCAAGTTGGACCAATCTTACCAAAATGAGTTCTTTGTTGTGCAGTATGAAGCAACACATGGCAGAGCTGGAAAACTTTAAATGGTTCAAAAATCTAAACTCTGAATTATTTCCATGAGTTGAATGGATTTAGCCTGCAGCAAAGTTCTGCTAACAAACAGATTACTTGACTGAACAAATCATTTCCAAGACAATTTAAGGGATTCATTTTGCACCCCACTGGCTATTTTTAAATACTGCATTGCAAAGTTGTTATGGCTGTAAGGCCCATACAAAGTATCTACAAAGGTTAGTAACTTAGTAACAAGGTAAGTAACAACTTAATAATAATTTTTACCTGGGTAATCCCCCTAAGTCCCACTCAGCACAGATGTACGGCCCTGGACGCAGAATCACCCAGAGGCCCAGACTGGCTGCCAGGCGGAGGTAGGCTCTAAGACAAGGATAGTAAATGTGTTAATGTTAATGTGTCAGTGAAGTCTATCAATATCAATACAGTCAATTTAAATTTGCCCTGATGTAGATATAAAGTGGGGACAGATAATAATTGCCAATATAGCAGATAAATAAAACAGATGTTCAATGCAAATTATATGTCAGTAATTCTAAAACATTTCATTCAATTAACTTTTTCGTTCTCAGATCACATTTCCATCTGAAATTACATCTGAGCGAGCAGCACACCTGCCATCGTAATCAATAAATCAAGAATCATTGATACTAATGAATAAAAAAACCTTTCTTAAGCGTAAATGTATACCTTCTTAACGGTATCAAATGATTCAACACTGGGAAGCTGAGCCCTCTTCCAATGTAACAGTGCCATCTGCAGGAGAACAGAGTGCACAGATTCCTGCAATTCTTCCCTTCATCATTACTTACTCTAAATCCAGTTGATCTTCAAAGTTGAACACCCCTCGCTCAGGCTCATGAAGGTTCCAAGGCACATAGCTGAAAAAGAGTAAATGCTTTTAGTATTTGTTGTAATAAATATCAGTTCTTAATAAGACTTTGTTTGTTTCTTGTTAAAACAAACAAAAAACATCTTCTGTTGTTCTCTAGAAAGACAGGACTTTTCGCTGCACTTTGCCTTACTGATATTTTATTTGATCTGTGTATGATCTTCTCCAATAAAACAATGTAAAACTGTTAAATAAAGCTTAAAGGTAGAGTATAGTCCAGTAGCCATGAGTTGCAGTGTGAGCCTACGTTGTGAGAGTATTGAGGCCACAGGCCTTCATCTTCAGCAGACGGTCCTCCCAGTAGGCTCTGGGGACACGGAAGTAATGGATAGAGCCACCCAGGATGCGAAAAGGTTTTCTCTCCAGAGTGAACTGAGACGAGTTGGCCCTCAGACCGTCCACACGGATCATTCTTCTTGTTTCAGGACGACTCCTTGGGGCAAAATACAGTTCAGACATGAAATAGAACTTGTTGAAATAATGATAAAAAGAATGAAGACATTGGAGACACATTCTACAGGCTTGTGGACTTGGCTTGGCTTCCTGTTAACAATGGTGGCAAAAGGTAGCTGTTATGGCAGGTGTGTCAATCATGTCTTATCCCTGCATTTAAATGTTATCATAACAGGTCATGCACAACCTGGGGCAAAGGATATGTGAACCACAGATAAAGAAGTGGTCTTTGTCATCTTGCAATGTTCAGTTATGAATGATTGATTATCTTAAGCCACTTGATAGTACTGAGCATAATGATTCAACAATATGACTCATACTGAACAGTTAGAACAATTTACATAGAGACATGCATGTTGATTTGACACACACCTTAACCTAGGGAGTGAGGACAAACACAATTATAGATCAGATACATTGCTACGTGTCATGTTCAATGTCAACAAGCCAACAGGTGAAAGTTCACAGTGAGCCTTGTCTGATTCTAAAGAAAATAGCTGAATATAGGTAATTTCATAAACAACCAAAACATTTTAGCATAGGGCAGCCATAACCAGCTGTTTACCTCTCAATTGTCAGTGGGCGGAGTGTTTATTCAGACATTCCTTTTCACGCATGACTCTTGTTAAGAGTTGACCACTGGTAAAATATTATAAATAAGTCATTCTTCGGGCTTATGCTGGTTAGCGGTCTGTGTGCGTGCCTTACCTTGTAAACTGGTAAGCAATAAAAGCTCCGACAGCAAAGAGCAAGAGAAGATATCTTTGCCTTAGTGACAGACGAACACAAAGCCGTATCGGCATGTCCATTTGCAAACATAACACGACTGAAGCTGCAGTTCTCCACGTTTTCTGTGGAATAAAGAATTAAAACAAAGAGTCCATATCGGCAGTCCTCTTTTGAAGGCCCCCTTTGCTGTTTTCCAACACAGTCGACAGTCTACACTGCTCTTACGTATGCCACATCTCGCTAATCCAGTTTCGTAAAGGCTGTCAAAAGTGACACAAATTGTCAATGAAGTTCAGTTACCAAATGACGACGGAATTTTTGTCGCGTTACTTCCGGGATTAATATCGCAAACAAAACTGGTCTGTGAAAAATCGGGTCGCTGGTTTGAGTGAAACTGGTGTTTGTATCAAAGGAGGCTAGAGTTAGTAATGTTTGTCTGTAACGTAACACTCACAGTCACATACACAACGTGCACCATGCACACTGCTGTCAGTATGTAGGGACCGTCGCAGAATTACGCTGCTGAGAAAAAGCAGAAAATGTGAAAACGTCCCTGTGCTTTAAAAAAAAATGCTTTCCATGATTATTGACAAGCATTTTCTCCTTAATTCCTTGTAATCAAATCATGAATGTAAATATATGGATTTTTTTTCTTGTCCATGTTCAATGGGAATTTTTTGTCATCCATACCATAGACCAGGGGTCTCCAACAGGTAGCTCGCAGCCTGGATTTTAGTAGCTCGCCAAGAGGTTCACAGACTCAATAAATATACTTTGAAAACCTTTTTCCACTTCAATTCAGTCAGATACACAGATTACCCACCCCCTCCAATACAAAAATATGATATCCTATCAGCTATAAATGAAAAACGGCGATGCTCCTGGCAAGTTTGTCGACGTCTGAACCTAATCATTCACAGCAATTTTACAGCAACCTCCATCGACAGGTCGGGTCAGTTATGCTGTACGCTTTGAGCTAAAGTGAGGAGTTCCTTGCTATTAGCAAGCCTGCTTAGCCAGATTTATGATGGACAATGAAGGTGGCCATGACAAGAAAAAGCAGACAACATACTATTTCCACGGGGAGTGGGAAAGCAAGTATTTTTTCACAAATGTGAAGGACAAGTGTACCTCATCTGTGGCACCAACGTTTCAGTCGATAAAAGAATCAACATGGGGCGCCACCAGCAAATACAGCGATGTAATGCAAGTAGCTGACTGCTGACTGGCTGCAGTAAAGGTCATAAAGCCCGCCTCCTCCATGTTGCCAGATGGGACATGAGTCAAACTATAAAATCAAAATAGGATCAAATACATTTTTCGCAAACTTGTTTTCTGCCTTTATAGTTTGTTCTTATCATGCTGATTTACGTCCAAGTGTTCATTTTTCAGACAAGTTTATTTTTAATTAGTTAAAGGATGCTATGAAAAGGATGATTGACAGCTCTTTTGACAAATACCGCTCCTGCAGCCGATCTGTTCCTGATTAGCAGAGTACAGAACAAACGGTGAGAGGAACGTAACTTAAACAATCATTACAGTCATTGAAGTTCCCATATCTGTGAACTTTAACTTCAGACAAACACAAAGAAGCTGTTCTGCTGTTAAATACACCGACGTGTGGGATCCTTGCTGGGTTTATTTTTTGGTAATTTAAGTGTGTTTTGGTTACCTCCACCCGCCAATCTCTACTGCGCAACTCTGGCTCCAAATTATGTCACGATTGCAAAATGGCAGCGACTATCACTGGGGCTATTTTGGCATCAATTACGTACAATGAGAGCAGATGGAGACGCATCGTCCATCGATATATACACTCATTAATCCATAGCTGTAGTGTCATTGTAAAATGGTAAAAAAAAGCTACTAAAAGTGGAGGATATATTGCTGACCAAAGTTCCACATCTTCCATTATGTGTAGGCTGTAATTAAATCTAGAATGGCCACATGGAATCACTATGACTAAACCTACTATAAACTAGATAGGCTACCACGAGGTCAACATTAATGCCTCCCTTCTCTAACTGAGCGCTGCAGGGGGAGAGAGAGAGATAGGGGAGAGAAACAGAGCACAATTATAGTTTTTGTTCCGAAACAACAATAGTTTCCTTTATCCACAGGGTTTGAGGCCTCCCTGCACTATCCTCCCATCAAATCTGTTCTGGCAAGCTCACCATCAAGGTACAGCTTTGACAATGTTTTTGAGGTAATCGGGCTCAATCAAGTCTTGGTAAGTCTTTACTTTTATTATGCTCATATATCGACATTTAAGATGGCCTACTATCTATTTATTTTTTCCATTATATTTATGCAGTTTCTTTTCAATCAGACGTCACCCTGAAAAAAGAAGAATGAGCGGTATGGAGGGTCTGAGGGCAAACTCGTCTCAGTTCACTCTGGAAGGAGTGCCCTTCCGCATCCTGGGTGGCTCTATCCATTACTTCCGTGTCCCCAGAGCCTACTGGGAGGACCGTCTGCTGAAGATGAAGGCCTGTGGTCTCAATACTCTCACGACGTAGGCTCACACTGCCACTTGACTTAAATGCTTATTTACTAGAGAGGATCAAATATTTTTCATTAAGTATTTTTTCAAATAAAAAATGAAAAACGTCATGGAAAATCAGGATTGGTAGTGATACTATTGCTTGAGCTACAAAGACTTGCTTTCTTACTTTTCAGATATGTGCCATGGAATCTGCATGAGCCTGAAAGAGGAACATTTAACTTTCAGGATCAGTTGGACCTCAAGTTAGGCTTCCATAAATATTTTTCTTCCTCTCTGAAGGTTGTTAAAATTTTCCAAAAGACTAAATGATCCTCAAATCAAAACAACGGTATGTCTACCTTTCTCAGGGCCTATGTCAGTTTAGCAGCAGAGATGGGTCTGTGGGTGATTCTGCGTCCTGGACCCTACATCTGTGCTGAATGGGACTTGGGAGGGTTGCCTAGGTAAAACCATCTACCTTGCTCTTTAAAATTGCCACGTATTAGCTGTATGCCACCAAAGTTGTTATCGTGTTTCTTTTAGCTGGTTGTTACAAGATAATGAAATGCAGTTGAGGACGACTTACCCTGGATTTGTAGATGCTGTCAACCTCTATTTTGACAAGCTTGTCTCCGTTATCAAACCTCTGATGGTGAGTCAAACTACATTTTTGTCATACTTCCCATTAAGGAATTCCTGAAAGAATAATTGAAGATTCCAGTGAAACAATTATATACTTGTTTTCAGTTTGAAGAGGGAGGCCCGATCATTGCAGTTCAAGTTGAGAATGAGTATGGATCATATGCCAAAGATGAGAATTACATGCCCTTTGTAAAGAACGTGAGTCTGTTATTGTATTGCAATGTTTGGTTTAATTAGGATCCTTTACAATACCATGTAATGAAGTTAATTTAGTATATTAAGGAAAACATATTTTGCTCGATCCCTGCAGTGTCTTCAATCCAGAGGCATCAAAGAGCTCCTGCTGACTTCAGACAACTGGGAGGGCTTGAGATATGGAGGAACGGAAGGAGGTAATGAAGATGTTACTCTTGGGTCAAAGGAAAAATTTAACTGATGTTTGTTTATTTTCTTAATTTATTGCCCTTTAACTGTATTGTACACTTTTTACTCTCCTATTTCCATGTACGTTTAATAATGTGCTTTGTAATTGTTTGACTCTCACCTCATTTGATCTAAATCTTGCTCATTTCAGTTCTAAGAACAATAAACCTTCAGAGACTGTCGTTTGGAGCCATCCACCACTTAGCTGACATGCAAGTAGGTGAATTTAATGCTATTATTCTTGCATTACAGCCGACAGTAATATATGTATTTAAGACAGGCATGTGTCTTTGTGTAGCCCCAGAAACCTCTAATGGTGACGGAGTATTGGTCTGGGTGGTTTGACGTCTGGGGAGAAAATCACCACGTGTTCCATGCTGAGGGTACAATAAAAATGATCAATCCCTTCCATCATATTTGCAGAGAAGATGCTCATTTTCAGCATCATTATATTCATTATATAACCCTCTTATAAAAAGTATACTATGATTTACAGACATGCTAGCTGTTGTGTCAGAGATCCTGGAGAGAGGTGTCTCCATTAATCTGTATATGTTCCTTGGGGGAACCAGCTTTGGCTTCATGAATGGAGCGATGGATTTAGGTACATACAAACCTCAGGTCACCAGTTATGGTAAGTATGGATAACCATTACAAACTAAAGAAGAAAGAATGTTTCAGATATTTTATGAATATACATTGATAAATAACTTTTTTTTTTGCAGATTACGACTCTCCGCTATCTGAGGCCGGAGATTGCACACCAAAATATCAACTTTTGAGAAACTTATTCAGCCAGTACCACTGTAAGTCTTTCTTCATTGATTTAATTACAATAGAAACTGTAAACACCTAGATATTTATGATGACTTTATAAGCTAGAGTTTCTATCATTATTATCATTATTTCATGTTTTTGCCATCTTGCGTTGCAGCTGAGCCTCTTCCTGAAGTGCCCTCTCCTCAGGAGAGAAGAGCGTACGACCCTGTTCTCATCCAGCAGCACTTGTCTCTGTGGGATAGCCTGCACTTCACTGACAAGGTCAGCTGCATGCAAGCACATTTCTTTATGACTGATATTTGTATAATCTAAAGAAACTACTGCAACGTGACCATTCTGTCAGATGAATACAAAAGGGCCCTGCTGGGATGAGAGCAATATGTAAGATGTGGTTAGCCTCTGACAGACAGAACATCTCTGTTATCAACGAGTGTGTCTGCCTCTCTGTCTCCGCCTGTGTTTCTTGCAACATGCTGCTTCTGCTCTAGACAGATGTCTCACATCTAGCAGCTAGGTTTGGTCATACCTCAAGGTGTCAAAACACCTGCTTTTTTTTAAAAGAAGTATCTGTCATATGCCATATAATTCTACTGCCATATTCCTTCATAATCCCAGCAGTGACCAAGTCTCACCATGGCTGTAAGGCTACACAGATACAGATTTAGAGGTCTGTTATTTATTGTGTTCTGCCAGGTTCTTGTATCTAATATGCTAGAATGTTTGACTATTCATCTAGCCATACAGGTCAGACAGGCCAGTGAACATGGAGAATCTCCCTGTCAACAACAACAACGGTCAGTCATATGGTTACACACTGTATGAAACAACCATCACCTGTGGAGAAACCCTCAACTCCAGGAACAACATCAGAGACAGAGCACTGGTGAGGACAGACTGATACATGCCATACATGCATTTTAGTTTATATAGTGAGGTTACACATCATGTTTATACTTAATTTTGTCATTGTGACTTTTAACGTTCTATAGGTTTTTGTGGACAGACAATATGTTGGTGGTTTGGACTACAAGACCCATGAGCTGATCCTCCCTGAAGGAAAGGTAGACAGTTGTGGCAGTTCTTACTCGTCTTACTTGCACATTCCATACCTGTGTTCCTTGACACACTCCTGAAATGCATACATTTTTTGGTTATATTAAGACTTTGAGTGAGGGTTAGTCCCCTTTATTTCGGAGATGATGTCAAAGTACTAGTAAGTAATACAGTCCAGCATGGCAAAGCAAGTAAAGTAACATAAAAAAGTAGTAAAAACAGATTTATACTTTGCGAAAAATAAAATAAAATATATACATTGTGCAAAATTGTTAACCAACCAACAAAGATGCCTTTTTACCAATCACTTAATCAAACAAAAAAACAAATCAATCAACCAATCATAAAACATAGTCACAGGGAAATGTAACTTATTGTAACTCAAACTTAACCTCCATTTTTAAATTTAAAAAAGAGTATGGGAATATGAATAGTTATATTTGGAATATTCACTATTTTATTTTGGCATCTTCAGACAAGCACATAAATATTGTGGTCACTTTCTCATCTGACTGACTTTCTAAATTATACTTATTTATGTTGCATCGAAGGGAGAGAGGACGTTGAGCTTACTTGTGGAGAACTGTGGAAGGGTGAATTACGGAAAAGCTCTAGATGAACAACGCAAAGGTATTCTTTCTTCAAACATGAGTTTTTTTGCATTTTCCCCATCTCACTCATCTTAATTTATGATGAAAACCCATTGTCCATTGTTAATTTATATTTCAAACCTCAACTTTTTATATGAGACCAGGTTTCCAGGCTTGAGTCAAACCATTGTTAACTTTTAGCATGTTTAAACCCTCTGGCTTTTCTTTACTGCTTATCACCACTGATCCAATATTGTAAGTAAGATAGAGCACACAAAAAAGCGCACATCCGTGTTTGTTATTATGTCTGCTTCAACGCTGCATTGCATATTTTTAAGGTATTGTAGGAGACATTCTGCTGAATCAAACCCCTGTGAGAGGATTTACCATCTTCTGTTTAGACATGAAGCCTGGATTTATGAAAAGGTTGGTTAAGTCAAAATGGGTGTTTTTGTTATGGTTATGGTTATGAAAGTGGTTATATGCTCAGGAATTAAGATTTGCTGGATCCTTCTTAACGTCCAGATTGATTTTAGTGTCACTGGACAACAGAGTGTGTTTTAAATAAATGTTTGATACTGTTTCAGATTAATGAGTTCAGGTCAGTGGAAGTCTGACTTCAAGTCGTCCCTCGTTCCAGGATTTTTCCTGGCCAGACTGCATGTGGATGGTCCTCCTAAAGACACCTTCATTACACTCCCTGTGAGTAGAAAAGTCAGACATCTTTAATGGAAACCTGCACTTCTTAGAGCTAGGAAATGGTCTAACATCATGCTACTATTTCTTATATTTCAAATGTATCATCATTTATAATGCATTCATTTTCATGCATGTTCAATAAAAGTACATTCAGCATAATGTAGCATTTATGTCTTTGTTGTACAAAACTATTTTTTCTTTGTTTGACACATTGTGATGTCTTATGTACTAATGATTTACTGTAATTAACTGGGACACTTGTCACCACTTGTTTTGGTGATCATATTGTTGCATCCATCCACAGGGTTGGGGTAAAGGATCGGTGTTTGTCAATGGACAGAACCTTGGACGTCATTGGTTCATCGGTCCTCAACATTTCCTTTATCTCCCAGGACCTTGGCTCCGAAGTGGAGAGAATCAGGTACATGAAAAGAATCACCTCAGATTTTCTTTTCTTGATTTACATTGTGTATGTACGTTGCAATGTATTATGTATTTTGTTATGTTCTCTTTCAGATTATTGTTTTTGAAGAACAAAAAGCGGCCGACAAAATACTGTTTGCTGAAAATCCTGAGCATGGAAGGACTATTGATGTTTACAAACTCCCCTTTTGCACACTACTTTGAAAATACTGAACAGCAACAACACATGGACTCATAACATAAGGGAAACATTTTATTTAAACTGGCAATTTAAAGGTATTAATTTACTAACCACAATATTCTTGGTTGCAATACACCAGCATGGATAATTTATTTCTTGATTCTGTTGCCTTGCAATGAGAAATTCAATATAGTCTGGCAGATTTCAGAGGAAACTTTGCTCTGATTAGAAATAGTTTGAGCCTTTAAACGGGTCACACCCCCCAAAGCTCCCTATTGGACCAGAGGCTTGTCCCTCACATGAGCGACTCCGTCTAATTCACAAAAGACACCTAGCCATTTCATCGGACCCAGAAACGAAGGCTAGAAACCGGAAAATAAATTGTCTTTTCCTTCAAAATAAAGGCTAATCTGGTCAGCACAGACTAAATTTGTGGAAGAAATATTGATACATACACAATTTCCCATAGCCATTATTAATATTTCAATGCATATTATTGTGAAAATAAACAGTAACCAACATGAAACAAACCAACATTTCTTTCTGTATTATTTGCAAGTTGTTTTACAGCTTTATTCTGAAAATATAACCGGAAGTTTCACCTGTATTTCCAGTTGTCTTGACTTGTAAATGAATCTCTTGATATTCCTGTGTCGGCACAGAAATTGCGGAAGAGCACTCGGTCGCTTGCAGAAGAGTCGACTACATGCCCTTCAGAGCATTTCGTCAGTAACTTTATTTTAGTTACTTCATATTGTTACATGCACGGAAGAAATTACGATTTATGAAATGAGATTACAGCGGTTGTAGGAGCAATTCTGCACCTTAGCCTAGCCGAGCCGAGCTGAGCTGAGCTACTGAAGTGAATGAGTTGACAGTTTGAATGTTAAGTTTAGGTACGATAATAAGTTGAGTTTTAAATACTAGTTTCCGCATCCTAACATGGAGTCTTGTGGAGCTGTTGGCACCGTTCTTGGATGCTCTGCGGGCATTGTGGTGGCTGGGCTGGTGTTTGCAGCCTACAAACTTGGCTTACTCTACCAGTTGTTGCACAAGGTAGGTTGTCACATTTAAACATGGTAATATGAACTGCTGTGTTGTATTGCTTTTTCCTAATGCATTATCTTCTAAAGCAGTGTTGCACGTATCTGTCATTGCATACACATCCATTATTTGTAATAAGCTTAAAACCTCACCTGTATTATGTACTGCAGGGTGTCACAGGTGAAAGGTAGGATGGAATCTATTCATGTAAACTTTGACCAGCATTGTGGTTTTCCAGCACAAAGGCTATCACAACACCAGGCTTTAACAACCAGGCTGTTAGTGGGATTGCACAAAGCCCTGAGGCTCATCACCACTGCAAGCCAGAACAATACATGGTTATTGTGAAATATGAAAGGCCGCTGGAATGAAGAGATAGTGTGACACAGATGACCTTTAGTTGGGCCATCAACTGACACTGACAGATGTTTATCTATGGCTGGGCCTTTTTTTCAAGTTTACAACATTGTATAATCTGTTAATTTTGTTAATAATCAGCATTAACCTGTGTATTCTCTTCTCTAACTTTTACACCTATTCTCTGCTTTCTTTCAGACTGAGACAAAGAGCCCTCGCCATGGTGGTGAGAGTGTGGCAGAGGTCCTCCGCGCCCACGGGGTCAAGTACGTTTTCACCCTCGTAGGTGGACACATCTCCCCTATTCTGGTTGCATGCGAGAAGATGGGCATCCGCATTGTGGACACAAGACACGAGGCCACTGCTGTCTTTGCTGCTGATGCTGTGGCAAGACTCTCAGGTGCAGACTTGCGTTACAAGTATTAATAGTTGTGTATGACCCTCTTAGTTCAGCTCTTATCATATCTATGTTGTTTTATGGAAAACTAAGGAATTAGGGGTGCTGTTGCTTAGTTAAGGCGTGTCTGGCCTTGTTGCTCTGGCTGTTTTTTTTGTCAAAAACAGGTGTAACTCATATTGTTATAAGACTAAAGTAAAGTATCAGTAAAAAGAATAAAACTGCCCCAGTGTCTTTTATAGTAAGCTCATCATCATTTGTGTGTTTCATTGGGCAATCTGCTATCATGATTGTCTCCCCACCAGGCACTGTTGGAGTTGCAGCTGTGACTGCTGGCCCAGGGCTCACCAACACAGTGACAGCAGTCAAGAATGCTCAGATGGCTGAATCTCCATTGCTTCTCATGGGAGGAGCTGCCGGTACACTACTTCAGGTGGAGTTGATTTAAATACTGATGCAAATAAGATGTGAATGTACAGGCAAAATATAATAACAGTAACTAAATAATTTGGAATTTTAGGCTCTGCTGCTGTCAAGAAATGTGTATGGTAGCCCTTGAAATGTGTTGGATGTCTAACCTCTCCATCGTCTGGGTTTATGGTACAGGGCAGAGGAGCGTTGCAAGATATC
The DNA here is from genome assembly GCF_022749685.1 of Semicossyphus pulcher. NCBI lineage: Eukaryota > Metazoa > Chordata > Actinopteri > Labriformes > Labridae > Semicossyphus > Semicossyphus pulcher. Next base: position 23,218,432 of record NW_027211692.1, read on the forward strand.
GACCAGATGTCTCTCTTCAAGCCTCTGTGTAAGTTCTGTGCCTCCATCAGGACAATCAGGGAGATCGTGCCTACTGTCAGGAAAGCCCTGGCCATCGCCCAGTCGGGAACTCCTGGTCCTGTGTTTATAGAGTTCCCCATCGACACGCTGTATCCCTTCCACCTTGTGTCCAAAGAGTTTGGAGTTAAAAACCCTCCCAAAGGCCTAATGGGGAAAATTGTCTCATGGTATGTTTTTGAATTAGAATGCAGTGCGCATCAGTCTGAGTTGGATGTTCTGCGCTTTTCTCTTTCATTCATTTCACTCTCTATTTTTAAATAAAGGCAGAAATGTAATGACATAGTGGTCTGGTTTCTTTTAAGGTACCTCAATAACCACCTCATGAATCTCTTTGCTGGAGCCTGGGAGACCCGAGATATGTCTCCACTTCCTGTTGACATCCCACATGCTACAGAAGATCAGGTAAAACTGCTCTTAACTTTGATGATGCTAAATATTTTTTCTTGAGGCCGTTAAATTTTTAAGTCAAATCCATTACAGTTGGTCCCTCCCAACTGGAGCAGTATGCAATAACTATATCAGAATATAAAATGTTTTGCTGTTTCTTTTTTTTTTTCAATACAAATCAGGTACAAAAGTGCATAGAACTGGTGAGTCGAGCCAAGAAACCTGTTATTCTGCTCGGCAGCCAAGCAACATTACCTCCAACGCCGGTGGATGATATCAGGTAAAGGAGAACATGTTATGCCCCCCTTTTCAAAACTTTTTAATTCCATGTCTTAATGTTTTTCTGGCACTTTTGACTATTTGGTTATTCGCTGTCAATAAAAATGTTAAGATGTTTGGCATTCCAATAGTATTCAAATGTTTTTTCGTAATTTTACTGAGCAATGCTTATGCAGTCGGAATATTTGCCTGCCTTTTAGGAAGGCATTGGAGGACTTGGGCATCCCCTGCTTCCTTGGGGGCATGTCCCGTGGCATGCTGGGTAAAGACAGTCCCATCCACATCCGACAGAACAGACGAGATGCTTTGAAGGAGGCGGACTTGGTGCTCTTAGCAGGTCAGACATACAGTGTTACAGTTTTAATGTGATATGTAAACAAGGTAATAACAGCTTTTTGACAATGGATGATTCAGTAAACAAACACTAAACAAAACGCAAGAAAATAACTAACAAACATATAGTAAAGGGGTATAAACAGAGCTGTTGATCTTAATACTTGATGTAAGGTTTCAAGGAATCATAACTTTTTCCTGCAAAAATGAACAAACCAATTTCTGAATGCTTTCCAAATTCAGATTCAGGTTGAACTGTATGTTTAAGGTAGCCAGTAAAGCCCCAGGTCAACAAACATTCTTAGTAAACAGTTAACAATGTGAGTTTTTTTTGCAGGCACTGTGTGTGACTTCCGGCTGAGCTATGGCAGAGTTCTAAACAGACGCAGTAAGATCATTGCTGTCAACAGAGATAAGACACAGCTGTTGAAAAACTCAGACATGTTCTGGAAACCAACTGTAGCAATTCAGGGTACGTTCACAAGCTTCCATCATAACAAACAATCATAAATACACTAATTATGTCTTTTTAGATCTCAGGTGATTAGTTTTGAATATGCTATCTAAAGAAAAGAAAATATTGGTACTGGATCTATCTATCGATTTGTATGATAGATTTTGTTTCAGCATTAGAAAACAGACATACCTACAAACATACATTTTGCAAGAGTCTATAAATTGTAAATGTGGGTCTATTTTAGGCGACGCTGGTTCATTCTTAATGCGGCTTTCCAAAGGCCTTAAGGGCCATCGCTGTCCGGAGGAATGGCCTCAGAGCCTCAAAGCAGGAGATACGGCCAAAGAAAATACAAACAGGTTAGCAGAGCTGAAATGCCACTGGTCCCTGTTCTGTGTTTGTGTCAACATGTATTATAAAACCATCAGTGTCATCTAGACAAATAGCCTCCTTACTTACACTCTTGATGATTTAAAAACCTCCTGATGAGAAAAAACACAGATTAATCAAATGTAATGGTGATGCAAATACAACTATACAACTACATAATTTCCAATCCACATCACATAAACGTGAGTATTATTTATTCCAGGGCTAAAGCTGATGAGAAGACGGAACACCACTTGAATCCCTTGAAAGTCCTCCACCGTGTGGATGAGTTGATGGCAGAGGACAGCATCATTGTTGCAGATGGGGGAGATTTTGTTGGTAGTGCTGCTTACATTATGAGACCAAGAGGACCTATGCGTTGGCTAGATCCAGGTTAGTCCTCATATACCAAATGGCAATTGGTTTATAAAGAACTGTTTTAAAAAACTGGACATTTGTATTCAAGTCAAGTAAAGTTAATTTATGAAGGTCAAGCATTTGACATACAGTACATGGTCAAAAGTCTTTATAATATCATTGTATTCAGAGGTTAGTCTGGTTTTCCTTGCAGTCACAGGGGGAAATAAAAACCTTGAATTTTTCGTTATCTGGAATAGGTGCCTTCGGAACCCTGGGAGTTGGAGGAGGATTTGCTCTCGGGGCAAAACTGTGCCGGCCTGAATCTGAGGTATATTGAACTCTGAAACTGCTGTATCTATTCATGTAACGATTGTATATAACTCTTCACGGGTGAAATGCAAATTTTTGTGCTTTTCAGGTGTGGATAGTATATGGTGACGGCTCCTTAGGATACAGTGTTGCAGAGTTTGACACTTTCACTAGACACAAGGTAAAATCACCTATTGCAGCATTTACATACAACATATTACACATAATATATATATATATATATATATACTTATGGTACAATTATATATATAAGATTGTACCATAAGTTATAGTATGGTTTATTCTGTTTTTTTTCAACCCCCTAGACACCAGTTATAGCTGTGGTGGGGAATGATGCATGTTGGAGTCAGATATCCAGAGAGCAGGTTCCCATACTCGGCAGCAACGTGGCATGTGGCCTTGCATTTACAGGTATATTTTCTGCAAAGGCTCTTGTAAGACTGTTTTGATTCTGTCACTAACTTGCTATATTATTTACTATATATTCTTCTCCTTTGCAGATTATCATATTGTGGCAGATGGTTACGGTGGTAAGGGCTACCTTGTAGGACGAGAGGACGAGGACAGGCTCAGCGACATCATCAGGCAGGCCCAGAGGGAAAGCCAGGAGGGCAACGCTATACTTCTCAATGTTCTGATAGGGAAGACCAACTTTAGAGAAGGCTCTATCTCTGTATAGAGATGCTACGGCATCTTTAAACAGTGCATTCTTCTTTGTCTATCTTTGGCTCCTCATAGACCGTCAGGCTCTATGAATGGTTTAAGAAAAGATGAAAATACTGTTGGATGCTGTAGAGCCCAGCCCTAACTAGACCTATGCTAATCCTCTGTGCCCTTAAAGCCATATTTCACTTTGCTGTACAGTAGGCCGATCTCCTTTAAAACTACATGAACTATCAGTTGCAATATAACTTACCTACTTGTCAGAATTGGCAAAAATAATCTTAGTAACATATGTACAAACACCAGAGTCATGACTTCAATATTTCAACATCATAAACCTGCAGTTTTGATAATAATTATCATAATGATGCATAGCCACATGATTTATTGCAATATATTTATATAAATATACTATTAACATTCTGTTATACTATAGCTGCAGATCCTCCAGCCTTGAAACGTAATCCTTTGTTGTACATCATGATACTTGTAGTATACAAGACTGCTGCATCTTGAGAATAAGACAAGTGAAAAGTAAGAAAAACGTCTTCTATTTTTAACATTCAAACAGCCTGTTCTAACGTAAGATAATACATGCAAATAAACCATTGTTTGAAAAACATTTGTGACAGAGAGCATTGGTTTAACTTCTCAAATTCAACCAGAATGCCTTTTCTCCTGTTATAAACTGAATATGGAGCCTTTTTATTAAGACACATGTAATCTTTCAGGTGTGATATTCTTTAACGGTTAATGATTTGTGACAAAAATGTGTAAAAATGGAAAAAAAAAAGTTTTTGAATGTTTAAGATTGATAAATGGTATGCCTTATAATGTTTGATTGTATCTTTGATTACATTGATATGTCTAGATTGAAGATGTGTCTGCTGATTCAGTAATGTATTTAAATTATATTTAATACTGACTTGTATGCATTGATGTGGGCTATTATTTAAAATAGGCCTATACACTATGTATTGCACTATAATTATAACTTATGTACTCACCAGGTGGATTTTCTCACTCCTATAAGCTGTGTATTTGGTTTGTATGGTGCTTTGAGAAGGGTATTTTAATCTTTTGATCATGGAATGTTTATTTGGATTAATTTTCAAATGAATGAGTGGACTTTAAATGATCTAACAATATACTGTTTTATAGACATTTGTTTAAAATGAATTTAATTGTGAACGTTCTACAGTTAGACTTCAGAAGTGGAGTGAAACTGAAGGCTGTATGTCTAGGAAATTTAGGGAGAGTGACGGCTGCTTTTGTTGAACTTGGACATTTAGTTTAAAATAAAAGTTAATTTTGTAAGTGACTGCTGTGTTTAATCTTGTTAGCAGTCCTTGAAACTTGAATTGCAAATCTGGCATGAGCTGCAACACGGAACTCTTTGTATACTTTACAGTGGTTGAACCCACTATTAATATTGGTTGTAAGTCATATGAAAAGTAACAAGGAGGGAATTCTAATTGTTGGCATCTGTAATGAGGCATACAGCCTGTATTTTGGAACTTAACAATGCATGTATAATGTACCAAGGCCATTTTCTGCAGGTAAATATTTTCTGCACCAATTAACTATTACCAGGAAGTTACAGACCTCAGTTATCCTCTCAGTTGAGGGTTCCATAAAAAAAATTGTCACTTTGACTGGATTGTTTAACTCCTTTGGTAGTGATACAAGCTGTACAACTTATCAACTTTACACTAGAATACCCATTAATGTCCACAGTGGAGTTTTATGATTTTCTTTACAGTACTCAAAGTACCAGCTGAGCTAAGAACAAATCCACTGAAAATTTTGTAATCAGTCAAAGTATGAGGCCACAGTACGACTATCTTTAGTTATTGGTAGTGCTTTTTTTTTTCTATTTTTCACAAAAAAAAACTCTAAACCAACAGGTTAGGATATCACATCTTCATAATGTTTCATACACACATAGTCCAGAATCGAAAGAATTTATATTCAAAAAGAATTTTGATAACGCACCGCTTTTCCTTTGATCAGTATTCATATTTTGCGGAAATTAGTGACATTTTCTCTAGTGTTCTATGATGTTTCTATGTTGTCCTATGGGGTTTACCCTATGAACAAAATGTTTTAATCTCAAATTCATCCAGACTAAATTTCCATGTCACTTATACACACGCACGCATGCACGCACATACACACACTACTACTACACAATTATTACACCATCCTCTGAAATCTGTACAAAAAGGAGCTTCGATTTTACTTTAAAATATTAAAATAGTTAGACATCCAGTGGCCAACTGAGCAACACTAACTGTGTGTGTGTGTGTGTGTGTGCATGCGCGTGCATGACATTTCGCGTTGTATGTGTGCATGTGTATGTTTGTGTGTAAATGTGTTTACTAGTGGTTGAGGCACCTCAAAGGTCTTTGGCTAATCAGAATACATTCATTTCCATTTGCCCATTAGCCATTAGCATACATCCTTGAAATAAATTGAAGTGAATGAAAGCCCTGTTGGAAACACCTGGTTTTGAAGCTACATTTCTCTTCATTTCTTCCTTAAAGTTCAGGGGAAAATATTCTTTATGATTACTTTAGTCTATCTGGTCTTCAAGAGTTTTTGAACATGTGATCACAGGAACCTGTACTTCCAGTAGTTTTTTTTGTATAAACTCATATACCTGTGTCTCAAAAACTACAATGAGTTAAATCAAATGCTTGGTATTATTGGTTTTAGAACAACTTAAATTAAAAAAAATATATATATATACTTGTTTTTGTGAATTTTCAGCGTTTTTTTAAACAACTTTGTCAGCCAATTAAGGCATGGTACATATTCAAAATCAAACATTTTAATTTTGTTTTGTGTAGCCACATACAGTTTCCACAGCAAATGTTCTATTTCCACCCCAAACAGAAAAAAATTATGTGGGACTTTTCCTTAACATACTAAATTTAGTTGATAATCATGAATAGGTTAACACAGTTGTTAGTCGTTATTTTTAAATTAACATAACATATGTGGTTTATGTGAGACAAAAAAATTGAATTTAAATAGCAAATCCTTCTGACATGATGGCTGCGACTTTTGACCTAAATACTTTGTGAGTGCAGTTCTCTTTTTAAACAGGAGATGGCAGGAGAACTTTAACTTAGGCAACCTGTGCTGACGTGTTCCTGTTTAGCATAAACTATGGGTAAAACCCATATAGGAGAAACATACTATCTGGGATATAATCTGCCAATGGATGCATCGATGAATGCCAGCTTAAATACGACAGGTTTTGATTTTTGATTTAAAATTAAATTAGTTTATGATTCTTAAACGTGGATTCTCTAGCCTTCAAATTAAAACTAGTCTGTTTTCCAGGCAGTGCCTAAAATTATTATTGTAGTTATTTTTTGTTTCATATATGAATCAGATTGTCTAATCAGAGGCTTTGAACCCATTGAAAGAAAGGTTGATTTCTGAGTATTACATAACTGATTTCTGTTCTGAATGTTGTTACATTAGAAAGTTAAAAGAGTTACTTCCCACTTTCTGCACAATTATTTCAGTATAACAAGGATTACAGATGCAGAAAGCAACAATTTATGCTGAAAACAACTGTAACCTATACTGTACTGTTGTCTGCTCTCTAACTTCTTACCAATGACTGTAGTGTTGGCTTCTTACTCGTTGTTGACGTCACAGTCCTTCTGCTGCTTTCAGGTGTTCGTTGTAAATGCTAACTTCCTGACATAAGAAATGTAAACAAGTGTTGTTTTTTTTGAGTGGTTTGATATATTCTGTGAAGCATTTACATACTACATTATTATAAATTACCGCCACATTTATTATTATGAATGTATCGGGGGGGGGGGGGTCTACGTTCCTGAAGTACTTGATCAATAAAATCCAGCCTATCCTTTTTTGTTATAGATGTGTGCAGCTTCTTTTTCTAACAGATAATTATTTAGATTTTCTTTGACTTGACTTGATTTTAGACTGCTGGATAAGCCTGCTTTTATGTGTCTATACCGTGTGGCCTGAAAACTCCCACGTGGGAGCAAAAAGGCTAATTTCGGTTTTTGGTGCTGTACTTAAAGGCATCATAAAACCGGCCGCACATCCCCACAGGCAGTGACTCCGACAGCTCTGCAAAAGTTAAACATAGACGGACAATGTGAAGAATAGCCGGAGAGTCGAGAGCAGTTGGGGTTTATAACGGTACCTGGGGTAAATCAACAGACATATTTTTTTAGCTAAAGAAATTGGTTAACAACAGATATATTACGCTTTATGGCTCTACCCTCAGAATGGTAGGTAAAACAGAAGCAGTTTCATGCTTCTAACAACCTCGGAGATAACTTGACTTACCTCAAAGCACCAAACTAACGACAGCTTAACCACACTTGTTAGTTAACGTAAATTGGGTGTGTTTGTTATACTTTGGTGTTACAGTGCCATTTAACTCTCCTGCCACCGACGCTAGCGTATCAAGTTAGCCTCAACACCATCCAAGAGCTAAAAGCTTAAACTCAAATCGATTTCAAAACTATTTTACGTGGGTAACTTAAATACAAAACCGACTGTTACAGACTTCGGATCAAAAGGATTTCTTTTTGAAAAGAAACACATACTGGACATTAATTTACATATATTTGGGTAAGTTTTTTTAAACTTCTGTTTCCTTTAAGTGTATCAAGCTGCGTTATATGTGTTGTGTAACTTGTCTGTCTAAAAAATTAATGTTAGCATTATTGAAACGTGCACTTGGTTAACGCTCGTGCTAACTGCATATGGCTTGCTGTTCGGCAGGTGGGGCATTGACTTAATGTTAGAGTTATGTAACAACATTAAAAAAAGAAAAACACCAGTTGTTGAAGAAAAACCAGCTAAAGTCCCATTGTTTTTGACAGTTTCCTGGAACAATAGCTTCACAGTATTTATTAAATGGCTAACCTTATGTGTCATCAGGCAAGGTGTGTTCCCAGGAGGAAGTGTACGAGTTATTTTCCAAATTAGTAAAGACGTTACTAGACAGAACATGTGAGCAGCACTATGTTTATTTTTACCGTTAACTGTGACCTGGCAGGGGTGTATCAATTATAGCTTTCTATACTATTTATCAGCTATTAACTCTGTAAGGGGGAAACCTAATTGAAAACCAACAACAGAATTTCTTTTTGCGTTCCTTAATGTTAGCTTAATCAGTCACTAGTGTTAACATGTGGTTGATCATGTTTCTGTTACAGGAGCTGAATGGCCTCCGTTGTTGCAGTGAAAACTGAGAAGCGACCTGCAGCTGATTCTCAGGATGCAGACTCAAATGCAAAAAAACCTAGGTAAGCTCAGGTGCTGTTTTGGAGTTGGCTGAACACTCTGTCCATGACACATGCATCATTTTTGTCAACAGGGCTGATTGAAATCTTGAGTTATTTTTAGTTTCACACTTTAAATTTATGTGGTTGAAAATGGTGTGTTCAATCTTAATGCTGGAGGGAGGAAGCATCATCTTTGCAACCATCATCATTGAATCACTTTGTACTCCAAAGGAAACTCCTGCCCAGCTTGAAGACCAAGCGAGCCCCTGAGCTTGTCCTGGTGATTGGCACGGGGGTAAGCTCTGCAGTGGCCCCTCAGGTCCCTGCACTCCGCTCCTGGAAAGGCCTCATCCAGGCCTTGCTTGACGCAGCAAATGACTTTGACCTGTTAGAGGAAGAGGAGAGTCGGCGTTTCCAGAAGCACATGCAAGAAGATAAGAATTTGGTGCATGTGGCCCATGACCTCATTCAGAAACTTTCCCCGGTAAGACCGCCTTTCCTTTTCCCACCACCCTGTCGCACATGTACAAACACATGGCAGACAGACTGCCAGCTGACTATCCTTGCCGCAGCTCTTCTCAGCCAGGGACATTTTGTTTCAACTCTTAAGGATTTTGATAAGACATCTTAGCTGTATCCCCATAAAAGACCCATAGTATATGGTGCAAGAGTTGTTTTCAGATGTTTTTCTTAGAAATTAATTTTGGTCAATACAAACTATCTTTTTAGTCAGTTTATGACTAATCAGTCACACACACAAGAAGCAGACTGTTTCCTGTTTCTGTTTATGTGGTGTAAAGTAATGTAGCTTTGCAGTGTGGACATCCCATGAATTTGCCATCACAAATAAGGCTTCCAAAATGGTGATATTAAGTAGCAATTAAAATTAATATCTGTGCCCAGTCTCATTCTTCAAGTTTTTAATTTGTCTTCAAAACAAGTTCTAATAAAATGGTTATGCTACTACACTTGTGAATGGTCATATTCTGCAGTGTGGGATGTTTTGGATTTAAAGAATAGGATGCAAGGACACAGCAATTTGTTTTATCCTAGTTGCAGAACAAAGGGGTAACAACACAGCTAAAGATCTGATGAACCAATCAAGCTCACCAAAACCTCAATGAAATGCTTGCCATTTAAACATACAACACAACAATAACCTTAGAAAGGGCATCACCATCCCGGACAACCTTTTACAGGCTCAAGTAGAGTTCTTGTTCCCTTGTTACTCAATGAAAATTGCATTTTTAAGTGAGAAAACAATGATTCTGATAACAGGATTCTGCACCCAAACGAGTTGTTACAAATGAATTTTGATTAAAAAGCACAATTGGAATTCCATATAACAAACACTTCTCTTCCTATGGGACCGGTCTGGTCTGGAGCAGGGCTGGCAGATGGGAGCCTTAATACCGTTTGCCTCCTGTGTTAGTCATGTCTCATCGCACCTTTGACATTGATAAAACACTCTTTGTTTCAGCCCTCAGCCTGTTGTCACAAAGGGAACAAACAGCGCTTTTATGGCTTTATCCATCGTGTTTATTTCAATCCACAGTCGTGCAGACACTAGCCTACTGCTGTTGGCTACAGGCACAACAGGCCCTAGCATGCTGAGGAAAAAAACAAGCATAGACTAATGTGAACCAGCAGCCCCCTGCCCAGATTTTCCATTCAGACAGAGTTAAAACACCACCCAAACAGTAAGAAAACAGCAGGGGACATGTGTCGTGATTCCATTCACAAAACCCTTTTGCAAATTTCACTTGTTGCAGTTTAGCACACCGGTTAGCAATAGACATGACCTCAGTTGATGTAAATCAAAAGACATTTCTTTATGTGTAGTCACAGGGTTCCCCAATGCACATAAGATGAGAACATGTGTGCAACTGTGAAAAGTGAAACATGAGAGTGTGAAATCTGCCCTCAGTCCAGTTAGTTCCAGTAACAGTAAGCTGTGAGAGTTTAACCCACTTTTCATGGAAAGTAGCTGAATTATGTCACTTTGCAGGCACCCAGCAATGGGTAATGAGGGTAATCTGAAGTTGAAACTCAAGAGAATGTGTTAGTTGTAAATCCTATCACACATTTGACCTCTGATAAAACAAGGCTAATTACAACTTAGCTGACTAGACTTTAGTTGTTTAAATCTGACAAAAATATAAACAATGATATCCAAAGGGGTCAGAGGAGGAAACATTTGATCATCTAATAATACATATAATGGTGATAATCTGGAGCCCTCTCAGTCTCCAGTCCTTGTTGGCAAAGGAATCTTCAGTTTACATACCCCTACCATGCTGTCAATGTGAAATAACCATACCTGTCTGTGTAAAAAGATGAAGCATTCTGGACTTTGTTTCACTTTTCACTTACTGTATGCATGTTCACGTTACGGACGTCCAGAGCTATCATAAAACTTAGAAAAACATTCCTTCAAAAATTATTTTGGTTTAGGATAACCATTTAGAATCCAGAGTTGTTTACTTGCACTTGATGTGGTTATTACATAAGTCCAAGGACACTGATTACGATTGGTGCTGCAGAGACTAGATGTGGATAATGAGCTTTTCCTGTGTAAAGGACTGTTGCTGTTTAGCCCATTAAGAGCTGTAATCTCTGGAAGTCAGCCGAGCGTTTCGCTATACTAGGATCACCTTGGTCACTTGCATCTCTGCGCTACCTTTTGCTATTCTTAGCTGTCTGACTCTTCTTGTTTGAGATTTAGATCATGTAGTCCCAGCCTTAAATTTCTTGGCAGACTGAGTTGGTATATGATTTGCTACTTGAAGAGCTGCGGATAGGATCTAAGAGGGTGATGATGAAAGTGTTTGATACAGAACAAAGTAGCCCTTGAGCAATAATTGTGCTCAAGCTTGACACACCCCTGAAATCTCACTGGAGGGAGTTTGGGGGTCTGAGATGCCGGGAGGAGTTGTGTTGAAACAACTATCATGCCTGATGCCAATACTGCATAATTGATTGAGTAGTTAGTACGCAAGTTTGTGTCTTAAGCTTCTGATTAAGAATAGTAAGTAGCCAGAGGCCTTAATACCTTATGTAACAGCCAAAAGGAGCTCTTATTTGGCTTTTTAACCAATCACGGTCTTGTGTATCTAGTACAGTATATTAGAAAAATACAAAATAAAAATTGTAACTTCTTTCTGTCCATTACAACCACACTTCCAAGCACAGACAAATATGATTAACATTTAACGTTTGCTCAGTCTTGGCACCAATGCATGAATTTAACGCACGTCTGATCAGGTCACATGGTACGATAAATAAAACCGTGGATCAAGAGTTCAATTGCTATTATTAAATGGCTGCTTGTTGTGGGTTTGTGGAAGTACACAGTAATACAGTAATACACACTCAGCACAGTAATAGAACCGTCTTTCCCTCATACTGTTCGCAATGTGTTATGTGCTGTTTAAAGGTGATTAGCAGACTGCTGATCACGTAAAAGTTGGTAGACACAGTCCTTATGGCCTTCTGTTTTGAGTGCATCATAGGCTGTTGTCCCTGAACATTCTACACTCAACATTTCTGAGTTCCAGTTGTCTTAAAAGTAATGCAACAGGAAAATGTTTCACATAATATATGCGTAATGAAACAGTTTTCTTCTCAAAACATATATTATTTCTAACATTTCCTGTTGTTATTTTATTTATTTTACAGAGAACAGGCAATGTGAGATCAACATTCTTCAAGGACTGTCTATACGAGGTGTTTGACGATTTGGAGTGCAAGATGGAGCATGCAGGGAAACACCTTCTGCGCTCTGTGCTGCAGTTGATGGAGAGTGGTGCACTGGTGCTGACCACTAACTTTGACAACCTGTTGGAGATCTACGCTGCTCACCAAGACACCAAGCTGGAGTCTCTCGACCTGACAGATGAAAAGAAGGTAAACAGAGCTTGGATTTTGTTTTAGCATTGATTGATCTGTCTTGCCACAACACATCCAGTCAGCTTTTCAGTGCAAAGGTCATTTAAGCAAGTTTTTTGTGTTACGCTAAGATTGTAGGAGCTTTAAATTTTTAGGTTGCGTCTCACAGATGATTTAATCTTAAATGACACCCTAAAACATGGTCATTTAATGCTTTACAGAAAATATTTGAATTTTATTTTCAGTTCCATTTATAATATTACATCTCAGTGAAGTTCCTCGTCGGGGAGTTTTGGGAAAAAATAGATAATGCTTTGACCTGAATGAGCCTTTTGTCTCTGGCAGGTGGAGGAAGGTTAAAGTTCTAGCCATTACTCAGCTGCTGTCAAATTTTATAGATTGAACAATATTTGCTTTTGGCTAAAGACTTCACTGAAGGGGAAGTGCTTGTTTTCCCAGCAGAGATAGGTTTGAATCTCTTTTGACCACTTGCTCTAAAAGATCTTAATTGTTTTATCATGTAGTATTTTTCCCCAGTGCATCAAAGATAGTTTGATATTTTTTTTCATAGAATACTAATTTTAAAAAGATTCATTAGAGTTTTCTGAGAGACGCGTTGTTTGCCTCTCAGTCCTGGTATTTATGCCCCGTCTCCATCAGGGCTAATATCCTCTCACTGCTGTTCACTGATTTTACTCCCTGCCCAGCCAGAACAGGATTGGGTGCAATGGACTGTTAAGCGTGTGCTTATGTGTGTGTTTGTGTGTGTGTCTAGGTATTAGAGTGGGCTCAGGAAAAACGGAGGTTAAGTGTTCTGCATATCCATGGTGTTTACACCAACCCAAGTGGTATCGTACTGCACCCTGCTGGCTACCAAAATGTACTGAGGAACACTGAGGTTATGGTAAGTCCTGACACTCTTTAACTTAGTGCCTTTGGTATACATTATATTGCATGTAATAGTATTGTATTAAGGTGCATGTTGCAGTACCAAATTGCCCCTGTCCCTGCACTTTGATGCATTGGAAATCAAAGCTTTTGTGAAAGTCTAGTAAAATATAAAACTGTTTCAACAGCGGGAGATCCAGAAGCTGTATGAGACCAAATCCTTTGTGTTTCTCGGCTGCGGCCGCACAGTAGACGACACAACCTTCCAGGCTCTGTTCTTGGAGGCAGTCAAACACAAGTCTGACCTGGAACACTTCATGCTTGTGCGGCGAGAGGACGTGGGTGAGTTCAAGAAGCTGCGGGACAACATGCTGGACAAGGGCATAAAGGTCATCTCCTATGGAGATGAGTATGCCGACCTTCCTGAGTACTTTGAGAGGCTGGCCAATGAGATCTGCAACCGGGATGTGTCTACCAACGGCTGGGGTAAGAGGGATGACATTCAATCATTGATCATTTTAGTAGCCGTTTTTACACTGCGGTTCCGCCACAGCGCGTAACAAAGCTCTGCCATCATGTAGCCTTTACCATTTTACATTGGACCAAGCAACACCAGCGTAAAACTGCCCCAGTGTGTGTTTTTACATAGTGTTCTGGCATTGCAGAAGCAAAAGTGTGCAAGGTGTAAATAAACGCGCGTTTCAAATACATACGCATGGCGCTGTTCCGCCCTGCCAGCTCCGCTGTTTAGACAGATGCCACTACACCTTTGTTATGCCTCTGCTACGCCTCTGTTAATACCTCGGATGCCAGCTCAGAGGCTGAACGACTTTGCACCTTGAACTGGCAGTGTAAAAAGGGCTAGTGTCTGTGCTATGTCAGCTCAAAGGAAGTTTTTTATTACACCAAAGCAAATCAAAGTGGTAATTTAGGAGGAAAAGTTACTCTCATCAAAGACACAGATGAGTTGCATTATGGAAGATGTAGGAACCAGTGTTTTTGGAGAGTGACTAAAGTCAGGCTCTGCCTCTGCTGCCTTTATTCGACCATTCTTTCTTTAATAAGCCTTCTATGAGTCTCAGATTTAATTGGGAGAACGATATTAAACCATTAAAGGTTTGACACTGGGTAACTCGATGCTTGGTTGGTTTTGCTCCATTAACCAGATGTAGTAGAGGTAGTTGTATGAAATGTAACAGTACTTAAGTTATTGGTATTTGTTTTAAGGTATCAGGTAAATAAAACAATTAATTTATTATGTGAGGGTTTGTCTCATAACTTAATATAAAAAAATCTTATTTTTTCTTGTGGAATTAACTTTGCTTTTCATAAACTCTCGGTTTAAAAAATAACATAAATAGCATCTTACATTTTACTGTATTCCTGAATGGCAACTTAGAAAAGCAGGACATTTAATTTGCTGATATTTTACAACAGGGATTCAAGCGTTTCAACTAGCCTGAAAGCAGAGGATAAGAACAAGTTAGCCTGCCATGTTAAAGATCTATTTTATAGCACAGATAGTTGTCAGTAGTTTTCTGTCACCGCCTCTCCTGAAATGAAAAATGTGTTTTTTTTATTTGACTTCTAACAACCTGAGTTGCCTCTATTATATAACTGTCTTTTTTATCTTTATCTTCAGGGTCTCCCTCACAAAATGGAGAGGAACAGCAGAACGGCTTTAACACACAGAAAAGCCTCCTTCAAGGTTAGGACTGAATGCTTCCCTTTGGCTTCAGGCAGTGCCCACTTCCAAGAAACATTTCCAGAGTAAAACAATAAAGCTCTGTCAAGACTCTTGTATTCTTACTGCATGCTGGTAGATAGAAAATTCAAGTCTGTTCTTGATTTTCAGTATCAAAAGACCTGCTGGTATTCCTTTCCACAGAGATACAGCTGACTTTGCTGGATTGCACTCATGGCAGTCTGTTGCAACTTTTTCATTGATGCTCTTGTTTCGCTCAAGTCCCCTCCTTCTGTTTTTGCCCCACACCATCATTCTTGACAGGCACACAGTCAGGATCAGTATCAGTCATTTCCCTCCATTGACAGATCAGTCTACTTGGAGAAGTACTTGAGTATGATTTCAATTAATAGATTTAGGAATCCAGGAACATTATGAGACCTTTGAGCTGTTGTCAGTATTTTGCAGGTGTCTATTATTTTCCTTTATTGGTTCTTGTTTTAAAGGGAAAGCAGAAGTTTTAAGTATCTGTCAATGCCAATACCTAACCTCGCAGTACTGGTGTACTGTATTTAAATGTTGCTCAACATTCAGGAAGCAACATTAGAAAAAATAATTAAATATGCAGATGTTGGGAAGATATCCTTCCACGTCAACCTGACAAAAAGGATCTGAATCCACTGACAGATGTTGACTGTGCTGTATTGATTCATTGTTTGGGTTTGGATTTAGACAAATGCAGTTTAACTTGTTATCAGCTTAACCTGCCTGCCCTGTGTGACAATTTATAGGTACAAGCTGAAACGCACATCACATGATCTTAACTGAAATCAGTCTTGTGCTGATATGTAAGGATTTTTTTCTGTCATGCTCAACCCTGAAACCAGAAAAACTTGATTTGCACACTACTGGGTAGGGAATGGGGGCAGTGTGGAAATAATCCTGTGTCATAGATGGTTACACTAATTTAGAATTTTGAGTCTGTCCTCAAAACTTCTCTCGTAGCAGACAGGCTCCAAGTCGCAATCACTTTGCCACTCCTGTGCTGAAAATGTCTTTTAAGCCTTTTTTTGTATTTTTATTACTTGCATGTGTTTTCTGATATAGTATTTATATGTACTATTTTCAAAATAAAGCTTTTGGTATCCCAACTGTCCTGTCATGTTTGCATTTCTAATAATGAACATACAGGCGCAATCTGTAACCAGGCTACAGACCATGTGACCTGCATCATATGACAGAACAAGTTCCACTTTACAGGCTCTTATAGCAGCTTTATTTAGAAATGTTTACATTCTCATAAATTAGCTCAAATCTTCTGTATATCTCTTGATTCTCTCGTATTGCACTACCACAAATTAAAGGGGGCGAGAGATATTTAAGACTTATATATCCTCTTATAAAACGAAGAGTAAATCAGAAGGGAAAACAAATAACAGGGCCAAAGAACATCAACTGATCACACAGAAGTTGTAGCCTGAAAATCTATGCACAACCTGAAAGAACTAAAACATGAATTTACAAAACCTTTTTCACCTTCGATGAACAATAAACTTAGGGATCAAAGTCTCCTTATAAAATGAAAACTGATTATTTGTGTTAGGCAGACGAGGAGCACTGGGGGATAAACTTTTATAGAATCCATTCATCCTGAAGTTTAACCCACAGCTGTTAGTGTTTTCAGGATATGCTGATGTATGGCCCCATTTTACAAAGCCTTGTCGAAATGTATTAATTAAAAATCTTTTCTCTATTTTTAAAAGAGGAGTACAACATTGAGTTACTTCATAAGTGCTGACTTTATGACCAATTGTTGTAAGCAGATTCAGGCTCCTCAAGACTGGAGGCAGTGATATCTGAACTGCACTGCCTGATACTTTGGAAGGACACCCACGCATGTAGTGAAAGTGTTAACTAAGAAGACAGGAGACGGATAGGCACTATGGTCACTAAGCTTTCCTCAGGCACAGGCAGCTGCCGAAATGTCACATCCAGCAAGCCTTCACGACCTGACCTCATTTACATGAAGAGGGGAAAACTGACTGACAAACTGCCAGGTTGTGGATTTTTATGTAACTCTTTACTGTGTAAACCAGTAAACAGTTGACATTTACAGACTATGTCCATTTAGTCAGCTAAAATGTCATTTGGATGCGACTTCTGTCTCTCAAAACCCAGGTTGGTCTGAGGAACGTTTCAATGTAAGCCCAAAAGTTTTGAAATGACTCAAAGGGAGGCCTCTTTGTTGCAAAAAGTTCTGTCTTTCACACTTGTCCTTAACTGTGAGAATGAAGTCCTTCCTGTGCATGACATGAGTTCTTTATTTGATGCAAACCAGAGAGGGTAGGACAGGACTGGAGGATAAGAAACGCAGGTTAGCAGAGCTGGAACATCTCACGGCAGCGTGGCAAAGGTATTGTTGGCTTCGTTGCGTCGATGAATAAACAGCAGAACATGCAGCCACTTAAGCCTTCATCAGGGCACTGACCACAGCGCGGGCGTTGAGGCTGCGCAGGTCGTTGTAGGTCTGCCCTGTGCCCACAAACACAATAGGCTGGCCTGTGATGTAAGTCATGGAGATGGCAGCACCGACCTGTGATGGGAAAAAGGATGACGCATGAGTGCTATCAACTTTCCACCTGGAAATTATTCATAAGTCATAAAACAGCCACAGACTAATCATAAACTCCTTCAAAAGATCCTTTAAAAAGGGCAACACCACATCATGAATAGAAGATAAACATAGAGGGAAACATTCAAATACCTTATCATCGATTGTATCAAACTTTGTGAGAACGATTCCATCAATGAGGCGAGGCTTGTCAGACATGGAGTGGTCTGCTAGAGCCTGGTTGAACTTTACCTGAGGACAAGAGGAAAGAATAGTTGGGTCATTCATGAGAAAACTGATAACACAGTTAATATGTATAGCACCATCTTTCCAGCTCAATATTTACTCAGTGTAAAGAAGGAGGAAACGCACATCTCTTCAACAATGGAGACTATTTAAAAACAGCAGATAACTGCAGTAACACTGACCTCTGCTGGAGAGTTAAGGAATAACATAAATCAGCAGAGTCAGTTGATTTCATAGTTGTGTATAATGCAATGACAGATATTTAATTAAAGAGTTCTTGGAAAACATTAATTGTCATGATTCAAGTTACTATGACAGTGACCTTATCCTCAGAGTTGCACACATATTTCCTCTCAGTGCATGGAGTGTCTAATAAAAAAGTAAAAATTAGTTAGTGGTCTTACCAGCTGGTCAACAGCCTCATTGCCCACCAGAGCCTCCCCCACAAACAGCACAAGGTCAGGCATGTTGACAGCAATAAGTTTGGCCAGAGCTGTCATTAGGGGGGCGTTGTCCTGCATACGCCCAGCGGTGTCCACCAGCACCACGTCAAAGGCCTGGTTGCGGGCTGGAGGGATGAAACACAAGTTACTTCACCATATGCATGATTTTAATCATGAATGGAAATTTCTTATAAAATTCTGTGGTACAGTACATGCAAGTGGTATCAGCACCATCCCACGCAGGCTACAATTTATATCGGTAAATAGCCACCCATCAGTAAGACAAGTATTTTACCATAGGCAATGGCCTCCATGGCAATCCCAGCAGCATCCTTCCCGTAGCCCTTCTCATAGAGCTGGACTACCGGCCGCCCTCCGTGCTTCTCTGGAGGATGCAGAGAGTTCAGGCGGCGCTGATGAGTACGGAGCTGCTCCACTGCCCCGGCACGGAACGTGTCACAGGCCGCGATCAGCACAGTGAAACCGTTCTCTATCAGCCAGAAAGAGATCTGGACCAGGACAGAGAGAAGGTTAATTCGCATGATGTTGTGAGAGATAAGTGTAACAAATGAATAGTTATTTTAAAATGTACACTCTAAAGCTAAATAACAGTGGGTCTCATTCACTAATATATGGGTAGAAATGTTCTTACTCTGCGCACAAAATAAGTGCATACGCAAAATCACCATTGGATTCATGACACATGCGCACTGGCCAATTTTGTTCTCACCACCGTGTGTATGTTAGTGAATCGGAATCATTCTTAATTGACAAGCACGTGGCGCAAGAGATGGTCCCAAAGTTAAAAGAAAAAAAAAAAGAATTTCAGCACAGCTGAAATTAGGGCAACTATGTTGGAGATGGAAGCAATAAAAAACACTTTTCCAAAGCGTGTCCTCAGGAGTCACGATGCTGAAAAAAATGAAGCTTGGGCTTCAATAACTGAGGCTGTAGATGCTGGTTGTCCAGAGGTTCGGACCGTGGCTGAGGTGAAAAAAAACAAGTGGTTTGACATCAAGGTGGACGCTAAAAAAAATAGAATCGCTGAGCAGAAAAAAAGGAAGGAAACATGGAGGACAAGGACCACCTGATCCGACAGCGCAGGATAAGAGACTGGCTGCAATAATTGAATCATTCATATCTGGAATTTGTCCACACACTGAGGGAGCTACTTCAATTTCAGGGACTGGTTCTACAGGTTTCATGAATATGCACATTATCTGCTATTTCTGTATTTCTGTATTAAACCTGCTGTTTTAAGCACAAGGAAGACAACATATGCAACAATAAAAAAAAAAAAGAGGAGAAGATAGGAAACCTGAATAATACCGTCAGCTAAAGGGCAGTTTAAGATAAAAGCTGAGGAGGCAAACTCATTTGAAAATTTGATTCATTTGTGTGTGATTATAGTAATGTTTTGTTTACTATTTTCCAATATAAATACTACTAATATAATCTGTCAACAAAACACATCACAGTCCCTGAAAAAAACACAGGACTTTAAAAATGAACAATGAAAACTACCCTGGGCAGGAGGCACCTATTTAAATTGCCATCATTTCTATGGACAGCAACAGTTATTCTCCTTTTGGGAAACACCCGGTTTAAGATGGAGTTCACAGCAAATATTTCACTGCACTTGACATTCGCTATAGCATAGTTACCCTAATAATTACCCCAAATAATTAATATATGAATTTTGTCTATGTGGCCTACAATACCGACTCAAATATTTCACTACTTGGCCTTCAGGTTAATAATAATTGGGTTAATTTGAATTTGAACAATTAACTATTACACACACACAACTGGAATTATTAATCAAATATACAATAAGGCACACGGCAGATGAGGTTGCAATGTTCAGTAGGTATATTAGAACTATAAGATCTGTGTAAAATTAAAGCTGAATGAGTGCATTGGCATTACTAAAACATAAGACTGCCTTAGTTGTAGGCATTTTAAAAGAGAGGGAGCCACAGTGTAACTTCCAAACGGTTACAAAATAAGCCCAACGCCACACATAAAGCTCCAAGACAAGAACTGGCTAGTCAATCAGCCACCATAGGATCATGGGGGCACTTAAAAATTGTGTATTTTGTGTGTGTGTCATAATGTTTTGAACAATGAAAACTCACCTTGGCCAGGTTGGTGGACTTTCCAACCCCATTAACACCACAAAATGTAATGACAAAAGGCCTACGCTGGCTCTGCGCCTCCATGACATCTCTCAGAATATCCACCCGGCGCTTGGGCTGCAGGATCTGCACCAGTGAGTCCTGCAGGGCCTGCTTGACTGTTGAGGCCACAGCTACAAACAAACACACACATGAAGTTTGGATCAGGTCTACCAGCATCAGACAGGCTTGAAACATAATCGTAAATTATCTATATACTGGCGCAAATTATATTATCATAGTTATTATATTGTGCTGTTGGACTTGGAGAGGTAGAGGTTGGAGGTGAACTTAATAATCAACTTACTACAGTGATCACACGAACATTGGGGAAAACGCATTACTGTGATCACATTATTTTTCACAGCATGCAGAGTGTTGCTTGTAGATGAGGACAAGTTAAGGTACAGAATATTTACCCAGCATTGTAACTAACCCTTTCACATAATAAAAAATAATAAAACGAAGTGAGTAAGAATAGTTAAAAGTTGACTTACTGGTGAATGTGCCCATGACTTTGCCTTCCAGTTTTTTGGCTACAGAGTCACAGAGCTGGGAGGCAATTTCGGTTGCTACATTCTTTGCTGTAGGATCATCAAAGACAACAATGAATAGCAGACATTGCATTTTTAAATGTTATACAAATCAGGAGACACGATGAGAGAGAGATATGATGTCATACCGATGAGGTGGTCCCTCATCTTCTCCAGCACTGACTCCATGTCTTCTCGGGTCAGGCTCTTGGACCCCACCAGGCCCTTCAGCATCCCAAACATGCCCCCAAAACCTCCACCTTTTTTGGTGCTGACATTAACAACAAAAAAGGGTGGGTAATTGTTTACAGCAATGTCCAAGGTTACAGGTAGATTTCTGAAAATATAACACAAATATACAATAACATATCCTTAAACAAAAAAACAATCTAATGCTCTGTTACCTTGTCTTGCTTGTTTCACTGATAACAACTCTCTCCTCTTCCTCCTCAATCTCCTCTTCCTCACTGGACTCATAGTCAACAGACAGCAAGTCACCCTTCATGGAGCTGAGCTGCATCCCCTGAAACACATCAAACACATTGAGAACAATTATTATTGTTACTAGCATAGATGTCTGTTAAATGTGAAAACCTCTTCGGGTAGGGGTTTAAGCGGAGGGGGTACGTACGGTGTCAATTTGTGCTTCCTGGTTCTGTTCACCACCATTGGGAGAACCATCTCCATTTCTTCCGCTGTAGTCCAGTTCCCTGGCGCTGCTACCCCCCATGTCCCAAACTCGCATTTGTTTCTCCCTGGGCTTCTGAGGCTTTGGAGACTTACTGTGACTAGGAAGACAGCATCTCAGAGTAAAGTTATCAGAAATAAGCAAAGAGACATGCTTATTCTACACTGCTGTTCATGAGTTGACATTAAAGACTACATTTTTCTTACGTTGGTTTTTCAGTGTTTACCACCATGCGCTTGCGAAAGAATTCCTCTCTCTTCTTCTGCATGATCTCGTCAGGGCTCAAGCCTTGGTTACCATTCTCAACCACCTTCTGCCCAGAGGATGAGTTCTTGCTCTGATCCACTTTGACAGGTTCAGCTGCAGGAGCTAGAAATGATTGAAAACCCAATAAAAGTCATGATTGAGATTGAATTTTGCTACACTAACAGTATGGATTGAGCTGTTTTAGAACAACCATTTCCAACCACACTTACCCTCCTTTTTGGTATTTTTGTTCTTCTTGCCACCCTGTTCTTTGCCTTTGTCCCCACCCTTCGTCTCGATCATTGACTTCACAGTTTTTTGGGATTTTTCGGACTCCTTAAAGGTCCGCATGGGGGCGGGACTCCGAGCTTTGCTGCTCTCCTCCGCCTCTCTTGAGTTAAACATTTGTTATATGTCAGCATGGATGAGAGAAACAAGATTTTAGTAAATAAAACATACTTAAATAACACACCTTCATTTTTTCTATATGGAATACCTACACTAAAATTCTTTGTTGTAAGAAATAAGATTGCAAGTAATACTTTCTATGTTTAGGGGCAGCTGTGGCTCAGTGGTAGAGTCGGATGTCTGTCAATCGGAAGTTTGGGGGTTCGGTCCCTGACTGCTACAGTCACATGTAGAAGTGTCCTTGGGCAAGACACTAAACCCCAAATTTCTCCTTAAGTCATAGCCACCAGTGTGTGAATGGGCATAGAATCCTGACTGGAAATTGGCACCTACGCCTCTGCCATCAGTGTGTTAAAGTGAGTGTGAATGGGTGAATGTGACATGTAGTGTAAAAGCGCTTTTAGTGGTCAGAAGACTAGAACAACGCTCTATAAAGTACAGTCCTTTTATATTTACCTGAGAAGTATCTGAAAGTCATCTTCGAATTCAAAGTTGTTACTGAGAAGCTTAAGAGCTCCTTTTTGCTCCAACTCATTCTTATAACGATCCCTAAAATGGAGCTGAACATCATCTATGAACTTGTCCACATATGTCAGTGTCAGGATCTTTTGAAAACCCACCTGGACAGAGACAGGGAAAAGAAAAGTGATGTGCAGCGTATAAACATAACATATCAGTATTACTGACACATCTGCGTTCTACAACACAATGGTGTTTGATTGTATAAAGTCATTTAGATTGCAGTTGGGAGACTTACCACAAAAATCAACTCAAACTCATTGTCGAGCTTGTATTTAAGACTCAGGGCCTCATGAGTAAAGGAATTGTTCCCACTTCGCTCCTGTAAAATCACAAACATCGTTGACATGTCAACAGCCGCTAGACACACGTCGTTGCTGCTACAGCTAGCTTCCTGTGATCAGAACAACGTGAAAGCAGCCACTGCACCACAAACTATGTTAAATTACAGCTTAACGCTACAATTTGTAGTAAGTTGATTATTAGGCTATTGCCACCTCAAAATTCGCTTGTTTAGTACACTAACGTTACGCAATAAGCTAACGTGTGCTACATTTTAGCATTAGCCTTAGCTATCCAAGCTATGCCGAGAATAAAAAAACACAGTCATCTGTCAGAGGTGTTCAGCTGTCATTTGTCCCTACCTGAAGAATTACGGAGCGGATCAGAGCGTTAACAGGTCCAGTAAAGGATTCAGTGACCCCGGCTCCCTGAAAACACCACAACACTATGCCCCCTTTGCTGAAGATGGTGAAGAAATCGAGCATCTTGCCACCACGTATCTAAATTTGAGAGAAAAAACACACGGACAAGTGAAATAAGTGAGATGCCCTGCGTTACATTTGCGGTCCTGTACACCCTTAAAGTGCTAATTTTGAGTCTCAAACAATTTTAACTCACCAGATAAATACTTCAATTGAAAATAAATCCCCCACGCGTAAAACCCACCACCAGAGCGAAACTGTTTTAGACACGTCAGTTGCAGACCAGGAAGTGACGCTCTCTTCCGGAGATCTTTGTTCGCGCATGCGCTACTTCAGAGCAAAGCAGACGACGCTGTCAGTGTAGGCTACTGAGCTCATGTGAAAAGGTATTGCGCTCACTTTTTCTTTTACTTTGACTTTACGTTAGTATGGTATCATATTTTGAGAGGAAAAATGTGTAGGCTACCTGGCAGTTGTATAGGCTTATGCTATATTTAACACAAATTATAGGCTTATATTTTCAATTTGTAAAGTTTGACTAATGGTTTTAACTACATACTGGCAATATAAAGTAGACCTACCTTATAATAAGCTCTAGTGTACAAGTAAGATCACAGTTTCCATTTACTTTTAAAAATCATTTTCAAGCATGCCTTCAGCATTTAATGGAGGGTTTGTGTGTGTATATGTTGCCATTAGCTACCTCAACTAACTATATCATCTGTAGAACGACCACTGAGTCATTTTTTTGTATTACACCTGATCTAACATGAAATGTAAAAAATAAAGTGTTTGCTCCACCAACTGCTTTAATAACTAGCCAACGGGAAAATCACTCACTTCCTCTAATGTTAAATATAACTTTGGTTGTAACATCAGTTGGTTACACTTTGTCAGGCGGTGCTGAGACTACACCTTCCATAGAAGGCATTAGCTGAGGGGGGGACTGCAACTGCATCGTTATACAACACAGCTAACTTCATTTAGATACAAAAATGACATTTTGCCAGCTTGAATCACACGTCTTCTATAATTTTTTGTTTCTTACCCTTACCCCCGTAACTTCAGCCAATTTCTATTTTCTTTACAAATTTCTTGAGTCAATAAAACACACATTTAACACACAACAAATAAGTCAAAATGTATATTCTACATTAAATAGTAGAGCTGTGTCAATCTCATTTATTGACTTGTAGGTTCCACATTAAGCTTCCCATCCTTCATGGCAAGTTCATGGGAATCTAAAAATAGTCATGTATAGCCAATAAAATGAATAGTCTCAGCAAGACTCAGTACACAGAATGTCTTCATTTGTCCACCCACAAACTTCTGAAAAAGGGGTTAACGTTCTGCTCTGTCAAGTGTAAAAACTGAGGCATTTTGCATTTGATATTTGACTGTGGTGGCTTCATTTTTGGCACTTAACAACTTCCTCTCTTTCTGGGTGATGTCAATGATACTCGACAAAGTCTTCACTTCGTCTTTGTTACACTCATTTCCTTCACTCGATTGTGTCACATTGTTGCAGCAGCTCGCATCGCTGACTTTTGTGTCTCTGTGGCAGAGAAAATCTTTATCAAAAATGAGACAATTGAACTGGGAGGATTTTGGCAAGGCATTGAGCCGGCAGGAAAGCATGACAATATAAACAACATGCATGGTAGGTTCTGGCTTTTGTCATTTTGTTTAAAATATAACCTTATTTTTGATCTGTTAGTACATGTTGATATCTAATATCTAAGGCAGATATATAAAGTTTCTTTTTGAAATATCAGGTTGGTTCCAGAAACTATTGAAATCAAGACTTTTGTCAGCACAAGATGAAGAAGAAGCAAAAGTGACAAAACCCTCAATGGCATCTGTCTGCAATGTGTCAGCATCTGCAGTGTCATCACCTGGGACAGCCCAGTCCAAACCTCTACACCCACCGTCCGCTCTGAGCTCGCAGCAGCGATGGAGCAAAAAGTATGACGTGCTTGTGTGCAACAGCTTAGTGGACAGTGATATTGAAGAAGCACTACGCCTCGTCTCTTTCCTGGAGGCTTCCCCCCGTGGTCTAAGGTGCTTTCTCCAGCAGAGGGACGACTGTCCAGGAGGTGCAGCCTCTACGGAGTTATGCCAGGCTGTGCAGAACAGCCACATATGGGCTCTGCTTGTCACTCCTCACTTCCTGCAGGATGATTGGTGCAAATACATTATGCACCTGGCTCTGGCAGAGGGGTTTATGTCCCATCGGATTATTCCACTGATTCAGAACCTGACCTGCTCTCAGATTCCTCCAGAGCTGAAGTTTTTTTTCCACATTGACCTGAACAATAACCCTGAGCGAGGTTATTCTCTTCTCAACCAAACCGTGCTACAGTGTAAGTAATGGGGAAAAAACATATATTTTTTGGTCCAGGTTGATAAGCATAGATTGGGTGTTCCTAACCCAAAGTTTAAAATATTTGTTGAATCTGTTTTAAGCCAACATTTTTCTCCCTCTTCCAGGAGGGCAAGATGCTTAAATAATCTTCTCTTATTTTCTTCTCCAGACCTGAAAGAGCTTGTTAAAAAATAACATTTGACTTCAACATGGAAAGCTCTTAAGGATTAAGAGGAAAAGACAAGGTTGTATCTAAATAGAGACTTCAACTCCACTGGAAGTGATCAAGAGGAGAGATGGAGGCTTCAACAACATTTTCTGTGATCATCAACGAACAGAGAAATGAAGGGCAAGTAGCTTTGGATGGAAAACACTGGTGCTAATGACTTGACTCCACTTTTTAACTACTAACTATTTAATGCAGAAACCAAATGGTTTGATTCAGATGAGGTACCTGATCACTTCAGTGGATAATCCCCAGAAAGTGTTTTCTACTCAGGTGAACCTGAAAGTTTTGACCTTTGTGAGGCTAGCTAGCAAGTGTTTTTTAATATCACTACTATTGTGTATAAGCCCTCAAGTCATAGCACTGAAACTACCTCCACCTCTACCCCACCTTTATGCTACAAACGATCTTTTACTTTCGGCTGATAATGGACAATGTGGGATTTTTATTCCTCTCTAGTTCAGTTCACTTTTTTTTTACACAGTTTTCGATTTGATCAACTTTAAAACAGGTTATTTTTGGTTTGGTTATACATCCTTATTTTGTGGCTCGTCTGACCCCAATTGTGTTCCCCAAGGCTGTATACATGCTTTCACTGGGACATACAACACATACATAAAACACAAAATACAGTACCTTTTGCGTACTCACTTTAAAGTAAAGGAGGGCGTTTTTTATTAGTTATTATCTTGTCTATCAGAAATAAAATGCTGGATGTCACCACATCTTTCTCAAGCTAAATGAAAGAAAATCTTAAAATACTGAAGTGTATTTTTTCCAAAACATGTAAAGTCTGCAGGAAACCTCTCACTATTCCTAAGGTTAGTTGTACTGAGGAGTTAATTAAAGTTGTAGTGAGGAGCATCTCAAGAAACAATCTTTATTCTTTAGGCCATCACTAATTCTTTGTTTTTCGGGGTTTACAACTTTAGCTCGTAGAAACCAAGGTGTGCTGGGTAAAGAAGACTCGATCGGCTCGGCTCTGTTTTAGTCTTTCATCACTTATGAGTCACTCTAAGATTGAACTAATAACATTTAAGCTGACTGTTTCTCTATGCAGTTCAAGACTAAAGGTGAATTGGATTTGGCAGTAAGGACTCCTCAGGTCTGGAACTCCCTGTTTAAAATGTTGAGGTTTAAAGCCTGAAGATGTTGAAAAAATCACCACACAAATCTTTTTCATTAAAGGTTTCCATTGATACTAGCCTATGTCATTTCCAGTGATCTATTATAATTGTAATTATTATTCGGACTACGTTTTTTGTTATATTTCATTTGTATGATAAATGATTTATTTGCCTTATTGTGGTCCCAAATGGTTTGCGTGGTTGTGCAATGGTCAGTGTTGTGAGTTGCCTCATAGCTAAAAGGTTTCCCTGGTTCGAATCCTGGTTCAGACATAGGGGGCTTTCTGTGTGGAGTTTGCATGTTCTCCCTGTGCATTTGTGGTTTCTCTCCAGTGAATCCCCCCCATCCCCCTAGCAAACAGAATAAGCGGTATAGATAAAAGTGCTTTATGAATGCAGCTTATTATTTATTAGTGTATTAGGTTTGAAGGGTCACATTGTCGACATGGCGACTTTGAGGCAACACAGCTAGAGTGCATAGACTTTTCCTCCATTTTTTCTGCATAACCACAACTGGATGTGTGGTACGGATGTTCTCAGTGAACAGGAAATATTTTATTGCGAGCAGCACATGTTCTTATTTCCTGTATCAGATCAAGACGAGTGCAGTGTGTGCTGACCTAAACAGTAGTTGTGGCCCAGTGGTAGAGTCGGTCGTCTTTCAATCGGAAGGTCGGAGGTTCGATCCCCAGCTCCGTCAGGCTACATGTCGAAGTGTCCTTGGGCAAGACACTGAACCCCAAATTGCTCCCGGTGGCATAGCCAACGGGTATGAATGTGATATCTGATTGACAGTTGGGCACTTTACGTAGCAGCCTCTGCCATCAGTGTGTGAATGGGTGAATGTGATATGTAGTGTAAAAGCAGCTTTGAGTGGTCGCAAAGACTAGAAAAGCGCTATATAAGTACAGTCCATTTGTATAAGCTGCCATCAATGAGCAGATATCGTGGGAATTTCTGTTCATATAGTGTCAGCTTGTTACACATAATTCAGTTGAATTGCAGCATATGATCCAAGCTAACAATGAGGGGCACTAAGCACCGTAAAAGCATGTGACTCTCCTTTTTAGAGTAGAAAATGTCAATATACTGTAGCAGGAAGGAAACATTGTGTTAGTGATAGTGCTCACCACTAGGTGGTGCATTTTCCTGATCTAACCATTGGAGTGTTGGTGTTGCAATGCCAATTATGAACGGGTGATCACCACATAGATTTATCTTTTTTCTATAAAATTAACAACTATTCCTCTTTAGAACCTCAATGTGTCTTGTATGTTTTAGTTTGTGGATGTGAAACAGAAAGCAGAGGCGGGAAAGGAAGGACCTGCTTGTAACAAACTGCTGACTGCTGTTTGACCTTTCAGTGGAACTGGATTTAGGTGATAATGGAGAAAGTGTGAGTCATTTTAAAAAAAAGAGACCATTTGTGCTTACTTTCTATGCACTATCTCTAAACACAACAAGGGACCAGACTTCTGGCTCTGCTCTGCTAGTATTAGTATTCCAAAGCACAATATTTCTGACTGAGTGGTTTTAGCTCAGCTGCTTGGAACAGAGTCTTAACATGTTGAAGGGCTTGAAGCAACACCCTTTTTCCTCCATCCAAAGAATTTCCCTTCTATGTAGATATGATTTAATATCCTGGGCAGCAGCTCCCCTTGTTAATCAAGCATTCTGACAGTGCTTCACTTTAGATAGAATATCAGGTATTCATTGAACTGGAGCATAACACTTGTTGTCCTACATCATTACTTTTTGACACTTGCAAAGTCTTTTTCTTTTTACAGGAAACACCATCTTGCTCTTATGTGTTAGGTACAGCGTGTTCTCTTCTTCTGATTGAGATTAACGGTGTACCTTCCGCCCACATCCCCACATCCCCATCACCCTTAACAACAGCAGACATTTAGGATCACAATAAAAGACCCTTAATAATCGTCTCTTTTGCAAGCCAGCATTGTAACATAAAAATTTAGACTAATCTCTGAAAATCGCAGATGTTCTACGAGGCTTTTGCTGTTACCAAAACAAATCCTCTTCCAGATGACAGACACACTCACACACGCACACATAAAAACACACAGGTGGAGCTTAATGACATCTTAGAAAAGCAGTTTCACGGTTTAAGAAATGATTTTAAATGAAAAGTAACTTTAACTTAACTTTCATATCATTATAGGCAGACATTATAGACATAAATATACAAATACATTTTCAGGGAGAGGTTACAATCCTTTATTTGTTGAAATAATGTTGGAAAAAAGAGACAGGATTTAGTGGTCCTGATCATTTAAAAATGGCTCGAGGTCATCTGGGCTAACTGTAATTCTCCTCATGCAGCATTTTATGAACATATTTTTTAACATTCAAGTCTTCTAGGCAGTAGCCAGCTGTTATTTATGTATACATATAAAAAACAGCTGGATACTGCTGCTGTTTTGTATTTTTCAAATTTATGAATATGGTTGTGTGCAAGTACAATGCTACCTCATCTGCGCTGTCATTTTGTGGCCAGCTTTTGATACTTTGCCAAAATGTAATGTGGAAGTAGTCTGATGAAGTTTGACCAAAAAGCTCTTCATGGTCAAAAACCAGACCAATGTGTTCTTTTTGATTAAAATGTGTGTCTTTTTTATGACAAAAACAGATGTCCAAAGTTTTATTAAAAACTGACACAAAAAAACAGAAGACATAAAGTTTCTTAATATGACTTGAAGTGAAAATGACTTTTGATCTCAGAACTAACACTAAGTCTAACATTTGAGGCAAAATTAACACAAACCCAGTGTTGGAAAAAGCCTCTGAACATACATGTAATATGGCAGCATCCCAGCACTCTCCTGTAGACATGGAGCAAGAAATAAATGAGAGAAGAGAGTTCAAGCCACACAAAGGCAAGCTGGTCTGCTTTGGACCACCAACTGTATGGAAAAGCTTTCAGCTGCTAGTAACCAAGGTGGTCTCTCATGGGTGCGGCAGTACTGACCTAGACGTTCCTATCTGTGGTGAGTAACTTCAGCTTGCCATGCTACTCTGAAGCAGCAGCTGCGTTCACTAAAGGAGAGTAGGAGATCCAGACATTTTGGTTGGATTTCTAGTGAATATACAGTGTGATGAGACTTGAGAAGGTGAAAAGTCAAATGCAAAAACACAGTGGTTTTACACACAGTTTGTAAGATGCAAAGAGCTTTAAACATGATCATTAACTCAACAAGTTAGATGCCTCCAGGTGTTACCCAATTAAGCATCTGCTTTCCCAGAAAACACATATTCTATCCAAAATAAACTTTTTTATGTCTACACTGTTCCCATTGTTTTATTGTCCTTATAGTTTATGTCTGTAATAGTTTATGATTTATTAGTGCTGCCTTGCTGCGGAACCCTGTGCCTTTTGTTGGACAATAAAAAATGAATCTTGATTGAACATGAAGTTACACTTAAAAACAAGACCCAAGGATCTGCATCAATTTTACTAAATTATAAGAAAACAAAAGTTGTGCAACAATATGCTCTGAAGTCTCTTTTGCATGTCTCCAAGACAGAAGGAACAGCCCCTATTGTATGCTGACTCTGACTTGAATCATGGACACAATGCTTGTAAAGCAGTGACTGTAAAGCATTTTTTTTCTTTCAGAATGGCCTGAAAGATGTTATCATTGTTTTATGTGTCTTTAAATTACAATTATACACAGACTAAACTAATAAAAAAGGGCCTTGGTGAAATGAATTGGTTTGTTATCCACATGCAGTGTAACCCCGAAAGAAGCTCCCGCCCCTGATGTGTGATGTGTGTTGTCTCTTTCCCTCCAGATGTCAGAGGGTCTCTGATAAAATCTACAGTCATATTAAGGAGGGATGGGGCAAATCATCATCATCATTAGCTGGAGATCACTGACATGGAAAAGTTCATTAACCTGTGTACTTCAACACAGCTGCCATCAGTTTCAGCCCACAGACAGCCTACATGTAAACAGCCACTGAATTTGGATGTGCCTGTATCAAAGTTCATGAGGGATGAACTTTGATGTTCACATCCTCATTACTGCTTTTAGTAAACACTGACAAAACAGACATAGTTCTCCATATTCTCAAGCAGTCTCTCCTTTCATATGCCTTTCTCATGCTGAAGGTAAGACCTAAACACACCGCAAACAACCACACATCAATTCCTGAATGTATTGTTGCATTTTTGGCATAATAAATGGCCCGTGTATATTGAGGAATCATTCTATGATGTGAGATTCACCCTTCAAAACAGACACAACACAATCCAGTGCAAAGGTGGCCTTATTTAGAAAAAACAAAACTGCAAGAGTTGAGGATAAAGTAAAGAGGGATCAATGGGCTGGGGAAAAGAACACTTTATGGTTTAATCAGGCATTTAACTGACTTTAAGAAAAATACAATTCATTTCATACAATCCTTAAATAGCCTACGTTTGTTTAACCTGAGCTATGCAATTTGATGCCTCGTTATTCTTCCAGTCTACTGCATTTCAAAAGGCAACTACTGTTTTAAAGTTTTTACTTTAAAAGATTTGTCTGAAAACTTTTTCAAAAAGTTCTACTTATGTTAAAGATTCATATTGTGAATTGAAATATAACAAATAAATAAAGCAGTAGCCTATAAAGACCCTGTTAAGATAACTCTGTTTACCAGCTGCAACATTTAAAAGATCCTGACACGTTAATAGCCAACATCAATTTGAATAACACACAAGATTGCTACTTGTGCCCTAATAAGAGCAAAAGTTGGACTGCAGGACTTTAGCTCGTAACAGAACTGACTAAGTTACTTCTTCCCTCATTACTCTAACTGTGTCTCACTCTGTTATCTTTAACATTCAGAGCTTAAAAAACATAGTCTTTCCAGATGTGTCCTCTAAGATAAAAGTACATATCGGAACGGCCTGAGACGGCTTGGGGCAAATAATCACAATCAACTGATCACATGAGACATTTTGATAACCTGATAGTTCGACGCCAGCACCATCAGGTCTCGGCTTGTACTTTTAAGCAGCCCCGGTATGTGGGTCTGTTCTCTCCAGCAGTCGATGCGCGTACCCACACGCGCATGCGTGCCTGCACTTCACAGGGAAAGGGAACGCGCTGTAAAAGGGAGAAAGCGTTCCAGTAAACCGCTCTAACTGCCTGCGGACTTCATGCCACTCAGACCCACAGTAAACTACCCTGCGCGGTTCTTGTTTCCGCTACATTGTTCAGAGGAGGGATGAGCTTTGATGCTCACGTCACATCACTGCTTCCACCCCTGTGTGTCTGCTGCGGGCTTTACCGCATATTCCTCGTTTTCCCACGCAGGGATTGCCACCCAAAAGCAACGTGAACTTGGTTGCAACATCATTGTACAGTACAACAGGCTCGCTCCATGGATTAAAGCTCATCTGTCTGAGAGCGCTGGTGAGTAAGACTGTAAGAACAGCTTTGAAGCTAACGGAGAGCAACAGCAGCCTGTGTGTAAGGAGTTGTGTGCAGGCTTGTAGGGAGGCAGAAATAAACATTGATGGGTTGTAACTGGCCGCATTGGATCACAAGATATCATATTTAATCTCGCTGGCACGCTGATTTGAAACTGTCAGTTTCATTACTACGAAAATTACTTGTTGTCTTGTTTGAGGGATAGAAAGGTACTGTGTAGACTGGGATGAAAAGGAGTGGCTGCGTTATATTCATGAAGTGTCTGACACGTTTGGTAAATTTATTAAACCACATGTATTATGTTCCCTGTGATCAGTGGCATTGATTCCAATTTGAAGTGTAAGTTAGGTTATTCTCTGGCACCAAGAGCAACTCAACAACTCTAATAATCAGATATCCTGGCAAATATTTCTGGCCAATTCTGAAAGTAGAGGAACAGTGGAGCTACGTTGGCATTGTTCAAATTTTTTCTCATTAGGTAGTTGTTTATGCATCAGCCCTGTGTACTTATTGCTGCAAACCCAGATAACTTTTTACACAGTATTATTTCCTACATTCTCCTTAGTGTAGAATACTGCAACATTTGTAAGCTTTGTTTTTATTTCTTTGTTTATCTGTAACCACTGAAGTTGCATTGAATGTGGCTTTGTAATAGTTTTCACATGGTGACTTGAGGCAAACTGGCTGGCTGACCATTCATCTGTGCTGCCGGGATTCTGCTGTGAAGCATCGTCCTTGAATCAGTCAAGCTGTGTTGAAACACATCTGCACTCTGAAGGCTCATTTTAGGCTAATTCGATAAAACTCTTCTATGTTGGCTTCATGAAGTAAAATTGTGTTTTGTATTTAAGCAAAACATTACAATACCAAGTTCAAGATATTTATTGTCATATGTCAAATTACAGCGAAATACTTTACTTTATGAGTTACAAAGATTGGAATCCAACAATGTTGTATAACAATGTCCTGACAGAGGAGGCACCTGAGACAGAAAGAGTTCATTTATGAGCTAATGATAAGCACAAGGTGCTTTATAAGATATGATAGACTGGAGAAACATCACAGCTGCAATTGAGCCTGATGATTATTGATTAAGTAAACAGCTAGTTCATGTCAGTGTATGAAACATGTTTACCATAGATGCAGAGTAGCAGAAATTGTAAGCCTCATGATTACCTGACATTGATTGAAAATGACCAGATTGAAAGCCTGTTTAATGTACAGTAGGCCTGCACATTAATGATGAAGTTCTCTACATGTAAATAAAATTAAAGAACACCTTTAATAAGTAGGGTCAATTTATATTTACATAATGATTTTTTAACAAAATGGTCAAGTGTGCCATAAAGATATGTGTAGCTTGCAGATCAAATATATAAAATTAAATATAATATCCCAGCGTGAATTTTAGTAAACCCAGAAATCTAAAGGTAACAGGTGAAAAAGATATCCCATCCTAAAAATAGATTAGAGATTAACAAAGGTGAAAACAAACCAGTATAATGTCATAAATTACAATTATGAAGCTAATCAGGAAATCTTTATCATCCATAATTTATTGTGATAAAAACACACACAGTCTCTAGTTCATGCTGCATTCAGACCTGATGCAGACTGTTAAACGTTAGATCACCTTAGAAGTCCAACCTTGATAGATAATACATAGAAAGTGGTTGGTTGGAGTGATAGCAGGAATGGACATAAAGTACCGTGTGTCTGATATGTAATGCATTTGGATTGCAGTTGTTGTAATAAGTTGAATGTTGATGTATTGTAGGACTCACACTGTAGTGCAACCCCATCCAAAATTACTACAACATGGCCATAACCAAATAGCTCATTTTGACACGGTAGCTCTGACAGAGTAGTTTCACTCCTGAGTGCAGCCAGTAGGTGAAAAAAGGTAAGGCCTTTGGTGGGTTCTGGCCTCCCTATGGAAAAAATGTTATTGTAATTAAATGACTTAGAAAATGACTATGCATTGCAGGCAAAAAGGGGACATTTTAACCAGCTCTCCACTATAAAGTGTTTTGATACATTTATTTCTAGTTCAAAAATGACTTGGTGGTAATTGTAAAAGGCAAGTTTATTTATAAAGCACCATTCACACAGTTAAAAACTGAGCATTAAAACATTAAAAGAAAAGCAAAATGTAGCATTAAAATATAAAACAGGTCCAGTCAGAACAATGCAACAGTATATTGAATTATAGTTCCCTGAACATTAGTTATACTTTTCCTTAGGATTATTTTCCTCTTGGGTCCCAGACCATGGAGTCCCAGACTCCTACTGCTGCAATATTTGATCTTCCATTATATTTTAAAGGTGCTATATGTAACTTTCAGAAAATCCTCATTCCTAGCAACACGGTCGGCTATCGAGGGAACTGCAGTCAACCTTCTTTTACGCACTGGCGCGGACACTCGCACGCATGAACGAGCATCAGGGGTTTTTGCCAAAGACACAAAACTCAGCATGTTGACTCTAGTTTTCCCCCTGATGTTGATCAAGTTCCTGTTTGGTCAGACGGGCTTCACTAGTTAAAACTTATTTTTGTTTTTTATTCTTGTGTGTAGTTTGTGTTGGTATTATTGTCAGTGCTGGTTGTTTGTTGGCATTATCCCACTCTATTTTACAGCTTGCATTGTCTCCTGTTGCACACTGTTGACAGTAGTGCCGGAGAATGAGCTCTCAGCAGAGGTACTTGCGAATGCACAGATACGTCACATCCTCTTGTTTCCCGGAAAAAAACGTCCCGAGTGCTTTATATTAAGATCAACCCACAGGTTGTCAGGGCTTGTCTAACATCATCTGGGAGATTATTCCAGGTCTGTGCTGTATAATAACAAAACGCTGCTTCACCGTGTTTTGTCCTATTTCTTGGGATGACCAGTAGGCCAGCCCGAGATGTCCTCAGAGTCCTAGATGGTTCATATGTCACAAGCACATCAGAGATGTATTTGGGAGCTGAGCCACAGAGAGCCTTGTACACAAGCAGTGAAACTTTGAAATAAATTCTCGGAGTTACAGGTAGCCAGTGTAAGGATGTTAAAACTGGACTACTGAGGTCATATTTCTTCCTTTTAGTCAGGACTCTTGCAATGGGATTTTGAATACGTTGAGGTTGCTGCACAGCTTGTTTCGAAAGCCTTCTGAACAGACTGTTGCAGTAATCTAATCTGCTGGAAATAAAGGCATAAGCTTTTCAAGGTCTTACTTTGACATTATTCCTCTGAGTCTAGCAAGGTTTTTTAAATGGTAAAACGTAGAAGAAGTTACTGATTTGATGTGGCTGTGAAAATGTAAATCTGAGTCTAAGATTACACCCAGGTTTCTGGCTTGACTCTTTGCAGTAAGAGAGAGGAACTAAAGGTAAGAGCTGACACTCCTATGGCCTAAAGACAATTATTTTGGTCTTATCGCTGTTGAGTTGGAGAAAATTTTGCTGCATGCAGTCATTGATTTGCTCGATACAGTTACACAGAGGTTGAACAGGTCCATGATCTCCTGGTGTAAGTGAGATGTATATTTGTGTATCATCTGCATAATTATGGTAAGATACTTTCTTATTTTGTATGATTTGGCCCAATGGCAGCATATAGAGATTGAACAATAGGGGTCCCAGAATGGACCCCTGTGGAACCCCACGTTATGCCCCGTTGTTCTGACACACAGTTACTGATCGCGACAAAGTACTTCTTCATTTCGATGTCAAACGTCACAGCGGTAGCGGACTGTATGGACTTCAGGTCTGTGTTGCTTCACACTTAAGTCATGTTTCCACTCTCATGGAGTCCGCGTCAACAAACGCAATCAGCTCACGGAAGCCTTCTCCTTCCACAACACTTGAGCAAATCTCCAGTCACCATTTTTGTTATTAGCAGGCTAATCTTCTCCGCTCTGGTATCATCATCATGACGTGTGCTAATAGGGCTAGCAAATGATGTGATGCGAGACTGCCTGTTGTCTGTCTCCACTGGCTTCTCGT
Organism: Semicossyphus pulcher; assembly: GCF_022749685.1. Lineage (NCBI taxonomy): Eukaryota > Metazoa > Chordata > Actinopteri > Labriformes > Labridae > Semicossyphus > Semicossyphus pulcher. The sequence continues at coordinate 23,255,134 of NW_027211692.1, forward strand.
TGTGCTTTAAGCGCATGTGGCAAAGCATACTTAACACCACATATCTTGCCCAGCGCATTATTGTCGTCTTTTTTGTCAAAGCACTTACAGACATCACTTTTCCTGGTCACGGCTGACATGGTGCATGTAACTGAGTTAAACTATTTCAGCCAAAAACAATGCATGCACAGATGCGTGAGTAGTGTAACGTTACTCGAAAAATGACATCAACAGTGAGTTGAATTATGTACATTAAAATCCCCAGTAATAACTACACAGTCAAATTCAGTGCAAGCAGCTGAGAGCATCTCAGCAAGGTAATGTATGCAATGTGTGTAATCTTGGCTTTGAAACTGGAGTTATTGTTCCTGGGAAGAAAGTTCTCTCCCCGGGCCTCAGGTTACTTAGGGATAGATTGTCATTAACAGTTTTGGTGTAGCAAAGGCCCGGGGTGTCCTAGTTGCAGCCGATGCTGACAGCAGATGCCCTGGTACTGTTCAAGGACTTAGAAGCCAATAGTCTGGGTGAATTGCTGAGGCTGAACTGGCAGGGTTTATGGGAGAAAAAATGGCAGAGTGCAGGGGTGCATTTAATTCCAGCATTGACCAGCTCCTTCATCTGGTCAGTGAACTTCAAGATGGGGGAGTAGGGGGAAAGGGTGATTAAGGAAGAGGTCGACCTGGTTGGGGTTTGAGGGGGTAAGGAAGGCGGATCTTCACGGGTGTTGGTGTTTAAACTACGTTTGTAGTCCGAGTAATATTGACCACACGTATCAGCATATACAAGAAAAACAGTCCGTGAGGAGAGCAAAAGCAGGCGGAACGTAATCGGCCATAATGCCATCCCCGCTCCCATGAGCGTGATCTGAAGACGATTTAGCTTCTTATTAATCTCCATTAACAGACATCCGGATGTTAAGTTCAGCCAACAATCCGTTCTAGATCTAAAATTTAACTTGACGCGAAAGCGTTCAGATTTCCGACTTCCTCGAATGCATCAGATCAGCCGACCTCCATTCAACAAATGAGCATTTTAAAAGTTTTCTTCTCTTCTTGTGGAAAGACCTGACAAAGCTTGAATTTTTACTTCTTACAAATCTGCATCATGATGTTGAAATTTCGGCAAAGATAAGACCCGTTAATAACAAGTTAATCACAAGAAAACGTTTTCTCTTTCTGTAACAATGCTGCACCCTGAAAAGGAAGTCTTGACAGGAAGTCCTTTATCACTTACCGCCCAGCAGGTTCACCCTAACCCTAACCCCACTTCTGTCCCCAGAGGCTATATTGTCTGAGACTGTAGCCGATGCGATCCTAGATTGGGTTAGAGGTGAACAGTTTTACTCCTGACTTGTTTAGGCAAATTCCATCAGATTTAAAAAGATGTCTGCGTTCACAGAATATGTTGAAATTGTCATTAAAGTGCACTGAATGAACAGCATAAGCAGATGAAAGCCACTGATTCAGTGCCTGCAACCTGCTGAATCTCTCATCTGCTTTTCTGACCGGTGGTATGGGGCCACTGCATCTGCATCCAGAGAGCTAACTGTGTTCAACAGACCCATGAAGTCCTGTTTCAGCACTTCAGATTGTTGCTTTGCAATATCATTTGACCCTTTGTGCAGCATGATATTTTTCACTGTGGGACGTGAAGCATCAATATGCAGGATTCTTTCTGCCATGTCAGAGACAATATCCTTGGGAAAACAGAGTACTTTGGTGTTTTTACTGCACATTCTTTGTACATCTCTCACAGCAGTGTCACCAACAATCAGAGTTTGAGGCCCAGGCTTTAGCTTTCCCTGTAGCCTTTTACTTTTTGACATGCTTTCAGTCCTTACCCTGCTGCCTGAGGATGGAGGGTTATCTAGGTCATCAGACGAAGATCCAGGGTCCTGCAACAGTGGAGCAAATCTGTTGTGCACTTCCACACTCGGTTATTGGGGAGGTTTGTTGCTAACCCTCCCTTTCGCAGCTGTCCACTGCTGTGTCCTACCAACTACTGGGGTTGAAGAGGCACTCTGCCTGGGAGGTAGTGCAGGCCAGCCGGTCTCATCACATATCTCAGCGCGATGTGCTCTGCCTGTTATTCTTCCTCCCATTTCCCAGGGACATGATTTACTCTTGGGCTTTACCCCAAAATAGTTCCAAGGAGGACTACCACCTGAAGATTTATAGCACAGTACAGAGCCCACCTGTTTCTTGGTAGTTTTGTCTGTGTTCCTTAGCCGTGTGCTAGCTTGCTCTTGTCCACTGTTTTGAGTTAACGGTAAAGTGGTGTCATTCCCTCACAGTCCGTTCACCTCCACATTCACTTCTAGGCTGTGAATTTTGGTCTCCAGCACTGCAATCTTTTGAAGGCGTTTGTGGTAGTCGTCCGTGGAGAAGGGAGGCATCTTGATTAGCTTTAGCTGTGTACTATGTTCCAAGTGCTAGAGCAGCCGCCCCATGTACAGAGGCTGTAGTCCATGTCGCACTGATCACAGGTTCAACTCCCGGTCTGCCGATTATTTGGTGCATGTCATCCCCCACTCTCTACTCCCAACATTTCCTGTCTCTCTTCAGCTGTCCTATAAATAAAGGCAAAAAGCCACGAAAATAATCTTAAAAAAAAAAAAGAAATATGCCAATAGAGCTCATATATCTATCAAAAATTATAGTCCCAGTGATTTATAATTGTCTAGGATCTGTCCATTAGTTGAGTGAAAAAAAAAGAAGATATCAGCAATAGAATGTAAGCAAAGCGGAGAGTGAGCAGCAAAGCGTCTGCACTGTAAGACAGAGCGCGTTTTGCAGGCTGTAAAGCGAGAGGCGCACCACACTGCCTTTTTTGTTAAAATCTACAGTTAAAAAAAAAAAGCAGCTCCCTGCGTCTTTTTTTTTTACTGTTGTCAAGGCAACCACTGAATCATAGCTATCATTAACCTAACAGTTATATTGTAAAGTGACAGAAGGCCTGTCTCTACACTCATCCGATTGGACAATGAGAAAAAGTCAATTCACCATTCAGTCCATTTACCATGTCGTATCGTATCATGTCGTATCATGCCGTATCATATCATGTATCATATCATGTATCATATCATGTATCGTATCATGTTGTATCATATCATGTCGTATCATATCATGTATTGTATCATGCCGTATTGTATCATGCCGTATCGTATCATGCCGTATCGTATCATGTCGTGTCATATCATGTATTGTATTATGCCGTATCGTATCATGCAGTTTCGTATCATGTCGTATCATATCATGTATCGTATCATGCCGTATTGTATCATGTCGTATCGTATCATAACGTATCGTATCATGTCGTATCGTATCATAACGTATCGTATCATGTCAAATCGTGTCATGTTATATTGTATCATGTCGTATCGTATCATGTCATATCGTATCATGTCGTATCGTATCGTATGTCTTATCGTATCATATCGTATTGATGGGGGATAGATAGATGGATAGATGGATTGATTAAAAGGTATTTAATTGTGTCTTTTATATTCCTTTTTTAGGCTATTGTATTTTGTGATTGTAGCAGAGAGCTGTGTTTTTTTGCTAGATGTTTCATTTGATGGAGCTTTTTATGGCTGTTTGTCGCAGCTGAAACCCCACGATGTGCCCTCAGCATTAATGATTCATTTCTGCTTGACTCAATCAATCTGGTGATGTTCGAAATGTGATGAATACACAAGTCTGGCCTCCAGCCATTCATTTCAAGCAATTGTAATCATACTCTGGTGCACTGGTGACCTCCATGAATCCTTGTCTGGTAAATTCAACAATTGCATATTTGCAAATATATACAGTCGTGTAATATCAACTGAAATAACAAGGTCCTATTACAACGTAGCCTGAAATTATCGCCTAATCGTGAGAATCCTGTCTTGTTGGAGGATCCTGCATTCAAACCTTAGTATGAGTAATATGAGAGATAAATCAGTTTGGTTACTTAAAGGACACCAGAGACAAACATACTGAAGAGAGGTGGTGATAGAAGCTTTAAATAGTACTAACACCACATGTAGGATCAAAGGGGCAAAAATGGGCTAATCCGGCCTTAAATACAACATAGAAAGGCCATTTTGATCTAAAAACTCCCTGACTCTTTAGATAAAAATCTCCTTACATTAGGTTTCTGGCCTGGGTCAGAGTACTTACCAAACTACATTTAATGGTGGTTCATAATATGGAGAAGAGAAGAAGACAATAGAGTAAGGGGATAAATATATATTCGTCTGAGAAGGTGATATCCACTTACTATAGAATTGAATTGAATGTTATATTTTGGACCTTTTACTGCCCTTCACCACCGATATTGTAGATTCCATAACACGCACACCCTCCAAAGGTCAGCACTAAACAACAAATGAGTCCTTCTGTTAGAGCTCCAACTTTATAAAACAGTTTTCCAGAGGAAATAGCCTCTGTATATAAGCCTCATCTGAAAGCTCACTTTATATCTTTATTTCCTTAGTTATATAAGATTTATAGATAATATACACAAGTGACTCCCTTTAGATGTGACACAATGTGCAGCCAATTGCAAATAGGAAGCACTATAAAGCCCAGAGATATATAATATTTGTGCAATATGTTAATGTGGTCGCATGATGACCAAATGGAAAAGATCAGCTGCTGCCAATACAACTTCCATCTCAATAATTATGACCACATTGATTCACAAAGTAGCGAGTATAAACTTACTGAGTCATTAAGAGTGTTCATGCCTGGAAGTGTGTTGGCATACTCATTAAGTAATTAAGTATACCTGTCTGCAAGCTTGAATCGTATCCTGCTTGTCAATACACTGTAAAATATATTTGCATGTAAACTTGCAAGCCTGATAAGTACATTTCCTGTTGTGAACCTTTAAGTCTAAGTGTAAGACAAATATGTCTGCTAATATGTATGTGTGTGCACATAAATCATTTGTATTTGTGTATAAATACTAAATATGTGTATTTGGCTACCGTCTGAAAAGTTCAAACTTTATATTAATGTTGTATTCCATTGCTAAATTAAGTGTTAGGACTTCCCTGCTCAATCACTAACAAGCTTTGATGGACTATGGCAGTGGTTCCCAACCTGGGGTCCGGGCCTCCCTTATGGGGGGCGCCAAAGATCGCTGGGGGTGCACGAGGCTTTGTCCGCACTGAAATTGCAAAGTTTAGATTTACCCATGTTAAATAAAATCATTAAAAAAGTAGTTACTTGATAATCAAAAGTCTGTTCAACTATTAAAATATATATATTTTTTGGTCCACATTCAAATATAGTAGCTACTTTGTAGGCCACACCTCTGTGAACTACAGACTGATTGGTGTTCATTTTTGCCAATAAAGATTTGGAATTAATCACTTGATTGTTTTGGTGCTCTTGTGTGTGGGTTGGGGGGCTAAGCCTTTCTAAGATACAAGTGGGGGGACTAAAAGCCACATCCCAGGATCAAAACTCACAGTGTGTAATACAAAACTTCTATCAGTATTTGAACTGCTTATTTATCTGTTTTGGCTAACTGCTACAACTATAAGAATAACCCAAGAATTCAATATGTTGATTTTTTGTTTTGCTAACTATTACTTCAACCATTTATCCCATAGCCTACTTTAAGGTATCGTTTAGACCTCCTGCTTGCTTGCTAGGCTCGCACAATTGTGTTAGATTGGTGGGACACTAGAAAAGCCACATCCCAAGAACAAAGTTCCCTGTGACTGCCATAGAAAACCCCTGCAGGGAATCCCCACGTCTCACGCACATCCCATCCAAGGGCGCCAGAAAGTTGCCTCTCACATGCCGAAAGATGCTTTTAGGAAGGAAAAGGGGTTGGTTATAGCGTGCAAATTCTTTGAAAGCTTTGCTTCATAAAAGCGGTCAAAATGTTACAAATGGGCACCAGATTTAGCTCTTCTGGCTGGATTAAACTCAGGGATTATGTGTTTTAGAGGTGATTTTCTATTGTGACAAGAGTGCACGTGATTTTCTCTAGTGTGTGTGTGTGTGTGTCTGAATAATCCAACTTTAATCATGATTGTTTGCTAATATCCTCAATGCTACTATAACAAAAAGATACCTTACAGAGCACATATTAAAGTATGTTAACATAAATATTTATCTGTAATGATTAGCTTAATAAATTACACCATAAGCATACATTTCCATAGTATTAGCCTTGTCAGCCCTTGTCTTCTGTTTGACATTGGGGTGGAGGAGCTTTAACCAGAAATCACTGACAGTATTTTCCCATGAACTGCGTTTGCTGTAATTACTTAACTTCCACTGCTGTGCTGCCTGACTCATCTTTAATCATTACAATGTGTGACTAAGCTCTTTAAGTGGTCTGTCTGCCTTTTTTCATGATCCATAGTTAGACTTGCAGCAATACTTTCGGAACATCTGCGGTGAAGTGCATTTTCTGACACAACTAAATCTTACTCTGCTGTGCTCTGATGGTCCCTCACATCTTGAGGACCAGCCAACGTGCCTTGCAGCCTCTCAAGGCGCAGCGCTTGACCCCCTCTGCTCTCCCAACCAGCCCTCTCTCCGCCCCTCTCCCCCCTCTCACTGTATCACAGACAGCCAGCTATTGTGCTGCTCTGATCTGTGTGTTGCCTGTGGGGTCTGTGAGGAGGTCCTGTGCCTTCTGTGCTTCCTCTGCTTCACGCTCCTGGGAGCTATGTTCTGCTTTTGTAAGTCCCCAATGTGCAGAAGGGCGGAGGTGAGGAGGCAGAAAATTTGCTTGATCAACAAGCAGTCAGTCCTTTCTTAAATTGTTGTTCTTTGATCTCTTAGTCTTATAATGTCTTACTATTAGCAATGCCAACAAATGAAGAAGAAATTAGGCAACATCCAAGACTGTATTTATGTATGACATTTCTACTATTTCAGTGCAAATGCTGAAATAATGCATCTGCAATCCTGCTTCATCCCTCTGCCATGCATGTATTTGGAGTTTCCTTTCTAGGAGTTATGTTCCTTTTACAACTGTAATTTTATGTAATTCCCCAATCAAGTGCAAAGACAAGTAGAAAAACAAAGCATATCATGTTTTAGGTGCAGATATTTTCCAGTTGCTTTAATATGTCATATATTTTGTTTTGACTACAGGGAGAAGCCCAGACTTGTTCCATCTGCAACACTGAGGATTTAATCATTGGCAATGAAAGAGGGAAAAGGTAAGATGTCCTGTAGTAATGTTGTTAATATGTTATTCGTGTTAGTACAGTTCTCAGGGATCACATTTCAGAAAGTTATGCATTTGTTTTTAATATTTAGGCATGTGTGAATAGTGAGATACCTTAGATATCTGGACTATTATCTAAAACTGCATTTCAAGAAGACAAACTAGCTGCTTTACTGCATTAGATTTGGAGTACAGTTTAATCCTTCTTTTTTCAATTATGGAGTGAATTGTTTAGTCAGTGTGTAAGAACACAGTTAAAGAAAATGTCATAGTGTTTTCCAGAGCACAAAGGGAAACATTTAAATTCTGTTTTTTTTTTCCAACCAAGAGTCATAAACCCAAAGATATTCCATTTACAAAGTAATATGACTAAAAGAGCAGCATATTCTCACATCTCACAAGCTTGGATCAGCATGTTTAATAACTGACTTAAACATAGGTTCATTCATCAACTTTTTGGAAAGCCAACAACATAGAAGAGGAAAAAACTATATAACCTTGCTCGTTTCATTAAAGAAAAAGATTATTTTGAAGTTTGCTCCTCTGCACATTCTTTAGTGTTTTTGTCATTTCCTAAACAATAACTTAGGACACAAACACAGCCCAGCCTCATATCCGGCTCGGGATGAAAACACACTCACAAGAATAACTCCCCACACCCTGATACGGAAGGAAGCAGAATCATATCATGTTTTATGTCGACAATAAGGGCCTTGAGTGTCGTCATGTTTTAGATTAATATCCACTGAAGTCTCTGTGGTGGTGTTAATCGATCAAGTGGTTTCCACTCCTTGGCTAGACTCAAGTTTTGGGCGTGCATGCTTCACTAGTAGAGTTACACCAGTATTACATTACTGTTGTTGTAATGTAGCAAGTATGAACATGCATACACATCTCAAAATAGATATTCAGCTGTGCACTCCTGCAGTTAGCGGTTGAATTGAATGACCTGCTGGTTCTGAAACTGTGTCATGCATGGTCAGTGAAGCCATTTAGTTGTACAGATAGTTCTGGCCTCTGCAAATAATGAATATTAAGGCTAAAATCTATGTAGTGCATGGAATAGTATGTGTGGCCTTGCATGTCTTTTAATCTGATTTAAGCTATTATCAAAATTCTCTGAAGACTGTCAGACTAAGAGCACAGGATGTGATGTGTGTTCCTCATTTAAGATCCTCTTTAATCAGCCGTCATCTTCTCCCTCTCAGCCTCTGTGTCTGTCTTTCTCTTACGCTTTCTTGTCTGTTTTACATCTGTCTCTCTCCTTCTCTTGTCTGTGCTCTCCTGTGTGATGGTTCTGCTTCATTGCATCGATTTGCTTCTCTGCCACTCCCATTTTCTCCAACCTCATGTGAGCCTTAGACTATTCAATGTAGCTTATTTATTTGTGTCTGTGTGTTCACCTAAGACTCAATTAACTGCTGTATATTTTAAATTAGTTACTTCTTTCAAATCATCATCTCAGAAGAGCTTGGTGCTTTTAAAAAGCTTAAAGGTGCAAATAATTGTGATCTTTCTCCTCCCTGGACCCATCACCAGGATGACCTCATGCACTGCGTAGACATGAGAGGACCAAGGAGCACCTGAAGATGTCCCAGAAGGCAACTAAAAGTAAGCTCTACATTTGTGGGTTGTTGAGGACATCTGTGCATTTTTATCACATTCTGTTAACCCTTTGTTCATATATGTGATAGTCATAAAGTAGATTATTGGAATGGGACTTTTCTCTTGGTTGATATCCAGGAGAGCACTAATCTGATCTGTGTGTTATTTCACATGCGATGATGAGAGGATTATAGACCCAAATGCTCTTTGTCACAGATCAGATCTGTAACATTATACTCAAGGTTTATTTTTTTCATTCGGTTACCTGTGCTGCGTACTAAAAGTTCCTTTTTTTGGTTTGAAAGGATCTACAGTCATCAGTGTAGAATGACAATGCATGGTACCACGTGCTGGATTACACAATGATCCCAAAAACACAACCGTCACTTCTAAGATATTGCATTTCTTTCTTTCTTACTCCCACTGATATCTGCAATAAATGATCACAGGGAAGAATAAAGCTGTCCGGTGCTTCTTTTTAACTTTCGTTTTTTGATTTGGCCTTTCTACCATGGACAAAGACCCTATGCAATCATTTGTATCCAACACAGAACTATAGTGGCAGTTGTATTGAAGGTTGATGTACTTTATGTCATGAAGCACTTGAAATACTGTCTGTCACTGAATGTTAGTCTCAGTTACAGCAGATTTCTTGTCCCCTTTATAGAATAGTTAAACATTCAGTCTTGTCATCGCCTTGAGGTTGCTAGACAACCGATGGACCCTCCAGGAATTCACTTTGCCATAACAAGAAATAGACCCATACATTATTTCCTGTAACTATGCGCCTTGTTGTCTTTACACATTTCTTTGGATTAACCAAAATATATAAAAGGGCTTAATTTTGTTGTGTAAGCTAGCTATTTCCAGTCTTTGTGCGCTAAACTAAGCTAACCAGCTGCTGGATGTAGCTCCATATTTATTGTACACATATGAGGGGTACCCACATTTATAGGTATTGACCTTTTTTATCTTAGTTCCGGAAAGAAAGTGAATATGTTACTTTCCTAGAATGATCAAAGTATCTATTATAATTATTAAGAAATTGTATCGTCCAAAAAACTGTGTTGTCTCCTTTTTGTTCAGCTGTAGAAGTACAGGTTAGAGGGTAGCTTACAATTTCTAATCTCACATAGAATTCATGGAGTTTCCGTTACATGCAGTACTCATACTACCAAAATCACTATGTCACTGATGTCAAGCTTTACCTACTGCCTCATTCTCTCACTTTGGGTCAGAAATGAGTAGCATATATTATCCTTAAACCAATCAATATTTACAAACTTGTAAGCAATATATTTATACGTTTTAATTCCTCTGATATTTCAAGAAGAAAACTTTTTTTGCATTCGTTATTTAAATTCAAAGAATTGTCAATTATTTGAGCATTTTGCTCTCTGTTACCAAATTGACAAATAATGGGTGGGGTGTTTCCTGTAGACCTGTGCAGTTGGCTCTAAGTAACAGGTGGCACTTGCCTGAAAGCTATTGATAGTCATTTCAATTTCATTTTTCAGTACCCAGTTTGTAACTGATACTACACCTGCATTTAACGGATTCCCACTCGTGAGCTGGTTCTTTAAAGCTATAAGTTGTCATTGATTTAACATTTCTGGATCACTTTCTTTGGCCTTTACACCAAGGAAAAAGAGATATCTCACTTTAAGTTTCTAAACGTTGAAGGTAGCATTTGTTTTATGTGATAATTTTTGTCCTTTTGTTTTAAATTGTATGTTTGCCTGTTTTTGTCCTCTTTGACTCCAGCATGGTGCCTTAGGCTTCTCCCAGTTCTCCTCTTCTTCATCTCCTTTATCACATACTACTGTTCCTATGCCATACTTCAGAGGTAATTACACACACGCTAACAACCATTTCCTTTTATCTTTCTTGTTGTTCTGTAATTGAGGTCGCACAATTACAGAAATTCCCATTTCTGGTAAAAAGTTAACTCATGAGGTCTGTGCAGTGCTGACTCACTAAAAGTTTAGTAAGAAAATCCACATTCAGATCATCTGGCAGTCTGAGCTGCAGGTCAATTACTGCTCTGCATTTGCCCATTCTTGCACTTTCTGAGTGTTCTGGACCCAGTTGCTGGCACACTGTGTTTTTATGGATTCAGCAGTAGTTTCATGCCAGTTGTGGTTATTGTCTGTCTTTCAGCTACGGCGGCACCAGCAAGTCTCTGAACAGTAGCAAGTCGCTGTGTGGTGGCTGGCTAACCCAGAAGAAGTGGGAGAGCCTTAACTTTAAGTGAGTAATGGCATGTCTGTGTTTTTTTTCCAAACTGGAGGGAGTGGATGCCTTATTAGGAGAGACAGGTTTGCCAGTATTTTTATTTGAACATAAGGTGCCAGGCTCATTACAGTAAGTTTCAGTCACTCAGGTGGAATGTGTCGAAGAAATGAGGGAGAGTTAATGTTGGCTAAGAAGTTGGCTTGATAAAGTTCCATTTTCTGGAACCAGACAAAAGCTTGTTTGTCCTGCTCAGGTTCTGCCTTGTTAAGTAATCACTGTTCCACCTCCCTGACTCACTCTCATTTATTTTCCCTGCTCTGTTATCAGCTGTATATGTAGTCTTGGTCTTTATGTGGCCTCTGTTCTGTTACAAAATAGTGACATGGTCTCCATATGTGGTTTGTCCCAACCTCCTTCAAGGTCAGTGTTTATTTCTTCAGCTCAGTGGACCTTCCATCGCCCGCCCTTTGACCTTTTAAACAGTTAAGATTCATGTCCGCTGTGTTTATTCCTGTAAAGGAACATGAATTGCTTCCGAACATAATGTTGCTGCTGGTTGTTCATGGACTTTCACATCAGTCATTACAGTCACATGGAGGCCTTCCAGGCAATCACAGTGACATTTCTCTAATTAGTCCCCTCCCTGGAGATGTATCCTGATCTCCTGCAGACAGCTAGCTGGCACACAAGGGTAATAAATGTCTGAGAGACTCACTGTCAAAGACAGTAGGTCATAAACAGCTGGAGTCCGTAGCCAGCAAACACAGAAAGGCAACAATTTCACATACTACAACCTGCCATATCTGTCTTACTCCACAGGCTCTGTGAATGTTATTGTTTCTTTTTCCCTGTCCTCAGCAGAGAAATGCCAACAGGGAGTTTTAATGACGGAAAATTGCTATTGAATGACATCATGTAAATGCCCAGTTTGCTTATAATGAGTCTGGTTTTCCTGCTTAATAGATACCAGAACATTTTCAAATAAAGCATTTCCATATGCCAATGTGGACACTGTACTCTTTGGCGGCACAGATTGTATTGTCCATTGTGTGGTTTAGTAGTTGTTACTGCCTTACACCTCATTCATAACCTCTCCTCTCTCTTTCAGCCACAAATCCTCCTGTAATATAATTCATCTATGCAGTGAAATTGTGTGCACTCCAGCATTGTTTTGTAATTCCTGCTCTGACATTTTTCATGCAGCATTAGCAGACAGACAAAGCTTTTTCTGAAACTGGAGGATTTCTTCTGGCGGGAACATCTGTCTAAGCTGGTATTACCTTATGGCATTAAGGGCAGTGGTATGTTGATTTTACATGATCCTCCATCATCTCAGCTCAGTTAACTCTGCACATACACAGCACACGTCTCACAGCATACTGTTACTGGTTATATAATGAAGGTGTATGTTATATTTTTTTAATATGTTTTTTTATATATCTTTACTGATAAAGGTCACAAAACTAAAGAAAAAGTCTTCATAATTTGTGAATAGCGCCTTTGTATTCTGAAGTATTTTTCACATTTTAACTGCTCCTTTTCTTACTCCCTCCAGAGCTGCTGCTACTGAAAGTTCTTGCTGTAACTGCAAATTACCAGGTGCCAACCAACATTGAAAAGTAAGTGCGAGTTCACTTAAGCCAAACTGGCACATTATGCTAAAGTTTTATTCCGTTATATCCAGGATATCAGTCATAAAATGGTAACACTATGAATGCAGGATTGTGAAAAATAGTTAATAAATGAAACTACGACAGGAATATTTTCTCAGATTTGATTGGTCAAAGCTTGGTTCCAGTGGAACACATCCTGTTTTTATTCCTTCATAGCTTCATCACTGTGATGTTAAGTATTTATTGGTCATTGGTAGTGCCTTACACTTAGCCTCACAACTTTTGCTTTTACTCATGTGATGAATAAGTTGACATTTATGTCCCTAGAGGGGAGCCGTGGAGGGGCGTTTGATTATAAATGTACCACATTTAACAGAGTGTGTCCGTGTGTGTGTTCTTTTTTTCACCACAGACTTGAATGCAGAACCTGTGTAGTCATAGGCAATGGCTTTGCTATTAAAAACAGCTCCTTGGGGAGCATCATCAACAAATATGATGTGGTCATTCGGTAAGCAACAAACGATGAAAGTATATTTATTAGTTTCACGTTCATTGTTGTTATTGTTGTTAACTTTTGACATGAAGAAAGAGAGATTATGCTTTTTGATTCCACTGCCCGGTCTTTTTAAAAGATACCTGTACTTTATATTCAAACCTTACAAAATGTGACTGTAAGGACTGAGTTAAAGTAACAGACAGATCATTGCTAAATGACCTTTAAAAGGGAATGTGGTGAAAGCTATTAAGTGATATAAGAATCTGAAATGGAATCCGAAGTTCACTTGGCTGTAGGCTAATGATGGACAGTATCCGACTGTGTGACCGTCTGACCCTGACATGCAGCCGCCCTCTCAGCAATTAGCAAGCTTTTAGGTCAAGTGAAGTTCTTTAAAGGAAAGCAAGCATTCAGTTTATTCAGGGACAAAGGCACGCCGCAAATCTGACTTTACAGCCTTGGAATGAACCCATGCATTCTGAGTTTTTATAAGCCTCTTTCAAACAGCTAGAATTTGGCCTGGCCACAGTGCATTTTTCTCCCCCTATCAACCCCTTTCTCCCTCCCTTCCTTCACTCTCTCTCCACTCAGAAGCTAATCGTTCACTGGCCAAGTAAAGTAAGGTTATTGACATTCAGAATAACAATGCATGCCTTAGACATGGACGTCATTGGGCTGGTTCTGTCATAGGAACACCGCAAGAGTCTGTTAAAGCATGTCTGGACTGAAGTTTCCAAAGTGCAGACTAATCATTTTAACAAAAAAAAAGGTCTCAGTCTGTGCTCATGTGTTATTTATTTGTTCAAGCAATGACTTATTTGTGAACAGTAAAAAGCAGAGATGTACTGTATGTGTAATGTCAAATATTTTACTGTTACATTTTAAGGAATGTTTTTGGTTAGACATGCAGATCTGGGAATTGACAGGTGGTATGTGGAGGCAGGAGAAGGACCTGAGTACAATACAATTCTGGTTGCTGATTTTAATGACACACTAAAAGTGGGTGACGCATAGAACAAACATTTACTGAAGAAAAATTGTCTTGCTAGTTGGCTTACAAAATAACTCGATCAGATAACCTGTAGATCATATGCTATTAGCTACAACAGCTATGTCCTGTGTCCAATTTCCTGATGTTATTCTGTGGTGGAAAAACACAGAATACAGAGACATTGTCAGGACATGCTGACATTATATGTCATACTCACCTTGATGACAGTACAGTTCATTGAATGGAAAAAAGCTATTTAATTTGCTCCTTGCCTGAGACCGCTCTCTGGAATACTTGATTGCACTGATGCCCAATTGCAAGTGATCAAGATGACTGTGATGATAATACTTTTATAAGCCTTATTTTAGAGAACTGCTACCACACGCTCACTAGCCTCTGAATGATTCAGGCTCGCAGTGCTTAGTCGCATTTTTTTATGGCTGGAGTATCATTTCCTGAATCTCTGCATTGAAGATGGAATTTGAAAATAAACATGAGCCAGAAGTTACACATTTATACAAATAAGACTTGGGTTGAACAGTCCAAAGGTCATGACTAGTAAACTTTGTGATTAATCTCAATGTAAAATTGTCCCTGAATGTGGTACTTTGTCCCTGCCTCAGGTTGAATGATGCCCCAGTGAGAGGCTATGAGGACGACGTGGGGAACAAGACCACCATGAGGTTCTTCTACCCTGAGTCGGCCTCTTACAACCCTGCACTACACAACGAGCCCAGCACACTTATGGTCCTGGTGCCTTTTAAACAGCAAGATCTACGGTGGCTTAAAGAGATCCTTTATAATGAGAAGAGGGTACAGGATATGTGTGAGAATGCACTCTCTCTCACACACACACACACACACACTTTCATGTTTCCGTCTCACTCTGTCTCACTTGTCTCTTCCCCTCTCTGCCTCACATAAACAGTCCTGAGCTTCTTTTCTTACCCTTTCCAGCCATCAATTTCACTACTTGAAAGGTTCTACTTCAGTGATGCCAGCGCCGTTTAGATTTAAATGTAGTTTCCATTGCAGACATCTTTCACTCTGTTGCTCCCGGCACCTCCGGCCTCCCTCTGCTAATAGTTGCAAGGTGCTAATTTGCACATCGATTTGGTTGCCTCCAGACGTGAGGGAGTCGTAGGTTCAATTGCATCTCGTTTGTGTTAATGAACTCAGTGTACTAACTGGAGAGAGCAATCTTTGACTCTACTTCTGTCCCTTTGTTCCTTTCAATTTCACAACATCCTGGGTTTTATCTCCCGCTTTGTTTATGTGTGCATTCCAGGTCAGGAAAGGCTTTTGGAAGCCTCCTCCCCAAATCTGGTTGGGTGACGTAGGTAAAATCAGAGTGCTGGATCCCCACTTTCTGCACCAGACTGCAGACAGACTGCTCCGGATCCCTCTCTATCCAAAGACTAAACAGGTGCGAGATCAATTCTATTTCTTTGGTTTGAGAATCATGATGCTGAACATGAACTGTTGCTGCTAATTCATGTTGTCCTTATCTGCATTTTCCCACTTGAACCTTCTCTCTTGTTTGTTTCCTTTCTCCCATGCCCCCCTTTTTCTCCTTTTGCCCTTCACTACTTCCCACATGAATGTTAACAAGGCTGGATGGAGCATCCACTGATTAGCCAGAGCTCCTCGAGTGATATGTCTCGAGTGCTGTGATAAATAGTTTACTGGAAGAGGCACTTCTCTTGAAATGTAGCTGGGTCAATAGCAATTTTGTGAATCCAATTACTGCAAAACATGATGAAGATTAGCTTCTGCTTGGTATTCTGGCATCTCATTACAAGATAAGCTGCTTGTGTCATCTAGGCCGCACAGAGACTCCCTGGGAAATAATTGGCTTTTGACGAAAAGCCAAAATATTGTGTAAATTATGTAAATTTCAACCAGATGCTATGTTTTTAGAACACGGACAGCTCCCTGTGTTCCTTCTCTGCAAAGCTGATCAATGTTGTCTTCTCTGGAAAATGTCCAGATTTTTTGACCCTCACAGTTTTTTTTCATGATGTCAAGGTTTAGCTGGTCTTAATAAAGCAGGATTTGTGACTTTGGCTCAATTAAACAAAAGTAAAGAAAATAAAACTTCATCTACATGCAACAAACTAAAGTGTAAACACAAGCACAACTTACTCTTGAAACTTTGACCGAAGAGCGATTGTGCAATGAGAAAACATGACTCATTACAGTTTTTGCAAAGTACAATTGATCTGTTTTTGTTTCACAAACTGGACTTCAACTCCCTTTTGAGTAAGGCCATGCGATTTTGAAACACCCTGTTATTTAAATTGGACTATTACTCATCTGGAGTGAAGCTTTTACTGGCCCTTTGCGTCCCATCTGCCAAGCTGTGTGTTTGGTGGGGATTGTCTCTGACGTGGGCCCGAGCCAAGTTTTGTTTTGGTTCTGCATGTTCCCCTCTCCTGAGCCCTTTCTGTTAAAGAGACGGGGGGAGAGGGGTGTTACCCTTTTGGACTGCAGTACAAACACAACTGGCTGGTGCATGAGAAGAGTGAGCAGTGGGAAGGCCGCGATCCTACAGGCAATCAGCAGGCTCACCCGACAGGAGCTCAGCACCATCTGCACGGACTGTATGGAGAGGGCCCGGGGTAGAGGATTGTGGGTAGAAGGAGGAGAAAGATGGGTTATTAGTGATAGGGAGGAATGGGGCCTACAGACAGTTACTTTATCTCTAACCTTGTTGAAAAATCTTATATTTTACTCTTAAAACTTTAGAAACTTTGATTCTATGACCAACTTTTCTTTGTTTTATTTTTTCTTCTGTTCTGTCTTTGGGTATTTTCTCATCCATCAAATCAGCAGGGGGGTCCTGAATTCAGAATGTAGACCTTCTCTGCAGGCACACCTCTCTCCCTCAACTAATGATCCTGCCAGATAGACTAGGAGCCCCTCAACACACACACAAACATACACATAGATACACACACACACACACACACACACACACAGGCACAAAGTCATACTATCGTACATGCAACCACTTCTCCCCAGTTTTATTCCTTTCTTTTATGCATTGGACACACACATAACTCTAATGTTCACACCCGTCTCCCTAAGCACAGGCTTGTGTTGAGCTCTTGTAGGTCTGACTTGCAGGAATGACAGTATGCAGCCCCCCTCGCCGCCCTCACTCACCAAGGCTCCATGGGCCTGCATCCAAACTATGCGCCGGGCCGCTGCAGAGCTCTGGTGTTCGCCCGTGAGCTGGCGACCACATGAGGCTAATACACACAAAATGTCAGCTGTGTCCCATTGCGGGGTGCTCATTAGTTTCTGAATTTAAGGGGGAAAAAGTGCAATAGCAACTTGATCTGGTTTAATGCTGAAGAGGGGAAAGAAGAATACAGGAAAGAGGTCAGATCTCAGTTTCATATCAAGTAAATCATGGTTAGATTTTCTTCTCTATCACTGCTGTAGAGATCACATTTGTTTAGTATTTTCAAGCATTAGTTCAGTTAAGCCCAGCAGAACACACACACATAGAAAAACATAAACTGCCACATACACATGTGCTCATGCCTTTCCTTTCACTTATCTCACATTAGGCAAACCAGAAGTAAAGATCCAATCTCCATAGCAATTCCTTGTCTAAATATACACCTCCACAAAAACGTACAGCCTTTCTCAGCAAGGCTTTCAGTACGAGGTCAACGTTTTGGGGACAATTTTGCTTATTGGTATTCTTGCCAACCATTAGATATGTCTGCTTGCCTAAAATGACTCACAACGCAGAAATTGGTTAGCTTAGCTTAGCATGAGACTAAAAAAAGGAGTTCAGCAAGTTAGCAAGCCTGGCTCTGACCATAAGTAACATCATCTGTTTACCAAAAGTAACTTTGCGGTTGCCAAAAGACTTGAGGAAGTCACTGCTTCCTGCCAAGAAATAATCCCAAACATAACACACCAGAAACCTCTCAATTTGTTTTTATATGAAATAAGCAAATGAGTTACAGTGTTTTCATTAGTTACATTTTGAGTTGGTATAGGTTAAGGGGGTCCCACTGTTTCTGGTCTTTATGCTAAGCTAAACTAACTGGGGACAGTATAAGTAGCCAGAAATTGTGTCTAAAGATAAAAAAAGAGAAGTTTTATTTATCTGAAACAATGTCACTCACTTTTGGTAAAAAAGTTATGTTTTTGGCAATCAGTAAACCCTGGCTAGTGGAAATGTTGGAGGTTGGACTTTGTTAATATTGGTGCGTGCTGGAGAAACAGAGAAACAGAGGAAACTTGATGATAACATGGAAAGCTGTCGAGAAGAGAGACGTGAAAAGGCTGCTGGGGAAAGTGTGCAACATTTTGAAAGGGATGGAAAGAGAAAGTTCCTTCTATCTAGCGGTCATGTGGAAGTGATTCCTCTTACCCCTGTGGACATGTGGATAATCATTGACAGAGTCATATAGGAAATGGCAAACAACACAGGCAATTATCTGTGCACTGTAAGACCCCGCCAGGGACAACACAACAAACATGTCTCTACTCATTATATCTAACATTAGTTTTATTTCTCAAGAGATGCCGGTGGGGTCAGATAATGTCACTTTATTTTGTTTTTTTTTTGTTCCAGCAAAGGCAGATCACAAGTGACAAGCAATAAAACAGCAGAAATATGTGTTAGCACTATTAATAGCACAAAGATCTCCATTGTGTCGAGCACAAGGGATATTGCCATTTTCTTTTTAATAGCATTTTGACATGGTGTGAGATGGAATATTGTAAACAGAAAGAGGAGGAAGACATGCAACAAAGGTCCTCAGCTGGATTCAAACCAGTAAACTGAGTACGCTTAGCCCCCCTGGATGCCCTGTTATTTGTATACAGGGAATCCAGGGGGTGTTAGCCGGGAGGTGATTGTCATCTGAGGTTGAGGTTGTAGTGGGTTTTTTGGGTTTTTTTTTTTACCTTACCTTACCTTTATCTTTTATGTCTTTTTATCTTATCTTATTCAGGCTTAGCTTGCATGCCATCTTATATGATGTATACAGTCCTTACTATCAATGTTTGTGTCATGTGACCATGACACACCCATATTTAATCTCTCCTGCTGTCTGTTTTTGTTATTAAAGCCATAAACTGAATAGATGCAGCATCAGTGTAGGCTTTAGTCCAAGAGCACTAAACAATGACTAATAGAACATGAACTTACAGGAGCAGAACTGTGATAAAAAACAAACATTAAAAACAATGACTATTGCTTTCAATCAGCCAACAAAGAGATTTAATTAAGATTAAATTTGCCCTCAGTTTATTTGTTTTGTATTAAGTATTCTCACTTAGATAATTATGTCCCATTGACTGTAGGACGGACCGTACAAAGTGCACCGAAGTAATAAAGATAACCGTTGTTCATAGTATTGTTTGGGTATTTAAAACCATGATCAGATGACAGTAGAGAGATGACAGAAAACAAGGGACTAGAGAGAGATAGGGAACAACATGCAACTGAGGTTGATTCTGGACTTGAACAGGGATGATGGAGTTCATGGTTGCCGTCTTAAATCATCATCAAAATCGAGGGCTCCTTAAAGTATTTGATGGAATAAATATGTTTACTCCTATTATAAGTTACACTTTCTATTAATGTCCATGTTTTTGTGTTTGAGGAAAATGTTGTGGTTTCCATTGTGGTTGGCTACTTTAGTGTTGTTGTTTCAATACAGTTATCATAATTAACCACAGACTCCTTGTCAGAGTTGTAGTCATAGATATGTAATTTGTTCTTTTACCATAAACATAATGTCAGTTTTGTGCCATCCAGTCACACAACCATGTAAAATACACTGTATTGTCTATGTCTAGAACCTAAAAGCAGCAAAGTAGCAACCAACAGTACACACACAAAATGTTTTAACTGAGCAGAACTCCCCAAGAATATAACAGTCAAGGTCCCTGAGTGACCTTAGAGTCATGTTACAATTGTCCAAATAGGACAGGTTAATACATGATATGAAATCCTGCACTTCTGTACAAAAGGAACACAATACAATATAATCTTTTTTTGCCGTCTTTCCTTTGTCTTCTCATATTTTGTATTCCAAATCTGTGTCACTGAATACTCTGGCTATGTACCAAGTAAGCAACATTTTCGGAAGTATTTTTTTAAGTGATTTGCTCATAAACATCATGCGGGAAATCAGCCTTGAGTTGTTATTAGTCACTGGCCTCAGAGTGCTTTTCCTCAGAAGAGGCTGTAATAAGCTAGTGATTAAGCTGCTGGAAAGCACCCAGTTTGAAGGGGGAGACTTGCTAAATCTTCTGTCGACCAACAAGTCCTTTTCTGAACCTACTGCTTTGCTTTGCTCGAAGTTCACAAGACATTACAAGTTTACATTACATAACTTCCATTTCCCAGATATACTTTTACTTTACTTTGAAAGTTTAATAACAATTGATACCGAGTTTATTGGATCGTATTCCAGACTTGGAAGAGGCTCGTGCCTGTTAACTATAAGGAAAGGTCAAAGGCAGCAATTTATATTGCCCTCTACTACCACCTAGTGTCTAAATGAGATGCTGCAGTTAATTCATTGTCCTGAATGCTTTTAAGAGTGTAATGTTCTTCCTAGTTTTTATTGCACAAAAGATGCAATATTAGCCTTTAGCCTCTAAAGGCCTCTAAATGCTAATTTCATTACCTCTTTTAATTATGCAGGAAAAGTCATGTGGAGTGCATGTAGATTATACGACCCTTGTTATTTGACATCACACCATACGCTGTGAGAAACATTTTTATACAAGAACTGTTTGATGGATTTATCTAATATATAAAGCCACTATGAGTAGAATGTTTCGGGGATTATGAAAGCATGCATTTCTTTTTGTGGAAAATTAAAAGAAAATCCAAGTGAAATTTGCCGCATGTGTTACTTTTAGACCTTTTTGGTATCTTGGTATTGGCTATCAGATGTCTTTTTTGGTGCTACCACTAGGTGTCGCCAATGACAGTTTTAAGTGCTCTTTACAGGGGCTTTAAAAAGGTTGTCATAAAATGACTTGGCAGTGGACTGTCATTACTTACGTTTGTGTGTTCTTCCAGCCAGTGCATCCCACCACAGGTATCCTCGCTGTATTTGTTGCTCTCAACTACTGTGATGTGGTCCACATTGCTGGTTTTGGATACCCTAACTCCAAGACACAAAGGCTCCCTATCCACTACTATGGATCTGACACCATGAGGTCTATGAAGGTACTGTCGCTGTCCTCTTCAGTTGTGCAAAAAAGTCTGCGTTTTCACTATTTGATTCTCTGAATACTGATGCTTCTTTCTGTCTCTGCAGAATTCCTACCACGACCTCAATCATGAAGCCGAAGCCTTAAAAAGACTGGAGGATTCAGGAGCCATTTTGTACCTGCACCCACACCTATGATACACACATTTGTTCAGTCAATTTAATCTAAAAAGTGATTGAACACCAAACCATATTTGAAATTTAGTATGCATCACTTGCATCTCAGCCAATTTTTTACAGTGCCTTCTGCATTGGGATACAAGACATTTTGCAGGTGCATTAAGTCATCATTTTGTGCCATGAGTTTCACACGTCTAGCTCCATGAATTCTAAAGAATGTTATCACTGGCACCTTATACAGTATGTCCTTCGATTTGTCAAGCGGAATAACCTTTGGTGATATGGCTTAGCATTTTGCAAAACTTTTAAAGGTTTTTAACAACTTTGAAAGTTGCAGAATAGTAACCACTCATTCTGTGAACCATCTGTCTGATTGTTGTGTTGGATTTTGGGTAATTCCAATGCTTTGTGTTGCTTTTAATGCTGTGTAATAGGGGTTATAACTGCCAAATCGCAGGAATCTAAGCATTTCATATCTACAGCTCAAATGTTTGTTGTGTGTGTTTGTTTTTTTGTTCAGACATTTAATGAACATCAGTGAGCTGTAAAACGAATCAACCTGAATTATTTCTTGCTGCGTATGCCTCATGGTGTCACTTTCCTTTTTTTTTTTTTCAAGTCTGAATGTTCTTGCTGTTGAACTTAAATCTGTTTTAATCCATTAATATATATGTTACAACTAATGGGGTTTCACTTTAAATGTTTTTAATATTTTAGTTTAAATCAAAGGAAAATGAATTGATCACACACAGTTAGCTGGAGAAGATTCACTTTACTTTTCTTGGACTGGAAATACTTCTTGTATTTTACTCATTTGTGCTGGTTTTTTAATTTATTTAATCTTTTTTTTCTGAAACATTACCGGTAACTGGTACCACTGGATATTTTTTATTGTACAGAATTGAATAAATTTTTATTAAGAGGAAAAAAAATGAAATCCATTTGAATGTTTTTTAAAATCACATTAATCTTCACATCAATAATTGAACAGAGTCATGTATCAGCTGTATGGACTTCACTGTGCTTCTGTTTGAGGACCTGAGCGATCCTACATCGAGCTGTATGGCATTCATTTTAATATCACTGTCACCACTAGATGGCAGAGAGTCTCTGTTTCATTCATTTTATAGAGCAGATATGCTACTGCACTGCACATGGTGCATTCATGCAGCAGCCCATCTTAAAGTGCCTGGGGTAATGGTAACAGCACTAGCACATGTGTTCGGAACAAATGTACAGTATGGACATCTGGACGACCAGGAAATTGCACAACACTAATAACTGAGATTGACTAACATACATTTGCCCCTAGCGATAGATGTTAATGACGTTTTCTTCTCACTGTACACACCATCATACATTAGTGTTGACATGAACAGAGCTCGTGCCCTTTGCATGTATAAACTAGCCTTACTCGTATGGTACATCAGATTTGACAGGGTCCAGTTAATTAACTAAGATCTGCATGAGAGGCGACATTTGATGTGCTGTCAATCATAGGGATGTACAGTAAAGCAGCTGTAATACTACTTCTCCTACAGTTACTACTGCTTATACTAATAATAGTGGCAGCTTCTTTATTGTATCACATTCTTGATATTCTGGTGTGATTTTTTTTTTTTAAATCTCAAGTGATGAGCACTTGAGTGCAGTGTTGAATTTGAATAGAAACGTAGACCTTCTCCTCAAGGTCAGACTGAAAGAAAGAACCTTTGTAGTGTAGGTATGATGTGCTGTGCTAGCATCTGCTATTATAGTAGATGTCAATTGCACACTATAAAAGGATGTTTTTAATACCATGTAATCCTGCTGTTGTACATTAGCTCAGCTGTGTGCTCTGTTCTGCCTAAATCTGTGTGTTTTGCCTGCATATTGCTGATACGGAGGGCAATCCAGTTTGCAGCAGGGGAGAGACCACAATCATACGCCTACTCTCATATTCCGTTAACTACAATTGTCAATTGTTGGTGATAACTGATTTTCTTGCCACTGAAAGCCAATCTCACACAAAACAAAACGTCCTTTTCAGCCCATTTAAAGCTTATCATTTCACTTCTGAGAGCCATCTATTATGTGATGTGCTGAGGGGGCATTGTTTCATACTGTAAAGCCATCCTTTTTACCTCCTCATGCATTCAAACATGTTTTAAAAAGCACTCAAGTACAGGTTTCACGTTTCTCCTCAGATGTACAAACACCTGAAACATCTTACCTGTATTTCGTCTGTAAAATGTGCTGCTAGTCCAAACAACATGGACTGTTGATATGCATTTGTTTTCCCCAACAAAACTGGGGAATTGTCAAAGAAAGTGCCCCATCATGTCACACATGACAGGCTGTGTTCACTTCCCTTACACAACAGGGAGTTACATAGTTGAGCAGGACTTGTGTGAATCTGTGAGCTGTTTATATGACAACCGAAAATCAGGTTAGACTTTTCAGCAGATGCTATTGTACTGTAAGCACACCTTTAAACCCCTAAGTCCTGAGTGTGCTTCAGTATGCACAGAACAACATGTTATGTAGCTCGCAGTTAACCAAAGCATGTTACGGTACAGTGACTGTATATTTATATATATATATTTTTAGCCCGGACAGCTCCCTGGTGAATTAAACTCCTAACCCTGGCACTGATCACACTGTGGCGTACCAACTGAGTCTTATAAGCCCATTTAAGCATGTTATCATGATCAAATGAGCTCATGGCTGCACTTAACAATAAGATTCATTTGAAATGCATAGCTTTGAACTTTCAGGAAGACCCTCAGTGCACTTTGACCCAAAATGCATTGGTTGTAATTTTACATTGCAGCAGTTTCATAGAAAAATACATGGTCCGTGATGATTGCTGTGTAAGTGCAGTCTCATGCAGGCAGAAGCTCTGACCGTGTGATCGTTATTGCAGTGTATATCATTACACCATCTGCTCCCTGCACAGCACTCTCAGCCTGCCAGTGCGGCGTCTTACTTTAAAGCAGTTGTGTTGTGCTTAGAAGCCATGTTCCTCTGATGAATCATGTGACGAAGTATCAGACTCTGCACATCAAGGTGTAGTATATCTAATAGTTTGTTTTACAATGACAGGTAGAAAAATAAAAATGCTGTTTTAAGTGGGGAAAAAAAATCTTATGGAGGTGAGGAATGCGAAAAGAATGGAACACTTTATTTTAGGAGCCATAACACAAAAAAGTAATTGCTGATATCGGCTTTCTACCTTTAGTCATGGAGCGGATGTTGTCAAGTAAACTGTGACCTAGGGAAGACACCCGAGGTCTCCTCTTTTCTCACTATTGTTAAAATAAAATAAAGACACACAATGTGGCACTACGGTGTGTCTGTGTGAGGAGCCCAGCGGACAGTTTGTGTGGGAGAGGTAGAAGAGGTGCAGTATGCAGCCAGCTACCTAGAGAGAGGGCATCTGGCTTGGCTCTCTGATAACTCCCCCACAGCCCAGAGAGCTGCCGTGAGTCAGGTGCTCATGCAAACACTGCCATGGGAACCAGGAGTATGAGTAGGAAATAAGAAGAGGGAGAGAGAGAGAGAAAAAAAAAACCATAAGCTGCTTTTCTCCAGCGTAAGTTTTGCTAGTTTTGCTTTTCCTTCATAAAGCCCCTTTTCCTGACTCTCATGTAGGCACTGCCTCCGTGTGACGTCAAATATTCAGTATGATTTCCCTCCTTTACTCCCCACTGAGGTTTAAACACAACAGAAACAGTGTGCATATCCAGGTTTTACTTCTCTTACTTTAAAGGACAACAGTCAAAAATAGCAACCGACCTAAAAAAAAAAAGAGCTGGAAAAAATAGAAACAGGCTAATTCAGAACACTTTATGCTAAGTGGTTCTGTGTATCTGTTGCACAGCCCGAAAGGTCAGCCAACTCAGCTGATTTAAAGGCTAACACGCCATCATTGTTTCCTCATAGCCAGCCAAAGGAACATTTTATGTAAGCTCAGTGTTTGTTTCGGTGGTGAATTCAATAAAGATGACACAACATTTTGCTGTGTAAGTTTAAACCAAATGCTTAGATGTAAACTTGAGTTCCAATGATGGTTTTATTATCAGGTCTGAGGAAGGTTTCGTCACTGCAGAGTAAATAGAGGAGGATTAAAGACATCATTTGAAGCCAAGTTGAACCACAAAACACAAAGCTATGAGATCATCTTTCCGGCCTTCTGAAAAAAACATCAAATAAAAAGGTCACTTCAGTGACATAACACTAGACAGTGTTATTTTAAAAGTCTCTTTAATGCATATAAGTGGCTTGCATAAAAAGGTTGTGCTTTTAAATAGTTAACAAAGAAAATCGATGCACATAAATTTCCCCTTGAGATAGTTACTCAAATGATAATCTCATAAATAAACCTCCTTAAAAAATGAGCAGTAGGACAAAGTTAATATGTGCTTCCTTGTTTTTAATGGCCCGTAGCAAATCAAAAGGTAAATTAGTAGCAGCACACAGCCAAAGAACAGACAGTGATTTATCCACAATGGCTGAATAAATGCATACTATTTGTTCCTATACTGCAAACTCTTCACAAGAACATGCATCACAGTTTCGTGCAATGGCGTGAGAAGTTAGGCAAAATAAACCTGTGAACAGATTGATGAAGCATCGCTATATTTATAGTGTGGTAGGCTAAGATATACAGTCTAGTATATACACATAAACACACTATGCGTTGTACAACTGTTTGGTCTACGATGTGTTCTGTCTGTACTATAACTGGCAATGAATAACACCCTGTTTTTCAATAATACTGCTGGAAATGAATCAAGAATTATCATCCAAACTTATTATTGTTTACACCTAACAGAAGATACCAGCGCTAAAATAATGTATGCTTTGTGTCCCTGTTTAATTCTGCTCATCCATTTTCTTTATTTATTCTTTATTATTAAAGCTCTGAGGATTAAACACAAATGATTTTGCATTTATTCAAAGCCAAAGTCAGAGCTCTGGTAGAAACATGTAATAGGAAGTGTTTTAAGAAACAGTGCCATAACATATTCTGAGGCCGAGTCATAGCAGGATTGGGGTTGGAGGTCAGAGAACAGACTGGGCAGTGCTTTGGTAACCACTAACGTAGCCCCTTCCTGAATGACCTCCAGATGCACTGTGGAATATAAATCACACTGTGTGTTTTAAGTGTGTTTGGATGCACTGATTTGTTGTTTCTTCTTGTGCAGATCTTCAGATTATTTGAATAGCTAAGCAATATAAGACAGTTATCCCTCTCTGCACATGGAGTGTGACTTGACAATCCTGTCGTCCTTCTGCTGTGCCAAAGAGGGTGGAGTTTTTATCCTGGCACCAGTCTGTCTGTCAGTCTGTTGCTGCATCTGTCTGCCTGTCCTCAAGGACTGCATGTCTGGAGGCGGCAGTGTGTACTGTTCCTGTATAACACACCACCCTGTATTTTATTTTATTTTGTGTCACTGGAGATGGCAAAGGGCCTGCACATGGCCATGACCTGTATTATGCACCAGGCAACTTATGCATTATGATGGCATAGTGTTGTGGAAGCACATGCATGTGTGTGGGTTTGCGTGCATGGGGTTCATGTCCTCTTTAATGCTGAATAGGACTAAAGACAAAGAAATAAAAGTCCAACTTATAGACTCCTGCAAAGTGGTCTTGAGCTAGTGATCAACTGCTCCTGTGTATACCCTTATACCAAGGGGACAACCCTCCTTCATGAACTATGTCAGTGAGGAAACCACAACGATATCCCTTTTGTGATTATCTGTCACCTTTTTCAGGTTGTCTGTATTTTACACAGTATAATTGGTAATTTGTTACCAGTCTTATACTTATAGTTACATTTGATACGGCAAAGCAAATCAATGCGAAATAATTGGTTCTTGATGCTTCAATAAATGCCTGACTGTGCTTGCAAGACTTGCTGGCGTACTGCAATAGCTGGGGATTAGCTGGGGAGCTAATAAGGCTAATTTGCTGGCGGATTGGGGCAATGCTAGTCAGTCACAATAGCTCCAGTATAATTTTTTCTCTATTGTTCTTTTTAACTAACCCTGGAATTTTTGTCATCATTGTACATCTTACAGCTATCTTACAGGGAAAATACAGTTGTCTGGGCAAACAGTCAGTCATAAAACTGGTTCATTAGCTTAGCTTGGTTACTAATGGAACAATACTTTGTTGAGTTGTACTACTGGCCCCTGCATGTAAAGATAAGTATATCCTTCTATTCACATGTGTGTAACATATTAATGATTCTAATGAGTGTAGAGTAGAAGAATCATTGTAGATGGGTAATATCGTGCTCAAAGATCTCTTCCTCTGAACTACAGGGCCATGGCTAATACTGTATGGAATGTAGGTGAGAGGGTCGTTCTTGAGATTTTCTCCAAAATATGAATAATAGTAGGCATAGTGCGAAGGTCGACTCCATTGTATGGATATGCTTTTCGACACTGGAACAACAACATAAACAATGTTACATAGTTGATGAGACTCCTCTTCTTCTCCCTTGTTTCTGAGGTGCATTACCGCCACCTTCTGCTTCGGAGTCCTGCAGCAAGTGTACTCGGGTACGGAACAAAATTATTTATGTGAAAGCTGTCCGGCGGGGGAGAGGAGAGGGGGGCAACCATACGAAGCAATCACACCTAATGTGAAAACGTTATTTTCTATACAAAACCAATGCAGTTCAGCAGTTTTCACGCAAGAAACGCCCTCAGCATCAGCTGCTCACAGCTGTTGAAAATACGTAGTTCATTTTTTGGAACACCGTCGCGCTCATCAGTGTCACTTCTTACTCACTGACCAATTAAAATCAATAAGGGGCAGGACTTCTGATATCAACTTTGTAAACAGTGGCGGAGGTGAAGCTAATCCTTTCGATTTTTCTAGGGCACAATTTCCAGGTCTAGAGCTGCTGCTAATGCCAGGACACGATTCCTTTCCATCGTTGAATAAAAGCAAATATTAAGCATACAGAGCAAATTAAAACAGACTTAACGGTCACTACAAAGGAAGCGGAAGTGCCGAAAACTTTCGTAACCTAGCAACAGTGCGCCCCGGTGAGAACCGCTCTGAAATTGAGGTTGTGGGCGCTGCCAGTGCAAAAATACGCCGCCAGTGGACGCAGGTCCTCAATGAATAACAAATGTATGAATAAATGACTTGTAAGGATTGCAGAAAACCTTCCACTTGAGCCCAGTATGGTTTAATTAATCTAATAGTGCACAAGGGAATTGATTAGCACTCTTTGAATATATTTTTAAGGTTATGTGGTCACAATAAAGTTAATCTTTATACAAATAGCCTTATTTATGAAGACCTCATCTATTCAGTTAAGAGACAGCCTTTTAACCCAAAAAGGAACCAGACATATGTATCGTCAGCTTTAAAAGTTTGAACTCCCATGCATCTGATGTTCAGAGTCAGACCTTCCTCCTCCACAATAGTCAATACAAACTTAACATGAGACCTACTGGAGTACATTATGACTTGACTTATTGCAAGGCAAACGCTGCCTCCTCCTCACTCTGGAAAGAGGACATAGAGAAAAACAGATGGATCATTTTATATAATACCGCAGCTTTTTACAGCTCAACAAAATAGATAGCAGGAGAGCTATCATAAAGGATCTTACTGTGCGCTAACATTTTCAAAGAATTGTACCTAATTTACCTAATTCATGTATTATTTTACTATTAAATTTGCACTACATATAACACTACATTTACTCGCGACCACTAACATTGACGCCAGCAGGGCACAACAGAGACAGTCCCTTATGTATCCTGTCCCTCTATGGCACACCAGGAGTATTTGTTCTTCAATGAAACTGTTTGCTGACACATGGGAGCGCTTCACTCATCAGGTCGTGTTGACTGTAAATCCAGACGAAAGCTCGGAGAAGAGTCATGATGGGATCTGCCATGCTGCGTGGGATCTCACTGTTATTGTTATATACAGATAAATAAAAGTCTGCGTGCATGCTAATATTGTAAGCTTAAGGCAACTGTTTTTTGGTTGTTTTTTTTTACATCTTTTCTGCTTTTTCTGCCTCTGTCTCTCTCTCTGAAATAGCCTCACTGCTGCTGTGAATAATTGCCCAGCATATTCCACTCTTATGCGAAATGTTTTTTGGGCTTGTAATGTGCACTTACATAATAATGTGTTGTCGCTTTTTCCATATCCAATCGACTTTTTGGAGTAAGCTGAAGCCTTTTGTACCTGTCAACCACCTCTCGATGTGGTAATGCCCACCCACGTTATCAAGAGGTCAATTCTACCCTTTTTTCCCTCTCCCTGTCTGCTTGTAATACAGCGGCCTGAGTAATGACCGTACAGAAACATGTTAAAAATACTGCCAGAAGTGGATGGTTTCATAAAGCCCTAACATTTTTTTTTCCTGTCTAAATGGTACTATAAGTGAATACTCTGAGAGAGGGAGAAGAGCTCTTTTACAAAATCCATTCGTCAGCACTGTCACGTAATGAGTGTGTCTATTTTGTATACAGGTTTATGCTGTTTGGTGATTTATAGTGCAAATGTCATAAAGACTCTTTTGTTGTCTTATTTTAAATGACTGTTTGCTCCTTCCAGTGGCACGCGGGGTAAAGTGACAGTTTAAAGAAAACAATAGAGAGCTTTGATTTTAAGAATTTGCCAGTCTTATACTTCTGTGCTTTTTATTGCTGTAATACAGCACATACCACTGTCTCTGTGTATTTATTTGCCATCTTCCTGTCTTACTTTTCCCCTACTCACATAGAGAACAAGGCTCTCTCTGTGCTTTAAGCTCAGATTCTGCCATGTGGGGCTAACTTGAGAGGGATTCAAGCCTTCTTCTCCCTGGGCCTTTAAATGACAGTGATAGATGAGGCTGTCATTAGAAGCAGTGGAGCTCATCTACTGGCCCTACTTGCTGATTTTTTGTGAACTTCAGCCCCTTTTTTAGCCTTACCCATAAAAGGCACAGGCAGTCGTAAAAGAGATGGTTGTGCCCGCTCCAAGTCAGTGTAGCTCTGAAGTCTTTTGTTTTATGCTTAAAGGCACAATCTGAGCTAAAGTACATCACAGATATTTAATTAGACAGGAATCAGAGGGATGTTAAAAGGAAACTAGTCTGAGCCAAATGTGATTGAGTAAGACTCGGAGTCTCAGGAGGTCACATCAACGTGCTCACTGGTGTGGAGGCCACACATACTCAGAAATCCACTCTCCTCTAAATGACGTATTATACCTCCCTACAGATTATTCAAAAGGAGACCATATCTGACACACCTGAATTTATTGTATCCTGTACAAGACGGAGAAAAAGTGCTACAGTAAGCAGATGAGTGACAGGACCTTGATTAGCTGCCTCTTTGCTGGCTCGGGCAATGAAAAGGACCTTGGTGAGAGGTTGTCTGCTTTGTGTTTTTATGTGAAACGATCCACAGAGAGAGAGAGACGGAGAGAGGGAGAGAAGAAAGCGAGGGAAATATGTATATAACTTCTTATCTTGAGGCACCAAATTGAATAAAATGTAAGCCAGCATTGCTTTACATCATAGTAGCTTCAGAAGGTAATCCTCTGGGCCCTTCTGTAAGATCTCTGCATGTAATGAGATGTGTTGTGTCCTGTGTAACCATGACCAGAAGCAAGGCAACAATAAATCGTGTTTTGGTTGTCTACAACACAGCTCTTGCTTATGGTGTGATTCTGGGTCATGACGGGAGGGTGACTTTCTCTTGTCAGGCGCCAGTGAATCCAGGCGACCTGTGTCTGCATTCAAAAACATCTTGGGAAATGTTTCTTGTCGAGAAATATCATACATTAGAGATCAGGGAATGAAAGAAAATGCTTTGCTAGACTATAGCTAAAAATAACTTCCCTTTTTATCTTGACTGTCCAGATGGACATTGGCATATTAAATATGAATACTTTGTAGAAAGAACTGGATGTATGGTTATTAAAGAAAGCACAAGTTGGTCTGTCTTTCTAGCATAAGATTAAATAACACACATAGTCTGCCCATTTTATTTACATTATGGATAGAGTGTTGTAGTGCTCCAGTCCAGGATTGGACTCAAATCTGACTGTAGCCCTGATTTTCAAACGTATTAATTGATAAGCTATGCTTTATTTTTTTCCTATAAGGCCCTAATAATTCATTCAGTTTCGAGCAAGGGCTGGCACTTGTGTTGACGTGCTGTCTTGTTCAGCAACAGTTCCTGCCAGGATGTCTAAATGCACATACGAATCGTGCATTTTGTTTTGAAAGATTTTACAACAAATGCAAGAAAGAGCAGCATGTTCGATATGTATAAGACCCTTAGAGGAGAAGACGGGGACAACCTCAAACAGACATCTGTCCAGGATGCGCCCAGAATAGTAAGAGAGATGTCACTTTGGCTCATGATAATGTTACCGTTAGGTAGCTGCTGGCTAATGGTAACGTTAGCCTCCAAAGTTATCACTTAATCGAAGTGCATTTTTGTGCATTTCTCAGGCTTTAAGACTTGGATTTGGACTCTAACTCAGTTTATGGAGTCTCTACTTGGACTTCACTCAGATTCTAATTTGGTGACTCGGACTTAGACTTGAATACTAGGGACTTGAGACTTGATTCAGACCCGAGGTTTGGTGACTCGACTAAAACACTGAGATAAATAATCAGCCCCTCTCGCATGTGGTTTGGTTAGGTTTAGGCTCCAAATCTTCTTGGTAAGGTTTAAAAAAGAATGTTGTTTGGGTTAAAATAAGTCATTAAAGTCAATTTTTGAGTTACTTTCAGGACGTGATGTGAACAATGCTCTATACATAACAAAAAGTAAATAAGTTTACATTCACATTGGGTCTCACAAGGGAATCAAACCCTGTTTCTGTTTCTTCTGTGTTTAATCCTTCCATTGCCCCAAACTGGCATCCTAAACGGACTTTATTCGACTTTATTTTATTTTATAGGATTCCTGTATCTTCACAACAGAGGATACTGATTGACTTTCTATCGGCACTGTTTCAACAATTTTAGCATTTTATTTGCCACAACATAATGGGGTGTTAGGATGTCATTTGACCTATTTCTGGGAGACCAGGTTGCATTATCTGCAGTTACTACAGAGTTTCAACATGTCTTAAAGAGCTGATGTTGCACAGGAGGAACTGAAAGGATTATGGGCAACTCCAGCAAAGATGCACGCTGCATGGTGGGAATAGCTGGGTATCATCAGCAAAGAAGTGATTGGAGAAGACATTAGAGTGCAGAAACAACATTTGATATCAGCAGAAGCCAGAACAGTATTTTTTTCAGAAATTAAGAGAAAAATTATAAAATGAGGACATGAGTAGCGACTTTATGGCTTGTCAAAAAGTAAGGCCACTATCATTATAATGGCAGTTTAATGATACTGTGTGTTTTTCTGTGAACAATTCAATTGTCTTGGCCTATTGGCTCTTTGAAACAACAGACAGACCGAGTGGTCATGAGGTCTTTTGTTGCAAAAACTCGCTTGTGGTGAATGTTGTTGAAGCTTTGGACCTCACAGGAGATGAAAACAGGGCTTGGTTCACTTTGTTCCTACCCAGGGAGGAGAACTGTTGATCTGGACTGACTGGTGATATAGTGAAGATTTGGAAAGAACACTTTGAGGAATTCACAGGTAGAGATTGAAGATCAAGGGGAAGCCTCACCAATATCCTTGGCAGAGAAGTGCAGGGGTATTCAAGAAGCTCCTCATGAGAGGGCACCAGGTGTGGATGTTTGCCTTGTGATGCTGAGGGCTTTGGAGCTTTGTGCTGTCTTGGCTGATACACCTCTTTAGTTTCACATAGAGGTCTGGGACAGTTCCCGTGGAGTTGCAGACTCGGTTGGTAGTTCCCTTTTTTTAAAAAGTGGAACAGGAGGATGTTCTCCAATTATAATCAGGCTATCGCACTACTCAGCCTCTGGGGAAAAGGGAGAAAGTTTAGTCTAGGGTGATTGGCTTCAACACACTGTGACCTCCAGCAGGCACTGGGGCGGTTTGCAGTCAAGTGTGAATTGGTCCGGATGAAAATCAGCACCTCCAAGTGTGAGGTCATGATTCTTTGCTGGAAAACGTAGTCCCTCAAGCAAAGGAATTCAAATACCTTAGGGTCTTTTATGATACCACATACTTGGATAACGTGTTTTTAATCAACATTTGTGCAACTCCTGTAGGCCTACTCTACCTATCCTAAAAACAAAGTCTTTCATTTAGCTGTCATTTTTACCTTATGTTCTGACTACGATAGCCTCTGTCTACACCTGTTAACATGCTGGGGCATGTAGCCAGCGGTTAGCCATAAATGACTTCCTTTTCTGCGTGCTGCATTGTATACAGAACAGAAGGCATTTTTCTTGTGATTTACTTGTACAAGTCTTACCTTTACCAAAATTTCAACATCATGATGTAGATTTGTAAAAAGTCAAAATGAAGCTTTGTCAGGTCTGTCCTCAAGAGGAGACAACTACTTTTTGTTTGTTGAGCAGAGATCGGATCGATAATTTCTGATGCATTCGAGGAAGTCAGGAAATCTGAATGCTGTACGGCTTTCGTGACACAGCGTCAAGGGAATTTATCTCAAATTGAAATTTAGATCTAGAACTGATTGTTAGCGGTTATTATGCAGATGTCTGTTTGTAGAGATAAATTGTTGTCAGATGACCACTGATGGGAGCCGGGATGTCATTACGCCAGATTACATTCCGCCTGCTTTTGCTCTCCACACGGACAGTTTTTCCTGCATATACTGCAGCCTGCTGATACATGATTGGTCAAGACTACTACAAGCGTAGTACACACAGAAACCAGGACACTTGCCATCCCGAAAATCCACGTCGCCGCCACTGTAAATAATCTGTAAATCTGTAAACCTTTGAAATGACATTTTAGTTTAGACATTTTGTTTGTCGTAATCCATGTTGGAATTGAAACAGTTATACTCCTTTACACTAAGGGAACTGTGTTCAATCCATGTTTCCCATGATAGGTTGTCACTCACTGCCCTGCATGACACACACAGCTCTGTAGCTTTATCATGCCAAAACTAAAATACCACTGGTAAAGTTTTCCTTACTGATCTCTGATCTCAGATAGAGTTCTTATTTTGAAGAGCATCAGAATTTGGTCCCTGTCCATCCATTTCTGAATGTTTATCTCAACTGAAATGGCCAGTGAATTAATAGAATTTGATATATTTGTTAAAATCAAAATTTACATAGCTTCCCACATGCCTCAGTCGCCACATCAAAGAATTAAAGCAAAAGATGAGATGCTCCATATGCCTTCAGTTACCTGCAGCTGGTTGTTATGGCCTGCAAGAAGCCCAAGTGTCATTGATCACTGTATCCAAAGTGAGAAGTGACAGTCCAGGGCAGTTTTGTATTCAGTACCATGCTGCTATAGTAGTATCCTGGGGGCTTTTTTCTCAATAAGATTCTGAGGGCAAGTTGCGTGGTCTATGTGGAGCTGCAAATGTCACTTTTGACTCCCATTTTGCCTGATCTAAACTATCAGTCTTAACCTCGTGTTCTCCACCCCCCGCTGACACACTCTCTCTTTCTTTTTCTCTACATCTTGTGCGTTTCTATGAGTATGTGTGTGTGTGTGTGTTTGTGTGATTGTACGCAAGTGCATGCATGCGTATTGGTCTAAGAGGAGTGAGTTAACCCAGGGGTACAGAGGCGGGAAGGAGCAGCTGGAGATCCACTCTCCCTTGGTTCCTGTCCCAATTAATTAGCATGGACATAGATGTATGCACACACGCACACACACACACACACACACACACACACGCACACGCACACTCACACACACACATACATGCATGTGCGTGCACAGACACACGCTAGTACAAATATATGCAGTACATATTCACTGCAGAGTTTATTGTGTTCGAGTACCGGGATTCTAAAGTCCATGTCCTAAACCGCTGTCATCGTCAGGAATGAAAAGAGCTAGTGATGTAACTGTAAGAGTCATTATGTTGACAGAGTTGATGTTCTCTTTCTGTGGGGATTAATGCATAAGAATAATACTTAATTACAAATATTTAAGTGTCAGCCAAGCTTTGTGGCTTTAAAACCTTTTCTGTTGCTGCCCTAATTATGGGGTTGTACACTCTCGCTTTCTAAAATCAAGAAATGTCCAGAAAGACAGTTTTTAAAAAAAAAATTCTCTGCTGCCATTAAGAGAGTTATCTATGCTTTTATCTCATTTATGCCTGCCTGAGCTAGATCTGTCTCAACAGGTCCAAAATCCAGCCTGCAGGCTTATCCAAGTCAAGGAAACATTATATTTATCACTCCTATCCTGGCCTCATTTCACTGGCTGCTGAATAATTTTTTAAAAATTGATCACCCTCAAGGCAAAACCAGGGCTAGCCTTGAGGTATATAACCCTGGTGAGTAATTCCTGTGGGCGTTTCGGGGGCAGATTACACCCCAAAGCGATAAGAAGTCATATTTCTCACCCCCTAGATAAGAGGATGTAAAGCTTACTTTATCCCTATCATTTTATGTTGTCTTGTATTTGATCTTTTCAGTTATAAACAAAAATCCAAGTACAGCTAACATGTTATACAATATTTATAACAAGAGTTTTAATTCATAATTTTAACCTTATAATTAGATAGTTATGTGTCAGTCCATAGCAGAGGTAGAAGTAGCGAATTACAAGGACTCACGTGACTGTAATTTAGTAGTACTACTGTGGTATAAGTAGTAGTAGTAGTATAAAACAGCTGTGCAGGTTGATTCCAAAGTCCGAAGCGAAGAAGGAGAGCTGGGCTGCAACGACTAGCCTGATGCATAATGTTAGTGAACCATGAATAGGACAGAAAAGAGTATGGAGGAAAAACCTTTGACACAGACTTACACTGAGGATGGAGATCTTCCCTGGCCACATCTTTCAGACATACAGCCAGTGGATCAGTGGTTCTTCAAAGCCACCAGACTCCATTAACAAAACAATGTTTTTATGTCACAGAACACAGGACTTGCTGGTCTTCTGCTGCCTCGTTTCACATCGTAACAGACATTAGTGGTGTTTTAAAGGGTTAATTTCGAACCAAAAATTGCTAAATTTGTTTATTATAAAAATCAGTGAGGTGGGAAAGTAACTTTTGTGATTTCTGAATAATTCTGAAAATGGATTCTGTTCTTACATAAATCCGCACAGATATGTATGGTAAAAATGTTTCGCACCAACATAAGGATTTCATCAGAAGAAATAGGCTGCAAATTCAGAAAGTAGTGCAAATTCAAAGACACATACAGGATGTAAAAAACAAATTCAACAACTGACACATGGAAAATTGAGAAGCCGATTTTGGAGAGCAGACAGAATTGATACTGCTAAGTGTTGTGATTCTTGTAGATAGAAAGAATAACAAAAAGATGTTAAAAAGCTAAGCGGCCATGCTAGTCCACCTTACAATATGGATGTTATATTTCTGTATTTGAAAAAAAGACAAAGATAACTGGATTATTAGACATTGTTTGCATCGTGAAAATTAGTCATCTTGAATATGTTTTCTGTTAAGGATGATTTTCCAGAGCAGTTATCATGCTTTTCACTTATGATGTTCAGGTTTTTAGGTATTCTTTTATATCAAATTGCTAACAAATAGAGCCTGTAACTGCCTTGAGCAAACTCCCTCCGGGGGAGCATGCCCCCGGACCGCCATATAGGTTTGACCTAAGCTCTAAGGGTTAACAGCGTCCTGCCCCACCTCTGCCCACGGCTATCCACACTAATGGGATCTCCACATTAGTGGACGACCTGCTCTAACGCTTGGCCACAGCTTGTAACACTTCCAAAATAACAATTGTGTAACGTGACTGCATTACATCGATTCTCATTAAAAAATAAAAAGGGAAAAAAAACGTCTTCGTACCACTTTAGTAACCCAGTCCCAGAGCCTGGCTCATTAAGGAGCACTGCCTGCAGTAAGGACCATGTTGGCACATGCTATATGCATCAAATAAGTGTACTGGACTTTTTGTCTTCCACTGATTTCTCACATACCCCTTTGCATTTTCTCCTGGCAGCTGCCTTGGGTGTCTAACAGCCTGTGTTACAGCCGTGTCTTTAATTCTTTTTTCATTTATTTTTTTTGCAGCGTTCTTGCAACCTTGCCAGACTCAATGTTGTGAGAAATAGATATATAGAGCAGACAGGATTAATTAGTTATTTGCCGAGCAGTTCTGCAACAGCCTGTACAAATGCAAAGCTTGATTTGCCCGGATGAAATAGTTTCTGCTGGCAAACATTAATTTTAATTTTACACTTGGGTAATACAAAATATTGCAGATGAGGAACCAAACAGGTTCATTTGAAGAGGATAATTTTTTGAATCTATTATCTTGAGACAGCATGTTTGAACATCTTGTGCTTTTGCAGTAAATAACTGAAGAGGATATTATTCATTTAGTCTGATACATGGGCTAAATGATCAGTTTTGAATATATCTGCATGTATGTTTGACACTCATTTCTAAATTAAATTTTACAGTTTTTGCGAGGACATGAAATGCATTTTTACTGACTTGTGCACTCAGCTGAAACTGCAATTATTTTTCAAGTTTTATACTGACACACAATGCATTCAGAGGAAGCCAACTGTAGCTGATGGGAAAAATTTGCATTGATGCACAGTTTCAAATTTCTATTCGCTCAATGCAAGCCATCTGTCTGCTTGCGATTGGCAGCTGTCAGAGAGGGAAATAACAACATTCTTTTGTAGCCAGCCTCTCTGAGTGTGAATACTCTTACGTCAACAGTCAGAGAGGCTGGCTGTGGATGTAATAGGAAAGAGTAAAATTGAGCAGAAGGAGAAATGGAGAAAAATACACGCTGACCATTAACAGATGAGGTGTTTGGGATTAGGATGGAGAGAGGGGTGGTATTAGGGTTAGTAGGCAGGCTCCCTGCAGCGAGGCAAGGCCAAAGCAGCCCCTTAACCTCAGCTCATGCTTGCTCTATCAAACATTAGCTAATAAAAACTCAGCCGCAGGGGCATATTACATTCTGATAGCCCTACATCAAAGGGCTGCTGTCAGCTGTGGCTAGTTTATCCATTAATTAGAGTAAGAATTGGAGGAGAACTATTACACAAATAGAGATAGGCTGTCATCTACCTTGGCCAAATGACTTTGTTAGAGGGACACTTGTGTCAAAAGAATCACTAAATTAATATGTGAATGACTGGGAGCTTTTGGGCTCCTGTCAGGATAATGACAGTGTCATGAGGGGTTAGCCTGTTCTGTGCTACAGTTCAACTCGGCAAGCACAAGCAGGAAGTCGGTGAAATTAGAACCTAATGGTCAATTATAAAAGGAGAGCAGCTCCTTACTTTTGGACTTATCGTTGTTATGTGTTTATTACCTTGGAAAGCAGTTTTTCTCCATTATTAAGACAGTTGAGTCACTTTTTCTCAAACCAACTGCCAGCATGAGGAGAAAGTGAGAAGGACAGTTTATCTGAACTAAAAAGAGAAGTGGATTGTGGCATGCTGTGCGGAGTGAAAAACACTTCATACAGTTGTCCCTTCTGAAATGGCCTTATCCCTTTTCTCCATCCTTTTTGAGAATTTCTCAGAGAAGGGAAGGGAACTGCATTTCCTGATTCATTTCTGTGATGTATCCATTTGAGAGTAAGAAGCAAAGTCAACTGAGTCCACAAACACCAAAGCATCCCAACACATTAAGGGAAATGTAATGTATATGATCCCTGAAGCAGCTTACGGTATTTTTGTACAGCACTATAACATTAGGTGAAGAAAGAGGTGCAAGAGTTGGACAATCGGCATATAAGGACCAAACAATCCAGATATTTTCCCATGTTTTTAATCTTCGATAGTTACAGTATGTTGTTTTTAAAGTTTTATATCAATTTTGGTTTTGCTTTAAAGGAGAAGTTCGGTATTTTTAAACCTGGGCCCTCTTTTTTTTTACAAATTCGGGTGTCGAAAGGATTCAAAGGAACAAAAGCTTTTGGAATCGGTCCAGTCAATGGCCTCCTTTTTTAAAGATCCTCTTTGTAGGGATCATTTCCATAATGTTGTCGGCTACCTGGGGTAACAATCTGAGCCTGTCAGTGGCAAAACAAGCACTTTTAGTGGAGTTACTTTGATTGGGCGTAATTGTACGTAAATTTTACTTTTCATTTAACTTTCTCATTAGATTAAACAACTAATTACTTAATTAAAATGAGTATCAATAATTGTTGACACATAGGGACAGACAACTTTTCACACTCACAGGCAGATTTAGAGTCACCAATGAACCTAACGAGCATGTCTTTGGACTGTGGGAGAAAGCCGGAGTACCCGGAAGGAACCCACGCATGCACGGGGAGAACTTGCAAACTGCACACAGAAAGGCCTCCTACGTCCTAACTGGTGTTCAAACTAGCAACCTTCTAGCTGTGAGGCGACAGCACTAACCACTGCACCACCATGCAGCCTTTTGGGGATTAGCCTGCTCATGTTAATTTACTTACTAATATTCAGGAAAGTCGGCCAGTGTAACCGCCAAGAGTGGGCTACAAATTTAAATGTCTTGTCTTATACAGACACGCCGACTACAAATCGTCTGCTTTATCTGACAAATAAATATATAAACACTTTCATTCATTCTGTGATACACAGCAAAATGTTAAACAGGAATCTTAACATTAACCCCGATGACACACAGACGCTGGTGAACACCGATTAATCCAGTGATATCAAACTGTGGGGCACTGGGTGACACAGTTTAATAATCTGTACGGCGACATGACAGGAGGGGCGCGTAACCGCTCCTGAGTGGTTTAGTTTCGTTTGGAAAATGTAGCAGGCGGAACTATGTTTTGACGTCGGACAACCCGCACTCGTTTTCAGGTGGCACAGTACACAAACGTGTTGCCATGGTGAGTTCCATGACAGATTTCTCATTCAGACACACACAGAGAAAAAGTCTAGCATTGAAAATAGACAAATATATTACAGGGGCGAAAACAAAAACAGCTGACGCGTCAGATACCAACAAGACGACGTCAGCCGACGTTAATGCTGACCAGCTGCCAAAATCCAAGAAGACGACGCTGATCTTGCTCTTGGATTTACAATGAATATGGTAGGAGAAGAAGAGAGACCTGTCTGTGTTATATGTCTGAAAAGTCTGGCAGCTGCAGCAAAAATAAGTTTGTTTTTCTTACCACAGATTGAACTTTATTGCTATTATTCTGTAAAAGTTATTGCACATTTTATTATATTTCTATTTGAAAAAGTCCGACGGAGCAATTGAAATAGTTGGGTTTTTTTGCACAGCAAAAAAGAATTGTCACAGTCTTGACTTTCTTTCAATAAAAGTTTAACTTGACCCATTTGTGACATTTTTTTTGGGTGTGGGGGAGCCTGGAAATTTTTCTTTCTCCAAAGGGGGGCATGACAGAAAAAGTTTCAGAACCACTGGATTAATCCAACCCTGGCCTGCCGCCAATAACAATTGACGCATGCACACTCTGCAGTACAGGCCCATTATCTTTGGGTAGATTTTATTATATTATTTTGGGTTGCAATTGTTACTTTTGTTAATTAGGTAATTCAGGTAAGCTTTACTGGTTTCAATTAATTCACTTGCTGACTAATATACTTTTAGTATAAGTTGCACAATTTGCATTGGATTATATTTGCTACCCTTTTTTTTTTTTACAGTGTACGGCGGAGGCCATCGAATGGACTGATTCCAAAAGTTTTTGTTCCTATGAGTCATTTCGACTCCCGAATTTGTAAAAATTGGGCCCAGGTTTAAAAATACAGAACTTCTCCTTTAAGATCAGATTTGTGTCCTACACCCACTAAAAAGCAATGTAAAACCATCTTGCAGTGAAATGCACATATTTAAGCGTACAACTTATCTCAGGCTGATACACGATTCACAATTTACCATATGTCTTTACCCATATATGGATGTGTAATTATGTGTCATTTACAAATGTCACCTCAAAGAAAAATAAAAGCGTCAGTCATATAGTGTTACCCTCACATATCAAAATTTTTTGAACATGGAGCTTTCACAGTTTAAATAAATGGTGAATGTTTTGTATTCAGCGCACAAGCATCTGAATAAATTGGTTTAGAAATGATATTTCTCGGGCAATGAATTCTTCACAAGGCAGATCACAGCACTGCTGTAAGTGGGCATGAATTTCCACCTTTTAGATTTGGCACACTTAGCGAAGCAGACTGTGCTGATGGAGAGTACTACCTTTTTCGACTGGAAGGAGTCGAGACAGTTACGTGATGATTCTGTCTTCTCTCTGTGCCAGCAGGAATGTGTCTAGTCTCTGATCAGCTCAGAACTGGCTTTATTCTCTTACATCATGAAACATTAGAACAAGCTTGCTATTAAGATATGTGCTTGTTTTAACACAGTTTTTAAATGGATTTCCTGTCAGTCTTTCTGTTTGGAAAAAGCACCAACAAACAATGAGTGCAGTATAAATCAATACTGCTCTAATGTTTCTGTAGAAAATAAAAAATATAGCTTCTTAGTGTTCTTTTTCCCTTCAAGACCAGTCGTACAGTGCCCCACAAAAAAGTGTCACACTGCCACCAAGATTTCCATTGGGCTTATCAAGTCACATGACATTTTCCTGATGATTCTGTCATACCGCAGATGGCTGACAGCCCCTTCACTCACAACTTCTACCCAGCGGGAATATGCCAGATTAAGAATGACATTAACAAGAGCCATCAAGAGGCATCTGTCAGTGGAGCATTTGTGTTTTGCAAATTGCAGAATCATGTGACCCCATTGTAGCGTTGTCATCATTCTGAATGCCACCTTACTGGAGCACAGAGGCTGAAGCAATTAGTTTAAAGGCATTGTCTTTTACCAGAGATTAATTAAAAAAAATGCTACTTGAATGGCCACAAGATGGTCCCAGATGCCTGACATTAGACGACAAAAGGAAATGTGAGGCCTTTGCTCTTTGATGAATAAACGGAATGGCTGAGTAAATCTTGGTGAAAAGTAGTTCTTCATTTCTAATTTAAGAGAGCCTGTCCCAAGGGAGGCCTGCCTGTGAAAGAGCTGAGATTATCCAGAATTCATCCAGTCCTAATTAAAGACCTTTTACAGCTGAGACCTCATATAAATACATGCACAGACACACATACACAGGCAGCCATGCAAAGACTGACGCAAAACCCAGAGATAAACACAGACAAGGCCAGGGCAGACTGCCAAGATGTCAGTCCATGTACAAGAACTACAGCATGAAAAGATGTTCCAATTCAAGCTCAATAAGAAGATGCTAAAAACATTTCAGCTTCATTCAAAACATTACAAAAACCCAACTGTTACAATAATTTTGCTCCTATCCCTTTGCCTGTTTTCAATGTACTTGAACCCTGAAATAGTTTGACATTAAAATACACTGATTTCTTGCATGGAGTTAGATGAGGAGATTGATATCAATCTCATGCCTGTAAAGTAAAGACACTACCAGCAGCATGCAGTTAGCTACCGGCTTCACAAAATTTATCTTGTTTGTGCAAGATTCTACAAAATCTAAAAAAACCATCCGTGCTATGCTAAGCTAAGCAGCTGCCTGCTGTTGCTTCACATTCAGGGCCTGTGTCCACACGTAACAATCACTACCAAGGGAAGCGGAAGTGTCGCCAGACAACTTTCGAAACCTAGCAACAGGAAGCGCCTGCAAGAAGCGCTGTGAAATTGGGGTCGTAGGTGCTGCCAGCGCAAAAACAAGCGTTAGTGGACACAGACCCTTAAAACTGACATCATGCAGCAACCTCTGGGGTTGAGAAATTGTGTAAAAGAGGAAGTGCCAAAAATTGTAGGTTTTCAAATGCTACTTGAAACGGGTTCCGAAAGTGAGCCAATCCCCAAACCTATTGTGTTGGTCTATAAATGAAAATGCGGCCAGCTCGGTTGGTATTTTTTTTAAAGGACTAAATACCAACCGTCAGGCCGGTTTGACTGGTTCCCTCATCTGACTCGCTTGCTTGTTAACTAACTAATTAGCTACCTCATGTATTAGCTTTGGGTATTGACTTTATGACTGTGTATCTTTGATGACTCAGCATTTGCTATCCCCAGCCCTCCGCTCAATTTTCTTGTCAAGATATAGTCCACCTGGTTCCAAAAAACAAGACAATGCCAAAAAGCAACTCAGCACATACTCCACAATGTATATTTGTCCAAATCTCTTATTAACTTATTCTATATCATCATCCCTCAAAGGTTTGCAATCAAAGTATGTCATTATTTATTTAACTTTAATTACAGTGTTTTGCTGCATTGTATGCGCATAGAGTTTGGGTAAGATGCATACAGTATATACTAAAGAATATCATTCTTCGATCCAGCCTCGCCTCATCAACTGTAAAGATTTCAATCAGAAAGCATCTTATTTTGTTATCCTGAGAGGAAAAAGCTGATTTTACAGCCCATCACCATTTTAGCTGCATGTTAATAAACGGCACTTCAGTGGACTGAAGGATTCACCAAACATCATTCATCATCTCTTGAGGGCCATCATGAGTCGGCTATCATGGGAGTCCTGTGATTAGGTGGTGTAGAGTGTGGGCACAGGGGAAATGAGGGATGAGGTTTCATTATACAACAAATGTGAAAACTTGGAACCGCATGAGTTGTTTGGCCCACATATTCCTGTATCGGCTGAGCCACTTGGATATGACCACAGAGGATTCTTAAGGACTTCTTGACATACTTTTTATCCATCCCATTTGATGTTCAGGATTTCAGTGCACTGCAGATCTATATGATAATAATGTACAAACTTA
Organism: Semicossyphus pulcher; assembly: GCF_022749685.1. Taxonomy (NCBI): domain Eukaryota; kingdom Metazoa; phylum Chordata; class Actinopteri; order Labriformes; family Labridae; genus Semicossyphus; species Semicossyphus pulcher. The sequence continues at coordinate 23,299,416 of NW_027211692.1, forward strand.
ATATCTGCCTTGCAGATAGGAAACTGCACCATGGGGACTTATAAAAATGTTGTCATTATCATTCAGTGTTGTTTCCTTTTCCGTGGGACGAAAAGATTTAATGAATAGTGTTTGAAACTTCATTGTTCAACATAAAGTCTGTTTACACAGCAAGAGCATGACTTGACAACATTTTCTCACTTTTCAAAAGCTGATTCACTTCCTTGGCAGCCAAATTGTAATGGCACATGCAGTATGGTCACATGGTGACTCCAATATTGCTGGTTTAAATCCTGCCAGGTAGCTTTTTGTGCATGTCATGCCTCTCTCTCCACTTTTTCCCGTATGCCTCCCCTCTCCAATAAATGTGTGTTTTCCCTTTTAAGACTAAACCAGCTGTTTTAAGAATTGATGTCACAGGTTTAAAAGCTTACAACTGAAAATAACTTCCATTGATTATAGGAAAACTGTGAGCTCCTCTTAATTAGAGACAGTGAAAAGCTATTCCTTTCTTTCTTCACCTAAAACCATCATTTCAACCTTTAATGGATCATTTTAATGATATTGACGTTTTTTTTAAGACTTCTTTGATTATCTCTTACCCTAGATAGCGAGAAGCACCTGTCTGAAACGATGTTCTGAAATAAAGGATTGTTATTTTTAGATGAAACGAGAACAACTGTCTGCTGTGATACAACTTCCACAGAGTGAACAGTGAGATTGACTTTTTCCCACCACGAGACGATTACATGATAGAGACGTGACTTTGCATTTTGATCTGGATCGTGAAATTAGCATAAAAAGGTGCGTGAGGCTGAGTGCGATTCAGCTGGACAGTCGAGCACAGTTACGACAGGGGACTTTTTTCTTATCTCCATCTGAGAGAGAGCACAGTTATGCAAGCGTTTTTTTTTCTCTGGGGGCTTGCTAAGTGTCAAATTCAGATGCAGTTCAGAACTAATAAGCGTGAGAATTCCCCTCACCCTTTGCACCCATATGCATGAGAAACAACCTTACGCAACTCTATAAGCATTTTGACAAAAAGATTACAATAGAGTGCAGAAAAAATAGAAGGATTTGAGGTTAAGATTATGGACTTGGCAGAGCGTGCGGTGGAGGCTGTCAGATATGCCTTCTAGAAGCTAGGTGCACATTAGCATACTTCATTTGTCTAAATATAGTCCTAATCCAATGCTGAAGGGCAAACAAACAAATCACAGCGTGTGTGGGAAGCCTTTTACAGATGCTTCACCCTTGAAATTCAACATCATGACAACAACATGAACAACCTGTCTAAAAATCATCAAACGTCTACCTTGACAAACAGTTTATGACCCTTTTAGAAACGTTTACTATGCTGCTTGTGACAGAGCACACTGCAAATGACTGCAGGCTGCAGTGATGCCAGGGGAATCTGTTAAAAGGTCACAGGCAAAACAACTAGCTTGGCTGGAGGGAGGACATGCAGTGACAAGGAAGCACGTGTTGAAGATGCATAAAGCTTCTGGGACTTCAGGAGTCTTTGAGACTCATCGGCTTAGTTTGCATAGAGGAGCCGCCATGGAGGGAGCGTTTCCCTCTGAGGTGCATTGTGAGCGGCCTGCTGTGAATGCATATGAAACAGAAGCAACGTATTTGTGCTATATATGCTTGAAGTGATTATAGTATGACTCATAAAGGAAGGCTGCCTTATGCATGACGAGTTATACTACAAAGCAGCTCACAGATGCATGTAAATGCCAGGACCCAACAGAGACAATAGCCCAGCTTCAATTCAGACCTATTCAACACTGCATAGTTTAGTCACAATCTATTAATATTTGATAGTTCTCTCAAAACCCAAACAGCCCACAGAAGTTGAAGTGAGGCAGCATTCGTACTGTACAGAGATGCGATTTTGTGCTATGAGTAATAACTGAGCATATCTTTTAAGAGGCAAGGATTTGGCTGGCAGTGCACTCACTCTGTCAGCTGGAAGAGTGCTGCATTTGTAAAACGGACTATAAGCAAAAGCGTATACTTGGTGCTATTTCGGTGCTTGTGCTGAAAATGAACATTTGTTGCAATTTCCCTCATCGTCAGAGACAGCAGGAGAACACTTGTCCTGCGATTTCCGCTGCATGACAAAGCAAAAAAGTTACAGATTGAGATGATATTCAAATTGTTGCGATCATGATATATTTTAAATGACCAAATGATTTTAAGCATGTGGGCGTGGGATTGTTATTGTGTTCATGCTTGTGTGCGTGCCGTGGTGGTTATTTGCCCTGAAACTGGTTAGTCATCCACAGGTAGGAGAGAACCGGACAGCGCTCTTTCCTGTTCTAGTATTGTTTTGCTGCGTAGGAGGGAGAGGAGTCATGAGGGTTACCTACTCAATGAGCTCGAGAGATGGATGGAAAGAGGAAAAGAGGGAGAGAGGAATGAAAAAGATAAATATAGAGAGAACAAACTTATCTCTGCATGAAGTAATTTGATTTCCCACAGTTGCCTTTTGCAGACAACTGGTAAAATGCAGGGGAATAAATAATTTGATTTGCTTGTGACTGTTAAATGTACATTAAACGACTTTTACTGTATTTCTTGTGATTTGATGATTTCTGCAAATAAACCTAGTTTGTTTTTCTGAATACGCTCACTGCAGGGAGCAAAGAAGCCATGAAAACCTGGCTGTGATTTAATTTGTATGATCTCAGAAAACAGAGGCTGCTTCATTGGCCTGGGTATCGATTCGGACACTGCTAGTTCCTTGTGTTACTAAATCAATAAACCTGTATAAAGGTGTCTAAATGCATCTGTCCTTATAATCACCTTTGTTTCTGTCTTCCATTCAACATACATATATGCTTGAATCTTTCCTGAATGGGAGGCTATAAATCTCACTGCCAGCATGCAGAGCAGGTCTTGCGGAGGCTTTTAAATCCTATTAGAACAGAGAGCTTCACGGTTGCAGCACCCAGACAAAGCCAACCGATGCCTTCATTTGGAGCCACTGTGTGGAACTATTGATTTATCTCTATCAATGATGTGGGATCTCTCACATCTCACAGACTTCTCTCGCCTTCTCCTACACGCTCAAAGGCTCTTAAGTGGGTTTAATTCCTTCATGACTTCAAAAGTAACCTTCAGTTCCAGCCTCTCCATCCGTACACTTACCAGCACAAACTCAAGACATTTCATGCCATATCTCCCTGTAAAATACTCCAGAGTTGGAAGTAGTAATACGATGTTCTCAAGATGGTGTAGTTAATTACCAGAAGGTCACTTTTTAAGTCCATACTTATCAGCCCATCTAGGAGAGGTTGAAATTGAGTTCTGCTATTCAAACATTAAAAGAAGAATGAAAACAAATGACAGTCTAAAAAGCTAAATTGCTCTTCCCTTCATTATTTTTCTCTCTCAAAATATTAACACTACAAGGGAGAAAGACCTCTTCCCAATTAAAATTCACCATTGACAAACCTACAGACACATTTTTTTGTGAAATTAACCAAAAGAAAAGCAACAAAAGTACCAAAAAGCAAACAAAACTCCACCATAATCCCTTTTTTTCAGCATCTCAAGTATCAAAGCATCGAGTGTTTGCTGCATCGCACGGTGCCGTGCCATGACGATGAGTCAGTAAGCTTCTAGAGTGGCTGTGGATTAAAAACTCTCCTCTCCACCTCATGCAGAAGCTCTAAATTCAGTTCATGTTTCACTGCAGGATTAATGTAGAAGTAATAGCTAACTATGATGCTAAAAGGTCAGTGTTAATTAATCCAGCCCTGCCATGCTCTATTGGCTTGTTCGGTTTTAACCAGAACCAGGGGTGAGGAACTTGCCCTCAGAATATCTAAAAAAAAAGAAAAGAAATGACAGTACCAGAAGTTTGTTATATGAAGTGAATTATTTCTTTTCACTTTTAGTTTTTATTTTTCTAGTTTCTTTTTTTTTAGCTGGGAGGCACAATAACAACTTTTTACACTCGTAGGAATACTTGTTTTTGCTCTCTTACCAGGAGTAAGGTAAGAGGATTGCAGTTTCATATTTTTATGCTCATCCCACTATCACAGCACTTCTAAGACCAAGGTTTTTTTTATTGGAAATATTTTTCAAGCCTGCAAAATGTCCTAACAATGCTGGAAAGCCTTTAGGAAGTCAGGCAATGTAGGACTCCATACTTGGAGGAGGTGTTAGTGGATGGGTGGGTCAAACAAACAAGACTTTTACATGTGAAACTAAAAGTCAATATTGCATTATAAATTAAACTAAAACCCAAACAGAATCGTTTGCCTATAACATAACCATTTTGTGCGTAAATCCAACCAAACTGAAACCAGAAAGGCTGTTTTCCTGTATTCATGTTGCATTTGTTTCTGTGGTGCACACACGTATAGTATACTTTCCCACGATTAAAAAAACCCGCTAACACTCGGCTTTTTTGCTTAGTGTTAAAAGGTTACAATTGGCATTCAGACCCAAGTCAAATGACTCTGTAGACCCGGGTAATTATCGCCTCGGCTCCGATCGGAAATGATGGGAACACAAAACCCGAATGTCCTCGTCATCTCAGCTGCAAATTCCGCCCGTTTCCGTCCACGCAGAGCTTGAACATCATTCCAAATTTGTCGGTGCTGAGTTTTATAAAAAGACTAAATGAGTAATAGATACAATAAAGACCTAACCACCGTAACATCTTCACTGGCCTCCATGCTGTGTGCTGCCCCTGTCACGGGGCATTTGTGACATCAGCCTGTGACGCAGCAGAAATAAGACCGAAAGGAGTATCGGCATTTATTAGCAGGTCTTCCCAGGTCTGAAAAACCTGCACCAACACGTTAATTTTGGTGGGAAAGGGGTATTAACGTGCTAGGTCCCAGTGCCACATGATGCTGTGTACAGAAAATTTGTGTCAATGTACAAGAATCAACATTTAAATTACATTTGTTGAGTATCACAAACTGCTGGGATTGTTTGTTTGTGTGTTAAATATGAAGCTACAGCTAGAAGCTGGCTAGGGTAGCTTAGCATGAACACTGTAAACAAGGGAACAAGACTTAACCCATATAAACCACACAGACCACTTTTTATATAGATTAACATAAAAGATATAACCTGGTAATTAGTGAGTTTTAAAAGCTCTTGGGAAAAAAATATAAACCTAGTGCTTTGAATTTAGCAATGACTTTACAATTGGCGTCCTTGAATATTATTGTGTTGTCAGTGTTGCCTGCCTGCGCTTCACAGCAGGTGAAGCTCAGCCAGCTCAAATTGGAGCCACAGCCACTCTGCAGCAATAGAAATCCTCATCAAAGGCTGCCATCATCCAAACACATCAAAGGGCAGACCTCTGTCTCCTGGCTGGGAAAAGGCAAAGGTTTCTGTCTCTGTGTCTGCGCATCTGTCTGCCTGTTCCATTGAAAACTCAGAAAAACCATCCTTTATTGAACTTCTTTTATGCACAACCAGACAGAATTGCATGGCAGTGCCGGTGGTTTTCTCTTTTCGTACCTCTGGCCACTAACTGTGAATTTTTTTTGTGCTATGTACGGCTGTGCGGTACATTGCAATACTTTGGCTCCAGAAAAGAGTGTGGGTGGACGAGTAGCTCCTATGGCTTATTATTTCCCATACATTTCTGAAAACATTTGCTCCCCTAAATTAACTGCTTCAAACTGTTTAACCAGACTGCTTCAATCCCATTTTCACCATGAACAAAAAGCAGACTGAAATACGTCACCTCGGAGCCTGTTGTGATTGGTTCACTTGCTCTGTGTGAAGCTGTATTACATAAGGTTTTTGTAACATCTTCACTGCTGGATTCTGGAGGCTTACAGCTTTTGCTCAGACTAACAGTGCAGGGGAAGATTCCCAGGAAACAAACAAGGTCTTTGCCGCTGATTAACAGCGCTGCACATGATGATGCATGTGCAAAAGAGGCTTCAGCCTATACGCCACTCTTTTACTTGTACACGAGCAGAGTTAAATAACATGCTTCAAAGAAAGAATAGAAACAATTGACATACATAAAGCCTCCCTTTCCAGTGGGAGCTGTGAGGGAGAGAGGACAAGGGAACCATTACAGTAGCATGTAATAGGATATTTGAATGCCTAATAAGAGAGAACTGCCGCAGAGAGACACAAAAAGAGGACAAAGGGGGTTTGTGGCTTGCCTTGTTGTCTTTGGATGTTGCTTCAGATGGCGCCCAAAAAAAAACCATTGGGCAATCCATGGAAAAAAAGTTCTGTGTAACTTTAATTGTGTCTGTGTGTGTGTGTGTGTGTGTTCCCTCTATGTGGGAGTTGTTTGACGGGGTCAGCTTGTTGGCAAGAGCAAAAAAAAAGTAGATTTTGAGGACGGAACAAAAATCTGGAAAGAGCTTACTGGTGTGTTGTACCAGTAATATTCCTCCCACTTGCCTGTTTCCCTCTTTCTTGTGCAGGATGTTTTATTCTGACTACACAGTTGTTAATGGCCTATGTGCTTCCTTCCTCGTCACAGGCATGCATTATTTAAAGAGGAAGGAAAGGGTATTAGCTAGCCATGGAAGAGAGAGAACAATTGCTAGTTATTTTGTTGGTGTGGTGCCATTCATCAGCTTTAGCAGTTTAATTTCTCTTTATTCTTTCCCTTTCATAATTTCCACATTGTCAAAAGGGCATATCTAAGTTGGCAAAAGCTTTAAAAGATAATTCAATGTTCTGTTGTGCGTTTGTGGGTGTTATTGTGTTTACTTGTGCTTGGCATAAGGTAGTGATGACTGTCTCTTCTCTCTCTCTCTCTCTTACACACACAACCACACACACCCATGCTCACCCACATGCACCTGCCTTGTACCTATTTCAAAGCACCATTCAATAGATGCATTATATTCATCATCGTACATTATTCAGATTTGAATCAGGGACTGTCAGCTTGCTGCCGATCCGGCTTCCAAATTTAATAGCTTGGACAAGAATAGCCTTGACAGCACATTGCTGTGATTCAGTGATTCTCTGACACGCGGGCCACAAAATGTAACATCAGGTTTCATTTTATGACTGGTTGTGCTCTGTAGACGCTGGACAAATGTGATTACCCCTGTGACTTTTGCAGTGTTTTCTCTGTGGCTTAATAGCTGTGGGGGCCTTAATCAGTCTGCCAGCTGTTTTCTGTGATTGTGTCTTCCCGTGTGTGTGTGTGCAGGGGTCTGTGTAATTGCAGTTTCCTTACACACAAAGCTGACTCAGGGATGCTGCTCAAGCCCCGATGACTCCTGCATCCACAATCACGTGAAACCATGAGAAACCTCTGGTTATTGATCTCTATAGGTTTGGACAACTACTGTTTGACTACAGTTTAGCTCAGGAAGGGTATGGGCTACAGAGATGTAGCCAGACTTTGCCGCTGTACAGTTTTAATCAGTTATTTAGACATGGATAGTTCCTGATGTTATCTTTAACGTTTGTTCCCCCAGCATGCATGAAGCAGTTTTTGCCTCCAGCTCCAGTGCGAGACAAGATTGCCGTGTGCTGATAATTAACGGTTGCTGAAGTTTCCTTTTAATGATTCGATACACAACTAATCCTCTTTTCAGATAGCTTTTTTACAACTTTTTCACAGAAAGCCAAATGTTAAATCATAAAGGATATACTTTCTCTTGATTAAATAATGTGCAAAATACACACACAAACACTCACACCAACATTGTCTAACAAGAACGTGTTGTTCTTTCGGCCATATTATGTTTATTCCCATGAGAACACACAGAAAACAGATGACATTCCTGCAATGAAAGATGATCTCTCTCTAATGACAAACATATTGTTTAGCAAATGGAATACATAGTAAGATGCTAAAAAGTCACAGTGAAAATAAACACATTGATTGGAGACAAGCATCTGTAAAAAAAAACCCAAAAAAAAACAAGAAGAAAGAAAGAAAGAAATATGGGAGTTGGAGATTTTAAAGTATCAGGTATCATTTTTTTTCAACAAAAGATAATTGAATATTAATACATGATCTGATAATATATTGTATAAATCTCATAATTTGCATGCCTAGAAAATACCCTGTATTTCTTACTGTAATAAACCTACCCAGCAATGAGACGCATAGGGGTGGATTCATGCATACAAGCTCTGACATGTGTCCTTTCAAAGAAAACATTAGTAAAAATACTGTAGGCTTTGTCCATCCCGGGACAAGTGTCGGCCTCTAGAGGAGAAGGAACAAGGCCCATAAACGATTTTTCAGGAAAAGACACAGGGTCGATTCGTGGATCAGGGTCAAAGTGCATATTGAGCCAAGTGAGTGTGGACAATTCAAATTATAAGGTGACGCTCAGAGGAAATAATTACAAAGTAGGCAAACATTGCAGTAGATGGAGTGGACAAGTATGAAATAAAAACATGAAAATCTGCTCCTATCATCAGTAGACACAACTTTTAGTGGCTGAAAAATGTCAAGGTTGAATGCCTTTAAAATATTTAATACAATAAGAAAACAAACATAAAAGGATATCTATTTCATTTTGCATGTGGAGCATCTGAAATATTCATGTGCGTGGTATATAAAAATCAAGGACATTTCAAAGAGCAGTTAAGCATAAATATTTCATATAAATATTTGAATCTACATTTGAATGTCACTTTTAACTAGGACTGACATGCATCAGTCGGTAGCGGTGGCTGGGGTGGGTGGTTAGGTCAGTGTGTGACACCTCTTGGGAGATTGTGCTTTACGTACCAAGAACAGGGCTTGGAATTAATGTTTTAGTTGCTGCAGATGGAAGGGTTCGGTCTTTAGCTGACCGAGAAAGATTTTAAAATAGCATATACAGCTTCAAACAACGTTTGAGTAGTTCTAATCGTTAATTTCAAACCCTGAAAATGAGTATAAAATGAGGTACTAACTGGTTTCTTTTGGGTCAAGGCTCCGAGTATTTTGGGGGGAGACAACCAGACACAAACGATGAGAACATTATAAGGAAGGTGTGAACAAAGAAAACAAAGTTGGTTGTCAGTACATTTAGCCTTTTACAGAACAGTTTCCTACATCTATTAAGGTTAATTGCGTTTCTGACACAGAATTATAACACTGACAGAGAAAGTAAATAATTAACCCCCCACCCCCCACGTTAAAAAAGAATTAAAACATGGTTCCTTTACTAGCAGAAGCTGCTGTCAGACACATAAGCTAAGTTATGAGACCAATCAAATGAAGGTGAATCAACACAATCTAAAATGAGAGTATTGGAGTATCCATAATAAGCCAATGGTACTCTGTCATGGCTACCAGTTTCAACTCAAATTTACATTATACAACTCGAGCTGTTATAGCAGTAAGTGGTCATTGCGATTATAAAAAGACAATCTGAACCACCAACCTTTAAGTGTAGATATAGATATTGTACTTGTGTGTTTGTATACGTGTACTTACGTGTCTACAAAACCAATCTATACTATAGATTGACACTCTAGTAGAGGAGTATTGCATGAGTCGGGGGCTGGAGACGGGTGTCTTGTATCTCCAGGCATTGCAATGGAACAAGCTGGCCATTGGCTAAATGAAGCATTATATTGTCCTGTCCTCTTGTCAATTCTCTCCTGGGTTTTTTTTTAGCTGATGCAGCCGTCAGTTACATCAGTCAGGCAGTCCATCAACAAGGGGCGGATCCTCCAAAGCAGCAGCTGAACCATTGGTCTCTCCTCTGTCACCCCCTGAATCTCTCTCGTCCTTGTCCTCATCCGGACTGAGTGGGTCCGGTTGGGACAGGCCGTCTAGGGGGTCAAAAGTATGCAATTTGGGCTCAGGGCTGAGGAGCGAAAGCTGAGGCAATAGTGGCCCCTCCCGGAGCTTTGCAGCTAGCTCCTTGGCGCTGCAGGTAGGGGTGTTGGTCTCGTAGATATCGTGGAAGTTGTTGTAGTCAACCTCATAGAAGCCTTTCTCCAGGGAGAGAACCGGTGTGAAGCGGTAACCCCAAAGCACCTCTGTATCCAGGTAGGAACTCCGAGCCTGACACGTCATCCCTGTCACAGGTATGGATAGGCGTAGGTCCACATTCACACACACACACACACACAGACACACAAACATGTGCAAAACATCAATATGTAGCGCACGCACACAAACATGCACAGATGAAAAGAGGTGTAAGGAAAAAAAGACAGCATTAGTCAATTATTCATGCTTCTACAGGAACTGCTTACAGAAAGGGCCAAGACCAGCACTGTGTTTCCTCTAAAGCTACACCATGTATGTGAAAGAAACAAGACTGATCTAAACTAGGTTGTCTTTTTTACACTACTGATTAGTCAAAAACATGTCAATATTTATTTTTTATGGTGTGTTCTTGCCAATAAGCAAGTCAGAAAACAAGCACATTTGGCATCCCAGTCTAACAACTACACTCGCCTCAGAAATGGAAAGAGAGAGAGAGGCTTTGACATTGGTAGTGTGAGATATGATTTTCTGACACATTGCACAGGTCTATTTTCAGAAATGTTCTGAATGACAGCAGAAATATCCAAGGTGTAACTAATAACATCAATGACAGTTCTGCTCCTTTTAGAGCCACAGGAAGCATTTTTAGCAAAGCAGCATGCACAAAACAAAAGCCCTGAAATGAATTTGTCCCAACATGTCTTCCGACCCAAACAACCACACAGGTTGTCCGTTCCTAGGCTCTACACCCACAGGAGCATTTGTAAAGCAACTGTAGCGATGACAGGGAACACGCCCTCACATTCGTACCTAACCAAGTTTAGGCAAGATAAAAAAATATATAGTGGCTTGGCTTACATTATTGTTCTAGTTTGGATGACATGATTCCAGAAGAAGGCTTGACCAATCCATTGCCCCCGACCCCCCTCCTCATATGGACTTCATCTTTCTTTTCTTTCTTCATACCTCAACTGATTTCTGTCTGTCCTCAGATAAAAGCTGTGACAGCCATTACTAAGCAGTTGCAAAGATGACTAATACAGTTGTTCTTTTTGGTGCAGCCAACACAGTTTAAAATACTGTTATTATCAGGTTTGGGGAGTAAAGGAATACAAGTAACGGCATTACGTAATTAGGATACAAAAAAAAAGGCAACTGTATTCTTTTACAGTTACATTTAAAAAAGGGGTAATTAGATTACAGTTACATTTTTTAAAAACGGGGATTACTGGCAGGATTACAATTTTAAAATACATTTTGAAATGAAGACATGATACCAAAGCTATCAATTGGCGTCTCATTTCTAAATGCCCAGTCTGACCGTCTCTGATAATACCACGCACCTGCGCACATGTCACAACACTTCGCGACACATAACAACACCGCTCCTTAAAGTTGCCAGGAGCAACACAGTCATTGGAGCAACATTGCAGGACAGTGCAGTTATGCCTCCCGGCTTTGAAATGCTGTCATTATCCAAGGACTTGACATTAAAGAAACATTTAAAGGTAAGACCAACTGCTAGCCTTAGCTGCACGGAACCTGTCGTCTTCTTCTTCTACTCCTGAAAAATTGTTTGTGTCTCTGGTGTTGGTTGCAGACTGGAATATGTTTATAGCAGTTTACTTGAAGTTTGCGTGTGAATTGCATACTTAACAAAGTACATTTAAATGTGCACAATTACCGCTATTAATTTAAATGGGCAGTCGTGCATAACTGTACTATTAACATGTCTTTTCTCTTGCAGATTTAGTATTGAAGTAATCCAAAGTAACTGAAAGTAATCAGTCACGTTACTTTAATATATTGATAACTGTAAAGGGTTACTTTAAAAATGTAATCCTCCAAACCCTGGTTATTATTGCATCTATGTTTTGGTAACAAGATGCTATCATTAGTGGTTAGCATGCTAGCCACTGTATTTTCGCTTGTGGATTCAACAGTAGTATAAATAACATGTGAAGTAACTTATAAAACATAATACATTTAATACACTTCAAAAAACTTGATGCCCCTTAATGCTAAGGCAAATGCCTGCGTGAATTTTGTCAAAAGAAGAAGAAAGGTGGTGAAGAAATAGAGACTTTCTTAAACATACTATGAGGAGTTTTAAACTGGTGAAACTGTCTCAAAGTAATACTGATGCTTTTATATGACAAACAAAAGCAAACCACACCATAACAGAAAATAATTTCTATGTAGTTATTGTTAATGATTTTTACGCTATCATCAGGTTGGATCCTGACGATGCAATTTGTAGACCGTAAGAGCCTTTGTTAACATTTTCCCTGAGCAGAGTTTCCCAGTGAGTAGTGTGTTAGCCGGTTAAAAGGAGGCAGGAGTAGTTTTTACTTTAGGGAATACTGAGCACATACTCACAGGGTAGGATCAGCCAAGATTTAACAAGCAGTGAATAACAAAAAAAGATATTGATAGAGCACCGTCAAAAATGCACGTCAGCCTTGATCAGTCTTTTACAGATGGAGAGAATTTTGAAAGGATTAAATAGTGATTCTGAATTTGCTCTTTTCCCTCCTGGACAGGTATGTAAAACATCTGTTTTATCTATGATCCATGGAGATTAGAGTGGACGATGCTGCAATACAAATGGCTTTTATCATACCATTTACACTGGCCTTGCTACCGAGCTGTATCTAGCTGTGTGATCAACAAAATGACTATTAGCAGGTAAAACTAACCCGTCGTAGACTAAACTAAGTGTATGAATGTTACTGGAAAAGGTTTCCCGTCATATATCTAAACAGAAGTCGCATCTACATATCTATTAATACCCAGATCAAGATCTTGATGATACCTGGCGTACTGCTTTTATCAGTGGAGGCCGTCACAATCAACACATTTTCATTTCTTGCTCACTGCCTTCTCTTTTCTCAGGACTATCACCAGGTCACATCGGTGTATTGTTTTTGGCTAAGAAGACTTTTGACTTAAAATGGCCACAAGCTAACCAAGGACACTTCTTTTCTCAAGAGAGGTCCTTACATAATGATCTGTTTCTAAACGCATTATATCACCAATAACATCAAGCAGGAGCTTTAAAATAGATGCAGATGCCAAATTGATATGGTGTCACGGTGAAAGGAGGGGCATTTGTACCTTTTCATCAGCTTTCCCTCTGGATATGACTGGCCTAGTTTCCATATTTAACTTGTGAAATGTTTGTTATTTTTGTGACTTGATCATCAAAGTCAGTATAGCGTCTTTCAGACCTCATCAGCAGGATTTTCTTTAGTGTCTATCAGGATGTTGGCATATTGTTTGATGCAGTTTTGCCAATATTTTGCAGTCCAAATACAAATACAGTTTGTGTTATGACAATCTCTATTGGCATTTTATAGATGCTGCACCCACGCCATTGACTTCATACTTCTCGATGCTGTAAGAGCTAGATAACTGAGACTATTCTTCACAGACACTGTTACACTATTTTGCTGATGCATTTGTACATTCTTGATTTTTTTGATTAGGAGGATCCAATTTGATAGCAGTTATTCCCCCTCTCCCCATCTGCCAAACATTCAGTTTTTGCAGACTTTTGTTTGGGGATTTTACACACTAGCTGAAGATATACTCCCCATTTCTTGGCATCAAAGGTAGAAAATATTGTGTGGTAATCTGTCCCTCTTTCCTGTGGTGATAAGGGCTTGGCTCCAAAACAGCCTTTTTCTATTGCATCTTTTTTACGTTTCACACATTTGGTTGGAAGAAGTCTGCAGTAGGATGCTGTGTGCGTAGGAGACGCTTGCGCTCTCATGTGGTCACGTGCTTCATACTTGACAGTTGGCAGCAGCCATTGCAAAAATACAGGATATTAAATTCAGCCTTGTGGAATTTTGGGTTCAGTTTTCTGAAAACAAACAGATTTTCGTTGGCTGACACTCAGGTTATGTATTTACAAATCTTAACACCAGTTCATAAATACACCACAATATGCACCTGCCATGCACAGAACATTTTTTCCTGCTTTTCATTTAATTTTTACGTTTTTTGAAATTTGGAAATACAACTCAACTCATAATTCCATTTGATTGTTATTTCATTTAGGGATGCACAATATTAGATTTTTTACCGATATCCGATATGCCGATATTTTCCAACCCTTTTTGCTGATAGCCGATTTCGATACTGATATATTAGGCACGTTTTTTTTCCACCTAACTGCAGAAAACGTCAAGTGTCATGTTTAGTGGAATTGATATCATGCCTACTCTTATTATAGTGGCCCACTCCCAGATGCAGAAATAACATAATATAGTGCTTTTTAAAATGTACATATTCACTCTGCAGAAAAGAAAAGTACTTAAACTAAAAAGGTTATGTACAAAATTCCATATTTATTTGTATGTAACATTTTCTCAAATAATACTGTAATATTCGTCAAGCTTTTTAGGGAATCATTGAGCATTTAGGCATAATTAGAGCGTTGTTTTATCGGCGAAAATGCCGATGCGGATAACGTGCTGATAATATCGTGCATCCCTAATTGTAATTGCTGACATCTATTTTATTGAAGTTCACAACTGTGGATCCCTTCCAGACCAACAACAAAGCAACAAAGACAAACGAGGCTGAAACAAGGCTGCTTGAAAGAGATGATGTGAATTTGGTAGCTTCTACATTACAAAAGCTGTAGCTGAGGATTTTGACTGCATGTAAACGCACAAACAGCTTAGCGTCACCTAAAAGGTAGAGCAGCATGAATGCTTTTCAATGCAAATGCAATAAACAGGATAAAGCTTACAAAACATAATCTGTGAACATAAAACATGCACGAGTGAAGAAGGAAGTGAGGGAAACAATGAAGTCACCACTCTTACCGCTAGACCTTTCTCACTACTGACAGCTTGACTTCTTTAATAACGGCTGCTTTCCATTAAGGTGTGTTTCAAGGACATGGCATCGTGCATGCTGGCTTACCGGCAAACAAAATGGAAGGGCTATAAATTATTAGTTTAGTAATTATTAGTAACATCTTTACTTTACAACTGTTGATACATCTGAATGTCATAGCAGGTTTAACTGCTGCAGTCACATGCTGCTGCTGTCATTGCCACTTCTCAGGACAGTTTTGGTTGTTACTCCCAAGTCTCTGATGTGCAAACTCGATATATCCTTACAGGCAGTTTCTGTGTCAGAGCCTATACGTCAAATCATATATCATCTCTGTTTTATTTTTCATTCATGAAATATAACGTTCAAACCAGGTTAGCCGGCTGAGTTGATGACTGATCTGCCAGGTTAGTCGACCAGGACACTGTGTTGCTACTATCATGACGTCATGTACCGTTTTGCATTAGAACACAAAAAAACCAATAACTAAAAATTAAAGACTAAAAAAAAAAAGGCAGTACTTTTAGAGAATATAACACGACCTTAATTGAAAAGAAAAGAACAAATGTGTTTTGTAGTTTGACAAGGTCATGTCCATGTGTTTCCTTCTTATTAGTCATAGTTTACTCTTGTTTTATGTGGTGACTTTTTGTTTCCCCCTCAAGTCTTTCTTTACATGCTCTGATGTGTTGTACTGACTCAGCTAAGTATTGGCACGTAGGCCGCACAGCAGCAACTCAAACTTGACTCATTTATGTAACTGAATCCAAAATGTTGATGGTTTATGATTTTTATTCTGTTTATTTTTTTGTGAATGACTATTTTGCTGGCTTAAATGTCGAAACACTATTCAGACATAATAAACACTCATTTCCTGGAGGTGTTAACATTTCAGAGGCTATTATTGCCTCTAGATGGCCCACATGAAAATATCTACGTTTCCAGTTCCAGAGCACTGCTGCTTCTTTCTTTGCTAATAGGTCAAGGATCGTACCTTGGAATCGTAGTGCTATATCTGTATTGGCCAGGACTCATTTTCCATTGTTATATTTCATGTGTGTCAGATGTCTGAAACTTAATTGATCCTTAATATTTGATATCAATCTTATCTCTCACTTATATATAGTAAAGCTGTGCCACTTCTTTCTTCCGACAAACCACTGCCACTGTTCTTGGATTTTCATATAAAGTCTTAAACAAAACAAATCTGCAGAGAGTCTGGTTTACACAGCAACAATATTGCTGCAAGATCTTTCTTTATGAGAAACAGCATGAAGCAGAACTTATTCTCGTTATAAATTATTTTAAAGGAAACAAACGACCTTAAACCTGCTGTCCTCAGAGACACTTCAATAATGAAAACAATGTATGTGTTGGCAACACTGACGAACGTGACTGAGCCTTTGTCACACAGAAACCACAAACGATACAAAATAACGGCACCATAATCAAAAGCTTTGTAAAAGCCAGATAGCTATTCGGAAGCTAAGAGCTAAATAAAACAATAATTTAATTTTGGTGGCTTTTTATTTGAAAGTAAGATAAGCTAAGAAAAATAGAAAGTACGTACGTAAGTAATAGAAAAAAAGTACAGTCAGGGTCCAGTAACATCCTGAGTCTTATGATCCCTCATTTATAGACAGCTCAAGAACTCAACTATGATAACAGTAGCTGTTTAGCCGACCACAAATGATTTTGTATGTATAGATAAATTGTGGTGTTCCATGATTTGCAATTCTTATATTTTACTTTATTTCTACTGTGAAATTTTAATACAGGCTTCATATAAAAGTACGTAGAAGTGAGGATCGTCAGATTTGAGGCAGTAAGTTCAAAGATTATACATTCAGACGTATATTAACTCTGTGTTGCGTAGATCATGTCTACTTTTTTGCTTTTATCCCAAATTATGTGTGTGAAAAACGATGTTGATTTCAAGAGCCTGACAACTCACAATTATGTTTCAAGGCACAATCTACAAGTCAGCGGAGAAAAGTTGACACTTAAGGCCCTTTCCCACTGGTCAAAAAACCTGCTAACACCCGGCTTATTTGCTTAATGGTAAAGGTTGCAATCGGCATTCAGACCTGGGTCAAATGACTCTGCAGTAGATCCAGGGAATTATCGCCCTGGCTCTGATCGGCAATGATGGGAACACAAAACCTGGGTCGACACGCTAATCTACGTGATGCTGCTGCCCGTCTCCGTCCAAGCAGCGCTCTAACATCGTCCTAAATTTGTCGGCGCTGAGTTTGATAAATAGACTGAATGAGTAACAGATACAATAAAGACCTAACCACTGTAACATCTTCACTGGCCTCCATGCTGCTTACCAAAGAGAATAATGTAAGTTCTTTGTGCGTACTATTGTTTAATAACCCTGTTTCTGGCGCGTTTGTGACATCAGACGATGACACAGCAGGAAAGAGACAGGAGAATACTCCACTGGTGATGGGAAAAGAGACATTTATTAGCGGGTCTTCTCGGGTCTGACCTGTGTTAACGCGCTATTTTGGTGGGAAAGGGGTATTACATACTATGTTGCGGAAAATTTGATCATGAAATTTTAAGTGAGGGTGCTAATTCAGCTCTTACTTTGAATGCTGGTCGGCTAAAAAACATTTAAAACAAGAAACAGTTTTTATCCATCAAAAATTTCTATTTGAAGTCAAATGTGTTACACAAAAACTATTTAAAAAAGCTGAACACTTAACAATGCGCCTGCTTCAAAAGTCTCTTTAAGGTCAACGGGGACAGGAATAGAGGGGAGGGCTACTGGACGGTCAGATTGGTCTGTTGCCTAGCGGTCAAGGACAGTGACGACATAACCCCTGTATGATGCCGGGGTCTTTGCTGTTGAACCGAAAGGTGATTTAATGCCTGAGTCAAGTATCCAGCAGCGCGAGCAGGAAGCATGATGACTACTGGTGCTTTGGAGGGAAAAAAAAAAAAACTACAATGAAATAGAGCAGAAATTTTCAGATGCATGAAAAGCTTTGCCTGATCGCATTAGGGAGCTCCAGTTAAAAAGAGAATTGTGTGCACAAGATTCAACGCTCAATCAGTGTGTCATTTACCAATGCAAATAAAATAATTAGCGACATGTATTATGCATTGTATTTTAAATGAGTGGATTATAATAAGTGTTAAAACAAAGGCCAATAAACAATGCTGCTTAGGCATACAATCTAAACCTGATTTAGCCAATACCTCTGACAAAACATGCTGGGACATCACCTTGAATATCACATGGACATCATAATCTAACCCTTTTGTTTTGTTGCTGAAGCTTCATTGTCCTCTTGCAGCCTTGACAGTCTCCTGCTACAAAACAGACGCTTCGTGGAACTTTACAGAAACACCTGATCACGTCTGCCCCATAAATGTAACCAGCCTGGAGCACTTTTCAGGGCCGCTTGGCCTTTACCCAAAACACAGACCAGCAGTGAGGGTAGCTACACTTCGTTCATTTTGAAATAAACAATATCAAAGACATAACCTTGAAGTAGCAACCGTGGAGATGTGGGCTATTTGCTTGACTGTGGTGGCATCATCCACTTTAAATTGTCTGCCTCAGTTAAAGAAAAAATACTTATTTGAAATATGCAGAAATGATGAAGACAGAATGACAGTTGTAGGACGAATGAAAGAAACAGCTTCTACCTTCCTCCAAACATTTGTCAGCTTCCATGAAACAATAAAATCCTCATTAAAACCTGTACTACCTTGGAACTGAAATGCATTAATAATATGTATGTCTCACTTAGGGAGTTGATTGTCTGTTAATGTAAGTCTCTTTCTTTCCATCCATTACAATATCATCTTTTGCAATCTGCAGCACTTACAGGTACTCATTCCTGCCTCTCCTCTTTAAGCAATATATCTCTCCATGTCAGCCTCCTCTCCCTTTCCATCCATTTATACATCTTCCCATCCCTCCCACTCAGCTCACTTCCTGCATCAAACATTTCATCAATGCCTGTCTGTCTTCATCTGTCTACCGATCATCCATCTGACCTGCCATTCCACCTTTCTCCCTCTCACTACTCTTTCCCTTGATCTCCCCCAGTTCATACCTGTGGCCTCCACCATGCCTTCGAGGATCACCACAATCTCGAACTCCTCCTTCTCCATTTGCGCCAATGTCATCTCCCAGAAGGGGCTCTTCTCATTGATCTCGTGAGAGATGATAAGCGGTGACACCAGGAACAGCCGGTCATCTCCCGTGTCAAAGCCGATGTTTATGTCAGTCTGGTTGAGTGGAATGAACTCCCCCTCCTTGGTTTGCTGCGAGCGGATCAGCTTAGCTCTGATCGATGCCTCCACGATGTGAGAGTTCCTCAGGTCTCCCACCCGAAACATCAGGCACATCTTGTTGTCTCGCACTGATATGACAGCTTTGTGCGAGAACATCAGGGTCTCGGCGCGGTTCTTTGGCTGTGAGATCTTGACAAACATGCAGCCCACCATCATGGCATTCACAATGGAACCCAAGATGGCCTGCACCAAAAGCAGTATGATACCTTCAGGGCATTTTTCAGTGATTACACGATAACCATACCCAATGGTGGTCTCTGTTTCAATGGAGAAGAGGAAGGCTGAGACAAAACTGTTGAGGTTCTCCACGCAGGGGGTCCAGCCCTCCTCATCGGCATGCAGAAGATCCCCACGGATGAGGGCTATCAGCCACCACAGAAAGCCAAAGAAAAGCCAGTTGACTACATAGACCAAAGTGAATATAAAGAGACTAAGACGCCATCGTAGGTCCACCAACGTAGTGAACAAGTCACTGAGGTAACGGTAGGTCTCTTGCACATTTCCATGATGTACGTTGCACTTGCCGTCCTTCTGCACGTATCGCTGGCGTGGCTTCTTCGCCGGGTCGGAAATCAAGTGGGTTCGCTCTGTTGAGATCTGAGCCTCCCGCAAGTGTTTAGGAAGCTTCTTAACCTATGTGGAAGAGGAAGATAAAGAGAGAGAGAGAAGCATAGTCAAGGCATGCAGGAGAGAGATCAGCATCAATTTAAATGTTTCTCCACATGGGTGTATTTTACAGTAGCCACACTGATTTCTTTTCATTAATATTTTCTCGAAAGCTATATCGAGTTTGTGCTGGAGGATGTAGGTGTTAACCTTTTTAATGAGATTTTCTCTCAGCCTTTTGAAAACCACACTGCTCTGTGCTGCTGGCGGGGAGGCAAATAAAATTAAGAGCCGTTATAAAGTCACTGCTCTGTGCTTCTCCACTGTGACATTGTGGGTGTCAGTGAATGCACGTTTATATACAGGGGGAAAGGCAGAGTAAGGACAAAGCAAGAGCACAAGGACGCCCAGGTCTTTGTCTATGTTGGCCCAGCTCCAGCGAGGCGATCTGTCCCCACAGCTGTGCCCTGCCTCCCTCCCTGTCCCCTGTGTTCCCTCCCCTCGCACCCTCTGGGACTTTGGCAGGCCTGGATAGGAACAGATCTCCATCTTTTCCCAATGGACCCTTATGGCATCCTTAAAAAGAGCGGCATATGCCTGGGCACACACATTGTATTATATAAAAACTGCTTTCATGCACATACAAGCAGGGTTTTAATATTGTATGTTTTAAACATTTAGGTTTATGAAAAACAAGGAATATCACAAAGCCCAGCAATGTATTCCTGCAGGGGCCGCATAGAATTTGTTCAGTTTCTTGGCCCTCTTTTCAACAGACACATGCTCAGCTATAGACAAAAAGGGACAAACATAGGAGGACAGAGTTGTCAGGCACCTTTCAGATAGACAAAGGACACATTGGCAGCACACTGACACCTTCCAATCTGAGCTGATAATCGAAATGCATTGTGTGGAGGCAAGAAAACACCTCTTGTGTCCTATGAATCTCTCTCTGCTAATCGGACACCTGTGATCCATCTCTCTCTAGAGTCGTGTGCACATCACCAGGAAATCTACGTCCCATTGTAGCTACACTGACTCCTGTGCTCTATCACAAAAACGATCACTCTCACAGTTCAGCCGGGAAAAGACATAATCTAAGGCAATACGATATCCTTGCAGTGCCTTCAATTGTAGAGCCTGGATAATAAAATCTGTCAAACAGCTCTGTTCGGTTTCCTTGAGATGTCAGGTGCTGCATCACTGCTGTCCTGTGTACATGCATATTCGGTCAGGCCTGCATGTGCAGTATTGAGTTTTCAGATATTGATTTGAGTGATCCCTGTGTAAGGAACATTTCGACAAAGAGGAATTGAAAGACAATGCGTATTGACCGGCATCGCAATTAGTGGCTAGATGACAGTGCATTCACTAAATGTCAGTGGGCTCCCTTATTACCAGCTGTGCTAAGGGATATTGGACCAAAATATATTTAGAACAAAGTCAGGCCAGCATTTCTAAAAGTAAAATTTCCCTCTGACGACATCATTGGACACAATAGTTTTTTAAATTGCTGTTAATCAGTATACAGTTTGTTAATGTAAGACTGCCAAAATAGGTCCCATAATTTGGACACTTTTGGCTGGGGCTAATTGAGTGATAAATGAAGCTGTCAAAGGACTGCCTCCCAATCTTTGGCCTTTTAGGTCAATGCGTTCTGTGGGGGTGATGGTCGATAAACAAATTCATTAGTTCTCCCTGCGTGGCAGTATAAGCGCTGGGTGTTTTCTCGCATTGAGCTTTTGTGGACACGCTTGGGTAGTTCTAATCAGCTGGGGAATCAGGACAGATAACCTAGGCAACCCAAGCATCCAGGGAGTGAGTGGGTAGTCTTGTCCCTATCTCACCTGCCAAGTAAACTAAACTACCTATTAATCTTAGATAGAGGTACACATTTGGTTATACGTTGTGGGGCTTGATCCATAATCTTTACTGCTTATATAAAGCATGTATTCGGCTTATATGAAGTATTTCTGGTAGTCTTATATTATTATTTCATTCCCAGCCCTCTTGAAAGCCATCAGTCTGGTTTCCTCTCTCCCTTCTGATCATTCTCATCCCTCAAAGCCTTCAGCTCTTTTTCTCCCTCTCTGATGTCTCAATCAACCTCTACACCATGCCACCTGTCTCTTTTATTAACCCTTTCATGTCTGCGACTTTCTTCCAGTTGTGAAAAGATCAGTACCATGTTTGGTCGGATTTGGTTAGCTTACCTGTGCAGGTGTGACTCCTATCTCCATGTTGTGGTCCATGAGGACTCGAGAGTCTCCTGCCATCCTCAGCTGAAGCTCAACACCTGTGAAATATAAGGAGAATACAATGGTCTGTTAAATCCAGGAGTTAAAACATACACATTTTTCAAATATTGGTATTTGCAGTAACACAATTAGACTCAATTAATTGCTCACCAACATAAACTTAACCAATACAACAGAGAAAAAAGGTCAAAGCTACAGCGCTCTCATAGCAGCCATACAAGCTTTATCCATTAGGCCTTTCAAACTTTTGACCCCCAGACATGTAAATTACACATGCTCTTTGAGAGGTGCTTACATGATGTCTATACTAACAATGTTGTGTTGATGTTTAGTGCAACCCCTTGAGGCACATTATTTTCTACCTGTCATTTAAATTACTCCAATTCGTCAATATGTCAATATGTCAATATTAGCCGGTTGGTATAATTAGAACCCACAGAAACCCATGAGGGCAGTTTGCTTTAAAAGGTCAGGAGATGTTTGCATTTGTTTCAGTTGTAATATTTTTTAATACTATTAATCTCTGTGATTTATTTATCTGATTGATGCTTTATATAAAGATGAAAGCTGCTGTTACTGCATCTTACTTGTAATTTCAAAGAATAGAATTGCAGTGTTAAATTGCTTTTGAAAAACTCTAAAGAGAATCAGTGATGATCGGTGCCGATCTCATTTTATCCTACTATAGAGACTGGTTCACTTTAAAACATGGTACTGTTTGAGATCATGCTTGGCAGAATTCTACTTTTAAAACAAATTTTTATTGGTTTTCATTGGTTTTCATAAACATCCCACAATGAAAAAAAATCACATGCTTATAAATAGTCATATGCATGACAATTCGACCTGAAGATTAATGGATGTTATGGCACAGCACTCTCACATCGATAATGTGCAGGTCAGTCAAAAGGGACCGTTGCCAACTGTCATCAATCCAACTTTCATCCTTTTTACCAGCCTCCCTCTACAGGAATCATTGTGTCGCTAATGAATGTACCACATAAATCAGACTGTCACAACTACATATTTATGAACATTGTAAGACAACCTTGTAGCCATGCTGGCAGAATGGCTCTAGGAATTACATTATTGTTAGGCTGGTCGGTCGAACCACCACTTTGGTCAAGAGTAGAATATATTGACAAGTATAAAATAAATTGCCATGAATTTTGCACAAGCATTCATGGTCCTCACATCATTATCTGTAAAAACTGTGACCCCCTGATCCTCCCTTTCATTAAGTGCCTTTTTTATGTCAACATTTCTATCTTTATCTCAGCTGTGTGTTGTGTGTCATGCTAATTAGGAAATGCCATTAAAGAACATGGCAAACATTGTACCTTCTGAGCATCAGCACTTAAGCATAGTCATTATGAGCATGTTAGTCTGCAGATGTTAGTGTAGATGTAAGTGCCACTATGCTAACATACAGCCTGGCAGAACTGTTGGCATGTAGACTCTTAGTCTTATTAACAAACATAATTACCATGTTGCAAAATGTCACTAATAAACATGTCTGTTTAATGACAATAAATGTAACTAGTTTTTCCAATAAATGCACTTGCAAAACAGTGGAAACTACAGAATGTAATCTGTTTCTATGGTAACATTTTGAAACTGAAAGTACAAGTTAGGATACACTTTTGGTCAAAACTGACTGGAATCCCTTTTTTTTGCAATGTAGTACAAAAACCTAGCACATCATTTTGCCCTCAAAATGGATTCATGACCTGTAAAGGTATTTAACAATTGCCCTATTAAATGGCCCCATATGGTTTAAACAATTTGCGACTCAAATATCCATCGTGAACCACAATATGGATAAAAGCTGGGTCTGTTGTCCCTTCTCTCAAGGTTACAGAGTAACTAGATTAAGATACAAGAAAAAAACAACCAAAACAATGTGTATGTGTATCCCCAACGTGCAGGTATATAAAATTACAATAATGCAATAAAGTAGGATGATAAAGGTGCAGTATTTTTACTTTAACAAGGATTACTTGCTAACATCACATGGGAGATGACGCAGTGTCCACAGTTTGCCTGAACAATGAGACTGGCTCAGCTGCAATGTTTTTCACAGCGTCATTTTCCCAAAGAGCAGGCTCATTATTGCCAGCTTTGCCAGTTGCTTCGTCTACGTGTGCCCACATGCAAAAACACAGACACTGACACACAACTCTCTCAGCACAGATCCGCTGATCTCACACTGCTCCTCCATCTCTCCGATCAGATCCAATGATTGCTTTCTTAATCAGCTGAGAGACAGAGAAATAAATACTTGCTGTCACAGGAAATCCAGTTGCCTCTTTTACTTTAAATGTAATCTAATATAAAACTATTATCTTTGTGGCTGTTTTTAGCTCCACTGGAGCAACTAGGTGACGTGCTGACAGTCTACACTTTGTGTGATGTGTTTTTAAAGAGTATTTCTCTGCTTGAGTTGTATGCCCAAACTGTTATTTTTAAACATCTGTTATCTTGGGTACAAAGTGACAGGAGCAAAAAGGAACACTTTCAATGTCTGCTGAATAATGTGGGATATAATAACAGCCACCGCAATGGTTGTGGAAGGGAGTGGGGGGTGTCAGTGTGTGGGTGAGGGTGGGACCTCAGATAAGGCCCTAATTTTAGCTGCAATCTTACAACACCTTTGAAGCCCCACAAGAGGCAATTAAGTTATAGAGCCCTTGGGTGTTGTTTGAAAATCAACTACTTTTAATTTACTAAAAGAACAATGGATAAACAGGGCCCTGTGTCCTACCAAGCAAAAGAACATAGATAAATGACTTTTGATGCTTGTTCCTGACCTCGACTACATGACATTTCTTTGTCATCTGTCCTTGATGTTACTCTATTTGATCGCTAACAAGTGAGGAGAGGGAATGCAAAGGCGAGCTTGGAGAAGTGAGGGGACCACGTCACAAATCAGATCCACACAGGAATGTGGTGTTGACATTGATGGTCCAAAGCAAAGGGCAGAGTGACGTGACAGGCATCTGAGCAGGGTAAAGACAGACAGACAGACGGACAGCAGAGGCGCGGGACACACACAAAGCTTCTGAAAAACCTTGCTGAATACATTAAAGGGGTTGCGAGGTCTCGCTTTCTGACTCATTTTAGGTTCACTCATGAATTAAACATGGCTCCCTGGAGATTTGTGAACTCCAGACCTGTGTGTATTTTCAGCCAGGCTGTGATTGTGTTGTCTGTACGCAGCGGCAGACTCAACAAGCCCAAATGAGAGGTGTTCGAACATAGATACCAGCTGGGGGTGTTTTATCTTGGCGCTTTAAGAGGGTAACAAGCATTTATCTTGTTACCAGGAGAGTGACAGGATGCTTTGGCTGAATTGTGTTTGTGTCCTGATAACAAGACCACTCATCTGTTGTGCCTAAAGCAAAAGGGTAATAGTAAACCAGGGAACTTGCTTCCTAAGGGATATCTACAGGACATATATTTCCTTATTTGCTGACACTGCATGTTGTAAACAATAATGGGCACAGAGCACAGCAAAATGTGGCCTTTTCCTTTCTAACCTGTGGCAAGCTCTATAATTCGCCCCCAGGGTCTGTACTGCACTGAATACCACTTGCTTCATGATTTAAATCTTTATACTTTCAGTACTTGCAGTACTGAAAGGTAGGAGTTGGCTTGCAGCTTTAGTCAAGAGTGGGGTTTTATCAATACTAATCACTCCTTTTAGAAAGCCCAATGTGACAGAATCAAAACATGAAATATAATTCTGACTTGATCAACATAATTGTAAGCTGTTTCATTCTGTGAGTTACTCCTTTATTTCCCATTATAGGGAGGTAATCAATTTGTTTTTTCTACTCTGTGGAGAAAAACTGTTTCCTCGAAATTTGCACAGACGTGCAAGTTTTGCAAAGGCTGAGGATGCTGCTGGCTGCTGTTGGGTACAACCTCGGTATCATGAAATTGTTAACTTTTTAGGAAGAAAAACTAATCAGCAGTATTTCTTATATATGTATATATTTATAACATTTATGCATTTCACTAACCCTTCCTCGCTCTGACCCCAGAGTAGTGCTTATGCTGCTGATCATGACAGGGTTACAAATGGCAGCAAGATGTTGCAAACTCAGCAGGATTCCTTAGTTTACAATACAAATTTGACTATAAGTGGGCACTCATCCATACATTTTGAGGTCATAGCTTGCAGTTTTTTGTCAGTTCATCAAATACAGTGCTGACACCAGAGAGACAAATGGGCAAAAATAAAATAGAAAAAGAGGGAGAGAAAAAGAGGAAGGGAAAAGGAAAAAGACAAATGTTGCAGCCGAGCTGAGCTTTGGGAGATTAAAACAGCAGCGACATTTACCGAATCACTGCATCAGATAGATATCTACACTGGTAGAGTTGTTTCAGCTTATCTGCTGTCTCTGTTTCTCGGCTGTGGACGCTCTAGAACTTTCTCTTTTCCCGGACTCCCTATCCTCCTTCACTCTTCCCCTTGAGTGAAAGCAAAGAGTCATAGTTACCGGGCCTGTCATGATTATGTCTCAGGCTATGATTGGCCCATAAAATAACATGGCTTCTTCCCTATCTCTGCTCACTTATGACACTTTGAGGTCGGGCGGGTCAAATGACTAAAAACATCCCCGGCTTGTTTGGCTCCAGGCCCGGCAAACACACACACAGATACACACACACACCAACTTCATACCATCTCTCCCTCCCATTTACCCATTATGCCGATAGTGAGCTGAGTGTATCCAGTTGTGTCCTTCTCATGGATGACCTTCTCTGGAGTGACACTGCTGCACGGAGACATTGGACTCACACTGGAGAAACAATTTCCCTAATGATATGTCCAACCCCCCCTGTCTTTCCCACATACTCAAACACATACACACACATATATATATATATATACACAAACATCCCTCTCTCTTGCTGTCCTTCATTCATTCTCTAACAGTACATTTTACAACACCCTTGGAAAAAAAGGGACCAACAGCTATTGTAGCTATGGTATCATGGTTGCTGCACGTTTCAGATCTGCTTTGCTCCTCCACTAACATGAACACATATCTAAAAAAAAAAATACTAATCTCACAAAAAAAAATCTCACATTGCTGCTGAGTGGAGCCTCTTCAACCATGCTGGCCTGAAGCATGAGGGACTTGACAGAAAGAGGAAGAGGGAAGAGATTTAGAATGTGTGAGGTCAGGTGGCATATCATGATCCCCAACAGCCTGTTTCTTTTTTCTTACTACGCCTTTCTGTCAGGCTGTGATCTGTGGTTTAGATCCCAGATTGTCTTTTCCTTTCTGCTGTCTTAGAAGGAAAGGATTGCTAAGCAAAGGACTGGATTGGAATGAATGAGAGGGACGTATGTGTGGAGTATAATGATCTATAGTCAGCACTAAATGGTTTCATAGTAATACAATGAGCAAAGTATGTAAATCAGATCCACCTGTACAATTCCTCTGCATCAAACTTAATGATACTACACTCCCTGCGGTTCATTAATCTCCGGCTTCACACTGTAGAGGACAGAAGAGCAGGGGAGGATGGGACGAGGGAGGATGGGAGGGGCGGGGCTGCGGAGCCAGGCAGCGCATGGCGAATGCTGGAGGAGCCAAAGGTCAAATGGTCTTGATTGGAATTCCTGACATGCTTCACTGTGTCCCCGTGCTTGTCCCTTTGAGGAGCCTCCTTTTCTATAGTCATCACATGCCAAACCAGGACAAAATGAGATTACAGCCCTACAGTTGCATATTAAAAAAATCCTCAGAGCAGCTTGTTTGGCAAAGCAGCTGAGTAATGGCCCCTTTGCTCAGTGCATTTCCTGACAAGGTGTCCTTTCGTGACGAGCTTAAACTTCTGTTGCGGACAGATGCCACTGTGTGAGTGAGTCTTAGCTGTGCAAATGTGCAGCAGGATGGTGTCGTAAAAGTGTTCAGCAATCACTTAATCTTCAGAAAAAGATATTAGAGAAGAAGCATGTTGCATAGACAAATCTGTGCTGTCACTCTACAGGCCTTATTAACTGTACAGTACGTCTGTTTGTGTTAATGAGCTGCAAATTCACAAGGATGCGCTTCTCCTGAGTGATGGATGCTCACGATTTATAGATGCTTATGTAAAAACTCCCTCCAGATGTTGTGGAGACCTAAACATTATGCCTGTATCTTAATCATACTGCAGACATCTCTAACTGAAGCATGTGCACAGAATGTCATGTCTTTGCATTACACGTGAAACTGTCTAAACTGTCTTTCCAGCAAATCCATCAGTGTGAATTTCACTGAGCTGCCATTGTGTACGCACACCATTTTCATGGGCAGTTGTTATCAATTAAAGTAGTTTTTATTTACTTACTTATTTATTTATATCTAAATTAGCTTGCATATATGAGGTACATGCAATATATGACTGCAGGAATCCTATAACACACAGTAAAAATAAACCCTCATGTGTTGAGTTATACTTGCCTGACCTGATTGCTTATCAGCTGGACACGAGACATCAACACATCTCTGCCACGGCCTGGACAAAAGAGTCCTCATGAATAGTACGAGAGATCCTCCTTTGTTAAAATAACTCCAGATAAGGACTGGTTTAGCCCCAGTGGCTAAGCCAGGAGCAGGAGACACTCTAAAATCTTCTGTTTCATTCCACATAACCTGCTGCTGACAGATAAGACCATGAGCCATGATAAAGATTCTTGAGATCCAGTTAACCTGGACATGGGATGAATGCCGGAATGCATTTTCACAGATGTTAGAATTTAATCTCTTTTTGGAAACCAGTTACTTTTGCTACATAAATTATATTCCCTCCAAACCACCTGACAGGTGTAAGCATTATAAACACGCAGCCATTTTTACTTATTTGTTGATCATTTTACTGACAGCTGCAGCATGAGTGAGCAGACTGTATTTTCTCTTTAATCCATGTAAGCATGTGTATATCCACTTTCATGTCCACTTATGTAAGTATAAGTGTGCGGGACAAAGAGAACAAAGAAATGATCTCAGAAACAGTCATCTCTTTGCCAAACATAGGGTGAAGGTGTGTTTGTGCTGCATGTAGGCTGAAGCAGCAGCTCAATGCACTGTATCAACGTTGTGTGTGACAGGGCTGTTGTAGAAATACATGCATTGTGAAGTCATCTCTGAATCACTGAGTGGGTCGCCCCATAAATCTGGTGCATAAACATCTCTGTTGACGCTTTAAAATACAGTAAATGCAGGGGCTAGAATTTGCAGTGGTTGCAAATTTATGAGGGCATAAACAGAGTGATTTGCCGTGGGGGATGACGAGATTGTGTAAGAAACTGTATGCTGCTTATCTGTTCAGAGCAAATACCAAGAGATTGGGTTGTGTACATATACAGCAAACAAAGTGCAAGGCTATGCCTTTTCCATTATGCACAAAGTTATTTTTTAAGGAGGGAAAACAAACTAGAGCTGAAGAACATATACATGACAATTAATTCAGTAGTGTGGCATAAATAAAGCATCTTCATGTGGGGCTATCAACAGCCCCAGAAAAAAATACTGTATTTTTATGCAGTGCTCTGACATGCTCACACATTTTCCAGGGCACTAAATACAAGAAAAAATCTTCACGCCTGGCTAAGCTCTTGACACAAATGCGCCTCTGCGGTATTAGAGAATTTGGATCTGCTTGAAAAACAGAGCTTTCCATACATCCCCCTAGAGACACACAGTCTTCACCAAATAAACAGATCCAATTAATTATTCACAGTGTCTTCCCTTTTGAGAGTCTCCTATGATCCTACTGAGAATTACATCTGCCCTTTGCCCTCTTTTGTCCCCTTGAGAGGGAGATCAGGACATGGATAATAACCGAGCAGGAGGGGAGCGAGGTACATAGCGCTGAGTTGCAGCTACAACGATAGCGCTGATAATAAGGTCAAAAGGCCATCCATCAAAAAGCATTACATCTTAGCATTTCGCGCCCCCCCCAACACACTTCAAATAGCCAATAAGGGTTCAACCAGCTGTGAGAAGGGTCACGTGAGATTACAGTGATAAAAGTAGCCTGAAGTGTGGCAAATGGGCAGGTTTGGTTCTAAAGCATGTATTTAGCAGTCGTTCTGTCAGAGTGGGCTTCTCTTCTTCTTTCACTCCATTGGGTTTGTGTTAAGACAGTGCCTCATGTAAAAACATGGCTACTATAAAAAGCAGGGTTGGCCTGCAGTAATTATTCCTCCAGTATGCCAGAGAACGGATATTAAATAATGATGATTGTGTCCACTGGCCGCCTTGACGCTGTCTTGACATTCCCTGATGAGACAAAACCAGGAAGGGCAGGAGCTTTGGGGAAACTGCGCTCGATTAATGTGGCTGCTAAGCCCACTGCATTGTCATCAAAGTTTTACAGCAACAACTCTCGAGATGCATGTCCAGCAGAGTGCACTGAACTGGAGCTACAGTAATGGAGAGAACAGTGGTGTACATCACACATTACAGCAAGCAGTCCTAATCCTCAGCTCAGAGAGTGTTTCAAGGGAATCAATATGAATGATTTCCTCTCAATGCTTTTGGTGTAGCCTACAATATTCATGAAAAGACTGCAAACAGCTATCACTATGTCCGCCGCTTTATCTCCTGCCTTTATTGAACGCATTAAAACGTAAAAGAACTGAAGCACGCTGCGCTGTGTGTTAGTGGTTCAAGATCCCCCTCCTCCACACACATACTGTACACACACGCACCGACACAAACACACAGATAGATGCACATTGATGCCACGGTTGCTCCTGCTGCGCTCGTAAAACTCCTGCATTGCACTAAGAGAACTACAGCACAGCACATGAGTACAAGCAGCAGGAGTGTTGACAGGCTTTTCTCTGCTTGCGTCAGAGAAATCCATTGCCTTTTTGATTACCCTGCCCCCGCCATGAGGGCAAGGAGATGCATGGTGATGATCTATGTAGCTCTGCGGTGACAGAAGGCGAAGAAGGCAAGATGTGATGATAACGGCTGCAGCTGATGGAGGAGGGTAATCCAGCCACTTTTCCCATCATCACTTTCCCTTCTGCTGTTCTCTTGCGCTTGCATTGTCTCACATCTTCTCTTGCAATCTTCCTCACGACCCTGTTTCTGGCTATCTGACTCTTATAGTTTTTGATCTTTCCTCAAGTAATGCACACTTTTTATTTGGCGAGCCACCCCAGATGGGATTTGTGGCTGTGCAATGGAACACATAATGCAATCACAGCATGCGATGCCATCCACAGACAAATCGAGAGGAGGCAGCTCGTACGTGGAGCCTCGGTCGTACCATGCATCAGCGGCTTTAAAACCCTCTTCCTCTTTTGCCTTGCTCTCTCTGTCTCTTTCTCTGCTTTTTTCTCCATCAGCAGTGCACAACGCTTACCTTCAGGTCTCTGCAGGAGTAGCTGGCAGGCTCCCTTCCAGGCATTTCACAGCTGCTCTTCTCCCCAGGACTGCGCACTCCTTTCCTGGCTTTGTTAAATCAACAACAGCCCTCCTGCCTCTCTCCTGCCACCCAGCTCCTTCTGCTCTTCACCGCTCTCTATCTACTCCTGTGTGAGAGGGGGGTCTGTCCGTGCATGCGTGTGCATGTGCGTGTGTGTGTGTGTGTGTGTGTCTCAGGGAAAAAGAGAGAGGAGGAGGGAGAGAGAGAGGCACAATCAGAGTGGGTGAGAGAAGAGATGGAGAGGATGTAAATATGTGTGTGCTCTCTCTTGAACGCTCCTCTCTTCTCACTTCCACACAGAGATTGGACCTATTGTCTCTCAGGATTTGTCCTTTATAAGAGTGTGTGTTTATGCCAATTTGCCCAGAGCAGCATCAACATGTGTATGTGTGTGTGTGTATTTGTGTGTGTATACATTCGCCACATGGCTCCCGTCTCGCTGCTGCAAAGGCAAAGAGAAATATGTGTAAAAAAAAAAAAGTCAAGTGCGGTGGAAAAGAGAGATGAGTTTTGTGCATGTGTGCTGGGGGTGCAGACAGGGAGAGAGCGATGGTGAAGAGGAGTGTGGTATAATCAATTGCTCTAAAACTGCAGTTGAGAAAAAAAGCCCTGAGGGTTTTAAGAGAGATATAAAGTGGAGGCAGAAAAGAAAGAGTATTCATGAAAAACACACAGTGCAAGACAAAGGAAGAGAAGAAAAGGAAGGAAGAAACAAACGAGCATGAAAGAAGAGTGATAAAAAGATCTGGTGAAGCAGGCATGAAGGTACAGCAGTGAGGGAGAGAAAACGGGGGAAAATGCCATTTTGACCCAGAATTTAATTTCAGACGTGGCTTGGTGTCATTATGACTAAATTATCTACATGAATTCCTGCAGTAAAATAGTGCATATACTGATCTGAAAGTGGATTGACCTCAGCTTGACCAAATTAGCATCACGTCGAGCATGGTGATGAGCGGTGAGCTTGCAGAGCTTAGGTTCAATGTGAAATAAGTCCATAATGCTACGCAGCAGAATCTAGTGCCTTGCCTCATTTAATTCCCCAAATGTTAAACCCTGTGAGGTAATCATATGGTTGGGAATCGTGTGCACATGAGAGGACAGGACAGACAGACAGACAGATGGATGGATACTTGACATTGAGATGTTATTACGCATAGAGAAAATTGAATGTAGACTTGACATAACAGAGGAGGAGTAATGAGACTGAGAGCAACGAGGGAGAGAGATAGGGAGATGATGATAAGTGGGGGAGGAGCGACAGAAGCAGCTATCACCACAAAGCCTCTTCATGTACTTCCTGCATTGAGTTTGGGAGATTTATGACTCTGCAGCCCCGCTTTGTTCCTGCATGTGGCCCCCCCTCCCCTCTTCCTTTCTCCCTGCTGAGTCGCAGGGGCACAGCGAGATGGCTACGAGATACTTCTTCTTCTCCCAGCCTCGGCCAGCCAGGGAGCCAATGACAGCGAATTATGGAACATCAAGGAGTGAGGCTGCAATAATGAGAAGCTTGGGATTTGGCTGAGGGATACGACTTGTGGGCCACGCTCACACTCGCTCCCGGGGTAGCAGTGCTAATCTCGGCAGTGATCGCGAAGTGTTGGTGTTCTTAATTGTAAAAATTCAAGACCTTTGGCGACAGCGCCACATGGATCCTGCGTGCGGATCAGCCCCTGGTGGCTCCCACTTGCTCAGATCCGGGGCATGTGTAATTATTTCCCCTCCTGAGGTTACACCATTATTGATCAAAGCTGAGCCCCTTCCACCTTATTGCCTCGACTGTTCATCCTGTAGAGAAGGCCATTTGGTTAACTGTACCTCCTCACATTAATCACCCATCACACATTAATAAAGCTCCTTGGCACATTCATTACTACAAGTGCTCGGAGGAAACTTGTGTATACTGTGGACTCATTAGCATAATGTTAAGGGATGTGGGTAGCACAACATAATAGGCTCTTCATTTGTCCTTTAAAAGATGATCCATACAAATTACCAGAGTGTGAATAATCCAGCTGAAGTGAACCGCAGGAAGCTAACTGACAGTTTGTTTAGAGTCTGATTTCATATTCATCAATGCAGACTTTCATGAAACACACATAGCTTTATCTCCCATGTTCACGATGGGCATATGTTATTCTCTGTAGTCATCCTGCTGATGTACAAATAAATATGCATGACATGTTTACAACTTCTATTGTAAATCAAAATACATGGGATGGGGGAGAAAGTGAAGAGGGATGGATTTAATGGCTTGAATCGATTCAAATAATACAGATTTCTAATCAAATCCATGATTTAAATACAGTTTTTGTTAATTCTGCTGCAGCAGTTCAAAGAGGACGGAGGTGCCACCAGTCAGAGTTGACTCTTCAGCACTACCCTGCCATTGCATGCTGCAGTCAATAGTGTGCGTGTCATGCCGTGACCATCAGGTGAAGAAACGATCATTTCAGAGGTCATAACAGACGAAAGAGGAATTAGTTCTGTCTTGCACGGAGTGACGAGGTGTCATTTTTCTTAATCCTGTCTCTACTCCCTTGGCTCTAGTCTTCTTTTTCCTAAAGCAGGCCCCCCCTCCTCCGCCACTATCCCTACTCTCCCATTCATCCCTCCCCTCTGGATCCATCCCTCTTCACTTTCTCTCACCTCCTCCTAGGCTTCATTAGCTCTGATTGATCTTCTTGTCAAAGCTTATGGCACTGCGATGAACTACATTGTTACTAGCATCATAGAACAAAAAGGTGTGGGGATGGAAATCAGACAGCCGTAGTAAACAGTTCCCTACAAGGGCGTGATGGAGAGAGTTGGTCTGAGCATGTGTGCGTTTTCTTATAAACAAAACAAATGTGTCACGCTGTTAACATCAGTCCTGCACAGTTTAGCAGAAATGCTTATGGTACACGCTGTATGGTTTTATCTAAAATATTAAACTGTTAAAGCATGTGCCTGTTGTGCATTTGCAGGCAGGCTAGCATTTAATAGCAGGGAGAACTGGTGAATGCATGAGGAGGCAAGGTATGTTTGCAATGGAAATGCGTAAATTATTAAACAATCTATCTGAGCGAGCTGCTACAGCATTATCTTAAACAAATTCATCAGTTCAGCATATTGGTTCCACATATCATCATAAAGAAAACAAATTATGGACTCAGGAGCAGAGCAGGAGGCGTTTTTGTATTAATATCCTTTATATTTCTGCTGTTGTTTATCGGGGAACCTTAACTTTAGGGAATGAGTACATCTATTAGCGTTTAAATTATGAATTATGTGAGTGTGAAGACCTACAGAGCAGCACTGCGCTTGTTATATGTGAATACATAATTTAGAAATGCTGTAGCATGTTTTTTTTTTCTTGTGCATAGAACATTGAAGAATCCACGGAGGGAATCCTGAAATAAAGCAGATCCATACAGGACATTACAAGCATTGAATAAGTCGCATCCAGTGTCCACTGAACATTTGAACCCATATTGGCTACACTTATGTGACCTATATGGCAGGTTTAGAATTGGCTAGAAAACCTGGCTTATTTCTGATTGGCTAATTAAAAATGAGCTTTTAATTAACAAACTAGCAGTAAAGAGTTAGTTTACGGACGTATTGCCAATTCTTTATAAATACATTGGGAGTTCCTTCACAGAAACATCTTTATATTAGACAATTCTATAGGTAGTATTTGTGAGGGGTGCTTGTCATTGGCTTAATCTCATACAGTGAATATCCTTCAAAATCTAAACAATGTAACATGAATATGTTGCCATAAACAAACTATTGTGTCCCTTTGATGCTAAAAGAATCAACCATATTCTGAGTTGAATGAACATGACTGCGTATTGTACACTACAGCACAGTCCAGACACAGTGACACTATGTGGAGGAAAGAGGTATAGCAGTAAAACACAGTCACTAACCAATGCTATGTGTTTGGTTGAGCTAACAGTCTTGGGGGCATCCTCGCATTCTGTGGAATTAAGGAGTGTGGTAGTGTACAGTATGATGGATCTGAGACTGGGCATCTTTGTAAAAGTCTACAAGCTGCAATAATTAAAGAGCAGAAAGCTGCTCTATTAGTCACAATCCATCAGTTACTAAATGCCTGGAGCAGGTTGAGGCAGCATCTTTAATAAGTGGCTGATAACCTTTGGGAGCAATGACAAAATTAGTAGATTATGAAAGTTTGTTGCTTAACTTTGTCATCACTTGCAAATTATACAGCTTATCTCAAGTCTTGGGGGGATTCTTTTGCACCACAGTGGGTTGATGTGCCTCTCTCAGTGAAGGCTGGGCTGACCTCAAACTACAAAATCACCTTAATAAAACACAATTCTGTTAGAAAAGAGAATAAACGTTATATTTCTATAACTCCTTTTAACATTTAGGAAGGTTTTTCATAGTCAAATGTTTGTTTGAGTCCAAAGCAGGGCCAATTACTGAATGTGTGACTGTCCAAATAGCTCCAGGGATACAAACACATTTTATCTAATTAAATCATTTTAAGAAATAACTCAGGGAAGCATTCCAACACTATGAAGATATTGGAAAGCCTTGGAAGAGAATCTGGATTTTAAAAATGAAATAGTAAATGTCCACTTGACCTTTTTGGTTTGATACACTATGGCCAGGGGTGGATCCAGAGGGTGGCCAAGGGGAGCCCTTGAAATCTGATTGGCCATCCTAAATCCTAAACTGTGATTGGCTATCTGCCTTATCAGAGGCGGGACTTGTGTTAAAGTAAACTATTTGGGCTGTGTTGCAACAGGCTGCTAGCTTTTAGTGCGTTTCAATTTGTTAGTACTTGAAATTGTTACTCTGGACACACATCTAAGCTTAGAGGATTTATATGTTGCTGCTCTGTTGTGTTACTTTTTAAAGTAAAAAAATATTCACAGTAATATAACATCTTTTAGATACTATAATGTTAGTAGTACTTCATGCCACCCCTGCTTAAGTCAGTGCCCCAGGTGGGCCACCCCAGTCAAAAAAGTCTGGATCCGGCCCTATGGCCCTTTCCTCACTATGCTCCAGTCCAAGAACATTAATGTCAAAAAGCTTTGGCATTTAGCACCCTTTAATGGCTATGTGTTAAAGATACAGTCTGCAGGGAAGTGCTGTCAGGTAGAGTTCCCACTGAGAGACAAAGTCATGTACTTTCTGAGCGCCTCAGCAGGTGAGAAAGATTGTTCGAGCTCTCTTGTACCGTACTGCTCCGGGACATTCATGTGAAGTGTTTAATATGCAACACATCTAATGGGGCTGCATTTCAATACAGGGAAGCCCTGTTGGGCCATCATTAAAACCTGTGCAAAGCAGAGATTAGTCTTTGGAACAGAAGGATCCCTCTTATTTATTTATTTGGAGAACAGTCTTTGAGATACAAAAATAATAATGAAGGAGCCATAACAAAAGGATCAAGAGCTGTGAAAACACCTGAAATGTGATATTGTGGCTGTATCCACAACAGAGGAAATATATAATCCCTCTTGTGGAACAACAGTTCAGTTTTCTCTGGTGGATTTGATGACCGGGTGTCACTTTGCATTGTTCAGAACTGAATTTGCACTCATTCCACACATGCCAGTGGCCGTGCTGCTGCAGAGCTGCTGGGTGAGAAAAAAAGGGCAAGCCAGAGGGGTGACCTAAAGCTTTTAAGAGAGGTTTCATATTTTCTTTCCCTTTCATTGAGTTACTATTACAGGCTATGTGGCTGCTTAATCAGGCTGAAGTCCTTTGGGTGCTAGTTGTATGTCCAGAGGACCAGATCCTAATGTGACCTGAGACTATAGTTGAGCAAAGATAAAAAGTCTGATACCCCTCTGACCATTAAAGCTGATTGATTCAGCGAAGTGGCGGAGCACAGTTAATTACTATAATGTATAGGTATACCATGCATTAATATATAATCCAATCAACAAAATATACATAACAAAGTCAATTGTTGAAGAGAATATGATTTTTGCTTGTATTCTAGTTTCTGAAACTCAATTGTATTTCTTGTCACGTTATCTCTGCACATTCCCACAGGGCAAATAGAACCTCACTCCAATGTGCAAGAAACAAGAGAGACAAATAACTCACAAGTATCACCCTGCAGCCCTGCGTAACACATCCAACTCAGCTGTGCTTTATATGTTTATTACATGCTTTTCATCCCACACTTCATTGCTCACTGTACTGCACATGCTACAGTCACATCCACACCATCTGCTTATGAAGCTGATGTAGGTTCGCACAGCCAAAGGGATGAAGTGTGACATATAAAGCATACATGATTCCATTTGTTTTGATGAAGGATAGTTATCTGGCAAGCAATCAAAGTGTAAGCCCTGTAGTGGAAAATCCCCACAAACCCTGTTGGCCATTCTTCTCTTTTTTGTCCTCATTCAGGCTCTTCAGCTAGTCCTGGTCTATGGGTTTCATTTGATATGCATATTACACCCAATACCGGATGCACAAAAGATCATTATAATCACAATAGTTTCCGCAAGCCTATATCTCGGAATTTTACAGGCAAGTTGGTCTCGCACAAACCCATGCTTACATAAGGCTGCAAAGTGCATCCATAACTTTTAAGAATGCCTATGTTAGTATTATAACAAGAGGCAAACGCTTTACAAGCTAATAGCACAGTTCAGGATTGCATTGCTTGGCATTTAACACTTTGCCATTTTTACTCTGAGAATGATGGAGATGGAATATGAATGCTCAGTGACATGATGACCCAGCAAAATGGCTTCATCAGTGTACACCCCCTCTACCCCCTTTCTGCTCACACACAAACACACACACACACACACGCACACACGCACACACACACGACCATCACCCCCAAAGTATAGTCCTATTTAGTTCTGCCCAAGCAGATCATAGCAATATTAAGCCACAGGGTCACAGCAAAGCTATGTATTTCGAAGCATGCCTGAGTGAAAATGAACACGTAAAAAATAGATCAAAATAAAAGCTGAATTTTTATTGTTAATTATATAGCAGTCAGATGTGTTTTGCAAATTCTAAAAAAGAAAAAGATACAATGAATAGGAATGGGCAGGTTAAGAGAGAGCAACCTGAAGAAAACAGAGAAGGCTTGTCAAATCCTTCAAATTAAAGCATCTCACCATCAACTAGTCACAAACCAAGTAGGGTGCCAGTGATCACCCATCAGGGCTCAGAAAAAGGAACAGCAAATGGGTTAAAATGAGGCAGGATACGGGCCTTAATGGGTCGTGAAAACATGTTGTTAACCACCTTTGGAGAAAGACAAAATAAAGTGCAAAATAAAAGCATTAATCATTAATGAAAAAGATTGGTACGAGTGGCTTAATGGTAGTAGCCCTATGGGACTATTGAAATAAGGTAAGATTATACATGCAAATGCTTAATTGTCAATGCCAACAAGGCTGTCCACTACTTTGCCTGGTAAGATTCTGTTTTGTCATTGCCCCGCACTTGTACCTCACAAGGCCTCACAAGATTTAAGAAACTAATAGAAAAGTGTCCATGAACAGGAAACTCAAGAGGACATTGATGAATTTCTAAAGCCATGGCAGGGACTGAAATTGAAAAGAAAATCAACAAGACAAGCAGGACTACATGAGGGAAGCAATAGATCCTGGTGAGGCACATTTATTCAATCATCTTACAGGACGGGCAAGCTTGATGTGGATCATCCGTTTTCCAGTTACTGCTAGTAAACCATTAGTTAATGATTACTCCTCATCAAATGTAATAGTAGCTAATGGTTTGCTAATTATAAGTTGATAAGAAATGAGTGAGGAACGAACTGGGAACGACTTGAATTACAATGAATCATTAAGTAAGTACTTCCCTCCTTACTTGTAATGGATTACTATATAGTAGATAATGATGTGTTTCTAAAGAACAGACTGGGAGATTATATACCAGCTATTAAACACTTGTTACAACTTTACTTGCTAATTAGCAAAAACAAATTACTCTAATGAGGAGGTGCTATAATGGCTGTAATGTGATCTTTTGGGATAAATCAATCTTGGAACCCATCGGCTATTGGGTTGCAACAATCTAGCGTCTGGGAGCCATGGCCAACTTTTTAGGGCTTCCAATGTAGCCTACTGTTAGCGACGTGCTTCTGGCCATGACTTCCTTTTCCATGTTTACAGTTCAACTAGTAACTAGAGAAGCGAGAATGGCGTTTGATTTGAGATGCAATGTCTTAGAACAGCTTGTGAGCTGCAGATGCATCCAGATGTCAGTTTATAGAGATTAATAAAAAGCTAATTCATTCTTCTTAGTGGTACTTTTGGATCAGAGCTAACCCTTTTAAACACCAAGGTTACACAACAATACAAACACACTGGAGAACTCACTCGTTTCCTAATTAACTGATCATTAACTCATCATTAGCCACTATATAAAGAGTAGGAGTTATATATAAATATATCATCATTAATTCACGACTTACCTGAAGTTAGTACCTCATTCGTTCCTCATTTGTTCCCAAACGTTGTGTCCTTTCTTGTTAAGTGTTACAAATGCTTTCACAAAAAGGTCAATCATTTAATGGGCAAACTGCTGAATGGCAACAGGAAAAGGGCCTTTTCTAATCTAACAGGAGTAGGTAAGTAACTGTGACCTCATGGTGAGACCAGTTGACAAAGATGGGCCCACAGATGTGTGGGGTACAGAACAGTCAATAAAGCACTCAGACAACATACTGACCCACAATTTTATGTTATTTTAACCTCCAATCTGCCTGAATTGTTTACAGTTAATCACAGACAAAGAAATTGACCTCCTTCTGCCCAAAACCCTTGACCAGTAACATTTTATTTGCTTCCCAAATCCACCTGAACTCAGTCCCATATCCATTCTTAGTGGCACAGATACTAACACTGAGCCAGTGTTGTACATTGATTTTTTCATCAAACCACTCAACAGCTCTGCACAAGCATATCTTCAAAACACCACACGTGTTAAAGTAGCTTTAGGAGATACAGTATGTTGACAATTACCTTGACACTGTATAGTGTCTCTGTGTACAAATTGAAGCTCCTCTAAGGGCAATAGATTTGTCAATATGGTTTTATCATCACTATGCTGAAAATGCACAACCTTACTCTTCTGTTGGATTCAGTGACATCTCAAATTGAACTACTCGGATTATTAACTGGGTTTTTGGATGAGGTCTTCATACATTGCTCCAGAGTATATTAGTGAACACATAATGCCTTATACCACTGCTCACCCCCTCCTAGTAGAAACTTCTCAAAGGTTGACAACACCTGGGGACTGTGTGTTGACTGCCCTGGGTCCCAGGTTGTGGAACAGTCTCCCCCTGGGAGTTGGGACCCTCTTGGGTTTTTCAGTTCACAACACATTTTCGTACACCCTTTTGATTCTAATGCATCTAACTCTGTTTTTCTTGCACTATGTCTCCTGTTTTAATGGATTCAAAGGTTCTTTATAAATAAAATGTTACTTATGAATTTACAAACATAGACTACCAGGATGGCGTAGAAGCTTTCTTTTCCTTTTTGCAATGAAGACCAATCATTCAGCATTCAGATCCGGGTCAAATGACTCTGCAGCATCGCCTTGGCAATGATGGGAACACCAAATCCTGTACGGCGCAATGCTATGCTCTGTCGGTGGCAACTTCTGCAACTCCTTGTCATCTCAGCTACAAATTCCACTGTCTCCATCCGAGCAGCGCTCGAACATCGTTCCAAATTTTTCACCACTGCATTTGATAAATAAACTGAATGAGGAATAGATACAATAAAGACCTAACCACCGTAACCTCGTCACTGTTTACTAACCCTGTTTCTATCGCGTTTGTAACATTAGACATTGATGCAGCAGAAAAGAGACCAAAAGGAGTATACTTCACTGGCAATGGGAAAAGAAACAATCAGCATCTATAAGCAGGTCTGAAAACCCACGTCAACACACTAATTTCGGTGGGAAAGGGGTATAAAATTCACGGCCAACTTCACAGACAGGTCAAGTGCAAAGCTATGGGTACATCTTCTGTTCCAAACTCTGCCAGACTAACCATTTCAAATAAGAATACAGCAGCAGGGGGATGTACTTTTTGGAACTGAGAGTCACTTTTGATTGACGTGACCCCATTCAGTGGATGGGATATGTTTGGCAAGAAGTGTACATTTTGTCCTCAAAGTTGATGCGTTGGAAGAAGTAAAAATGGGCAAGCAAAAGGATGTGAGCGATTCTGACAAGGGCCAAATTGTGATGGCTAGATGACAGAGCATCTCTAACGCTGCAGCTCTTGCGGGGTGTTCCCACTCTGCAGTGGTCAAGGCTTATGTGGGTGACTTGGCCTCCAAATTCCCCAGAGCTCGATCTAATCGAGCATCTGTGTGATGTGCCGGACAAACAAGTCCGATCCATGGAAGCCCCACCTCCCAACTTTCATGACTTGAAGGATCTGCTGATATCTCGGTGCCAGATGCCACAGCACACCTTCAGATGTCTAGGACTAGGTCTAGGGACCTATATGATATTTTTTAGCAGGTGGTCATAATGTTATGGTTGATCGATGTATTTATCAGGAAATGGAACAACTGGGAATAAAGTGCAAATGTGCATTACTTCCTTTAAAATGTATTAAAGGATTTACCAGCTTTTGTATTAAATGCTTATTGGGACATAATATTATATAGTTCCAAGATAATGTTGAGGTAACTTTTGATACATTTTTGGGTAAACTTGGGTAAAATCTCAAAGAGATTTCAATTACATTTCTTGGCAATGATCACCCACTTACCATGAAATTGCAAATTGCAACCCACAAATCTTTTACAAAATTGTAATCTATTCTCACACCGGTACACTGTTCAAATTTTATGCATGACGGCTTCAACTCTGGAATCCAATCTTTCCTACTGGTAACTTTGAAGTGCATTTCACACAAATTATTCAAAATTTATTTCCATCTTTTTTTCTGAATAAATGTTGATGTCTAAATGACTCTGTGACTTTGCAGAATGTAACAGAGGTACAATAAAAGGGGTTTGTTTTTTAACTTACTGCATACAGCAGCAATAATCAACATTTCACCATTATCAATGGCACACATGACTGCTTATGTGTAAAAGGGGTCATTCAGAGCGCTAAAACCACAGACAGCTGCCTTCCAAGTATGCAGTCCCTCTCTGCTTTAAGGAGCATTGTAGTGTTTTTAAGATAATAGTTTCAGTTGTACGGCCTTCAACTTGACTGTTTTGTTTTAGTCCCACAGATCTCACCAGTTCTGTCCTGGGCTGCAAAACAAAGTTGTTTTGAGTCAGCCAACTGTACACCACCTGCAGCACAAAATTTTGGACAGAAAAAAAAGAAACTAGCTGAAGAATATAGTTGAAGTATTTATCACATAAGGGGGCAGATATTTCCCTTAGCAGCTGGAATGGAACAAAAACAGGGTTGAAACTGGGTAAATACTTGAATTCCCAGATGACCAAACACAACTCCAAATAGATCTCCGAATCTGTTGGATTTGAAACTGCTAGCTAACATGTTCACTGTATCAACTTAAACTCTGTATGGCTATTGGTGACTTTAAGTCCTCCACATCAAGTTTCCTATGATGGATTACCCCAAGGCTCAGTCCTAGGTCAAATTCAATTTTATAAATGTTAAAATATTTGCGCTCTAAAAACTTTCTAGAGTTAATTATTAAGACCCCTCCAGTTAGAACTTCTCGATCCCGTTGCATATTTTTATTCTGCATGTTTTTTATTATTATTAATTGTATAATTATTATTTAGAAATGATTATAAAATTACAATGATTTGTCTAGTGAGCATAAGCAGCCTAAGATCCCCTGGCAGAGGTCTGTCACTTATTCCTAGGTAGTGGCTAACAACCAAAGAGGACAGAGCCCTTGGAGTCAGTGTCCCATGAGCCTGGATCAACCTGTTAGAGGGGATCGGGCAGGCTAGTTCAGTGTCTTGTCACCCAATTTTCTCCCCAAGGCGTCAAATACTGACATTATGTCACAGCCCTCGGTGTCATATACTGACACACTACATACCCCTCAGCTGCTGCATGAGCAGCATTGGGCTTTCACCTAACTGTTGTGTAAATTGCGGCAGTATCTGACCCTCAGAGAGAGTAATGTAGTAGGAAGACCAAGAAATTACAGTTGGGGTAGTGGTTTGGACGGAGGATCTAGTGCTGTGTGAAGCTGCCTTGTGTGTCTCATACCTTTTTCCCACCAAACTTACATGGGTTTTTTAGACTCATAAAAAAAACATTTAATAAATGCCAATTGGCTCTTTTCCCTTTGTCAGTGGAGTATACTCCTTTTGGTGTCTTTTCTGCTGCGTCACCGTCACAAACATGCCAAAAAACTGTTGACTTATTTCTTCTTCCCCTTGGATCACAAGAAGCTCTCTCACCTCACTGTCTCGCCAGTGTTGCAGCATCTTGCATGAAACAAAGAACAAATTCGCCATTGTATGTTGTTCTGTATTTACGCAACAGAACTTCAATGCATGTCATACCATCGCGCCAGAAAGGGGGCCGAGATTAGACCCGGGTTTTGTGTTCCCATCATTGCCGATCGGAGCGGAGGCGATAATTACCTGGGCTACTGCAGAGTCATTTGACCCAGGTCTGAATTCCGATTGTAACCTTTCCCATTAAGCAAAAAAGCGGGGTGTTAGCGGATGTCAGCAGGTTTTTTGACCAGTGGGAAAGCGGCTTAAATCAGGCGCCACAGGGTTGTGACAAAGTGTTGATATTTGCAAACTGCTAAGTACACAATGATCTTTAAAATCTCTCTTAGAAATAAACATTTTCAGAATTAGTTTCTCTTGAATCAGTTATTTTTCAGTTGACCTTTTTTACTGACCTTTTATTTATTTAATTTTACTGTGTTTTAGTAATTTGAACTGTTGTTTTTGTATTTGTTGAAATGTTTTTCTGTTGATTTGGCCTGTTTTTACATCTTTATAACACATTTTAACTTATTATTTTTTTATTATTAGTGTTATTATGATTATGATTAATATTATTGGTTGCTGGAAGTTTATGCCTGTAAGTTATTTTGTCTTCTGTAAATAAAAT
This sequence comes from Semicossyphus pulcher, assembly GCF_022749685.1. Taxonomy (NCBI): domain Eukaryota; kingdom Metazoa; phylum Chordata; class Actinopteri; order Labriformes; family Labridae; genus Semicossyphus; species Semicossyphus pulcher. The sequence continues at coordinate 23,343,846 of NW_027211692.1, forward strand.
TATGAACAGGATAGTCCTGCTCTATATGTAAAATGTCATGAGAACATTTTTTTTTTGATTTTGCATTATAAAACCCAAACAAAATGATTGTTTGACTGATTGATTGATTGATTGATTGATTGATTGATTGATTGATTGATTGATTGAACAGTAAAAGTAAATTTCACAGTTGTCTGTAGATGAAGGCGTGAAAACAGGATATTTAATCCTATGTGAGAATGAGCAACACATGTCTCCATTTAATCTCTTCTTGTTACTTTACTTATTAGCTCAGACTTAGTAAAGGTAAGGAGGTAATACTAACTGACCAATGCCAACCTACTGTCCCTAAAGTTGATTGACAGAAACTGATACAGAAACCAGCACTATTCATTTGAGTGCCCAGTTGATGTGGAGAGAAACTCCCTTTGTTTACTATCACTGCTTTACATCTCATTATCAAAGGTACTACAGTGGTAATCCCCCACATGTATCTCTTATCAGTGGGGGTAGGCAGTGTAAGCAGTAAGTGCAAAGGTAACATGAGTAAAGTACATTTACTCAACTGCTATACTTGAATACAAATTTGAGGTACTTGTAATTTAGTATACTTGATCATTTTAATTTTATGTTTCTGCATATTATAACTCTACATCTCAGAGAAAATATTTTACTTTTTACTCCATCTGACAGCTTTTATTAGATTACTTTACGAAGAAATCATATGATCACTTTTATAATACTAAAGTACTAAAGCGCTATAGATTAAACTATCCAACATTTAAATAAGTTAAAATTTCCTCTGCGTCCACCAGCTGTAACTAAAGAAAAAATACATTAAAAATGTGAAAGTGTTTAAGCTATATACTCGCACATTTTGCTGAATTGAAATATTGTATGCACTGTTCAACATGCCTCAATGTGAGCTTGTCACCAGTGGCTGCAAGCTTGTGTAAAAAATAATCTCAATAATGTAAAATGGTCTAATATTAATATGAGCAAATATTGTTCCTGTAAAAATATGAATATTAATAAATATTTGCGCATTAATGCTGTTAACATCTGACATTATCTGACAATGAAATTGCAGGTTGAACTTATTAAATCTTATTTCCCTTCCTTGATTTTGACTGGAAATTTTTGTGATCACAATTTCTGTTTCTTCAAAGAGAGAAAATTTAAACATTTTTCAGAACCCTTTATTCCCCTCTTTTTTTTTTTCTTTTTTTTTTACTATTGTATTAGAACATTTTGTGTTGTTACTATTTTCACTTTCTATATTAACTGCACTTATACCAGTGAGTGCACATGTTTTGTTGCTAAATGCTGCCAATTTATAGTTTTATGTAAATTCTGTCTTGTTTGTTCTTGATTCAACTTTTATATGCTGCTGTCTTGCCCAGGACCCCCCTGTAAAAGAGATTCTGTATCTCAATGGGAATATTCCTGGTAAAGTAAAGATTAAATAAAAAATAAGATCACTAAATCTCAGTGTCTGCATTTGATAAGAATGAGTACTTCCTGACTCTTCATGGTCACAATAATTATGATATGACAAAAGCATCACCCCACTTATATAATGTGTCATTATTCATTTACTGCAATTGTCCCAGATTGCATTGCTATCAATCAAATGTAACCTCCGCTGCTCTTAGGTTGCTCAACCTGCCCAACAATCAGCGTAGCTATGTGGTCTGGTTGCTATTCACTGACCCATTGTCAGATATAAAATTGAGGGAGTTGATTAAACAAACAGGCAAATCACTTGTTGAATAAAAAGGCTTAAATAGAGAAAGCTTGTCATCCTGTCACAAAAGCGTGGATTTAAAAGAAAACAGGCAAGGCTAATCTTGTTGTATGTCAACAGTAATGTATTGTGGTCGTCAATAGAATACACATTCTGCAGCATGTAAGGTAATACAGCGGCTTTTTCCGTCACTTTTGCTGGGAACAATAGAGCTGAAAAACGACTCCCTCTAAGATTGACAACCTCTCACCCCCAAGCATTCAGAACACCTATAGCTCATGAACTGATTTAGCGCCTGGACGACCCAAGAGAGCTATCTATGTGGATCTGGAGCATCTTCTTTTTCATCTCTGCAGCTTGTCTTGTCCCACTCCATCTCCTGTTTATGTTCTATGATCCCCAATATTTAATCACAAAACAGCTCTGGAGTTGTTGCTTGGAGGAGGATGATTGTGTTGTGCGGAGCTTTGAAGCACTGATGTTTGATTCATAGAGACAGTACAGTGTGAGACATAACATAACTTCATGGTGATCATTTTCCGAAAAGTGGAGAAATACATGCGGGGGGGAAAAAGTGAGTGATATTTTCCAGTCAGGGACAACATGATAATCATAACATCTTAAGTAGCATGTAGTGTAATGTTGATTATTCAAATATTTCTTCTTCTTTCTTTTGACCTTTACTGCTGCTTTTTCCAAACACACGCAACATTTAAAAGAAAAGATGAAAGAAGATTTCCCAAAAACATGCTAATAAAAGGGTGTGTGCGTGTGTCTATAGTAAATAATGCCGCAGTCTGTTCGTCATGGAGACGCAGGGAACCAGAACAATACACAGAAACACTGCATGCAGGTTTTGTTTTAGCATTGTAAACATTCAATGGCTATTTCTTCAAGGGTGAGTGTAACTTTGAAGAAGCTTATCCTCAAATATCACGAAGTAGAAATAACCAACAGTTAAGCAAGAGCAACTCCCAGACTGGAAGTGTGGCGGATAGAGGTCAGCTTGGCCCTTGGTGCCAGGCATCTGTGGGGTAAACAACTTATTAGAGCCGGGGGGAAGGGTATGCGTGTGTGTTTGGGGGCGGAGGGGTACTTGATGTGTCTGTGGGCGTAAACATCACCTGGCTGATTCCAGCACACCGAAACAGGGCAGTATAAATGCACACAGGTGACAGTGAGCAGGCATAAGAAGAGGACACACCTAAACTGTTTCATTGAACTGAGAACAAGAAAGAGAGAGAAGGCCGAGCTGGAATTTTTCATTCATTTACTTCTGGATGTGCAATCTACTTTAACTTCAGATCAAAGAGGTGAGTTTGGACTGAAGAAAGTTTACTTTCATGTCAAACAATTTTATTTTCAGCTCAAACATACTAATGCAAGAATAATGTTTACATTTCTGGGTTTCAGATACAATGCATTGCGAAGGAAATTGTCACTGTGACTGTCGTAGAAAATAAATAAATAAAGGGGCTGCAAATAAATTGGTGGGTTAAATTTTTTTTTTAACCTCAAAGCCTCATTGACAAAAGAAAGCATATACTACAAATACTGATTTAAGGCTCATTAGCCCTTTTAAAGTCATCCCCCCTTTAAAGCAAAAGTAATGCTTAATCTCTCTTGTAGCTGAAATTGTGTAAGAGTCACTTTAATGATGCAAACAATGAAGGCAGATGTTCATTAATTTAAATAACAATGACTCTTAAATACATGCAGCTTTTTAATAACCTAGACACTTAGAAGAAAGCAACAATAAGCTAATGCAATCAAATACAGATAATCTGTGAATCTTACAGACGATTAATGAAACAGAAGCAGTGCATTACGTTACTATTTACAACCCTATTTTTAGTTACTCAAATGCTAATGGATAATTTAAATAAGAGAGGGTGGAAGTGGAAGTAAGATTCAAATTTTTAATTTCTAAAACAGCAGTAAGGATTCTGTAAATTCATAGGTGTCAAAGGTGAATCTACATCTATTATAGACATTATCTTAACCCTTTAAACCTGAGAGATATTTACTGTAATGGCTCAGAGCCAGAGCATTCTGAATGCAACATCTTAATCCCGGTTAAAGTGGCTTAACAACAAGAAACAAGTTAAATACAAAAAAAGGATTGCCATTAGTTACCCCTTTTTTGCTGACCTTTGATTGGCTGATTTGTAACATTGTGATTTTAAGGTTGTAATGCTTTGAGTGAGTCATAGCAGTAAAGCTGTTTGAGATTTAAAGCTTTGCGTCCACTACGTAATAACTTTCCTCACATTTGCCATTTCCGTTCATGCAGGTAGTAGTCTTCTAATGCAAAGCAATAATTTAGAGTAACACGTCATACATATACTTAACACACTTCATACCTGAAATTATTCCAGCACATATCTTGTTACCGTATGGAGACAAGCTGACCTAATGATATGGTATTGGATGACTACGTCTACCTGCAAAAGGATTTAAGACTGCAAACAAGCCACACAGTGTGATTATCAGATCTTATGGATGTGAGCTTTGAGGGTTGAAAACAAAAACATAAACTCGCTGCACTGAGCGTTTTGTACTTCTTTACGCTCACTAACAAGCACGCCATGAGCCAAATGGGTAGTTTGCATGACTTGGCAAGCACAGAGGCGATACTTATTTCGAAACCTCTGTTCAGCCAATACTGCCAGTTGCCATCCATCAAGTGCCAGACTTATGAGAACTCAGAGCTTAAATAAAGTCAAAGATTGTTATGTCTGTGTGTAACCGGCCTTCTGGCTGGGTTTGCGCAAATTATATTAATGCAATGTTTATTTTTGCAGCACTGAAACCAAGCAAACAAAGCTGATCCTTGTGTTGAGACACTTAAGACAGGGGTCAATACTTCAACCCAACCTTCTTGGTTTATTTGGAGCACTTATATGTTGCATTTTAGTGGAAACTTTGCTTCTCATTAACTTTAGGTCTTTACTGCGTTGCTGCTTCCACCCAGGATTTTGGCCTTTCAGGGAGGATTAAAACTGCAGTGGGATTGAGCAGCTTCGAACATGTGGCACTTAATAAGCAGTCCAAAGTAAGAGTTGGCTATGGGGACAGGAATAAAGACACTCACTCTGTACAAAAATGGAACAGCTGTTTACTGGGCTTTTAGTTAATTCAAGCAGACTCATCCTTGTGTACTTTCAGCTGCAAATACTGTTGCCTATTGTACACCACTAACTGTGAATACCATGATTTGTCCTTGACACAATGGGCGCTTGCATATCCTCCTTTTTACATCTCCCTCACAGCACCTGACATGCAGTGTCATCTTGACATTTTTGTAGTGAATTACAATATTCTAGTATGATTGACAGTTAAAAGGACGGGTACAGTTATGAAAAGCCCTGTCAAGTTTGCATTTATAAGACTTTTTGTACTTAGTTTTTTTATTACTCATGTTAAAAGACATTTCTGGAAAAATGAAATCTTCTACGACAAGTTAACTATGAGCAGATATTTTTTAATAAATAGTGCAAAATTTGCTTTCATAATGTTTGTGTTAAATCTCTATAGCCATTACCTTAATGAACTGTTGATAGACATGTTTGATAAGTTGTTCTCTACGATGAACTCCATTTCTTTCCTGTTTTTTTGTCTCATAGGTCATAGACAATGCTTGAATCTGTAAACAAACGTATCCAGGACTGTCTGACGGAGCGAAAAAGCCGCAGGACCAGACTAGTGACCAAAGATGGCCGCTGCAACATTGAATACGGAAACTTCAAGTACAGCAAACACTTTGCTTTCCTCGCTGACTTCTGGACCACCTTTGTGGAGATCCGGTGGCGTTTTGTCCTCTTCCTCTTCATCGCCTCTTTTACCCTCAGCTGGTTCATTTTTGGCCTGCTGTGGTACTGGATTGCCCGCAGTAACGGTGACCTGACGTGGCAAAACCCAACATCAGACCACACTCCATGTGTTGATAATGTTGTCGGACTCACCACAGCGTTCCTCTACTCCCTTGAAACCCAAACAACCATTGGATATGGTGGCCGAGCGCTCACGCCTCTCTGCCCTGGAGCTGTGGCCCTTCTCATCATTCAATCTCTCCTCGGAGCCATTATCAACTGTTTTATGTGTGGAGTCATCCTGTCTAAAATCTCTTCACCCAAAAAGAGGGCCAAGACCATCACATTTAGCGACATGGCGGTCATCAGTCCCAAAAATGGTTCTCTTTGCCTGTCAATCAGAGTGGCCAACCTGCGCAAGACCCTGATGATCGGAAGCCAGATATATGGCAAGCTGTTGAGGACAACAAACACGCTAGATGGGGAGACGATCATCATGGACCAGGTGAACATTGACTTCATGGTGGACGCTGGGAAGGACAACCTCTTCTTTATATGTCCTCTCACGCTCTACCACATCATCGACAAGAGCAGCCCTTTCTTTGAGATGGCAGTGGACACGCTCAACAAACAAGAATTTGAACTGGTCGTCTTCTTAGATGGCACTGCGGAATCCACAAGCTCCTCCTGCCAAGTCCGGACCTCCTTTATTCCTCAGGAGATCATGTGGGGCTACAACTTCTTGCCCATCATCTCCAGAAGCAAGGAAGGGAAGTACAGAGTAGATTTCTCCAACTTCTCCAAAGTGGTGCCAGTAGCCACTGCACACTGTGCCTACTGTTTCCACAACATCAAGGGTCATCATCACCACTCCAGAGATGGACATGACAACCAGGGCTTTGAGGTGATCGATATTAATGATCCCCCAAATATCACCAAGATGTGAGAAGATGAATATATTGAAAAGAACATTAGAAACTGAGACTGCTGGAGGCTTTTACCTCTCATTGAAGGACTCCTCAAGACTCCAAAAAACTCACAGCTGCTGGGGGCAGCCGGGGTTACCTAATGGCAGACAGTGAATTGTGTAGCATTTAAATACCTAAAACCTACTTATTTGTCATTCTATTGTGTTTAACACAGATAAGAAAGACGTCTGTGGGGCAGGACAGTTATTGTGAACCATTTGTATGGCAAACCACACCTGTTACTGTCTGCTGACCAAAAACCTGTTTTCAAAAGGGAGACCAGGTCATGCACGGTGGTTAAGCTGGAAATCAAGAACAGATTTCTCAATTACTCAAACATGAGTTTGTGCTTTAAATGAAGAAGAGTGGTTCTACTTTACCTCCAGCCTCGCTAACTGAGTATAAAGAGGCAGAAAAACAAAGCAAAGGTATTATATTGTGTATAAATCATACAGTTACTTGACAGACCAGTGTTTGGACCCATGCTATGGTCATGGGTGAGAAAAAGATAAAGTGGGTGTTCAATAATTCATGCTACTGTATGCTGCTGTGGCAAGGAGACACTTGGACTTGAACCATTAGAGAATGCTTAAACATTCAGACACTGAGGCACTAGTAAAGGGATGGGCTCAAGGACCACTCTTTTCAAACAGCAGGTGATGTAGTTGTGGTTTTCTTCTTGTGTGAAGACACTGTGAGAAAAGATCCAAGGAAACACTTAATATATGCTGCATACAGCACTGTCTATAGTATGAAAATCAATAATATTTGTAAAGTCTTTTTTGTATTTGATCTCAGGGGTAAAATACACTGAAATAAAGGCTATTTTTGAAAAAAAAAATTGTCTTGTGTTGTCGTTTATCCTCTGTCTGTCTGAAACTAAAATGTCATCTATATACTGTATATAAGGGCTGTTATCAAAAGGTCAAAGCGACATCATGCCAGGTAACATCCCCTATCACGGCTTTTCATCTGTAAACAAAGTGAAGTTGTGACAGCAAACAAGGATCCAAACACAGCAGAGTGGAAGTGTTTGGGAGGTAAGAGTGGCTGCTTACTGTTATTATTTTGCCTGCAGTTTCTGAACATGAAACCAGAACTCTCCATTTAGAGGAATAACAGCACATGCTATATGTTAGCATGAAGCTTCAACAGGTTTCTCCAGGCAGGCCTCCCACTGACCCCTCTTATGAACTGCATATGTTAACAACCTTACAGGTGTCTGCACACAGGAATGTAGCTGAAGGAGGGGACGGAGTGATAAGGGGGACAAGGCTAACAGATTTGTTTAATTGACAGATAGAAATTAATAAGCAGCAAAGAGTAAATATGTGCTTTGCAACCACAACTGTCCCCTGTTTATTTTTCACTGTCAGTTTGCGGTGCATTTTGTTTTCCTGCATGGTTCGTGCATTCTAATACAGCAATTTGCAAAGCTAAAGCTGTCACATAACACAGACACCATAAGTACACACCGGTTGTTAGAGTACAACACCTATCATTTAAAGCAATGTTCAGGGAGATAATTAAATGACGGACGGAATCAAACACTCAGGAGACTTTCAAATTGATGTACACCAGTGTTAGACGGTACGCTTCCTTTGCTACCAGCTTGTGTCCTTGAATGATCTACTGATTTAAAACAAGATAGAACTTAAATGGGAGTAAACAGTTTGTTCCAATAAGAAAATCTAACATGTGATCATCATGGCAAAGGTCTGTGGAAATATCCAAGTTTCCTCACCTATGTGTATGCTTGCTATGCCTTTCAATTGGACATATTTTTTGCAGTTGCTAGTTTATCTGGTACAGCTAGAAAGAATGGATTAGTCTAATATATATTTCACAATCAATAACATGAAGCCACTGGGGTAAACTAGCTACAGAGTCAATATTGTCATATAGGAAAAGCACAAAAGATGGTATATCTTTTGTGCTTTTCATGGGTAGTTTGTTCATCTAGTGCATTTGATTATATTACAATCAGAAATAAAGCCTTTTTGGGATCAAGATTAATTTGTGAACTACAAACTGTAACAGCCACAAAGAGGCTGAACATCAGTCTCAGTAAAGGTATTAAATTGTAAGAGCATGCATGCCTTGTTTGTGTTTTGATGAAGTTATAAAGAAAGCAGGATTAAATGGGAATAACAAGGCTAATTTCTCTATGCCAGTATATGCACTGTTGTAACCTATATAAACAAACTTAAGCTTAAGCTAGTTTTCAAAATATCCAACCAGAGAAACGTCAAAGCTACTTCCGAAACACATGAATATGCTAAGCCCCGCTTAAGGTTCAGGACAAGCCCCCGAGAGAACATTGAAAAGAATAGCGCAGCAGAATACTGATGTCATCATCAACTGTATCAAAATACTTTTCTCTACATGTGGCTTGCTAGCTTTAGCTGGTGCAACGTTCTGCTCATGCACAATAAGTGCGTGCACAATGAGTATAGACAGGCAGGGCCAGATGAGTCAAACAACATGGGCACATCTGAGAGAAGTGTGTGTAGTGGAGCGGATCACCCCCTTAACTGAAAATCAGTGGTTGGATCCCAGGCTTCTGCAGGCTTCATGTCACTGTCCAGGTAACACACTGAACCCCAAACTGCTGCTGAAGGCATAGCCATAGGTGAGCACATGTGTGTGAATGCAACCAGATTAGATGCTGCCACTTTGCATAGCAGCATCTGTCGTCAGTCGATATGTGTGAATGGGTAAATGTGAGCGCTTTAAGTGTTCAGAAGACTAGAAAAATGCTACATAAGTGGAGTCCATTTATCATTTACTTCAGAATATCTGCATGAACTGACTTTTCATACATCCAGTCACTCTGGGGAAGCAACAGGCCGGCAATAGAAGATGACATGAGAGGTAAAAACATTTATTTTGTCACATTTTCCTATACAAAAGCCCTTTTTCAAAAGGTTTTACTTCATACATTGCAGGAATGACAATAAAAATAATACATTGGTTAATTGTAAAATTATACACATATATTTATATATATATTTTTGATATCCAAAATACATTGCATATACGAAGTAGCACAGATCCCTTTCCATTGATAATGCTTGTGGAAAATGAAAGTTAAGGGTTCATTAGAATAATTTCTTTATGCTACAAATAACACGTCCCCCTTTTATTTGTTCTCTTAAAGCTATACATTTTCAGGAGAAGCTGTTTGTGAATAGCAATAATGTTTGTATTATTCTGCATAAAATACCTGAAATTATTGAATAAACAGGAAAAGCCACCAATGCCAGGGCAGTTTGGCATAAAAGGGGTTCACAATGGAAAAGATCCATCGTAAACACATGTTGCATATAGAGTAAAGGAACCCCTGGCTATTGGCTAATGTTTCAAGCAGGCTATTGTGGTTTTGGAAATATAAGAAAATACCTTCTGTGCATAAAATCACTCAGGAAGTTACAACCAAATTTCAGAACTCATAACAATTACAAGAAAACAAAATGGTAACATGTATTGCCCAAATGTACAGATATAAAAACGCTTACAATGCTGAACAAACTACTTAGCAGAAATGGACTTCAAAGGTTTGCATTTTTGACCGAGGTCAACTCGTATTAATTCTCTTGACTTTTTATACTGTGTCACATATGAAAATAACTCTGCATAATTTATACAGTAAGTTGCTTTAATGCCTAGTTGTCTGATGCTTATAAAATAATACAAAATAGGTCTGACAAACGCACAGCGTTTGCGAATCTGAGGATTTCTTTGTTTAATCTCGTCATACTTTATTGGTTTTGTTTTCTGATAAACTACTTAGTCCTAAGTAATTTATTCTGAAAAGGAATACATTTGCAGCCATGAACACCTGACGATGGATATGTTTTTGACATGATGAAAACCTGACTTGAGATTCATGTGCATTTGGCTGGGCTTTAGATCAGTGAGAAACTAACATTCAAACACACATGCTACTCGCAAACTAGGATCCAGCCCTGGTAAAATGCAACTTAACTGTCTATTAACATGATTTACTGCTGAGCCTCCTCTCCATACTGACCTATACGGTCGGGACTGGCCTATAAAGAGGAAGGAGACAGTGGGGCAGCCATGATTGTCAGAGTGCACTTCAAAATCAAAAATTGTCAGATTGTTTGTGAGACATGGAGATGAAGATTATGTTTCTAATTATGCATTCTAAGATGTGGTGCGATTTGTCTTATGAATAGAAATATGATATTCAACAGCAGTTAAGGCACTGTGAGGGATATGTTTGTCATTATAACATAGTCCTAAACAGGATGCACTCATGGCACTGTAAGGCACTTTAGATTAAAAAAAAACATCCAAACTACAAACAGTCTTATTCTGTAGATAACATCTGCATAATTCCATCTGCAAAAAGGCACTTTTTTGATTCAGACATGTGCAGCAAACATGGTGTTAAAAATCAAGGAATGTTTCTTTCATTAAACAAAATGAAAACATCTGACAAATTTTGATTTTGCTGCAGGGTATCCCTTTTACACGTGTTTCACAAACCAGAAGACATTCACATTAATACTGACATGGTCGAGCAACAAAACATCTGGAAATGGCTGAAAGGCAACAACATGGCAAACATTTAATAGCCTAGTGTGTGGCCCCCTGAAAACATCTGACCTGGGTTGAATTATTGTTGCAAATTACTTCAATTACATCTTGACTCAGCTTCCCCAGCACAGTGGAGTCAACTGTACATGTATCAGCCATCTTGAACTGCACACACAACACACAGAGAGCATTTTATTTTTAACTGGGTTGACCCAGGTCAGCAAAACATACAGCGCTTCCTTCTCTGGCATTTAACTCTTCTCTAGCCTTCCAGTTTGGAGGATAAATTAAAATGTGAATGGCATATTCCAGTTGCCAAATTTCATTCAGTGCTGAGAAAAGTCCATCTCTTTGAGAGCTCCTCCTTGTCCAGCGAATTTCAGAAGACTCTCCACACACACATAAAAAAGATGCAGATGGACAGACGAGCAGCAGAGACAGTGGAAACAGAAAGGTTGATGTGGTGGGAATAAGAAATCCCTACAAGGCTGTAGACAAGCGGAAAAGACAGATGCTTTCAAGCATAATGTACATAATGTACTGAGGATGTAGATTGAGACCCATAAATATTAGGCCCATGTCTGGTATTGTAGTATTGCGAGGAGGCAGACAGGCTTTGGTTTGGGAAGACTTTGGAAAGAACACCTTTAGGTGTAGCTTTCTGGAGGATGTGAGGGAGAAAGGCACAGGAAACTCAGATGCACATCTGAAAAACATAAACAGTCACTAGTCTTGTAAAGGTAAGTAGTATTCCATTTGGACCATAGCATCCAGTTGTTTATAGATTCTTACAAATAAAAAAAAACCTCCTTCAATTTAATCATCCTTCATTCAGGAGCAAATTCCTTGTGAGGACAAACGCCTCGTTCAGCAAAGTCTTCATTGGTTCAGCATCATTGGGAGTGCAGGTCAGCAATCGTGGACTTTGTTGGGGGGAGGTTTTCGAAGGTGTTTGGTGGTCAAACTGGGGTGTTTAGTAATAACTACCCAGGTGGGACGGCACGTGGGTGTTAGGGTGGCGGGGAACATTTGGGTTGGGATAGATGCCTGCAGCGGGCGAGCTCCAGTACGGAGCAGTGGGTCCAAAGAAGTTGGAGGAAGTGACAGGCATGGATGGAGGGTGTGGGGAAACAAAGTTGACCTTCTGCTGGTGGGCGTGGTAGGAAGGCACATAGGCTAGGTCCGAGGGGTACTTATACATGGACGACTCAGTGGGGTGCGGCTGCAGCGCCTGAGCGATGCCATGGAAATCAAACTTGTAGGCGTAACGTTTGCCGTGCACCTTCGTCATGATATTTTTGTCGTAGTAGTAGCGCAGCGCGCGGCTCAGCTTGTCGTAGTTCATGTTGGGCTTGCTCTTACGCTCGCCCCAGCGCCGCGCCACCTCATCGGGGTCTGTCATCTTAAACTCGCCGTTGGTGCCCTCCCAGGTGATGCAGCCGGCGTTGGCGCTGTCCGACAGGAGCTCCAGGAGGAACTGCCACAGCTGGATCTGACCTGAACCTGATGGACGACACAAGCAATGAACGTAAGGAGCCACATTCAACTCAAAGACTAATGAGTCACTATTCACAGCTTGACATCTCATTATCTATTCAGTGAGGCCTGCATGAAAGCATTTTTTTGAGAAGCTTCCATGACAACTGCCTTTTCACAGCAGAGGTATTGTAAGGACTGGAGTATGCTGAAAATCTTACCTGGATTGGCGAGGCGACTACTGGTTGGACCCAGAATCTGGTAAGGATCTGTGAACAAAAAGAGAGCTTTGTTAGTCTACACACTTATTACTGTGGTTACATAATGGTGTTCTACTAATAAGGTATGGAAGTGTGGAAGATAACTGCCTCTGAGTACACTGACGTCATTATTAATTGTACTTATAATATCACATTTCAGGTTGAGTAAATAAAGTAAATTTGCAAAACACTGTTCAGAAAAGAGAGCCTGCTCTGCACAGCCTTTAAATAATGAGCTGATCGGTGGGGGGAAAAAACTATAAACACTAGTAAACACTCAAAGCTTGGTTTTAGACGTCCAAAAAGGCCATTATGGAATCGCTGGTGAAGCACTTGAACTACTTTCTAAACCTGTGACAATTTTGCTAACTTGAATTGCGTTTAATTGCATATGGAACAATGGCACATTAAAATAAGCTTCACCTAAATAAACTACCAAATACTACATGATTGTCAGAAGAGTCACAAAGGGAAGCTGATATCAATGCTAACAAATTGGCTTGTTAGCTTTGTGTTGATGATGTAAAATATTGATCAAGGAAGATTCTTGGCTCATCACCTGGCTGAGCTCTGGGCTGCTCCGCAGACTTAGTCACATTCTGGGCAACAACGGGTGAGCCTGTATAGAGAGAGAGAGAGAGACATAAACAGGTTAAGAGACAACATCAGTAGGGAGGGTACAGATAACCACCCTTCACAATATAAACACACGCCAGCAGAGGTCCAAAGTAAATACGGCAGTAGCTGGTGGCTGGACTGACTTCTTTAGACTGTCTGTTAATGTTCTGACAAGAGAGGCTGTAATCTTTAGTGTGTCCTACACGTCTAGACTCTGTGGATGTTGGAAACGCTTCCAGTGTGATGTAGACTTAAGAGGTTAAAATAATCTGTCTGTTTAAACCTGCACAGAATACCAGATTACAAAGTTCACCACATGAGGTAAAATGTAGAATCAGGCTCCCTCTCTGAACGTTACAGCCATGCATACTTCACAGTATCGTCCAGTCAAAAGTGCATTTGTGCTCTCACCTTTGCCACTGTGCATGTTGTTTGACCATCCTGTCCGCCGTACAGCATCATATGAAGGGTCTGAAAAAGACAGAGGAAAGACATATTACAACATATTTTACAGTTGCTTTTTTAAGGTCAGGCAATGTTGTTAAAAAATTATAACTAATTGTTAGGCTAATTGTTGGACCACCATTCACAAAATTACAGCATCTAAATTTGTCTGACTGTCTTATATATCATGTGTCTTGTCTCCTTGTGTTGAAGCCTATCACAGGACTGCAACTGCCACAGCAAAAACCGGCAGACCAGTGCCAAATGGCATCGATAAATCAATCAAAACATGGTCGTAGGTGCTCTTCAGAGGATATCTGGGCATGGCTGTGTGGTTTTTGTTTGGCACACTGTGATGGTTTAAGTGTTGATGGCACAATCTCCAGCAGAATACAGTTGGTCGAGCAGCTTGCAACACTCTGACCGCAATTAAAAGGACTGCTGCAAATCAACGTACAAAAGTACAACAGAGGCACACACATAAACAATACATGCACGTGATATTCACCCTCATCCCTCTATCAGCACACAAGCTGCTTTTATGCAACCTTGACAAACAGCCAAACCAGCCCAGTTTGCATGGGCTCCACTACCTGCTGTGTGTGAGTGTGAAGCTGGACGGCTTCCAGTAACAATCAATCACACTGACACAAGCTAGATAAAACAGAGGATGTATCGTTCCCCTAGCAGTGTCTCAAAAACACCCTGGTATACTCACTGTGCACCTGGCCAGCACCCTTGATGGTTTCTATTATTACGGGCTAAAACGGTTCAAACAGTTGCCAGAACGCAGGGAAACATGATGCGTATTGTGGCCAGATATGCTTTACACTGTGTGTTGTATGCACCATGCTATTCACAGGGTTATCATGATCTGCAAATCTTTTTGTCAGCAGTGTTTCTCCCACAGGGCAGCAGCGAATAGAGACGATGTAATGGTGATGACAGAGGTTGTTGCTGAGATAAGCAAGCTGTTAGAAGGTCAAGAGGCAATCCTGTTTCCCATCAGTGTAGGTGGAATTTTTGAGAAGCAGGCTTACTGACAATCAAAGTTGACAGTTTGAATCCCTTGGTTTGAAAATCCTTACAGAGTAAGTCTCAATCTTACAGCAAAAAAAAAGGGGACAGTAAATTGTTTCATGCACCGGGTCAGTAAGTGGCTCGCGTAAAACGAAGCATGGTGCGACCTAAAAGCAGCATGTCCTACCTAAAACATACAGCTTAGTGTTTTATTCCAACAAAATGCCTGATAAATTACCTCCATATATCATCACAATGATCTGTTCTGACAATTCAGAAGCAAGTGAGTGCTGATCCCAGACTGTAAATGCAATCTGTGTGTATTTGTGTGCGTAGGTGTTTGTTTTGCAAGACATGAATATTTATGTGTTTTGAAATTACTTTGTTTTAACCAGTGCAAGCCGGCAAGCTATACCACTCATTGAACCAGCAAATATAAATTCCTCAACTTTGTAGACATAATTCATGCAAATTCATGGAATCTATTTGGCAAACATCAAACTTTTTTTTGGACACTGCTCTAACAATTGCATACTTTTAGGTCTGATGTTTGAACAGAACTCAGAGAGTGAGGGTGAACGAATGCATAACTGAGGAATTGTCATTGTTCATTGTGTCTCCTCAGGGCTCAGTTCGCCGCCACTCTACTTTGTATACTGATGAGCTGCAGATGGCAAAAAAACAGGTAGATTTAAAAGTCTGCTGATGATTCTGTCAGTCACCATAAGCCATGGTCCAGTCCTGGATGATTCTGTACTTTGAACATTGCACATTTCTGCAACTAAATCTGACAAAAACTAGGACAAGTGTATTGATTCTGAGCTTTAGCCCTCAGCTTCTTAGATTATCAAGGGACAGGTGGTAGACTTTGAAGGGAACAACCAGTACCCTGGGATTTTAATTGAAAACGAGATGAATTTTAATTTCAACACTGTGCAACGTCTGTTGTGCCGCCAGAAGTTGTCTCCATTCCATGTTGACAAGTCCCTCCTGATCCGCTCTCATAGATTGAGTCTGTTTTAACTTTCTTCTTCAATCTGCTCATTTGGGAATTTCAGCAACAAGGCCAAAAATGCACAAACCGAGATAATGAAACTGAGTTGCAAGAGTAGTAGTAGAGTATGCTACCTGACCTTTTTAACAGGCGGGCAGAGATGGAGGTTTAAGTCGTGCTATCGGTCTGCACCAACCCCCAATTCCAAATTTCAGATTCTGCCCTCTGGCTCTCGGTTCAGATTCCCCGCCTGATATTATTGACAGATCAACAAGAACAACTTTTTTTCTGCCTGAACCATTTCTAGTCCTCAGGCTACTTACAGTATATGGCTGAGTGTGTAGTGCAGTTCTGACAACATTGTCACGATGCAATAAAGTTTACCCACAGTTTCTATGGTTACATTCTGCAACTTACTTTAAAAGGTGCTGTGTAACTTGTAACATGTTATTGCTGCTCGGGCTAAGTGTGACAGCCAACTCTTGTTGGACTTATTGCCCACTGCAAAGCCCCTCTTCTCCCCCTTACAGCGCTGTATGTCTGTGTTGTTTTATGTTTTACACTATGTCATGACAAACAAAATAAAGTTGAAAGTTGTCATCTTGACCCATTAACCTCATACAGCCACGCCAGAGGAACTTCCAGTGACGCCTAATTCATCATCAGCTTCCACTGCATGCACGGCCACCTCTAAACACTGTACAATACTGCCCTCCTGTGGATCAGATCATAATGACATCCTGGTTTTTGTACAGTTCAAATAATAAAATATACAAAATCAAATTCCGCCTCCACACTGAAGAAGTGAACTCTAGATCCAAACCTCTCTGCAGACACAAAAACAAAGATAACCTGTTCACCTACCAAACAACTGGTCTATTGTGTTACCTATTTATAATTCACCTATGAAAAAATAACAACACTTCAAATCCACTTAAATGTCTTGTGCTTCTTTCAAAGGATGTATTGTTGCCTTGTTTTCCCTTCCCTTACCAGCACCACATCCACCAATGCAAAAAACTTCCTGCTGCGCAGGGACCTCTTGATCTCACTAATTTCCAACGTTTCAACTTTTAACCCCTTACGTTAAGAAGAGCAAACTCCTGTCTGCACATGACTAGAGGGGTTCTGGTCGCTGTGATGAAAAGAGGGATATTAAAAATGGAGTTAAAGTGCAAGACGGAAGAAGTGACAGTGCAAAAACAGGCAAAGTAATGAAGGATATGAGATCGCAGCACGGCGAAAGAAAAGCGAATAAATTAGAATATGATCAAACAGAAGAAAGAAAGAAAGGAGAGAGTAACACAAAGTAAGACAAAAAAGAAGGAAAAAAGGGACAAATATCGAGCGGGCTGCCGTGGCTCAGCGGTGCTGTCAGGTTCAATCTGGTGTGGGCCGGCAGGATAGCCAAGGAGCAGCGACTGGGGGAGAGTCCTGGGAGACTTGCGTTTCCTGCCTGCCTTGCTTGCAGACAACCTCTCTTTGTTTTACTGGCCCTTTTTTCCCCTCTACTCACCGCCATCCCCCTCCCCTCCTCAGCTCCCCACCACCCCTAAAAACACATTGGGGCTACCTCCACACGTGCAAAGAGGGGGGTAACAAACAGGAGAGGAGCTGGTGTGGGAGAAGCAAGGACGAATGTGAAGAAGGTACAGAAGGAGAAAGCTTATTAAGGAGCAGAGGGCAAAAGATGGAGACAGAGTGAGTAATTGCATAAGAAAAGCCTGAAAGAGAAAGAGGAGAAGAAGAAATGTAAGAGAGGGAGAAGAAAAATAACATAAAAAAAAGAGGCAGACGAAACACAACATTGGAATTTGAAAAGAAAATAATGGCAGCAAACCCAGCTACCGTCTGGTATGGGCTGGATGAGATGCCCGGTAATATGGGCTCCTCCATGTTTTAAGATACCCATGGTGCAGTCTGTGTAGTTCTGGGGAAAACATTACATTGGCTTCCAAAACAACAGAGTGCAAGCGCAAATAAATACAATTCAAAGTTTACCTATGTCTTTCAATCAGTCTTTTGGTCAATCGGGCTGTGAGTGTGAGGGAAAGTGCAGAAGAAACAGCAGAGGTAAAATGTACAAAGCCCAAGTGGTCGGGGGTACCAGCCAAGCAAACACAGACACAGACCCGAATGTGCACACACACAGCCGTCTCTTCCCCAGCCCCCCCTCCCTCCTTCATTTTTCCAGGCCTCGCTCTGACTGCGACTTGAGCCAGTTTCCACTCTGGTCTGGGGTGTGGTGCACGCTCCTGGGAGACTTTGACTGCAGGACCAGTTAGTCAAAACAAGGCCCCGAGAGCTAGACAGACAGAGAGAGAGGGGCAGAGAGACATAGGGAGTAACGGAGAAAGTTAGATAGAGTGGGAGAGAAAGAACAACTGAGCATAGAGGGAGGGTAGACAGAGAAAGAGAGGGGAAGGCGATAATCGAGTCATGGACTGTTTTTAACCCAGAGTCTGAGCCAAGGAGCGAGACCCAGACAGGGTAAACGTTTTTAATACCCGTAATACAGGTGCTTTAAAAGCCATCTGTGTGAGGAAGGAGCCACGGGAGGAGGAGAATGATGGCAAAGAACAGGAGTTAGACACAGCGAGGAGACATAACCCTTGCAGAGCAAAAGGACACTGCAACAACGCCGCTTTCATTTCTTTTCTTTCAATTTCCAAATGCAACGGGGAACATTTGAAATTCATAAATGTGACACTGCTCGTTCAATTTCCAGGTTGAGTAGCCAGTTTGACGTGGCAGCAAAATAAATACATTCACAGAGGTGAATCATCATCAACTTTGCTCATTCACCGAGAAGCATCGGAGAGTATGAGTGTCCTTGTTACAAATTAAATTCCAAAATGTCATAGCAGCGACACAAACAGAAGCGAAAACTTGAAGAAGGTACAAGGCTCACTATGGAAAAAAGCTGCGCTGTATACAAACACAACTGCCAAGCTAATACCGCAAACAACATACACACTTTCCTACAAATGCACGCAAAATACACGTAAAGGCAAAAGATGCTACACTAAGACATTCAGACAACCACCTACACACACATGCCTATGCACAGACGTTAGACACACACAGACGCACACACACACCCTTTGATAGCTGCTGCATTCCGTGTTTTATATGCTCTCTTTTATTCATAACATTGCATTTTACACCACCGAGTCTGGAGCAGATTAAGGGTTGTCTCCTGCTGCATGCTCGTGCTTACTCTACCCCAAAGAGCCTGAATGGTATTTGACTGTTCTCTAAAGGCAATATGCACTTGAACATCTGGCAATGTGGGCCTGAGAAAAGGTTGATAAAGGATTCTCTTGAAGCGAGACACATTTTATTGTTGATTCACAAACTCCCAACTCCTACCTTAATGTTTCTCTGCTCATTCTTTTCACTTAAAGTAATATTAAAAGTAGTTGCATGACATGACTCGAAATTAATTTAACCTCCCCATGTTAACTTTTAAATTGCATCTTATTACTGAAAAGTTAAAGACGCAGGCTTTTTTCAGCTAGAGGCAGTAGATGGACTGGGATCACGAGACACAGTTAGCAGCACAGTCAGTGTTACCGGAGCCCATAATAGAAGTCACCACTTGTGAAAAGGGAAATGCTGATGAAGGGAGTGACCCTCTATTCCTGCCAGTCTAAATACCTGGCGCTGAGAACCAGGAAGACCAGGGTCGGGGGGTGACTGAGCAGAATCTTATCTAGCCTGCCCATTGCTCTATTGGTATTGAAGCGGGGCGAGAACAAGTACACAACCCTGCTAATGCTCACCACTGGAGCCGATAGAGAGAGGCAGAGGGCATTCTCGGACACTTATCAGACCTAGTGTTTCCTCTCAGGCCTGCCTTGATAGGGCCCCTCATCCTGTGAGCGAGGCTATCTCTGTTATTGCAGTCCTTTCTCCCGTCTCTGGTGGTGACACCATATAGCCGATGTAAAGGATGTGTCTCTTTTTTTTTTACAGATACGCAGTGCAGCCTTCAGCGAGTCGGTGTTGTGTCAGCACAAAATAATGTTTGTAGAGTGAAAAGGTATCCAGAGGAAAGAGACAATCATCCCGAGCTGCTGTGGGCGTAGTTCTTAGAAACTCAGCTCGGCTTTTACAGGAATTTTTTTCTGGTGCAACATTACAGACACTACAGCAAGCATTTTCAGCTGTACCACGGCTCTATTAGTGTGAAAGCTGGATCTATTACGTTTTTGGTCAGATTAAACAGCAAGCAACACAAAGAAAAATATAATAACATGTATATGTATGCTTACTTTGCCCACTAAGAATGTCATTCACAATTAAAAACACATTATAAATCTCCATAGAAGACGAGCTTTTCCCTACTCTTCCTATCTGTTTCAGGTGCTTTTTACAAAACACGTGTCAATATCTTGAAAAAAAATACAGAACAAAACAAATATATTAACTAATATTTACAACATGCATTTATTAATTTTTTTGAGATAAGCAGAATTGTGTCAAAAACAAGTGAAATAAGTTCAGAATGTCTCAATACATTGTCTATTAACATGTAGATTTCCATATGATTTCCATGAACAGTTAATCTAAAAAAAACAATGTTAATACAAAAGATGGACTTTGTAATACAAAATGTGTGCATAATGATATAAATGGTGTGGCTAGTTTATTACAATGACATAAGACTCTCCAGCATTACTCTCCTTTTAACCTTCTGTCACCCTCTCTTCCATTAGATCACAATACACTCTGTAGAGAGCCACAAACACACACCCTGCTTTCCACACCAGTCCGGCCTGAAGAAGCCAATCCGGCCCTTCTGCCGTGCTTACCATCATTGCCCTGCTTTAGCACCTGTCTCTGATGCCTCCCTCTCCAACAAACAACCTCATTCACATGTCTTCTGCCCAATTCTTTTCCATAATCACCACATTCACCGTCTGCTCTCGCCCCTGCTGCCGTGGACAGGACTCATCAACACGCGGCTTTTGTCTTCTTGTTAAAACGCCCTTTTAGAGACTACTTGAGAGCTACCATGCGTGGAGTTGTGACAAGCACGGTCTGCTGTAGCAGCTTGGCTCATATTGTTTTTAACAACACAAAAGGTGCACCTGCACACAGCATTTATAGGGGCAAGCAGCGCTTGAGGTTTGGATCTGTGTGAGTCGTCTGTATTACAAAGCATGTGTGCTCTGCGTGTAGCTGTTTGTATCCTCTTTGTCTGATGCTGGCAATCTCACCTTGCCCCTTGTTATAAAACAGTTACATCAGCCCACACGCACACACACACACACACACACACACACACACACGCACACAGATATCAGGATAAAGCTTAGAAGATTTTAATAAAATGTGTCCCTACCCTCTTTGGCAGCCAGACGTGGGGATGGGTCTGTGTGAGATGGCGTGTTGTAGGATAATGATGAGCTACCTGTAATAAAAAGAGACAAAAGAGAGCATAGTAAGACAAAACAATGTCTGATCCTCCCTTCCTGTAATACAAAAGGACATATCTCAGACTATAAGAGTCTGGACACGAAATATGCTATTTTTTGTTCCAGTATTTAAAAGTTTGCATTATATGTTTGTGTAGGTTCAGATTTAGCTTTATGATTGAAATTATTGCTTTGTTTAAAATAGCTCAAATACCTTTCAGATATAATCTGCAAGGTGAAAAGTCAGTAAAATAATCATTATACATTTTGTAACCCTGGTGAATCCCTACCCAGAAGCCTGTGTGACAAAACGCTCACATGGTATAAAGATGTCCAGCAGGTGGCGGTAGAAGGTTCAGCTCAATTACTGTCATGCAGCACTATAAGGCCCTTTTCATTTCTTGAATTGTGCTTTATTTTTTACCCTTAAAATAGTCTCAGTAGAATAATAATTAGAATATATTTAGTCCGATATAAAACAAATCCAGCGCACAGACAGTCATTTACATGTCGGAAAAAACCCTGGAGCCTGTCAGTTTTTTAACTGCAAACCTTACCCCTGAATAATAAAGTGAGAGTCTGCATATGGCTGCCTATTCATTTCACCTTATGGAGCAGAACTCTGCGCTGCATTCCTCCACTTACACAGGCACCCTGGGCGGCACCAAAATGCTCTCTTAATTTTAGCTGCCCCCAGGCATAAATCAGCGAGTGGAAAAACAGAGCCAAAAATGCACAGAGAAAACACAAGAGCTGCTACTACGTTGGGAGCGTCAAGATTTAGCACTACGGTGGCTACAGAGAGCTGCTGAGTAGGGAAGATACATTTTCTGAATGGGGTAGTTCGGAAAAGATTTAATAGCCATAAGGAAAGTTACATTTGTGATGTGCTTTGCTTGAGATTTGAGATGCGGAATCTAACTCGCTGTGCTCCTGGCGGGATGGGGGGTAAGGGGCCCATGGTGGCAGACTAGGGGTCTGTTTTTTTAGGGGGTGGCTGAGGGGGAGAGTGGGGTGCTCCAGAAATGTATTCTAACCTCCCAACACCCCACCCCTCCCGGTTCTACCTACTCCACGGCACCCCCAAGGCTCTGGGTCTAGTTTAGAAACCTGGGGGCCTCTGAACAGGGGAGCCATTGTATGAGGCAGGGTCCCTGCACAGCAATCAAACGCAGCTCCCCGTACAAAAATAATTCCACACGCAGAGTGTAAGCGCAAAGGGGCAAACCAGCCACCAAATCGCCATCTTTGGAATGAGGCAGAAAGTGTAAGAGAAAGATGAACAGACAGACTGCAAAAGCAGGAGAGGGAGAGAAGGGGTGGAGGAAGGGGGCCATTAACCCTTTTCCTACTGTGTGCCACATATGTGGGCTGACCCAGACAGGCAAACAGGCAGCATTGCTGAGAAAACCTCAAACCACCCCGCAGAGAAATTCAGGACTGCTGTATGGGAGAGAGTGAGAGTGAGTATGAGAGGGAGAGGGACACAGCTGATGTTTAGTGGAGGGGGTCCTGGCTGTGCTGCCTATTTATTTGGACGGCTTCTTCCTCTCTCAGAAAACAAACTCGTCCCGGTAATCTGACAGCACAGTGGGAGGACTGGCCAGTGTTCAGCCTTTAAGACCCTCACTCTTTCTTTCCCTCCCCAGTCACATCTGCTCACAGTCTGCTTGATTACATAACATCTACAAACAATTTTCTTTTCTCTCCTTACTATGATGGCTCTTTCAGAAAGCCCCTGTCCTTCAATTTGGCACCCCCATAATATTGACAGAGATCTCGGAGGGCTTGTTCAGCATTGTGATTGACCTCCATCAGGCTCCTTCTGTTTACTCTGTAAAGCTATATGATACCATTGCCTCAAACATGTGGCCTGAGCTTTGTCAACAAACGGAGGGTCCCAGTCACCCTGTCTTGGGCATCTTGCCACCTAAAGGAGGCCAGATGGGCCCCAGCCAACAGTAAATCATCGTTTTAACTCTTTAGGATAAAGCTGGACTGTGTAGCCAATTTTCAAACCAACCTTCCAAAGTGTAAGTGAAAGATTTCCAGCAAGTCCTCAAACCTTAAAAAATGATTCACCATTGCATTGGAAAACAACCAATGTGAGTGTTTTTGATGCCTCTACTGTCAGAATGATGTTCTGTGTTAGCTGTGTTGGTCAAGTTACCAAAAAACAGTAATTAAATCCATAGAATATGACTATTGAAAAAAATATCAATGTAAATTTAGTTAATCATCATGCAAGAATGTCGTTGCCTTGGCAAAACCAACAACAAACTCCAATATTTCCATTGCCTGTGTCCATCATTATCAATTATAGCACTCCTTGGCCCCAATGATGTGTTCTTCGCTGTTTGAGCTGTAAGCTTTGTAAACAGAACATTGGAGTTTTGTATATGAGAGTCATATTGCTCCTCTTTAAAAATGTAATCTCAAAGTTCTTACTTTTGTTCTATTTAGTGGCACTTTTGGCGATAAAAAGGAATTATGGGTGGATACGTTCCAATTTAACCAGCTGTACGGTTGGCTCCCTTTGTCAAGGTTGTAACTCTTACATTTCCTCGCTGACGGTCGCTTTCCTTTTTAGACTGTTTGCCTTCATCTGAGAGTCAAATTTGTTTCTTTTTCTTTGGATTTCCCCTTATTTTTGAAGTTGTATCTTTAGTCATCGATCTTTTCTATGTTTGTTCAGCCATAGTAGGTTACTGTTTACTCGCAACACTTGCAGAGACCAGAAAAGCAGCCCCTTAGCTCCGCCTACCGCGGACCAACCGCTGCTGGGTGATGGAAAACGCGTCACTAACTGGGCGCCGCTTGTGATTTTTTCCACAAATGTTGCCACAGACAACCAGTCAATAATAATACTATACAGCAGGCTTTCATCAGTGGGTGATAGGCTCAATCACCATTGTGTTACCTCAGTCTGCGATATATAGCGACTTAACAGACATTTATTTACATGAAATTTTCAAGATTATCATTTTAAGTAAAGGCTAATAGTGACCACGCCAAGCTAACGTCTACTGGTCTGTTTTTATCTGAATGATGACTAAACTCCTGGTAAGACACCAAACTAAAGTGGCTACGAAATGCCAGAGCAACCAAATGATAGCGAGATTACCATAAACAATTTAGTACATTTCTAATCCCTTACACCACCCCTTCCTTGAAAAAGTATGAGTATAGTATAGTCATTACTCTACCACCTTACTAAGGATAGTGTTAGTGCCTCGAACTCTGTGTAAGAGACTCTCTTTTAATGACAATACAAAAATGATTCTTATTTCATCTACTGCCACCATGTTATGGTTACGTTTAGGCACAAACATTTGGGGAGGGTAAAGTGGCAAGTATTTTTTTGAGCAAAGTTTATTCCTGGTTTGTGACCGGCCACAAACTTGCATATGAAATTCCGCTTTACTCTAACTTTTTCCTACATTGGCACTGAATGCTGGCATTGGACATAAATCTTGCAGGAGGGATACTGGACTGGTATTCGAAGACTGTCCTCACCAGACGGCAACAGAATGGTTGTTTGTTTAATTCTGAAAATGACAAAAGCAAATGTGGAAGTAGAGTTGAGAAGAGTGGCTGCGGTTAAGGGATTCACCGACAATGCCCTTGAACATGAAGATCACTGTTTACATCCAAACTGCAACCAACAGTCAACATAGTTTTGGTTAAGTTTTTAGGACCACAATTAAAACCACCCATACTTTTTTGTGTTCTAGCTGTCTGAGCTTAAAGGCATATACTTGAAATGTTCTTCCTTAAGCATTTAGCAAGCGCTTCTGTATGGGCATACTGGCACCCTTACAACACCATAACCATAGTACATTTGCCTTAAACTAGCCATATAGCTTCCATGCACAGTTATTAGAGAAAGGAATAATTTGACACTTGCTCTGATTAACACTAAAAAAGAAAAGTGACTGAATTCCAAGGTTTTGCAGAATTGCCCCATATCATCCTTCTTAAATGGCACTTGGGCTGCAGCTACAATTATAATAGACCTCTAAGCAGCTAGCTGAAATTACAGCTGAGCTCATCTCAGTGTTTACATGAATAGCAACTGCTTATTATCCACCTCCACTTATGCTAATGTGATATGTACATAAATTCCTGTAGCGCTAAGTGTCTGCTCCCCAGCAGTCAAGTGAGCAGCCACAAACTGCTCTGTAATGGTGGCTAACAGCAGACAGCTAACAGTAAAGGGCTCAGAGCCAGGCTGTTGAGCCCCTCTGCACCAGTGATAATCTGCCAATAGAAAGAACTAATGCAAGGGGAGCTCAATAAAAATGTTGTGAGGGGAGAAAGAGGAGAGAGGGAGAGCTCTCCAGACCTCCTTTTTCCCTACTCAGCCTTCGAGCCCAGATGTTTATGGTCTGTATAAACTATTGAGGGCTCGAGAATGTCCCCCACTCTGGAGTGAGCAGCAGTGCAGAAGCCCAGACTTATCACTCTCTCTCTCTCTCTCTCTCTTTCTCTCTCTCTCTTTCTGTGTCTTGATTCCCTCACTGTAAATCCATCCAGACACAAGCAACGGCGACAGCTGGGAAACAGAACTGTTGCTGTTCTCCAACAGCACTCAATCATGACCACCTCGGACCATTTCCACACAATTCTTTAAAATCATAGTCGACCCCCTCGGCTGCTTTTTTGTTGCTGACACTCGCTTACTATAACTGTTTCTCCTGCTCACACCCTCGTGCTCTTGTCCTCAAATAACTACTGTACAATATATCTGTCAAGGACATATTTCTTCATCGAATTTCTGCTATTGTTTTTTTTAGATCTTCAGTGTATTTGCTCCAAATTGTCTGCCTTCTGACTCATTTATGCCGACCCCCCTCTCATCCCCCTTTCTCTTCTTGCATCTCTGTGTGCCGGAGGATACAGACTTTCGTTGTCTGAGGTTTTGCTCTGCTTCTCTTCCAGCACATGTGGTATCAAACCGACCTACATGGGTGCGATAAAGCAAACAGTCCGTGGTCCCTCCCTGACAGACTAATTTGAACAAATTCTCAAATTGCAACCCAAATTGAAAGCACATTGGGGTGCGGGCGGCCATTACTTATAAAAATCTGGATAAGTGACCAACAATGAGGCCAAAATAATGCATGGGCAACTACCCTTGTTACAGCAAGCAGCTGGGAAGCCAGACAGATGTTCAGATTGTGCCAGCGGTTGCACCAGTGTGGGTGTCTGAGTGATATTTCTGCACATGACGTGGCAGGAATGTTTTGTTATCGTATGGCTGTTGGGTGGGTAAGTGTGTCCTTGCCCCGTGCCGAATGTACATACAGGGCTTAATGACTTTAAGGAATGTTAATCAAAGGTTCAATAAACAGAACTAAAGGCACACATGATGCACACAGATGTGTATGAAATGTTGCCATACCGCCTTGGAACATCAATGTTTTTGAGGATGCAGGGTAATATAGGAAAGCCTGCTGAACGGGATTGGAGGAAGACATCACACGACCTGTAATCACTAATACTTCCAGGGCTTGGCTCAGTCTTACCCCCCTTTCCCTTTTTCTGTATTCTGGAGGCTCGGCCAAGCTCCAGCTCTCGTGACTGAAGCCAGAAGTCTATTTTCTGGACGGAGTTACTCCTTGTCTATGATTGTGTTTGTTTGTGCTGCAGGGGTAAAAGAAAACGGCTTCAGTTTCCAAATCATCGGCCCTGCAGGGTCCGCATTAAGCCTCAACCCTCCTTCTCTTCCTCCTCCTTCTCAGTCTTCCTCAGACGTTCATTTACTAACATAGTTCCTCTTGCCCTTAGGCTCCCAATGTCAATAATACACACTGCCTGCTTCTCAGAGAGCTGCCCCAAAACAGGTCAGTCAGTCCAGGCACGGGACGGGAGCATTCATCTTTTTGATTGTTGGGAATGGATCCAAAGCAATTTCAACTGGCAAGTGGAGAGGATTCCCGAGACATCTCTTCTGTCTCCAAAACACACAAGGTCTAAATCAAAAAAAAAGGGCAGCAGTGGGCAAAGTCGCGGTGCAGCACGCCTAAGCCGTGGCTAAGTCCCGCAGCCAGTGGCCGTAATGAAAACTGCTCTGCGGAGTGTGCCCAGTGGCGGTCAGACAGATCCACCCGCTGCAGCGCTGCACAATGAGGCTGTTATACTCATGACAAGCATCTCTCTTTGCCCAGACGCCATGCATAGAGAAAACTGTTGACACCCACAAAATACAGTTCCCATTACATCACGCTGAGGCCCATCGCAGTTTTTTGGGAGTAATGTTAAATTTAGTTGAGCCATCAGTCACTCCACCCAACGTGGTGTCATGATATCCTGCAGCCACAGCAGAACCGGCTCGCACTGTTTTTTAACAACAGAATGTGAAGAATTTGAAGATGGGACAAACTGTTCTCTAAGTGTCCAACAATCACAATACTCATGATCATATTTTATAGAAAATGTTTTGTAGTCACTGTAGGAACTAGACATCGCTGTGTATTCAAACCAACAGCCATGCCAGATGTTACATATATTAAATGTAATTTGCATACCGCCTCAGAAAATGGCTTAGTTTCCCCGCCGAAACATATAAAGTAGGATTGCACGGAGGAACTCTTCAAAGGTCAGAGCTTAAAATGTAGTTGCCTCCATTGCAAATTGCAGATCAACTTTCTCTGCCGTGCTGAAGACAAAAGGCCTAGCGTGATTCCTGAGGCAATGCACCTGGCCTTCATCTCTCTGGACCATGTGGAATAAGGCGCTGCAAAGTCAAGTGGGGGATGCAGGCGATGGTTATCTTGAGACGGGAAAGAACCTTCTTGGTTTCCACAACTCTGCTTAATACTGGGTAGCTATTATGGAGAAATGAGTTTCCAGTAAAAGCGGCGCCGTGTCATTGTTTATTGATGGTAATATGAGTGTAGTGTGGTGACAAAAAAAAGTGTCATTGCCCAGGTTTTTTGACTCTCACTTTTCATCCAGGAGTAAAGTAAAAGTATATGAAAAGAGGCTTGTGTCTTGACTGAAAGTTGATTTTGACTTTCATTCTCTGGCAGAAATGAATGCCAGAGCAGGCTTTACTTTAAGCTCAAACAGCAGGAATGCCAAGCGCACACATCTATTATTATCCATTTGTCTGTTATATTTTTATCAATCAATCGTCCAAAAACCTTCACTTGAGCACAATATTTTTCCAGTAACAGAGTACTTACTTTCCCTGAGGTAATTGAGATGAGAGAGAAGCACTTCGGCGTTGTACATGGTGGTGAGCCTGAGGAAGTCGTCCTTGCCCATCTTGCAGAGCTCTTTGCCGTCTGTGTTCTGAAACATGGCCGTGTCAATCTCTAACAGGCCGTACTCCTTAATCGCCCACTCAAGCCACTGGCGCACATGGTCCTGGGACCACAATGACGGGTCTGCGGGAAGACAGAAGAAGAAGAAGAAGAGAGAGGAGGCTTGACTCCATTACATTGTTTCCGGATACACACCGCTGACAGAGTTGGAAGAGCTTCATATCTGGAAAGGTAATGGGTGGGGAAGTATTGAACAAATTGGAAACAGAGTATTTTATCAGTAGCAGACCTTGTTCAGAGAGTTATAAATATTCTTTGTTTTATTTTTACCACATGGAATAGGTTAGGCATGAGAGAGATGACTCATATAAGGTTTCACAGGAATATCTTCACCCAAAGTAGTATTCCATCTGAAATCCCTTCCTGTCATTGTTCAAACTATGCAGTACATTGTAAATGGGCCCATATACAAATAGACAACACACAGTATTTGTAAGTACCTGACCTAAGTGTGAAATATTGTGCAGCCAATTTGGAAACCAAAACCCCAAACTCACCACTTGTGGTTAAGGAGTGGCGTCCATGTCGAGCTACTATTAGGTTAATAGATGAGTGGTAGTTTGCTTTAGTTTGGAAATAACATTTCAATAGGCTTTAAAATGGAAAATGTACCAAGACTCCATTCGATTTTAATTAATCACATGGGTTCATTTTGGGGAAAATACAGCAACTCTCTTCGTCCTTTTGGCTTAAATGTAACAATGTAACAGACATCCGAGTCCGTTTTTAAAGGCTTGAACTGTGAAACTGCACTTGTCACTCCCTGAGCTGTGTGATTTCACATTCTGAAAGTTTGTGAACCCAGTGAAGAAATATATGAGTCTGGCTAAAAAGCACACATCTCTACCTGTACGCATTCAGTTGTGCTCCCATGAGTGGCATAAAACCCTGGAACAATGGGTTACCCAGTGAACCAGCTAAATAGAAATGAGACTCATAAAACATTTACAGCACTGGCAAAATTATACCAAAAGAGTTGTTTTTTTTGTGTCATCACAACAGCAGAATGGAAAAAAGAACTTTTTGCATCTGTATAAATATGCAGTGAATATCCACTTACAGATTTTATGAATAGACACATATTAAAGGATGTTTATCTCATGTTAGATGTGATTTTTTTTGGTGTATAAAGGTATGCACTGTTGTCAGAAAAGCTATTCTTACCTGCAGGTACAATGACTCTCCGCTCATTGGTGGTCATATTAGGGGGAGGGGCGTTCTTCTCGTCCATGTAGTTTCCATAGTTCATCTGAGATGAAGCGTCATTACTCCCCACCAGCTTATTACATTTACCCACACTGCAGTCTACTGGAGACTCCCTGCTACACAAACACACACATACAAGAAAGTTGTCAAAATATTATCAGCAGGATAAATTGTTTTTTCTTTTCCAGTCATTGACTTTGGCACGAGATATCTAAGCCCTTTACTTGCTACAGCCAAGACTATTGAAGATTAGAAGCAAAAAGTTAGTTATGTAAAAATGGCGCTTTGAATGACAAATGACAACTCTCATAGAAGCCATAGCTGCAGCTTTAGCAATGTACACTTTCTAATAGCTACGCTAATTTTTACACTGAAGCCTACATAACGTGGAAGTGGTTGTCACTCCATACCTGGATCCATTCATGTGCTCATATTCTCTCTTGACATTGACCCGCACTGGCTGGTTGATCCACTCCTGCTGTGGGGGTAAGGGGTTGATTTTGTGGGTCTGGCCGTAGTCCTGTGTGCCAGATGCAGTCATGTCTGTCTTGGGGAGAGGGGCAGCAGCAGCGTACGGTGGCTCAAATAAGGACTGGTCTTCACTCACCACTGATAGCGCCTCCTGTGGAAGGAAGAAACATACTTGGTTTGTCTTTCTCATCTAGCTTTACAAGTGCTAGTGTAACCATTATACGCATACAATAAATACTCAAGTAGTTTAGGAAATATAGGCTATTGTGCTTTCTTGCTGAGAGTCAGACGAGAAGATTGATACCACACACGAAAATGAAGTCTGTTCATTTGAAAAAAGGTTAAAAAGAAGCTGGTTAGCTTAGCTTAGCATAAAGCCTTGATCCAGGAAAAAATAAAAATAACAACTGTTCAAGTATAACAAATAAACCAACCAACACCTCTTATGCTCCCCAATTAACACTTGATAGTTGTTCTGTTTACACTAAAGGGAAAACTACATGTTTGGTTGCCTGGGTTATAACTTTTTAAATAATTAAAGAGTGTTAGATGTTCTGGCAGATGATTCATTTTACTTTTGAACAGGGCTAGGCTAGCTTTTCCCCCCTGCTTCTTAATGCTAAGCTAAGCTAACCATCTCCTTGCGGTAGTTCCATACATATCAGACATTTGAGAGTGATATAAGAGTGGTATAAATCTTCTCATCTTACTCCCGGCGAGTGAGCGAGTGTCCCGTTTGACACAACCCAGAAACTTGTGATATCACATTTTAATTCTCTTGTGTATTTATGTTTACAGTAATTATGTGTAGTTATTGGTCATATCGCAGTCTGGCATCCTAAGTAGTTTGTGTTTACAGCCCACGTAGCAACTGTAGCTTCCTGTTGATGTTAGGATGACTTCAATCAAGCTCAAAGTGGAGTAAGACTGAGTCGTAAGCAGGGGCGCTACCAACTTTCTGGTTTACTGACATTATCTTTGAATACACGCAGCTCTTTTACCGCTAATGACCCATTGGCTCACAAAACGAAAGTGTGTCTTAAATTCTCTCTTGTACTGTATGATGACAAATATTCTAAGCAACATTTCACAGAATCCTGGATGTACTTTCCTTTCTCTTTCCTCATCAGTATCGTCTTAACTTCAGTGGACCCAAAAAAAAATCCCCTGTCAGGGACTGATGTGTCTGTCTTGTGCGTCCCTCCACAGCTGAAGACTCAACAGAAGCAGGGGGGGTCACAGCTACACTGACCCCTCTGCTGTGGCTCAGCTGGAGCAATGTCGGTTTATTAAAGAAAACAAACGCACAAACTCGGGGCTGGCCAAGTTATTACGTGGTTTGCAACATGCTCCTCGTGTAATGTCTTGGAAGTAAAGCATGGATCATACTTGATGGGCCTAGAGTTTGACAGTAAACTCAGACTGGCAATGCCACCAGGCGGCTTTCAGCTGGCACAAGAATGGAGCTGCTCAACAATAACTTTATGACTGGGCCTTAGTAGTAATTGCTTCATCTATCACTGCACGAACAAATGCAACAAAAAAACTATAAGTCAGAATATGAAGTGAAATGACAAAAGTCATATGGTTCTGCTGAGGATTAGGCTCGGGTCTGATGCACATCTGGATCTGATGGCACAGCTTAGACCGAGACGTGTCTAATTCCAGGGGACTGAATTATTTCATTCCAAATGCCACATATCTGCTTCAGGGGAGAAAATGCTACTTGATATTCAATGATCAATATTTCCAACACGTAGCTGTTTGAAATTCCCTCAAATGAAAAGCAAAATGAAAGCAAAATCCTCATGATCCCACAAAACTTCAATATCATTCCTTTCTCAGACATTTCATGCAAGTAGAAGTTTTTCACTTATCCCTATTCTGATGATGAACGTGTCTTTTTCAAGCACATGTTGTCATCATTACAAGAAGAGGTTGACTGTAATGCGGTTTAACACGCATAGGCCAAAACGGTACAGTGAGTGTAAATGGCAGGGATGATCTCTCACCAACTCCAGTTTGACTGAGTTAAAAAAAAAAAGCTTGAATTTTTTAACTACAATGATCACAACATGGGTGTCTTTAATGGCATCTGCTTTTGACATTATAAAAACAAGCAGAATGATTTTACTTAAAACGTATACGAACGAATGAAAACAATTTGTGCTGAGGTCTGAGTTCTCACAGAAGAAACATAGGCAAGAATAAACTGTAGGAAAGTACTGTCCAGTTCCTAACTTAACCTGATGTTTGGCCTGCACTTTGCTATTGTTTGGCCGCCATCACGACTTTAGTTTAAATACTTTAAGTTAATATTTAAAACCATTACAGATGCATAAAAAACATATCTAATAAAAAAGCGACGGATGAGGCCTTAGCTCCATTTCATTTATTGTCTCAAATACTGTCAAGTCATAGTTTGCTTATGCCATACTTAAAATACACAAAAGTTCCAAACTACTTAAACAAAATATTACTCTTCAGGGCAAAGGGTGGATGAATAAGCTGAAACTCTCCAGAGCATTTAACCATCTCGCCAGAATTAGATTTTCCAGTGATTTCATCAGTGGATCCATCATAGTCTGAGCCCTGGCAGTAGGACTCTCTATCTGAGCAGAGCACAGCAGCTAGTCTGCAGATGATAAAGTGTGGAAGAGTGAGGGAATGTCTCACTACAGTCAGATAAGAGCCTGGTCAACTATTATGACTGTTGCACGTTATATTTGCAGTGACATATTGAAGCCATGATTGGCAAGTGGTGGCAGCCGATCAAGATTGCTGAGGGTTTTTTTCTAAAATAGGACACACCGCTCTCATGAAGAGGAGCTGAAAGGATGACGGACTGGTGCCAGACCAGTGCCTATGTTTTGTTTCCAGTATCTGCGGGGAACACACACATTCTGCTGGTGAAAGCTCCAGGCGGTTACACTATTTTCTGTCTGTCTCACAATGTCCTCAGATAATCTCCAGTGGTTTTGGTTTTGTGCCACTTGTAGAGAATTTCTGGTGAGGACAGAATCTCTATAGAATCTGAGTAACACAGGTCTTAAAAACATGCTTTCCTGAAAACGTAAATATAATCTGAATTATATTTTTATAATGTACTTTAGTCTATAATAGGGCCACAGACAAAGTCATAGTTCAGCTGTTAAACTGCAGGCACCATTACAAGTATTGTGTGAGTGTGACACCTGCTGGGAGCCACCTCTGTTCTGTTTACATCAGCCTAGTCTATCTCTCCAAATGCGTCACGACGCGTCTGGAGCAGACTGGATAGATGCAATAGCTCCACATCCAGACTACACGTGTGATTGTTTGACGTTCACACACAGCCCTCCACCAGGAGCCACCCAGGGGGGGCATTCCTGCCCTTTGTTTAAGGAGGAAGAGGAAACCTGTCAGGAAAAGATTGTGTAGAACAGGAAGCTCTCATGGCTAGAGAGCCCTTCCTTTCTTTTAGCGAGCATGAATGCAGCTAGCAGCCAGTCATGTATACCCGAGGATTCAATTATGATTACATTAATTGTAACAACCTCACGCTTTGTTACAAACATCCACGCTGAGATTCATGTCCTCCTGCAGCATGGCATTCACCCCCGATACATAAGAAAACAATCACAGGGCTGTGAGCGCTGAATGAGGGGATTTAAGTGACTATATGCAGCCTGACATTTTTGTCTGGCCAACGTTTAAACTCTTCCAAAACTCACACCACACCCAGCTGCCGCAAAGCCGCTACTTTAAATTTCCAACAGAAAACAAGTCGCATTACTTTTCAGCAACAATGAGAGTAAATGCAGATGCCGCAGTCCTCTGAGCCTCCACTTGTTAACCGGAGGACACAGACTGAAAGCATCGCAGGACGGACTAATCGGGACTTGCCATTCAACATCTGGTGACCGCAGCCATAATGCATCTGGAATTTGACTGTCGGGGGCCAGTAGCCAGTGTTAAAGTACACAGAGCTCTTGACTACCAACATACCATTTCAAAATAGTTGTGTAACTATACGAGGAGCAAGCCAAGGTATCATTGTGAAGCCTTGCGGTTTTTAAGTTTTGCAAACTGAACAGTTACGCCGTGAAGTTACAAAATGACAGCTTTCCTTACACTTCGACAATCCTCTCTGTGCTACAGAGGGACATACGTTACAATAATCAACACAAACATAGAAATACAGCGTATTTATTGTGTAAATATCAAGACATCACAGTTTGTTTGACCCACGACAGGATCCTCTGACCGAGCCGGGCGATGTGCCACACCGCCGTTGCGCAGCTCGACACATCGTAGCGGTACATCCAGTCATGGCTATTGCTCAATCCCCGCTGCCCAGACTAAATCTAATCGCTGAACTCGTGGATAACGTATACCTACATGAAAGTAAGTCTGAAATATGTTGTCTAAAACACATAACCACTCCTTTTCGTCCTTCCTGACGCGCGTAATTGTGCGCTTGGTCCCCAAATCCAAAGCGTGATTCTGATTTGAATCCACGCCGTAGCGTATTCTCACAACCAGCCAAATATTGAAAAAGGGAAAGATGATACTTTCAAAGAAGGAGGAAAAAATAAGGAAATCTGGTTACCGCTTTCAGACCGAGAGTAAAAAGCCGCTCATCGTCGTCGGATTGGAGGTCCCAGCTCACAGACCGACACAGAGGGGCATTTCAACCCATTGCTTAAAAAAAGGAGGCGCAACTCCGAAAAAGCAGTCTCCCACAAACTCATACACCCCGTTCTCCACCCTTACCTTAATAGTTCCGTCCATTTTGCGCAATTTTCAGCGGACCCCGACAATATCCCGAACATGACACGCTCCTGCATTAATTCCAGCCCCCGGTATGTGGCGGAGAGAAAGAGACACTTTTACCGGATTGAGTTTTTTCTTTCCTCTAAATTTGGGAAGTGAAGTCACCACTGTTGAGAAGGTTGAGAAGGAAGCTGTGTGTCACCGAAAGCCCTGCCTTCAAAAAAGCAGGATACTGTCCCAGAGAGATAAGCAGGGAAAACAATTGAGTGTTCGCTCCGCTGTTATGTTTTTCTGCTCGGAAATATTTACAGGATGACTGCCTGCGTTGTGCACAGCCATTGCTGTGTAGCCTGCTGTAAAAAAAGAGCTGTGTGTTTTCCTTCCCAGTAATATCACAGAAAGTGTGGAAGGGTTTACTATTTGTCCGACTTATGAATTATTCCTGCACACATTTAACTGAGGTTTAAGGGAATGCGTTTACTGTCGCAGGTTATGTGATCTCGTGTTTTAGAGCACTTTCGGTTCACGCCTACACTTCAGACTTGCATCTGGCCATGCCTCCATCCTTCTGTAAATCAGCCGGTTCTCTGTTTTATCCTATATTTCATAGTGAAAGTGATACATTAAATAAAGTTTATATTTGATTTCGGACAGATGTTTCTCAGACACGCTGCTGAAGGAGCTCTAAATCAAAACAGGAGAGAAACCTGAACACCTACAGGAGTTGTTGCAACCTTGTCTCCTTTTCTTCCCCCCCCTAAAGCTCTCCGTGAAGCTTCTGTGAAGTTTCCCTGAGACACCATTAATAAAATTCCAGCATTCAGCTCTAACCACACTACAGTCTGCGGGTCTGCGCTACACGTGTGCGTCTGCTGCTCAGCACTGTGCTGAATGAAATGCAGCCTGCGTCAACAAGAGCGCACTTAAAACGGGGACACAATGTAGATTGTTATTTTTCATAACATTTTATTAGATTTTATCGAGTTGTCTGTTGCTATTCATGGTTTCTCCCTTCGCCAGAGTTAAGAATGAGAAATCCCCTCATCCCCACCCCCACATAGGTATTTTTTCTCTCTCTTCGTCTGCCCTAAGAAATTGCCCTCATCAATTCAAGCATAATTTTAGTGCAGATGTTAGACATGGAGCCGGCTCTGAACGTGACCAGCGCAATAACACTGCAAGAAGAGTCATTTTCCCCCCACTGATTTATGGTCATAATAAACAATTTAGTGTTTTTTTCTTAAAACAAATGAAACAAATAAACACCTAACAATAAGTTCCTTCACTTAAGAGACTTCAAATAAGTCCACTTTAACCCAGAGTATACTATTTTAACTGTTTAGAGGATGTAAAAATAAAGAAACAGTAGCCTACATCCTTCCACCACTATCACAAATACCACTGAAAAAAAAATTACTTTGGAAAAAAAAAAAAGTGATGGTTCATTATTTCACTGCCCCTATGTTGAACAATAAACCGCGTTTAAGTTGAAATGCTGATTGTAAATACTTTTTGCAGTGTTGGGGTTCTGCCTTGGGGAGCGGCCTCAGAGTGGCCAAACAGAGAGTGCGCCGCCGCAGCGACTGACAGCAGGGCCGGCCTGTCTGCTCTCGACTTGGGGGTCTGGTGGGGCTCGAGGGCCCCCACCCTTGGGACCACCACATCTGGATCCTGCTAAGGGTCAAGGCTTCTCCTGCCTGAGGCCAGTTCAGACTCGTGTAATTAAGGGAGACACCTTGTTTAACTCTTTGGTGACTGCTTTGGATTTTTTTTTTACTTGGTTTATTTTGTTTTTTCTATACATTCCTGACAGCAGGGGTCTCATATCTGAATTTTATTGAGGGGAGGCTAGTGATAAAGTGGCCAATTTAAGAGCTGCTAAAGATGGCTCACCTCGCCGGGCTTTATGATCACAGATAAAAACATCTCTCTTAAACTACTGGCTGTTCTTTTAGTTTTACACCGCAGTCCGCTCAATGCAAGCAACTCTTCACTCCACTAGAGTCCAAAAGTAGTTTAGGTCGTGCAAAATGCAGTGTTATTACATACGGCTGCAAATTTACCCCTTCCTTTTCAAATGACACAAACCCAGAGAAATCAATTTTTCCATGTCACCAACAAGACGAGATCCCTCCCTCTCTGTGCTGAAATACCTGCAGCCTTAGAAATCAGCAGGGCGACTGGGGGTCCAGGACCTACCAAGCCCATAATGAATACAGTGGTAACAAACATTTTGGAAGGCCAATAAACAGATGCAAGTTGGTTTACACAGTGAACCACAGAACATCTGGCTCGACGCTGGAACTAGACAGCCAGACATTTCTTCCTTACACCACGAGCCAGTAGCTCCTCTGTCTCCCCACTGCATGGGGCAAGCAGCCAGAGGTGGGCGGACACTATGCAGAGTTTATGTTCAGCAGTCCTTCAATTGTTCGGCTCATCCTTTCCTTTTTAGCTTATATGAAGCTCTGCTAAGATTCAGAGAATGGGGAGTTTGGTTATAAGTGAGAGGAAGTGCATGTAAAGGTTTTTGTTTGTCATATAGACCTTATAAGTGAAAACAATCAGCCAAAAGGCGGATACAAATATGGGAATACACTTAAAGAGGCTTCTTTAATGAAGCACATTCGCATGAAAAATATGTAGAGTCTGCTTCAGGCAAAGGTCCCAGCCCTCGTTTTTTAAAAAAGGTGGCTGGTTCCAACACATTTTATTTCTTTTACTTCTTAGTCCAATAAGATATTTTTTATAGTGTAGTCCTTGGGCTTTAGGGTTTGCACATGTGTGCCTCAGTCCTGAAATTATTCAAATAATGACTTTTATGGGGAAACTATTTGACTGTTATTCTACAGAAGAAATAGTCCCAGTCAATATGAGTCTGCGGAGTTTGCTGTTTATTAGACTGCAGACTTGTATTCACATCATTCCTTCTCTCGGGCTAGAAGACAGCCCGAGTGAAAATACTGAGGGCAAAACGTGGAGTCTGCAGCGCACATAAGCACGAACTGTCTGGCCCCTCGCTCTAGGCCATAATTAATTTGAGATTTATTTTTATTGGAGAGTTCCAGTCTCGCCTGGCCTTAACCAAACAAAACCAAATGCTGGGCCGCGGATTCGCTTCAATGAGGAATATTTCTTTAAATTTTGTATTGAGGCGTGCCACATTCTGACCAATATCTCCTGAATGTAAGTGAGCCAGTGAGTGAGGCACTTGCACGCATAGAACTACACGCAAACTCTTGAGTCCGAGCAGAATAAAATATAACATGACTGGAAACTGATCAAACAGATATAATCGATGCTGCATTTCCACCGTGAAGTAAAGAACCCGTGACTGCAAAATTGGAAGATGACCTAAAAAATGGCCCTGAATACTCAAACCCCAGCCTTTATTTTGTCCCTCACTGACCTCCTGTCTTTTTGGGAAAGCTGAAAGACTCATTTAAAAGCATATTTTCCCTCCTTAAAACATTCCAGGCTATTCAACCCTCTCACAACAGATCAGGAATTGTTCTGAGCACTGAAACGCGGAGTCTCTCTGCTGTGGCACAAACGCTGAAGCTGGATGAAAAGAGCCCTTATTCAAAGGGGGAATAAGTCTTCAAAACATTAACAAGTCGCTCTTGGAAAAATACCTTGATTATAAAGATATTACCAGCTCGCCTCTGCACAATGGTCCATTTTAATGAGGCACAATCCCCGCAGTCACCCTCGGCAATATTATGATGGATGTGAGCAAAACGTCACACGCAGCCAGCCAAATTAACTGACACAACTCAAAGTGCACGTTAACCCCGGTAATATGCGGACATAATGTGGTCATATACGATTTTATACATATACAGAAATATACTTAATGGTTTCAGTGTCTCAGGTATGTAGCAGTTACAGGTATTCATGCTGCGCCATATGAGACGCGATGCGTTTTTTTAATGTGAAAACCAGATGTGCGCTGTTTGTTTTATTTACATGCTCAGGAGAGAGAGAGAGAGAGAGAGAGAGAGAGAGAGAGAGAGAGATGACGTCAAACATTATAATGAGCCATAACAGAAGCATTTTAGATAGAAGACGAAGTTTATGACTACAGGTGTTAAATGAGAATATTTTAAGGTGCCCTTTTTTTAACAACACTACTCAACACCTCAATAACACGAGAATAAAGCATGTTTATTTTTTTTGATGAGATGGTTGATCATCACAGCCTGATACAAAAAAAAAAAAAGGCAAGACCCTCAAACTTTACCTGAGTAAATGGGCGGTGGTGTCTTACCTTGACGTAAGACGACGTGTCAGGGACAGTCTGAAACATGTCTACTTGACAGACAGGCCCAGGGGTGTTCAGTGTCCAATGGGCCCTGAGAAAAGGAAACAATAGAGAATTCAAACTAAAATTCTTACTGTTATCATTTCACTTTATGTTTTTTTAATGATTATCTGCATGTTTTCCACATGTCTGAAGCGTCACCGAGAATAAAACTTCCTTGTTGTCCCTTTACTTCGCCCACACTTGACCTGACAGCTATACGCGCTGAACAGCAAACATCCACACAGTTCCGCGGGTTTTGTGAACTTCCACATACAGGGCACCCATGGGTTACCACTTCCACCAAAATAAAGGGAAAGTCAGATTTGCTTAATACCCCCCCCGTATGTTTGACTGCACACATAATCCCCTGATTCATTCAGAGAGACCTCCTTTTCTCCACTGTGGTATTAGATACGGGTGCGTTTTAATTACCGCTGCCCGTACATTAACAACACCAACAGATGGAAATTGCACCACTAACCTACTGCTAACATGGATGAATTACTCCAAGTCCCCCAATAGGAGCTGGGCAGCCAGAAAGAAGAGGGCCCCATCCCAACCCCCATCACGTTTTCCCCTCAAGCTTACCACATATTGAAACACTTTTCGCTTTAATAAGTGCAGCTTACAAAGTCTAGGGTGAAAGGGCACTTAGAGGACGGTGTCTTTAGCCCTTCCCTCCCTGCGCAATTATTAGGAAGGCAGTGGCACATACCATCACAAATGGCCGTTATATAGACTGTGTGATTAAGCTTATGAACATATATGGACCTCTATATTGGCACCAGGACGCACCGTTAAAGTTCCACATATCTTAAGCAGGCCACAGGGACGTCCTTCTCCTGTTCAGTAGCCTGTTCAGAGCTCTGACCTGTCAGGATTATAAATATACAATCAGGAGCCTTTTACCCACTCTGCGTTTTAGTGTAATTAGTGGGGGATGCAGATCACGGGCCCTGTGATCTCGAGCCAATACCTGACAGCAAAAAATAAAGAAAAATTGTAACAATAAAATACACAGGGAGACTTATCCCCTCCTACACGCGATCAGGGGTTTAATGGCGCAACAATTTCTCCTTTTTACTGCGCAATTTCACGTTTTTTGGAATTCCTGCCTCATGATAAATTAGCCAAGGAAGGAGGGCTTATATATGAACGTGGCACGGTTTAAATGCATGTAGGGGACCAATGTTTTTTTTCTTTCTGTCTTCTCGGCTCCCGCATGCAGGCAAACGCAAGGCTCGCCTCATAAAGTTCCCCAAATGCATCCAATTTCTACGCGGTAAAAAGAGCATAGGGTACCGCATCTGCAGCCAATTAGGCAGAGGAGGACTGGTGAATAACGGCGTGAACCTCCCTCCGAGACAGCCCCGTGGGCTGGGACCCCTCTAGTGTTACATTTTAAGCATCTTACCTTGCTGTTATCCATCATAAGCGAGAGCCAACTGATTTTCAGCTAATACCCATTTTTTTCTTACGCATAGACTTCTCTTGAATGAGACTGCGATTAGGTGAGCTGACATAAGATGAGCATTTTTTTCGATTGGGAAACTCATTTAACTAAGTTTATGAATAAGATCAAACTTTTATTAGAAAATCTGAAAGTATATAACAAAATCATCCACACAGAGAGCGGGGCTGGAGTTTCAGCCATTCCGAAACATCCACTCTTTTTAAAAAAATAATCGATTGTGGTGCATATTTTTACAATGTGATCGTGCACCAATAATAACAATAAAACATGTAGAAATTATGTATTGTCCTCGTGCATGCACATCTAACGCTGCAGAGTTTGTCTGAGCAGAACTTCAGCGAACGCGACTCACTTCGTGTTAGGCTCTGTCTCTCACTCACCTGTCGCGTTTTTCTCGTCGGTCGTTTGATCTCTTTTTCGATCCGATCACTCTTCCGCCAATTTTAAACAATTAGTCTCGTCCTGCCAAAGCCGATTCCCAAATGCTGATGACAGTGAGTTATTTAGAAAGGGGCTGAAAAGGAGCGCAGGGTGCATGAATGGAAATGTTGCTGCGATGGGAAAGCCGCGACCAATGAGCAGCGAGAGAAAACCTCCCCTTGCCTGCCGTCTGAGGCCACTGAACCATGAAATAAGGGAAAAGCAGGGAGAGAAAGAGCGTCATAAATCTGCTTTATAAAACCCTTTGGTAAAAGAAAGTGTCGCAAAAAGTGAATTATTTGTTATTTGTATTTTTTTTGCTGATAGAAAAGTATTCAGCGTGTTAAAATAATAAACAACAAGCAAATTTGGGAACAGCAGTGGTGCATGTGGGTAAACTGCTGTGTAAATAGTTAGACAACTTCAAAAGATAATTGAAAAAACAACATTTTTCTTCCAAGAAAGGGTCATTGTTTTTTTTCTCTCACCCGTAAACTTCCCTTCCAAAATGTAAGAGTTTAAAAAAGCGTTATAGGCAAAGTAAGCCCAATTGTTTCTGCTTTTATTTCATGAATTCATTTATTTTATACTGAAACAACAAACCACCCGCAAGGATCAAGCTTCCTGTGAAGTATTTCTGACCCAACATTTGAGTTTTATTTTAATATTCAAGCTGCACACTGCTCTGCAAAATAAGCCACCACTCCCGTCTGTCTGATGAATACATTCTATACATTTATAATGACTTTAAAGCAATTTAATTGCTTTTAATAATCAGTCACACGCAGCATCTACTCCGGTGTTTGTGTTCTGATATACATGTTCCCGTCTTTCCTCGTATAGTGACAGTTCCCGCAGGAATACACAGCAGCACGAGTTCCTCTGCAGCGGGTTGTGTCTTTTCCTGCCCAGTTGACCCCACTCACTTCACTAACTTCATTTCCTTCAC
Organism: Semicossyphus pulcher; assembly: GCF_022749685.1. Lineage (NCBI taxonomy): Eukaryota > Metazoa > Chordata > Actinopteri > Labriformes > Labridae > Semicossyphus > Semicossyphus pulcher. The sequence goes on from NW_027211692.1 coordinate 23,386,065, forward strand.
ATTGCTGCCCTCAGCTTCGACCGAGAGTCACCCCCCCCCCCCCCCCCCAAAGGATGTGGGGCAATTCACGGTGAGGAAAGTCGCCCAACCGTGGCGTTTTATAGCCTCATCAAGGTCGCTGCTTCACGCAGAGCCGCACCAACGTGAGAGAGGAATCCTGGAACCTGTTCGCATTGGAGAAGCATAGGATGAGTGTAATTTAGGCCCATTGCATTTGCAACACGTATCCATGTTACTTTTTTACAGGTGACACTTTGTGTCAGGTGAGGTACTGACGTAACGTTCAGGGAGTTCAATTATGCAAAATAAACCCACATTTGGAGCCTATAAAAACAGTATACCTTCACACGCAATAATAAAGCCTACTGTCTAACTTACTGGTGTGTTTTTTTTACAGTGGTGGGGTCATCTGGTAAAAAGGTCGTCTTTCATCACCGGTGAGACCTTCTGTTTGTTACACCGTTTCCTAATGCAATGATTAAAAACAACAACATCGATAATAGTGTTCCCAGCACGAAACAATGGACGGAAATCCCAACATCCGTTTTACTGAAAAATGGCATTCACGCGCCTGCTGCTTTGCCTTCCGCAGGATACAGTAGAAGAAGTTTTCTAACACATTTGAACAGCAACGACTAATATCAGAAGAAAAAAGGAAAAACACATACAGATGTTATACATTGTATTGAGCTGATATTACTTATAACATTAGAATAACAAAGATGTATCAGCTAGCTTATGAGGGCGTCATGGGAAGAAAAGTGTCTCCATTTAATCATTCCTTTTTCCTTTAAAGGTTTTCCTTTAAAAAAATCAGCATTGAACACACCACGGAAACTGATCTGAAGTTGTTGTCTGAGCTTTCTGAAATCGATTGCTCTGTCCTGTGGCAACTTTCTTGTGACTTTAAACAAGGTGATAAGAAAATATTAGGAGTGCTTCAGATGTTCCGCCTGGTCGTTGCAACATGTGACTTTTTGTTTTTGTCACTGTACTGACATTAAATGTGGCATGTGGCTGTAAGGTGCACCTTGTGGACATCTCACAAAACACTTTTTTTTACCATATATGCTATAATGTTGCACACAGAATCTTCTTCTATACTTGTATAAACTTAGCCCAACTCTGCAGTGAAGGCCGAACAATCTGCCATCAACATATTCCCCACTACAGTCCTCTGCCAGTCTCTCCTCACTGGTGTGTTAACATTTCAGAGCTCCCTCTCTTGGGATTCCACTCAAAACACTTGTATTTGAGATGATGTGGGCAACCTACAGACATCTGCGATTACATCTCTTAGAGTAAATGAAGCTCCTCACTCTGAACTGTAATGAGTTATTTATTTAGTTGAAGGGGCAACCGAGAGATGATCTGGAGATGGAGATCGGTCCCATTCCAGCTCTTTTCTTTCGCTCCTCGGGGGAGAGAGAAAATGGCAGTGTGGCACCAGGGAAGGCAGGGCAGAGTATCAAATCTTTTCACGCAAGCTTACAGGCAGTCATGGGCCAGACATGGAACAGCATGTAAGCACAGGGGTCATGTTCAAAAGAGTGGAGGTTTTCCGCCCTAATATTTGTGTCATTATCGAGGAACAGCTTGAAAGATGTAAAAGAGGCCTTATTGAGAAACAGGAGATGTATTTCCTGATAGTCATGGTAAAGACAACCATTTTACCCTGCGGACACTTACATATGCCAAACTGTATTTATAAAAAAGCTCAAACTTCTTCTTCTTCTTCTGTAAAAAAAAAGTTGGAAAGCTTACTACTTTACAAGATTAGACAAAATAACTTGTAGTGCGGAACAACATTTAAAGAACCTTATCAAAACTCTTACTCTGCATGTCCACTGAGACCCGCTCACACACGTCGCAGACAGCAGCCCACTGGTGTGTGCAGTGATAATTAGCAAGGGGAAGTATTAAATTAAAGCAAGGCATTCTTTTTATGAGGCAAGCATTTATGAAGGTAATAGCATCCCTATAAATTAACGACCTCCCGATGCCTCCTGATGTGTTGCCACTCACCAGGTCTGCAGCTAATCGCTGATGCGTCCACTATGTGACCTCATCTGCTCAGTCTCGGTATTCTTGCCCCCGGGGGGGGTTACGCTTAGACGAGAGCTTCTGAGAGTGGATGTTTGTGGAAGGACATATGGTGTCGAGACCAAATGCATGTTGTCGTTACACACAATATGTTTTGGTATGCACTTAATCGAAAGAGAAGAGAGGGGATGTGTGTTTAGTGTGTGTCTGCTGTATGCATCCACAGTGTGTGAGCATATTTCCACTTTTAAATTGCTTAAAATACTGTTATTTCTCCTTTCTGAGGTTATATACATGGGTTTCCCAGACCACTTATCTTGTGTCAATTCAGCTGTAAGTGTGGACACGCCCGGCCTCTACTCCAGACTGGGCCCTGGGAAGCGAGGTGCTCACTTTACATTTTAAATCAGTCTTGGTTGCCAGGAGGGAATCATCCCTACATGAACAACATTAGGCTGAAATAAAGCCCCTGAAAATGACTGCTCTGGTGGAAAAAAGCAGTACAAGCAAAAGCAAGAGGAAAGCAGTGCCATTTAGAAAGCCTAAATCATCCCCTGAACTATAAATCCACTGACCGCTCATCATTCAGCAGCATTTTAAAAAGCCCTTAAAGAAAAACACTGAGTGAAATGAATATGCTGTCACCTCTCATTTGGGTCTGGCCTGCTGGCTCAATAAGAAAAGTGTTGTTCCCTGGAAGGCTGCTGGCCTGAGCTGAGCTCTCAGGTTTAGGGTTTACCCCTGTCCCGCATTCTCAAGGCTTTTACTTTGAGGCCCGCGTCTCTCTTTCCTCCCCCACGTCCCCCCAGACATGTCTGACAGGCTGAACTCGATGTGGGCTGCTCACCAGACTACAAAAATCATTCATCTGTGCCTTCAGACGGTCAAATCTGGATCTAATAAAGGGAGGTTGCCTATTGATCCTATTCATGGGGAAAGCCACTGCCATATGTTGCCACTGGAGGGCTCTCTGGCTCAAGCTACAAGTGCCTCATTGAGGACTTTGGCACCCTTTTGTTCAGAAATGGAGACATAATACACAAGCACTAATGATTTTTTTTGTTTGAATTAACATAGGTTTTTCATCGTTAAAATATGTAGAATTTCTTCCTGATTTAATTTGTTTAAATTGAAATATTTCATGATGTATCCAAGGACAACATGCAAATACAACCTTAAGAGATTGGCATCTGCAAGTTAAGATGTTTGTTTCCTATTCTGAAACGCTGGACCCTTAAAAAAAAGGCCTTGTGGGTTTATTGAGGCCAAAGACAACAACTCCACCCTACCTTTTCACCTGTGGCACAAACAAACAAGTGAAACAGGAAACATACGTTGTCGTGCAGTTTCGCAGTGCCTGCCAGGGTAGGACCGGTCAACCGAGCGAAAGAAAATGGCACGTGCAACAAACACAAGAAACATCCTCACGTGGGCAGACGAGGATAGGGAGGCATCGAGGAATGCAAAAGGAGAGGGACCTTTGGAAGGAGAGTGAGTCACAGTCACTTTAAGGGTTGTGTTTATGTGTGGGTGAGGGCACTACCCCAAACGCCTAGGCAAAACCACAGCATTCCACGCCAGGTCTTAAAGAGACAGAGCGACGCTGTCATCATGGGTATTTGGGGAGTAAAGTGTTAACATATGGCAAGGGCTATTTGAGACGGCTGGTGAGACGCACAGAAGCCGGTAGGTGGCCATGCCAGCTCTCTGACTGCATTCTGGCAGAAGGCCTCGTCAGCTCCAACTGTACGTCACGCAGCGTTTTAGGAAATGTATGTTAAGAGATTTCTGTTTGAAGGGTCAGAATGGGATAAACAGTCCAAAAAACATCTTAGGTGATTTGATTCAAAGCCAAGCAGACATTTAGCTTTGTGTTTTTGTCATGCTACTGCAAAAAAAAGCAAGTGCTGTAGCTGCAATGCAGAGATCCAGTGATAGAGGGCAGAGTTGAGCTGTGGAACAAGCATGCTAGCAGCAGTGTGTTATGTCAGAGAAGTGTTTGAAACTTTTCTCATCACTGTAAGTCACAAAACTTTTAGTAGGCCAGTGCTCAAAACTTTTACAGACTCAACAAAATTATACATTTCCTATAAAGTCATCTGATTACAAACCACTGAGATTCCAGGATCTAGGGTAGGATCGAGGAGTTTAAAAGTCTTCATCTTGACAAGTGACAAGTTTTCAAACTCAAATTGGATTTAGAGTCAGGAAGACTAATCTTAATTGTATCACAATCAATTCAAAGTTTTATAATACACAGAATTCTGCGGCACATATGGTTGATTTTGGTATTTCCTGTACATCATAACATCAGCTGTCTAATGTAAGGTTGGACACGGAACTGTGAGGAGCCATACTAAAAGTATCTTCCATGTAAAGGATACATTAGAGTGGATGAGGAGTCTGAATGATGACAGGCACAGATTGCATGTGGAGGAAAAAAAAACAAACTCACTGCTAGGAAAAGAGAGAGCGAAGACGAGAAAGAGAATGAGAAAACGAGAGAGAATTGTGTAGGTGTGAGGAGGCAGTTGAGAGAGCATGGCGGTTGTGTTGTGTTGACAATTCGGTGGTAAGAGAGAGGCTGGAGCTTGGGTTAGAGAGAAAGAGAAAGTGTATTGGTAGAGGGGTGTTTTGGAGAGAGGGCTCCGAGGAGGAAAGAGAGGATGCCGAAAAGGAAATGAAAAGGAGGTTAGGGGCAAAAAGAGAAGTAGCCTGTTTCCTCCCTGAAAATCCATGGCACAATGTGGACTTAACATCCTTAAACCATCAACTGAGCTCTAAAAATAACCCCTGTTTCTGCACAGTAAGAGGTGGGAGTGCAGGGGAGGGGGAGTTGGGGGGGGGGTGAGGTGTGTGTGAGTGGGGGCGGCTGGCGGGGAATCAGAGCATGGGACTGGGAGTGAAAAGTTGGAGAGAAACAAAGAAACACCACCACCCTGCTAGACGGCAGTGATGAGAGACGGGCTAGAGATTGCGTGGCTGCTTGTGCATGTGCGTGAGAGAGAGACAAAGATGGAGAAAGAGAGAGAGAGAAAGAGAGTGGGAGTAAAAGTTTTAAAGCGGAAGAGAGAAAAACCCCATTTAGACACCCCAAACTTAGTTATTACAGAACTTTCACTTACTATAACTCATTTGGCATTCTATGGTATTCTATTTTTTTTAGAATAATATATTATAGTGTATTGTGTTCAAATACGCGAACTATTTGTGGAACTTAGCAGAACATATTTTGCGTGTAAATAAGTAGATAGGGGCTTCATGTTCTCCCTTTGCATACGTGGGTTCTCCGGCTTCCTTCAGCAGTCCAAAGACATGCTCGTTAGGCTAATCGGTGAGTCTAAATTGCCCCTAGGTCACGGTGTTAGTGTGAAAGGTTGTCCGTCTCTATATGTCAGCCCTGTGATTGGACTGGCGACCCATCCAGGATGTACCCCGCCTCTCGTCCAATGACGCCCAATATTTCCCTTTAAATTGTAGGGGAGTAGCAAGAGAAAGAAAATTAAAATAGTCTAATAATAAATAAATTGCACTATATCTATCTGTTCCATCACTTATTCATCAAAGATGCCATTTTCCTGTGCTAAGCTGTGTCTGAGGGCAAGTCCATGGAGAAACAGAGATGTAAGTCCCCACATTACAGACAGTGATCACTACTTGTCTCCTGAAACTTTTATTGCTTGTTGTTGAAGAACAGTTTTGCATCAATGTCCCACAATGGAATCCCACAGTTAACGCCTGATGACAGTGTCTCATTATCTGATAGGTCTAATTCTTCTACCATCCATGGACAGTGTGTGGACATCTTATGCAGGTTGCGTACCTTCCACTTGTAACAGCTCAGGGTTTTCCAGAAAGACATCATGCCCTCCCTAATCTAAAAAACAAAGTACTTCAAGTGTGAGACATTAAAACTCCCCTATTGCCAAAAGGCCCTAAACTGGACGCCTGTTGTAATATGTCTGTGCTTGTTTCCACTAAGATTCCAGCTATGAGTGAAAACCTCACCACAGCCTTTTAATCAGCAGCTCTACCTGCTTTTCCGTTGCATCATGTGTGCTGCGGTGTTCTCATGCCAAACCCCATGCCAGTATATCATCGTGAGAAACTCTATCACTTAAGTTCAAAATGGCGCAACTGCTGCTCGAGTCAAAGATACCTCAGGAGACGACATTTAGCTGCACCGTCGTCAACATCGTGGTAAGTTTGATTCTGTTTCATCTGTTGACATATCAGTTAAAGAGACATGTTGTGCAACTTTATCTGTATATGATGCAACTTCACCTCTACCGATGATGAAACAAACCTGTCACCTTCCCAAGTTAAGCCTCTGACATCGCTGTTGCACAAATTCTCAGCAGTATTTAGAGGGCGCACAGTCGACATCATAGACTTTCAGCATTATTATTCGCATGTGGGGCTGGAAGAGGAAGGCCCTGAAAAAATAATTCAGAAGCAATAGGCAGTGGAGACAGTTTTGAAAGCATGACTAACCAATGCTCCACCCACACACATCACTTCTTGGGGATGGTACTTTATGGCCTTCCATGGAAAACCTGCCTGGTTTTGGATGATGTCCAGATTTATGTTCTGTCAGCCAAACCACCTGGAAGAAATCCCATTCAGATTTCAGTCAAGTGCCCTCATGCTAGATTTGTAAAAACGCTGTTTTGACACCGATCAGGTTTGATTTTCAGGCCATGTCGTATCCAAAAATTGGTATTCAGTCACACTTGCACAATGTGAATAGTGTTGGATACAACATTCCTTCTAAAACCCTCCAGTGGTTTGATTTTACGTTGCCATTCTTCCAATGCTGCTGTCAGTTCACGAGTGACAAGAAACACAAGTCTTTTAAGTCCATCTTGTCTTGTCAGTTCTGTATATCCCCTAAGCTCCCCTAAGTTTCCTGTGAGCAGTCTAGACCACTGCCTCCTGGTCCAGGCTGTGTTTGCTACAATGTCTCCTACATGTTAATGCTTCAACTGTTGAAGAATCCATACTTTCAGAGATCAATAGCTGAAAAGCTTAAGATCCGAAAAACAAGTTTTCCCCATGCTTTGAGGACACTGTTCTACAGCTGCATGGACATACAGTTGATGGTCATCTGTCTATAAAGTCCATTAAACATTTGACATCATGATGTTGTTCAAGCACTATTATATGTGTGATGCACATAGTACATTGCTTGTACCAAAGAGCTCCAATGAAAACAGCGTTTGAGCTGTATGCATTACCTAATTAGCGCTCGACCACAGTTTCGAAATGAATATGTGTGAACATGGCATTACAGAAATGTTGCTTACAGTTCAAGGAAATCAGTATGGGTCTGACATCATGACACACGCGTGTCAACTGCTGGGTATCCAGAAAACCCAAAACCCATATCATCATCTACAGTGGCCGACAAGGGCAATTGTGCTGCATCGGCCAAACTGGTTTTAATAATAAGAACTGCCTCCTCCAAGTTGCTTTGGCATATAACACTTACCCATATACTTTACATCATATTTCACTTTATTATGTCTCTTACACATTGTCCTTGCTTCTGGGGACCTTGTTTGATGTAAAGACCCCACTACACCAAACATAAGTTCCTTGGATCTGATGAGGATTCTCCTGCAGTGTTGACCAACGTTGGTTTCCTCCTGGAACAGTCTGACATTACACTATTGTCCACTGTAAACATCTGAGACCTTCTGTATGCTGGACATAAGACATGTTTGTGACTCATCCCTTGCAGCCTCATCTCCCTCCTTTGACTTCCTTGTTAGGTCATTTGCCCTTTAGGCCTTCAAAGTCTGCAGCAACCAAGAGGTACACTCTAACAATACAATCATCCAATCATTTCGTTCGGTCTGAATGAAATGATTGGATCTCAAATGACAACTGTGCGTTCCTCTCCACAACGCTCTCTCATAGACTCGTCCTGCACCAGGCACTTTCATTTCACTGTTGCAGACTTAATCTTTAAAGTAGATAAAATATATGTCCCCATATTTACCTGCGGGGCTTTGCTAGGCTTTAAAAGATCCAGGTTGCATTTTACAAAACATTACCAAAAAAGTGCACCAAGTGAAATACATGCTGGCCTTAAGCTAATGGTGGTAAAACATTTGTTCTGTTGAGAAATATTTCCATGGTCATGTTCAAGATTATTTTTTTTTACTTGTCCAAATGATTAAAAGAGAAAATTAATTAATCGAGAATCTGCTCAGAATATAAGTAATGTGTAGACTTAATACCTCTAGCATCATGACAGTAAACTTAGCGGTGTAATACAGAACTGTTCTCAGTAGCATTTTATCTTTAGTTGGTTCAAACTTATTGCAACTCATCTGTCACCCTGTGTGTTTAAAGAATGAAGCACAGAAGTTACTTTCAAACATCTTCTAAACCCAGGTCTGGTGGCACAGAGGTGATGCTGAAACTGAAGTGAGACAGGGAAAGGAGACCAGGCGCAGGACACAAGACAGACTCTCTTGAAATCCGGTCATTGACAGGCAGCTCCCTCTTCCCTCTCATCACCCCGATAAGGCCTCCTCTGCAGCCTGAACCCAACACCTCATCACAGGTTGGATGATCCGAACAAAGCCGACAGGTCTACCAGCGGCGCTGATGTAGTTATCAGTGTGAACACAATAGGGGTGAAGTGGAGCTAATGATAGCCACTTTCTCACAAGTGACCAAGGAAATACTGAGATGCTACAAGGGCTTAGCCTGGGAGCTAATTACATGGGATGATCAGATTAACAGGTTGTGTGTAAAAACAGTTGTATGAATGAGTTAACACTGTGGAAAAAGAACCACATGATGGTTGAAAAGAACTACGTATGTTTTTTCTCTAGTTATCTCCGATTTTAGTAGGTGAATCATAGTTTGCGTTTTACGTTTAGTATGTCCTTTTACCTGTAATTGTCTCAGTAATCATCAAATTTAAACCTGATGACTCTGCAAGAAACTTGAGCAAAGGTTGGCTTAAATGCCTACAGCAGAATTTTAAAAATGTTAATGAGAATGCCACTAGACTGAGGTAAGTCATTAAAACTTTGTCAGTAACAAGTCCAAGACCTTGCTGATGTACTTAATATCGAGTCCTTCAATATGTAAGGTTTTGTTTCTCATGCTGCTATCAACACTTGTTTCTGGCACGTCGTCCCCATGTCTCTCTCCTTCCCAAACTGTCTCACTGATTGCCCTCCCTGTCTGTGCCTCCCAGGCCTGCCTCTCCACCTCTCGCTCCAGCCTTCTCTCACTTCCCTAATGAGAGTGTGTGTTACACAGGCATTCAGAAAACCTCCTCAGCTAATTACATGACAAGCATCTCGTTCTGGGACTCTAATGAAGAGGAATAGTGAGCAGCAGACGCCACTGGAGTGCTGGTGTGTGCATGTGTGTGTGTTGGCGGTGGTGGTGGGGGGTTAAGCTGGCCATTGGGTGGGGTGTTTGTGTGTATGTCTAAGTGCATGTGTGTGTATTGGGGTAGGAGGGTTCTGGCGCCACTCCAGCAGCTTATCAACTGGGGCATGTTGGACTCAGCATCTCGTTTACTCCCTCCCTCCACATCTTGCGTTTTTTCCTTTCATCTTACTTCACTCATCTTTTCCTTCTCATAAAAGGGAGGCGCAAGGGTGTTATTTAGCTAAGCAAAGTTAGCTTTACACTTATTAAAGATGGTATAAGGTTTAAAAAAGGACACTTGCTCTTTCAGGCTTTGAAGTATGACATAAAATACATGCAAATCCATGATCTGTCACTGCTCGCTGTCCTGTGTGCGGTGCTTGCTTGTTTCATAAAATGATAAATGTAGTTTTAGTCTTTTAGAATTAGTCGGTCATGGCGTGCCGTTAATTAAACACAACATTGACTGACAAAAGCTACAGAACACATAGCCTAGAGATAAACCCACACAGTGTGAGGACAGAGAAGAAAAGGGAGAGAGAGAGAGAGCGACCTAGGCACAAATCCAACGACTCAGTATGTGGTTTGCAGGAACTTGTTCTGTCAAGAGGCACACTCGGACAGAAGATCGCTGTCCAGTACCATCCCTTGTGAAACGCTTGAGAAACACAAACCATCTGGAGGCTGTAGTGCACACTCTCGACCCATCAAATATTGAGGATGTTTGTCTGATTTACAGGCCCTATTTAGGACTGTTTGGACAACTTGGCTGAGGGATTCGTGCTTTAATTAAAGATAATATCAAGAGCTAATATTGCCCCCAAGACCTTTGCCTCCCAGTCAATAGTGCAACATAGTCCCAGTTCTGTGGGTGAGGGTGAGAGTCTACCACAAACACTTCTAAATGAATCTAATCAAGCCTGATACAAAGGTTTCTCCATGGTCTTTATTTCACTGAGGTTACTGCCCCATATTTCCCCACTTTCTCTCTGCCGCTGCCAATAGCAACGTAGGCTTTTTAAGGCCCAAGCCCACCGCGGTGGTGGCATATTGATACTGTCATAAAATATTACATCCTCACTTTATTCATTAGAACCAGGCTTTAATCTAAAAATATCACGGGCAGGGAATAAAACAGAGTTTTCAGCGGCAGAAAGATTAGGCCTGTGCTTCACTCACTGAGCACCGCAGCTCGGAAACACTGAGGCCCAAAATAGATGTTCTTCTCATAAAGGGCTCCTTCTTTGTAGTCGCGTACAGCAACAACATCTGCAGGGCAGTTTCTATGGGGGGAACAGATTCGGGCAGGCTATCAAAGAGAGAGGCGATCTCCTGTGAGAAGCAGTGGGCGGAGGACTTCCATATTCTCCATTTCTTTTTTTTCTTTCTTCTGTCCTGATCTTTCCCTCTATCCCTTGCTTCCAAAAAATCTGTAGCAATCAGGACGATGCTAATAAAAGACCATTAATATCACCTGTCAGCGCTATCTTTGGAAGATCCAAAATGAGAAAATGAGACAAAAGGATTCATAGTCTGGAGCCGCTCGCACAGACGCCACCAGAAACCAGTGAGGCGCACACTGCAGGATGGGTTTGTGCGCTGATTTAAATAAAGTATTTGATGACAAAAATCAATCAATGTTGCGAGATAAAGACGACACAGGGGCTACATGGCAGTCCTCTCTGTTAATACTGTCGTTTCATCTACAAAACATACATTTTTCTCAATCCAAAGATTAAGTTTGAGAGATTTATGTCTTAAAGCAGGATTAGCTCGTTTAGATCGGGCTTAAAGCAAACTATAGCTTTCTCAGTGTTGTCTTTGAGATGTAACGGTGGAGCTCAGCAGCATACTGCATGCCGGGATTGTCGCTTCCGAACAGATGGTAAGGATAAGAGTATGACCCCTAAGCGACTCCACATACTGTATCTTTATTGTTTTAGGATTGACCTGTCAGAGAAACGTTTTGTGTCATTTCTGATTAAAGTTAAAGTTCTTTGCTCAACATTCTAAACTCCTGGTGGTTTTAGGTGAGGAATGTGACATTAAACACCTTCAGGTATGGAGGATAACTCATTCTAAATCAAGCATTATTCTGAAGATTTCAGATGCTCAGGTAAATATGGACCCATATCGCTTTAACTCAGAGCTGATGTATATGCACTTAAGGATGTAGAAAGCAAGCGATGATGAAAGCCATAAACCCCTGCAGGTCTCTTGAATGATGGCTTTTACGGGTAGTGATGGCAGGGCATTCACTATCTGTGTAATGCAAAACATGAGCACGGCCGGCACATAGATGGAGGCTCTGATCGGAAAAAGGTGGCACCAAAATGGAGAGGTGAAAGGCAAGGGGGCAACGTGATGATAGTGGCTTCATGCGGAGCAGGAGTGTATCGAGGGCCTCGCCTTTGAACTGGCGAGCCGGCTAATTGAAACAGCATTGCCGGGGCATCGGCTGAAGATCTGGATCGCATTCATCCCCGCTTATATTCAATTTGGTCTCATCACAGGGGCGCGTCCCGGGCTTTTCTCTCCACATGGCAATAAGTCATACCCTCGCCTTTTGCCCTCGACGTGTTGCCCATCTGTGTCCCCTGAGGGCCTGGGGGGAGCTGAGGCCCACGAAACGCAGAGGGATTCAGACGAGGTCTTGAGAAAATGCAGGCTCCCTGCCACTGAGCCCCTTATGGTACTTCTTCACGCCTCTCACCTTGGACTTGACCCCCCCCCACCCTCCCCTACCCCTCAGCTCGTCTCTCACATACACACAGACACACACACACACACCTCCTCGCCCCAAGACTTTTAAGATTTACTGTTAAGAGCAGCGGCTGTCAGAAGGTTTGAACCGTGCACTTTCTAATTCAAACAAATGCTGCACTGGGGTCACGGAATTATCATGGAGTCACAAGGTGTTTCAGATGACTCGCAAGTGTTGAGTGTTAAGCTGATAGAGAGAGAGAGAGAGAGAGAGAGGAGGGAGGGAGAGAGAGAGTGCACTTTATGCTGGTAGGTAGCAATGCAGTGGAAAGCTTATGCTCTTGCAGCGTGGAAATAAATAAACACATAAAGCGATAAATAAGCTAATAGATAACGCCTCACACTCTTACCTGGTTATCACTATCGTCTATCAGAGCGGGAGGATGTAGATCTTGTGTTATAGCGGAGGGACTTCTCATTTCGCAGAAGAGTGGTCAACGTTTCTGTCATTGCTTTAATCAGTGCCCAACTTGCATGCCTGCTGGGCTTAGGAGGTACGAGGATGTAGGATGATATGATAGTCAGTGATGTACAGTAAATAAATATTCATTAGCAGGTTCATTGTGGCAAGACTGGAAACAAATTGATTTGACAGCGACAGCTTTTTAAATGGTTCAGTTCAGACTAGTTTGATGCCAGATTTCAGAGGTTCATCAAGCTGGAAAATTCAAGCATATGTCAGGAGATATTTACCTACAAATCTCACGGCTTGAATTAAAAAAAAAGGTTACCACCATTGTCCAAAAATGGCAATCATTGTGAAACACAGACACAGACTTGTTTTTATTTTTGGATGACAACATCACAGGAAGATCATTGTCATTATCCTCACACCCTCTCTCCACGTGATGTTTTCCTGCCTCTTTCCTGCTATTTTACGCAGTTAGACTTCTGGCTTTCTGTGGGAGGAAAGCAAACAAACACATTTATTAATTTAACACATGCTATTCTGATGAAATGTTTCCCAAAACAAGGGGAAAACAAATATTTTCCTCTTATAAGGAATGCCTCTAAAATGATCAGTTGTTGCCTTTTGAACTTTATTTTCTAACTTCCCTCTAATGCACTAAATAAAACCCCTAGTTGACTGGATATTTGATGAATATAGCACTCAGAAAATGGAGATTAGAGGGATGTTAGACTGGAAAAGTTTGGTCAAGCAAACCCATTATTGACCATCACAGGCTCTCCACAAGTTTACACCTGTGCTGTGGCTGCATGTGCAGCACATCTGCAAGTAAAGTCCAAATCCAGAGGAGTTTGGAGAGGATCACCGTGTGATTGAGGGAGGGACTAAAAGTGTGCATATTATTCCTTCCTTTGTGGGACTCGCTGCGAGCAGGTACAGCATCTCTGCAGTCCAGCACCACTCAGCTGTCACACTCAGCTGCCCCGCGCGCTTCCACTTTACAGCAAACTTCCCACGCCACAGCCGGTAAGTGCAAAGTTTTATTTGACCAAAAATAACTACAACAGGACCGATAGGATGTGAGCACTTGTGATATTAGCGGTTCTCTTAGCTCCTTTGATGCATTAGGGTGAAAGTGTTGGCTTTAAAGTTTCAGTCTTTCCCGTTAGGAATTCTCATACAGCGTGCAGCGCGCGCTTTAATTGAGATGCGCTGATTTCGACCGGCTTCATCCCGAATGATTTCGGCAGCGTTTAAAACAGTAAGCACAGTTAAGCTGAATGCATGTTTTCACCTTTTTGTGGAATTAACTTTTCTTCAATATTTTTATATTTTCCTTTACTTTGCTGCCTTAGAAGTGCCTTCAAATAGAGCACTCATAATAGGCTATATCATGCATAAGTAGGATCTATTTGAATAAAGAAAATGCGCAATTAGGGCTTTATAAATGCTCTTTTATTTCACGTTTTTCCCACCAAATCACATTTAAGAAAAAGTCTAAAGGTGGTGCATGCATTTGAATGCAGAGATGATTTGCACGTTTCTCACTTTGTGTGTGGGTATTTTTTATCTGAAACAGAAGCATCTGAATCTTTTTGAGCTTCTGAACATCTGCAAGCATTGAGCACCGGTGCATCTCTCCTCACTCTGCCAGCAGCTGCCACAAGCTAGATATGCCAAATTGCTTAACATATGAATGTGAGCGGGATGGGACCTGCTTATGCCCATGTGCACCATTCCTCATCTTATGTAACCCTTTAGTTAGTTCACTGTCTCTTTTGTGAATGCTGCTCCAAGTAAACAATGTTAAGTGATAAGCAAAGTGTGTAGGAGGGGAGGAAGGTTAGGAAGAGGAAGGAGAGGTGGAGGAGGAGGAGGAGGAGGTAGGGCAGATGAGAGGAGGAGGCTGTTCTTCATAAGGAGAAGGGAGTGATACGGTGAGAGAGAAGTGATGGAAATGTTAGCTTGACAAGCATCTGGATGTAGAAGGATTTCCTTCAGCTCCAGGTGAAATCTTTTTTTCCGCATGAAAACCAGCAGCGTCTACTTTAGAACAAATACACCCAACCCCTCCTGTAAGCCCTATAATCTAAATCAGACAAAAAATGAATGTGATGACATGATATTGTGTTTTTAAAGAAGCCTTAAACCACAGTTTTCCCCCTTCGGAACTGTGGAGCTGATGTTGCAGGTAACTGAAACCCGGCTCAAATTTCTCACACTGCCCCCCCCTTTCTCTTTTTGACCCCCATCCCCTCTCCTTCCTTTTCTCTGTCTTCTCTCACACACCTACATATACACACACAAACGCACGCGCCCACACACATAGTACATACCACACACTCGCACACAAAGTGTAAACAGCGTGTGATAGATAGGTCACTCCACCCTGCCTCGTCTGTTTGCGTGTTGATCCCTTCAGCAGGCCCTGCTTCTCCTGTCCGCAGCGTCCGTGATGAGTTACTACGTGGATCCAGTTTCTTCCTACCCGGCCCTTCACCCCTGTGACCGTCTGGGCGCGATGGTAAGACCTCCCTCATAAATTACCTCTGTGTTAAGGCTGCCACAGCTACCTGACACACAGCCGGTTGAGAGTGTGAGGCAGTGAATGTTTGTGTGCGAGCCGCTCAGCCACATGGTGGTGCAGGAATGTGTGCCGGAGCATATCAGTGTGTTTGTATGTGTTTTAGCAACTTTGGATTCCATCACCTCACAGGAACACACAATCTGAACATTTTTCCTGTTGAGTTTAGTCCACAAAAGTTGCACTAATACCGCCCGTATCTGTACATGCTGTTCCTCCTGATTTCATCAAAGTGAGGAAACAGAACTGTTGAACAAGATGATTTTCTACATGGCTGTGAAATCGCCCTTCTGACTTCTTCTGTGTTGCACAACCAACCCCCGCCAAGATGCACTTCCCTTTAGCAAATAATCTAGTAAATATAGAGACCTGAAGGCCTACAACCTTGCCACTAACCAATCAAATTGGAGTCAGACCATCCCTACTGAATAACCCTTTTGTCAGCTAAGCCACCCGCACAATGCTTTGCAGCAGTCTGTTTGCGAGAACACCAAGGCTCTTAACGCTTCCCAAATGAGAGAGCTGAATACAGAGTCAGAGACGGTGGTAGCTGGGAACATTGGGATTCCTGTCAGATGAGCATTTGAAGGGTGAAGGCCAAGGAGCGGCAAAATAAATGCCTCCATTTGTATGCAGAGCGCCGGCACATTAGGATAAGAGACTGAGGTTATATGCAAATGGCAACCCCACCCTGGCCTGATAGAACACATAGAAGGATACAGCTCCCTGGCTCCTAATTGGCTCAGGTGGTGGGGCTTGCCTTTGAAATTGAGACTACTGTATACCAGGGCAGACCTGGTCAAAAGGTGAAGCTGGGTCACCTTGGTTGCTCTGTTCTTTTGAATTTACATGAATTATCATCAAAAAGACGCAGTGTTCTCTCTATTTTATATTTTGATGCTTACTGTAGAGAACAATAGACAGAGAAATCAGGGCGTCCAAACAGCCCTTAGCTATTAAAGAAATAGCCATACACCACTTTACTGTAAAGGTAATCTCAATTACTATTACCCAGATTTGGTTTGGAATGACATGCAGTCATTCCTCTGTTTTGGTTCCTGCACAAATTAGATCTGGAAATTAATATAAGGCATTTTACCATCCTGTGTCTTTATGCAGCAGTGCAGCGTGAGGCAGCAAGTCACTATAGTTGTGTCTGAAATTGGCTCTACTTTTTCTGTTCATTTTGGAGTGTTCTGTGTAGTGCACGGTGTTGGGTCAATATACTTGGATTTTAAACCATGCTTAGGATTTTTTTGTTGCAGATATTTAAATTCACCATTGCAGGAGAAGCTCATATTTCACAGTTAACATTATTAACATCTCAAATCTATAAAGAGTCTAAGCCACCCTAGCTAACATGCACAACAAAAGAACCCTGGGATGATGCGTCTTCTAACACACAGGAGTCTGCAATTCCCTCATAGCACCACTAGGGGGAAGGTAAACTAAGTGAAAATGAATAAACGAGTAAATGGTTTTATTAGTATGCGCAAGGATTGCATGTTCATGTGGGTCAACAGTGAGTCAACATTATAATCCGTAATAGTTGGATTTTAATAACCTTGAATGCCGTCAAAATGTCTATGGTTGTAGCTGAATGTTCCCATTAGGCAAACCTGATTTCTAAACATCCACCGTTTTACATTTGCTCAGGTACTCTCAGGATCACACAGGAAATGTGATGGAAAACATGTTCATAAGCTACCAGGCAAACACATCTATCCTGGCACTCAAATCACAATAAAGGATGTAAAAATTAAGCTGGAGGCAACATGACATACACAAACCTTTTTATAGTATACTCATTAGAAATGCAAATTAGAAATGTAGAAAACTCAGATCTTTAATGTATTTAGAATTTGCATAAGGGATGTCTGCATTATTACACTGAGGCCTCATAGACTTCACAGGAGGGAAAATTCAAGCGTTCTTAGTGACAAAAAAATTAACCAAAATCAATCAAGAAAAAGCCATACAATCAAATAAATATACTGTTAGGTCACATGGGGATAATACAGGTCAAATGTTGACGTTACAACACAAAATGCTGGTTAACATTGCAAACATTAAGATGTTCAGTTGTGGACTTAAGCTACATATTATTATGGGCACTATGCTACATTTGCACTGTGCAGTATTTAAACTATTGCACAGTTCAGTAGAAAATTGAATATGGTAACTGGTAAATGGACTGTACTTACAGTATATGGCGCTTTTAGAGTCTTTCGTCCACTTAAAGCGCTTTTACACTACATGTTATATTCACCCTGTCACACACACAATCACACAATGTTGGCAAAGGCTACTATGCCAATCTCCATTCAGGAACTATCTACATTCATACCTGGATGGCTATGACTTTGGGAGCAATTGGGGTTCAGTGTCTTGCCTAAGGACACTTTGACATGTGGACGATATGGGGCCTCTTCAAGCTTGTCATTAACCGTCTGTCATTCATTTTTGAAATTGTAGACTGACCTCTGCATTGAAAGTTTATTCTACACTTGAAGTGATAAATGAATAATATTGTGTCGATGATATCAGTGTTATCTCTGTCAGTCTATCTGTCTACTCCGTAAATATTCCATGTGGCTCCCTCCATGCCTATGTAACTTTTCCCCCCTCACTGACTGGACTGATAGGAGAAGGCAGTGTCCCACACAAACCTCTTCAGAACCTTGTAAATTGGCCTTTCTGATCCTCTGGTCATGTTTGCCATCCATAAAGCTGGCTGTCTACTGATAAATGCTGCTGGGCTTAAACAGGCCATGCTTATCAGATTGGATGTCAGTGTCAGACGGTCTGTCAGTTACACATATGGCATGTAACATATGACAGACTTACATCAGAATAATTACTCAAAGTCTCTTTTGCATGTTGAACGTATGGAATGAAAAATATACTGAAAGAATTGTGTTACAAGAAGGTTTTATAACCCTTATTTAACATCTTCTCTCTTCCTATATCTTGTATCCACATAGAATTCCAAATCTCTCCTTGTTCTCCCGTCAAATGCTGACTGTAGACTTCCTCCTTGGTGCAACCTCTTATGTGAACATTTCTGTGATAAGCAGGATAAAACAACACAGCAAAAGATAAACTGAATGAGTCAAATTTAGAAGCAGGGGTTATCTGTCGGGAAAAACAAAGGAAAAATAGCTTTCCTAATTCAAGGTTACAGTGGACACAGCCAAAGTTGGTGGATAGTTTGATTTGTTGTTTTACTGCAATCCCAGACACAAAGATGTTTCTTAGTTTTGTATTCTTTTTGTTGTGTTAACAGATTACACACTAGGGGTGGGAATCGCAGGGTAACGATGTGTTACGATATGCGATGCAATAACGGACGCCACAATAATGATAATATCACAATACAAAGATTCTGCAATGCATGACAATCATACAATGACTCTTGATTAACTGAAGAATACAAAATGCCCCTAAAAAGGTGAAGTGCAGAATTAATTGGGTGTCAGTTTCACAGATTTGGACACAAATTGAGATAAACAATGATGCGGTGACTCAAATTGGCAGGGAGATCTGTTTAGAGCGCTGCATTTTTTGAAAATTAATATTTGGCGCCAGCTATCAATAATTGTATCACACCAGTCGGGATGACGATATATTGCAACATTGATATTTTGTCCCACCTCAATTAAACTCTGGCTTTTTGTTAAACATGAAAATGCTGGCAAATTGCACCACACCGTGGACTTCAAGCTTGATCTAGGAATTTAGATTTAATATCATAGCTTGAAATTCCATCAAATCAGAAATGTTGTATTGTATGCTAGTTGAGCTAGTTGAGCGACAGTAATTGTCAGATGCACTTAACTGAACCTTTGCTACAAACCCTGTTGATATATTTCCACAGGCCATTGTTTTAGTATTATAAAGCTTTAATAAAACAAGATCATTTGTAAAACATCAGTAAACAGTAAATCAACTGTGCAACATGCACAGAATGCAGCTATTAGATTATTAGATGCAGCTCAGTGCTTTTTGACTAAACCATACGGTGTGCTATTTGTCTTCAGAGGCAGAGTGGAGGGGTGGCACTGGGCCCTCACACCCAGTTCCCAGGTGTGGTGCACCCTCAGCAGCAGTGTTACCCATCACAGCCCCTTTACATGCAGGACATACCCCTGCAGGAGGTACCCAACGGACACGACCTGAGCCCTACAGGTAAGGAGTGGACAAAGGCAGCCTCAAACATGAAGAAGAAGCAAAATGCATGTTTTGTCATGATTACTTTTTAGTATACTAGACCCATTATTAGACAATATTAATAATGTTAATAATTTTTTTTCATAGATAGCTACTTGTTAGAATTTGATGCAGCTAGTCTGAAACTAAAGTGTCAATACATTACATTAATTGTTTCATTATATACTTATAGGTCCTTGCTTAGAAACAGCCTAAAGCAAACAAAAGGCCTTGTGTTAACTGGAATGCTAAATGAGCCATCAGTCACACTCCAGCATTCATGTCTGTAATCTTGACACACACATTTAAACTCCCTAATGCAGACACAAACACAGTTTCAACTTGGCCTGTTGTTCTGCGTCTGCTGCGAGGGATGTTGGTGATGCCGACCCCGAGGGCAATGCCTTTACCAGATACCCACTCCGGTCTTTTTTTGTCCGTCCCTTTTCTTCTTCAGACATCTAAATCCTCTGTTGTTTTTTTTCTTGTTTTTCTCCAAAATAAGTTTTACTTTAAAGTGGAACATTCCTTCCAGTGCATTTGCCTGTGTTTGACTCCGGGTCCTTTCGTTCTTAAAAAGTGATTGATGCTGGTGTACTGGGACGCACGCCACGGGAGTAGGGTTGGGGTGCTGGGGGGCACAGGCTTTCTTCCGTCACCTCCCTGAGCTGGATGCAGGGGGCAAGACAGGGGGGCCAAAGGGCGGCCATCCTTTTCCCAAGCCCCTGGTTTGGTCTCTGGAGAGGTGGAGGGGGGTTGAGTGTGCACATGTGTGTGTGTGTGTGTGTGTGTGTGAGGGAGTCAGGATTTGATGGGATTTGCTGATGTTTGTTGCCAGAGACACACTCCTTTGGAGAACTGACTTCATTGCTCCCAGCGCTAAACCGTTGACATAAACATTGCTGAGAGGAAAAAAATGACCGAGCATTGACCTTTTTTTTTCTCTCTCATTCTTCTCCTAAATCCTTCATTATGCAGAGCACAGGTCTAAGAGCATTCGAGTCACCTGGAGATGTTGTTACAGTTATTTAGCTTCCATTAGTGATGTAAGATAGACCTGCTGAAGGTTTTGTGCTATCAGCATACGGCGTTATGAGTCTATTGAGTGCTAACCTCAAGAGCATCTCAGTGACCTCTGACACAGTCTCCACACCCTGCAGCCGTTGCTTTGACTCATCTCTCTCAACTGTCTCCTCTTTGATATTTTCAGTTGCCAATTCATAACCTTCATGTTCAGTTGATATATTATTAGAAAGGGAGCGATTTCAGCTTCTTTCAGCTGTATAAATGATCATGCAATTCAACACAAAATTTACTTATCATCACCTTTGAAGTTGATTTTGCAACTTGCTTTACACATGCAGATGTTACGATACCTTAGGACACCTTGCACCACTATGCTAGTTGATAACTGTATCTATTTGCTATAAGAGTGTTGTGTACAGTGGGTTTTTAGATTTTTTTTATTTTTGGCTGAATACAACTCTTGGGACACCATGAGAACAATGAAAGTAAACCAAAACAGTGCTCAACTTTGAGCTGAGCTACAAGCTGAAATAATTCTCTTTTGGTTCATTATTGTGAACGACCCCATTGACATGGTCTTTAAAGAGATATTCTCGAATATTTTCATTGAAATAAATTATGTTAATGCCAAATGAGGTAACACAATAATAACTGAGCCCACTGATGAAAGCCTTTGCATTTGCAGTATTATGGAATGGGTGTCTGTGGCGACTTTCATGGAAAAAATCACAAGCGGCGCCCAGTTAGTGAGCCCAGAGCGTTCTCCTAAACCCAGCAGTGGTTGGTCTGCCAGAGAGGGTAGGCGTAGCTAAATGGCTGCTTTTCCGGTCTCTGTAAGTGTAACTGTAAGTGTGACTAAATAGTAATCTACTATGGCTGAACAAACAAAGAAAAGATCGATGACTACAGATACACCTTCAAAAATAAGTGAAAATCCTAAGAAAAAGATACAAATTCGACACTCAGATGAAGGCAGACAGTCTAAAAAGGAAAGCGACCATCAGCGAGGAAAATGTTACAGTTACAATGGGAACCAACCGTGGACGTCACACATCTGTCTGGTTATCTGGGAAGTGTGCTCCCAGGATTACCGTTTATCGCCATAGGTGGCGCCAAAGAGAACGAAACTGAGATCTTCGAGATTGCAACTTTAACATATTGTTTCAAAAAATGATTTTAACATGTTTTAGTTTCCAGCCATTCGGAACATATAGTGTCACAATAATTTGCAGGTGATCACTTTAAAATAAAACCAGTTGAAACGCAAGTAGATCCTTAGTCGACAACATACCCAGCACAATATAATTGTAGTGTCAAAGTGAATTATGTGTTGATATATTCTATTTAACTTTCAAAGTGGATAAGTTACAGAGGATATTTCAGCACAAGTCGCTTCTCTGAGAATGGATTGAGTGTTTTTAAAATGAAATGTTCTTGTGTGAGAAAGAAAGAGTTACAGAGCAGATGTGAGGCGGGGATGTTGGATGTTAAAGGAGCATCGCATGTTTGGCCCAGAGCCCAATGTCACACACACTGCTTCCTGACAACAGCCATGCCATGGTGATGTTTACACTAACCCAGCTCTACTCTTCACTATCCAACCCTCACACCGCAGGGCCTGTAAACTCCCATGGTGGAAATTCACTGTGTGTGCGTGTGTGTGTGTGTGTGCGCGTGTGGGGGAAAAAAACAGAGTTAGTGCGTATTTCTGTTGGATCTTATTGACATCCAGGCACACATGCACACACACTCCACCAACATCCTGCAGTGACGCTCGCTTCACATATTCATTCATTAAATTCACACCCAGCACTCTGGTGTGTATTGTGTTACTGCATCCTCCCATTCAGTAAAGCAGGCAAACACACACATATACACACACATATTCACTCCCCGGCACTCATGAGTTCACTGTACATTTAAACATGCCCTCCCATTTAGTACACGCAGACACAGCTGTGATCTGGCACTCAGGGACCATTGGCCTGTTTTATTTGATGTGATTTGACAGCTGGACAGTTGGAAGAGGAGGGGAACAGGGTGGAAAGCAAAGGAGAGTGGGCGGAACACAGTTTGAGGAGAGAGGACGGATAAGGAGAGGGATAAGTCACAGGACTAGGACTGGTGGGAGGAGAGGAGACAAGGGGAGAGGAGGAGGATCTAAATGTTGAGCCTTGAGGGGGGGAGACGAGGGGGGGGGGTCGCCTCTGATGAGGGGCACGTCCTCACGGGCGCAGGCCCATTTTTTATTTCTAAAAGTAAACAGGCAGCCTGCGGGGGTCTGGGGGGTTATGGGAAAGGAGGAAACAGTGATGCTAATCAGACTGTTGCACACTTCCCCCTCCAACAATAAAACAAAACAAGAGTGGAAACACGGAAAAGCGACAGACAACTGGGGGGAATGGGCTGCAGCACGGCCAGGGACCTAGATTTGAACTGCGTATTTTAAGGATCCTTCTGAAGAAATAGGTGTTAGTCAATAAACAGAGGAAAGAGGCAATCTGTTCTACTACAATCTGTAGTTTGTGAAGTATTTTTAGAAATCTGAATTATTTGAGTTTCCACATTAGACTTCTGAGAAATGGTTGCATTGTGCATTGAAATCAGACTTTTACAGGGTCACTGGAATTTCCATCTCTCAACTCTAAGTGCTGCTTTGTTAAACTACATGGATTATGTCTGAAAGAATAAGTTCTGATGAATGTTCTCTTCTTTTGACAAGCCATTTATTTGCTTGTTTTCCCAAACAACTCTTAACCCTTAGAAATGTCTCAGTATTATCCCTCACTCAAAGCTGGCTACTGAAGACAGAGCCCTCACTCTCCTGTATGCTCTGATCTAAAGTCTCAGCCAAATACTATTTTTTTTCTTTACTTCCCTTTCCCAGACTTCTACAAGTTTTACTTCTAGGAAGTATTAGTGTGGTAAGTTCCTCTTGATAGCGCAGTGACTAATTACAAACCACTTCAGTTGGAGAACATGCAGTTCTAAAACGCATGCAATCACTGACGGGTGATGATGCAACAGATGCCAGCTCATCAGGAAAGGTGGTGCTTTAATGAATCCTAAGAGGGACCTCCTATTGTTTTAATGTTTATGTCATGAGCTTAGCAATATTCACAGACTGTTAACTACAATGAGTGTACACTGTAATGGGAGTGGTGACTACCTCTCACTGTGTTTCATGATGTGCATTCATAGCTTAACCAAGGCCATTGAAGATACAAGTCAAGTCCTCCCCTTAATCCTTTAAATACAAAGAGTTTTAATAGAACAATAAATACCATTTAACAACCAGCAGCACAGTTAATATCTTTTCAGAGTGTACAATCTTTTTTTTTATAATGCACAACTTTCCTTTATGCAATAAGAAATAAATTAAACCCACAGACTGATATTTCCCTTCAGCTTGAGGTCTTAGCGGAGCTTTATCTGAGAACATGGTGCTAACAGAGAGGAGGGAGGTCTGGGAGGCAAAGAGACTCGGAGGGGGGTGGGGATAATTGAATTATCTGCACAATGGAGTGATGGGGGGCACGTGGTGCCGCTAATGGAGGAAGAGATGTCCTTTTTAGCGAAGCTAATTGTTGAGAAAAGAGCTGAGCTTTTGTTCAGGGAGGCCCTGCTACTTTCCCAGTGCACTTACATGCACACCAATGAGTAGAGTGCACACACGCAGACACATGCACTAACTGACACTGACACACACACACATGCTCTGAGAAGAGACTTTGGAATGTGAGGAACAAGAGAAAGATGTATACACACATAGTAAACTGCACACACACACACACACATACACCTCTCCTGTCCCAGCTAACCCTCTGATCTCAGCAGGAGTGCATCCAGCCTGTGGCACCTTCAGACAGCATCCACCACAGATAGAGCTGAGACTGAGCTGCCAGACAGAGACCACAAGGAGCCCACTGTTTTACAGCTATACTGTCTGCTGCGTGTGTGCGTGTGTGTGTGTGTGCGTGCGTGTGTGTGTCCATCATCCATCTGTGTGTGTGTGCTTGAGTCTCTGTAAATGAGTGTCTGATTGATTACTTGCTAAATGCTGTCTGTTCACAGGACATTCCGAACCCGTCAGGCCGTACCCATTGTCTGAGATCTTTCACACTTTGATTGAGTCATCATTTCAGATTTCATGTTCGCAAATGTGAAAGAAAGTATGGCATTAAAATCTAAATTCTTTAAGCAACCAAAACTCTCTTGTGACATGCTGTAAAGGAGGCAAAAGCAAAGACCAAATTTCGCTTGACAGCTGCATGGTTTGCCCTAAATCGAATAACCTTTCAGTTAACTCTGTGAAAAGAAGCAGGTGCAACGGTTACATCTAAGGATTATAGACATGCAGACAACACAGATGTGCCAGTGAGAGACAGGCAGCGAGCAGTGGAGAGCAATGAAGAGAGAGAGAGAGAGCTGCTTTAGCTCAGGGTTGTATACTGCAAGGCAAATAAGTGAAGCCGGCTAACTGTCAAAACCATGGCAACAGCATTTGCCAGGTGAAGAAAAGAGATTCTGAAACCTAAACTTGTTTGATGTGGGACATGTGTCCTGAAGCGTACCGGTGCATACACTGGCTGCTTCTTTCATAACACAATTAACAATCTCTTTGTCTAAATAGGAAATGACACAGTTTGTTCCACAATAGCATTTTTTTGGCTTGTATTGTGCAAAACTTTGACAGCAGTTAAAATCAAGATCTTTGTGCTGATAAACCGAATGTTTCATTTTGAAATTACTCATTTTTTGAAAATCCTTTTTCTCATGCTACTGTGCTGTTCACAAAACTGTGTTTGTCTTCAGGGTCATTGTACACCAGGCTGTTTAAGGGCCAAAGAAATGTTCATTGCTCTGAGAAAAAGATCAGTAACATAATGTTCTGAGATTCAAGAACAGGAATTCATTCAGATGTTCCCTGGCAACAGGGATTTAAAGCAACAAGGCTTTTTGTAATCACTGAGTCGGCTTCACTTTCTGTTTTTACTATTTCACATGAAGTTCTTTTTTAAAGATGAATCTTAGTGTGCATTCTCAAAATTAATTGGTAAATATATAATTTAAATGCCTTTTTTTTGTACAACTAAAAACACAAAAGAAGCAAAGGCAGGCAGAAGAAACCAAAGTGAAATGGGCTACAGTGACTCCAGCTCAGATATTAGTCAGCAACACCATTAAACCCCTAATGGCTGCCCTAAGGCACAAAAGGACCCGGGCTGTCCTTTTAAGAACAGATACGAGGGAGTTCATTAACAGAAAACAAAGAGGTGCAGTCAGAGAGAGTGAGAGACTGACTGAGATGAAGTGAGAGGTACTGTTCCCCCTTCCATTCTTGTCCTCCATCACCCCCATCTACTTTGCCCCTGGTGAGGCAGCTCCTCTCACCGCAGAACCCACCAGCACTCTTCCCAGACGAGGCTCCTATCAGGCCAATGAAACCTGATCCAGGGCCGCTAATGGAGCCGGTGAAGTACCACCGGTTTAAAAATCCATGTGTGATCAATATCCCTGGCTCCCCTGCCTCCATATACGCATGCATACAGTACATGCTGAAGTATCATATTGACTTGCATCTTAGGTTGAGCCTCATGACTCAGTCTAACAAGGTTGCTCATGATGAGGTTGAATATATAGGGGAAAAGAGAGAAGATTCTTCAGAGAAGATCCCTCAGTATTTCTCAGCAGAGCTCAATTTTCTCTTCTCTTTTGTTAAAGAACAGCAGGGTCCAGTGGAACTTGTGTGAGAATGACCATTATAATCTGTTATTACTCTATCTGTTGCCATGGGAGGTGTACTGTAATGGAAGTGGTTTGCTCAGAGTGAAGTCTTACTGTGACTAAAAAGGTCAATCACTGTCTTGTCTTTGTTCATTTCCCTCTGAAGAACAAATTCTTGATTCGATTTCCAGTAAGGCATGGTCATTGTTCCTGATTATATCGGATAAGAAAGTTAAACAGTCTAATAAAAAAAGCGCAATGCAATCTAAGAATTGGAACAGGCAGTTTGCCCTGTTCAAACACAATTTTATTGATGGTAATGGTGGCAGGAGCCCCAGTTAAGTATCCATAGGACTGACTGGAACCAAGCTCTATTTATATAACTCATTGTCATTTCAGAACTAAATGGACACAGAAAACTTTACACATATGCAAAGACATACCTTGTTATAAATACCTGATGCAGCTGTGGACATGGTTGGTTTTTATTGATCAGTACAAGGTGAACAGGAAATACTCTGAGGTGTTTATGAGGGTGAGTTACAAGTTATGAGGAGGCCTGGACCTTCAGAAAATAGGACCCAGACAGGCTGGACTCTTCTTTTAGCTCATGGGAAACTCACACTTATACTACAACTAAACTGTTTATAGAGCTATTTTAAAATCTAAAATCTTCTTTAAAGACATATTACTTTCCAACTTACTCTTATGTATCACAATGCTGTCCTTAAAATATCTGTATAAAGGCTCACAATGTGTCATATATGGCTACCATATTGTACTCTATGCTGGCTTATAATGTGTTTGTATCACAGACCAAGTAGCCTACAATCCCTACAGGGATCGTGCAAATCGTGTATTTTATAATGAGAATGTACTTTATTATTTGCGTGCATGATGGCTATGATGAATGAAAAGTTTGTTGTCACATTTGAGTAGTAAATGTGGTTTCTCAGGCTACTTGGCAGCCTTAATCTCCAGAGTGTTTCTCATCCCTGTAAAACGCCAGTAATTTGCGGGAACATGTGGACTCCTAACTGTGTCTGATGACGTGCAGGGGTCTTGGTACTACTAGGTTCTCACAGAGACGAGGAGGAGTTGGTGGTAGCGTGCGTGTATGTGTGTGTGTGAGTAGGGTGTGGGGGGGCATTGTAATTGAATTGTGAATCAACTGGCAAGTCAGCCCCAAACACCGCCCCCTTTAGCTGTCGTCGCGCTCTGGCTCTGTGAATGCAACGCCCATAGCCAGAGAATGAGGGGAAGGAGTGAGTGAGTGTGTGAGGGAGTAAGAAAGAACGAGGAAAAGAGGGAGTGTGTGTACATGTACCGGAGAAGAAGAGAGGCAAAGAGAGTGATAAGTTAGGAGTAAAAGAAACGGAATTGTTTTATAGTGTGAGAGGAAAAGTGGGGGAAAAAAATCAGCCAGTGTATTTGACCGGGCGAAAAAGGAAGAGAAGATTTTCGCTTATTTAGTGTTTTTGGAGCGGTTAGAATAAAAGAGGGACGCGGCGTTATTAAATCACGCTGATCTGATGATCATGACGGCAGCTGTCGATATGAAACCGACGTTAACAATCATAAAGGCTGAAAAAATGGACGGTGAGTAATACAACTCTTCTGTGACAGCTTACACGCGACCAACATTACTCCTAAATGTTTCCTTGTAATGTACCCAGCTGGTAGCAGATTGCGTTGATGTTAGCCTCAGTGTTAATTCTCGGTAATAAGATGCGCTAAGAGGGACAGAACGTCTCCAACGTGTTAGGACGGTGTTGGTTGCTCAATATTGGACATCACACAACACTTGAGAAACATGCAATCACGCCGGGGGCTCTGTGCAAATTGCCTTTATGACCAGCGTGTGTTTACCATTTCATTTTTATTGAATGATTCACACTCTTACAGTAGAATAACAGTATGGTAGAATTTGTGAAACAACTGCAAATGTGAAAAAGTTCTTCTCATATTGGTGGATTTTTTTAAATCACAAAAGTAGACTTCATGATGTCATGTAGGCAAAATGACTTGTCATACAACAAAATCACTGATATGTTTAGTTTATACAGACATTATTGTGACATTTCCAGTGTTTTATATTCTCCAACATAGCTGACATATTTTGAATCTGCATGTTTTACGGTCACCATTATCTTTACTGCTCTTTCTGATTTGCTTTCATCCTTACCGTTGTGCAAGTTAAGTTTTGTCACGTATGTTTTTCATGTGTGTTGCTCAAATTGACTTTTTGTAGTCCTTTGTAGTTTTGATGTACAAGTAATCTATCCCTCTCTCCCTGCTTTGAACTCACCGGGGATCTGTCTTTATCTCCTCTCCCTCTCATCTAAGCACCCGTCTCTGACCCTATATTCAGTGCCATACTGGGAGAGCTGGGGCATACTTTGCCCAGCCAGCATGGGAGACAGGCCATAATGCCTAATCACTCCCCTCCCCACCAGCCCCACTGTCTCCTCTACCTCCCCCTCTAATGCAGTGGTTGAATCTGACTTTCCAGAGGGAAGGAGAGTCAGGCTGAGGTGATGAATCTGCAGTGCTGAGGCTTGCCTCTCTGACCCTGCTGCCTGGAACACTTGGCTTACTCCAGGGGTAGTCCAGGGCACATAGAGGGAAGCCCACAACTGTGAGCTGTGATTGTGTTTAGGTCTAAACCTTCATGTGGTTTCACTTCTCATTTTTACACGTGGTGCCTTACACATGTCGGCATGTTTGGATAATTTGCATCCAGCAGCTTTACATGAACTAATCCCCTGTGCTTTGGTAGCTCAGGTGGCATTAAAGCCTGTTAGTAGTGCTGCGAGCACCATTGATGCATCATGGAAATTTGATACTAATTGCTAGTGTTGACCCACTAAGGGGCTGTGACTCACCACATTAACCACCTTCTCCTCACTGTCAATACCTGCAAAGCATAGATTCACACATACACATCTCACAAACTCACATGCAAAGTGCTGACAGCTGCAGTTAAGTTGCCAAAGCGTAGTGCTATCTTGCAAAACCGTTTCGTAATGCACGCTCCTGCTAACGCTCGGGTGCACTTGGGTCAAGCAGGGGCTGCCAAGGAGTAGTTCACAGAAGCAACATCACACAAACAATATTATCTATTTTCTACGCCTCTCTCATACGGAGACATATTGCGGTTGAGATCATTGCTTTGTATTTCCTTGCCTACATGGGAGTGTAATAACAAACAACCAAGGATGTTTCTGAAGCCAGTATCTTAGCCATGACAAGCGCTTTGCTTACAACTTGCTTAAAGAGATATTTGCTTCATACAAAGTCAGAATGCATTGTCTGAGGTTTGTTGCATTGTAAAAGTAGCAGCTATCCCAAGAGACACTACTGCTTAGCTTTTCTGAAGCAAACGCAGAACCACATTATTGTGGGAACTACAGATGCTCTCTTCTTTTCTCCCTCCAAACACCTGCAAGCACATACTGTACATACATACATACATACATACCCCACTAACATGCTTTAATGGCTTCCAGCCTACCTTACTATATTGTTTGTTTTCCTTTGCGACAGAAGTGCAGCCAGTGTCAGCTTACCCAAGGCCTTCCTTCCCTCTCTCCAGCGGAGGTAATTCCTTTCTAAGCGCTCACACACTGCCAGGGTCAGAGGTGCACCCAAACAAGGCATCTAACGTTCCTGAAAAAAAAGCTTTTATTTCTCTCTTCAGTTAAAGTAGTCAAATCCTGACACAGCACACTTACTTCATTGTAACCCAGATCATGGTAGCTTATTATTGAAAGCATCATGTAACCATAACAAAACTGTCAGCTCCACAGAGGCGCATATTAAAGATAGAGGAGAGCATTACTTCAGGGGAGGGTGCTGGATTGTGAAATAACAGACATGAAAGCACAAGTGTCTTGTGTTTCTTTTACTCCTGTATATGAAGTTCCTACTGAGTGTTAGAGTGTACTTAAAATGCATCGCTCAATGGTTATCAAATATTCGATGAAAACTTGAGAAAGCTGTCAATCATTTACAATACATGGTGCAGTCTGTCTGAGTGAGTTGTCCCCTCTTTTCTTTCCTTCGTCAGGCCTGAAGGTCAGGGTTCAGTGGATGACAGGAATGTTTTCTGAGCATGCCCTGCTGGGTGGCATGCATGGAGGCATAGAAGGAGCATGAGTGGGAGGCTGACTTTTATCTGATCAAAACGCTGCTGTTTGTTGTAACTGGCGGGCCTGATGCTTCTGCTGAGAGCCCTTATAAGGCCTCTCGTCCCACGCCCGCCACATACAGAATGCACACCAGCACACACAGGCTACTGCCATACAAACGGCTCTTAGAAAGGTTTCGCTGACTTTCTTTTCCAAGGTTCCTCCCATGTTGGGATGGTGTGGCGAGGGTAAGCCCGTGTTAGAACAGAGGGTGTTACATAAGCCTCAGGTTTTTGCTTCGGTGTGTTTGTGTCAGCACTCCTTCAGTAGCGCACTGTAATATATGCCAATGTTTGAGTGTGCGTGGCTGCCTGGCAGCTGTGCAAACACTGTTTGGGTGATCCAGGCTTCTCTTGATGTGGTCTGTCAATGAATCGGGCCAAACAGAGCATAGCGGCCTATTTTTTTCATCGAATATGCGCCGTGTCAAACTAAGGGCTGCATAGTTTGCCAGATCAAACTTGATTAGTCAGTCCAGTTTAAAGTGCATCACCCATATGCTATTAGGTAGTGTTGACCAGACCCTGTCTGTGCCTAGAGGGCAACAGATACCAGCTTCCTCAATGAGCCTCCCTGTCCTGGTCACGCTTGTCAACAGACTGGGCGGGCAGTAGTGAGGTGGCAATGTGTGAGTTTCCACAATGAGCTTATCTTTCTCTCTTTCCCAAGCTCAGTGATGCCACTGTATTACATCAAATGTGTAACCCCCCCCCCATTCATTTAGCATTTCATTCATTCAGCCTATCATAGGCTGTGTTGCCCATATAAACATAAAACTATATTAGTGCGTGGGTCCTATCTCAACGCTCCCCTGGTGACTACACGCCTTAATCTTTGCTTATAAAGCTTAGTCATAAAGTAAGGCGTGTTAGCACCAGATACAGCAGACTGAATAGTAAGCATATGGTGAGAGAGGGAGACAGACAGTGGAGGGGGTGTTAGGCAAACGGAAAGAATGACCTTCCAGGTAGTGGGTTGTCGTCACTATGCCAAAATCTAATAAGCAATCAAAATGATTAAAGTGCTGCTCATTGCAATCAGTCCTCAACAGCTTCTCACATTTGACAAAATATCCAACAGCCGAAACGAAGTAAAACTCGTTCCTGGTGCTTAGCAAATAAAGCATCAACAAGCTCTTTTGTAACAGACTCTTTTCAATCACCCACCCACCCACTCAATTCCTCCTCTAGTGTTCCTCCCCCTCCTTTCCCTTTCCTCCTCCGTTTTCAATGTCTTTCTGTTGGCCACATGGGTTTCTCTCATGACGCCTTGATGTGGTGTATAGTGAGTTCCTGGTGAGTGCACTTTGTACCATCCCCAGTCATTCCCTGCTTGTAATCCCTGAGTCATGGCAGTAGACGCCTGCTGCACCACACGCCACTGACTGTCCGACTGCGTGTCTGCTTGGCTTGCTTACTGGATTCTGCTAACACAGGCCTCTCCTCGCTCTGCATTGCCCATCTGACTGCGAACCGTAGCTGGCCTGTCGCCGCCCCAGAATGCCTCCACAACTACCCACGCTTCTTTACATAGTCCTGATTGCTTAAACTTTTTTTTTTGGTCCTCTTGCTCTGTTGCTGTTTCTGTTTTACGGCTCCACATTTAGGAGCTGTGTTTCCTATAATGGAATGGAAACTGGGCTACTTTAGAAACATGCCTGCTTTGAGTATTAGTACACTGTTCTGAGAGCCAGCATGTTGGATGTTCAGCTGTCCTCAACAAGGCCATGTTGCTCATTTTTTTTAGTGTATGTTCCAGAATTTCTTCCCTTGTTTTCTCTTTTGTCTGGTTTTTTTTTTGCACACCACCTATTTTTGGAGTCGGCATGTATTGCGTGCTGCTTTTGAAGTCAGGTGAACAAATGGGACACAGCCTAACTTGATGTGTATCAGACCTGCAGCATCATAGTTGTATCGATTGATTGGCCTGCCAAATAAATAATAATAAATAATGCCATGTTTGCGTGGGTGGCTGGCTCTGGGCTGTAGGTACGACTCTTAGGCGCACATGATGAGTTGGGCCTCTGTGACACAGACCCTCAAATGCGAGGCACATGTGTTCCTGCAGCCATAGAAGAGGTTGAGGAATGGGACTCTGTGTATGTTCTTAGGCTGCTTCTGAAGTTCAGCTATGAGAGGAAAAGCAGCTGGATTCTCTTGTCTGCCTAGGTGGCTCCTCCAGTATCTACTTTTTAATGTATTGCTCGTTCCAGTGTAGGCCCACATGTCCAGAAGATAATGAGAACTTTCCTCTGATAATATTCTGAGTCAGAAATCCCATCGAGTTTGTGAAGATTGATCTTTTGCTCTTACATAAATGCTGGTTCGAGTCACCGTTAGCTGCCTCAAACATGTGTTCCTTTTATGCATAGTTACAAGATTACAGTGACAAATTTTGAATCATTGAGCAAGAATTTTACAAGATACGGTCACTGCTTTCATCATGACCAGTCACACTGTCAAATAAAGCAGCGCGATATCCTCAGAAGTCCAGTCATTCTTTGACAGAATGAGTCACTGCCTGCCTGTGCGTGTTTGTGTGTGAGTGTGTGTGTGCATGCGTGTGTTTGTGTGTGTGTCTAAGAAACAGGGACAGATAGTGGGAGATAGAGAAGAGAAGGTGATCATGAGTTTAAACTTCTACGCATGGCTTTGAAATCATTTCCATCTTTTATTGCAAAACACTTACGAGTTGTAAGTTTCCAGTGATCAAATCTTGGTTCACTTGTATTAATCAGCCAAGTCAGTCAAAACGAAGGTGCTCACAACGTCAAGACAAAAAAAAACACATCTTTAAAATAAGTAAGAAAGATTTGGCTAAATGTTTGATGTTGCTCGTATGCTCGGATTAGCCGTGGAGCCTACACTGGGCTTAAAATAGAAGGGCAATTCATCATCCTGAGCTGAAACCGTTTTGCCACTTAGACCACGAGTCATTTTTGGTCACATTAGAGGAAAACAAGAAAGCTGTGAGAGGCACATTAGTGATTGTAAAACAGAGGTGGAATGTGAGGCACGCAACATGAAAACACTGCGGTCTGGGGGGAATTTATTTATCAAGTATCCATCTGTCGCCCATAGCTTGCCTTCAAACAGGCAACAAACTCTTATATACGTGTGATGTATAATTAGTCCCAGCCACGGCAACACTTAAATGCGCATGTATTGTACAAAAGAACGGTCGAGTTGCAAACAATTCCATCCATGTTTGTGAATGTTTGGCCCTGTACTGTCCCACATAATTCACACTTATATCAGGAACCTGGTTGTGGAATGTATCAGTTTGGACAAAAAATGGGGCAGGCACCATGTTTTGTGGAAAAAATGCAACACGGAGAGTAAACTGTTTGTCAGATATGTCGTGTGTTTGGTTTAACGCCTAAACAGTCCCCCCAGAGCATCCCCTGTCTGTTTACAACACGGAGCCTGGGAAGGCAGCTAGCATGGGTACAGCTAAGCTAACACCACCTGCACTCCCCATTACAGCGCTTGCCTGTCAGTTTACAGATAAAATAAGATAGTCAAATCATAATAGACTAAGTACTACTATAATTATAAATATGATAAGGTCAAGAAAAACCTTTGAATTGTCAGATCTCTACTTTTTGTTCAGTTCTTTAAAGCATACTGGGTTTAAGCATTTTCCCAATGTATTTTAGGCTATCTGCCTTCTCAGAGTAATAGAGAACTTGAAGGTTGTGCAATGGGCTGTTGTGAGAAGTACATTACTGTTTCTCAACCTTTAATACTTGAGGTGTGCCTAAAAACCAGGCCTTTTCACACTGTTAAAGATCACAGAGCAACAAAGCTTGTAGGCAGTTAAATAAGCAACATGGAGCCAAACCCTGCTGAAAGTGCTTCGTCTCTGCCTCCCTCGTTCATCTGGAAAGGAAAGAATTTCCATCAAGCTTTTAGCAAAAAAAAAAATGTTAAGCATCTGTTGGCGATGGCGCGTATCATTTCAAACTCAGAGGTAATGTCATACCAAGCGCTGAGACTTTGGCACAAACAGAAGACTTAATGCGCTTTCACATCATAAGCTAATATGATTTCAGAGATGGAGGGAATGGAAGAAAGAAAGACAGCAAGGCAGCTACGGGGTATTAGTCTCACTTATTGTCTGCTTCAGTAGCCAGTATGTCTGTGGTGGTGATGATCCTGGACAACTCTCGTTTCATGGACAAAGACAGATGTCAGCAGCAGTGGCCTCGTCCTGTAAGGCTGCTTTACACCACCACAGGCTTGTGCTTGGAGAGGGCAGCCAGAAGCCAGTGGTGGAAGCCCTAAGAATAAAACCAGTGTTTCAGCACTGTTGCCTGTGATAGTGGGATGCTCCGGGTTTGTGCGTTGGCTAACACTTTCCTTTGCTTAATGCAGTCTTGGTCCTAGGTCTGGCTCTTCACTTTGGCTTGAGCCAGGCCTACACATCTATTCCTGCTCCTTGGCATTGAGTTGGAAATCTAAATAGCGGGGCGGCTGGCTGAACAAGCAGCCCTCTCAAAACCAGACTGCCACCCCGTCCTCCTCCTCTCGCTCCACTGCAGCCCTTAGCCACCACTTTATCACCCTTTGGTGCTGAATGGCCCCCTTCATGACGCCGGGGTTTATGACCCTGCGTTCTCAGACCAGGGGTCCAGATACAGATCTCCATCAAAGGGTCTCTCAGATACTACTGTCACCTCTGGTCTGCAGTGGGCAGACTGGTCTGCCTTAAAGAGCCGATTATAAGGCCTTGGCAAGTTGCCAAGACCTTTTTTCCCTTCACTGTGTTGTGACCCCACTGATATGTACCTGTTTGCATGTAGGAACGCTCAGGGAGGGTATGAGGCCTTGGTAGTGGTTCTGAAATGTCTGACCCCCACCTGAACCCACAACTCACCTCACTTCCCTCAGGATGTGGCAACTTTGCCACAGGAAATTGACTGTTGCTGATTTAAAAAAAGACCACCATACACTCAACATTAGGGCATAGAGACAGGGAGCATAAATTACCACTTGCATTGACACTGATATAAATAAATGACTATTTGACCCTAAATATTTCATTTTCAAACACCCAGCTTTGAATAGCCTCTTATATGCCATCCTGTTTTTTCACAGGCAAATCTCTCTTCCTCACACCAACACACACCCACTCATTGGATAGACTCTATAGGGCTATTTATAGCTCAATCGCATGATAGAAAGCATATTGTCCCTCATTTGTTGGGTCTGGTTGCCTGCTCTGCCTGTATCATTGCATCATTCTGAGTGGAGGCAGCAGTCCAGCCTTTATGAATGAACTGAGTCTCCGCCAGAGGCTGGGAGATGGCACTGATCCCACTGTGATGTCACTCCAGGGACAAGGAGAAGAGAGGGAGCTTTATGAGACCTCCCATTCATTCTTCTCTCTCTCCCTCTCTCTCTCTCTCTCTCTCTTTCTCCCGAGTTCTCTTGTCCAGTGATGGGTTCATATTACAGGCTGGTGACTCATCCTCCCACCCCTCACCCACACAAGATGCTTCCTTGCTATCTCCCCCAGCCCCTGCCCTGCCCTACCCTGCCTAGCCCTGCCTGTTCCAGCCCCTTAGACTTTGGCCCCAGTCGCAAAAATCCCAATTTCACGCCCACGCTCTGCTGCACAGGCGAAGAAGGCTGCTAATTTACTTCATGTGTGTGTGTGTATGTGTTTTTATATGTGTGTCAGATTAACAACCTAAGGTGCCAAACAGACCCTGTGCCTTGGTCACAAGGGCAGGGCGGTGAAGTTGCACAGTCTGTCAGAGAATCCCTGGGGGACAATATCATTGTCGCACTCAGCAGCCTGTCCATTACTCATATCATGCTTAAGGGGAGTGGCTAATCAATATCTTTTACAGTACATCAAATCTCACCTCATCAGTGATCCTTAGAAAAGAGGAACTTATTATGTCTTCGAAATCATTACGAGAAATTGGTTTCATTTCATACTTTTCACTCCAGACACTCTTTTTACTCTGGGTCTTGTTAGTGAAACTCGAATGCTATAATGTTGCCTGTGATTTACACCCACTCCCACATTTCTCGAGCTAAGTGGCTGGGACTCATTTTGCGGACAGACCCACATCGTCTAATGTGGAAAGTGATGACTTGTGGATGCTTTAACTCTCCGAACATACTGACCATTCTGTTTCTAATGGCACTCGCAGGCATTGAAATCCTATCAGGACTTCATCATTTACTAGAGATTGTCTAGATCCATGCTCGCCTCTCTCACTAATGGATGCACACTGTACATTAGCTCTGCCGCAGATAACTTTTATGTGGAGACTGATCTCTTATCATTGCACTTGCAGGTCTTGTGTTTTCCTCCCAGAGTTGATGTGTTCTCTGCTCTACCTTTTCTTCGTACTATTAAAGTAACATCTTCATCAACAGCTCTTTTAACTGTTCCAACATAGGATATATAGTTTGTGCTTTGAGTTGCTGCAGGACTTACCAAAAATCCCACTTCAAACAAGGAAAACAAGTAATTTAAAGTCAAAACAAAAGAAATCACACAATCCGCTGCTCAGATTTGAATTTGCTCTATAATCATGGTTAACATATTTCTCGGTTTAGAGTTCCTGATGGTAGTTCTCATGCACGATGGTGTTGAGTGTCTTTGATGAAGGATTTAGTGTTAAAGTGGGTTAAAGGCTGTGTGCCCAAGTATAGGCTCAGGGTGGGTTGATAAAAGCGATGGAGAGAGAGAGGTGTTAATGGTTCAAAAGTGCAGACAAACCTAACCCGATCCAGCTTAAATAAACTGCCACATTTGGCCCTTGTCTTCACTTCAAAGTGCAGACTGTCTGAGCCCCCGTCCCATCTCAGTTTGCAGCCGTTTGCAGCATGCATGTCTTTTGCACCACCAACGCTGCTTAAAAGAAAGCCAAGTAGAGGCCTGAAAACCAGACTGTCAGGAACAACTTGTACACAAAGACAGTTTATCCTGATGTTTGAGCTCTTTCTGACAAAAGTTTAAATGATGTCCGATGTGTGACTGCTCTTGTCTCTTGATTTTACTTCTGACTTGAATGAATAACTTTCTGTTTGTTCGCCAGAGTAACAGAGAGCAATATATTATTACAGGCCTAATTGAATCACATGAATAAGCAAAGAGCTCTTGTCTGTCCTCTGTCTCTGGCTTGTTGCAAGGTTTCTTTCTTTAGAGGGAGAAAAAATAGGGGAAGAAAATAGCCAAAGACAGAAGAAAGAAACTGGGAGACCTAATTTTAAAAAACAGCCAGACAGACGTTGGTTACATGGGCGAAGGAGGGACAGCTGCTGTGCATTCCAGGCGAGGTCGAGACGTCAGCGAGTGCTGAAAACAAGCGTGAACTGTATGTTGCCCCAGTGTGCTGCTGGCAGATAAAACCACCAGCCAGTGGAGATGCCAGAACATCTGGGTTGCACCGATGGTCGGCTATGAGGGGAGTGACACAGCTTTGCTTCATCACTGATTTGCCTTTAAGCAAAGGCTCTGGTGATGTGACTTTTAACCACTTTAATTGTTGTGCAATGGAGACACACCAGGAGGACATTGAACCCTAAATTTTGTCTGGACCGCAGCCTGCTAAAGCCAGAAGATGCCCTGATCTAGTTTCGGATCGCTCACAATTTCCCAAAAGACGAGATAAATCTTTTACGTCATACTGCAGAAGACATCATTATATATGATCTTTATTGCAAAATAGCGTGAGCACTTTACAGATTGATTGATAAAAGCACGTCAGCTAATTGGGGGCCTTTTTGTGTCTATTTACAAGTCATTATTTGAGTCTTGGATGATTACTTTTTAGCAGTCTATTCTAGTGTAAGTGGCCCGAGGGGTCATTCCCCTCTCCTCTCATCATCTCCCCTGCTTTGCTCCTTTATCCCATACTTCTGCAGCCTGGTCAATCTAATTAGATGAGCGCGAGTCATCAGGCACTGTTTAAAGCCATCAAAGGGAGCTCTGTTCCCCACTGGGTGCCCACTGGCTGTGAGCAGAGAACAGTAGGTCTTGTGTGGGACTGAGACCCTTGAGACAGCCCACCCCTAACTCTGCTAGCCACCCGCCAGCAGCCAGGGTGACATCATCACCCTATCCCTCGACCCTTGACCTCTCAGAATGTTTGACCCCATGCTTAGTTTGGTGACAGTAGGCCCACTGTGTAGGGGCAGCATGGTAGGAGGGCTAGCAGGGGTCATGGTGTCGCTGATGGGCACCAGGCGCTGCTCTCCCACCCGGGATGTGTGGGTAGGAGAGAGGTTGGTGTTTTGATATTCGTCAATAAACATATTTTTTTATGAACTGTTAAAAGTTTTCCAATGCACCATGCTCTAAACTATAAACTGCATCTATTCTATCTGCCATCAGCATGAAGAAGCATTCCCATGTATCCAAGTGCAAAAAATGGTGCACATTTGACAGTGTCTCAGCTTTTAAGAAGCTCTGTGTGGCAGCTCTTGTTTAAATAGATTCTCTGTGATATGGAGACACTGCCTGTCTAGACGAGATGTAATTGTTGTGCCATGTTGTTGATCACGGTCAGATACAACTGTGTTAACTTGTTTGCGTGTGGGTGCATGTGTGTGTCTGTGTGAATATCTAACTGAATCTCTTTCCCGCTGTCTCTCTGTCTCAACTCAATCTCTATTCAGTAAGCTTTATCGGCATGAAATACAATACAGGATGCGTTGTCGCAACCTGGGTTGTCAATGGTAATTAAAGCAGTACATATTATTAGCAAATTAGTTATTTAATCCCAACTGAAATAGAAACTGATTATACCGAAAATAATATCATAATCAATGATCCTCGTAATTTGTCATCGGCAGATCCGGAGTGTGGAGATGTCCCTCTGCTAACTCCTGGAAGTAAAGAGATGATGTCCCAGGCTCTGAAGGCCACATTCAGTGGCTTCACAAAGGAACAGCAGCGGCTGGGTATTCCCAAAGGTAACACTGTCACTTACTCGTATTCTTATTGGTCCTTTTAAACATTCTCATTGGGGTTATCAAATCTTATCAGTTATTATCAGTCATTCGCAGAACCTTCGAAAAACCACCTCAGTGTGTCACACGTCAGTGAAGTCATCTCTTAGAAGTATTCACTGCAAACCAGGAGACACCCAGTTATTCTAGTAATGGCCATACATTACATACATTTCAATGAGAGCAGACTGACTGACTGAAGCATCTAGACGATGTAGACGCAGAGACAGACAGTGAAATAATGAGTTAGCCCTCTGACCACAGAGCCTCTTCATGCTGTTAGAAAACTGCAGGATTCTCAGTATCTATGTAATCATAATATATGTGCCATCTATGGCTCTGGCTTGTCATTACCCTTGCTGTTTACATCCACTCCTGTCTCCCTCTTTGTTGTTGATTGACTTGTTACGGGTAGATTTATTTACCAGAGAAGGGGTGTGATAGATCTGATTTTACTTACAGTGAAAACAGGGAATAATACAAAAAAAGCTGCAGGTTATTGTGCAAGAACCAGAAGGGGAACATGTATTGTATTGTCATGTCAGTTAAAGAATACATATTTGTGTATGTGTAGTATAGTGTGTATAGTTTTGTATATAATTCATACAGTTTTTTTTCCAACTTGTACATATAATATAAGCAAACAGTGAATATAACAATCCCCACTTGTGATCCTCTTTAGATCCCAGACAGTGGACGGAAAACAATGTGGCCGAGTGGCTAGCGTGGACAGTTAACGAGTTCAGTCTGAAGAATGTTGACTTTGACAAATTCTGCATGAACGGAGCCAACCTGTGTGCGATGGGGAAGGAACGCTTCCTGGACTTAGCACCTGACTTTGTGGGTGACATCCTTTGGGAACATTTAGAAATGCTTCAGAAAGGTAAGGCCCTATTTGTCCCAGGACTAAAGCTAATGCACTGACTGATTCCTGCATTGTGTAATGGTTTTAATACAGACTAGAGGCTTTTATACTTTTTTATGTGAGAAAAACTTCACATAAAAAAGGGCCCTGTTGACATTTGCTACAGTAACAGGAGCCAAACAGGAAGACACAATTTAGCTCAGGTCATTAATTTTTGATAATGCTGGATGCAGTTACGTGATACATGGAATCAATGACGGGGTCACTGACGCTTGTTCTCTATCTATTTTTCATGAAGAGGATACAAAGCATTACCCCATCAATGGACTGACCTCCAACTTCCAGGAATCACGTTATACCTCAGACTACTTTGTCAGTAAGTACTCATGGCACTCATAGTCAATCACTCTGTATAATAGCATTAGGCACGTGCCTAAAATATGAATGGAAATGATGGAAGAGAAGTGGTTTAGTGTTGTATATAAAATAGGTTTAGTGTTTGTATCTTTCCCTATTGTGCAAGATAAAAGAGAATTGTTTCTTGATTTAGATCCCCTGAAAGAAGTCTGTATCTATAGTTATACATTGACCACATACAAAAATGATCTAATAAGGTTAACCTCAAGTTTACCTAAAATTTGGTACATGTCTAATCCATCATCTTATTCAAATGTACCAGATTCATCTTATGTTCTCAGGTCTGTGTTTTTGGTTTGGGCTATTCTTACTGTAAGCATTCTGACTGCAGCTCAGCACAGGGGGGATAATGACTCCACTCTCCTAAGATTGATCTTCCTCTTCTGCTCCGCTCCTTACTTTCCTCCTCTGCTTTCTATCTACACTTGTTTCTTCGTTTGTGTCTCTAGGCTACGGTGTAGAGCATGCTCAATGTGTCCCTCCTTCTGAATACTCAGAGCCCGGCTTCATCACAGAGTCTTACCAGACACTTCATCCCATCAGCTCGGAGGAATTGCTGACGCTCAAGTACGAGAGTGAATACCCTGCTGTCATCCTACGGGACACGCCCCTCAACCCTCTGCAGGGGGACTACTTTTCCGTCAAGCAGGAGGTGGTATCCCCTGACAACATGTGTGTGGGACGCCTCAGCAGAGGTGAGGGATGACATACTAAATATGACACATATATAGTTGATATTTAAGCACATTATAGGAAAAGTCTGGGAGAGCAGTAATCTAACAGTAATTTAGATTGAGTGTTTGAGAAATGTGTCCAAGTTTGCATGCTTGTGTCGATGCATTTACACGTTGTTAGTGTGGGTGTCTGCATGCATGTGGTTGTGTTGAAGCTACCAGAATCTTGTCATGCCATATCAGTGTTCATGTATTAGAGGAGAAGAAAAGCAGGCCCGCTGGTTGGTTTGTGGTTCAAGCAAACCCGTCTCGTACACTCCTGACTGGGTTGCGGAAAAAAAAGCAAACCTTATTGTTTTTGTCAGAGTGATACACGCACCAAAGCCACAACGTGTTCTCTCACCGCCTGTGCTTTATGTAAAACAGTTCAAGTGGTGTAACCTTCAAGATTTTTTTTTTTTCCTCGACTCAACCTTCTTGGTAAGAAGATAGAGGTGTCATCCTCAGCTAGCATGCGTGGGGTTTTCTCATGAAACTGTTTGCTTTTCTGAATGCGCAGGCTTGTTTTCTCTCCCAGTGATAGTTTACAGAGGAATTAGCAGCATGGTTTACATTTATAGCAATAAAGCTAGGATTTTGTTCTCACAAATCCCCAGCTGTATAAATGAATAGCATGTACCATGTACACCATACAAGCCCCCTGCCAGGGCTTTAAGCATTTGCCTGCAAGGTATGAGGTCCAATCCCCATGCATCACACATACCAAGCTTTGAGCATTGAATTGCGCTCTCCCGACGTGGGAAAGTATTTTGTAGAACAACTGCTAGCCACATATGGCTTCAATTTCAGCAGTTGAAGATTTGACATCAGTCGAGGCATTGCTTTATCTGTCATTTGATAATGACTCACCATTGAAAGACTCCTCTTATCTTTCCCAAGGTCAAAAATAGCAACGGAATTTGTGTGATTGTCTTCCATTTAAAATCAAATCCAAATGGCGGTTGTAAAAGGGAAATGAGGCGGGAAATGGAGAGAGATGGGGCACCGGGCAGAACAATATGGTTTTGTTGGAGGAGAATCATTTGCTCCCATTGTGTTTTTTTTTTTTTTCATGAATATTGCTCCTTACTAAAATGCTGCAGAGAATGTATGAGAACAATTAACATTCTTTAACATTCAATTATCCATTCAAACAAATGTTGGCAGTGTAAGAAAGTCATACATAACACAAACGCAGCCTTTATTAAAGATTTTTTTTTTATTTAACATACTATACAATCTCCTGTTGCAGTTTGCTCCTATGTAACAACATTAACCCTCCTCTCTCTTGCCAATTCTTCTCCTTCTTCCTTCACAGGTAAGCTCGGTGGCCAGGACTCATTTGAGAGCATTGAGAGCTTTGAGAGCTGTGACCGATTGACCCAGTCATGGAGCAGCCAGTCGTCATTCAGCAGCCTGCAGCGGGTACCATCATACGACAGCTTCGACTCGGAAGACTACCCCACTGCCTTGCACGGCCACAAGCCCAAGGGCACTTTCAAAGACTATGTGAGGGAGCGCTCAGACCTCAGCAAGGATAAACCCGTCATCCCAGCAGCTGCGCTGGCAGGATACACAGGTGAGACGTCCGGAGGTCATAGTTGATACATTATAGTTTTGTGTCCTGCCTTGAACATTTCTGAAGCATTTGATTGACCTTTTTTCACAGCAGAAATTTTTTAGAAAACATAGCAGGGAAATGGAACAGTTGTTAGAAATCATCATCATTGCTCTGTTTCATATAGGAGTGCCAGTAAGCTAGCCATAATACACAACACCAAGGCTGTGATCCTATTGCATCTATAATTATACATTTTAAACAGAGTAACAAATGCACTATATTATATTTTTTTATTTATCATAGTAGTATTATCTTTACATAGTCTTGGGAATTGGGTGACATTTATTTAAATGTGCAGAATTTTGCTGTTTTTAACATTTTATATAAGGAATTCAATTCAGTGCAGCTATAACACAGTTTTTGATGCTCTGCTAAAGCCCCAGAAGATATGGAGGTGCGTAAAAAAAAAAAAAAGAAAAGCAACACCTTTTACCCTGGCAGCCCGAGTCATGCACATTACAGGAAACATCATAGTTTTTTTTCTTTCTTTCTCGCAATCTTTTATTCTGTCTCACTT
Organism: Semicossyphus pulcher; assembly: GCF_022749685.1. Taxonomy (NCBI): domain Eukaryota; kingdom Metazoa; phylum Chordata; class Actinopteri; order Labriformes; family Labridae; genus Semicossyphus; species Semicossyphus pulcher. The sequence continues at coordinate 23,429,525 of NW_027211692.1, forward strand.
CTTATCTACCTCCTTGTTATCTGCAGCCCGCATCTCAACCTATTTTTTCCAGGTCGTCCTAGCAACGCTGGTAAAATATAGAAATTATGCCTGCTCCTGCACATAACACGGGTGTAAAATTATCTCCTTATCTCATGAGGCATCTTCATACTCGCTCATGCTCAAAGAACTGGTTTATGTATGTTCTACAAGTTCAACAAGATGTGGGGGCATCTGCACACTCGTGTAAAGCAAGTGCACTATTTTAGCATGCATCTGAAAAAGATGCATGCACAACTGCTGCAGATAGTACTGTTAACAGTTTACTAGGATGTTGAAGACTTGACTAAGGAACACACTAAGGAAATTCATGTATAAATCTTTCCCTTGCAAATGAAACGGTACTTAGGTAGATAATGCTTTGCATAAAAGAATACATTATAAACATTTGTAGTCATAAGTAGATGGATTAGCTCTTGCATACGTTGCTGTTTCAAAAATTGGATCGTCAGGGAAGTTGAACAGTTACAGAGTAGACACTGTCGCTTCTTAACAATAAAGCGTTTGGGACTTTTTCAGCTGTGTTTAAATTATAGTCACAAGGCTGCAGACTGCCAGCAATCGAAAAAGGGGAAATCCAAGCAACCAACGTCATTAACAATGCAAACAGCAGATATCAACAGACTGTCCCAAACTCGGTATGCACGAGTTAAATTGTCATCTGTATGGTTATTAGTTCAAAAGCCGCTTACAGAACAATGAGTCATTCATCCGTAATGATGTTGGAAAGATGCCGTAATGTGCTTATAATCGAATAATGACGAATAAGATGGTCTAAAAGCCCCTCTAGTGACCATTAGAGGCTACATTGCTCCCTGTACTGTTTTTGAAGATAGTGAACTGAAGTAAGAAACAACTATCATGCACAATTCAATATAGCCGGATGTAAGTAGGACTCGTGATTTAACAGATAGACATTCTGGATGAGATTCTTTCACCTTCAAAGATTCTTGAGAGTTGAGAGGAGGAATGAGGAAGTTTTAGTTGTGCTATGACAACATCTCCCTTTATAAAACTAGCAGAGATATATCTGTGTGAAAATGTAAACCTAAGCATGCGGAAATATCTCTGCAGCATGCAAGACTCCATTTACCGCTTCAGTCTTGACGCCTGACATGTATCAGTTATTACGACAGAATAGATGACTCCAAAGAGCTCATGTGTGAAAGCCTGGCAAGTGTTTCCTGCCTAATGCATAATAATGCATTTTCACTGAGGAGAATGTGCTTCCTCTGAGCTTTTACACGATGGGAAAAGGGAAAGATGGGGGGAAAAAAGATGCTAAAATAGCCCAATTTTCCTGAAAGAGGAAAATGTCGAGGAGCTTGCTCTGGTCCAGGCTGTTATTAGGAGCAGCAGGACGTAGAGTGTAGTGCTTCAAAGTGTGTTTGAGTGCCAATGTGGATATATGTGGGTGGATAAAGAAATAGAGGCAAAGGGAAAGCAACCAAAAAACACCTAAATAAACTAAAAAACTAAAGAGAAAGGCTTTTGAAACATTCCAAATTGATGTTTATGACAGCTCGACAACTTGCTATGCTCTACTTCCTGTGTCAGTCACAGGGAGACAGGTGACACTCGCAGCGAGGACGGGGAGCCTGATAAGGCTGCAGATAGATAAGTCGAGCTCCAGTTGTCATCTGCGTGGTTTCCTGTGACAATTTGCTCTTTACACCTCTGTCTACAGTCTTATCAAGCAGCCTAATAACATGGTGAACTATCATTATGCATCATGATACTTTGAGTTCTCTGTCTTATGTCTACTTGTCTCATTCACTTTTATCACCCCATCAAGCTTCAGAAATTTTTAACAAGCATGATTCCATTTGGGTCGTATCAAACTAAAACACAGCATATTATACATCAAGTAGAGTAGCATGATTTGATGTGTCATTATTATTAATTTATATTTACAAAAATCCTAAATGAATCCTATATAAATCCTAAATTTCAGCCCAAATCACCACCAAGCTTTCTTGCAGCAGCCTTATATCCTCAAGACTCATTTAGTGTGCCATGGGTCAGATACTCAACTCTGCTGTGAGTGCGAGCCCCCACCAAACCCACCCTTTTGACACAGTGTATGCTTTTTCAATGAGGCCCATTGTGCATGGAGACTTGAAACATATTTTTGGAAACTTTTTTTGTCAAAGGGTCGCCTACATTCTGGCGTGAGAGCACATGGGGGCTGGTAAACCGGCACTGTATCACCCTTATGTGGGCTCGCTGTTACAGTAGCAGACTTTTGGAATGCGAGTTGAGCTTTCTGTCTGAATGAGACCCAGTGTTGCTCAGCCACTTATTTTCCAAAGTCGGGGTGGCTGTTGTCATGCACCTTCTCCAACCCCAGCAGGAGTAAAAAAGACTCAAAAGCACTATTTCAAGTGTTCAACCCACACGTCTGTTTCCCTGAAAGCTTTTGTTTGTGTTCTATAAGGGTACATTTGGTTTTCTGAGGCACTCGAGAGGTGCTCCGTTTCAGTTTTGCTGAGGCGGTGTGTTGCATAGGCAGGTGTGATTTCAACATGCAAGCCTCAAAAGTGGGTGGGTTAGTGTATATGCTGAAAACCACAAGATCAAAGTGTGCTGCAGTGAATCTAGTTCAGAGACAAGACCAGCCTTTTTCTGGTTTTCTTTGTTCTGCTTTCCCTTTTTTTCCACAACATGTAATAAGCTATAGTTATGCAGAGTTCACTTTCAACATAATAATATAACTGTTATTAGGCAAAAGTGGATTCCATTACTCCAACACTGTCTTTCTCTTATACACTGTGTATTTCAAGTGCTTAAAATGCAACTGAAGCCTTAAGGCAGCCCCTCTTATTTTAAACTAGTGATTTCATCAGTATGGAACTCATGCAGACACAGGCTCTTGATTCACATACTGCACAGGGCAACTGGCAGACAAGGGAATACATGATGAATGGCGCTCTTGTATTTAGGAGGACATTTGGTTCAAAGTCTGTACTTAAGTCTGACCCAGATTAGAAGGTTTACTTTGTCCCTCTTCAGACATAAGTGAATAATCGGCATCAATATTTAACACGTCCATACATAGCAAACATATGCGCTGTTGGGATGCATTATATTTCTCCTTTTGACCTGGATTTGACTCTTTAAATTTACTACCAAAAAAAGAGAAGTTCCACTCTAAAAATGTGCACCACCCTTATAGTTATACTAATGGTAGGACTAAGATCAAGGGACATAACTTATCTGTTAGAAGTTCTTGGATCTGGATCTCTTTTCTTTGAGCTCATCTAATTAAATGTGCACACAATCCAGTGTCGATACCAACAACAATGTGCCTCCTTAGTCTTACCTTTTGTCAATCATGCTCACCTTCTCTCCCTCTCCCATCTGTTCTGCAGGCAGCGGCCCCATCCAGCTGTGGCAGTTTCTCCTGGAGCTGCTGACCGACAAGTCTTGCCAGTCCTTCATCAGCTGGACTGGCGACGGCTGGGAGTTCAAGCTCTCTGACCCAGATGAGGTGAGAGGTCGTGACCTCGCTGGTCACTGGTACACGTGCTGGGAGGTCCTAAGTGTTTAGCCAGATGAACAAGATGTCTTCTGACTTTGTAAAAAAAAAAACTTTGCATGCCTTGTTTGGCTTCATCGATCTTTAGGAATGGTTAACTTTGAAAAATTGCATTATCTGACGAATAGTACATAAAAAATGTAACTAAACGTTTATATTACACATGTATTTTATTATTTTTGAAGTGTTTATGATTCATTCTGACACAGTTCTTGCCTGCATTGCTCCAGGTTGCTCGGAGGTGGGGTAAGAGGAAAAACAAGCCCAAGATGAACTATGAGAAGCTGAGCCGTGGCCTACGCTACTACTATGACAAGAATATCATCCACAAGACATCAGGGAAACGCTACGTCTACCGCTTTGTCTGTGACTTAAAAAGCCTGCTGGGCTACACTCCTGAGGAGCTCCATGCAATGTTGGACGTAAAGCCCGATACGGACGAGTGAAACGAAGAAGAAAGAAGGAGGTGAAGACAGAAGTTAAGGTGCCACATTGACTGTGGCTCATAAAGTGGTCTTAACTGTTCGATAGAGTCAGTAAACATTTTTTTGGGGACCAAACTGTTTTTAATGAATAATTGTGGTCTTTATCAACTTCAAGCTCCTGTCTCTCAGACCATGTTTTAGAAAGACGGCACAAGCCAAAAGCCTGTATTCATACCCTGTTGCATTTGAGATGTATGTGCGCGCATGAATGTGTGTGTGAGTATGTGTGATTATGTGCCGCTATAAGTTAGCACCTCAAGGCAGATGGAGCGCTATCAGGTGGAGTTCGGGTTCTGTTCTGCCTGAGTAGCACAGCAGGGAGACACGAGGACCAAGACAGAAAGTCTGAGAAATGTGAGGCAAAGAGCAAAATACAATTGTTCATTCCAATCTCGGGGTAAACAGAAAGCAGGAAGAAAGTTCTTGCTGAGACAAAAAAGGTTGCCAAAACATGAAAAACGATTTGAGAAACATATTGTTTAAACTTACATCCCAACTGTTTCTCTTTAGCAAAGAGAGAGTTTTCAGCTTGGACCAAAAAGTGCCGTTTATGATTTGTTGTTTAAGGAGCGTATGCTTGTGCCAGTATTATATTATTGAGGTTGAGAACAGCCAATGTAAACCCACCAGGCATATATTAGAAAGAGTATTTTTCTTATTTTGTCAACGAAGGTATTACAGTGGAACCAAACATTACATACCAAGGTTAACTGTTCTCTCTTGGAGCCTTTCACTGAAATGTGCTGATGCGTTATCAGACAACACTATAGACACTGGCCCTGTGCTTTGTGAGGCGTGAGGACCTGGTGAGATGACTCATACCTAAAGTGTCTGAGAGACAGACAACCGAAAGTAGCCGTTGCTTTTGAAACTGACGCTTTCACCTTTACATGTTTGCCACCTTGTTAGAGACACATATTGTGACTGAAACTTATGCATTTTTGCATAAACCACCAGTATTAGCAAACTGTAGACAATCTATGTGGGGGGGGGGGGAATTCAGGAGTGTTTGGTAAGAAGATGTGTTTCATCATTTGTCAGGTCACTGTCCATGTAAGTGTTGCTTTAGAAGTGTTTGAATAGTCTTATGTCTGTTTGTCTATCTGTATAACTATATCATAAAATCACCGGGGAAATAGTGGAGGGAGTGATTTTACAAAATCCTAAGAATGTCAAATGTATTATTTTTTCATGTAGTACATTTTGGTCAGAAGAAAGCAGCTGCAGTGTAGTATGGAGGTACAGTGTAGGGACAAGGAATAGAAAGATGTTGACTAGAGAGAAATGGAAGTTGTATGCTATAGACGGATGTGACTGTAGGAGTCTGTTGATACTCCAGGTGATACAAGATCACTTGTTAGGTTTGATACAGAATGACTGAAAGAAATGATGCAAGTTGGCACTGCTCGGAGGTTTGCATTGCATGGATTGTAATGCAAACGCCATTAAGATTTGATGCAGTTTTCAGGTGAGACCTCAATGCGAATAGAAACATAAGGACTAGTGGCAGACATATGTATAACATTCTTAGGTTTGTGTGTTGCTAATCTATGAGCAAATGAATATTCAGTTCACAGCAAGTAATCCGTGATTCTACCCATATTTTAGTGCAGTTTGCTCAGAAGACGTGCACAAAGATTCACTAGTTACATTCGAGCAAATAGGCACGATTTCTTCCCAACAGTGGGAAGAGTGGCTGTAAGAGGGCCTTATGGGAAATGCCAAAGTGGAATATCATCTTAGAATACAATGTTATTGTTTACAGTGGCTGAATGTTACCCATATGGATGAAAATAGCTTTTGAGATGTCTATTTGTACAGATTGTATTTCATAATGCTTTATTGAGACCCAGATTACACAAATAAGCAAGAGACAAAGCAGGAATAATAACCAAAACTCATGTGAGGTCTTTGGTCACGGTGCTTCGGGTATCGTCCAAAATGTTGGAAGACAGGGACCAGATTTCTCTCACATTTTTGGAAAGTGTTGACTTTTCTTTTATCCTTTTGTTAACTTGTTGAAAAGCACACAGCTTAAGGTCAAAGAGAAACACCTTCGCTGAAATGGGTTTCTCCAAAGAGGCCGTTTGTGTTCATGATGTTTAATTAGTCACAAGCAGTGACTCAAAATAAAAAAACATTCTTGTCATCTGACCAAAAAAAGACGTACAAAGTCCACACATTAATTAGTTAAAAGCTGCACTGTAATTTCATTCGTTTCTGCTTGTTAATGTTTTCTTTGTTATGTTTGTTCAGGTTTATGTCAGTGTTTTATATCAGAGAGAGCTTTACAGATTTTTAATAATAATGTAAAGGTTGTCAGTACCCTGGAAAAAAAACCCGCTTTATTATTTCCCCACATAAGGTCATGATAATATTATTTTTGGCTTCATATAATACATTCTGTTACCCAAATTGTTAATATTTTAAAAAATTATTTTGTCAGGAAAATATACTATTGTTAAGTGTCACAGATTACAATCTACTGCAGGTCTTATGTATTAATGAACCTTAGTCGGGCAAATGTATACACACAAGTAGTTTGTGGCATATGCATATCTCAGAATGGATTCAGAAGGAATTTTTGTTTTGGATGTCGTTTTTTTTGTATATTTTATAGTGTTTCTGTATTTTTGTTATGAGATCATTTTTATTGTATTTAGTTCACAAACATTTGAATATTTTTCAATAATTTATATTTTATAAAAGACAAGAGACGCAGACAGCTGGTGCTTACATGGGAATTTAAAGGTAGCGCAGGACAAAATAATGTAGCGATTTTCTTTTTCTTTTGTTTTTTTTTGTTTTTTTATTCTTTTTTGATACAGAAAATAGACCTGTCTGCTCAAGAAAAAAGGCTGATGCTGGCCCATCAATGATTTCTGCTGGAAAGGTTTTATAAACTGTAGCTTCTATTTCTAAAATGTACTTAATGTACTTCAAAATGTTATAAAATATATGTGAACAAAGATTTTATAACTGTGTGTGGTATTTTTAATTATGTTTTTACATTGTTACTATGCCCTACTATGGTGTATATACCTTCAACATTTATCCCTGCTATTATAGAGCTACACTATACCATTACATTTGCTATAGTGGTTTAGTGTATTTTATGGGTATGTAAGGCAACACTATGCTATATTACCTCTTTATGGTCGACAGTGTTCCAGAAGCATTAGCATTATATGCTTGAGCATAACTGTTATACATAACACGTTGTTATAAGTCACTGAAAAACTCTGAACAGATACACACAATGAATTATTGAATGTAATTTTTGCTGTATAGAAATATTGATCTATTGATTGTTTGTACCTAAGTCAAAGTGGCACAAATTAGACAAACTGTTGAAATGATCACACTAGTTCAGGGAAGCCAAGGCTCCCTTTGAAATCTGTTGACGGCCATGATGTGTCCCTGTTTTAACGAGGTTGTCTAATACGCTCTGATGAGGTGACGTCAAAAACAGAACCAGCACACTGGGGCCCATTCATGTTCTCACAACCTCGGGCTCATATAAATTCCAGTGTAGATAGAAAACATACAAGACCATGGCCTGCTGCCCCAACAGCACAGCTGTTTGGCTGCGCTGCAGCAGTCTATCAATAAAGCCAAAATACAGATCCAGTAACTGTTTATTCAGTTTTAGAGAAGGGCAATTTGAATGAAAGAATAAAACATGATAAACATGAACATATATTATGCAAAGACACATTGTTGGTTATTATAAATAATGTTAGGATTTAACATATGTCACGTGTAAACCCAAAGCAAACACAATAGAGCTGTCTTCCATCAAAAATCCGACCTGTGTTCTCCTCTTGGACCTGGTGTTCTTGGCAGAGGGAAGACTGAGGTTACCCAGGTGGTTCTTCTCTTGTTCCACCTCCCTCCACTGACTGGGCTGATGATCCAGAACAGGAGATCACGAGGCAGGTTTTTTAAATACTTGCCCAGACAGTGCAAGTTCCAACAGACCTGGAACACAATCCAAACTATACCACTGATACCTGCTTATTTCACATCCAAAACAAGACATTCAGTTTGCTATGTCCCCCTCTTTGCCCCATTCAAAGAAAGCTTCCACTGATTTAAAGAAGTGTTTGAAAGTAAAAGAGAGTAGAGAGAGAGATGTAAAGATAATAGAAAGTTGAAACTGTAACGCCTTACAGTTGCAGAAACATGTGGGACGATTTCTGCCTGTCCTGACAAAAAGTATCACCTCTTGTCGTCAGCAGCTTACAGCTCTCTTGACTGTGGAATGTGGCCCGTTTTTCAGATTTCTAACCTAAATATTTATATAAAGGGTCTTACCAAGCTACATCTGTCTCCTGCATGTAGTCTTAACATGACTGAGTGGGACAGGGAGCTAGATTAAATGATATACTTGTGTAACTATGTATGAAGTTTGGAAATAGTGGCCATGTTAAAGGTGAAATCAATTCAGGAGAGGAGGGACCCCTGCAGCAAAGCAAACTGTCAATTACTGAAGGTTTGGTTAAAGAACTAATAACTACAACATTTAGATTTAATTAGGACAACGGTATTAAAGACATTATTTAAATATTTTATCTCAGGTCCAGAGATTTGCCCCTCATTGTTACACACGCACAAAACATGCCCATTGCCTTGGATCAGTTAGTTAACATTCACATGAAATAACACTTTGACTCCGCCATATTGCAAATTCAGTCTCAGCAAATACTAAATCGGAACCATGTGGCAGCTAGCAGCACAAAGATAAGTGGTTGTGACAGTAATTTGTAATAGATTGAGAGAATCTGACCATATATCTCTTAAAACAGTCAAATCCAGCAAGGATTGCGAATGGTGCTAGCTTTTGTGGTGTATGTACCTCATAAATCTCCAAAGAAACGTACATAAATCGCCACATGGAAATATTACAGTACATGTGTATGTCATCTAAAGGAATTGTAAAGATCAGTGCAGCACAACTGGTATTTTAATGACAAACAATTAAAGCCTGACCACCCTCTGGCTCCAAAGGAAATGCTTTATTGCATTTTTTATTCTAAACAGTGCAATGTTCTAACATTTGAAGGCACCATATTACTCAGATGTCATTACCGCAAAATGTCTGTCTCTAATGACTCAAGTTGAGATGCAGACACAGTCAGCATTGTTTAGATTAATGACCTAATTGACCTTCTGCTATAATAAGGATGAAACACAACTTTATCTATCCTCACTGCACTATTAACATCCTCTTGAAAGATAGAGAATCCCTGTGACGCACAAGAGACCGACTCAGTGGTTCCATTACGCAGAGAAGTTGTGAAATATGACCAGTGTGTCCCCAAGGGCCCTGATGGCCCAACTTAAGACACAGTGGCCTGGGGATATATTCATGTCTTATTGTCCTTCATGGTCGGACTAACTTGGGCCAGAATGGACTCCAGTGGTGTCCAGGGACAAACATGAAGCGAGTTAGATCTGCCGTGTCTTCTCAAATATGACCCTTCTCATGACTCAAGGAGAGAGACAAAGACACAGTGGCAGGGTTCAGAGCGGATAGAGATGAGTATGTCCAGACAAGTCATTTGACTCCTTCAGTCTCTTCTGTAAGGCTAAGGCCTGGCCCACACTCGATTTTTAAAATCTTAACAGATGTGAGAGACCCCACACATGACGACAAATAATGATTTAACAGTTTTGTTCCCAAAGTGTGTGGACAGCAACGATATGACCAAGACAGTGCACCACACACTAACGACTCCATTCACCAACAACCAGAGTCCGACTCTCACAAAATCTCTTATGGTCAAACGCAATTTTAGAGTAAACAAACAAGGTGGACGTCGGGTAGGAAGAATTGGCGATGATAGTTTTTGGATCTGTACAGCCGGAGTTGTGCTCTCTCCTTCAGTCAGCTTACTTCCCAAGTGGCTTTTTAGTTCCACGTGATAATCCACAGAGTCTGTGCTTGACTGTCCTCAGGGTTCCCCCCAACAGCAGGATATCAGATCATAAATGATGAACATGTTTGATATTTACAATTTGAAATCGGAGCGGCCCCAACATTCTTTTGAGCAGAACAAAGGTAAGTAAAATCACTCTTAAAGTGATAATCTTGAGGATTTTCATTTTCATTAGCATTTATCGCCAAAGGTGCCGCCAAAGAGAACGAAACTGAGATTATAACTTTAACACCTCAGACCACAGGAAGATCAGGCAAGATATTCTTAATTGCTTACTTTTGTCTGAAGTGGGGAATCAGGGCCAAATTCGGGTTCCTCCTTCATGATTATCTTATAGTGTGTAACCCTGCTTGTTCCATATCCTCTTTGACAACACACCTACATAAAAGTTGATAGTTTTTATTTTTAACATACAGGCAGCTTATGTATGTCCCATTATGTAAACCAAGCTGCGACTATGAATTGGCTTACCACTCAAAGTTTTTACATGTTTATGACATATGTCATACAAGACAAGTCAACAGACATTTATATTGTGTATTAAATGAGATGTTTCTTTTTACGTGGGGAGGTAGAGGAGATACATTGCATTCCTTTTTTTTGCATTTTTTTCCAAACTCCTATGTTGGGACAACCTCTCCTATTCATGTCTTATCTCTGCTACAACAGATAACTTCAAATGCATGCCATAAAAAAAACAACAAGCTGTCGAGGGGTGTTTGCTCTCTACAGTGAATTTGGAAAACCTTGAGTTTTGTTACAAATGTCTTGGCTTTCCTTTTTTTTACTTCCACTCAGCTGTTTGTCATCAAAAACAACAAGTGCACAAGTGAAAGAGAAACACTGGATTAAACACTATCGGTGCAGATTTCTACATAGGACAGAGATTGTGATTCTGTATTTCACTTTAATGCATGACTCAAAACTTTGTATGGACAATTATCTTCAATAGCATGCATTTATTGTTTTAGAACAACTACAACAACAAGAACTACAAACATTATTATTATGGAGACAATCAGAGATAAAATGCTATAGCACCCATGGTCTGAAGGTTTGTCACAGTCTATACCGCTCCCGTTCCCCTCCTCTCAGTCACTGTATTGTTGTGTCTGAGATGTGTTGAACCACATGTCTTGGCAAATGTGGTGACTGTATTATCCAGGCTTATGAAGGGCAGATCCAGGCCATCCCCTGCTTTGGCTGGTAATTTGCATTTTTATTGCCATTGTCGTATCCTCAGTTAATACACCATTGACTCCCAGAGCCACCCCTGGACCCGGCGGCATCACCCTGCTATCCCACCTGAAATGAGAGTGCCTGCTGGCCTGGATCTGCAGCGGCTGAAGCTCAGGTACCAGCCGACCTGGCATTCTGGGACGGAAATGGAGTGTCCTCTCATGTTAATGTGGACTTTCCATTAGGAAAGATGATTGATTTGTGCTGTGCTGTTGCAGTGAATAGGCAATAGACTGGCACAATAAAAGAGTGAGATGGGGCTTTGTGTGCAGGTGAGGCCGTGTGTGAACTAGAGTGTGACTGAATCAGGGTGCAGATGATGGGGGGAGAGGAGAGGTGAGAGGGGAGAAAACGGGGTTTGGGGAAGGAGATGACGAGAGATGAGAAAGAGAATGGAAGGTTGAATAGAGAAGGTTGAAGGCTAGAAGGTGAAGAGGAGTAAAGAAGGAGTTGAGGGTTTAAAGGTGTGGAGGGAAGGGGAGATGAGTGGATTCAACAACTCTCACAAATAGAAGAAAGAAGACAGTAAAGGTCTTACAGTCAGCTCCTTTTCTTACAAAAGATTATTCTTAAGCTTTCTTTTGAATCTAATTGAATAACTGGCCATTTGAAAGCCTTTTCTTTTGAAATGTATTGGTCTTTATAAATAGCTGGGTTCTAGAGAAACATTGTACGAGTGTTTGAACATTCACTACAAGAGGAAAGAGAGGGAGAGCGGGGGTTCAGCTGGATTAAAGCCGGTTTTGGTCACTGTCCAGTTCAACAAGCAAATGTTTTTGCTTTTCTTTTACTGTGAGTCGACTGGGATTCAGCAACTTTCCCAGGACATCTGCTCCCAACGCCCACGTTTGAATCTCCATCCAATAGGAGCGCTTCTTTCGACCCTAAGACCAGGGGGTGCTGCGCGGTGATTGGCTCCCCGAGCCAGGGCCCAGAAAGCGAAGGCTGAGCCCTGAGAATTTTCCGAAACATTTTCTCCCCTGTCTTGGCTTTCGCCAACATCTGCTTCCAATCAACGTTAGTGAAAAGACAGCTTCTCTTTCTCCCTGCTGTCTGGGTTACACACACACACACACACACACACACACACACACGCACACACACACACGCCTACACCAGGCCACCTTTTTCCTACAGCTTTCTTCTTGTAACTGATATGCAATTTTATGTTTAAGCAACTTAAAATACACACATAGCCACATACCATATTGTCTTACAAATGCAATTGCTTTTGTGAATGGTGTCTTTATGATTCATCATTTTTCCAGCTTTATGGCAACATGCATCAAGTTATAAACATTTGTCTGCAAAAAATGATACGTCATTATCAATGTATCCATTAATGTATCAGATGTGACTATGCTGACTGGGGGCAGAAAGGGCAGAATTTAGTAAAAGGAAAAATATTTTCACAGGCACACACACTCAAACACCCATTAAACATGCTTGTGACTGCTGCCCGCAGCACTTCATCCCACCCTTTTCATGAGAAAATAGTACTAGGGGTCAACTTCCTTGACCACAAGCGTCGTTTTTTGCAATTCTGCTTCCTACTTACCTACTTTCTCTCTTTCATTCACAGCTCAGCCCTCCTGTGTGGTCATTTCTGTTGCGTGACTTTCAACTATAACAGATCAACAAACATCAGAAAACCCTGCTTATTATAGCAGGTACTTTCCACAGATATTCAGAAATAAGCATGGTGATTCACTGTAGCCAAAGAGAAACACACAACGTAAGCAGCAGTTTCTCCACTTCTTAGCAATAGCTCGCTATTATCGGTAAGGCTGACTGTGTTGTTTCTGCCAGCACACTGCTTAATGGGCTTTGGCCCTCACGGCTAAACAATCATGGGAGAAATAACTTGGAGGTTAGGAGGTTGGTCGGGTGAAATTTGGGAGTTATTACTAAATGTTCTCTGCGAGCTAGACTGAAATGTAGAGGCTACTCAACAGATTTAAACATTCCTCATTGACTGTAAAATGGAAAATAAATCAGTTTGTTATTAATTATAATATATGACTGATTATAGCTGATTGCTAAGTTTCCATTCCATTCATTTCTGAATTGCACAATAACAGTAACTGCTATTATACTTTCTACTATGAATATCCATCAGTGGTGTGTTGTGTGTTGTGGTGCTTATGCAGGAACCGTGGCTTTCAGTGTAGATAAAGATAACTAAAGATAACTAGAACTTACCAGTGGCTGCCTCATTTTGAGCTCCCTTCCCATTGACCTTTGACCCTTAACACCACTGGTTTTGTGGTCCTGCTCCTGCTGGGCAAGGCCTGATTTACAGCGCAGTAGTGCTGACTGGTCTACAAGAGTAATCCTGGGTCAGGGGAGGCAATAAATCCTATATGTGTCACTTCAGGAAAGACTGACATGAACCTTCAGTTTGTTGCAGTTAGGATTTAGGAAATTATTTTTACTATCTAGACTTAATCGGAAACGCTGTATGTAACTTCTACTACTAGGGTGTCTCAATCAAAACTATAACAAAACATGTAGTTTGATGTCGTCGTGCACTAGAATGATTTCATGGCTAAATGCTTACCTGTCCAAAACGGTCAAACTGCAGCACCTCAGCCCTCCTTTCTTAGAACTCGCTCCTCATGCAGGTATTATCGCCCCCAGCTGGTGGGACATACACTGATTATTACTTAATTAATATATTTTAATGTTGTAACAATACATACAAAATCAGTAACCAGCTATGGCATATTCAAATGACCAAGGACAAACTAACTGGCAAGAAACAAATCAGGACAAAGAGAAAGAAACCTGTATGGTGTTTTCATGATACATTTATTTTCTGATCACGAGTTGGGTTTTTTTTTTTTTTTTTTTAGAACAGCAGTTCTTGTATAGCTGGAGGCTGGCATTTACAACAGGCTTTAGGCAGAAATCTGTATATTAGCTAACTCGCTAACTTGCATGTGTTGTACCCAAGGGCTCTGCTGCTTTGCTTCAGTGTGCTCCACAAGAGACATGGTCAGAGTCAGAAGCTTATAAAACTTTTCGCAGATGTTTTCTGAGTGAAGATTCAGCAACTGGATTACTTATTTCCTGCTTCAATTTTTTTTCAGAAACATATTTTGGTGGATTCCTCAGGTTAAATAAGTGGAGTTTTACATGCTCAACCTATTCTTTACAACAGAACTCTACTACTTATTCAAGAGGTTTAATGGCTCACAGAACGTCGCCTCAGGAGGAAGGCCATGCTCAAACCCCAGTGGTCACCGAACTCGGGGCCTCAGGTTGGAATAATGCCGTCTGACCCTTCTCTACCTGTTGTAGTAACTTTGGTGGAACACATGCAAGATGGGCTATACTTTCAGTAGTCATGGCTTGTCACAAAGCTCTTTCCATCTTGAAAATGTCAAACTAATATTAACTGTTTCTTTTCTTCTTGTTTAATACTTGTCTTTGCCTTAGTACGTATGTGCTTTAACTGGGACAGCTTTGCTGACAGAACATGCAACATACAACAATTTATAATCAATGAAAATCCCTGAACTTATAGCAAATAGCAACCAAATGAAACACACTGCTACCTTAAATAAAATTATAGATTTCTCTCGCTTTGAACATTATTTGAAACATTTGGTATAATGTAAGTACAACTGAAAAAATATAACACAAAAGTCTAATCATTTTAGATATTTTAATGTGGTTATATTGAAATAACTCACAGGTAATATGCTTACCAGTACACCATGAAACCCAGGTAAGGCAAACCCACTTCTCACATGCACAGGAGACTGTGCAACTCATTGTACTGAAATCAATCAGAATTGTGAATAATTAACTTAGGGACTTCTACTCAAGGTAGTAATCTTGTGACTTCATAATGAAAGTCAAAACGCTGGACTCCAGCAAAATAACATTTCCCCTAAAACAATTTGGGAAGAAGGTTAAATTATGTTTGGTTAAAGAACATTAGTTACTTGACAAATTCATCTGCATGAAGCATGTGTAGGTATTTTTAGCCAGCAGAGTCCTTTTACTACACTGATAAGTCCCATAAAGACTTGCATTGGACCACTGGATTTAATGTCTAGAGAGGTGACCGTTACAATATGAGTGTGTGAAAAGCCAACTCTCAGCACCTGCTGTCCCACTGTTTCAAGTGAGTCATGAGAACTGGCTGATGATGTGCTTCATGATATGTTGCATGCTCTGTTTTGGCTTACCTTGTTGAGAAAGCGGCTGAGTAATTGCTTCATGCAGACGAGCTGAGATCATGCTTTTTACAAGATGAATTAGAATGGTCCTATGAAACGTTGGGAACAAGGGGATAAATGTTTGAGTTAACATTAAAAACCTGTGTTCTCTGAGTGCTTTGAAAAGCTCCAATAAAACTGTGTCTGGTTAGGAAGACAAGAGAATGACGAGATTTCTTGCCCCCTTGAGGAATTCAAGCACATTCCCATCTGCTTAAACCGCGGTAAGTGAAGTTAGCTGTTTGGACCTTTGGCACTTCAGAGGTTAAAGTTTGGTGGGAAAGGACAGAAACACCCAGGGATTGTGTGAAGGCATATGTAAACAGCATGAATGAACTATTTTTGTAGCAATAACACACTAAGTACATGAGCTATGAGTTACAATAGCAGAGAGTAGAGGAGTGAGAAGGCCAGGTCCCCTGGCGCCCAAGGAGATGGCCGCAGAGACCAGGGGAGTCACCAGAGACGTGGACATGTCCAAAGAGGGTATCTTGATCTTGACTCTTGACAGAAACAAAGGTGTAAAACCTTAAAAGTGTTTTTAAGTTAACACAGGAGAGTTAAATACAGCGAGACACTTTAACATGTTTTTTTTAGTTAGCATAATGATACCATGACATTATTGATTGGTCCACTGAATGGATTGCCAAAACTTTATGTGTTTAGTGAAAATATCTGTATGCTAATATGTTGAACAAAGATACTGAAAATGATGAATGATAAAACTGTTTTGCGTCATTATGTTAGCATGATCTCAGTACAACGCACATGCAAGTATGCTGGTGTTTAGCTCAAAGCTCCACTATGCCAAAATACCTCGGCAAGCATAGATTGCTTGTCTTGTTTTTTACTCCTTATTAGTTAAACTCTTCATGGACACCAGTACAGTTATATTAATAATAATAGACATTTAATCATTTGGATCATTGTTGAACCGTAAAAAGAAACTTTCCCAAGCTGATAATGTCAGTGATAAATTACTTGCGTTGTGCCAAAGCAGACAGTCTGATCAAGTTCCAGCAGGTGATTTGTTAGAAATACAAAACCTCAATAATTTTCACACAAACTTGCAGTTTAGAAATGTGACTACATTTTTTCAACAAGGAGGCTAAAGTGCTCCAGTACCTGCCCGGGATAGAATCTACAAGGTGTGTTGCAGACCTCACTTGTGCAGCACCACAGTCAGCTACAATCTTCTCCAACATACTATAAACAGCAAATAATGCATAATACAAATGGCTTCATATGTATTGGGGCCAGTATCAGGCATGTCAACAACAATACGCCTAAGTTTAATTGCATGAATGGTATAGCTAATTCATTTAAGGGTAAATACATTGTTTAAAGCTCCTTTTGTGTGTACATTACATAACATAATGTAACAAATGCCCTTATCATTAACTTATCTAAGGTTCTCCTACTGACTTTCTACCCTTTGTATTTTAGAGAAAATTAAATATAATTCTTATAAAGTTCTAAGGTTTAATTCACATTTCAAAAAGTGATTGTTGTTGCAGAGTGGATTTTTTACTAAAGGTTATTATAAGTTTGCATTTGAGCAGGTGTTAAGTCCGAAACCAGGACTGGTTTACTTCTGTAAATTATATAACTGGTAGTCAATAAAGGTCAGTCTGTGATTTCTCTGAATTCCTCTGAATATATATTTTGTTTATTTGTGCCATTCCGGTACACCATAAGCTGTACCAACAGGAAATTTCTCCCTACATCATAACCACAGGTCAAAATCAGCGCAATATATTTAAATACGCTGCAACTATTTTACACCGACAGGTCAAAAAGTCTCTGCGGTTGCTACGTAGTCGTATTTACTGTGACTCTGCAACAGAGATATTTTTCCTCAATAAAACGCTCACATCCCCTTTTCTGTCACCATGTGAGAGAGACTAAAGTCATATGATGATGTGCCAAGAAGCCCTTGCTCACATAACCACAAACCATTCCCCTATGCCCCACCCCTCAATCACACGCACACACAAATACACAATATCTTTCCCCCAAGACTCTGACAGTGCATGCATCTCACAAGATCCAAGATGAAACTTTCAGGGAAAATAAAAGAGAGAAAAAAAAAAGAGGGCAAGTTCTCCCCTGGCTGTCCGCCTGAGCGTCATGGTCTCGGGCAGCATAAACAGGGTTCTCCCGGTGACTCAGAGATTACATAAAGCTGACACAGCGCCAAATGACAATGGCTTCAAATCTTTGATGACAAGAGAAAAACATAATGCCATGTTAAACATAAAGTGGTGAAAGGGTTGTATGGGGAATGTAGGGGAAACAAGGGGGGATAGTGGCTGTTCACACGCTGCCCCTTAGATCACTACGTTTCCCATACAAAGCTGTGCTCTGTCACATATGGCTGCTGAACCAGTGCAACAGAGGAATATAGAACTCTCTGTCCTGATTCATGCTCCTTTCTGTATTTTATGCTCTAGAGGAGTTGTAAGCTATGGAACGATATTAATTCCCATGGCAAGAACTTCTACTGGTAACATGCTAAATTCTTAAAATGATAATGTTCTTTAAGCTTAGATGAAGGTAAATGATCTCTCTCTTTCTCTCTGTCCTGATATTTTGGCACCCTTACTCTCCGCAGCGATGTAAAGTTGCCTTATCTTTGCATGTGCGGGCATGTGCGCGTGTTTGGCTTGTTTTAGGACTTGACACTAGACAGAGCCTGCTGCTCTTTATCAGTTTAACACACGTGGACTAGCCAGAGATTACTCACCAAGCCACCATGCAATCCCTCTCGCTCCACATGGAGGTTTTGTAATTCTCGCGTTTTAGCCAAGCAGCTGGATAACAGTGATTACACTTAAAGCGGTTGTTATACCAGTAATGATTCTAACAGTTGCCTGCTGTTAAAGTGGCGGCAAAAAAAAGGAAAAAAAAGAAACAATAGTGAAAAGTGTAAAAAAAAGCAGAAACAAGGAATTCAAGGCTGGAAAACAACTGTCAAAGCTGCGTCAATCAATAGCTCTCTCGTGACTGTTTCAGGCGAGTGAAACAGATGTTTACACAGATCTTTTTAAGTGGTAACAAGACGTCACGCCTCACTGGTGTATTTCAACCTCACTGACTCCCACTGCAACTTGTGTGGCAATTTTTGTTTGGTCTGAGGCAAGGTGAAACAACATGGCAAAAAAAAAAAAAACAGTCGTGAAGAGAGTTATATTTAACAAGCCTGGCCTGGCCTGACTGCTGCAGCAACTGAGAGGGCCACAGTGACACGATTGGAGCCTGGGACGACTGCCCGAGCACACTCAGTGGGACACCCTCCCAGGCTTTTCCCACATCACTGGGGGCCAGGGGCTGAGGCAAGGGGTGGGCTCCTTGCTCCACAGCAATCTTCTGGGCTGTGGCTGGGAAAGGCTACAGCCCACTGTTCTCATCATCTCCCCCTGTAGTCACTAACCCCGCAGAGAGAGAGAGAGCCAGAGAGAAAGAGAGATGGACAGAGAGGGGAAGAGATACCCAAGGATAATGTGTGGTCAGGGATCAGCCCAGTGCACTGAGTCAGAGGACAGCTGATGTGTGCCGAGAGGGGACTCGCTGTCAGGTGATATCATTTTGAAACAAAGCAGGGCAGAGTGACACCGCGCTTGGATTTGGGGAGGAACATGTTTATTGTGATCTCAGAGAAAAAGCAACTAAATTAGATTAACATCAAAGTGTTCCTGTTTTAGAAGTTGTGTTTATGAGAATTCCCGTATCCAAAGCTAAACTGTTGTCATTCTTATTCAAATGACTCATCGGACAAGTGCATCACATTACCGTCTCAGTGTTCCTATGCAACATGTGGACCTCAGCTTTCCTTCTTGCTTTAATTTGTTTCACTAATTCATCACAACACATTGATTGGGATTGAATTGTGTTTGTTTATATAATGAATTTGACTAAAGTTGAGTTATATATTTGACAATTGATCTATTAAACTGCCAATTAAATGCATAAGACAGAACATTGTTCTATTTAGAGTCAGTTACTTTAATGGCTGAATAGTATTTCTTTAAAGATATTGCCAATGTATCAGCTGAATATCAGAGTGACATGCCCTATTAACCACAGGCTGTTACCAAAATACCACTGCTTATCTTTACATTTTACTTCACTTCCTGCACTTCCTATTGTGTATTTTAAACTGACTGCATTTCACTATGATCATATTCAGTGGTACATATTTTCTTCTTTCACACTACAGTGATTAAGAAGCTAATTACTGCTTATGCAGTAGTGTTTCTACCGTAAATAGTGCATTTATGTCCGTATGTGCATAACACTGATGCGTCAGAGCAGCTTTCATTTGGCCTGTGCATTTTGTATATTATATTGTTTACATTTTTTGTATGTTACTATGTTGTTTTGTTTATTTTTCATATGTCACAGTTCCATCCCAACCTACTATAACTACCTATTGGTAACTGTACTTTATTACACGGCTCTGTTAAATACTTAATTCTTATAGGTTAATTGGCGGCATTCCGAGGTCTGTAATTTCTCGATCATAGACCGTTGTTATGAAGAACAGACCGTTGCTAAGGATGCTGCTCTAATCACACAATCTGGAGGACTAACTGTAATCATATCAATCCACCGAAAGAGGTCCGGTAAATTTGATGCTTGTTTACGGAGGGAAAAAAAAGAAAAGAGTGAAAAACAGCAGAGAGAAACAATAAAGGTTAAAAATGCAAAAACTGAAGGCTACGACAGAGAGATCTACAAAACTGAAGACGGCACATGAAGTAAACATTAAATACAGCTGTGTTTAAAGACGGTGAATGGAAAAGAAAATGTCAACAGACTCAGTTGGTGATATGTTGACAGTGTTTCCATTTAATGTGAGTAATAACAGCAGATTAGCTCATTTTAAAGTGAGTAATATTAACTCCATTAGCTCATTTTAAGAAGGCTACAGAGTTAACAGTTGCTATGGATGCAGCTCTCACTATGAGTGTAACGGACTATTTTTAAACGGAAAACGGAAAGACAATCATTTTAAAATTAATTGTAATTAATAATTTCCAGATCAATATTTTGTGTTAAATAATTGATTTCGTAAGTAAAGAGCCGTGTGATAAGCGAGATAATGTATAGTGAGCAGGTTGTTATTGTGGACCCCTCTACAACCACCGCCATACATTAACCTTTACCTCTTTACTTAAAAAAAAACATAAGATGCTAAACTGCAGTTTTACTGGTAATTATAGTGTTAAACAAAAACTAATTTATCAGCTTCTTAACTGTAAGCCAACTTTCTAACTTATCTTTAACATGCTGTGATTATTTTCTATTGTTGATCATATAAATACATATGTTATTCTTGTTCATACTGAACAATGGGAGCTACAGATTCAAAATTGGCATGAAATGATAATATGTGACTTAGTTATTTGATATTGTATTCTTTGACATCATTGTGCTGGTATTTTACCATATCATGTAATTCTCAACTACACTGCAAACATGGTAACAACCAGACAAACAAACAGCAAAACATAGCCTCTGCTTGACAACCTGTAATTTCATGTGCAGTTTTCCTTTCACACACAATCGCATCAGCGATCTGTCAGCAGTTTACGCTCTTAAAAACAAATTGTGGGCACAGTTAACTGCTGGTGGGATAAAACAAACCTTTTATGTTTATACTACTTCCTCTTATCGTAAATATAGTCAGTCTGACAGCAGGCAATTGCATTACTTATACATTATCTGGACTACAAGCTTTGCCTGTTAGGATTATAATCTATTCTTATTTTTATACTGCATTTACTTACTTGCTATTTTGTCTTTGTACTGCTGCAACATCCGAATTTCCCCCCTGGAGATCAATAAAGGATTATCTTATCTTATCTATAAGTCTAATAGCATGTCAAAACTTAATCTTGATGGTGTAACATGACTCAATTCTAAAAAGACTTTAAAACTCAAGTTAAAGTACATACTTTTAAAAATCCCCAGGGAGGAGTATAGACTTCTCTTTAAATGCTTAAAGTCAAAATCATTGGTGCGCAGTAAGTAAAGCAGCTACAGCACTTTCAGTTTCTGCACACTCAGTCACCCTCCCTGTTAGCAGATGAGAATGAGTGGTCGGCAGTGGTAGCAGAGATAAGGCCTGGAGAGCAGGAGGAGACGAGGGGAGGCAGACAGTTTTGAGGTCATTGACCAGGCAACCATTAGCAACTTGCTCCAGAGTTGTAAACAAAGTGCATTGAAATTGGAGTGGTCACGCTCGTATATCAGAATACGCACACACATGCATACAGCGAATGACCAAGAGGATACACTCTGCTGATTTGACAATCCTCCCCAAATAGTGCTCTCTCTCTCTCTTTCAAAAACACACACCCATGTACACACATGCTCCCTCGCTAAAAGAAGCAAATACAGGAAACCACCTTTATCAGAAACTCCACCCCAGAAGTCATTTTTTGCTGCATCCGCAAAGCTGTGTGCCTACAACCTGCAGCTTGAACTCAAATATCAGCGCTGTGACTCCCCAACACCACAATACTACTCTAACAAACAGTTCTGCAGAAAAGAACAAAAGAAAGAAACACACAACAAGACGTGCTTTTTTACATGGAACGTATCTTTGTGAGAAAAAAAAAAGAAAAACATTTCTTATTCTTTGTAAAGGATTATTTGAAAACCTAAAATATTTTGGACTATGTTGCTTCCTTGATTATTCCTTTTTATCCAATGAGATAATTTGGTTCATAAAAGTTGAAAAGCTGCATGTACTTAAACTCTAACAGTCTAGTACTCTCAACTGGTCTAGCCTCAGGACCCACCACCACCTCCTTAATGACGAATTTTCACCCACATTTTTTAAACCAGTCAAATTTATTAAATGAAAGAGAGTGCAGTTTGGACCTGAGATGGAACAAAAGATCACAGTATGTCAACATGACAAAATGCAAAAGTATAATAGTCAAATTACCAGCAGGCGGCAGTGCATAAGAAAATAAAATTCCCTTTACAGTTCATTCAATTAGCAGCCTTTTTTTTTAACAGAAATAAACTAAAAAAGTGCAACATAAATGCAACTACTGTAGGGCTCATCAAGCTTCAAGAATGTAAATGTAACTGTAGCTGGGATTACCCCATCAGTGGATACATGGAGTGTGAATATACTGCACTCCTACTGCACACACGTCATAGGAAACACATGGTCTTCAAAATAAAAGTGCAATAAAGACTTTTTTTTTCAAGCACATCTGCGACCCACTGAAAACAGCTCTGCGACCCACTTTTGGGTCCCAACCCACCAGTTGAGAACCAGGGGTCTATGTTTCAATTATGACCAGAATAGAATATCTTCCCTCCCAAAAGAGGCTGTTTTGCACCAACAGAACTCTCCGCAGCAATAATGGCAGCTCCTTCAAAAGCACCCATTGCATTTATAAACTTATGATGGCAAAGAAGCGCGTTGGGCAAGTTACTTCACATCTAATTATTGCTTTACTTCTCATTTCTCAGCCTTGTGCCATCAAAAGGGGCTTAAAACAAGTCCAAATTATTGCCCTATATAGCCATCAATTGATATTGTACACGATATTTAACAAAGTTCCTTACTATGATAATAACATCTCTGCTCTTTACATGTTGAGCAGCAAGCTCCGCAGCCGAATAATGAAGCAGACGTTGAAGTGCAGAATACTTGCAGTTCCTCATATGGCCACTTGGGGCTGGCTCCAAAAGTGAGTAAATCCCCATTGACTCCATTGTTAAAATTGGGTTGTTCCTATTAAGATAACTTTTATGCAAGATTTGGACATATGGCTTGCTGAACAGTGATAGTGCTGACAGACCAATCAGTCTGTGCTCTATTTTTGTTTTGTGGGAGAAATTCATTTATTTGAAATGTTAGCGCTAGTTAGCAGGACTCAATGCAGAACTCAAGGCTTCAAACTTTGGGTTAAGTCACAGTGGCTAAGTCCACCTTTTTATAAAGGTCTACGTTTTTTTAAGCTAAGTTATTTAGCATATGTGATGGCTTGTTAGTAGTGGCAACTGTACAGGCATAAGGTTTCGAATTAAAACCTACAGACCTGTCTACAAATATATATATATTAGAACTTCCTGTGCCATGTTATCCCATGTGCAAGTAGAAATATAAAAGAAACATTTAACACGGAGCCAGTCTGTACAAATTGGAGGTACGCGCTGGGGTTAAATAGCAAGCTCAGCACAAGGAGAAAGGCCTGGAGGGGAAGCGAAATTCAGGGACAGAGAGAGGTAGCATGTGACGGTGATAAAAAAGGAAAGTTCATAATCAGCTTGAACTTTCCAATAAACTGACAACACAATTCTCACGTTGTTGCATAACTCGTACCTTGTCAGATATAATTAGCACATAAAGTCTGCCTGGAAGCATTCATTACAGCCTAAAGTTAATGTTTACAAAAGAGTGATGAATAATAATGACTGTGCTGATGAGGATTATTACAGCTGGGTCTGAATCTGTGTTAACAACTGTAAATATTTCCAACATTTAATTTGTTTTAAATCATAACTAAATGCCATCAGATGGACTTAGTGTGCACATGTGTACAGTATGTCAATACAATAAAAGTGCTGACAGAATGCTATGTCATTTTAAAGTGGTACTATATAATAAATCTCACGCGTCTGCTGTTCTAAGGAGGTTTAAATAAATTCACGGATTGTTTTACAGTATTTGTTTGACTGGAGCTCTTTATGCCAGCAGCTTGTGGCCAAATACCAAATTATTTATAAATGTGTGTTGGAATCAGATCGTACTAAAACGCATATGCAGAAATTCCCTCTTGCAGCAACGAGACACATATGCATGCAAGTGCAGCAGAGATACGAGCCATCCCTGGGGTCTGCATGTAGAAGCAGTTTATAAATTACAACATTGAGGCCAGGAGGACACTAATGCAGAGCATCTGTGTGTGTGTCAGAGGGGAGATCTACGTGTTTCTGAGCACGGCCATGTTTTTTTATTTACCTGTGAATGAATAAAGCGATGATTTATCAATTCACCTCTGTGTGTCCCCCTCTCGCACCCACCCCCCCTCCTTCATCTCCTCTGGGGAATTAATCAGCTGTCTGACACATGCACCGAGGCAGACAGGGAGGCAGACAGAGGGAGGAAGATAGGGAGAAAGATGATGAGGAGGGAGTTCTGAGAAGGAAAGGGGTGGCACGAGTCAAATTGGAAACATATCCTTTCAACATGTCCTATCTGAGCATTTTATCTGTGAAAAGAGGCACAAGGGGGATGACCCTCATGGTTCAAAGGCCTAACTCAATTCAGTGACGAAACCGTGGCAGACTCCTCACCAGCGGCTGTTGAGAAATTTAAGTGTAGCGCAGAACCCCACTCCCAACACCTGCAACCCATCCAGGGGAAAGAAACAAAGGTAAAGAGAAGGAGAAGGCTTCCAATAGCTCCACCAATAGTAATGGGAAATACATTCAAACACAGATTATTTAGTATCAAGGACAGACGTGGACCCACACTCCTCCCCCTTACACTTAGAAGAAAAGGGACTGGTTGGCCTCTGGCCCATCACCAAGCCTCTATTTTTATCTGGGCCCAGGTGGGATTGGATCCAGATGGGGCACCTGATCGCCCCTCTCTTTCTCTCTCTGTGCTCTGGGCTGGAGTTTCCTGCGCTCAGATCTAACGCTTTAAATGCCAGCCACACTTCATCCCCTGGAGACTGAGTGAAGAGCTGGGAATTGAATCAAGCAGTGAAATGGGGTCTGCATGTGTGCATCTGAACGAGTGTGATCCCTAAAATGACATGGAAATTCAATTACTGTTTGATAAGTGGGATTTCTTGATCATTCTTTACGATGCAAACAAGACATTACTGGTTATGCCATGGCAACATTGGAATACGATAGCCCAATCTACCTTACAGGTCAACTTCTACAACTTGCAGAGAAATTATGGTAATAATAACAAGACAATAAATAATTCAGGCTTATGTGTTTGTAAAAAAAAAAGATACAATCTATACAAAAAGGAAAAAAAAAGTTCTCTGGTGACTTTGCATCTTGACTGCATTATGGGCACATTCATTTTAAGTGTTAGGGCAAGAGGGGGTCGTGTCTTGTGATCCACAGGCAGAGTAGAATACCCCAGACCCAATGGGTTAACCTAACAGGAAACCTGGAGGATACACCCTATTAGGCCTGTACTTCCTGCTACTTTGAGGCATGTACAATTTATGAGCCCAGAGGTACGCTGCACCACTGCAGATCTGATGGATTTCCTCTTTCTTTCTCCAAAAACGACTGAGCCAGAGCATTTTATGAAAGAAAAACGAGAGAAAGGGAGAAAAAAAGGCAGATAAGGTGAATAAAAGAACCATCTGCAGGGCACTCTGCATAGCCATGTGCCAAACGGTCTGGAAAGCATCACACATCTTGGCAGTACATCCTATAAATATGCTCTGATCCTTATAATTCAAATGAAACGTAGGGAGATATTAAATGGATCCCACTGCCTTACAGCAAGTGTATATCAGTGCCAGTGGTGTGAGTATATAAAGTATCTCACCAGGAATAGATTCTTACCAGAAATAACTGAAAATTGATAACAGATTTACATAAAGGGCCTTAGACAGGCTACAATTTCCTCTTCTACAACTATACTGTTAGTTTCACATCTTTGCCACATTGAACGGACAGACGCTCATGTACATACACGATACCTATCTCTTTGTCATATGTTCTGTGTTTGTCAGTACATTTCCAGGTGGGGGAACTTTTTTGTCAGACTCTTCTCTGGAAACAGGTTTCAAGGAACACGTAGGAACAACGACATAATTGCAGCTGCCACACAGCAAAACAGCGTAATACTTTCACTACTTTAAACATTTGAGCGATCTTTCCCGAGATGGTCACCTGCCAAGTCTGCGTCACTGAATATCAACTAGTCCTCTACTTCTGCTCTCAGCAATCTTTCTTTTCTAAAAGTTTTTATGATGTGCATACAGCGGGAGTGAAAAAAAAATCATCATGAACCGCTGTCTGTCGTCAGCGATGCAGTGTTCTGGCTGTGTTTGTGTGTGTGGGTGAGGAGAAGTGGCACTTACGCATTTGCAAAAAAACATCAAACAATGTCTCTGCGATCCGTCTGCAGGCTCCAGACTGTCATTTCATGATGTAATAGGTGCTACAGCTTCTCGTCTTCAGACTTCGCTCTCGCCTTGCAGCGCTGCAGCCTGCCGTGACAGACACCTTTGTGCGGTGCATTCCCGCAGATGTGATTTTCCGAACATAAAACAAGTTACATTTGTCTGTGTTTTCTATTTTAACACCATGATTTTAGGAATGTGCATCTAGACTGTGATTATGTGATTGTTCTTTGGGGGAACAAACTGGAATTAAAATGTTAACATTTAAATTGCTAAAAATAATAAAATATGTTTCTGTGTAAGAAATTATGATCATAAATGTTGGATGAGGGTGCAATAGGATGAGGAGAGGAAGACAAAAGAGGGATCAAAGGAAGTAGGAACTACAGGAGGAATGGGGTTAGGATGATACAGGGTCTGATGTAGCAGGGAGGAGGGTTGAATGGAGAATTGGAGAAGAAGTATATCAGGAGGAGGACGATGGGACAAGAGATAGGCAAGCAGTCTCCACTGCTGTCAGACACGATAAAGTAACTCAGCATCCTTTCAGAGTCTCCAACTCATGCTGCAGTGTAATACTGATCCATGCATTGTTCAGATACAGATTTTGTATATCTCAAATTTGCCACTAAAGCAGAAGACCGTGGTCCATGGAAACACTTAAAACTGATTCACCATTAACTGTATTTCCAGGGTTAAGGGTAAAGATACAAAAGAATTATTTCACAACCAACTACATTAAACAAAGCATGACTTTATTTTTAATTTAAATAAATATACGGTTAGACTATCAAGAAAACATACTGCAAAGACTATTTATGTTCTGAATGATGTTATCCTAAGTGCTATGATATTTGCACAATGTGTGCCTGCATATCTTGCACGGAGGATCAAAACTGCATTCATGGTCACAGACGTGTCATGCCTCAATTAGTATTCTGAACAATCATTTTGTTCTGTGTTATTTTAATTTGCTAATGATGGTTCATTATAACTCAGACTGGGGCCATCATTTTTTATGTCAAACTGAAGAAGAAGAACACTTTGTGTATGAAATAGTTTCAGATATGATGATCATTTTTTTGACACACAGCAGATATTAAATGCATTTGGAGCCTTGTTTTTGGCCCCATGTTGAAGTTGAATAATTATCTTTTTATCTCTGTTTTTGGGCTCCACCAACTCCTGTAAAAATCCTGTAGTATCTCTTCAATGCTTTGCTGTGTTTGCAAGCTATTGCCGACTTTGACTTTTTGTACTGTTTGGTGTTAGGGAATTGGCATAATTTAGGTTTTGAGTTCTTTTATTAGTGAAAATAGCTGCTTACTGTGGATGAAAACAAGGCTGAAGACAACGGTAAACCATAATCGTAAAACCAGAACAATAAGCTAAAAGACGCTGTTAATCTTTGTAGAGTTAGGGAAGTGCAGAGTTAAGTGATAAACAACAATGTGATCCATTATTATTTATAAACAATAATGATTTTAGCTGCTTTAACAGATCTCCTAATGATCAGAATTTCTTAAAATGGTTCACGATCCTCATCCTATCTTCACACAGTTCCATAAAGACAGCTTTCCTTCTGTCTTTAATGAACTGGCCTTGTCCAGTTCTCTGTACTCTCATCTATCCAAAATGCTTTAGACATTTTGCAACAATGACTCTCAATAGCAGTGCAATTTATGTGTCTCGACTTTTGCACAGTTTATTAAATATGCTATCATGTATAGAGGTTATGATGGAGTTATTGTTCATAGCTGTCTGGTAATGCATTCAGTGGAAAGGTGGCTGCTGTCCAAGCTATCTATTCAACAAAAGGACATAATAACGTACTGAAGCAGTGAATGGAGTCACGTACGCCTGAATGACTAAACTGTTGTTGGCTGATAATAACATTTGATTGACTATTTTCGCTGCACCTTAGCACAAAGATAGAGTACAATTGCATAATGTCCTTTGGATAAGAAGGTCCTCCCATTTGAGCCTCTTGAAGGCCAAATCACTTGCCCTGAATCAAAAATAACTTGCCTCTCACACTAACAGATGATGACATTTGGAATATGATTTAGCCTTGTCGCCAACTTGCTATCAGCGTGGGGCCTTAGGTAAACATATTTGATGGGACCCAAAGGTCTAGCACCAACACTGGGCTGGGAGGACAGGCAAGTGCGCAGGCCCTCGGCCCAGCTAAGAATCAGCAGAAGCCAAGCAGGAAACATCTGGAAGACCCAGTGCAAACAGATGTCGGAATGAGATAAGAGCACATGAGTTAGAGTTCAGCCTCCCATCCCTCTATGATGAGGCTTTGTAACATCCAGGTGGGCTGTAGCCTTGGCTCCAACAGCTCAAAGGTCCAAATAATCAAACTTTATTTTTTTTTCTCACACAAGCATCTGGTGGAGGCCGTGAATGTTGTCAGTGACTTGTGTTCGTTCCATTGTTCCTGCTCTCATTTTGATCCATTGTCAGCCAGACTCTCATGAGACCCCTTTATACAATGTTTTTGCCTCTCCAGGTCACCATTTACATCATTTCCTGCCATAGTTTTAACATCGTCTGGGCAACAAAGTGAAGTATGCATCAATGGTCAGCTATTAACTCGCATTGCCCACGCTTCAGCTCATTGTTGAGCTGGAGATTGTTTGATATTGAATTGCAGTGTCAACTGCATTGTGTATTTTCAATTGCTCATCTAAACACTTGAGGCCATAGTCTCTGAAAAACAAAAGACTGGCACAAAACTGGAAAAACATGGCATGCATGTGATTGTAATTTCATGTCCAAGCTATAAAGTATAACTGTGTTCCACTTTTTTAACCTTTCACCTCACCATTGCCGCAATTAATTTAATTTTCTCCTCCCTTATGACTGCTGCTTACTTTGACAGAGGAAAAAAAAACCTGAGAAGAAAATAACAGATAAATTATGAAGAAAACTATGTCATACGCACAAATAAGTAGAAGCCACATGGGAGGGTTGGTTTCTGTTAAACTATAAAAAGGTCTCTCTTGGGACACGAGATCTGAAGTGGAACTCACAGATTGTTCTGCAATCAGAGGCGACTGCACACCACCAGCCTGGATCTTCATAAATTGATAAATAATGGGTCCTTGGTGACAGAGAAAAGTTGCAGAGAAGATTGTCAGAGTACGGTTGCAAATGGATAATTATATATGGATATCTAAGCAGTGCTTTTAAAAAGTTAGCTGCAGTATTTGGGGCTTTTTTTTTGTTAACTTTCACCAAATAGCACTGATAGTGTTAGATTTATTTATTTAAATGGAAGGGGCACATATGAATCTGTTTCAGTAAAGGTTAGTGGGTTGTGAACCTGCTGTTTACAGTATATACTGTTCATATCTGAGAGCTACACAAAGCAGTAGAACATCAATTGCACTGTAAGTAGTTCTCTTTAAGCCTATCATTGTTTCAGACACTGTACCCCAGACCTTACCTACTGTACGTGCTTGCAAACAATTAAATGAATAATTCGTACAGTAGTTCACTTTGGTCCAACAGGATATTGTGACCATATTTGGACACATTGTAGGGGATCCAGACATGACTCAGATTTCCTCCACTCTACTTTGCTTTACCACACCCTTTTACTCAGAGCAATTAAGAGGATTTACCAAATTACCCTTGGGATGACCACTGGTCCAACACACAAACAGGAAGTAGAGAAGAGGTCAGTGAATGAAAGGAGGAAGTGCTGGCAAACAGCAACAATACAACAGGAGGAAACCCCCCCATTAAAAATAGGAACAGCACCCTGCAGCGCGATGGTCGGGGTCACGAATGCAAAGATTGGAGACAATAGGGGAGCAAGGCCACTGGCTGACCAGCGTAGGTGTGAGGTGTCTGCGTGACTGAGATAGTAGAACTTCAAGGGTCATGGGAGACACAAGTGAGTGGTTGCAAAACAAGACCGAAGTGCATGATGATTCAAGACTCCATTGTTTGGTGCGAACAGTCCGTAAGAGGAGTGAGGTTATCTGAAGATTGTTAAAGTCCTGAATCTAAAAGCAGAACAACTGTCTGTTGCATTATAAAGTAGTTCTGTTTTGGTTTTAAACAGGCCAGTAAATCTATGAAAGCTGAGGAAATAGTTATAATAATTAATAAAACATGTTAAAAAGACCTCTGATTAATTATACATAACATCTTATGTATGCATTTTTGAATAGTCTTTGGAAACATGCGGCATCGCTCATCCAACTGGCTCCATTTGCTGTGTGTGTGCCCATCTCTATTTATGTGCATATGAGTGTGCATTGTGCTCTTTAACTGTTAAAGAGTGTACTGGTCTCACCCAATGACTGTATATATAGATAGACGACGTGTCTCCATCGGCTCTCATTGTACAAAAGTAATGCCAAAATAACCCCCGTAATAGTTGCTGCCATCTTGTGATGGTGACGTCATTTGGAGCCAGAGACTGTGCAGTAGAGATCGGCGGGTGGAGCCGCCATAGCCACTTCCGCTAACCAAAACACACACTTAGTTCAGCGAAAAAAAAGCAAAGATCCCGCATGTTGGCGTATTTAACAGGAGAACAGCTTTCACGTTCACAGATATGGAAACTTCAATGACTAGTGATTGTTTTTCGCTGCTAATCTGGACCTAATTGGCTGCAGGAGCCGTATTTGTCAACAGAACTGTCAATCATCCTTTTTACAGCATCAAAACACTAATTAAAAATAAACTTGGAAGTAATGAACACTTGGAAGTGAATCAGCATTATAAGAACTAACTATAATGGCAGAAACCATGTTTGAGATTAATTTATTTGGCGTGTATTTTGATTTTATAGTTTGACCCATGTCCCATCTGTTAACATGGAGGAGGCGGACCTATACTGCAGCCAGTCAGCAGGGGGCACTCAAAATGTTTTGGCTTCACTTTTTGGGAGCTGTCATGTCGTCCATATTTCCATATAGTCTGTAGTCTCACCAGATGACAGGCTATCAACACTAAATTCAATCCAGTGGAAGCTGATGACTGTTCTGAAGTTTTAATGAATTATAGTGTGAAACTGAAACAAAGATACAAACAGTATTCATCAGGTACAGTGTAAATATAAAGGTAAGTATAGAATAAATAGTACTGATTGCCATACAGAAAAGAATGAATGGAAACTGCAAATAAAGTTACAGTTTTTTCCAATATGTAACAAATATTGTGTTCTTCTTAATGTTCTATGGCTTATTAACAAATATACGTACAGACAATGCGTTTTGCCAAACTTGTGAAGAGGATGGAGAACGATTAACACACACACTAAATTACATGCGCACATTCAGCCATCTTCCCTTCATGAACGTCCACTTCCTGTCTGGACAAGAAATGAGGTAGGTAATACACTGCTGCATATGAACCGCCAACAGATGGCTCCAAAACGAACCACACAGGTTACAAGCGCCTTGAAGCTTTAAAGAAAAAGGACCTCCACCCACTTTCAACGGCGTGTCAACACATCTACAGCCAGACACTTCCCGGAGGAAATACTCAGCAAGGCCAGACACAACAGCGTAATTGTTATCACATTGTATCATCTGCTAATGCTTTTTGCAAAGTTTGAGTTTGTGTTTAAAGAAAAAAAAAAAGGAAATAAAAAGGCGCCGCTTGTGCTACTGATGGTGACATAAATGAGGCCATATTTAGCAGTAGCTGAGATTTTTCTTTTGAAGGAAATGGCGACAAACTTGCTTTTGTTTGTTAACTAAACTTTGTGTTTGCATCAGAGCCAATTTTGAAATATTGTGATTTTTATATATGAACTCCAGCTTTCTATTTGATGTATTTATCTATTTGACACTTTCAACAAGAGTTTTCCTGCATGCACTGCATACCTTTAAAAGTTATGTGATTAACTGTGAGAGGGAGCTAAAGAGTCAAATGGAAATGACAGAGGAGGCAAATCACACCTGTGGGAAAAGAACAACTGTTATCCTGAGAGGCATGTCCTCAGATAGAAAATGACAAGTGTAATTTTGACAAAAAGAGCACAGGGTCTTCAGGCTTGCAACGGATCATACATCAATTACCACACTGGGATTGATTTTGACAGGTTTAAATGTGGTACACAAGCAGATAATGGTTCGAGAGATAATGGAAATTTCACTGAGTTGAACGCTGACACACTGTCAGAAAGATAAATTGTTGGGTCAGGACAAGGGCTGAAACAAAAGCTGAATATTTAGTTGACAAGCATGCATATATTTGAATGATTAGAAGTTCACTTTCTCTTCTGTAATCCATCATTTTGTGAAGGGGAAACAATATTGATGGTGGCTGGGTGACTTACAAGACATGTCAGAATCAAGTAAACATTGCTGATGACTCCCCTCGGACATACAGGTCAGTGTTAATTATCAGTGACACAAACAGAGTGAATTATTGTTGTATTCAGAGCCAAACATTTAAAATATAATGTATCCAATTTAGTGTTGAATAGCAAAAAAAACAGATTTACAAAATGTACGAAGAGTAGTACAATATCATGGTGTCCCTATAGATAGGCACAACAAAGGTCCCTGAAGAGAATCCCAAGGCGCGAGTCTCCAAGGGGTTTGTAACATGGAGGGCTTAGGGCTGCGTCCGAGGCCTTTCACCTTGGAGCTGTTAACAGTTAGGCCTGTGATCCCAAGGCCCCCGTTAAAGACCCCCTTGGGTTTCGGACCGTAACCAGAGAGTTGGAATAACAGAGCAGGAAAGTACCACGCGGCGGAGCCTCATGTGGCGTGGATGGCTCAACCTTACTCCCTGCTCAGGGCCTGGAGAGAGGTCACAGGGTAAGAGAACTTTTTTTTTTCCTTCCTTCTCTTTTTTCCTCTTTCTGAAACACACATCAGCCAGGCAGGAGGTCAGAGGGAGGTGGGCTCCCTGGGGGCCTCTGGTCGGTGGACACAGTGGCTAAGGTCAAAAGAGCCCCCTGGTTGCTGGACGTTTATCACTGAATGTGTAAAGAGACCAGCGGTATATTTGTGTGCTAATGTGTATGCCAGTGTGTTTCTATGAGAGTGTGTGTTTATGTGTACGTGTCAGACAGGCAGAATCAGCACATAGCAGCTCTCTGGTTTTGTGGTAAACATCACTGCATGGACCTCTCTGCTCTGTTTTTGAGTTGGCTGCTTTGACCTTATGGGTAAATAACCATGTAAAGGTTAAAGACTTTGTGATAAACATATTTAAATATTTTTTCTTCTGTGCCTTTGACTGATTCTTTTATCTGCCCAATACTAGATCTCCATTTTTAGTGTTTACTCTGTCTGCCACTACATGCTCAGGGAAAATGGGCTGTTATGTTAGCTTTACTAACACACTATCCTTAGGATATGTTTGCTCCCTATATAATAAGAAGACAACAAAAACATACTGTATAGAAAAAAAAGGAAAGAAAATTAAAGTTATTGCTGGAACAACAGAACCATTATTAATTCAACCCCCTCACCACCACCACTCCAAAAAATAAAATAATAAAAAATAAAAATTGTGGGATTGTTAAGAGGCTGCAAAGTCTGTGTCTCAAAATGTGTGATGTTTTAACATTTGCATAGTAAGTGTGAACTGCTCTGGGTTTCGTATCACAGATAAAAGCTTGCTGTTTGTGGAGTCTAATCAGGCCGTATCTTAGCCTACCTGTCAGCTCAAAACCGTATGCATCAGCATAGTAAAACAGAGGAATGGAAAAAATTGAAAGGTCAAGTCGAGTGGCGGTTGATGCAGTGCACACAACAACTTTGGTAACCTGATTTTTTTCCCCTCATGGCTGATTTGCTTATGTGAACCGAGCAGAGGTTTAAAAAGCCTTTTTTTTTTTTTTTTTTTCAAATATCACACCTTCAAGGGGGGTTGGTAAACAAATGCTGTGGATCCCATGGGTGTGGAGCTCAGAGTCTTATTTGCTCCTGCTTGTCTCTGCTTGCGGCTGTGTATTTCTGTCTCTCTGATGATGCAAAGGTAGCATGGTAGGACACACATCAGCACACAAACTTGTGAGCATACACCCTTGCAGACACACACACATGCACGCAAACACACACACACACACACAAAGTACTTAAACACACAGCACCCTGCTACAAAGCAACCAAAAATAACAGGCACCTGTTGCTCAAACCACAATGTCTACAATGAAGCCAAATTAGAGCGTTTCCTTGGCAACAGTAATTTCAATCACAAACCGCAGCAGCGGCCTAGAAAACAACTACACATAAACAATGCTGCTATGTGAGTCACCGGTAAACAATGAACTGTGTGTGCCTGCATATGCTCAAATACTCCCATTTTATTAAAGTTGATGTACAATTCTATATTGAATGCAGTTTGAGGGCAAGAGGAGACCACAATAATCATTAGTGGTCGGGAGATGATTACAAAGTTGATTGCAAGGATTTCACTGAAGTGTGACGAATAAAAAGCCCCCGTGCTTTGGATTTCTACACCAGCAACTACAGCAGATTGACTTTCACTAAATAGACTGTGGCCTTCATATGTCATAGGGGCTCCTCTGGTGGTCACAAGCAGAACTTCACAAAGTTGGTGATTTGCTTTACATATTCGGTGTGACAATCAGTCGACTGCCGTAAGTGACTTAGATACCTAGAAAATAGAACGTAATGTAAGAAGTAATTATTTGCATTATTATAGGGCTATTTGCTGTGTGTTAACTTACTATAAATAGTTAGTGGTGACTGACAAAATAAAGAGTTAAATTAGCGTTCTTTTCACACAGTACACACTTCTGCATTTCCTAATTTGCATTAACATCCTGTAAATACACTGACTTCATGAATCCACATGAGCATCATCTGATTAATTCTAACCACATACACACAAAACAGCCTTAAACACTGACTTCAAACACTGAATCAGAGTGTGGCAATACAAAGGAATTTGAAGCAGTGGGATGACTTGCATTGCATTGTGCCAAATGGGGTGAAAGTCAATATTAAGAGGGTTCTCCTAATGTATTGTACGTGTTCATGTGAACTAATGTGGGGGTGTGTGAATACAAGAAGGAGGCGGTGGTCTGAGGAGCCTCACTTTTTCACAAAAGAAAACCTAATTGGAAGCACATGTGTTGCACTGTGTAGCAGTTTAGGATAGTTGGGGGGGCTATAGGTTCTTATTGTGAATGGGGGTGTTACTGATGGGAGAACGAGAGCTAGGAGGGGGGGGGGGATCTGTTTGTGGGGGGTGGGAGCAGGGGTCTGGTGGTTGGGAGGGCATGAGAATGTAAACCTCGACGTAAGTGAGGCGATTTACTCAAGCCTGGGAATACATCGTGGGGGGGATGGAGGGGGTGGGGGGTGGGGGGGGGAGTGTGAGTGGACTCAATCTAAACCATATTGTCCAACAAACACAGTGCTATCATAAATAAAGACATGTCCTCCTTCCATGTCTTTATCTCCCTTGTCACCGTAACCTCAGTGATGTACTGCGATCCGGTATCTGTCACTCAAAGCAGCCAGACATCCATCAAGACGCAGATGGCTCAAATATCACCATGACAGTTCAAACCAGCCATGCTGTCACATTTTTATCTTTTATTAATGGTCACCATTATTTTCCATTTGTGTACATGGAGGAAATGTACATCAAGAGCTCTCTTCATGTGGGCTTTCAGCATTAAAGGCCTTAAAGGGATATAATTGAAAGATGATGGAATAACACAAATGGCCGCTGTAATTGCTCTATAATCATAGCGACCTTGTAACTCCCATTATTCTTCTTTACATATGGACCAATAAGACTCAGACATGCATGAAGTCCTTGTTTCAATGATACATGAAGCTACTGTACTAAAGGCTCTTTATTTGAACAGTTTTATTTCAGCACTCAACCCCCTGCCACGGCAATGAGAACAAAAGGCCATGAGACGGAGCATATAGCCTCCCATCTGTGGCTCACTCAGATTTACACTTTCATAAAAATGGGCCCAAAATGTCTAGCTCGGGGCCTGATATCCCATCCTCGTGTTTGGATCTCAGCCAGGAAAATAATGTCTGACCTAAGATGAAAAAAAAAAGGACAACACACGTTTTATTTATTACTTTGAATTACAAAGGGCACGCAGGTGAAAGAAGATGAGCGGAAAGGCCGTGGAAGAGGCAAGTGATGTTATCCGTGGGATACAAGTGGGAAACAAAGAAGGAGGAGAGTGAAAGCTGGAGGGAGATGAAAATAAAAAGAAGGAAGTGGAGGACTAGGAGGAGGAATAGGAGGATGGTATTGGGAGAAGAAAAGGAGATGAAGGTCTTGGAGATTCGGACAGACATCCTTTAAGGCCGCTTTTCTCCACCTCACCTACACACGGTCCCTCCCCCACCTCTGCTCTGGCAGCACCTGAATTCTGGGTCTCATCAGAGCTACCTGCCAGGGATTAACCAGAACCTGTTACCCCTCAGTGTCAGATGACTGGGCTCTCTCCCTCTCTCTCTTTCTCTCGCTCTCTTTCTCTCACCCACACCCACACACACACTCGGTGAGAGTCTGTAATAGGAACCAGCTGGGCCTTTCAAGGCTGTGCAGCGGGCTAGACAGGCCCATTCATAACCCTCTAGTGAGTTTTAATGAAGGTGGGTTGTGGCGCAGCAGCAATGTGGAGGGAGTGGGGAAATGATGAAAGAGGGTGAGACGGGTGCCTCCTTCTTCCTCACTCTCTCTACCTTCTGACCAATAAGTGTACTAAAGGTTGTATGGGCGAGAAGTTAATCTATAATCCATTTATTTATAGTTTGCTTCTACTCTACCTAACTTCCTTACCTGCTGCTGTTTGCACAGAGTGGATGGATACCAGTATACCTTTCATCATATATAGATAAGAAGTGAGATGTGAGGCTATTTGCTGTTTGAAGGGAGAACTACAAGATGGATGACAATTGTAGAGTTATACATTATCTCCCACGCATCTCTTTACAGCCATTAGCTTACTAATGATACTAATGGACATCAAAGGAGGCATAAAGATGACTACAGTGATGGGAATGTACAACCTGTGCTTTAATAGCTTGTCTGACTCTTTAAGAAGCACATATCAGCTGTGGAGGAGGTTGTCGTGGTGAAGTTCAGCATCAGACTCATAAATACTGAGTAATATAGGTGTCAGTAACATTCACAGTGCTGTAAAGGCAAACAGTTTCCATTATTGTGCTGAAACCTCAGACCACAGGATATCTCTGTGATAACTGCACTTGCGGGTTCTGCACTCATACACTATATAACACGCACTATAAATGTGTATGTCCATGTGAGTTACTACCACTTTAAGAGGCGATTATGGTTGTTTTCATGTTGTGGTTCAAAGACAGGAGTCAAATGTTAGCTACAAGATCAGTGCCAAAAATCTCTTTCTAAGCATATCACGATAAAATTGCTCATTTATTCCTAAAAAGGCTTTCTTAGTGATTGGTGTCTGGATTGATGACTGCATTTAGAGATATATTTGCGCATAAACAATCCACAATGGATGCCAAATGCTGTGTGGTGTTGATATCTTCTTAATTTTGCATGTGTCAGAGCAGAGACTGCTTTATAGGGACTGATCACCTCTGATTTGCTCTCTCTGAGGGTGGATGGGTGACGTGTAACCTGAGATGGTGAAGTAACGGTGCAGCCAGAGCCCTTTACACCCTAAGGTCAGACTGATGTGAACACTAATAAACCAGGCCCTGGCGCACATTCCTGTTCTCAGAAACACAGAGACACACAGACAAACAAAAAACAAAACGGTTGGTTCACTAGCAAGGACCACGCCACAATAATATACCTTTAAATATTTAATGTATGTTCTGGAATTATGTTGAGACAGTTGTCTGTATGTTGCGGGGAGGGGTGAAGGTGATGGGGATGTCTTCTGTAAGGTTGGTCTGGGAGGAAACACTGAAGACCGAGCAGATGGAGACTCAGAGTGGGGGTTCAGTCTCAGGCGTGATCTACCCAAGCAGATTTCGGCCGAGACTGTACCTGGAATTTGAGAGACGTGAGAGAAGGATACACAAAGTTAAATAGGAATGGATGAGGGGAAGGGAAGGGATGGTGGGCCGAAGAATCCGAGGCAGAGTTGAGCAGGATGACCGGGTATAAGCAGGGTTGTCAGATGATTGTAGGTGTGGTTTTAGGCGTGGTCCTGCTCCTGGACCTAAGTTAATACATTAAACTGACAATCTTGAAGATTTGAGTTTCGTTTTCTCGGGCGCCCCCTAATGGCAGTATACGATTATTGCGGGAGGACACTTCCCAATTTAACCAGACGTGGACGGTTGGCTCCCTTTGTCACGACTGTAACTCTTGATTTTCCTCACTGATGGTCGCTTTCCTTTTTAGACTGTTTGCCTTCCTCTGAGCGTCAAATTTGTTTCTTTTTCTTTGATTTTCACTTATTTTTTAAGTTATATCTGTAGTCATCAATCTTTTCTTTGTTTTTAAAGCCATAATAGATTTCTGTTTACTCGCAACACTTGCAGAGACCGGAAAATGCAGATGCTTCCATGTGGGCCATAGGCTCAATCACTATTGTCTTACCTCATTCAGCAATAGATAGTGACTTAACAGACCTTTATTTACATGAAAATCTTCAAGATTACTACTTCAACACCATAAGATTTAATCATTTAATCATCTTCATCATACAAAAACGTAACTTTTAATTAACGTTATCTCTGTAAAATCAAATAGGATAACTTGCTAATCGTAAAGCTTTTATATGGCCTTAGTAAAGATTTCCCCCTCGGAGGATATAAGGGTGTGATGATGCTCCATGGAAATGAGGTGTAAGTCCTCTGCGAAACAGCCAAACAACCTCATTAGACTCAGCATGGCTCCCCTCTCCTCGCCACACAGACAACACACACAAGCTGCACTCACACTAATACAGTACATGTTTTGGATGGGCAGATGGAGCGAAATCGGGGCATGTCACAAACCTCCCACGCTCTCCGCTTCAGCCCTGGTGGCCGCACAGCCTTTGATATTTCCCACATAATAACTGTGTGGTTTTTCAGTTAACCCCAGGAATGTTCATATGAAACAAATAGCACAACACATGAGTACATTATGCAGCGTCTCGCTGGGGTACGGTAATGATCCAGGAAATATTTTAGTCATGTAGAGGCTTGATTTAATCTCGCTTTCACCTCTGTAGGCCGTTGCAGAATTAAAGCATAGTTTGTGCAAGCATTAGCCTCCCTTATTATGAGGACATGTAAAATAAGCTTTAGCAATGCTTACAGGGGAACTGATGCAAGTATAAGTGGCTTGGCAGGGCATGGATAGGTAGATTTAGGTAAGTATTTCCATTTTTCACTTTATGGTAACAGACCAACCAAATAATAATAATAATAATAAAACTACATTTTTATCACAAATTCTGGACTTTAAAATATGGTGCAGCAAAGAGGGGAAAAGCTCAAATAAACCTTGTTAATGCTTTATATCAAGGTCCTTGTAATACGAATTAGATAATAGCTAATAAGACCCTTACAAGTCCTTGTAAGATTCTTATTAACATTAAATATATATGCTTATATATATATGTGTGTTTATAATAGTATCATAATCATGTTTATTGTTAGATTATAAGACATTTATAAGCTCTTAAAAGAAACTTGTAAACAATTTATAAAGCTTAAGAGCATAAATAAAAGCCTTATAAGTCTCTTATAATTGTTTATAATAGCATTACAATGTCATTCATTGATTCTTAGTCACTTATCTATTATGCAATTGTTAAGCCAAGCTTTACAGTTGCTGTATGAAGATTAATGCATACATTATTATGCAGTAATTAGCAATTGACTATGCACTTACTAACAGTTAATTATGCCTTTTTGCAGCTACTGGATCTAAAGCGAGAACAGTGCCTTATTTAGATTAATACACCTTTATTATGCACTTACATAGTGTTATTAACATATATTTAATGTTAATAAGCATCTTATAAGGACTCATAAGGGTCTTGTTACCTATTTGATAACGCTTATTACAACCTTAATGTAAAGCGTTACCAAAACTTTTAA
The DNA here is from genome assembly GCF_022749685.1 of Semicossyphus pulcher. NCBI lineage: Eukaryota > Metazoa > Chordata > Actinopteri > Labriformes > Labridae > Semicossyphus > Semicossyphus pulcher. The sequence continues at coordinate 23,470,153 of NW_027211692.1, forward strand.
CTTTTAAATGTATATATATAAATGTAGTAACTCAAAATGCACAAAATCATCACCATGAATTCAGCTCTCTGTTGGCCAAATGTTCATGATCTACAATACGTAAAAGCACTAAAATACTATACTCTAATACCCATATACCCATCAGATCTTGCAAGCCAATGTGTGCCCCAGTACGCTGGGTGTGGTGATTTATTTTGTATCACACAGGGCTGATGGCCTGTGTACGCAGAAATTACAGCAGGGAAGAGGTCATCCGGAGTTGAAAAGAAGATGGCTCTCTTGTTCTTATGGGTTTTCCTCCCTCTGATCACCGTCTGCACATGGTGCTGGATCACCATCCAGTGTTCAGTCAGTCCAGCTGTGGGCCAAGAATGCAGAAGCTGCTGGGTGGCGTGCTGGGTGATTTCCTGTCTGAGGGATCTTCTCGTAGTCGTAACGTGATCCGCCCTCGGTCCAAAAATAACCACTGTCCCTGCAGGAGATGGCGGTGCAAAGCTAGGGGGGCACTAATGCAGCCTGGCCTGCTTCCTTCCTCAGAGGATGCTGGGAGGATGGAGGTGATAGGAGCTCAAAGCTGGTTGTAGAGTCAGCAGCCGGGACGACATAGACGAGGACATTAAACTTCTGTGAAACAGGTGATACCTCTCAAAAGCCCCAGACATGTTCCAGTTACAAAATAAGCCAAACTACACCCTCTTTTTGTTTTCTGAAATGTTGCTTTCATGTGTGTTATCTGAGTGTTCTGTAACAGAGTTTCAAAAAGGAAAGGGAGTGAAAATCAAAATCAACACGACTTTAAATGAAACTGAGATACCTGCGTGTTTATTTTCACGAGAATGTCAGATTTGGGCGCTGTGGTTTCACAGTTACTCTGCTCTGTGACCTCGATGTGCACCAGCTTTGCAAAGTGAGTAGGATAACAAATCAACACTTTTATCGTTGCACCGTGTCTGACAGACAGAGCAAGAGAGAGAGAGAGAGAGAATCAGCAAGGGAGGGATTTTATCACATAGAACTGCTGCCGCTAAGGGGACGGGGTATGGGAATGGTATCAAAGACCATAAGTGAGGGTAAAGAGGGAAAACAGATAGCACACTCTGAAATATGTGCCCCTAATAGGCAGATTATTTCCATGAGGTATTTGCCCCTCCATAAACAGAGCAGCATATTTGTGCAGGTTTGTCTGTGTTGTTTCAGAGCGCCCAGGCTCTCCTGGTAGGGGACATTTCACTGGGTCATTATGCAGCCATTTAGGTGGCTGGGCCAGCATTTTTCACAGCACCTCACAAACCGCAGCACACGAGATAGCAAAGAGGTGGAGACACTAAAATAATACACTGCTTCCCTTTGAAGAGGATCCACCGGAGAAGCAAGGCTGAGGCCCTTGGCTCCGCAAGGAGCCAAAAGAACTGAGGGGATTACCCCTGAGAGTTAAATTGCTGTATGTAAGGTGGAGAAAAAAAGTAGAAGGTGAAAGGGAAAATGCTAAGCGGATGCAAAAAATGTGAGGGACCCAATAATGAAATAAATCTGCCCACAGCTTTTTAGTGTAATGAATGTGGAGCTGATTTATTTTCCGTGTGGCTCGGCAGATTTGTCTGGGCGCAGAACAGAGCGAGCTCTGTTCAGTGCCACGCTCAGCGACCAGGTGTGGGACAGACGGGCTGAAACAGTTAAAAGTAAACTGAGTGCAGTTGAAATGGATCTGCCTCAAAAATTGTGGCCTATTTTTTTACAGGTTTGCCAGGGGGAAATAGACTTGCTGCTGCTATCACAAACAGTATGCTTTCTTTCTCTCTTCAATTCATAGACACAACATCCTGCTGTGTTTTTGTCAAATATCTGAACTGCTGTCAAAACAAGTCATCCATACTTTCTTTTTACTTTCCATGATGACCTCCTTTCTATGAATTCGTAACATAAATGCGTCTTGATACAAAAATAAAATATTAGGTTAAGTGTATCAGACGTGGTTGAGTTTAATGACAAGGATAAAGATGAAGAAAATCTTTCAGAGGATTAATTTAGCAATCTACCACGCAGGATATCACGCTGACAGAAGCGAGAGATAAAAAGAGAGGGCAGGAGAGGGAGGGAGACGGAGGCGAGCATTAGTTGAGAAGAAAGAACTACAAACAAACAGTGAGGGGGAAAATATCATAAACAGATCTACTGAGACTATCAAGCAATGTAAATATGAAAAATGCCAAGCTGAAGTGCATGAACTCTCGCTGGAATGAACCCCCCCCCCCTCCCGTACCCGAGTAACCTCTGTTTATGAAGACAAGCGAGAACTGGGCCTTGGGGGACGCCAACAAGAACGGTCAGTTCTCTGAGTATTTTAATGTCCTGCCCTCCCTCTGTCCTCTCCTACAGGCACCACAGCATCCATCTCACTCTGCTAAGAGGTCCACTGCTCCCTGCTAGAAAAGGGACCTTTATTAACCTTTATTAAAACACTGGATCAAAAACATTATGAGCCACATGGCAGGGCAGAGACGACTCGTGGACATGCACTCATGTTGCAATGTTGATAGATAACAGTTTTCCACTATAGGCCAAACCATGACATGTCTAAGCAAGGCCCAAATATGGCAAAGTTAACTACAACACTTCTTTGTTCAGAATATACAGAACAAGTTCTAACACTCCTGCATGGTGCTCATGCATCTAATTGTAATCATGCAGTTCACGCTCAAACCCTCACATGTTTGCTTCAGTTCACAGTCAAAATGAAACAACTGCTGAACTTTGAATGGCACGCTTTTTAACTGACGGCAGCATTTTGAATCACCGCCTCACACGAAATGAACTGCTCAAACTGTAATCAGAACTATGCTGTGAGAAGACACATAAACATCTGAGTGTCTTCACAGCCCGTCATAGAGCAGATTATTTTTCACACACTATATAGGAGGATATAGACTCTTAAGGGGGACACATAAGGACCATTAGAATCTCTTATATGACAGACTGCAGTGATAAAAGGTCTCAAGAGGCCAACACAACAATCCTAAAGATTTGAGAGAAAAAAATGTATGACAAGAGGTTGATTGTGTCTTTTAACCCCTGTTATTCCACTTGTCATCCACTCTGTTGCACAATATCAAGATGAATCATCCAGCGTATTTGCTTACTGCTCAAATGAAGTCACGCTTCTAACTGACATATTGTTTCAATGCAGTAATGTGCATGCAACCCCAAATATGACTGGCAGGCTTTCAAATATGCTTTGGAGTTAGAGTGAATGGTGGTTTGGCACACAGATAGTTTTTAAACCAATGAATCAAACAAGATTAAATTGGACAAATTAGGCAGAGTGTGATCGTCTTAAGTTCATGGCTTGTCTTTGGCATGTGGCTCTGGTCTGAAAGCAGAGCCGAGCATGTTTGGGTTTTTAAATGGCTTACTGCTGCCCTCTGTCAAAAAAGGACGGTCACTGCAGCAAAGACATGAAAAACAGACACAGTAGCAGAGCTTCCAAACTATTCAAAAAGAAATAAAACCATAAAAGTGAGATGTCCGTCAAATAATTCCCAGAATACCCTTTCAGCCGTGACAGTCATCTCCTCTTCGTTAGCTTGTGAGTCTGTTTCCAGGAATGTGACTGCAGACGCAGCACTTCTGCGTCCCAATGTGTGTTTCATTTGGGCTCCCCGTCTCAAACACACATGTGGCTCAAATATGTGGCCCAGAGCTCCAACAGAAACAGACTGTGATCCAGCCAGGTCCTAATGTGCACCTCACTGGAACGTGCCACACTGACACCAAACTAAGCCAGACGGGGCCACGTGTTCGAAAGTTTAACACACATTCTTCAGAAGCTCTGTCACGGGCCTGTGTGGATGAGTCGGCGCTGAATCAGGGGTGTTAGGTATGAAAAAAGTCTAATTAACGAAAAAATAAAATGTTTTCTGCAAACAATTGAGTCCATCTTTATGACATGAGTAAAAGCATGGTGAACTAACAAAAAAAAACCACATCAAAACAAAACATAAAAACATCTCACGTAATGGACCATTCATTTTTTATATTAAAACACTGCTCTATCTATAGTAGATGAATGGGTTCGCTTAAAGGGCCAGTTCGCCAATTATCAACCTTAGTCCTATCATGCTATTTTGGGGAGCTAATGCCATTATGGTAGGGGAAAAAAAGTTTACTCTGTGCCTTTGGAGGACGCTATCTGCTTCTCCGATGGGCCCTGGAAAACCTTTGCCAGACTACGTGGAAAGCGTCATCTAGTGGAGGCCAGGGAGCTTGCTAAACACTACCTCTATCTAAGACGCCCGCCTCTGATGTCTTGTTCAAAATCATCAGGTTTGAAATGTAGACTGCAGACCCGAATACTTTTTAGATGATCCACGGGTATATTTTTCGTCGTATTTCGGATTCTGTACCACTCTGAGCCATTGCCTGCGCCCAGATGTAAATATTTAATTCCAGCGTCTCTTGGGGGCGCAATGCATGCTGGGTGTTGTAGGAATGTAGAATGGAAACCACGAACTGTTTGTACAACTTTTTCCACAGCTATGGCGCATATTTCAAATATCGATTACATTCAACACCAGCTTTGACTGACAGCTTCCAGGAGTGAATTGCTCCTTTAAGTCCCAGTGGACCGAGTTGTTTAGTACAATATACATCATGCATTGTATTATCCTTCCAAGTAGGAATGGCAGATAAGTATGTATGTAACAAAAATCAGATATTATAAATGTACACAAATTATCAATGAACTGCTGACTTTTTTCGCACATCTAAGGTGTAAATAGATTGTTGCTCTTTTATGTGTTGCTGTCTGAGGCATCTCAGGTCATCTGTGACGGTTTCATCCAGAGGGAGACAAAACGGAGGGAGTGACATTCCACTGATCTGGGTGTAGCGTGACTTTGGGAGGATTCAGACAAATCTCCTTGGCCAGATTCACTAGACAGACAGTCTGTAAATATTAGACGCACTTAGTATGGTATGTTTGCATCCATGCACGTTTGTGTGTGCTGTTGCGTGTACAGGCACAGGTTTGTGTCTGTTAGAAAGAAAAGCACAGCACTGTGAAGTGGTATGCAAGAACAGATCCTCTATTTGTATTGGTGGACTCCAAACAAAACTGTCCGAGCGACTTTATACAACCCCTGTCTGAAACATTTATGTTGTTCTTTCCTCATCTTGTTTATGGCAGCTGGAATGAGAAAATTATGTTCAATCAAAGCTTTAGAAAAATCCCCCCAACACTGATTATTAACAAGTTTCAATCAAAGGTAGAGAAAGCAAAGAAGCGACAAAAAAAAAATCTGTGATGCCTTCAATAAACGACGCAATCAGCGCTAAGAGACTGAATCCACAAACACAGCGTGGGATTAAAGCAACCATGACAACAAACATACACCCTGCAGAACGGTCTTTGAACACGACCCTGAAAGCAGCACAGATCCAGAGGAGCCGTCTGTGCCGTGGATGACTCTCTCAGACTTTGTTTTGGACAAAACAAGCATCCAAGAAACTTTCACTTGAAACTAAAAAAAGGGCTTACAAATGAAAATGTTCAATCAAATGAAGCCAATGCAAAGGATAAGGGACAACTTGATGATTATCTCAGATTGGTGTTACAGCTCCTTTGTGTCTGTGTCTGAGAGAGAGCTTTTTTATATATCGACTTTTCCAGGTTAAACTGTTTACCATGGCTGAAACATGTGGGAATCCTACTTTTGCATGGCCTTTCGCTTTAAGGAAGTGTATTCCATAAAAATGTGATAGACAAGCATAAGAGAGCTTCCAAACCGACCCTCTAACTGGCCGTATAATTTACCTCTTTGACACTGAGTGCTGTAAATACCCCCTTAAGAGCGTCTGCTATGATGACAGGACATATACAAGGATCCAAATACTTAACATGTTCTCACTGAGGAAAGTACTCATCTGTGAACCAACAGATCTTATTCATAGACAGAAAAGACTTGCCTGAAGTAAGGATGCTTTTCATTTCAGTACAAACACTGGCCCTTGTAATTTTTTTTGCCACTTCTAGATAGATTGCAGCACCAGGACTACTTTCCTTCATTAATCCAATCCCCTTTATCTAGTGTGAGCTTACACATATTGGCATAATAGTTCCCAAACTACCTAGTTTTCCTTTTATACTCAATGAAAACACTTTTGCGAGAAAACAAAAGACATAAAGAAAAGAAGAGAGCCTGAGCTGGGGAAGAGACGGAGAGAGAAATGGCTCAGGCTTCCAAGGTAAAGCAGGCTGCTTGCCAGATGCAGTCTCGGCAGCTGGATAACAGATACAATGAAATTTCAGATCATTCTATAAATACCATGAGCAGCTGCTTCCAGTTAATGTCAGATGATTATTAAAAAGCACCACAGATTAACCGTTTGTTATCAGCTATGGAGCAATAATGCTCTTTTCTCTGCACAAATCAGTCATTAGGAACAAGAACCAGGGGGCACAGGGTGACTGAAAGAGGTCTGAGCTAACATATGAGCGTGTTAAGCTAACCTGACAAGAAATGGATTATGAGGTATTTTGCCTCGCTGGCTCATGGGAAAGGGGTCCCATGGGACTAAGCTTTTGTTTTTTTGTGGTGTCTTTCGTGTTGCATTAGTTTATGTGGAGTTGTACAAGGAATAATATGTGGAGGTCATAGATGTGGGGACTGACAGCATCTTTCACTGCTCTGCCCACCAGCTCCCTCTGCTCATCCCAAGGGGGCTTCTCCTGTTACCGGCTAATGCCTCCCAGTCTCCAAGCCTTTGGAGTTTCACCTTTTCTGCTGTTGGAATAAAAAATGTGGAGCCTGCAAAAAATGACACCTCTACTTAAAGTGGTAATCTCGAAGATTTCAGTTTCCTTCTCTTTGGCGGTACCTATGGTGATAAACGATAATTGCCATGGTGTTACCTCTATCGACAATAGAGACTTAAAAAATCTTTCAGATTATCACTTTAAACCCCAGGGTTAGAAAAAAATAGATATTATGCAATGTAATTACTAGTAATGTAATAACAGAGCAGTAAATAGGGCAAGCATAAAGAAGCATAATTGTTGCTCGGACTGTGAAGGTTTTTGGGCCTCGGTTTGAGGTGTTGTAAAAAAATATATAAAAAAATATTACATTTTACATTGTCCATTGTTATTTTTCCATCTCGTCTACACCAGTTAATCATTCTTACCATTCAAATTCAAATTCATATCAAACCAAGTCACCTGTATGTTATTGCTTTCTCTGTGTATGCCTGAGCTATCCTTCAGGATTGGTACCTACAAGTGTACAATTGTCATTTCACCTTTGCCTGACAGAGATGACAAGAGGCTCTTGGGACTTTCATTCTCAAAATGCCACTGCTCTGGCATGGAGTAGTTACAGGTAGAATAGCTTGAAAAACATGGGAATACAAATGAAATTTGCTTCAGGCAGCGCTTCAGGACTGAATGGCGAACGTCTGTGTCCATTTTTTTTTTTTTTTACAAATTCAAGTCCTGCCAACATCCTGTGCAGCTTAATGCTCACATGCACACACATTGCAATCAGTTTGCAGAATGATGGTTTGCATTAGCAGAAGACATGTTAAATGTCTCGGGCAAAAAGCCACAGAGAAGCCACCCAGTCGATTGTGGTGATGTGGCCGCTTGGGCGAGGGGTGTGACTTATTTACCCAGAAAGTGACACGTCCTCATTGCACAAATATTCCAGTGACTCTGTCTGTCCTTTCACTGAAATTCATCTTTATTAGACTTTTACTTCTCATCTGGTTGACTTGTAAAGGCCACTTTCATCTTAAAAACAGACATAAATCAATTCGCAAAGTTGCCAGACTTTTACTCACTGAGATACAGAAAGTTCGAGAAGCCACGAGTGAATCTACGATCATGAGATTAACCTTCATCAGGGTGGCCACGTATTCTACAGCATGACTGACAGTGTGCTGGAGTCTGCGTCTGTGTGAATGTGCTAACATGGTGTGGTTTTCTAGCTCAGTAAAAGCCAGCTTCATGCGATTTGATTGATATTGGCAAGTAGCGCACTGTAACCCTCAAACGGCTGTGTGCAGACTTTTACCTCTGTTTCACTCTCCACAGCTGTTTCCTGCCCCAAACTGCTAAAACAGTGGTGTATCGCAGGACCAGAGGTAGGCCAACACAAACCAAAACCTCCCTCACACACACATACATCCAGAAGAGCACAACATCCCCGCCTCCCTATAGACTGCTACTGGTCACCTTGCAGCACTTCCTGTTTGAGTTGGGTCATTTCCTCTTTCTGTCTGCCGAGGGAGGGTTCGGGCTTCGCTGAGGTTGAAGCTCAGGAGGGGCGAGGAGAGGACAAGGTCGGAGCTTCCTCCATGTAATCACCTGTCTCTCACTCTCGCACACAATACATGTAGAAAGACATGTAGAAAGCTGTTGTTTTTAATCCAGTTAAAGAATCTTTGCAGCAGTAGTGACTTTGAAAACCACATATAAGTCCCATGTTGCACGTTTGCTTAAATTCACATCTGGGCAGAATAAGGCCTTGTAAAGCTGTGGGACTCATATATTTCTAAATAGGGGATCATGGTGGTATTAAGCGCTAAAAAACAAGCATGTGACTAGCATTGGAAGAGGGAAAATTCTTGATGGAAATTAACCCCTGAGCAAGGAATTTAAATGATCTTCAATGTTACAAAGCTGCAGTTTCACTGGGCAGCTTGCTCATGTGACATCATTCATTATTTGAAAGAATGTAAGGCAGTGTTGCTTAAGTCATTTTTGGATGTAGAAAATGCAAAGGATTACCAATATGATGTAAAGTAAATGGTGAAATTGAAACTAAAAAGGGGGTTATAGCATCTTAAAAAAAACATCAAACGCAGCATTTTATGTGTCATACTCACTGAATATTCCCTGTTCTGTCAGTGATGACGAATGTAACATAACTCTAAAATTGGAGCTGTTTACACCAGAGACTAAAACAACTGTTTAGAGACAATCCCCAAACGCAGCCTGATGAGGAGAGGAGCATTTTCTTGAGCAACGCTGGAGAACACATCAAAGTGGTCCCAAATGAGCGGACTCATAAATGGCTTTGCCCCTCAAGTGTGCTCAGAACAATCACTCTCTGGTAGCGAGGGCAAAGAAAATGAGGCAGATTGTTTGTGACAATTAAGCTGATGCCAGATACTGCCCGCCACGGCCTGCACAATCACTTGTCCCCATCAGCCAACTGTTTATCAGTAATTGCAATTTGGAAAGAACTCTGCAGCGATTAGGCCCAAGGAGTGGTCAGACATAGAGCTCGCCCAGCCCTAAACAAGAGAGCAGTGTTTGGGTAGAGAGTCTGCACGAGGTCCCACTGAGGGACAGAGTGGAGGGGTAAGAGAGAGTGTGAAAGGCAGGAAGGAAGGAAGGAAGGAAGGAAAGAAGGAAGGATGGAAGGAAGGAAGGAAGGAAGGAAGGAAGGAAGGAAAAGCAGCAAAAGACAGACAAATATGCAAAAATTGTCCGCCTTCATCACTCTAAATACTATCTGATTGTTAACACATCCTGTCTGATAAGGAAGCTTTATTTATTTCACTATTTGACATATTTTTCTTTTTTTAAATGAAAACCACTTTCGAACAGTGATGGCTAATAATACTTTCTCCATTTATATTTGTCTGCATTTTTTGTCCATTAATTTTTTGGTAAAACATTACCGAGTTTTTTGCTGGTTATGAAATTAATTCTGATTACTCTATATGACATACAAAGCAAACAGAACATCAACGACAAGACTGATTATTTCTATATAGTTATTTTAATGCCTGAAACCGCTGGTGGGAGGTAGGTGTCAGACGAAGGGATTAACTTTACGCTGCCTTTGTTTACATTTTCCAGGGCAAAAATTTAAAGTGGGGGAAAGCAGGATGAGAAGTTTTCTTAAAAACCACCACTTTAGCATGTACAGGACAAAATCAGCAAAGCGATAATAGGTACGGCTTTGTCCACAGGGGGCGCCAAAATCGACACACACCGAAAGTTCCTCACAGGAACTTTAAACCTACTGTGAGGAACTTTCAGTGGTGGAACTTTAAGTGGTGTTTTGTATTTTGTGTTTGGGCTGAGGGCGGGAGTTGAACCTGTGGCCGCTGCATCGAGGCCTCTTCAGCCGATTTAACCCTGCTTTCTTTAACAGTCATATGCATCACTCACTTTAAATTTCTGCCCTGGAAAATGTAAATAAAGGCAGCATGCAGCTACATGGACTGTACTTATATAGCGCTTTTCTAGTCTTTGCGACCACTCAAAGCTGCTTTTACACTACATGTCACATTCACCCATTCACAAACATTCATACGCTGACGGCAGAGGCTGCCCAACTGTCAATCAGTTTTCACATTCATACCTGTTGGCTTTGCCACCAGGAGCAATTTGGGGTTCAGTGTCTTGCCCAAGGACCTTGGTACCTCCGACCTAGAAAGACGACCGACTCTACCACTGAACCACAGCAGCCCAGGTGAATCGCTTCGTCTGACACCTACCCCCCACCAGCGGTTTCAGGCATTAAAAATAACTATAGAAATAATCAGTCTTGTTGCTCATGGTCTGGTTTGCTTCTGTAGGTCAACAGAGTAATCAGGGTTAATTTCAGTATGTTTCATAACCAGTGAAAAACTCCTCACAGGGGCTTTAATAAAACTTTTATCCTAAATGTGTCTACATTTTTCACACACCATCTCACACACTGTCAGATATGAAGAAACAGAAAGGATCATTAATACACCATGTTTTTTTTTTGTAGCCCCTATAATCTCTGTTTCTCCCTGAAGGCTCTATTCTTCTCATGTACGTTCACAAGATGTTGTTAAATGTCCCATCAGGGGTTCTTTTTTACTCGTATTGTTTAGTGAAACATAACATAAGAACTTTGATAAAGCTGAGACAAAATGACTTGTGTGGAATAAAAGCAGCATCTGCTGAAGTGATTAAACAGCCATGTGCCGGCAACATACCTCTCCATGCATCTCTCCATCTGCATATCACATCAAAGACAGACTGAGTAAGATAGGGTATAGTGTTACCCAAATGACATGAATTCATTTCATTTTCTCTTCATCTGTCGAGCCACTTTCCAACAGAATAGAGAACATTAAAGGAACTTGACTGACATCTAGTGGATTTATGTCATAGCTGCATGTGTCTACAAGCGTGGTGCATAGTTGTGGTTGGTAGTTGTCATTTCCTGGGATTCACACTGCGTGTTGAGAGATGTTGCGGCGCATTAGCACGCCAGATGGTGCGAAACCTGCTGGATTTGATGGCTAAGAGCTCACCATGGCAATCTGCTGTTTAATGATTCTAAAGCCTGTTTTTTTCTCTTCTCACACTCGCTGTTTTTCCTCTCTGCCTGTGTTTAAAACACCCAAAGTTACTTGGACCTATTGTTCCAAACTGTAGTCTCTTGTTTTGTTTTTTCTTAAAATTACAGTATACATCTTGAATACCTGTTGAGACTGAGTACGTTAAGTCCTATAATTCACCAAGGAAAGAAAGAAAACTGTCAAGGAGGCTTTAAAGAAAATAAAGTAATCATAAACGATAGAAAGAAAAGCAAAATGGTTCATTCTTAAGAGAGAATGTAATATTTATTGGTTCCACCTGTTCCAGATTCATTGTTAGAAAAGCTCCCTTTGTCCGTCTGTGTCTTTTGTTTCTTTCCAAAGAAAACAAAGACAATATGGCTCTCATTCTGTTTCCTTTTCCTTTTGATTAATATTAAAACATTTCCTGAGAATGTGTTCCTGGTCAGTGTGGGCAGGTGATCATAGCAGATTTATTTGGGTATCAAATGTGATGTGTGAAACGCAGGGGTTACTTAAGGCCTTTCGTTAGGGCCTTTTGACCTTCATGTTCATACAGTAGTACGCTGCAGTCAGAGGGAGTCAGTGCGCAATCCAGTGAATATTTTGCTTATTTTTTACTGCTTATACTGTGTGTTATTGAAAGAGAGAACATGCAATATAAGCTGCAATTATATACGCTGATTTCAAAGTCCATTATCTTTCTTACAATGTTGAATTTAGAACAATGTGAAAGCTGATGCAGTCCAGCTAGGTAATCATGATTTCTTTCTTTGTTGTTATGAGGAGTTCAGCCCTCACGTATTCTGATTGTTTTTATTTTATATCTATTACTTTTAAAATACTTTTTATTTTACAAAATTGATGTGTGCCAGTGCAGAGTGAATTTACAGTTCTTCCTGTTTTCTGCTAAATAAGGAGCACATTTCCCCAAACAAAATGTTTCATTACATGTAGGTTTTTTTTTTATCTTTTCTGAGCAATAAGCAACAGAGTGCATTTCAGAAAAGAATTTGCTCTGATGTCATGGGGACCTATTCCAGGAAGAGAACAAAGCACAGCTAAAATTGGTAATTTAGGGAGGCGTATCAGGTAATTTTCGATAGTTTAGGCAAATAAGAAATGAGGAAATCAGCATTCGGCCAGATGGGAATTGTTTCTGAATGTTTTTCTTTCTAAAGCAGAGAGCTCTCTCCCTGTTTTAGCACGCTGAGCGAAATTCAGAAACACCTGGCACACTGAATCCCGAAACCTATAGAGAACACCCAATTTCATCATTTAGCCTAAAGCCAGGGGCTCTTGAAGCTGCAGGCTTTAGCTGGTTCACCGAAGTTGTGCCAGCTTTTCTGTGGTTTTGACTTCGTGTCCCGAAAAGAAATCCTTACTGTAGCCCTTTTCTGAGACTTTTGAAAAGATCTCCCCTCAGGTGCTCACACCGACACACAGATGCACACACAAACAAACAACTAATCAATGTGAAGTTTTGAGCCGGAGCAAAACGGTGAACTTTCAATCTTGCTCGCACCTAAAAATCAATTTAATGTCAAGTTATGCTTCACTGCCAAAACAAACCAAAACAAACAACAGAAAGACATCAGCAGAGAATTGGAGAGACAAATAAATCACTCTTATCAGTTTCAAACAGAGGGAACCAGTGAATCATCCTCCTGCCAAACAAGGCCCTGTTTTTTTACCTTTAATTAGACATTTGCCTTTTTAAAAGTCACCAGTTGGCAGCCGTGTGGCCTTGAAACAGCCAAAACAAAAATAAAACAGAATGGAATGATGCCCTTAGATCTGCCCACCACCGCCTACAGAGGATGTGAGATTTTCACTCATTCATCATGTCAGAGAAAGTGGGAACAATGCAGAGAACCCTGAGGACGTTTGTACAGCCAAGCACTAGCAACATTGTAACGGTCAAAGAGTGACCTCTTGGTCGTGTGCCCCTTAGCAATACTCCCATCAAAACCATCTTTTCTTTTCTTTCAGGACAAGTTGCTCAAGAGCATTAAAGCCGAGGTGAAATGAAAACTTTCATTTTAATCCTTTAGATCACATCTCCGTGAATATTGTGCATCTATTTGACAATATAGGCCAAACAAAATACAGAAAATCAATTTCTTTGTATTCTTATATCAAAATCCGATCATTTTTTCTTCCTGTAAAACAAAATATCACGTGTGCCTATGTAAGCTAGGACCAACCAATTTCAACCAATCTATCTTAAACACTTAGCCGCAGAGCACCAAGAACGCTCGGTCAGTTAGCTAACTACTGCGCCATGGAGAACGTCTGTCTACGCCCACTTCTCAGCGATCAAATCAAATCCCTCTAATGATATGTCCTGCCTGCACGTCCTGTTTCACTCAGAAATACGTCACGATACGGAAGCCAGACACTCTCGAAATGCCGTTTCAGCTGGACTTTAAGCTTCCATTCATCTTCTGCAGGTCTGTAGTAGATGGCATGAACTGTGTTTTCAGGATGTTGTCTGTTTTCTTTTTAACTTTTTAAATTGTATGATACTTTTTTAAAGGTCAGAGAAGTGTGTTAGCTCCAGGGACAGTGATAACAATGAGCCCAGGGCCTGACTCTTTGACCAGGTCTGACATGTAACGCACTCTGACCAAATCAAACCAAAGTCCTCCTCTGTACACTTCAACACTTCTGTACCTTTACGTCCTCCATCAAACCCTTTCTTTTTGTTTCCCTCATTCAGTCCTGTAGCCTTTACCCTTTCTAGCCCTCCCTACACCCCCACCCCACCCCGCCTCACCCTCACCCCTCCATCCTGTCTGCAGGCTGCCAGCCGCTGATAAGGTGTCTTGGCAGGGAGTTGGAGTGCTGTCCTTCGCCTCGCTGAGTGGGAATCCAGGAAGCTGTGTTCATGCCACGTCGCTGGAACAATAGGACAGGGAGGGGAAGCAATTGGGATGAAAATGAAAAAAAAAAGGGAGGAGGAAAAAAAAATGAGTATGGGACTATCAAAGCCCTGCGCTGCCAGAAGTCGATATAAAGCTAGCAAGACACAACTCAAAGCAAACATTTTTTTCTCAGATTTCAGTTTGCTTCATGATGTCTGTTCTGGAAAAGAAGAAAGGCCTATTGTCATGAGGGGGAAACTTCAACCTTTGTTTCACAATAGCTGGATACAATTTGGACTTGTTTTTGTTTTTTTGAAGAGCTACTTTTCACATTAATTGCATGTTTAACGCTGCTCATTTGTGATAAAGTGGTGTAACTTCTTTGTTGCACGTGCTCTCCCTAATCCTCCAGTTTTACTCCTCGCAGCACACAGCTGAGATACAAACAGCTAACTGTAAGCACAAGGGATTAAGATAACTGTAGAACGTGGCAAAAACAATGCTGGATTTACTTTGCTAATATTGTGCATTTAACAAATGTGTTAAACCTCAAGGAATACAGCAGTGGCAGCGCGCACAACTCCAAAAATAAGTAACAAAGTATCGTTTCAGGTGCACAGTAGAAAATGAAATCCAGAAAAACAAAAAGCTCCGCCACTCACAGGATCAAGTAAAACTGACTTTAATGTGGGTCACGGATGAACGCATTTCAGCTCTTATGCCGTCTTCAGCACACTAAACAAAACCTAACCAATTAAACCTCAAGAATACATACAATTCTTTTTGGTGTTTAACACTGAACATAAACATAAATTTGAGTTGTTTAAAAGAATATTTTATTAATCCTGAATTACCATTGAACTAGTGTCTGATCTTCTGACCCCGTGCCCGCCTGTGTCCGTTACTGAGTAAAGCAGCTGCTGAGCTTAGATGTGTAGTGCGGCTACGCAAACTGCCATCACTAGTTCTGCTCCCAGTTTGATTTACAGTCAGACGTTAATCAGGCACATGTACACAAACACACTGTGGTGTACCTCTTTCACACCGTGTCCACATGCGGGCACAGACACTTTCACAATCCTATCGTTACTGCAGCCTCGCCCTTTTCTCTCTCTTTGTCTCTCCTCCCAGCCACCTGGCAAACTTTCTCTCTATCAAGATTTGTCTCTTTTTTATTATATACAATCCACAAGACACAAACATCATAAGTCACACGTGTAGCTGGAAGCCAAAGGTGGCTTAGAAATTCATGTCACAATGTGTGATAACAATTAATTCACAGCTTTTGATTCTCCTGTATAATTTAGAACTGCAGGTGGTTTGAACCACAAAAATATTGCATTCTTTTGAATAAATGTTGGCAAACCTTGGCACACGTGCACCTGCAGAACTTATGCCCCTCCTTTCGCTTTATCCAACTTTATTCGGTTCATAATTTACAGGCATAAATAATAGAACAAACTAAATGCCTTCATGGATGGCTGCCAAACTCTGTTCCTATAATTGATATTTATGCACATCTACCCAGGGACTGTAGTTCAAAATGAACCATAATGGCTAAACTGGCACATTTACAGATGTGTCTTTAATGAGCACGATGTACCCATACAAATATAAAGAATTAAATGTTTGTGCTTCATCACAACCTAATTACATAACCCCAGGATAAGGCTCCAAAAGCTGTCATTGGGCATTTTGTGATGAGTCCATCCAACCCGTTTCACATCCAGTCTCCTCTTCGGGGAGATCCCATATGTGATTAACTGAGAAAATCCTC
The DNA here is from genome assembly GCF_022749685.1 of Semicossyphus pulcher. Taxonomy (NCBI): domain Eukaryota; kingdom Metazoa; phylum Chordata; class Actinopteri; order Labriformes; family Labridae; genus Semicossyphus; species Semicossyphus pulcher. The sequence continues at coordinate 23,486,122 of NW_027211692.1, forward strand.
TGGCTTCAAGGTTGGCTTGCATGGTATGCCACCAGTGCATTCTTAAACAATAACAAATAATATGTAGAAAATAAATGCAAATGCATTTAGAAATATGTGGGTGTCTTAGCTCTCTCCTCACCTTCAGGACTCTTTAAAGCCTCTTTTGCTTCACCAGTACCCACTGCAGCCATGACGTAATGTGTCCATTCCTCAATCTGCTGCCTTGGGACCAAATATATCACTCTCCTTCTATTATTGTCAAGTAGTATATGATCTTAGTATTCATTATAAACCACATGAAAATGGAACCACCCTCATAGGCTGTTCTAAGTGGTTCCAAGCTACATAAACAGTTGGTCAGCTGAAGAGGGCATGGGGGAAGCCACAAATTTGAGGGTAGGGTATGGGGGACCACAGCGAGTTAACACTGTAATTTAAAGCGTCATTGGAGGTGGTTGTGGATGGGTCAAAATCATGCATGCAGCATGTTGCATTGAGATCCCAGTTAATGTTGGACGTATTATACAATTTGACAAACTGCCAAAGTGAAACTCCATTAAACAAGGAAAGTCAGATCATTATCGAAGTAATGCTGGAAGAATAAGAATGGTTTTAACATTCATGGAAATGCCCTTTACGCATCATTATAAATACAGTCTCTCGAGGTTACTCCTCTCAAGCAATACACTCAAGTAGAATTAAGCTGACCCCCCCGCCATGAGCTGCAGTATCAGTGCTGTTTGCAGACCACAGAGAAGTTTCATGGTTTTTGCAATTTAATCAACACTAGCACAAACTTTCCAGCTCCATGAGAGCATTATTATAACGCAGTGGTCTCTCATTCTGGCAGGGCCTAATGTTAGAAGTAGTTTGAGCAGAAAACTTGCCAATAAGGGGCAAAGGTGCCTCGTCGAAAGAGTACAAATGTAGCTGGAAGTAGTATCCAAAAGTTTGAGCGTTAAAAACACCACCCACAGTCTGAAGTCATTATCTTGTCACAACGAGACCCGAGCTTGCTATGTTGAATTTTTATCATAATGCAACAAACGTCCACTAAATGTTTCCGCTTGTCAGCCTTTATTTGAATACTTGTAAAAGATCCTTAATTAAAAAACGGACTGAATTTTAAGGTCACTTAAAAGTTCATCTTTTCCATTGCTCGAGTGATCGCTGCACAAATATGTTCCTCTGGTACTGGTTTATGTCTTCTCAAACACATCTCATATGCTCATCTTGCACTTTATTAGTTTTATTTAAAATACTTTAGACTAATCAAATCTGACTTTATCCTCTGTACAGTACCATTTGTGGAAAGAGGAAGGGATTCCCCCCTGCTTCCCTTATACATTCAGCATTACTTCCATCGAGGGAAGGCAAAACAAACAGGAAAATAGGCAGGGGATGTGACTGCTGCTTTCCTGGAGCCGAACCAGAGAAGCGGTAAATCATAATCCCTGAGCCGAAACTGAATTCACCACACCTATCAAAACCCATTTAGGATCAGAGGCCAGAGGTCCAACCATTTACTATCTGTGAGCTCCCCCTTTTTTCTTCAATCCTTTTCTTTCAGGGGAAGAAAACAGTTAAATGAAAGCCAAATACACATGGATAATCCCCGGCGTCTTTCCAAAAAGGAAATTATTATATTTGAAGTTATGAAAGTGCTTCCTGAAGTGAAGGAACTGCACAGGATTTTTAGGTCTGTGTCTTGATCTTAGAAAAACATAAGCAGACGCATACTGGCAGAAAGACAAATATATACCCTTGCACAACCGTCCCTTTCTCTAACTCAGCCCCTTTCAGAGCATTGTGATTTACAGTATATCTCAAAGGTGAAGGAACTTTTTTTTTTACAAACTAGTGAGAGTGGTGGAAAACTCAAAAAAAAATCTTCTGGCAAGAGACATGAAGGGAGGAAATTGCATTGATTTAAGCTCAGCTTCTTTTGGCATCTGTCCGCCTTCTTAGTTTTTCTTTCCTAAAGTGAAGGGGTTTGTTCCATCGCCGCCGGTTTAGATACAGCCATCTAAGATATTCTTCTTTGTCTCTCGTTATGTCCACAGTAAGCTGATGAGTGGAAGTGAATGGCAGCATCTCAACGCTTTAAAAAAGAAACCATAAACTTTATCTTTGATCAGCTTTTTGTGGAGAAGCCAGAACATACTTAAAAAGTGCTGCTTTGATTTGTAAAAGGGATTTAAAAACCTTCAGGGGGGGAAGCATACAATGAAAATGAAGAACACACCAAACGTATACTCAGTTACAAGTTCAAAGGAATAGTAAATATATGGTCTGTAATCATTTTAAACTGTGTAATCATTAATTCATGATGATGAATTTAAAAAACAACTTAAAATGACATGCTATAAAACAATAAAGAGATAGGTAAGGAGCTCAGACATCAGGAGAGAGCTCGGAGTAGAGGAGTAGAGCCGCTACTCCTTTGCAACCAAAGGAGAAAGTTGAGGTGGTTCAGGCATCTGATTAGGATGCCTCCTGGGCGCCTCCCTGTGGAGGTTTTCCGGGAATGTTCAACTAGGAGGAGACTTAGGGGTAGACCCAGAACCCACTGGAGGGATTATACATCCCACCTGGCCTGGGAACGCCTTAGGATCCCCCAGGAGGAGCTGGGCTAACTTACATAGCCTTTTGCCACCGTGACCTGACCCTGGATAAGCGGAGGAAAATGGATGGATGGATGGACAATGGTAAAAATAGTACAAAGGTGTTTAGTGAACATTGTGTACTTCCTCCTTTATTGATTTGATTTCAATTGTAACAGTGTTGTTCTGTGATCTGCGTCTCGCACCAGGCAGGCGGCGCCACTTTCAGCTTTTCTTCCTCATTATGTCATAATCTTGCATTTAAAGGTTCTTGCATTTTTCCTTACATTTTGTCAACTACACATTCAAACTGGGCCCCTCCTCCTGGGCTCCACCCAGACCACTCTCACTCTCTCGGGCGAGAACATGCCCATCCCACCGAGCTAACACCGACAGCATCACAGTTACCTTTGTGCTAGCATGCTAACCGGCGGTTATTGCTGTGCTAGCATGCTAATCGCCAGTAAGCTTTGCGCTAGCATGCTAACAGCTGGTGCAAAGCAAAACAACAGAATAGATGCAGAGGGAAGGGTCTCACAAGGGTCTGCACACACACTCACCAACACACATGTATAGAGGCCCATAAGTGATGATTTATATTATATTATATTTGTGAAAGTCTACATTTTATTTTTCTAGCAAAATCGTACTTAATATACCTTTAAAGACAACTGTGATATACTATTTAGTAAATAAATAAACCTCCTCAATTCATGCCAGTAGCGGGCTGGGCAGACGGGAGTGTAGGCAAAGTGGTCACGCGGAGTGGGCCCATGCCGTCAATCTGATCTCATCTAGCCTGAGATTGACTACTTCTGTCTACACCCAAATACCAACAGTTTCCTTGTTCAATGAATGTTATCGCTGAGGGAACATCACACTATCACTCTACGTTATTACATCTCCCCATCGCTCAGGTATGTTGTCGGTTTTACCAAAGAAATTTGGCTGTATTGACTTGAATACCTGTTCAGAGTGTCAAGGGATTGTTTGACTATGTTAAACTTGAGTTTAGCAGAAAGTCGTTCTGCATGTCCCTGTTTAATCACAAAGGAAAACCTTTTGCTGTGTTGCCTGAGGCCATCTTTTGTACTGCCTCTGTATGCACATTTATACATGTGATTTTAGACTTTGTTCTGCTATCTTTAAAGTATTTTTTTTTACCTTGTGCAACAGTAATATTGTCTCATCATCTAAAGCCCCTGTACGGTACTTTTAGCTTGTCATAAAAGAAGTTGAAATTATTACTAACATTTATGACTCAGAAAACCTAAACCAGACCATCAGTGAGGAGCCTGATTATTTCTATGCTATTTTTAAGGCCTGTCAGCACTGCCACTGGGTTGGTGTCAGACATGGCAATTATCAGCATGCTTATGAAACAGCCTTTGATTACATTTTCGACTGCAAAGTTTTACAGAGAATGATTAATCTGAGCGTTGAAATGAAGCAAGATGAGATTTTTTTTTTGTCAGAAAAAGCTACCAACACGTACAGGACGAGATCAGCAAAGAGATGAGAGGCGCCGCTTTGTCAACAGGGGGCGCTGAGATTGACACAGAATGAAAGTTCCTGACAATAGCTTTAAGGATCCATTGAGTAAAATAGAATTTGTCAGAAAAAATAAACACACAAGTCAAGTACAGATAACAGATTTGTTTGCTTAAACAAAGTTAATTCACAAAGTTAATGGCAGCCCTTGTGTGTGCAGTGGCTTGTGTCCCCTCCTAATATCCTATCTATCTTGTTTGCTGCTTCCTGTTGGTTGTAGACAAAGTTATACATATACCAATACTTTTTTAATCCAAAAAAAATTTAACTCTTTTATCAGTTAGTGTAGGACATATTTGTACTTAAGGAACATTAAGGAACAATCTGTGAGACAGGGGACAGAAGCTGTAGCTGTGGCATTGCTAAGTTTAAAAGCGTATATTTTTAGCTCCTCGTCTGGAGCTATAATTTACAACGCGTTGATGTTTTCTCCCTGTTTTTCTCCATGTCTTCACAGCTTTGGAATGCTGCTCTGTCGGACAATCCGGATCGGTGATTCCCAGCTACAGCAAAGGCCTTCTGTTGAGCACGATTGATGGCCGCCTCCCTGCTGAGTTCACATAGCATCAGCCTGTTTCCCAACAGTCTCCACGGTAATCATCCAAATCCCTGGTGGTGTTCAATCGCCACAAACTGAGAGACACGCCATAGGACTTGTTTCACTGTGGCCAGAATATTCTCCTATAAATCATAGCTGCAAGTTGAGGAATTTATTTTTGTCTGTAACACATGCAGGTTATGTTTCTTTGAGTAAACAGTTGGGTAAAAAAATACTTGACAGCAAAATATTGTTAACTTAAGGAAATCTGATTTAAATTATTTCTGAGCTTCTTCTAAAAAGTGTAATGCAATCTATCAACAGGAATATTGATCATGTAGAAAATATGTTTTAATCCATTTACAATCTGTTCTGTGTTGTTTTGAAGGGAAATGTTTCCTATGTGACAGATGTTTTCTGTATCCAACACCCATCATGGCTTTCTCTGTTGCCCACAATACCACAATTTTCATGGGTGAAACCTGAGCTCCCTTTTGTTACAACATGACATCTCTTAACATATTGGAACAGTTAGGATGCCCTTCATCCCTGTGACCTCTTGACCCTCACTCACGTCTCCAAACAGCCTTGAAGAGATGCTTCGCCTTAGGAGCTTAAGGAGAGGTAGAGGGTGAGGTGAGGTTGGACAGCCAGAGGTTGTAGAGGTGTCAGTGGTCCAACAGACATGCTGTACTTAAAGATTAACACACACACACACACACACACACACACACACCGAACACATGCACACACTGACAGCTGTGCATGATGTAGCCCCAGGCTTGCTGTGCTCAGGATTGGATGGTTGGCTCAATTTGAGACCTTATGCCATTCTTTGATGGCCTCAAAAAATTCCCTCTGGTTTGCAGTGGTATGATGGAAACTGTTGTATTTCAAACGCAGGGGAATGTGTTTTCAGAAGTTAGGTACAAAGAAAAGGCCTTCCTCTCCTTCTAGAGTCTGCACATTTCCCCGTTTCTACTTCGACACAAGAAAACGCATAAACCCTTAAATCACAAATTCTTGCCGCTGCCTAAATATGTCATTAAAGCACAGAAAACTACGAGGACGGGAAGGCACACAGCCGCTGCTACATGGTTTTCAGAGTGGAAGATCATACAGGGGCTGTGAGACTGTTTTAGGTCTTTCCAAGTTGTCGTTTTGAGCCATAAATGAAAGCAAAACAACAGTGTGGGAGCCAGCCGAGCCAGTTGAGGCTCAAGGACTTCATACTTTGAGTCTGGGTTTCATTTCAAGCCAGCACCTCCTCTCATCCTAACTCCTCTAGCTGTGTACCTGCCTTCCAGCCATCCATTTTCTCTCTACATCCAACCTACTTCCCAGCATGCTACACTGCTCAGAGCTGTGCTCAGACTCTTTCCCCATAATTTCAGTTGCATCTCTCGCAATTTTTCCTCTGTATTCGATTGGCACATTTCACATCACCACTGAGGAAAAAATAGAATAAACAACTGCCCTCTCTATTTGCCTCCTTCTGTCAGTCAATTTTCTTTACCTTTCCTCTCCCTTTCTCTCCCTCTCCTATTCTGTCTGCCTCCTGTGCTCCACTCGTGCATCCCAGCAGTCTAGATTTCCTTTCCTCAGGTTATAATAGTTAGACTGTGAAATCACCCCGGCCCCCTCACCCCTCCCCTCATCCCTGTGTCCTTCTTTCCCCTTCCACTCCCTAACATCTTCCTCTCCCTCCTCTGATCCCCTCCCTCCTCTCTGTACTTATAGCCAATCTTTAATATTTATGGCCTCAAAGCTTGAGAAGTGGGTGGGGGCACAGGGGCTTTACCTTGCCTATGATTACTTGCGTGTTGTCAAGAATCGAACGAGTTAGGGTGAGGGTTGCACTACAAGGTTGAGGCAGTGAAGCTGCAGCCCTGCAGAGCAGAACAGAGGCTACCCAATCTCCTCCGAGCCCCCATACTGAAGTGATTAGGCCACAGGAAGCTGAACCTGACATTGCTGACACTAGGCCCCCCTACCACATCCTGCCTCAACATCCACCCACACCACACGACACCACCTCTCTTTGCTGACACCCGACCTACTGGCAACCGCAAGGCTGATTTACATATTCTGACATGTTTGGAGATTGAAGAGTAGAACATGAACCAGGACATACAGGAGTGAATAGAAGTGGAGAAGAAACCTGAGATCAGTGAAAAAAACAGGAGGAAAAATGCTTGTGGCGACTGCTTCTTTTTTTGTTCCCCTGTCTCGTGTAGTGGTGGCAGATGTAAACAGGAACAAGCAATGCAGCCTGCCAATTTCAACCCTATTAACTGTAAGTGGGATAACTACTGCAGGTGCTTTATTTTGGCTGCCTGGATCACATGGATCAAGAGGTTCGTGACATGTTTTTTCCTGAGTTAACTTTAACTTCCAGGATTTTAATGTGGCTCATTAATGTCATTGTGCCACGTTTAGTTTCTCATATGCATTTCTAACAATATAAGAGAGGGACTATTTTTTGCCCCTCTCCAATCAAAGAGAAGACATGTTTCTGTTTATCTTTTCCTTGCTGATCCATTGCACTTTAACTCAGCATTTTGGCATTCAAGTTTGTATTTTATAGCATGCATGGCCGTATGAGTAGACAATATAATGACTAAGATAACCTTTATGGAAGAGCAATTCTGCCCTCTTGTGTTTGGGGTTGCAAAGGGCAGAACTGAGGACATTATTATTGCACTTGGTTGAATATAGACTTCGGAAAACCCCCACTTATAGTTTAAAAAGTGGAATAAAGCTTTTTTCAGTCACTCACAGAAAAGTATCACAAACAATGTTTTTCTCTTTTCTACAACTTGCTTTATTAGCGCCCTAAATCAACAGCAGGTAGCTGGAAAGGTGTTCAAATTACATTGGGCTGTTCTATTTACAAATGAGAGTACAACAAATGTAGTTTGCATTCTGCATAACATATTCATAACATATAAGCATTAAAATTTAAACTTAATAACTTCTGATCATTAAAACTGAATAATAAACTTCTTTTAATGCATTCAGGTTTAATTAGGCAGAAAAATGTCCAAGCACTCAACAAATGCAAACCTGCATCGGAACCAAAAACTCCTATTTCCTTTCAGCTGTTATTTGTTCTCTCTGCCTCTATATCTCTCTCACACTTCCTCTCACCAATCAAAATGTGTCTTTTTTTAAGTAGCGATTGCTCTCTGTTTGACTCCCGTCTCCGGTGAAAGTGTTTCATTTCGCTAATGCAGGAGTGAAACCAACTCCATTTAAAAAGGGAGTCTCACTGAATACTCTAGAGGCCGTGGGAATAATCAAAACACTGCAAGAGCCAGAGAGGAATACAAACTCCAGCTAAGAACAAAGAAAATGGAAATCAATGGCAGGATATGCAGATTTTTTTGACAGCTCGACACGCAAATAATCTTTTGGGAGTTTGCCCTCTGTTGCCTTTGCCAGGTTAAAATAACAACTGAGCAGGGGAATTTAAAATGCAGTATGTTGAAGAAAGGGCACAGCATTACACCTACTTAGTGTTGTGTGAAGGTGCTCCAAAACAATCAATAAAGAATGTGCTGCATTGCAAGCAAGGCTGCATTGCCTAAGGCATGGTCATATCTATAAGTGGACCGCTACCAACCTCAGGAATTAATTTAAGGCTAAACACTGTATTATTCAAAAGCTGCACTTGTTTTATGCACAGTTATACGTGTCAGTTTGTCGACATTTAAGAAGCTTGAGCAAAATCTCCATCTTGTGAGCGTCCTTCTTGAAGCAGCTGAGTAAAGTGTAGTCTCTCAAAACAGATTCCAGCATCTCCGGCTGCACATCGTACTGGAGGAGGCCTTGTTCTCTGTAGGCCGTGGTCGTCATTCCCTCATTCAGCATCTGGACAGCAACATTTGCAAACATGACCGGCATGTAAAGCAAAGATAAAAAGAAAAGTTGAATAACAGTATCAGAGAGGTGTGACCTGACCCACCTTCTTGATGAGGACCACCACCCCTTGCTCCAGACTGATCAGTTTCTCTGACACCCACTTGGTTTTGTTCAGCAGCATGTCAGGAGCGCCGTCATAGCGATCCAATGTTGCCTGCAGGTAGACCAAAGGCTCGATCCATGACTGGACCAGCATCAGCACAGAGTGGAGCAACCATTTGTCCTGCAGGGCACACAGGTGAAGAGTTGACAGAAGAGAATACGTGAATAAAAACACAAAAAATATCATAAACTCCTCACACACAAAATATAATTTACACACATGACTAAAAGAACATGACACCACTGCAGTGAGTTGACTTTGTTCATGTCTTCATGGGAGCATTCATATCTGTTTTGAATAGCAGCCATTTGCCCTTCAGACTCTCTGGCAGACACTAATGAATAGAAGCAATCAAAGAGTGGAACCGACTGAAGTTCAGACTGAAAACCTAATAACAGCATGGCTTTTGATCAATGGGGCTCATCAGCGACAAAACATTCGGCACCTAAAGTAGGCTGAAATGTCGTGGGTGAAGCAGTTGAGCCTGCTTAAAATTTCCTTAAGCTGAGCAACTGTAAATGACCACCATACAAATGGTGATTAAACTGCAGAGCAGGCAACATTTCAACAGAAAGGGCAGAGTATAAATTATGAACCTGAAGAGGAGCCTTGCAGTATATGCACTTTCAAAGAACACATTAACTATTATGACATAACTTTCGACCAGCCGTTTCAATATTGTTGCAAAATGAGTTCTTAAAGAAATTGCTTTTGCCATATACACTTGGCCTCTGTTAATTGAAAGTGGATTATTGTAGAACTTCACATTATCTAGATTACAGCTCATATCAGCCAAATCACCTGTCACTGGCCCTTCCCCAAGTGGCCCTACTGATCAAGCTGACCTTTGACCTAAAAGGCTGTGCACTGTTGGACAAAAGTCCAAACATGCGGCACAGAAAAAAATAGTTTTAAAATGTTGGACAGGCAAGAATAATTATGAGATTTCAATGTAATTAGAACAAACAACCCCCTATTCAGCAGCAGACAGGGGCAAGCATTATAAGGAGGGGAGGTTCAGATGCATAAAAATGCTTGCTTGCACACATGCACATCCTGAATGCACCAGAATTATCACCTCCACCAAATGAAACTAAACTCAGACACAAAAACACAAACTAATGTACTCTATAACACACATGACAATAAGCACACAGGGACACTGCCACTGTAAACATATACAGTATGGAATGATATATAAAAACAGAGGTGCACATGAACATTCTCCAACTCGTAGCAGATTACAATGGAAGCCCTGACAAAAGATAAAAGGAATCTGTAGAGATTTGCTGCCATGTACTTACAGATATCAGTTGGATTTCACTTTTGGAGCTGGGGATGGGTAAGGCTTTGGTGATGCATGCATAGCCAGCTTGGTTTCTCTGCAGCTGTAGCGGGAACGGGACAAACATCTCCTCCTGCAATCCGATACACATGAAAATACATAACCAAGGATTACATGCATGTGAGCAAAGACAGACACAGACATTTGTGGTAAAATACTTGACTTTTGACCACTTTATTCTTAATCCTTACTTTATTCTTATAGCTGAGAAAAGTTTTTCTTTTCTAAAAAGTACCTAAACTCTTTTTTTGTGGAACAGATGACTTTAAGTAAGACTTTATAATTGTTGCACCCGATCCTAACCCTAAGCCTCTTGAAAAATAGGCGAGCCACATTTAAGTGGCTTTTTCTCACTGACTTTTAAACCTTGAATTCTCACAGGTACAGAATTAGAAGAACACATCACAATTACAAACACACCAGCTGAAAAACCACAAAAACCTTCACCAATCTAGGCCACTGGAGACGCAGCAGAAACACATTTTGTTCTCCAGCATGTTCTCATCTGTAGACCCCATGCAGCGTCTCCTCAGTAACAAGCCCTACATCATCGCATTTCAAAGACCATTTTGGATCCGGAGCCGCAGACTGAAGGGGATTCAACAGGCTGCAGAACCTGTGCTCTCACTGCTGCAGAATATCATTATCACGTTCGTATTACTCCAGTGTAGGCCTGCTTCTTCAATAAAACATCTTTGCCTCGGAAGAGAGATAGAAAATTACTTTGAAGCCTGGCAGTGAGGCGATGATCATGTCGGAATCAAAAGCAAATAACACATAGTGTCTAACAGAAAGTATCAGTGCTTTTGGTCCAGTACTTTTTGCTCTCATTGTGGAACTCATTCCAAGTGTTGATAGAATGCATGCTAGATTCAACAACAAGAAATATATACTTTGGAAAATCTTGCTATGTAACTGCTGGGAGAAGCCTCTTTAAGTGCCTTTTTAGCATTGACATTTAAGAAAACAATAGAATTTCATTGCTCACCGAATGACTCAGTTTTATTACAAAGCAAGTTTTTTTTAGTGCAATATAAAAAGTAATAAAATACAGCGTCTGAAAGGTAAAATTCTGCATCACTGTCACTGAAGCCTTAGCCCCGGGCTGCGTTTCTACAGCGCTGCTTTCTAAAATGCTGATTTCACATTTTAAAAACCGAACTGTGCCCAACATTAGCAGATAAGAATGTTACCCCTGTAGCTAATGGACTTCCTTACACTCCCTTTTAGTTCACTTCTCTCTCTCTAGGCACAATGAAAATAATGTCTATTGTCGTGAAGAGGGATACCGTTTCTCCTGCGGCTATACACATGCTAAATCTACGCCTTTACAATATACTGTAGGCTCCTGTGAATAAATGAGGTCAGCTGAGCTGTTACAACATTTTTCTGTCTTTCCATGCAGTGCATAAGAGCAGGGATTCACAGCCGAGTAATGGTCAGTGTAACTCACAAACAAAGAGCACGATTCCTCTGAAACACGATAGATGAGCTCAGCATGCTGGATGACCCGGTCTAGAAGTTTCTCTTGGGAGATGGAGGGGCAGCGGGAGAAGCTACCATGGTCTTCTCTACAATCTAGTGGGGTGCTGCCGGTGAGTAGATAGGGCCAGAGCAAAACAGCCCACACACCCCGCTGTATGACTGAAGACAACCGCATTCACACAGATTTAACACATGTTCACAAGTAAATACTTTAAAAACTATAGTCCAGACACAAAAACAAACATGATTAACGTAATAAACAAGTCTGAGGTTTTGTCTTGAGGTGTAATGCATTACCTGTCATCATACTCATTCTGTCTTTGGTTGTCAAGTCTTCCTGGCTTCCTATCATGCTGACCTCTCTTATAAAGCCTGACCAGGCCATGAATAAGAGCAAAAGGTCATTTTGGGCTTGCGCTGGTTCTTCGGTTCACGTAGGTTCTTGTCATAAGATACTGTGTTTTTAAAACATGGGGGTAACCTTTCTGTCACTTGTTTGTCAGTGGCGTCTTGAGACAGATGGCTATTGCCAATTGAATACGGATGACTGTGTGTAAAGGCGAAAGGCTCTAAGACGCTTTCTTGAATTTACATATGAAACACCCAAAGCAGAAAGAGACACTGTCATATGTGTCAACATCTTCCTATAGTGAAATATGCATATAATGTATATATATAATGCGAATACATGTACATTTCCACATTCCACATTCATGTATGAGACCATACGCAATCATTCTCATACTAAATAAAAAAACCTCACACCCACAAGGCTGTAGGTAAAATGCTTTAACATTCACAATTTAAACACTCTCACACAAACAACTGCAAAATTAAATGTCACATAAGATTAGATAAGATAAAGTGTACTTTATTAATCCTCCATTGGGGGAAAGTCACTTGTTACAACAGCTCATACGATAGAAAATGCACAAGAAATACTGACAAGAATAAAACAGTATCACTGTGAGATTAATAATAAATATATATAAACTTATTAATAGGTGGATCTGTTTTTGCACAGAAAAATGTACATGATTGTTAAAGCAACACATGGTGTGTCACATATTGATATGAAGTGAAATACTGCAGTGATCATTGCACATGATAAAAGTAGTTGCAGATATTACTACACATACACATAAACACTTAAATGCTTTTAGACTTGATATACATAAGTCACTATATGTGCGCTGTTATGTATTGAGTCAATATACACTACCAGTCAAAAGTTTGGACACATTTTCTCGTACAAGTGAATGGAAAAGTGTGTCCAAACTTTTGACTGGTTGTGTAAGTGAAGAGTTAAACAATTTCTGTGATGAGAGGCCTGACATGGATGTGTGTGTAGTTTCCATTATAGTATTTAAGCATATCATTTTCTATTTTGTCAGATGTTTTTGTGTATGTATATTGTTTTCAATATAGTATATAATTTTGATCTAACGTGTATGTGAGAGTGTAAAAATATGCATACACGTATATGTATGTAATTCTGATAAGTTTCCTGTATTTTTAATTGATGCTTGTCAAAAATGAACAGCCATATGAATTAATATTATTATTTTCAGGCAGCAGATGGACAGCTTCCACTCCCACGCCACACCGAACCATCCATTTACCCACCCAATTTCCAACAAGTCACATGTTTTCATCTGCTATATGATACAGTCACTATATATATTTATGTACTCTAAAAATAGTGTAGAACTTGTTTTAATTAGATTAGATGAGATTCTTTATCGTCCTTTCCAGGAAATTTGTTGCCACACTCTTTACAGTGCATCTCGGACACATAGATTACATAAATACAACGTACAAAAGGATTATAACACAACGTCATGACACATAACAGCATTTTCCCTCCATTCAGTTACCGGGTGTTGTTGTTTAATGATGCTATGTTGGGGTAACAAAACTCCTGCTAACTCCGACCCTGTTACAGACCAGAGTCCTCTATCTGCAACCTGATGGAACCAGTGTGAAGGATGAATTGAAGGGGTGTCCGGGGTCATGTGCAATGTGCTCTGGGTGTGATGGCTTTGCTGTTGAGGTCTGAGAGGTTTGGGGTGGAGAGGCAGTTTGTGTTATGCGTATGAGTTCTTATTAGCAACAGTTAACGTGTTAAAGAACAGATGGAGCAGCAGAGGAGAGTGGGTTGTATTGTGCTTTTGTAGAGCAGCAAGAGGAGGTGGGGGGGCAACAGAAAGTGACTTGACTTTGCAGACGGCAGAGTCCTCATTGGCACGATTGGGGATGTCAGTGATGTGATGTTCAAAACTCAGTTTATTGTCCAGGGTGAGTCCAAGATATTTGATGGTGTCATCAGAGTAGATGGGTGATGGGCTGATACAGTCATTACTGTAGAGAGTAATTCAGAAAGGGACTCAGGACACAACCTTGGGGGGCTCCGGCGTTTGTGATTACGGTTGAGGATGTTACAGTCATGACCCATCCGTTGTAAAGACATATAACCCTGCCATGAATGTCAATCATTAGACGAGACTTCACTTATATGCCACAAACTCTCTCTCTCTCTCTCTCTGCTGGGCAATGAAACCCTCACCATCCATCCATTCACATTCTTAATTTTGATTTAGATTTTTGACACAATGCATGTTATTTGTCCCATGCATAATACAGACATGGTGACTTATTTTTAGGCATGCAAGGCCTACAAATCTTTGTCCTCATTTGGGGTAACAAGCCGAGAATGTGTCTGACAATGTGAAATCTCTTTCAATTGACCTCAAATGAAAAATACATCTGAATAAAGGGTTCGCACATTTTCGTTCCACAATAATGCAAGAATGAAGACTGAGACTGATTAGATTTAACAAACAAAAGCTCAAAAAAGGAATGGGCTGAAAAATCCCTCCTTTCAGCTGAGGGAAGTATGTAATGTAGATTTAAACATGCATGACAGAGAGGGCTGCGGAGAAGGCAGCGTGGAACAGTAATAGACACAACAAAAAGAGGCTGAATGAATAAGAGTCAGAAATCACTGGGATCTAACAAAACCCCTCAAATCTCCTTCTTTATTCTCACATTCATATTCAATTTCGCTCCAAAACCCAGGGTGTTTGAAAGTAGCTCTACCCAGAAGCTAGAGTTCCCCAATTGTATTGATTGTTTGGCTGTCAAAGAAGGAAGCACGTATTAAGTTGTAATCCACGCCTACTTGAAAGCGACTACGTATAATACTCCTGTTTTCTTGCTGCACTGCTTATTTCATAAATCCTTTAAATCACTTCTGTTATAAATGTAATCAAGGATTCAATGTATAAAAGCCATCCATGTATTTTTAATGCAAATTAAAGGATATTTCTGCCTCGCACACATGAAAAATACAACCCACCTGTAGGTCAACAGATGTGTAGATAATGTGGCGACCATAGCAGCAGGAAGAATTTCTGCTCTCTGTCTTCTTCATTCGCAATTGTGGGAAATAAATTAACAAACACATTGGACAATTATATTATCCAATAATTTTCAGTATATACCACAATCAAATAATCAACCTATAATTATAAAAAGCAAAGGACATACGAGTATTATTAGTATTATTGTTCTTTAACATGGACCACACCATAAAAAGAGGCACAACATTTAAGACTCTTGGGCTGAAAAGTTTCCACCTGTATTGAAGAATGTTTAAGAATAAGCTGAAGACAGAAGAGGATCAGCACGGAGCAGTGGATGGGTGTCGTGTTGCTGAACTTGACGTCACGGAGCTTGTTCCTCTCAAGACACCTGGAGCCTTGTGACTGTCACCCTGTTTCATATGAAGCAATGTTCTCTCCCTATCACCTTACTCTTACTCCTTTATTCTTTCACCACCTCCCCGGCAGTCATCTGATTTTCTAAATATAAGCACACGTCTTAAGTTACTGGGATTTCAAAAGAACTGTGAAAACTATATTTGTTGATTTATTAAAAAAAACATCCCAATAAATGGGATTACGGAATTGGACTCAAATTATGGTTGTTATAATATATATGAGGTTTGTTATTTTTTGCTCATTCTAATGTGCTTTGAATAATTAAATGATTTTTGCACCAATCATCGGGAGCATGCTTAAAAATAAACCAGCACATTTCTGCCATTTACAGTATTCTGAGGTGTGTTAATTAAAGGAACAGTCAAAGCTGGTGTTCTCTGTAATCGATAGAATTCTTCATTCCTACAACACCCAGCATGCATTGCGCTCCTCCCTCTGAAAGGAACGGCCTAGCAAGAGACGTTGGATTGAAATACTACTGTTTCGCTGGAGGCAATGGCTCAGAGCGGTACAGAATCCAAAATATGATAGAATATACCGGTGGATCAGCTAAAAAATCTTCAGGTCTGCAGTCTACATTTCAAAACTGATGATTCTGAACGAGACATGACATCGGAGGCGGGCGTCCTAGATTGAGGAAGTGTAGTTTAGCAAGCTTTCCAGGGCCCATTGGAGAAGCTGATAGCATCCTCCAAAGGCACAGAGCGAAATTGCATTTTTTTCTGCCATCATGGCATTAGCTCCCCATAATAGCACAATAGGACTGAGGTTGAAAATCGGAGAACTGGCCCCTTAATGCCTCTCATTAGGGCTAATACAAAAAGAGAATTTGGGCCATTAGATGAGCACAGAAAGATATGTTGGTGACTTTTGCTACAGTGATAGATTCAATTCCCCACAAGGGCACTAAATAAAAAAAGTGAATTCACAAAAATAAAAACTAATTCACAGTTAAAAAATATGCACCTGAGGGCATTTTCACTTCGTATGGTCTCCTCTCCCCCGCTGGTCAGCATTCAGGTTAGTAATTTCATTCCGCAACCGAGTACACTTGCTGTAGGACTCCGAAGCAGAAGGTGGATGCACCTCAAAATCGAGAAGAAGAAGAGGAGTATCATCAACTACGTAACATCCGGTGTAGAAAAGCATGCGAATCACATGATCCCAAGCCCACACAATGGAGTTGACCTTCGCCCTATGCCTACTATTAATCATATTTTGGAGAAAATCTCATGAACAACCCTCTCACCTACATTCCTATGGTATCAGCCCTGGCCGTGCAGTTCACACATGAACCGTACTCAAGACCACCTTTTCAAGTGGACCTAGGCATGGATAAACAAACCGTGCCCGAGAACGGTACACAGTGTTCAATCAAACGAACTGGACTTTGGGGTCAAGTGTTCTCAGATCCAGGTCCGAGTCCCTATGTGAAAGCCCCCTAAAAACGTGACCAATGATACAGGCATGAAACATGAAATTAAAACTTTAAAATGAGAAGAAAACATAATACACTTTGAGACCTTGAAAATTATGTTAAAAACACGACCTATATCACTGGAGCCCGGCAGACATAACACACTTTTTAGATACTAAAATCACCAAACAAAGGATTACCTTCTAACTGAATTAAAGTTTGAGGTCCTCCAAAAGTCCTTAATGAGTAAGGATTCAACCCACGTATAAATCCATTCTTGTTTACTAAGTTCTTATAATTGAGTCACACTTTTAACCCAACATAAGTAAGCTTCTTACTTACCTGAATAACAAAAAACAAAATGTGTTCAATTTCATATGAATGTGAAACCTTGAAAATAACTTCCATTCACTGATCATTCATATAACTAACTTTAAGGTACCATCATACCAGCTATAACAAAACTGTCAGATTCACTCTTTGCTGCATGTCTGATCCACGCCATTTAGCATGATGGCTATAGGGCAGAATCTTCAGTAAAGTTTTGAAGACAACCTGACACCTTTCCCTACTTTCAGCAGCGTGAAACTGTGACTAAGAAATATAATAATAATTTTTACAAGTGACACCACTTGGCCTGTGAACTCCTTGGTTTTCTGTATCACTTGGCTCCACTTCTGTTAGTGAAGTGTCTTAAAATTGTTTGGCAGCTTTGACTGTAGTTGAGTTTGCCAGAGGGTAATTTTTTTGATCCTGGCTTTCCTTCTTTTTTCTTGTTTTTCTTACTTTGAATTCAGACTTGTTTCTGTGTGTGGCCTTGTTTTGAGCTTTTATCTTTTGAGTGCTCTCATTTTCATTCTAATGAGCAGCTTAATTTCACATCAACAGCCCATCACTGCTGTTCTCATCTAGCAGGTGCATTTTGACAAACTTATTCTGAACTTGCTGTCCATTATATCTAATGCCATTGTTTTTATGTTTATGCGTAAACAGATGATCATTACACAGCACAATTACCAACGTAACATGTTCTTAATATTTGTTTTATAGTTCCTTGTGGAAGAGGTTTTTATGCTCATTAACTGAAGCCTCAATTTTTGCTTTCAATGTGATGTTGGCCACTTGGATTTTTTCACACTAAAATTTAAACTATTTTGGAGCCTTTTTGGGAACCCACTTGCAGACGTACAATAGCTATTTGTAACGGAGTCTCTGCCTCTAAGCTCCTGCACTTTTGCAGCAATCACTGCCAAACACACCAGCCACAACAGACACAGTGCACTGTCTCTGTGTCGTCCTCTGGGTATTGTCGACTCTACCTCCTTCTCGTCAATGGAGGTGGAGCAGCACCTATTTCTCATGAGGTAAGATGTCAAGCTCCCAAACCGCACACACACCTTTGGTTCTTCTCTGCAACTAGATGTCACACTCACACAAGTGTATAATGTGTATAACAAGCGAGTGACAAGTGTATATCTTCGTGTCGTAATAATCTTTGATCTTATATTTACATTAGGTAGCCAGCAGTGTAAATGTCCCACGTCAGATACCGTAGCTCCAGGCCTGCTGTAGCACCTCTTGCTTCCGTAATTTTAATGCAAGTTATTTCAGTATATAAGCAGTCTAGGTTAGTGCACGTTATGCTACTTTTCTGCCTTGTCCTCCCTTTGTGGCCTAGCAGGAAATCTGGTGCTGCTGTAGACTTGTCCTTGTCTCTCCTGAGCATGCTATGACGAAGTGGTCCCGCTCATCAGCAAGCCTTGCAATACTGCTTTGGATGTGCTGTGAGGAGCCGTTGAGGTTGTGCAAGACTTTATATTGGTAAGATTGGTTACTACTGTTGGTTTAATTTTGTGTTGTTTATTTTGTTATTGTGTTATTGTGTATTTTTGTCTGTACAATTCTGACTGAGTATATAAAGATGGTCGATGTGTCTACATCTACTCTCATTGTACGTATTTGAAGCCAAAACACCCCCCCCCCCCCCCGATGTGGGTGCTGCCATCTTGCGCTGGTGACATCTTTTGGAGTCAGAGAGCCGTGGTAACAATGTCCTGTCCCACCCACTTACCAAAACACATTTAACTTACCGAGAAAAAAAACAAAAAAAACCCAGCAAAGATCCTGCAGCTTCTTGTGTTGGTCTGAAGCAAATGTTCACAGATATGGGAACTTCAATGACTAGTGATTGTTTTAGTCACGTCTCCCTTCGCCGTTCCTCCTTTACTCTGCTTATCCAGGACAGATCAGCAGCAGGAGCCGTATTTGTCAACAGAGCTGTCAATCATGGCATTCAACGTGTCAGAAAAATTAACACTTGGACGTAAATCTAAATGATCAGAACTAACTACGATGACAGAAACCATGTTCAAAGACCCTCTCCCGTGAAAATCAAGTGTTTAACCTTGTAAACATCTCCATGTGGTGTTTTTCATATGCTACAAGACATATCGGAGACAACATAAGCAGTCATCTCCATGGCTGGGCCTGTCTGCTTTTAAACTGCAGTGTAGCAAGGGCAGGCTGAACAACACGTTTTTTTAAATTGGCAGGTTTGAGACGTCACAAACCTAAGGAGCCAGTCCCGTTAATGGACAGGGTAACACTATGCATTATGTGCAACCTATTATATATTATGGGCAACCACTACCGTAATGTGAGAGCCAGCTGTAACCGTCACTGTAATTTTTACAAACTCACTACTGACTACTAACTTTAACATTACTACTACTGATTTCTAAATTAATATATTATAGAATACTAAAAGTTTCCACTAAACAATGGCAGAGACGTGATTTGTTTTCAGCTGACATTTTACGAAAGGAGAAACGTAGTACATAGTGCATAGACTATGCAGATTCAGGAATTTTTAATGAGGGAGAAGGAGGAGATGCCTTGGGAGGATTTTTACAAGGTAATTAAACGTATTTTGCAAATAAATCATGTCAGACACCATTTATTATTTCAAGCAGAGCATTTTACACATCTTAAAGTGTGACTCATGTCCCATCTGTGAACACGCAGTAGGTCGGCTACCTATACTGCAGCCAGTCAGCAGGGGGCGATCCAAAAATTTTTTCGCTTCACTTTTAGGGAGCTGTCGTGTCGTCCATCTTTTTATACAGTCTACGGTCTGTATTTAGAGAGCCTTGATTCTAATTCAGATTCTGATGGAAGATTTGTTTCGTTTGCTTTGGATTTATTTTCATTTGGTTGAGTTGTTTTGTTGCATATCTTCCTTCGTTCTTTGTGTCGTATTTTGTGTATAGGTTAAAACTATTCGTTCCCTCCCTGGATCTGCATCTATACACTGAACTTGTTTTATATTTCTTTGAGGGTTGTCGGCCCAGGGGTGCAAGTGCTGTATTCTTGAAAGAAGACCTTGTCTCTGACTCTGATCGACTACCACTGCACTCTCCAATTTAATCTGTAGGATTTAGCTGCTACTTATTGGGTTTGGGGATAGTTAAAGGGTTATTTCCACTAAAAATTACTCGCTAAATCAAGGCTCCCTTTGGGGACAAGCCACGATTACCTTTAATCTTTGTGCAAACCTTCAAAGTCAGTCCAACCAACATTATTTCAATTACCAGGAGGTACTTTTCTCAGTTATCTAACACCTCGCAGAGCTAAGTACTGCATGCCCTTTGAAAATAACTAGACAGCAGTTGTTCTGTTCTAACTACACAACAACCCCTCACTTCAAATTACTTCCTTTTTCACAATAGCTGTAGTATCAGTAATGATATGCTGTTCTGCTGCTTTGCTACTTTCCTACACCAATTTATGTTGCAAATTTCCTGAGGTATAAATTGGATTAGTGACAGTTCATACATTTCAGTGTCACCACTATGTTTTGTTATTTTCTGTTTCATTAGCACCTACCAGGTGTATTCACCCATGGGTAAAGTAGCTTTGCTATTATGGAACATCATTTGATTTCCAAAGCAATCTCTGGTTTGGATTCTAAGGTGAGAATTGCTTTCACCAAAGTGACTTGTAAAGAAGTGCATTAATAATAATACATGAAGTGGGGGAACTGTGTTATATGGTGTATTGGCAACAAAACTTTGTTTCTATCTGCAAAAACAAGTCCCTATGTAATATCACGTCTGGCACCTAGAGTGTGTAGTGTTATTATCTTAATTTCAAAGCAGTCCATCTGGGGAAGAAAAACAGGGAGCTGGTGCATGAAATGAGATGTTCAAATAGGAAAACGCATTTTATTAATGTATTCAATCTGAAAAAACAACAGGGAGTGTTAATACAGCATGGGATTCCTACATTACTGTATACATTATTTTTTCTGAACAGAAGTGTTTGCTATTGCATAAGTCTGCACCCTAGTTTCCACAAACAAATTACTCCCCTATTTATATCAATTAACATAATTAAAAATGGCTTATCATACATTATATTGGAAAGGACCTTACTGTTATTCTTCTTGATGTTTTTGTCATTGTGTCCAGTTTATATCTCTATACTTGCATCCCATATATACATTTTTTTTTTGCACTCTTTACTACTTTGTTCTGCAACTGCTGCACAACATTTCCCCTCAGGATTAATGAAGTTGTATTCCATCTTATCTTTCTCATGATATCTCCTTTCACGTCTCGGACCATTTTTATATGTTCATTCCTATTTCTACAAAAGGATGGGTTTCTGCTGTGCGTGCTATTTGTCTGCAGCAGCCTGCAGACTTTCACACATTCACCGATGCAAGGGATCTATGACGACTTTATAATGTCTCTGGACCCTCTTCTATACAACAAACAGCCAAGAACCTGGAAACAGAACATGAAAGGTGCATGGATCACACAGTCATTGTTCTCAGCGTAGACTGTTTGTTTCTCTCTCTTCATGTGTCCTTGAGATGCATGATGGAAATACATGCCTCACAGAGAGTTGGTTCGTCTGATGCAAAATACAATCAGAACATAAAGCAAAGACTTTCTGGATTTAAGTCAAACATGCAATTGTCATGCTCGCTGCACATGACAAGTGATTTCACGCCATAAGGCTAAAAAAAAACAGAATGAAACTTTTTTTTTTTGTTCTGAATACCGATAATACCTTTACGAAAAACATCAATATGCCTTTGTGGTTGGAAAGAGATTTCTTCCCCATGTTAAGCCCAGGATTGCATGCCATATCTGTCATGCTATAACCATGCCTGCAAGAAAACACGCTCACTCTATCCCTCATGCAGTATGGGAGAGAGACACATACATATTAATCACTCCGGCTCTGACAGACTTCTCGTGCTTGCTCAGGGATGATTGGCAGCTCCTGAAAGAGGACATATTGCACCCTTATTGGATGATGGGAAGATTTTAATACAGTATGTTGTGTGGGTGTTTGTGTGTGAGGGAGAGATTGGGGGCTGAGGAAGAAGACGATGGTCAATAGTTTATAATAATTCCTGTGGGAAGACAGATCTAATGTCAGAAGTATCATTTTAATTTCACATAAAGGACACATATCCTTGAGAAAATGTAAATAATCTTATCCTTGTACAATGGAAGAAAAATAAAAAAGGAAATAAATAATAACAACAACAAACATGAATACCATCAGTGGATATGTCCAACATACAAAAGGAATACTGACGTTAATTTTAGCAATGTTCCACACAGTGACATACTTAGATTTTTGGTCGTCTCACAGCTAGA
The DNA here is from genome assembly GCF_022749685.1 of Semicossyphus pulcher. NCBI lineage: Eukaryota > Metazoa > Chordata > Actinopteri > Labriformes > Labridae > Semicossyphus > Semicossyphus pulcher. The sequence goes on from NW_027211692.1 coordinate 23,508,527, forward strand.
AGGTCCCTGGCTCAAATCCCGGTTCATCCACATGGATATCTGTGGAGTTTGTATATTCTCCCTGTGCATGCGTGGGTTCCCTCCGGGTACTCCGGCTTCCTCCCACAGTCCAAAGACATGCTCTTTCGGTTAATTGGCGACTCTAAAATTGCCTGTAGGTGTGAATGTGAGCGTGAAAGGTTGTCTGTCTCTCTGTGTCAGCCCTGTGATTGACTGGCGATCAGTTCAGGATGTACCCCGCCTTTCACCCAATGTAAGCTGGGATTGGCTTCAGCTCCCCCCGCTACCCTGAACAGGACAAGCGGTATAGATGATGGATGGATTGGATTTACCTTTGACACAAAATATGACACCCTCCTCACATTATGCACAAACTTTTTCTGCCTTACATGGAGCATCTATGTGGCAGGGTAAATGCAATGGGTTTAATAAGGGAACTCTGAAAGATCTAAAAGCTTCTACCTGGATGAGCCTGATCAAAATCTTCCGTTTGTGTCTGTCAAAATAAAAGCAAAATCATTGTGCAACAATCAGTAGACTGTATAACAGTAGGTATGCATGGTAAGCACTGAGTGTGTGACTCAGTGTGTAAGACTGACAGGAACTCAGCAGATTTGCGCAGCATTGCACACAGCTGATGCCTGCTCTTCTTGCCAGCTGTCTTGCTTTTGATTTGCAACAGTGTAACTACTAGTGGCATTAGACAAGGCAATGTTGCTGGCTCTTTTTGAGGCTTCAAAGGGACAAAAGTTACTTGTTCCGCAGCTAGATTGTCCTTATTTGTCTGGGATGATAAATTATTACCATATCATTTTATATGAGCATAATCAGTTGGATGATTAGCCTCAGGTCTCTTCCATGGCTATCTTCATGAGACGAACGTAATGGAGAAAACAGGCTATGAGCTTTTTTAATGAGAGCTTTGAGATACAAAGAGACACTCAATTTTGTTCCGCAATACCAACAGTCCTGGGGCGAATGAGAAAGCTACACATTTGTATGATTTTATGCCTCTTTATAACAAATCGTGTGATAGTGCGTGTATGGCTGCCTATGTGTGCCTGCACGTGTGCTTGTGGGTGTATTTTCTTTATTTATTTCTCATTTTAATTTGAGCACGAAGGCTTGCATTTGCATGCCGACAAGCATGTGTGCATTATTTGTTAGTATTCTCTGCATGCAGAAGGCGAGAAATGTGAGAAATATGTGCTTCATGATAAATTCTTTCAGCATTTAATTACATATCAGTAACGGCACAGAATCTCCTTTCATTAATAATGTATTATGAATGTATTTTGATGCTAGTACTCATTTGTTACATGCATATCATAAATAATGCTCATTACTGAAAATAGATAAAGTAAGGAACTCGATATGTGACCCTTTCATTTTATTTCAGTGTGTCCAGAGGAAATATTTCATCTTTTAAAAAGCATTGCCGTTCTTTAATCACGAATTGGGATGTGAACAAAGAACAAAAATGAGCCTTATGGACCAATAACTCCCTCAATTATTTTTACTCAAATGAAGAGTTGAAGAGTGCACAGCCAGCATCCTAAAATAGCACAATAGATAAGGCAAAGAAAGTCTCTTTAATGCTTTAGAATGCAAATTTTCTAGTTTATACTAATTTAGATTATAATTAGTGTGAAAATGTGTGTATGTGTGTGTTTGCATTTGATTGATCTGCAATTCTTCATCTGCTTCTGGCAGAGGAAAGATGATGAAATGGGCAAATGTCGTATTTATCTTGTATTCAAAGTCCTGATCAATTGCAATGTTAAGAGACATTAAAAGCCACATGTCTATCGCAAAAAATGATTGGACCTGCTTAACATCGGTTGTTTTATTTTATGATAAGTCTTTCATAATGTCGTATAGAGCTCATTAAAAAAGCCTTAACCGTGCATACATGTCAGTGGCTGTTTCTGATCTGCATGCTAACTATTTTCACACCTATGACCAGACAAAATCCTCCTCCTTTTTTTCATAATATTCATATTATTATAAGTTTGCACCACACCGAATTTCATTGACCCATTGCAAACTAATAGCTGAAGTTCACACATATTTTTCCTCTTTGATTTCTGCGGGTTGACAGAAAACCGCTCGCTCATCAGAGGCAGGGCACTGGAGAGTTGCAGATGACAGTTCTGGGCTGATCCATTACCACTTTGCCCCGGGCTTAATTACCATCTCCCTGCAGTAACATGCAACACTCTCTCCTTTCAACGCAATCTCGCACTAACTTTTCAGTGTGGTTGCAGCAGGAGTAGCACCTCTGTTTCTCCTGCATTAACAATCCGCTCCCTCTGGGGCCTCTTGTGGAGCACACCTGCATGCATACAAACAACAATTACAGAGCCATCTTGATGATCACTGGTGATGAATTCCGCTTTGGAGCTTGTTATTTCCCTCTGGGATTTGGTGGCAGTGCAAAAGCAGAAGCAGAAGCACGCCTGCCTTGCCATGATGCCACGTGTCATTTTTGACAAGTCCCGGGGATAAAGAAAGCAGGCATAAAGCTTTAAATCAAATTGGTCACACAGCCTTGCCAATCACTGTGGACAACACATGCAGGCTCACAACCAAGGTGAAGCTGCTGTTACGTGTCTCGGCGGTGAGCAATCTCCCTGTGCTCTAAAATGGAAATGAAACTGTTACACACCCACATCTATTGAGGAAGGGATTTGCGTGGGCCGAGGTACAACTATACTCGATCGCCACAGTGGGAGAAGCTTTAGCTTTGCCCTTCTTCAAAGTGAGATTTACAAAAAGGAAATGCTTGGCTAGGTTTATTCAAAAGAAGCTCCTGATGGTGGGAAGACAAAAGGTACTTCACACTATCCTCCCTGGGGCACATGTACTCTAAAGCTCCTCTTCTCTGCTTTACTCCTTATTCTAAGTACATGTTCCCCCCCTAGAGTGCACTGCACTATTTCCTGCTCCTGTCTCCCTCGCTCAATCTTTTACCTTTTCCTTTTTTTCTTCATTCTTTCTGTTCCTAGCCTTATTCCTCTCATTTAATTTCCCTTGTCTTCTCCCTGTATGCTCTTTGCTGCGCTTCTGCATCTTTCTCCTTCTGCTTCCCTCTTTCACCTTCAAGTTCCGCTCTCTCTCTCTCTCTCTTTTACCTCCTGCTTTCCCTCGCTCTCTGCGCCCTCTATCCCCCCTCTCTCTCTCCATGTCTGTCTAGCCACGTGTTGGCTAGCTCAGAGCAAAACCCTCTATTAACAGAAGCCAAGGCCAGATGGCGGCTCAGAGATGGATCATATCAACTCTGTTCTCAGTGAGTTCCAGACATTTTCTTTTTTCTGGGCATCTCAAAAATAACTTGCACTTTACCATTTCACCTAAAAACCCAGAGTGGGACTTGTTACTTAAATTATCATTTTGTACTAGCACAGGAAAGATCAGAGAAACCAAATATACTTATGTCCAACATTGCTGTCATTCATCAGTAAAAACTTCGTCCAACACTTTAAAAACACTAATAAAACACTGAAACACTTTTATCTAGTGTACTGAGACGGCATCAATTAAAGGACTGTAAGCGTTTTATGTAGTTTTGGACATTCCTTTTCATTACACACTTGTTAAAATATAACTTCTGTTGTGTACCTTCACTAAAGGCTGTCAAACTGTTATAGTTCTTGTTAACACACAGACTTCAAATCCCCCTAGGACAGTATTTATTCCCAGAGGGGACTTGTGGCTGTAGAAAGAGAAATGTAACATGTTTGTGAATCCCAGAAGAAGAGAAGCAGGTATGATATATCCGCAGGGAGAAAATCCTGCAGTTTGTCTAATGAGGCATAGCAACACTGCACACTTTGGTCAGTTCGGGAGATGAGCGTGAAATCCCCCATTAAATAATGTGAATCTCACATTAAGTGGCCCTCCTGAGGCAAAGTGTCCGTAGTAGGGATCACTGACTCAATTAATTCAGTTACTCCGAAAGTTTCCCTCCAAATCAAGGACTTGTTTTAATGCCGTGTGTGTCAAAACGCCCGTCTGTCTCATCTTTGTTGTCAGTGTGCATGTGTCTGTTTCAGTGGGTATCAGAAATGAGTGCCCCAGTGCACACGGGGGTTGAGGCTGACTGACTTTGCCCTCGATACGAAAAACAAGCCATCTATTTCCTGTTTTGTGAATCCATGTCTTTGCCTGCTGTGCCGTGGTGATTGTCAGGTAACATTTACAAAGCCCCCTCCTCTCTCTTTCTATCTGTTTGCCATGCTAAAGCTTCACTCTTTGCCATTTTCCCCCCCTCATCCTCCTCTGTCCTTTTCCTTTACTGAAACAAGTTCATTGTGATTCGGAATGCAGTTCCACGGCTCAATGGGTTCTGTTTGAAATGAGATTTGAGAGAGTGAGCATGAGAGAGAAAGACAGAGAACCTCGCGTCTTGATGAATAAAAGATGGAAGCGCTAGCGTCTTATAAACAACAACAGAGCATAATTAGTTCAGTTCTTTTTTTATTTTAGGAACACTTTATGTGACATTTCCTTTGTGTGGCTGCTTTCATCATGCGCGTCCTGCCTGCTTTACATGTTGTGTGGGCTTCCTCTCCCTCTGCCATGTAAGCCGACAATAAAACTGGAATAATATTTGCGATCTATGCAAATGTACGTGCTGACATACATTCCGGCACACTCTCACTCTCCCAGTTTACTGTTGTAGTGTGGTTTGCCTATATGTATACAATGAATGACTAACTTGTTACAACAAACCAGTAGTGCAAATGATGCTAATTATTCATGTTGCTTACATATAATCTTGTTAAAACAGCTTATATGTGTATTATTCGTGACATGTATGAACCAGGCTTGTTATCTGTCAAATTGTGTCATAAACAAAATCAAATTTAAAAAATACTTGATTAAAGTCTACGTTTGAAAATGAGCAATATTATCAATAAAACGCTACTGTAGCTCATGCAATTTTATTTTATTCTTTTATATGTATCTTATGTAAACTGTAATCTGTTTTTTAAGACTGTCCCCATCTTAAAAGACTCCTACGTAAAGCACAGCTTTTGATAATAAGGCGTTTTTTAGGTGCAACCTAATCTGTTCAGCTGATCTAATTGAGGACAGCTGGAGCTTATGAGCATTCAATTATTGACATGAGGTATTCAAATTAGAGGCAGTGAGAGGTGAGATTCCATGAAAGAAAAGTGGTGAAGTCTGTATTTAAACAAAGACAAAAGTATATAACAAAAATTACTGTTCTCATCAACATGTGAATTAACATTAGCCTGACAAATCAACTTAAGCTCTAAACACAGGTAAATACAAGATATCAATTAAATACTACTGGTCATAATCTCATTAGTTTCTGGATGTAACTATTGTGCTGTAGTGCATATATGGCACAACAAGGACTACAAGTTGTGCCAAATGGCAAAACTTGCCACTCGTATACACTTGGATCTTCTTCCTCCAAAGTCTCTCCATACAAACCGGAGGAGGGGATGATCCATGGGCAAGAGGCGCACCTGGTGAAACATGCCCTTTATGTCACCAATCACTGCTACTGGCTGTTGTCTGAAGCGGAGTAGCACTCCCAGTAGGGAAGGTCCAAGACTCGGGCCAGCCAGTAAGTTGGCGTTCAAGTCCTGCCCATGATGCTGGAAGGAGCAGTTGAATACCAGATGATGCTTGCCACTGGGTTGACAATATGGTGTGGTAAGAACCAGGATTCTTGAGAATCAGCCACAGATTCAGGGTCCACCTTGACCACATAGCCAGCATTCAACAGCTTTCCCCATTTCCTCTTTGTACACACTTGGTCATACATGGGTCTCTCTAGAACCTTCGCTCCATACTTGAGAGTAGGGATAGCACTGATTGTTTTGTAGCACAGAGAGAAGGGAATCTAGGATGTCGGAGCAAAGGAGTTGCATATCTTAGTTGTCCATCAACTTCCACTTGTCTCGTCATTGTATTCAGGAGCTGGAGGGCATATATACTGAGCTTCGACCTGGTCACTTCCTTTTCATTTCGATGAGGGAAGGATTCTAATTGGCACAATTTCACAACGTTCCTCATCAGTTCATCTGCATCCGATAAGGAAGGGGTAGCTGTGAAAAGGCATTGTTGCCTCCAGGAAGAATGTGACGGCAGAACGGTGGGTTCTTGAATGGCCCATCCCAGAGCAGAAAGGACAGCTATTGGAGCTCCTGCCCGGCCAGCACAGATTGGTTGTATGGACACAATCAACTATGGATAATCAGAGCCAATGAAAACAGGGGGCTGAACCTTCTGGAGCTGGGGCAAAGGCAAACGCTGAAGGTGAGGGTAACGTTGCTGCAGATCTTCCACAGGACTTTCTGTCCTTCCTACTAAGAACTTCCGGTTGGCCCTCCAGACCAAGAAGTTGGGCTGCTGCTGGTAAAATAATGGACCGCTCTGACCCGTCATCCAAGATAGCATATGTTTCAAGTTGCTTGTTGTTACCATGGAGGGTGACCGGAACAACTTTGAAGATGACACGAGGGGATCTGTTCAGCTGATCTAGGAAAAGATTTGCTGATTTGCCGGTGTACTGACCATCATGATAGTGCTCTCCACCGCTGCTATGATGTCATGCAGGATGGTTAGATGGATATCCTTACAGACAGTACAGGGTTTCTGCAGTGTACAGGCCTCAGGAGCATGTGTTCTGCAACATTTCCAGCAAAGTTTGTTCTCAGTTATCCATTGTGTTTTCTGGATGGTTGATAGTTTGGTGAACTCTGGTCAGCTATTGAGGAAATGTTCTTTGTTATTGCAAAAGGGACAGAATGGAAAGAATTTCGGTTTCTTTAGCTTCTTAGATGGCCGGAAGTGGACTCTGACAGTGAGGGAAAAATCTTCTTTTGTGCATTGGTGAGATACATAGAAACCTGTTTTGCATAACTCCTCTGTGGCTGTAATGTCCTCATCCTTTCCACCTCCCGTCCGTCTTTATCAGGTGTATTTAAGACAGCTGCTCGATTTGCAATGCGCCTGGAATGGGCTTTCATCTGCAGCCAAATTGAAAGGTCTTGCAGTGTGTACCTTTGTTCCATTCCATCTCATATGATGCCTCTTTGCAAACAATGTTCCACAAAGGAATCACGATAGTTGGCAGGCAGTTTGCTGATTAGTCCATCCACATGTGACCCACACTTCATTTCATTTTCATTGTCTCCCTCCAGAGATCTCAGTAAGCCAATCAGAGCATGAATAGACAGTGAAAATTCCTCAAAGGCGTCAACATCTCCAGGGGCACTGAGAATGCTGTTCATCTCGCTTTGAATCAACTGGCGTGGTTGTCCATACTTAGTCTCCAGGGCTCTCATGGCTAAGGAATATGGCTGGTTATCATAGATGTAAGCTCTGACTAGCTTGTATGCACTTGGATGTTTGAGATGATCCAAGATGAGCTGATATTTGTTTTGCTCTGAAAGATGAGTCTGGTTACCAAGTAGATTATCGAATGCCATTCTTAATAACAGGAAGTCACTTTCCTTACCAGAGTCAAAGTAAGGCAAACGAGGTTTGGGTATGCCATATGTAGCTGCAACCAGAAGCTCTGTTAAATTAGGCTGGATCATTGTTTATTGAGGTAGAGGTTGTTGCTGGTTTGGTTACTGAGCAGTATGTGCTACATTGACTAATACTTGAGGATGCTGAATTTGGAATATGAAATGATGGGAGGAAGAGGCCAGCTGACTGTCCTGCTGGGTGAATGACGGACCATAAGATTGATATGAAGCTGGATGAGCTCCTGCTGGATCAGGTAGGTGGTATGACGTACCTAAAGATGACCGTGATGGCTGCTGAGGAAGACAGTATGTTCGTTGAGGAAAGAATTAAGTTAATGAATATACACTCGGATTCTGTTGCGGTGCAGAGTAGGGGGCTTGTGGAACAGCATGTCCTGAAGTGTGTTCTTGAGGTTGAGGTTGTATGAATGAGGACTCCTCTCTTTCTGTCTCCAGATTTTGATTAATTTCACCTGCCGGCTGCGCAGCCTTTTCAGGGGATGGGAGGAGCTGTTTGGTCAGAGAAGAACCTCCTTCAGACCCGTGTACAGAAGATAAAGGTTGAAAAGTGTGTGTTTGGAAGTCTTGTACATCATTAATTTTATCTCCTCCCTGCCTAGTATCAGTTTTCTCCCCTTACAGCAAAGATGATATAAGTTTTGCTTCTTCATACTCCCTTTCCAGCTGCCTAAGCGTCCTAGCTCTTGACAGTCTGGTTGTTAAAGCCTCTCGGGACCGGCTAGCCTCACGAGCCTGGTCATCCATTGTCCTGTAATATGTTTCCGCCTGTTCCTCCTCCTGTTGTTGTTTATAGAACTCATCCAGTTCCATACTTTTAAGTTTCTCCTCTAGTTTGGCAGTTTGAATTGGGTCCAGTACTTCCCTTAAGGACTGATTAGAGCCTCTGCTTCGGAAAGAGGAGGAGGAGCTGTGCCTCGAACTCTTTTCCTCTTGTTGGTCTCTTTCTGTTTGTGTGTGCTTGTGTTTGTCTCTGCCTGCATGTTGCCACACTGTTGAATCTGTCACATAGTCCTATAAGTAGGCGGGGGCTCGTCTCGCCCTGCCTCTCCCCGGGCCCAATGTTGTTGTCTTAGGTCTGGCCCCTTTATCAGACTGAGAAGCAGAAACAGCTCCATGCTGCCGGTGTAGGCCAGTCAATCCAGACACATTATCATTAGGTCCAAATGAGCGGGCTTGGCTTAGGTTATCCTCACTCATATTTCATTTGAATGTCATATCCGGCTCGAAGGACCATGTTTTAGGTGTAACCTAATTGAGGAGGGCTGGAGCTTATGAGCATTCAATTATTGACATGAGGTATTCAAATTAGAGGCAGTGAGAGGTGAGATTCCATGAAAGAAAAGGACTTTATTCACAGTTGCACCTTAACTTGTCAAGTGGTGAAGTCTGTGTTTAAACAAAGAGAAAAGTATACAACAAAAATGACTCTTCTCATCAACATGTGAATTAACATTAGCCTGACAAATCAACTTAAGCTCTAAACACAGGTAAATAAAAGATATCAATTTATCAATTAAATACTAAATAAGGTCACATTGAGCCTAACAAACAAATGGCATCATCAAACTAGTCCTTAGATCATAACTCACTTTTGACGCACTTGACAGGCAAAGGAGAACACATGTCTGGCTGGTTGCAGAGCAAACCGAACAATGGGCTCTCTCCCCATTTATAAGAGTCCTGATTTTGAGGAGATGAACTTGAGCTGTGCATAATTGAGTCCAGCCAGCACAGGTGTGCATGTTGCTCCTCCCAGAACGTAGAGGAATCATGGCAGACATGAAAGATTCCAACAAGGCTGTTTGTCTTTTACAGGAAACACACCTGTAATTTGGGTGCACTTAATTTTTCCTTTGGAATCTCTGTTAGCTGTCATATTAATGGGCTATTAGTCAAACCTTTTGCAGACTACTTATTGGCTTTTTACATCATGAATCCTCCATAAAGCTTTATTTGATTGCAGTTAGGCTACATTCTTTTCAATGGGGAGTTTCCATAACTTTATATTCTCCACGTAAAAAGCAAAGTCAGTATATGTATCTGTCAGTAAAGACTTAAGTGCGACAGTGAGGCTTAACATATGTTGAACACCGGGGAACGTAAAATAAATCCTAAAACTTCCTGCTCTGTTTGTCTCAGACTGTGCCGTTGTCTGACGATGCTCAGGAGTCTCTCCACATATCTGCTCTGTGGAATGTGGCCTAGTCTAAATGGCATCTGTGATATCCCTGGAGCACCTTATGCGAGGCTGATGACAGCATGTGTTTGTCTTTCCTTCTTTTGCTTGCTACCCCATACATACACACTAACAGACAAACAAACACACACAGCGCACCTTCCTAATCCTTAATTCCACTCCCCCGCCCACTGTTGATGCTTTGGAGTCAGAGCCCTGTAAAGTCTTTAGCCCCAGGTGCTGCCTCAGGGTCTGAGCAGTGGTGCGGGCAGGCACGGGGTAGCTGAATCAAAGGATGATTGTGGCGAACATATGTGTATTAATGCGTGTTTGTTAGGTGTGTTATTCAAACACCTTTCTGCGACTCTTACCTTCCAACCCCTGCTACCTGCTCTTTAAATATCCAACCTTTCCACTCGCTGTTTTTGTTCATCAGACACCCTGAGAGTGCACTGAGTGCATTCAATTAGCAGAGAAGTTGAAGCAGACGTGAAGGTCTGCACCACGCAGAACTCCCACATGACACTGCTAGCATACCGATCTAGACCAAATCACCTTCACCCGTCTGCTTACAACAAAGGTCTCATCGGAGTTCTAAATCTTTCATTCAGTTTGAGTCTGCAGTCGGATAAAATTGTTTCTTTAAAGCCATGTCCAACAGGAGCAGTTTAAGGCCTTAATTACATTTTTTTCCCAGAGAAACACTCAGATAATTAAAATACACAAAGGCAGTACTGATGGGGCTAATGACCACAGCCCACATCTTTTATTCAGTATTTGTTCATATTGTGAAATAGGAGGAATGCTTAATTCAAAATCAAAACATTTAAATACTGCAATCAATTATTTCCAGTATCTACAGCTGTACAAATGGCATTCATTTTCAAACAGCAAAGAAACCTTTGTTGCATAACTCACAAAAAGAGGATCTACAAACTAATCATCTTTTAGAAAAGCTCAAAGGTATTATGTCTCAATCAAAAGCTGTTGTAGACAAAATAAATAACCCTGAACTCTATCCATCCAATTATCATCTTAGATCACAAACCAATAAGCTTCAATTTAGTCCAACAAAACTGTTTCTTTTCCAGACAAAGGACACACTTTATAAAATAAGACGGTGCCATAGAAATGTCACCATCTGTGCTATTACAAACAGCAGAGATTGTTCTCGTTTTTTTCAAAATCCACATGCTGAAAAAAATTACAACAACACACCTGACTCCCCCACAGAGCAAAGTCAAAATAAGATACAGAAAGAAAAATGAAATTAATTAAAGAATAATTATACAAATAACAATGCAGTTATGCTTCTAATACTCGGTAAACCAATAAAATTTTGCAAGTCAAACCATAAAATCAAAATGGCTTATCAGAGCGTTCTGCGTATTAATAATTGTCCATCTGAACTTAAATGAACCTGCTTCTTTGGTACCAACAGAGCAATGATTGTGGGCCACAACTGTTACAAATGCATGCAGACATTTGGAATATCATGACACAACACCCAAACCAAAAAAAAGTAGCGCAAGAAAACATCCTACTCCCTCACAGAGCACACCCAAACGAGATACATAAAAAAGTGAAATTCAACCTGAAGTTAAGTGATAATGATACAGTAATGTTTCAGGCACCTGATAAAACTGTGCATTTTGTGCAAGGTAGGTTAAAAAATGAGAACTGTCCACAACTGTCCCCAAAAAGAACCTTCACTTTCTCAAAAAAAAGCAATGTTTGTGGGCCACATCTGCTACAAATTAAAGTTGGAATTCTATGACACTACACCCCATCAACCAGCAAACACAGACTGAAGTGCTGCCCAAGGGAAAACATTGAGCGTTCCATTTTTGAAGGACATAGCTGATGTTCAGCCTGTGCTTTTTGGCAGTGACACTGTATACGTCAGCACCATCCTTTCTACCATCTGTGTAAAGGGGCAACTGAAGATAAGCCTGACTTGTTCTGGACAATACCTTTGCACCTTGTCGATTTGCAAATTGTACATGTTGTACCCTTAAATAGGGGAAATAGTAGTGAGATAAGAATGATAATGAGAAGAATGAAAGCAGCTCTTGCCCCCACTTGTCTGTACTGAGTGATATTACAATGCAATCTGTAATAAACAAATGCACATATTTGAAAGTATTAACAATCTCAGTAACACACTCAGTCTCAGGACCACAGAATTGCATTACAAGGGTGTCTAAACTATTACACAACATATTAATTATGAATTTTATTTTTAACCAACTTACTTATTACTGCTGCCATATGAACTGTCAAAAGGAAAAATAAACACAATTATCTTACAGTACAAGTAAACATGTTTAACAGTGATTAGCTTAAATGGCAATGACTCACTGGTAAACAGTTGAATACTGCAGCACAGCTATGGGGTCTCCTGGTGCTAGCTTGCACATGATCTGTATTAGCCAGAAAAACTTACAGTACAAGTCGGTACAAAACATATCTTTCTTTTATATAAAATCAAGGTACCACAAGGAGAACTATTGCTAACATGTGTACGAAGGCTACAGTGCTTTATGTACAGTAATTACCTTAAATAGGGAAAAAGTAGTGAGTTAAGAATGAGGGAAATCCACATGGCTCTTGCCTCCGCTTGTCTGTATTTCGTGAGGAAGCAGAGCGCGATCTCCTATAATGAAACCCTGAGGCATTACCAACAGATCACCAAACAATCAACCTACTCATAAATAACTACCTCTGTTCTGTCATGCCTGCCCGTTAGGTTAAGTTTTATTTTATTCTTTTCCTCATGTGTCTTGTCTGGTACTTCCTGTTTTATTTTGAAATCACTCACCCCTGTCTCTGTTTCAGGTCTGTGTCCTGCCCCTCCCCAGTCGTGTGCTCACCTGCTCCTGATTGTGCTCTCCCCAGCTGTGTCTCATCACCCTCATTACCTCATGTTTTTTACCCCCTGTCTTCCCCTGTCTCGTTTCCAGTTCGTTTGTACCCTAGTGTCGTGTTCCAGCATTTTGTTCCTAGCTCTCGTGTATGACCTCTGATTCTGACCCTGTTTGCCGTTTTACCTTGCCTTTTGCCTCACGTCTTTTGGATACCTTAGCTTGATTTTTGACTGCCTTTCTTGTGTACCGAACCTTGCCCGGCATTAAAACTCTGAAAACTGTCCACTGGTCTGAGTTTGCATTTGAGTCCTTCATTTTTGGTCCCCGGTTCATGACACTGTTCCATATTTTCTATCACTGACTGTGTAAACTTAATAACAAATACTAGTGCACATTAACAACTAAGAATGAAACCACATTAAATGAAAAGGTAATACTGTAAAAACGTCAATTAGTCAGAATGAAATGGGCTGAATTAGTTTTGTCCAGCACAAACAATCCCCCTCAAAAACTGAATTGTTGTCCTCAACATCATAACCTTTGACCTAGTGCAAATAAGGGGTTAAACTGCACACCATCAATACACACAAAACGCACCGTTTCAGTGCTACTACTGCAATTTTACAGATTGGAACTCTTTTCATACATTCTTCCATATATTAGTACTTAATACCCAGTGTTCTTGTTTTTTGTATTTTGATCCTATTTGACCTACAGTGTCCACTCAAGTGACAGTTATGAAACAGTTCACTCACAGTCCATCACTGCCTTGTTAGCAGTTCTGTTTGAGCAGTATTTCCAACTCACCCAACACTCTCCTTTAACACAGGTCCATGAGCATTATGTGATTGACTGCAGGAGTGTCATGTAAATATATATGATAAGTGTAACCAAAGTTCGTCTTATGTTCAATAGTCCATTGTGTTCTATTGTTAGAGTGTAATGTACCAAGCAGCCATAACATTATGATCACTGGCAGGTGAAGTGAATAACGATAATGATTATCTCATTACAATGCCAGCTTTCAGTGGGTTGGATATGTTATGCAGCAAGTGAACATTTTGTCCTCAAAGCTGATGTATAGGAAGCAGGAAAAATAGGCAAGCGTAAAAATGTGAGCGACTTTTGTCAGAGTATCTCCAAAATGTCAGCTCTTGTGGGTTGTTCCTGGTCTGCACTGGTGAGTACCTAGGAAAGGTGGACCAAGGAAGGAAAACCTGTACACACTCCAAGAGTAATCCTCCTCCTGAACAGACTCCAGAGTCAAGACTTCGAGTTCACACAAACGACAACTATAATGCAGACTTTTCGACATGATCTTGATGCCGATCTTCTCCTCCACTGACCAAAAAACACACTAGCCTGTGAGATACACTAATTCTTGCATTTGTTGGTAGCCAGCCATAAATATTATTTTTCTTCCCCTTGTAGAGACGGTCCACCATCCCTGTCAAGCCTGAGTGCAGTTAGTGATGTTAGGGCCTTCACTCTTGTCCTTGTAGCCAAATTGCAGTGGGTAGATGCCATGGTGTTTGCTATTTGCTTTTTGTACATGGGGACCGGCCTTTCTTGGCAAAGAAAAAGATAGTCCTCCTGGTTCCTAGGGTTTTGCGGTTGTTGCTGCCCCATGATGCTCCTCATTTTGAAGGTCAATGCAAATTGTGTTTTGGTTGCTGGGTTTGGTAGATGTCTGGTTGATTTTAATGGTAAGAGCCAAATGTCCTGTCTCTTTAATCCGTTTCTGAGTCTGTTGACTCGTCACTTTCCTGCTCATGCCGTGATCTTTCCCTCTCTTGGTATGAGCCTGCACAGCTTCAATTTCCAATTGACCTGCTGCACATAATCATATTAGTACCATTTACCCCTAAGGGAACTCCCTAACTGCAGGCCTGGTGTGATGGCACGGATGACATCAATGATCTCTATCTCTGGACAGCCTTTGCTAAGCCCACATTCAATTTGTATGGCAAGACAAGATCTTCTTGTCCCCTATCTGGCCTGATATCTTAAAATCTTTGTGCCACATGTTGCCACTAGGAGGTGCTTGGGGCATATTCCTTACTGGGGCACTTGACTTTTCTGGAAAAGTCATGTTTGTGTTCACTAGCCCATGCATTGCATTCTGTTTTTTCTTGTAATGACAACTTTAACATCAGTTTGACTCAGGGTTTCACTTTTATTCATGATTGTTGTCATTTGGGTTTTCTCTATTACATCCTGAACATTAGGGAGGTCTGAAATGCTCTCATCCCCAAAGCAGCAAGTTCTTCCCATTCAATATACGTTTTTATATGTGTACTTAATCTACTGCGAGTTTACCAGTCGCATGTTCTTCTCCTGGTCCTGAAATCTGAAACTCTGAAACATGCATTCTTTAATCAGTTTTGATAGTCAGTCTATACAGTACTTCTTTGATCTCCAGCTGCAACTTCTCAAATTATCAGATAAGTGAGCCTAAGCTGTAAAACAAGTAATTTATTGGACTTTACTGGCTCACTTCAGGATACAAGGTGTGTCAATGTTTGACTGAAGACCGCCTCAACCACTGTACTGAGCTCCTTTCTTTGACACCTTGGCAGTTTGAGGGATGAGCAGTGAGAGTTTTCCATCACAGCTTAGGGATGGTCCTCAAGCCAAACATCCCAGCAGTGCCTCCAAATGTAGTACCCTGATATAGGGGAAATAGGGGTCTCCTAGCGCTGGCTTGTACATCGTCTGAATAATCCAGAAACACTTTCAGCAGTAAATCAGTACAAAACATATCTTCCTTTTATGTAAAATCACAGTAACAAAAGGATCTATTGCCACCATCTGCAAGTTTACAGAGCGTGATCTCCCCTACTGAAACCCCTAGGCATTACCAACAGATCACTGAACAATCAACCTGCTCATACAAGGATCTAAATAACTGATCTAAAAATCTTTTCTATCGGACTGTGTAACCTCAATAACAAATACTAGTACGCATTAACAACTGCAATAAGGGAGAATGACATGGGATGAATTAGTCTTTTCTGACACATACAACCTGTGACTTACACTGTCATATTCTGTTCAAAGTAATCCACCAACATGTTTTCCAGTTTTTCTCTCCAAAGACCACCATAGAAAGGTGTGACAACATTGCAATCATTTTCAGCGAAAAGCACGTTACAGCCAAGGCAAGACAAACAGCAAATGGAAGGTGCTGGAGATTCTGCCATAAAGGCCTGACGTTGGGTCGATTTTCAGATTGTCCAAAAAGAACACAAGCTGCAGATGCAGTGTCCTTGTTCATAACAGGAGCAGTTGGGCTATTGGACAGAATAGGAACAGTGTTGTTACAGAGTGCAGGTTTGATCAAAACCCTCCCTGCAAAGGGTTGCCTACCACAGAGAATGTAGCCAAGGCAGTAATATTGACTCAGCTCACTATGACTTCTAGACACAAATAACTCTTCCACTGCAACTAATGATCAACTAAATTTGAAAAAAATCGGTAAAAAAATCGATGACCATGCTGTTTACACCATCTGTAATGCCAGGATAAAGTAATTCAATCAAATACAATTTGGGGTACTAAACCTCAAGTTCGAACTGCAAAAACCAGGGGTCCGTTTCAGAAAGCAGGTTTAGTGAAAACCCCGGGTTTGTTAACCCAGAAATAAGGGAAACCTCGGGTTTGCCGTTTCAGAAAGAGAGGTAACTTTAACTCTGAGTTGGTTACTATGGTAACTGTGTCTGTGAACCTAACCTGGTCGGGAGCAGGTTTTCTTCAGAAAACTCAGAGTTTCGCTCTGTCTCCTCCCTCTAGAATATAAAACCCTCATTCGACTTCCTCATTCATTCAGCCCATATCACACGCCTTTGAGCGGTTACCGAATTAAAAAACAAACGTTGCGTCTCTGTGGTGCTCTGACCTCTTTGCAAAAGTCTTTTCTAATTATGATAAAAAAATCAAAAGACAAATCTGTGTCAAAGTCATAATTTTTAGATTTTCCACCACGACTGCCGAGAGCACTCAAATAAGACACCGTAAATGATTGGAATTTTTTTATTTTTTAAAACTAACACAATTCTGTTTAATCAACATATATTATATGAAGTCAGCATCGTGTTAGGGATAAAGCTAATGCACATTAAATCAGCCACTGAATGACATTTCATTAGTTTAATATTTAAAATATGATTGAAGTGAGGTTCAGCCATGAGTCTGTTCTGCCTGAGCCTTACCTTTGAATGATGTTCTGGTATTTTATTTTTAACTGCTTCCATGTACGTTTTTCTCCCGATGGATTGCTCCTAAATTAATGTAAATTTTAGCTTCCGGGCGTGATTAAATATTAAATAAATAGACCAGTTCATACTTGCGAATTTACTCGAGCAGCAGTTTCTAACCACGCCCCTTCTCTCTCTTTTGCAGCTGCAGCCGTGTTACTTTATTTTTCTTAAAACATGCTCGTATTCGCTGGACGTCCCCATGAGGATTTCAAGCTCCAATGGTGTGACGTAGGAGGACCTCTTTTTGTGTACTGTTGCCATGGTGAATCGTGGTATCGAGGCTCCATTAATGCTGGCTTTTTACAGTCAGCGTGCACACACTTAGCTCTGGCTGAACCTACTCAGAGTTGATTGAACTAACTCTGATCAGCTGTTCTGAAACCAAAAAGCCAGCGAATTTTAACTCAGAGTAAGTCAAACCACATTCTGGGGTTAGACTGAGGGTTTGTTGAACCTCCTTTTTGCAACGGACCCCAGATTTCAAGACAATGACACTTCAATCACAACGTGTTTGCTCAGAAAGAAAACTGACTGCTTGCATGCCGTTTATCTCTGCTTGTTTTGAATAACGTATAAAAAAACTACACATAAATATAAACCTGCCTAACCCTTTCACTCCTAATTGTCTCAGTTTTCAAGACCGTACTTTTGTACTTAGACAACACCCTGCACAACATGTGTTACTCGAGTTTGCCAAAGAAGTCAAGGACGGCTTCATAATAGGTACATTCATCACACCACCCTTCCCCTTCCACTGTATCAGCCCCATCTGCATTGCCACCAAGAAATACTCCAGCAAGAAGAGTCCCAAAATAGATTTCTCTTCTCCCTATGGCACTTTGACACCAAGCATCAACAGCCTCACTGGCAATTCATTTTTTCCCCAGAAATTACACAACCATTATACACACCATCAACATCATTAACATTGTTGTCCACAGCAACTGGTTGGATAAATATTACCAGCGCCTTTAAAGTTAAACTTTTTTAAGGTTTCTTGACATTTCATGGAGAGACATCCACTGTTTTGTCATTCATCTCACTTATGGGTGTAAGAGCAGCCCGGAAACATTTGATTCACTTTCTGAAGCAATCTTCTTGATCATCCTCAATAACCACAATTTTTCATACATCATTCACCTCCTGGACAAATTCCTCACTATCACACAATCACACAACACAAAGGGTCTCTCCACCTTTAAGTCACCTTTCCTCATGCTTGGTGTTCCCCTTTCCCCAGACCAAAGAGCAGGTGCCTATTCATCCCACCAAATTTCTTGTCATCACCCTTGATTTACTTACCTTCAGGCCTCCCTCCCAACAGAGAAACTCAACCATATCTATCTTTAAGTTTCAAACTGCCTCCTTGAACCAGGCACCAGCTTCACTCCCTGCTAGGGCATCACAATTTTGCTACTGTCATGAGTTATTCTAGTCTAGTTATGTTTTTCATTTGTATTTTGGGGTTTATATTATTTTTTTCTTGGTCACTTTGTCTTCCTATTGTTCTTATTGTTTAGGTTTGTGCTTTGTTTATGCCATGTTCCTGTCATTATTTAGTCTACTTCATTTCATGTGTATTTCATGGTTTAGGCTTTTCCTGTTTTACTTTAACACCTTGTCTCTTGTGATATCCACTTCCTGCCTTTGTGTGTTTCCCGCTTGTTTGATTGTGTGCCTTGCCCTGATTGTTTTCACCTGCCCTTGATTGTCTCACCTGTGACTGATTAGCCTCACCTCCTAAGTTCATTTAGTCTTTGTGCTCCCCTGTCTCGTTGCTGGTTTATTGTCGTGTTACCTGTGAAACTGTTGTGTTACCTGTGACACTGGATTTACCTGTTTCCTTGTTGCTCCTTTGTGTTTCTGTTTTTTCCCTTTGGATTATTCTTTTACATGAACAGTAAGACTTTTGTTCTACAATTTGGTTTTCTGTTTTGTTTTTTGTTGGATTTTAGATTTTGTTTTTGCATTTTTGCCTTTGTTTATTAAACTCTTTACCATTGTCTGCACCTGGGT
This sequence comes from Semicossyphus pulcher, assembly GCF_022749685.1. Taxonomy (NCBI): domain Eukaryota; kingdom Metazoa; phylum Chordata; class Actinopteri; order Labriformes; family Labridae; genus Semicossyphus; species Semicossyphus pulcher. The sequence continues at coordinate 23,527,380 of NW_027211692.1, forward strand.
CCTTACCTTTTTATTTTACCCAAACCGTGACAGCTACTCAATCATCATTCGTACCTCTGTGCCTCAAGGTCATTCTTTCCTCTTTCACCTTCTGTACATGTTGTCTGTCCCTTCCCTTAATGACTATGTCATCTTAAAAGATGCATGGCAGAGGAAGCTTTGACTTTACCGTTTGAAATGGCCGTTTTTTTTTACAATGACCACCGTAGCCGTAAGACATCCAGCTATTCCCTGGAAAAACACCCTCCTTTGGCTACAGTGGGTTTAACTAGGGCAGATGACTTGCCTCAGATTGGCCAGAATTGTCATAGCTATCTCCTTCTTCCTTCTCTTTGAGTTGTACTCATTAATCCTTGCCGCTCTTCTTAGAGGGCACGAGTGGTCAAAAATAAGTTATTCTTTCCATCAAGACAACCACTACTCTGTGAATATCATTATAAAAGGCCGCTCCAAATCACTTGACTATCCACAGACTCACCTTAATCTCAGTCCAACACCAATTAATCATTGCTGCCTCATGTTCAGGCTACAAAAACTCTATTGCTGATTTTCTCTTCCATTCCATTTTCTCTTCCATTTCTCATTCAGGATACTTATTCACACCTATTGAACCCGACCTGCAAGCAATCTTGCATTTGTTTTTAAGATGTTCAGGGAGAATTCCCCTTCCCATAATTCCCCAGAATTAACCTCTCACTATTGTCTCCCAAGACGTCCTCCAATTTAACCTCTTACCAAATTTTTATCTTCAAAATCAACTCTTATCTAAGCCCTGTCGAACCCATTCAAATGTCTCTAACACCCAACATGCTTTTCCACAAGATCTGGCCTTCTTCAGCGAAATAGGCACATTTGGAACGCGATCCTCAACCAACCTCCACCAAGTGCTTTCCAAGTAAGATATTTCACCTCTGGCACACCTTGCACCTGAATCACACTGCATGCCTGAGCAGTTTGCGGCAGCCCCAGAACCTCTTGCTTTTCATTCGCTAGCATGTTAAGAGCAGCCACATAGCCCACCTGAACACAAGCTGGTGACGCTACCTGTGTGAGCACCGTGACAGTACAATCCACAACAGTTCGGTGAGGCAACTGTCACACGCTGCTCAGGTGGCCAGTGTGTCCCTAGTATTACCCATTGGACAACTTCCAAAAAAAAAAAAAGAATCCCTGACCACACAATCAAAACTCATGGTCGCTGTTTTTTTCAAGCTTGTCAAGAGTACATCCACAGTCACCTCAGTGACATCAAAAGAGCCCATTCTCACCAACTTTAGGGACGCTGTCATGGGGGATGCCGAAACGTGGACATCGGGACGCGCCCTCATCCTGAGTCTCTCACTATTTACGTATATGTCTTTCATATCGTCATTATTGTGTGCATGTGATTTATTGGAATGCTGTTGTGCGTTAATATTATCAACAATAAAATAAAAGCCAGGCATTATTATGCACCTCACCCTCTGAAAAGGACGTGGCCCTTCATCCCAGGTGATGAAAACCGTCCACTTCTGAACACCTGAAAGGAAAATGCGAGCACATCAGATGGACAATTACACAGTATCCTGGCTGCTGTTGTCTCTGACCTTCTTCCCGGCCTCAGGCATGGTCACATTTCCATCACCTCCTCAGGGAAAAATAAACACAAAGAGACAAGAAAAGAGGAGAAAAAAAAAGAGAAAAATTGTCAGGCACAGGAAAGGACATTGATGAGTAGTGCGAGAGAGAGACGTAATGCAAAAGTGACAATAAATATTAATTGCTAATGATGAGCTTGTTACAAAGTGAAATACACTGTCCTCTCTCTAGTGGGTCTATTCACCTCAGCTTTGAGTCCTTGTGTTTGTGTCCTACTTTGATTGACAGTTGGGGTCCATGAAAGCCATTCATAATGTGGACAGGCTTGTGCAAAGACAGCCGAGTGTGGACAGGCCCATGGGCAGCATGAAACATGACAACCTTGAAATAGCCAAGGCTTTGTTTGCCTAGCATAGACCTACGCACCGCGGCCTATCACGTCATTCTCTCTCTCTCTCTCTCTCTGTCTCACCTCATAAGGAGCATCAACAAGTGATCTTTCTGGAACCGGCCATAATGAATAGCAAGAGTTGTACCATCATCCTTTGAAAGCCTTATTATTACAGAGTGCAAGAGGCATATACCTCACTGACAGAGGAGTGAGAGAGACAAAAGAGAGAGACTACCCTGGGCTGGGAGAAGGTGGGGAGGCAGTTAGTTGAAGATAGGCATGGTAGGATACAGAGATAGAGGGCAGAGGGGAAGTTGATATAGAGGATTTATGAGGGGGAGTGTGTGCGTGAGCCTGTGTGTGTGTACCTGGCAGATTTCGTTAGTTAAGGATTTGGTCTGGCTGACAGAAGATGGGAAAGATTGAGGAGGTTTAATAAAAGGGGGATGATTGGTGTCTTTAGATATAATGCAACAATAGAAATATAAAGAAAAATGCCTCAATCTGGTCATTGACCAACTTTTTATATCAGGTTTGTTACGAGCATGAAGCAACAGCAAAACTTTGTCTGCTTTTGAAATTTTAATGATTATGACCCCGACCCTCATTCGTATCATGACTGAATCTGAATTGGCAAAAGTGAGCACGAGATAGACCCTGAATGTGGTGCAGGACTTTGTCTGGAACAGGCTACCATTGTCAAAACACATCCTTTAATCTCCTTTCCCCGTGCCCAGCCCCCTTCTTTCTCTGAAAATCTAGGACATTCTTTTTCATCATCAGTGTTTTCCTTGGTCTCTGTGGTATGCTGAACCCCAATGCCAAAATGAAACTCAATAGTTAAGGAGTCTCTTTCTTTCTGCCAGTGTCTTTGGTCCTCGGCACTGTCCAGCAAAGGGTGGTGGATGAATGTGGTTCCTTTTGCCCCTTTGTATTTACTCATAGAAAAATAAGATACGGAAGAAGAGGTGGAATACATGAGAAGTTGTTTTCTCCACAATGTCATTTAGTGGGTTTTTTTTAGAGCAAATTCATACAAACACATTAACAAGGAGAAAATAATTAAAAGCAAAGACAAGCAGAGTTGTCTGTTTGTTTCTGTGTATACAAAATAACACTTCATTAGAACTGCTCTTAATAGGATGAACTTGAACTGTAGAAAATCTGAATCATTAGTAATGACACTGGAATAGTTTTGTTTGCTTTCAAAGAGAAAATCATCATTAAGAATGTATAAAATATAATTGAACGAGAAAAAAAGCATCATTGGCACATAACATTTCTGATTTGATGGTACCCTGGAGAAAAACAACACACATCGAGCAACTATACTATAAGAGATGTCTGCTGTTATCATTTCCATTGCCCATTGGCTTTTCCTGCTATCATTTCTCTAATGACAGTTATACCACACCATTTGGCTTATGAGCCATTGTGCTGTTTCTCTAATGCCTCTGAATGTAGCAAACAGTAATGACAAAGTAGACATTCCTCTCTCTCCCTTCAACCCCTGTCAGATTCCCCTTATTGTTTCTGATGGCGCTCTTCACAGTAAAGGCAGTATCGTGTGTGTGTGTGTGTGTGTGTGTGTGTGTACTCTAAGCTGACAGCAGAGTGTAGGGGCACGGACCAGGCTCCTTTGTTATGCATTAATAAGAGGAAGTCTTTATGGCATGCAGTTTAAACCCATTCCACAATCAATCCTTGACTTCAGAGGCTGCCACTAGGTGGTGCTGAAATCCTGTCCTCCTCCCCGTTCCGTCGACCCCCATGGGCTTCCTTAAATGGGGCTGACTGTGTTGTTGTTGAAGGAGTTTGCCAGGCACAAGGCAAGATTTACAGTCCCGGATTTAATTGTGTTGTGAAGAAAAAAAAACTGCTATAATGACATAGGAAATACAATAAAGCTATAATGGGCTCCAGGAATTTCAGTTTAAACACTGAACAGCAGAGCACTTAGCAGCCCACTGTTTGGTAGCAGTGGTAATATGAAGATAAGAACTGATAGGGAGCTTGCTGCTCTGTTAGTCTGTGTTCAGATATAGTCTTGTGATCTATTATTCATTCTGCTGATTCTTCTCATTGCAACTGGTTTGCATAAACCTACAGCATCATTAAATAAAAGACTATAATTGATTATTTTTACTGTAGCACTCTTCGGTGTTCAGTGTATGTACAAAGTATTAAGAACTTCAGCCTTAGGGTGAGGAGCTAAATAAACATTTTAAGCCTCAAGACTATTGAGATATCGACCCAGCAAAACTGGATTCAAATCAATAGTTGGAAGGCACAAATATTATTTTATACACTGATCCTACACAACTTGGATAAAACTAAGAAACGCAGGACTTCAAAAAGAAAACATCTCTCAGCTCTCAGCTATGTGGGAGAGGGTAGGAGAGACAGATTGCATCTGGCAAAGCGCTAGGATCTATAAAAAGGAGCTGAGAAAGGGATAGACAATTCTGACTCTGCAAAAGCAAACAGATATATTGGTCTCCACCACTAAACCTTACCTAAGGCTGCAATATTTGCGAGACCGCTCCTTCCTGGCAATACCACCCATTCCATGCTGAAGCTAGTGAAGAGAAATTACCTGGGATTTTCCTCTAGCCCAACACATAGTGGCATATGACTGCCAGTGGAAAATTAATTAGCGATTGGGACAAGGTTACAGACACATAATGAAAGTTATTGGTCATGTCACTTCATCATTTCCCCGGTCCCCCTATTACTTTCTATCAGGTTAGTCAGCCGTGAAATGGGGGTTTCATATGATGCAGAGAGGAATGTGCCACCACACCTTCACCACCAACACCTCCCACCCTGTTCTCCCAGAGGGTTCACACATGGATGATCAAGGCACTTAGACTAATGTGGATGGCGCTGGGTGATAAGGAGGGATTGGGAGTATTAACCCGTCATTTCACATCATTACGGTTCATTTCGGTATCATTCCATCAAATGACAGTTTTCACATCCGTCTTTGGCCTTTATTCACCCACTTAACCTTTGATCAGCTGTGGCTCAAATAGGTCTTTGGCCTTGATTGCAATGCCCTTAGCACAAAAGGACAGGCAGTCAGGCCAGTGGCATGTTTGGATTGCCAAATATAATGTTCATTTTAAGAAAAATAGATACATAGGTCTAGAGGGAGCAATTAGTTTTCCTTGTTGGCCCTATTTGGCTTGATTGATTAGACTTGTGTCTCTTTAAGAAATGGTTTAACCCTCCTGTTGCGTTCGGTTCAAATCTGACCGATTTACAACTTTCATCACAAATATTGTGTTTTACATTTGATTGCCTCAAGGTCGCATTTGAACATATAAAATTGCTGATCACCACTTTCGTTGGATTTTGAGTAGTTTAGTCAACTTTGTAACACTTGTGGTCAAAAGTAACCGCCAAAGGACATGAATGAGTAACACTAGATTATGTTCATCCATCAGATGGAAAACATCCCCATTCACACCCACACATCCCCCCAGGAGGACATCGCATTTCAGACTGAACAATTTTTGAACCAGATGAAGAGGAGATTGAAGTTGAACCAGAGATAGAGGAGGATGTCCCCGAATTTCCCCCCTGGGGATCAATAAAGGATTATCTAATCTTATCTTATCTTATCTTATGTCTCAGAAATGGAAGACAACATCAATGGATTTTGGAATACATTTGAGTCTATTCTTTGTGTATCCACTGCAGTTATTCATGTTAACCACTAGTCTGAGACATTGTTTGCAGCCTAAACAGGTATTGCATACAATTTGGTGATGATTAAAGGTTTTGTGTTAATGTAAGAGCAGTTAAAACTGCAAATTTGACCGGAACCCAAAGTAAGGGGGGAGAAACGAACACGACAGGAGGGTTAACAAATGCAGTGTTTAGCTACAGATATGTCTAAAATCGAAGCAAACGGCACCAATTTTAGAGTATGATATGAGAAAACAAAACTGGACAACAAACATTGCTGTTGACTATGAAGCCAGCATGTGGTGCGATGATACTTCTTACACTGAGGCAGTATGTCCGCGTCCTTCAAAGCCAATAACCTCTGCTGTCCCACAACTGTTGTTTATCTTTCACATCAATAGAAAGCAGCTGTATCAGACCCAGACAGTGTAGTTTTTGTGTGCATTGTTTCAGTTTTCTACTTCTTCTTGTTACACTACTATGTTGTGTACTTCACGCTTCTTCAACTCTCTTCACCAGTTTAACACCAATCAGATCGGCCCTCTGCACAAACACTGCTACAGTAAGCCTCTCCACATAAAGCACAGATCATTTGTTCCTTTGGATCTATTTTTTTCTAAGAGAATACATAATGATAGAACATAATAATGAGGGTTCGCACGCACCCTCTATCGAACTAATGAGTCATATTTTTGTGCTGCATCAACTAGCTTAATTTCGCCTTGTGTTTCACCCTTTCTTGAAGATGTTTTGACAAACACTAAAACACAACCAGAGCACACAAAACTAAGAAAATTAGCTATCAGCAAACGCAGCTGTCTGCATACATCGTGTAGTTTATCTTGGATATAAATGCACACGTGCACACAGCAATAGCACAAAGGTATTTTTTCTTTGAAGCAGTCTTAAGGGGATTTTTTTGCTCATATTGGAGCTGGAAAATCATATAAAGAAGTGTAGAGAACTGCATTAGACAATGCTTGTCAAGTGACAGCTTTTCAATGCCAGACAATAATGAAAGGACATAGCAGTAGATTATTAGGCGGCATTTGTGCAACACATCCACTAACACATACACATTCTGTCACTTTGTGTGTGTGTTGGGTGCTCAATTGGCCAGCTTTGATGTGAAATATGTTTGAAATCAGCAAAAATGGCAACATGCCTTTTCATTTTTGAAAAGGTAAAGGGAGAGGATTCTGCAATAATTTCAGTGTATTAGATAAAGGCAGATAAAAAAACAAAGGACCATCAAAGGAAAACATGGGTATGAAAGCACTTACTATGAAATGGCTGTGTGGGCAATTTATAAAGTTTCAAAACTACTTTATCTTATACTTTTACTTGTTTTGTGACGGCTGTTTTTTTTTCTTTTTCTTCCACCCTCTGTTTAAGATGGGGCCCATCCATCACGTAGGCATCTCAGACATCAGCACAGTTCTCCAAATCAATGGCTCATTGACTGCTCCAGCAGCAGACATGGACACACGTCTGTCTCCCTGACAGTTACAAAAAAGAAACAGGAATACAAATTGGGCTTCACTGTCTGACTGAGAGGGCAAGAGAATAGATCATTGACAATCATGACACAAATCCATCACTGATTCTTGAAAACCCTCTTTCTATTGTTACTGCTGGCTCCCCCAAGTCCCTTTGCTTAGGATCTGTCGATATAGACATGCTTGGAATTTTTTCATTTTGTTTGGTTGCCTCTACAGGACTTTGGGCTTAGATTCTGTAGAGGACATTTTGACAATGACAGAAGGATTGAGGCAGAAGCCTGTCAGTGGCTTTGCTGTTTATTGATTGCAAATGTGGTGAGAGCTTAATTGATTCACACTTCGAGATCAACGCGATAATCTCTTGGCCCGAGGACTATAGTCGGCTGTGCAGGTAGGAACCATACGGCTGGGAAGGCCGCGGAAAGTGTGAACCCGCTGAGTGGAAAGTTTGGTTTGTTGTCTGCCTCCGGTCAAGATCATCAGGCTCATCAACATCTCTGCTTCTGGGCCTTTTAATTAAGGAGACCATGTGAGTTACTGATCAGAGGGTGAAATGAACAGCTGATTTGTGTTTAGCAACAGTTGTGTTGTGGTGAATCATCTTTGCACATTAAATGAGTCCTTGCATTTTTAGGAGTATACTAATGATTAACCCTCAACTTTAGCAAAGAAAAAAAAAGTGTGTTGCTTTAACTTGTTGGGCTTTAAGCTAGAGCAGACATCAAATATACTGTAGTTTCATATTCTGTTTGACTCATGAAATTCAGTACTCCCATTTTCTTTAAAGATTTAGAGAGCTGAAGAGAGACAGGAAATTTTAGGAGGAGAAAGTGGGGGATGACATTCACCAAATGATCACAGACCGGGAGTCAAGCCTGGGGTCACGGGCTGTAGCCTCTGTATATGGGGCTCCTGCTCGACCAACTGAGCCAAACCAGCACCTCACCCATACATTTTCTAAAAAGAAAAAAACAACAACAAAAACAGACAAATGAATACACAATACAATTTGTCTAGAAATATAATAACTAAACATCTGCTACAACTGTGTATCAATCCAACTCATTTGCAACCATTCAAATCAATCAAATATGACATCACCACATCACCTGAACTAGAAAAATGGAAAGAAAATGCCTTCACTTTTAAATTCATCACTGCAAAAACAAAAAGGTTATTTTGAAGTTAAAGCTCCTGTAAGGAACTTGTGGAGCCGTACCTATTCTCTCTTTGCTGATTTTGTCCTGGACATGCTTAAAAGTATAATAAGTAGTTTTTTATTTTGTCAACAACACATTCAAACTGGGCCCCTCCTCCTCTCGTGCGAGAACACGCCCACCCCACCAACACTTACAGCATCACAGTTATCTTTGCACTAACCACCGGTTAGCATAGGTGAGTGTGGGAGTGGTTCAAATTAGCAACTGGGCCCCATTCAGACTGGTAAACGCCACGAAAGGGCAATGCAGAGTTGGCCTTCTTTCTCTTGTACAGGAAGGAGCCTCAAACCGGGCAGGACAAGCTAACCGGCAGTAAGCACGCTAGCACAAAGGTAACCGTGTCGCTGTCGGTGTTAGCTCGGCAGGGTGGGAGTATTCTCGCACGAGAGAGAGTGAGTGAGCTTCTGGTGACGAAGAGCCCAGGAGGAGGGGCCCAGTTTGAATGTGTTGTTGACAAAATGCAAGGAAAAGACCTACTTATAGTACCCTTAAAGACTTGACTGAAATGATCTAACTATCAACATAGAACAATATTAACAAGTACCACATTTATTATCATATTTATGCTAAGTATAGTGTGATAATGTGTATGTGTTTTGTCTGGATGTCACCCTGTCCTTTTAATAAGGTCAGTTTTGGTGCCAACACAGTTTCTAAAAAATATACTGAACAGTTGCAGTCGTATACAAAATGTATGAGTTAGACACCAGCTTCTGTCCATCATACATTCATAGATATTCCAGGACACCTTCCAACTGAACCCACCACTTTCATTGCAAAGACGGCAACTCCAACACTCATGTTGTTAACTTTTAGTTTTGTTTAATACTTAGTTATATTTCATCCAGCCAGTTTAACGAAAAGCAAACACACACACAGCAGGTTTTAGCTCCCATCTTGTCCAATCAGTGCTTACTGACTGTGCACTTGCACTGGCTCCTCAGAGGCAACAACTGCAAGCCCAATTATTTGTCGAATTCGGATGGTCTTTTGATACAGAAAGACCTGTTTAAAACTGTCCTACTACAAAGGCTACACAGGTCACACAGCCACATATTTCCATCTCCGCCCTGTCAGTTCCCTACCTTACATTTGATCCCTTATGCCTTCCATCTCACTTGAGCAACCCGTAAAAACACCAGTTTCAGTCCCTTCTCTTCTTATTAGAAATTGTCCAGCAGTTTCTCTCTCCATCATCAAAACCAAGGGCCAGTTGTTCCCCCATCAATACGACATCCCAGGGTGAAGCCTTGAATCTGACGAGAGACAGAAGTCACTGATGGGATTGCTGCCGGACCCGCAGGCGGCTGGCCAGGCAGGCTAACAAGTAAGTAGATGGACACCTAAAAGAGTTTGTCAGAGTGAAGCTGCCTTCTCAGTGGTGTTCTAGGGCTTAAAATGGAAAAGGCAGGATGAAAACAAGGCTACATAGGACCACAGCCATTTCGCTGTGTTCTGCAGATGAAGAAAGGATGCCTGATCAAGCGCAGCAGGGAAAGAAGGGAGGCCAGAAGGATTTGTGCCTCTGTTTGTATGTGTGTGTGTGTGTGTGTGTGTGTGTGTGTGTGTGTGTGTGTGTGTGTGTGTGTGTGTGTGTGTGTGTGTGTATGGACATGTGTGTATGTCTGGGAATAGACATACACACACTTTTAAAAAAAAAAAGAGATGCATGCTGCCCTCAGGCCAAATCTGCAGAGTCCAGGAAAAGTTTTCTCTTTTAACCAAAGTAATATCCTGTCATTACCGAGCTGCCTTTGAGATTAAAGGCAGTGTAGTCTAGGATAATGATATTTCATGGAAGTTAATAAAATTGTACAGTCCATGCTTTTACGTTGTCTGGGGATGCTTTTCCCTTTCACGTCACTACTTTTTTTTATAATTAAAATGTATTTATTTGTGATACCTCTGCAAGAAGTCAAGCCCAGAAAAGAGACTGCAGTCGAAATCGCCTGTTCACCTACCTTGAAACTTGACTCTGAATCGAATTGAGGCGAACTTCAGGAAATACAATAATCCAAGCAAAACTACGTACACGTGAATCTCGCCTGTGGCAATACACATCAAAAGAATCGGATCAATATTTTGTCTCCAAGGCCTGAGCCAACTAAAGTGAACTTCAGTGAAATACATTCCATTCAAAGAAAAAAAAAAAGGAGATCTCTGAAGGTAGGTATATTGGCTTTAAAGGCTCAATCCTATTGTGGGGTAGCAGGGACAAGAAAATATCTATTTACAGCCACTTCCTGTAAAGAGATTGTACTTTTTATGTCAATGTAAAGAGGGTAGATAGAATATACAATGTGTTATTTTCTTCATACGACCTTGGATCTTTCTAACTTGGACGTAAACATTTTCTTAGGAGGATAATCTTTCAGTTAAAGTAATAGTTAGATATTGAATAACTAACCATGTAGTGTTGTCTCTGGCCTTAACATTAACATTTTAAATATTATAAAATCGACTTTAAGTGCTCACTGTTGTCTAAACCTAACTACATAAAATGTTAATCAGGAGCTGATGAACCCATGGACTAATATGAAACATGTTGGCAGCGAGTATAAGTTTAACTGTTTTCTTATTACGTTGTAAAAATGTAATATGGAAAACACAACATTTCATGCAAAACATATGCGCTGCTGCAAATTAATGTGCCTCAGAGGCTCAGCCTACTGCCAGCGCTAACTTATTCTGTGACCTGTAGCAGTATTACAAACTTTTTCTGCTTTAAGATAGTGTTAAGTGCATCGTTGAGGGGTAGTAAAAATATGTGGTTTATTCGGATGATATTGGCCGAATAATAAGTAGAAGTTATTATTTTCACTGTTATTTTTGCCTAAGCTTCCATGACTACAGCAGTTGCACCAAATCCCCCATGTTGTGTTCTCATTAAGTGTGTCAAAACTCTGACTAAACACAGAGTTAAACTGTATTAAATAAAGACAGAAACTTTTATCAGCCGCTGATAGCTCCATAAATTGTGCATCACTTGCACACACTATCTGCTCCGTCTCAAGGTCCGATTCACAAAGCAAATTGCACTAATGATATTCAGACGTAAACATGCCCTTAAAGTTGACAGGTCTCTTGTTTTGCGTCTGATTGTGAAGAGGAGCTGTCTGCACCTCCACTCCCTGTCGTGCGGTGCTGCGTTTTCATACACTAATTGAGCGCACGGACGGATCTAAACTCCATGCACAGATCGATGATGAGCAGGGAGAGGAGGAGACAGCCCTTTTAACAGTTTGTTGTAAAATCCAGATTCGACAGGTGTTGAATGAATGAATTTCACTCTCTGTAACGCAGCTTCATTTTATAAACGAGCGTGCAATAGCAGCATGTCCATATAATATTCCCCTTCCTGTGTAACGAGGCCTCCTCCTCACATGTGGACAATGGTAGCTGTTTGAGCTGCAGCACACATTGCCGTGCATTTAACCCAGAGGTCTCCAACCCTGCTCCTGGTGAGCTAGCTTCCTGAATGTTTTAGGTTTTCCGTACTCTAACACACCTGATTTTAATAATCTGCTCGTTATCAATCAACCCTGAGTCTTCTCAGGGGATTGATGACGAGCAGGGTTGGAGGCCCCTGATTTAACCCTTTTCATGTGCTTTAAGAATGAGTTGGAGTCTTTTAGTGTCATTAGCACAGATTTAGCTGGCGCAAAAGCCGTGCAATCCTTTAGTGAAGTCCCCTCGTTACAGTCTTTGTTCTTTCTCAAGGGTATTTACATACCCTCTCGTTCATATATCTTCATATTAACTTAATAAACATCCTATTTCATGCAAATAACTACTGATATATTGTCTTTAACACCTTGACTGTCAAATCAAACAATTTACAGCTGTGCATCTATCCTGCTTCACAGTGGATGGTAGCGGATTACGTCCAGAGCATGCACTGTCTGTCTGAGCTTGCTGCACACCACGGACGAGACCCAACAGGAAGTGACATCATCAGATGGCAAATTATTGTACAAGAAGTTTCCAAAGTAGGTGGTGAAAGCATTACACGCTTAACATCTTCTGTGTTTGATTTATAATACAATAAAATAACAACAGTACATATTTGACTCAGCACCTAAAAAAAATGTTAATGGATTTGACATGACATTAAATAAGCAGGTTTTAAAATGGATTCAGATTTCCTAACATGCTATAAAACCCCATCCTAAATTGTATATGAATAATAGATTGTACTGAAATCCACTAAGTGAGCTAAGTGAAGCTAATCTCAGCACTCATAGACCCTCAAACTTCAGGCAAAGACATTGAAAAGACATCCGTGACCTTCTCCTTGGTGTAAGTAACAGAAAACAGAACCGTCACCTCAGACCCTGGCAAGCCAAAGCATCAGCAGGAAAGGAGCAGTGAAATTGGTAGTGGCATAATCATCGCAATGTGTTGGAGGCACAAAGAAGTACTTTAGGTGGACTGGTGAAGTGCCAGCTGTGTAATTGTAAGAGCATAAGTTTGGGGGTAAAAAAAAAAAAAAAGCAATCCTCTCTCTGAAAGGCGAATTTCCTAAACTTCAATCATTTGCTTTCTCCGGCTGTTCATACACGGTGAAGTAACCCACACCTGCGGCACAGACTGACTGACAGTGAATGTGAACCTTTAAAATAAACTACTTTATGACTTTAACCTTCATATTACCAATATACTTAACACCGTGACTCAACACCCAAAGAGAAACAACATCATAGCAAAATGTCTTCTTCATACATTATGATCTTTTAAATGCCATCTAGGGAAAAAAAGTTTTTCATTATTTTAAAGTGTTAATCTTGAAGATCTCAGTTTCCTTCTCTTTGGCGGCACCTATGGCAATAATAGGTAATTACAGGAGCACACTTCCCAGAAATTCAAACAGTGTTTGTGTGACGTCCACGGTTGGCTCCGGTTGTCATGCTAGATTTTCTTTGCTGACGGCCTCTTTCCTTTTTAAACTGTTTGCCTTCATCTGAGCGTCGAATTTGTTTCTTTTTCTTTGGATTTTCACTTATTTCTGAAGTTGTATTTGTAGTCATCGATCTTTTCTTTGTTTGTTCAGCCATAGTAGATTACTGTTTACTCGCAACACTCACAGAGACCGGAAAAGCAGCTGCTTAGCTCCGCCTACCCTCTCTGGCAGACCAACCACTACTGGGTGATGGAAAATACGCGTCACTAACTGGGTGCCGCTTGTGATTCCATCGCAAAAGTCGCACCCAGTCCATAATACGGCAAATGCAAAGGCTTTCATCAGTGGGCCATAGGCTCAGTCACCATTGTGTTAGCTCGTTCTGCAATAGAAAGTGACTTAACAGACATTTATTTAAATTACATTTTTGAGATTATACTTTAAGGAAAATCACAGTAAAATTGTGTAAATCCATGTCTGCTGCATCTGCGTCTGAAAGAAACATATTCCTTACCCTCCGATAGTGTGTGACACTTTTAAGCTGGCTCTCATTGCAAAAATGAACTCAATAAACTTGCATCTATTAAAACTGCAAAGGCAGATTCGGGGATAACCTAGGACATGAATACATTGGTATTTTCAAAAAGCACTAATTAAACCACAAAAACAGAAACAATATTATAAAGTCATCAGGAACAAATTGATTATAAAGGTCATGAAAAATTGCAACGCTCTTTTGCAAGAACAACAAATGCATTTACTTTCTCGTCTACTGTTGCCTGATCACTCCTCTGCTCTCCCTCCTTCACTTCATCGCAGGTCTCAGCAGGTATCCAGTCAGGCAAAAGCAGCATGTAACCCTTAGGTTAGACATCCCAGCTTTCCCTCGCTTCACATGCATCAGGAATCTTGCATGATGCCTGTCTTGGTTGCTACAAGTACTACAAGAGTCAACTGCACTCTCACAGCTTCTTGACTGCCAAAATGCATTAACTAGTACCAGCTCTAAATAATTAAATATGTGGGTGACATGGCTTGGCAAGAATACCTCATAGCTTGATTAAAACTTTATCACCAGATACTGTGAAAACTTTCCAAAACAATTAATTACCAGGGTATTAATGGTGGCTTGTCCTATGTAAAAGACGATAAAGTGGGAGACTTAATTAAAAAACTCATTATATTTTCATTTTCAGAATTTCTTAGTTTTCAAATGAATGTGGCATAATTTTCTCTCTACACTCGCTCTGTGTCTCTCTCCCTTGTTTCCATTCCCTCTCTCATTCTTATACAGAAACTGACACACACACACACACACGCACACTTCCCTTCAGAGGGCATTCGTGCACCACCTCTGTGGATCCAGAGTGGTTGCGTGTGTGTCCATGTGTGTGTGCGTTTTTGCATTCAGTGTTGCAATTACTCATTTAAATCCCAGCTCATTTTTTCAGTCTGATTCACTTTCTCTTCTTTTTTCTTTTTTCAAACAGGGAAATTGAGAAATTAATTTCCGCTCTCCTCTGGTGCAGATGGGGATCCACAGGAGAGAGCTGCTCAGTCTTGTCAGTGAGAGACGAACACGTCGTTGGCAGGTGTCGCGCTGCTCTTTTTTTCTTCTTTACCCCTTCGCATGCCCTCACTCACACTCGCGCAGACCCAGTCCTCATCTTTTATGGAGTAAAACTGCATCAGCATAGTCTCTGAAAGAAACCTTTTATTGCACCTGACCTCTAGCACCTGACATGCTCTGTCCAAGGCCGTGCCCTGCATTTAAATATCAAGACAGAGGCAGCACAATGCCAAAGCGCTGCATGCTCTGAAAACCTCCCTCCTCACTCAGCATACTCTGTCATAACACAGCTCATCCCAGGCTCCTCACCCACACAAAAGGGCTCTCGCCTATGCTAAGCATTTTGACAAAGACATGAATAGAGATTGCTGGTGGGTCAGAGAGCTCCCTTAGGACACAGTATGAGACGGCACTAGAGGGACATGTACCTGAAAGGCTGCGCAAACAGCTCTCTGCCTGTAAAAAAAAGAAAATGTAATAGGGAGGTCAGTTTGAGGGCAGCCTTTTCCCACACACAAAAAGACATACACATTGCATAAACACCAGCTCATGCTAGTCACAGCTGCTTTGGCATGAATACAAACACATTCAGTGAAACAGGTTAGGTTTCACAAACCAAAAATGTACAGGCAAACAGTAAACTTGAGCATGTTTCTCCAGCACTTAGTGCCGCTGTGCTTGCTCACCTTACTAACTGGGGTCAACTACAGCACTTGAGCAGCACAGTAAGGCACTCGATAGGTTCAATCATTAATGGAAAGAAGAGGAAGTCCATTTCCAGCGCTCTTGTTGCTTAATTTTAGTTTTAACTCCTTGTGTGTTGTTATTGGTGGGTTTAGTGACAAAGCATAGAGGGGGGAAAAAAGGAAACAGATGATCTCATTTTACATCCCTTAGAATTTTAACTGAATGAGCAAAGTGTACTGCGTGTGTGTGTGTGTGTGTGTGTGTGTGCTATGTGTGTGATATTCATGAGGCTGAAGAACAGAGCAGGAGGGTAATTTTCTGCACTCACTGAGCCAGGCATTCCTTAGGACAAAGAGACTGGGGAGACACATAGATTACAAGGTTGAACAGGAGTGATGAGGGGACCGTGCACGGCCATTAAACACACACATGCACACACAGACACAAAATTGCACACATATGACACTACTTTTTTCTCCTCTTTAAAGCTTCGCAAAATCCGACTCCACCCCACTCTCTCACGGCCACATGCCCTCCCAAATCCGTCCCTATTCCCCAGTTGCTTGTCAAACGGACGAAATTAGAAAATAAAACTGCGCGGCTGACAAACACGATTACATGCTGTTTGCACCTGGTCGTGGCAATTAAAGCGCTGATGACAAGCGAGGATGGCCTCCTAATGTGGTGTCTCAAGGCACATCAGCGTTTTCACAACAAGATTGCGCCCCACGTGCCTTTGTGGCAGCACTGGCAGATGCCCCGCCAGTCATTCTTTGGCCCTTTGTGCAGCCTGATGTAGCCTGTCTGGAGCACGTCTGGGATATGCTACATTGAGATATTCATAATTACAACTATGGCAACAGATACAGCCATTAAAGTGACACTTCACTGATTTAGATTTAAAAGGCTGCTTTAGCTGGTCCAATTGGGAACGAAACCAAGAACAAAAATTATGGGAGAGATAAACTGTTTGTGCATACAAACATAATTCAAATTAAGCAATACATATTGCAGATGTGTTTTTGAACAGACAGCAAATATTGTTCGGTGTCAGAGTTCAAATATGCACATCAAGTAAGTTCCAAACACGTTCTAATTTGATGTTCAGTGTGTTCTGTGCAAACAATGCAGTCTAGGGTTTCTTCTCCAAGTCCTCGTGCTCAGCGGCTTCAGCTCAAGGGAATTTTCTGAAAGCCTCTTTATCTTAAATAGCCCAGTTTGAATGACAGCAGACAAGCAAACAAAATTGTTTAAATGTACCACTTACATGAGCTGATTGCTTGCTTCCCTCTTATTTGTGCCAGAATAATAAAAGGGACCCTTCGCGTAAACAGACGCCACATCATTATTTCATAAGTTTGCAGAGTTGAGAGCTGTAAATTATGTATACTTTGCTTTCTTGGGGGAAGACAGGCCTTTCCTTCTATGTTAGTGTATAAGATAGTGAGATGAGAGCAATGTCTATTTACCATATGCTGTGAAATGCATCAAAACCCCAGAAGAGACATAAGCATGAAAGGAGCCGCAATTTAAGTGCATGAGTTCACAGAAATGATAAATCCTGCTAAGTTTACTTGTGTGGATACGCTCTGAGTAAGCTTCTTGAATCCTTGATGATGTAGATGTAAGTGCTGAATGAATGAACTCCATTAGCCTTAATTGCTCATATTCTAAGTTCACCCGTGCAACTCCCTTTGCATTTCTTAGGCTGTTGATTCAAGTGTTTTACGGTTTCGATTAGCACCGTGCTAAGTTTAAAGAAGGTTCTCTTATTTTACTTGGTATCAAAATGATAATGTTAGCTTTTCTCGCCCCTGTTTGGCTCCTTGACTGCCTTTAAAGGTCTATCATTGACTGTGACTGGCCTGTAAAGAGCGTAATTCTCCTCATTAGTAGTCGCTCTCCTCCTGCTATGTTGGCTCAGTGTGATACCTCTCCCTTTAGTGGTTTCCAGTGTCTCTCTGTCTGCATGTGGAAGAGTATTGGAGAGCTGGGGGCTTCAGAGTGACAGATGGAGACTGCTTTGTGACCCTTAGAGATTGGCAAGCCCTTCTGTCCCCTCCTGATTGAGTGTCTAACTACCGGTCGCTCTCTTCACGTCAAACAACCCTGCTTTATGTTATCTAAAGCCGCTCCCACTTGGCCCACTTGCTGCGATGGCAGTGTCAGATCCTGACAGCTGTTGTCATCTGCAGCTACAACTGATGCCACTGAGGCTTGATGAATGGCACTTTTATGAAAGCAGTCAAACTGAACAGGCACAGGTTTGGATGAAGATATGAGTATGGATATTAGCGGTAAAGCAGAAGAATAAGATCTGCAAACAACTCATAGTTTTTTGGTAACAGATGAGTTTGATTTGCTTCAGAGGAAAATTCAATCAGTGTCACAAGTTTTAAACTATCATAAGAAAGTATTTTGACTGCCTCGCAAACTTTTTTTGTTTTTTCAATCATTGAACTGGCTTTATTTTAAAAGTCACTATACTACATTAAATGCAGAGTACTGGAATGATAGCATTTTTTCTCTTCATTTACAGACCAGTCAAACTTAACCGGCATCATATAAAAGTCACTGGACTAAGTGAATAACTAAATATCTCTTCTGATGAGGCACATGTGACTGGAGTGGAGTCAGCAACCAGAATCTTGAGCAAGGAATGTCCGTAAGATTCTGCACATGACTAAAATATAGTCATGAATCCATCTACAAAAAATACAACTAAATCTACAAACTCAAAATTTTGACAGGCTGAAAGACATCTTTTCTTTCTGATACTTAGGTTTCAATTGTAAGCTGCATGCACGCAGGAGACCGTGGAGGGACTGCTAGGGCCTGAGCAATCTGGTTAAATGAGCTGGATGGTGAGCCACCACCTATCACATGGCTATCTGGGTACATTTCCTGGAAAAATATAAAAAAAATATTTGATAGATCTTTTCCAAATACAAAGTGATCCTTTGATAATTTAAACCGCATAGCAAACTTCCTGCTAAGGCTCTACTATGCACTTTAACATTCTCACTGTGGTCAGATGGATGTGTTATGTCATATATTATTTTTCCCCAAAGCCAGTGTCAAAACCAGTTTAGACTTTTTTTTTTATAAGATAATTTTTTTCGGCTCTTTGCCTTTATTGATAGGACAGCTGAAGAGAGACCGGAAATGACATGCACCAAATGATCGCCAAACCTGCATCCAAAGTGCAATCAGCGCGTCGAGGACTGTAACCTCTATACATGGGGTGCCTGCTTTAACTGAGCTAAACCAGCGCAGCAGTGTAGACTTTTAAAGAATATATAATTTCCACATTCACAAGGATACCTTCTCGAGGCACCTGCAGAAAGTTAAGTACCCAAAATCTCTGCTTCACCTGTTGAAAGGTATCCAGTTCAACTCTGCCACCGCAGTAATGACGCTACAGAGGGCAAACAGGCTGCGCAAACAGACATACAAATATCAGTTCCAGAATCAGGACCTTGGACAGCGGCCATAATTCTTTTTTTGAATATACATTTATATTCTATCGTCATATGATTCCTCTCTAGCAATTGCCTGACCTTTGACCTTTTCTCCAAACAGAGGTCAGTGTCAATGTTGTTCCAAGAAAGAAGAACTGTTATTAACTACAGGCAACACAGGTTGAGTTCCTTGATGTGGGATGCTGGGGTTAGGTCACAGAAAACAAATAAACAAACATTGGTTTTGATAAATGATATTAGACTAAACGTGCACTGTTTTGTGCACTGAAGCACTTAACAACATTCTCTTAACAACATAGTTAATACTTTTCTAAGCTTAACCAACTGCTTCGATGACTACTCATTAGCAATCAAGTAGCTAAAGTGTGCTTTAGTTCCTGCAATCATATACTGTACTGTATACTGCTTTACTAAAAAAGCATACTGTTAGAAAAATGTAAGCACTTATGACTTGACAGACACATTCATTATACGCATTTCTTCTCTATGTCTATACAAAATAAACAAAAAACACTTTTTTCTCTTCAAACACATTTGTTGTTGCGAATCAGTAGCAGATAAACACATTTATTTAACAGGCAGGTTTGTTAGGGAGCAGAAAATAAATGAACAAGTTTTGACATACATCATCTTGGTAAAGCTCTGTTGGGCTGTACTGCAGTTATCCTCATTTCTTGCTTATTATAGCACTTTTTTTTGGCGTCAGATATGGCCAGTAAAGAACATTCCCTGCTTGTCTGCATGTTTTTGGATTTCTTCCTGCTACAATTGAGGGACTGTGAACTTTAAAAGAAGGACTGAGTTCTAATACTTTGTGACAGCCCTGCATGGTTATTTTTATGTAGAGCAACACACTTACCTCTGATGTGGTATACCTTTTGAAAAGGAATTTGGAATGTAATGCTGAGATGCAAGTTTTCAGCCTCTGAACACCCAGTCATTGAAGTGGCAGAGTGTCTGGTCTATTCAGGATTTAGAGGTAGATGGAGTGTAAATGTTTTTATCCCACCTGCACTTTCTCTGTGTCTCTCTTTCCCTTGTTTATGACATACTTAATGTATTATTCACTGAGCCAAAACAATGTTTAGGAGGGGGGAAAAAAGTCATACAGCAATCATATCTCAATCAGGATTCATGCCATCGCTGCCACTGCCAGCTTGTTTATTGCATCCTCATGAATGCATCAAGCCTTCTTGTGTTGTTTCAATAATATCTTCCAAAGGAGCCCTCACAAGAATGGATAGGTACTGAGTGAATTCAGATGTACCCAGGGCTCTGTTTTTTTTTTCCTTCAAACAATATTAAAGTATCTCAAGAATAGATGCACTCTGGCTTTCAACCTACAGGCAATTATCTGGCGCTCTGTAATTGGCAGCAGAGAAAGGGGAAAAAATGAAATCTATATTCATATATGGTCTTCTCAGCGTATTTCAAAACAGCTTTGATTGATGCAGTGTGCCCTCTCCGTGTACACAGAGGTATACAAGGTTGGATTTAAAGGGATCTGCAGGCTTCTTTGCTTGTTTGATTGTTTCAAATGCACCTGCTTTTAGCCCCATAAAAATATTGAAGAGGATGCAAAGGGCATGCAAAGCACATAGTGGAAAGTGAAAACAAAGCTGTTTCACCCGAGATACCAGAAGAAATAGGCAAAAAAAATGTATGTTTTAAGAAATCCCAGTGTTTCTACAGAGACGAGAAGTGTTGTCTGTAACATCAAACTCCAATTTCTCCCAAAAAAATAGACCCATTACAATGATTGTCACTATTTTTTGAAGACTAACTCTTAAGTTCATCATGCATTAAACTGGCAACCCTTTCAAAATAATGCATCAAATTGTGAGTAGTTCCTACAGTAAGAAACCAAACCAAAACTATCCGATAATAAAGCTATCTTTTATTAATAGTTCCTCAATAACTCAGAGTTAATGACTAGAAGATACTAGTTCATTAGATAATATTGAATTCCTGTCGAGTTATTAGAACACAGACTGATTCATTAATTATTCAGTCCTTGCTGTTTTGCTCCTTTCTAACTAGCTACTTTTTTCGGTGTAACCAATGCATTTAATTATGTCTGTGTTATTTTTATACATCTATTTGCTTTTTCAGCAGATTGTGCCTTCTCCCCTCTGCGATGTTGTTTGAATTTAGTATTTGAGGTAGTGAGAACCTGTCTAGACAGCCAAGATGAAGCTGTATCCGAGAAGAATGTCTGTAAACACTATTTTATATTCACTCCGCTGTTCTGTGATTGTATGTGGAAATATCAAGGGAATATATAGACTACATATTTTCTCTCTCAGAAACACTCCTCTTTTGCACTCTAAAATATTTCACATTTTATCATATATGATTGACAGTGGATTAAGTTAACCTTCAGACAGACAGAAATGATCTTATATTAGCACCATATATAAATTATGCCTTTGGATGGGTTCATTGACTAGCATACACACCTAAGCACAATACCTAATTTTTAGCAGTATTGGAAGCGGATACCAATACTGGTGTCAAAAACTACTTGACTACAAAGTTGCAGTATTTGTTGACTTAACGTAAAATCTGGAATGTAAGTTGCACCAGAATATAAGACGCATGTTTAATATTTTCTGTAGCTACTTACTAATAATAACGTGTAGTTATTTCAGCACTATTTAAATGTATTTTCATTTGAAACCCATTCAAAACACACACAAATTATAGCCTACCATCTGTTTTGCCATGTCGACTTTGTAATCCTGTTAGCTACCAGTGCAGTAATTGAGCTCAGCTGGGGGCATCTTTGGCTCAGTGGTGGAGTCAGTCATCTCTAAATTGGGTGGTTGGTGGTTCGATCCCTGACTGCTATAGTCACATGTCCAAGTGTCCTTGGGAAAGACACTGACCTGAATTGCTCCAGAAGGCATAGCCATCGGGTATGAATGGGCATAGATCTGATTGGAGATTGGGATTTACCAATGGTAACGTCGATTGTTGTGAGGATGGCGGCTGCACTGGCGATCATGGCGGCGCATGTCCATGACGATGCTTTAGCTAGATTAAAGCGCCATCGTCTGGGGGAAATACCGCGACACAATAGAATACTTCTTTCTACATTTTATACTGGTATATTGGTCACACCGGTATATAGGCCGCAGCCCACTTTTTAGATGGAAAAAATTATTAAAAGTCTTATACACAGAATGTTATGCCAGTAGGATACGATGCTTGAAATAGCTGACACGCTTTCCACATACAACAATATTTAATAATAATGAAATTAATTTGCAATTATTCTACTTAAATGTGTTGTCATGAATACAATAGACTGAGTGTAAATATTTCTTGCCTCCATACAGTCGACAGAATCCTAAATCCTTGGTACTACATACATCTCTTTAAGGGTGGTATGCAAGAGCATTTCAATTTTTTTTTCTTAATAAATAAAAGGAAGATGTTATCTAAATTCTAAATACCATTCATCATAAAAGGTAGCTTGAGTGGTTCTAGGTAAAGTTCATAGATATACTGCATGGAACATAGTATAGGAAATCCAACAAGAGACACAAATGGAATTGAAATTTAAACTTTAAACTCCAAAATAACTTCAGACACCCCTAAAGACTTATGGGGAAACTGTGGGGTTATGGGAATCTACACCACAAACATCAAAGCAGAGTGGGTCATTATCCCCCTTATCTGCCTGTTTGATTGTACAGTAAAATCTGGTTTTATAGTTTCTAAATTCCCCCAAGCTCTTTGAAATGATCAATTTATCAAAAGTTCCCAGTCACGGATTGCATTGTATTCTGGTAGCATCGCTGACTCTGAGGAAATGATTGGTCTTTTTTTCCCTCCACTGGTATTCTCTTTATCGACACAAAACCCAGTGAAGGCTTTATTTGAATTAGGATGTTTATTTGTGTTGCCAGTTTGGGGCGATGGAAAACAGAGAATAGCGCCGTAATAAGAGTTTTCAGTAACTTGCTCGCAAACACAACAATTCAATGCACATAGATAGGTGTGCTTTTCACTATTGTATTGTATTATAATTATAATGTTTTTTTAATCTTACTTTAATCTTTGGAGAGCATCAACTGCAAACAAAAAAGAAAGAAAAAGAAAAAAAGGAAACAATGCCTTCCAAAAGTTCACAAAGCTATGTTACGTAAGTGTTACGAGAGTGTGTGCTATGCTCCTATAACGGGTTGTCGCATATGCTGGCTTGGAAAGAAACACTGTTAAAATAATTCCCTCTAATACAGCTGGATTTCAGGATACAATAAGACTTTAACAGGAATTGGAGCCTGCATACGAGAAGGAGATGAAAAGGAGAAATACTGAATGCCAAACAATGCCAAGCAATACAATAAAAAGGTACTCAAACACACAATAAATGACTGGAAGAATGACAGAAACTAGACTGTGCGCTAACGGCAGAGTGTTAAAAATAGGAGGGAAAAAAAGGGGGAAATTGAAAGCACAGGACAAGAGCCAATAACAGAAAAAATGGAAAAAATTCAACAAAAACAACTTGTAGTCAAACAGCTTTCAGTTATGTGTCCTGTCTTGTTCTTTCATATTAACATACAATTTAAATAAAATGTAGCTGTTGTACTTGGTACCCTGAGTGGTCTGTGCATTTCCCTGAATATGCACACACCGCACTCACACTCTGCAGTTAAAGATGAGTCACCATTAAAGTCATCTTAAAAATCACAGCACTGCAATTAACAGGAACAAGCACAAAACTTAACAAGGTGACTCATTTGGAAGAGGCGACAGTGTGTCAACAGGGACTGAAGAGGATGACTGCTAGATTTAAGGAGATAAATGAGGAGCTCATAACGCCTTCAGAAGTCTCAGACCACGTCCTTCGATGGATCACCATTGTCAAATACAATCTCCTGGACAGATATTAAAATAGATATGCTGGATTCAACCCTCTTTGGTTTATTGTATTCAGTATGTCTTTATGTAAAAATTGGGGTTTATTTCAGGATAAAACTATTTGGTAAGATGGCATCTAGTCTTTGACCCACTTTAACTTAAGTATTAAGTAGATATTTGGTGCCTTAATATGTGTTTCATATTAAAGACACTGAGTACTTGTACTTTTAGTTGTTAAGTCCATTGTGCATTTAAGTTTAAGAGGACTTTCTTTTTCTCCCATTAGGTTTTCGTGACATCCTCTTAAAAGTGGAACCTCTGCTGGACCTGCTGCTTTCCAGTTAATAAGTACCCCCCCATGTGAGTTACTGCCTGAAGAGTGGCAACTCTACTGACACAAAAACAACCTTTAAGATGCCACACATTGTTGGAATATTTATAGCGTATCCCAGTTATTGAAAATGGGATATGGCATTTACACGAAGCAGCTCATGCATATTCTATTTGAGACTGAAATACAGAGGGAATAGTAGCATGCATGTAAACATCGTCTCTGCCAGTTTGATACGTAAGCAAGTGAATGAATCAATAATGAGAGGCAAATTATCATCTTCAATCATCAGACAGTTACATCTTTGACTTGCAGTCCTGGTTCACTATCCTTTTGTTGTGCATGTTAGACTTAGATATTACATAAAACATGTCATAGAGGATGCAAGGGACAATAAGGATACTCGTCTCCTGTGTTTGAAATGAGTTATGTAACACACCAAAGTGAGTTTTTAGTGTTTCACCGCATAGTACTTTATGTGAATCTGCAGAGACATTTGAGCTTTTCAGCCTGCATGTATAAGCCGCTATTTAAAGTCTTCCAGAGTAACCCTTGCATTTTTAATGTCAAAATTACAAACAGAATAAACCTGAATGCCATTAAGTGCCTCCACCATTAAAAACTTACTGTAAAAAAATAATGATGCATTTTTATTTTCATAGTCTTCGCTTTAGTGTCTACTGCTCCCCTTTCCATTCTCATACTTCACTATGTTAATGAAGGGCATGTATTGTTTATGTATATTTGGTCATATTTATATGTTGCACTGAGGTTGTGGTTGTGCATTTTAATCAGATCATGCAATGTGATCCTTTTTAAAAAAAACATGATGCATACTTCTTTTTAAAGTTACGAAATGCAAATGTCATGCCTAACCTACCTGGGCTGTGTTTAATCCATACTGTATATGATAATTTAAAGTGAGATTGAAGTTGGAAGATTTAGTTGGGATTTTAGCCTTCACAAAATAATTTCATTTGATGATTATTTTAATAGCAAATGTGTAATGGGGGAGTATTAAGTACTGTACGCAAAGGAAAACAAACAAACAGAATTGTTGTTAATCGATAAATACCAGAGGTGCTATCAGTGTGCAGTGTTTGAAAAGCAGGCTTTTACTTTTTAAGTTGGCTTACTGCTTGTGTGTGTAGTATCCAGTGCATGCTCAAAAGTACAGTATGTAGCATGTTCAGTTATGAAGACAAAGTCTCTGTCCATGGTGCTGAAGTCTACATCGATAAAGCCTTTGTAGACAGGATTCAACACTGCATGCGCAATGCAATCATTTGCAACATATAGTAGATGCAGACATTATTGTGACGGTAACTGCAGAGCACATGACTCATCACACTTGACAGCTTTGAACAATTTTCTGTCTCAGTGGAAAAAAATATTTTTGATGTGGTATAATCATAGACTGTATATAAGAAGTGGACATAGCCCTTTAGGTCTGAAAACTGAAGCCAGTGCAGACGTTCTTTAAACCTGCATTCTTTCTCAGCGTAGCTAGCAGGGGCGGGGCACTTAAATGGTTGCAGGAAAATTATATGTTAGCTTATGAGAAAATGACCAATACTGCCACTTGATTGCAAACCAGATGTCCTGAAATACGCCTCATTCTTTGTTTGATTGTAAGAGACGGAGTCGGCAAAAACAATTCTGTGGTGTTTTTTTGTTTTGTTTTTTTTGCTAGCCAGCCCAATTGATATTCCAGTTAGCCTGAATTAATTAGCACCTTGCTAACCAAGCTAACATAATTGTTAGTTCATATACTTAGCGTTTACCAACCCCCTCAGTCCTATCCAGATCAAAGCTTACATCGAAATTTGGTCACTTCTGATTAGAACAGACCAAGGACCAATGATTGCCCAATGCGTGATGGTACTTTTTATATACAGTCTATGGGTATAATGAAGCAAATCAAATGCATGAATTGACAATCAGGTTCTTATACTTCAAATAATATACTGGTCAAAGCTTAGTGTTGTAAGTTCAGACATTAGTCTGTCTAGGACTCATCCCTCTTATACTGGACACGGTCACCATTAATTACAACAGATGTTTTGTACTCCCTCTTCTTGCTCATTGTAAGGAGTAAAAGAGGAAGACATTTAAAAAAAGAGAGACTATCCCCTGCTGCTCATTGGTTCTCTATGTCTTCCCTGGTCCAGGAGGAGCTCTGTCACATTTATGCCTAAGAAGACAAGTGCTCCCGCGGCTCCCTCTCCTGGGTTTTCAACCCCATCCCTCTCTTTGAAGATGTTTTTTTTTCTGCAGCATCTGCTTTTTTCTCCCTCCCCCAGCCCACTGCTACATTGCCTCCCTTCCTCTTTTCACACTTTGATTGCGTGTATCTCTCATCGGAGTCCTCTGGCTAATTGCATCATTTTAATGGTCTTTTTCATGATCATACTCTGTGGTAAGTTGACGTTTCATGCAGCTTATTAATTAGAATTAGCGAGAATAGGACGGGAAACTGAAGGGAAAGTGCTGATCAGTAGTTTGAGCGTAGAAATCGCAATTGTTGTGGTTCAGGGTACGGGGACTGCGAGGGGATCAGGAAATGAGGCTTGGATCCAAAAAGTTTACATCATTCCTGGCTAACCCTTTTATTTTAATCCCATAACATTCCCAGTATAAATAACCGCTCATTCTGCGTTCAGAATGAGCCAAGTGTAGTATTGCTCTGACGTCTATTGACATATTATCTCACTTGGCTGCAGCCATTATCAGCAGCATCCATACAGCAACACGACTTGGCCTGCTACTACGGCGAGTAGGTGTCTCCATCCACATCTTCTCCTGGCAGACACACGCATACATGCACACACTCACACACGCCCACACACACATATAGACAGTGGTGGCAGTGAGGGGAGTTGGAAGTCTCCTCCTTTTGCTTGAGGGCTTACCTCTCTCTCTCTCCCTTTCTCCTTCCACTCTCAGCCTCTCCGAGATGCCGCCACGTCAGTGCAATTTAACAGTTCTTTGATCCATGTCCTGAGAGTGAATGGCAACAAATTAAGCAAATTATTTGAACCACCCACGGGCCTTAGGCAAAGAGAGAGGTGGAGGGAGGGGGGAACGGAGGATGCTACAGTTGTTAAAATGAGGGTCGAGTGTGACTGCCAGAACCGTGAAAGAGGGACTACAAAATAAATAAATATGTACTGTATATAAATGTATGGGATAACCTAGGGATGACCTGAATCAGGGGAGATGTGTTCTGCCTCAGTGCTCCCCACCTGTTCTCAGTGAGAGCCTGGTTCTGTCGTTAGTGGAAGGCTGGCTGAGCTTTTTATTTTGACTTTGGCAGCTGATTTTTTTTGTGAACAGTATCAGAAAACAACATCACCACTGCGTCTTATCTTTAGGATGAAATCAATTGAGTGTGAAAGGGATTCCTGTCTCTTTCCCTTTTCCTTTCATTGCCTGGGCAAAACAGTGTTTGCTATTTACTCCCTCATGTCTCTCTGTGTTTTTTTTTCCTGATAGTGTTTTTGTAGTCCTGTAGGATGTTGACAGTGCTTTTTATGAAAGAAAAACAAATACATACAAATCAAATCAGAGGTGAATGAAGGACAATGAGCCTCAAATGAAAAAAGTATAGGCTACACAAGCAGCATATAGTTTTCAACCATTCCTGCATTGTTGCCATTTGCCAATATGATCTTAAATAGTCAAGAAAATGGCTGCATTTGTTTGCACTCTTTCACCCACTTGCAATGTTTTGTTTAGGCACACTTTGACATGCGGATGGGAGTAGATGAGGTCTGAACGCCAATCTCAAATTTAAATTTTTTGTTTATTTTAATTGCACAATAAATACACCAAATGTGTTCTACCAAATGTGTTCTGTCCTCAAGAGGAGAAGAAACAACTTTTAAAATTCTTGTCTGATGAGCGGAGGGCGGATCGATCAATTCTGATGCATTTGTGGAAGTTGGGAAACGCTGAAAGGCTCTCGCAACACCGTGTCTAGCAAATTTGTCTCAACTTGAATTTTTGATCTAGAACAGATTGTTAGCTTGCATGCAGATGTCTGTTTATAGAGATTAATAAGAAGGTGGGAGCCAGGATGTCATTACAGGGGATTACGTTACGCCTGCTTTTGCTCTCCTCACGGACTGTTTTTCCTGCGTACGCCGCAGACTGCTGATACATGATTGGTTGATCAATATTACTCGGACTACAAGCACACTACAAAGGGAACCAGAACACTTCCCAATCCACGGCCCTGCCTACAGATTGTACATTTAGAATTTGTAAATAGAGATTAGGTTGAGTTATAATATATATATAACATGATTTATTTTGTCACAAAGTAACTGGTTAGGACTAGCCTTTACACCCCTTCCTGTGGGGGAGATCTTATACTGTATATATTGAATGGTCAACTTTGTGACCACTAGAAGAGCTACTAGAGCAGCCATTAAATATACCAGTGTCTAATGTGTGTTTACATTTTTACCATTTGATCTCACATAAAAATTCAGAACTGGTGGTGCTATGGTCAATATAATTAAAAACTGAATAAATGCTGTTTTTGCAGAGTATGTTTAAGTAATTCATGTTTGGGGGAAATTGTACTGCATTCTGCTGGATTCCTGGATTTGAGATTTTTTATTGACTTTTCTTATCTTCATGTTACCTCGGAACAACTTGAAGGGTAAGGAAAAGAAAGGAAAAGGGAAAAAAATGGAGTTTGACAGACATACGCTGCCCCCCATCAGCTAAGGTCAAGGATGGTCTTACCAGTGTAAGTGCAGACAAATTGTCATTTTCAGAGAAGGTTTTGCTGCATCTTCTAGTTTTCCACACATGCCATCTTCTGACAGAAATTGTACAGCAACAGTTACAAACTTGTAATATAACTTGTAGCGTCTCCTTGCTGGGCTATATAATGAAGGTGATGTAAATCCAAGACAATTTTTCATCGACCCAAAAATCCAGAATCCAAAGAACGCTGAGTGCGCCCTGCAAGATGTCAATCATCCCCTGCCATTACCTCTCTTCCAGTGCTCCCACTCCTGAAATAACTGCGCTCCATAATACTCTCCATTCTAGCCGTCATGATTATGTCGCTTTCAGTGTTCAGTTCTGTGAGAGCCTCCTGCACCGTATCCTTCTACTCGGGTCATCAGAATTTTAGGTGGATAAGTTGTCCTTATCCTCATTGCCTCTGCTCATTTCCTCCAGCTTAACAAGAGCAACTGGGCAAACTGGAGCCCCGGCTTCTCTATTCATAATGAAATTTCACAGCTCATTATAGTCCAAGGACCGTTCCCTTCAGATGGTGTCAAGTGGTACTAGATATGCATTGCCTGGCAGATCTGGGTCATAGAGTATGACTCTTCTCTGTCGTCTGTACAAATGTTTAGACAATCATAGAAACATATCTGAAACCTCTCGGATTAAAGTTAATTCAGAATTTGCTTTCAATGTTTATTTGCCTTATTTTTTTCTTCACGCTCCCTACCTTGGTCATTTTTCACTATGGTGTCTCAAGACTTGAAAAATAAAGCAACTAAATTCTTTGTTTGCCTCTGTTTGAATTGTGCCACTGATATGGTTGATTTGGAATAAAAAAATAAGCGCTATCCCTGAAAGGTATTATATACACAGTCCCTCTAGTGTATCCCTGCCTAGTGAAATACAGAGCATTCTGTTTTTGTCTGAAAGTAAATCTGACAATCCACATTGGTAAACTAATTAATGCTTAATGCCTCACATTATTGTAATGAGCCTTAATGAAGCATTTTCCCAGAGCCATTGAGATAAAGATTGTAATGGATTCAGCACACAGGTGTGCTAACATTTATCTTCAAATCAATGGATTCCCACTGCCTGGGCTGTAATTAGACTGTCAGACCCCGATAAGGGTCATGCCAAACTTGTGTTGTGTGCACTCAGCAAATGCCTGCATGGATTTGTGTGTGGGTGCCTGCATTCCTCTGCATCCACTGCTACCTCAGCTGAACTGCCATGCTGCCGAGGTGGCTTTCCAACAGGCCCGGTATAAATTATCCGATTAACCTTGTGAGACAGAGTGCAACTCTTGATTTTTGCTCAAGGTGCAGTTGCTTTATTAGACTGCACGGCAAAAGAAAGAAGCACAGCATGCGAGCTGATCTCATTTGTTGAGGTGGTTGTTTGTCTGCAATTTGCCGTGCAGGGAGACTGGCCTGTTATTTTCAATATGCAAAGCTACAGGGAATGATGTCCTGCAAATTAGCTATGAAAGGCTGATTGATCTATTGATCTGGTGCATGAAGCCGTCCTGCACTGCTTCAGCTAAACATGTGGCTGCCTCATGTCAAGATTGCACTAATAGGCTCTATTACAATGCTCTTTAGAAAAACCCAGGCCTGACATCAGTGTTAGAATTAAGTAATTACATTTGACAAAGAAAACACTTGAATACAAATGATTGCAGGTATTTTATACACTTGTGTTCAGTAATTACTTACGCACATGTTTGACAAAAAAATGCAATAATAAACTCTTTAATTCTTACAGGTCAGATACCACTCAGAATAAACTGGATGGCAATGTTTTTGTCCATCTTAAAAGAGAAAAGATCAAAAGAATATGCTTACCTGCCTATCTAAAATTAATCTCGCCTAATAGCAGCACATTGCAGCCATCCTTTTAAAGATGATTTGATGAGGGGGCTCTGGCAGGTCTGATCTTCAAGAGGCCATTTACTTGATAGCAAACACCCAATAGAAGTGCCAGACACCAAAATATGGCCTTGGATTATTTCCGCCTTAAATTATAATAGCAGTGCCCATCTAAATGTCAGGCAAATTACACACATAATGTCTCAAAGAAATAGAAATAAATAACACACGCCAATCAGGTGGGTTAAAGCAAACAAATTAAAAACAAACAACTACAAGGTAAATGGGAGAAGAGATTTTAATTGGACAGCTTGTTATGATGATGCAGGGCCAGCTAATGATGACAGTGTTGCATGCTTTCATCTGAAGAAGCAAAGGACACACTGAGTTTCTAACACACCAATTACAGGTAATATATAACAGGGTTACAAATATGCTGTAGCTGTGAAAAATCATGGATCCTTCTTTTTTTAACTATGATTATTATGTTGTAGGTGCATGCTACAGGACAATCACCGGCCACTGAGACAACCAGGTTTAAAAAAACAGCTGCTTCCTCACCACAATAAAAGCAGTGAAGTCTTTGCATTGATCCCCCCTGGCACGTTCAGCACCTGCTGCTCTATGATAGAACACTCTGATGATGCTGTGGTTTTGTTGTGTGTCTGTGTTTTGTTGTATGATATGTGAAATTATACATGATCTACATTGAGTTTGTTTATATGTGTATCTTCTGTTATTGCATTTTGTGTGTGGTAATATGCATTGTTTGTATTGTATATGATGTTATATTCTTACTGTGGCTGTGTGGTACTTTAGCTGGTGTTTTGCTGTCATGTACTCTAACAAGCAGAGCTGCAGGGTCATTAAAGGATTGAAATGAATTGATTTTCTTTGAGAAATGAAATTCCATAAATTTCTTTTTATATCACATGGCGTCTTTATTGATTGAAAACAGGGGAAAAAAGAAACGATACATCTAAGGTCATTTAGAAATGTGAGAGAAGTAATCTCAAAGAGATACAGTACAAAAGCTGGCCGACATTGACTTAGTCATGGTATATCACTTATTGTAGTTTCATAGAAAATGTAGCCTAGGTAACTGACAGAAAAGTGGACTTCATATGTTGTATGATGAGTTGTTTATCTCTTCTTGAGTCCATAAAGTTTGTTTGTGGGTTCAACCCAGGCTCAGAAAATAATCCCCAAGTCTTCCCCTTTGTCACATCACCACAGGCAAACTAGGAGCTCATTGAAGTGAGAAGAAAAACAGAATCTGAAAAATCAAATTCCACATTGCTTTGAAGGAGTAGCAGTACTACTTCACTGGGTCGAATTTTCAAGAGGCGTAATGAAGCAGCAGTGTTCACCCAGAAGTGGATTAGAAAGTATCACTACATGCCTCGCTTAATGATTAAAGTACTTAAATGAGTTTTAAACCGTCACAATATTGTTTTTTTTTGTTTGGGGGAAAACAAATCCATTCCCTCCATGCTCCTCACTTCACTTCGACTCATTAAGGCTTTGTCAAGCATCATGGGAAACGGAGTAATTACATGCACCCATAATGAAGGCATTGTAAAATATTCATCGTCTTCATCTCTAGAACGGCTGTTGTACTCAAGAAGGCAAAACTCCTCTTTGCCGCACAGGGTTAACTGCTGCACTTTTGTCCGTTGACTGACAATGGCCACATGTACAGCTGCCTTATGCCTGTGAGCAAGTTTTTGAGTCACAAAGCATTTCTAATTGGTCATGACAGGAGCTTCTGGTTGCCAGGTTTGATCTATACAGCCTCTAGAATATTTAGTTCAGCATCACCTGCACACCGTGCCTCTAAAAAATGCATTACTTGAGACACAGTGAAGGTCTCAACCCGGGTAAAGTGTGACTCGTCTAACAATTGGCTTGACAATAAAAATAAAAAATGAAAGAACAAGTACAGCAATACATAAAAACAACACAGTACAGGCCTTTGATCTGCTGGATTAGATAAAGCTTCACCCAGCATTTTTCTCATCTTTCTGCATTTTCTCTGTGACTAAATCTCTACAGTTGAAGCTGAACTGCATATCTAATTAATGAAGCACTAAGTGAGAATAAAAGAGAGAGAACACGTTTTTTGTACTTTTTGCAGCAGATGGGTGTGATAACAACACATATGCACAAAACGCAAACTTCATTAAATGCTGCAGAAAAAAATTGTTTATGGCAAGCTCAACAACTTAAAATCACTGTGGTTTTCAGAGTTATAAGACACTTATTTCGCCATTAAATTGACCTGATATTTTTATATTATTTGTTAATTATTTATTAAAATAATTTATCAAAATCCTAAACCCCAGTTACAATTCCTTCCTTCTAAAGTGTGGCTTTCTAGAGTGACTGAGCATTTGAGCCCAATTACTCTTATTTGTCGCTGTTAACACTAAAGCCCAGTTCAGATCAATAATTCGCAACAGTTGCAGAAGATTTGACTTGTCAAATCTCCAAATGCAGTTTTAGAACTGAATGATGTATCAAATCTGAGGATACTGGAAGATACCACCCTATTCCAGCTGAGATAGAGAGGGGTTTTCGTGGTTGCCATGCTGGTGCAGAGGTGAAGGCTTGGAAATGGAGATGTAAGCCCTTTCTGCCATCAGTCATCATGGGAGGTGTCAACTCTCTGCCAAACAAAGGTGATGAGCTGGAGATATTGGTGAAGGCTCGGAAAGTATACCGTGAGTGCAGTTTTCTGTGTTTTGCTGAAACCTGGTTGAATAAAAACATTTTAGACTCCAGCGTGGAGCTACCTGGCATCACTCTTATACGGTCAGACAGAGATGCTAAAGCTAGTGGCAAGAGAGAGGGAGGGGGTCTGGCTTTAATTGTGAACCAGAGATGGTGTAATCCTGCTTATGTTGCCGTCAAGGAGAAGGTGTGTTGTTCAGATATTGAATTATTGGCAGTTGGTATGCGACCATACTGTGTAACAAGAGAATTCATAATGCAACTGCTGAAGTTCCATGTGAAGTTCTCCATGAAATAGTTGCCAGGATACGTCCTGAGGCACTTTTAATAATAACAGGCGAACTCAATCATGAGATATAGAAGATCTTTTGTACCCACAGCAATCAGAGTTTTTAATTCATCAGTAAATGGTAGATGAGATGCCAGACAAGTGAATTTCCCTTTGGGGATCAATAAAGTTATTGTTATTATTGTAATACACGGTCGGCTATAGTGTTAATTCAGAACCCCAGGCTGAGGCGGAGTGATACATAGGGTGAAAAGTTCCAGTGATGTTGTACTCTGTATCGCCACTCATGGAATTCCTCTTATCCGATCAGATAACTTGTT
Source organism: Semicossyphus pulcher (assembly GCF_022749685.1). Taxonomy (NCBI): domain Eukaryota; kingdom Metazoa; phylum Chordata; class Actinopteri; order Labriformes; family Labridae; genus Semicossyphus; species Semicossyphus pulcher. The sequence goes on from NW_027211692.1 coordinate 23,561,571, forward strand.
TGGAACTACCTGTTGTATAAATAAGGTATATAAATAAGGTATAATGTATAGTAAGCAAGTTGTTATCACGGAATGGAACCCCAACAGGGTTTTCCGTTTAAAAATAGTCCGTTACACTCATAGTGAGAGCTGCATTCATAACGGTTAACTCAGTAGCCTTCTTAAAATGAGCTAACCTAGCTGTTATTACTCACATTAAAATGAGCTAGCCTAGCTGTTATTACTCACATTAAAATGAGCTAACCTAGCTCTTATTACTTACATTAAAATGAGCTAACCTAGCTTTTATTACTCACATTAAAGTGAGCTAACCTAGCTCTTATTACTCACATTAAAATGAGCTAACCTAGCTGTTATTACTCACATTAAAATGAGCTAGCCTAGCTGTTATTACTCACATTAAATTTAGCTAAGCTAGCTGTTTTTACTCACATTAAATGAAAACATTTCCACTGATGGTGAAGGAAGACGGTGAAGGGGACCGCAGGAATCAGCGCAGCAGCTGATTGAGGTTTTCTGTCTCGTCACTGTCAGAGTCTGTTGACATTTTCTTCTTCATTCTCAGTCTTTAAACACCGCCGTATCCTGTACGTGTTCTGTTTAACGTAACTTCATGTGCTATCTTCAGTTTTGTAGATCTCCCTGTCGTAGCCTTTAGTTTTTGTATCATTTAACCTTTATTGCTTTCTCAGACTGATGACAAATTTACCGGACTTCTTTAGGTGGATTGCTATGATTACAGTTAGTCCTCCAGAATGTGTGATTAGAGCAGCAACGGTCTGTTCATCATAACAACAGTCTGTTATTGAGAAATACCAGACCTCGGAATGCTGTAATTAGCCAATCAGAATCAAGTATTTAACACAGCCGTGTAATAAGTAAGGGATAATGTATAGTAAACAGGTTGTTATCACGGAATGGAAGCCCGACAGAGTTTAAAAATAGTCCGTTACACTCACAGTGAGAGCTGCATCCATAGCAACAGTTAACTCTGTAGCCTTAATTTTGCGTCACATTTCCTTCCATATGCAAGCTTTCTCTCCGTCTCTGTGCCAAAATAAGTGTTATCTTATGACGGAATAGCTCAAACATGCCGCGAGGCATAGCACTTTGCAGGAAGTACTAAAGAGTAATGCATATTAAAAGTAAATGGATTTAAGACAATGGAGAACCTCTTTACTGCCATAAAAACAGACACTGAGGAAGAGGAAGGGGGAGAGAGGGAGAGAGAGAGAGAGAGAGGAAGAATTAGTGTAAATAGTCAGGATGACCATGGTCAAAGAAACAGCTCGATATAACATGCGTCTCCAGCCTTGGGGAAGGTATGGAAAAAGCCATATCCACAGTGAATCACTCAGAATTAAAAACAAGAAAGTAATTTGTCATTGCAATTATATGCGTACATAAAAAATAAATAAATAATCATAGTGATTAAATATCAGGCGAGAAAACATGTTAGGCTATTACAGAAGGTTTGCCTGTTAGGTCTACAACTTCATTTATTTAATTTAGTCCGACCTGAAGCAGTAATGAAACAATAGTCACCTAATTGTTTGAATATCTGAGTGTGTTCATACTTCTTCCCTTCAGGTGATCAAGTGAGGCAGGGAGAGTTAAGTTGTAGTGGGTAAAGCAATTAAAAAACTTTTCCACTCATATTTTGTGTATGAATTACATGACTAATTGGACAAAACAGAGCATATGAATAAAAAAAATCAAATTATGCCAGAAAGTGAATCATACAGGAAGAAAAACAAGTGTAATTGATTTTGACATTTAATTTTCCTTCGCAATAATCATTTCAAATAGATGCAAAAAATCAATCAGAATACAGAACATGAAGTGTATGACAGTCAAATGTCCTTGGGCAGGACCCAAAGAGCACACCCATATGTGCCCCATCAATATCGAAATAAAACGTACAACCTCTGAATTCTTTGATGACATCAAATTGCACTGAAAGAAGTACTGCTGGACCCAATGTACTGGAAAACAGTTCATTATGTGCATCTAGAAGTACTGTGTGAGCTTTTCACATACTTCTACATGTTAGGATCTGCACAGTAAAATACAGTACCAAGAGTACCAAACACAATGCACAGAGGAAAACCTTAAGTCTTTCTTCTGTTAACAGATGCCTAGAGTAAAATATTATTCCATCCATCCATGCATCCTTATCTATACCGCTTATCCTGTTCAGGGTCGCTGGGGGCTGGAGCCTATTCCAAGCTGTCATTGGGCGAGAGAAGGCATGCACCCAGGACTGATCACCAGTCAATCACAGGGCTGACACATACAGACATGACAACCTTCCGTGCTCACATTCACACCTATGGGCCATTTAGAGTCACCAATTAACCTGATGAGCATGTCTTTGGACTGTGGGACGCATGCAAGGGGAGAACATGCAAACTCCACACAGAAAGGCCCACTTCATCCGAACCAGGATTCGGACTAGGAGCCTTCTAGCTTTGAGGCGACAGCGCTAACCACTGCAGTCCCCTCCGCTCCAACAGTCCATAGTTTGTTTTCAAGCAGAAGCTATAGCTCTGCTGGCTTTCAGTATATTATGGGTGAATAAAAAATGCCCATATCATACTAAATGTTGGTCAGTAATAACATCACTGATGAGCTAATGTCAAATCTGTTGTTGAAATTCTGATCTCATACTCACATATTCTAGACAGTTGATGCATAACAATACATGATGACATCTGGCCTCTCTTTAATTAGTCCTCACAGACAATTACCATGTTAAAACTGGATTCCAAACATTGACGTTTGAACATGTTAATGTGACATTAGATGGCAGAAAAGGTGGCATTTGCAGCAGACTCAACCTGAATAGGAACTCGGTTCATTAGGAAAGTCAAAGAAGGGCTCCGTGTGAAACAGGCTTTTTGGGGAAATAAAATCAGCTCAGACAATGTAATGCCAGAAAATCCTGATCATTAGTGGAGACGAGGTGATTCCCTGCCTAGACTTTACTTGCCAGCACACTTTGAATGACAGAAATGGTGTTACAGTGTGACAAAAGTAGGGATGGCTTCATTGAGTTGAAAGATAAAAATATTTCTTCATACAGTAGCCTATGCATTATATCAAGGGGTTAAGTATAAGTTTATCTTTAATTAATATGGGGACATTTGATTCGCTTGACTTGTGACACAGGGAATAATGAAGAAAGCAACAAGCTGGAGGCGTATGCTAAGTAAGATTTAGTGTAAAAATACTGTAAAAACAGATTAAGAAATTCCAAATAGTTTGCCTGATGTCAGCATTTCCGTTCCTGCAGGCTCTTAAGCAATGCCATGCATACCCGAAGCAGAGACGGGAAAAGGCCTCTTTAAATTCCCAGGATGCAATGAGATGGAGCGAAGGGAGTTTTCCAAATGATGAGCTCTTGCAAATTGATGACTAGCGAAGATCACTGACAACTTCAAAGCTGTGTGGATCCAGGTCACCTGTGAAACACATCATGCATTAATGCGCCCTGATTAAAGACGAACCTACATTGATCCACATCCACCCAGTCAGTCATTCCCCACCAGTATATAATTAAGGAAAATATCTCTCAGAGACAAAAACAGCCAATCACCACAGCTTGAACAGATATTGAGACCTAACCTCATTAGACAACATTTTGTTTTCCAAATGCAGAAAGCCCATCTCCCCATGGTCCTTGGTCTCTTATTTTGCATAGCTGATGCAAATATATTTGTCTGTTGTGATGCTTGTCTGGCTCTTAATGTCCCATGATCCATCGAGTAAGCAGTGGACCAAAAGGCATGGCGTGTTTTTTTCTTTTCTTTCCCCACAGCGCTTTCCAACAACTTGTATTCGGACCGCTGACATTCATCGACTGATACACCACGGGAGGAGTTGTCATCACGGTGAAGTAGCGTAAAAGTGCAGCAGTGCAATTAGCATGACAGGATGCTTCATTCCCGAGCTTTATAGAGAAGTCAATTTAAGTATGACAGGAGCAGGGCCTTGTAGTGCATTCATGCTGAAGTGCAACAGCGAAAATGTTTAAAGAACAGGGTTAGGGAAGGATTTCGATTCTTTTTTCTGTGCAATGTTCAAGCACAACTGCATTTTCTTGTTGGTACCATTCTCCCAGCCACTCTGTTCTGATACTACAAAGTAAAAGCTTGACAGGATCTTTATCAGACCATCCCCAAAATCATTGTGTGTCTCCCCGAGAATATATGTCTTTGTATATGCTTATGCTTTAGCAAGACATGTTAATAATTTTGCCTGTATAATATGCAATAACAGTAGTAGACAGTAGATTTGTGAAAGATATCAACAATGACAGTATCTGGTTTTCAACAGTTATGAATCTGTTAATCTAATGTCCAATCAATGCTGCCATAGATTAAAGCAAAAGCTCCACATTATGGAAAACCCACTAACTCATTTCCTTGCAGATAGTTGGATAAAAAGATTGATAACATCCTTATATATGTGAGGTACAAATAAGACTACACTAGCAAGTTATCCCTGTGCAGCACAGGAATAACTTGTGCCTGGCCAAAAAATAGTGTATGACATAAACCTTTGTTAAAAGTCAAAGTGTAATTTTTATGATTTAGTTTTGAATTTATAGAAAAAATAAAGAATACAATCCAGTTAATCAGTGAGCTTTAGATGTGCTTATAGGTTGACGTTATTTCCCTTTCAGGGCCTGTTTCCAGTCTTTGTACTAATCCAACCAAACCATCTGCTGATTCCAGATTTACCACACAAAAAGAGAGAAGTCGTAAATGTAATATAATGTTGCAGCAAGCTGCAGCAAATTATTTAGTTGGATAATTTCCACATAACACTGTTGCTTATAAATGATCTTCTGTTATGTAGAAATGATAACAGAACATTTTTCAAGCAAGCAAAGGTAATAATAAGTACAATAATTGTAAGTTCATGCACAGTGGTACAAATAAACACTAGCAGAGACATACTGTACATTGGAGAGAGAGGAGGAGAGGGAGAGTTACAGTACAGATGGCAGTTGTTCAGCTGGGTTGCGGACTGGGACTCTGAGAACAAAGGCGGTCTCAGCACAGATTCTGCTCTGGGAGTTCACACTGTATAAGGGATGGGACGGCTACTGTTTCCTTTCCCTCCATTACCCAGAGGTCTTAATTAGTTTAGGTTAATCATGCACTGCTGTAATTGACTACTGTTGTTTCTCCTTTTCATCTATCATTTCAGTGCCTGGAACCAACCTGTAGTGGGGCACCTCATTTCACGTAACAGCGCTGATACACCCCAATTCCCTAATATGATTGTTCTATAGCTCCCTCCCTCCCTCTCTGTCTCCTTCTTCTTACTTTCTTTAATCTCTGTTTTTCTCATCTTTTTGTGTCTGTTTCTCTCTGACACACACACTTATACACACCTACACACATACACACACACCCTAATGTATCAACACTGCTTTTCTTTTGTAATCTTTACAGTCACTTGTTTTCAGTGTGGGACAGAAAAGCTAGAAGTTTGTTAGTCTCACACGGTGTCATGCTAACATTTGATTTCCTATTATAAAAGCAAAGACAAATTCATAAACAAAATTAGCTAGAGGGCACTTGTAATCATGAGGTGTTTCTGAAAAAATAAAACTCAGAAATGCTAATAAGTTCCTGTTTTCAGGAACCAGCTTAAAAAGCTGTTGATTTTCAGGCAAGTAGTGGATGTCATTAGCAACTGTAGAATAGTGAACACTAGGCTGTCAGTCTTGATATTTACAGTCATTTTGAATGAATGTTTAACTTCACAATTAGCCTGTATGTCTATAATGAAGTTGTTTTTCTTTATTATGGCTATAATTAAAATAAAGAAACCATTATACACATGGTTATTATGAAAACTCATTGGAAACTGTGTTGTAAATTTTGTAGACTGTTACAGGAAAAGTCACATTCAATTAGTGTTGTGATTTAGTGTAAAAGATCTGTTTCTTTGTAATGTTTGTATGTATTTAAGTCTTAAGAAAATTCCTCAATGTATTCACACTTGCCGTGGTTGACATGTTGACAGGCAATCACACGCAAGAGATGTGCACATGTGTACACAGCACTGCTTCCAATTTCTTATACTCAAGATAATGAACTGATGCAGGCTAAACATCAGTGTGAGTCCTGGATCTAAATGCTGTCTTTGACATGATATTTATGTCATTTGTGACTGAATTTAACTTAGTTGGACTTTGTGGTATAAAGTTGTTGAAGCCTTATCTCAAGAATGGAAAAAACTTTTATCACTCAGCAACTTAACATGCGAACAATGCAGCATAGTGTATGGAGTTTCACAAGGGTCAGTTGTGGGGCCCTTAAACCTAACCTAATGTGCCTGCTTATGATACAAATCAAAAATGGACAGCTGTCTTCTCCATGCAGAAATCACACACAAAGCTCCATCACAACCACAAATCACTTATTATGTTTGCATTAACGTCCTTAAGGTAGATACAGACACGGTAACTGCCAAAAGAAAAGAAAAAAAGGTTATATGAAAATTGTCTTTTAGAGGGATCTAACTTTAATATCTGTTAAAGCCAATAACAAACATTGCTTACGGTCATCTTAGCCCTGATCTTACCAACAAACAAACTGCGTTGGCAGATTTTTTTTGTTTGTTGGGTGGGGGGGGTTTAGACAAAAACCACCAGGCACCAAGACAAAAAAATAAAAAGTAGGTCTTCAGGGTCTGTGAGTAGTTTTTACACATTCATTAATAATTATTTACACATTTCTTTGCATATCTTTCATTTCAATTATTATTCTTAACCAACTTTCATATTTAGTTAAGATGCACTGTGTTGGCTTTGTGCTCTTCATACTATAATCAAAGTGAATTATTAAGTGCTTTCTGAATAAAACAAAACACAGCAAAATAACACAGACAAAATGATCAAAAGTTCGTTTGCCCTTTAATCCAGCTAACACATCTTATCACAACAGTAGTCATTTGCTAAAGCTTGCATTTACAGTCCAAACCTGTTGTCCTTTCAGCTTTCACAGTATAAAGTATAAAAAAGGGAAAATAGCACTGTTGTTAAGACAAGTGCAGACCTGTTACTCGACCGTTTATATAAAAAGTAATGATAATAAAGCTTTAATAAAGCTAACACAGACCTATCTGTGAACCTTAGTTCAAAGAATAAAAACTGTCCTAGCAACAAATCTCAGGAGCTATTCCGAGTCAATGTTGGTGCAACAACCTTTAGACTACAAATAGCCTACCATGCAGTATTTGGTCGTTTCTGTGTGTTTACACATACTGATAGGGGTAGCTATTTTGAAGGCAAATTTGCAAGACTCATGCACTTGGACTTCTTTATCTCTTCTGGATAATGCATAGCAGTCACCTAGGGTTGTCACGAGGCAAGTGTGGCGAAAACAACTCTGAATGACTCGAGTTAAGTCCTTTAGGGGACGTACAAAACAAATCTGTTTGTTATTTCCTGTCCTGACAGTGGAGCGGAGAGCAGCGCCTGCACCGGAAGCAAATCCACAGAGGAGTCCTGCAGGCGGACCCCTCTCAGATCTTGACACTAACCGTTCATCACCTTGCGCTTACATCCTTCATTTGATTTATTTATGTTTGTATTTTTTTTCTCCTTTGAAATTTGTTTTGAGAGCACTGAGGACACAGGAGGTCTCAACATAAAATTCTTATATTGTAAAACAAAGGGCTGCCTATATTTTCCGTCGCGTCCTTGATTTTTCAGACCAATAAATAAATAATTAATTAATTGCTTAATTCAATGTGCTAATTCATGTGAACATGTGGCACAGGGGAGAGACAATGGCTTCTGTCTTTGAACACAATACATTTGTTTCAGGGAAAACAATAACAGGCCATTGTGATTTTTTGTTTTTGAGAATAAAAGTAAGTAGACCTGTGTTGTCATTAGAGAGAATACTTGTGCAACTGCAGGCAAAGGTTTATTTTTATATTAGAGACTTGGCAAATGTTGGCAAGTTATCACAGTGTCTTAGAGTGCACAGTTCTGGCTCTTTGCTCTTGGTACCTGCACTCTTATAACCAGCTCGTTGCCTTTCTTTTGGCATTCTCGAGTGTGAGTCTTGAAATTATCACATAGAAAACTGAACATCCTGAGCTCACCTAGAGCTGCTGTAAAATAAATAAAGGCATTTCACACCAACTGTGCAAAGCAAATGTGTTTGTTTTCTCTGTCACATTTTAATGGTCTCTGTCCCTCGAGGTGGGAGTCCTGCTGTGCGAACCTGTTTCCTGATTGAGCCGTATATCTTGGTGGGTTTTCATATTCTAGTTCAAATGTGCCCTCAAATTGTTCATGCCTAATTTCTGTGTGCCACTTTCTGTGTTTATTCAGGGCTAACACCCAGTCTTGGATTGGATGACAAAATGAAGAGACAGGCTGACACTGGGCTGTCAGGGTGATGCCAAGCCATCTGCTCCTCTGGAGCTTCCAAGCGGGAGAGAGGTGTGCAGGATTGAGAAGAAACGAAGAAGAAACCCAGCACTAACCCTGGAAACTGTCTTTTCCTCACCCGCAATCCCATAGAAGTTGCTGTCGATTAAGCAAAACAGTGATTTATCTTAAAATATAACGCAAGAAATGTTCACAATCTTTAGAGGGAAACTGCTTGCACATGCAAAGAAAGTTCTTACATAGATTTTGTGTTACTCATGGAACCCTGAGGAGAATCCCAGATGGCAGCACCTCAGCAATCCTGAGTCACGAGTCGTGATGTGCACACAAAGGTCACTTCACAAGTAGAAAGAAAAGCAACAAGTTACGAGAGAGAAGTTCGACATTAATACCAAAAAACTTTAGCAAAAGGTTCAATCTTATTTAGTTCCTTAAATGTTATAAGCACAATGTTCCCATGTGAGTCAGTAAACCATGGGCATGAAGTGCTTACAAAGGATGATTACTGTAAAGTAACAGTTGGAACAAATAAAGGGGTCAAAAAATTTAACATCGTCTTTCATTCTCACAAAAGTGGCATTAAACAAGGAAAAGTATGTACGTAACATTGTATTCAAGTAAAACTCTATTAACTGTGACAACAAAACATTCAAACCTCTGCAGATGATACAGAACGCAGCCACGTGACTGGTCTTCAACCAACCCAAAACAACACATCACTCCACTGCTCATATCCCTCCACTGGCTCCCAGTTGCCGCTCGCATCAAATTCAAAACCATGTTGCATGCTTACAAAACAGCAACAAAAACGTCTCTTGCCTACCTGAACGCCCTCACCCAGGTCAACACTCCCTCCCGCCCACTACGCTCTGCCAATGAAAGGCGCCTGGTACTCCCATCACAATGGATGCTTTGGTTGTTGATTAGGATATTCATGATGATGATGATGATGATGATGATATTGATGACGTTGTTGTTGATGATGATTTATTTTTCAAATTAAATTAGAGCTTCAACTTGTACATTGTGTTACTAAAAGTGCAATATTCAACTTGCTTGATAACTGGATACCTATTTGAATGTGAATAGTATAAGAGAGCTAGCACGGAAAAATAACTACTGTTGTACTGTTGTAACAAAGAATGTGTATGAAAGGGTACATGATCATCACAATAGCCACTGTCCACTCATTAAAAAAAGCTATTCTGTTCTCTGTTAAATAACCAACTGAATCCTCATACCTGCTCATTCATTGTAAGTGTAAATAATTTGGGGCACTGCTGGAGATGATAGCATCATTTTCTTGTAAAGTGATATGGTAATTTTGGTTTAGTGCAAATAGTGCTCAGGTTTGCCTGACATGAGAAAAGATGTCAGCCTTCTTTTCTGTGAACAATTGCAGTATTTCTCCATTCTAGAGAAAAGGAAAACTACATTTGTAACAATTCTTGCACCTCCTGTTACCCCTTATGTTTGCAAGGAAAAAAAACCCATACATCTTCACATCCCATTTCACTAGACGCAAACACGCCTTGTATCAGAACAACAGCAGAGGTTCTATTTTGGTTGCCTATTTCTTAAAGTGTAGAAAGACTTGCATTTTCATTTCCTTAATGTCCTGAAAGCCACACACATTGGCATGCTAAGCTGGATATCAATTACCTTCAGTGCACTCCTGCATCTCTCCTCCCTTTCAGCTCCTCGCCTCTGAGGAGGAACAAACAGGAACTTGCAGGCATCTAAAGTCCTGGTTCAGTGATGGAGTGGATGGCAGGCACTAACAGGTATAAAACAAATGCGGCAGAGGAGAACAATAGCGACAGGGAGCGCACAGAGAATGTGACGACTGGCTTAAACAGAGGAACTTTTCCCATTGTTAAATATAATCATCCTCTGTTCTACCTGCACAGTCAAGGGAAATTCCCCTGGGAGATCATTTACATGAAACTTGGCAAATTTAGCAACTTCTCGGATTCACTGCGTTATTGAGGTTAATATATACCACTAAGCACACCAGGGACTTATTTATTTGACCTGAGTGATTGCTTTTATAAAGTTTTCAGAGGGGAACTACATGAATAATGAAGGCCATAACATTTATACACACACCTTTTCTAATATTTATCCAGTTAGTCAAAGGATAATGATTGAAAAGTGTGAACATTTTGTTGTATAAGAGTAGTTTCCCATATTTAGGCCTACAGTAAACACGCAGATGATAAATAATGCATTGTACTGTGAGCCAATAATTGCAGCTTGAGAGACACTCCTTCCCCAAAGCACTTCAAATATCATTACTTTCAAACACGTCCTACTTATAGCAGCTTTAATTAATACATCAGAAAGTAAATAAGCAGTTGTGACAGCAAGATTAAGAATGTCCTCAATGAAACATGTATCTGCTTATTGTTTTTGACATACTGGAAATTATATTTCTTTGGAGAAGTGTAACAAAACAGATAAAACATACTCGAAAAAAAAAACTCTTTTTATGATTGGTATGTCACAACACATAATGTAAAAAAAGCTTTAGAAATAAACAACAGAGTGGCCTTGTGTCCACAGCTGAAATGTATTTCAGATTGTTAACAAATAGTATGAACAAAGGTTTGAGATGAAACTCAATATTTTTTGTGTTGGATAATGGTGACCTTTAAGTAAATGTTTTGTTTAGTTCATTAGCAAATCATGTATTAGTGGCTTAACTTAAGTGTTTGAACTGGCTGAAGTGGTGCTAGTTTTAGGAAATTGTATTCAAAAGAAATGTATACATGGATATAATGTCACATATTGTAGCATTCTACAATAAGAAGTTACCAGACGTTAACCAGCTTTTCCTTCTTTCTTTATTCCCGCTAAATACACAGGCTACTGACGGCCATAGCCAACGGCAACACAACATAAACTCACACAAGCACACACACACTCATGACACCTTCACTGATTTCAAGAAACATCAGTAACTAACGTTGACAGTATCCTTAAACTGAACATAACAGCTTCCACCACCAGTCCACCAATTTGGTCCAGACTTAAAAATCTTGAACTTAAATTTTGCCATAAGATTATCATATTGAGTTTTATTATCCCCATGCTGATTTTCAAGCATCATGTGGTGGAAATGGCGGTTTACATGAACCTTTCGGATCGATAACCATTAAAGGTTTAATCAGTAGGATTTTCCTAGAAAAGTAAAATCTAAACTTTTACAAATATAATATAATATAAATAATCACTTATGTGTTTGTGAGTGTGTGCGCAGACCCTTGTGAGACCCTTCCCTCTGCATCTATTCTGTTGTTTTGCTTTGCATGAGACATTTTCAGAGTGTATCATGCTTTCGGCGCTGTTGTGGTTCCCTGAGCCAGTCACAGCGTATAGGTGAGTGTGGGAGTGGTTCAAATTAGCAACTGGGCCCCATTCAGACCGGCGAACATGGCGAAAGAGAGATGCAGAGTTGGCCTTTCTGTTGGACCGGCGGTTAGCATACTTGCGAAAAGCTAACCGTAATGCTGTCGGTTTTAACTCGTCGGTGTGGGCGTGTTCTGGCACGAGAGAGTGAGAGTGAGCTTCTGGTGACGAAGAGCCCAGGAGGAGGGGCCCAGTGTGATATGTTGTTCACAAAATGTAAGGAAAAATCCAACTTACTATACCTTTAAATTCAATATTCATTTACCTTTTACTTTTAATTTGACATTGGTGACTCCTTACTCATTACATAGCCCCATCATCAAGTCTTAATATCAATTTGTTCAACATTATTTTATATTAACAAATACCAATACAACAAATTATTTTCCCCTTCTATTTACACTGCACCATGTATTTTTTTTTTTGGCCTTTCATGGCTTTACTGAGAGGACAGTGGATAGTGTTAGAAACAGGGGAAGAGAGTGGAGATGACACGCGGCAAGGGGCCGAGTTTGGGGGCTGAGCCCGGGGCCGCATCGAGGACTATAGCCTCTCTATATGGTTGCCGATTTAACCGCTAAGCTAAACCGGCGCCCCTGCACCATGTTTTTAATGCTAAAGAGCAAATGTTAGCATGTTTACATACTATAATTGAGAACATCGTAAAATTGAACCTGCCATCATGTTATTATTATCAGTGTAAGCATGTTAGCATATTCTTTAGCCTTTTGCTTAAAGCCCTGCTGGTCTAAACTATTGCTTCACAGAGCTGCTAGCATGGCTGTAGACTGTTTTTGGTGTTTCAGAGACTTAAAATCAAAATTGCCGATGTCTTGTGTATCTTTTTGTCCCTTTCAGTTTCGGCCTGTTGTTTGTTCGTTTTGGCTCATAATCAGATTTTAACTCTGAGTCCACAAAGTACAGCAAAAGCAACTCCAGCCAAGTCTGTGGTTCATGTCCAGCACAAGAAAAAGAGAACAAATGACTGCTTAAGAAACTCAAGCATTATTTGGACAAGTACAACTAATTATTGGACTTGACCAACATTTGTTACGTTGCCAGAGGTCCACTCCAAAGAAAAGTCCGTTGTTCTATTTCTGCCGGATATGTTCACATAACTAAACAACTTGAAGCTCATCATCCTGCATCTGTAATTTTACCTTATTAGTGGAAAAAACCTATGACCTTGCTGCATACACACACAGTTATAAAACAAGCAATTCAACTTAACAGGTGAATACACCGTAGAGGGTGAATAATTTGCTAGATATTGCTTTTGTAACATCACTTTGGCTGATCAAGGCTGAATTGGTCATTTTACTGGGTATCATGGGAAGCAAAATAAAATGAGAGGATAGTGAAGGTGAACAGGAAGAAGTGTACTCTGGTTAAGTGGATTGTTACTGTAGGTAAATGGGTGAAACACAATCCTTTTATCTTCTCCTCCTTTTAATCGAGCATCTGTCCCTGAAGAGAATAAAACAATGGACTCAGTAATTGTGAAACTCAAATTAAATGAGGGCATAAGTTTACCCTTTGAGGTATAACGATTTTACTCACTTCCACTACCCCGATTTCATGGAGCTTCATAATAAATTGTGCATTAAGCAGCCCTGTGAATGCAGTTGCTGTTTATGTACAGGCAAAGAAGTCTGAACTACAGAACAAACTCAGTAAGAGGGAAAATAATCTTGTCATTTTTGTGTTCAGTCTTCAGTGTTTTCAACAAACTGTCAACAAACTTAGCTGCAGTGACGCTATTTTCTCAAGAAAACATTGTTTGTGCAATGTATCATAGAAAAACATGGATCCAGGCACTTTGTGCATTGTGTACTCTTCCCTCCTTCTCTCACTGTGTCTCACACAACCCAAATGCATCCAGATCCAACTTTGCTTTTAAGTCTTGTGGCTTGACACAAAGGGGATCCTTCCTTCCCCACACATCATCTGAAAAGAGAGGAAATCAAAAAGACACAAAGAGCCGTCTCGCTATTCAATGGGGAGAAAACTCATTCTGTCACTGCTGCCATTCTGTGTGAGATTACAGTGGGGACCCACGACCCATGTTGCCTTTGCATCCCTCTTGCATGCCGTCATTGATGGATTGTGTGTCTGCATAATGAATGCTCTTCTGGAGGAGGTGTCAGAACGTGGAGTGTTTGTATTACTTGTTGTTTTCTGTGTGTTACTGTTAACATTGTTTACACATGTGCTGCCCAGGCTGCACAGATGTGTTCAGAGTAATGCAATCTTTTTTAAAGGAGTAGAAGTATTCATAGCTGACCTATCTTTGCTAGCATTTGGTAAGGCAAGCGTTGTTAGCAGCTGCTGGTTCCACATTTGCATGTAGCCTAATGTTCCTCATTTTATGGAATATGTAATGAAGCAAAGAAAAACAATGCAACTGCATGACATGAGAGTATAATTCACATTAATAAGAAAACAATCCAATAATAAAAAATAAAGAAATAATGCTTGGGTAATTGGTTTTGCAAGTAATTTGTTTGAGGCTTCCTTACTTGTTTTGCTATATTTTCTATGAAACACACATTCTGGTGCTGAAAAACATGTCTACTCACAGGCTTCTTCTGCATGATCAGTTCCATCAGTCCTCTTGTGTTGTTCTCCAACAATACAAATAAAAATGTAACAATATAAATACTCATCATCATAAATTCAGGTTTTACGCATTTTATGTAAGATGTTTAAACATGTGAATGTTTAAACGTGATTTAACAGTGTTTCCTGTAAATTCTGTAGTTGTTCTTTTGTATTGTATTTGTATATGTAAGTCACGTTCAATGTCACATTGAGTCACTGCAGCAAAAGAAAAGTAAGGCTGCTATCTGGGTCATGGATAGGGCAAGAATAACTCAGATAAAAACATTATTGCCCCACACAAGGACTCGTGTACATTCTGGTTTGCCACCTATGGTTCAGTAGAAGGTTTGCTTAAGTTGAGGCAAATAAAATACTTGGTAAATGGCTGCATTATATTGTGCGTTTTAACTGCAAGATATTATGCGACTAATTTGGGTTTTGTGTGATAACAAAGTGAAAATGTTTTGTCTGGCACAATAATTTTTCTACCTCCATCAGATAACTACCTTCCTGATCATAAAATCACTTAACATGTGTACATTTTATTTTCCTTTTATAGCTGCAAAGGTGTCAAGTGAAATTTTCTGTCTTGATAAATTATAATAATTCACTGTACAGTTAAAGCTAATACGGGATCACCATGAAGGCTTTTAATACAGTGTATGAATAAAAGCAAACATGGTCCCCGTCAGCATACATAATCACATAAGTTTACCCTTTCAAACTGCCATTTACACTTACAATTTTGCTTGCAAGTAAGACGCCCATCCTTTCCATTAACTTCTTTGGAAAGCTAGTCATTAAGTCAGCCAGACTCAGTTTCACCACAAAATCTACTTGGTTAGGTTTAGGAACTATAACTACATTGTTATGTTTTGGAGAAGATTTTATGTTTATTGGATTAAAAGCCCTACAAGCTTAATAAACTTTCCTTCTTAAAAAAAAAAAAAAAATGTCCCTTTGAGAGGCAATACGTCTGAAGACAGGGCCAGAGACAGTTCCTCTGAGCTAATATGACCCTTGGTGACATCTTCCCAAGTGACAAAAATGGAGAAGCAGTGTGGTTAGGTGAATGGGAATCTGAGGGAGAAGGTGAACTCACTGAACTCGGAAATTGTCAGCAAACTTTTTAATACTTGAAAAAAACTTGTGAAAAACCTGACAATCACCACCAGTAATCAGTTGGTTAGAGAGCGAGAACTCAGATCCCCTGATCATAGATGTGTACAAGGTTGTGCAAATTTATTATTCTGCAAGCCTGTGTCTGGCTGCTTTTGATTAGATTCAGGCTATGTGATTTCAGGCTCGCAGGGGGAACAAAGAAATCATGTAACAAATGCATGATTGTAAAGTGCATCTAATAACAACACAAATTGGCACTGCCAATTTAGGTACGCGACAAAATTAACTGGGGATTTTTGAATTTGTTAATTCAAAACAGTGTGAAAAGGGAAGAGATGAGAAAATGCAGCTGTCAAATGCTGCATAGTAAACAGATGAGATGAGGAAAAGGTTCCAAATAATCAGATGACAATCATTGCAGAGGTGATATAATTTTGCAAAAGTGTAACAAATATGAATCTGATATATTTTAGAAATGTTAAAGGTAATGCCAAAGTGCAGTTAAACTGAAACATTCCAATGGAGCATGGAAATATTATACAGGATGAATAGAATTTTTTTTAGTTTTTGTTCAGCTCAAACCGTGATGCATTTAATGAAAAAAAAAGTGTTTAAAACAAGTGAATGTAAGGGAGATAATCACATATTATCACAGCAGTAAAGTCCTCTATATCTAGAATTAAACACCATGGAATATACACTAGTGCAGCCTAAGCCATTCATAAGCCTGTTTACAAGTTTCATGTCCCCAGAACAACATTGTAATGTGCAGCAGAAAATGAATGGAAAGTAATTTCCCTGAGAAATCCTTCGCCAGAAACTGAGCAAAGGGATTCACTTTCTAATCCTCTTTCAAAATGTCCGTAAATGCTTTGGCACTGCTGACAGTGGTCATGTATGTCTAATCTATATGAAACTCCAGCTGCATGTTTTACAGGACCTGCCCTGCTCCCCTTCCACTGTTCCCACAGCAACATTGCCTCTCTGGTAATCCCACCAAATCTCACAGCCTGACCGTGCGGTCAGAGCGTGACCTGGTGCCATGTCACAGTTATCAACCCCGGCCACATTAGACTGGACGTGTGCCATTTTATTCTGTGCACCACAAGAAAAACAAAACTCAAATCTCTCTAGATGTGCCACAAAAACCCACAAGGACAGAACACAACCAAACCTTTGTTACAATGTTGGTGCACTTATGTCTTTGTATTTCAGCCTTCAGCTTGTGTTTGTTATGTAAATGGTAAATGGACTGCGCTTATGTAGCCCCTTTCTAGTCTTCTGCCCTCTTAAGGATGTCAGCACTCACCCTTTCACACACATATTCTAGTGCCACACAAGGCAACTTTTCAACTACTTATTAACACCCACACCACAGGAACAATTTGGGGTTAAGTGTCTTCCCCAAGTATACTTTGCCATGTAGACTAGTGGAACCGGGGATCGAACCGCCAACATTCTGATTAGAGGGCGACCCACTCTACTTCTGAGCCACAGCCGCCTCAGTTATAGCTGTGTCTTACTAGAGTTACAATTTAATCAATGCCTTTTTCAGGATGGCTTCAATTACTGGTTTTCGTTCTGACAAATCATTTACTTTTCTACACTTCAAAAGTCTAGCTGAAAAAGAGCTCAGAAATACCACCGTGCCCTGGCATCCGTTTCCACACGTGCACGCACACGTAAACACACGCATTACATACTGTTAATTTGGGTCACTGTGTCACCTCAGTGGAGACCAAGGTCCTCTCATTACCACCGTGATATGAGCTAATGCATCACTGTCCACATGTACACCACGGGGGGAAAGAACAGACCAAGTAAAAAGAAATATGATTGGTTTAATGCAATTATGGGGAAGTTAAACCTGGATGATATAGCAGAATTGTCATATTTTATGGCTTTCAATATGCCCATGAATAGGGCACAGAGGGGAGACGGAAGGCTGTTCTTTGATGCTCAGGGCCCATCAATGATATTCATTTCACAGCCTGGTGAGCACATTTACTGTGGTCATGATAAGGACAGAAAGGGAGAGCAGGAAGGGGTCAGCTTCACTCTGAGCAGCTGATAAGATGGTGACCATCATCTGGTCTAAGGCATTGACCTCTAAAATGTGTTATAAAAGAGCAGTTGCTATTGTTTCATGATTGAGTGTTAGTCGATGGAGAGATAGTGAGTGGTTGCATAGATAAACCTAATATGACTGGATGAGTGACTCAGAATAAGTGGAAAATGGAAGGCAAACGCAAAGTGGTGTAGGATGTCATACGATGTTACCAATACTGTGCGACCCAAGTTGCATGAGTAATTGTAAGAAGTTGACGTCCTTTAGAAATGTGGTTGTTCCCACGGACAAAGGAAGCAAATTGGCGGCAATTATCAGGTTTTTGTTCGTGGTTGAAGTTGTAACATAAGAGCCTGTTGACTTATTGTGGCAGACAATTAAATTCCATCAGGTATTAACTATTTGAGCATGCATATTAAAACAAAAATGTCTTTCTTCAGCATAAATACAGCCCTGAATCTTCTTACAGGCAGGTTATTCCATGAGTGCCTGAGAGCCTTAGATGCTCTGCCTCCTTCAAATGCACACTGTTTCTTAAACAGACCACAGTCTTGTTTTATATATACAACAAACCAGGCCATAAAAGAAACCCAGAGCAGAGCCTATTACAGCTGGAGATAATGTATTAGATACTGTATTTAAATACCATAGCACACAGCACGGTGTTACATTTCTACTGTGATTTGATCTCAGTGCATACAGTAGCTATCCACAGATATGGAAGTAATGGAATACCAACACTGGCCATATGGAAAGCTATCTTTATTTCAGAGATCTATTTGGATACAAATAGATGTTTTAATGCATTATGCTTCATGTGCAGTATATAATTTAGCGCCACAGCAAAATGTTGAGGGTGCATCAGATTTAAAGCTACAGTGAGAGGTTTTTTAACAGTTATAAGACAGTCTCAATTCATACTGAAGCCCATATAAGACCTTCAGAAGAAAAGCAGACCATCTGTGTTAACAGTGATTTCTATGTGTTCATTTGAAAGCCAGTCATTGCCGTCATTGGGCTGGATTCTGAAAAAGCACTCTACAGTATAAAGACCAAAGGGCAGGGTCAGTAGAGAGATACTGTTTGTGACAGGGAAAGAATGTTGACACAAGATAAAATTCCCTCACAGCTACTTTAAAAAATTATTGGAAATGTAATCGAAAGATGTAAAAACAAATATATCCAATGTACTTTGAAATTCCACCAGCTCTAGGATGTGCAAAGAATTTTGTTTAGTCAGATTCTTCATTACTCCAAGGACTAAAGGTAAATCCTCACTGACACAACAGACACGCTGGAGACTCATGTTTTCTGGGAATGTACGAAAATGAGAAAATACTGGGATGATGTATGGGAAGAGTTGGAAGCGATATTGGGTTATGAATTACCAAAGACAGTTGTGCTATATCTGGGCAGGAAAGTGTTCAGCGTGAAGGCCGATATTTGGTCAGAGTTCTGTTTGCTGCAACCAAGAAAGCAATCACCAGGAAATTGATTAAAGAAGATCCTCCTTCTGTGAGACACTGGCCGGACACTGTTAAGGAGATAATTGACATGGAAAGACTTACACTTGTACTGAGAATTCAACAATTGGGATTTACTGACAAATGGGAAAAATGGACTGCTTACAAGACAAGGACCACCGGCATGACTTGTTGGTTCTGTTAAAAACAATCAAACAACAAAAAGTTGTATCTGTTTAGACAGAGAGCCTCATTACGTAAAGCCAATTACATAATTTTATTTCAAACTTTCTTACTGTAAAACAGTAACTTCAGTAACTTCTGGCAGATGGTCAAACTGACCAACAGCCCACGTACATCCACAATTAGCATAACTTTGCCAACATCATCAGCTCTTTCGCTAGTTGTTGTCCTATTGTGCCCCATAGTTTGGTTTGCTGAACAAGTTACCAAACAAAGATAAAGTACAGAGCCATCAGTTTTCAGACAAGATAGCCTATTAGCTGTTCAGCTGTCACGCGGCTTTAACACCGACATGCAACATAGGTCAGTTAAGATGCCGGTGTGGTCCTTATTTTTCAATATCACTGCTAACAAAATGCTGTCTGTCCTTGGCTTTTAAGACTAAATGCTGTTTACTTTGTCTCTCCATACCCCCTGTGGTCTGCTGTCAATCAACAAAAGCGGACATCAAAATATTCCTTCCAAAACAAGATATTTGGCAGAAAAAAAATGTATTGAGAATTTAGACCCAACACGTGCATACATACAGCCACCCCCCCCCCCCACCCCACCCCCGCTATGCTCGCTGCCTTTGGCCCAATTAGTACCAACCTCTTGTTGCACTAAATAATTTAGGCCATCTGTGGCATGCATTATCATTATCGTTAACAAAACGGCAGCCTCCTTATGTCTAAGAATACAATCTGGTCATAGATTACAGCTCAGCTAACCCTTAACCCAATAGCAGCAATCTTTACCTACATTTCCCGCTAACAAGGTTAATGTAATTAAATGCATTTGAAAAATGCAAAAGAAAAAAACAAAACAAGGATTAATGGCATGTTGCTGAGATAGTTGGATGATGTCTAGGGTCTGATGCTTTTGTGGTCCCACCAGGATGGCTTGCAGTTATCTGCTGTTTACCCTGCTTAATTAACCAAATTCCCCAGCCTCTCTCTCCTGAACAGCCACCTGTACTACACACCTAAGAACAGACGCAGATTACGGTAGCGAGTCCCGTGAGCCGCTCAAATCAACAGCCTGTAATGCCTCCTCAGCTGGGACGTGGTGATATTTGCTCTAAACGCAGGCAAAATAACAGCAAACATCCACCGACTGTCACACGGACACAGAGTAAACGGTGCCGCGCAGACACAGACTGGCACACACTGTGCTGATTCCAAGAAAAAACACTACTACACTTTAATAAACATTCATGTACATGGGTAATGTTTCTGTAAATATCAGTACACAGACATAGGCATGCAGTCAGGTGCTGGTATGATGCAAAGGCTGTGCAATAATTATTTGCATACATCCTTAAAATTCAATCCACTCCGTTATTCCAGATTACACCTCCAGCAGAAATACAACTGCTGTGCTACTGTAAACAGCAGTGAACCAGAGCTTTCCTTCTAAAACAATATATAAATAAATAAGGAGCATGAGGGAAAACAGACTCGAACATGTGATAGATAATGCGGTACTTAGTGCTTGGAAGAGTCGCCTGTGCTCTAATTTAGTCAGATTACCATCTGTTTATTTGATTTTCCTTACCCCATAAACTGGGGGCGGCAGAAGCAGATTAAAGAGTCGCTAAGCAGCCTAAAACCCAACGTCAAGAAGTCCATTAATGGGCAGGGAAGCAGTTTGTGGGAGAGTAATATGTGTGGATATGAATGAATGCAGAACTGAAGGACATGTTTACAGCCTCCTAATGGATCCCTACTTTAAACTCATCTGAACACCACAGGACATCTCTGCCTTCTCATGCACACCTTGTGTTATGATTGCACTGTCACCCGAGATGTGTGTTTTGTAATTACATGAAATGGCACGCTGGGGGAACAGGAAATCCTCCAACCAATATTGCTGCTATACTGTATGTAAAGATTTTTAAAATGGACTGGATTTAACTTTGAATTACATTATTCATATGTAATTCTCCAACTTCCCTGCTACTTGTTTTAATAAAAACAATAGCACTTGAAATAGTGAAGCAAATTAAGATAATGTAATAAAACATTCTACATAATTTAAAAAAACGCTTGCTAAACTGAAATGCTGCTGGTTCATGGTACAGTGCAAAACAAACCAGGCAGGAATAGTGAACAGTGAACGTATTAGGATTAAAACCGACAGATTATTCCAGACTTTGAATCCCACAAAATTACATTTGTCTTACATTCAAATGATTTTGTCGCTTAATAACATAAGCACACATAAACGTACTGAAAACCCTTCATTTGTGTCTGTGTTTAAAGTGAATGTTAAAGTGGAGCTGTCCAGCTGCATTCAGTCTCCACTCCATTGACTTGCTAATGCCCTCTACTGGTGCTAAAAATGTCACACTGATGCTGACCCCTGACATCCAGATAAAGGGCAACCGCTTTATGTGTCAACTGAGTCTAATCATTTTTTCAAACACCAAAATTAGTTCACCTGCCAGTCTTTAATGGAGGCTTGAATTTGCCACATACAGGAATAATTACAATCAATTGTGAGAAGTTTGTGATCTTATAACTGAATGAAGCATTTAATGACGATGAAACTGATTCAAAAAGTATTAATTGACAGTTTAATTTTAATGACTATTCTTTGGATGAAATAGTGTAATTTTAGAAGACCCCAATGAATCAATTAAAATTGTTTTTTTTAAAGGACAAATTCGCCAGTCAGTCAAAGCTGGTGTTAAATCGCTAGAAGCAATACTATTTGAAATTGGTGCCATAGTGAGTTGTACAAACTGCTCGTGGTTTTGCCCATTCTACATTCCGACAACACCCAGCATGCATTGCACCCCTCCCTTGCGAGAGATGCTGGAGTGAAACATTACCTGCAGGCAATGGGCCAGAGCGGTTCAGAAATCCAAAATACAACGAGAATATACCAGTGGATCATTTAAAAAAAACTTTGGGGCTTCAGTCTACATTTCAAACCTGACCATTTTGAACGAGACATGACTCAGTTGTAAATGTGGAATGTCTGGGAGGTAAAACAGGAGAGCAGGCAGCGTTTCAAGCTCACCTCACGGAACAAATGATTACATTTTACGGTGTATTTTTTATTTCAACTAAACACTGCAGACATCGGAGGTGGGCGTCCTAGATTGAGGAAGTGTAGTTTAGCAAGCTCCCTGGCCTCCAGGTTTTCCAGGGCCCATTGGAGAAGCGGATAGCGTCCTCCAAATGCACAAAGCAAAATTTTTTTTCTACCATTATTAGCTCCCTATAATAGCATGATAGCACTGAGGTTGAAAATCGAACTGGCCCTTTAAGTCATAATAATTAAACACTGAACATGTGTAGTTGTTCAAGTGCTACATGACTCAGATTACAGTATTGTAATGCATGCAAGATGCATCCATGACTTCTGACCTGTCTGCAACATCATCTGCACAAAGTACAAAGCTGCACTGAATATAAAGAGCTATATTTATTTAGTATTTTGCTTTAACTGTGCTTACAGTCAGTTCCTTGTAAGATTAAAATATCTGTTTTAACTTGCTCTGTTTGTAAGCAGGACATTTTGGAAAGGAAGTGGGATTTTGGAGTGCAAGTGAGCGTGCATACTCGTATGCACATATAGTATGGGAATGGGAATATATGTATTTATGATGTTTCTGATGTCTTGATTTACACAAATATCATGTTGGATTCGAACTAACTTTGAAACACCAAAGTCAAACGATCACACAACAAAACTTACAGATGGAGGCAGCACTAAACCTCCTGTATGCTGCAGAGTAAGGTCACTGTCTTGGTCAATGGAGTCTGGCGGCTTTGAAGATAGAAATATAACAGCTTCTTCTGGATAAAAGGTATCTTAACAAAAAAAAAGGCTCTCTAAAGGGATCATTTCTGTATTTTTGTCAGGCATTTGAAAGAACAGTCAGAGCATGTCATGGGCAAGTACGAGCAGTTTAAAGGGATGTACTTAGATTGGGCTCATTTGCCCGCAGGGATTAAGTTGCAGTCATTACAGCTTGTTCGCAGCTGCTGACTGATGCAATCTACTGCAGGAATTCCAAAACTTTTTGCATTGGTTTGTAAATTAGACACAAAGATATGTAAGAATTCCTCTTTAATGTGTACTATTTTTAATCTGTTGAGCCGCTACTGCACAAATCCTGATCGCACGTAAAACCTGAACACCCTTACTGTGTAAAATGTTTTCCGTTATGCTCTATTTTTGGACCAAGTCATGTGCAAACAAAGGATGCATCATCATCTCATCAGCCTTGGCAGTAAACCCTTCTGAAACGCACAGGGGGCAAAGCAGAGTTGCAGCCAACTGTAGGTCTGATGAAGCGGGAGGGAGTGTTTCCATGTAAAGACCGCACACAGCAAGTTCCATCAGGTCATTTATTCTTTTTTGCCACCTAATCAATGCCCCCTGAGCCACAAACAAACCAATGGGCTCCTCCTAAAAGGTCATGAAATCCATTAAAGATCTGTGTGTATGCTGAATTAAAGAGCAAATGCATTCCTTTGCCATGGTATTGCCGGTCTCTAAATGGTCATGCATGCAGATTAGCATGCGATGCACATGCACACGCATACACTATACATGAAAGCTGAAACTGAGTGTGTGTGTAACCCAGCCTCCAAGGAACTATATCAGTGCCAGTGTGTATCTTGTTAAAGGTGAAATGGGCAGAGCAGGCAGAGTGCTGTCAGCTTATTTTTCTAAAACCATAAATTCAGTGCATAAACTCACTGAAGTAAAACTCAAAGGGAAAAGTACATTTTCTCGCAGCCCACCAGATTATGCTCTGGCAGGCAGTGAGATTTAAAGTGTCAATAAATGTTCAAAACAAAGCCCTTCTTTCTTGACTTTTAGTGCCAAGATGGGAAGATTAATCTACATTTAACTTTTGCGCTAGCATCGCAAGGCAAACAATAAATAAAGACGACGGCAAAAACACATTTAATTGAAAGTCATTTACAGTAAATAAGACATTAAGCTTCAGCACGTTTCCCGTCAGGATTTTCAGCTTAGGATGTCATCTTTTACAACAATGTGTAAAAACATTGTTTTCAAGGTGACACCAAACAAAACACACACTGTTCTCTACACCATGTTGTGACTTTTAATTCGGAGCTCTACAAAAGAGTTAAGTGGCATGGGCAAACTTCTGTGTCTCGCTGTAATAGATTACTCGCAGTATGAAGTCGGCTGCAGATGTGATCGATTGTTATCATTGGTCCATGACCTGTAATCAATCACCACTTCCAATTTGTGGCTGATGGCAAGGGAGGGGCCAATGAGCCGAAATAGGACAAGGTAAATTTAAGACACCCGTCCCTGTTGGGTGAATACAGATGACCTCAAGAGGATGATGTTCGAATCAATATTTAGATAACAGATATAGATTGTTTCTGCTCCACGGGGGGAATGGTCAGGCGAGACATGTTTCTGCCTTATTGAACGCCATTATACATTGAATTGTGACTCAACGCGGCCTGGTTTTCTCCAATTTCCCTCAACTTGGAGAATTAGTAATGATTTTGCACTTTTACATTTCAATTCCTTTGTGTGTATCCTGAAAATGTTTGGGTCAGGATTTGTTCTTCTCCAGCAGCAATTAGAGAAAAGTAAGTGGTGATCATCAGACGCAGCTCCAGCAGCACAATTACATTGAGAGGTAATGAAAGGCGTGGTCTGGGACAAGAAGATGGAGTGCTAATAGAGGACACACAGGGCTTCATCTACCACCTGACATCCGTCTCTCTCTCCCTCGCTCTTCTAAGCTCTCCCTCTCCCCCGTTTTGTCTGTCTGCCTCTCGTCCTCTCCAGCAGAGCACAGTGTAATCTCCCACTCCCCTGTGGGTGCAGGGAGTAAATCAGCACAGCTGGATCACAGGCATCAATCTCAGCCAGCCCTCAGGATGGGCCACTTGTGAGCCCACAGGGAGGCATTTCCTCTTCATTCCAAATGAGAGACAAATGTTGCAGGAAGAAAGCGGCGCGGCGCAGTGGGGGCGCTGAGGGGGGAGGGGGGTGAAGGTGGTGATGGTGAGGGAGAAGAGATTGGCAGGGAGTAAAAGTGAAAGAGTGTGGAAAGGAGACAAGCGGGTGAAACGGAGTGTGTACACTGCACAGAATTGTGCAGTCAGCACTTAAATGGAACTCTTTGTCTTAAAAAACTAATGAATAAGTGCCAGTGGGGTGAGGAGACTTTACTAGTCTCCTGTGCAGTGGATTTTCTTAAAAATTGCATTGAAATTGCACTGTCAATGTGTGATTTACCTTAATTGCACTGGGGATATGTTGCGGGGACTTGCAGTTTGAGAAGGATGCAACAGCAAATGAGTGGAAATAGCAAAGAACAATAGAGGGCTGTGAGATTTACTGTTATATACAATAATTCCTATATAATGTATTTTCATGAAACAGTGCAAATATAAGCTTAATATTAGGTGTTGAATGAACACCCCTTCTGACACAGTATCCACGAAATGCAACATATTCAAGGTCGAACTGTTCGCAGTTGTTTAGACTCATTGAGATTGAAGCTTTCCGTCTGTTACAATGTGACTCATCATGGTTGTTACTCCTTGTACTGTTGCCCTCCACCCCCACGGTAACCCCCTTGCTTGTGTATCTACAGTGTACACATTTATAAAAGCAATTAAATGAAACACATTTTTTCTTTAGCTGTTTCTAATTTGCTCACTGTCATAAAGGTATGTAAATAAATTATTAAAATGATAAAGGTTAATTAGCTAAAGATGAATATTTTGATTTCAAAGTGTTCTCTTACATGATGAAAGTGCGAGCCCTCGTAATAGCATCAATTATAATTCGTTTTAATCAGTAAGAAAAGTGACAGGTCTGATGTGACACTCAAAAGCCAGATTGCGGCTCCCTACCTCTGTACTGAAAATGATCTGTAGAGTCAGAGCGGGATGAAGTTTGAGCAAATGGGAATTGACTCTGAAGCCATTTTGACGTTTTGCTTAACTTGAGGAGGTCATTGCTGCGTCTAAAAATAACCCTTTGTCCCCAGGATGTGTGCCTTCCATTCACATGCCTCGCCTTGTAATGTGATTCTCATTATAAAGCTTCCGCAGATTCTCAGAGGTTGCTGTTTTTGATATAAGAATCGTGGTCTGGCAGGAAACTTTTAATGCAATTTGCTCTCTTATGATTATGCATCCATAATACCATTTTCCAAACTTTTGGATCATATTGTACACATTATTCCTATTATTAGGTTGCAGGAGCGGTGATCTTATTTCCCAGTTGACCATATAAAATGAGTCCGTATTCCAACTTCCATATTCAGTTCATGTAATAAGCACCGTAATATACTCTACCCCACTGTTATATTTCAATATAGAGCCATAAAAGGATAAAAATAACAACACGGCCAGTTGCTCAAACGGCGTCAAACATTGCAACATGCATTTCTTTAAATAATTCGAAATTTAGTGTAAAAGTATGGATCTAAATTTAAAAAAAGGGCAAATATAATATAATAGATGGATTTCATGAACATGTATTTCTGCAGATTTTACAGGACAAGAAAGGAAGAAAAGGTAGTTTCACACCACAACATTAATTCTCGGCATGCCTGCCTCGAGAGTCCCTCCACTTCCCTCGCTTTTTCGCCACAAGACAAATGATGAGAGGTGCTCCGCTCGGGATAGACAGGTTTGAGGATATTACAGTGGTAAATACGCATCTGTTGTCCAAAAGTCCTGAATTGGCAGTCAAAAGCTGCTCCATTTTGCTGATTAAGAGGCTCAATATTTTATGGATTGTCATTGCGGAGTGTAAATCTGCTCAGCGCTGTCATGTTTGGATAGAATGTGTACAAAGGAAAGATTTACTGGTCCACTTAAACCACATTTCTCATGTAAAATGCAGCTGCTACAATGCTTCCAATGGAATCTAAAGGTATTGACCACAGGGGTCTTAACGGCGACTTCACAGAAAGCATTTTTCTATAGAGCCTTTTCAACTTGAGCTCATTATCTGTGGTTTCACTTTCCACACAGGAAATTGATTATAGAAGGAATTCTCTCTCTTTTTCGTTTCTGTTTTCTTCCCATTCCGTCTTTGTTCTTCTTCTTCCACCTATGTTGATACAGTGCTTCCTCTTTGTGTTTGTGTTGACAGAAATAGCCACAAATAATGTGGTAATGATTTAGAAATGGCCTTAGCCCCAGAGTGACAGTTTCAATCTGAATTCGGTTCCATCATAAAAATCCCTCATCCGAGCATCCTTTTATTCATAGCCACTCTGAAGCTGCCAGTGTTTACCCTTGAAACCTTCAAGTGTAGTTAGTAACTGCATTGCAACATAATCCTCCATCAACATGAGCAATATGTGTATTCACACTAACTAGCTAATTAAACAAGAAATTCATTTGGCAGACACAAAACAAAGGACCTCCACTGATATTCATACAGTGTGTTATTTATACATAAAACTGTGCAGAGTTGCGTTTTTACAAATCCCACAATAAGAGAGGCAGCTCTGGTCTCCACAATCCCTGGATAGAGAGTACAGCGTTCCTCTGATATCTTTGGATTTCTTTCTTCCACATCAAAGCAGCCGTTAGCCTTGGGTTATGCTTGTAAATCACCCAAATGACACTTGTGCAGGGATGTCTGACACTCGTCAGAGGCTTGCGCTCGGCAAAGTCTATTTTCTTTTGTGAAGGAGTTCATTCGCTGTGTTTTGAAGCTGTCTCAAAAGGGTTGAAGTGCTTCAGCAACACAGCCACAGGATGTGTTGACAAATCACACAAAGAGCCTACCTGTATGTGGTAGATTAGACGCCTCAAACCTGAGCAAACACTGGAAGGGTGACAGTAAGCAAACAAGAGGTAAGACTATTATTCCAAGAGCTACATAACAATATTTAGCCGTTATAAAATTGCAGTATTGTGGGACCTGAGCTGCAATAAATCAATCTCAAATGCCATGATGTCATTTCTTATATTTCACTTTGAAGCATCTGCAAGTTGTGAAAGGTACAGAGGACAATGTGGCTGTCATGAGCAATATCTTCCAGTAAGAACTGTCACTTCTGTTACTTTGATTTATGCATAATTGGAGGCTGGCTCCTCGCAGTACAAAGGAATACGCCAGTGTACTGGCTAATGTCCTATACAATTAGACTTGAGTCATACTTTGTAAAAGTTGTGATGGACTTGTGTTTGCAAAATGCCGCCACTGTACTAATATAAATCCATCAGTTTCCCTGAAGTCTTGCCTAAATAGAAATTCTAGTGAGGAGATTTTGTGTTATGCAATGCAAGGCTTTGAGGGCCCTCAGAGGAATCAGGCAAGCTGCGGGTTCTACTCTGCATCAATCAGCCGGTGCAATCTGTGAATGAACAGCCATTTTTGTTAGGAGGGGCCCCAAGCAGAAAAAGCACATTCAGTAACATTACATATCTGTTTTGTCAGTGCATTTAGGGCTGTTGCTATATTTCAATATAACATATCCTCCAAAAAACCCTCCATGAAACAGTTTCCTAAAGAGATCCAACTCTGCCTCTCTGAGTGATATTTACCAGTCACCCAATTATTTTTAGCATGCTGTCATTGTGTGCTACACACACCCACGTACAGGGAGACAGGGTTGTGGAGGGTGTTTGATTGCGGCCTTTATACAGGAACCTTTGCGTCAGATGCAACAGCTGTCAAAGGAGCAGCTCCCTTCATTAGCAGTCCTACCAGAGTGTTCCAGCAGCTCTGCGCCAAAAGCCAAGAGTTGTGCTGGAAAACGCTCTAATCTTACAGCAAGGAATGATGGGGAGAGAGAAAAAAATAGAAGATTTGGAAAGGATTTAGGCAGGGAAAAGATTAGAAACCCATATCGGCCTTATCGTGCAGCCTCCACACTGGGGAGTTGAATGAAGCAGCTGTCAAATTTGAAACATACAATAGCAGTAATCCTACAGTAAACAGATTGCTGGGTTTTAAATACATAAAAATCCAGAGAGAGAGAGCGAGCAAGCAAAGAATCTATCAGCGTCTAAACAGCCTGCCTACGGAGAGAGCACTCTGCAAGGGTCTTTCAGTGCATGGGTCCAACTGTCAGCACTGGCCACATGGGGAGTGGGTGAAAGTGAGAGCGTGTGAAGATGCTGACAAAGTCTCCCACAGAACATTTTGGAGAGTGTTGGTGTGCCGTCTTGAAAGGCAGGAAGGTCTACGGTCAAGTGAAGGAGAGAGTTTTACATGGCCGACAGTGGAGATTAGGCCTGCACTTACCTCCCGCTGTGACCCGAGTCTGGCTTGCGTCTTTCTTTTTCTCCTTAAACCGAGCAAAATAGGTATTATCTGTGTGACGGGGGCAGGGGCCTCATCTTGGAATGCGCTAGCTAGCAGACAAGATGCCGTGCTGTCCTGCCAGAACTGCTGTCTGAAGTGGCTGCAACTGCCAATGAAAAGGTGTGTGTGTCTGTGCACGCATATGTGTGTGGATTTGTGCATGAAAAAAAGCGGAACATTGTGGCCTTTTCTCTCTCATAGACATATCAATTATAAACACCCGGAATTAAAATACCCTGCCCTGGGTGCCCTTGGCAGGAGACAGCAGTGAATAAAAAATGTGTTAAGTTACTCTCAGTGGATATTTTCATACTTGATAAATTGTTCATCTTTCTTATCCTTAATTTTTCACACTCTGTGACTCATCACCCACAGATAATATCATCAATGATTTTCAGGCACAGATATTCAAAGCATGAATATTAAAAATCACAATGTTACAAAGTCTCAATTACATTTTTAATAAGTTAGCCAAGACTTTAGCCCTGAACACCTTTGTATCTTTTGTATAATATAGGAACTACTTAGAAGGCTCTTATCTGAATACATAAGCAGTAGAGATATTGAGTTGATAGTGAAGAGCCATATTGGCAAACACATGAATAAAAACATGGCCTATGGAACTAAGTGTTCACAGCGGATCAAAAAATGTACTTGCTAAGGTCCCAGAACAGCAGTGAGAGCATAGGGATAGTTTAGTCAGATTGACAGTTCCAGAAAGATAACTCACAATTACAGTTTGAAGACAATTATTTTGGGTTACATAAAGGTATAAACTCTTTTTCATTTAAATAAATGTCTCTTAAGTCACTATCTATCACCGAATGAGTTAATACAATGGTGATTGAGCCTATGGCCAACTGATGACACCCTTTGCATTTGCAGTATATCGTATTTTTATGGATTGGGTTCCCAGTTTTCCATCCCCCAGCAGTGGTTGGTCTGTCAGAGAGCCTAGGCGGAGCTAAATGGCTGCACTTCCAGTTTCTGTAAGCATTGCGACTATCTACTATGGCTATACAAAGAAGGAAAAGATCGATGACTACAGATACAACTTCAGAAATAAGTTAAAATCCAAAGAAAAAGAAACAAATTTGACGCTCAGATGAAGGCAAACAGTTTACAAACACAAGGAAAATCGTCAGAACCATGACAAAGTGTGCTCCCGTAATTACCGATTATCGCAAGTGGGTGGTGGTCAAGAGCACGAGACTGAAATATTTGAGATTGTATCTTTAAATGGCATCATTTCACAAGTCTGTTATCATTAAAATTGTGAAGATCTATCAACAGCACAGCAAAGAAAAGCAAAAGCTGTTCCCTCATCTGTTAGATTTGGATGTAGGTATCTTTTTCTATACACTTGCATACAGTATATTCATACTGTACAAACCATATTATCATCATTACCATCATATTTTGTGAAGACATTTGCTTCCATAATATACTGTTAAAAAGAAGAACACTATTAGCATAGGGAAACCTTTTTTTTCCAACTCCTTTGCTTATCCGACAACAAGGCAGCCAATAAAACCTAGCATGCTAAATGCTAAAGGCACTGAGCTCCAACACAGGCAGAATATTAAGTTGTAAACAGAGTTGGTGACCCTTTGAAGAAACCAACTTTACCTCATGCCTGTGCGGGAATTAAAGCATTTTCCTCGTGGAACACAATCTGAGCCTACTCTGCATGTTTACAGAAATGCCTCCAAACCACTGATTTGAAAGACATATTTGTGGGACTAATGGGGCTGTGGCCCAGCTGTGTCAAAACAGCCCCCAGTAAAGCTGCTGTGTGGTTGTTCATGATTACTGAACAGGTCATTTATATATGCATATTCAGCAGCATGTTTGATACCCTTCTCGACTTCTTTGGCCGCCTGCTTTTAAAGCAGCCTTATACTGCTTGGTATGCAACCCACACAGGCTCTCCTTCAGGGCATCATCAGTGGAGGCTGAAGTCTGATGAGGAAAAAGAGAGGGTGAGGAGAGAGAGAGGGAGAGTGAAAAAAATGAAAGCAAGAATTCTTTAGAGTGCGCGAGAAAAAGGCACAGCGTTTCCAAAAGGCATCCATGTTTTGACCGCAGTGTTTTGATTTGATGAACCATAGCTCAAAGGCTACAGCTCCTTGGCCTCCCATCATACCCATTCTGCCATCGATTGCAAAGTAACTTCTGCCACCAAAACTTTCTGACAGCTCGGGTATACAGCATGCTTCTGTGTTTTATAAAACTTCACCACAGCGAGCAGAGCCCAGACAGCGCCTGAAAATGAGTACCTTGGTTGCCTTTATCCTTCCTAACTTCTCCTCATAACTCCTTTGGGAAATGAAGCAAGTTGATTTGCCATTCCTGAGCCAGGGCCTTAATTACGTACTAAGTCATGCCTGGCACAGAATTCTCATCTCCTTCTGCTGTATTTGGCCGACACCGTGTGCTCTGCGTGCAGATTGAGGATTGGATGCAGTGTGGGTGCAGTTTGGACTTGGCCCTTGATGGTTTGTCTTTCTCATCAGCCCTGATGAGAGAAATCTGAGGTCATTGTAATGCCTGTTTGCACTCGCTGTACAACACATACATCCATGTACAGTAAAAAAAAAAAAAAAAAAGACAAGGTGCAGCTTCAAAGCCTATGTATGTATAATGGCATTCTGAACTAATAAAGGAAGTCAATCTGTTTTGTAAATCCCACTTGTGCAATTTCAGAATTAAAGGAGAATTAGAGTGGAGGAATGATGGAAGAAAAAAAAAACACAAGAAGGGGAAGAAAGAAATGAGATTGCCTCCCATTGCCGGAAGCTTTCCAAAAATCCTTTCTTTCCCTCTCTCCCTTCTCTCTCTGAGCTTATTGGTATCTTATTAGATATGTCTCTACAAAGTTATTGTGCTGGGAGTCTTTTCAAGGCCTAAATCCCAGCAAAGCCTTTAATAATCTGTCAGCTGAGGGAGATGCCCCCACAGACAAGGGCCTCCTAATCCACATAGATCAATAGCAGACCGGCTGGCTGGTTCCCCGGCCCCCTGTACCACTGTCCACCCAGTGACAGCAGTTTCCTTTGTGGCTCGTGACTACGCCTCTGCCACCAATCGCATTCTCAGAGTCCCAGCGGGCCATCATGAGGTTAATGAGTGGGATAATGGAGGTATATTAGAGTCAATATCTGACCTCTGGATATGGGTCAGCAGGAGAGGCACTGCACACCACAGCCAATCAGCATCACTAGCACTAATAGGTCCTTTATGGAATACAGACTTTCCAATTACCCTGCATGCTTCAACACACATCTGCGTACAGCTGGCCCTGCTTGTCAAAACACAGATGATATTCAGTGAGACCCAGCAAACTGAGATGTAATGGAGAGAGGCCTACATGGCAGGTCTCACATTTTTAATGTAGGTGAGGATCTTCAGACTGACAGATTTGCATCAGAATTACTTATAAATGAAGCAAGAGGAAGATTCTCTCTCTTTCTCACCCTCCTCCCTGAAAGAGGACAATTTTTCTGTCCATCTTTCTTTCTTTCTCTTTCTTTTACCATCTTCTAAAAAACTAAATCCCACTGCCTGCCTTTCTGCCTTCATTTCTCTCAGCTCGAGGGCAGAGCAGACAGTGTATGCCATAAGGGATGGACATAGAGAAACGGTGAATGGTGGTGATTTGATTCATTAGATTGGTTTAAATCACGGCTAGATTATAAACTCCGACAACTGGCTGTCATCTCTGAGACAGGGGACCAATGGTATTTTGGTCCCTAATACGGATATCTCCGGGGATGTCCGAGCCAATCATGGCTTTAATGAGGGAGACAGAAGTGAGGAGCGGCACAGGATATTGTTCCTTCAGGCTGGTTAGGCTGCTTTATAAATCAGTTGCTTGGTGAGTGAAGACACATGTCAAGTGCTCACATAGCTGTGGGTTAAGAAATGCTTTGTGACACAGCTCATATTCTACTCAGTGGAGGGTGAAAGCAATAGAGGATAAGACTGAGGATCCAGCCAAGTAAAGAAGCCTTTAGTTCAAATATTTGTGTGTTCTAGTTTTAAAATATATATAATATATATCCATACCTCTGTCTATCCTTCTATCTATCTATAGAGTACATACAAGGGCAGAGGCTTAATGTTTACAGATTTACAAGATTTATGCTTTGAAAACATAAAAGATAACAAGTACGCTCCTTTGCTCTCTGCCCGGGAACACTGTCCATTAAAAATGTATGTTCCCCACTGCATTTGCAACACAAAAAAGCAAATCTTTGTATTCTGTTCGAGCCATTTTCTACTTCATGCTAATGGGTAAATGTGCTGCTGGAGTACTTGACAAAATAAGCCCCAGACATTCCTATGCAACTTTAGGTTAGCTTTTTTTCAAGGTGAAAAGGTCTGTGGTTATCATTAACATAAAACACTACCTGGTTCTGTAGCACCTAACAAAAGCCCGCTGTACTCACATTTCCTCCAACTCAGCAGTTATTGTTTGAACTGAACAGCAGTTCACATGATGTAACGTTTAAGTACAATCAGCTAGCAGAGCTGTAAGAAACACACAGAAAATGTTTTCACGATATTATCTTTAAAACTGCATTTTTGGGAGCAAAATCAAGTAAAAACTTTGAATCTTCCATCCATCCATTATCTACAGGGCTTATCCTGTTCAGGGTGAACGAGTGAGCGAGAGGCAGGGCTCACCCCGGACTGTCATGAGTTTCTAGTTTAGTTCGGGTTCTGTCTTGTATTTCGGTGTTCAGTTATTATTTCTTGTTTTACCTTGTCACTTTGTCCCTTGTCATGAGTTCTCATCGTATAGTTTTGTATTTAGTTTATTCTGTGTTCTTGTCAGTAGTTAGTCTTGTTTAGTTTAGTATTTCACTTGTGTCTCTTTGGTTAGATCATTTCCTGTTTTACTTTGTCACCTTGTCTCTTGTGTTGATCCACTTCCTGCCTTTGTGTTTCCCGCTTGTTTGATTATGTGCCCTGCCCTGATTGTTTTCACCTGCCCCTTGATTGTCTCACCTGTGTCTGATTAGCCTCACATCCTAAATTTATTTAGTCTTTGTGCTCCCCAGTCTCTGTGCTGGTTCATTGTCTTTGTCTGTGAAAACCCTACGTCTGTCTTCCTGTGTTTGCCTCTGTATCATTTTGGATTATGGATTACCCGGCTCCTTGTGTTTTCGCCTGTTTTTGTTGGATCTTCAGTTGGATTTTTGTTTTATGAAAATATTTAAGTCTGCATCTGGATCCTCACCTTTTCTGGAACAACAAACCGTGACATGGACAGGTCACCAGTCAATCACAGGGCTGACACATTGAGACAGACAACCATTCACGCTCACATTCATACCTATGGGCAATTTTAGAGTCACCAATGAACCTAAGGAGCGTGTCTTTGGACTTTTGGAGGAAGCCGCAGTACCTGGAGGGAACATGCACGGGGAGAACAAACTCCACACATTAAGGTCCGCTACGTCCAGACCAGGATTCAAACCAGGAACCTTCTATCTGTGAGTCAATAGCGTACCGTGAAGCCCAACTTTGAACCACTGAAAATGTATGTTCTTTACATAAATTATATTATTTTGTCTTGCTTGTAAGGTATGGTATAGTAAGGTAAGGTATGAGTGTCCTGAGTGATAAGGTACACAGCGACTGCTCTCTGAGGAAGCAGTTACTGATGCAATTGGGAATAAAGGAGACCTATTTCTTGCCTTAAGTGCATCTAAACTGAATCATCCGGCCCTCAGGACACGTGCTGTCATCCTCATGCTTGTTCAGGGACATAATGTCTCTGCCAGTGCGCATGCATGTGGACCCCAGTGGACATCTGCGTGATTCAAATGTGTGAATCTGTCCCTGTTTATTTCTCATGAAGCAATATTATTTGTAAGTGATGGGGACAAATCACTAGATGATTTTAAAACCCACCCTTCAGTGATTCCCTTTGGCGAGCCTGTGTAACATTCCCGACTTGGTGTACATGTACATTTGTAAAAAAAAATGTTGAGATATACATATTTCATTTTTGGCTCGAGGCAACAGGTTTTATATGCAAGCCTCGCTACTGATTATTTTAGAATAATCACTCCATTACATGAGCATGTCTCCAAGGCATAGTGTGTGATGTGGTGCGTGTGTGTGTTTCCGCAAAATAAATATATTTTTCTCAAAGCAATAGATGTTTCATCTAGGGCAAAATATGATTTTTCTCTGAGCACTGAAAATAAAAGTTATCTAAACGATAGTGCAAACAGAGGAGATGCCCATAACAATTTAAAATTCATATTATTGTGGGTTTTTGTTTTATCACGGCGTGGAGATATTGTTTCACTAATCGTGTTCCGACCCGTGTAAACAACTGTCTAATATCAGTGAATAACTAATTAACACAGGTGGTTTTTACATGACGAACAAATACAAATTGTACAATAGCAATAACACTGATAATATTATCATAACCCAAGGGTGTGCTACTTACTCTACCAGCATCTCTGATACTTAAACCTAAATAATGGCTATTTCGCTATTCCTTTAACGGCCCAGCATGAGCGTTGTCTCAGCATATTTCATGGTTCCCGGAAGAGATGCACAGAAGAAAAAGAATTAAGTAATGTATGTTTTGTTGTTTGCACGAGATGTGCATTTAATTGGTTTTGCACTCTGGAAAGTAACACACAAAATATATCTGAAATAAAAACCCTACCACAACATGTGCAGGCAATTGTCCTGCACCATGGCATGCACAAGTTTCATTGTTGTTTTAAAACTGTTCATCCTTTGAAGAATATTTTAATCAGTTCAACAGCTCCTCATTTTGCATTTTACTAAATCTTTTTATTAGAGCCTTGTATTAAGTAAGATATAAATGTGGGTTTTAGCATTAATTGCTGTAATACATAAGGTATGTAAGGTACATGGTAATAATGTCTTGTATGAGCGGATATCCTTTTGCAGAAGTAGCCTCAAAGTTTAGGTGAAGGTAAATCAAAGCTGCATTGGGACATAACTGAACACCATATGCTTTACAGCTTGTGCGGCGTGGAGGGTCTAAGTAGAAAGCACAGCTCTATTCCAATGCTGTCACCATCGTCTGCTCCGGTTTCCATGCACCAGCCCCCAACTGAAACTCAGCGGGGTAACAAAGACTGCACAAATAGCAATCACACAATCTGATCAGCGCAGAAAGTTTAGGAGGAAGTACCCTGGAAACTGGACTAAAAACACCACAGGTGCCATCCAAAAAATGCACAAGCTCCTCTGAGGCCATATTTAGTTTAGCTTAGCTTCTAGTTCGTATGTAAAACGGGGCCTTGAAGAAGGAAAGTATGCATGCTAACCCTCTCTCATTGGAAAGTAAAAGCTGAATATATTAGTTATGGACTGAAAGGTCATGGAGTATTGTTGCAACACAGAGAATTCGTATGTCGAGCCCCATGAGAGTTAAGTAAACAAAGCACTTCTCTTTTCATGAATTAAAACTCTCACTCTGCCCCACATCCAAGGCTAGATGATGAATTGGCCGAGTGTTAGCTTGCAACGGGAACTGCATTGTTCATGGACGATCAACCCTGGCAAAAAAGTCTGGGGCAATGATGTGTTAGCACATCCTCCTGAGATGAGTCACCCTGATGCCTTCTGACAGGCCTCATTCCACTAGTGAGAGAGGCTAACCAGGAGCGCAGCTTCGCCCCAAACACATGCTTCAGGGCAGACTCCATCTGGCCCAAATGAGACCAAGGAAAGGGAGGTTAAAAATAACCAACAGGGAAGGTATGGCAGAAAGACAAGGAAGGGATGAGATGAAAGCATGCACGCACAGTGGGCTGCCGTTCAGGCAGAACTGTACAACAGCCTCGGATGGGCAAACAAGCTTTATTGATTTCTTTTGTTTTTCTGACAGAATAAGGTTCAAATGAAAACATAATCCTGACAGTTAAGCCTATTCCAAAAATACACAGGAAATGTAGCAAATACTAATCCACTTCTTAATCCATTGAACTAACAGTGCTGTACATTTGACTTCTCACAGCTCATATTTTAATTTTCAGTCAGCTAAGACAATATCATCATGGTGGATGAACACATGAATGGCATTTTCATAAAGCAGCCCGGATTAATATCTAATATGTCATTTGAGAGGGATCAAAGACAGTCTCATCATTACAGATGTCTTTGTTGGTGGTTAAAATATTGCCTTTCAAAGTGTTTTCATCAGCTTGAATTGTTGCAGGAATCAAATGCTGAATTCTGACGGTGATATGTACAAAAGAATAATAAATCACTGGTATCATATTTAACTGAAACCCCCCACATATGCCGTAGGTTTAATATTCATGAGAGAAAACTAGATGTTTGTTGCTGAGATCAGTCAAGACATCAGCTAAATCTGATAAAGTGGAAAATTAGATGTGCACTGAAAGCTGCTTCTTCTCCCCTCTGCTTTCAGTTATACCTATCTTTTAAACCTGTTAATCTTGATTGCATATGTGGTCCCATGTCAGAGTCTCTTTTTCCGGCAGCCCAAACACTGCCCCGCCCCGGCCTTTTCTCTCTCCTGTGAGTTCTTATCATCTCACCAGACTGTAGGCAAAAAACTCACATCAGACAGAATCGTCGTTTGAAGGCCTGCTCTCTGCCGTCACAGTTCATTGTGGAAAGATATCTGTCCATTTCCTGTTAAAAAAAAGAAGAAAAAAAGTTTCACGGTTCAGATAGGATGCCTCAAGCCTGGCATTACCCACACACGGCTCTCTCTTTTGGCCCCCTGCCCTTCTTCCGCATTCTGGTATCTTCGTGGATGGTGAGCGGGACTTGGATGGGGGGTGGAAGGAGGGGAGGGGTAAGAGGGTTGGCTGGGGATGAACTGACAGGTTATTACTGGCTTTGTGGGGGATTAGTCCATAAAAGCCCCCTCAGCCCCATGGCCAGCATGGCTAGAACCCCAGCAAATAAGATAAAATAATCTCTGTAAAAATGGACTGAGAGACAGCGAGAGCGACTGACATACTGCGAGGGAGAGAGAGATACCCAAATACCCTGGTGCTCTTCATCGAGAAAAAAAAATCTTCAATCTGTCCTAATTTTTTTGTTTCTGTTTTTTCTTTTTCTTTTTTTTTTTTCAAGAAAAACCATGCCTGGGGATATGTCAGTTGGAATGAGATTAAACTCCCACAGTATAGAGATGGGAAACCGGAGTGGAACACATCTAAAATGCTTAGAGCTCCTGTTTAGAAAAGCTGTGCTCTCTCCTCTGGTTCAATAGATGAGGATCTGACTCATGTGGGCTGTTGCATAAGCAGGTGCAATCATTATCGGGGGCCTATTTTGGATGGAGAACTTTGCTCCTCCAATCCTGAATTTTAAAATCAGGTTCCGTAAGACTTAATCATGTTTTCTTTTTACCTGATATGAGGAAAAGGCTGGTGCCAGGACTGAAGGTCCTTGGGGTGTTGGAAGTATTCGGCACATTATCAAATGTGAAGTATAAAATATGATTATTAAATCAGTATAGGCCTGTGTACAGCATAACTGCCGGAGGCTGTTGCCCTCTGGTTGAGTGACAGACAATTTTACCTCTCAGTAAACAGAAACTGAAAGTCAAGTTTGATTCAGGTCAAATATACTTGGGGTGGACAAAATAACATAAGAAAACTTGAAATAAAACTTACATAAGGTTTTATGTGTTACATGTTCCTTAATATTTATCTTAAACACTAAACTGTGAGGGACAAAAGCATCAGTCATATTGTGAAGACTGTTGATATTATTTTTCAGAGCTCCTGTGAGGAGTTTTTCACTAGTTACGAAACTGACTGAAATTAATTCTGATTACTCTATATGACCCACAAAAGCAAACCAGACCATTAGTGACAAGACTGATTGTTTCTATACAGTTATTTTTAATGCCTGAAACCGCTGGCGGGGGGTAGGTGTCAGATGAAGTGATTAACTGCACACTTTGTTTTGTTTACATTTTCAAGTTCCCAAAAATTTAAAGTGATACAACTGACTGTTAAAGAAACCAGGATGAGATTTCTTGTTAAAAAACACCACTTCAGCATGTACAGGAAAAAATCAGCAAAGAGATAAGAGGTATGGCTTTGTCCACAGGGGGCACCAAAATCAACACAAACCAAAAGGTCCTCACAGGAGCTTTAACTGGCCATCTTTAACTACAACAAACACACACACACACACACACACACACACACACACACACACACACACACACACACACACACATATATATACTTATATATACCTAGTTTGAGGCTGGTTTGAAAGCAAAGGGTAGTAACACCAAATATTGATTTGATTTAGATTTTTCTTTTGTTCATTAACTTATTATTATTTTGTAATTGATCAAAATAAACTTATTAAACTTATTATAAACTTAAAATTATTATTTATATTTTTATTAGCATTCTTAGTTTACAGAAAAGGACCAATGATTAGATTATTTTAAAGAAAGTCCCAAAGCATGTGGTAGTCATTAAACTGTATTGAAGTAAAGCCTGCTCTAAAGCGAGACAGCTTTTCACAGGCACTCCCAAACTGTTTTAAGAAACTCCCTCCTGAGACAGTCATTCAAATACACTAATTACCTTGGAATGGATCCAAATTGGTTTCCAGACCATACAAAACAGTCAGCGCTGAAAAATATAAGAAATTTGAAGAGATTAATTTGTGTACATTTGTTTTGTAAAATGCCTTACCCCTCTTTGAAAGCAGTCATTACCATCAATCCTGGGAAGATGCCCAGACCTTATGTACAGTGTTTGCTGGAAGGCAAACAGCTCCCGGGCAGCAATAATGCAACTGTTTTTCTATATAAAGTCAGCGTTTACTGGCCTTAAACGCAACAGTAAGTGAATAAGTTGTATTGCTTTTGACCTTTCACCTTGTCATTGGTTGTTGCATTACATTTTTTGCCCAACTTATTTAACCAGCTGTGCCAACAGTGGCACAGTAAGCCCCAGACTTCTGTTTGCTGATGTAAGCAATAGCTTTGTATTGTATCCCCCAATTTTACAGTATGCGGTGGGAAACTGTTTTAAATTATTTTCAAGCATAGGGCCTTTATCAAACTTAATGATGCACAGGAAACAGAATTCTTATAATAATTGGACCAATGCTTAGATAACTTAGAACAAATAGGGTTATCTAATGTTTGAGCCTTACAATTTTGAATTAAGGAAATATGGACTTTAGAAAAGGGGGGATAATTGCAACGGCTTTTCTTTTATGCTTTTTATCCTATTAAGAAACTGGATTACAAGCCCACTTTTTGAAATGATGTCATACCAACAACTTTAAACTTGTATGCACTGGAATGTGTAGACATATAAACTTGTGATACGTGATGTTGTAATGCTCTTTTTAATCTGTTTACATGTCCACTGTACAACTAGACAACTTATCACAATTGTTGTTTTGATGTAAAATATCATTAAACATTTGTCCTGAATGACTAGTACCCCAATTAGTTCCAGAGCTGAGATGTAGGTGTTTGTCTTACTCAGTGTCTTTTTGTGTTCCAAATGAAGACCAAATTGATGAATGTGAGTAAACACCCTCTCTTGCTTTACATTTCACACAAGCTCAGCTCCTTTGTGGTTCCCAGCACTACGAGATCTCAGATCCATTGGCTCCACTTTATGTAAAACATGTAGGTGTGATCTGCCAGTTATCTTTGAATGGCCCTTCCCACATCTCTCATTGATGTTGCAATTAGCACCCTCGTCATCAGTTAATTCCCCATAACATACAACAAACACAAGAGGATGATGATAAGTATTTGTTAATGCTTAAAGAGCAGCAATTCTTGTATTTTCCCTTCGCTACGCCTTACAGCCATATATACATTCATATGATTTCCTTCCTTGCTGTATATGAATGCAGCTACGCCTAAATGATTAAGTGTAGAGGGTGGCACTAGCAAAGACTGGAGCTTCATGTATGTTAAGAAAACCTGAAGATAAAAACAAAGGTATAAGAAGAAATAAATATCACTCACCTTTTTTAAAACTATTTTACAAAAATCAAACCTTTCAATAGAGTAATTAAATTAGCTCATTTAGCATGGCTACAGAGCTAAGTACTATGTAAGCCTTGGCATGCATTATTGAATATTATACATCAGTTAGTTAATCTGATTGAACAAGAGGCATTCCATGACTGGTGATATAAAATACAACATCACTGGGACTTTTCACTCACTGTGTATGACTCCGCCTCAGCCAGGTGTTCTGAATACTGTTGGTTAACATTACAGCAGACTGTGTATGTCTACGTTGATCGAGCTGGTACCTCTGACTCACACAGCAGACTCTTATTTCACTGGTTGCGTTATAAATTAAAACATACAGATAGATGTACATGATAAAAAACAGCTGATCTGTGGTAACCTGTAGACACAGAGTGCAGGAGAATGTTTGGGTTGCTTGGCAACAAAAGTCCAGTTTAGTTGTCGAACTAGTTGAGTTGGTGGAGTAAAAAATAGTCTGTTGTTGATTTTCACTTTTCTACCACTATCTCCTGCTTTTACAGTATACTGCTGAATAAAAGCAATATCACATGAGAGGGAGTGATGTTGTACTGCATATCACCACGGCTGGGATTTGGCCGCGGATGAGCCGCATACTATCTTACAGCCCTCAGTGAGGTGGCCCCTACGACATGCTATGGCACATATTCATTTTTTGTTCAAATAGACTGGCGGATCATCTGCATATAGCCACATACTGTATAGCTTCAGTGGAATATTGCTGTCTGTTAATTGCCTTTTCGATGTTCTCTGGTGATGTTTCATGGCTGTTATGGCATACATTGAATTCGACATTGGATAACTCAAATACGTGTTTCTATAATATTTAGGGAGAGCAGACTTGATAAGAGCATAACAAGATTTCTGTCCACTATCACATCTACTGAATACAATGCACAATGGCCTTGGAATATTACGGGTGATCATTCTGTCTGATATAATACCCCTTATCATTGACTCGATAATTTAATGAAGATTAATGCAAATCACATTAATATTTACTGCAGGCATACTGTTATTAGCGTATATGATTCCTTTTATAATACACATGATGTATTTTATGGGGAACAATCCCCGACAATCTGCGTCCCAATTACAATCTTGCCTGGAACAGAAAAGGGATAAAGCTTGATTAAATATCCTGGAAGTGAATGTCACTTTACAGGTACGCATCATTATTACAGCTCATTAATCTTGATCTGCAAGCTTGTGATAAGACTTTTCATTAATGAGTGCGAGATTCATTCCTGCAGCTAATTTCAGAGGGAGTGACCATTGGAGTCTTCAGATCGCCCTCACTAAGGATTACATCATAATGCAGCTTTTGAAATGGCTACATCCTCAGTGCGGCAAAAGAACAAATGCACCTCTTAACTTAATGTTTCTGTCATCTTTCTTAGTTTATTTTGATAGTTTTGTTTCCCCTTAGAAATACATAAGAGAGGCAGTAAAACAAAATAAGCTTGAAATGAAACTCTTAACTCAAAGTTTCACCATGCAGTGGCACGGAAGACTCAAAGTAATCTCAGTCATTTCAAATCAAGATGAAAAGTGACAATCTGTTTTTCTGTAGAAGTGAAATTCAAAGTAATATACATCATTGGCAGGATGATAATCAGTACGTTAATCACCTTTCAGTATATTAAAAGAGAGAAAAATCAAGCAACAGATCGTGGTTATTGAATTCAAAAAAAGATGACTAAATAACATTTTGGGTTTAATCCAGGTAATGGGTCTGATGGGTTTTATACAGTCTGATGCTGTGTTTAAGTGTCCCTTCTGAAATCTCAAAAATATGATGGGAAATAATCATTTAAAATCTCTTCCTGTGAACTCTTGAAAACAGTAGTTTTGGTATATATCTGTAGATGTTATAGAACATTTGACTACACAGACCAGACAGTAGCAATAATATTTTTGATGGACCGGGGGGAGGGGTAATTTGGCTCTGCTCTGCTCATTGACGCGCATGCGCATACATCAGTCACACGCACGGAAATACAGACAGATCGTTTCTGTATTTATTCAGTGAGGAGACTGCATCTAAGTTTTTAATACGGGACGAGCCGACGAGAGGGACAGCGCGGGTCAGAGACAGATGATCCACAGTGTGATCCTAGCAGTTTATCTGAATTTATAATGTGATCCAGCAGTGAGCAGTTTATAATCATGCAGCGCAGTGATGACAACGATCTGTGTGTGTTTCTCAGGCTCTGCCCCTGACTTAATAGGGTTGCGATCGTTCCTGTATTT
Source organism: Semicossyphus pulcher (assembly GCF_022749685.1). Taxonomy (NCBI): domain Eukaryota; kingdom Metazoa; phylum Chordata; class Actinopteri; order Labriformes; family Labridae; genus Semicossyphus; species Semicossyphus pulcher. The sequence continues at coordinate 23,605,472 of NW_027211692.1, forward strand.
CCGTGAAAACCCTTTATGAAGCATAAAATACGTCTTCACACGCTGTGATTGAGATGAGCCGGAGGTGATACACGCGTAGTTGGTCAGAGTTATCATGCCGCGCAGGGGGGAGAAAGACGTTGGGAGAGGAGCAGATCTGTGTTTTGATGCTCATACCTGAATCAATAATGTTGTGATCCGTCCATATTTCTGTGCACAGTTGAAGTAGAAACTTCATCTCCACAGGCCGTCATATGCCCACATGCTGTGTAGTTCATATATTTCAACGGTAAACACAGAGCTTTAGAGGGGCATCAGGCTTCATGATCAAAGTTTCATGGGATGCGAAGCCAGGGTTGCCAGGTCTGCGGTTTTTCCAACTGAATTAGGCTACGTTTTAAGTGTCTTTAGAGGCGCAAGGCCCTGTGCGGTTTCACACTTCACACAGCCCATGCAACAGTTCTGACTCCGCGTACGTTTGGAATGTCACAGACATCTGTTGGGTTTTCCGGGACTAAACGACGAGCCCCCGGTACCGGTCTGCGGACCGGGGGCTGGGAACCCCTGTTATAGAAGACCCTGTGTTTGAGTCATTTGTAATCAAGCAGGTCTGCCTTTGTCCTGCTTTTATAAGGATATAATGTGCTGCATTTCCTTTTTTCAAACACATATAGAATGTCGACTGACCCCTCCTTTTGACTTAAAGGGGAGAAGCATGTGAAAAATCACCTCACCTTGTCCTGACTGAATGACTGACAGAGTTATCAAAGAAACAGAAACGAGAAAAACAGTTGCCCGGAGAAACAGTGCGATCGCTTATTGAAAGGCTGCTGGAGGTGCGGCCTGATGTCCGTGACATGCCTGAAATAGCACGCAGCCATTGTCAAACTTCTCTGTCCGAGTCACAGTGCCACGGACTGGGTGACATTTCCAAGTAATTTCCTTTTGATGGGCAAAGTTCATGCAACACAATACAAATCTGAGAAGCAGCCTTAGGCTAACAGTCACATTTCTGGGTTATCATCAAAATAAAGTACAATTCAAAACAGCAGTATGTTGCCTACTGAAAAAGGCAGATAAAGGAGGTGACATCTGCCTCTCTCTCTTCTCTTGCAGGAGGGGTTTAATTTCTTTTTGCATAATTCGTTGGTGTGAAGAAAAGATTTTAGCAATTAACAGGTATGGATTTAGTCTCGTTAACAGTGATGGAAGAGTGAATTACTTTGTCTTTTTTCTTTTAAGTAAGTCAGTCATGATGATTGGCAGCTTAGTCAAGCAGGGAAAATACGTGGGAGGCAGACAGCTGGATAACGTAATTTACTGTTTAGAGAACAAAGTCAGCACAAACTTCTCGTTAGACTCTGACAACTGTGTTGCCATAGAAAAGGGCTTGTTGTCTGACCTTCGGTGAACTGAAAAGGTTGTTTATCACTTTTTCTATACAGTAAGCAGTGTGGAACATACTGTTCAGTCCTTCTTCTATTTTAAAAATAACAACAATCTGAAAATTGAAGAAGAAAAATGATTGGAGTCTAGATTTTTGTCCTTGACATACCACCTTTCATCAGAGCAGGCTTATTTATGGCTCCTTACTGGGCAGCAGGCAGAGAATTAAATCAAAGTAGCCCTGTCAATGTCTCCCACCGCATCAAAGTAGTCATCTTGTGATTAAGGTGTGCACATGAACTCCACTGACACCTGCAGATGCTGACATGCATTATCTTTTAATTAGAGCGGCAAATTATTGCTGTCCCTTGATGGTTGCTGAGGATTGAGATGAGAAAGTGATGGATGGGAGACAGAAACTACAGATGCCAAATTGACTCAACAATGAATAGGTAGAAATGCGGTGCTGCACACTGAATCATGTCTTATTAGCTTTCAATTTAGTCTGGTTCGGCCCTGCTGCAATTGAGACAATTATTATAAATTTGCTGCCTGATCGCAACATTTCATGCTCATGAATGTGAGGGCAAAGTGTTAAAAAGGCTACAATTATGAAAGGGAGTCGAAGAACTAAAACTTTTTTTTTGCTCATTATGTTTTTTTTGTCTCTCTTTTTCTTCTTACTGCTCTGAGGGTGCAGCAGCATCAGGGTTTTGGTTGTAGATGCCACTGTGGTTGAATGGTGACTTTTTTTTTGAGTAATTGCTTTGATTTTACTTCCGCGTGCTCTCTAAGAAATTACTTCCATCCCACAGTGCTGTCCAATTACAATGGGACTGGGTCGACTGGGCTTGGCAAGCATAGACCAGGGCCAGCTCTATGGACACCCATTGATCATCCGCACCCCAAACGCTTCCTGAAAATAGAAAAAAAAAAAAAAGAAGTGAGGAAAGCTTTAGGGTGAGAAATGAGAAATTAAAATTGCGACCACTCAAAGCTGCTTTTTATGTCACATTCCCCCATTCACACAAACATTCATACACTGATGGCAGAGGCTGCTGCGTAAAGCCCAACTGTCAGTCACTTATCACATTCATGTCCGATGGCTATGCCACCGGGAGCAATTTGGGGTTCAGTGTCTTGCCCAAGGACACTTCGACATGTAGACAGAGGGAGCTGGGGATCGAACCTCTGACCTTCCGATTGAAAGACGAATGACTCTACCACTGAGCCACAGTAGCCCGTTAAGTGTATTATCTTGGCACAGACGCAGCTATGATGATGGTCTGGTCTGAGACCGTATTTGGTAGTAATGAGTGCAACTGATGAGGCTTCTCTTTGGGGAAAGTCATCAAAACAGTGACTCCAGTCGACTCCAGTCCAAGTCACCATGACTCGAGTCCACATCTCAGCAAGCATGACTAGTTAATTGTGTTCAGAGGATTTCACGTCAGTGAACTGAAAAATGCTACCTATACCTGTGCAGGAAGGAACAAAGAAAGGCATGATAACATTATGATAATATCATAAAGCATGTTGTCCATCTGTAAGCGACATGGTGTTTTAATGCAAGATGACCTCTTGTGTTGACAGGTCAAGCTACATTTTCTTGTCATCAGATTGCGGCAATTAAGTTGGTGAGAAAAGCGCAGAAGCAGTGTAGGAAAAAAACAAAGCAAAAAATGATTAAACAAATTAAATCCATATCTTTTCTGAGAGTCCAGCGGTGCCTAGAGACTGATGGTTATTATAGTTTCTGATAAAACCACTCTCTTCCTCAAGCTCTGCTCAATGGAAAGCACCTTGATTGCTTATCTGATTTTCCCTAGTTATAAATTCTTCTCCCCAAAAATCGGAGGACATTTCCCCAACGTACATCATCCCTTCAATTCTATAATTGTCTGCTCTACAATGTCTCGCATAATGGCATTCTAATACTTTCTCAACTTTGAAATAGAAATAAAATTGATCGGATGATTTTGTTTTAGAGTGAGAGCTTATAACTTCTAAGGGGCCTGTTGATTTTCAAAGGTCAAACAGAATTGCATTCTGAGTCTTATTTTGCATAAAGAAAAGAGCCTGCAGCTTTCCATCCATTGTCTCTCAATCTCTCTATGGCAGGTGTCCCGTGGCACATGTGATTGTGGGTGACAGCTTAAGCTCTGTGTTGGATACAACAGTTGGCAGTTTGGGAGCCTGATTTGCTCTAAGCTATTGGAGAACAAGTATGCCTTGTGAAGTGGATCTGTACTGAGGGCAAAATAAGAAATCTCAAGCTTTACAATAGACTGACCAAGATAGGTGACAGGAAAAAAAAAAACTAACAAAGAATTAGCAAAGTTACTTTGTGACCGGATCTGGAACATTGCTAATTTGAATGCCCAAAACAGAACAAGAAATTCTTGGCAGTTACATTATTCAGAAATCCGGTTCAGCCTTAAATAAGTAACTTAATTCTCAGCTGTTGCAGTGCTGTTGCTCGGCAGCCAACAGTAGAACAGTATGAATATACTGAGCATTTGGGCATTTCACAACAGTATGAGGATGGAGCAGGGCATTGCTGTATAGTCATATATGCTCCTTAAACCCTCCAGCGTTATTAATAGTTGTATTTCACACAGACTTTGTCTCATTCCAATTTTATAGGCTTGACAACATGTCTTTACAAATCCCATCACTGTAAATTTGCTTACTCCATTTAACCCAATGGGCAATGTCACAGCAAACAATCCATTTCCCAAACACATTTTTCCAACAAACAGCAAGTTAGCCAAGGATGGATTTATTATAAGGCCGAAAATCTATATCGTCTTAGCCCAGATTAGCTGCAATGATGGACCCACACTGGCAGTGCTCTACGCTCCCCACACTCATCCTGCAGCTACACGAGCCCAGAACAAGTAACAGTCTGCCTACTTGGAGTCCTGGGCTTTCTCTCAAAAACTGTCCTCTACACTTAGAATTGCTTCCTAACTTAGCTAAAGTTCAGAAGCACAATAGATGACCCTCTGTGGTGCCTTTGCTATTCAACGTGCAAAGATTATGATGAAGCAGGACCTCCAGAAAGCCAGTCAGGCACAAACAAAACATCTCCACAGGTCTTCAGTCAAGTGTAGTTAGGAAGATGGTGCTTTGGCTGGGGTTCTTGCTTTAGCTTCCTGTGAGAAATAGAGTCACATCAAATGCCTATTCCCTGCCTCCTCCATTTAGTCACCAATGTGGGAAGAGTGCTTGGACCAGTGTGCGTAAAGTTTGTCTCAGTGCAGTCTGACTAACATGAGAGGACAACCTAAGCTACTTTGATGAAGGAGTCCATGAGCATTTGGATGAAGCCTTTGCATGTATTCTCCTGTTGTTGTTGTAAGCCCTTGGAGTTCACGTAAATATGTGGTTTTTCTTTGGTGGTATGATTTCATTTGTTCGATGAAAGTAAGTAAGCCTCTGAAATGCAGTCCAGGATTTTGCCATAGTATTTAGACTGATCCAATAATAAGAAATTCAATGTCTTTGGTGTAATATTCCTACACAATAAGAAAAGTATTTTCTTGTTACCCCAGGTAAGCATACTAGGGAGAATATATCTGAGGTTAATATGAAGTGGATTGCTTTAAGCCAAGGCTCTCAGGAAAGTATGGAAAGCGGCCATCTTAGAAATCAGACGTTGGTGGTAGGGATGCAGGATATTGGATTTTTTGCCGATATTTTCCAACCCTTTTTGCCGATTGCCGATTTTGATCCCAATATATTAGGCACATGTTTTTCTTCCACCTAATTGCAGAGAACATCAAGTCTCCCTGTAGTGGAACTGAATTGATATCAAGCCTACTCATTGTATTAGCCAAAAATTGCCATACAGCAGACATCTTGCACCCTTCTTCATGCTTAGGCGTGCAAAAGGTCACGTGTCTGAACACACACGTTTCCTGAGTGCACCTGAATGCAGCATCCCCATGAAACATGGCAGTGAGGGAGACATGCCCAGACTTGTTTACTGCACTTACTACAGACACATGAGTGATCGCCGACAGACTCTTTTTATCATGTGTGCGTCCATGAATAGGTAAGTTAGTTTTGCACTGAGTTAATGACGTAGCATTACGTTAAGCTTTTTTAAGGAATCATCGAGTATTTCAGCAGAATAGTATCGGCAGATTCATTTGCTGATGCTGATATGTCATTTTCAAGCCATTATCTGTAAATACCAATAACGTGCCGATAATACCGTGCATCCCTAGTTGGTGGGAAGTTGGGGCATACTCTTGCTTTTCTTTTGTCTGTAATGTTTGTTTCTTTTAGCTATTTAAAAACTATCTTTGGAGAAAGAAATGCCTGAAATCAAGTTTATCTTGGCATCCTCTTACAGCAGGTTGATGTGTGCTGTGAAGATATAAAAAATCTTCTCAATACTATATATTAAATGCAGCAAATAATGCAACCTTGCCGTCAAAACTCTTGTACAATGGATAGTCTTGTTTGGAGACTACCTACTCTTAGGTTCTTAAATGTATTTTGCAAATTTGTTTAAACAGTTTCATAGACTGGAAGTAGGGCCAACGCATGCCTTTGTGCCGATCTTACTAAAGCACCAAGTCATCTTTTATAGCCAACACCAATCCACAGCTTTACATGCATCTGTTTGTTAATTATCTGCACCTGCACAAAGAATGTTGATGCGAGAGGAAATGAAAAATATAGGCCTTACTTATTTTTACCCTTCACCTTAAGGATTTACAAAAGAAGCAATAAATCATTTTGTACACATTTTCTGTTTCCAAACATATCCTGCCAAGCTTCTGAGAGCTCTAATGTCAGACTCTGCAAATTACTCATCATTAATTTCAGTCACCAGTCAGCAGTTCGACTGACCTTGAACACACTTCCAAGTCTAGCCCAATTCTCAATTCATCTTATAGATTTTCTACGATTCACAAAATTGAAAGTGCGCTCTAACTTATAATTTCATATAACATTGATGATGGAAACTGGGTAAAGCCTGAATAGATGGGATATGTGAATAGAAAATGACTGTCGGGGATTGATAAGATATTTCCTGTTGACAAACCCTTCAAGAAGAATAAATCATTCATGAGTCAAAGAGTTAATTTGGACTGATCCATGAATTCTGACGTCAAGGATTAGATGCATGAAAAGCTAAGATGAAGAAGAAGGAAAGCCTGGCCAAGCATGTGTGCATCAATGTTAATCCCTTATTCCTACTTTTGGAGGTTTTAATTAATTAAAGCATGTATGGCAGAAACTGAGCAGTAATCTCCAAAGCTTTTAATTCCCACTTCATTTTTTCATGACCAGTGCCTAAACAACTGGTTTTCTGTCTTGGTTAGCACCTAAATGTCCCTTCTTTCCTTCTGAAAACATCTACTCCCATTAACACAAACAGACACACACACACACACACACACACACACACACACACACACACACACACAATTCTCACCTCCATCCCAAAGTCACTTATGTCCCTCGCTCACTCTCACTCCCACTTCATCCTTTCGAGCCATCACTTTCAGGTGTGATCTATTTTCAATTGATGATAGTTTAATGAGCATTTTCCGATTTCTCTGGAGTCTTATCATGTCATTAGGAAAGAAGAAAAAAAACCCTGATGAATAATACATCTGACGGTGAGACATCCCTGGAAACATCTCTTATAACTCTGTTGGTGAGATGAGGGGGAGGAAGCAAGGTGCTTTTGTTTAATAGAACTCCATTTCCACCTAATTAATGACTGCTGGCTGATCTTGAATCAATTTGAAGGACAGCTGACAGATATGAAGCAGAGACGGTGAAGTAAAGTCATACAGCACTTACAACTGCACCATAACTATTGTGTTTTTTCCCCGACGCTAAAGGAGATCTCTCTCAGAGCGTTGTGATGTCACTTCACACCCCAGCAGGGCCTGCAAGTGGGCTAAAGTGAGCGCAAGCCCCCCCATTGGTTCTGTGTACCTCCCAAGGCTAGCATGCCCTGCCAGTTTCTCTCCATACACAGCACTCTCAGCTCTGTCAGCTTAATTGGCTCGCTTCCCATCAGCAAGATACCCCAACCCCATCATAATTGGCTCCCTTTTAGCGGCCCAGCCAATGCTATTGTTCAGGTACACAGTGTGTCGCTATGGATGCGGCGATCACTCACACATGAATTCTGGGACAAAAGGCCCATGGGCTGTCTCTCAACGAGTTTCCTGAACTGCAGATATATTTCTGCCAACAACAACCACAATGCACTTTAAAAGAAGGAAAAAACATGCCTCTCCCTTCGAGCCCATACCCTAGTGCCTTCTTTGGTAAAAGGTAATTTATTCACACTCCGCAGTTCCTCCACATGATGTAGGACCTCATGCCAGCAGCTGTGCCAGCTATGCCTCATGTGTTCATCCTGTGTGATGTTTACATAGTAAGATCATAGTGCTCCTCTGAATGTCAGTCAACCCGCAGAGACAGGAATGAGGGCTAATGATTGAGAAAGGAAACCGGAGAGCACACACACGTGTGTGTGTGCGTGTAAGAGAGAGATGAGACTTCCCACAGACCACATGAACTGAAGCCAAGTCTGGCTCCGTCTGAGTAAAGGTAGTCAATGTTACCCTGATGAGTGCCACTTTGGCCCCGGCCGGGTCAGTTTCCTGCCAGTGTGTAATGAGCCCCAATGATGGTGAACTCCCTGTTCCCCTGTGCCCCGGCCTGTCTCTGCTAATGAGCTTCTGAATAAATCAGTGTTGGTGCCCCCCATCCCCTTATTTCCTGGTCCATCCTCTATCTCTTTTCAGTTCACTTATCCCCCCATGCCTCTCTCCACTCGTACCTGTCACCTGGCCTTGTCACCCTACCCCCTAATGAGCCCTCAAGACTGCCTTACATCCTCTTCAAACATTCTCTGTCTCCTAATGGTGAGAATTTGTTTGTGGGACAGTCTGAGTTTCCCATGTTTGAAGGCTGTGAAGTCCAAATCTTGTGTGTGATTGTCACTTTTGATGCTTCCTGGAGTTGAGATTGGGCATCTGTGTTTGAAAAACTGAACAATATTATTGAACATTTACAGCTTCTAGCAATCACATTCTTGCTATTGGGTTTAGTGTGATAAATAACAGAAATACAAACACCTCCTGTATGGCCCATTAGCCAGGTCCTAATTTGGTTCCTGTTGGAGCATGTGGGAGTAAAGTCTGTATTTGGAAACTGGTAGACAGACACAGGCCTTTTTTATAAGAGTAGATGATGAATATTGCTGGGGCTGGATTATTGGACCAGGAACCAGCCCACTCCGTCCCATAAATAGTCTCAAACAGTTGGACTCTGACTGGTCGGGGCGGCGTGTGAAATAACCAGGGGATATTTCACATGCAAAGCCGGATAAAGTAGGCCAAAGCTTCTGGTTTTAGTGATGAAGTCATACGTGCCAGGCTGACTCATAGAAAACATTGAGAATTCAATTGAGGATATGAAAATAATAGCAAATGGATACAAGCATTTGTTTTGAGACACGGTGTAATGTTTACTGGGGAATCTAATACATTTCTTGGATGGAAAATTAACAAACAAGTAACAAATTGCCAGTAAAAATCAGGCTCCATGCCACGATGGTGGTATTCCAAAAGAGGAATTATAACACAAGCTAACAAAGAAAATCTGTCATTGGTAAATAATCAGGAAACCAAAACACGAAACTAAGCCCTGAGGTAATAGCAGTTACTTTACAGTATCGTCAGCGCTGCTGTCCCTCACAGATTGCCTTTCAAGGTGACTGACCCCTGAGCAAATGTTACTAGTCAAAGTGCTGGCTGCCATGCATCAGGTTCAAACATTGTTTTTCTTTCACCTCAACTGATTCGTTTCTTCACAGATTGCCTAGCCCAGAAAACTTATCAGTCGGCTTGGGGGAATCAATCATGGGGTGACACTATTCCAGACCAGAGTGTTGTTTGCGAATCTGTTGTCTGTGATGCCTGCAAAACCCCGGCTGTGATTGCCAAGCCTCTCGATGTGTTGGTTTCAGAGTTATTTTTCATTGTAGGCCTTTTTTTTCTCTCCTCGCTTCTTGGCTTTGATTCTGTCTCCCTCCCTACCTCCCCTCCCCCCCTCTCTCTCTTTTCCACTGTTACATTCATGCCTCTCAATGCGAACCCTGGAGAGTATTGATGTAAGGAGTGCCAGTGCTGTTTTTGGAGATGGTAACAAATAAGCTTGCCCCACAAAGGTGTCTGCCAAGCGTGGATTAATGTAAAACAGAAAATATTGGTGCTGGAAGCCAGATCTCAGCAGAGAAACAGTGCCTAGTCAAATAGTCTTCCCCCTCGTCAAATGATTCATTTTCTCTCTTCCCTTCCTATAGAGTCCCGTCTCTGCATTTGGCTGGATGATTTAACCTATTCATGACACGTTGTGTCCCTTCTTTGGATGAATAAAAATCTGCATTATGCTGTATTACTTGTGCCCGCCCTCAGAAATCAGTTAAGGAGGCGATGTAGTACGTTGTGCATGTATGTTATACACATGAACTACTCAATACAGCACTGCCACTTAATTCAAACCACACATATTACCCCTTAATTTCCAGCTTCCTGTTTGTCTCGGTCTGCCCAGTGAAGGATGACTCATCCAATACGTAGACTGTACATGTCCATGTGCTGTGAACTGTCTTGTATTACTGCTCTTTAATATTGCCTTGCAAATCATGGGCTGTAAAAAAACAAATTTCCTCTTGGAAGACAATAAAGGATTTATCTTATCTATGGTAACTTTTTGAAAGCCAGTGTCTTAGCCAAACAATACCAATCTAATCCATCATGGACGGGACAAGGGGGGGTAGTGATCCAGAAATAGTTTAAGAGCAAAAAATCTGCATTCATGATGTGCTTTATATAAAACTAGTGTGGGATGCTTGATATATTTATTTATTAATTTCATGCCTTGTTTGGTATGTCATCAGCCCATTGTAGTGATCTCAGATAAGGAACAATGGCTATTTTGGTCAGACATGATTGTGTTCCAATTATAGGTGCCTCATGTCCATGTAATAAGCATTGAGTTTATTTGATGTTAAGTAAGTTGCAGTTTGCCATCGTCCCTCTTCTGAATTTAAGATATTTGAATAATGAAGGCTAACATTTTTATAAATACAGCTCCGGAAATAATTGAGAGACCACTGCCCAAAATGTTTTTTTCTGGTTGTACAACATTTCTCCCTACTTCCAAATCAAATATTCTCATATAGGCCTTTTATTTGCAGGAATTGACGACTCGTTAAGATAACCAAAAGATGCAATACTGATGTTTCAACTTTGTACGAGTTCAGAATCTGTATTTGGTGGAATAATGATTTTTAATAACGGCTTTCATGCATCTTGGCCTGCTCTCCATCAGTCTTTCACCATGCTGTTGGGTGACGTTAGGCCACTCTTGGCGCAAAAATTCCAGCAGCTCAGCTTTGTTCAATGACCATCTATCTATCTTCCTCTTGATCACATATTGGAGACTTTCATTGGGGTTCAGATCTGTATTGAGCTGGCCATGACATGTCTACAGAGAGGCTGTTGAAGGAAAGTTTGGAGTGGTCTGTATATATTTTATATTTCAACTTTCTTTGCAAAGATACCTGCTCCATTCGTCATACTGAAAAGCTAACAACATTACATTAAACTGTGGCTCCACAGAAGTGGCTAAGCATTTTAAATGAATGAACTAACAGTTACAAATAAAAGAAAGATGTTATGTATGTAAACACAATTGTTTGTGAGACTTGTTTCATCACTAAATCATGAAAACACATAGCTTCAACTCTTAGATATAATAAATCAAAGATTATTTTCTGCGTCCCCTCGAGCTCTTTATTAGCATTTCCACACCAGACACACAGATGGGGTTTTGGTTCAGTAGGTGCATACGGGCATTTCCATACATTTATATTCGAATGCATAGTAAGCTGTTCCGCCAGAAAGACTTGGTACTGCAGCGGATTGCACGCACTGAGAATGTGTTGGGGCCTCCACAAACTGAGCTTCACTCCAGCGGCTTTGCCTCAGGCTACATGTGCAGTTTATCCAGACATGAAATGGTATAGATATATGTGTATGTCATGAATTTTCACCTGATCAGCAACATAAAATCTTAATAATGTTAAAAATAGAATGTGAAAAATAATAGGCAAAACGGATTCAAGCTAAATTCTAGGTACTACCATAATGGTGATAATGATGGCACCATTATCAGTTGCCTTAAAAAGTAAAAGCATTTATGAAGCGTTTGTGTTGAAATGGAAGGAAATTTGCATATGCAGCATAATTGTATACATGACACTATCAATACAGTAGCTTCTGACATCACAATGCAAAATTAAAACCAATTATTTACACGTCAAAACACGAGATCAGTATGTTGTAGACAGATCTGAAAATGTGCTTTGCTTTGACACTTCATGTTTCAATATTTATTCATTTGATGGTTTTAATTTCCTTCATTTCACTTTTGCCTCCATTTCAAGCTAATTAATTTGATGCTTATCAAATTAATTACTAGACTTAAAATAACTACAGCATGGACTATAATCAGTCTGTGTTTCCTCTGTGTCAGATGGGTTTCTAAGACTAGCTGAAAGACACCATTAAATTAATGGTCTCGTATGTGAGCTCACTACATCACACAATTCTTTAGCTTCTTTTAGGGTTTAACCTTTTCCCCTGCAGAATCATGTGTCCCAACATCTCCTCTTGCTTCCTGCTTGGTGAACCTCCAAAGGGACACACACATAAAGTTCATAGTGTATAGGGAAAGGTAGGGAGCTGAACTCACGCATGTCTATTTCAATGAAATCATCTGCTGCCGCTAAACACTATTGTCACTTGCCGCTAGTTATGGGCAGGAGTGGTGCAAGAAATATCTAGAAGCTTTAGAGTGGATTCTGAAAGTATACAATAGATACAGAGTTTAGCATAAATATATAATTCATGATAACAATGGTCATCTCATTTCTGTTTCCATTTAATTGGTCATTCCTTTCAGACTGCATGTCTTGGATGTGGTTTCTGACAACATAATTAATGCTTTTCGCGGCACCTTTTCAAGGATGTGCTTCCTTATATTTCTTTGGTAACACACCATGAGGTTGTTTTTATGTGTGCGCGTGTGATTTCAACCACTCAGTCAACCAACCTGAGGCTTGTTATTTTTGCAATCCATTTTAACCTCAGCAACACCAAGTATAAAAAATTCAGTGACTAATCAGAACTAAGCCAAAGCAGCTAATAGCATAATTTAACACTTAAATAAGACAAAATGGATCACTTTTAGAATACACGACACAATTTATCAAGTAGGGGGTGGGTCATCATTTGTCATATGTTTAATTTTTTCCATTTTGTTGGATGAAATGTGAAACTAGATGCTAGGAGGAATACATTTATTTCATATTCTGGGAGGTAGGTGAAAAGGAGTGTTGGGAGGAAGAGTAATTTAGTATGTTGTGACTTGAAGGCTTGGAGAATGGCCATTAGTTCATGGCCATGAGTTACACATAGTTGGATTTAACTCTGTTATGTTTTGACGTTGCACAAGATCTTTTGTTGTATGGAAATTAACACACTTGGTCCAAAAGCCAAACCTTGATTGCAATGACAAATGACCTGAAGATGCCTGGCATGAGAGGCTGCTTATCTTTCTATTAATTAAGACAATAAAGTGAATGTATTGCAAAGGTTTTGATAATTTCTTCGACATATCCTTTATGGTTGCATTTTCAATTTAACACGGAAATACCCATTCTTCTGAGGTAAAGTAATCTTGGTTTGTGCTAAATAATTTATTTTCTCTGTCCTAAGTTTACTTTCAATCTGTGTAGACATTTTTGCTATTTTCCGCCATGCATCTCAACACAGTTGATGTAACATCCAAGAGACACGAATGCAAACAAAACATCTTTTGAATTGGTAACAGCAATTTCGAATTTTCTCAAAACTTTTCACACAGTGAACACGACAGAAGTAAATTTGGACTGAACTGTGGATCACTTTACATTGCTTTAAAACAAAATGCATTAAATTCATGAACTGTTTTCTCCCTCCAACTTAAGAACCACAAAAACTCTGTGTTGAGGGCATTTTAAATATTATTATGTATCTACAGTCCATTTCGTAAGTGAAAACTTACTTTGTAAAATGTTTCAATGTTCTTGTACAAGAGATCAACTCTAGTACGCAGACCGCCCTGAGGTGGGCTATGTAGTCTTTTGGTTCCATCGTGGATTCTGAATGTGGGACAAACCATTATGCTGAGCTTCATGAGATCCTACTCAACAATAAGAAAAAGAAAAGCCTCAGCATAGCCTCTAAATGACCACCATATTTACAACAGTGAAACATCCCTTTCAAGTTGTCTTTGCAGTGAAAATGCTGCTCCATACTTTAGCCTGAATAAATCATTTTTAACTGAACAACTCCATGAAAATGGACACCACATTTAGCGACAAAAGGTTTTCTGTCTCAGCAGGGTCACAAAGATCATTACAGTGTAAGCATCCATTACATATAGTCCCTATTCTCTTTCTGTATGATCCATCAAGACATGTTTGCTGAACTGCAAAAAGCACCATAGCATGGACAGTTTCAGCTGGACAGGATGAAAAGTAAGGGGCTGCAAGTCAGCTGACTGACCAGATGGAGAGCCCTTGCTGAGGGTGACTCACTCCCCTCCTCTGCAGTACTCCTACTGCCACTACTCCTACTGTCCTTTCCTTTCCTCTCCACTCCATCTACCCTAACTGCCGCTGCTTCCACTAGTGCTGCTTCCACCTTTTGGATTGCTATATTTGTGGCTGTGCCCATTGATGTGGAAAAAGCCATCATCTGGGCCAGTAGATCTGGAAATAGAGTACTCGTCGAGGTCGGCCAGAGACAAGCCTTGTTCCTTGAGATCTCACCCAGCCAAGGGTGTAGAGGGCAATGAGTTCCAGATTGGGGGAGCCGGAGGTCTCTGCTGGCTATTTTCTCAACATTCACTCTGGGGCCTGCACTCTTCTGAAGCTAAGACAACACTTCCCTCTGACTGAGAGCTGTTCAGTCCTTTAGGTCCTCGTATCGCTTCAGTGCTTTGAGACATGTGCAGAAACCCAGCAAGTTTGATGCCACCTTGTGCCGGAAAATTTGAATTTTTAAAATGAATATTTGCAGTAAAAGCTGGAGGCTTGAATCAATACAGTTTGGCAGATGCAGGAAACAACAGCCAATTATACAAAGTGGGGTTTTTGACAAACAAAATGAAGGCTTCATAGACGGCGGAATGACAAATGTATGGATTACAGTGGAGTTTGTGGGTTGTTCTGTATTTGATGCCATCTAGTAAAATTGCAACTCGATATTATGAAGGCTCTTATGCCTTTCCCTCTGCTCTCTTTGTAGTAATAAAAGTAAGGTCATGACCTCAGTATTCAGCATTTGAAACACTGAGTGTATATTAAACACCATGTACAATTCCAAGGGCATCTGCAACCCACAAACACCCACTGTAGGAGTGTGTCTTTGACTCTAAATAAACTGACTGGTATTAGGATATTGTACACCCAACAATAAAAACACGTATCCAAATTAGGCTCCCAGCGAAAGACATTGACCATATAAAAGTTAAACAAAACTAAAAATATGTTGCCTGTCACATATTCAACTAAAATATATGAAGTAATACACTACAGTAGCTTCTGGAGTCATTTGATAGGTGCTTGTTTGTCCCGTCCCGGAGGCCCGTCTCTTTACCTGCACAAAACGCACCCAGGCACGAAAGCTCGCTCTGTTCCTCTTCCTGTCAGGAAATTATATCTACACAATACGCCCGCTCAGACCCACGACCACCTACATCTGCACATGAGCTAAAGCAGTGCGGGACACCTTGAGGCCCTCTTGTGACGTAATATGACGTGATGTGGAAAATGGCCACTTTTTCCCTCTAAATTTTGCCCTTACATTTAGCCAAATATGAAATGACACTTGCTGACTTAGTTTTTCATTTGGTCTGTTGTGTATTATCTTATTAGCTCTGTACATATTTTTTAGGATACACTACTTTTTAGGATACAATTGTTTACTTGCTTATTTTTATATCCCCTTTTAGTGTAATGTTGCACCATCTAGTTTGCTGCCCTAACACTGTAAATGTTCCCATTGTGGGACGAAAAAAGTATTATCTTATCTTATTAAAAAAATTAACTGCAAGTTGCTCTTAAATATCAGATTTTTTTTTTCCATTCTCATAATTACAGGTATGTTTTCACCATAGAGATTCACGGGATCAGAGCACTTAGCTCAACAGGGATTGGGCTAACCTCTCTCCTGCATCCCACTCTGAAACGGCCCTTAGGCCTATACAGTGGCATAGTTAATGGAGTGCGCCTACATGAATTATTAACACTGCTTACGTTCCCTTTATACTCGCCATCCTATCGATATTCAACCTTAGCATTCCCATGGGTATGTGGGCGAATTTTTACACATCAGGATGAATTGCCCTTTTCACATACAAGCTAGTCCCTGTCAGACAATGTAGGATGAACAGAATATGTTGAATAGCAACGTCGAAAAAATATATATCCTTCCGACAATAACCGTAAACAGAACTGAATTTTAGCGCCGGGGACAACAGTGAATTGTGACGATTGTGCAACTTTATCTCAGCCAGTTCTTTGGGTTTAAACTACAGGGACACCTTGAAGTGTACATTTTTAAAGCATACTTGGATTTACAGCATCATCTTCCATGGGGAGTAATCCTGAAGGTAAAATCAATTGCACAAAGAAAAAAAAAGAAAACTGCATCCACAAACTATAAAACAGCTCCTCTCTGCAAAGTGCCTGTAAACCTTTTTGGGCTATCATTGCAGGACGCGGCAAGATTACTCTGGGGAGACTTTTAAGCAAAAAAAAAGAAAGGGGAAAAGCAACCTCCTTTGATTCCTATAAGGGACATGAGGGAATCATAAGGGAGCTGTTACATTGACTTTATCTCCTGGAATGGTGGGCCTATGACTGGATTGTTCCAGTGCAATAAAACATACTGGTATCTGGAACCAAATTCTATAGGTGTCATCCCAAGGGTTAATCATCTTGGTTGCTCTACTATTGATTGTATGAGTATATGCGCGGAGGGGGTTGTTTGTGTACTTGAAAGATATAAAACTCCAAAGCAGATGGCAACTCATTTACCACCAGCAAACGAGGGAGAAAGCCTTTAAGCCATTTCATGTAAACAGTCAGCCTGTACACAGCCATTCGTTAGGACATTTCTGGAGGTGCCAAGGACACCACAGCATTGATTATGTAATGGACGGAGGAGCAGTGCAGGCTTTTCAATGACTGAAATCGGTTCCTGTTGTGTCCAGTCTGAATTTAGGTTCATCAGTTTTGCAGCAACACCACTTTGACAGAAACAGGTTACAGGCTAAATCAAAATAATTGAATCTCTACAAAAGCTCAGAAAATATATTCACTGCAAACTTCAAGGAACCGAGGGAGTAATGAGCAGAAATGTATTCCCGTATGTATAAATGAATATTTTTGTGATAATTGCAATTTTTTTTTTCTCACATGCAACATTATAATACTGTTTAGATAGCACAGTGATAAAGAATGCTAACTATCAGGGGTTTAATATATTAGCAGCACCAAAATGATATATCTGTGAAAATACACGATATTTATACTAGTTTAAGCTGATTTTTTCTCTCTCCTTGAATTCTCTCATTCTCTCCCTCCTCTTTACCATTCCTTCTTTGTTTCTCATTTGTTTTATGTATCTCTCTATTTCTCCCTTTCCACAGCTCCACTCTTGCCCTTTCTTCCTGCCTTGCCAAACAGTCTTCTCTTTGTGCTGCCAGCCAATGTTTTCTCTCTTTCTGACTCAATCGGCTCACCTCCCCCCTGAGGGCTCCGGGCATGCAGGTCCTCAGTCTCCTTAGCCTCTGTGGTTCCCTGTGTGACTGCAGGAAAATTAAATTCTATGGGTTTTTTATAGACTCACCACTCCTACATATGTACATACATATATACATTTATACTGTACACAGTATCATTCTCTGCTATCATAAGGTTGATTGTCCACAGCAACAGAAGTGTCAGCGAGAGAACCCCATCTCTTCCACATCAATTCTAACAAACCTTGACTCACAGGTTATTGGACTGTTTATCTTGGGTTTATCTATCAACTATGAATGGTTCCATTTACTGTTTGGCTTTCAAGCTTACACTTCAAAGGATTCTTTTTTTTACCTGTGTCGAGCTAGCTGGCCTGTTTTTAAGCATGTATGGAACGACACCTGCAAGCGAGTAGGCAGGCAACTCGAGCTGCACTGATTTCACACTTGACCATCTTTCACTCTCCACGATCAACTGACAAATACTTCCTTCCTAATTTGGCGGTCTATTTAAGCTGCAAGATTTGTCATTGCCATCACTGCCCCGCACGAGCACTGCGCTCATACTTTCAGCACATTCATTTATATCACCAAACTTTCCCACCAGAGGACACTACAGCCTCGGCATGGATCCCGACATGCCTTGTCGATATCTCTAAATGGATGAAAGTAGCCACCTTCAGCTCAACCTATCCAAGACTGAGCTCCCTGAGCCAGTCCCTCAATGCAACCACAGATCAATATCCAGCTTGGACAAACTGAACTCGTACCCACTAACTGGGTGTCACAATTGATGACCAGCTAACCTTTAAGGTTCATGTGGCCTCGATTGCTTGGTCATGTCAATTTGCCCTGTACAACATCAGGAGAGCATGCAACACAACTGCACTGTCTACTGCAACTCCCTACTCGCAGGCCTTCCTGCATGTACACTGGCTCCCAGTTGCCGCATCAAATTCAAAACCCTGTTGCTTGCTTACAAAACAGCAACAAAAGCGGCTCCTGCTTACCTGAACGCCCTCATCCAGGTCTGCACTCGGTCCCACCCACTACGCTCTGCCAATGAAAGGCGCCTAGTACCTCCCATCACAACAGGGCCCTAAGTCTCTAGCTAGACTCTTCTCCCCTGTAGTCCCCCGGTGGTGGAATGAGTTACCAAACTCCATTCGGTCTGCAGAGTCCCTTTCACCCTGTGCACTGCCTCTCGGCACCAGTTTCCGATCGCATTTGAAGCTGTTTGTTGGCACTTCCTGACTTCGTTCCCTCCTGTCTTGATCGTCGCTTGTGTTGTATCAACTCTCAGATGTACATTACTTTGGACAAAAGCGTCTACTAAATTAAATTGTAACATTGTTGTAAACTAACTTAAATATTGATCTCTCGAGATCTGCAATGCTGTATAAACATATTTTACTGTTTCTTTAATATTTTCGGAATGCTACATACTAGATGCACTTTTGTTTTTGCTGTGAATCAGAGCTGTGCCGTTCTAACGAGGCTCTGGTGTTATCGACTCACTTTCATGAGCTACCTAATTTAGGCTCAACATAGTCTTTTTCAGGAGACTCCATAATGATAAGTCCAACACTCAATGTCTTTTTGTGATCATTTAACCATGTTTCTGTGCAGAAAACCGTTAGCCGTCCACGAAATAAAGAATAGAACACTGTAAATGTAATTCATTATAGTGAACAATGATTAATTTACAAGTTTGAAAAGATGAAATGGGCAAAGTCTTTGACGATTAGACCCCATCGTGATGTCTTCATGTGCTTGAAGGGGTAGAGAGACCGAGAGCAGGATAGGATATCCCCGGTGGAGCCTAGACACGTGGTGATGATGGTGAAGAGAGGATGCATGATGAGCTGAGAGCTGACTTGGACACTGATGAGGTGGACTGGAGGTCAGTGCAGCAAGATGATTGGTTGACAGACGTCGAGGCTAACCCTGGTTGGTTAATAACTTAAACAGTAACGCCCATAATCAGCTGATCACCAGACAGGAAGAACAGAGAGGGGAGAGAGAGAGAAAGTGACATGAATGAATGATGCTAATGATGAATGAATGTTTGAACTTCCGCTAAGCTACATGAGTATCATGTAGATTCTCTTCTGCTCATGTGGATAACATTGAATGTGCATGTGCAATGCGAAATGAGCATTTCATCGCGATTGACTTTCATGTCATGTAGTATTTACACATTTTATCAAACACGTAACAATAAAATGACACCTTTTATTTTCCTGTTAACGGTATTGAAAATATAATACATGCTCTTTTAACACAGTAATCATTGTGTTACCAGCTCATTATTTGACCTACAACTGTAAAAGGAATTGTTAATAAACTGATAAGAGGTCAAGAGGGTCTGGAACTACGGAGCCTAGGTCTTAATCACATTTGCATCCTTAGGGTTTTCTTTTTGCCAAGGCAGCCACTCTTTAATTACAGTAAGACTGTGGGCTTTCACAGTTTAAATAACTGTACCAAATGAAAGGCAATGAGATGCATAGTAGAGGAAATGTGATGCTATGCACTGCTATTAACATACTAGGCTGTTGATGAGGCATTAGAATGTAAAATAATTTTTTGGTAACTGGGAGGTGGAGGAGGGGGCAATTTTAACCTCCTTAAAATTCACTGTAGCATTGCAAAGATTTTCTTTTCCATTGGAAGGAAATGTGTGTTTTCCCTTTCTCAAGGGTATAAACTGAGTTTTGGGCACAAACTATTCTTAACTCCAGACCCAGCAGGGCACATTTGAGCTATTTCTGTTCTTATGCAAATTTGCCAGTAATTGTTGAAGCCACACACCGACATAGTAATTCAAGTGTCCATATTAATGTGCCCTTACAGTAACAATTTCTATTTCCAGCGTGTCAGCACCTCTTGGCAGAGATGGTATCTTTAAAAGGACCCTCTCACACTCATTACAGCACGCAGAGACACTGAAATAGAACGTCTTTTTGTACAGCCAAAAGCAACGGACAAAAAAGCTGCTTCACAATGTTAAAAAATGGGCACTTGGAAAAAAAATGTACTGCAAAATAAACTGCTTTTGTCCAACATATACTGAATGAACCTTGACATTCAGAGGAATTAAATTTGAGATGACATTAACTGATTATGACAAAAGACTTCTAAGAACAGTTCAGCTCTGAGTTGTAAATTCAAGGTCACCCAAAACTTTGTACATTTGTAAACTTGATAGAAATCTCAAACCTAAGCTCCATACTGGTAGTATCAGCTTTATGAGTCACAGTCTACAACTTGAACCTAATGAAAAGTCCTCTTTAAAGTGCAAAATATAACAGAGTACAGAATGTGAGGCTGTATGTTTCCCACTCCTATAGCTGTATCATCTTTACTAAAACTCACATTAAACCTCAGCAAGATGACTTAAATTTCCAGCTATCACTGTCCTGAGGCAGGGTAGTCATTCAGCTGCACATGCCTTACATAGACTCTCACCAGCCATGTCCATGTTGTCATTTTAGAGGTGATAACATACACTCAGAATGATGTATGACTCATTACTTGGGTGAATTATGGGGGCAAGCTTTGGGCCCAAAGGAATCGCACTACAGACCCTGGTACACTCAGATATTTTATATCAGAACCTAGAGTGATGTGAGAGCCTCTTTTTTTACACACCAGCACAGGCCCGATATTTTTAAAGTCTTTGGTGATTGAAGTTATTGAAGTTTTACCTGTCAATCATTAAGCTGACTGAGAATCAACTTTGTTTGAATCCTGAAATGACCTGTCAATTTTACTCAAGGGATTGTGTGGATATAATCTTAATCTACATAATCATCCATTATAATGGAGGGAATCTCACTTTATAGGCTTTTAGGTTTACTTTACTTTAAAATGTTATATAAAGCAATGCATATAACATTAGTAGACTGCTGCAGATTTAAGGAATCACTTTGGACTTCAAAGTACTTACTGTGACAGGTGTCCTTTAAAATTTGTTTGATTTTAGATCTGCACTTTTTGTTCTTTTTGGAGGATAGAAGTACGATGTTATGAAAGACTTCATAACCGCCTGGAACGATATGTGCTCATTTAATAGTTACGTTGTTATATATGCAGAGGTATAAAGAGCACTGAAATTGTGCTCAAGTTAAACTTTTGGAGTTGCTCACTTAAAAGGTTACTTAGTTACTTTCCAACCCCACTGATTTTTATAATAAACACATTTTGCCAAGGTTATTTTCAAACCTGGGCTTTAGTGTTAAAATGAAGAGAGATAGACCTTTTGTCAAAGAGGAAGATAATTTGTTTAACCAGAAACAGCAGTTATTTAGCTCTCCTGGTAGACTCCATTGCCAAAAACAGTAGTTTTACCTCGCAGAACACGGGAGTTGCTGAGGGCCTACTGTTGCCTCGATCGGTTAGTTTCTTTGTGTTATTGTGTGGTGTTTTAAAGGGTTAGTTCAGTTCCAAACTAATGTCTGTTACAAACAATGTAATGAGACAGCGGTAGACCATGTCCAGTGTTCCCGTGCCATGTAAAAACACTGTTTTGTTAATGGAGTCTGGTGGCTTTGAAGAGCGCGAGCTACCGGCTGTTTCTAGTTAAACAAAAAACTTCCTTCAGTCTGGGTCAAAGGTGTTGTTTCCTCCGAACTCTCTTCATGGTTCACTCACGTTATGTGACAGGCTAGTAGTTGCTCTCCTTCTTCGCTTCGGACTCGGCACCACTGTTTTGTCACGATGCATGATACTTTAATCTGATAAGCCTGTTTTTGATGCGATGCATTTGATTGGTGTCTGGTCCAAATCAGATATTTCAGATATATTTCAGATATTTCACGCTTTCTAGCGTGAAATATCCGTAGATAAATATTTTACTCAGTAACGGATGGAAGTACAAATGTAGTGAATTACTTAACTTTTTTCTAAAACATACGTAAGTAAAAGTAAAATGACTGACTTTGAAAAATTCTCATAAAAGTACCAGTACACAAAAATTCGCAATTACATTGTAATTCATTACTATGTCATCTGCTTGCATACTTCTACAGAACTACTTTTTCTAAGGTCAGGTCACATGTTATATACTTGAGTTTTAACCATGGCTTGACATTAACACCCGCCTGACTCACTCACTATCACTAGCCACTCTGGCAGGTGGCATTCTATTTTTCTTCAGTAAGGAGACTGCTTTAAAGTTTTTAATAGGGGACAATCCAGAACCGACAATAGGGAGAGACAATGCGGAGAGAGAGAGAGAGATGATCCAGAGTGTGATCGATTATCAGTTTATCAGACTTTATAAGGAGGAGTTTATAATCATGCAGTGCAGTGATGACACCGATCTGTGTTGGGTTCTCATACTCTGCCCCTGACTAAATAGGGCCGCAATCTGTCCCCGTATTTCCGTATCATCTTTATAAAGCAACTACGTCCACAGGATGTGAATGAAATGAACCGAAGGTGATTCACGCGTAGTTTATCAGGTATCATGCGGCGCAGGGAGGAGGAGATATGACACAGATCAGTCTTTCTACCTGGCTCAGTAATGTCGCGATCTGTCCGTATTTCCGCGCACAGGTAAGCTACTATAAAGTATAAACTCTCCACATGCTGTCAAATGTCCACATGCTGTTTACTTCATATATTTCACTGATGAACACAGGCGTCAGGCTTCATCATCAAACAAAGTTTCACGTCATCACTTCAGTCCGTACTCACCCGCTCCCTCCCTCCGTGCGCCTGTGCAGCAGCTCTCCCCCTCTCAGTTTTTTGTATTATATGTTGTTTTTTAAAGTCTTATTAAGGTGAATGAGGCTCCGTGTTCATTTGCATACAGAGCGGGACATGAGCACTACCTGCACACAGCATTGCCTTGTGTTTGCTTGCCATGACCACACATGATGCCCCTGTGAAGAATCATAATGTGGCTGCACATAAGTGTAACAAAGACCGGAGAGGATACAACTCAGACGAGAAAACTTGATGAAACAGACAATGAAAAAGAGACAAAGAAAGAGAAAAGACCAAAAGGTCAGGTCCAGATTGGCTGATAAGGATAATAATAATAAGAAAATAATGTAGCTGCACTGACTGTAGGACGTATGGCAGTGACAAAGAAAAGTGTGGCTTGTGAAAATGTTGAGTGCTAGCCCTGGTGATAACTACATCATTTATTGGGTTTTTTTGTTCTATTTTAGAAATGTCAGAAAACAGGCATGCAATCTACATTAGAGTTAAAGACACATGTTGGACAATGGTTTTGGTTGTGATCAAACCGTGAGTACTCTTTAATTGTAATTCATCAATTTAAACATCCATCCATCCTGCTTTGGGTAGGGGCTGGAGCCTATCCCAACTGTCATTGAGGGCGTGAGGCGGAGTACAGCCTGGACTGATCACCATTCAATCACAGGGCTGAGATGACAGACAACCTTTCACACACACCTACGGAGTAACCATTGAACCGATTAACCTAACGAGCATGTCTTTCGACTGTGGGAGGAAGCCAGAGTACCTGGAGGGAACCCACACATGCACGGGTAAAACATGCAAACTCCACACAGAAGGCCCACTTCGTCTGAATTTTGACCTGCTTACTGGTGCGTTTGATTAGTCCATGTTCTTCTTGTTACATATTTACAGCAGCACTCACAAGCACCTTGAAATCTCATCTTCATCATTTGTAAATCATTTTTGCTGACGGAGGATACTGTCCATGAAGATGTCCCTCTGCGCCCTCTGTTTTATATTAAACATGCTATTTTGGGCGTTTTTACGTAAGCCCCACAAAGGGAGGGTTTTATAGGTACATCTTTTACACAAATAAAGCAATAAGCTTTCTTCTTCTCCTGCCTGCACTCCGTACACAGCAGACTATTTTTTTTCAAGCCTTACTGGAGACTGATTTTATTTTTTTCATTTCCTTAGCATAGATCACAAAGTTTGTGAGAGGTCAGTGTGTTTGTGGATGGATCAAAATGTGAGGAGTTCATTGCCGTGTGTAAATAGTTTTTTTTTTGCTGCTAATTGTGTAGAATGGGCAGTTTTACACAGCGAGTAAAAGGGGAGTAATGATTGCCAAGAGTTTTGTTTTACAGCCATGAAAATCTTGGAGGCCTGTTTTAACAAGGTACACCATCGCACACAGTATACCAAAGGTCTCCCACATCCTGCATTTTTAAACCTTTTTTGAAACAAAAAATAATTGGGTAGCAAAGCTCATTCCTCACAGCGTCCTGTTACTTGTCCAAGGCTAACGAGACATAGACAAATGTAAAGCCTAATGGAACAGGTACATTGAGTCAAGCTGCTCACCTCAGAAATGTAATTGCACATTTATACAGTTCAAAATGTTACTGTAAGTTAATGTTACTCAGTCATTAAATAAAAAGACCAGGTCTGAACCTGATGTGAATACACATTTTCACTCTTACATTTTCTGACAGGAACAGGCTGCAACTGACTTTTTCAACATCTGATGATTATGCTTATTCACTCTGTGCTGTGACTTACATTTGCAGATCAATGCCACTCTTTCACCTGTACAGTAAATATGAAGCTAAGAACATCAGCATTTAGCTTAGCGCAAAGCCTAAAAGACAGCTAGCCCGGCTCTGTCCAAATGTAACAAAATATGACCCCCGCACCTCTATAAATCACTATTAAAAATGTTATACCTTGTTTGTTTAACCTGCAGAATACACTGGAGTGCATCGTATTTTATTTCTTGGCTGGTCTTAGCCACATCATGGGGTCTGCCAGGCAGCCGGCATTAACTCAAGGAAGTGATTGCACCTTGCCAAGAAAGAAGTCCAGCTCATAGATCTGCAAGAATAATCCTGTGTGTTGTCCCACACTTCATATTTTGGCGGATTTCTGTTACATTTTGTTTTCCCTGTTTTCCTCGGTGCTTAGTGTAGTAGCTTGAGAATTGAGAGTGTGGAATTGATTGACTGCTGATTGCAAGCAAGTAGAGAAGCACATTTCCAAAAATTTGAAGCTATTTCTTGAATTATGTTTCCCTAAAAAAAATATCATTTTGTTTATACATTCAACAATTGAGTAACTTATGGTTTAACTGTCCTGGGTCATTTTTAGGGGCATGGTTTGAGGAAAAACATCCATACATCCATTATCTTTACAGCTTATCCTGGCTGTGTTTGAAATGCCACACTATATACCATATACTGTTATCCAAATATCTTTACCTATCCCATCTGTGATTGGGCAAGACGCGGGGTACACCCTGGACAGGTTGCTGGTCAATCACAGGGCTGACGCATAGAGACAGACACGCTCACAGTCGCACCTACAGGCAACTGACTCACCGGTTAACCTAAGCAGCATGTCTTCGGACTACGGGAGGAAGCAGGAGGGAACCCACGCATGCACAAGGAGCTGAACCTGCATTCAAACCAGGAAGCTTCTTGTTGTGAGGTGACAGCGCTAACCACTGCATCATCGTGCAGCTTGAGAAACACATAAGCCTTCTTTTTTCATTGTTCTAGATAAGGAGATAAGTCATAAGTCAATTGCTCACTGCTGACCATTGTAAGCCATTAAAAAGACCCCTAAAAAACCCAGATAAGACATAAAAAAATTTTTTTTTAAAATTAAAAAACACAAGGTGGGGATATTGCCCTTCAGAGTGTTTATAAGCCTCTTTTAGCTGATTGCTCCTGAGGTGATCAGCGTTAGCAATGGCCCTTCAGAAACTATCTCGATCTGAAAAGTGCACCCTGTGTAAAAGGGAATACCTCATCCCACCAAATTACAATAATAACTCATAAAGAATACACTCATAAAAAGGAATGGGTTATTAATCAGTACCCTCTCACAGGACTAGTACCTGAAGAAATGTTATTAACTTTATTTTGAGCACATTACTCTTCTAACACCTCTTTGGAATAAACCATATTCAGAGGTACGACTTAATTGCCTCCATATTTCTAGTTTGCCGCTGAATGACATTGATGAGGGGTTTTAGTGGTTCTCTTAATAGAACTTTCCTCTGTGCACTGTCAATTCAAGAGATTAACAGATGTGTTTGATACATTCATTACCTCACTGGCTCAGGGAAACACCGAACCTGCTTGTGTTTTTGCATGACAACAGCACCAGACGGGTCTTTGGATAGCATTGGAAGCATTTAACCGGGGGGAAACTGATAGTGTAAGCAGAGCCACTGCTGCCAGATGGCAATAGGGGAATGAAAAGCAGGTAGTAAAAGCCTCAGGTCATGATTAAGCGGACTGCTGGATAAAGCAAACCGCTGCAAATGCATGTTGCATAGTGATCAAC
Source organism: Semicossyphus pulcher (assembly GCF_022749685.1). NCBI lineage: Eukaryota > Metazoa > Chordata > Actinopteri > Labriformes > Labridae > Semicossyphus > Semicossyphus pulcher. Next base: position 23,632,028 of record NW_027211692.1, read on the forward strand.
AAATACCAGGCTGCTCAGGAAGCATCCGTTCCTTCCCAACAGGTTTCACGTTAGTGCGAATAAATACTGAGGATTTGAAGGACTTAATACATGTGTATTTGATGACTGACGTAACCTAGGAGAAACAGAGTTTAAAGGCATCCCAGCAAATTCTGTAAGTAAACATGCCAGTAATCTTTACCTTTGACCAGTGCGTTATTTGATGCACTGGATCTTTATCTTGCTCGGTAAAACACAAACATAACTTGGCCTGAAGCAAACTACAGTCATCCGCTGCGAAGATACATCTCTATCATCTTCAGAGAAAGAGAGCCTATTTCAGGCAGATGACTGAACACGAATGAAAGGAGACAAATTTTCAAACTAAGACAGTTTTCTCCAGCAAATATAACATACAGGTCAGCAAGGCTGTGGCTCACATTCAAATTGTTTCCAATGAGGGAAATCATACGAGAAAGGAGAGGGGAGTTCTAACAGTACCAGCAACACTGGCTTTATGGATATGGTGAGGTGTGTAAATTGATACATTAATCATATATCATCACCATTCCTTAGACTGAGAAACAAAACTTTCAGACCAAACGTGTGTGCGTCAATATCACTGTGTGCGTGTATGTGTTTGTGTCTGTGCACAAATATTTTGATGACTCTGACTTTGGAATAGAGAGGAAAAAAAAAAAACCTGCTGGTCTGCTCCCGGTCTTTGCCCTCCTTTGCCCACACCAGCCCCCCGAGGAGGTGATCGGACGCGTCTGTTTCCCGGAGATAAAGGGCTGCTCACCACATCCCCAGAGCTGGGAGAAGTTGGCACCGAGCGCGCTGGCATTCTGCTCATGTAACAGACCCTGTCACTGACTCTGAGAGAAAGACAGAGAGGGGGAGTGAGGGTGACACAGAGGGGTGGATGAATGGGGCTCAATTAGAGAATAAAAGGCAGGTGATATTGAAGTCATTCACTGAAACGACTATAAAGTACTTACTTTGTGGGTTGTATCCTCATGGTAGAAGAAACTTATTGTAAGCTGCTTTGGATAAAAGCATCAGTGAAACAATGTTATACAATGTGCACCAAAAAATATAAAGAAATAAACATACACATTGTGATTCACTTACATATATGTATAGTCGTTTACTTACGTCAGAAATGTTCATAAATGCATACTCTGTTGTGCATACATAGAAAACACACTCTGTTTATCTGGATGGCAGCCAGCTTGTACAAAATCAATGTGCCTTCAAGGATAACAGGTTTCCACCAGAGAAGGTTGAAGTTGTCCTCCTGGATCGATTTCAACTTTCACAATGTCCATAACTGTCATTTCAGATAATTCGGTAAATTTGACAACACAGGGTCAGCTCAATAGCCTAACAAGTACTCTTACCTTTACAACAAAATACATGTTTGTCAGTGCCCCCCAAACCAATTTATACAGCCATTTCAGAAATGACTCACAGGAGCATTTTCTCAACTGCCACCTCTTGTGTTAAGCGATATGAGAAGGAATAGCATGATTTTTTTGGCTCTCTTTGAGAGTAAACTGATACACCTCTTATGTCTGCACGGTCAGTATAAATGTGCAGGCCAGCATCTGATTGGCAAACTAACATACAGCAAGCCTCGCCCTCTCCAACAATAAAAAAATACATAGAAATCATATTCAAAAGGGCCGGATGATGCTCAGTCTCAGTGGTAGAATCGGTCTTCTTTTAATCGAAAGGTTGGAAGTTTGATCCATGTCAACAGTGTTGGGGGTAACGCGTTACCTACTTTACTGGTTTCCTTTTTTGTTGTAATGAGTAACAGAGAACGCTAGCTCTGTAATTCAAGTAATACAATATGTAGTTACTTTATCAGAAAAAATAATCTGTTCTTTTTGTCGCCACAATAAAAGAAAATCCCCGAAGCACTGTTTCTGTTCTGTTCGCTCTCCTTCTTCTTGGCAGGCAGCTGCATACCAGCGGAAGGTAAACACAGTTTTGTCAGTGTGCATGCGTAGCTGGCTAACTCAACTATTATGATGGCAGAGTAGATACTTCAGTAGTTACTTTTCTCAGTAGGTCACACAGTAACGTAACAACTTACTTTTTAATGATAATAACTTGTAAAGTAACAAGTTACGTTACGCAACACTGCAAGTCGAAGTGTCCTTAGGAAAGATACTGAACGCTAAATTGCCCCCAAGTGTGTGTCTGTTTGTAAATGGTTAGACCCTGATTGGAGATTGGCCTCTGCCATCAGTGTATGAATGTGTGTGTTAAAGGGTGAATGTGACATGTAGTGTAAAAGTTTTTTGAGTGGTTTGAAGACAGAGAGAAAATCAATTTCTTGCTGTGTAAAAACAAAAGTTTCATATAGGTGCAAAACGTTTTTTTAAGACTCCATTTTTTCCCTCAAATTCCACAGGATCTGTCTCTGGCACGTTCCGTGTGCGCCACGACCTCCGGAGTCGATCTCGCCCGTTCAAGTCAATGCTCGTGATTCCACAGCACGATTCAAGCGCGTGTCAAGCTGAACAGAGCAGATCGTTCCAAACAGATAGTCCCACACAAAAACAGCAAACAGCATCCGTTCATTTTAAAATAAAACACCATGTACAGACCAGTACAGACTCCTGTTTTTTCCGTTTTCATAACAACACACTGAAATCTTGAAAGAAGAACACTTTTAATTAAGTAGTGTACTCATCCATGTTAGAAGCACACAAATCACAGAATGATATCCAATCAAACGGAACGCGCCGGACACGGATCCTGTGGGATCCAGGCGTTAATGCCAGATTATGCTTCCTACCTTAGTTGTAAATTCACTGTGTTATGTAGGCAATAAATTGAATGAGTGTATTAAATAGCCTACCTTTAAGCACCAAAATTACTCTATGTAGTCAAATTAATTGTGTTGCCACGTTATGTGGATGACTAGCAGATGTCAATGGTGAATGTATAAAAGAGAAAAATCTATGCCAGCTATACAGACCAAGAAAGCTGAGTATATTGCAAAGATTATTGTCTAGACTTGATCTATATAAGTTAGGTGTAATGAGACAACTTCTGTTGTGATTTTATAAAAATATATATATATATATATATATATATATATATTTCTGCTTTATTGATTGATTGCTTGAGTTCTCCTTCTCACATAACTCCCCTGGTTTGCCAACACATACCAGAAACAGTTATTGCTAATGGCCAGCAGCTTCTGACTCACTGCTGCAGTTTTCCCAGCTTTTCAGGTGTATCTGGCATGAATAAATACAGGTGAACGTACTTATCAGCCAGAATAACACCTTTAAGGTCAGGGAAAGGTCTCCCTCATGGCTAAAATCAACATAAACTGTTAATACTAGAAAGCACACTTACTTGTGCCTCTAGTGTCTGAATCACATATTTTAAAGGTTTGAAGGGCAATGATGGAAAATGTTTTTTCTGGTGTGGAAAGTCTCAAATAGCTACGCACAAAGCAAGACGGGAAGAAAAATCTATATTGATCACTAAACTATAGTGTTAATGGCACACAATGGGGTCTCTTAGTTTATTGTCAGCACATTAAAGTGTAATGACGTCAATGTTTTACTTAGTTAGTCATTCACAGGCTTTTAAATATTACCCTGCACCGTCTTTAATAGATGTTTTCAAATTTATTTTGGTGCACAGGCCTTCCCATCTCTTCACATGAGTGCATGCTGAAGGCACATGAATAAACATACAGATGTACACAGATATGGCCTTGTGGCTTCACATGCACGCGCACACATACACACACACGAACCCCAATGAGACCATGCTCAATATCAGTGTGTGCACAAGATTTCCACAAAAGCCTCTGCTTTCATTTTCCCAAATCTAGGCTGTCCTATATGCTCCACCACAGGGGATATCAATAGACCAACTATAGTATTAAAGGAGATCAATACAGTAGAATATTGTCTCTCTCTTTCTCTCTGTCTCTTTCTACTTGTCTTTCATTGTCTCTCGCTTTCTCCTCAGATCATCAGGAGCCTTTTTCCTATAGAGTCACTGTGACACAAATTCTTTATGCTGCTATTCCCCAAAACACTGAATTACAAGTTTGGTGAGCAATGGTCTGTGTGAACCACATAAGAAAGATGCCCTTGTGTGTGTGTGGGTTGAGCGGTTGGAGTTTTTAGATGTATGAAAAATGAAATCGCTTCAGAGTTATTTGCACAATGCGGCTGACTTGGAAACCTTTCCAGATGGACAGAGAGCCATCCACTGGACTCACTATTACACTAATAGATTTTACAGTCATCCTTTTTGTCCAATATAAAGTCCCGTATTCAAAACTCAAACCACAATAAGCACAGCATCTGTCTGTTGTTGACCATACCATTAACAGAATTCATGTTGTTGTTTTTTTACAGAATATGGAATAAGGTTAAACCTGTATACATACAATGTTGGGTGAAATAGACAGAACGTGACATTTGTTTGTACCTCTGCCATGTATTTTTTGTTCATCACTGCCAGAAATTTCATGCCACTAAAAGTAAAACTTCCACTGCAGCAATTCTACCCTCTAACTACCTTTTTTTATTGTACTTTCTAGCAACTAATGATGACTCATTCACTTTTATAAGGTATGTTGCTAAAATTGGAAAAATCGGACACTTAACCAGAATGTAGAGTGCTTTACACAAAAGGGAAAGCTAATTATATTCACAAAAAAATAATGCATTTTGCGCCGGGTATTGTACGCCGGTAGAACTGAGACATGGAAAGTAATTAATGATTTTAAAATGTTATCAACTGTATATAGATTTAGTCATTGTAAAATGACTGACAATATGTTCCTCTGGGGAATGAATTAATTGTGTTTGCCTCGTTTTGACAGATTTCGTGTAGGTAGAGAAAGTTTATAAATTCAAAATGTGGAGTCGGTACTTAATGAACAATGTTGTTTAGGGGAGACAGTTACCTTTTGTGCTTACCGTATGTGTACAGTATGTCAGTTGCTGTCTTAATAACGCTTGTTAGCAAAGAAAAAACAGACATCACTTTCACTGAAAATATTTAAGAGATAATGCCCAATGAAGCATCCATTATCAGGAAATTAAAGACAACATAAAGACCAGAAAAAAAGAATGAGTAACAAAAGTTTTTCCCTCTTTATTTCTCAGATTTTCTTTCTTGAGCTGCATCACAGTCATTAAATATTTCATATTCTCCAAAGAGACAACAAGAAATGTTCTGAACTGTGGTAAGTAGATGTTAGCTTGTTAACACGGAGCATTTGTTATAAACTGAGCTTTTAATTACGTCCCTGTTGCTTTGCTTATGTTAGATACTGGCTACATAAAAAGGTGTCCGTAGCCAAAGCGCATGGCCAAGGTAATGATGTAACCAGATCATTCTGTGCATCATGTTCTTGATTAATAATTGCTGAAATAATCACATTTATTAAGTAATAATCTCGAAGAATTTAATTTAAATTAAATTAAATGTCTGGTAAGTCACTATCTATCGCCGAATGAAGTAACACAATGGTAACTATGGTCATGAAAGCCTTTGCATTTGCAGTATTACAGACTGGGTGTCTGGTGCGACTTTCGCAGAAGAAACTTCGTCAAGACTTCCTTTTTCACGTGCTGCATTGTTTACAGATAAATAAACCGTTTTTTCTTGTGATTTACTTTTGATTAGCGGGTCTTATGAAATTTTCAACATCATGATGCAAGAGGAGAAGAAAACTACTTATAAAATGCTCGTTTGTTGAACGGAGGTAGGATCCATCATTTGTTATGCATTCAAGGAAGTCGGGAAATCTGAAAGCTGAGCAGCTTTTGTGATGGATTGTTAGCTGTTAGCATGCATATGTGTGTTTATAGAGATTAATAAGGAGCTAAATCATCGCCAGATAGCTGCTGATGGGAGCCTTGATGTCATTATGACGCATTATGTTCCACCTGCTTTTGCTCTCCACACAGATTATTTTTCCCTCATACGCCGCAGCTTGCTGATACGTGATTGATCAATACTACTCGGACTACAAGCATTATACAAACCAGAATGCTTGCCGTCCTGGAAATCCTGGTCCCATGTCTGTAGTAGTCCCATAGATACTTTTTTTTTTTTCTTCAATAGCCTAGTTGTTGACAGGTGGGAGCAGGGCCAATATGGACTGCAGGGCCCCCCCATCTCGCAGGGGCTGCGGGGGTGTACTTTACGGTGGTGTATCATAGACATCAGTATGAACTATATTTGACCATAATATTTCTGTCTTTATGCGACAAACATGCAAAGTCCATGTCCACTTTGATATTAATCTCACATGATCAAGTTCATTTTACAACATATACATATTCACATGATTAATGTCCACCATATGCAATTTCTGTTCCAAATCTGCTTCATTAGGTTGCATTGCATGAGATTCCACTAAGCATGTTCCACTCCCTCCCTATGAACCACACCATTAAATTAGATGGAAACTGATACAATAACTAATAAATAAATAAATAAAGTTGCATTTGTTAATTAAAATGAAAATGAAACTAATATTCATGTAAATTGGTTGTCTCTGGTGTTCTGAATCAATTTGACTCTATGTCTGTAGTCTATGTACAATTAATTTTGAGTGTAATCATTAGATACACAGCAGATCAAAGGATCTCTGCGGGGCCTCTGATACAATGGATACACATCTCCCAGCTAATTATTGATTGGTTACAACTCTCGCTGTGAATGTGTGTTGTTTGTGCAGAATAATATTTATAGTCAAATAATTCTCACTGGTTCGTAGTCATGTCTATTGAGCATCCAATTATTTTGCTTTTAATATAGTTTACTTTTCCTATTTCTCTTCTTAAAATTGTGCTTTTTAATGAAAGGGATAGTGTGTTAATTTGCAATGAATATGTAATGTCACAACTTCTAATTTAGCTAGTTTGAATCAATACCCCATTATCTGAACTTCATTAGCAACCTGTTATTGTTTGACACTGCACTCATTAAAATGATGACATGCAGGGGTAATAGAATTCAATGCCTCTTAGAGGGTATGTATAGCAGTGTATCATTTAAAATAGTATTATTCATATATGTTTTAGTAGCAAAGCATTAGAAACAGTGCATACTCTAGGAGGCAAAATCCACTATTGAAGATTGAATTGCCTCTTTTTTCCTTCATGTATAAAAAAAATATAGCAGTTTTTATTTGTAAAACAAATGATTCATTTCAGATGCACATGCCACACGTCACATATCCTAAATAAGGCCATAATCATCAGATTTTTCTCCAGCTCTAATTACATTTGTGTACTATCATCACATTTGTTTGTCTTTAGTTTCAAACTCTTTTTTTTTTAGTTTGTTTTAGAAAAGTGCTTATGTGTGTTCCAGATTGGTTCCAATATGGATGCATTACATTATTTAAAGACCAGCTACAGTCATGTTTTAAGACATATAAAATGCTTGAAATAAATAATAAGCAATCATAATTAATATAATAATTTATAATTGAATTACCTTGTAAAAATCCTCCCAAGGCATCTCCTCCTACTCCCTCATTAAATTAATTCCCTAATCTGCATAGTCCCCGCCCACTATGCACGATGTTTCTCCTTCCGTAAAATTAAAACCGAAAACAAAACACGTCTCTGCCATCCTTTACTGGCAACGTTAGCAGTCATTAGTGAGTTTGCAAAAATTATGATGACAGTTACAGCTGGCTCGCGCATCGCCAAAGTGGTTGTCATAGGTTGCACATAATGATATGCATAGTGTCACCAACCATCCATTGACGGGATTGGCTCCTTAGGTTTGTGACGTCTCAAACCCTGCCAATCTGAAAACGTGTTTTTCAGCCTGTCCTTGGTACACTGCAGTTTAAGGTTGTTTTCAAACCTTCCTTGTTTTGTTCGGTTGAAACGAACCCTGGAGCGTTTACCCCCTTGGTGCGGTACGTTTGGGCAGGTGGGAACAATGCAATCGCACAAGGGTGCAGACCAAAACAACCGGACCGAGACCTCATTGAAGAGGTGGTCTCGAACTGCAGCAGAGTTCGTTTGTGGTAAGAACGTGATCCGACCTAGTTCCAACCCAGCTGCTGGAGGCATAGCGCATTTTTGGATTAAACAAGCTCCCGCCAACTGCGCTGTATACTAGGCACACACTGGCTGTACTTTCGATGAACTATTATTTTCATTCATTTTATTTTTGATAGTGTGATATACGTTTAAACCGTTACATTTAATGGAAAGCGGGAGTGTATTTTTTTTTACAATACAAATGTGATCACCAAGATTGTGATGTTTTCTGTTGTTCAGTTTCTAAAGCGTGCGCACAGTTAACAGGCTGTTTGCACTACTCATTGCGGCTGCACTTCTTCTCATTATTAATTTTATCCCCGACGTTGTGATAGCCATTTTGTCCGAAACATTACCAATGCACAGTTGTCTGATTCTGCATAAGAAATGCGCTTGTCATTTTGGTTTGAATGTGTTGTTGTTGCTGGGCGCTGTCCGGTGCTGCCGGGTGCTGAAGTCTCTCACCTTGACACATGAAACTTTTTTGTCCTTGCCTTTAGTCAGTTGTTCTAAGCTTTTAGCTACAGTTGAATATTCTGTCGCCAAATTCAATTAAAAACTATATTAATATCGAATGCTCGATATATTTTGGTTTGTTGTTTGAAATTTTGCCTTGTGAAACCAAAACGAACCGAAGTGAAAATGAACCAAACTAACAACTCGGACTATAGATTTGAAAATGCCCTAAAAGCAGACAGGCCCTACCATGGCAATGACTGCTTATGTTGTCCCTGTTATGTCTTGTAGCACATGAAAGACACCACATGGAGATGTTTACAAGGTTTAACACTTGATTTTCACTGGAGGGGGTCTTTCAGAAAAAGAGACGCTCTTTAAAATTGGGTGACTGTGGCTCAGGAGATAGAGAGGGTCGTCCACTAATTGGAAGATGACTTCTCCAGTTCACAAGTCGAAAGTGATGTTGGGCAAGATGCTGACCTGCCATTGGTTTAGGAGTGTGTGTGAATGAGTTGGCTGGGTTAAATCTTGATTGGCAGCAACTTCTGCAGTCACTGTATAAATGTGTGTGTTGGAATGGGATGGATGTGACATCACATTTTAAAATTGAAGGCCCTGAGTGCTTGAACATTGCAATCCATTCCTTCTGCCATGTATATTTATGCATACTTATGTGTGAAGAAAAGAAAATCATCTTTCCAATTTTGAGCCTTCTTTATAGTTCATGGCAAGCAGTTTATCCCCTCCTTACCCCAGCTGTCCCCAGCTGCTCTTGATCTGAGATCCTCCGGGGTATTTTGCAAAGTGTTGTCCCTCCAGGGTAACTTGGGTCTGTCCCTCGGTCTCCTAACAGTCACTCATGCCTGGAACACCTTCAAGGGAAGGTGCCCAGGGGTGCATCCTTCTCTGTCAATATGAAGAAGCAACAGCTCTGCATCCTTGAATCTGAGCCAGTTGGATCTACAATTGTTTTCAGGCATGCAGTATCCGTACCGGGGATAAGGGTCAGAATGAAGATCAATTTTTCTTTGACTCAGCTATCTGAGGCGAACTACACCTATGGCGATATTGAAGTTGTTTGATGTGCAATAATAAGTCATCAACAAATGTGCATAGCTCAGTTTTAGTTCCCCTGCCAAACCTGCACCCTGATGGATGCGAATGAAATAGCCAAAGATTTCTATAAGAAATCCTTATAAACAACTGGTACTGGTCTTGTACTACTCATCAATGATTACATTTCTCATTTAAATTAAATTAATATAACACTTTTTCCTCATAGCATTATACTAACCTCCATTAAACAATTATGTGAATAAGATGATTTTTAATTTGTTTTTGTAGTGTGATCAAATGCAGTTCATGACTATTACATTGGAGCACTGATAGGTTGCCCGTAACTATTTTTAGTTCCAATCTGTCTGACTTGGACAGCACTGAGTAAAGTAAAAATAACATTTGTTTTGCACCCAAAGGATCTGATTGGCTGTGTCTCCTAACAGAGCAATGCCATTCAGAGGAACAACAGAGCTATTCTAATCGCAATTAAAAGTTATATCTGTGCAGGCAATTTGGGGAATCAGTTTATGATTTTACATGGAAAATCCGGCAACATGACAGATGCCCGACACTGACAAGCATCTGTTTGATTTGGCTGAGGACATAAGTGTGCTGCACATCTTATTGTACATACAAAATACTTCTGAAGCCGACTGATGCTTCCTCAGAAATCTTCCTAGAACTAATCAGTTCAAATCACACTGATTGCTCTCAGCAGAAAATTAATCTAATTTTCTGTAAAAGCAGCTGCCAGTTACTGAAGATCTGATCTTCTTTTTTTTTCATTCTTTCACTCTCATTTCTCCCCTCCCCCACCCTCCCCTCTCTCTTTAAGCCTCGGTTAATTAAAACGGAAAGGAAAGGATTTGCAGTCAGTAATTCAACTTATAGTGGAAGTTAATTATAGAGTCTGATGATTCATATAAGTGACATACAAGTGACTAGTGGTAAAAAAAAAACCCAAAACCAAACCTGTTTGATGAGCTTAAAGCAACTACACAAGTACTCTAACACTCACTGCAGTTGCTGAAAGTGTGTTATATACATATACACAAGCACTGCCTGACCATATGCATATGATTTGAGACTAAATGTCATCAAATGTATGATTTAAAGTGATATTCTCAAAGATTTTCATTTAAATAAATGTCTGTTAAGTTACTATTGTGACAACCCTGAGGTTGTATTGATCAGTGGGTGTGGTTATTACTGATTCTGTGTTGTTTCCAGGTTGACTGCAGGTGGGAGTCATCAAGGCGGATTCAACACACCTGATCTCAGCTGATCGAGCTGTATTTAGAAAGGGTGCCGGCCAAGTGCTCGCTCTCTCATTCTTCACCATGTGACAGCCAGGAACACTACAGCTCACCGAATGAACTTTCAGTTTTACTCTTATTTTACACACACATGGTGATACACTCAACCATACACTCTTGACATTACTGATAGTACGGACATTACATGTTTGTTCTGGTTTTGTTAGTTACTTTACTGTGTTGGCCAAATAAATCTTTTGAAAGGTGAATAGTTTGTTGACTTCCTCTTTTGTTGCAAGTTGGAGCCATCTTGTAACAAAATCTATCCCTGAATATGCAATGGTGATTGAGCCTATGGCCTACTGATGAAAGCCTTTGCATTTGCAGAATTATTATGGGCGTGTCTGTGGCGACTTTCATGGAAAAAATCAGTCAGTTAGTGACGCATTTTCCATCACCCAGCAGTGGTTGGTCTGCCAGAGAGGGTAAGCGGAGCTAAGCGGCTGCTTTTCCGGTCTCTGCAAGTGTTGCGAGTCTACTATGGCTGAAGAAACAAAGAAAAGATGGATGACTACAGATACAACTTCAAAAATAAATCCAAAGAGAAAGAAACAAATTGGACGCTCAGATGAAGGCAAACAGTCAAAAAAGGAAAGCGACCGTCAGCGAGGAAAATCAAGAGTTACAACCGGAGCCAACCGTGGACGTCACACATGCAACACTGTCTGGATATCTGGGAAATGTGCTCCTGCAATTAGCGTTTATTGCCATAGGCGCACTTTGGTGTTAATATTACAATTGATCACTGTTCCTCCAACTTTCAACCCCCACATCATGCACCCAAACACCATCAGCACAATAACCATGCACTTTTCTTTCAATCGAGGAGACTTCATCATCTAAATGTATGTAAAATTGATTTTAATCCCAGTTACATAGTGGTGAAGAAAGTCGTAGAACAATCCCAACATGAACTTATCTATGATCCAGTGTTTGTTATTCTGCTTCTGTTACCAGCATGACTGATACTTAGGTATTGTTTTCACCTGTCACATTATGTTCTCTATGACATCTTTTGTCATCTTTTTTTAAGCCAAGTGGTGAGGAAAAGGCAGGTGCTTGGAACAATAATATCCATGGGACCAGCAAACTCTTTTGCATTTAAAAGGAAAACAACAGGAAATGCAGTAAAACACAACTTACCATTTCTCAAGGGAATATTTGTCAATTCCAATTTACATCAGCACTTTAGACTATTTGGTAGCATTTCAGAGTTTAGAACCTCCTTTGCTTTTCTTAAAGTGCACACAATAAAAGCAAAAACAAGGACAAAATACTAATGTGACAGACATAATGTAATCAGTGCTTCTCAATTCAATTTTCAAACTTACAGGAGATAATGCATGCACCTGAGTTATCTAAAAGTTTTGTTTTTCATGAGTTCCTCACTGTAACCCGTTTGCATTCCAAGGTGTCTCTATTGTGCCTTGATTATACCGAATCCAATTCAGTTGCCTGGATCAGATCATAACTCCACAGTTCATGGTTTGGTGTAGACTTTGGAGTGTAAATGAACTTGACAAGAGTCATGCTTTGAGAGAAGCTATCAAACATTTACTGAACTGTAAGGGGATCACACAAACACACACAAATCTGTCATGTGGAAGTGTCCAGAAAAATGTAACCACTGAGAGTCTTTGCAAAGCTTTTCATCTGACCACACAGAGCTGAGCAACATGACTTTTCGTCAGAAACCAAGACCCAGTCAGACACAACAGACTTTCTTAAATGCATTGCAAAGTAGGCCATTCTCTCAGTCAATATTCCGGGTAAATATTGACTTGCAAGATAATCTCATGAGTTATAATGAAAAACTCTTTCTCTGAAACCACTTACCTGAAGCGCTGTCTGCATCCAAAGGTCAGAGGAAGAGCATAGGGCAGGAATAATAAAATGGCTGTACTGAATGCAGTCAAATACTGGTAAATTAATGAGAGGAGAATTTGTATGAAGGCATGACATTAAATTGGCACTCCCAACAAGTTTATGCCAAAGCCCAGAATCCCGTCTTCTCGGAATTTAAAATAATTTAAGAAAATTGGGCCCTATTTACATGGCGGAAGGCGCACAGCCTAAAGCGCATGGCGCTAAGTGATTTAGGGCGTGTCTGCCCGACTTTTGGTAATTACACGGTGCACAATCTGGGCGCAAAGAGGTTGGCTCAAGTCCCTGGATTATTCATACATGAATCATATCATATCATAACATGAATCAAACTAATCACAGTGTCAGCTGTCATTCCCTTGAGGAGTCTGGTGCGCGGACTCAGACTGGCATATTTAACTTGTGTCTTTCCACTGTGCCCCTGCACATACAGAACATGCACAGGTCAATGCTTGTCGATACAAGCATGGATTGATGTTAAAGCCACTGAAGCAATCCCACTGCCCAGCAGAAACGAAGATGAAGAGAAACCATTTGTACTGTGCACATTTACCCACAGCATTAATTATTTAAATCTCCAGACGGACAGGATCTTATATTTAAGTTCTGTGTGCTGACCATCAAAGAAAGGTAGGCTTTAAATGTGTATTTACTTATTGTTGCTGCTGGATCAAATGGCTGTATTCTCTGTAATAAACACTGGACAGTGTATTGATATCTGTGGACACGATTTTTGGTGCCACAGGTAGTTATGTATGAGGATTGTAATAAATTTACCTCTTAGTTGCGCGTGTGTCTGTGTGTGTGTGTGTGTATGTGTGTGTGTGTGTGTGTGTGTGTGTGTGTGTCTCTGTGTGTGTGTGTCTGTGTGTCTCTGTGTGTGTGTGTCTGTGTGTATTAGAGAGTGTGCGCATCAGAATGAGAATGCGAGATAGAGAGCTTGGTGTGGCAGTTTTGCCCCTGCGTGGCTCGAGCAGGAATCTCCCTGAGGTGAAGCAGGTAGGTGAAGTGTGTGAAACAGCGGTGAGCTTGTCCACGTCTTGCAGCGTCACCAGATCAGTAACAAACTGAAAGCAGTAGCAGAAAGCAGAAACAATAGCTCACCGTCTGTCCCACAAACAACGTTATTTCACTGTATCTGCAAATACACTGCTTTTTCCTTATGAGTCAAAGCGCTGCTGTGCGTCCCCGTGTGTGTAACAAGAACAGACTTCTGTATGCACCCTCTACAGAGACAGAGAGTCTAAGGCGCAGTCGCTTTCTCCATCCTCAAGATAGCAATGTGCCACCTGTTTGCTTAACCACACCTCATTTCAAAACCAACGCGCCCATCGGCGCTTACGGTGGCGCAAGATTAATTGCTATTTACACAACGTGGGCGCTGGGCGTGAAAATGACGACTGCGTCAGGTGGAAAATAGCAATGACACTTTAGCGGTTCGTACTGGGTGTACGATAGGGCCTGACGACACTTTATTAATCCCAGAGGGAAAATTCAGTTTTTCACTTATAGGCCCGAAATACACACATGCACAAACAGGACCCTATGGACATGCACTAATGGAGTGAGGGGGCTGCACATGGACATGCATAAAAGCAGTTAGGGGGGATTCGGTACCTTGATGTAAAAATGTAATTTGTCAAAATGTTGTGGTTCTGCAACACAAAACAGCCATCATTACATTATTATTGCAAATAAAAATAGCATTTCTACAGCTGAAATCAACTTTAATACCCATTACTTTTATTATGGACATTCCCTTTTTGCTGGTTTGCGAATGATTATTGTAGAAGTTCAACTGTTTTGAGATCAGGTGTGCAAATGAATCATTCATTTTACTTATCAAAACATCCAGTAACCACTAATGTCCTCTATATTAGCAGCACACGATTTCAAACACTAATTCTTTAAAGTCTAAATTTTCCACAGACCCTAACTTTCCACAAAAAGCATGGGCCTTTTGTGTTTTCATTTTTTTCCTCACTTCTGCTTTTTCCTCTGAAATTATTCACTACCATTTTCTGACTGTCTTGACATGGTTTATTTTTATATTTAATCAGACAAAGGGAATATGGAGATGGATGGTTATCATGCCTAGCAATGAGCCTTAACTATTGTTAGCATATCGCTGCAAATTTATGCTATTTCACGCTTCTTTTCATAGACCTAGCCCTTAATCCCATTGTTACCAGCACAAAATCCAATTTGCACCAATTTCATACACTGCTGCACTGGATTTACACCAATCTACACAATCTACTTCCTGCATTTGAATCAATTTTGCACTTACTGTATGTCCTGGACCTTGCTTGAAGTGCTGTTAGTAAAGGCAAACTTTTTTTCCTCCCATGTTCTCCGTCCTTTTTGTACTATACAGTATATTATATACATAATGTACAATCACCGCTGTTATCGCACATGTATTTCTGATTAGAGGAGTACCTGACACTGAGCATGAATATTTCATTTGTCAATGCGACATCTATATAAATTGGCTGCCTCACCAGACTGTCATGAGATGACATCGCACTGCTTTTTCCAATTATCAGAGCAACATAAGAAATTCTGACTGAATGTGAGAGCATGAAAAGACAGAAGGAAAATATTAACACAGAAACATAATTACATGCCAGTCTCACAGACAAAAAAAATGATACTATTAACACATAATTGTTACTGCAGAGAAAGCAGTGGGAGAGTTGGTTTCAGAATGGTTTATATGGCAGTAGCTCTGACAAAAGATGATGTGTATCACCCAAACCATTCAAAAAGGCCTAATGAGCTTCCTTCATATTGCTGCATGCCACTGTTTCAACTTTTGTGCTCTTGCATTATTGATGCTGCTGAAGTTTATTTAGAAGATCATGTCTATCTGACGTTTCATTATTTGATAACCAAGAAGCATTTGAATATTCTTTGTGCTATTATTCAGATAATCAGTGCGTACAGCAAGCTTTATTGCCTTCTTTATGAGCTGCTGATAAAAGGCCAAAATAGCAACATGGAAGTCAAGTATGAAAGATAAGCAGACGTGTGTTCTCAAATACAGAGGAAATCACTAACATTCATTTTCTTCATGTGTGCAGGGCGATGAGTTCATGTTTCAATGTGATGACGCACTCTTCCAGCTTTCATTGATTCATTGAAGAAACTGCTTGTGGATGCAGTCGGGGTCCATTAACTGCGATTCTTCTCCAGGATGCTCATTGTGTGGACCAGTATTAAACCCAGTTAACAGCTGCCAAACAGAGATTCTTTGTCCATGACACACTTCCATATCCCAGCACAGCAAGAGCACTAAGAGACACTCCGCCATTGTAAGACAGCTGCTTTCAAACATTAACAATGCTTCATAGCCTCTAATGGAGTCTCCGGGGCAAATATGTCTCTTTCTCAAAAGTGTTACTTGCAACTTTGTCTGCATTTTTTCATTCTCTAATTTACTTCATTTCGGAAAAATATTTACTCTCTGAGTTGTGTTGTTGTTGTGTTTAATGCGCATGCTGTTGATGCCGCCTTATAAACTCTGTCAGCAAGCCAGTACATCAAGTCAGCACACACTTATTGGCTGTAAGTAGCACACTCGCTTGTAAACACCATAATGTGGACAAACACCGCAAAGAGGACGAATCCTGACGACAAAATGTTCCATCCAACTCATGCTACATTACAATCTTTCACCAACCATCTTTGTTCAGATGTATTTTTCTCTCCAATCGAAAGCCTGCCCTGACAATAAATGCAATACCTCAATAATCAGCCAGGCAATATGTGCAATCATTTATGTATCCAGCAGTCCTGCCAGCAGGGAGACAACAGAAGTGAAAATCAATACCATCTCGGCCGTATTGTGTTATCAGACCTCATGTACGGAAGCACGCTTCACCTTATGGCTCCCTTTATTGCAGGACCAACACACGCTGAATCTCCCTGCAGTTACTAATATGGGATTTTTCTCATTACAGGCTTTGTGATCACACGACAGGAGCAGGAGGTGTAAGTAGAAGAGGAAGAAAAACAGATGCAACACTGCAGATAAGGTAGTGTTGATCAATGGCGTCATAGTCTAATAAGGTTGACCCCCACGGCAAATTGTATTGAACTGAAAAAAAGGCGCCATATATAGTAGTAGACGCAGGGCAGTGATTATCCTCTGCATTAATGTTACTTTCTCAGCTACATCAGCAATCACTGGTGTAAGAATGCATGATGCTTCTATTCAGTCAGATTGATGAATCAGTAATGGTGGAAGCATTCAGTATGGCTTAACGTGACATTTTAATATAGGATTTATATTGAGCATAGTGAAATATTTATTGTTTTTTAGAGATAATCTTTTTACTTAAGCGTCCCTGAATGCCCATATTCAAAAATCGTATAACCTTCCATTAAATATTGGCAAAAGTCAGTCTCTCTTAAGCAGATCAAATTCTACACGCTACACATGAATCATCACAGAGTCATATTTTGGCCGTCACATTTAAAGCCAAGAGTATAAAGTTAGCAGATGTGGCGCGCACTAATAAGAAGACAGAGAGTGCTTTTATGACCTCTTTAACTTTTTTCAACACAACTGAAAAAAAAGTACTTTCAAGATGAAGGAAATATGCATCAATCAAATTCTGCGGATACAATTTTTAGACTAACCTTTAAAGTCACCCTGTTCTGCACAGTTAATTACAGAGCTGGCAAACTCCAGCAGGGCCAATAATTCTCAAGATCAGGCCACAGGTCATTGGCTTCAAATAGTAGAGCCAGTGTACTTGATCATCACTTTATGGCTGACCTCCTCAGCTGTAGATGAATATGTTACGGAGATGAGACAATTTAAAGGCACGGAAAAAGAAGTCTCGACAATCACATGAACATAAACACTTTTAGTCTTTGAACGCCTCTAATATTGTACAGCTCCAATTGATTTGGATGACTTGGATAAAATACCAGACTCATTTGTTTCCAGAGCAGACATGAGACTTCTTTGACTATCACTTATAAATATTATTCCTTACACAGTGTAAATAGTTATTTCTTGCAGCACAATGACCTGGTGTGATATATCGACAATTTGAAGTCAAGGAGTCAGACTGGAGATGAGCTTTTAAACAACTATGTCGCCTCTTCATTCCTTTGCCAATGATACATATGAACCTCTTTTAAAGCCTTCATTTAAAGCTGCAGTGATTCTTTGTTTAGTATCTGCTTTTTCTTCCACTGTTATTTCAGCAAGTCTAGCAAAATTCTACTTTGTGATAAGATAATACATGAATAAACTAATCCACAATAGTGCGACTTTCAACTATAAAGCACCATAATCTGTTCTGCTACACATCCTTATATTTTGATAACATGCAGTATATAAGCTCTTCTAAATATCTCTAATAAAACACAAGTATTCAAGGTGTAAGGTCCCCTAGTCCTTGACAAGACAAGATACAACATTTGGACAACACATAAAACTCGGTGGAACACTGGCTCACTTTATAGTCCTCTCCTGAAAGCACCTCTGAGTGCAGTGGTGCCATAAACAATGACCATTATTTGAGCGATAAGAAATGTTGGCATGGAAAAAGCAATGTCTCTCAGTGGCTGTGCGCGCTTGGCTCATTTATGAATTTATTTTAGTATAGAAGAAAGCCCCCGGGGAACAGAATGTTTTAAAAACCCATGATTAATGAAACATTAATCATGAATTTTGTAGGAGAACAGGAAGAGTTGTCACTCTCTATTTGGGCCCATTAGGAGTGGGATGGGAGGAGGAGACAGTCGAAGGGGATAAGGGTGGCGGATCTTGTGGTGGGGGAATTTGATTTTGGAGGGGTTGGATGTCAGGGAATCAAAGGAGGGAGGGGGAAGAGCGAATGAAATGATGAAGAACAGCTCTTTGGAATTCAAGAGATGTTTACATAGCATGAAGCATTTGACAACGCTGAAGGCCTTTATTTTAAGCCTCTTGATAATAAGCCATAAAACTGCGTGGGTAGTAATTTTAGGCGCACAAACAGGATACAAAAGTGTCAGTTGAACCTTTTGGCCACTAATGGTGATACTTATATTGTCGCTAAAAAAAGTGATACTAAATTAAATGGCAATTTGGAATACAAATAACAACTGAATTATTGTTTAAAATAGGGGTCTAAATGTCACATTCCAATCAGATACCTCTGCAGTTTTAAATGTATTATGTACAAGGTCATAGTCTGCGTGGTAAATCTATAACACTAAGCTGTCAGCCTTTTCAGAATAAGGTAAAAAAAATACAAATAAAACACTTCATGTTACTTGACTTGTGTCCCTGAAATGAATTCATTTTGGCATTGATGCCTTTGTGCTCTGTGTGTAATGCATCCTCCCATGTGTATGTAAATCATGAGGCTTAAAGAACTACAATAGCACTTGTCAATATTTGTGCCAGGTACAACAATCCCCTCATGCCTAACCTTCTGCTGAATGCTAAGTGACCGAATCAAAGTGAGAGACAGCAGAAACAGGAGACTTCAACAGTGAAACCTTTGAGGCAAACATTTCTGTGTAGAACGGATGGGTGGGGATGGATGGAGTGAAGGATACAATGAAATAAACATGGCAGATGTTACTGTTGTGAACTTTCCAGTGATTTCACAGTTCTTGGAATTTGACAGTGGGGGCACCATTGAGTGACTGCTGATAGCAGCGGTGGGGGCTTTGAACAACAAAACCCGTCAGTGTTAACCCTGCATACTAATTCATCCTGCAGACACTGTTAAGATGTGACTTACCCTGAGATACATGTCGATGATGCAGTGTTTACTACACAGTTAAACTGTCCTTAAGTACTCACAAAGATTAGCTAATTAGACAGTGTGAAGTGTAAACCCCTCGTAGAAAATCACTTTACTCTAAAGTGGTTGTATCAGATTAAACCACATAAAAAAGTCTTACAGTCATTGCTTTAGTAAGTGAGTCTCCCAAAGCAACACAAGTCAACTAAGTAAGAGATAATGCACAGTGAGCAGGTTGTTACTGTGGAATGGAACCCCGACAGGGTAAGCAGGACCCTGACGCGAAGGGGGTTCCTCTCGTCACTGTCAGTCTGTTGACATTTTCTTTTTCATTCGCCGTCTTAAAACACCACCGTATCCCGCACTGTGTTCCATTTAATGTTTACTTCATGCGCCATCTTCAATTTTGTCGCCTCTTTGTAGCCTACAGTTTTTGCATCGTTTTACCTACATTCCTTTCTCTCCACTGTTTTGCCTCTTCTGTTTTTTACCTCTGTAAACAAGCCGACATCAAATTTACCGGACTTCTTTCTGCGGATTGATATGATTACAGTTAGTCCTCCGGATTTTGTGATCCTTTGCAACAGTCTGTTCTTTGTAAAAACGGTCTGTAATCGAGAAATAGCAGACCTCGGAATGCTGTAATTAACCAATCAGAATCAAGTATTTAACACAGCAGTGTAATAACAGAGAAATATGGCATAGCAAGGATAAAAACCACAGTAAAGTATAGTAGGTAAAGTAAGCATTCACCTTAATTATAACCACTTTAGAAGCAATGCTTGGTCCCAAGTCTGTGTGTAGACCAAAGACGATCAAAACAATTCCAAGATTTCAAGGTACCTTGAAATGCTGCCTGCTCTCCGGTATATCCACCATCCACCAGTATATTCTCGTCGTATTCCGGATTCTGTACCGCTCTGAGCCATTGCCTGCAGAGGTCATTGTCCTTAACTGGAAAATGTTCCGTTCCTTTCAGAGGGAGGGGCGCAATGCATGCTGGGTGTTGTAGGAATGTAGAATGGGCAAAACTAACTAACTGTTTCTCCACAGCTATGGCATCAATTTCAAATATTATTGCTTCTATCGATTACAAAGAACACCAGCTTTGCCTGACAGTGGCTTTTTCCAGGTCCGAATTTCTTCTTTCACAATTCTTCTTCAGATGTTTCTCTGTGTATCTGTTGAGGTTGTAAACTCCTCACTGTTGTGAATAGGCTTCAGACGATAGCTCATATACAAACTCTCTACATGAAAAGGAGAAATTTTTCCACTTTAATTGTATAACGCAACATTAAACATGTTCATACAAACATGTATGCTGCTTCACGCTTCATGTACTAGCGGAGCTGGGATCAATATCAAAGACTGTATAACATTTCTAAAGGATGGAATCTGTGATGGAACACTGGCAGGCTCAAGGTGCTTGAGTTAGTGTCTGTGTATGAATGTGAGATGTGTGAATGTCTCATACCCATGTGTATGCATACTGACCAATCTGGAGTTGGTTTGGTAGGATATAGGTATAAATATCCAAATATGTGTGTGGGGGGGTAGTATTATTCATGATATTTGTGTGCAAAACTTAAAAAGGGAAAAGCCTTTACCTCATATCAGGTGAGAAATTCTAATTTGAGAGTCGTCTTGATCTTGCAAATGAGAACAGAACAAAGTTCAGATTCATTACTTTCCCCTGGCCAAGCGCAGCCGTGGTGTTGGGTGAAGGAGAGGACATGCTGGGTAGCAGCGTGGATGGAACTAAAGGTGATCTAATAGTCTCAGGTAGCAATCAAGAGGTGCAGAGAGCCTTATGCTGGACTGGATGTATAGTGGGGTTGGTGGCGCGTACTGGAAGAGAGTTTTCCTTTCTGCATTCCTGCCATCACCTGCCCTGGAGGCCGGGGTACAAAGACATTCTGTGGCCAGGAGAGTCAAGTCATTTCCTCCTTCCACACCAATCCAGCCCTTTGGCATAGCTCGCATCTGACACTGATCCCACATCTGTCAGAGGCTAAAACCTGCCTGGCTTTTGATAGCAAAACACACTCTCTTTGGCCTACTCCTGACTGCTGCTCTGGCCATCTGGGCCATGCATAGCTGAGCAACATCAAAGACACGACCGGTACAGTCTCCTCTATCAAACCTAAAAAGAGTGAAATTATGAGCTGGCGTGATTATGAGTTTGCTCTATGAATACTTAATGCGATTTAACAATGATGTAGTTTAAAGTTAATGTACCAGAAATTAAACAACACAACAGGGAAATTTAGAGTGCTTGATCCGTGATGTATACCAGCTGAAGTGTTCTGTAGCTGTATCAAAGGCCTTGCTCATGTTTTATTATAGGTGTTCAAAGTCAGATGTATGCCCCCCTGCACCCACTTGCAGCCCTTCCCCCTTTATATTTTGCTCCATTTATCAAAAGCTGAAATAATGTGGCAGGGATTTATTAACTTATTCTAGAGCCAGGCTTCATTTGCACAACAGAGGCCACAATCCTCAATCTGGCATTGATTTCTTTTGATTTATGTGGAACAAGCGGTGTTGGGAGTGCATGTTCATTGAGCCCGGTGCCCCTCTAGTCTCCTTTGTTTACAGTGACAGTGATATGGACAATGATGAAACATGGATGCATATCAATGAATCGAGCTTAGAAGGGATGAGCATATTGAATTATGTGACTCAATATTCATTTCAAATTAATAATGTCTATGTGTTTAAGATGTAACATTTTTCGGAAATGTTTGCCAAAATAATAGTGAAGAAAATAAAGCAGTTTTTAAACATCTAACAAAAAAGAAGCAGAAAATAAGGTCTATTGTTACATTGTATGGACAACAGTAGTCCAGCAATATGCTGAGGGCTCTTTAAGGCTTTTTTCCCTGAGCTAAACAGCAGCATGCTATTAATGCTAATAATGCGATGTGAAGTAGACAATAAGAGCATGTTCCCTACACCTTACAAGTTCGGCTATTCACATCCTGGTGAGTCCTACTAAGCATTAAACACAAAGTACAGCTGAGGCTGATAATGGCATGTGTAGGTATAGAGAGCTGTTGTGCAGAGCAAGATATAGTGCCTAGGGCTGACTGACGTCAATGTGAAGCAGTGACAAAAAACTAAAATACAGCGCACACTTAAACTGAAATGTTTCTTTATGTAGGACTCTTTAAAGTAATATAATAATCTCAAAGATTTTCATTTAAATAAATGTCTGTTAAGTCAGCATCCATCCATCCACCTATCTGTCCAATGAGATAACACAATGGTGATTGAGCCTTTGGCTCACTGATGAAAGCCTTTGCATTTGCAGAACTACGAACTGGGTGTCTGTGGCGACATGCGCGGAAAAAAAACTAAAAAAAAACTTATCTACTGTCTGTTGTACACTTAATACTGATAAGTACCAATCATTGTTTTTATAACACGAGTGAGCTATCAAAGTCTCTATCAGAGCAGGGAAATTTGTTCCCTTAAAATTTTGTTTTATGCTGTTCCACATTCAACGAACCATACAGGAATTGCTGCCCATTTTATAAACATATTCACCAGGAGTAAAAAGGAATTCAACTTAACACTGTTCACCAGGAATGGATGTGAACACCTGCTGAAAGCATTTGATGTTTCATTTGAAATCATGTGGTGGAAGAGAGCCTAAACAGTGAAAGACATATCACTTTACTAAAACATATGAATTGCATAGCATACTTTGGAAACCCTGCAATATATTTTGTTTATTTGCTCTCATTGAATTAAAAATATTTGTGAAAATGTCCATATGCTATGTAAATGCATAAACTCTTATAAATGATAAACATCTGTTTTTTCTCGCCCAGAATAACACCTCATCAGTTGAGCTATACTACCAGCTGCTATCGTGCGTGTGTGTGGGGCTGTTTTCTTCCTTTTTGTGACTGCATGTTGAAAGTGTACGTCTAATAAGCCTGTGAAGTCAAAGGTTGGAGAGATGATTTTATAACTTGAACAACTGCTGTTGCTATTTGACATCTGTCTCTGTTTGGATCTGGTAATCCCCTCGGTGCGCGAGTGGGCGAGGATTAGTTGTTACACCTCATGTGATATGAGGGGTAATCAAACTGCGGACCTGCTTGCTTTCCTCCTGGCGGGTCAGGAAGGTTTCTCTTACCCTATTGTCTTCCTCCTACTCTCCTCCACTGCACCAGCTGTGATCATACCTCACTTTCAGTCCAAACTATAATTTATACCATTGCTCACTGATGATTCTTAACTTGACTTTTCAGTTAGTTGTTGTTCTCTAAATCGTATGCAGATTTAGACGCTCTGTGCAGCATGCTGTGAGATGGTTAATGGTATACAGACAGCGAGCAACATCACACGGATCTTGAATCAAGGCTATTGAACTGTGTATTGATTTGGGCCAATGCCTTTGGAGGCAAGCTGTTGTGGCACATGTTTTTTTAAGGCTGTGTGGTTTTTGCCATTGATTGAAATGCTAATATGTGTGGGTGGGGATACTGTATATTATCAGAGTTAAAAAAAAAAAACAAGTTGGTGACCTGTACAGACTATATACCTTATAACATATATGCTATATCTCATCCAAAAAGTAGATTTAAAACCCAGGACTGATTGTAGACCAATGTCCATTGTGTAATATATAATGCTGCACAGTTTATTTTACATAGACTGCAAAACATGTTGTCGATCTTATAGTGCTCTGAGAAAGTGAACTTAAACATAACAAGAATAACAAGTTTCAAGTATTTACATGATGTGAAACCTTGCAAGAATGTACACGACAAAGTGTTGTGTAGGCAGTGTGGCATGAGGTCATGGGGGTCGACAGAATTGAATTACTTCTTCCAGTTCCACCTCGAGTTTGCTGAAGGGGACTGGAATCCATCCCAGCATGATTTTGGCAAGAGGTAGAGATACACCCCGGTGCACAGCAAATTTCATATTAATGAAAAGCAAAGTGATAACAGCGAGTCTAGGACAAGAGAACGGCAGGATAATTTAGTGTAGCATCTGGACATATTTGTCATAACAATACATCTTTTTCAACCATATCTCTTCACCAGATAATGCACAAGTTAGAATTCACTGAGAAAAAAAAAAAAACTGTGACTGCAGCAGCAAAACCACTAGAGTTGTATTGGACTGCATGCAACTGGTTCTTTTGCTCATTTGTATAGACTGTCCTTTTCACATTCAGGGTCTCATAGGGTTGATTAAATATCGTGATTGCCTTGTGTTAAAACAATCGGTTAGTAAAAGATTCCATCACTGAAATCTGTTAATGAGGACATTTTTTTTGGGAGGTGTTCAAGTTTAAAAATACATTAACCAATTAGCAGGAGTCAGGGTCTCTTAATCAACTCGTACTGAACAAGAAAAAGACAATTAGCACCAACATCTATCCACTTTTGCCACCCAGGCGTATAAAGACACAACGGTGAATAGTACCTGAGTGTAACAACTTGACATTTGCAACACCCCCCTCTCACTGCAGCACACATAACAGATAAAAGAAGGTATTAAATTCACTGTGTCTTGCAACATGAAGGAGAACCAAAAAGAGATTGTGTGAACTCCCTGCCACACCTCCCAATTCTATTCCTCCTCCTCCCCTATCTTCAAAGAGGGAAGGGAACTACCAAGAACAGGGTTAAGGTCCCGGGAGACACTCAAAGAATGGGATCTACTGACTACTGCATGTAATATTTCACAATTTAACCTCCTCGGATGATAGTTGAAGGTGGATTAGAGCACATCATTATTAGAAAGATAGCGATTTTCGATTTAAATGTAAATCAGTCTCTTTTTTTTTTTTCAATTATTATTGTGCTGCATAACTTAAGGTGTGGCAGGAATAGATCGGACTCAAACTTCGAAAGACGGCAGGAAAATCAAGATTAGTCTGTAAAGCAACATGTTGAGGATTCTCGGACAACATGTACTGATAAATTAATGACATCATACTGGAACTGGAATCCTCCTTGGACTTTTACACACATGGAAAGCCTTAAAGACACTTTATCCTTTTGATCATTTAAAAAGAAGTTAGTTACAACATCACACACTCGTTAAATAAAAAGCATACAGTGAGTCATCCCGAATAATTAAGTATGGGGTTTTTCAGAACATGATCAAATTGATGTTTTTCAACACTTTTGAAGAACAGAAGCAAAACATGCAGCAGTAAAACTTCTGACAAGTGTAAGAAGTCTTCACAGGCAACTTAAAAATCCTGTCCATGGCAATCCTTCACCAATTTGTTCTGTTATCAAAAGATAACTTTTCAGAAGAACTTCAGTTGTTGCTCCTGTCCATCTCACTATAGTGATGAACAGTTCTCGCTGGAGATGTTATCGCTGTATTGCCTACAGCACAGCAGAGGCAGCTTGAAAAGCGGTGGCCATTATACATGTATGGGAGCATCTGTAAGGAGGCAGAGCGTTCAGCGATGGAAGAGGTCCAAAAACATTTTTTATATTTTAGTTACAAACTGAGATTTCTCATTTTAAAGTGGTTTGCTGTTGGAATAACCTGCAAACTGAATCACACAAACTCCACAAGCACCACATTTTGGCTTCACAGTGAGTACATGAAACTTAAAGTAACTGCCCCAGTTTACGTAAGTAAGTTTACGCCAGCGGACCTCCTGCTGCTCCTTGATCAAGCACTCATTTGCACATGCTGGCCAGTTACAGATACAATGTGAATGGACTGCACTTATGTAGCGCCTTTCTAGTCTTCCGAGCATTCACCCACATTAACCCTTTCACGCACATTCACACACTCCTATTCCTCTGGGAGCAATTTGGATACTTCGGCATGTGGACTGGAGGAGCTGGGGATTGAACCGCCAACCTTCTAATTGGAGGTCTCACCTCTGAGCTACATCTGCCTCATACATGTACACATATAACCGATACATATAACCCAAGCCATAAAACCTACATGGTTGGGATGGACTAACTAGATTTCCTCACAAGGATTTACAATAATTGCCTATTAATGTGGTCACTTTTCACTGAAAGTTGCATTCTTATGCAACAGACTTGCTTAAAAAGTGCACAGGAAGCTTTGATTGTGACAACATTAAGTTGGCCTAATTAAATGATAGGGTTTCATCTATACTCGGTTATTAAATGTGAGCAGCTATTCAATTGCTAATGGTGTGAAAATGTGTTCCTTGCAGCAACATGATCTCTTCCCACATATTAATCTGATTTTTTTCTTACAGTTTGCACATTGTTGCATTGTCACATTTTCCATCTACCTTTACATAACTGTAAGGAAATAACTACCTTACTTTCTCTTTGACACTATAAGAAAGTTATATGTGCTTAGCGTTCATCTTGCAGGCTTGACACAGTTGTTGCCAACTCTGTACTTTGTGGGCTGTTCAAAAAGTTACTAATAAACATTAAAAGCTCAACAACAGAGGACAAAGAGGTACATTTATGAATACTTGCACCTGAGAAATGATGTTGCTGTTTAGGCGTTTGCAACAAAGTTGCTGCCTGTTCTAAAATGGCCTTAAACAGGTCAGTAAAATGACCACAATATCTTCGTGTTAGTGGTACTACTGGTTAGTGTGTCAAATTACATTTGGGCACCTGCGAATTAATGCCAATGGAAAGCCAATCAGAATACTTTTTTGTGTTGAACACACATCCTTTACCAAGTCAGGTTATGCACAAGATAGAATGATAGAACTGCTTAAGGTGGTGGTAGCAGGTGATTGATGACAGAAACAAACACTCTTTCACCCATTTTTTTTTCAAGTCCCGGGTGAGACTAAAGCCAACATTGATTTACTCAGATTTTTGGACACCAAGTTGTATGAAATACGTATAGTATGAATGCTAGTAGTGCCAAAAAAACAGCGCAGTATATGAAATCCTTGGATAATGATTTTGTGTTGAAAATGGATCACCATTGCCTGCGTGTTGTTTTTGTCGGGTAAAACTTTTTGGTTTTATGACCCTGGCATCTTGCTGGAACTACTTATTCTACATTCGGAACCAGCCAGAACTCCGACCGCGGGCCTTGGTGAGTAAGCTAATAGCTTTGCAGCCACTACACTACTAGCAAGTATTTGTTACAACTTGGTGTCCAAAAATCCAAACTATCCCTTTAATGCATGCAATGCAACACAACGCATTAGTTCTTTTTTAACCCAATAGAGATCTTTTGTATAAATCTTCCTATCTCGATTTGGTGCCTAAACCTTACTAAACTAGAACCATTTCACATTATCAGCCACATGTAACAGTCCCTCCATTAAGTTGAAATGAAAAATTCATACATCATGCAAATTCATAAAAATTCAACCAATCCCCATACATTTTTCGGACACCTTTGTCGCAATTTTGGCCAATCACCACAACTTCTCTGCAAATTTGAAAGTCACCCTGTAACCCCCACACTATACCAAAAAAATACTTATTGTCTTCTGGTGATTATTTATAAATGAAATGAATAACTGAAAACTACTAGCCGTCCACTTAGCTACTTCTGGATGTCGTAAGTTGAGTTTATTTACCAATCAGAGACTGTGTTCCTTACCTTACACACAACAGAGGCTCTATCATAAATATGGGTCAATGCTAATCTCAAAAGCCGCTTTCCCACATGTCAAAAAACCCACGAACACCCGCTAACATCCGGCTTTTTTGCTTCATGGGAAAGGCTACAATCTGCATTCAGACCAGGGTCTAATGACTTTGCAGTAGTAATTATCCTCGGCTCCGATCGGCATTGTTGGGAACACCAAACCCGTATCAACACGCTAATCTCCGCCCCCTCTCCGGTGCGATGCAATGCTCCTTCGGTAACTTCTGCGACTCCTTGTCATCTCAGCCCGTCTCCATCCAAGCAGCACTCAAGCATTGTTCCGAATTTGTCACGACGATTTTAATAAACAGACTGAATGAGTAATAGATTCAATAAAGACCACCGTAATGTCTTCACTGTTTAATAACCCTGTTTTCGGGCACGTTTGTGACGTCAGACGGTGACACAGCAGAAAAGAGACAGAAAGGAGTATACTTCACTGGCAATGGGAACAGAGACAATCGGCATCTATAAACGGGTCGGAAAAACCTGCGTCAACACTCTAAATTTAGATGGCAAAGGGGTAAAAGAGTGTTTTTACATTGAGATAGTAATCCCTCTGTCTCTTTTTAATGCTTTTATACTAGTGCAGCACCCAAAATCATGAGTAGAACAGAGTATGTGAAATAAATAATGTGTAGATTCTCCCTGCACAAATGGATAGTATTGTGATGGGCATGCACAGTGAGAAATGGATATTTCATGCCAATTTACTTTAGTTTCATTCAACTTGTACACGATTCATTTGGATTATTGTGAAATAAATTGACGGGACGTGATTTCAGAACACAAAACAGCTCTCTAAGCTGTGCAGTGACTTACAAAGCAAAAAAAACCAAAACCTCAAAACATCACAGCCACAAAATTGGGCATTTTAGGCCACAACAATCTCAGCTTTCTCTGAAGGTTTTCTCCTTTTCCCAAATGCAATATGCAATGACATCGTATTAATGCTGCCACCATGTCAATTTAACACATTACATGCTACCATCACACAAAGCAAAGTCTTTTCATATATTTCTGATAGATTACATGGCCTGTTCTTGTGGACTGATATGGACACAGTGGTTTGCCAAATAAAGGAGAAGTTTCTTGGAGGCTGGACAAACAGCCCCACTTTGGCAGTTCAGATTAAACGGTCTGTCTGCTTTTTTATCTGCTCACACCAGTCAGCCGGACAAAGACGGCGTGACAAATGAAGATGAGGGATCACACACAACCTGATTCTGTCACTCAAAACAACTCTGCTATTGTTCCAGACTAGTTCACTGTACAAGCTGATGCAATATAGAGCCTTGTTGGATTACATTTACAGTAACATTACCTAAAAAGTGTCAGTGTTTCTTTCTCTTTCTCTTTAAGCAGAAACTACACTGCACGTACAAAAGGCAAATTCACTGCACTTATAAAGCGCCCGATTCTAGCTTTTTGAACCACTCAAAGTGCTTTACACTCCATGCCACATTCACCCTTTCACACACTTTCATACCCTTAAGGCGACGGCTGCCATGCAAGTTGCCAACCTGCCCATCAGGATTTATTCCGACTCATTCACACACGGATGGCTATGCCTTCGGGAGCAATTTGGGGTTCAGTATCCTGCCCGGGGACACCTCCACATGCTGGCTGCAGGATTTATCTTCTGATTACTGAGTGACCCGCTCTACCTCTGAGCCACAGCCACATTTTTATTAAAGATGACTTCCAAATTACTTCATTCCTTTCTTTTTTTTAACCCCTGGAGTGAAATTTGAATTGACTGTTGCCAGTATCACTAGAAGTTTTCAACCTAGAACTGCTTCAAACTACTTCTCTTGACCCCAAAAGTACATGCATTTTTTAAACAGTTGTGCTTAGCCAAAAAGCTTTGAGTTAACACGCTTGAGAAAAATTACACTGCAGCGCAATATGCTACACCACATATCCAGCCTGAATCCTGAAGAACCAATTACTTTCAGTGATTGTTAATGGCGGGTCTGGCTCATAAGAGTGAATATATGGCGACGTTTCATCATAAATTAGCTCTTGTGTTAGTTTGTTCAATAAAATGCAGTTTTTTAATACATCTTTAAACAAAGTTTGCTCCTAAAAGTGTTATGAAGCACGTAAGATCCCAAGCTAATTGTATAGTTTTTCTTTTTTTTCCCAGTGTCGACATAAATTGTTAGATAATATCGACAAATCTCTGGTTGTCTGATTACACTGTCATAACGCTGTGCCTACGTAATTTTGTTATCTTGGTCCTCAGCGACATCACACTGAAGAGCACTGAATAGAATAGATGAGGGTCCCTGCGAGGGGCCCGGCTATTGAGGAAAGAGCTGAACGAAATTAGAGGGCACATAAAGTGTTTCTGACACTGGTGAATCCGTTTTCCTCAGCAATTACAGCCAGATAGCTTTTATTTCATCTGGGGAGGGTGAGAGGGGGAGCGGAACTATACAGCTGTCAGCAAATACAAGCAAAATCTACAGCCTACAGTAAATCTTGTGGGCTTTTGAGGATATTTTAATGACCTGCCTTGTCCTTTACATGGCTCACAATCTGATTATAAGTAGTGGGGGACAAGAGGCTAATTGAAGTGTCACTCAGTGCTAAAGTGTCTTTTCTTTCTCCCTTTTTCTGCTGAGAGAGGAGAATCATCTATTTGAATAAGTCATCAGCACTTGAAATATAAAGATGGCCATTGATTATTTCCTAAAGGCACGCTCTTAAAAAATACAGTAAAGCAGAAAAGAGAGAACAATAATTACACATGATAAGTGGTGCAGCAGGATAAAATCTTTAGCTTTTATATATCTACATATTTCTTTTTAGAATAGCTTAAGACGCTGTCTCAAAATGTTAACAATAGCTGTTACCTTTAAGGATAACCTCACAATAATGCGAACAAAGCACTGGAGTAAGGACTCTTTCATCTTAGGTTATGATGATTTATTCTGCATGTGTCCTTGCATCCTCTTTATTTCATCGAGATTCCAGGAAGTGGTAATGATGTTCCATTTCAATGAACAGACTCGGAACCCGCTGAGAGACATCATTTCATCTACCAAGGCTGTAAGTTCTGTAGTGTGTGGCATCGGTTTACTTGCTTTATACTTGTCCCCATACAAATATACATTAAATAAAAAAATACAAAACAAAGCTTAATCAATGATGGTTTCTGGATATTATCATTATGAGGGATGGGACCATAGACTGCATAAAAAGATGCATTTCAAGCGGCCCCTGTTGACTGGCTGCAGTATAGGTCTTAAAGCCCGTCTCCTCCATGTTAACAGATGGGACATGAGTCAAACTATAAAATCAAAATACACGCCAAATACATTTTTCTCAAACACGGTTTCTGTCATTATAGTTTGTTCTTATCTTGCTGATTGACATCCAAGTGTTCATTTTTCTGACAAGTTTATTTCTAATTAGTTACTTGACGCTGTAAAAAGGATGGTTGACAGCTCTGTTGACAAATACGGCCCCTGCAGCCGATCTGTTCCGGATTAGCAGAGCAAATACTCCGGCGTGCTGGATCCTTGCTGTTTTCTTTGGTAAGTTAAGTAAGTGTGTTTTAGTTTGCGGATGTGGCTACCCGCTGAGCTCTACTGCGCAACTCTGGCTCCAAATGACATCACCAGCGCAAGATGGCAGCGCCTATCACTGGGGGCTATTTTGGCATCAATTACGTATAATGAGAGCAGATGGAGATGCATCGTCCATCTTTCCAGTCATCAGATGGCACACATATATAGCAGTTGAACATAACATGCTGTTTTTCTCTCTCTCTCTGACAACAATGAACACCTTCCATCTCAGGTCAGTGTGACACTCTCTGGGCCATTAATCAAGACTGCAGCGGAACAGCAGTGTTCAGAGGTTGTCAAAGGAAAACACAGTCTGACCCACATAAAGCTCTCATTCAACCAAAATAGCCCCATTAACACCCCGAGGATTTGCATGAAGAAAAAGTAACTGATAAAAGCCTCATGCTACAGTTTCAGCCAGTTGGGGCAGTATGCTTTGTTATACACTATTTTTGTTTCCCTATCAAAGTGTTGTACAAATAACCTACTATGGTTCATTGTCCACACATCAGACAAACTAATTACATTTTATGCATGAGCAGAAATTAATATACCATTTACAATAAAGGCCGTTGCCTCCCTCTCCTCTGCCTCTCTACCTTTAGTGCTGCTTTGCACCTGCCTAAAGACCAGCAACATGAGTGTTGTTTAACCTTGGATATTTTCTACCATGTTTAAGCATCATAATAGTTTTTTATCATGCTTTAATGCAACTGGTGTGGAAAAAAAAGTCAGCTGTACATTGCTCTATGCGGATGTTTTGCACTGTTGTACAGTACTGCCTTTTCATCATTCTATTCTATAAGCACTTTCACCACATAGTATGCTTATACTGTCGGAATATGGTTTGCTGCTGCAATTGCGTCCTTGTGAGAGGAACAACTTCCACGTCTTTAATAGCCTGCACTGTATATGTCTCTTTACATACCATCTGAAAAAATGGGCTGTGTGTTAAACAGCTCCTTCCAACACAAATGCACAGTGAAAGAATGTTACAGTAAAAACAAGGAAATTAATATATACGGCATCGTGGCCAAAAAGTCTTGCGTGATTAATTTCTTGAAACCAAATAAAAGGTGTATGGATTCAGAGATAGCACCATATTGCCCTCTTCTCTTCCCTCTTCCTCTTATATTTAAATCTCCTTGGCAGAAAAGCTTCACACTGGGAAGCCGTACAAACAAAAGGAAGATTTACTGGAAAAAGAGGTTAAGGTGTAACACAAACACCATCTCTAACAGGATTGTCCACACCTGCCAAAGAAACCTTTGGCATCCTTCAAACGGGAGAGAATGCCTTTACTTTGAAAATATGATTAACACAGTCACAGCATCAACAAAGACTAAATCCAAAGCATAAGAGCATTCAAGTTTAAAAGCAAATATACTTTACTGCAATTTGAGTGTTTAACCACAAGCATAAAGAAATGTGGAGGAAAACAAATAGAATCGTAATGACAACAGAATACATCCTTTTTCATTACAGAAAGCTGCATGAAAGCACTTGATAGATCATGTGTGCATGATCTAACCAAACGTTGCCAAGGGGGGAGCATTAAGGTGCAATCTGCAGCAATGTGTGCAAATTCATTGTGAGTACTGAGGAAACTTTTAACCGATGTGTCATGCACATAAGGCGCAGCTGGTCCTGTGGAGATTTCACCCACACTTACAGCCGCAGGAAGGAAAGGTGCTGAGGGTGCTGCACTAACTTCACACCCCCAGGTAGGTGACGTACATTATCTTCTATCTTTTTCTTCTTTTTTTGTGTGTGTCTGTCAAGTTACAGTCCACCTCTCCTGGTCCCTGTCAAATGCCATACTTCTTGTTTTAATTATTAAGCACAGCGGGAGTTTTCCAGATGGTTTCCTTTATTTTTTTGTTTAGTGCCCTATTTGTTTGTAGGCTCATTGAGCTGCTTTTGCAGGAAGGTTTGGCCTGGATTCAGACAACCTCTGCAGAATGACAAAATAGAGCCAACAATTTTTATTTTTTATCATTAACCAGGAATGCAGAAATGAAATGTGGTTTTGCAATGTGAGTTGACTTTGTACTGTGAGTGTATCTATAATGATGAGGACTTAAGTCACGTTGCTTTACTGGCTGAGCATGATATGGTGGTGTCAAGATATGATTAACAATGTTGCAAGAGGAATGGAAGTGTTTGTATGCAAGTGAAAATTAGTGTGACTGTCTACTGCTTAGTTATTGTCTCTAAATAATAAATACATTGCATGCATAAAGGAAGGGTGCATTCAGACTGGTAGCTTTGGTCATTTAAACAGGTGAGAACACGCATTTGAGCTCTGTTGCTGACCAAACTACCGGATCATAGTCTGCCAGAAAAGGCAAGACTCAGTCCGTTTTCAAACAAACCACAGGCTGGTTTGATCCAGGTGATAACATAAACAGACTTAAAGTAGGACCTAATATAGGAAGCAACCAAAAAAACTGTGCATTATGGTTTGTTAACGGAAGTTGACCCTTGCAGGGACAGCCACGCAGCCAGGCAGCAAGATGAGTAGAGGACAAACGTGGGGGAGCGACGAGGAAATAGAAATATGGGCTGACCAAACGATTTTGCAAATGCTTGTTGAAACGCACAAGAAGACGGAGGTATTCAAAATGTTCAGTGAAAAACTAAAGGAGAATGGATTTGTTCGAACAATGTTGTTTTAAAGTTTAAAAAAAAACTGTCAGCAATACATTAAAGTCTGCGATGCCTCTTGTCTTATTCTCTCTATACTTTTTTAGAGCTGCCAACCTGTTTGCATTTTGCGTAGCAGGTACGTATTTTCACATCAATACGCTGGTGCGATTTGTCACCCTAAAAAAGCTGCCTTGTGAACACAAACCAAACTCAAGGCAAGACACAACATTGGTACAATTTTGTAAAACAAATAGACTTTAGGTGTGAAAGCATCCTAAGAGTCATGTTACAACATGACATGGAAAAAATATATTGTCTTGCATAATGATCATTGTGCAAGAGCCTCTCAAAATGAACTTCAGACCAAATGTATATTCATGTATATTATATAGTTTATCAAATAAAAAAATAAATATGGACCGTATTTTCGTAGTCTCTCTCAATAAGTTTAAATGAATGAGAATGCCTGCCATAAGTGAAATGTAATGAATGTGTATCCTGTGGCTGCGGGACTGATCTCCAAGTTCAGCTGAGCTTCAGCTCAAAGAGTGGAAACAGGCTGGCACAGCTAACACAGCTCCATCAAATCGTCCTTGAAACTGCTTTATTGACACATTTTGAGTCTTGTAGTCAACATGTAGCAAAATACATCAAGACCTTGTAAGGAGCAAGGCTACTCAGGTTTCTAAAGTAAATGAGTTGCTATTATTGACTTAATCAGACATGTCCTTGCACTCATGGGTTTATTAGAAGACTACAGGATGACTTGTTTCTCATAGTGTCAGCAGATCCTGAAAGAACACACATTCAGCTTTGAGAAGATGGAATAAGAGTTTACATAGTCGGTCGAGTTATTTGAAAGGTAAGCATGCTAATAATGATTTTGTTGAGGTAACATGGCAGCAAGCTTCAGAACAGTGCTGCATTTTCTAATATCTAATGCCATACTTTCTCTGTGGACTTTAGAAGTATGCTAACATTATTTACTGCTAGATTGACTGGAGTGTGGTCACCTTATATGGATTGATGATTAACTCTATGGAAAGGTGGAAATTTGACAAGCTAGAGTTGTGCGGTTTGCAAATATTGAGTATGATTGCAAACAAACTTTCTACAAATAAATCTTTTTCAGTTATGCTGTTGTGTGTTAATGCCATGATTTTTAGAATCCTGGATAAGGGCGATTTTTTGCTTTGCTCATTAACTGTGATATCAAAACACCTTACCTGGATTCCATTGTCTGTCATATGCATGTGCATCACGAGTTAGTGACATCATAGTTTGCTATTAAAACAAAAAGCGACAACAGGCTAAGCTAATGCTGAGATTCCCTGCAGTGACAGTATACGCTACTCAGGATAACTAGTCTTTTTTTTTTCATAAGAAAATATCTTTTCTAAGATTGCATGAAGCTTTCTATTTTTTCTGGTTGCTCAGTGGTTACTGTTAACCTTTAATAGTTGTATTGCTCCAGTATTAAATCCGTCAGTGCTTTCTTGTTGAAGAGTGGTAGAGTCCGTGGTTTCGATCCCCAGCTCCCTCAGTCTACATGTCGAAGTGTTCTTGGGCAAGACACTGAACCCCAAATTGCTCTCATCACTAGTACCATCAGCAATCAGTGTGCCATCAGTGTGTGAATGTGTGTGTGAAAGGGTGAATGTGACATGTAGTGTAAAAGCAGCTTTGAGTGGTCGCAAGACTAGAAAAGCGCTTTGTAAGTGCAGCCCATTCGCATTGGCCTCTCTGCGATGTACACACGTGCACTGATTTAGTGTTAATCATGTTAATTGGTTGTACAAATAACTTAATACAACCACACTAACAACTTTATAGCCGATTGATCCCCCAGAAAGCTTGCTGTTGTCTAGGTCAACAACAAATATTTACAACAACAAAACTTTATCGTATTGAATTGATTTACGCAGCAGAGATTAGCAGTTTTTAAATACATTGACAGTTAAAGCTGTAGGTAACATTATTAAAACAAACTTTTTGTCATATTTGCTTAAACTGTCACTTTAAACATGCAGTAGTACATGAGAGAGATAATCTGTGAAACAAATCATGTTCCTTTGGCTCCTCCTACTGCTCCCGAACGACAACAACCAATCAGAGCCCAGCAGTCTCTCAGGCTGCTGTCAATCACACGCTGCGCAGCACCCCTCCTCCGCGCATGCTCACAGGGTCAAGCCCAATTTCTTTAGCGTGCGCAGTGTCAGACGGTTTGTGTCCAAAATGGCTAAAAAACAACCACCGGGAATGAAAAAACTGCCCATCCCTCCATTGCCAACTACGGCTCACACTACAGGACTGTTAACCCGAAGAAGACAAAAGAGTAAAAGGCAAGCTAAAAAGAAAGAGATGGACCTAGACAGAAACAAAACAAGTGTAAACACTGGAGGCATTTCTGAGGTGGAGAGAGCTATGGGACCTGAAAGGATTATAAAGTGATGCAGAGTTAAGACAGTTCTGCTTGACAGGTAATTACCCCAGCTTAATTTCTGCTGTAATTGTTTTAAAAAATGTTTCCAAATTGCTAAGATGTCTGTGTTTACTGTGACGTTATGTTGGTGTTGCAGACGTTAGCATGTTCTCAATGCCGCTGCTGTTAAGGGTTGTTTCATGGCAGAGTGGCTAAAATATGTTTGTCAAGTGCCCAGGCAGTGTGACCGTTTCGGACTTTCTTCTGATAGTTCTGCGTGCCTGTGCTCTCACAGCTAAATGTTCTCAACTTCAGTGTGTTACTGCTAAGTAGGCTCTGTTTTTTCCACAGTCTCTGTTAGCAAACTGTGCTGGTTGTTTTGCCAAATAGAATTAGCTGTAGGTGGCTGCGGTTGTTGTCATTTCACGTTTTTACCAGTGTGTCCACCATATTGTATATCTGGCTTCTTCGGTTATTAGCTTGCGCGCAAGACAGCCTCCTCTCCGGGGAGGGCTTTGGAGGCAGGAATGAGCCCTGCGGAGGGAGAGGGTTGTAATCTCTCAAATTTTGAAGCGAAGTCCACTCTCTTCAACATCTTACCTTCTGCAGCTTTATAGCAGCACTCCCTTCATATAATTTTTTAATGGATTCTTTTTCTCTTGTTCTTGTTGCTGTGCTGCTCTAATGTCACTTCATTTCAAAGCATTATTATGTCTCAAGTTTATGTCACAAAGCAGAGTGGCGTACTAAGAGGGCAAGTGATCTTAGATGTATGTTAGACTTAGACGTAATGAAACCAAAGCATTCTGAGAAAAGAAGCAGTAAAGTGTGTTCCCATGCGTATGATCTTGACTGTAAATTGCTGAATTAAAATATTTGAATGGCCTCTAATAAGCCAAATCTTTGAATTAGTCAATACCTTGTTGTATTGAATTGATTTGCTGCACACAACGTATAGATGTTGCATCAAAAATCCAATGTTTAATACATTTTGCAACTGTCCAGTAATGACAAAAGAATATCTCACAATGAGGTATATCATATCAAAAAAGCTGCCTGTGTTGTACAGCAGTTTTTATATACATGTAAGTGAAAGCAAGACTCCCTCCATCTCATTTTCTTATGGGTATCGCGTCGTCCCCAGACTAATTTGTGTATGATGGTTAAAGCTCTGCTTGGATCGTCTGGGATGCTCAGACTCGTGGCTCATTCATTCATCTGCATTTTCAGTTAAGACCACTGGCAAAACACTTACAGTAGGTTAACTGAATATTATTAGTGTAGGTTGTTAATGGGCTGAATCAGCATATTTTGTAATTTTTTTGCACAACATCAGCATTTTACTTCTTTTTTGAAGAAACGCTCCGTTCCTGCGTTTGTTGCAATCCCAACTGAGCGCAACAAATCCTCTGCGGAGAGATGCTTCCCTAAGAGATTTACCCCGAAGCACTTTAAATGTCTGACTGCAAAGAAGGAAAAAAAGCAAATCCATAATTTGGCAAGTTAAAGTGTGAGCAACAAAAACATGGCCATATGTAACTGTTTAATGTTTCAGAAAGGTTTTTTACAACCATTTTTTAAGGAACAATCCTGACTTGACTGTAGAGGTGTAAGTAAAATTAAAGAAAAAAAAAAGAAAAGATAGTTGTTTTTACATTTTTTTATTCAAATATTTTAATATATCTATACTATGAAATTAGTTTTAATCCTTAAGATAAGACTCAAGTGTGATCCAGTCATCATGTCGGTCACCTCGACAGCCTCTGTTCATAAAGACAAACTAGTGTATAGAATGTGAGCAGAATAACATACATAAATACTGTTCTTTGACTGATGGGTTTTCCCTTCAGCTGATGTATTCAATTGACATACAGAAAGTCCTCTCCAAGCCCGAGGGCAATCCATAGTTCAACACACTGCTTTTATTTACCACGCACAATGTCAGGGAAGGGAAGCTGCGTGCAAAGAAGACGTCGATAGTCAATCCGTCAGATGTAAAACAACATGTGCACATTTCCCTCTCAAGAAGGGAACCCAGCTTGACTTATGCAAAGCCATGTGACCTCTGACAAGCTTTCTTGACTGCGCGCTGCTGACCATTGCTCTTTACCTATCTCCAGATGATGCGTGGCAAACAAATCTTTACCGCTATTTTGCATACCATGTAAAAACCTCAATTCCACGCTGCAATGAAGATGAAATTTAAATTGAGAAGAGTCAAATGAGCTGAGCTGACCGCCTTGTGGCAGTGTGAAGCAGACTGAGTCAGAGAGGAGCTCCAGGCTTCAAGAGGCTGGATACTGTATGCTTTGGAAAGAACTTTTGCTCAGTTTACATGGAGAAAAAAAGGCTACAATGCTGTATTCAGCATTGTACATCAATAGTTTAATCATGCAGAACTATGTTACTGTGTGTGTCCAGTTCATGGTACAATTTAGAAATTAGAAGGCTTTATAAATGTTTGGGTAAGTAGGCACGGCTTCCTTAGCTGTGCTCTTGTGCTTTTCTCTTGAACCCAGCAGTTTTTCTGTTTTATTCATCACTGTGCTGCTCTAGTTCCACTATATTCAAAGCATAATTATGTCTCAAGTTTATATCACAAAGCCAACAGAGTGGCGTACCAAGGAGGGCAAGTGATCTTGCATGTAGACATCAATAAAGCCAAAGCATCCAGAAATAATTAGCTCAGTGCAGCAAAAAGAAAAGATTCCAGATGTACGATCTTGACCTTGAATTGATGAATGAAAATATTTTTATATTTTTACAGTCAATATATTTTTTGCAGCAGTCTTTAATAAGCCAAAAGTCAGGGTCAGTTCTAATTATTGCCTGATTGGGATTACATCATAAAACTAATAAATAATTATAGTTTTCCAGTCATTACTGAATGAAATGTAAATGAACAGTATGCTACCAGACTCCTGTTTCACACAAACGGGGTCTTTGTCTGCTCTGAATAAAAATGAGATGTCGTCACTCTTCCTGTTTCCTTCCAAGCCTTTCCATTCTGTTTAATTCCGTTCATTTAGATCCTCTGCTCTGCCACTTTGCAGACTTGATTAGAATGAGAATCTGAAGCATCGGGGCTAGAGACGGAGCATCTCTGGGGAATCATCTGACTGACAAAGATTGAGTGGATGTCCTTCATTGAAAGACAACTGGCTGATTTGCTAATTTCAAAATACAAATTGATGGTAACACACACTTAACACACACATGCACACTGGGACACACACAGAGTGGCGGATGGCGGCGTTTCAGATCTCTCAGTGTCTCAACTGTGGATATGCAGGCCCAAGAGAAATAAACAGATATGTCACTTTCTATTTAGCTCAAAAACCGAGTGGCTGTCCATCATCTTAATGTGTCACTTTTTGAGTATGACAATGCAGCTTTGCATTTCAGCCGCTGAAGGATTGGGGAGGTGGCAAAAGATTTCACGGGTGGCATGGAACAAAAAAGGCAAGCTTTGACAGTTCAAATGTATTTCTTTTTCTTTCCATGGTGCTGCAAATTTTACAATTTATATATTTATCTCAATAAGAATTACAGTTATTTATTTTTCTCCTTGCCAAGCGTTATATTTTCCGTAAAGAAATTAACATTCAGAGCCATGAAGCGTTTTTCTTCACTCTTAGCTTTGGCTGGATTCTCAGTCTGTTCTTGGTCATTTTCAAGTTTCAAAGGTCACTTTGTAACTCAACCTCGGTAATTAAATTAGTCAGGGGCTGCTGTTTTGCTGTGCAGTGCAAGATGTGCTCCTTGAGCTTTGACATGCAGGCTTGAGAAAGTACTGAATAAATAAGATTTATAGCCACTTCTAACTTGAAGAGAAACTACCCTGCATAATCCTGTGTTTGTAAAGTCAGACTAACAAGAAAATCAATCCCTTATCCCCGTGTTTCAACACTCCAGCACACAGTTAAGTATTATTGGTATATGAGATGTTCAGATGGGGGTAGGTGTCAGACGAGGCGGTTAGTTTTGCGCTGCCAAATCAGTCTTTTTTTCTATATTTTACATGGCAAAGATTCACAGCGAGTGATATGTTTGAATGTTAAAACAAAGGAGCATGAAATTTGTTGTTGAAAAACACTTCTTACACATGTACAGGACAAGATCAGCAAAGAGAAAAGAGGTACCACTCTCATAGGAGCTTTAAAAGGAGTTTAAAAGGAGTTTATAAAATATTGATATGTGCAAGACATAGTGAGGCCGCCCTACATATTTGGATTTTGTTATGATTCTCTAGCTTTTCAGATGTTTCAAGTTACAAGTTATAGAAGTTGTCATGAGACCTTTAAGGGAAATCCCAACGATTTTACTCAGAAAGGTCGGTTTACAAGTCTTGTAAAGTAACAGTGCATGTGGAAAAAGTTGCGTAAAGCTAAAGTGATGTCACATGGGTCAGCGTCGGTTAGGGCTGAAGACGTATACTTTGAAATAAAAATAATATGAGGTCACGGAGAGGGAAAGATGTGTGCTTGCTTACCAGACCTCTGTTGCCTGCTCATCATCTCTGCTTGAGGCTAAATGCTCAAGGCTACATTAGCTCCTATTAGCATTACACACTCAAATCTCCCACCAAACTGTCTGTCCGCTTTAGTTGCATTGTGGGTAATGTAGATGTCCACTTTTGACAAGGAAGAAGCACACATAGAGTAAAAAAAAATATATCTGGTTCTGCTGTTTAATATTTCAAAATGAGTTCAAAGATGATGCAGGACTGCAAGATTATGTGCTTTTTTAATTGCAAATATTTTAGCATGGGGTCTCTTATCTTTTTTAAAATTTTGGATTTGAATTTTTATGTTGGCGAAGCATTCCTTAAGTATCTTTGTGCTTCTTTGATTTTAATCATCATTGAACACAAACCAGAAATGTGATTATCTTAACTTGAAATGTTGAAAAATTTTCTGTATTTGAATTTATATATTGCCTTTTCAATGTTATCTGCTGCGGGACTACAGACTCCAACTCCAGCATGTTTACATCTTTTTTTATACTCATAAACAAATAAATAAATAAATGATAGCACCTTCAAAGCAAAGATTTTTGACAGGAAGAATGTCGGGTATGAGGTGCAGCAAAGCTTCCTGTCCAGCGACATGACCGTCATGGGGCATTAGGGGTGAAGACTGGACTAAGGCACTCCAGTATTTATCAGTTAAATATTGTTCAGTTGTAGAGCGGTTTAGTGCTTTATACTGGTGGGAAGAAAAACAAAGTATCTATCAATCCAAATGGCATCAACATTAAGGATCACAGTAGGATATCCAAGCAGAAAAGTGGCAGTTCTGCTTATACTACTATTTTTAGACACACTGTGATTGAATTCCAATCGATGCTTTCACAAGTTATGCAATACTCAATACGGTATAGGTAAAATATTGACATGGAATATGTTGATGAGACAGTTATAGACATGAGGAGTCAAACATGTTTCTTATGAATGAATATTAAGCACACATATGAAGCCTCTTTAGACAATAACACATCTCTGTTGGAGAGATCACCTACTCAGTGATTTACAGGCAGTGCTGACTGACTAACATCGTATCTTCATCTGGCTGTAGCTCGCTATCACTCTCTTCCGAGCATGTCTTTTTGACCGTGGATTATGGTCATAGTTGGTTTCAAAAGGCTCTTAAAACTCTGAGAGGAAGTGCTCCCTGTCTCCCGAGTCGTTTAAGATTATGCCCCCTGTGGGTGCTCTGTGGGTTTAACAGTGTACGAGCCCTTTACTAGACTTCTCTACTAGATCTCTTAATGTTTCCTCTCCGCCTGTGCAAGGACATTATCATACCAAACATGTTGTTGATGGGGTTTTTTTCTCTCTTTTTTTTCTTTTTTTACTGTTTCTGATGCTGGCTTAGAAATTTGGCATTTACACTCAGACCGAGCAAAAAAGGAAAAGATGGTTGATGTTACAGGTATTGTTCATATAAATGTCATTTGAATGACAAGCAAGGTACAGCCAATCAAAGATGGGACATTACGGGTAAACACTTTCTGCATATTATGCCTGGAAATGTGTCCGTCTGAAATTTAAACCCGTATTGTATTTTGATGTCATATAAAATGAATGAGAAGACAAACAAGAGGATTTCAGTTCAGGTCATCATTTTCAAATGTGTGCAATTAAAGCAGACATTAAGACCAAATATAATCCACTCGAAAGGTTTATTGTATACCGAGCAGAGGATTGTGGGTTGTGGACGTACAAACATATTATAATGTTTACCTCTTTTACCAGCAGTGCTCAACCTTCAGGCACATAAGCTCTATTGTTATTCTTTGGCCCTACTCATCATGTTCTTAGGCAGCATGCAAATCTGTTATCCTCTGGTTCGGCCGCGCTGGGGTTGTTTTTGTGTGTAGCTGTTAGTTGCACTGATGAAAAGACCACCTGTCATGCTCTGGCCCTTTGATTAGATTAGGAAGTCAAAGGGATGGATTAAATTAATATGACTGGGACTAGGCCCTCATGTTGTGCTTACTGTGTAATTATCAGACCTCTAATCTACTATACTAAGCATCTCTATACATCTTAAAGTCATATATGGTCTGCCCCTCTGGTCCAGATTTAATTTTAATGTTGTTGTTTTTTTAACAGAGACAATTGTATTTTTCTAGCTTTACATGATTCTATAATCTACAGCTATGTGGCGGGTCTGTATGGCTATAGGCACAAAGAAAAGAGAGCTAACATGTTAGGAATGACAATGCTAACATGCTTATGTTAGCAGGTATAGTGTTTACCACTGTAACCAACTGAGAATGGTCAGTTTCAAATTTAATAACTTGCGCTAAATTAAAGGGACAGCTCAGGGCCAACGGGAATGTCATTGGCTTTGCAAGTATTTAGTCATAAACCAAAGAGAATGAATACTCTGACCTGGAAATGGTGTTGGAGAAAAGTTAATGCCAAAGGTATTTCAATGCTGCTAGAGGGGGGCATGGTAATCCATGTAAGAATTGTCAAGATATTTCATTCCAAACCTGAGAGTTGACCTCATGGTGGTAAACGGACAACCGAGTTATATTAATATAGCTAATAATGTATCTCCTCCTCCTGGGGACTGTGAGTGTCTAATTATATTAGTCCAGGGGGTTGGGGGTAGATAGTAGCTCAGTCTGTAGGGACTTGGCTTGGGAACCGGAGGGTGGCCGGCTCAAGTCC
Organism: Semicossyphus pulcher; assembly: GCF_022749685.1. Taxonomy (NCBI): domain Eukaryota; kingdom Metazoa; phylum Chordata; class Actinopteri; order Labriformes; family Labridae; genus Semicossyphus; species Semicossyphus pulcher. Next base: position 23,675,988 of record NW_027211692.1, read on the forward strand.
TGGTACGGAATAAACATGGAAATTGGGGCTGGAGAGGCACCAGTTCATTTCCTGTTGAACTACTATTGATGCCCTTGAGCAAGGCACCAACTCCCCCACTGCAGCCCCCTCGCTCTGACATCTCTCCATTAATGATGTCCAGAGAGTCCTCTTTGTGCATGTGTGTGTAGCATGTTTGTACTAATAACAGGGTGAAAACATTGAATTTCCCTTCGGGGATCAATAAAGCATACCTCCTTCTTCTTCACATTAAAAGACACGAGTACTCAACATTCAAAGAAGCAAAGTAATCAATGCTATTCACAATGCGTACTATATTAACGAGATAAAACTTTCTTATTAAATTGCAAATTTGCACTCAAATATAAAAATGTAGCTCAAGCAGCTCAAATAAAGAACACTTACCGAGGTAACCAAGGTAAAGTAACAATATACTGTATAATGTAATGCGTGAATAACGGTGTAGGAAAGTGAAAGAGGTGTAGGGTCAAGTATACATACAGAGAGAGAGAGATAAACACATAGAGCTCTCTGTTATACATGGACGTAGCCTGGCTTGGAACACAAGCGGCGAGAAATGCCCCTTTTTAAATATTGAACAGGCGTAACCGAACCAGGAAACCTTGTTACTAAGTATGCAGTGCATTTAGGCATTTTATGACGTCTTGCATCATGGCTCCTTGAGTGAGTGACTATGAATCTAATTTACCCTGATAAAAATCAGATAGGAATGAATACCACAGCTTTGGTCTTGAATGCTAATGGGGTCTTGATCTATTTTCAGGGTAAGGCGGCTCACGGTTTCCAAAATTCAGTGCCGTCCATAGAATCCAAAAAAGGCACAGGGAGGGGGGTGGGGGGGCTGGGGGGGTGTTTAAACTGCACTTTTTGTTTAGTGGATGTCTGTGTTATTTGTAGCTATAGAGGCCAAATCGCTCCCATTCTCATTCTAATTGGAAGTGCACCCTCTATGTTTCTCCCATGGCAGCCCTCATTCCCAGAGTGAGGACCCGAGTCTCCCAGCCTCACACTCAGGCACAACCACCCAGACAGTCAGGCTGAGAGGCAGAGAGGCAGAGAGGCAGAGAGAGAGGAAGAGAAAGAGAGAGAGAGAGGAAGGGAGGGAGGGAAGGAGGAGTCTCGTTGTTGAGCTCTTTCCCCTGACTGTGTCTGCTATACGTGAGTGGTAGAGCAAGGGAGAGAGAGAGCGAGCATGAGAGAGAAAGAGAAGGAGGGGGGGGTAAGTGAGGGCTGAGGAGGCTGAGGATGGATGGGCAACGGGAAACCGTGCGAGCGAGAGAGAGAAAGAGTGAGCGTGTGTAGGCTCAGAGTCAGCAGCGAAGACACAGAAAGTCTACAAGCGCACATCAACAAGAGAGCATGCGAGGCAGAGCTGACCACCGGCAACTCTGAAGAGTGACACCGAGAGGAGAGAGACACAGAGAAGAGGAGGAAGAAGAAGCAGCAGAAGAAGAAGAGAAGGACTGACTACCAGCCTTCCACTAGTACAAGGAGACACCACTGAGGGACTGTAGCATCCGTCCCCCCCAGCAGCACAGAGGAGCACTGTCTCATCTCGTGCATGCGTTTGTGCCTGCCAACTCCAATTTCACACTCGCCCACTGTTTTTTCGTAGGTTTTGCCCTCTGCACTTCCGAGTCATGATCCCTTGGGTCCTCCTGCTCCTGTGGATCTCCGGACATGGTGAGTTTTCCAGATTAACTTGCTTGTTTATCACATCTCATGTGCTTGCGATTGCTATGTGACTTGCTGGCTGGGATCTGTGTCTCTGAATTCATCTCGTTGTGATGTCTGAGCTTGTCTTACCATCTGTGTTTTAAACTGCTTATAATATAGCAATCCTGTGTGCAGTGTGACATCTGCAATCGAAAAGAAAGAAAGGAAAAGAGAAAAAGTATGTATGGCTGTCCTGGCGTTGAGGAGCTGTAAGGATTTGTAGCCGTCACTTTTCTCCATCAGTAGATTGTCACAGCGTTCAGACCGGACAAGTTAAATACTTCCTATGCGGGCTTGAAATTCATGTCACACACACAGACACGCACAAACAAAGCCCTGTGACCCCAGTCCAGTTCAGTCAAGCGTTCACAACTGAGTCACATTGTTGTGAACTGACAGCCCTTCCCCATTGAGTCCAACTACAGGGGGTCTGGTCGGAAGAATAGAGAGAGAAAAAGTTAACGGTGAAGTGATTCAGAGGGCAGACTCACGAGTGAAGCTTGGCAACTCCAGCCCTTTGGACAGTCTCTGCTGTTGTTATTTTTATTCCTAGACAGTCTGTTTGTGGACAGAATGAGGATGGATTGGTTGTTTCTCCGGCTTGCCACCAGGTGGTTGTCTTTGGAAAACAATAGAGGTGATGAAAGTACAGCAGAACTCTACCTCCGTGTTGTGAGATACGGACGCAGACACGACTGAATCAGACAGAGGATGTTTGTCAGCTCCGAGCGCCGTGCCCGTCCCACCACATCACCCTGGTTTACACCCTGCAGGGTCAGGGTCAATGACACAGCTAACACCTCTTTTCAAAGACTGACCCTGTCACATTGGACTACATTCTGAGGAGGGCATGTCCGTGTGTCCGTATGTGTGTGTGTGTGTGTAGCTGTTTCCCATAGTGAGTTGTAATCTTATGGATGCAAACATCATGGAAAATGCAACATCAAGTCTCTGTATTCTGAGTTTGTTGACTTGTTTTGCTGAAATTGACACCTCAAAGTTGGTTACACGCTGCTGACACAGCGGCGACAAATGAAACTTGGTAAACAAGATCATTTTCTACAGCACTGATTTCAGCTGTTTCACATGTTGATTTATAGCTGACGCTGAAAAAGTGAAGGAACAAAGCTATACTCATCAGATAGAACAATTTGCTGTGATTATGCTTTTTCTGCTTACTCATTTTTCATCTCGAAACAAGGAGACAATGACATCAGGACGGACCAATTTTCAACTGACTGATGCTCTAAATTCTGTCTCAGCTCTGTTTGCTTTTTAACGGGTGCAAATCCGCAGCTTTCCTGTCTGTTTTCCTTATGACGTGTGACCTGGGACGGTGACCCAAGCTGCGCAAGTCGACCCGGAGAGAGGGATGAGTCAAGGCGATGAAAGCTCTTCCTCTCTAGGTCATGGCTTTTTGTTACATGGCTGTTACAGGACATCATACATGGTACAGTGGATGCTGTAACTGATTCTGATGTTGTGGCTTTGCTTTGTTCTGTTTCAGTGATTTTATTGTGAAGTCTCTTTTCACCATCTGTGTTTGTTACAATACAGAAATACATGATCGGTCGTTAGTCTTTTCTCCTACACTCGGATAAGCATCTGCTAAGTTTTATACCACCATCTGACTTCTCCTGCATCTCCACCGCCCGGATTGTATTTCCGTTTCCTGCAAGTGTGTGTTTATTTATCAGACATTAAAATCTGCATTTGTTGACATGCAGCATCTCTGTTCCGGGTTTTTATCTTACATATCTTTACAGGCTTCGCCAAAGTTCAGTAGAAAAACCAGAGACCATATTTCAGATAGCACCAGCTGAAATAAGGCCACTGCTACAACTGGAATGAGATCGGATTGCTGTGCATTTCAGCACAGTTGGTTATTACCATAATATAAAATAGTGCTTTCCCTGCCAGGTAAACAGGGGATAACAACCTTCCTTCTCTATGCCTGCCTCTGGGGAGGAAAAAGTGCTTCCCTGTAGCTTACTGTTGTTGTACAAATTACGGCTCTGTTTATGTGCCAAGCCGGTGTCAGCAGAAAGCTGCGGAAAACAATCTAGTTTTTATGAACAGGGGGACAGAGGGGAGTTGTGGCCATAGCTCTCATATACTTAGATGCAGCTATCCTGCGAGAGAGAGAAGCGAGAGAGAAAGAGAGCGTGAAAATGAGGGAATAAGTAAGAGAGAAGCAGAGAGAAGAGTCAGTTCATATGCAGAGGCACTGAGCAATTTATTTTCTCACAACTTAGAGGAATAAATGGTCCAGAGCGAGAAAGAGAGAGAGAGGGGGGAGAATCAGGGAAATGAAAGCCGTTGCGAGATTCTCTCCATCCCGACTGTGCAGTTGGCGCATCTACCGTACTTTTTTTTCACTGTCACGTCTCCTGCCTGTGACAGATGACACAGCAACAGTCAGGAGGATCTGGGACGGTCTCCAGAAAACATTCACTTCAGGCCAAACTTGTCCAGGACTTGGTCCAGTTCCTTGCACCAGCTCCTCCCGATACCTCCTCCCATCCATCCACAATGTCCAACATCTCACATTCCTCACTTGGCTCTTGATTTCCCTCCTCACCTTGCAGCGGCGCATTTTTTTTTCAATTTTATTCTTTTGCTGCGAGATGCATTGTGATTGAGAACCCCAGCCTTTGTCGGGCAGAGGGTGAAATATGTGGGAGCATGATGTCCCTGTGGAGGAGGGGCAGTTTAAGAATAGTCTCGTACTGGATGTGCCAGGCTCTGAAGAAAATGTGCGAGAGAAAAATCACACATTGTCAGTGTTAAGCGTATGGACTCTCTCCTTCTCCCGCCCCCCCTTGCCTGTTTTCCTGTCTCCCCATGTCTTCTTGTTTCTTTTTCTTTCTGTGAATGACACCTTGTGGAATTAATATGCAAACTGTGGAGGCTAGTGGGTTTTTGTTCCATGTTCTCAAGGAACTAAAATCTTGTTTTGGGGCCATCCTTTACAGGATTTGCCCACTAGGGGCAGTGCTGCTGCACTGAAGCACAATCCCAATCTCCTTAAAAATCTCCTGCCCTTTCCCCTCCCCCCATCGCCTTCATTATCTCTCACCCCCTCACATATCTGGTGTCAGAACTCCTGATTTCAGCACCCAGCCAGCCTAAGCTGTTTCTTAGTCCTGGAAAGCATGTCTTAGTACCCCCAACCGCCCCTATTTCATTTACTGCTGTCTATTAACTGCTGTCTGACGACTCTAAATCCGCTTTTCATGGGCGGCAAGCTTTGATACATATTTCTCAACCAAAGTATAATTACATGTCTTTCCAATGTCATGTCTGGATGTGTGGATTTTTTATAGACGGAGAAATCATTCTCGCTTTTCCAAAAGGGAAAAAAAAGGCAGAAATACAGCCCATTACATTGCACAACACTACTCAAACAGAAATACCAATTTTCTGCCTCATTATTATGAATGGTTATTTGTAAGCAAGGCACACTGCTGTCTAATGCGCAGATTATGACCATAATAACTCAGAGGTAATTAATTAATTTATCCCTTTTCATCTGCATGCTAAAACCAATATACATTTTTCTTGCATGTTGTCTGAAGCTTTTCAGTTCCAGCAGTCACATTCTCAGCACAAGAATGACTAACAACCGCAGCGTAATTACTGAGTTGTGAGATTTGTCTGTATCCGGATGGGTCTGATACGGGACGATTAAGATGCCTGCGAAGAACCACAAAAATGTCCTTGTCGCGTTCGTATGACTTACCCAGTCACCATACACGACAGTTGGCCTGAGTAATACTAACCCCGGCTGGATCATGCCATGCAAACACAGTGAGTGACAGATGATGTCATCGGTTCATGATGGAGCCTTGTGGCATGCAGTTTGTTTTCTTGTTTGTGCTGCATGTCCCATCAAGGCTAGCCAGCTTAAGTCACCTCAGCCGCTGTGACCCCTGCTCATTTCTGTGCCACGATAGATTAAGCCTACTGTAATCCCCCTGAGCCGAGTGCCCTGTTGGATATTTATGGTAATAAGTAAACATATGAATAAATAATCTCAGAGGCAGCCGCTGGACAGCTGGAATTTGTAAGTCCCTGTGTGTGGCAGTCGTTGTGGCGTGAATGGGAGATGATGTCTCCAAGAAAAATCCGTTTCGGTGAGGATTCGTCTTTGGTATATGCCTGTTAAATAAAAGATAATGTATGTATCAATCAAGCAAGGAACATAGAGACAGAGATCACGCTACAGTGATTCCGTGTGTTCGTGTAAAAACACACTATCTTGCAAATATGTCAGTTGAAGGCAGCATCAAAATAAGAATGTGGATGTAAGTACAGAATATCTAATGAAAGCAGTTTGGATCAAAGCCTCATTTCGAGTCTGTCAGGATTCAGGTCACCGAGGGAAGGAATATGATTGGTCAGGAGTGTTCTTGGAAAACCAGGCAATGATCTCCTGCCTCTCATGCAGTCAGTCAGCCCGTCAACAAAATCAAGCTGTTTACTGTGGGGCTTCATTATCCATCTAGAAGACTCTCTTCTCAGCCCCAACAGTCTTCTTTAGTACCAACCAATCAACCCCCAAGCCCCTCATCTCCTCTCTCTCCCCGAGACTCTGCCGCTGGATCTCATTCCTCGGGGATGAATTTATCCAGATTGGAGCACTCAGCAAAAGGGCATTATCCCGGATTACATGTCTGTTGGGCGGCAGTGTTAAGTAATTCAACCAGATGCTGTAGTGATCACCGGGTCACCTGTGAAGGCAGGGTTAGCATCTGCACTTCTTCATTCAGCTCTTTATTGCATCTCCGCGCTTGGGAGACTTTATGCTTTTACGAGAGCGAGAGAGACAGTTTATTTTGGATGTGTTTTTAAAAGAGCCACATTTAAGGATATACTGCTAAATCTAGAAGTGTGTGAAAGCCCTCCCTGACCCTAGTCAGGATTTTATTTGGTGAAGGATTATGCGATGGATTAATGGCTTCTAAATTGCAGTTTAATGCACAGGAAACAAGAGGCTGTGTTTTCCCCGATAAAGCAACTAAAGGCCGCTCCACTGGGCTGTGTGTGCAGTTGCGGGGGGTGCTGTAAGTAGAGTAGTGGTGGATCATACAGTGTTATTTTTCCTTGGAGAGGACAAAGCATCGGCACAGCAGGGCTAAAAGAAAAATGTTGGTGTTTCCAGCTCGGCTGTGTCTTTTGTCTGCTAATCCTGTCTCTACCGAGGTTTTGATAGATGGAATTTTTTTAACTTGCTACTGGGATTTGTGATTGCTTGTAGAACACAGGTGGGTTCAGACTATGTAGCAATACAAAGTTTGTTCCTTTCATGTCAAAACCCTGCTTCGAAAACCTGAGGCATTAATAAGACTTTGGTTCATGCACTTAAAGGTTCATTCCATCTCATACTCAGCCGTACACGTTACGTTAACTAAAAAAACCAAGGAGGACTGAATTTCATTTTATTTCAAATGCTATCTTACCTTTCTTGGGAGTTAAACTGTGTTGAAGCAGTGAGTTAAAAAAACAACATCCATTGTTCAGAAAACAGAGAAGATTCATGTAACAGGGATCTGCTATTGCTAGATATCTGTTTTTAAAAATACAGTGAATGTTGTTTACCGAACATGGGGGACGCCACTGTGCTTGACTCAACATCTGTCATGGAAGCAGGTGAACAAAACAACAACGCAAGGTTTTGGAGGTGAAAATGTAAAATGTGCAAAAAAAACCCCAGATACATTATCTGTGGCTGTGATACTCCTCTTTAAAATGATATGTGTGTTGGTGGCGTTAATGCAGGGAAGCTATGTTTCGATGGGCAAAAATGTACATTAAAGCTAAGAGTTGTATTGGCTATAATAAATTGACCCTTATATTAATATGTATGGTTGAGTAAAGCAGGTCATGCTAGGCAGTTGCTCACTTGTTCTCCATCCTGTGCTTGGTTCTGGTTAGGGTTATACACATGTGTTAACATACATGGCTTACTCACAAAACTGGTGGTCCAATGGCATTGAATGTGCAGCTTTAATATGAAGATTAAGTGCACTCAAAATGAGGTGTTGCTAATAATACAATATGCTTTAATTATTTAGTGTGTTAGTCACACAGAATTACTGAATATGCTTCATACTTAGCTTTGACACCTGGGCAAATGCAGCTTTAAATGTGAAGGTTAAGGTTAAATTTAATTATGTGCATGCTGCAGGAGCTGAGTGCACTAACACCCTACCATATTTTGAAATATGGCCACTAATGTATTTTGTTACAAGAGGCTGATGCATGTTCATTAATGTGCATGTAATGCAGAGAGCTTTTGCACCTAAAAAAAAAAACATGTTTCACGCTTGGCAGACTAATTTGTATGTGAAGAACGCTCAATTGACCGTCCTGGCTGGAAACTTTCTGTCCCATTTTTCTTTCGGATGTTGCTATCGGTGCAGATATACAGCTGCGAGCTCGAGTAAATCACATGCAAGTATCGCCACAGCCCAGTTCTGCAGCCTTAGTCATGATATGTGTCCCCCTTTTGCTTTAAACACTTGTGAGTAAACCAGACGGCCAATGCATTGACATGATTCTTAAAGGCTGTGTTGTAAAGAGCCTAGAAGATGCATGTGGTGCTTCAGCACAGGAGGCACTTGAGAAATTGGGTTGCTGATCTGATAAGGACTTCCTCGTGTTTGGTGGGAAGTTTCTGGGACAGCTTAATAATAAACCTGGATGAACTCACCCCTTTTTTTCCCCTCTCTCCTGTTTTCTCCCCAACCTTTTCTCTGCCGCTCACTCTCCCAACATTTTCATGCCAAGGATTCATAACAATGGAGTCATGGAAAATATTTTCATAGTGCACACTTTACCTGTATTCTGTCTGAGTGTGTTTGTGTGCGTGTAGGTGAGTTTGTGTGGTGTCTGTGCATTTGCTACTGTGCCACGACAATTACAGCTGCAAGCCTTGAATGGCAATATAAATGCAAATCAGCCTTTTAACTTGTACAAGCAGAATCTGGGGAGGGAGAAGCGTCTCACCTGTGGATGAACGTGGATGTGTCCTTGGCTGCCATTACAGCTGCTGTGCATGTTTCAACAATGGCAATAGCATGTGCAGTACTTCTGTTTCGTAAGCAAACCTCGAGGCTGTTGAATGTGTCTGGACTACAAAATAATAAAAGGTCCACTCATGGGGACAGTTGTAAAACACCATGGTGTTGGACAGTCACAAGTAGTCATGTGCCTCTGGCATTACCTCCCCCTTGCGTACTTCCATTTTAGTAGATACACCTCAATTGTGCTCAGTGGTGCTAAATGGAAAGCCTCGGTGGCTTCTATTTAATAAACCAATAGGAAAACAGTTCTCTCTGTGGTACCAGACACCAATGGTGAGAGGCATGGCTTTTTGAAAGGCTATTTGATCTGGCACTGATACCAAAAGATGTTTTATTCAGCAAGGCACATCAGTCACAATAGCAGCACAAACTTGCTCTTGATCCAAGCCAAAACTTTTTGAAATCTGCCAAAGGGGGGATGTGTAGCATTGAGAATGAAAAATGCAACCCTCCCCCAACACTCCCATGCACTATGTAGATGTGATTCTTTTTTTTTTTTTTACACCAGATGCCAAATGAGGCTTTGAGCCACCTGCCTGTCCCACTAAGACAATTAAGCAATTGGGAAGAAAGGGCCATTCACGAGTCGGGGATTGCAATGATAGCACAGGAGCCAGCAACTGCCCCGCATACCACCCCTCCCCCACAATAAACTCTTTCAGCACCACTAATGCTGGCGCCGTGCCAACTTGGTTCCTATTTGAGTATTTGTTGCTGGAAACGCAGGAGCATTTGACACCAGTCTTAGAAAATCTCTGACATGAGATACTTGGTTTGAATGTTGATAGAAAATCCCTCTATTGGTCCTGAGGCGTATTCAGTGCGAGGCCTGTTGCTGGGTGTCATTATAGTTGTTTACGAGGCAAAGCTTTATCCGCCACTGCCGTCATACAGAAAGACATGCAGTGAAAGACGAACACACATACATTGCATACCCTCTGCTGCATTACAAAAGAGCAATCTGCCAGAGCAGAATAACAAATAAAAAATGCAATCTGAGTGTGTGGACACTTGGTGTCCTACAGTATTTGTACGCCCTAATACATGCTTTAAATTTGATTTTGTATCGACCATCAAACATTAATATATCATCATAAAGGTCATATTGATTGTAAGCTGTTGTTCCTGATGTTTCTTTAATATGGTACTGCTGGGATTCACTCTGCCCACTTTAACACATGGCCTATTTTTATGCAATAATAATGTGGTGTCACAAGCAGCATCAGCTTAAGGCAAACCTGAGATTTATTTGACTCTGTGTCTCTGCCATGCACCTTTCACTGTCTTAGTGCCTCTTGTATCTGAAGTGCATTCTTTGTCAGCAGGACTCTTCAAGTAGATATCACAAACCTGCTAGAGTAAACAAAGGGAATTAAAGTATAATTATTTTTTTAGAGGCCACTCCAATATTCACTTGGCTGATTTGGTGGCTGAAGAGCTCTTGTCGCACTCTCTGATTTTTATTTTATTTTATCAAGTGCAATTTAATATTGTGGAGGCTGGCCCGGGCACTGAAAAAAAAATGCTAATGCACATTGGGGAGTTTAAATGATTTGCTATCCTTTCAAATGTGTTGGCAGGGGTTTTCAATCTGGCTGGCGTCCTGGGGGAATTCGCAGTGGTCATTGCTCAATCCCTGGGGGACATTAGTGCAAATCACAAAGGAGCACAGAAGTCATTTCAGTTTTCTGCTTTGCTTTGGCCACCGCCCAATGCTAAATGGCAGAGGACTGGCTCACAATACTGGGCAGGGCAAAGCCCCTTGCCTCCTTCCGTCTCTAACCTTTTAAACCCGATTTAATCAAATCAAAATACCACAGGGCAGACCCATTTGAGACAACCTGAAGACAAACAGTTGAGGAGGAACCAGAAGGCCTTGGGGTGAACCAAGGGCAAGGCCATCCATTACTTTCTGTGCCACGAAGAGCACAGGGACACCGCAAATGCCTGCGGTGCACGATGATGAACAGACTCCACATCAGAGATTGGATTAGAGTGGCAAGAGAGAGAACCCTAAAAGCCATGCGTAGTTATTGAAGCCTTATCTAAAGTGATAATGTTTCTAGAGAAAGGCCCATGTAATGACGGATGAGTGGCCAGCGCCCTGTAAAGAACTAATATAAGGTAAAATGGGTATGGCAGATAGGCAGGTCCACCATGGTCAACTCATCTTCTTTTAAAAGCAGGAAGCAGGACCAGTGGATAGTTACTATAAAATGGACTGTCAATTGCCGGCACCCTGGTTACCCTGCAGTGTCATCATCACAGGTGTATCTATTTGAGAGAGGTTTGGTGCTGAGGTTCACTGTAATTTGTGTCCCATTTCATCACTGATACCCATGAGGCATTTTGGGAAAATGGTAGCAGTGTTATTGCAGAAATGTGTAGCCTTTCTAAAAGCGCTGTTCTGTGTAGTGGTTGGGTTTGTGATATATGGAAGCTATGTTTAACAATGCACTGTCTTTATATGTAACATTACATTTCAAAGGGGTATTCGGATTGCTATGGCCAATACTGGTGCGGACAGAATAAAAGAGAGAGAATAAAAATAGAAAGTGTATCTGAAGAATTTCATGAAGTCATTGGGGGAAAGCAAAGTGGCATTTAGCTGAAGTCCTGTTCTCATTTTTTTAAGGATGACTAGAGGATTTTCTCCCTCCTGGAAGGCAGTGTTATCTTATATTAGACGGATGATGGTAATGACAACACAATGCCTTCCAAGGTAAACAAATATATCTAGTGCTCGGGAAGGGAAGTGAAAGGAGAAGAAAGAGCAACAATAAAAGAAAAAGCAAGAAAGAAATCTCAAAAGGAAAAGCATTCTTGTCACAAATTAAAACATATCTGCTTCTTGCAGCCCTAATCCTTAATGCCAGTGTATTAGCAGTCTGAGTCGAGTATTTGTGCGTATGTGCAAACAAGCACAAATGTGATTATTCCCCCGCTTTCGTTGTATGCTAATTTTATTACTTCACATTGTTTGCCTATTGACTCTAAACAGCTTTGGTTCAGAGTACTTATCAATGTTTTTTTTCAAAGGACACCAAGAGGATTTTATAGCACAGTACTAGACTTTCAAATATATTTATATAAGTATTTTTAAAAATGGTAACATGGTCAATGGACTGCTCCTATATAGTGCTGTCTAGTCTAGTCCAACTCACTCAAAGCGCTTTACCATACACTGATGGCAGCGGCTGCGATGCAAAGTGCCAACCTGCCAATCAGGATCTAATCAAATCACAATCACACACGCATTCACACACCGATGGCTTGCATTTGCGAGCAACTTTGGGTTCAGACACTCGGACATTTGGACTAGAAAAGCCGTGGATCGAACCACCAATCACCAATCACCCGCTGTACCTCTGAATCACCCCAATAAGTAACACTTGTGTGACTTTAAGCTAATGTCTCACTGGGATCTACTCGGGAATGTCAGCGTCTCTGTCCCAACACTGTGTGACATCATCACAGCAGGACATTAAAAATTCAGAAGGGCATCTAAAGACGAACGTGGCAGCACCCAGTGGGATGTTCTTGGGTGTCACCAATCCACCCCCCCCATCCCCTCCAGTTCATGGCTCCTAAACTTTCCCCCAGGTTATGAGTGTGAATTATTAACCAGACTTTCATCTAAAAAAGCCATTTAATCTGTCCCAGCTGTACAAACTCAAGCACAGCGTCATTTTAAACATGGAGAAGCTATCTCATGAAATGATTCTGTATCTCCTGCAGCCCTAAGAGTCTCCTCCAGATGGGTGCGCTTCACATTGAGTGGACAGTTAATGGCTTGGAGTCTACTGTCAGTCCTCATCTGCAGGCTCTCTGTTACTGCTTAATGCTTATTTCTCCTCTGCCTTTTTTAGATGTCTAAATAAAGTGCATCGGATGGATTGGAAATACAGAAAATGATGCATTTGAGCTAACGTATCAAATAAAAAATCACCATGTAGGTAACGTTTTTTGAAACATGTTATATTCAACAGACATTTTTAAGATCAGAAATAGTTATGTGGTGTCGGGCATTAGCTGAAGGACAATCATTAAATGAGAGCCTCGTGCGGGTCTGGGGATTAGCATTGTTGTTTACTCCAAAGCAGACATCTTTTAGCTTCTCCCTCAGCTCTGATCCTTTTGATCATCACCTTCATATTGGATATAAAATGGAGAATGAACAGCTCTGCAACACAAGTGACTTTCAGAGTTCTGTGACTCTTTGAAGGCTGCCAAACAAGTGTCTTTCATCTCAAAAACCAGCAGCCGCCTTCTACAAAAGGAGAGCAGGACAAAATGAGAGAGAAAAGTATCCAGGGCTTGGAAATGAAAAAGTGAAGATTGTGGGGTCTCTTTGTGATCGCGTTTCCTCTTAGGCCTCCTGTGAGGGGAATGACATGTGCTTCACACAGCAGTGATTCTCGGGCATCTGTCAAACATCCTGAGACTGGGAAAAAAAAAGTCAGTTTATCAGGCCTAGCCGACTACTTGCTGCCTGAAAAGTCCTCGTGTCCCTTCCTTGGTGAATGAGGAGACAAAACAAATATGGTGACGCATGAATGGCCTCGACAGGTAATGCAGGACGAATCCCAGAGATGCTTTTGAAATCTGTCTCTAATTTGATTCATCTTCCTTCTTCACAAGAAGCCATTATATCCTTCTTTTGTGTCAATATACAAAGTGTTTCCATGCTTTTAAGAATCCGATATTGTCGCTTGGCTACTGCATTACATGCATCATGTTGATCTCAGCAACAAAGATCCTGACTATTTGTATTGAGCGAGCAAAATAGGATGTGAATTGAAAAGAAAGGAGATGGAAAAAATGACTGAATGATCAAGTTTTGTTGTTAAGGAGACCACAATGGGTGGAAAAAAAGAAAAAGGCTCACTTCCTGAATCAGTTATCCTTGAATTAATGATGGAACAGGAGCAGCAGCGTGTCCCCACTGAGACATGAACCAGATTTCAACCCAGAGCTCCCTAGAGGTGAGGGCCAGCATCTCTCTGACAGGACATCTGGTCCCTGAGCATGGCCACCAGGGGGTCCGTGTCGCCACCTTAATTGTAATGTCTCCCTCTTCCTCCCTCTCAAAAACTAGGGCAGCTCTCCATAAAAGGAGAGGAGGAAGGGGGAGCCACTATTTTGCTGGGCCGTGTCGGCATGCCACATCATTTAAGCTGACAGCTCTAATAAATTACAGCAACAGATTGCTGTGAACAAACAAAGCTTAATGGAAATAAATAGAGAATTATCAGGCAAGAAATAAAGGGAAAAAAGAATTAAATTAGTGCAAAGAGGCTGGATGAAAGGATGTCAGGCCCGCATAACACAGGCATTAAATGGGCAAATTGCCACTTTGAGAGATAGGAAATGTTTCGTTCTCATCATTGCTTCTGTTGAAAATGGAGAATAATGAGAGAATCCCTGAGTAGAGCTAACACCCTTGTCCCTTATCTGACTCTTTAAAAATGTCCCCCCCTCAATTGCTTTCTGTTTCCCTCTCTCCTTGTTTTGCCTTCCAAAAAAAAAAAAAAAAGTCTGCAGATTGTTCTGCTCTAGGACCCTTGTTCCATCAATTCAGCCAGGCCAGAGAAAGCCTGGAAGCCTCTGTCATTAAAATGCTTAGGCATGTGGAAGAGAAAGACAAGAGATGGAAGGAGAGGGGAAAATGGTATGTCAACGGAAACGTTAGTCGGGTGCTATCAGCATGAAAGTTGTCCATCTAGAGACTCAAAAAAAATTATAAAAAAGAAGGTCCCAGAGGTTCCAAATGGACCGCCCCAACTTTGTGACCGGTCTTGGGGAAAAAATAAGCCGAGGGCAAAAGCAAAAGTACAACCAGCCAAAATGTCAAAAAAGGCCAAAAACTTTCAAACAACCTCATCTGAACAGAACTGCCAGGTGCACAGTAAGTGTTGTTAAACTTAATTTGAAAGACTGAAAGCTCCCAGCTTGGCAAAGTGAACACACAGCCTCCGAGAGAAGAGGGGGATCAGAGTCTGAATTGCAGCTGAGTCATACCCCTTTGATAGAATTCGGCTAATTGAAGCAGTCCTAGGTGAGTTTAATAATGTGGCTCCATGGAGAGTGAAGGTCAATCACAGAGGTTTGACTCTATCCTGTTTAACTTTTCTTCACAGGCTCACTAAAGCCTCCCTTTTTTTATAATTCATTTAGAGAGACATGAGTTGGAATTCATTACATTGTATTAATAACATTTAAATGAGTTTTCCTTTTAAAACAGCTATCCTTGGCTTTGTTAGCAATGATATCTGGCCTTTTAGAAAAGGCTTTCTGTCTGAGTTTAATCAGGTCCCAGAAGAAGAGAGACTGAGATAGTGAGTGCCATTTTGCTTTTCCAGATAATAAAAATATTTTGTTTCCGAGTTTAAGTGCATTGGTTGAAGATGCCACGGGGGTGCTGTTGTGTTGCTGAATTAAGCAGCGTAGCATCTGAACCCTGCGGGGAGGTCCTTAACCACGGGCTGAAGTTTCCTCCATCCCACTTTGTTAGCCAGAATGCATTGGACCTGAGCCAAGGTTAGCCCGCGCCACAGACGTAGCATCCCATTGCTTTTATAATGAGCTCTGAAAAAGAACTCGAGAGGTCAGACACCACGAGACTCCGATGAAAACTAATTGAGAATGTCACTCAACAACAATAAACCAATAAGTAGAACTGCTTCCTCTTTATGCATGGAAGCTGTTTGAGTAAGCACTTAAAGTGGAACGAGGAGGGTAACTAGGGGAGAGGGGTGTGAGGCATAATAACTGAGCCTGGGGGATGCTGCGCCTCCTGCTTTTAAGCCACATTTTGTGTATATTTATGTCGCGGCATATTCCCAGGTTTGTGTGTGTCCCTGCATGTACCTGCGTGCGTATGCATGCCTTTGTTTGTGGCATGTACTCTCCGGAGTTTGTGCACTTAGTCTTAGTATGTGCTCTTGTGTGCGTGTGAGAAGAGACCACAGAGGGCCGTCCAACAGAGAGCACTGCATTTTCGAAAGGTGCCAGAATGAGTTTGTCACAGAGAGCGTAAACTTGAGGAGAAAGGGGACTGCGGAGAGAGAGAGACTTTCCCCAGGCACCCAGAGTCTGTCAGACTGATTAAGTCACACGGCTGGAGTGAGAGTTGGGAAACTGAACCAGAGCATGCTAGGGGAGCATGCTATGACAGCAAAGAAATAAAGAAATAAATAGCAACATGTAAGTATTAACATGACTGCATGTCACATGTGCACTTACTTATACCTGACCCTTGGGACTCATGCTGCGACACTGTACACCAGCGTGCATTCCTTCATCCCACCCCCCCAGCTTCCTCACCCTCGGGCGACATAAAGCAGGTCAGGGGTATCTTAAAGTTCACAAAATGCGACATGACAGGACAACTCTAACATATGCCTGTGTGACAGTGAAGCAAATAGATGACTGATGGCAGTGTACTGTGTCTTAAAGGGTAGAGAAAAATCACATTATAAAGAACACTGACTTTATCTTCCTGTCTAAGTTACTTTCCTGCTGCTGTTAGGTTTGACAAAGAGACGGAAAACATACGGAAAAAGGGCTGAAAGTTTCAACTTGAGAACGTATGGATCTATACTTATTACTGAAAAATGAACACCTACAAAACATCTGCCCACTCGCAGGCCTGGCCTGACTGTCACTGCTGCTTTATGTGCCAGAAATGCGAAGAACCTTTGAACCCTCCAGAAAGAATGGCAGACTACCATTCCACGAGGCCCCATCATCCAGCAGACTAAAAGATGAGCTCTTGTTCTTTGTTCAGGGGACCCTGGCTGCTCTGAAGTGCCCTACTTGCTCTCTGTGTCTGTATATCCTTCTCTCTCTGCCACACTGAGGACCACTGCAGACTTGTTGGTATATAGCAGAAGGGCAGCATCATTAACAAGACTGAAGGCTACCCACATAGAAAACTTTTGGCAGTGCAAGTGCAAATGAGACGAGAGCTAGAGAATTGCTTCCCCGTAATGCCATCAGTAAAGCCAGGTACATGGTTGTTATCGCTCACTAGCTGGGAATGTAAAAAAGGCTGCCATCTCAACTTTGTCCTCCCACGACTGGCCACCCCCGTACTGAAATTAACATCACTCGTCCTCTCCTCCACAGGCTCTACAGTCCCACTGCTATGCCAAAGCACAATCTATAGCACCTCTAGCAGCAAATGCTAATTGCTCACTATTCGTGGAGAGAAAAGGGCTCCCTGAATTAAGAGTCATTTAGCGAGATACTGAGTTCAGCACAGCGCTGCGATGCCTACGAGCTAATGTCTCTGCTATCTCGCATAAAGCTCTAAAAATGTAGTACCGAGTGAGAACGTGCACTCTCCACATTATAATGCAAATTCAAACCTGTGCTCAGCTTCACAGGTAATTACTGTTCCTGAACAAAATAGCACAGTTAATAGGTTCAAAGTATTCCGTCAAACAAGAAACAAGAAAACTACCTTTGTGAGAAAACGTTGCTTTTGTCTGTGTTCGGGGCCCAAAATCAATGTGTACTAAACAGCACTTTGGTCTTTGCACAGATTTTAATTTGTCAGACAAGAACTTGATTCAGCTGTGTTTCTTTCAAAGGGAATTGGAACAAATAGATTTCTCAGTATTGAGGGGCACTGCAGGAAGTATCTCTCCCCCGATAAGGGGGGGAACAGTGCAAACAGTGGGGGCAGTGTGCGCCTTTGATCAAGGGCATGTCTATGTTGATGACAATGAGAAATCTGCAGGCTGTCCCAAGAGTGTTGTAACCCTACCTTCAAAGTACACTTGTTTTTCCTTTCCAACATCCTTTTTTCTGCCGCTTTCTTCACTGTGTTGACTGAAGCTTTTTATTTGTTGAGATCAGTCAGAGTCACCAACAAAGCACCACAGAACGGGAAGTGCTGATTAAATATTTGATGCTGTTTTTTGAAACTTGCGATGCAAAAAGAGAAAAAATAAAGAAGTGAATAAATTACGTGCTATATTTTCATATATATTGTACAATGTAAAACGCTGAAGTAATACTTTAAGCTTTAACTGCTGTTGAGTCTACAGAGTGAGCGCAGTGAGTGCATGTGAATGTGCTGGTGTGTTTGGCAGCTCTGATTACTGTGAGAGGACAGCTCCTCTTCCTGGTTTCTCCACAGTTTTCTTAAGGCCATTCCCTGACACTCTGCTGTGCCCTCTGTCTGAGCTGTATCAGCAAGACGGGCAGAAAGAGCAATCCTCTATGACTGGGACCAACCCCGGTACTGTGGCTGGGTCAAGGTCTGGGCCATTGACACCAGCTGGGTCCCTCTGCCACTTGCAATACATACTTGGATAGCATTGTACAACCATGGACAGGGTGCGGGTGCAGGGTTCATCGTGACAGTCACTTGAATACCACCATGATGGTACCACAGAGCGTGCAAACTATCTATCTTTTTATCTATCTAGCTATATCTACCTGGCTCTCTATGTGACTTTGTATTTAATTGGATTTCCCCCCTAAATGACAATAGCCTAATCACTCTAATTAGGCAGATACACTGATGTGTATCAGTGCACAATTGAGCCTAGTGTTTTTAACATATAGAGGCTTAATTAGGAACCTTTCCAATGTTAGTGCCTTTAATAAGACGGTAATTAAGACTCCATTAGGCTTTAAGTGCTTGCAAATTAGAAGTTCCTCGAATATAAAAATATAGGTGTTTTAGCATGGAAGGCAAAGAACAATTTACAACTTTTTTTTTTATAACACAGCTTGAGGAGTGAATATTATCCAACCAATAAAAAAAAAATCTAAATAAAAAATACACACTCTTCCCATTCAACAAGAATAAGAGGAACCGACAATCAAAAGCTCTAGTGTGTCTGTAGGGGCAGTAAATCTCTGACCTGTAGATGCTGCAATATTCAATATTCAATTCAATAAACCCAACTTGATAGCAACAGAAAGATAGACTTTTTTTTTTTTTTAACACGAGCTCTGTCAGTTTTGTTTGACCCGGGTGACACTAGACACAATTGCAAAGAGGTAATGAAATCCAGAAAGTTTTTCAGTTATTGAGCATGAATAGACGGAAGTTTGCCTGGTGGATTATGCTGGACATGTTGTTACAGTGTTGAAATGTTGGCCTCAAGTTAAAGAATAGTCCAGGGTACGCTCTTGTGAGCAGTTTTTGAGGTACAGAGGGTTGATTCGGTTGAACAGTCAGAACATCTCACTGGAAAAAAATAGCTGAAAAACATCACTATCCCTTGGCTGGGGCAGAAACAGTTGAGATTTAGCACCAACAGTATCAAAAAAAGAGTTTGTTGTAAGATCCATGTGCCTAGTTAGGAGCTTGTACTTTTGAATAAACACTAAGTCAAACAATGATTTTACTTGACAATTAAACGTAGCATGTAGAAATATGATTTGAAAAACCTTTGACTGGCACTGTGTATTTACATGTTCAGTTTCACTGTCAGCTGGTCAATAAAACAATAAAACACAGCAGTGTAATGAAAAGAATATGCCCACTGAGCCAGACGCAGAGCCACAGAGCCAACTCGACTCTTTAATCCAGGCACCCCTTTTTCTCTCGCTTCTCCTTGCAGAGTGCTCTGAACCAGCTGCGAAATTGAATTTTCCACCCCTGTGTGTACGTGAACCAGCCAAGCACTGCATTGTCAGAGTACTCAATTAGCTCCCAAGGCGGAAGCCAAAATGTTTTCCAACAGCAAATGTATTCTTCACAGGGCAAGCTCTCATTAGCATAATGCTTCTATTCCTATAACGCACAGAGATAGAATGCCTTCCCAAGGTTGAAAACAAAACCAGTAAAAACAGCCTGAAGCTTTAATATCAGTGTCCCTCCACGCCATAGCGTATCATACTTAGGGGTAGTGTAGCCTTCGGTGAAGAGGAATGTTAACCTCTGCTTAAAATTCCTTATTAAAGCCCTTCCTGGTGCATGTAGCACCTAGCAGAGACATTATGCAAAGGCCTGCATTTCCTCCTGTTCCTCTCTTGATGAGATTTTCATTTAAATTCACAAGATACATTTGGCAATCCTAGGACTTCCTTCTGAAAACAGATGTTGGCATGATGTTGTCCTATTTTCTTGCAAAGCCATGCATACAGATGCAGTGAATACAGAGAAGGAAAGCGAGCCGAGCTTTAAAGACCCTATAATGCTCACTGAAAGTTGTTGTAAGTTTGCAGAAAATGAATCATGTTGTTTACGGAATGAGCTGACATTGAAACAGTTGGCTGAAGCATTAGAAATAATCTGCACTGACAAGTAGCTGAACAGTTCTCTGACAAAGTGACATTGAAGTCACAGAATTACACAAAACTTTTTTCTCTCTTTTTTTTTCCCCAGCTGAACTGCAGAAAGGTGGCAATAGAAAAGAAAACATGATGACAAAAGTGTTTCTCAATAAATGGAGACACTCAGTAGCAATGGCAACTAATCTTACTTGAAATCCACACTCTCCTTTCAGTTAAGACTAAAGTGAGATTGTGGCAGTAATACAGTGAATGCAGTACAGGCAGCCATGCAGTCAGGGGGTTGTAATCTTGCCTGGCTGTACCCTATATAGTACCCGCTCACTGTCATTATTGAGGTGCCACCGACTCCAAATTTAGAGCTCCTGAGTTTGTCACCTGCCCTGGGCCTAATATATCAGCCCTGACACACACATCCACACACACATCCATAACAGCTCCCATCACAAGGCATGGATATGAAATGGGATATGGGGCTTTTTGATAATGGTTTTCTGTGGTGGGAGTCTCGATCACACCCCTCACTGGTGTTAATGCGCCGAAAGCCATACTCACAAAGGGTCCTGTCACAGAAATCGGGCAGATCTCAAAGTGAGATGAAGTGTCTCTCTGGCAACGCAGCTTACTGTAAGGGGGACTTCAGACGAAGCAAGGTGACATGGGAAATGTTGTCTCCTCAGATTTTTATATTCAAATTCTCAGTTTTTAATTGAATCTTTACAGACAATTTGCACATGTTAACACATTTTGTCTCATAATAAACCAACCAGTGATTTTATTCTTCATGCACAATTAATGGCAGATAAAATTATCTAATGCTTATCATTAAAGGTGATGAAATCTGAAAAAAGAACTGTTAATGGCTTTACTTTTGATATGTTAGGATCGTCCCCTAGCTATTCAATTTGCAGCTGAAGTTATCACAAAGAAGAAAGGTGAAAGAAAAAAAAATGTCCCGCTGCTTTTTATCCTTGGTGGAAATCAGAGTTATAAGAACACATTAACTCTGCCATGTTAACCCTATGGAATTAAATTGTAAAAATAGTGCCATTGTCCTATTTGTATCACTGAAAGCTAAAGTGTCAATAGGCCCTGTAGACACAGGTGTATGTGTGTGAGTGTGTGTGTATTTGTATGAAGGCATTTCTTTCAAAGCAGGCGTTTGTGTCTGCAGTAAAGCTTCTGAGTTAACCTTCCCGAGGCTTTTAATGGAGCACTCAGATTAGTGCGCCCTCTATAAGGCGGAGACAGCACCAGGATTAACCTTGTTTTAAATGTGCCGTTTGAGAAAGATTGGTTGACCTTATTGTGACCTAGGCTTTGGACCAACCATCGCACTTGATAGAAACTGGCTGTTAATGGACTTCGCAGTGCCAAGAAACACCCTGATGACATATGCTCATGTTTGAGATTAATATCGTTTGCCTTCCAACACTCACTACTTGCTATAGCTTCAAATTAATTTCCTTCTTTGGCAAGTCGTTTTGGCCCCTGTCCCTTGGCAGACCTTCTCTGAAGCATTTTTTTTTCTTCTCAAAATGACTATGATCTAATTTTGTGATTTGCTCTGATCTCACCTGCCTTTGCCAGGAACTAAATCTCTTTAGCTGGGAGTCAACGGTTTCTGCACCTCTTGGGTCAAGGCTTTGTTATTCTATTTTGAAAAGGGTATAAACAAACCCCCCAAAAAGACAAGGAAATTCAATCGGGGAGCTTGCACGTCATATCGGCATGAGTGATGACTTTGGCGCAAAGACGGCCCTCATTAGGTCAGGAGAGCAACAGAGGCACTGCAGAATCAAGGGAAGAGGTACCCTTGATCCCCCTCCCATTAACAGAGTCCATTGCCTGGGATTGGGGCAGTTGGATTCTGTTTGAGATGAGCTGCACTTCCTGAGAAAATGAAACAGGATGATGGAGATCAGTGACAATACCGGCTGGATAATCATGCCCAAATCACAGCAATCTGCTCTCAATCTCCACCCCGATCCACACGCACTACCGTCAATCTCTCCCCACCAAATCCCTAAATCCCGACAATCTGTAGCACTCAGCTTAGGACCTCTGTTAATCCACCTAGCAAGCCTGCATTACTGGACAGGAAGGTACAAGCTCCGCTGGACCCCCACCTCCCTCTAGAAACCAAATTTGGCCCATCATGTCCTATTTTTATTCCTCCATCACTGATCTATTGCTGTTTGATGGTCTCCTTTTAAAGCAAGCAGGTGCTGTTACATAAAAAGAAAGGCGGTAAGAATTAGTCTTGAGCATTGATTTATTTCGAAAAACAACTGGAGTATCAATTTCAATACAAGCAATGCAGGGTGAAAATGCAACATGAGGACTTCCTGATTACAAGGAGATGCCTTGACAGCAAGCCTGATGTGGGTGGAATATGTTAAGTTTATGAAAAGCTGTGCGCTTGTGGATGCGTGATACAAATACATATTGCCACCAGAGGAAAAGGGAATGCACTGTGTTGCTACAACATAATCTATTTTTTTTTTTTAAACCATTGACAGACAAGTAGAATATTGCTCCAAAGAGCGGATGTGTTCCCTGTGCATCGTTGGAAACATAAAGTCCGAGTCTTGTGGCTAAAGGGCAATTTCAAGGAGCTGAAACACCAATTGGCTCACTGTTGAGTTTGATAGGAAGAGAAATCTTGATAAATGAAATGTACCTTGACTTTTCCTGATGAATCCACTCGGCTGCAAACCTCAACCCCGGGACCTATTATTGCACTGGTATCCCGCTGTTTGTGATTCGTGTGACCGCCACAGAGGTCACAAAGCAATAATTTTCTCTTGAGCGTCGATACATACAACGTTGGAAACAAATCAAACCTCTAAAATAATGTTGAAGGATGAAGCTGTTCCGTTCTTATGTACAAACAAGTGTGACTTGCCAAGGACTATTCTTTCTTTGCACAGTGTCTGTCAGGAAAAGGGGGGAAAAACACTTGCGTCTTCTCTTTGACCAATCTGACAGGTAACATTTTAATCCCTGCAATTTGACACTTGTTTATGCCAACACTTTTTTACTATGCTCTTTGTTAATGATTCTGTTTGAGCTGTAAATCTGGGCACATGACACAATAGGCTGACTGCAGCATTCTGTAGCTTTATCTTCCCTCATGGGGGCCAATATGAAGGTCTTTCTGGTCGTATACATGCCATGGCACTGGAAGGAGTTCTTCCACTACTCTCAATATATCTTCCTTTAAAGGAACATTGAGGAAAGGGAGCTCTTTCCATATCTCCAATACCGTACCTTCCTTTTGTACGCATAGCATAAACTATATTGATTTGTTTTGTGTATGTGTTGGTTTAATCCATGTAGGCCTTCTCCTGAGCTGTTGCATTTCTTGTATATTGTTGTGAAACAGTTACAAAAATACTTATATAATATATATATAAAGTATTGATTTATCTTAGATACATTATAGAAACAAAAGTAACCTTACATTAAAAACTCCACAACTTCCTCTCTCTCCTTGTGGATTTATATTTCATTTATTCTGATAAACAACTTGTGTTATGTTTCACTTGAGTTATCGCCCTGTTTATTCCCCTCAACTTCAAGCGCACGCAGCGTCTTCAAGCGGTGACTGTTAACTTACGGGAGATAGACAAGTTCTTGTCCTTGCTGAACAAAAGGATTGACCGTCTC
Organism: Semicossyphus pulcher; assembly: GCF_022749685.1. NCBI lineage: Eukaryota > Metazoa > Chordata > Actinopteri > Labriformes > Labridae > Semicossyphus > Semicossyphus pulcher. The sequence goes on from NW_027211692.1 coordinate 23,699,744, forward strand.
ATTGAAGGGAGCTTATATTCTTCACATCTTTTTTGGAGACAGCGGAATCTCAAAGAAACTGGCAAGCATCTATTGTTTCGCTTCCAACAAAAGTACCCCTAGAGCATTGAACTTAAGAAGGATTAGACTGCAGAATACAGTCACGTTTGTTTGTGCAAGTCTCTGAATGGAAGTGTGCTTTCCCCATAAGAGTCCAGGGAAGAGATACAGGGTCCTTTTTTGAATATTTGTTGACATTTCTCATTTCTACTGTATCTAAGTCAACATACTGTATAAATTATAAGAGCTTAGATGCATAACAACATTTTTATGTTACGCTTTGGTTTAATAGATGATGACGATATTAATTATATAATACATAACTTGCTTATTAAGTGCTGATCATAGCTGTCCTTGCTGAATAAATGGATTATAATTGATGTCTTTCATACAGGAGTTGACCTATTAAAATAAATGAAAAAAATAACTCAAGTATGAGTCTTGCAAAAATGAAATGCAGTCATCCAGAAGTGAAGCATACCTTGAATTCTGTAGCTTTTTCTATACATCAACAAATCATTTGAATGAAATGTATCAGTGAGCAGAGATGTTAACATCATTTTTCAGTCACAACAAATGCACCTGGTATCAGACATATTACAGTATAAAACTGATCAACAAAGACTGGAAAGGCTTTAAGGTGACACTATATGAGTGAGGGATAATACTCATACATAATCAGATGTGATTGGGTTCCTGAAACAGATTTACCCTTTGATTGACAGCGGAGACAAGCCGGGGACAAGTCAGGCAGAGTTCAACCTATAATATGAGCCTGCCCCAAAGACAAGGCTTTTTCACAATACTGTCCTGGTGTTTGTCTTGTCAAGTCGCAGGCTGTCACTAAATTCAAAAACTCTGCCATTTAACAAATACACACCCATCATACTTTTGGAATCCCAGAGCTCCTTCTTGTTTGCTTCACAGCTGCGACTTTCAGCAGCGCTAACCCGAGATGACAACCCAAGTTACGTGGTATCTTTTGTCAGTTAGTCCCAGCATGTTAGCGCTTGCTTTTGATCATCCACATTTTTTCGTTTAAAAGTCAATCATAAGTGCGCCCAAAAATACCATCTGTAACATCTGCTCCATGTGTAAACAAACAGCAGCTGCCGACAACTGTGGCGGATTAGCCTTGAAACACCCTAAATGCTCAGCGAAATAGCGTTGATTTTAAAGCTCTACAACGGTTTGAGAAAACGACCACATATGTTGCACTTTATCTCGCTGTGTGCAATGAATAGGGTGGGTATAAAAGAGGCGATATTAACACCACATTAGGCTATAAAGGATTTACTGTTTATTGCCAGCATCAGTTATTTTTGGATTTATATCTCTATGCAGCTTCAGGGTTCACAGTCTTTGCATCTGCATAAACTATCTAGCAAGATACAACAAGCGCTCGATAGGGTATGTTTTAGGAATTATCAGGATCAATTCTCGGTTTTGCTCAGTGAATTATCAAACGCTTGTAGAGAGGATATGGAAGCAGAAAGCCTGGACTTTACTTTGTAGACATCAAATCTTCTCTGCTGGGAGTGCTTAGTGTATGTTGCTATAGCAATAAGTGTAGCAGGCATGTTGTTGGGGGAATTCGACGTGGGGCGCGATATGGATGACTAACATGTTCTGTGCTCAACTAGCTTTGTAGATGCAGAGATCATATCCTTATGCAAGATTGGGCCTGCCTCCATTAAGCATGAGCTGGATTAGATGGGTGCACATACGTAACCCATCCCATGATGGTGCTCAGGGGATGATGCGCGGAGCATGCTTTAAAAGCAGCTGACAGCAGAGCTATTGAAAGTGGTTGAGGCTCGTTTCTTAGATGCATTTCTCTGGAAATAAAATGGTACAGAATTTTTGTTGTGTATTTTCTTTTTAAACCACCAAGGTGAAAAGCTTAATTGTATTGTCAAATCTAATAAGCCCTATTTGTAGTCAATGGTCATACTGCTTTAAACCTTGCAAATAGCTGCAGCTCCGGCAGAAGCAGCATGCAATCACATCCCTAAATGAGAAGCAGAAACATCTCATTTTCTTGTCATGTTCTTCAGCAGACAGCCCAGGGTATTTTTAATCTGCGCTCACACATGCAGAATACAGGAAACACTTGTTTAATAAATTGACTTTCATATTTACTGTTCTCTGCAGCATTCATTACAGGGCAGTTACAAAGCCAAGATGAGCATTTGAAGTAGTGGGACACCAACGACTGTTCTTCGGTGAAGATTATCTCGCGGCAGTCCAAGAGCCATCCATTTAAGTGACTTTATCATTACCAGGCACAGAGTATAGATCCACAGAGCGAAATGGAATAGCTCGGAAACTAATGGCACTTGACAGATACTGGTGTGAGATAGCATGCTTATCTTTGTATTATGTGAAAAGAAGGCATTTTCCCACATCGCTGTGTGTGGTGGATTGTGGGGGAAGTTGCGGTGGGGGTGGCATAGCGAGGGGGGTTGGTGGTAAAAAGAAGGATTTAACATGATGGAGCAACCTGATTTTTCACTTTCAAAGCAGTGATTTGTAATGCTTGGTTAAATGTTACTTGCTATCCATTCTCAGGATTTTTTTCTTTCTTTTTTTTTTTTGTTGATGAAACATGAAACCTTGCAAAAATGTGTTTTTGCTTCACAAAATTGCAGTACATCATCTACGTTACATTTCTTATCCTTGTTTTTTTTTATGCTTCTTCACTTGAAAGCAATCAAACCACCACTAGGCACTCCCAAGAGCAAAAGATCTGTCTTTGTGATGGTGTGGTGTGAACATGCCAGACCAGCTTTAAAAAATGGGCAAAGAAACTTTAAGGTAGATCACAGTTAAAGGAACTAGCAGACACCGTGCTGTTTTATTAATGGGCTTTCTACATTTACACATTGCTGCTGATTTTATACGAGATGTGTCATGGCTCCTAAAGCAATACGTTAACGTATGCCTTATTAATTCCGCTGTATGCATAGGATGATTGATTCATTTTCCATCTGAAGCCGGGCCGCTGGATTGACGAGCAGTAAAAGTGACAGCGTGGTTGTGAGCCTCCCCGACGGTAGATGTACTGCTCTCTACAAGGTGGGTGGTTCCACCCTCTGATTGCTAATTACAATTAGTTACAATTCAATTACACAAGGTCAGTGACTAAATCAATCTTTGGCAGGCACAGTTGTGTGTCAGGCTATAGACTGAGGGGTACCACTCAACACCGACAGACCTATTATTTTAATATTTCCTCCGCATCTGAATCACCATGTGACAGAACTTACACAACTGTCATAAATAGAAGTAGGACGAAGGCTGTAATATATGGGCTTTCCTCTCAACGTCACCTCTCTGGGTAGCTACTTTGTCATGAGTGATGGACTGGGGAAATGGGGTGTGTCGTTCCCTCTTTTTTTTTTTTTTCCACGATCTGAGACTTGACTGAGCAGCACCGGAGATTGCATTACCTCCCCATTGGCTGTTTACAAAGCCTAAGTGATAAGAGAAATGACTTAGTAAATAACTAAGACGTCCCTGTAAGCTCTCCTCCTCTGTGTGACTGTGTGTGTGTGTGTGTGTGTTTGATACACTCATCTACTAAACTGCTCTCAATTAACTGGGTGATTGTTTTCACCAGATTGGCCCCCGTGATTAGACATCGTGTCCCGGGCTCGAGTGTATCTGTGTGAGTTGGTGTGTGTGTGTGTGTGTGTTTTTAACTCTTTGAAGGCTTCTCTGATCAAGGTCGTTCTGGAGGAGAGCCTGCTAAGACGATATGTAACATCTCTCCCCACTGATGCTGTCAGTGTTGCCTACTGAACACTGTCATTATGTGGAAATCTGCTTGTTTTGATTTAATAAACTGTTTACTCAGTCATACTGATCTGACTTGGATACCACTGATTAAACATTGAAAAAGCTCATAAATCTTACATGGGCCTATGAGATGAGGTCATTTAAATGCATGGCAGGACACACTGCTAAACAGCCCTATAGAAAATGATTTTCAGGCTCTCAGTGTGCGCGATGCATAATGCAATTCCACTTTAACGGCGGCCACGTGTTATTGGCTCTCTAATTTAAAGCTACTTACACTGACCGTTGGTTCCACAACACATTTTTTAAATTAAGCCTGACAGAATGCTTTTCCTCGAATGTAATTGGCATCCATTATTGGTCTCTTTGCTTCTATTGTTTTCCAATATCATAACTTCTCTGACTTTTCTTCACACCTGAATGAAGTCCCACCCTTCATTTTCTGCTCTGCCTTCTCAGTGTCTTTTGTATGTAGCAGGCAGTGCAGTAACAAATCCCCCAAATCAAAGCTCACCCACTTCTCCTTGCAGCATAGATTAATCTGAGGCACTCGGCATGAAATTAAGAATTGATTATTGTTGGACGATTCTGCTTGGTTAACTTGATTCAGTGGCGTTCGCTCTTACGGACTGACATGCCATCCTATCCCCGCAGCCCTGGCATTAATTCTCTTAAATCTGTGCAGGTGACCTCACTGTTTAAAGATTTACACTTGTGAGACTTTGCTCCCAGCGTCCTTTCCAATGAGAGCCTCGGAGCTCAGCAGTCACATCCCCGGCTCTTTGTTGTCACAATATATAAAGAGCAGAGGAGTCAGCCATGGAGTTTCTCATACGTCTCCTCTTCAATTACAGTTGTGTATGCTTGAGATGCACTGCATTGTGGTGGCAGGCAGCCAGTCAGTGAAAGGTATGACAGCAATGTTCTCAGAAGTAAAATTTTCAGGATAAAGCTGTTGCATCTTTGATGAGTTGTGGTTCCTCGCTCACTGTTGTGGCTGAAGCTCAGAATTTCTTATTAAAGCAGATGCCTCTGCAGTGATGAATGACTGCAATCAATGCGACATTCCGAAAGTACAGCTAAACTTTGCCTGGCTAAATTACATCCTGTGCATGTCAGATTGTGTCTGCGCTGAGACTTTTCTGACTCTGCAGCCATAACAGAAACAGATGCTGAGAAAATATCTCTGCATGGATAAACCATGTGTGAGGCTGCATGTGTGTGCCTGTCTCCCTAACATCATGTGTCTATCGGAGACAGATCATCCTCGCACCTTGGTCGTAATCCGCCACAACGTGGGGTCCAGACAGGGGCTAAAATCTTGAGATAAGTCTTTGGGGTTTTTTTACGGACACACGCAGAGATCCATCCAGGGAGCCTGACTGGTGTCCCTCTCCTGCTTCTCTCCCTTTTTCCTGATCCAGCATAGTCTTCCCTTAAATAGCCATCTTTGAACTAATCTGAGGAAAATCTGCCCCGTAGATGATGATAATCAGATTCTACTCTTTAATCAGACAAAGATGATAAATGCTGACAGGATGATAAGAGGGGAGAGGGTACACTGGGTTAAAAAGGAGGCTGAATGCTACCATGTTTTTAATTTTTTTCCTTAACAGAACTTTATATCAGTTGTAGTGACGTCATCATGTAATGGACAAAATTTCATGCTCCTAAGTGCAATGCTATTTTAGGGAGAAACGCTTGCTTAGCGTAGAGTCATACCTAGATTAGCATTCTTGAAAGCATTCACAGTTTGCCGCAGGTACACTCACTTTGCATACTTTTCCACGCCTACATGCTGTCAATCAATATGTAGCAGAAATAAAGGAAGTAAAGGTTTTGGAACTAAAGCCTTTCTCGTCTAAAACAATGCATCGCTTGCAGGGTCTTAAAATGAATCAACCTACCTGTTTGTTTTGTTCTTTATATTTTTTTGGTAAGGTGAATAGTGAGTAGCGGGTTAGGGGGTCTCCGAGTCGATTCGAATGTAATCAATAGCAGCTAAAAGTGGCTAGCTCATTGTTGCTATGTCTGCTTTGCTCCATTATGTCTTTCCCCTTACTGATTTTTACTGGGCCCGTCAGTGTTTGTATCATCCGTAGGCTCCCTCCTCTTGCTTCTCATCTCCCCACATTCAGGTAAGGCAGTCATCAAATGGCCACCCTCTCACTATGCTCCATGATACAATAATTCCACCCCATGCACTGGCCTGATATTTGTCAGCTTAAGGGCTATGAGGGGGCTCAGTCTGTCATTTATCATGAAAGCAGTGCATACTTATTTTCCTTTCTATTTTGAGGTTTGATTGACGGGCTAGCAGCCTTGACATTCTTGCAGGCGTTGTGGAGCCTGTTATTATGCATACATTAACATTCTGATAAACACATGGTCGGCCATTGAGGAAATAATTACATGCCATCACTCTACTGTCTGGAGAGAGTGCGCTTTGTTGTGTGTGTTTGCGCGCACACGCATTCATCTCCACGTTTCATCCCATAAATATGATCTCTGTTCCTCTTGTTCCTCCCCGTCCATTAATTAGTTCAACAGCAGCACCTCTCATTTGGAAGGCACTCTGCCGAAAGCTCATCGTGTACCACATCTCTCCGAAAACCCACGCAAAAAAAAAAAAGCTGTAATAGTTTTTCTGCATGGTGAACATACTTCCCAGCAAGATATGAGATTTGAAAAGTCCCTCACTTCCTCGTGTTTGATGTCCTTTGTATCTTTAACAGAGCTGTGGAGGAAAACAGCATGCAGGCTTGTTTGTGACATTTTACTGCATGTCTCAATTTGCTTGAAAAAGTAAAGATCCGCATCGTAGTATAAATAGATATTTTCTGGAGAATGGTTCAGCCGGTAATCTGTCCATGAAAAGTTATTTTTCATTAACCAGTGACTTGTTTTTATGCTTTATACATCATGCCATAAAGAAATCAATTGAACTCTCACAAAGCCTGTAAGAAGGCTGCCACCAGCAAAGCACCTGATGTTGTGTTTCATGTCATCAAGTAAACCACTTTCTCGCCTATAACACAATACACTATGACAACTTTATCAAACCATCGCATTTCAAAACTGACGTTCGTATTACACTTGACAATTGCCTCCCAATATTACCTTGCCCCAGCACAAAGGACCCACTGGGCTAATTATAGATTGGCAAGCAACATATTGACAAACTTCCCAGAGGCTCTCAGTCACCACCTAAATCGAATTCTGTTCACAGCACAATGACACATAGTATCAATCAAGCAGCCTGTATCTCCCGACACCTCCCATCTGATTGATGGGTCTTGGCAGTGAGTGATTATCAGAGTGTCAGTGGGTTGTCCTGAATAATCTGCACAACCGTGACATTAACTTTTTAATGCGAGTAAATAAACAATAGAAAACAATAGAAGGATTCACGATTGCAGTGTTTGAAAGTGCAGTCGTCTCAAGGCTAATATTATTTGCTCCCCCCACCCTCGTCCTAACTCCTTGATCTGCAGCCCTGACACTTTGTAAAATATACATGTGTCAGCAAATGCAGAATGTGCAGCTCCCGGAGCGCTCCTAAAATACCTGTATAAAACCATGAAGCAAACAATAAAAAAAGGCTAAGAGTTGCAAGTCTGGCAGAAGGTGTCAGATTATGCTATAGTCAGCCAAGCTAATTTAGTGGTACCGCCTGGATTTTTTTGGTGCACTTGCATCTGGTTCCATACATGTGTGTATGCTTGGGTGTGTATGATTGGTGTGTTGGCTACAGCCTGGAGTCAGATGACACTTTGGCCTAGTATTTGTATTCCTGTGAAACCTGCAACACCCAAGGATTCCCTATCCCTACGCTGCTTCTGTCAAAGAGGAGAGCCCTCTGGAGGCCCCAAAGGAAGGAAACCCCCCTTGGGTAAAAGTGCAAATGGCAACATGAAGTATGTCAAGCTGACAAGTAGGACCCACAGTTCCTGAGGGAGCCTTGTCGGTTAACTGCTGTCTTCTAAGCCCAGTATTTGGTGCAGTTTGACTCCCAAGCTCCTTTTATCTTATGGGGGCCCCATCGGTAAATCAAAGACTGCAAACACTATCTCCCCTTTGTACCTTGACTAGAGCTCAGGCACTCATGGGGGAAGCGGGCTTACGTGAAAGAATATCTAATGCCTGTGTGCCAACAGGGGCAGCCCGGCACTAGAGCGGAAACCGACTGGAAAAGTGAAAGCAATGTGATGTGATCGTCGGCTCTTTTAACACATAGTCCTAGCGAGAGTGGGGCTTTCAATTATTCAACCTTTTTCTTTGCCCTTGAAGTGTACATTAGTCTTGTTTCATTCTCTGTGTGTTAACAAGCAATGTCTGGCCTGCTCCGGCAAGGATGTGGCTGTCACCATCATTTCACTTCATTGCTTTTTTTGGGACGAGAGAGGGGGGGGGGGGGGGGATAAAAGGGTAAGGTAGAGTGTTGTCGTCGGACATCAGCTGAAAGCAGCCATGATGACAAATAAATGGAACTGCTGGTTTTTTCTGTCCTTTAATAGAATAGCCTTCCGTATTTAAATCACAGACACTTGAGATTACACTTGTTAGAAAGGAGACAACGGCCATGCATTGTGAAAATGGATTTAGCAAGTAGAGTGTGTGCGAGGATGTAAATCTCTGGCTTTTGATATTTGGATTAAATTAGTTTTTGAATTTGTTATGACTATTGCTCCTTCATTACTCACTGTGGCGTTACATTGCACGCCCTGTGTTACAAAGCTGCTGACATGTTCAATAGAAACATATTTAATGTTTAGCCATATTCCATATTGTCAAATTAATACCTGAAGCAAAGTTATTACAGAGCAGTGTCGTGTCATTAAATCCTTCAGTCAGTCATTATTTCACAGAACGTTAGAGTCAAAGGACGAGAAAAGTACGGCGTAAATGATCATTTAACTCAAACCAGTTCCCTCTGTAAAGAAATGCATTTACATAGACAGAGAATAAAGTGACCATTAAAATGAGAAATGTTAAAAGCTAAAGTAAGGTAGAGCAAGCTAGAAAGCGGCGACACAAGCGAGAAAAAACACATTCCAGCCTATTAAATCAGATTTATTCTACATGTAGCCAGAAATACGTCATTTTTCATTACATAACAATTTCATATAAATTAAAAATATCTGGCCTCTTTGTACTTTTACGCACCTAACTGGAGAACAATCTATTAAGTATATTTTGTACGTGTCAAATACCATTCAGGAGTTAATTACTGTGAGGAACAGCTTATAGCTTACAGAAAAGCCATCTCCTCCTGACCTGGATTTCAACATTGTCTCAAGACTGGGTCTTCAACCTGCGCCAGCCAGCACAGCTTGAGTGCTTATATTTAGACAAGACTGCCTTCTGCCCCAAAATTACTCATGCTGTGGCTCCCCTGGGATTCCTGTTAGCTCATCCACTGCTCCTTTCTTCAAAAAAGCAAAGGGGCTCTGACCTTTCCTCGCTGCCTGTGGTGTTTGTCCTTTGCATGGTGCCATACCTTGACCTTTTCAGTCCTTTTAGATTCCAGCAGGTAATCAATTAGCTGCTACTTAGATTATCGCAGTCAAAGGTGAATAAGACCGCAGTGGTTTGCTTTGTATGAAATATTGTTTTTAACGATTTCTCAGCTTTCCCGGTCTCCGGGGTATTTGAGGTGCACTGAGGTATGAAGTTTCTCTCTGTTACTTTCTCGTTGTGTGCGGGGATTAGGTATGGTGTTGTGATCCGATTTGTCCTTGAAGACAAGGCAAGGACAAGAAGCTGTCTCGGGTGTGTGTGTTTTTTTTCGATTAATGCTTAAGCATTGTTTGTATTTGCTGAGTATTTGGAGGTTTAAGGCAACAGGCAAGAACATGTATTAAAAACAGGAATAATTTCCAGTCCGTTCTATCTTAATTAACTTACTAAACTATCAAAGTCTGATAATTCAGTGTTTTACGCCTTATCTAATGAGCCCATTTTTCCACCTTGTGGAGATTTGGACTTAAAAAGAAGAAAAAAAAACACTGTATTGGGTTGTTTTTATCATTTCTCCCCTTGACAATCTCATCTTTTAATGAGTCTGTGGAGTGTCTGTAAAAGAATTAAAGGAAAAGCACTTCAACTTTTCTGCTGGATTAAAACATGCCCTGATGGGAAGTGGGCCTCCCTGGTGACCACAAAGCCTGTTTGGTGGAGCATTGACCTTCAGCTTGTTCAAGGGGTCCAGTTTTCTGTTGGGACAAAGACGCAGATACTAATGGCAGCCTCGTCTTGAGTGGGTGGGCTGGGTTATGGATTCGCCGACGTTTAAATGCAACCTGGAAAGTTATTTTACATGAATAACAACATGTGCACAGTTGATGCAAACCTTGGAGGAGGAGGAAGCTCTGTGTGAGTCATAAAGATTCAGGTTTGGCAGAAGGTAAAACAAGAGCGCTGCTGGAGTCGATCGGAGATGACAGGTAGGTGGAGACTTCAAGGGGGAACCAGCCTGTTGCTGTCTGAAATCATACAGATAAAATGGGAAGCCTGTTCAGCTGAGGCCGTTTGAGAGGTGTAACAACCGTGGAGGTGAAACTGCCTGGACCATTTAATCCTGTTTTCCACAAATTGACCTTGGGGGCAATAACAAATAGCATTGGTTAAACCATGAAAAAGGGTTGCCAAGTTTGAACTTGGCCAATTTTATTTGTAATTGCTAATTTGATTTTTGCCACACTAGTATGAGGTATGATAATGTGTCAGATAGTCAGTTGGTCAGTCCAACACTTTGTCATGGCTAAACCCTTATGACAAGTGCATTCATGAAATTTTGCCACCCATTGTGTCCAGTGGATGATCCCCACTGACATTGGTAACCCCCTACTCATCTAACACCACCAGAGGGTTACAAAGTAAAATCTCCCAACAAATGCAACATGGCTTGGCACAAATGTTTTACAGACACGGTTACCAGCTAGTGTGTTGTATAGCTTCTGTGATATCCTGTAACTTGTTTCGTTGCCACAAGGCCACAAAGAGGTCGATAACTTTGTTTGACTTGTGAGAAGTGTGCTTTGGTACAAAGAGCCATGTCCACCCCAAGATTAATTAAGTTATCCCCGACTCTTCATGTAGCACCTCAGGTCAGAGTTTTTATTATTCAAATGCTTACATTTTTAACCAATAAGCTTCAAATTAAAGTAATAATCTCGAAGATTTCAGTTCTGTTCTCTTTGGCAGCACCTTTGGCGATATACGGTAATTGCGGGAGCACACTTGCCAGATATCCAGACAGTGTCGCATGTGTGACGTCCCCTGTTTTCACTTATTTTTGAAGTTGTATCTGTAGTCATCGATTTTTTCTTTGTTTGTTCAGCCATAGTAGATTACTTTTTACTCGGAACACTTGCAGACACCGGAAAAGCAGCCGCTTAGCTCCACCTACCCTCTCTGGTAGACCAACCGCTGCTGGGTGATGGAAAATGCGTCACTAACTGGGCGCCGCTTGTGATTTTTTCCGCTAAAGTCGCATCAGACGCCCAGTCCGTAATTCTGCAAACGCAAAGGCTTTCATTAGTGGGCCATTGTGTTACCTCATTCGGCGATAGACAGTGACTTAACACACATTTAAATGTAAATCTTAAAGATCATTACTTTAATGACATTCCAACCAATCAGCCATACCTTTTCTGTGCTATTTAGCAACTGATAAGGATGTTAGCATGCTATATGACATCCTATCAGCTCTATCAGCATGCACCACTGTGCCTTACATTTTCTACTGTAGGTCTTTTTAACCTAACAAGAGCACACACGGTCATCACTGATACAATCAATGTGCCAAGAGGTAAAGGCTGAGTTTACGCTCAAGTTCCTCTAACACCTATACGTTCACTGCACAGCATTATTGATTGGATGCTCCCTATAAACATAAGCTTTGAATTTCAAGGTTCAGCTAGAAGAAGTTAACATGCAAACACACATACAGTCCCCACCCTGTTGTCAGGAGGAACTCCTCTTCCCCTCCCATTTAATTTTGTTCTGTCTGTCTCTCCTTCTGTCTCTTCTCTCACTCCCCTTTCCGTCCCAAGGCTTCCTTTAAGGAGAACACACACGCTTTATCACACTGATGAATCTGGTGGGCTTCTCAAGGAGAACCCGTCCGCCAGTAATGCAAAGACAAATGCCCCCTGTCCTCCGCCAGCAGCTTCTTATGTTTAAGGTGATGCAGAGAGACAGGTTGATTAAAAGACGGTTAAGAGATGCGCCGGGGCCGTCGTTCAGCCATCATGACGGATTGGTGACAAGCGGGTCAAGGGTGTTGCAGCCCAGCGATGGTGGTAGAAGAATGAAAATGGTCCCCAAAGAACACCCCCTCACCTACACACACACGCACATACACACAGACCTCCCTCTCCTTCATTCCCCTTGCTCTCACCGTGCCACCACAGTTCAGCTGGATTTACGATCGTACAGGTGTTCACAGAGAGACGTCTCGGCCATGTTTTAATTAAGCCAGACATTTACTCAGGAACAGTGGCAAAGTCACATAGAGGGGAATGGGACCTGAAGGGATGAGGATGTTGACCTTTTCTCAGTTTGTCTTACTGAATGATTCAAATTCACTGCCTTCCATAATTCATGCTAAATCATTTAGTATTTGGCACAGCCTTTTCTTGTAGGTTGAGGAATACAGTTCACGTATCAGAGAAAATTCTGAAATAGATTTTATCCTAAAGGAAGATTGTTTTAATGATACACAGTTGTGCAATCAGTACACAGATAACAAGAATATTGGATGAAGCAAAATAAGAAAATTCATTTACACTGCCAGACATGTGCTTTGTTGTTTCACTGAAAGCTATGACACATTTTCCCAGGTAGTTTGTTTGACCTTCAATATAGCATTGCTGTGAAAAATAGCCTTGGTAAAAGAGAAAGGGAGAGGGAGTAATTCCCCCTGCAGCCATTCAACCATATCTGGACCACGGATCCATGCTGTCACTGCAGGATTACGTACACCGAGAGGCACACGAACGTTGGTATGTAAGGTATGAGCACTCACATATTCATACTAACAACATAATGCAAGTTGCAAAGGCAATTAGGAGCAGCGTTCTGTCTGCTGAAGTGCCCTATCTCAAATAGTCTGAAACCTTGAGGAAATAAATTGGTTTGTGATTATTGTCGGATATGATTATATATCAGGTTTAATTATGCTCAACTTGAGTAAAACCAGACAAAGCAAAAAAACATCTTAAATTCATCTTTTCTTTTTAATCAGCTTGATGAAGCCCCTTGCATATTAAACAGAATAACTTTATTGGAGTGCAAATGATAATTGTTGGCAATCCAATTCACTCCCTGCTAATGGGTTGCAAGAGGTCACGCAAGCTTTGGCTTTCTATGGAATTATACAGTCTGTACGACATAGCACTGTCCCACATACACATGTAACTGGCTGAGATGCACTTGGCTGATGCTGCCAGGCTTTTTGGCCTTGGAAGAAAACGCTGGAAAAGCTCCAGCATGCAAAGTTAAATACGAAAACCAAGGCTACTGTCTCTGTGTTGTTTTCCTTGTTGAAGCTAATGTTATTATTGTTGCTGATGTTCTGCAGCTGTTTCTTTCCTGTCCTCATAATGCATGAAGTAGACTGTGGGCCTGTTATTATTTTGCAAGTGTTGGCCTTGCAACATCAAACACGGCGACTTAAGGGAGGAAGCAGGCAGCACATCCAACTAGTATAATCTCGGCAGCCATCTGTCTGTCACAGGGCCTCTGAGGGAAGAATCAAACCAGACAAAGATGGATTGTTACTTCTCTGGATTCCAATTCAGATCTGAGCGAGAACGCTCTCACATCTTTGTTTAGCACCTGAGAATTACACGGCAAAGCCAGGCTGTTGCCTGAGAACAGTTTATCTAAGATTTCCATCAATTTCCCCGCTGTTATTTTATTTGCTACTGAGTTCTTCTAAGGGATAAAGCCTGGGGTAAAATTCTAAATTATGCTTTGGGTTTATTTAAGAGCAAATTTGTATATGTGTTAGATTAAGCAGGCACCAATCTAGCTCTCTCCGCCCCTGTCTCAAATGACCACAACATCCTGCGTTCCACAAGTCTGGCTCTGGCACCAGTAATGTGGAACAGACTGTCTGTGGATTTCCATGTATTACTCTGGGAAAAGTTCTCTCTTCATTTCAGTCTGAAATAGGGAAAGATGAGGAGGAGATCCATCTTTTTCTATTTTTTTTTTCCACCTTTCCCAGTGGCATCTGAGGTATGCTTATCTGAAGCAGCAGATGCACAGAGCTCATGGGACCTCATCAGAAAGGCTCTGTGAAGGCATACCTGCTGCCGGTGAACCGTTACCTTCCATTCCTTCTCCATCCTTTTGAGCCCCCTAACCCCTTGCCTCCTGGGCTGTGGGACAGGCACACCAATTACTTAAACCAGGAAGGAAGCTAATGGCATATGTAGTAAAGTGACAACTTACCTCACATGAGAAAAGTCCCCTCCAGCCGCAATAAGTTTTTCCTCAAGAGCAAATGCATAACAAGTGGTGCCTCGAGACAGCGGCGACAGAATATACTGCGAGGGGATGAGCAGCGGAGATATTGAATGATGCTGTGGAGCACTGCTTCAGGAAGTGATTGCTCATATACCACCCACTTGTGTACAACCCAAAGCTACAAATTAGGATAGGAGTCTTTTTGGGTGTATGAAGCAGGTAATTACTTTGTCCTTAGAGGGGCAGAATTTTTACTGACAATACAAATCGCTTGTATCAGTGTCTGTGTCACGGGGAGACACCTTTTTTTTTTTGCGATTGGGCCTGAGCCAAAGTGCTCATTTAACTAAAAAGTATCCTAATGGGAAATTTAAATGTAGAATTTTTAATGCCTTCAGAAGCGCAATTATTTTTAAAAACATACTTTTCCATCATATCGTATTAGGATTACACTAAACCCCCAAAATGGGTTGAAATGGTCTGTTAGGCATCTTGCTGCATGCTGCCGATTTTTTAGTGCCAGGGAGGTCACGGCTAAAGTAGAGCACCAATCTGCTCGCTAACACAGCTATATGGGCGGCATCAGTTCATAGTAGAAACTTAAAAGCGTTTCCCAACTGCAAGATATAAAGTAGACATGTCAGGGAAGATCACCATGTGGATTATTTGGTATTTGGAAGATTAATGAATGCATTAGTTGCTAATGTGTGTGCATTAATTGTTTATGTTGGGTCGCTGCTGCGGAGAGAGGACAGATCTTGTGTGTAAATGGTGTGTTATATGACCATTGACCGTGAAGAGGGGACTCGCAAGGTTAATTTTGGCCTTCATGGGTACAGAAATCACAACCACATCAGCTCCAACATGATCCCGCAAATTGTGTGTGTGTGTGTGCGAGAGAGGGAGGATTTGTGTGTCCTTGGCAATGGATGCATGTACATGTTTGTGTAACATCTAATTCCTTTATTATTTTACATACTACACATGTGCCACTAAAAGAACACATTTTTAATTGTCAAAGCAAATAAGATCTCTTCATTATATCGCTGTTCATTTCACCCCACCAGCTTCTGTAGTGATGGGGAAACAGTGGCTTGCTCTCCGTGCTACCATTATCACACTGGGAGCCATTGTGTGCCGTAAATCTCTGCAATCTCTCTTCCCTTTATCAGGAAACTGCAGGTGTACAGTTCATACTGTATGTCAGCGCAGGCTGGAGAGTCTCTAAACGCTCGGGGGTGAAAACAATGTGTTTGCTCCAATTATCCCGTGTTTCTGCAGGACCCGTCCGCTCTGAGCCCACAGCTACTGGAGGCACAGTGTGGTGGTGATTGTTTAAAGGCAACTAACCTTTCTGTTACCTTGAACAAAGGTGTCTTATAATATAATCTGCCACATGTGAACAGAGATAATAGATCTGAAAAAAAAAAAGGCACCAAAACATCAAACGGAGGAAAACAACATTCATGAACATGGCAGGGAAAATGCCCTTTGTTGTTCCGTTACCGCAGGACTGAACAGTTTTCAACATCAGGTTAAAAAATCGTCATGGGTTTCGGTCACTCAGAATTATTTTTTGTAGGCGAAACTGCTTTTTTACCTGCTGAGTGTGGACCACTTTTCAGCGATACCTCACACTTATACCTTTTAAATCCAATCTGATTTGCCAGGTCTATTGCAGGTCAGTGAGTAGCTGCACTGGAGCAGTTGAGGGTTAAGTGCCTTGCTCCTGCTTTTCTCTCTTAGTTAGAGTCAAGTTTTTGAATAAGTTCAGTGTTTCTGAGTGTTACTGATTCACTTCCTCTGCACTGTTTTCCTTTTTTTCTTTCACTCATAGAGTTTGAACCAGTGACCTTTACGATAAAAACCTCTGGCTATCACTGAACTGCTCCATGAGCACGTGCGCGCGTGTGTGTAGTGGAGGCGGACAAAGAAAAGATACCGCACACTTATTGGAACTTGAAGATGAAGTGAAAACAAGGGAATGCCAAGGCTGATTCTCAACCTTCAGACACTTGATTAGAATTGATCCCAGCGAGGTCTACAGTTGAAACATCTGCAGTGGTAATTGTTTCCCTCCTTTGTGTGTGTGTGTAACTGTTCCCCAAAGAGCCCTTACCACTTAGTAAAAGCAAGACTCTTAATTGCTGAAATTGTTGTGCTGCACTGCACAGGACTTGTTTAGACATTCTGCTTCTCTTGCAGGTGCTAATTGATCACCGTTTGAAAGATTTTTTTTTTTTAATTTAAAGGGGAAAAAAAGAGGAGAAAAGAAAACTAGTTACTGTTGGAAGGAAAAACTTATTTTAATTAAAACGGAACTTTTCTGGCTCTCTGCCGTCATTAGGAACAAATGGGGCTAAATTACAAGTGCTAAATAATGGCATCCAATGCATTTGTTGAGCTGATGTGTTAATGGATTTTTTCCCTCTCTGAAACAGGCTATTTGACTTACATACATTAAACCCTTGGAAAGTAAAGGCATGTTGAAGTAGAGCACTTTACAAATGGGCATACTCCTTAATGGAATTCCACATAATTATTACCTCAGGACCCTTCCATGTAAGGTACAGTAAGTTGTCAATCAGACGAAAAGTGCACTTAATCTATTGTCATGTACTTCCCCGGCATGATTGTTAAATGGCATTTATTGTTCTGGGTAATGTAGCAAAGCCCATTTCAAATTCTAATTTAGGTAATAAAAGAAAAGCTTGGAGAAAAATTGACTGTTGGCTGCCAAACATCTGCACGGGAGAACCTTTCTTGAAGATTTCCTCCCAGTGATTTCCCAACCATAAAGGTCACGCGATTCAGAAGATCTTTTTGGGCCTGAACTCGGAACCCTCAGACGGTCACTGCCATGGTTTAATCCAGTACGGACTACATATTCGGAAACAACCGGGGGGAAACAAATCCATGGCTTTCAAAGCCCTTGGAAGGTGGGCTGTGGTGGAGCGGGTATCCTCAGAAGGTGAAGCTTAATGGAAGCTGGAGAAGGGGAAGTGGGAAAGCTGTACTTGAGATAGGGCCAAGGAGGAGTTGTCAGCTTTGATTTATTAAGTGCAGCTCCTGCTCTGACTGCTGGTAACTTGTCAGTCCCCACATAATGGATGGGGCTCACAGCTCACTGCTCAGTGATTGGCTTTTTTTTCCGAGGACCCTGTCCGTCGGGCCTCTCATCCATCGCTATCTTGCTCCCATTTCTAATTAATTTGTTATTCACAACCTCCTCTACTTTTCCTGTTTGCCCTGGTACAGAGGAGCCAGCAGGCTGCTCTTTTTCTCACTTTCTCTCCCCCCTTACACTTTCCTCATTCAATATTCTCACTCGTGTTTGACAATGCTTCCCCGTGGTGTCAAAGTTGGCAAATGACTACTTCCCTCCCAGTCCCATTCTTCTAACATGCTGTCGGTCCACAGCAATACAACTGTGCTCATCATTCACTCACCACAGATGCTGGGAAGCTTTTGTCTCTATCCTTCACCGGGGAGTCGGCAATATCGCAGGCTGAGAGTCACACAGAGCCCTCTTACCAATCTTATCCTGTGAAGGTATGTTAGTCCAAAAAAAAAAAATGTGACAAGCTGCTTTAGCTCTTATGTGCTAAATGGGCCCAGAGTAAGTCGAATCCTTGGCCATTATCCCAAGAGCTCTCTATAATTTCAAACATGGACCTGAGGAATGAAATACATATTGATGCTGAAGTACAAGAGAAGCATGGTGGCGGAAGAGGTAGAGGAAAAAGGGATGATTACGTTGAAATAGCTTGGGTCTTTTCCAATTCCAGAGCCCTACAATTCCGTTGAGAACAGGCTTGAGCTTCGTCTTCCATACAAAATACAGCGTGCGACAAGCTAGTCACTGGCATGCTCAAGCTCGCAGGACTTGTCAACTCACGCAAGGGATGTTCGTAAACATATATAAGTCACATAAACCGATGCGACAAAGTAGCCCACTTTATTGGGAATTACATTAAACGAGAGCGACAGCAGCAACTGTCGAGGATGACTAATGCTGTTTGTCTTATAAAAAATCAGCCTCAGAAAAATTGGGCGAAAGTATCTTTCATGCCTGGCAAAGCAATCGCAGCTCGGGGTGGTCTCAGCTTTTAAGGCAACGCTTGCAAACACCAATTCATCCTTCTGCGTACACAACAAAGAAACAAGCCACAAACACAAGATGTAGAGTTTGAGGTAAGCCTCTGTGATGTGTCTGCTATGACCCCCACACTGAGCTCATGATCGAAGCCGCGCGCGCACACACATTTACACACACAGACATCACACCCAGCGTGAGCCTAGCTGCCCTGCGGTGGGCCCATCCACCGCCATCCCTCACATCGCCGTCCTCCGCGATTAGCTTCGTCTTTGGCCAGATGCAGTGCAGCGGGCCTGGAGGATCTAACACAGTGTGTGGAGCTATTACTCAAAAACAATCAGTCATAACCCACTCTGATTTGGTGTTTTTTTTTTTCTTCTCTATGCTTTCTACTTCAACTGCTTTGCAAGATCTGAGCACAGCAGGACGGCTTCCTTTGAGTTTACACGTTTTTTTCCCCTTATATACAGACAAATTTGTTATTCCAAATGTCATGCTTTGGTCCATTTATCAGCAGCTCCTGACAGTGAGACACAATTTATTTACGACAACGAGGTTCTTGCAGTGGTAAGCATCTTGGCCTCTGGTGCATTCAGCTGTTTCGTGGGTGTTTTACATTGAGATGACCAAATTAACGCTGTCATGACTGTTTACAAATGAGAAACAAGTTCATGTACTCAGCCTCAATGTTAAGCATCCACTGCATTTTCTTGTGTTGGCTATATGCTACTTTTCTGCTACAGTATCAAGCATGACATTCAAGTGATTTGTAACTCATTTAAGTCTTATCTCCTTGTATTAAGTAGGACGGAAACTAATAATTGTTTTCATCCATTTTACATTGTGAATTGTTGTGCATGTAAAATGTCAGAAAATATTGAATTTGATGTATTTACATGGATTGTTGGCTGACTGACAATCCAAAACCCAAATAAATTAATCGTATAATGATATAAAACACAAAAAAACTCATGTTTGAGAAGCTGAAAGCGGAGCACTTGTGCTGAAAACATTTTATAAATGCTTGATTGATATCTGAATTAATACCCTGAAATAATCTGTCCATCAACTACATTTATTTCTTCTGCACAAACACAACATTTGCATAGTTTAATGCTGGTTCTACGTTTGCTTTTTGTGCTGCGTTCAAAGACAGGCCTCAAAGAGGGCTGGAAAGGTCGCTTATAGCACATAATACACAGTGCGGATATATGAAGGAGGTGGAAAAGCGTGATTAGACGGTGACAAGGTAAACAAATAGAGGTGTCATTATCTGACAGATCTGGCCCTCAAGAGAACGAGGGGGGTTCTTACCACAAGAAAGAGTTATTGATTTGAATAACTCTACCCGATACCTAATGGGGTGTGTCATTTGGCACTACCCCTACGGCTTCCACAATCCATCTCTTATCTGTCAAGTCTGGCATTATGGTGCACACCTTTATTTGTGTGATTTATGAAGAATTTCATTGCAGGGGCAGTTTGTCACTCAGGAGCGACCGAGGTTTGGACTATCGATAGAGCCATGGTAGCTTAACTGGAGTGAGGATGGGGAGACAAAAGAGACAATTGGCATAAGGGATGCTTAAAGAGAGAAAGTTCCGGGATGCCGACGAGGAAGCGGAAATCAATACTTTATAATGCTGTCTGAGATGAAGGGCGAGTTAAAATGCAATGATTTTAAGTTAGCCGCGTAATGATCCAACCCACATGACTATTTTATCACTCATAGCTCTCAGGAATCCCCTTTTCCCTCATCAAAATGACAAAAACGATTGAATTTTCTTCCCCCGCTCTCCGATCAGACCCTGTTTATGTCAGTTTATGTTTAATATTAAATGACAGCTGCATCCTAAGAAAAAAAACAAATAAACAACAATGACACACGATAGACTTTCTTTTTCTCTCACAAAGAAAAGACAGAAACTCTGCACAAGTGGAAGAAGGTTATTCTCTCTGATGTAGCCCTTTTTGACATGCGAAGGTCAATACATGAATTGCAAATCAAACACTGGTTAGGAGCTTTTGAGGACTGCCGGTGACTTGTTTGGATTCTTTTATCACCTCCAGAAACTTCTGTGGAGTACACACACTAAGACACGCACTCTCTCACACTGCAGCTCAGATGTGGCACAAAAAGATCCTGTGTGTAGGCGTCCAAAGGAGGCTAGTTGAACCAGCACCTTTAATACTTGCCACCTTGCCTGACTGTTACCAGGGGTATGTCTCCTTTTGAGACCAATGAGCCTGCTGGGATATGTTCAGTCAGCACAAAAATGCATTCGCAAACCTGTGGAAGACTTCGTTCAACTTTATATCCCTGCATCGTTCTTCATTAAACGCATGGAGGTAATAGATGGCCCATCCCCTTCCAGTGAATTCCACGAGTGGAGGCACACTTTGAAACACAAAGCCCTAACTGTGATCGGATGTATGTTGCATAGCTGATGGCAGTATTATTTATACCCCGAGCAATTACGCACGCCAATTTACAAGTCAACATTACTGACACTTTTCCTAGCACTCCGTTTTTCTTTGACAACATGTTCAACAGAAAAGCAGCAGTGTGATTAAACATCCTTTAAGTTGATTAATAAAGATACAAGGGAACTGTTGCAAGGAGGTATTTAGCCCAGGTAGCCTAGGGATGCACAATATTATCGGCACGTTATCAGTATCTGCAGATAATGGCTTGAAAATGACCGGCATCGGCAGATGTCATTTTTCTGCCAAAAGTTTCCACAGATTAAACAACACTTTATTTATGCCTAAATGTTCGATTCCCTAAAAAAGCTTGACATAATGTTATGAGTGTGCACGCTTACTGCCCGTGCAAAGTTATCAACAATATACAATAAAAGGCTTAAAAGTCACTGAAACTCCAGCCAGTGATCAGCTTTTATTAACTAGCTCACATTCTCGTCATTTTACCGGACTTAACATCAAACACACCCGAAATACACTCGCTGCCATAGCGGACGCTAACGGAGTGTAACATAAACATCAGTGCAAAACTAACTTACATATTCATGGACGCACATACGATAAAAAGAGTCCGTTGGCGAGTAGGAGGTGCAGTAAACAAGTCAGGGCATGTCTTGTGCATTCAGGTGCGCTCAGAAACGTGGGTGATCAGACACGTGACCTTTCGTACCTTCCATCAAGCGTAAAGGAGGGTGCAAGATATCTGGCAGTTTGTGGCCACCGCAATAAGAGTAGGCATGATATAAATTCTACTACAGGAGAGACTTGATGTTCTCTGCAATTAGGTGGAAAAAAACATAATATATCGGTATCGAAATCGGCAAAAAAGGTTGGAAAATATCAGCATCTCAGATATCGGCAAGAAATCTAACATCGTGCATCCCTACCTAAGTAGTACCACATTTCTGCTGGATCACCGTTATATTCAAGACGTTGAAATTCCCTTTGAAGCATCACTTAGAAGACAGAGATATACAGCTAGACACTTAGAGACATGAGCCAACTGTCTGTGCGCATCGTCTGCTGTATGCTTTCATTAGGCTTTGGCAGGCCATTATAAAAATCAGAAGTTTTATGTCATTGTAAATTTATCATCAATTAGATGACCAGGTGAAATGGATGGGCTAGAGTTTAGCATTCAATGATTCATTGTAAGTTCTATTGGGATGCCGCCAATGAGGCTCAGACAGTATGCTTACGGATGATACACCATGCCTTAATGCACTTTTTAGAGGCAGATCCAAAAACCTAAGTAACAATTTCTTCAAAAAAAAAGAGCACTGCCTCGCCATCAATCTCATTGAGCTATTTTTCAAGTGATTACTATCCTGTATAAGCTCAAGATGTAATAAAAATAAAGTTGAGTCTGTGTAAAAGTTTGAGTAAAGTGCGATAAAAAATTAAAATGATCATCAGATCCGGAGTCGTACCTGCTGATCACTGAGCGAAACCTGAGCTTTTCAGACACATGAGTAATTGCTCTGGGTCCTGGAGGCACACGGGTGCCAAGCGATGCAGTGCAACATGATGCCGTTTAAATCCAAATGAAAGATTTTTTTCTTTCTTTTTTTTTTTATTCCTGATGTTATTAATTCTCTCTGCCTTCAAATGCCCCTTCATTTGCTCAAGGGCCCTACAATTTGATTAACACATGCAGCAGAAATAGTTTCTTATAATATAACTGTTTTTTAGTGGCCGTGAAGCAAGTCTTAGAAAGAACATTATGCTGGAAAAGTAGGGTTTATTTCCTAGCCTCCAGTGAAGTGTCCATTGACCATTGCTGAGAGACCTTCATTCAATGGCCAGCTGAGGTGTATTCAGATTATCTTCAGTTCTGATGTATCCCCTTTCAAATTGAAAGAAGCAGAGATTTCCAGATCTGAATCTGTAACTGTAAATGCACAATTCAGAGCCTAATACAGGTCATTCTATAAGGACGGGTGCTTTTTTATTGATTTTGCCATTAAGAAGACCCTGATTTTTACTCCTCTTGGGGTTCAGGCTATGCAAGGTGCAGTAGATGCAATATCTGCAACAGAATGAAAAACAGCAGAGAAATACCTAAGATGGCCTGGAGGTTAATCTTTGTACACTCAAACAGCCCTCCACGGGACAGATTCCTGCAACCCTGGTGAAACTCCCATTAACATAGAGGTTGCTGATGACACGGTATCCAGTGTACAGCGCGAAGGACCTGGAATTAATCAGAGGGGGATAAAAGATTGTCCTATGTGTTATCGCTCGCTGCTTGTCCTTGACTAGACTTTCTGTTCTCTATGATTGCCTTGTGTTTTCATCGGCCCGGCTTTTTTTTTTGTTTTTTATCGCAGTAATTCAGTCGCATTTTTCCCTGTACGGTCAGCAACTATCAGCACCTTAGTGGTGCACGGCAAATTATTCCCAAGTCCTCTAGAGTTTGGGTCTCGCTTTGTTTTGCTGTTATCTCCGATATTGTTAACTCGTGTCATGGGAATTGCAGGGAAAGTGGCACTCAGTTATGTGCTTCTTAAACAACCTCGAACAGTGATTTTGTGGGAAAGTGTGATTATTTTTGGTCTTTCTTTCATAAATCTGCGGCTAGCGGTTAAAGGAAAAAACTCCAGCATCCAACCAAAGTAAGAGCATGCTTTAAGAGGTCGGGTTTTCGAGAGTCGTTAGGGAAAGGTCACATACTATTGATGCAGAGGTGGGAGTAAATTGAATTAATTTGCCCGCAGTCGATACAAAATTGACTGTAGTGGGTGAAATAGTCTCTATATACACCTCTTTTGTCATGACCAAGGACAAACTGTAGCTGTAGGTAAACTGTAAAAATCTGAGACAGCACGTTTGTTGCTTTTCCTCCTGCACATGCTTCTCCCTTCAACCCCTTCTCATCGCTCTCATTCCCTTGCTCACTTATTTGCCAGCCCTCGTTTATCTCGACAATCCAATAATTTATACTTAGAAGCGACTGGGCCAAGGGAAGCAGCCGAGGGTGAGCCAAAAGAGCTAGCGATAGTGGCTAATTAGCTACAGCTGCTGATGGGACTGCTCCTCGCCGGCTGCCAGAGGAGCCTTGACAAAATTGTTATCAAATGCAATCAGAAAAGACGAGCCATTTTTCAGCGCATTAAGATCCTGGGTAAATTGCAGATAGTGAATGCGAGAGGGATGGGATGACAAAAGGGTGCTACGCGAGAACACATCTGTGTATAGGTATGTGTGAGCGAGTGCGTAAAGGAAGCGGGCCCGTGAAATGAAGCGTGGAGACAGACGGAGACACCTGGGATCTGAGTGTGAGCATATATGTTACTACTTTCACTGAACAGTTGCGCAGTGTATGCTAAATGACGCTACAGAGAAGGGTAGCATCAAACACCCAGGAGATCACTTTTTATCTTTGCATCATATAGCTGCTAAAGTCACCACACTGTTCCTTGCCATGCTTGCATCATGCTGTCGTGTAACAGCATCATAAGCATCATTCCATCTACAACATATGTTGCTGCAGTCTAGTCAGCCAACATTTCTGTAGCACAGTAGGTAAGGCAACCTGTTGCACAGAGAGGAGTAGAGCCATCACTGTCTCTAGCAATAAAATACACTGTTTAGAAATGTAGAGTCTGCTTGAGAGAGACATCAGGCGCTCAGTCCATTTTGTCCTGCAACATGGCTGTAATGAGGCCTTGTGGAGGACGGGGACCGCTGACCTGTCTGCTGCAATGACAGCAAGGCCTCCTCCACTTCAGACCTGGCTATAAATAAAGCCTTTGCATACAGAGACACAGGCAGTGAAGTCAAAAACACAGTGCAGTGTGTAGATAGATGGTGCCACAAACAGCATCTTGTTACAGGGTGTTGTGCTCAAAGGTATAACAGGGTAACGGTCCATGTGACAGAATGCAGAAAGAAGGTGGAACAGCATTCATTTGTGGCTTTTGGGGTTTTATTTGATGTTAACTGTGGTCAAATGGATTCATTTCGCTCCTGCCTGCAACCTTGCTTATTCTAAAATCAAATTCCGGCTCTTTGTGTAGTCAAAGGGAGTTCTAGGAATCTGTGCTTGCGTGTGTGGGTTTATGGTGTGCATGTAAATGCTTGAAATATTGTGTGTCTGTGGTGTATTTCCCAGGTGTTTACCCTGGCGTTAGGTCTTGGTCTAGGGAGGTTTGCGAAGGCCAGCCTGCTGGCAGCAGCTGGAGAGTGTCAGCAGATGTGAATTGTCAAGCGTTCTGTTTGGTTCATTAGCTGCTCTTCCACTTGCACCAAACACAGCTGTTGCCTGGCCCACAGAGCAAAGGGGAATGTGTGTGTGTGTGTGTGTGTGGGTGCATGAGTTTTCCGATCATATTCATGTGTGTTATCTGACACGAACATGTGCATTTCAAGTCTGTCTGATTTTGCAGATACAAAGATTCCATTGCCATTTCGGGGCAGTGACTCATTTTCGTTGTGTCGTTGTTTTTCTCCTCTCAATCATCTCAGTATGCTGTTGGATCCCTTCTTTCCTCCTTTATATTGCTTCAATATTTCCCTGCCAACTGTTTGGTGGTTCTGCCAGCAAACCAGCCAAAGTATAGATTCAGAGGCTTTTTTTCCCACCATCTGTCAAAGAAAACTTCTGCAACTCAACAGTTTGCACTGTGATTCCTTCTCTCCGTTGTGTGAAGCGCGTGGGCAAAGAATATGGAAGACATAGGAAAGACCTTTTTATATATTTCCTCACAATATGTTATTTTCAGAGAGTTATCTATTGAAATATATGCCAGAAAATGGTGATTGATGTGGGATATCTTCATATATAGACAAAAAAAAGGGATTATGTACGGTACGGTGCGCTATAAAACTGCCGATGCTGCAGCTGGTTATGATATAGCAACAACAAATACAGTCCAATACCTACATAAAATACTAATATGTGTAAAATATCAGTATTGTATTTAAAATGTATTTTACTTCAGTTCTTCCAAAGTTTAATTCATACTGTAATTTGGAAGGAAAAAAACGTAAATCTTGAAGATCTCAGTTTCGTTCTCCTTTGCACCACCTATGGTGACAAACGGTTATTGCGGGAGCACACTTCCCAGATATCCAGACTGTGTCGCATATGTGACGGCCACGGTTGGCTCAGGTTGTAGCGGTTATAAGTCTTGATTTTCCTCGCTGACGGTCACTTTCCTTTTTAGACTGTTTGCCTTCATCCGAGCGTCGAATTTGTTTCTTTTTCTTTTCACTTATTTTTGAAGTTGAATTTGTAGTCATCGATCTTTTCTTCGTTTGTTCAGCCATAGTAGATTACTGTTTACTTGCAACACTTGCAGAGACCGGAAAAGCAGCCGCTTAGCTCCACTTACCCACAGAACAACCGCTGCTGGGTGATGGAAAACGCATCACTAACTGGGCGCCACTCCTAGTCCGCAATACTGCAAATGCAAAGGCTTTTATCAGTGGGCCATAGGCGCTATCATCATTCTGTTACCTCATTTGGCGGTAGATAGTGACATTTATTTAAATGAAAATCTTCAAGATTATACCTTTTAATTACTTGAATCTACTGTTCCTACAGTATATCTACTGTTTATATGTATATATGCTCTATAATTTGTATGTCAAAGTTACATGGCCACATATTTGGCGGTTGAGCACAATATGTCATCATACAGGTATCCTTGTATTCTTACATTCTGTTCAGCATGTGTGGCTCGCTGGTAATTAAAAGCAGTGTTATGCTCTGCCCACACATCTCTGTGTAGAAAAGTATTATTATTTTTGTCATATTTCTTTTTACTGATGTTGTTTACTCGCAGCATATCCAACCATTGTTCTGCCTGGCCAGGGCTTGGCTGTGTACAATAAGCATGCAGATTGGTGTACCCTCTGAATAAATATTTATTCAGAGCCAAGGTCTGTTGTAATTAACAGGAAGGCGGCTGGAGAAATTCTATTATCCTTCTCCCGGGAGTCACCAGCAGCTCTGCAAGTCTCAGGTCAGCTGGTCCGGTTATGGAGATGTCTCGTTCACACATGTCTACACAGCATGTGTGATGCGTGCTTATAAATGACTGCGTATCTTCATGCATGTGTGTGTGTGTGGGGGGGGGGGACTGTTGGCAGAAACAAGATACAGAGCAAGTCAGTCAACAAATGTTATAACTGCATTAGGCGAGTATTTTCTCTGCCAAGAGTCTAATTGGATAGTAAATTGTTGTTGCTTTAAGTAGATAAGGCTTGAGATTAGAAACATAAATTATTGCAATATTTGTATAATGTAAATGAAAAAGTGTGCACAGTAAGCATGGAGAATCTCAGTCACTGTTACTTTGTTTATCTGGTATTCACTGCACTGATGAAATAAAATAACAGTACGTTCAAAAACGATTGTTCTGATAGACACGACTTTTGAGCACATTTGTCCCGGGAGTCTTCTAACCACAATCTGTCAGTGACAATTTAAAAGGTGACAATGCATGCAAGCACGTCAGCCATAAAAATAAATAAAAGACAGGACGTGACACTTGGGTTTAAGCACTGAGAAACAAGGAAGGGTAGGAGTGCGAGAGAGCAATGGGGCAGCGACTGGATCCCAGCTGAGAGCCCCCCTCTTGCCTACGTTGTAGTGAAATCCCTCCAGCCTAATTAGGTGAAAAAGCACGAGATGTTTATGAAGCATTCTAGGCAGCCAATGACAGCCACTAAAGAGCCATCGACTGCATAAGCGGCGACAGGGTGGATCGACGTGCCCACAGCAGAATATGCCATGAGGGTATTTACCCTGAACCTGCAGAGCTTGCACAGATGACATCTTAATAAGCTGAGCACTATGATACATTTTTAACAGAGTCAGTCAGTCTCTCCGGAGGACTGTGCACCAGTGCCCACATCTAATTGGGTTTTCCCTTCTTCCAGCACCACTGTAGCGTTACATTATTGTTGTATAAAGTTATATCCTTATCCCCAAGTTCTTTACTGATGATTGTCCAGCCATGACACCACTCTTTTCTTTTTTTTTGTTTCATCTACTTCATATATTTATTTTGTATTACTTTTCTGTCAAAGGAGAGAAACTGAAGTGTAAGGCCTGCATAGTACTTTCATTTGGTAATACATTCTGTTCCTTTTTGGTGCCGTCATTATGCAGTTTTTATGGCAGAGGACAGGATTGGGACGGTGATTTAACCACGCACAAATGCTACATCCTTCTGGAAAAGATTAGCAGAACGATCCTTACTTTGTTTATGTAATCGCAACCCTTTCTTTCTGAAAACTCTTGTTTGACCTTTCTCGAAATGACATTGCACACATCATCTGAACGACCTGGTATTTAAAGGAGAAAAAAAAGCAAGGGAATGTTTGTGATGTTGTGCAATAAAAATGCCATCTATCTCCAGCATGACTCTGTGTAAATAGTGCACTTAATGCTGCAGACTTGAAGTCAGGCAGAAGTGGGATTTTCTGCATTTTTCCGGCAAGCAAAAAATCGGACAGCTGGTCAAGGGCTACTATTTGAAAAATTGTGTTCCGCGGTGAGTAACTCGGCTCCCTTTTTCTTCACATACCAATTGCGTAGGAGTCGGTGTGACTTCAACAAAATGTGTCAGCATGCAAGACCAGGACAATATCGGTTCCTTACTTCAAACAAAAAAACTGCAATATGTATATGTTTGAAGGACAACTATAACAAAGGTTCTCACCACCCTCACTTCCCTAAAGCAGGCGGTGGAGTGAGCTTTTCAGAGAGCGTGTCTTTATTGCTCCCACTAAGCAGCATTCAAGTGTTTCGGACATGTGCCAGAGCCGGCACCGCTGCCAGCGTCTCTCACCCGGCGAGCCACAATGAGGAGGAACACAGCCTTGATGTTTTTATTCACACAGCTTTTGTTTACATGTTTACTGTCTCTGCCTGTGCACATCATGTCAAAGACACTGTTGCAACAGTCTGCATCAAACACAGCCTAGGTCAATGGGACAGACAGCCGAACAAAATAGAAAAATATGAGGTATTTTGTTTCCTGTCTGCTATGAGGCTAAGCAGTAAAGCGGTGTTCTGCCTCCTCACATGTTGCCCACCTTTCGAGGGAGCCGAGTGGGAGTTGGATCTCTGGAGGCCTGGTGGTTTAGCCAGAGAGAGGAAACCATGTTCAGCCTGCATGAGCTGCCAGTGAATCTGTTAATTAAGCATGCTAATAGTTGTAATTGTAGCTGGTAGTGAACCCAGCTGCTGAGGTAAATGCTAGGTTTAGCCCGCTGGTTGTCAGGATTCATCTTTATGTGTGTGAGTGTGTGCGTGCGCTTTAACTCTAAGCACACATCTTTTTATGCATGAGTGAAGAGAGAGGCATGGAGAGAGAGAGAGAGAGAAAGAGAGAGAGACTGGCTGCAGAGTGGGAGGGAGGTGAGAGGTGAGTTAAAGGCAGGGAAGGTTAGGGAGTATAGAATGTCAGGGGGAAAAGATGGGCTTTTTAACCTCCTGGCTTTCCTCCCTGCGTCAGGCCTCATCTCTGCAGCTGCTCCCGGAAAGAAAAAAATCTAATAGGTGTTTGCCCTCTGCCCAGCGATTAGGGTGCCAAACTGGGCTAATGTCAGGCTAATGCTGATCTCA
This sequence comes from Semicossyphus pulcher, assembly GCF_022749685.1. Taxonomy (NCBI): domain Eukaryota; kingdom Metazoa; phylum Chordata; class Actinopteri; order Labriformes; family Labridae; genus Semicossyphus; species Semicossyphus pulcher. The sequence goes on from NW_027211692.1 coordinate 23,729,227, forward strand.
CCCAAGTAGGCAGCAGGTGTGCAGTGGCAGCTTCACTGACATGCGTGGAGGTAGTTGTTACCGTTGGTCATCTTGTCAAATGTTTATTCCACTCGCCAAGCTGTTTTTCCGTCGATTGTGTCATTTCACTTCATATGCTTGAGGGCATCTGTAGGTTGTAAGGTCTACAGAATTGAACAAAAGGCACAAAGTCATTCATAAATCCGTCAAAGACTTACGTTTGAAAGACACTTTTTCGGTTACATGTGTGCTCAGTAGTCTCTTTATCTTTGATATTTTGCAGAATGTCAGGAGACTTTGGCGTCTGTTGGGATATATATTCACAAAAAAAGAGAACCAAGTGCACACACTTGTCTCTAGACAGAAGAGTCCTCTTTCATATAATATTCACAAAGGGTACAAAAGGTCCATTTGATGGGGCATAAGTGGAATCCTCAGAGTATGAATCAGACTACCAAAAGAGAGATAAGAGTGATTTGAATGCGAGCCTTGGTGCTGCTGGATTTCTTTTGAGTGTGTCAACAAGTGTAATTTTCATTTCATTTAAGGGATATAATACTTAAATATGTAAAATATATTTAACCAAATTTTGTTAAAAAATGTTGTCTGGCAGTGTTTTGTTCAATGCTAAAACTTATAATTTACTAAGGTGGCATTTATGCCTATCCAGTCTTTTTGCTTGCTAGCTTTTCAAACTTGCACAGCAAGCACTGCTAATTTATTACATTGAAATTGTGAACAAAATGCGAGCTAGTCAGTGCAATCCCCAATAAGAACAGGGATGTGTTAAGTTACAGTCTGTATGGCCTTTACCATAACTACCATACATGGTAAAAGAAACTGTGCTCGCCATGTGTTAGCAAAGTTATAGCAGACTCGTTTTACGCACCAGCATTACTTTTTCTTTTTTTAAAGACAATTTTTTTGGCCTTTCATGGCTTTGTTGAGAGGACAGTAGATAGAGTTGGAAGCAGGGGAAGACAGAGGGGATCACACACGGCAAAGGGCCAAGAGCAGGAGTTGAACCCGGGGCCGCCGCATCGAAGACTATGGCCTCTGTATATGGTCACCGATTTAACCGCTAAGCTAGACTGGCGCCCCAGCATGACTTTTTCATCTTTGCTGGAACTTGATACACCTTTTGTTACCTCAAAGGGCACGCTCATAACAAGCAACATAAAGTGACATTTTCAGCTTTAAATGGTTTTATGGAACAGATTCAACTTTACAGAAATCGCTCCGCCTCTGAAGTATTTCTATCAGACTGAGATTAATACTAAAAGAAGACAGCACACTCTTTCTTGTTCTTTTTGAACATTGGTCCAAAGGTGATCTGCCCCAAAACAACATAAACCAGCATGTTCTTGTTACACCCAGAGATGAGAGGGGAAATCAGTGCGAGTCCTGCTGTCTTGTCTCTGCTGCTCACACTTTGATCGATGAGTAAGTAGATAGAATTTACCGTGGCTGTACCGAACGCATACTAAGCGCGGCGGGGGGCGTTAGGACATTGGGCAATGCAACATTTTGTAAACCTCCTGTGATCCCTGCGAGGAGCCAGGTCTAATAGAGTCAGCCAGAAACCTTACTTGTGCTTAAGATGAACTGCAAGGCATTTAGAGGAAGAGTTCTGCAGCCGGTGTAATGGGCGTTCAGCTATTTTATAACATAACGGTGCATGTTATATTGTTGCAGTTTTCTTTTGAGAGAACCTTGTGACATAAATATATCATGGAAGCAAAATTGCCTGGGCGTTGCTGTGCTTATCCTTGCACTCGTGAAGTACACTCGGCTTGTAGGCAATGTAGGCACTGTATAATCGAAGCTTATTCAAATTATCTGCTTATTATAGTTGCACTGGATACATGTATCGCCTAAATGCTTGAAATTCAAATGTAAATGTACCCTGTTACATTCACTGTCATAAAAATGCATGCTCCTGTGCTTATCACTGTGCCGTTATGTGCAGCACACTGTGCATATGCAAAATAGGGAAGTAATAGAAAAAGAGGAAATTAAATCAAGGATGAGGTAGTAAATGCATCCCTTTGTGTCCTAAACCTGCACACGGGCTGAAGCTTAAACCTGTCACAGGGCTGTTGCATGTGGAGGCCTGGGGGGAATTAGGCATTGATGTTATAGATAACCTCTGTTCAAGTCAATAAGCAATTTTAGGTTACTCGTCTGTTAATCACAGAGGAGTGTTCGGGGCAGAGGAGAGGAGGAAAAACTGTGTGCTTAGCGGGGAGAGACTGTGTGTCGTGCCGGTTTGTGTACGTAAGGTAAGAGAGACAGACATAATCTAGCACGCACAGATAGACAGATAGAGAGAGAGAGAGAGAGAGGGAAAAGAGCTGGAGTTGACTAACACGTACACACACACACACACACACACACACACAGCATGTCCTTCCTCTGTCCTGTTGTCTGCTGCCCTGTTAGACCCTAATCCTTTTTATCTGTCTGCGCCGGGTTTGCGAGTCTTTGTGTTTGTCCGTGTGTTTCTGAGCGTGTCTGCACGTGTGCGACCGAGCGGCCATGTGTGTTTGCGTGTGGCTGTTTGCGATGAAGATGTCAGAGGGAGCTGATTAGCCGCCTGTTACCTTCTCTCCCTGGAGATGGGGTCTTGCCACGGGCAGAGAGTGACAGATGCGGACCCATATCATTACTGTGGGAGAGAACCCTGGCTGGAATTTCTGTTTCCAGCAACATTTTTGGAGATACTTAAAACGACTAATTGTGTTCTTCGTGAGTGTCTCAGTTTGTTCATGTTTTACCTAATATATATGGTTATTTATTCATTTTTCGGGTTTGAAAATGCCTCCAGGGACTGTTGGAAGATTCACAAATGTTCAAAGAAACATTGGCCGATGTGTAGAGGGAGACGTGCAAAATATCCACGTGAACTTGTGACCTTGACAGTGCCATAAACCGAAGGTGGTTTATGCGCTGGAGAGTCTCAAAGGTACTTAGAACGCTGCAGAGAGCCCGAGGACACAGCAACAGTATGAGATCAGAATCTGTTTTCTTGGCTTTGGGATAGCTTCTGATATTGAGCTTGGAATTACTTTCATGTAATCCATTCATTCTCATAGCTGAATCCTGCAGGAACCACATTCTGATGATTACTCTGGTAATCTCTTCCAAAGGCTCTGAACTATATTTCAGTCAGCAGTGTACACTAGTTCGGACACTTCTCGGTGGCATCGAGGAAATAGATGACGACAACACTTGTAACAGGTTTATCTTTTTTCAAATAATTTAACCAGCTGTTATGCTGTAATTTAACCCTTTAGACCCTGATAGAACTTTAGAATGTGGCTTCTTTCAAGACAGCTTCCACATGAATACCTTAGCAATACGTCAAGGACATAAACCGCAAAACTTTCCGAATCTGATTCAGATTTCTGTCGACACTAGATATAAATGAAACAAAAATTGAAATGCAATAAAACATATTGCTCTGAAAAAATATTTGTGTGGCGACAGTACATGCGGCTGCAGTACAGCAAAGCAGCCATTATTACTGATCAGGCGAGCAAAGTCTCCAAATCAATATGATCCCCAAACATTGGATTTTTTGCAGATATTTTCCAACCGTTTTTGCCGATTGCCGATTTCAATACCGATATATTAGGCCCATGTTTTTTTCCACTTAATAGCAGAGAACGTCAAGTCTTCTCTGTAGTGGAATTGATATCATGTCCCCTCTTATTGTAGGGGCCCACTGGTAGATGCAGAAATAACAATACAGTGCTTTTGAAAATGTGCACATTCACTGGGCAATATAAGAAAACTACTTAAACTTAGGTTATGTACAATAACCCATATTTATTTGTAAGTAACTTTTTTTTTCCTTTTTTAAGAGAATCATCGAGCATTTAGGCATAATAAATGCTTTATCAGCGGAAAATATCGGCGGAAAATATTGCCAGAAAAATGGCATCTCTACCCATGCTGTCATTTTCGAGCCATTATTTGCAGATACCAATAACGTGCCGATAATATCCCGGTTAATTAACTCAGTTCTCTCTGTTTTTCCCTTGTAATTCAACATCTGGAGTCCGACAACAATAAAGATCATTCACTGGATAATGCTAGACTTTCAGAATAAAAGTATCCAAGAGTTCCATCCCACACAGCAAAGCTATAAGAAAAAAAAGTGTGGTAAGCAGTGTCTTTTGTAACTTACATGAATAAAAACAACAAATATGTGGAAAAGTCGCCACTACCTGGTCACTCTCCTATACAGGGACAGCCAAATACATCCCATAATAAAAATGTTCTAGCTTACATTTTATGAAGAGATTTTTTTCCACTTCAGCAGAGCGCTAAATGACACGCCATTAACTTTGTGTGCTTGAAGAAGACCATCCCGACCAAAACCTGGCCACAGCCACACCTTCGTGTTCCTGATGTATGTTCTGCCTGGAGGGCGTGCGACGGGCTCTGTAAGACAAGGAAAAAATGTTTGCATGTCACCGTGCAGACCCCCCCAGCACAAAACCAGCACGCAAGCCAACAATTCCCCAGCTGTGTGTTACGAATCAGTGAGAAAGAAAGAGAGGGAAAACTTCCCCATTGCTAGTGCATCCTTTTGACATCGATCTGTGCTATTACTCCTTTTTGACACCTGGTTCCATGTGACTAGATGGCCTACAGGCTGGACAAGCAAGACAAGGAACAGGGGCAGCGGATACAAATGACCCCCCTCAGGCCATTTCTTGCATCCAGTGGTAGAGGGGGAAAAGGACAGAGAGAGGGGCATACAGAGAGGTTCAATACGCTTATTTTCCAACCTACTAACCGCGTGGAGGCGCTCCGGCAGAGGCGGCCGCAGAGTGTTGAAAAAAGGCACTGACATGTGCAGAGCTCTCTACCTGATAATGATGGACCTCAGGTAGAGAGAATGGTGGTTAAACTAAGGGCCTTACCTACCCTGGTATTCAGTGATTATAGGCATACATCTAGCAGTAGTTTCTCTGCTGGGCAGTCTTATCAGATTTTTCTTGTCTCTTACTGAGCGTCTCAGCAAGGGCATTATCACTCTTGCGGCATATTTCCCCTCCATATGAAAACGGGAAATAGCTGCTCAAAAAGTTGCCTTTATCTTTTTGACTCGGTCAACCATGTAGAAGATGCCAGCCAGGCAACAGGTTGTGTAATGGCCCATTAGTGGAAGAAGCCTTGCCTTGAAAACCGAGGGTCTACTTTTTTTATTTTTTTTGTTCTCTTTAAGGTTGTTTACAATGACATGCTATCGTGGGTGAGAGGTTCTGATGATAAGGGAAAAGACATCCGGGGTCTTTAAACCAGAGCTGGGTTTTTTCCTCCCCGCCGGTATAGCGTACGTCATTAGCTGCTGAAAGAAAGCAGCCAGCACTGGAAGCATAGGTGCAGACAAACCTATGCAACAAACACAGGTGGCAGCAAGAAGGGTAGCAAGCTTTCAAGTGCCTGCGATGGCTGGGCTATCATCATGTCAGCTCTGTCCTTAACAAAAAACAGACTGAATGGCCAATCTGCTGTTTCTCTCCAACCACGAAAGGTCATTTGCAGAGAGGCAGTGCTTTCAGACAGAATGTGGCAGCTTTTTCTTTGTGACGGCCTTGGTTGAAGTGCACTGGCTTCTGCATAGGTAAAATAAATATCCCGCAATTTCTATTCTCCGGTTGTATTTCAGGAAACGTGCATGCCAGCTTGTGTAACGCTTTTTTAAAATAACACCATTTGTGTGTTTGTGTGTGTGTAGCTCAGGTGTTTTTGTACTGAAAACACTCCATTCCGCTTTACAGTCCAGTGAGGGAGGATGAGGAGACTGTGGGAGTGTGAGCGAGGAGAATTTATTGATGTTTTGTTATTTGCAATTGTGAATGTGGTGATTGGGCCAGGGCCCCCTGCAGAACAAAAATGTTAACATCATGCAGGGCAGCAGGAGAAAAAAATTCCACAAAATTATAGTCATTCAAACTTTTATTTCTGTTCTCCTTATTGCTGTTTAACTAAATAAATTATTAAAGTATATCCCTATTCATACCTGACCTGTAAATGATTACTTAACAAGACTAGGTCAAAACCTAGTATGTGGCTGACCGCTTCAGGTCAATGTGCACTTTTGTGGGCAACACCGGAAGCGTGTGCGTGTGCATGGCGGCTGTGGGACGTGTTCATTTTCTATGCATGCATGAAAACAAATGAGAGTCTTCGCACTGCTGGCGTGACACACGAGTCTCGAGAAATGTAGAGAATAGGAGGCTCGCCTACTTTCACAGCTAGCCGAGCGCGGTTCCCGGTCAAAATACATGGTGAAAATGAATTGTGATGAGTCCTATTGACAGCAATAGTAACATCTCTTCCCGTAGTAAAAGTTGCAGGCATGGAGAGTAAAGTAGGTCAACACTTCCGGAATGCTTTTTCAAAGTAAAAGCCAGATCTAGAATTCTGACTCCCCTCATGCTTTTATTTTAAAGTGTTTCCCGGGCCGTTGTTGTTGTTTTTTTTTTTTACTTTATATCTCTACGGCTCTGAAAGTGCCGTCACTCAGTCAGTCAGTCCCTCACTCAGTCAGTCAGTCAGTCAGTCAGTCCCTCAGTCAGTCAGTCACATACAGACCCATGCGTAGGGTTGACCCCGGCGGTGAGCCAAAAACAAACAAACAAAAATATGAAGTACCTTAGAGCTCGCTGACACTGTCTTATTGCAAATCAAACTTGATTATAGTGAGAAAAAAGCTTCCATTTTTATGAGTTGCAAGCCCAGTCAGGATGCTGTATGATGACCATTAGTTGAAATATCAACTAAGCATTCATTAGAGGCTGCCTTCTGTCTATACGTCAAAAAACCTCATGGTATTTCCCCACACTGTTAGCCTATTATGGGAAGCATGTGACAGGTATTTTAATTCTGATCACTGTCATCCACCAGAGAGGTGCAAACACATACACTGTGGTTGGATGACTACTCTAATCATTAGCCTTTATGTTGACCTTTAAGTGAGCAACATGCATCTAGTTATTCTTAGACCCGTCTGGTGTTACTGCGCCGTGTGTGCGCCAGTGTGAAAATGACTGAATGTCTTTGAGACACATCTTTAGTGGTGAACCAGAGTATAGACTCCCATACAAGGGGCCAATAGTCTTAAAATTTACATGAGGATAAGGAGAGAAGAGGATTTTTTTGGGGAAAGCACGGATGAGCGACTCCGAGGAAGACGGGGGTGTTTTTAATCCGCCATGTCGCCACTTAAATCCCAGTCACTTAATTTAACCTCCTTTTGTTTAATTAACCTCAGATTTCAGAGCTAATTAGGTTCAGGTATTAAAGACAGATTATTTTTTCTCGCTCTAGCTGCTGGCAGAAGTGTGGATGTGCTCTCGCATTGCATCAGATGAGATCTGATCTGGCTTCTGATGGAGCCTTTAGGGAAGAATGCAGAGACGAGGAGTGAAGCACGTTCATGTATGTTTGTGTGTGCTTACGTGTGTGTGTGAAAGAGAGTAAGGGTGTCTGGGGTTCAAGTGATGTCGCAATGCCACCGTGTGGAAACGCCACAGTTTTTGTGCGCACGTATCACTTATTATACCTTGAGATCGGCTCCACAATGAGCATTATCACAGAACAATGGTGAGACAAAGAGAACAAAAGCTGTATTTTCCATGTGCAGAAAAACTCATTAAACACAGTAAAAAAGGATCAAGGCCGTCGGTTCTGTTTCTTTTCAGTGCATTTCTTTCTGATTTGGCGCCTGTTGATTCTTGAAAAGGACGTCTCTAATTGAATATGACATAGTGTATTTATTTTATGAGACCACACGCACCCAAGGACACACATATAACAGTAACTCAATTCTTCAGCTTTTTCTTCAAACACAGAGTATATGCTTTTCATGGTGAGGGTCTGATCTTATAATTGATGTCCACAAACATCCTCCCCCGCTGTGAATGGAGGACCTCTGTGCTTTTCACTGGAACATAAACATTGAAATGCGCAGCAGAAGTGTTGTACATATGACCCCTGTTTTTTAATAAGGCCCTAAAGCCGGGCAGCACCACTGACTGAGGGGGGGGGGGGATTGGCACCGGCGTGCACTGCTCAGTGACAGAACAGCAACAGGGAGCGTCCTCTGTTCACCCAGTCACCAAAGCTGTCATGCTGCGCCTCATTAGCCTGATGGGAGATCCATGGCAATCGGCCCCCCCGCAACCTCCACAAATCAATGTGCACACAGCAGGGTGTGGGAGGGAGGGGCGACAACAGCGCCCGTCCTATCTCGCGGCCCACAGTACTTGGGGTTAATTATTGAGGCGGTGATTGCAAATGGTCAGGCCACTTGTGCGAATGTAGCGTAAACAAAAGCAAATTGGAAACAGGTATTACACAGCTTCCATATTAGGCCTCCCAGAGGGCTTCGTCTGATTACAACAATCACCGCATGTGTCTCTGGGCAAGATGAGTGAGGCACATGAAGTGGTTTTAAAGCACAGGCCTGCACATCTATCCCTCCATCCATCTATCCATCCATCGCTGCTGCTTGATCCTCTACTGCCACTTATCCATATTTGAAATTACAAAAGCCTCTCATATGGGTGGCTTATCACCCATGTAATGACAAAGTTCAAATGTGAATCCATCCGCACAGCTCAGAAAGCCATTGAAATCCTCTCTGAAAGGTGCCGGCAGCCACAGAAACTACTGTCAATTTACAAAGTACCGGGTGTCTAAAAACGGATAGAAATTGTGTGGCTGTAGATTGAAAATCTGCAACACTCCCGCGGACACGAGAGCCAAATCCATTTTGTAACACGGCTTTTTGAGAGGACTGAAGGATATTGTTTTTTGTTTTTTTTTTCTTTTTTAGTCACAGCTTACACTGAGGTCCAGTGTTTTCTGTTTGCATGGCTGTCTGTTAAGGTGTCCTTGCTTGCACCTTCGTCTATGTGGCTACACCATTTATCAAATGCGGTTGGTATTGATTTCCACACATGAGAACATGGACAAGAGTTATAGCGGGGATTTAAAACATCACAATCAAGTCTAACAACAGAAATCAAATGCCTTGTAAAAAGTCTCGTACAGGCATAATTATCAGGCCCGTTAGGGAGATACTCCACAGCTCTCTGGATATATATAAATGTGCAGGAATACCGAAGCATGCGATGTCAGTATCACATGTTTAAGCTGCATTAATCTTTACTCAGATGTTTAAACATTCAAAAGGTGCTTTCACAGATTTGCCAAATCTCATGTTACGCTTCTTTGGTCGCTGCTCGGAAAAAGGGCCAGCATCTTACCTGAGTGCATATCAATACTCAGAGCTGCAAGAAATGCCAAAGTCTGTAAATCATTTAGTGTGTTGCTTGGCGCAGGTGACTTTTTCTTGAAAGGGCCTCTTTTGATTTTTTCTGACTCTGCCTCCTCTCATCACTGCAGTACCTACCATTCCCCACCTGCACATAAGGGCCCTGAAAAAAAAGCCCTTAAACCTGCACGTTGAGAAAAAAAAAAAAAAAAAAGCGCTGCATATTTTTGATCGAATGTGTTCATATTTTCATGTAGTTTGCTTTCATGCCCCACACCGCAAAGAGAAAAGTACATCCACGCACACACGCACAGCCCTTCATCTCTCTTACAGCTCAAACCGTTGAATAAATAAATCATTGGGATTGTCAAAGCTTTGCAGTTATCTTTCCAACAAGAATAGTTTGCATTAGGTGATTCTGGCTGTAGCATACAGCTGTTGTATTGACTTGTTTGAGCCTTCCTTTCTGAGTCAAAACAACTGAAGCAACACACACACACCTCACAAACTTACCCCAGCACAACAACAACAGCAACACAATGAAGGGCCTCTCATCCAGGGCCTCAGTATAATTAACTGGAGAGGCTGAGTTTGGGGATTACTCCAGGAGGGGCGGTGAATTAAAGCTCAGCTAATGAGTTGAAGTTTCTTAATTTGTTCTCCCCCGTAATTCCAGAATGGATTAGCAGTAGCTTTAGTCGCCTCTTCCCACCGATTAGCATGGCTCGCTCGGTTTAGCATTTAACGGCAGGGAGGAGAGAGGAGAGGGAAGCAGTAGGGATGGTTACACAGCTTATGAGTCAACTTGTTCAGTGGTAAATGCGCATCAGTGTTTAGCAGATAAAGGCATTCATCTACTTGGGAGTCGGAGACAATGAAACAGGGTCTTTTGTCCCAATTAAATCACTTTGATACACGGAGAGGTTTTTAAATGTCTAACCTCTCTTGGCTTAGGTGTTGCATTTTCCACAGGATCTAGTAATTTATTGCACCAAGACTGAGCGTGGTTTAGGTTGATTTATAGCAGAAAAGGGTGAAACACATTAGTTATAAGAGCCTCAAACTTTATGGGGTTTCACAGCATATTATCTCTACTTCTACTGTATCTTTACCATGTGTATATTTTCCTCTCCCTCAGCCTCCCCCTCGCCCTCCCCTCTCCTGTCCGTCTATCTCGTCGGCAGCACCAGGGTAGTGGACTTAAGACTGTCAATTAGGGTTAAAAGGCTCCGAGGGTGGCGGAGAGCAGCCGAGCATGACGGCTGGACCTGGCGCAGCACCTGATGCCTAATAATGAAAATTGACAGGGCTTGCTTTTAATTCTCCTGCTTCTCGGGGCCATATTGCTCAGGAGCACAATACAGCCGGAGGGTGGAAAGCCACACCTTCAGGCAGGTTTCTCCATTAGCCTCATGCTCCCGCACATGCATCCCGGAGTGCAAGTGTGTCAGTAATAAACAAACCTTGAGTGCCAGTCCAAGCCAGATAATGAAAAATACCCCTCTCTGTCTTGGATGTAAGCAGCTTTTTTTTTCCCCAACTCAAAAAATAAATGGGGTCAGAGAATGGAATGAGATGTGTTCTCATAGGAGCGTCCAACAAGAAATCAACAGTCGCCTTCCATATGCCGTTTCCTCCATTTCAAATTATACAGATACATCTAATGAAAGCTTTAAAGGATTAACAATCTTATCCTTGACAGCTGCAGAATGTGGCCGGCACAGTTCATTTGAAGGATGCAAAACAGTCCCTGTTGATGTTTGCATGTAGGAGACTAACAACAGGCAGCATCAGAGACAGTTTAGAAGCATACAGTTTTCGTAACAACAATGATTTACAATGACCAATCTACTTAAGTCTTTCTTAAATAGACACCAATTACTGCTACTCTGAATAGAGGCCCACTTATAAAGTTTTGTCAGTCAAGTGATATACAATATATCATATATTTTGAGAGTGGGTAAAGGTTACCCATGGAATCTTCCTTTGTTTATGTCGATTTTCTAAAGGCCATAAACTGAAAACCTGCCAACAAAAAGCATTCACACACAAAAAGTCATAAAGTATAATTTTGGCATTGAAAAGAATTGCTGCACAATTTAAGCAGAAAATGTGACTCAACAATAAAATGAGGAACCTTGCAGGGCTGCTGGCAGAGTTTTGCTTCCACACTGTCAAAACATCCAATAATGTAGGTGAGAAGGTCCTGTAGCCAATTAGGGAGCAGTAAAAGACTGGGGCTCAGGAGACTTTTTATTGTGAAACAGCTTCACTGCAACATCCTCCGATTATTTTTAGCCTCTGCCCCTGAGCAGAGGCTCGTGAAAGGTGTGTGAATATGCCCTTGCATCGGAAATGTCACACCCGCACCGCGGCATCAAGTGTTGAATTCAGTCGTAGCTTAAGGTATAAAGTCAAAACCACTCTGGGTCTCGAGCCGAACATGTGCACTCTCATTAGGATCTCTTGTGTGTGTAGTGGGGGAAAGAAAGAAAGGAAATGTGCAGATTCCAAAGCCTACGGCTGACAAATTAGTGGGTAGATGCGCCGCTGTGAGCATGCACAGGCTGTCTGGCCGATTAGAGTGACATAGGCATCTCATTGGTGGACAGTTTTCATCAGGAAACTTAATTGCCATGGCGACTGCCACGTGACTCAGGATGGGAGCAGTGGGCGAGCCTGTGACATTCTGTGTCATATTTTCATCCCCTTATATTGTTTTGCAGGCACTAATTCTGATATTGCTTTTGTTTATGATAGCGTGTTTAATCATTGACTGTCTGAGTGAGTGGTGCTGAAGTGGAGAGTGGTCATTCAGTAAAATGTGAAGAACCTCTGGTGTCAGTGCTTCAGAAATGAGCTGTTTGTTGTCAAGCGTATGAAAGTTTATGAGGCTAAAAATGTGCTGTGTTTGTATCATAGTGTTTGTAACACAGATAGAGGAGGAGTTAAAAAATGCATCATCTAGTGTGTATGTGTAGAGTTTCATTATAGGGGTAGGGAAGTGGGATAAAAATGCACACACGTGTATGTAAGTGAGAGTGAAACAGAAACCTCTGTTCATGGTATCAAATCAAGAGAGCGATTCTTTAGCCGGAGGGTTGGAGTACCGCTGACCTCTGCTGTGACCACAGTCGTGTTGACAGCAGCTGCACTTCACACACGCTCCCCCGGGCCTGATGTGTCCACTATCCTTCAGAGAAGAGACCGGACTATAGGAAGACTTATAGAGTGCAGCCCGAACACTAAAACACCACAGAGTGTTGTGTCACTCCCTAACAAAGACCCAAACTGGCAGGACACTTTTTCACATCAGCTGGTTAACCCACCTCTGTTGGAGAAAATCCGAACCCCAGCGTGCGGTGTGCAGCGTGAGAATTTTCTCCTTCTTTGGGCGTTATGGATAGGGAAACAGCATGTGCTCATTTTATATGCAGTGCTGGTTTATTTATTTATTATTTTCTGCCAAAGTGACATAATTAAACAGCCCATGTGTTTCTATGGCACTTAAGGTCTGACTTGTGAAAATTGTCCTCATAGCCAGCGAGTCTGGCAGTTTTTGTGTATTTTTTTGTGTTATTTCGACTGAACGCATTAACACTTACAAAATGTATTTGGGCGTCTTTAAGGCTGATTTTTCAGAGGAGCCAAATGTGTAGACGTCATTTTTCTCATGTGTTGGCTGAACTTTGAATATTCTAAATTAAGCCTTGGGTAATCATATTGTATTGTATAAGTATCCCTTATGGGCCGGAGTGAAGGTTTCCCTCTACTCATTTTATGTACATGCGCTTATGATGTAATGAATCTGGCTCTTAATTTTATGGCAATCAAAGCCCCATTTCCCCAAGGTTACTCACAAAGTCATGTCTCTGTACTTTTTTTGTAGCAATAAACCGAGTTGAAGTTGCTATCAGGGGTATCCGGGGTAATTGCCATTGTCCAGTAGAGTAAAACTGACCACAGGTGAGCCCATAACAGGGACAAAAGGCTATTTTCATTATGTTTCCATGTCAGCTCTTTTATGAAGTGACCGCGATCCTCTACGGGGAAAAAGGTCCTCTACAACTTCCATTATGCCCTTCCATAATTCATCCGACTCACTGAATTTTTCAACAGGGATCTGTCATCAGTTTAGATTTTTATCGACAATAGGCGGCTTGTAGTGCACTGATTGGTTTCCAGGCAGGCTGCGCAGCGGATGAGAATGAACATGAAAGGCTGCGTTTGGATACCTGTCAAACCTGTCAGTTCCCAAACCTTGTGCGCACGGCCCTCATAATAATGAATTAATGATTAATCAGGATTTTGAAAAAAAAAAAAGTGTCTCATTGAATGATGGAAGAATAATGAGATTGTCTTTGATCATCTTATGTTAGCTCATCTCACTAATTTGCGGTAAATCATCTGAATTCAGCTATTGAGAATTGTGTAAGCTGCGAGCCCATTAAGCCGAAGTCGTCCTCAAAGTCGTCCATGGTTACAAACCCATCAGTGAATCCCCGTTACCCAGGAAGATTTGAGTAACAGCTCTCCTTGCTCTGCAGCGGTCTCTCAGGCCGGCTCTGACATCCGATCCTCACTGTGGACAAACCATTATTATGTCCATGATTGGACTCCCTGTGTGGGAATACCCGGCGCTCTCCTCTCTGACTGTGTGAGGCTAATGCTGTGTGGCAGGTCCGGCACTCTACTGCCTAAACACATCTGTCATGTTTTGTCATAGTGACACAGCAACCAGCAGACTCCCACCTCTGTGCCATCGTGCACTATATCACACTGCAGATAACATCAATGGGCATGAAAACATGTGCAGAAGAGAGAGACAGAGGTGGAGAGCAAAAGTCTCTTCTGTGCCGTCTTATGACAAATAAATAAATTAATACATTTAAAAAAATGTGCTCTCACAAGTCAAAATTGAGAAGCGTTAAGACACATGAAACTACCAGAACATAAAATTACAGGTACTTACACAAGGCTGGAAACTGGCCTTATTTAACACTCTGTGCAAGGCCTTTCTCTTTGATTCACTCTGGCTCTCCAGTTGCTCATCCAGTATTGATAGCAACAAGAATTGATTAGATAAAACCAGGACAAGTGAAACAAATCGGTAAGATGTCTGCTGGCTAGCGTAGCATGGTATGTTCTTCTAGGTTTCTGTTCACCCTTTAGCAACCACAGTTTAAAAATGACCCATGGCATTAGCCGATAAAATGTCCAAGGAAAAGTTTAGAGTGTTGTTTTTGTAAGTTGATAAATTCTCTTGTTTTCTGTGGCTTTTTATGTTATATAAGAAAAATATCTGACATGCAAATACACAGTCAATGAGTTATGTAAAGTAAAAACTGTGGTAAACAGCTTTTTTGGCCTTTTGAGCATAAAAAAAAATCAGAACCAAACTGCAACAAACACACAAATCCTAAGGGAACATTTGAAAGCTGTAAAACGGCATTAAAAAAACAAGTTGGAAAGGCTATGATGTAAAGACTTAGCATGGTTAAGCTTATTTAAGAGGAGCCATCCAAGATATGAAAGACTACTTCTTTGTGGTCAAGGTTCCCGGCAGTGTGTTCAGCTGGAATTTGATGGGCTGAACCCACATGGATTATCTTAGCATGGCTACAGTTGGTATTGTCTCTCTGGGGCCGAAAAATGCTATTAGTGCCTCTTGACATGAGCAACGCACGCATGCTTTGTTAGGACTGTGTGAACCCGCATGCTCCTTAAGCTTTGCTAATTAACCCATCACAGTGTGGAGAACAACAATGTTAATAAATGATGTCTGAGAGGACGGCATGTGTGAACTCGTGTGTGCAGGGGTCACGTTGGAAAACTGAGCGCTCAATTAACATGTTTCTGTGGAACAGCATGGCATCATCTCCTTTTTGAAATGTTGTTTTTATTATATTTGATGAACACCACACAGAGCATTTTTTGTTGTATTTATATAGTCATGATTTCTTATTGTAAAATAATTTGATTATTTCCTCCTTGTAACAAATTCCCTTCATCGTATTTGACTTGTTTTGTTCGGGGTTTGGGCTGCACGTTGGTGCAGTGGTTAGCGCTGTTGCCTCACAGCTAGAAGGTTCCAAGTTCGAACCCCAGTCCAGATGTAGTGAGCCTTTCTGTGTGAAGTTTGCATGTTCTCCCCGTGCATGCGTTACTCTGGCTTCCCCTCACAGTCCAAAGACATGCTGCTGTTAGGGGACTCTAAATTGCGCGTAGGTGTGAGCGTGAAAGGTTGTCTTCATGTGTCAGCCCTGTGATTGACTGGCGTTCAGTCCAGCGTGTACTCCTTGCCCAGTGACAGCTGGGTTTTTCAACCTGTTTAGAACACGCAATCTATTTGAGCCTTGCCTACTTTGCCTACTTTGCATTGGTACAGGATTGGTAAATTTGTGTTATTCCTTAATTGAAAAGAAATACAAAGAAGGAGCACTTCCTATTTCCAAGAGCTTGAAGTAAATCTGCATTTTTCAAGCAACCGAGCCATCGTTTGTGCAGTATTCCGCACATCTAAGTCCCACAGGTACCATGACCCCTGTGTTTTGATCATGGACTTGAAATAATCCATTTTAAAAGCGGGAGTTTAGTGAATTAAGAGCCACTGGTAAAGCCGCAGGAACAAATGTGCCTGAAGCCAAAGCAAATCTACTTGCAAAGGCTCTTTTGATCATTGCAACATGCATGAGGTCATTTACTTATTGCACAGTATAGCTTTCAGTCCCTTTTAAAGGCAGCGGCAACCACAGGGTTTCTGAGAAATACACATGGGTACACATAATTCTTCACTGACAACGCTAAGCACTCTCAGCACACAGACAACAAGCTAAGTTGAAACACTTGTTCCCACTGGCCAGGCAGCGTGAGTGACGGGGATGAAGGAATGAAAGCCACTGTCACTCAAGATTTTCTTGCCTGTCATCAGAAATGTGGTGGCTGTCATCACGTCGAGCAGATGACGGGGCACAGGTGGAGCTAAAAGTGGGAACGGCGATGCAGAGAGTTAACTGTGACTGACAGGAAGAACAGAACAATTACAGCTCCTGCCAAGGGTTTTGAGTTCACTAGAGGTGAGGATAATTGTGGAGGCAACATGTATCATTCTTTTGAATCTTTCCATTTCAATCCCTGCGTGTCAGACACTCGCTCGCCACTGATAGTCTCCCTGGCTCTGCAGCTTAGGTAAAAGGGTTCAATTGTGCTCAGCAATTACGAAACAGTGACTCCCAGTCTTTGCTCAGGTAATCTTTACTATAGGACCATTTACCGTCTAAATTGCTCAAAATTGCCTGACTTTTTACCCTCCCAAAATCATATTCACAGTTCTTTAGAGCCATATAGTATTTGAGCATATCTCCTGTCCCTGGCTGAACTGTTTGCTGTATATGTAAAATAAGAAACGAGGGTTTTTCAGGGACTTTCTGCGCTGTTCTTCTTTCAGCTAAAATTATCAAGGGGTCACGTTCAGAGCGAAGGCATCTCCAAGTGTATACAGGCTCTGTAAACAGCAGGAGACAAACATGGCCCCTCTCCAGGAACACAAGATGGCAGAGGCAGATGGCCAATTACATCCCATAATGCCTAATTGTAAATGATGAGGCAGGTGTCAAATTAGGGCCTACCTACAAATGGAGGGGAATTCATAACGCAAGCACCAGAGGCCAATGCATTCCGTAACTTGTAAGTGAAACCATAGATTTTTAGGGGATTATTTGTACAAGAAAAAAAACATGTAGCGATATTTTTCACGAAATTACATTTAGAAACGTAATAATTCAAATGTCCAGTACATAACACCAGCCCCTGGTGATTCCTACTACAGTTTGTGCCAAAGATGGCTGCAAGTGCACATACGCATAGAACTGACTTCATCAAGGTCCATGTCACTCAGACAGACGAGGCTGCAGTGTAAATATCAAACCAAGAGTTGTTCTGAACAGTCCTCTCAGAGCTTTGCGGCGATTCAAAACAGGAAATGCTCTTAATGAAAGTTGAAGAATTTTACATTAAATCTCACATCAAATTGGCAACAAGTGTGTGTAAAGTTAGATTAGGCTTGTTGGGAAGCCCTAATATCTCTATATGTACTGTAAATTGAATTATTTGTAAAAGGAAACCACTGCAATTGGTCATGTTTCATTTTCAAGTCTTTCCACCAATTTCGCACATACTTGTCACAGAGAGCACTGCTCAGGCTGTGACAAAGGCTTCCTTGCTCCCCTGGGGCTTCCTAAACCTAAGGAAAAAGCTCTGATGATGTCATGAGGGGAAGTGAAAGATGTTAGTTGTGTGATGAGAAATGAAGGACACAAGTGTTTTTTTTAAAGTTTGTCTGATACGAAGGACTAAAGGTCAAGATATCTCATCGTCCGTTGCCATTTCTTCTTTTATTTCCTCTGTGCAAGCTCCTGTAAGCTATGGATGTGTACATGGTGGAAGTACAGTATTTTAAATGTTGTTGTTTCTTGAGAAAGTACAGAGCGATGCATGATGACATGAAATGTTCACTTCAATACAACAATATAGCTCTGCAGTGAAGGTGTTTGGACATCAATAAGTCACTCAAGGTTGCTGCTACAAGGCCAGATGTCTCAGCCAGTTAACCATGTCTGCACCGCTTTCTCCGCATCTCGCTATTTGCTCATCGCTCTCCCCTCACAGGTCACCGTGTCCCCATTCTCCTCCTCGTCCTCTCAAACCTGATTATTGCCTTTCCATCCAGACGCGGTCACTTCTGTTAATTAGAACAAACCTTTTAGTCGTTGGACATACATCTTCTCCTCTCAGAGCGGCCAAGGCCCGAGCAGACTTGCCACAGACCATCATTAATTTGAAGTGTCTCCCCTCTCTGTCTTCTCTCAACCCCTGCCACCTCTCTGTGGTGGCAGCCCAGCTCCTGTCCAGAAGCATTGAGCTGCTAAATGGCCACAACCGACCGTCTGGAACGACCCAGCACTGAATATTAAAAATCCATCAGGCAGCAAATCAACAAGCCAGTACATGGCAAACACTATTATTTTCATATGGTGTTACTGTCACCCTTGGCCCTCCATTAACACCGCGGTGTTATAAAGAAAGTGAATCAGCGCCATTATTGCGTTGGAGAACCAACAACCTATTAGGGACTTCTGACCTATTGGTTCAACATACTGTCATGTCCACATGATGACAACCCTGTTAAGAGAGTGTGTGCATAAATGTAAGGGAAAGAGAGGGGAAAAAAACAGAGAGATGAAGTAAAAAAAAAACTTCAGGACACCCACAGCTGAGGGGAAAAAAACACAGGAATCCTGAGAGCCTTGGACAAAGAAAAGATGTTGATTGCTTGCACTCCTAGCCAAAGGTTGTCCCTATAAAAGCTTGCCCTTTCCTGAGCAGCCTGGCCCCTCGCTCTTATGAGCACACTCATATGCTTTTAACGATGCTCTCTCCCGTCTCTGTGTTCAGCCTTCGCCCCGGGAAGACGCTATTCCATTACCCACCCTCCCTCTCTGGAGTGCACAAATGCATTTGATGAAGCTGCACAGCACATAGAGATCTGCTGGGGGTTCCTCGATCAGCCAGGCCTGGTGCTAGGTGGGGTCACACAGGTGATGCTTTGGGAATTTAGGTTGTACAGTTCAAATACACATAGGGCGGAAAAAGATAGGGAACTGAAATAGAACCAAAAATCTGGCTGTTTGATGACCTCAGTGTCAGGGTGCACTGCTGGAGACTGTAGAAAGAGACAAACAGAGGGTCAGTGAAAGGAATGATAGATATAGATCAAGCACATATTTACACACACATTATTCTCCTATCTGTGACACTGTATATTTGCAGTATCACAGAATGAAGAGGTTGACGGAGGGTAGTGTTGGGGTGTTAGTCAGGAAAGGGTTCGCGGTTACAGAGGCATGCCGCCCACGTTTCTGAGCGCACCTGAATGCAGCATCCCCCAACGAAACACGGCAGTGAGGGAGACATGCCCGGACTTGTTTACTGCACCTACTACGGAGACATCAGTGATCGCAGACAGACTCCTTTTATCATGTGTGCGTCCATGAATATGTAAGTTACGCCGCAAATATATTTTTGGCGTGTTTGAAGTTGTTAGGTCCGAGTAGAATGTGAGCTAACTGTTAGTTAAGAGTTGTAAAAGTTGAACTTCAATTCATTGGCTTCTATTCATTAGGTACAATTATAGCATTGTTTTATCGGCAGAAAAATTACACATCTGCCGATGCCGATATGTCATTCTCGAGCCATTATCTGCAGATAATGTGCCTATAATATTGTGCATCCCTAATATGTTTAATTGAATAATAGAATTTTATCAGTGAGGGTTTTTATATGAAGCCAACAGTTAATCAGAGACTAAGGTGGCTGTTATTTCTAAAGCAACAAATCTCATATTTTGAATAGGAAGGACATTTGTTCTGGTAGCTTTAAGAAATATTCTTATGACAGGAAATGAACAGGACAGGTCTTGAATGAAAATTAAAAAATATATATTTTATATCCTCTTTTTCACTTTCATCTTTGGTGCAGTCATATAACAATATGTAGCAGTGTTGATTCCATCTGTGTCCCTTGACAATCTCTCAATTCTTGATGTTTTGCATATCGAGCATTTCTTCCAATGATTTGGTTGATATGGGCTTTAGTTAGTCGCACACATCCTTTCAATGCCATGCACAACAAAGAGACAGCAAATCCCTAGACAGCCAGCCCTGGGCAAAGGACTACGTCCCCCTGACCCACTCCACATGGCCAGCTGAGCGTCCCACATTGCCTGCCCACTCCACAGCATATGGAGGCAAAGTTCTGCCAACGGTGCAAAAATGGTGGTTTAGATCCATCTGAGCACAACTGTCACAGGGTGGCACCTGAGGCATAAGTCTCCTCAATCTAAACTCTGCTACAATCAGGCCACGGGAGTGCTGAAGAGAAACTGCTGCAATATACTGTAAGCTTTCTTTTCCCTCCAGCCAACTTGATAAGTATTTCATCTCTCCCAATCTCCCGAACCATTTGCACAGTCATCTATAAAAAAGTGAAATGATAGCCCTGAATTGTGTGAGATTTCTGGTGTTATTGTTGATATATACTTCCAAGTCTCATAAAGAGACTAAATTGGATTTTGAAATTATTACTGTACATGTATTTTGACACAACATTCTTTTTTTTTTGTTATGCAAATAAATGAACAGCCGCTGCTGTCTCTGATGCTCCTTCTCATTCTGCCACAGGGCTGACATTAGTGTCACACGCTTTTCAATAGAGGCATGTCATAAAAGACACATCAATAATCAGAGACGTCTCGATGTTCTCCATTATTATTATTCTTTAATGCTAGCAGAGGCATGATTTAATGCTTCACACATTTTTCTCCTGCTTGCCATTGCTTATCTGCAGAGTTTCATTAGCATACAAAGCCCTGTTTTAGTGGTGGGGGGTTTGTGGTAGATAGCAGCCAGCCAGTTAGCTCATCTTCCTAACCCCCTTTGTGTGCGTTTCTAGCTGCCAGGGCTAAAGATGATGGTTTTGTGGCACGTTTGGGAGGCTCTGTCACATTAATCCTTCCCACACAGCGCTCTGTATCCAGCAGCGCACAATCCTACAGCAGAAATACTCAGATGGCCCCAGATACTATAAAGAGGGCCGAAGACAAACAGCATCTGGCACAGGAAAAAAAAAAGAAGTTGGGCAAAAGGTAAAAAGTCATTCAAGCATCTGTGCTTACTCAGCTGAGTGTGTGTGTATGAGAGAGAAGGGGAGAAAAAGAGATGCAGCAAGAATATAAACTCTGCTTAGATGGGTGGTTTTATTTTGGGGAAATCATTCCACGCCTTTCATAACAGGACTCATAAGGCAGCTTCTCCTTTTCCATCTGGGAGATGGGGCTGGCTTTTTTTGTATGCCACGCCTGTCATGCATGTGGGGGCTGCAGAGTAAACTTGCTGCCAGGCTTAGCCTGAAAAAACGCATCTCTATGCAGGAAGCTGCTGCCTTCAGCAGCATGGCTGTTGGCTGCCCTCATCCTTCCATGTACCTCCGGCATCTTCAAGCCCTTCCAGATTACCCTTACCTGAATGGGAAGCATCTGCAATGTCAGAGGGAGACAGGAGCTCCAGACACCAAGTCAACAAGCTATTCATTTTTCCTCAGCCCTGACTCCTTAACCGTGACGTGTTCTTTCACTCTAACAGAAAACAAGACAGCGTGTACACATACACACAAAATTATGGCGGGCCAAAAAAATATGGCAGGATGTCTCAAACTCTTACTGGAGGCCCTCCAAAGAGCAGAGGAAATTTAATTTATCATGAATAAGTCTGACTTCATTTAGTTTTCTCCCGCCTCTTGTTTACTGAATCAGTCCTCATGCCAAGTGGTCAAATCTAACTAATACAGCACGACTCCTACAATAATACTGTTTAGCATGACTGCAAGTAACACTTTCCCATGCCAGACAGCTGCGCTCGTGACCATCACCGCAACAGTGAATTTGTGTCACTATAATTTACCCATAAAGCACCTGGTATGAAACTACCATGAACTTAAAATGTCAGCTTGCATTGGCACTGTGATGTCGAGAGGAGGCGTGGGTGTTGTGTGTGTGTGTGTAAAGGTGGGTATTGTAGATGTTTGTCGGTCCAGTGGGAATTAAAAGGCATTCGTTATAAAGTGTTACTCTGCTCACAGGAAGAAGCTGTATGAGGTGTATAATGACATTTAGCACAAGCATAGAACACTGGGAATAGATCTAATTACCAGGAAAATCATCAAGGCCGCGCTGTGAGCTGCTTTAAAAAGAACTAGAAAACACAGAAAAGACAGAGGTCACAGGCAGCCAATAATATCCACTTGCATGCAATATGTGCCGACATCATCTGTGAGTGTTTACTGTACCGCCCTTCTCACACCCAAACATGTGGAGCACGCACTCACACAAAAGGTTCCCCATGGCTAATGCAGCTGTTTGCTTTAATAACTTGCATTAGAGTAAGCACATCCCTGGAGGCTAGTGCTCCAAGAGGAAGTCTAACGCTTCCATCTCCCTAGGTCACAGCCCCCTATCCTTCACACTGGCAAGGCAACACTTGGACACGGAGCAAATCTAGGGCACTGCATGCTCATATTCGATGTTATCAAACTAGTGTACATTTCCCTCAACGCTGTAAAGTTATGACTTCGCTGGCTTAGGGCGGGAGGTGAGTGTGCAGAAGTAGTTGCAGCACGGGGTGTGTGCGCGCATGTGTTCTTGATCTTCGCAGGAAATCTGACAGGCCAGTATGCCTGCGGATTAGAGGGGCCTCTGTTTGGGTGGCTGCATAATTAGGACAACTCTGTTGACAGTGCTGCAAAGTGGCCTGCTTTTTCAACACTGCAAATGTTCCCCTTCTCTCTTATGTCCCTTCACTTCAGAGATCTCCCCACATTAGGCCCAGCCTTGCTGCGAAACCCACCTAAATAAGCTGTTGGTGCTGCTAGGAGGTGGTAGAAATCCAGCTCTTAATATGAGAAAAAGGAGGAGGCAAGACTTATGATACTTAAACAAGTCTAGGGTGACATTAAGTTCAGGCTCAATGTTGTTGCTGTCTTCTGCTTGCAAGTTATCCTCTAACAGCTCACATGCAGATCAAGTGGAAACTGTCAATTAGGGTTGCACGATATTGGATTTTTTGCCAATATCCGACGTGCCGAATTATTAGCACGTTTTTTTCCACCGAATTGCAAATAACATCATGTCTCCCCTGTAGTGGAATTGATATCATGCTTACTCATATTGTAGTGGCCAACTGGCAGATGCAGAAATAACATAATACAGTGCTTTTTAAATGTACACATTCATTGGGCAATATAAGAAAAGTGCTTAAACTTAGGTTATGTACAAAATGCTATATTTATTTGTATGTTTACTTTCAAATAAAACTGTACCATTCATGCAACTTGGATGATGCTCTTCCTGAGACAATCCTGACAATAGCCCCAACTAGTGCAAATTTTACCTATTGCACATAAAAAATACATAATCAACCTTGCTGTCCGTTTCATACCGCAGAAGTCGTGCACCCTTCTTCAAGCTTGATGGAAGAGGCGTGGTGCAGGCAGTGCACGAGGTAATGTCGTAGCATTACGTCAAGCTTTTTTAGGGAATCATCGTTTTTTTATTGCCGGAAAATATCGGCAGAAAATATTGGCAGAAAATTGACATATCTGCCAATGCTAATAAATCATTTTCAAGCCATTATCTGCAGATACTGATATCAGTATCGATACTGTCTATCATTGATAAGTTGTCACTGTGTGTGTACATTTTAAACCTGCTGCAGATTCACAAACTGAGTTCCTCACTGCCTTTCACTTAATGCATGCTGGGATAGGCCTCAGCTCCCTGTGACCTTCAGTTGGAATAAGATTTGTGTTTGGAGGGTCCATGGATTCATGGCCACTCTGTATACAGCCTGAAGAATAAATGCAGGGAGTTGCACCCTGCAAGGAGCCCAACATTTTTATTTCATGTATCTGTGTCATATCTGGGCACAAAGCAACCAGTGTGTGTAGTTTCCATTTATCCCTCTCAGCTTCCTTGTTTTTTTTTGTTGTGGTTTTTTTTAGGCATAAAGGAGAGATGGTGACAGTTCCACAGGGAACAGTTGTCATACTTACAGTAAACTGCAACAACATGTCTAATTGAGCCACGCAGCTCTTTGCCATCCTGTTGCCAAAACCAGGCAGGAACTGCTCAATTGAACTGTTAGTGGAGGCCTGTGTGGGTGTGTGTGTGTGCATGTTGAATATACTGCGAGTGTGTACGCTTGTGTGTGGGTAGTTGGCTGGCTGTAAGAAGAGGGATCCGGGCTGTGCTGGAATGCTCCGTGGCGAGGTCTGTCGGCCTGTTGTGCTCCAGGTAATAGCTGACATTTCTTCATTTGTGCACCTAATTGCTGATTTACACTGCCTCTAATGGCATGTGAAGTCAGATCCAGACTCTGTAATGGGCAAGGGAATCTAGCCAGAAGTGTCCAAATGGTTCACTCTTCCTCTCTGTCTCTCCTCCCGTCTCTCTCCCTCTCTGTCTCTTCCACTCTCCTGCAGCGGGCTGACATCTTCTCTGCATCCTTTATTTATGCACTCTTTCATCAGTATGGCGTTCTCCTGGCAAAATGCCAAGTCAAATTGTCACTTAAGATCAGAGATGAGTTTATCTCTCTCTCACTCACTTTTTTCCCCTCCTTTTTTTTTCGCTGTCTTCACATCTCTCCAATTCCTTCATGGGATGGCTTGTGCAGTCCCTGCATGCAGAGGCTAACAAACGGTTTAGAGATCAGTTGACTGGAAAGAATGGAAAGCAGGCTGGCGGAAAGCGAGTCAATGGCTCGGCTTAAACTGACACTAAGCAGAATAACATTGTACACCATTTTCCCCTTGCATTTAGTGAGGATTATGAATTTCTGAAATGGGACACAATGTGTTTTGTTTATGATTAGGGAAGCACAGCAATACAGAATGAATATTTTCTGTATGAAATGCATCCCAATCACTAACACAATAATGTTACCAACATTACTGCCTGGTACCATCTCCCTATATTTTATGTGGTTATGAGGTGGAAACAAAGAGATGGAGGGAGAGATCATCCATTTATTACAGCATACGGCCCAAGTCATTTCCTGGAAATGAACACACACTGGGGTGTGATATATGGGATCCCTTCTTCCATGTAATGGCAATCTAAGTGTCTTTTATGATTTCATTCAAAATCCCTCGTCCTTGTGTGGTGCAACTAAACACATTAAGGCAAAATGACGGATGGTCCCTGCGAGTGTAAGGAAAGCGGGTGGAGGATACAATATGTATTCTCCACCCGCAGGGATGGGGGATGGGAGACTTCCTATTAATTATACTGAAAGAATTTGCCCCACTGCATATTGTTCGGGTCCACTGGCTGAACACTGCCATGGTTGCATGCATGTGCAAGTGTGTGTGATGGCTCAAGTGTCCCACTGTGGCATGCTACTGTTGTACTAAACGAAGCCGACTTTAATGGCAGTCTTAATGAAACGCTGGGCCCTAATTAAGCCCTCTCCACATTGGTGGGGACACGCTAGATTCAGCCTCTCTCTCTCGCTCCGAGTTCCCTAAAGGCCTGTTCCATCTCCTCCTCTAGGACGTGTTGCCTTGACATCTAAAAGCTTCCTCTAATGGCTAAATTGTGTCTGGCATGTATGTTAGTCTGAGCCAACATATGCTCGAGCAACAGAGCTTTGATAACGCAAAATCTACTGTCAGCCTCTTTCTTCTGGCAGCAGATAAGCACTGAACCAGCACATGTTTCCGATTTTTTTTTGCTCATCAGGGAGTTCTTAATGGAAAATATCATTGATTGGAGAAACATTAGGCTTCACATTTTCTAATTGTCTTTGCTGCCGTCGCTTAGAAATAACTTTGTAAATCAGCAGGCTGAAAATCTTGTTTGCAAGTTTATGATTCGTAACATGTCTTGTCTGTGACTCATGTACTCAACCTTTGGATGAAGGCAATGACTTTACTGAACACTATGAATATGAGAAGCGTTGTCGAGCGAGCTGACCTTCCAAATGTTCTTTAGCAATGTGACACAGTGTGGTGACATCTAGACAAAGTGACTCTTTGAGACATTAAAGGTTTTGGACATGCGCACATGTGATTGATGATCCCACAGTCTCGGCTGACAAATCATTTCCACGCACCTACAGCATGATGGCATAATTACTCGCAAGGATATCTAGAAGAATGTTTGGCTGCTGTATGGGCACATCTTCAGTAAACATAAAACAGTGTGACAAACAGCCTCTGTTTCTTCTTTTTTCATGTGAATTGGCAGCAGTGACCTTCATATGTGTTGAAGTGTAAAGCAAATATTTGATAAAATCAGTCCGCATATCTCGACGGCGCTGTTTCCTCTCGTCTCCCCGCTATTTCATTTGGCTGGCTTTAATCATGTTTTCCCTGCTAGCTGTCACAAGTAAATAATGAGTAGACTCAAGATGTCTTTGATTTGCGAGGCCTTAGCCGGGTCACAGCTCAATTGGCACAGACAAGAAAAAAATCAGCCCATTTGCTGAGGGCTCATTAGGAGCCTTGCAGCGTGAAGCCAGGGTCACTGGATGATATGGAGTCTTTTTATTCAAAACCCCTTGATCCTGGAGATCACTGAAATATGCTTCGCCCATGATGGCAAGAGAGAGGGGGAACATTTCTCCAGATGAGAAATGATATGCTTTGGGGTGAAGAAAGAGAGACAGAGGGTGAATACAGACAGGCAGAAGGGAGAAAGAAGGAGAGGACATAATATATACCTATGCGACTCCAAAGCCTCTCGATGAAAAGGTACATCGTGTCAGACCCAATTTTGATCCATGCTGCCCACAGATGAGGCAGCTGGCAGATATACTGTGGGTAAGAAGGCTATTCGATCAACATTTCCAGAGGGATATCAACATCAGTGTTTGATAGTGTCCCATACAGATGAAAAATGCAAATAAATCATTTCTATCTCCCAGAGCCAACTGTGAGACTGAATACAAACAGCCATTAGCTAAGCAGAAGCACAGTATCTGTCCTTGTTGAGCAGGGCTCACATTTGAAAACCTCAGATCTGCTCTTTCTGTTCATATGCAAGCTTTGTGCTCTATTTATTGGAGATTGAATCATACCACCATTAGATTGAGGTTATTCTCAAAACTACTGGCTTCAAGCAACAATGGCTGCAATGTTAGCCTGTGTGGACTCCATGCGCATATGATTTGCATGGGCACTCAACTGTTATCAGTGTTTGTTCCTGTTGAGGTTTATTTCTGTCTTCCCTGGTAAAGCATCTTGGAAATCTGCTTGTGTGTTTTTTTTGTGCATGTTCCCCAAAGATGGCATAGATTGTTGGATTAATAGTGATCAATGACTAGCATTGCAACAGGCTTATCACTGGGAACATGGTAACATCCTTAGGAGAACCATTCAAACCGCTGTAGATGAAATCATGTTGAGGAGGCCCAAAAAGAATCTTGTTTTCATACATGAGGTTATTCCCCCTTTTTTGAGTTACTTAGATTAGCCACATTAGCATATGCCTGGAAAGTCAAGAGGATGGATCCTCATGGGCACACATGTTTTCCAGAGTTATTTTCACTTGAAGTGGAACTCAGCTGAGGTTGACTTCTATAAATAATGCTCTTTTTACGAATCATAGAAAGTGTCTTTTCCAAAGTTATCACCCTCTCCTCAAAGCTGTTTCCAGTGGCCTCGGCCCCCATTATTCTGGCATATCCCATCCCTCTCGTTCCTCTCCCCGCCCGCTCTCCGCACGGCGACTTCATTACCTCAGACATGCAGGGATCCCAGCAATAATTATTCATAAAAATTCACACCTTCGAGTTAATGGAGAGGCGTTATGCATACTGCTCCATCCTTGCAATGTATTTGAAGGTATTTTTAACACATGGTTACACAGGAACACAGGTTAGGACCTGCCACCTATTATTCACATTCAGCGCTATTTCACCCAAGGTTAAATGTAGGTATAAAAGTACAAAGTGGTGATAATGGTCTCACTATAAGGGATATATGTTAATGCGCACTGCTCATTTCCGTCACTTATGTACAGCACTCAAGAATGTTCCTATCAGGCAAACACTCAGCCTTTGGTTTAGAAATTCTTTTTGCTATTTACCCGGGCATTGGCAGACGCAATTTGCCATTCAGTAGCAACCTGTATAATGCTTGAAGCTAAATATAAACCGCATAATGTGAGCAACCACTAACCTGTAGCTTGGAGTATGATGCTTTGAATTGAATGCACCACTAAAAGTAAGATAATACACCGAGTATGTGTGTGGGGTTGACCAAGTGTCCGTCCTTTCGTTGAAGAACATTTATGACAACTGCTGTCAGACTCTACAGAATTAGCTGTGGCTATTCAGTCATATGTGGGCTGCACATGACAGCAGTTGGAAAAAGCTATTAAAAGGTTGGACTATAGATAGAGAGACACAAAGACGGAAATTGAGACGCAGGGTGTCAGAGAGAGCCAGAGGAAGCTTAGGACAGAAGCTTCAGGTTGTGACATGTTAATTGCCCGTCTGCAACCTGGTGCAGGAGAGAGTTGTCATCCTGTGGGTCTAAAACTACCTGGTAGTCTAAAGCTCCTCTCTTCTTCATTCACACCTGAAGGGTAGCACTGACACAAACAAACTCTTGTCTAGACACAAACACGAGCACTGCCTGCCATAGCATAACAGAATGTAATGGTTTATCATCCCAAAGGGCATCACGTCACAGCGCCAGTCCTGCTCTCTCCAACTGATTGGAACATCTCTCACTTACTGAGATGTACTATCAGACCTAACTTCACATGCTGTCCATTTTTAACGCCCAGGAAAGGTAACTGTGCTCCTTTTCAGGTATATTTGTAGGTTAAAGTTGTCTGCCTATAATTCCGAACCTCCACGAAGTCCCTCTTCCCATGGTGGTACAATCTCATTATCGAAAAAATAGCAGGGTGGAGATTCTTGTATTGAATGTTCCTGACTTTTTAAAGCCTATGAGCTTATATTTTAAATGATTGCACTCTTAGACCTGATTCCCCTGGACTGTTCCAGCGATGCAAGGCAGCAGAGAAAAGGCACACTGTGAGGACTACCTTACTAAAGGTCAGACTGTCAGTGCGGGGCAGCCACTCTAATCTCCCATGACCTGACCTTCAATAGTGCAACATTATCTCCATTAATGTCTACAATGGGGCACTCCATTTCTGTATGCGGGCACGTCCATATTTATATGAGTGTATGCTTGTGTGTATGCCTGAGCGTGTTCGTACGCTCGTGTGTTACTGTGTGAGAGAGTTTCCACTGGCATGCAGCCCAGCAGTGGGACAAAGGCTTTGACAACCTAGCCAATGGCAGCCAAAGGGAACAGACAAGGTTAACTCCACGAGTGCTGGAGTCACGGAGGCGGTTCAGTGACCAGGCAAAAAGCAATTGCAGAAGAGCTTGTAAGTGCCCAGAAAAAATGCTGCAGAGGACCATGAATGCTTCTTGATGAGAGGGCCTTAAATTGGTTTAGAACCCGTGTCATCACCACTTAGAGCGCTTTAAGATATGCCTCCGCAAACCCGACAGCCACACTCACTAAGTGGAGGGGTGGCGGGGACTAACCTTGGATTAGGAGCAGGTTCAAATGGTAGATCGTTTGATATAATGAGGTATATCTGGTCTCTTGAGAGAACTCTACACTACAGTTTTTATTGCTGCTTTTCATGCATGGCATTCTGGCTGTAAGGGTCTATATTCCCAATGAGCTCTTTATAAGGCAAAGGCAGTCAAGGATGTTTCCACTCTAACAACTCATTGTGGTCTCTCATTCTTGCTATCCGCACTCTTTGGCATGCTCTGATTTTAAGAGCAGCGCAGTAAATTAGAGGCATTGTGGGTAACCTTACTTTCCCCCTGTAACGTTAATGAGATACAAAGTGTGAAAGGAACTAGTCTGTCACACACTTCATCGCTTGCTGAGCCGGTGGGAGTCTGTTAGTGAACTATTAAAGGTTTTAAAAATAGTGGCCTTATAATGTCTGACCTCAACTCTCCAGCTCAGCCTTGTCGGTAAACACTCGGTGGTTGGAGCACCCTGTTGTAAAACCTTGTCAGAGTCATTAGTCAAAAAAACACCCGGTGGAGTTGAAAGTGTGTAGGAGGCATAGCTGGTGTTAGTGAGGACACCTTGTTGATGTTTTTGTATGTCATTTTATAAAACAAGAGGTTTTTTCAGAGCATTTTACCTGGTCCTAAAATGAAAGTTGGCAAAAGCAAAGCTGGTATCAATTTAGAAAAATGGGAAAGAATAAAAGGAAGAGGCAATGTTGGATGGGGGTTTATGGGTAGCTATGGGAGGAGTGTGGGGGTTCAAAGCTCTTCCCCCTATCTGGAGCTGAATTATGGCCCCAGGCAATGCTGTCGGCGAAAGAAAGTTCAAGAGGTGTGTAAAGAAAAAGAAGAGGAGGAGTGTTGGGAAAAAAAGGCTTTCTTAAGGCTTCACAGTCTAGTAACCAAGATGCTGAGTTGGATGTGGCGAAGTGCCCCGGGGGAGGCCAGGGGCACTGAGAGACAGTAACCTGAGATGAGAGCTACCTGAGCCTCAGCATCAAACCACTCCTGTGATCCACTGAAGACCACGGTTCCTGGTTTTCACTCACTGATTCCCCGACGATGGCCGGTCAGGCTGGCCGTGAGAGTCGCCCATCAAGTAAAGTTCGGTTACTTAGATGAACTTCTGTAATAGAAAGGGGTTTGGGAGTGAAGTCTTTGCCGCCTTACAAAATATACTGTGTTTTGGTTTATGGATTGAGATTGTTCCTTTTTATTTGCGGAAGACGAAGATTTATTGCATCTGTTAGAGTCGGACCATTTCATGGAAATGTCTGAGTAAGGTGAAGGGGATTCTTAAATAAAAAGCCTTCTCTTGAGTGGTGCATATTTATTTCCGTTTGAGCAAAGTGGTTTGATAAACAGCTCTTTATAAAAAGCGAGCGTGTTTAGAATATTATTCCAAAGAGAAAATGAATAAAGTAAAAGGGAGCATTTTCAATTAGATTTTAGGCTTTTTGCCCGCCGACTTTCTGGCAAACCTTTTTTCTATCATTACCCTCCCATTTATATTACTGCCTTAAGTCCCCTAAATCCAACGACTACTGCATCGCGCACAGCTGTGCACTTTTATGGCATTTGCTAATGTACTGTAAATGACATAAAATACGACAAGCTTAGTTTTCTGCCAGCCCTAGCGTTTATATCATTTTTACACCGTTTCGAATTCCCATTTATTTATTTGAAGGCAGGTGTGATTTTATGTCCTCTCCATGGCTGTAAAGTGCTACTTTGAAATGCAAATGAAGCTTTGATTGAGATATTTCCATGGAAAGGATGTTATGTACGAGGGGATAGTGTGAAAGCACGTCCAAGGGGAGATGTTTTGTGGTCCTGTTCGGGGCTCGGTGATGCATTGCTGAAGAATCACATAGACTGGTAGAGGACGCCGAGGACACGATGTTGAGCTCCTGACTCAGGTGCCATTCATGATGTACAGACTTTGCAGACATTCTTTATGCCTGGATTCTAACTGTAAACCACACCTCTTATAAAAACTGAATTCCCAATCCAAACACACAAAGGCTTTTCACCTTTATTCGCCACTTAAAAGACGTTGCCGTCAGCTTTCTGGAAATAATGTTTTTGTCCATTTAAAGGCGGATTTCAAAGAAAGGCTTTCGGAATCCAAATGAAATTACAGGATAGAGTGTCTGCTTATTGCCTTATATGCACTTAAAGGTAGAGTGTATACTTGAAAGGTAATGGCTTTCTGCAGTCAAGTATTATGGTGGCTCCCTCCTGAAATGGATCTCTTTACTCTTGTCTTGTCAGAGTCCTCTTAGTGAAGGTGTGGCATAATGTAGTTCTGACTCGGGCCTCTTATCTCATGTCAGTGGTATCCTGCACACCTTGATAAAGCCTCCTTTGCTTGTCTTGTAACAACATTCCACTCCTTCTGACAGGTACTGTAGCTAGCAAGAGCCTGCCTCTCATCTCTCTCTCTCTCTTTACACACAGACACACACACTCACACACAAAGGCTTTCTCCACTTTTCCAAAAAGCCCTTTTCCCTAATGCAGCAGATAGCGCTCGCAGCGTTGGACATTTTGATGCATTTGGTTAAATACACTCATCATCCTCGTCACCTGCGTTTATGTGAAGAGCTGCTGACAACTTACAACCTGCTTACCAGACACGGGTTGAATTAAATACTCTCTTACAGAACAATGGAGGACGTCTTTAAGGCCCTGTTGTAGTTTGAAGGTATTGGCAGTGGCCTATCAGAAAATCCAACTTGAGATTTGACACTGTCTATAGAGTTGTTTTGTAATTAAAACACGGAATGTGGAGATAATATGGCTTCCAAGGTCCAACCTCTGAGTCCTTCCTTTAAAATACTTCCCTTTGATAAGTACTCAAAGGATGAGTAGGCTTCTCTCCTGTTGTTAACTATCGCAGTTGGCTGTCTTGTTTGATGTGGTGGCTTTCGTGACATTATTTAATTCTATTTTCAATTAGGTAGCACACATTACAAATGCAAAAGAGCTTTTAAATAAGGGATTTGTTCTGCGTGTGAATAAGTGAGGTAGCAGGACGATGTCTGAATGCCACTTAAGAAATGTTTTGACTTCTTTCCCTGTCTGGAGATAACAGCAGACATCCCTGAACTCCACATTTACCCTTTTGTAATGCTACATCTGCCAAATTAATTAATGAAGAGATGAGACAAGCTAAGACTGTGATTAACATTAACATGACTCTCACACAAGTACTTTTTGTGTGCAAGGAAAGAAATAAAGAATTGTACTTACAGTTCATTTGATAAAAGAGAAGGCAGGGATTGTTATTGCAACATTTATGAGCATTTATGGTAAAGGCTGAATGCCTGCATTGCCTGTAATGGCCAAGGCTGAGCCGCTGACGCTGTGATTTAACCTGGCACTTTGGCGGTGGCGGGCGGCTCCTCCAAATCAAGGCTAAGTGGCGGATTCATCAGTGCCCTGTCGAGATAAAACACTCGGCCGGTGGTGACACGGAGATGAGGCCCTGATTGGGACAAATACATCTCCCTCTGGTGTCAGCTCTCATTCACCGGTCTGAGCGCAGGCTGAAAGAAAGACAAATGTTTTGATTAGGGGTCTCTTTCAATGTCACAGCAGCCAGTGAAGAAGAATGAGACGCGGCTGTTTCCAAGGGAAGCAAATGGTTGAAGAAGATGAGAGGAAAATGAATGTCTCCACTGTCTGGAGGATGTCAAATGGGGATTTTACGAGTCAGAGAAAGCTTAGTGAGAGCATCTCTTTTAATGAGGCCGGAAGATCATTTCAATGTCTGCTTGGTGACTGTTAAACTTCACTATATAATAAATGAAATACTTCAGAAAAAGAAACAGCGGTTATGTAAGTTATTCTTGAAGAGTTGGGGGTGTTTTGGTTTTGTCTACACTTCTGTTAGAAAAGTGTTTCGAAGTCGGAGCTGTAATGTTTGTGGAAAATATACTGTTTCCTTACCGAAGAGCACTGTGACTTGCTATCATTATGACATCCTGGAAGTGTTCTTATTATGGTCACAGATGATGATGATTATAAATCCATCCCAACTTAGAATATGTAGAGCATTAATAATTGCGTCGCTTGAGAAAGGGTTGCAGAAGGTCTCTTATTCTCTCACTCTGAAACAGGAAGTGTGCTGAACTGAGCCATCTCACACAGGAATTTCCATTATAAATATAATCGCTTTACGTTTTCTTCCACCTCTGTCTGTCAATCTATCTCTTCCTTTTTACTTTAAACATGCGAATCAGTCAAAGTTAACTCACTGAGTCTATATTTCTCCACACATCTCTCATGTTGATGGTTTTTTCATCCTGCCAGCGACGATGCAGACTTAACACGCCGTCTTGTGTAGCTGGATATTTCCTCATAAATGACAAAATGTTGCTGCCTGTGTTCCACATCTTGTGTTCAATAGAGTGAGGGAGAAAAATAGCTTTGCGAGAAAAAGCCTTGACGGAGACGTCATGCATTTCAGTTGGAAGCTGAAAACAGCAAACAAACTCAAAGTGCCGTATCTGGTGCACTGTGAAAACCTCGTCTTGGACAAACTATTTCGGAGAGGGTGGCTTATTTATAGAGCATCTTGCCCCACAGTTCACCTTTTCATGGGTTGTCTACTGGAATAATTTGTATAAGCAGAGCAATCTACACTGACTTCAGAAATGTGGGTGATTCGGCGTCAGCATCTTCCTCAGATACACTCGAAAAGAAAGTAGGGATGCACCGATACCACTGTTTTTCAGGGAAAAATACATTTGGGTACTTGCCGCTACAAAGCACCGATATGAGTACTTATTATCACAGTTCTCATAATGACTTTAAAAGCATCTTTCATTTTCATCACATGTTCCTCACTTTCTGACTGTAACAAAGTAAATCAACAGAATGATACAACTGCTGACATTTTAACACTCAACTTTGTTTTACTTAATAAACCAACATGACACTGCCACACATTTTACTTTCAATTTCAGTTTAACACAACATACCACATTTAGTGTAAAAAAGGTCACGTGATGAGCACTCCCATTTCTGAGCGCACCTGAACGCAGCACTACACAGCGCATCACCCCGAAACACGGCAGTGAGTGAGACATGCCCGGACATGTTTACTGCACCTGCTACAGAGACACCAGTGATCGCTGAGGGACTCTTTTTATCGTGTGTGCGTCCATCACTATGTGAGTTAGTTTGCCTTATTGTTTATGTTACACTCTGTTAGCTTCAGTTTGGCCGTGAGTGTATATGTTAGTGTGGTCTGTGAGGACTAAGCCTTTTTCTGAAAAGTGACAGTGCTCCTTCCCCGCCTACCTGCTAAACTAACGTCAGGCTAAATGGTATCAGGTGCGGTTGTATCGCCGTAGTTTTATGAGTATGAGTACTCGTAATGCTCCGATGCCGCCCGATACCGTATTGGTGCAAGTGGTTGAAATGTTGGCTAAATATGATAAACACAACATTAAAAGTACTTTATATTCATTTCGATGAAAGCGGTGGAAATACTGGTAGAAAGTGAGAATGTGTTAACAGGAATATTGGTCTGATATACTCCATGGTAAAAAAAAAAAAATAGGACCAAAGCAAGAAGACTTGTTAGCATCTCTTTTGACTTATTAGTTCCTTTACGTGTTTTGGACACCTTTACTTAATCTTCCTGACACACAGACACATCCTATTTGGCTTTATTTTCAGAGGGCTTTGATCTATCTCTTGATTTAATCTCACTCAAAGACACAAAAAATCCTCTTGAAAGTCAAGGTAGACTTTTATCTTGTCAACCTGGCAAAATGTGAGTTATGGCTGGACAAAAGGCGGCTTAATGTAGCTTTCTGTGCCTGTGACATATTTGTAATAGAAAAATGGGGCTCTCCTCCAAAATATATGATATGCCCTATTGGACTAAGGCCCCTCTCTACACCGCATCCATCAAATCAACCACCTGAGTCTGTTTCAAATGCTCATCATTCCGTAATGAACATGATCAATCCCAATGTAAGCTCACTTTGAACACCCTTCAAGGTCCCTCCCCTGCACGAACATATTCCCTTTGCAAATCATCAAGCGTCTTGACATCCACACACTCGGTTAACACTCAAGTGTTTACGTGTCAACAAAGAGACAATGGCAAAGCTGGCCTTCAGCTCTGAAAACAAGCATTCAAACAAATACTTCAGTGACAGAGAGCACTGAAGAGGCAGGAGGCGATGAAGTGGTGAAAGTTGACAAAGAAAAGATGTAATGATGAAGAAGAGAAACAGAAGGGACCCTTCCCATTCAATCAGGCCCCATCTGAACTCCCAAACTACTTCTCGTCTCCGTCTCTCTCTCACTCATTTGCATCTCTTTTATGTCCCTGCTTCCCATTATGCAAAAGTGTACGCTTAAAAAGTAGTCCGGTTTGCAAAGCGACTCGCTCCATTTCCCCACACTTTTTTAATCAATACCAGCCAGGGGAGCAGGGTTATGTGGTGTTCAGTTGCATTTATGCTAACTAGAATATTTGAACGGTTCTCTTTGAACTGGAGTTACCTTGGAAACCAACCCACAGGAGTTGCTGCTTTATAACAGTAATTACAATCAGTGGTCAGACTAGGTCTTGCGTTGCAGAACAAAGCTCTCACAGACATACAGTAAGTAGGCGACGTTGTGTGTATGGTTTGATATCACACTTCTTGGACTTGTCAGTCGTTAGCAACATGGAAGACCTTTACACTTCATTAAAGCACTCTATCCTTTTATTCATCAGAGGAGATGTTTACTGCTTTGGATTTTGGAGGTGGCTAAAAATCCATTCCGCGGCTCACAATGCATCAATGACCTTTGGATCCGGCTGTATGCGAACTGCCAGAAAAGATGCAGCCTAGGGAGATATGATAAGGCGTTTGTGGCCCCTGATACTTCACTTTCTTATGTCCATAAAATCGCACTTCTTCCGGCCGTGTAGCTGATGATAAAGCGAGTGCCTGCGAGGCCTTCCCGCTGTTGCCATTTGTAATTTTTAGAAGTCATCATCGGAGGCGATCTGTCTTGATTATGCCTTGGCAACTGTCATGCTCCACTAATGCACAGTCTGAGAGAGGGCATAAATACAACGTCTTCCGGCAGCATTGATGTTTATCTTCCCTGCTTCATGAATTTGCATTCCCACAGACAAATTTTACTCATAATGGCAGCCATCACAGCAAAGATAGGCTTGGCGAATTATCAGTCTGCACACAGTGTTTGTTTTACAAGTGGACAGGCAGGAAAAAAGGATTTGAACATTCTGATGAGGGAGACAGATTGATAGTAATACATGCCCCGTCTAATGGGCCTGATAGTGCCTCATGAAATATTCATTATTAGTAACTATTGTTGTTACATTGCCAGCAGCATCTGAGGGATTACATTTTTTGTATTAATGAAGTAGCCTATGTAACAAAAGTCTAGCTGCTCTGAGAAATAGGGCACCATTCCATATTACAACTTGTATTGTAACCTTGGTGAAAGCAGCTTTGAAAATGTCAAATTCCAGAATCTGACAGGAAAAAAATGCCTTGCACTTCCAAGAGCAGTACATTAAACACTATGGCAGATGTTTGAGGCCTTTCATTGCTGCTGTTCCTCCTCTCTCTAAAGGTAGACGCTTGTTTGTGGTCTCATGTAATTTCCGCTCCTCTGAAATAAACAAGGCAGAAAGACTTGCGCTTATAAAAAGGTGTTGAATTAGAACCATCTTCTTCGCGATGACTGGAGATGTAGATCCGCTTTCTTTGTGACTGCATGCTGTAACTTTCATGGCGTTTTCACAGATTTATTTTCGCAAGTTGAGCTAATAAATTCATGTTCAGTCACTTTCATCTGCGGAGTCAGGCGTGCTGCGACACGTACCATGTACACGTGTGCGTATGTAGTGATTTAGCTCAATGTGTCATGCATCTCTTTTATTGTATACTGAACAAATGATGTTAGAAATATGGCAGGTTGTGGTTTTAATAAGGTCAAAGTGCCAAATATCAGGGGAATGAGCCTGTTATTGCCGTGTTAAACCTGTACAAGCGCTAAATCAATCACAGCTAATCAGAATTATTGGGCGGCTTGTGTAGTGACCCATTGCTTCTAAATTTATATTGTGAATAAATTATATTCTAAACCGCAGTTGAGTGAAGCATGACTTTCCAGCGCAGCGCCTTGTAATGAGTTGTTTTCCTGCCAACTTTTTGTCACACATTTGTGGTAATGTTTCTTTAACACCTCTGAAATTGCTCTCGCTTCCTTTTTCAAATTTGTCAAAATGTTTTTTTTTTTTCTTTTTTCAACGTTTTACCGAATGAATTTATCACCAAATTATAACCACAGGCAAGATAGAAAATCAGTCTTTTGTGGTTTTCGTCCTCTAAATAGATTGATGATCTCGCAACAGCATGCTGCACTGACAGTGTCAACTTAGTGATTATGCTGCACATAATTATAGTGCACAAATCATGGCCATTAGGCCCATGGTGAGAATGAGAGAAGGCAAAATGGAGTTGTCGGCTTATGACTAAGTGTCCAGTGACGAAGGATAAGAATGTGCGTCGTTGTCTCGGATGAGTAGGAGGTCTGGAGAAAAGATGGGGAGGGTGCTTGTTGCATTTTTCTATCGAAGAATGAGAACATTTAGTTAGATACTGCAGGGGATTTGTGTTTATATTTAACTACAAACCAGAATTGAAGACAAACGTGACGTAATAATTTATAGTCTCGGAAAGGTCCAGTCATGTGTTTGTGAAATGTTCTTTTCTGGATCTCTTTGTGACCAAATAGACCTGTAGACTCCCCTGCACAGTGGCTGAAATATATATTTTTAGGTGACTAACGTCCAGGTGGTCATCGCAACAGGATCTAAAAGAATAACTTCATTTAGTCTCTAAATTCACACCTTAGCCTGGCAGCTGCCACCTATGGCAACGCTACCAGTGGATAAGTAGAAGATAAAAATAAGCCTCTCCCCCTCAGTTCCCCCCACCTGTGTCTCTCTCTAATACCTCCACTTATACACCACTGAAAAGTACCAGCAGCAATGTCATAGAAAAAGAAACAGTAGTCTTTGGTTTCCAAACCACAATACATATAACTAACTCACCCACTCCTCGTTATTCTGAAACCCCTCCTGCGCTTCTAAATTGCTGGTATAAAATGCCCAGGCCAGAGGGGTAATAGTTTTTGATAATGATCCTGGGCTAAGCTTTGGTGCTGTGTGGCCACATGCCGCACAGACAGCATGCTGATTATTTCTCTGAAGTGGGCTGGATGTGTGTCCGTAACGGTAATTTCGAGGCCTGATTGGCAAAGAGCGATGAAATTGGGGGCAGTTAGCACTGAGGGGAAAATAGAGCTGGAGTGTGTGGAAATGCAGCAGCCGTCCAATGGTAAACAAATTATTTGAAGTGAAATGACAACATTAGGCGATGCAAAGTGCCAGTGCACATTA
The DNA here is from genome assembly GCF_022749685.1 of Semicossyphus pulcher. Lineage (NCBI taxonomy): Eukaryota > Metazoa > Chordata > Actinopteri > Labriformes > Labridae > Semicossyphus > Semicossyphus pulcher. The sequence goes on from NW_027211692.1 coordinate 23,768,147, forward strand.
TGAATATGGCTCTGTCTGTGCTTGGTCTTTTATTACCTGCATTTTTCCACCATTTGAAACAAGTGGGCAGTCCCTACCAGAAATCTCTGCCCTATTTTTTTTTCTAAATACACGGAAATCAATCAAAACCAGCATGCATAATTCTCTGATTTGATGCACATAAACATATCCAGTAAGGATTAAGGGGATTTGCCACTGCCAATACTTACCCAACAGAAGTGGAAAATAGATATAGAAATGTATAAAACATTCTGCATCTTTCAATGTGGATAATTACAGACAAGCTTTAAGCAAATCCTTTATTTTCCCTGTGATAACCTGAGCGTTGCTGAAAGATTGCCATGTAAAGTCTGCACAGGCAGACGTGTCTGTTAAGGAAACGTGCAACATAACCTCCTGCTGAGAAATGTGCTCTTTGTGATACGCCGTGTGAGGAATCTCATCTAATCCTTGTAGATGCAACCTGCAGTTGTTCAATAGCCATTATTCAAATGCCATCTTTCTCTATAAACTGATTTAATGCCAAAAGAGAAGAAAACACTCCTTTTACCATCAAACACGCAGACTTTTATTGTAAAACATTATATTTCATTGTCATAATCTGCAGTGTCTTTAAGGGAAAGCAGCTGCAGAAGCTCTTGTGAAAGGAACACAATGCTTGATTTAGCTAGTCTTAAGGGCTGAAGTAAATATGTATCGATATAACTGTCTCTTCCTAGACAATATCCTAAAACAAACTAAGTGGTTAACACTTTTTTTGAAGTTCTATTCATAGTAAAGGTTTGGCTGTTGCTGAGTGATAAAACCCATGTGGCTGTGTGTTGTCTCTAGCGACAGACAAAAGGTGTCTGTTCCTGCGCTTTGTGCCCACACATTTACAGAACCTAACCCCTGATGTCAAGGCCTGTTTTTCTCAAAGCAAATTGGAATGTCTAGACAGTTTTTCATTTTATTTATTTTTTTCTTCTTTAACCAAGCGCACAAGCAACCCCCATTAGGATGCTTAATAAAGCTTTATTAAAGTGGATCTCCGGCTCGTCGGACACCTGAACACAGTCACTGCCCTCCCATCACATTACTGTCAGTGATAAAGTCGAAAAGGAAGGTGCTTAATTCTTAATTGGGCATGTTAGTTAGGAAAATATTTGTCATGAATAAGTGAGGGGACAGGGGTTGGCTTCACTCTGTTGCGTGTCATGCCTGGCACAGAATAAAGAAGAGGTAGATTAGGGAGGGTCACGTGCTCTGCCAACGCTGTGATGCCCAGTGAAGGATAAATTTGGCAGATGTGACTGAGATTTATTGGGTGCAGAGGGGATGGATGAATGAGTGGAGCCACCTTGATGTAAGCCCCAGCCATCTCAAACACATCACCTCGTTTCTGCGCTGCTCTGTCCCCATGAAGACACATTTGTTGCAAGACTCAGCCAGGCTTCAAATTGAATGAGGGAGGTCACTTTTTAAGTGTCCAAGGGACAAGTACAAGCTGGAGTCTTTGATTCTGTCTAGCGCCGGTGTATTTAAATAGCCCTCCTGTGACATCAGTCTTGGAATGGCAGAACAGAAGAGGACAAATGTTTCGGAAAATGTGCGTAAAGAATATTTTCTTGGTATAATGAAGAGGTTATGAGCGTTTAACAAAGTGTTCTTCACACACAGTTAAAGTGAGCTTTTTCTGAATTCTTGCTGTAGTTAATTTCTCTCCTTTTTTTGTGTCACACATGCTCTGTTTGAGTGCTATGTTGCAGCCTGGCTACTTGAAGCATGCCTGGTTCTTCTCCTTCGGTCTTTTCAAAGGGATGTTTGAGTCATTCAGTATTGCACTTCAACAAAGCTCAATTCTGTGGGAGAGCTGTGTGATACAGTTAAGTACAGTTAATTGATGTTTTTCGGAGGGGGGCTGTTCAAGAAGTCAAATGTTTGTTCGTAACAGTTTCAGAGGTACGTGTGAAACCAAATTAGCATTTATTCCTCCTGAAATAACTCAAATCTGCCACCGGTGACAATATTAAAGTGCAAAAAAAAAGCTATGAACTTTTTTTTTTTACCTAATTTAATGCTGAAAGTGAACTGATAACATGTTGCACTGCCTGGTGAACAGCACGACAGGTAGCCTTTCTCTGTAGGAAGTATGCGGGCATGTGTGCTACACACGCAGCGATCCCTCCAATGTTAAATCAATTACAGCACAAGCTGAACTGTTTGATAAAATCAGTCACGACTGTGCCGATACAAGATTCCCCGCCGTTTACAGTGTTTTTTTTCTGGAACATGCCAAGAGATCTGTTGAGTAGCTGTCTATATGTTAGCATGCTTCTGAACAGCCGAGATAAGCTCCTCACGTGGGAGCACAGTCAGGGCTGAACAAAGCTGTCTAGGTTTTGAAGGGCAATACATTTGGTGAGATAAAGACTCACCTAGCGAGCATTCCCTATAATATACATCCACATATACAAAGCGCCTGGAGAAGCTGTTGAGACTCAGTGATCCCTTATCCCTTATATATGTTTTTCCGGATGTTGCTGTGGTATTAGATGAATGCTTAGATGACACAGTGTAGAGGATTATGTGTTTTGGTTTGTTTAATAGGTGCGTAGGCCCATCTGACACAGGAGAGAGACTGCATGAATCAATAGGAAAACTTCTGCTTACATCTTTAACAAGCTATCCATCACGTAGAATTCAGTCCAAGACTGCTGAAAAATGACTTGTGGGGATTCTAATGGCATTTTCCAACTCAATTAAAATCCGTTGCGTGTATGACAACAATCTTTTCTCTGATGTGGCTGGAAATTGTTCAACAAAGCTAATCAATTTCCTTGTCTGCAACGGGGTAACTAATTTCCTTTGAATATAAAACTGAGCGTACAAATAACTGCAGTAGATGATTTTATACAAAGATGTTGGAAGATGAAAACATGCGTCCTTGTTCTTTGCTGTCTTTGCTCTGCTTATTATTGTAATTATCTACATGTGATTCATCTGTCAGCTTTTTATTTGCATATCATTAAGTTTAAAAAAAAAAATAAAAAATGTGTGTGAGCCCATTTCAGCATAATAGGAGTAAATGCAACTTCAACACATCTAGAGGAAAACAGGATTTTATGTTGTTCAAGAAGAAGGAAGCTATTCTTATCCAAGCAAGTGAACTTTTAAAGTTTGAAAATAAGAACCAGCTGTGAACAAAACTGTCTCAGTAAAGTGCGAAAGGGAAGGTGACACTTCTAAACCTTTGCTGCAATTCGTGCTCCACTCTCTGTATGAATGCACGCTACTGTGTATATGTGTGTGTGCAGGCTTTAGTTGATAGGCAGCCTGCCAGGGTTTCTAACTACACATCAGTACCACTCTGTACCCTCCACTCTGATCCACAACACTAACCCTCCTCTCCACTGCCACCGTGCCCCTCCCCATTAACACACCCTCTGCCTCTAATGGAGTTCACTGCACACCACTTTCCGCCTGAACACGCGGGAGAGGAGTGCAGCTAATAGCAGTTGCACAGTTGGAATACATGGGTGTGAGCTGGAGTTAATGTATGCCACTAGAGCAGTGTTGGCAGACAAGATCGTGTTATCTGCCGTGGTGTGTTCGAGCCCAGCCCATCTGTACGGTGACATCCTTCATAAATGAACCAAGGCGAGCGGTGACGGCTGTCTCTTAGCCCGCGCTTCAGTCCTGGTGCTGCACTGACACGTCTGATGTGTGTACAGTATCTTGTCTCTGTATCATGAATAGCAAAAGAATGTGCCACATTTGTATATCACCCTTTAGGGTGCTTTTAACATGACTTTGACAGGGAGTTTGAGTGAAATTGGTGGAAATGGGCGTGTGGTGCACTTCCATTCAATTTCCCTTCATTCAGCACTTGAGACATGGAGTTTGCCAAATCACATCCTTTCACTACGTTTTCTATTCCATGTTTTTGTGATTATAGTTCCATCATGTACAAATCAATATACGTCAGATCTAAACTTCCCCCTCTTCTTGTGTCCCATAGGAGCCGTGGCCATGTTTTCCCAGCAGCCACAGGACCTGGTGGTGGTGGCAGGCCAGCCTGTGACGCTACCATGCACCATCCCCGGATACCACGGCGTGGTCCTGTGGATCAAAGATGGCCTGGCGCTGGGAGTGGGCAGAGACCTCTCTGGTAAGTAACAGCTTTTATCCCCTTGAGCTTGTCATCCTGCATTTCTCCATCACCCTCAAATGCCCCTATTAATTACACTTTCTAATTTAACTGTCATATTCAAATGGCCCCTTTTTGTCATCTAAAGCCCTCACATGTCAACATACTACCCTCGCTAGGAAATGTATCACTCCGCAGACAGATAAAAGACATGTCTCATCATGAGAGAAGCATTACATTAGAAGTGGTACATGAAACATCAATAGTTATAACACTCAACATGGCCGAACAGAATCAAAAATGCATTTATGTCTCTGTGTTAGATGCATTTTTTTTACTTTGTGTTTGGCAGGGAAGCACAAAAATCCAAATGAAATGTGAAATCAATAGTTGCACTGGTCTTTCTCTGGTGCTTCAGGCTGCTAAATGGCTTTTTGAAGAGTAGCTGGCATCCTCTAATTACACTGCACCTCATGTATAATTGCCTTAATTGTTTAATTTGGAGAAAAAGTGGCTACTGCACTGCCATTTAGTAGCCTGTTGTTCAACCAATCAAGGCTTTATGTATATTCATGACCTTGATGAATTTCAAGGAAACACATCACTCCTCTAAATAAACATTTACAACCTTTTGAAGCACTGAGCTTCTGAATGAGAAAATCCATAAAAGCCCCCCATAAAAGTAGTAAGCCTGCGTCATTTACTGAAATGATCATTAAATTCTTCCAAAGCAGGGATCCATTTGAATCTGTACACAGCACTCAATACACAGCGGGATGCATTACTCCATAAGGGCGCAGCCTTCATTTTGAAGCTTTCTAACTCGCCTCGCACACCAACCTCTGTGTGACCACTAAGAAAATCGAAATAATTCCAATTCAAGACGCAGTGGCAAAATATTCAACTGCAGCCATTCTGAAAACACAAAGGTCTCCTTCGAAAAGGGATGATTAAATATGCATTTCACTTGAGATTGGGGGTCTTCTACCCTCTGACCTTTAGCAAAGGCTCTTAGAGGCCTTCCCTGTCGCCGATGTGGTCTGTAATTAAACCTCAGCGGCTGACAGAGCCCTAGCAAAGCCGTGCTATTCCCTCCTCAGGTTCTTATCAGGCCCAGGGGAGGCTGCAGGGTAGCAGTAAACAATGGTCCTGCAGCCTCTGAGTCTCTTTTGGAGGAAGATGAGGCAGACAAGGAGAGTACTTATGATTGCTAGAGATGGAATTAGAGACAGAGTGCACGCTTTTATTTAGGGTCAGAAGGGAGCAGAGATGTAGAGTTTGTTTTATTCTCCTCTTTTTTTATTGATTTAACAAGACCAGACAATCAAGATGTAATCTTATTTCAAAAATGGCCAAAGGAAGAAGAAGGAATGGAGCTGAAAACATGAAAACAACATGCACTATTCCTGACCTTGGCCTAGCTCAACAACCGGCCTCTTCTTCTAAATTTGCAGAACAGTCCGGCCGAGTTGGAGCGATCTTGCTCTCGTAAACTGTTAAAAAATTCACAGGGTTTGGTGTGAGGAGGAATAGCTGCATGCCTGGAGAAGATAGGTAGACTCAATGGTATGATACAGACAGGGGCTGAGTGCCTTCAATTGAGACAGATGACACTTTTTCAAAATAAAGCGCTGCACAGCTGTCCTTTTTATCACCCCTGCCTACATAAGCAAGCAATACATGCACCAGTAAAAAGAGTGATGCTACATCCACTGCAAGATGTACACAATGAAAGGAAAGTGGCAGCTGTATACATAAAAAGTGCGACGAATCGAATGTTGCACGGAGCATTTCAATAATATAGGTCTGCTTGGCTATTCATAGAAAGAAGCTGCGTCGGCAACGTTGTGCTCCGCCTGGGACCTGTTTCCATTCACGGGAGCAGTGATTAAACCGAGAGAACTCTTTCACCATTCAGCGCCAGAAATCACAGCACAAAAGCCAATGATTCCTATCTGTCTCTGAATTTCCTATTCATTCCCTTTTGTGTCATGCTTTTCCACTCTAATTAAAGAAAAGTAAAGTAGCCCCACAAGCGCTCGGAACATACCAATCAATGTCATGAATATGCATGACAGGGAACGTATCTGCTATGCATGATGATAATTATAACAGACAAAGCAGTTATAAGTGAGTTCTCCTGGCGTGCACACAGTAAAGATGGGGAGAGAAGTGTTTGTATACATTATGCTGTGCACTTAAGATGCAGGCGAACAAGCTCTTGAGAAGAGATGCAGAGAGGACAACAATTAGCAGACCGTCGGCGGCAAGCGTGTGGCACTTGCCTCTCATGAGAGCAAATTGAACACCGGTCACCTGTTCCCAGACGCAGCTAACCTGTTTCTATCCCCTTGTGGTTACACCGTGTGAAACATGTGTTAGGTGAATGCTATAAATCACTAAGCCACGCCTGAAGTGTCTGTACACTCATATGCACACACACATGCACGTACAGCATTGATCCAGCCTCAAGACAAATCCATTTCCTCCTGATGGATTCATTACTCCTTAATGGGCCTATTTTACATTGTTTGCTTTGGGTAACACATTGTGTCTTTGAAATCTGCTGAGGCCTAAGATCAATGGCCCTGTATCGGTACACATCATGTGCAGAGGTGATCAGTCTTCATATGCACCATTATTATTGTAGACAAATTGATGAAATGCATCAGGGTGTTTATGAGGTGACAAAAACAGATTACAGTTTACTTCCGCTATTTGAATATCAGATTATAACATTCTTATCATTTACTGTCCGACACAAAATGCAAATGACTTCTGGACCCAGCTAATGCACACAGATGAAACTGGAAGAGAGCCACATCCACGCACAGCAGAATTATTCTTGGTTGGCCAGGGGCACAGATGAGGTAATTGGCCAGATCATCTGTTTGTGTAACATACATTGACGTAGCTTTTTACCTTGCCACAATTAAGACGAGCAAAAACAAGAGTGAATTAGAAGGACAATTCTGCTTCATGGGTAGGTAAAAAAAAAAGCATTACCGTAGGTGAACTGGAGTCAACCCAAGGTCACATCTTTCAAAATGTGCAATGATCATTACCCTTGTGATCCGCGATGGCATTATTGCTTTGAATCTCATCAATGAACATAAAATTGAAGCAAAATGGTTTCTCTGGGTGACCTTGTGCACATTACAGCGTGTCCTCTATTTTAGTCAGGATGGAAACGCAGAAAGCTCCTTTTCAGTTGATGGTTAGTAAAGTTATTAATGGACGCTTTTAGTTTCAAATCAGGTCTCTATCAACCCTGTTGCATTTACAACCTGTCTTAGTGAAATTTACCACGCTGTTATGTAAAATTCAAAGAAATGAGACATTTCTCACCTGTGACTAGTTTTCCCACAAAACATCTGCTGGTGCAGCTTCAGTGTTAGCATTTTTTTTTTTTTTTTACGTCCGCTTATTTTGCCTTCCTCTCTTTATCTGCTCCCCTGCTGTAATGTTTATGTTTAGGCGTTCTTTTGTCCAATCCGTCCTCCCACTGTACAGACCCTTAAGATTAAAGGCTACACGTAGGAGGATGGCTTAATCGGCTGTAACTCACCCCACCAGCATAAAATGAGGCCCACTTCATGCTCTATTAAAGGCAACTGGATTCAATGAAGCAACAGCCAGTAATTGGACTTAGAGCATATGATGGGTTTTCGCACCAGACAAATTCAAGAACGTAAAAGCTGTTATAAGGCTGCCCAGTCTGTTATGTTCCTTTTTGGCGCTAAAACATATAACCAGCCTGTAAAAGCTTTAAAGTGAAAGGCCAACGTGTTTGGGGAGCTCTGAAGTGAACATGAGTCATTGGCTTCCTGTTACTGAGAAATCAATATTTTACTCCCCAACATTTGTTGGCAGAGGCCCAACACTTGGATGGTTCTGTACTGATGGACTTTTTGGAAAGGAAATGACAAGTGTGTGAGTGCGAAGTGTGAAGTTTTCTTTTACAGAGCACCAGCAGAGAGTGAGTGTTTGTTAAAAGTCTGCCCTTGTTCTGCTTTAAAGTTCTCCAATCCTATCCACTTGTTTTTATCACTGATCAATTACTTACCACTGGAGGAAAAAAAGCAAGTCTTAGCTGCAAATCTGAACAGTTTCTGGAGTGCTTTTTTTTTTTACAAAGGCTTTCTCATTTCATTCCACATACTGTATACACAATAATTAGAAAGATGGAGTGAGAGAAAAGGGAAAGGGATCTTCAGAGACGAGCAATTGCAAAAGCGTGAGAAATACTCCATAAAACTACCCATTCTTCTTTCTGCTTATTTGCCCCAGTGGAGAGATGCACTCTACAACACACTCTCGATGCATATTTTGATAATGGTTAAGGGGATATGTTGAAAATCTTGCTTGACTTGTGTAAAATGCCCTGGTCTCTTGATATTGCTCTGCTTTCTTGCATTATTAAACTATAAATCATTTCACACAGCAATGCTGAAACAAGTCAGACTGTAGCTGCTTCTGTTTGCGGTTGCAGTAAAACATTGTCTTGAATGCAGCAACCCTTGCAGCAGCTCATTAACATTGCCAGGAGTCCTATAAAAACATTTATTATACTACTCATACTAAGACATTGAATGAAAATACATTGTGAGTAAATTAACAAACAAACAATCGAGAACTATTTTAATTATCTGGTTATGCAGCTCAATTACAGTAAAAATGCTCATGTATTTCAGCATTGTCACATTCATTCTGTGTTTCTAGAGTAAGATAAATGTTATCGTATAGCCTTGTTTTTATATATTTAACTTTGGGTCTTTTGCTTTGTTGTTTCTGCTACGCTAAGCTTTAAAATGACAAATTTATCTTCTTGCTTTTGGCAAATGAGCAGTATTTTGAAGGTGATTAAAATGCACAAATGTGTTTGCGCTGCAGGCTATCCTCGTTACACAGTGATTGGCGACCACGGTTCAGGAGAGCATCATTTGCGGATCCAGCGCGTCGAGCTGATGGATGACGCTGTGTTTGAGTGCCAGGCCGTCCAGGCCGCCATGAGGTCCCGCCCCGCCCGACTCACTGTGCTGGGTGAGTCTGAATTAAACACACACACACATTCACATCCCAAACAACACCACTGTTTGCGCCAACCACCTCCAGTCACTGAGGTGCAAAGCAGCTCGTGGAGAAGCTGCATTTGGCGTCACTTGCTTTTCACACTCATCAGTTTTTCATGCTTTTGTTCTCACGGCTAAATGTGCGATGTCTGATCTTTCAGCAGAGTAACCGCAGCATTAGAACTGTTTTGTTTTTGTTTGCTTCAATACTGACACGTCCAGATGTTCTGGAGGAGAGCATGACAATAAGCTCATATGCACCATCCAAAATACTCCAAACAAATCTACACCCTTGAGCCTGAGCACTGGACAGAAGTACTCCCAGAGCTGAATGGACACTTTGAAAAGTGGTGCTTCGAAGCTATAAGAGAATACGCTTCGTGTCCATTTACACACAAAATATAAATAGGCACACACTCGACATTTACATGCAGTCTTACTCAAAACATGCTAAAATATTGGCTGTAAATCCTGAGAACAAAAGATATATTTTCTATTTAAAGTGTCAGAAGGAGATAAATCAATGCTGATGTTTCCCATTTGGCATACAGTGTTAATATGACCAAGCCTTTGCAGACCCTCACATTTCCACTTTAATTTCCAGCCTCTGCATGCAGCCTCCACTTCCATTATTACTGTAAGCTTGAGAGGTTACTGCGTCTTAATTAAACTCCATTGGGTTATCATTCAGCGTTGCCATTTCTGCCTTATAGTAGCACTAGTGCAATCGCTGGCTCACGTCTCTTTCTCTGGCCCCTCACACTCTCTCGCCGCCTCGCACAAGCTCCCTTTCGCTGGAGGATTTCTTGAAAGATAGCTGAAGTCAATGACAGAAGAGAAGAGAACAAGGGAGAAGGAATGAGAAGAAAAAAAGAGTCTAGAGAGAAAGAGGGGTGTCTGCCACGCAGTATCCTCGCCACGAGCGACTGATCCGCCTTATTGATCCAGTCTAATGAAAAGTGAAACTAACGATTTGTAGGGGAGAAGGCAGCAGGAGGAAAAAAGAGAGGGGAAGACAAATGGCGGCGTAGCGTTTCTCCGGCTGCCAAGACCCCTGCAAATGGATATGAGTGAATAATTATGGATATTTCTACAGAGAACGGTTGCGACTGCACTTTCCCTTTCAGATACTGTCTGTACTGTTCCTCTACTTGTCTTTCTCTGCATCTGCGGCTGTGATATAGTGCCTTTTCACGAAAACTGCCAGTGTCAGGGAGCGAAAGAAGACTCACTGACAATTCAAGATGTTTATCCTTGCAATGTACGGTGGCAAGGTCATTCGCAATGGGTTTTTTCAATTTGGACGTTAAACTAGATTCAGTTGAGGATGTTTTAGGTTTGAAGAATACCACCAATAAAATATTTAATGGAAATGTATCTAGCTTTCCTTGTATCCTTGAGAGTTTCCGTGTGTATGAAACTGGCAATTCAATTGAAAACAGCCCCATGTAGGAACAACAGCCACGCAAAGCCACTACAAATAAGTCTTTTCTTCTTTCAATCCCCCTGATGCTGTGTTTTCTCGCTTTAGCATTTCCTACATTGACTACTCGGAGTATTTAAAACAAAGAAACAAATTATTTGCAAATGCTCGACTTTGGACTGCAAGCTAAGCACAGCGGCAGAGAGTGCAAATCAGCAATGGGAAAAGGGGAAGCCTTTATTTCCTATTTGGCTGATTGAGGGTGAGAGAGTTTATCATTCTTCACCATAAGCCTGAGTAGAAGGTGTTTGTTTAATCCCCTGCCGAGCTAGCTGACTCCTGAACGCACTGCCAGGGAGAACTCCAGGCTGACACACACACAAGGTAATGGAGGAAATATATGCAAGGCCTGTGTCACTGCAAACTCCAAGCTGTCAATTACTTGCCAGTGGTGACAGAGTGTGTCTATTGACTTGGAAGACAGCTACGACCCCACACACCTATGCGCGCGCACACAAATTCATAGGCATATACACAATTCGCTTACACAAAAACACACCCACACCCACCAGTGCACACACACGAAGCCTCACTTTTCTGAGCTGACAGCAGAATAAATCTACAACTCAAGCCCTCCATCTTTCATAACTCAATATGAGCTCCAACTCCTCCATGTGCCATATCAGAGAAACTTCTCTCCTCTTGACTTTGATGGGCTTGGAAGCAACTTAACATAAATATTTACTGTCACATGGAGAGAAACCTTTATCACTGCAGAAGAAAAGATACTGTATTGTGTGTTTTAGGCTTTTCTTCTTTATGATTTGTTGAGCTTGTCCTTGACAGCCAAATACTTCCTTTGAAACACAGACAGAGGCACCACCCTGACCTGCACATTTACAAGAACATGTGCCAAAAAAAAAGTGAAAAGCCTCTGTTTTCCCAAGTTCATTTAAGCTAACAATCCAACAGAAATCATTTTGGAAATGAACATACAATAATGAAATTCCTTCATCAAAAAGCTGTGAGAAGAAAACGCATGAACTTAACCCATCCGAGTGTTTGCATGGCTCGCAGGCTCACCCTCCGATGCCAAAGGAGAATCAAGGTCTTGTGAATTAGTCATGAAGGAAGAGAATGGAGGGTTTCAGGTCCAAAAAAGACCCCTGAGGCTAATTATATCCCTTGCAGCAAGTTGGCAAAGCTCCAGACCTTTGCTCTAATCTTTTACCTCAGGTCTGGGACCACTAGAACAAAGGGAAGGGAGATCACCGTTGTTTGATTAAGGTCTTTGGCTGGAAAACCACTTCAAGGTGTTGTGGGTTTTTGCAAATGGAGAGCGCGTCGTGCAGTTATGTCAGAATGAAATGCGGTGTCATTTTTTGACTCATTGCTGACATTTTAATAGATCAGTCTGTCTTAAATGTTATTGTTACTCTCTATTATCTGTCATCTCCGTCTTTTTTGTGTCTGTATGACTCACTCTATCATTCATTGTTAATGCACAGCCAACGTCTTCTTCGAATACTGAATCCTCTTAATTTTAAATGCACTGTTAAAAGGATGCACAATTAATGAAGAGATGCTTGGTGCATCATCTCTCTCATGTGCTCATCAGGTAGTTGCTGTCTCTATAGACTCCGAAGTTAAAGGGCCAGTTTGCTGATTTCCAACCTCAGACATATCATGCTATTATAGGGAGCTAATGCCATTATGGTAGAAAAAAAAATGTGCCCTGGAAAACCGCGTCATCTGGCGGAGACCACTGCCTCAATCTAAGACACCCGCCTCCGATGTCTGCAGTGTTTAGTTGAAAAAACGCATACCGTAAAATGTAATAATTTGTTCCTTGAGGTGCCTTAAAACGCTGCCTGCTCTCCTGTTTTCCTTCCAAGACATTCCACATTTATAACCGAGTCATGTTTCGTTCAAAATCGTCAGGTTTGAAATGTAGACTGATTTAGATGATCCACCGGTACATTCTTGTCCTATTTCGGATTCTGTACCGCTCTGACCCATTGCCTGCAGCGAAAACGGTAGTATTTCACTCCAGCGTCTCTCGCTGGGTCGTTCCTTTCAGACAGAGGGGCGCAATGCACGCTGGGTGTTGTAGGAATGTAGAATGGGCGAAACCATGAGCTGTTTGTACAACTTTTTCCACAGCTATGGCGCCGATTTCAAATATTATTGCTTCTATCGATTACAGAGAACACCAGCTTTGACTGACAGTGGCTTTTTCCAGGGCCGAATTTCTCCGTTAACAAAGTGGCTGAGAGGACTCCTCACTGTTGCACTCGTTCTAAACACATTAAAGAAAGCTGAGCTGCTTTCAATGAAATTTCTTATGAAGGTTTCCTCATGTAACTCATCACACTTTAACTTTTGTCAAGTGTTGACTGTCAAAGCAAGGGCACGCAAGTGTGATCACATTGGTTTATATTCAAATGCATTTATGACATTTTATAATTCCACATATTGAATACAGTATGTGCATTTCTGTATTTATGCCATTGCAAGAAAAAAAACATATTACAAGTATAGTTATTTTTTCTAAAGATATTACAAATGTGTTAAAGTGTACTTACACAACCTTAATAGTAAATAATTAAAACATTTGAAATGTGAAAAGTGCATCTGCACAGTCAGCGAAAATGTTCCAAAACTGAAAACAGCAAAGTTATTAATTAATTCACTCTTTTTTCACCCCTCATATGGCTGCTGTGAGATGACAGCCTTTCAAGCATATTTTGTTAGCTTCAGTTTGAACCCAATATCTGATTCATTCCATCATTTAAATTAAACTTAAACTCTGAAACTTCAAAGACCTTCCTCAAAATGACGCCGTTCTTAAACACAGTATGACGTTGGTCTTCTGGCAAACATAATTGATTGCACGCCATTTGAATGAGCCATTGTGTGCAAGATATTTGTTTTCCCTTTTCTGCATTGTTAATGTGCTTCAGCAACAATATTCATGTAAACAAAAGCCCAAGGGTATCTTTTGTCATCGTTGTTCACAACTGCCAAAGCTGAATCAGCCGTTTCAGTGGATAGCTCTGAATCCATTAGTTTTCAAGGATCACGCTGCCATCTTTTTTAGTAATGGAGTTGAACTTTGAGGGCTACTGAAGAATCAGAAGTTTTCATGCTCAAAACAAGACAGATAATGTTCCACACAGGCCAAGAATGTGTATGTTTCTAAAACTGATATCCACAATGCCTGGCACAGCTCCTGCTAATTCAGTGATGCTGTTCACAGTGAATAGGAACTGCTGCGTGACAACTTTGCAGTGCTAAAAGTAAGTTCAGTGGAGATGTTGTTTCATTGCCTCTTAATGAAGTACGTCAGCCAGGAACAAGGTTCTAATTCCTTTATGTGATTATCTGTACCTGTTTCTGTTCTTTCCTCATTTAAGGTAATGTAAATCAGTCATGTCCTTCCTCTTGAGTTTTGCCTTTGAAATTGTCACTGTATGTGTGTGAGCAAAGTTCTGAGGCACTTGAACAACATTTCACAGCAGTCCAAAAGTAAAAGTTAAAGAAAAAAGCTCCTGAGTCTCCTGAGTAAGTGCTCAATTTGTCTCCTACAAAAGTTAATTTAGGTCTAGCCAAGCATCTCAGTCCAAGTGTAGGCAGAGATAAGGTGTCTTAAACTGCAGTCATTCTAGGAGAAAATACGACTCTTAACGTTTATATTACATTGCCTTTGCTGCCATTTGTCTGCAACACGAGATGGAATGATAACTACATCTATGATATCAGAGAAGCTGTGAACAGGTGCGTGATTATGGCAGACAGACTGAATGTAGGCTTATTTTTTTTTTCTGAGCATTTCAACAGAAGGAGGAGGAATGACACGAATACATCTGTGCTCTGCAAAACAACAGAACCAACTGTGTGCAGGTGTTAGGCTGATTTGAATTCACACTCCATATTAAGCAGGTTTGCTCTCGCTAACTGTAATTGTTGTTAGCAAACTAATGATTGGCATAAGGAAAAATCTAAATCCACAGAGGCTAATAACTGGCAGAACCTATTTTAATTGTAACTGTGATTATGGGAACTGAATGTCGGATTCACCGCCTCCCACCCTCAAACTGAAACACACAAAAGCACATATAGCTATAAAGCGGAACACAGACTGGTGGTGAGCAGCAATGTCAGCACCCTCCCAATCTGTGGAGAGCAGCTTCTGGGGCTGCACATGGCTGCGCTGCGAAGGAGCAGGCATCGCATGCCTCTGACAGCTCTGGCATCTCCCAACTCCTCGTCTCAACTTCATCCTTCCTTCCCTTCATTTATTCGGCAGTGTTCATTTGCTAGATCATGACACCAACACCACAAAGAGATTACTTGGTTTTCCTGTACTGCACATAAATGAAACCAAAAAATGTGCCCATAGCTATGTCCCAATTTAGAGGGTGCATTCGAAGGACGTATTTGAGGCAGTGCGTCGAAGGCTGCCCCAAATCAAAGGCTCCTTCAGATGCGGCCGACAAATGCGTTTTCCTGGGATGCATCTCATGGATCCTTCAGCGTATCCCGAGATTTATTGCGCACCAATTCCAACGAGATTTCGGAGTCTTAAGTGGCCGAGGTATACACTTTTAAATGTGAACGGATTCAACACAGTCGAATAGGTAGCGATATAAATGCAAAAAAAAGTTACGTGACCTTACTTATGATAGCTAGTTAGCCAGCTAGTTACCTATTGCTAGGCAACAGGAGCAGCATTTGGTGATGCAAGGGTAAGGGCAGAAACAGCTGATACACAGGCTACGAAGGACTCATCCTTCGTAGCCCGCGTCCTTCGAAGGATGCAGCCCCCGTATTGAGACAAAGCTTATATCTACCCCAGACCCGTGTTTCAATGATTTTCTTCCACAACCTCTCTTTGTCCCACAACTTTTATACTCTATCCCACATTGAACTCTCTGTAAATTATTCCTTACAATATGGTAGCACACACTTTCCCACAAATCAGTCTTCTTGGCCCTTTTGTTTTTGTGTACATTTTTTACAGTCCGCCATGCTGCTTGTGATTGCCATCTGTCATCCTGTTTGTGAGAGTAAAACGATTTTTGTGTATTTTTCTCACTTCTTTTTTATTCATTCACTCAAACTCCTCTTATCTATTGTGTGTGTGTGTGTATGTGTGTGTTCTCATGTGCGCACACATGGCTGAGGCTCTTCCGGCTTTCAAACAGATGTACAATGACAGCACTTGAAGAGGGCCGGTGATTTGGGCCAGTGAGCCACGCATGTCTCTTGTATCCACCTGTGTTGAGTATTCCTCTCTTCTCCTTTTTGTCTTCTTTTTTTCCTGATCTATCTATCAAAAACTCTGCAAGCTGTCACAAGGGGGTGACAGGCGGCCCGTGCGAGTTTTATTCTGAAATAGACAGGCAAGTCAGAAAGCTCATTGTTGTTCAGGACACGTTTTTCTCAAGCACAGAGCTATAGCAGCTTACACAATGCCAGTCTCCACTCCCCTACACCATCTAGCCTCCTTGCTAGGAGCCGTTCCTTATTCATCCGCCTCCAAATTGCTTTTTCTCCCCCTGCTTGTGCTCCTGAAAAGCCGGGATGCTCGCAGGTTTTCATTGGCTGCTTGGGAGAAGTTCCTTCAATATTGGTTCGGGCAGGAAAACCCAGCAGGTTCACCGTCAGCAACAGGACTTGTTACAAGACTGAAGAGGACTTCCAGGCCAACTCCTGCATGTGTTATCAGCATCCCCTTAAAGAAGTTCAAGTTTTATGCATTGTGTTTGGAGAATTTTATGTTCTGTGCTTGGAGAATTCATAAGTATCATGGGACAAGAGGCAGCTTTATGACCCCGAGGGTTTATTCAAGCCCCTCTCGCGGTGACAGACTTACAGCCTTGGCCTGTTGAGTTAATTACACATCAATATTCCTTGGTCTCATTTATGGATATCTTTGATTTTGTGGTAAAAGTAAATGATCTCACTAGAGTCCAGGCTTTCTGACTTTTTTTTTCCACTTTTTGATTGAGGTGTCCAAGGTGGGGTTTATAGTGAGATAAGTCTAATATCGATAGATGCAATTAATCTAATGTATAATGTCACACCGGGTAAGGTAATACTGGAATCACCCTTCTAAGGCACTGGGATAGGTAAGTTGTGACAGACCAATTTAGATTTCTTTCACAAAAAAAGACAGCTTGGAGCTCATGATCTAATGTGCAAGGGTCAATTAACCCAAAAAAACCCATCAAAGGATAAAAGTAATGAACGGGCTGTATCTTAAAGGCTATTTTTAAGTATTCTGTCTAAACCATGTCTTACATCTTTGATTAATACAGACGTGCAAAAAAGCCCAAACCCCTCTGTGACTAATCTGCTATCAGCTATCTTGTGATTTGTCCAAAAAAAAAACAAAAACAACCTGTAATCTGTGAAACATGAGCAGATGTCCGTGTCTGTGTGTATTCATGCTGACGGTGTCCTGGTCCACGCACGCACAGGGGAATGCAAATTTGTGAAAGTGATGAAACGGATTACATTATTATCCCCAAGAAAAAAGTAGCGAGTGGAGCAGAGTTTGCAGTGAGTCAGCCCTGTAATTAAACAGGAGCGATCAATCTGTACCACTGACCACACTACTTATGCCAAGTCCATCGAATGGCTGCAGTAAAGAGCTAATTTAGAACCATTAGGGACTGCCGAGTTTGCAAACAGCCCAGTAATGATGATGGCTGATTCAAGTTCAAGGCTTGGCCTCTGTCAAACCTGGCAGTCACAAAGCAGGATCAGTGGAAGATCTCAGAGGAAGAGAAAGAGCTAAATTAATTTCTCCCAGCCGTTTATTTGTATTCAGTGGATGTTGGGTTATCGGTCAAATCTCCCCTTTTCTTCAGCAGACAAAAAAAGGCTTTCACCTGGCCAGAAAAGTTCCCTCTTTTGCTGGTCTTTTGTGTAATCAAGTCCAAGTGCCTTTTTTTTTGCCTTTGTGAGAGGCTTTTTCCATGTCCTTTCTGTGGTGCTGATTTAAAAAGAATCCAAAAGGAGCTGAGAGCCTTGTGCAAGTTCACAGGAAGCTATTTCAGTCTAGACTGTCACAAACTGTCTCTGCATACAATAAGACCTCAAACACAATGGAGGACAGACAGATACAAAGGTATGGGTGCTGGTTGGAAGCAGCCAGCCATGTCCTTCTCCTCCTTGTCTGTTCACTATTCACCCTCATTGTCTTGCTGGCAGGCAACCCTCTAGGGGGACATGACCTGAAAGTGTAGCGGTGCTCTGTTTGGTCTTCCCGTGACCTCTTCTCTCCCATGTAGCCCCACTATGCACAGAATCCTAAACTCCTCTCGCACTGTACGCTCTGACATCTGTTAAAGGAAAACATATGGCTGAATAATTGCAGACAACCGAGACCATTAAAGGTCAAAGAATGGCTCGTAGTGAGTTACAAAAACAATGTGTGAGGGTACCACCTTGTTCATTAGCAGCGTCACCTTCTGACCCTGTAGCAACTATTTGTATTCATTTGTGTACAGAGGGAGCTTTAGAAGCCTCTCTGAGAGCAAAAAGAAAATCATCTCACTTGGCTGTTTGGTGAATTTCCAAGTCTGAGTCCTATCAGTCACATACTGTCAGACTTGCCTTTCTAATCTCCCACTCTCCATAAAAACCCTTTTATGGCTGCCCCATATGCTTGGCATTTAATTAAAGTTTCAGTCGCGTGTGAAAGAGAGCCCTGACAGCAAATAAATGACAATGGATCTTTGCAATCAACTGCATTTTGTTCATTTTCTTTAATGACAAATTGGAGAGCTGTTCAAAAGTCCCGGTTCATTTTGCTTCTCACATGCTCCCTGTCTCATTTGCATAGCATTCAGTAGCTCTATTCTTAGAATTGGAATAAACTAATGCGACCTTCTTGACCTTGTTTCCTATAATGATAAAGACCCAGAAGGTGACCACGTTCTCACAAAGATTCTTTCCTACTTGCCTAGATCAGCACACTGCTAGTGCTGACCTGAGATTCCTCTACCTCATCCAACCCCTCTGCATATTTATGAAGACCAGATGAAAGGAAGCCTGTCAGAATTAACACTGCATTTCTAACTCAAACACACAATAGGAATTAGTGAGCAGGAATTGCCTTTGAAATAACACATTTACTGGTCCAGTTGGTTAGTAGTTATTAGTGTGGTTCACTGTCGCCACACTGGTGTGATTCAGTCCTTACTCACTGCAAATGTGGGGTACTGATGGGCATGTCTGATAATTTGGACAAACATTGATCTTTTAATGCAAATCTATTAGTCAGAAGATAAAAAAGACCAAAATGCTACCCCGATGAATTTATCAACCACAGTAGTTAAAGATTAAGATGGATGGATGTGGATCACAATCTAAATGTGCTGCTACACTTATTCGGTGTGTTTCAACAAATTAAACATACCCATGTGTGCGATAGACAAAAATACCAGCGTCTTAGAGTCGCCTTTCTTAAGATTTCTGTCCTGGTTGATAAGGCGACACCAACAGTCGAGCTTCAACACAGCAAACACTCCCTGTAAAGCTCAGAAAATTAAGAGAAACTGGTGCATCTATTTACAGTGCAACCAAACAACCTCACACAGCCTCAATACTTTTTTATAAAACAGTCATCATTTGACTTCAGAGTGCACATGGGCGAGTTTTTCCAAACCTTAAATGTCTCGTTTTTTAGACACAGTGGTGGCCTTTTTGGCAGATGCTTTTAACGTATAACAACAGAAGAAGAAAAGGTTATACAGTTTTAGGAGACTGAACAGTAAGTAATGCGGATGATACCAAATTTAAATATTATATCACTTGATTTAGGTGCTGCATTATTTCATGGGTGAAATAATTCCCTCCTGTGTGGGAAGGTGATGTCAGTGTAGAGCGGGGATTGGGAACTCTGCCACTAACAGGAAAATATGTTATATAAAGAATCTATTGCAGAATGTTAAAATAAGGCTTACCATAAATAGTATCAAAAAAGTTCCATTTAATTAAAATCTTAAGGATTATAACTTTAAAGTAAATGAAGTTATCTCCGTCTGAGATCAAACTGGAGATTTGGATTGATCATTTTTAAAAACACCTTTAAAGCGACTTAAAGCCAACGCTGAGTTAAGCAAAGTGATTACATTCTCTGTCAGTAATTTCCTCTCAGAGTGAGGAGCATTGAATGCTTAAAGCACACTTTCCTGACACAATGCTCTAATTTATGTCGGCCATAAAAGAGCCCTTTTATACTCATTGTCATTAAATGTACAAAACAGTATGCCAAATTACATTTTCTCTCCTTTCATTCATCTATGTCCTGTTTGACAGCATAAATCTCGCTCATAACAGCCTTCCTTCCAATCAGGATGCTTTTTGCAGGGGAATATGGCAGCTGCCTGCAGCCTTTGATTTCATCTTGCCCCAGATCTGCATTGTAATGAGCACTCAGGTCAATCAATAATTCACTGCAGTTTCAGTTATAAAAAAAAAAGAAGAAAAAAACAGAACAGCTCATGGGTAAAACAGGAATAGGACTTTGATCAGTGCTGTTCGCTTGCACATATAGCACTGCTGAGATGCTTTCTTCTCTGTGTTGTATTTGTCAAAGCTGAAATGAGGAGAAATCGGATAAACAAGTGTACACATCAGAGATGGGCAGTCCAATAATCTCAATATTCAAGTAATCTAATTACTTTATGAAAGAGTAATCGAGTACTCTTTACTTTACCGTTAAAAAAAACAGTCAGACACGGACCTCCTGGCCAGGAAATAGTAGGCTATATGCCTGTAAGAGAACATTAACTAACGCTGTTACATTAATGTAAAGATATTGCCAACAATAGAAAGCTATTGCAATTTCAAACGCATTTAACAACCTTAACAGCCCCTTCAATTAACGTTGTGGTAACATTCCGTTGTCAAACGTCACAGCGGTAGCTGACTGTATGGACTTCTGTTCTGTGTTGCTTCACACGTAACTCACATATCTTCCACTCTCGTAGCTGTTGTCTGGCGTGATGGTGGCTTGTACTCCGGCTCAACAAATGCCATCAACTCACTTCTCCTTCCACAACAGTTACTGGGAGCAAAAATCTGCAGTTACCATGTTCGTTATTAGCAGGCTAATCTTCTCCGCTCCGGTATTGTCACAATGACGTGTGCTAACAGGGCTAGCCAATAATGTGACGCGAGACTGCCCGTTGTCTGTCTCTGCTGGCTTTTTCTTCTGCTTTAAGCGCATGTGGTTAAGCATCGAAGAAGTATTTATATGACATACAAGATTAACACCACATATCTTGCACGACATGTTATCGTCGTCTTCTTTGTCTACTCGAATAATGACATCATCGAGTACTCGAGTATTTGTCCCCATCCCTAGTACATATGTGTCTGAGGGGGCTTATATGTAGACTGAATTACAGTAGGTGATGACATTTATGTGTGTGTTGTAGGTATAGAGGGAAAATCACATTTACTTTCACTGATCGGGGATTTGATTGTCATGTAGAGAGTCATGCTGTGATTTTTGCAAAGCTTTTCAAGCCTCAAGCCGCAACAACCTTAGTTTTCGATTTAGTACATGGTAAGATCTATTTCCCATTGTGAAGTAATTTCCCTCCCTGTATGAGTAGACGTGGTTTTTATTTACTTTTTAAAGAAAAATAATGTGAATACAATAAACCAAAGTTGTGTCCCTGGTCCGCATTGTAAGCACTCTCATTAAACGGCAGTTGGCAGTGTGATGAGGGGAGGTGTCATGCAGTCAAATCCTTGCAGGTGCCATTTTCTGTGTTTTTTTTCTTATGTGCTTCAGATTTTTAGCGGAACAGTGTTCCAGTGTGTGGAAAGGCAATATATCAGCCTGATAATTTGAATGAAAAAATACAACTAGGAAAGTCCTTATATGCCTGCATGCCATTATTCTGCAACATAGATGGTTTAAAAGAAGTGGATGCAGCCACTTTGACATCACTGATTGGTTTGTTATCTCATCTTAAAAATATATTTTTCCCATTGTTTTTACCAGCGTCTTGATGTAATGGGGTACTACTACCAATGGTGGCTGTATTGTTCTCAAAGCTGTTTGCTAACCGCCATTAAATAACAAAAGAAGAAAAAAGCATTAGTGCTGGTGAATGCAGGTGTGGCTCTGAGAGATTCGGACATGGAGAAAAATGCATCGACTTCTGCAGCCGTCAAAGAGTTCTGTGTGGAAGTCTTTGGAAATATAAACAAAACAAACAAAAGTGCAAACTTTTAAAGGTAAAACTAGCACATCAAAAGTCTCCAACAACTGTGCACAGCATGACAGGCTGAATCTCACAGGAGTTTTGTCGGTACACACTTTGACATGGAAATAAAACAAACAGAGTTGTGAAAAGGTAAACAGTCTGGCTCTCTCTTTATGTCAGCGTGTGTTTGCACGCACGGATGGACGGAGAGGCGATCTTTGAATAATTGCTTAAAATGCCATAATTGTTACATCTCTATCTTTGGGGTTGACATGCCGCGACTTCCACTCAGTTCCACGTTGCCACGTCCAAAACCAGAGCTTGCTTTATCTTTGTTTGTACTCAAAATGGAACCATAGTTTACGAACGACTTGAAACTACTGATTGACACGATAAACTAATTAGAAAATGTTAAGTGAAGTAAAACACCAATTAAGAAGTAGGGTAATTTTCCTGGTTCATACAATCACAATTCATTTTTGCAACCAATGGAATCACTCCCTGCTGGCTATTCTTTTGAATGTGGGTTTTAAAGCACTTCTGCATTGGCTTTACTTTTGAAACCAGATTCTACATCCACTTCCTATTTGCAGTCTATGGAAATAGCATATGTCACAGGTTTAATTACCTTATTGCATGTCTACATACTTTACTAACACTCCAGATTTAATTTAATGCCACAATACTTGTTGGTTTCCTACTTATATGCAACAAATTGTTTACGGTACCATGAAGCTAAGGCCCTGTCTTTCTTTGTGTCTGTATCTATAGTACCCCCAGAGGACCCAATCATCAGTGGAGGGCCGGTGGTGAGCCTAAGAGCTGGGGACCCACTCAATCTGACCTGCCATGCTGACAATGCGAAGCCAGCAGCCTCAATCATCTGGATCCGCAACGGAGAGGTCCTTAATGGGGCCATGTACTCCAAGGTAAGCATAGAGGTGTGTGTCATACCAGGTTTGAACAGCGGCTGGGGATGGGTGGGGGTGGAATGACAATCGAGGGTTGCTGTGCTTTCATTCTCTAAACCAGTTTTTTTTTTTTTTATAAAAGTAATCTGAGAAAGGGAATGAAAACACCTGTTACTTTATATGTTTGCGTGCCTCGCTTTGCTGTAAATAACTTCTGCAGAAATGCTAGACATCCATGAGATGCATCAGAGTGACTGCCTGAGTCATTGGTGGGCGTTTGCCTCGGCATCCAGACGGCTTTTAAAAATGCAGTCCCTTGAAAATCCAGGTTGTGTTTTGATTACAAAAAGACGAGTGGCCTTTTTTTCCCGGTATACAAATCGGCTCAGACAAGCAGATGGCGAGATCATGGATCTGTCAGTGACTTTACATTTCTCTCTGGAGTTTTGATCTCCTCCTTCAGTGGCATTTGCCTCTCTTCATCTTCCCGTCTTGTTATAAAATCTACCATGTCACTTTCAATGCTGGAATCTGCCTGAACCTTTTCACGCTGAAGTATGAATCTCACTGACAGATTGTGTTCCCACTTTTGATGCCGTAGTAGGCTATAGCCCCTGTTCACACCAGCCTGGTGGCATCATCACCTGACCCCATAGACTCTTGACTGACAATCAACCTTTACACTAATCATGCAATCAACACTGCCATGTTCTATATTCATTTAAGCAAAGGACATAAAGAGACCAGGCACTTTAGAGCACTAACACCTCCCCCGCCTTGCTTGCCTCGCTCCCTGTGCTGCCTCATCCCATTATCGGCTTTTTTTCAGAGAGCAGATAAATGCCATTGATTGGACTGGGGTACGGCACCAGGCCGATTTGAATAAAGTGATTGCTGGAGGTGCCGCTTGCTAATGGTGGGCGGAGAGTGCCCTTCCTGCCTTCACTTCCTCTCAGAGCGAAGGCTGATATGAGGACACTCTGTGCTGGTAGCTGATGGATGCTCACATGTCTGCACTGAGCCCAAGTGTGTCCCTCTTCCCTCTTATCTCTATTGCCTACCATTAAAAAGCAATGGCTTCGATTAAAAGAAGATGACTCTTTTTTGGGTCCAAAGAGCAGTAGGGGGACATTTTGTAAGCATAATCATCTGCTCTGATGGTCTTCTCATATCCCGCAGATGAAGGGGTCTAATGTGAGCAGATGTGGTGGAGGATTCACAGAAATGGCTTTCCTGATGGTGTCATATCTAATGACATTTCTGACCCAAAGATAATTTTCCACTAAGGATTCCAAAACCTCATATCTATGACCTCTTAGAAAACTATTTACTGGACCAGTGGTTAAAGAGAAAGTGTAGGATTAAAGCTCCTAGCAAAACTGTGCTTTTATAATGTAGAGAGTCACTGAATTGATGCATTGCGTATCATTAGTAATGGTAGCTTTCAAAAACAGAAGCGTAGTATATTATGGAAGGGGCCATCCAAAATAATTAAGTGGCAAAACTCACCACAGTAAGGTGAATGGTTCAAATATCAAGCCTAGCTGTTAAAATGTGGGCAGAGGAAGTAAATGAATAATGTTCTCTCTTCCCTCAAATACTCATCTCCCATCTGCTCTGGTGGAGCTGCTCAGTGGCAAACAGCAAAGGACTGTTTGTCATATGCAGCCTCCAGGTCTGAGCTGTGTTTTGGAGGTGTGCACACTTGCTCTGTGATACTGCACCGGAATGGTACAACAAATCATTTGAGAAACATGATGCATTCTCCACCCCAATGTGCTACATGTTTTTCTGAATGCTCCGGTGGCACGCTGAGAGGTGAGCAGGAGACTGGGGAGTGATCTCAGTGTTAGGAGGTTTCAAAAAAATAAGAGGAATAATGACATTTTTATGAGCTGTTCTTGCTGGCAAGAGCAGAATAGTGCTTTTTTATTGTGCCCCCCTCTCAGCATCGCAGTAAAATCGTGTTGCTGTTTAATATCAGGTAAAATTGCCAGAGTTGACATGAAGCTGCTACTGTTGATGGATATCATTTTCAGCAGAAAAAATAATTATCCCTTTTCCAATCCTAGTGTTGCTCTATTTCACCTCTGTTATTTCCTCCAAGTGTTCCAAGCAGCTGCAATTTCTGCCTCTCAGTTTTATTATTCTCCACCCTTCCTTCATGGGAGTTTGTGTGTGTGCATGTGTGTGTGTAATTACAGCACTTTATTGCATTTTAATGATCGCCCTGATTGAGTAATATGGTGGGAAAATACTTAAAAATAAAGTTACTAATTAAAATTTGAGTGGGCATTAAATATGTCAACGTTTTTTATATAATAATTATAAGAAAGGTGTAGTTTTCCCAGCAGTTGAGTAAAACATTGAGTCAAAGGACTCATGAATCATTGTGCCAGTTTTAATGGATATCAAAAGATTTTGGCAAGCTAATTAACCTCATTTTTCAGCATTTTAAATTAACCGTTTGAGCTGAAAAGATCGCTTTAATTAATTACTTTTGATTACTTTGGAAAGGATCTCAATGAGGTTGGTAGTGAGTAAAGGTTAAACAAAAGAAACCTACATTATTAAACCTCAGTGACCAAGGTAAAAAAAGGAAGTTATCATGTTTTTCATACATATTAATATTGTCCAATGATAGAGTAATCACATATTTAGAGGAACCCTTGAGTGGTCCAGCATTTAAATGACTGATTGAATATAACCAAATATATTATATATAATAGCTGTAAAATTAAAGGCATGTGGCTTTGCAGAATATTTAAGTTGTATAAATTATTAGATTCTGCATACTTGGTAAATTTGGCACCTTCCCCAGGAGGCTTCATGTCTCTTCCTATTACTGACCCAATCAAGGTTTTCCCTGCATGTCTCTGTGGGTCGTTTACATTTTGAGCTTCATAATAAAATAATATATTCATCAGATTTAATATTTATGTCAAAATAAGCACAACTACAAATCAAGGTACAACCTTGTACCATGTACAGTATGTATTAGCATTCACAAATACACAGCATATAGTACATTAATAATGCAAGGTAACTAGCCTGTTATTTGCTTGTGGCGACTCATATAGACTAGTAGTCTTTTCTTCCCATAGATCATGGAGTATTTCCGTATTATTCTTTATTTGGCTTTACATGTATTCACAAGTTATTTGTGAATGTGTTTTTTTGCACAGAGTAAAAGACGGTGAATGATGGTGTGCTTTTACTCCTGATTCAAGTTTCAGATTGCCTTGTCTCCTCTTATTTGATTTCCAAAAGTGTTGCTTTTGAGATACATCATCCTCTCTGTTGTACTCCGTCCTATATGCCATTTTGTTTTTGCTTTACCCTCAACAACTCATTTCACAAAGTAAAATTCTTCACTCTTGAGCTCCAGTGGAATCTACATCTAATACAATCAAAATCCAAACTTTATAGTTAATCACTGGCATCTATGATCACTACATTTCTGTAAAGTCTGGCTTCCATCTTTTTCAACTTAGACATCATAAAACACAAACAGAAAAGCTTCAAAATATTAACTTTGAACAAAATCCAAACTTTATAGTCAATCCACTGGCATCTTTGATCAATTTCCTTAAAGTCTGAAGTTCTATTTAAGACATCAGAGCACAAACAGAATAGTTTGAAGTGAAATGGTTTAGTTTTATGAGGAATTTGTTAGGGGGGGTCTCAGTATCTGAACCTTTCATTCATGGATTAATAGCACAGTTAATGTTCAGATTTAACAGTGAAGGTTCATGGCTATAAGGGAATTTGCTCTGCTAGCAACACATCAAGTCTCATTTAACTAATGATCTAATTTGGTTCCGTCATTTGTAATAAGTAGATAATCTATGGCTAGGCTTCTACTGACGGGTCACTTTATTGTTAAGTTAAAGCGTGGCTTGGCAGTTGAGGCTTTAAGCTAGGTTAGCTTTTGTTATGTTAGCAGGCTAAGAGCTTTTGTTGTTGTGGTGCTTTTACAATACATTAAGTGTCATGCTAAACATGGTTGATAACAGAAAGACAATGTAAACAATTAAGCAGCCCAAACTAACATTATATTAGACCTCAGTTCAACTTGTTGGCAGAAAGACAGTACAGTGGAATGCCTCTGTTGCAGCATCACAGCTAATGTTTGCTAACATGTAAATCTGAAGGATATGCCCTAAATTGGCTAATTTCTATGTCTTACTTTTTCTCTTTGACCCTCAGTGGTCAGAAATCAACCTCGCAGCTGTAAACATACATGAAAAAACACAACCCTTTCCGTCTCAGTCTTGTTACTTTTGCCATGCCTCTGCTAGCATGGATAAAAGTATTCTTCACATAGCTTCCAGGCTGTGATATGAAAATTTATCAAATTGTAATATGGCATCATGTTGAATTCAATGCAGCAGCCTGCTAACCCCTTTCCTAAGATTAATGACTTCAGACAGGTCCAAAGCGACGAGGGAAACAATCCTGATTGTGTCAGAAAGGATATTACATTGACATATCCCGCGTCTGACAGCTAATGCGTTCTGCTTTAGAAGTGACTCACGCACAAGTATGAATTTCATCACACGGTTCTGTACATAGCCTACAAAAGGACTTCACAGAAACACGTGTGCCATCTATAGTATACTTATACAGTTCTTATTGGTACATACAAAAAGAAAATATATATCTGCATGCCAACGATTCAGACGTTTTATTTTGACAAGAGGTACCTTGAAGTTCGTGAACTATAAAGTGGTTGGATAAAAAGATTTCTAATGGAATGTCTGACTTTACTCTTTTAATGACATCTTAATTATATCATTTAGAATATGGTGTGCTTAAGTGAGAAGGGGGCACATAGTTAGATTACACTTTTATTAAAAAGAAACCTTTGCATTAAAGTTGAGAAATTAAGAGATAATTACCACTGGTTGGTACACTGACAAAGAACCACACTTTGACTCACCTAATGATTAATGGGAAGTGATTATGGTGGTTGAAATATGCTGAACTTTGTAAGAACATTTAAGTATACAGTAACGTACACGGCTGAGTTTCAGCCAGACATCTCGACCTACCTTTTGTTCCTTTCTGGAACTTCTGTTTTATAAAGCTATGTGTAAAAGTACAGGGGGAGCTAGCATTAAGAGGAGTAAAAATGATCAGACTAAACTTTTATATCGTTTAGTCATTACATTAATATGTTGCTTTCCTTATGGTGGGCTTATCTAAGAAAAGCCGAGATATCCATGAAGCAGTATGAACATTTGTGAGGCTAATCTAAAGGTAGCAGTGCAGTAAAGCAAGTCCACAGTGAGCTCCCTCCGGTCAACACTGTAGCTCTGTTTCTATATTAAGCACATGTTTGATGTACTTCACTATAGCAGGATCCTATTTTCTTCCAAAGCACAAAGCAGCAGTGAGCCTCCTTTAAAGCCAAGGCAGGGAAATGCATCTTGACTTTGTGGTTGACCACACTGTGCCCCGTTGCCCACGCAATTTGTTCTAGTCACTGACTTTGTTCTGCCCCGCACTGGTTGACATACACTCCCAGAGCCCTCCCCTGAGCGTTTTGGGGAGAGCGAGAGATACTGAGCGCTACCAACCGATTCCAGATGGCTTCCACAATGTAGGGCTCAGAGGATGAGCGCTGAAAAGAAGATTGATTTCCTTTGTGGAGTATGACAAGCCATGCACTAGAGCGCAGCTCTCCAGACACACAAAAGAGGCTCAAAAAACATATTTCTACTTTTTTATTTTTTCATATCAATCAGCTTTGCAGTAAAAAGTACAGGCTGGAGTTTTCTGATGGTTTGCCTCTGGTCCCACAAGGGAAAAGATGTGTGTATTCATTATTTTATTCTATTTTTTTTTTACTATTTTACACTTCTTTATCAAAGCTTGTCTGGTGAGCTGTTTGTTCCATCTCTTTTTTTCCTCTTTGTACATCATTTTAAACTGTTTTAAATCCCACTTTGAATGTGAATTCTTGAAGATACAATCCAATATGTATTTGACTCAGAAGTTTTGGGTGCACACTATTTAGAGTTTGCCATTTAAAATCCAAATAGTTTGAGATTCTGCTTATTGATCTCGGAAATCAAAATCCAAGGCTGCAGTTGGCGATCCATCAGACCATCCGAGCATACCTGCTATAGATCTTAAAGGCCTAGAACATTTTATTCACACTGCTGCCTGCTCTCTGAGATTAAAATTTACTCAACTTCTCTTTGCAGACCTTGCTCAGGGATGGCAGGAGAGAAAGCACCGTGAGCACGCTCTACCTATCACCTTCCAACATCGAGACAGGTCAGCAGATCATCTGTAAGGCCTCCAACAAGGCAGTCCCCAACGGCAAGGAGACCAGTGTCACAATCGACATCCAGCGTAAGCATACCACTCATCCCTCACTCTCTGCTTTCATTGCATTCAGTGCCTCTCCCTTCCTTGTCACTCTTTACATTTTAAGTAAAAGTTTTTGAAGTGCCCTGATTTAGCGATCAGTCCAGATAGGGAAAAAAGCTCTTGTATGACATGTATTACTCAGTACTTGAGGAATTTCTCACATGTAGAGGCGTGAAACTGTCAGACAGGCATACGTGACTAACACTCTGTAAACATCTAGGATTCATTTTAGGCTCTGATGGATATTTATAATTGGTTTCCTTTTTGCTTTCAAGCCATGTAGGTGGGTGGATGGATTGATGATGCATCACATTTTTTTTTGTTGCGATGATGAAATATCAAAGGAGCTGTCCATCTTGAATGAATGGATTGTCTTTTTTGGTCCAGCTACCTGCCTGTTGTGGAACCATGCATACTGTCTCCACCTCTTTTATATTCTTGCACATACCATCAATCTTTTTGATGAGAGCATGCACAATTCCCCTCTAAAATAGGCAAAGTAAGCCCAGCGTGTAAAACACATTCAGCCTCAATTGTCAGGGAATCTTTTTTCGATCAAGAAGCGTTCACAGTGAGAGAAGGGCTTTGAACAAAAGGATTTTGCATCACTCACAGCCCCTTCAACATCATTAAGTATGACTAATAAAGCAGAAAATGCTATTTAGAGAGCCGATATGACTGACGGCTCCATTCTTTTCATTATGCGCACCGCAAGAGGCGAGCATGGCAAGAGCGGGCACGGCACGATCAGGCCAACTCAGGCGCAGGACTAAAAATGATTAACAGTTGTTAGTGTTTGCAACCCTTGCAGTTTGTCCTCGTCATTTTTTTGTCATGCAGTCAGAGAGGGAAGTCTGCCCACACGTTAACTGATTTGTCACCATGTATAATGATGTGTCTGTGATAAATGCTCGCCATCATAGCATCATCCTCGCTACTGAATGTACGATTTAACCCTGAAAAATGAGTGCAGCAGCTTTCTAATTAGCATTCCAAAATGTGCTCTTTACACAATTAAAGCTCCTGACAACATTTTTCACAGTGTGAGATCAAACTGAGCGACAGCAGAGACTAATTGTCGAGATTCAAATTGTCTCCCACAAGGCTTAGCCTCTCGTTTCCCTCCCTCCCTCTCACCCCTTCCTCAGACTTGACAGGTAAAGTGTTCAGCACAGTTCAGCAAAAGCCTCAGGAGTTTGTGCAAAAAAAAATAAAAAATCACTTTCAAATTAAGCTGTTCCTGAAATGAAACATTCCGCAATTTAACTTTGATTCATTCGTGTTGGGTATCAATTTGCTTAATTCAATGCTGCCTAATTCGATTAAAGTTCTTGGCACAACAACAGCGTGTGAATCTCAGAATCTTTCGTTTTTGAGCTGTTTTGCAGATTGAAATCACATCATTCAGAAAAAAAAACTACTGTAAAGTGTTCTGCAGACAAATGTAGATTACACTAAACACGTGTCTACTGTAGAGACACGTGCGCACATTCGTATTCAAGTCAAGCATCCAGTCTGACTGTAACAATAAAAGCAGGAGGGGGATGAATAAATAGCGGGAAACTGGCAAGTGGGAATTGTAGCATATGAATATTGACCTCCAGTTCTTTATGGACAAGAACCCACATAGAATAGGACGGCCTCTTTGATTGCTCCTCCACAGAAGACTGTGTGGTTGGACAACTGAGTGGTAAATATTAACAGGAATCTGCTGTTGTAAGGCAGCACAAGAAAGATGAGTATTTTCCATTTACAACCAAGTATCTAATTGCCCTGATAACAGCCAGAAACATTGATATAGTAACAAACACTCAAAATTTTAAGCGATATTTTTGTTACTGATTTCTCTCTGCTTGCATTACTGTGCAAACAAAAAACCATCCAGTCTGCAGAGTCAGAGACCACGGTCAGGCAATAGAAAAGGCCTGACAGGGTGAGCATGTTTGGAGCAAACAGAAACCAAACCTCTATATCTTCTGAGCACACTGAGTGAGCCTTTCTCAGAGAAGGTGAAAGCCATCAACCAACCTATCAAAGCAATGGCTCCTTCAGGCAGCCCATGTCTAGAGTGAAATAAATCTTACTTGACCATCCCTTCATTACAATTGTGCGCAGCCTCTATTCTGCAGCAAGAACCAGTTATAAGTAAGGATTTCATCTTACTGGTTTATAATTGTTGGCTGTGGTAAATGCTGCCAGGAAATCATCAAACATTAGCAAATTCCCCTTTGGCTTGAAGTCTTTCTGGTACATTCCAAATTAACGTCATTCTTATTTACACAATTCACAACTGTATACACACTGTATACACTGTGTACACAAAGTATGTTTTCATGCAGTGTTAAAGACCACTTGTGTTCAACGACAATGAATGGCACTGAAGTGTGTCCTTAATTCACGTCAATAATAAAAGCCTTCCTGTTGAAACAACTCGAGAGATGTAAAGTTGCAAAGTTTGGTTGCTGTGAGCACACATTATGGTTCAAGGCTGCGCACATCAAGAGGCTTCCTTTTCCTGTGCATGTACATTCTTTACTTTAGAAAAGCAGAAACAAATCATCATTAAAGTCATCACTGGTAGTGCAAGTGCTTGCATACAGAATAAATAGTTAGATGAATTAATACTGGTATTGCATCTAATATAAACATATTAACTGTATAACTTCATATAAATTGAAGAAGCTGATGAATAAATTTTTTAACCTGTCATGATCTGTTCTTTAATACACCTACCAGTTGCAGAAATACAAAAAAAAACACGAATAATTATCATCCACATATACAGAGCTGTACTGATAAGTCTACCTGTGCGTGCACTAATGTGTTGTACAACTGGTGCTGTGCCTGTTCTGAACAAAGACGGAGGGATTAATGGCAGTCTCTGGTGAATAGTATCGTTTAGTCTGAAAGGGACCCCTGTTAGGTCTGGATACAGTATGTCACTGAGGCTAAAATGCACACAATAAGCTCTTACATCCATCCAAGATCTGTTATGTTACACTATACAACGCTGGCCTTGAGGTCCCTTTGATCTTAGGTAGACCTTTGTTTTGTCAGATATAGGTATTCAAAAGTGGAAGTTGAGTAAGTTCAAACGTGCCTTGCTAAGAATAATACTCACTATTGATTCAAAGCATGCAGTCGTGTGAAAGAAACAGTTTCCCTTTACATGAGTAGAATTTAAAAGTATGAGTTGACAGCTATTGAATGCAGGGCTAATGCCTTGCATATATATCCCTGACACTGTCAGTTCTAGCTCTGTATTGGACACGGAGTTATTGAATTGGTATTGATAGTCTCATCTAACCCTCAATAAAACAGCAAACTAGCAGATTTCCCTGAATGGTCATGAATTCCCTGAAACTGTGGATAATGTCAACTGAGCATTCACACTCTGAAATAAATGCCGGTGTTTCCTGTTGCAGAGTTCATTGCGGGTAAGTCCCAATAATAATACGAATTTAAAGTCTCATTTATTTTTACCTGCCTAGAGTTATCTAATTTGCTGCATTAGTGAGATAATATTAGTGGCTACAAAAGTAATTAAAAAAAAAGTCTGTCTGCCCTTCTCAACATTTTGTATTCCGCTCACCTCTAAGCTGAGGTGCCCTTTTTCTCTCCGCGGAGTCCTTACAGCAATCCCAATGAGTGTAATCTAAACACAAGACGGCACATTGCTCTACAGCTTAAACCGGCCTAAAATCCAATGCATTTCACAACGGTATTTTATTTTATCATCACTTTAATGCTCATGATTTACATCCACCTCAGCGTTTTCACTCCCAAAGAAGTTCAT
Organism: Semicossyphus pulcher; assembly: GCF_022749685.1. Taxonomy (NCBI): domain Eukaryota; kingdom Metazoa; phylum Chordata; class Actinopteri; order Labriformes; family Labridae; genus Semicossyphus; species Semicossyphus pulcher. The sequence goes on from NW_027211692.1 coordinate 23,801,096, forward strand.
ACAGAGTTATCTGACCTGGGGTTAGACAAATTAGCATCTAAATACAGTATGTAGTGGTGATGTAGCCAAAATGAGAGGGATTTAGAGCCAACAGAGGTGATTCAGAACCCCGGATAGACTGCTGACTTCAGTTGTCCATACCAGTCCATTAGCAGACTGTAATTATTTGATAGCAGTGGGGTGGCTACCCCCTGATGCAGTTCTCTCCAGCGGCATGACTTAACTTGCATTATGCCCTTTGGACTTTGATAAGTAACTCCCCTACCCCCCAGCATAAATCCACTGCAGTGGAATATGATTCTGATGCCACAGTTTCATGTCCCACTAAATCCCACTCATCGCACAACTTGAAATATGCTTCAAATACTTTCTAGTCCAGCTGCGTATCTGCAGAGCATTGCCCCACATAGAAGCACACTTTCAAACACGTAGTGGGAAACGAATGCGCCAGGGACAAGCAAAGCCAAGGTTCTCCGTGTGTTTGCATTGCAAACAAGCTGAGCCATGTGGGAGGGAAATGAATGCCATTTGTTGAGACTAATTAATAAAGAACATGCAGATGTGCAATTGGGGAGGATTTGTTTTTGGTAGCAGCTACATGCTCTCCCTGCCTAATCAAGCAGATAATGGCAAATTCATCAGAAGGCAGATAACAGATGAAAGAATTTGAAAGTAATAAGGAAAGAGTTTTACCATAAAGGGGAATATAATTCTCAGATTTCTGTTCACTGGATTATTCTCCATACATGCTGCAGTGTTATCTCACATGATCTTATATAAGGCTGTGTGAAGAAATGTCTGTTTCCTACACCCTGTAGATATATCTGATGCTAAGCTTTGACTACTGTCTTTTGATTGGATCAGAGGCAAAACCTTGATCAACATGCACATATTTAAACACGTGCTACAAGGAATGCAGTGCTCCTTTTAAGGCCGCTGTTTTTGTAGCTGAACATCTGTCTTAGTTATACCTAGAAAATTCTTTGTTGTTTCACGGTTGAATATCCCATAATCAATATGCTGGACCCCATTTTCTTAGTCAGCCTGTTCTCCCCCCTCAAGTATTCTACTCAGCCAGCCATGTGACAGTGTGCCCATATTGCCAGGGCTATAAGCCACAAGCTGATGGCCCACAAACAGCTTCCCCATCCTTCAGAGAAAGTAGACACTCTTGGAGTTTGAGGCTGGTCCTACTGGAGAACAGCTGTCCACAGTGACCCGGAGAGATTGGAAATTGAGCTTTAAGAAAAGGGGGGGGACAATTTATGTTGGCACTATCTCCAGGAAACAGAGAGAAGTTGGAGGATTGTTCCAAAAACACCATCTGGTCTTCACTTTGAACTAACTGATCAAAAACTGTCGGCCAGCTATAACACTAGCCATCCCATTCATCCTGTTGTTGTCAGTGGAAATGTGTTGAGTGCTACTGTCCTCCTCTACCTCTATCCATCTTTTCTATGAGTCACTGCTACTCTCTTGTCAAATCAGAGGAATTAACAATCTTGCATATTGAATCCCTTAAATGACTTTGCTTGGTAACTTGTGCGTTTCTGCATCAAAGTGACAAATGGTCTTACAAAGTAAAAGTCTGTCATGGTCAAACAGTCTCTGTCACACCCGTGGCCTTGTTGGCAGACTTTGTACAGCTGCTGCTCCTGCTGCTGCCTTTGCTCATGGATCTACAGGGAAATATAACAACAAATTGCTCGTCTGACTTAGAAATGAATGCAAAGATTTCATGACATTACTTCTTGCTGAGAGGGAGGGTTAGTTTTCATGCCTCAGTCATTTGAAAAGAGCATTAATTACTAGCCAGAATGACAGTACTGAGCATTTGTGTCCTTAGAAGTCTCTTGGCTGCAAAACCAGAGAAGAAGGTTGGCATGATGGAAAAGTACATTATAGGAACACTCGATGAAAAGAGCTTGTGAATTAGCTTCTACATTTAGCTTCAACACATACAGTGTGTCTATTAGCTCAAACACTAACTCCAAATCTCCCCCGCGCTCTTCCTATGTCTGCCTCTTTCAGCTTCTTGTTGGATTTTATTACAGACCCCACTTTCACATCTGTCATTTTGCCCCTGAGGTTCCTTCTACCCATATTTATGTCCACACAATTAACCACTCACAATGCTAAAATCACCTACTGAGCTAACTCCGCTGCTCAAGGCATGGGTAGGACTCCAGCTTTATAATGACACACACGCACATGCCTTTTCATAATGCACAGTGCACATTACACATGTGCCTGCACATGCAAATACACAGACACACAAAGTCGGCTGCTCGGTACCTGGAGAGACTGGCTGGTTCTCTGTGGCCTCCAGTCTTTCATGATCCATAATGTTGTTGTTTTCTTTACTGGCCTGGGGAGAACTGGCACAGGTGGAGCTCATGGAATTTGAAGGTAGAGTGGTTGGTGGGGATGTGGGGGCAACTGTCTAGGGAGGAAGTTAAGTCTGCTGATGGGGAATATGGTGTGTGAGTGTGTGTGTGTGTGTAGAGGAATATGGCACCTGGACCACCCCCCTCTCTGGGGCTTTGTGGCAGCTGAGCCAGCCCAGAGCATCTGCACAGCCACAGGGTAAAAAGCAGTTTTCCTACACTTCATGCCCACACACACACACAAACATGCGCTCACAGAATCACTCTTCATAACTTTACACAGTGTTGTTTGGCTTCATTACAGCAGTGTTTGTGTGCTTCTTTAATTCTGCATGGATTTCCAAGTCCATCACTGGTCTTCATCCGCATCCAAACACAGTCCCTGGTTAGTACATTAGTTTTATTGAACATACAGCGGATAGACTTAGTAAACCTTTGAAACAGATGGCTGCACCAGCATAAGACAAAGAAGCAGCTTTTTCCCCTGCCACTCGTCTACCGTCCATGATGCAATACCACTATGCCACTGGTACCACAAATGGCACACAGCTATGAGGCTCTGGACAAAGAGACTTATTTGGCTTCCAGAAAACAGTTAAATACTATGCTTAAGGCACATAACTGCTTTGTAGTGTGACGTTCGCGAACGAGCTGATTCTTTTGAACGGCTCTTCGGTGTGAACGATGGGAACTGAGTTGTAGGTGAGAGCAGTTCTTTTTATAGTTGTGCCCAAATTTCACTGCCTGCCCTAGATCCACCCCCCTTTATGCAGAATTAACCACAGGCAGCTTGACACGGGAGAATATAGTGCAGGCACGTTCATGAGTCTGACCAAAGAACGATGAGCCATTCTTTTGAACAGCTCTTGGAAAGGAAAGAGCCATAATTCCCAACACTACTGTGTTGATAGGACAAATGCAACTGTTAAGGTAGGGACACGTATGAGTGGAAATACCCCACTCATACGAACACTACAGATTGTAAAAATCTACGATAAGAAAAAAAAAAGTCCTCCATTGGAGAACAATGCATTGTTCCCCATTTGGTCTCCTTGACAGCTACCATAATTAGAGTATATGAGTTGTTATCATACGCTAACTGTTGCTCAGCTATAGGTCAATTTGTTCAATGTTCCCCAGCTGTATTTGATGCTCTTAAGAACATGTACCCAGCCTCTGTTTAGATACCCTGACAAATAGCTCCTCCTACTTGATATTCACTCTCTAAGTCTGTGAGGTAAATAGCTGTTTATTTCACATGGGACACGATAGATATGGAAATGAACACGTATCTTCAAAAAGAATCCCACCTTTGTCAATTAGGATAAATTAAGTTGTTTATTCAATTTGCATAATCTGTGCGCTTGTTATTCTAAGACCTGTTTACTGTATCTCTGAGGTTGTTCATTGTTTTAATTGCAGTGGGTCGCACTGTGGACTATCCGCCGTTTTCAAATTGCCATTTACTGAAACTCATTATCAAGTCAAGTTTTCCTTTGATTCTTTAATATATACTCTAAATATTCTATACACTTGGGGGGTAAAAAATAGCATGTTCTCTGTAACACCTGTGAAATAAACAACAGTGTTACCTAGCACCTTGGCCTATAGACGCCAGGTGGGTGGTTGGAAGATAACAAATAGGGCACCAAATTATTCAGGAATAATTGCTCATTATGTGGGAGAAAATGCTGCCGCAAACTGTGATAAGTTGTCACAACTGTTCAGCCAGAGTGTATTTTAATATAATCCTAATCAAAGAACTGTACCTTGTGTTTTTAAATGGAACATGTTTACCAGAAGTAACATGTGCTGCAGCTACATAAAAGACTGTCAAATCAGGTTTTGATCACAGGAACATTTGGAAAATGTAGAATTTATTCTGCATGTTGGTGTGTTAAGGGCTCTATTATAAGGGCTCTATATTTTCAGGTGTAAGATTTGTGTGGTCTATTTTCTTTATAACCCTTATTCAGCCACAGAAAATGTCAACAATATATGGTTAGTCTCAGGCTGACAATTTGTTTTAAGATGTTTGATGAGGCTGTCAGTTTTGTAATTGGTTGTCTTTGTGTCCCTTTTCGCTCTTTTATTTTTGCAGATCTTCCACTTGTCAATCTCTCAGTGGAGCCTCAGCCTGTCCTGGAGGGTAACCTTGTGAAATTCCACTGCTCTGCAAAGGCCAACCCTCCTGTCACACTCTACAGGTGAGTTCATACAAAGTCATGAATACACTAAACATGAATGATCCTGTCATGTAAAATACAAACAAACGGACGTACTATTGACTTACCTAATCAATATTGCTAGTGGATTATACATTTTCCCATTAGGGTAATTTAACACGTCATTATTGATAGCATTAATCATTGCCAGACACCCGACACACACGTCTCAGGATGCCATGACAGCATCAGATCTGCCCACATTTTGAAATGTAGACAAGAAAAACAATGGAACACTGTCATGCTGAAAAATTTAATGAAAATACAGCTCAAAAAATCATTTGGGAAACCTTGTCATGTGCCACTGGGTTGCAGCAAAGCAATACAGTGTTTTGTTGCAAAGCTTTTTCCTTTGTGCTCATATCATCTCCCTTGAACATTAAATGTCCATCAGCGTGTTGAAGGAAAGCTGAAACATAATGTGCATGACATCTGATGAAGCTGTCAAGATTACAGCTTTTCTGAGATTAGCTTTTGCTCCACGGCGTACATTTTGGAGGCAGGTTTCCCCCCAGGGGGTCTGCGAGTGATTTGATGTGTGTGTGTGTTGTGCAGTAGTGGTGGAACGTAGCAAACAGAGCTACTGAAAGTTTGAATTTCAACTCATGCATTATGTTCATTTCTTCTTACTGACTAAACGGTTTCTAAAGACGGATTTTACAAGAGCGGATATGCTCCATTGTGAGGAGAAATACAAAAGAAAACAATACATTAAAAAAAAAACTGGACTTAACTATTATAAGACGTTGCATACAACTAAACAAAGCAAACAGACAAGAAGTCACGTGACCAAGATGCCAGGAATCACTCTGAGAAAGATTAAAATGTGCGTTTAGAATCCTTTTGAGTTAAAAAAAAAAAAAAAAAAAAAGGAAAAAATTAAGAGGCAACAGACAAGCTCCATAAAGAAGCAAAAATATAGTTTAGTCTGATAGAATATTTTAAATTGCACTTTACTCATCAATGGGAAAAAAGAAAAAGCCTTTGAAATAACTTGGAACCAGCTTATCACACGTCATTCTTCCGTGGAGTGTTATGAGGGATGTTTCAGAGTGAGAGAGTTAAGTGTTGTAAGAACAATTATTGCCTTTTCTAAAGTTCTAAAGACTACAGATTGGGGAAATTGTATTTTTGGGAAATCACCACTGAATTACAGCTGTAATAGAGCGAGAACATAAAGGTTCTTCAGCGGCCCAGTGCTACAAAAGTAATGGAATGACCTGAAGATAACTCTTCAAAACGTAGCTGAGCCCCCACCAGTTTAATGTCATTTTCAATAACTTTTCTAACAGTTTTTACAGCATCATTTCAGTTTGCCTGTTATTTGAAGGTTGTTGAGAAAATACAGCTTATAGAAAATGTCATAGGATTCTAAAGATGTCTGAAGCCAACACATTTTATTCTCCTAAGTCCCTTTGACAATCCAGGGCAGCAGCTGGAAGAATAAATCTAAATTTGTCATACCCACTATCAGAGTACATCTAAAGAAACACATTAATTCAATGGATACATAAAGTAATTATAGTCAGATCATTAGAAGCCTTCCATCTTCTCACAGTTGGAATTTCTTTATGCCAGCTGTTCTGCCTTCATTTAGCAGCTGCAGCTGTGGTGCTTATAGCCTGAATTTGTTCCTGTTTGTCTAAAATTATTGTGTTATTTAAGTTAATAAATTATGCATATCTGCTGCCATTAGACTTGTCCATGTTGTGTTCAACTGGTAAAATTGGTGGTGTGAGCTCTAAGCATTATGGGTAATTGAAGCCAGATAACAAAAACATATTGAAGATTGTAAGCTCCTCTACTCTTCCGACTCTTCTGATGTAGTTTAGAAAGTACGAGGGAAGGATACCTAAAATAGACTTGTAAATAAGAATACACCAGTGTTTTATACGCCACGTGTGGACAAGGCAGGCCATACAGCAAACAGTTATGAGTGAGGGCTTTACAATTGGTGATGAAACTTAATGCTCCATGATACACAGTGTGCAAAACATCACCACAATCCAGCACAGACACATAAGGCAGCAACCAGTCTTTTTTTAGATTCAAAAGAAAGGTAAGATTTGATTAGAAGTAGAAACATAAGATATCTTAGGTATATTAAATTTACTTACTTGAATTTACTTGGGGCGGCTGTGGCTCAGTGGTAGAGTCAGTTGTCTTTCAATTGGAAGGTTGATAGTTTGATCTCCAGCTCCCTCAGTGTACACGCAAAGTGTCCTTGGGCAAGACTCTGAACCCCACATTGCTCTCAATGGCATAGCCATCGGTGTGCGAATGTGGTGACTGATTGATTGATAGTTGGGCACTTTATCTGCCATCAGTGTATGAACTTGCGTGTGAATGTGTCATGCAGTGTGAAAGCAGCTTTGAGTGGTCGCAAGACTAGAAAAGCGACATAGAAGTGCAGTCCATTTACTTTACAGCAGGCCTCACGCATTACTATCTGCACTGGCTCAGCATTTGTAGTGCACACACATCGTGCTCTTCAGAATCATTAAATGTATCATAGACCTTGAAAACGTTTATTTAACTCATTTTGGAGACCAAACGTAGCTACACATATTCTGTGTTCCCTCACATTCAAACCATTTATTGATGGCCAAGCAACTCTATAAGCCCACTGAAAATTTGTTGTAAATGAAACTAAACCTGGCACAGATCATATGAAGTTAGAAAATGGCAAGCAAATATATAAATATTAACATTCCATATGGTGCTGTTTTATGTATTACATAACATTCATCTCAGTGGTTTATGTTATTGATAGGAGAAACCTCAGTTGCACTTGTTAAAATATTTTCTCTTGTTTTATTACTACATATGTGATTGTGATGGATCAAAAAACTATAGAGTAATTATTTCCATAAAATTGTGTATGTCCCTCTACAAGTGCATTACTGCAGTGATTTGTCAAGAGATGGTTTTCTGTGTGGGAGGTTTGAAAAACGCGGCGAAAAATAAATGGGAGGAAATCGATAGCAAAGAGAATTGGTCGGCTCTGAATCTTGTAATGGTACTGGGAAATGAAATGGATGTACAACACACTCACAGGTGGCAAAACAGAGATGTTGCCGTTTTGATGGATTCTGCCCTTTTGAAAGAGAAAAGAAGGAGGGAGGGCAGCGATATTGTGGGAAAACAAGGTTTCTATTTGATTGTGTAGGTGCACAGCATAGACAGGGCGTCTATTGCGCCTGCAATGGGATTTCACCTCTATTGTTATGAGACTGGATCAATGCTGGAATCAGACTTCTCCCCGGGGTATCAGGAGCTAAGATGCAATGGCAGTTGAGATGACTTTTTCTTTTAGTTTGACAAACTACAGAATGAAAAAAGGTTGGAGGTTGAATGTTCTCTCTATGTAATTTATTTCTCTCCTTTTTTCTCCTGTCTCGCTTTCTCTCTCCTGTCTGGGTCTCTTTCAATGACACAATCGGCTATAGAATAAGATAATATCCGCGCAGACTAACTTTTGATACTTCAAGGTTATAGTCTCCACCAGTTCACCAGTTTCATGGTCTCCCATTTGGATTTATCTGCAATTTATACGAGCGCTTTAGGACTCCCCTGCACCATTGGAGTTCAGGGCATGGAAGACAGGGGATTTTTGGGCCTCATAATGCTTGCCTGAGAGGTTTCAACCAGGGAGAGCCCCCCACAAATTCCCCCTCTAGAGAGTAATATCACAGAGGAGAGCAGGAAGCTGGTCAAGCAGTGTGGGGCCATTTTTCAGTGCTAATACACTCTGTCTACCCCAGATCAGATACGGCACAAGGACAGAGTAGTTCTTAGACGGATGGCCTCTTTTCCATCCTCGAGAGAGCCATCCATTCCCAATGTGCACCGCGCCTCTTTGCCATCCTCCAATTCAATGGACACTTGAGACACAGACCCAAGATAGTGGGGGCACTCGTGGAAGGCATGGTGCTTTCTGCTGCCTGCAACTACTCGTGCTTGCCACACTTGGTCCAATAAATCTGACTTTAAAATGGTAATAAGATATATTTCTACAGATGCCTGAAACTTTGCCAGATCAAGGAGACAGTGAGGAGGGAGGAGGTCAGGGGATGGAGGAGAACTTGGTGTGGAGGCAGGGGTTGGAGGAGAAGATGAAAGTGGTGCTGAAAGTGTGAATGAAGTAAGAGTGATGGGCGTGTGTTGATGGCACTCTGGGAATCAACACTCTGAGGGGGACAGACGAGTGGGTCGGAACATCTTCATTACTGTTTAGTATGGTAGGAGGGCTAACTGGCATACATCACAATCACTCAACCAGCGTCTGATGAAGACACAGAGGGTTTTCTCAGATCTAAACAAGAACCCACCAGAGAGACGAGAAAGAATAACAAACAAAGCAAATCAGGTCCCCCGTCTGCACGTACAACCATGGGCAGAGCGACAACAAAACCCCTCCTCCTTTGCATGGCACTGCTGCAAACACCATCCCAATCTTCCCCAAAATTATATCCTCATTGCTGCTGCTTCTGCTGGGTTGTTTGTTTGCTTTTGACTGGCACTACAATCAGCATACCTTCCATGGTGGTAGCTAATTGAAACATGCTGCAGTCTCTTTTTGGAAAAGACTACTATTCCCTAGCTACATTCTTTAGCCCACAACAGCTGTAGCCAGACATCCAGTACCTTGAATGTGTGAAGAAAGTGGTCTTAGTTTGTTTGAAAGAATTCAAGAGCGTGAAAACAAACTGTGAAAAAAAGGAGTCCATCTCGAACAATTAAGTCTAAATCGAAATCAAAATCGAAATGTAATTGGTTCTGTAATTTCCAGCAATATTGTAGCCTAATGCGCACCATTACTGCAAACATACAAATCAATACGACCTTGACAAGTTGGAAATTACAATCAGAAGTTTGGACTGGTCTCAGGCATAACTCTGAAAAGTTAAGAGGATTGCTAAGGCTATCAAAAAAGTAAGAAAAAGGTCCCCTGGCTGACCCTGAACAGCTGTTTTTTTCTCACTTTTCTTCTAAGATTAATGGCATAGTGCCTGTGACACTTGTCTTTGTTTTCAGAAAGTATTGGCATATAAGAACCGACCTGAAAGATTTACTTCAATTCCTTGGCAGAACATAAAACCTGTAATTTATGTCCGTGCCAAAATGACAGCATGCTATTACTAAACAAGCACATTTATTTTATATTCCACTGAGAATTCAACAGTCATCACTTTCAACATGCAGGTAAGGGAGAATGAAACTGCACTGCGCTGTGCTTAACCATGCTGATAATAACTGTGGGGCCTGATTTACTGCAGGTCTTGATGCTGATGGCACAGATACCTGCCTAATTTAATTGTTACTGTTTTATTGCCTTAATCACATTCAGCAAATACAAAACTCTACCCCTCCTCCTCGTCTCCTTCATCCTCTGCTTCCATTAACGGCAGACCTGTTTATCTACAACAGTGTTGGCTTACAGATGCATGCACGCGCTAAAACACACACAACTTCTACGCACACGTGCATGCAAACACACACTCGTAGTGTAGCGAACGGTATTCACACCCTTTATCTGAATCAAATCCCTGAATAGGATACAGCAGTGTAAAGTGAGTTAGCTATTGAGTAAGCTTGCACCGGCCCTTGTAACCTCCCAAAGGGAATGCAGGTGTTTGTGTTACCCTGGGCCAGCTATGTTTAGACATGAGTCTTGGACAAGAACCAGCACACCAACAGAGCTCCCTTGCTCCCGGTGGACGGCGGCATTCTGTCTCTGCTTCCTCTAACGCTGTCAAGGGCTCGAAAACTGGCAGCAGTAACATCCACTCAGGAGCAGCCTGCTGCCCTAAACATCTGCCTTGCAACGCCTACAGAATGAGTTGGTAAAGTGTAGGTGGAGACAGCGACATACTGATAGCTGTGCTTCCTGCATCAGTGTTGTCTCCAGAATGATGGCTGTGCTTATTACAATGATCACCAGTGTACGGTGGATCGAGCTCTCCTAAAGGTCCCTGTAGCAGCTGTTCTGGTGCATGTCACGTGACATGATCTTCAGTTTTTTTTATAGAAATGCAACAATTACATTTTCCTTAACACTTTTTAGAATTTGTATTGGAATAAAAAGTTTCACAGCTGGTTTTTAGATGAGCAAAAGTTTACTTTGAAACTCCTCGGAAAGCCCTCATAGTTCACTTTAAAGGTAAAAAATGAGGTCTCAAACTTATCACGAGTATAATTCATATGCTGCTCATCATTAACAGCATTATCTTATTCGCATCCTAATCATCGTCATTATTGATTGTCATCGTCATTACCATCATTTAGGTACGCAGCAGCGGAAGCATTCGTATGTCTTTCATATTTAGAGACACACTGCTATGAACATCAACAGAATTCAGATTATTCTAACCTTAAATATGTAGCATAGACATGATTTCCTGTGCTAATATTGTAGGTATATGACTTTATGGTAGTGACAGAATGAGACTTTGCACAGACAGTAAGTGCATTCTCTTTTCTGTGCCAAGGCTATGGGGTATGCATCTGTTTGTATTCACTGACACACACAGACACTACACAAGAATTACTGCTCCTGGATCAGACAGTCCTAAAACACCAGTCTGCCCTATTTTCCACATTTTTGGAAACACAGGTGTTGCAAGCCCTAAGCTGTATCCTTGTAACACGAGAACACAAACTCTGAAAAAAAACTCCACTGCTGGATAAAAGTGAAGAAAAATCCCATGAAGCCCAATTAGAATTCTGCTTCACTTCACTTACTGATTGAATGAGGTAATCTGTTCTCATTTAAATGATAGCATTTCAGTCAAGCAAGGGACCAGCTTAGTCATGGAAAACAAATGAGTTCCCTATCCCGTGAAAAGTGCTCTCAGCACTGCAAGGAATGTAAAATGGAGACAGCGGGTCCGTTGTCATTGTTTTCATTTGCCAAATCAGCATGCTGCCACATCTCTATTGTAGGGGATGGCAGCATTTAGATGCGTGATGCATTGTATGTCCCACAGCACTGTCTAAATTTTCCAAAGAGACCCATGACATCCATAGATGGCTTCGCTTCACTTTTATAAATGGGCCCTGTCTGTTGAAGCTGCAGACAGCAATCCACATCAGGCAGAGCGAGACGCCGCTGCCCGTGACATCACAAAACTCTCACCTAAACACGCAAGGGAGTGTCTGTATGCCTGTCAAAGCAGCCATCATTCACAAACGCAAACAGATGTTCTTTTTGTGATCCCGTGTCAATTTATTAACATCAGCTGTTGTGTGTAATACAGTATGTGTCAACCAACGTCTTCATAGGTGGGGGAGCTACCCATTTGTCATTCTGTGATTTGTTTTTCTTAGCTGGCACTCTGTGCTGCTCTCTCTGCCTTCCGTAATGAGGAACGTGCTGTCTGCTCCCAGTCGCCAGGGAGCTTGTCACAGCATGGAGGGCTGCCACAAAAATATGCTGAAGCCAGCACAGAAAAACCTTCCCCAGAATGATGATTTATTCACACAAAAGAATGCTATTGACATAAGGAGGTGTGAAAACCTGTCTTAATGCCGTTTCCCCTTTCCCTTCATTTTTCCATTTCTTACCGTCTCTGCTCTTTCCGCTTTCTAATCCTCTCACCAGGTGGGCCAAAGGAGGAAGTATAATCAAGGAGGTCTCCGGAGACACATATGAGGTTATCGTGGACCACTCATTCTTCACAGAACCTGTTTCCTGCGAGGTTACCAACCCTCTTGGCAGTACAAACATCAGCCGCAACGTTGACGTCTACTGTGAGTGGCTCCCTAAGCAATATTGCGTTAATGCCAGAAACGTGATAATGCATGGTTATGGTTTTTTACTGTCTTATATATTTTGACACTGAGCTCCAAGAGCTGGTGCAGCCACAGCTGATGTCTCATTATGAATTTGTCATAGACGCTTAATGGTGTTTATTTCGACAGTTGGACCTCGCATGGCGGCAGAGCCTCAGTCCTTGCAGGTGGACCTCGGATCTGACGCTGTGTTCAACTGTGCCTGGACAGGAAATCCCTCTCTTACAATAGTGTGGATGAAGAGGGGGTCTGGAGTGGTGAGTATATTAAGTTGCATGCTACGAGGTATTTTGGCTTACAATAAAGCCCTTATTTGTCTTTCCAGCACCTCCTTGGCCTATATGAAGCCTGTTTCATACCTACAAGATATCATAGCCATGTGTTTTGAAAATATTTCAAGGCCATTACAGTCCCAGACTCTAGGTGACCTACTCTCTTATAAGAGCTGTTGATTTGATCTTAAATTCAGACTCATTTCACCTTTCCTTTTGTCAACATCAAAGGCCAAAGCCAACCCCTTTACTCCACTGAGCTTAGACCCTAAATTGGATTTTAATAATTGAGAAGAGGTGCCCTTTAAGGTATTAAATGGTCCATGTGCTGCCTTTATTTTTTCTGCCCTCATTGCTCTGCTTTGTTGCTATCTCACATGCGAAGGTGCCTTTGCTGTCATTGCATTTGATGATCTCTGACTTTCTTGCCGCAGGTTCTTAGCAATGAGAACCTCCTGACGCTGAAATCCGTGAGACAGGAGGATGCAGGGAAATACGTTTGCCGCGCTGTGGTCCCGCGTGTAGGAGCGGGGGAGAAGGAGGTTTCTCTCACCGTCAATGGTAAGCTGTATTATTGATATGCCTTTCACACAATCAGGCCCAGAAAGCCCACATATTTATCTAATGCATGCTCTTACAAGTGTGAACCTTGAGGTCTGGGGTCAATGGCTGCGAGAAGAAAGCAATTTGTCACAGGAGTCAATATTCTGCTTCCTCTGTGGTTTACAAAAGCCTTTCATGTGTAAAACGTCCAACAGAATATGCAGCTTTTATTCACTCCTGTAGTCTCTTTTATAGTATAGCAATTTCTTGGAGACAGGGCTAATTTTACAAGACAGGTAAAGCTACAAAACACAAGACATGATAAACACGCACAGGATAAGCATGTGACACACAGCGTGCCAATGCAAATTAATTTTCCTAGCAAAGATAATGTGATAAAACATATTGTGTTATCAGCTGCCTTCATTGAGACACCTCTATGTAAACATGGAGCAATATATTTAGACAGCCTTTTTAAGATCGGGTGGCACATTTCATAAACAGGTGAATTGTACTTAAATGCTAATTATATTCCGCATGAGTCAAAAGGGAAGCTGCCGTTTCTGAGGCACCGACTGACTAATGAATACCAGCCTTGGTGGGAGACCTGGCAACTCTCAAACAAATGACTGCATTATCAGCGCTTAATATTCAGGGAGCATGCTTCGATGTGGCAGAGGTTCTTAGTTACATGTCTCTTATTTTCCCTGTGTCCATCTAAAAGAAATCCAGGCCAGAAAGGGAAAAAAAACAAGCCGAAAAACAAGAGAGGGTTTAAGAAGCTGGCGAGATGATGTCGAGTTAATGCTGACAGTGTATCACAGCACATTTCGAAAGCTAACAAAGGAGTTTGCCTGTAAGCAACGCTGGTGCTGATTCGGGGATGAAAATACATCATGTAGCAAACAGTGTGTGTAAAGATTTTCTTTTCAAAACCCAGACGTTAGCTTTGCATATCAGAGAGTGTGGGATACCAGTATTCCCTCCAGCACAAGATCAGAACCATGACTTTCTATGAACTGCAATGAGCCCCCTCCTTCTCACCCAGGAATTCAGCTGAAATCAAGGCAGAAGAGGCCTAAGGAAAAATCATGATTAATTCTATTGTCTCTAATTCTGTATAAGGCAACCTATATGGGCATCCTTTATGCAGCCTTAATATGTAAACAGAATTCATAAAATCCAATGTACCAGGGTATTTTGATGCCTTTCATTTCTGCTCATGTAACTACTGAGATTGTGATGCTCGCGCAAACAACGCCATGAGAGAAGAGAAGATGGATTGTTTTAATAAAGAATATAACACAAAACAACTCAGAGCAACCTGGGAAACATACAACAAAGCTGAAATGGCATGTTTATTTAGTCTCTGCAGACTTCATTCAAGCAAATTCTGGATGTCTTTTTATTTGTGTTTATTCTTCCTCTCTTCTTCCACTTTCCTGTTGGAATTGGTATTTGACATTCAAAAGCCTCCTTCCTCTTTACCCTCCTGAATAATTGAAATTCATCTCTCTTTTTTCCCCCAAACCACACGAGAAATCCCGCGTCACTTCCTAGCCGCGTCCTCGAGGCGCATGGGACTGTCAAACTTGTGAAAGTGCAAACCCTGCGGTTGAAGTGGCATAGTGTGTGTGTGTGTGGGGGGGGGGGGCTCTTTACCACAGGTCATTGATTATCTTGTGCCGATGTCTCAAGTGCAACCTCTGATCAACCCGGTCTAACAACACTGACAGTCAGCAAAACTCAATAGATTCTGACGATGAATAACTAAGATAATGGATGAGGCAGCTTTAGGCGGGGACGGCCATGATACAGTAAATGTCTGGCAATACTTTGCATATCCAGCGTATTCATGATGCGACGTTGTCTGCTGCACATTTGAATGCTTTTTTCGCTGTTTGTTTTCCCTGCAGTTATCCCCCCAATTCCGTAATGCCATCATTTAAATTACATGTGTTTATAATTTGTCATTCCCTCTGTCTCTCTCCTCTCTGCCGTTGTGTGTCACTGGCTCCCACTGCGGCACACCACATAGACATGAGGATTCCAACTTTCCCTGGGGAAGAATGTAATTTAATTATAATCAAACAGCTAGCAGGGGATGCAGTTTGTGTTTAAGTCACTAATGGATACATATTGCTTACTCAAGTCAAACATTTTCAGAATGGAAAGCTCCTCCACATTTCGAGTGGCTACATGTATGAAGGGGGGCTGTGCACGTCCATGCGTGTGATTATTTACATAGTGTACAATATATATGCATGGCTTTTTCCACAGTCCTGCAGAAGTTGGAATTGAGAGAAGTTATCTGACATGCTTCAGGGGATTCTGCTTGTGTGTGCTTATAGATCATATATGCATGCAATACATATTAATTATTATATCCACAGTGAGTAGATCTGTACAGCCATTCCCGTTTGTGGCTATGTGTGTGTCTTTGGGCAATACGTATAATGACACACATACAGCACTTGGACAGCCTAGGGAGAGAAAGCCCATTACCACAGTAAGGGAGAGGGAGGGCCACAGAATTCCACAATATCCCACAGAGCACTGGGTTGTTATAGATCTTTTTTCTGCTATTTCTCTTTCTAGACAGCCTTTATGTGCCTAGTTAATTAGCATTCCAGCCTCCTTTAAACTGGCAGTGACACCATATAAGAAAGAAAAGTGCAAATTAATGAAGGAGAAAACTGCATTTAAGATGCAGCACATTTTCTCCCACTAGCTAATTTTAAGCATAAGATATGATCTGCAAGACTTTGTGGAAGACTTTGAACTGGCGTTTCTCATTATATGTACCTGCCATGAGTTTTTGGCGCCGACAAAAAAAATTAAAAATATCTTTAATTTTTTTTTTTACTACCATGTTTAAAAACTGTAAATTTCGGGGTAAAGTTTTCTAAGACATTCAGAAGTTGGGGCTTGTTCACACAGGCTCATATGATTTTTGGAGCATAACAGCTAAGAGGTCAACAGCTCCAAGGTGTCCTCTGTATGTCCAGGGAGAGCATTATGGTTGAGAAATCCCCCTTGCTTTATCTACTGAAGTGGAAAGGAAGTCAGCCAGCACATTTTCTCAAGTCAGTTTCCGCTAATAATAGTCTTTCTTTGGATCAGAGGGATGGTGCTGCAGAAAAGTGAGTGGTTGTAATGCCAAGTTATCAAAGCTAAACAGTCTGTGGCTGATCCATTAGCTTGTGAATGAGCTGGTTTAATTTGTGGTGGTGACTGACTGCAGGTGTTTCTTTATCAGACGAAATAAGTAGCGGACTCGCCGCGAGCTTGCCTGGTGAGATAGCTGCGCGTTAACAACACGTAACAGGAAACTTTAATCAATCTGTCCTCTGATCACTACGGCCCACTGTAATCTCATCGGGGGAAAAGCCAACAACTTCTGACTTTTATTTACTGCCCGACGATTAAATAAATGTTTGATAAACACTGAAGAGTCTAACAAGCCAGGTATGGCCTGCTACTTAGTACTAAAAATATATGAATTAATACTCGCATTTAACTCACTGAAAAGCTGGAGCAGCCAGAAAGTTCCGTAAATCACACTGAAAGCCACATTATTCGTCCAAGTTTTGAATGAAAAAATCCCCACAAGGCTCCAACTACACCAACAGGTGAAGTTATTTCTTGGTTTCTGGAGTCAGCCTCAAGTGGCCACTTGAGGAACTAAATTTTTTTGCACTTCCGCATTGCATTCATTTTTCAACACCAGAGGTTGCTGCTTGCTTTTAACTGAATGTGATTGAACCTCATGTTTAAAACTGTAGCAAAAACTTTTTTTAATGTATTAATATTAAACAATTGTGCTAACATAACGTCACTCTGTTTGCCAATGTGGAAGTAAATTATGCTTCCAGAATCCTCCAGAAGTTGCACATTTGGATAAAGCACTAAAGTAGGGAGATGATAAAACTATAAGTGTTTTTGGCCTGTGCCATCTGTGCTGAGTTATTACTGTGAATGTATTTCAGCGTGTGACATGAAGACAGTATGTCTCACACTGCATGCGGAAAAAGAGACAGGGAGATAATACAGTCTGGTCCCTGTTGTAAAGATGTACTGAGGCAAAACAGGCGAATGTAGCGAGGCTGTCAGAGCATTCAGCTTAGAAAAGTGTGCATTTCTGCAGAAGCTTAACGTTATGGTTTCCTCAGCTGACCAATTAGGGATGACGATGGAATTATTTGTGATTGCGGCTCCACATTCGCTCTGGATCACTGTTAAGCATAGTTGAAATAAAACAGCAGGGGATTTACCCTAATATAAGCATAAATGATTTTCCCACATATCGTGCGAGCAGTGTAGATGATTAACAATATGCTCACTCTCACGAAACAAAGTACTGATCACCCTTTTTTCTATGTGTCGAAACGCAAGAGTTGTGACTATTTACATTTGTAGTAAAAATCAGTAAGAGCTGTTTCTATAAGTGTTACCTTTAGATCAGATCTCCCCACCGTGGATCTCTCCCAGATGAAAATATGGCCACCTGTGACCACACCAGGCATTTTTCTTCAATTTCAGTAACCCTGTGGCTGTTTTCTGTTCTCTTTCATCATAAGAGAAAAACAGAGAAATCAAAAGAGACGCGTTGAGGTATTGTGGAAATGTCAGGCCTTTGTTCAAAGCAGATGCCTCATAGGAAGGAAACGTAAGCCCTGGCCTTTTGACACCCACACTGAGATTGTATAATCAGTTTGCAATGTCCACTCCAGATTTAACAACTCCTCAAATGAGCGAGCGAAACATTGCTACTAACATTCTGATTACCTCCCCTGCTGCTAACATTGATGTTGTAGTGCCACCCACCTCCCTGATACCAAGGTGTTTTTTGCTCTGATCACATAGTGTGAGAAGCAAACACCTGCTCACACAAACACGAGCATACACACGCGCATACTTTCAACACAAGCTGAGCCAGTGAGATAAAGCTATTTAATTATATTCCTCATTTGCAGCTCTGATCCAAAGAATAGATCCTCCCCAGTCACCACCATTGGCCCTGCGCAGCAAGCAAGCCATTGATCTTGCTGTGTTTTGACAATTGTAGCTCATCCAAACCACATGCGTTTCATCTCCTAATCTCTACATAGTACACTGTGTGTTTAAGAGTCCAGCACATACATGCTGTTGTAAAACTGTCACCAGTATCGCAAAACACTGAAGGAAGGGGAACAGCTTTCAATGCTTTTTTCTCACATTATCTGCAGCATTCATTTTGCAGCGCTAGCAGCCTTCCAGCATCCTCCAGTAGCATACCAAGACACCATCTGGCAAAGTCTCATTAAAATGCTAATTCATTTTAATAAGAGACAGGTAATAAACTGCAATTATGTATCGTCAGAGAGATGGCAGAGAGCAGGAGTTTGAGGGAAGTTGGCAGAGAAACAGTGTTTTCTTGCTAATCAAGAAGCTGCCTTCCTTGCCACCCCCTTAAACCCACCTTCCTAACCTTAACCAACACAAGGGACATGATTAATGGTTTGTTTTAATGGCTTTTTAAAGGGATTGTTTGCTTAGTTTAAACCTTATCTTTAGCTGTCTGAGCTCGGTACAGACTATGAACTCTGAACAGTTTTTGCCGATGTTCTGTGTCTCTAGGGCGCAGCTGCAGAATCTATTGTTCTTCCGGCTACTAGCCCATCATTTAACACAGTTTTTGGCCTGGAAGACTGACTAAAAGCTCTTTCAATCCCCAATACAAGTGTCAGAGACATCAATTCAATAGCTAACAAGCAATGGTGCTATGATCTAACTCAAACTATGAGTGCCGAGGATGTTATGGATGAGGAGACAATTTTCTGTATTTTGTCTGACTCTGATTTTCAGCTGTATTTATTTGCCAGGAGAATTCAGCTTTCTCGGTCAATTTTGCCAACAGTTAGAAATGTATTGCTACAATTGACTACCGTCAAAGAGGACTGGAAATCCACAAAAAACATATTGAAAATTCCCTTTTAGGGCCAATATACTAGGGTTAAATGGATGTCTTTTTTATTGGAGCATATTTTTTTTAAACTCAGCGTTTAAATCGAAGGAAATGTTGGTAATAAGATTATTAGTGTTCTTATAATCTTGCTGATTTAAAGTGATAATCTCAAAGATTTCCATTTAAATAAATGTCTGTCAAGTCACTATGAATGATGATTGAGCCTATGGCCCACATGAACTTCAAAAATAAGTGCAAATCCAAAGAAAAACAAAGAAATTCGACACTCAGATGAAGGCAAACAGTTCAAAAAAGGAAAGCGACCGTCAGTGATGAAAATCAAGAGTTACAATTGTTACAACTGGAGCCAACCATGGACGTCACACGTGACACTGTTTGGATATCTGGGAAGCATGCTCCTGCAATTACCGTTTATCGCCATAGGAGGCGCCAAAGAGAATGACAGTGAGATCTTCGGGATTAGCATTTTAAACTACTGTTAAAAGTATAAAAGCTGCAGTCATTTTTGTAACTATAAATTGTTGCCTCTCTCCTTTGCATCCCTGTAATTATACTTACTGTGAGCTCTCTAGGACCAAAAGGAAAATACACTTGAAAGACAGAATTGGGTCATATGTGACATCATGTCTTCATATTACCGCTGTCACCTGGTGTGAACAGCCTCCAGACCAGATGGCAAGCAGACCAGTCGTTTAGGCTGAGCTGCCCTTGTCAGGCGAGATCTTGTAGCCTGACCAAAGCTTAACACATGCTGGCTCAGAGTCTGTACCTGCAGCTCCTGTTTACATCCTTTTTAATTCCAATAAAGCCATTCAGTTTAATCATACTTTATTTGGGAGAAACCATGCATCTTCAGTACAAACAATTAATAAGACATAAATATTACAATATAAAATAATACATTATATAATACATTTTCGGCTACATTTTCTTGACAAATCTTTTTTCTTAGTTCATAAAAGTCCTTATCGGGTTGTATATTTACAGATGACCCAGTCCATAGGGCTCGGGCGTAAGGTTTATTTGCTAACATGTTGGTTTAGAGTTCAAATCTGATGCAAGCTTTTTGACTGAGGTGAAACACAGTCCTGAAAACGCTCCAAAGAACTGCTGTAGCACTTTGCAACAGCATTTGTGTCTGTGATAGAAATAAAGCCATCAATTTCTTCATCCAGAATGAGGTCTGGGTTCCCACTTACGCCCTTTTCTCAGGCTGACGTCCTTGGGTAGACTGTACTGGGAAGACATGTTCATAACGCAGCGCAATATAATCTTCCCCAGGAGTCCCAGATTACTGAACAGTTCAGGTGTTACTGCCCGGAACAGGAGAGCAATTAGAATATAATGTGCCACAAAAACTAGATTGAGCAGAATTGTCATATGACCTGAAACTGAAAATGAATTCAATTATTCATGTTTCAATTTCTGTGAGTCATCGTCAAACTTTTTTATGATTGTTCTCTTTCAGGGCCGCCCACCATCTCCAGTACTCAGACTCAGCAAGCTCTACACGGAGAGAAAGGACAGATCAAATGTTTCATTCGAAGTACACCTCCTCCAGACCGCATTGTAAGTACCTCCAGACTATCTACTTATTTTCCTGATCTCAACTTTTTCTTAACTTTGTCTGATTTATTTGCAATTAAATATCTGAAACTATAATGGTATGTATATAAAGGATCAAGGACATCTAAACAATGCAAATCACATAGCATAAAGGCACTCATTTCATGTGTGTCCTGATTCCTGACTGAACTATTGATCTATACCACACATGGACAGCACAGGCTGGTAAAGATTAGTTGAAGAATTATTACATTAGCTCTCCATCATTTGTTTTCATATAAAAAGGAACGCATAAAACTGCAGTTTGAACCCCCAATTTTTCATTTAATGCACACTTATACTCTGTTAACACTGATCCCATTAAGATTTATGGACCCTATATAAACAGCCTACTCTCTCAGCTCACTTTGCGTGTATTATTATTCCAGGTGTGTGTATGTGTGTGTGTGTGTGTGTGTGTGTGTGTGTGTGTGTGTGTGTGTGTGTGTGTGTGTGTGTTTTCATAGGGTAATTGCCATACTTTATCATCCAATGTGTGTTTTTATTATATTAATGTCAAGCATTAATTAGCAATGTAATTAATATTAGGGTTTATTTGAGAGGGGCTGTCTGTGGAGGCCGGGATGCTGGGTCCTTGATTCCAGACTATTCATTAGAGTATCAGTTCAGCTTTCCTTTCTTTTGCTTAATGGCTGCAGAAATGACAAATGTGGTATGTGAGATCTGGCTATGTCAATTAAAGCAAGGTCACTTACAATTAAAGCTGAAAATTAAAATTAGTCTCAGAGTTCTCTTGAATTTTAATCTAGTGGGGAGAACAAAAGTTTTAATAATAATACAAATAAAGGCAAGTTTTTCAGTCATTGCGAATCCCAAAAGTCAATTGACAGCATTGTTTCACTTAAGAATGAACTGAAAACACTTGAGCAAAGTCAAAATGTGTAAAAGTGTAACACTGCATTTCACAACTCAACTTTAGCCACCTGTTCATTGTTGCACGCTTGGAGATGAATGTGTTGTTTATCCTCTAAGTACCAATTCATATCTCTCGCTTTTCATCTAGTATAATGAAGTCCCTCGTTTTAGTAAAAAAATCAGCAAAAATGAATCATGTAATTGGCAACAGTCACCCAAGCCAAATCAAGTCTGCACTAAGAAGCCTTAAACAAAAGTGTCTCCTAAATGGCACGTGTTACATTGTCATTGCACTGAATAAATAAAACCAGAATATGCAAATATCTATTGTTTTCCTACATTTCTCTTGCCACATCACTGCAACTGTCAACACCACTTCACATGAGTCTGTTAACTGCCAGTCCCATCATTTCTTGATTCCTGGTATTTGCAACAAATGCAAGCCAGCTCTGTTTCTGGGTAGTTTCCTTTCAAAATTCAAAAGGCTTTTATTCAAGATAATCTGAGGCAACAGATGGTTATGATTTGATTTGATATGTACTGGTAGCAGCTTCTTTCCATAGTGAAAGAAAATACAGTTGAATAGCCACAGGCTACATTCTAGTAAACATCTTCCACTAAACTAAAGCATTCTTTAAATGTACGATTCACCAATAGATGTGTGTAGGCTGGGTTACCTTGAACACTTCCACAGGTCATGGTTCTTAAAAGCTTATAGAAAAGACTATATATTGAGGATTCTGTGAGTAGAGCGTACAGCTGTGGTATGAGCTCAGAGAAGTACAGTAAGGCCAAGCAATGCTTTGAGCTGATTTCAGCATGCTAACATGCTTTCAATACTAATTCAATCATTCTGATATTTCGCCCTCGTATAGCCTGTTTGCGAAAGAGTTCATTATTTATTATAAGTCTGTCATAAGCTTTGTCATGAACTAAATTAATCAAATGTAAATTGGCAGCATGGAGGCCAGTGAAGATGTTATGGTGGTTAGGTCTTTATTGTATCTATTACTCATTCAGTCTATTTATCAAACTCGGCGCCGACAAATTTGGGACGATGTTCAAGCATTGCCTGGACAGAGATGGGCGGTATTTGTACCTAGGGGTAGGAGATTAGCATGTCGACCTGGGTCTACTGCAGAGTCCTTTGACCCGGGTCTGAATGCCTATTGTTACCTTTCAGCTGTTAAGCCAGGTGTTAGTGGGTTTTTTGACCAGTGGGAAAGGGGCTTTAGAATCCAGATAAAAATTCTCATATTCACTTAGAGATCCCTTCATGGTCAGGCCACAGAATACGTGGCTGAAATTATTCACCCTTACCTGTCATCTCGCTCCCTCAGGTCAAACATGCAACATTTGCTTTCTGTTCCACGTACCAACCTTAAGACCCACAGTGATAGAGCGCTTCAGGCCACAGCACCCAAACTTTGGGATGCTCTGCCCACATCCTTACGGTTTGCTGAATCTCTCTGATATCTTCAAACATCGGTTAAAAACATACCTGTTTACACAGGCATTTTGCTAATCAACCTATATTTATTAATGACCTGTTTATTTTATTATTTGCTGTATATGGCGACGATGGTTTAAACTTGAACGCTTTTATTTGTGTGGCTTGTATAGCCATCGTACCTGTCATGTTTATATACTCACCAGCCACTTTATTAGGTACAGATTTGCTAGTACTGGGTTGGATCCCCTTTTGCCTTCAGAACTGCTGTAATTCTTCATGCCATAGTTCAACAAGGTGCTCGAAACATTCCTTAGAGATTTTGGTCCATATTGACATGATAGCATCACTCAGTTGCTGCAGATTTCTCGGCTGCACATCCATGATGCGAATCTCCCATTCCACCACATCCCAAAGGGGCTCTCTTGGATTGAGATCTGGTGACTGTGGAGGCCATTTGAGAACTATTTTCTCTTTTTCGGACCATTCTCTGTAAACCCTAGAGATGATTGTGTGTGAAAATCCCAGTAGATCAGCAGTTTCTGAAATACTAAGACCAGCCTGTCTGGCAGCAACAGCCATGCCACGTTCAAAGTCACTTACATCACCTTTCTTCCCCATTCTGATGCTCGGTTTGAACTTCAGCAGATCATCTTGACAATGTCTACATGCCTAAATGCATTGAGTTGCTGCCATGTGATTGGCAGTTGAACAGGTGTACCTAATAAAGTGGCTGGTGAGTGTATTTCTGTATGTGATGTCACTGTAAAGCATTATGTGACCTATGTCTGTCCAAAGCGCGATAAAAATACATACTAACTTACTTACTAAAATATTAAACATGCGTACCAAATTTCATCGCAATTTGTCCAGTTGTTGTTTAGATATTTCAAAAAATGTTCACGGTGATGCTAGGGGAAAAATCAGTAGATCACAAGAGTCAGAAGGTGTTGAACTCTAGGGACCATAAATAATAAAAATGTCTTGGGGCCGGCTGTGGCTCAGTGGCAAAGTTGGTCGTCTCTCAATTGGAAAGTTGGGGGTTCGATTCCTGACTGCTACAGTCACATGTCAAAGTGTCCTTGGGCAAGACACTGAATGCCAAATTGCTACAGAAGACATCGCTAGGGTGTATGAATGGCCATAGATCCTTATTGGAGATTGGCACTTGGGCTTGCATTTGCATATGTGCATGTGTGAGATTCATATTTTAGGGACGCACAATCAACCATTGTTTTACATCTATGTCTTTTCTCAGGCCTGGTCATGGAAGGAAACAGTGTTGGAGTCCGGAACATCAGGCCGCTACACCGTGGAGACGGTCACCACAGAGGAAGGAGTCATCTCCACACTGACCATGAGCAACATTGTCCCAGCGGACTTCCAGACCATCTACAACTGCACAGCGTGGAACAGCTTTGGCTCTGACACCGAGATCATACGCCTTAAGGAACAAGGTGGGAGCCAAGGTTCGACAGGTTCCACCTTCCTCTTCTTCAAATCACGTGACTGTGGTTTACTAGTTAGTGATAGATGGTAGATGCTGTCTCACAAAAGCTGTGATGTTTTTGTGTGCATCACTGTGGTTGTTCTTGTGTCTGTGAACATGTGACGTGTGATTTGGCTACCATGTTTGGTAGTGACTTTGCTTTTGTGTATGTGAAGGGATTTAATAGCAAATTGGTTAATTGGTAAATTGGACGCACATTAACAGGTTAAAAATCGAATCTTTATCAGTGTGTTGTGTTAAATGGACATAGATTTAAGTGTGGTATGTTGTGCTTTTCCTATTCCATTCAGAAGTGAAATGCTTTTCAAATTCTTTCAGAAATAAGTTGTTCAAAATTGATATTTGACCAATTTAGAACCCAAAGATTGAAATACAAAGTGCCTCTGCATGGCCTACATTCTCAAACCTTTGATGTACAGTGAATGTGATGATGACACAGATAAATTCCTGACAAATTAGTTTTCTGGTTTAACATAAAGTGCAAATCCCTGGTAATTTGAACTGGTGACCCTTAGCATGCACTGCACGCTGAATATAAAATACACTGTGTCTCCTGCTTTCCTTCTGTGAAAGACAACTTTAAAAAAGTGTCTTTTATCTGTTGACCCTTTCCCCTCTACCGTAGGGAAAGCTGTGTTTTCCATCCACTTATCGCAAATGATAAATTATAAGCTGCTTATGTGAAAGTGACATTGATCAATGAAGACATTAAATAGGCTTTAATGGTGTACGGAGAGCTCTTGGTTGTTTTGCATTTGTTTAAAATGTGAGAAGGTCATAAATGTGGGCTGGTAACTAAGATCATTAAAGTGTGCTTTAATGAGGACCTTTAGTGTTGGAGGAGTGTATAGATGCAGCTCTTCCTCGCTGCAAATGCACTATAACATCCAGATAGAAGCACACAAACATGATTACGCCTAATCTAATGCATGCACTCCACTCAATAAAAATAAAAGCCCTCAGTGAAATACCTGTTTCAGCTTAAATTAGAGTAAATTAAATGTTATTAGACAATGGGATAATGAGGCAATGTTAGTAGGAAAATATTTACTTGCGCTGATAACAAAAGGTTGGTAATTGGTTTTGAATTCACTGTGATTTAGACACACTGTACATACAGTATTTTTTTTTCTTGGCATTTTGCCTGAGGCATAATGTCAAAGTCAATTAGAAAGACTAAACAAGCATACCCTCCCTTAGTTCCTGTTTGTCGCAGAGACAGAGAAGAGGAAGAGATTAGGAGAACGTTGTGTCTGTGCCTGAAAGAGAAAGGTGGCCTCTGCATTACGCCTGTCTACTGTGTGTGTTCTCTCTGTCTCTTATTGAATGTAATGTGCATTTGAGATGTTTGTGGTATGTCATTATAGAAGAACATGTTTTCTCTGCAGAGTCTCTCCCAGTGGCGGTGATCATCGGCATTGCTGTGGGAGCTTTTGTAGCCCTCATTGTCCTTATGGGCACTATTGGAGCGTTCTGTTGCACCCGCTCCCAAAGAAGTAAGTCTCCTCTTCCCTATTACATTCATTCAAGCATGCATGCCAAAAGTTCTGTATTTTAACCAAGCACACAAGAAAAATGTCCATCCATTCAAATGTTGACATTGTGTTCAGTAAAACCACTGGGGGGGTAAAAAAATCTGCTTGCAAGGTCAAGTAATTTCGACTTTAGGTGTCTTGAATATGAGGCGTCTGCAGAAATAGATAACAAGACATGGTCAGCTGCCTCAATACATTTCTGACTCATATTAAATTGCTGGAACACACTGCAGTATCACACTTAATACAAGATGCAATCACTTGTTGAGATGGACATCTTTTTGTGGTCAAGGGGCTCATTTCATGCAATCTCAGTCTGGCTGCATTCGCTTTTGAGTTTATTTACATCCTGCGCTATGTTCACTACCACCCACCCATGTACCAAGTGACTCAGGTTTGAGACAGACCGCCACTGTCTCTACCCAAGAACCAATTTGTGCTACTGGTTCCTTCAGCATGTCTATTGTCTGTATACTACAGAGGAAGCGCACCTGGTTATGCCCTCACTGCCCGTCTCCATCTGTGCTCACCAGAGAGAACTTGCAAGCAAAATTAAGACAGAAAGTAAGACTTTGTTATATGACAGTATCATCAGCATTGTCCCGAACAGAATGAGCCACCGTGAAAGGCTGTATGAGATTGCATATGTATGCAGAAAAAGATAATCTCGTGTTGGCAGGAAACAAATGATTAATAATGCTTTGTATTGTTTTCGGGGAAACGGGGGAGCTCTCACAGACCAAACCAAGGGGATCTTTGCTAAATTCTGTAACACTGCACACTGCACTGGGGGAAATTAAAATGTCAACAAATACAGAATGGTGTTTATCCAGCTTATTGAGATATATGTGTCATCTGTTTCTGCCAGATCTGAAAGGAGTCGTGTCTGCGAAAAACGACATCCGTGTTGAGATTGTACACAAAGACCACAATGCGGCACGTGAAAACGAAGAACACCAATCCATGAAACAGCTGATGGTGAGTGTGAGTGTCACAAAAATACTACTTTCTCATTCCTGTTTTTAGAAATATTTATCAACCTTTTTCTTTTGCATGTCCTTCTTAAACCGATGGTTACATAATCAATGCACTTTAGTCTTGGCATCGCTATTTCCTGTGGAATACATTATTTTATGAGTAATGGAAGCACAGGATTGCTTGTATATGTGCCGTATTGACGTTTCATTTTAAATATAGTGAAAGCATAGGTGCTATATTTATCTATATGATGCCACCAGACCCAAGCAGAAAAGACCCCAATACATAGTAACTATGGAGATGCTGATGCATACTGGTTAATCCTACAGTGGGTGTACTTCTGTATCTACATGCCTTCTAGACACACAAAGAACTGTTTCCTCTTTGGAAGAGTACCAGTGTTTTGGTTTTCATGCTGCTTGCTCCGGGGCTAGGCTATTTGCAGTGTGAGGTTTTGGATTACATTTTCTTTGAAAAATATTTAATACAGTCGGTACTTGATGTTAGAGCAGGCAAATGAGCTTACCTTACAAATCTGCATTTTGTTGAGATAACGTAAAAGATATTCATGGATACATTATTAATGTTGCCTGCCTGCCTGATTGAAGGTGAAACGCGTCTGATGGCTATTAAAAGAGAGTGAATAAGTGATAAAAGTGAAATCCTTCAATCTCTGAATGTCTTTTTACTTTTCATAAACCACACAGACACTCAGTGTACTCTGCTCGATTTCTATACGCAGGTTGAACGAGGAGAATTCCAACAGGAGTCTGTTCTGAAGCAGCTGGAGGTATTACAAGAGGAAGAGAAGGAGTACCAGCACATTAAGGTACGACTCGTGAGTAGTGACGGCATGCAGACGTAAGCGTGGGAGAAGGAGAGTTAAAGGTGGTGAGAGAGAGAACGCCTTTGGGGCAGAGGGTGGTCTTAAACTCTGGGACCAAAATAGCTGAAAAGCATCCTAATCCTTCTACTGCTACACATGATTTTCCAAGGATTAGTCCAGAGGCAAAATGACTCCTGTTAGAGGTCTGATTTTTTATTAATTAGTCTCTCATCAAAGGTGGTAAAAGAAATGAGAAGCTGGTTGGCCCTGAGCTGTTATTTAAGTGACTTAAGGTGTTACTTATACCATACAGATGGGATTAGACTGTTTAAAAGAACATATTGGACTGGGAGAAGCGCTGGGTAGTTATGTGATACAGTGAATGATCTTTCTAACTGGTTTCAGTTATGTAGTGTATCATGCAATACTTAATTTGCAGAATAGATATCTTCTTTAAAACTTTGCAACCTGCACATTATGCAAACATTGTGTTCCCATTTATGTAGCATCTGTCATATAGAAACCATCGGGACCAACGGGATAGTTTATCTTGTCCACACACAAATTGTGATCGCTCCATTTGTCTTCTTATAGTGTTGCCACTGGCTCCCTGGAGTGTGCTTCTGTTGTGTTTGCCTGCATACCTGCTCCCTCTGGGGCCCCAATTTTTTTGATTCTAGCTAATGACAGTGCGCATGAAGCGAGAGCAGAGGGGGGACTGTAAAAGAGATAAAGGCCAGACACGAACATCTCCCCGTCTACCGCCTGATAATGACAAGCATAACGAGGATCCTCTCAGGTGGTCTCTCTCATTTTCCCACTATGAGCATTCTTCTTTTGGGATTTGCTACCGTGCTCACTATGCTTGACATTTACATCCATTCACAGGAGTACATGTGAAAAAACACACACACACACACACTTACACTAACTGGACCCTTAGCAGCAGCACGGTGCTTGCAGCCTAGCAGACAAACAAGTGTTGCGGCTGTAGCTTCAAAAGCTATTTCAGTGCATACATGAAATCGCAGACACTACAATCCATTTAGGTCCAATTAAAGCTGATATGTGAGTGAACTTTGCAGTGACACGTTGGATGCCAAACTATGAATCATCAAGGCCTGTTTAATTAGCGGGAAACAGGATTTTAAGGTTAGCATGGGGGCTGACTAAACCGTAGCACTAAGGACTGTTTTTCTTGTGGTGTGCATGGCAGTCTGTTGCCTAATTTATTCAGAATTTTGAATGGTAATTACGACCAAAATGACCTTGATACTACTGAGAAAAAATACACGTAAATGCATAAACAAGGGGCTGGATGTCTTATTCTTTTGCCTCTGTTTTCTTTTTTAATGAACCGTTAACTACAGCAAAGAAAAACATAAACACAAAATGATAATAATGATGATCGTAATATGTCTTTCCTGTGTTTTCAATAGGACCCAACAAATGGCTACTATAGTGTCAATACCTTTAAGGAGCACCACACGCCCACCATGGCTGTGAATCAGACCGCTGAGGTGAGGAACCCCACCAACACAGGTACCCTGGGCAAGCAGCGGGTACCGACGGGCATGTCCTTTACCAACATCTACTCCACTCTTGGAGCAGGCCCCAACCGCCTGTACGACTACAGCCAACGCTTCGTGCTGGGCATGGGCAGCAGCTCCATTGAGCTGTGCGAGCGGGAGTTCCAGCGCGGCTCGCTCAGCGACTCCAGCTCTTTTATCGACACACAGTGTGACAGCAGCGTCAGCAGCTACAGTAAGCCGGACGGCTACGTGCAGTTTGACAAAGACAGCAAGGCATCAGCCTCCTCCTCGTCCCATTACTCCCAGTCCTCCTCGCAGAACTCAGACCTCACCCGGCCGCTCCAGAAGCGCATGCAGACCCACGTCTGACCACCAGGGAGAAAGGGAGTTTGAACGGGTTGTAACAAGCAGCCTGGATTGTAAAACTGTGTCCGAATCAGCCCCTTGAGTAACAGTGTTACTGTCTTTATGGACGCCTTGAGATACATATGGGCTGGATGGCTTTAACACACTGTATTACTTGTTCAAACGTCTCAAAAAGTGGATCAAGAAGCCTTATAATTCCCTCATGCTCAACCCATAGACCACGTCCTTTTTTGACCCATAATCAGAATTGTGCCACAGAGAGGTTATTTGCCAACACAGACACGACACGAGACTGGAATTGAAGCTTTCAGTACTCAG
The DNA here is from genome assembly GCF_022749685.1 of Semicossyphus pulcher. Classification (NCBI taxonomy): domain Eukaryota; kingdom Metazoa; phylum Chordata; class Actinopteri; order Labriformes; family Labridae; genus Semicossyphus; species Semicossyphus pulcher. Next base: position 23,831,281 of record NW_027211692.1, read on the forward strand.
CTACTGCGGTGGTGTTGTTCGCAGAGGGCAGGCCACAACGGCTTTGTGTGACAATCAGCTCCCCCGGCAAAAGACCTTTTTTTTGCCTTTTGAAGATTGTCATTCATAAAAACTCAGCACGATGGGCACGATAATGAGTGCGAGCCAATGTCCTGCTGCTCTCTTGTAGTTTGAAGCACAAAAATGAATGTGCATGTGGTTTTTTTAGTTGTTAAAGAGATAACTGTTCTCTCCCCCCACCTTCCCCTCAAACACTGTATGTTAAGCCGTCTTGTTCAAACTGGTCTCCTGTGTAGGTGGAAGAAAACTTTCTCCATATGCCCACAGACGTCTCGAACATTTAAGAGAGCAGCTGCTTTTCTCTCCAGCTGTATCTGGGCCACAGAGCTGGGCAGATAAAGAGGGTCTGAGATCTCATTTTAAATCCCTGAGTCATTATTTTACTGCGACACTCTGCGATAAGGAACATCAGTGTATATATGTGACTGTAATTTCTTTTCTAGCATCTAATTTCTGACTCTATTTTTCCTCATGCAGGACTCTAAATGAGACATGAGCGCCTCTTCTTGTCCTTATCTACTTTGCCTTGAGGGTATGTTTGAACTGTGTCAAAACAAACTTTGTCAAAGCGAGATAGACATACACTATCAGCTCTTGAGTTGATGGGGAGCTGGATCCTCCGTAGTGTTACTGCAGCAAATCCAGCTCTGAGTAATGCAGCAGAAAGCCCACAAACTGCAACATGTGTTGTACTTGTGAGTTTCTCCTGCTGACGCCGCAGATCATCAGCCATATACTTGAGGGTACCTGTTCAAGGAAATGTAAACATTATACTTTAGCTGAGCTTCTTATTGTGTGGTTTTCCCATTGCTAATGTCAATATCATTGTTGACACCGGAGCTTAGGGCATCCTGACTGCATTCCTACCTGTGATAGTGCGGGTCATCAAGGGACATGAAAAGCAAATTTAGAAATGTGTTTTATTTTGCTGTCTGCACTTCATTCTGGCTACTGTGAAGCTATCGTCAGCAAACTGACTCCTTTCAAGTGCATTGTTTTATTTTGTTCTATACTACACTGTATGTGACATATATGAAATCGGATTTATTATTGAATCACTGACAATATATTTGTTTTAGTTGAGAGTAGAGACAGAGAGTAGTGATTTAACTTGCAGCCACACAAACACTTATACTTAGCATTGAACCTCAAAGTGTCGTAGTCATGCTCCGTGCATGTTTTGTGGCAGAACAAAAGTAACTACAGCAACGACCTCTGAGAATCCTGATGTGTGCATAGTGCGGATACTGTGAAGCAACTGGGCCAGAATATGTTCTCTTTATTCCCATGTGGTTGCCGATGATAAGTTGAATCTGGACCTCTAAATATGAACCCAGCAGACTACATGATCGAAAGAAGGGTTGTGTAAGAGCAGGCATCCTTTTACTGTAAACATAGATTATTTGTGTAACTGCCAGTTACACAATACATTACATGACATTTGATTTCAGCTATCAGCAGCCTCGTATGCCTGTAGGCTTTCAAGGTCTGTGCCAGCCATTCTCTGTAGGATCAGTTTTGTTTATTTCATTGCATTTTGTTTTTGTTTTTTTGAAGATAAAGAGCAGTTCCTGGAAAATAAAAGCATATTGCTGCAGAACCATACTGAAAACACTTGCTCACAATGTCAATGTCACTTTTATTTTGTTAAATGAAACACAAATATGAGATAAAGTGTACTAGGTTACAATTTTCTTACCCAATTTGGTACTTTTCTTCCATTGCACAGCAGTCAATTGGGATGAAGTGAGCTTGAAACTATGAAATCTGCCTCTCAACCCGTGAAAACCGAGCACGGCATTTCCAACAAAAGCAAGTTGTTGTTGTAAGCACTTTACATATGATTATATTCAAAGCATTTGAATGGGGTTTTCCACTTGAGTGGCAGTGGTTTGGACTGTAATTTTACAAATGGATTGGCGCCCATTGTACAGCTTAAGACAAAAAGCTCTGTTTCAACGCTGATAATCCAGCTTGGCACTTAGTAGACTGTATATAAATCTCTAATGCTGTCTTTCTCTGTATATAATTTGTCCTGGCTTTTCTTTCTTTCGCAGTCAGTTTTCACTATATTAGAGCTCAACAAATCCATGTGGCATCAAAACTGCAAGACAGACAATCATTTTCTCTTTGTTTCCCTTCCAAAAATTTCATCAACCTCACTTGTTTCTCACAAATTACATGAAAGGCTTGTGCGAGCAGTTTCTCTTCCCCGGGATCTCACGGGAGAAACTCCGGCTCCGTACAGCGGGCACACAGGAGGCTATAGGATGAGAACGGAGCTTAGCTGGGACAGCTTTGAAGTGAGATGCAGTGAGAGGTTATTATACCTTCAGCCCTTCTGAGAGATGCCCAGATGCCCAGCAATATATTGCATTTGGCACCACGATGACTCTCAAGTACGCCTGTGCCCTTTTTTATTTATTTTTCCCCAGCATGTTCGTTCGCAGGGTGAAATTTTCACCTTGATATCAGCAGCAGTCAGTTACAGTGTGATCTATTTTTGCATGGGCTTTCAATTTTATTCATTTATTTCTATTATTATTTGCATATGTTACGCATCATTTTACATGCAAAGCTTCAAAAGTCAAGCATTTTCTCCACTCAAAATCATGCAGACTCACATGTCTCTTGGTAAAAACAAAACAAATTTGCTTTCCTGTCCAAAGGGTCCACTTTTACTTATCTGATGCAGCTCCTGCACTGATCCAAACATAATGCATTTTCCCCATCCAGAGAATCTGCACACCGCAACAGCAAACAGATAAATATTTGATAGGCCCGCCTTCTGTCCCATCCCCCCATGGCAGCGGCTACACTGGGCATGAGAGTACCACAGGCTGCGAGTGCCATGTCAGTCTTTGGGAATCAAAGCCCATGTGGGGGGAAAAGTCTGCCCTGCTCACCTGCGGACGCCTCTCCGGCTGGTGCTGGCTGCTTGTGTTTGCCTGCACTGCACAGATGCCAGGGCATAACAGATGAATAAACACAAAGACCCAGAACAATTACAAGGGGTTGCTGCCCTTTTCCTAATAACACAAAGAAACCTCTCAGAGTGCAGGGTGGTTTATTATTCAGAGACGCTAAAGACTAGCCTGTGGTACACTGGACAATTCAAATGTGAGAGACAGAGGTTATGAGCAGGGTGAAATGAAGACTGGCTGGTAAGCGTCTGTGAGGCTTCTCTGCCCACTGGCCATATCATAATTATTTCAAAAAATGTTTTTCATGGTCTGAATAAACTGGGATAAAACGGATGAAGGAAGGCTAAACAATAGTACTGCCAATATCTCGCCTATGCCTGCAAAGGGTGGTTTACATGAGGCTTTTATAAGTCTCCGTCATTGTATAATAGGTGTAACTGTCCATGATGAATGCATAAGGGAGGATGCCATACGAAAATCCAATTGATCATAATAACCCTTTCGTTACTGTGTAAATGCTTTCTGTCACGCTGTTTCTCTCTTTCTCTCTCACTCCGTTTCTTTTCTACCAATCAATACCTTGTTAGTACTTAATAAAATACAACTGTAAGGAAGGAGGCCTGGAATAAATAGTATTTGCAAATAAACCTCAGAGTTTGCTTTAGCCTGCAGGGCACACCAGGAATCCGAGTGGTTTGGTTTGCAGCATACAGTGTATAATAAGTCACAGAAAATTGAAAGAATCACAGAAAGGCATTTGAAAGTCAAATGAGTACGCTTCGCTGTGATTGGTTGAATTGTTTTGTACTCCAAATAATGCAAACTAGTTTGCAAATACTACACTACCCAGGTCTGAAAAAAGTACTGATCTAAGACGGTCATTTCAAGAGTTTGTATAAATAGTAAACCATAAGCATAATTGTAATAAAAAAGACAACATGTAAATTCTACTGGGTGAACCGTTATTTTCAGGCAGTGGCCCTCTGTATCTAAGAAAAAAAAGAAAAATGGTTGTATTTTAACTGTACTGGTCTGTGAATCTATGATGCTTTTGCTCTGTATATTTGGAGAATAAAAATGATGTTTGACTTTGTGTTTATGCTGCAGCTTCTGTCAGTGAGAATGAAAGAGATGAGATGGGAGTGTAAGATTCACATGGGATGCTTTAACTACAACATGAACATATTACATTTGCTCAGAGGTTCACTGCGATACTTGTTAAGATGTCAATTTTACAAACTCAAGCTTTCAAAGACGCTTCTGAGCAGATACTTTTCTGTATTGGAAATGCCATGTAAGTTATGCCTAGCTCTGTTATTAGCAGCATGGAAGCGTTCCAGTTGTACTATGGTGTTCTGCAAATTACCTACAATGAGCAGCCTTCATCAAAAACATATTGCTAATCGAATACAACCTACAATGAAATTCTCATTAATTTGACAAAACATACATTGTTCATGTGAAACATATAAATCATTGACAGCCAAGGTGAGGCATTTTATAACACCTAAAGGGAAGAAAAGGAAGGCAGAATACATTTGTTTTAACACTGCTTCATGTACTTAAAGGTATAATAAGTAGGATTTTTCCTTGCATTTTGTCAACAACACATTTAAACTGGGCCCCTCCTCTCACTCTCTCGTGTGAGAACACGCCCACCCCGTCGAGCTAACACCGACAGCATCACGGTTACCTCACAACAGCGCCTTCTGAAAACGTCCTGTGCAAAATGTACTATACCTTCAACATTAATAGTGAAGAACCAAAATCAGATTTTACCAAAATAAGTAAAATGAACGAAATATGATCCAAGATATAAAATACTTTGTGACTAACATAAATGAAGCGATGCCTGTGAGCTAGTTCAGGCAGGCAACTCGAGCTGCACTGATTTCACACTTCAGACATGCGTCATTCCCCACAATCACCTGACCAATACTTCCTCCCAATTTGGCGGCCTATTTTAGCCGCAAGATTTCTGGTCTCTTTCACTGCTCTGTCATTGCCACCGCTGCCACAGTGCTGCACTCATACTTTCAGCCCCAGCATCCACGGGCTAGGGGGTTTAGGATATTCTCATCTCTCCTAAAATTTCTGCACGTCAAATAAATCTACGAGGAGTGATGAGGTCAGAGTATGCGAAATGGGGTCTGAGAAGTCATTTAGAACTACAAGAAGCTTTTATGTGATTTACACAAATTATGTGAAATAGGAAAGATGTGTTGAGGAAGAGGCTGAGATGATGCTTAAAAAGGAGGTGTACATTTAAAATGACACAGTCATATTCAAAGCCACAGACCACAGGTAATGTAGCAGAGGAAGAAGAATTCCTCTGCCACAATCAGCTACTTGCAAAATGTTGTGCCTGGCTCCAACCTGCTCTAATAAGATTATAATGTATAGATATGCGTTCCCCTTTTTTTGTAGCAGCTAGCATGAAACTCAAAGTCATAGGCTATATTTGAAATGGAAGTGTGTTGAGTATTTTGTGCCTGCAAAATTGAAAACCTTCACAGAGTAAGTTGACATAGAATATTGACCCACAAAGTCCTTTGGGATGGCAGTGGGGGCGATGGATTGGTCTAACAAACACAGAATTTTCAACCAAGAAACTGAGGAGTTTGAGACCTCTGCAAGACCAGAAAGCCAAAGACAAATGATTTTAACTGACAGAAGTTATATCATCTATGTATCACACTGTAATGTGACTTTGGCAAAAATCACCGTTCTTGCTGAGACTATAGCTGTGTCCCAATCCAGGGACTGCATCCTTCGAAGGGCATATTTGAAGGCTGTCCCGTTTCGAAGGCTCCTTCAGATGGGACCGACAAATGCATCCTCCTTTTCCCGGGCCACGAAGAATCCATCGGGTACATCCTTTGCGGGCCATCGTATCCCAAGATTCAATGTGCGCCAATTCAAACAAGATGGCGGACTCTTACGCCGCAGAGGAATACACTTTGAAATGTAAACGTTTTTGGTTTCAACTCAGTCGAATAGCTAGCGTTACACATGTTAAAAAATAACGCAAGGGCCCTTGAGACAAATCATCTTTGAAATAACAGGTTAAAGGTAAAAGTTACGGGACGTTTCCAGTTGCTAGGTGACAGGAGGGGCGTTTGTTGACGCAAGGGTAAGGGCAGGAACAGCTGATGACGCAAACAGGAAATCCTCCGTCGACCGGACCGTCTCTTTTCAGTTCAGCTTTCGAGGTCTACGCAGGCTATGAATGGCGTATCCTCTGGAGACCGCCTTCTTCAAAGGCTGCAGCCCCTGAAGTGAGACACAGCTTATGAATCATCTTTCTGGTTTCTCACAAGTCCGACCAGCGTTCTCCTGAAAACAACCCTGAAAGCTACCGGAGGCGTGTAATTCCTGCCACCACTATTTAATGTAGTCGCACTGCACAGGCTGACTGACACGAAAAGGCTTTTGTGTTGCAGACTTGAAAAAAACTTCCAACTGAAATTAATTTGTTGGAACGTTTCGCTGACTAACATGGAAATAATGGGGCATGTGTGTCAATAACAAGAATTACTATGTTTAAATGTAGGGACTATTTTACGATCTGCCATCAGACAGGGTTGCTGGTTCAACCGTTCCTTTGCTAAGAATCGGCAGGCTGCTGTTTATTCACTCCCCACTCTGATATTTTCCTCAGCAGTCAGCAGATTCACATCATTACATTTACAAGCAGCCCTTTAATCCATTAATAGGACCATTGCAGTCTTACTCCAAATTAAATGTACTCACATAAACACCTTAGTTTGTCTCGAGCACTGGCTTCATTCCTACAGTACTGGAAGTGATTTGAATTCCTCCATGCATCGAGTCAATACAATGCAAGGGCAATTACTCTTTAGCTGGATTAATCCACTTGCAGGCTGCCTGGAAACGTAGCTTTCTTGAAGTCCCACATCAGAAACAATTCTCTGATTTCTGAGCACTGTGTGGCTTAGGAGGAAAAAAGTACGTGTTTCACTGCTACACATCAAACCAGCACCCAGACAGACAAAGGACTCACTGAGCCTGCATAAGGTTACCTCAAAGCAAGTGCTATAACCAGTCTGGATATTGAGAATCCATCTGCCACCGACATGATTTCCCTGGAAAGGCTTTGCATGCTGAATTAAAAAATGCTTGTGTTTTGCAAACATTATACAAATAGCACCATTTGTGATGGATTTGACTAATCATGGAGATCCAACTCATTACTAAACAGATCTAGGCCAGACATTTGCTTACAGTATCGCTTTAAACACTCTCCTTGGAACTAGTTATTGGAAGGCACTAATCATTCATGCCTGCCTCTACTGACAAAGTAGGGAGCCTGCTGCGCTCTCTCTGGGGCCTCACCCCTTCCAAGAGATACAGTATTGTTCCAAAATGACACCTAAATGATTCTGCATCCATTTAAATGAGCAGCTACAGCAGGCTACCCTGTCATGAATTACCTTGGCAGATAATTGCATTTGGAATCCAATTTAACAAAGGCACAAATTTGGAGGGAATAGCAGACTAAGCGTTTGGTGTGCCGACACGCTTTATTACAAAATTGTCCAGCTGCAGGTGTTTACACGGTGTGAGAGAAAAAGTGATAGGAGGTGCAGGATGAACAGGCCTAACAGCACGTGACGTGATTAAAATCCATCCAACAAAACAATCATCTGTTGTTGAGGTCATCATGCTGTTGCGCGTGAGCCAAGCATTTACATTCAGACTGAACTCGCTCTGCTCTGACAGCCTGATCGGATTGTCAGTCAAACTTGTTTATTGTCTTCAAACTGTATACCATATGGTCTCATAGGCAGCTGAAAAGTGAGTTGAGTGACATGCCGTAGCAAAACTCCACACTGCTGCTTCCTTGATGCAATTGCCTATGAAATGCCTGCTTTATAGCTGTTTGTTTATTAGGGACAGCTGTTTCAGCAGGAAACTCATTCAACCAACATCTGTCTTTTAGAGATACATTGCATCTTGCAAGCAGGAATTGCATCCACAACATGCACACCACTCAAGGGGAAGAGAACACATTTTTCTTTGCATGCATCCTTATTACAAGGTATTGCATTTAAGTCAAACTAATCTCTCCATCGTACCTGGACACGACTTTGACTGGCGACCCGGTGAATCTTTCAGAGCAGGCAGGTTTGTAACGTTTGAGCTCACATCGCCTCTGGATGCCTTCACTGAACAGGGCTGCATTATTTAAATCAGAGGACGTGGTTCTGTCTGCGAATCAGACATCCAGTCCTGTGAGCACTGCAAATGTGACATGACCTGTAAATGATGTTCCTTATGGAGGATATTTTGTTGTAATAAATACATAAATCCTTGCAGGGGTTTGGTTGAAAAAAATAGATCCTTTAACTTACTCCATACAGAAACACCTTATCAACTTACTTTTTTGTTTCATTTTTTTTTACAGAAGTTATAGAAGTTAAAACAAGTTGGGGGGGGGGCTTGTTTAGTGGGTCCAGTGGTAGAGCAGGCACCTCATGTATAGAGGCAACAGTACTCCCGCCCTCAGCCCTTTGCTGCTTGTCATCCCCCACTTTCTTCTTCCAACATTTCCTGTCTCTCTCCAGCTACTGTCCTAACAATAAAGGCGAAAACAGCCCAAGAAATAATCTTAAAAAAACAAATAAACTTGCGGATATGAACATAAACTATATAATACTTCCCCAGTGCTTGCTTGCTTCTTTTTTCTCTCACTAAGTCTCCTTAATGGATGCTTAGTCTACAGTTGAAGTAGCATTCAAGAGCTGTTCCCTGCTTGCTCCTGGGGGGTAAATAAAACAGAAAATCTCGTGGCCTTGTGAGGGCACTGAAAATCGACCGATCTGGCACAATGTTTTTTCTAGCGCAGGAATGTGGATTTAAAGTTGGTTAAGATAAATAAATCTCCCCTCCTGATTACAAGGCGACTGCAGAGTCAATCCCAGGGAGCATCTTAAATGAATTATTGATCCTATGACCTTTCCCTGTGTTAAGGTTTGCTCTTGTTTGTTCCAGCGCTGTTGACTGGACTCACACTACGGGCAATTCCAATTGATCAAATGTTTGCTTTCCATATTAGACTGCTAATTATTCTGGCTGTATTTGCACAGTATTATAACAGGTGAAGCATGGGGCTGTGGGCATGTATCATTAAACATGCCTGACTACACACATGTGGGTGTCGGTGAGTGTTTGAACTCTTACTTTGTGATTTATAGTGAGATTGATTGAAAGGATGTTTTCAGCAACATAATTGCACAGCGTCCTTGACACGTAGACTCAAAGGAAGGCAAACAAAGTCAGCAAACAATCTTTTAGAGTTCTTTGGGGGGGAAAATGTGTTACAGATTTTTGACTTAATTATATTCTCCATCATGCGCTTGTGTTTGGCAAGGCTTGTTGACAGAGAATCGTCTGGATCAGGTCCTATTGTGCCGATCTAGCGGAGAGAAATGTCAACCAGTTAATCTTCTGCCAGTAATGATGTGATAGATGTGTCTTCTTTACAGAGACCTGCTTTAATTTAATTCCTGGCATGTTGACATTTCGCAAATGTAGACAGGCTGAAGTGTATAAATTGTCAGAGGGTGGTATAAGAAAAGAGGCTCGGCCAATTGTAAAGCAAATTGAGCGCGTGCACAGAACAATCATCATTTTCCTAATTAAGGTTTGGTTTGCACTTCAGTGGTGAGGGCTCTTTCTAATGGTTGGAGCTCTTAAATTGCTTTTCATTTGGAGTGCATTCAAAACAAATGGAACAGCCTGCAGCAGACGTGACATTTGGAGTGCAAGCTTCTCGTCTATTGCAAGTCCATTTGTCAGACTCGTCTCTTTGAGTTGGAAGCGTTCAAGAAAATGTTAGCGCGTATGAATATTAATAGCGCATGGACACTGGACACAGGGAGAGCTTCTTAGAGAATAACATGAGCAGTTGTTTGGGCAGCTTGAGACGCGGCTGTTTGAAACCAAAGCTTATCTAGTCAGTCCCTGTAAAACGATGAAACGTTGTTTATTGCAGCTTGATGAAAGGCAGTTATGACCTTTATTTCAGTTAATCCAGTAAATAAAAGAATTCTTCCCCAAAGCTAGAATACAGAAAAACAAGACCTTGGTCTCTGATGTTATCAGGAGAGGAGGAGAAGGGAATGATAAAGAATAAAGGGATGAGTTTTTGTTCTCTGTTGATCAGCCCGGGAGAGAACTGTTTGCACAAATATTGACTCAGCTCCGATGGTTTATTGCATAGATAAACTATTTTCAAGTAGGTTACTCCTCCTGAGCTAACAAAATGTTCATGCTCTCCCACGTTTCAGAGTTGATCAACTCTTTGTAACAAACACAGCGCGTTCAGTGAAAGATGCTGCGGCAGATGAAGGCCAATGAAACTCTCATTTAAAGTGTATTCAAAGTCTCTTTTTCTTAAGAGGCTTACGAGAACACTGAACAAATAGCGTTCTGTGTATGAAAGAAAAGCATATGTCATGACAATGCCAGAGCACAGAGAAGAGCTTACACGTGGATAAGACAATAAGGGCAATAGTTTCCAGAGATAAATGAGGAGAATAGTTACTAAGAGGTGGCAGAAAAGTGAAAGAGCCTGGCATGGTCAGCTGTACATCTCTGCATGGTGCAAGTAAAGAGGTGGGTGGCTGATGGACAGGCTCAAGTGCAAAGTGTCACAGACAATCTTGCAGCCTTGGATGACTGGCAGTAGGCAGATGGCTTCCTTCATGCCGAGCCACAAGACAAGGGTTAAGGAAGGAGACGAGAGGAGCCTACACACCACCCTTCAACCCCTAACGATGCTCACCCCGCCCCCTGCCCCCCGCCCACTGCTTGGCCGAACGAGCGACCCACATGGCGCCCGATGCACAGCTGCTGGCACTGACGTGACTCACGATGCCATGTTTCTGCCTGCTGGAAGAAGACAACAGAGGGGGGGGTTAAGTGTGTGCGTCCGTGCCGTGAGCGCGTCAGACAGACCGTTTGTGTGTCTGTGCGGAATCGGGGCACAGAGGGAGTGTAAAATGGGTCAGGGATAAGAGTAGCCAAGGCTTCGCAGTGGGCCGGGATGGAAATGAGGGACCGGCCAGGCCCCTTCTGCCCCCACTATTCACCCCGGAGCGTGAGGTCCAGCGGAGGGTGTAATAATGCCTTAATTGTGCCACGGATGGGAGTTATTGAGTTATTCACACAAGCGAGGAAGAGAGGGGGGGTTAGGCCCAGGGGTTGAGACCGAGCCTGTAGTCAAAGGAATGGAGAAAGGACAGAAAACAATGAGTCATTTCTCTAATGAGCTGAACATTCCCTCTAAGTGTGCCTTGGTCAGTCAGATGTAAACCATTCACAGTACAAAACAACCTCTTTGATGACGTTATGAGAGCTGAAAGTTTGCAATTAGGCACACAAAGCAGAAACTTAAAATGAGTTACGCAAGATGCCTTAAAGAGTTAACACTGAGTTTTTAATGATATTTATGATCATTATCTTTTTATTTGAAGCTGACATTTGCATTTGTAGCAAATGCAGACAGCCTAAACAGCTCAAAAACACATCAGGGACAGAGTGAAAATGGCAGATTGGAGACTATGGCAGAGATCAAACATTTAGGATCTGATATCAAAGACTTGCAGATTTTCTGTTTAGAAAGCTAAAACTATGCTCATTTATGTGAGGACGTCACTCAAGGATTATGGTTCCATACTGCCCCCTTGTGCTCACAACCAATTACAACATTTTCCGTCAACACAAAGACTGTTTTATATTTCCATATGTATCGATTTGAAAGGCAAGTAAGTGTAAAAATCTCACAGCCATGATATGAATGCTGTTACTTTAACTCATATGTCCTTATTTTACACTTAAAAATACTGTACCACAACGTTTTTATTCATGTGGCATTACATAGTATGAGTCATATGTTGTGATTGTTTGTCCCCGAGAAATGTGAGCACCCTTATTTGCATAATGAAGAAATTTTAAAACTCATTTACATACATGGGTAGAAATTTTGTCACTCAGGAGTAAAATGTCAAGCGTAATCAGAGAGCAGAATTATGTGATTGAAGAACGCCTCCGTCTGTGATAATAATTACAAGTCTATGGATGGAGGAAAGCTCATGTGGGAGGCAGTCAAATAGGATTCAGGTGCCTTAAACTACTTCATCCACAAGGAGCAATTTTCACCCAAGAAGCCACTTAATTAATTATCTACCTTTTAATCAGATGTAGATGCTGTAAGTGTATCTTTCATCCCATGCATCCGTCATTTTTACCTATAAAGTATAGTTTGGTTGGTGAATCATTGTGTCCCACATGTTGCTTAGTTGTGTGCTGTTTCATAAAGGGCTCTCTGGGATTAACAATAATGTGTCCTAAATGTTAAAAAATTCTAATTATCTAGAAACCCATGTGGAGAACAGTTGGGGTGCGATGAAGTGATGAACTCTTTTGATAGCTGAGTGGAAGAGTGGAAAAAAAACAAGAGACTCGCTTGACTGAAAAGAGATGGGAGCGACAGTAGTGTGGGCACATATTCAAATGAGAAATAATTTAAATGTCATCGATGGATGATCAGGAGTCCTGGAGTAAACAGCACAAACAGACCTTTGGTTATTTAAATTAAGTTTTTAATGGGCTTTGCTCAGAGCCAATGGCAAAAACAGCTACGATGCATTTCTTCTGAGAAGTCTATTAATATATGGATGGTGTTTTTTTTTGTGTGTGTGTGTGTGTGTGTTTGTGTTTTTCTTCCAACTTGTGTCAACATAACAAGACAAAATTATTAAAACCAAAGAAAAGAGATTTAAAGCTCCTGTGAGGTAAATGCAGGAGCACACTTCCCAGATATCCAGACAGTGTCGCATCTGTGATGTCAACGGTTGTAACTGTCATGGGTTATTCTAGTTTAGTTATGGTTTTTATTTGTATTTTGGGGTTCAGATATTATTTCCTGTTTTACTTGGTCACTTTGTCTCTTGTTGTCATGTATTCTTATTGTTTAGTTTTGTGTTTAGTGTATTCCATGTTCTGGTCATAATTTAGTCTTGTTCAGTTAAGTATTTCACTTGTGTCTCTTTGGTTAGATCATTTCCTGTTTTACTTTGTCACCTTGTCTCTCGTGTAGGTCCACTTCCTGCCTTTGTGTTTCCCGCTGGTTTGATTGTGTGCCCTGCCCTGATTGTTTTCACCTGCCACTTGATTGTCTCACCTGTGTCTGATTAGCCTCACCGCCGAAGTTTATTTAGTCTCTGTGCTCCCTTGTCTCAGGGCTGGTTCATTGCCTTTGTCTTTGTCTATCTGAAACCAACATACATCTACCTCTACCTACACGTAATATTGCAAATGCAAAGGCCTTCGTCAGTGGGCCATAGGCTCAATCACCATTTTGTTACCTCATTTGGTGATAGATAGAGACTTAACAGACATTTATTTAAATGAAAATCTTCAAGATAATTACTTAAAGTACTGCTTATTCAGCCATTAAAGCACACCCTAGCACCCCACACACAGATTTCAAAGGATAACATAAGCAGATGGTTACTTTGTGTGGGAAACAATGCCAATGTTGGCTAAGCGAAAAAAAAACATTACTTTAGCCGGTTAGCCTAGCTTTCTAGCTTCAGCTTTCTACATTGAGCACAAACCAACCATCATGATGGGTTGTCTAAATACAGTATATTGTAAGGGGACAAGGTATTGAATTGCTAATGGTACAAGCAACATTGTTGTAGAATGTGGCTATACAGGATTTTTTGATTGTGTTAAAGGCCACCATTGTTAGCTAAGACTGACTCAAGAGTGCTTTCACAGACATACAAATACAAAAATAATTGAAAGCCAGCATTATGGTTGTAGAGCAGCAGTTTGACATCACTTCATCAGTGTTTGTGCAAAGAGAAATGATAAATGCAAAGTGATGTTTTTTGTGCATATGCTGTACGAGCTGCTGAAGCAATCTGAATTTTTGCTCATTTCCAAACTGAAATTGATCAGGTCCCAATTTTTATATTGGTTTTGGGGAATGTTCAGAGCTGTAAAAACTCATTATGTGTGCCAAATTACGTGCAATTTCTTCCTCACTTGGGTCGCAGAGGTCGGTGCGAAGATATGTAAAAAAAGAAAAAGAAAAAAATCATGAAACTTTCAAGTCAATACAATTTTCTGTTGCTTTGATGGACTTTTAAGTCCGGGGTTGCCTTTGCCTAGCTACCTTTCTGAACATTTCTTACCTCTCTGACCTTTCAGAAATGAGTTTGTTTTGTAGCCTTGTTGACAAGCAGTTCTATAGGCCTGCAAGAAAGAATTCAAGAGTTATGTCACTGGAAGCAAGGCTGTATTCCTCATCTAACCCACACAATAACAAAAAAAAAAAGAAATCAGCAAGCGCCACTAAACTCAAAAGCTGTTGTATTTACTTTTAGGTAAGTACAGTGGGCAAATTGGATCCTGATCAAGTACAGCATTATTGATTGGATTTCTGCGTGGGCCAAGATCCTGACTTTATTTGCACATTGACATGGTGAGCAATATCATGGCGAGCATTCCATTACTCAAACAAACACATGTACACACACATGCTGCCCTGAGGCTATTCACAGTTATATTTCAGATGCAAGATGTGGAATTTTAGGGAGAAAAATCCAATATCTACAGTTTGAGGGGACAGTATCAGACCTAAGGAGCGTCGACTAATTCAAACCAGGGTGCAGTGGGTGTGAGGCGATGGCGAGCCGTCTGAGAGCGATACCCGTCAAGCCCAAAGGCCTAAACTCAATACTGCCAGAGGAGAGGCTCTTTGCGAGCCTAGAATGAATTAAGAGCTGCCGGAGAGCTAGAAAAGGAGGCAGAAAATGGAGCCTGGCTGTATCTGACCGAGAAGTCTGCAGCACAGTCCTTCACAGTAAATAGAAATTCATTGGAAAAAGAAGTCTGCAGAGACTGTTCAAAAGAGACTGAGGGAGATTCAATAGGTTTGTTTCTCAGCTAGCAGCTTCTCCAATTTAATTCTCCCCGAGTCTATGCAAAGTATTTGTTCTCACAGAGATAAGGGAAACATACGAGGCTAATAATACAACCTTGGTATTCACTGTAGGAGTGTGCCGCTCTCTATCTGTAAAGCCTCCCTCAAATCATCTGGGATAAACTTCTCATTTTGTGTTAGCACCCACAGTACTTAAGTGACTCTATTTACTCTGTTTCTCCTCTGGCACCCACCATTTTACTTGCCAAATGAAGAAAAATTATAGTGTTTCTTCATCTACTGAAATCTTGAGCCTCTTAACAGAAACCGTAATCTAACCAGTGCACTTAGCTGGCTGCTGCTGCTGCTACCTGTGTTTGTTTGTGTGAGAGCTTCTTGGTTAATTTATGTCAGACTTCATTGAGATCTTCCTTGCCATGGATTAGTTTAATTACCTAAATAAATAATGACAATTAGTTGAAATCTTCCACTCTTATAACCTGAGGGTGGACTGGGACGACTGTGGAATATTGTGTTTGGGAGAGTGAATGTTGCAATTAGTTTTACTATTTCCTCAAGGCACAATATGTGTGTTAAAAATGTTAAAGTAATAATCTCGAAGATTTTCATGTAAATAAATGTCTGTTAAGTCTCTATCGCCAAATGAGTTAACACAATGGTGACTGAGTCTTTGGCCCACTGATGAAAGCCTTTGTTTACTCGCCCAGTTAGTGACGTGTTTTCCATCACCCAGCAGTGGTTGGTCTGCCTGAGAGGGTAGGCGGAGCTAAACGGCTGCTTTTCCGGTCTCTGCAAGTGTTGTGAGTAAACAGGAATCTACTATGGCTGAACAAACAAAGAAAAGGTTGATGACTACAGATACAACTTCAAAAATAAGTGAAAATCCAAAGAAAAAGAAGCTTCAATGTTCAGATGAAGGAAAATGAAAAAAGGAAAGCGACCATCAGCGAGGAAAATCAAGAGTTACAACCGGAGCCAACTGTTGATGTCACGTGTGCAACACTGTTTGGATTTCTGGGAGGTGTGCTCCCGCAATTACCGTTTATCGCCAATAGGTGCCACCAAAGAGAACGAAACTGAGATCTAGAGGGTAGTCTTACAAGTTAAAATTCAAATTTAAGGTTGGATTTAGTTTGTCAAAACTATTTTTTCCATTCTCCATTGTGCAAATGTGCTGCAGAATGGCAATAATGTTAGCTGTTTGAACCTTCAAACTTTAGGAAGGAACAAATATGTAGATAATATATGGATTTAACATATGTATTGTGAACAGATGGTAACCAGAAAGACTATTAACAATATGGGAAAATAAGAAATAGCACAACAGATGTACAATGAGGAAAGTAAGAACACAATGAGGGACAGAAAATAATCTCCCATCCTATTTCACACTCCATATAGAAGTTTATTTTCCTCCCACATAATCGCTCAGCTAATATGTATCCAACTATATAAAGTAAATCCGTGATCAACAATCAAATGATGGACTTGGATTCAAAAGACAAACTTACAGCTGACCAGTTTATCCATCATCACAGTTGATTAAGTTGAAATAAAGCCTGACAGGGCAAATGATCCCGCTGGGTCTCATCCCCATTTTGCATTTGGGATGAGCTTGCTATTCTGCAACTCCCTCGGTTTGTTAACGACAGAGCAGTATAATTCATTACGTCCTGTAAAACAGACAGTTCCCTTTTGGCATCTTTGGAAACATTAATGTTATTGTGAGATGCTGGTCGTGAGACTGCATGAGGGCTTGTTGTGTAGCTGCTGTCACTGAAGGTCTCATCTTTAAAGGTGAAAATTTCCATGGCGTCTTCCAGGCTTATTTTTTTACACCCTATTGTTTGCAGTGTTTCAAGCTGCAGTAGCACCAAAGTGAAGGTAACCCACAGAAAGCACGCTTTAGTCAAGCCCTCCAGATTAAGAGTCTTAGATAATCACCTTTTTTTTTATGTAGCTTTTGTAACTTTTGCTTTTTGTTAATATAAAAGTGAAAGCCAGCCTTATGTTTGCAACACAGTGGTCACTTCATTAAGGTAAAAGTTATGAGAAGAAAACTGACACATTTTGTGGTGTATCGCTGGATAACCTATGAAGTATGACAGGTTTGCTTCAGTGAAATTAGGTTAGATCACAAAAAAGATGAAGCTTTACAGCAGCTTGTTTTATCTGGTCAAACGGAGCGGGAACATGTAAGAGGCAGCATCAGTGGTGTGCCAGCTAATTATCGGTATAATTGGATAAAACTGTCAATCAAATGCGTGGTGTGAAAAGTCATCATGCTGTTTGAAACTGAGGAAAATGTACAGAGGGATACATACGAACATATTGAAATATGCACTGCTGCTTTGGCCGTGGCATCATTCCAGTATGGAGATATCCCCAAACGGATCTACTTGCCTCATTTCTGAACCAGAAGAGGGCTCTCGAAATTGAAAGTTCCAATGCCAGCTCATTTTAAGGCTGTCAGACATCTCTGTTAAGATAACAGAAAATATTTTCTGAGGGTGGACTGACCTCATTTCAAGTGAAAATGACACAAGAGGAGCAATCTGCCACTCGCAGCCATGGCCTGATGGTGGTGGTGTTAGCCGAGCGGACTGAAACATGTGAAGGCGATGTTATCGTAAGCAGACAGACAGGGGAAGGGTGGAAACTAAAACGTCTGTGAGGGTAAAGAAAATTGAACACACTCCCTTGGTGCTTGTAATTAAAAGCCAGGGAGCCATGTAGACTGGCAGATATTGTCCACCTGTATTTGCAGGTGCCCGACGTGGCACTGTCACCGTGTTTCAACAGCAGCGCTCCAAGGTTAATTAAAAGGGCCACTGTCTCCCAGCCGACTCTGCCGCGCTCCAACAAGAGGACACATAATTAAAGTGGCACCTGTTCGTTCCCATTTGCGGGTCCTTCACAGCAGTGCGTCCTGGACTGCAGAACAGAGGTTCAGCGGTGGCAGGGAACATACAGCTGTAGAGCATGAGTGGGATCATTTTTAATGTTCAGTGGCATCTTCATATTCAGCCATGCGGAATGATGGCAGAGGTGCTGCAGGCGGTCCGATGTGGAGTTGCTGGTTGGACAGCATGACTCACCTGTGCTCGCAGAGGCACAGTTTGAGCTCCTTTTTGTGGATTATGGGAACCAGAAAATCGCTACATTCATCGGGTTTAATCACTGACACAACCCGTCTCACAAATATTAGGACATTATCACCTATATATGATGAATTATGTTTTTTTAAGGACAAATAGAGGGGGACGTTTTTAATAGAAACATGATGCATTGCTTTCTTTGTGAATATTCTCCATGTTTCTTTTGCCTCTGTTTGGCTGATCATAATGACACCTGACATCTCAAACTGTCAACTATAATCTCTAAGGTGCCATCCAATTCTCTCCATTAAGTGTGTTTCGTCAAATATAAATAGGATATTTTTCCTTCAATACCCTAATACCCCTTTGAAAGCTCTCTTACTGTGACATTATCTCCTGACCTTTTCTGCAATTCTTAAACCTCTTCCTGACATAACAGAAGACATTGCACCATTGCGCACAAATTGTCACGATGCTGCCGAAAATATCCCAGATGTTAAGACACATTTTCCTCGTGTCATTTCCTACATGATGGCCCTTTGCACGCTGCCAGGGATTGTCTGGTGTCGGCAATTTAAGGAAAGCTGGGACTCGTGCTGTGCTGTCATGTCTCACCAGTCCCCTGTGTGAGATACCCCACTGTACTGTGTACAGATTCAGTGACCCAGGCTGACAAAGAGAGGGCCCAGTGGGAGCCCGTGCCCTACTCTCTGCACAACAGGTAATTATCACCACCATCACCCAATAAGTGGTTCATTCAAATGAGGAAAATTGATATGTAGATTAGGTGCTGTGCCTGTCACCACCACGTGCATGCACACATTTGCCACATGCATAAACACGAATGGGCACATATGCATATTGCTGCACACACACACACACACACACACAACTCAGTGCAGATATAATTGTCAAGTAGACGCTGCAGCACGGAGATAGGGAATCTCAGACACACTCCACACACACAACACACAGAATCATTTTGACACCAGCAGATTAGGATGCAGAGGACGTCCTGCAGCGCTTTTTATTAACATATGCCATCTCACTGGGGGGTCAGCGTTGCTAAGCAGAGCATCTCCAGCGCTGCAAAAATTATTTATCAAATCAACACCACCGTTTTCAGCTCCCATTACTTCCTGCTCTGCCATTCCGCCAGTTCCTACTCAACATAACAGGGATGCCAATTTAACAAGGGAATTCTTCCTTGAGAGGAGCATGTAGCTGTTCTGTCAGACCTTTTAGGGCCAATACAACTTTAACACTGTGACAGCACAGCTCATTTATAACTCTCAGTAAAGGTTGTGCTTACTCTCTGCTCCAGCTGGAGAGCATAGCTTGACCTCACCAGGGCTTGTGAGCTATTCAGGGTCGACTAAGTGGTACTCTTATTTAAGCAATATAATAGGTAAAGTCATCCATCCATGCATTATCTATACAACCTGTTCAGGGTTGTGGTGACTAGCTGTCATTGGGTGAGAGTCGGGGCTCACCACAGACAGGTCACAGGTGTCATTTGTTCACAGGGCTGACATATACATAGAAACAGACAACCATTCACACCCACATTCACACTGAGTCATTAATTAACATAACAAGCATGTCTTTGGAGGTTGTGGTTGATGGCTGGGTGTATAACGTAACACAGCTAACCCTGGTTTACGTCCTGTCTCCTATTGCTTATCAATCCATGGTATGAAGTTAGTTGTATACAGCACAATGAAATACACATGCTGTAGTGTTTTTGTGGTAATTTTGCAGCCTGACACATTGCAACTACAGCACTGCTGGGATCAGCTATGGCAGAAAGATAGACAATGCAGACAGTACCATGCTGTGTAGTCTCAGAAGGACTTAAGCTTCCATTGCGTCGACTGTGCATTTTTGTACAGTTTTAAGTCACTTAACTTTTTGACTTTTGTCTTATATTAGTTCTATTTCATTTGGATTGAACTCTATTGCGTTGCATCTTTCACTTTCACTACTAATGATTCACATATGATACACAGCTCATTTGATTTGTCTTTGCCCAAACAGAAGTTTGCCTGTAGAATATCTTATTGAATTTCCTCTGCTTTGTTTGTTTCCTCTGCATACTTTACATATTTTTTGTGGAGAAGCTGCATCTGTTTTAAGACAAAGCTCTTTGTTGCAGACTTTGGAGTGAGTCAGAAACTGTTGCTGTTGTGGTTTGAGACAATATGTGAAGGAACTTGACTTAACTCCCTATTTGCAAAGATGCCTATTATAAAGCTGTACTGAATTGTTCTGTACGGCATTGAACAGCAGAAGAGGTGGCTTTTAAAAGAATGTGATACACACTAAAAATGTATTGTGTCTAAAGTCACAGCTTGTGGAAGATAAGGTGAGAACAAAGAAAATCAAGGTGCAAACGATGGTACATTGCCTTCTGGGGTAGTATTGCCAATTTATTTATGAGTAGAATAAATTTAAGTTTCATATTTAAGTATTAAATCAAACAAAACACACTTAAAATTAACAGCAGACAAAAGCACTTTGTATAAAGAGAAACTCAATCTTGAGTTTATCATATCTCTGAACGTGAATATTAAGGCCCTGTGTCCACTTACGGCACTTTTTGCACTGGCAGTGCACGCAACCTCAAATTCAGTGGGCCTCTTGCCGTCGTCTACTGTTGCTTGGTCACGAAAGTTGTCTGCCTGCACTTCCCTTCCCTCGGTAGTGATCGTTATGTCTGTTTTAAATTGCTCTGTATGCTTAATATTTGCTTTAATTAAATGCAATTTTACAAAGAAAGCAAACAATGGAAAGGAATCGTGTCCTGACATTAGCAGCAGCTCTAAACATGGAAATTGTACCCTCCATAAAACTAAACGATATGCTTCTCCTCCGCCATTGTTGTTGACAAAGTTGATCTCT
Organism: Semicossyphus pulcher; assembly: GCF_022749685.1. NCBI lineage: Eukaryota > Metazoa > Chordata > Actinopteri > Labriformes > Labridae > Semicossyphus > Semicossyphus pulcher. Next base: position 23,852,247 of record NW_027211692.1, read on the forward strand.
GAATTCCTGCCCCTTCTTGATTTTGATAGGTCAGTGAAGGAGGTGACATTGACGAGCAGCGGTGTTCCAAAAGTTGAAGGAGGTTGAGGACCCTGAGCGCTGAACTGCATTGGTTTTGAATATAAAATAGGCTCTGTCAGCGCAAAAAAACGCTGTTAGTGGACACAGGCCCTTAGGCCATTGTAGGGGATTTTGCACAACTTAAGGCTCAACAGAGGGAATATAAGTATAATAGGTGAGGAAGTTCCCTCTTCGCACAGATTTGGGGTTTCTCTTCAGGTGTTACTATACCAACTTGTTCAAACTTCTTAGATAGGCCCCATCCATGCATGCTTTTTGTGAGCTGCAGAGCTGCAGCGCAAAACAGCACTGTGAGTATAAGCTTAAAGTTCTCAGACAATACACACTGTTGTAGCCCCTCTGTCTCACACTTTGTTGTGCTAATGAAACTTTACACTGTGTTGGTCATTGGCCTGCCTATAAAACCAAACACATTATCTGAAATATTTTGTTGGTTTGTGTTTATGTGTCTGTGGTTCAGAGTGGGTCACAAGCCGTGCCAGAAATCCGTTACCTTGTGACAACAGCTTACTCAGGACCTTGCAAAAGTAAATATCGATATTCCTTTGCATGTCCCAGGGCCAAGCTCTTTGCCACCTGAATTATTCAGTTTTCTTTCTCGTTCAATGTCCCCTGGGGGAGAGCCCATAAAAATCATTGCACTGGGGCCAGTCATAACTTTCTGTCACCGAGGGTTGGATTAGTATGAAAGATTATGAGCGCGTGTGGGAGGGGCTGGCATCAGTCATGACCAATAAAATCTTTTCCATCCCCTCACGGAAGTTCACTTTGTTCCAGGGCATTTTGAGAAATTTTGTGATTGAGAGTTTAATCCGGGATAAAGTGGATTCATCGCACCTTCAAGTAAACCAAACGGAGAGGTAAAGATAGCAGGACACTTTGGGAAATGTAGCTGTATACGATCCCTACTTTGTGCATAGACACGCATAATAACGAGAGTGCTGTACTTGCCTGTAGTTATACTGTATTCAGATCCAATGAATATATATGTACTTTTTAGCTTCCTAACCCTGTTGATCTAATACTGAGTACACTGCTGTCTAAAACACTGCTTCATTATTACTAAACAACTCCTTTGACTTCTACTGCAGTAATCTCTGTCGCAAAGAGAGGCACGTGTATTGTTAAACTACCTATTAATAACAATAATAATATTAAGGTACATCTACAGACATTCTAACTTTATCAATGCATGAGCGAATTACGATCCCTTATGTCTGCAAAGCCCTGCAGAACGTATGCATATTGCATATTGTATATACAAAGTTAGTAAATATCAACTTTGACAAACATTATAGCCAGCAGGTGTTTATGTCTGATACATAAATATATACAGTTTATATTGAACCCATGATTTACTCACACTTTTGGATAATACATCATAAAGTTCTGTTGCCGTTCATAAGTTTTTGTCTCATTACAGGTTTCATGCCTAATTTGTCTTGCTTTGCTCCTTTACAGCGACCTCAAGTTTACTTCCAAGGATGTATTGACTTTGATTAATGAGCCAAACTATATTTTGCTGCCTCGAGGATATACGGAATAATGAACTGAAGATGAGGATGCCTGTTCTGTCATTGTATATTAGAACGTTGGTGAAGTTTTACCTGTAAACTTTATTCCATGCCTTGTCTCAAAAAAAAGGCCTCATTCATGTCCTGCAGGATTCACTTAAAATTTCATGATTAGTTTTCGTGGAGATTTGATTATATCAAATAAAAATGGTCAACCCACCACCTCTGTTTACTCCCTCCAACATCAAAAATACACTGTTCATGTTCTGCTTATTAACCATGCTGCTGTTGATGATCCCTCCAGAGAAATCCCACCTGGTTCTCACCACATGTCTGTGGTGGCAAGCCACAAATCCCAGGACAGTGTTCAGTCCACAACACAATGATGAGCTAGAGGAAAAAGTCTCTATGGTCAGCTGTTTGATCTCCATTATTTCTACTATACTGTACACATCCATATGTTGTATACAGTTTGTGCAATGTGGGGGAATTCTCGGGGAACTATCAGTTCTAATTGTGTGTGTTCATGTGTGTGTAAGTTGGGATAGAAGTGTCTTGAAGCAGTTTGTCACCCTACACAGCAGACAATGAGGATAGAGAATGGCACAATGTGTGGAGCTAATACAAGCCTAATAAGGGCTACAGAGACTTGTTAGTCAGACAAGATGCCCTTGTGGTGGTTCAGCTGAGGGTCTAATGCTCATGGTCCATGCCAAAGCTTTCCAGCTAGAGGCACAGTGTAATCTGACTCATGTTACTAGAATGAATTTGTTGCCAGGGCTATTGTCATACTGGGATTCCTGAGACTGTAACATTATGACTATTATAATTCTGTGGACTGTTAGTATATCCACAGTAAGTGTTTCTCTTTTCAGATACCGGAATGACTCATTAAATATACAGAAGTTTTTCGAGCGGTGAAGTCACGAAAGCCACCGCCAACTGGATTGAAGATGTCTCAGAGGAGACCCAATTGACCCTGTCCTCTCGTCGTCACTGGCAGGCACAAAATTAATTAAAGCAGGGCTTCTCTCTGGAGCATTTTCTCTAATAAGTAGCTCATTGCCCCTCTGACATTTGAGAAAGCGTGTGTGCTCGTGCCTCTGTTTGAGTGGTGAGTGTGTGTCACGCATCTTTTCATAAATAGCCAAAGAGTGGGTTTTTATTTTTCTTCTCAGTCGGCAAGATCAAAGGAGCAGAAACAAGGTTCATTACAGGCTTTCAGGGTGATGGAGTCAAGTTGACATCCATTTATCATTACAGTGCAAATAGACCACAGCAGAACACTATAAACTGTGCTTATAAATGTGTGAAACAACAAAACTAATTGCAATTTTGTTTGAGATTCAGTATGCATGTGGTAAAGTCTAAATAGAGAGTGTATGTAAGAGGTGTTTTGCACCAGTTCCTTTAATGTGAGCCCAGAAAAACCCCAATTTACCACAACACAACGTTAATCAGCAACCACCCTGTGCCTCACCTACACAACAGAGTACAGACATACATGAATGGCTTCAACAAGACCTTGCCTACTATACAGGACTCACACACATGCATCATTAGCGGCAAGTCGGATAGTGGTGGGTGGTTGCTGCAGAGGAGAGCAGCTTGTTGTCTTCACTTAGCTCCATCAGCAGAAAGCGAGGAAAACATCCAGACACTGTCTGCGAGGTCCAGTTCTCAGATCACTAAGATACCTCCCCTGGAGAAAAAGACAGCCGATGTCAAATAGGACTAAATTGTTTTCGCCTTGACAGGAACTCAGAGTTTTCAACGGCTTAGAATTGAAACACAAACTGCAATGGTTCTTATTTTTATGGTTGTTCCCGTAGCTTTTAATTACTTGAAGCATTAGTTCAGAGAATCATAACAGCAAATAGTAAGAATATATTAAAACTAAACTTAATAAATGATAACTGTGCAGAGAAACAAACCAATGCAGCAAAGAACAAATCAAAGAAAGGCAGTTAAACACAACTGCAACTAGTCAGCAATATCATAATGCAGTAAGTTAGTAAGCTTTCATAACATTGGCTAATAGGAAAACAAACACAGTTAGTCACAGTTGTGTTTGCAATATTCAATGTTTGAATCAGGATGTGCGTTTCTTAATTGTCACACAGTTCCTGACCTACATAAGAATTTACTTCAATCATGATCTTGTCAGCTACCTCTCCCGTCCGTGTGATGAAGGTGATGCCGATCACTTTAAGTTGTCAAAATAGCAGGTATATCTAGCTGATCTTGGTTGATGGCTCATGCCTCTGCACTGGCTCATGCCCCCTCCAGCACCGGCCCCTACAGGAGTTCCCAAAGACTTTACAGTTCACTGGTCAGGGCTTGTTCATTGACTCGTGTCCTTGTTGCCATGCTGACACAAACCAGAGGCAGAGGAGATGTCATGAGATGTCACATGGTTTCAGAGTCGGTGAGTCAAGGGAGCAGGGATTGTCTGTATTGCACCGGAATGGTACACAGGACACAAGATAGGAATTTAAAGAGGTGGAGGGGAGAAGAAATGGTACAGGAAGACAAGGGGGTAAAAATAAACACAACGGATGTAACTTGTTTGTAAGGGGTGGATGGATAAATGAATCACCCATCTCCAAAATGTGGCTGCGCAAAAGGGATTTCCTGACCTACTCTATGAGCAAAGAAAAAATACATGTATTTCAGACTAGTGCTGTAACCCTTTGCAACTCTCATGAAGCGAGACGGACCGGCAGACAGACAGATAGAAGAAGGCTGCAGCTAATCCAAGAGATTCACCTTGTTGCCAGGAGTAGCCAGGCAAGCCAAGCAATCAAACCAAAACCAACCACCAGTTCATGGGTGAATTCTGCAGGAGGATCACATTTTTATATCTCTCTCAGAGGGAATGTCTTGACCGTGGGTTTCTTTAAGGAGCATTTTCAAATCCTTTGTGCATTAAAGTGCCCCTAAGTAATGAGAATACACTAAATCAAGGCAGCGTCCTGGGAATTCTACAATGGAACTGGAGGAGAAGTTATTAATTAATATTTAATGAGCCTATAATAATAAGTTATATGTACTGTGTGCCCAAATCCAGACTCATAAAGAACTGACGACAATAAATATACAGGGCTTTATAGCTCAGTATTTTGTTATTGGTTCCTACTGGATGTAAATCTTTAATAACAGGTCACAGATACATACTTTTATTTGTGAAATTGGAGCTCTATGTTCACAGGAGAATAAGCTTTAACAGGCTTTGGCTACACAGGCAATACTTTAACTTCAGTTCAATGTTGGCTTCGGGCTTTTTATTGGAGTTGTTGACAACTAGAAGTGGACTAAATATCAATAAGTGATTATTCAAACCAAAAGCTTGAAATGCACAAAAATGAAAGAATACCTAAAAATAGTTATCTTACTGATCCATTAGCAACATAGACCTGACTTCATTTCAGCCTCCCTACTCACAAAGGCATTATGGACTGCATAAAGAGAGACAGGAAAACACAGAGAGGAAAGAGCGGGGGACAACACGTTCCAAACGATCGGCAGACCGGGAGTGGAACCCGCAATCAGTAAATCGAGGACTGCAGCCTCCGCACATGGGGTGCCCGCTCCACCAACCAAGCCAAACGAGCGCCCCTGGAATGCAAGTCTTAATGCATTCACCAATGACAATATAGATGGCGTCTCCATCTGCTCTAATTGTACGAAATTGAAGCCAAAATAAGCTCTGTGACGGGCGCTGCTATCTTGCAATGGTGACGCCGCAAACCAAAACACACACTCAAATTACCCGAAAATAAAACGGCAAATATCCCGCACACCGGCTTATTTGGTCTGAAGCAGACGCTCCCAGATATGTAAACTTCAATGACTGTAATGATTGTTTTAGTTACGTCTCCGCTCGCCGTTCCGCCTCTACTCTGCTGATCCGGAACAGGCCGGCTGCAAGAGCCGTATTTCAACAGAGCTGTCAATCATCCTTTTTACAGCATCAAATAACTAATTAAAAATAAAATTGTCAGAAAAATGAACACTGGGACGTAAAAAGACATAAATGACAGAAACCATGTTAGAGAAAAATTTATTCGACGTGCATTTTGATTTTATAATTTCACTCATGTCCCACCTGTTAACATGGAGGAGGCGGGCTTTATGACCTATACTGCAGCCAGTCAGCAGGGGGCGCTCAAAATGTTTTCGCTTCACTTTTAAGGAGCTCACATGTTGTCCATCTTTTTAAACGGTCTATGATATTCACACACAAGTATATAAAAGCATCCTTTTTAAAAGCCTAGAAAGGTACCATTATAATGTTGTACATGAAAACAAAGCAACATTTATTGTGTGGAGGCAATAGTTTTATTTTGTAATGTGTGAGAATCATTTTGCAAATCTTTTATTTCTGTTTTTGTATTTATTTTGTACAATTACAGAGAATTTGTATGAACAATTTGGAAAAACACATGTTAATCTGGGAGCAAAAGGGAGGCAAGTAACAATCATGCTAATATGAAAATGGTGGACTGTAAGTGTTTTTCCTTCTCCAGAACAAAACTGCCTGACAGATAAATTATTATATATTAGCTAATGAGCAATGTGTGAAATATTTGAAAGGAACATAATAAAGTGGGGGAAAACAGCACCGCATTCTCATCAAGAAAACACAGCGAGTGGAAGATCGCCAGACAGAAATCCCACACGGCCCAGAAGAACTCATTAAGAAACAAAGAATCGATGGCAGGATTGTTTGATGGAAGCAAGAATGAGCACTGGACAAGGCCAGTCCACCGGCTTACTTTAGATCACAGCTTTAAGCCAGTTTTGACTTCCGGCACCTTTCATCCCCCTCACACCTTTAGGTTGATCACCCGCCTTCCTCGACCTCTGCCCATCCATCCGCGCGACTAACCAGCTCTGCGGTTTTTCGACCTCATCTCTTCTTACAGTATCTGAGCACAGGATAGGAACGCATCCATGTGCAGAGGACGTTTTTATCCACATTCAGCCCTGCCAATTCCCACTGCCTTGAGATATTTTTAATAAAAACCCACTCCTACTTCAATATGGAAACACAAGGTATATGGCTGTGGAAGTGAAAAGTGCAAAATAAATTGTTGCTGTCAGAAAAATACCCTTGTATGTCATATTTTGGTGGAGGCTGTCTTCATTCTGAAGGCCTGCCTTTTTAAGTTTCAGGAAAAAACGTTTTTTTGAAGATTTAAGTTCAATAGAAAGCAGTGAAAGAACCGTGTAGCTAAATGTATTACAGACAAACTCGATAAAACTGAAAACAGCTAAACATGGCATTGCTTTTTTTTGGCGGTGGAAGTCTTACTTCTACATCTGCTGTGGCTTTTTATTTACCTGTTACCTCAGCCTGAGGCTACATGCCATTTCAACTTAGACAGCTCATCAGGGTGAGTGGCAAGTGTTGGGAAGTGAACTTTACCAACTAAAGGGAAGTAGAGCAGGACTATATGCTGCTTTGCCTCAAGGTGAGAAGTTGTGTACCGCTGCTTTTAGAGTATCTCTCAACACGTTTTTAGTTTTAAAGTAAGTCACAAAATGTTCTTGCACCCTCTTATACCGGTGAGCAATGGAGCTTTGTTTTGCACTAAATGACAAAACGTGTGTGTTAGCATCGATCAGATGGAAGACAGCTTTCACATTTTCACCTGCTGGGGGTCAGATTGCTTCAAGTTTCATCATGTCTTCGCGTTCACCTTGAGTGAGTCCCTTATGGGACCTGGAAAAAATGGCTGTGTTCTGCGCTTAATCATCTGTAGTAAGTGCAGGACCTGTCCATCAATCGCGTGCCTGTTTCATGGGATGACTTTCTATCTTTCTGTCTGTCTCTTTATCTCCAATCACGTGTGTTTACTGCTCCAGTGCCTGCTGTGATTGCGCTTACTGGCCTCTTGACAAATATAAGGCTGTATTTGTTTGGCGAGAAAGGAGAGCAGGTAAGAAACGGGAGACGGGATGAAAGACAAGAGGGAATGAAAGAGTTGGGAGATGAGAAGGCGATAGGAGTAAAAAGAAGATGAAGACAGTACGTGTACGTTGAGTCTTCTGTCGCTGCTAATTACCTTGCATGCCTCATTAAGTACAAGCTTCTCACAGAACTGAGAGGGTGGGAGCTGGTGTTGGTGTGACTTCAGCATGGTAATCGGGAGTGAAACCATTTTAGCTCTTGCTCTCTGTTAAGTCATGAGCAAGACATAGCAGCCTCCTTGACACTGTGTTATTCCTCGGGTCACGGCCAATCAGGCAGGGCCCAGCCCAGCTCCTCCGTCTGTGCACTTTGCTTAAGAAGGAACTCCAGTCCATTAAGCTCGTCCTGCCTGTCGGTTCCAGTGCTAAAAGCTTACCTTGGTGACCCACGCCCTCCATTAAGCTGTAGACGATACTGAATCTGTTGGATATTTACTGCCAAGGCACAGCATTAAACTTATATGGTGTCATATACAAATGCTATATTATCACCTCTTGCCTACATAACACACATAAAGGCAGCTACGTTGCTTGAGCATGCGGCTGAGTATCTGGAGGATTAAGCTGCTGACCCAAGTCTACAGAATATGATGTAACATACTTTTTTGGCACCGTCAAGCGCATAAAAATTCTGATGTTAAAAGCCTACTAACCCTTAAAGACTTACTATAGTTCAAAGCAATGGATACTTAAATACTTCAGATATATTTAACAACTCTAAACGTGTAAGAAAATCAAGCTGACACTGTTCTTTATCAGTGCCTGTAGTAACATGAGTTAAGTTTTTCAATCTATTGACGTGATTTGATTGAAGATTTTGATTTAACTGTTCATTGGAGGTGATTAAGCTTCTATTCATCTTCTGCAGGTCTGTAGTAGATGGCAAGAACTGTGTTTTTGTATGCAACTTTATAAAGGTTAGAGAAGTGTGTTAGCTTCAGGGACAGTGATAACAATGAGCCCAGGGCTTGACTCTTTGACCAGGTCTGATATGTACATACATACTATATGTTATCTATTAAAGAGGCTCTGGTGTTTTTATGCTCACATAATGCATTAATTAAACTGCTTTGTAACATGCACAAAGTGAAGAATATAGCATGCATTCATCTCCATCATCCTGTCTCAATGTTGGTCCAAACAGATTTTTGTCTTGATCGGTTTAAAAACTATTTAGACTAAACTTCTGCTACTGACTGACTATTATTATTTTTGTTATTAATCAATCAATCAATCAAATTTTATTTGTATAGCGCCAAATCATAACCAGAGTTATCTCGAGACACTTTACAAAAAGAGCAGGTCTAGACCGACTCTTTGTTATGTTATTTAAAGAGAGGCCCAACATGACTCACCATGAGTAGCACTTAGCAATATTCGGCACATTGGCAGAGAAAAACTTCCTTTTAACAGGCAGAAACCTCGAGCAGAACCAGACTCATGTTGACCAGAAAAATGGGATAGAAGGCGATGCAGGATAGAGACAGGCAAAGAGAGCAACAACAACATATGTCCTTGTTACATGAACAACAACAGGTAATACATGCTTATGGTTACAATGCCAAAAATAGTGGTACACTAGTGTGAAAATTAGCAAAAAATAAATTAGCGCGAGAAGTAATGATAAAGGCTGTAGTAATCGTAATTGTAACAGTTGAAGTCAACAGGTCTACTATTAGCATTAGCAGCAACAATAATGATACTATGGGGAAGACTGATGTTAGTAGTTGTAGCAGTCGAGCAGGTCCACAGCAGCAGGTGGTCTGCAGCAACGATCCCCAGGAACCTTCAAGACAAGGGAGCACAAGAACTCCCGGGAAGATATATGGTAAGTAATGTTAATGGGACCAGAAGATACAGAGTTAATGAGCTGCACTAATATGACAGAGAGAGAGAGAGGGAGAGAGAGAGAGACAGAGAAACACACACAGAGAGACAGAGAGAGAGAGAGAGCGAGAGAGAGAGGAGCTTGGTGTGTCAGATCCCCCCGGCAGTCTAAACCTATAGCAGCATAACTATGGGCTAGTCCAAGCCTGAGCCAGCCCTAACTATAAGCTTTATCAAAGAGGAAAGTTTTAAGTCTACTCTTAAAAGAAGAGAGGGTGTCTGCCTCCCGGACCTTGACTGGTAGATTGTTCCAGATGAGGGGGGCCTGGTAATTGAAGGCTCTACCTCCCACACTACTCTTAGAGACTTTAGGTACCACAAGCAGGCCTGCATCCTGGGAGCGCAATGTTCCAGAGGGGTAATATGGCACTATGAGCTCTTTAAGATATGATGGTGCCTGACCATTAAGAGCTTTGTAAGTAAGAAGAAGGATTTTAAATTATATTCTAGATTTTACAGGAAGCCAGTGCAGAGAGGCTAATACAGGAGAGATGTGATCTCTCTTCCTAGTTCTTGTCAGCACACGTGCTGCAGCATTTTGTACCAGCTGAAGAGTTTGTAGTGACTTATTAGGGCAGCCTGATAGTAACGAGTTACAATAATCCAGCCTGGAAGTAACGGATGCATGGACTAGTTTTTCTGCATCGTTTTGAGACAAGATGTGTCTGATTTTTTCTATGTTGCGAAGGTGAAAGAAGGCTGTCCTTGATATTTGTTTTATTTGGGAGATGAAGGACATATCCTGATCAAATAGAACTCCCAGATTCCTAACAGTAGTGCTGGATGCCAGGTTGATGCCATCTAGGGCAGCTATATCATTAGAGAAAGAATCTCTAAGGTGTTTGGGGTCGAGCACAATAACTTCAGTTTTGTCTGAATTAAGTAGCAGAAAGAAAGTCATCCAGATCTTTATGTCCTTAAGGCATGCTTCTAGTTTAGATAGCTGATTGGTGTCATCTGGCTTCATTGATAAGTATAATTGAGTATCACCTGCTTAACAATGAAAATTAATGGAGGGTTTCCTCATGATATTACCAAGAGGAAGCATATATAAGGTAAAAAGAATCGGTCCTAGCACAGAACCTTGTGGAACTCCATGACTAACTTTGGTGTGCATAGAAGACACATCATGAACATTAACAAACTGAGATCGATCTGATAAATAAGATTTAAACCAACTTAATGCAGATCCTGTAATGCCAATTAAATGTTCTAGTCTCTGTAACAGGATGTGATGGTCTATCATGTCGAAATAGGCACTCTAAATCCTGACTGAAAGTTCTCAAATAAACTGTTGTTATGAAGAAAGTCACATAATTGATTAGCGACTGCTTTCTCAAGGATCTTTGAAATAAAAGGAAGGTTAGATATAGGTCTATAGTTAGCTAAGGTACTAACTATAATTACAGCTAGTTTAAAAGACTGGGGTACATAGCCAGTTGATAAAGACATATTGATCATATCTAGTAAAGAAGTGCTAATTGAGGAAAGACTTCCTTAAGCAGCTTGGTTGGAATCGGGTCTAAAAGACAGGTTGATAGTTTAGACGAAGATTTTAGAATTTAGCTCAGGAAGGTCAATCAGAGATAAGATAAACATCAGGTTTTTGAGTTATTATTATTATTATTATTGTTGTTGTTATGATGACTGAGGTGTATATTGAGCATGTGTACTCTGTTTTTGCTTTTAAAACCATTATAATCTAGCCATGTAGACTAAGCTGATTGGCTATATTTGAGTAGTCGGTAACACTTTATATTAAGGTACACATATTCACTATTAACTACCTATCTGCATGCATATTAGTAGCATATTGGCTCTTAATTAGGCATTATGAAGCACTTATTAACACCTGCATAACCTTCTACAACTACTAAGCCATTAACTAAGGGTTTTCCCTCAATAACAAGGAAGTTATTGTACATTAATTACCATCTTAATATGCTTTGCTCATCAAGGGCCTTATAAGGTGGTAGTACCTCAAGAATAGTCATTCTCCCTTAATAACACTTGATAAATATTCTTGTGTAACAAAACACAGAATAACTCTAGATTAAGTCTAACTTAGAATATGTTACCCATTCTAAAGTGACGTCATAACTAATTCACTAGTAGTTTGACACTTAGTACTATATAAACACTAAAAATGATCTGTTCCTCAGAAACGGGGTACATTTGGTACCCTTATTCCCACATAATTAAACCTACACAGGTAACAATCAACGTGTTCTTTTGTAGCTAATCTGGCATTTTCAGTACTTCACACTTCCAGTGCAACATAACTTAAACGCTTTTTAACTGAACAGTGTAGATAAGATAATATCATTTTAATACTGTTAATGTGTTAATAAGTGCTTTATAATGGCCATTTAAGAGCCAATATGCTTCATAATATGCATGTCTGTGAAGGTTCTCAGTCATCCAGGTCATGGTAATTCGAAGCTTTATCCAAAAGGGCCTTTTGGATGAGAGGTGAAACATATTCAAGAACTTCAATCAAGTACAGTCGCCTTTTTGATTAAGCTTAGAATTACTCTATGAATGCTAAATTATGCAACTAATTAATAGTGAATATGTGTACCTTAAGGTGTTACTGAGTTATAATTAAAAATAAAACGGTGGATAGAGATTATTTATGCTCATTAACACATTCACATTCTAAGTTCAAATTGTAGGTTCAGTATGTCTCTGTTGTTTTCCAATCAACTATCGTATTTTACAAGCACATAGTAAAACACAACATCCAATGCCAACATGCTGCCAAGGATGATAACAGTAAGATGACCAGTTGACCCTGATGCTGTGTGGGAGAGCTGATCTATTTACCACTGCTATGCAAATAGGGGGCTGTGTATGTCAGACCACTGTTAGACCAAAGTGTTTTATTATCACACTACTCTGGCAGTCTGTTACACTGTATTTAATATTATAAAAGAACATAAAATATGTATGCACAAGGCGATTAACTGATCAAATGCAAACTACTACACTACTACAGGACATATTCCTACTTCCAGCCTTAAAGACAAAATAACAGAGTCGGTCCACAGACAGTCAACACAGACAACTGTGCTACTGTAATTTATGTGGTTCTGCCATATCAACTGCCATGTCAGTTACACTTCTCTCCACAAGGCTTAGGGCAGTGGTCTTGTGTGTGTGTATCTGTCTGCAGACTCTTGCACACTGGAACCATCAGTCGTATCCACCTTTGTGCTTGTATGCTAGATAACCACCTATAGCTGCAGTTATTAACTTTTTTCTAATACCTATTTTGCAGATGCTCTGTTGTTTACCATCATTGACTGATCCACATGTTGATACCTTATCTGTACACCCTCACCAACTGTCCGCATCTCATCTTACATTCTACTTCACCCATGAGCCAATTTTTTTTCTGCGTGTGTATGCCTGTATCCTCGAAGATTCATGTGATTGCGACAAATTGGGGTGGTTCTTCTTAGATGTGGTTTAGATTTACTAAAGTAAGGCATGATACCAGATGAATAAACTCCATTTTGGCTATCTCTGCTGCCATCTTGACTGTCAGGGAGCCGGGAGGGACAATTAAGTGAGATTCAACTCTTCTTTGTTGGGGTGACGAGGGAGGTAGGGAGGTTTCTGTTCTCCACTGACATTGCCCCAGACACACCTGCACCCTGATCTGCACTCTACAGAAAAAGTGTGCAAGGATGGGTCTATCACAATTACAAACAACACAATGTTGGAGTTCCTGTCAGAGGCCATCATGCCCACAGTGTTTCAGTTGGCAGCCAGTGAATATTGTTGCTCTGCAGGTCAACTGCCCTCTGGTTGTAAATGAGTGAAATTGCTTTGCAATCAGATAGCATGCAGTTTGAAACTTAACATGGAGTCATGTCAGATTCTGTTTAGCTACAGAAATAAGTTTAGTGTGACACATTACCGACATTGTTCATCCCAGTGCCTTTCCCCGATATACTGCTCAGAGAGATCAATTAAATTCTTATAATAGATGGTATTTGATCATAACTCTTATCGTAAAAGTCTTTGGTGGTTAGACTCGACAGGGAGATTTTGTAATCAAGAGGCATCTGCCCTGCAGCAGCAGGATATCTCCTCCCCCATTGAGTCCAAACGCTGGTAATGGTGGCTGATGACCTCTGCTGAGAAATCATGTTTAAAAAGGCAGGATGAGGCTGAAAATTAGGGGAATAGCACAGTACTGTTTAATAGAGTCTTGCATCTGTTGAGAAAAGCTCGATCGACAGCCCCAAACAATGACAGCAAAAAATGTGGATGAGCATTCGTTTTTAGGCGTTTGGGGGTAATGTTAATTGGTGATTTCCTGTAGCTGCGAATGCGAGGTTGAATGGTTGGCTTTCTATATCTGTCAGGGCTTAGACTGACTGGCAACCATCCAAGATGTACACTGCCTTTCTGCCCAATGACAGCTGGGATCTGCTCAGCTCGAGCTCCCTGCAGCCTCTATGGATAAGCGGTGTATATATACATAGATGGATGGATGCAGATGAGTAGTGAATACAGAATGTTATGAGAAATAAATTACAGGTCTAAGCATGAAAAAAAATGACCTGACAGAACTTTCACCTAATTTATAATCATATTTATGGTCATAAGTCATTAGAAACAGGCATGTTGTGCGTGCATTTATTCCCCGATGGTATTTATTGATGTGTAAGCACCTTCTGATCTACTCTGACCAATTCCCACCTGCTCTGTAAATGCCCAGACACTACCCTCTTCCTTTTAAGTCTTACACTTGAATAAAACTAACACCAGTGATTTGTGCTGATCCACTTTCAATGTGATCTGATAGAGGTGGTGAGGAGAGAGAGGAAAGAGGGCAAAAAAGAGAAAGATTGATTGTCACTATCAAAGACCTTGAATGAATTGATTATGATAGCTATCAGGGCCCTTTCCTCAGAGTGGGATCATTTGAGGTGAGAGACTTATCTTAAAAAAATCCACCTCAGGTAGACGATCACTGAGGCCGCCCGATGAATCATTCTGAAACCCTGGATGGGTCGAACCTTGAGCCTGAGTCTCAGCTGAGCCCGTAGGTGAGTCAGTTGAAATCCAAAGAAACACAGGAGATGTCAGGGAACGGTTCAAAGCAAGCTAGTGTTGACTTTTATTAAGTGCAAGTCTATACAACTCTTCGAGGAATCGTGTAGTTTTTAATCAATATAATCCAATAATCCAATGGAATCCAATGGAATACCACCAACTGTGATGTTAATGTTTACCAAAGTACATTTTAGTTCAGTAGTTTCTTAAACTTTTGTCTTAAAAATATGTAAGGCTTTCATGACCAATCTCAGAAAAACAGACATTTAAAAGTTTCATAGAGGCAAGGTACTTTTTGAAGGCCTGTGGCTTTGGATTGCATTACACTGAGCACAGGTTTTTTATTTTTCCATTCGCCGACAATGTTTCAGCCTTGGCATTTTTATGACATAGCCCAGAGCTTTCACTTCTCTCCGCGCACCTCTTTGATAACATGAAAATTAAACATCACCGCACACTTTTCAATCTGTAGACACTCATAAAACTCCCCCCAAAATTCTGCCCCACGTATTTCAAAGTTCTTGTCATCAAAGTTTCAAAATCTGTCCATCATTAATAGTTAATAATAATAATGTAAAATTAAATGCTCAGGGTGGGAAACTCAAATGCTTTTTAAATGTCTTACTCATATGTTTCCGGCTGTAAGTGGTAAAACTTTCCGGTAAATGATGAATCATTATCATTTCAGTAATTCTTGATTGATCAGGAACTGCGATGACAATGATCAGTATCAGTAATGGAAAGCTATTAGCTACCGTCAGACACTTAGCTAACATTTGTATTCAGCCATTTGCCAGCTTATATAACTGTTAGCTAGGAAGTGCCTGAAAGCTAATATTACCGTTTGGTGGTGTACACAATAAAATAGGAAAGGCTAGCCAATGTTGGCTAGGAGTTTACTTACTTGCTTATGTAAAGTTAGCTACAAATGGTTGAATGCTAACATTAGCTGTTGTCTAACAGTAGCAAATTGGTGTTTTACTTTGAAATATGGCCAGTTGCTCAATCAAAAGTAGGTGACAACACTCTGTCAGCATTACACAACCCTCGTACGTCACAGGAAACGGCTGCTTTATTAACAATGTGAATGGCTTTTGTTGGTTTCCTTTTCTTGCAGGTGAAGCTCAGATGGAGCTTTATAGAACAGGGGACACAACATTGGTCTGTTTTTCATCCAGCTGAAATATTCCAGCGCTGCTTCTCATTGCGGTGCTTACCATTGAATTTTTTTTTCAGCTCTAACAGACAGCATTCACAGGGCACTGTTGTTACTTTCTCAAGGAGAAGTTTCCCTGAGAAAGAGAAATGTATATGCACAACACACATTACATTGCAAACGCTGTGCTGTACTCCTGCATTTACCTAAAGTGCAACCAATTCTACATTGACAATGACATTGGCGGATACAACAATTAAGAAGATAACATGCTAACACAACAATTATTTGTACGTTAGCTGATGGATTAGCCATCTTCAATTAGCTCTTTAATCTATATTTTGCACACAGTGGTGTTTACCTTGGACAGACCTTTGTGCAGCCTTGACAACACACCAATCTTTTTAATTCCAACTGCTGTTCATTATACCCACTCGCACTCAGCCCTGGCCTTTGTTTGGCTTGTCTACAAACAACAGGACTACCTTTCTTGCTGAAATGTCAATAGACAATGATGAAGCGGTATTCAAGAATGGTTCTGTGGGATGCTTCTAGAGATTCAGAGCCAAGTAAATGATGATAAACAGTCTTCATGAACTTCTGCTCTCCATGTTTCATACACTGATTGAACCCTTTTTTTTTTTAAACCAAGTAATCAGCTGTCAGTTGTCATCGCAGTCTGAAAGACAGCTGTCATTAGTATGAGAAATAGATAAAGAGGTTTTGATGCAGGAAATCCTTTTTACTGTCTTACAGATACACCCGTGATGAGAACTAAACACAAAAAGTAAAAAAATATATCTCCAAATTAAAGAGGCTCATGAAATGCTCAACATCTAACCCAAACCATGACCCCGACTATTGCCCCCGAGGCTGAGAGAAACCATCAGAAATTACAGCATTTCATCAGTTAAATACTTCATCGGAATGCTTATCAGAGCAAGTGTAAGCCTATGATTCCCACTTATACTTCTCTTGCTCTTAGCAGTAAGAGGGGTTGTCAGATGATGCAACGAAAACCCTCCAAAAGGGTAAGCATTAGTGACAGAGAGGGTTAGAGAGCAAGAGAGAGAAAAGGGAGCAAGAGATAAAGAAAGAATGCGTCAATGAGGTTATTAAGAGAAAAGAACAATTGAGTCTGACAGAGGGCAGCGTGGTGCAGGTGCTGGCAAGAAAGAAGCCAAAGCCGAGAAGCACTTCAAAGCATGATTGGTAACCGATTCCCTTGTCTTCTCTTCTGCAAGTTAAGCATAATGTAACCATTTCTGCAAGCCCCTCTGAATTGGAGAAAAAGTCTACATTGAATACTCGGAAGAGCTAGTCTGAGAGGACATACGTTTTGTTGCTAACTAAACAAAGCTGCGCATGATCTCCGGCGTGACATTTTAAGAGAGTCGAGTTTCAGAACACAGCTTAGTTTGACAAACACGACGGAAGCATCAGAGTGTAAAATAGCATTATTTCGCTCTTTAAACATTCATTGTTAGTGGACTCTCTCCACTGTTGCTGCTTTAGAGCCCTTTAGGCAGAGTATAATTTGAATCAGTTGTCTGATTAGTACGACCTTGGGAACTGTCTCCATTCCACAGAGTAACTGACTGCAGCTGAAGATTGGTGTTAAGTTTCGTCAACACTCCTCGGAGCAAGTCTAGAATATGTTAATTAACTCATTGATTGAGGTGGGCGGTTCATTATAAAAGCAGAAGTTGAGGTCTCTGGTGTGGGAAGACAAAAAAAAACAGTGCTGTGCATATCAATAGCTATGTGAGTAGCTTCTGCAGTCCATATTCTTTTACTTCAAGGACACATTTAGTATCTCAGCGAGGCCTTACATGCAAAATAGACCAACTTAGAGTGTTTTTGCCTCCGATACTCTTGCATTAATTACTGAATATATGGTACTTGCGATGGGGGAAGTACAACAGGGAGTTTTGCTTTTGAACTCATTTAAAAAACTGGGTTAAGCTTTTAGCGTCAGTGCCATTGCTTGCTTATGCAAACATAAGGACAACAGCTACTTTGGAAAGTAAGCCTGCCATTATTCGTTTTTAACATTAACAAATGTATTCTCTTTGATTGTCTCGCGAGTGTCACGAACGTAAAGTGTGAAGCATGCCATCTTTTATTTTGTGTCAACAAGATGCATCTTTTTTTTTTTTTCATCTCCACTGCCGCTCTTTTCCTCTCCATCCTTGGATTGGCACACTGTGTGGGAGATGGGCTCCAACGTCAAGTAAGAGGTAATTGAAAAGTGCAGAAAACAAATCTTTTCAATCAGATTCTGAAGGCTTTGTCCTCTCGCTGTGCAGGCAAATGTGCCGATTGCAAAACAAAGCACGTCACATTTTGCATCAGATAGCGGCGTATGGAAAATCACCAAAGTCTGTCTTTGTGGGATTGTCACAAGGCTTCTTCAGCTTGTTTGTTTCCTTATATAAAAGGAATATGTGCAGCAAGAGCAAATCAAATCCAGCCGTCATATATTCCCTTTTCAGATACCCTCACACTCAGTTCTCCTTCTTGTTGAGGATGTTGTTCATTATCACAAAATAAAGACTAAGCAGCACTCACTGTGCATAGCTATAATGGAGGCTCCTCAGATGTCTTAAACTACTCGAGGTCGAATAACATTGCATATATACACAAACAGACATACACAGTGACAACATATTTTTAGTTTTCAGAGACGCTCTTTTAGGGTTATCCAAATGTCACCTGTGTCTGTTTATTTTTTTAATATATATTTTATATCACTGACACATTTGGTTTTTCTTTTTGTTTTTTTCCCAAAAAACAAAAGGGATAAAATGTGCAGTTGTTGCTTAAGCTTAAGATGCCAGCAGTGACTGCTGCTATATATTTATCTGTATTAATCCGGCCTGATCGATACCCAGCTGCCAGCACTGTCAGACGACGAGACACAGCCAGAATTACAATCAGATTTTATTCAAGTGCACATGTGAACGTTTGTTCAGTAATCACTATATGAAAACAGTCAATTACCCAAATGAACATATCAAAGATGCAGCAACAAAGTGAGTTATTTAGGTTTTTCTTTTTTCCCCAAAGGTGTACATAGATGCCTTTTTAATTTGCGTGTGTGTGAGTGTGTGTATGCTCTCTCTGTCTCTTCTTCTGCCTGACAGAGAATATGAAGTGCACAAAAAAGAGACATTCCATAATGAAAACAGACAATTCTAAACCGCAGCCTTATTACTACATAATGTAAAGAGACAAGGCAGCACGCTGTATGTGGCTAATTTGCCATTAATTCATTAAACTCCATATGAAGCATAGAAATTACCACAAATTCGCTGTCATTGTGTTCAGCTATTAATGTTGTATTTCGCACCATTTAAACATACAACTAATTTGTGTTCTGGCAACAAACAAAATATTTACACATTTGTACAGTACATCTCTTTTCACACTAATGAGCTTAAAGCTGGCAACATGGCAGTTTGTTTTGCTTTGATGCACACAGGATGCAAATGTAGATTAAAGGGAATGGGAAGGTATTACCAAAAATATACACGCAAGCTTTTGTGTTCGCTTTGACCATCTGGGGGTGGGGGGGAGCTGCCTGACAGGAAAGCTGGGCAGAGCTCAGCAGTGCAGCACTAGCTCCATCTGTTGGAGCAGCAGAGGAAAATCACAGTGTCCCAGACCAGAGTTTATGTGATGAATGATAGAAGAAAGAAAGTATGGTCTATGGCTCCATTATCCCTTTCCTGTTTACTGCTGCAAACAGCCCTAATAATTCAAACAAATCTGGTCTCTGGTCTAGTCATTGATTAAAGCCACCTTAACGCAGTGTCAGGGAGGAGTAACACTTACTTAAAATTGTAAATAGCCAGCAGCCAAATCTGTGGGTGCATGCTTTTGGAGTTCAAGTGCTCCTTTTAACTGGGAATGAAATAGTTAAACACTGCCTTTTTAAGTTAAAATTAACACATTTTTAAGTTACAATTAACATGTACATATTATATACTCTGTATCTGTTTTTTTGTCATGGCCTTTGTGAAGAATGTGCTCACATCAATAGGGCTGTGACACCATTTATTTCAGGCTATTGCTCCCAATAAGATGAATAAAGGCTTGAAATGGAGCCCATTTCATATTTCCTAAGTGTTTTACTTTATCATAATTCAGTACCTGTCAGCTTTGGCGGAAAGAGGGAAGGAGAGGAAATCCTTGCTCCTTGCATTTGATCTGCTCTTTATCCGGAGCTTCTGAGGGGATGATCAAGGTCAGGCTTTTTATTACGCTACAGTTGCAGAGAATCCTTTTGACTGCTCCGAGATGTAATAGGCAGGGCAAGTGTTCCCATGTGCTTTCAAAAAGCTGAAGATTTTGTATTGAGGTTCCCATAACCCCAGTGCACGCTGGAGCTTATTTGAACATGCACTATGTGAAAGGCAAATACTACAAGAAGATGCAGAATAATGTGTCGTTTTTGGGGGTCAGAAGTCAAGCCGCACCATGTCACTTACTTGGCAGCTTGTGTTCTGAATGAATGCATCACTGACCTCTGTAACCTAATGCTCCTGCAAGCATATGTAAATCTATTGATTTTTTCTTTATGGGAGGGGTGAGGATGGAGGGGGGTATTAAGAGACTTTTTACATTTAGTTTTTTATGTCCAGGCAATAGAAAAGGCTTTTGCAATGTTCCCACTGATCACATTGCAGAGGGATTCCTCTTGTAAAAAAAGATAGGCCTAGTAAAATTGAGGTGATTTGTGATTTATTGTGCTGTTTCACATTTTAAGATACATAGACTGTATATAATTTTCCAATGTTGGATGTCCATACTAAACGTGGGTGAAATTTTCAAATCTGTAGGTAAAAATATGTTAGAGTTATCCCCAGGCTTCTCAGCTCAGTCTGCAGGCTGCTGTGAACGCTAGGTTTCAGATGCTTTTTTCTACACAGTGCGACGTCACAAAGTGCAGCTCCAGCAGAAGAAAATGGGCTTGTAGGGGAAGGGTTTCTTAAAGGGACAGGGACAGAAGCTTGAAATTAGCATAATACCCCGTCTTTAAATACATTTTAAATTGTCTTTTCTTTAACCGTACACAATAATCAAAATGTTATTACTAGTTCAGGTTTTTACGGCAATTTAAAATTGTCCATGTCCAAAGACAACTTGCTATAATCCAGCAATGCTTCCGTCTTACTGTACATAGCTTAGCTTCATATCCCTGGTGCTTATTTTGTCAGGCTGAAAACAACTGATAGCGGATGTATTGCATCTGTTGCCAGACTGATTGTATAATTCCTCAGAGAAGGGCTGCTTTTGGACACTAAGCTTATTCAAGGTGTATAGATCCCCCACAGAATACCTTTTTATATATGTGGGAATTTGAAACATGTTTTGCTCCTTCCTATTTACGCAACTCAAATGTGGTGTGCAACCCTGTTCTTATTCAGTGTGGTTTATTTATCCGGTTATGGTTTATTTTTTAATGCATCTGTGCAGAGACTGCAAAGTGAGCCAAATCGGCTAAACTTGAGCATTTATAAAACTCTACGTGTATGCCGTCTCTTTTAAATTACATTGAATACTTTATGTAAAGGGGTGCTGGTTTTGCTTAGTCAGTCAGGGCCAAGTCCCCGCCACATCTGCTGCAGGTTCAACTCTGACCTCTGCCCTTTGATGCATGTCTTCCCCCCTCACTCTTTCCCATATTTCCTGTCATATCTTCACAATACTATCAATGAAGGCTAAAAATATTATATAAAAAAACCCTTGAAGTTAAGGGGCTTTCTTTATAATTAACTAACATTTTAGAATCACTAAGGTCTCTTCTTATAAATGAGATTTGAGACTAATAAATAAGGAAGCAACGCCTTATAGAGCTGTTACACTGTGGTGTGGGTTAAGCCTAGTTTCTAAGGATTACAGCCTAGTTCCAGGGGATTACAACCACACAATTGTTTATGTATTATGCGCACAATGTGCAAATAAACATCCCGTCTCAAAATAGATAAATTACAGAATTAGCCTGCAGGGAGGTGTGCATTTCTAATTAAATGTTGCAGGTGTAAAAATCAGGTTGCACATCTGTTTACACAAATTACAAGTGTTCACTCAATTGAAACCAGATAGTGTTGTGTACCCAGCTCTGTCTTTTCCTCTAATGATTATTCCAGAGCCAACAGCTGAATTTATTGCTATATTTTACGAGCAAAGCTGCATGAGGTAATATACAGTGATAATGTATACACAGATGTGTAAACACAAACTTACATTTCCCGCAGTGAAAGAAGCATCTCACCTTGCCCTCCTGTCAGGGATACATGCAGCCAGTGTTTGAAGATTTCATGGCAGGATATAAAAGAGAAATGAGTCTCTGGCTTGTGCTTTAATTGGACGTATTGACAAAGAGAAGGTAGAAATGATGTGCGCTCAACTTGGTTTTCAATTGAAATGGATATTATCTTAACAAGCTACTACAGAGGATCTTTGGACATGTGTGGCCTGAATCCTCGTCCATCCATCCATGCATGCATGTTTTCATCATTAATTACGGCTCTGTTTAGGGAGCAATTTAAAATAAGGATCTGTTCAAATAGTTCTTTCTTTTATGTAAATGAAGCCTGTGAACACATTTGCATGTAGTGCACAAATGATGCTACCCAGCAAGTGTTAACAGAGCTTTAGCGGTCGCTGAAGACATAACATCACAGCTACTTTAAGGGTTTCAGCGCGGACTTGCTGCTGTAGTTGGGTTAAAATGTGTTGAGAAGAAGTCTTTGAGTTAGAATAAATTGGTTAGCAGGTCATTAACAGGCTATTCGGTTGCATATAAATATGAAAACTGTCATCCTCAAAGCTTTTTATTGGGCCGTTCACAACAATAGGCTCTGGTTACATTATCTTCTGACTCGAGGCGGACAGATAAGCTGCTATACTGCAAGGCTTGTGGTTTTAGAGGATTGTGCGCTGAAAACCGCAAGACAGCTGGTGTTTCAAAATGTTTTTCTTATATCTCTGAACAGCTGAGAGTGGCAAGGGACTGTTTGTTCTCTTCAATAGCCACTAGATGACAGAGCCACTTTGTGGGCCATACGCAGCCTAATTAGTCCCTGTCCTCCTCTCCAGAAGGGACTGAGCTCCATTAAAGTGGAGATAAATGACTGAGAGAGTGACACTAAGAGTCTCTAATGTGTAAGATGATGCCTCTTCTGTGGACAGGTGAATGTTAATCAGCCTCAGAAAAAAGAAACGAAGACTGCATTCGGTTAATAAGGGTTCCATTGGTCTGAATGCTCAATCCTTCAAAGGAGTGAAACAATATGCAGCCAGTAGATGGCATTACTGAATCACTTCTGACAGCCTTGAAACATGTACAAATGTTTGTTTCATGTCATGTTGACATCTCTGTTCACAATGTTTCAGGTTACATCTTGTAACTTGTGCAGGCTGTTAAGTAAACTGAAATCGGGCTTTTATGTTTTTTTAGAAATATTCCTGCATGTAAACCACAAAATTCCCCCAAATAGATGGAGGTTGTGTAAAACATAACTAAGACAAAAGAAAAATAAAGTTGGGTATGGAAAATACAGCCAAAAAAATAAAAGCACCTGGTTTGTAACAATCTTCTGAAATAAATGTACGGATTTTCATGACAGGTGGAGTCTCAGTTAACAATGATCTCAAGAAGGGGATATGTCATCCTCAGTGATAGAAGTCAATTACAACTTGGTAAATGGACTGCACTTACATATCGCTTTGATAGTCTTGCAGCCACTCAAAGCACTTTTACGCTACATGTTACATTCACCCTTTCACACACACATTCATACACTGACGGCGGAGGCTGCTATGTAAAATGCCCAACTGTCAATCAGTCATCATATTCACACACCGTTGACTATGCCACCGGGAGCAATTTGGGGTTCAGTGTCTTGAAATACAAATACATCCTTGACCTTCATATTAAGTAGTCCTTTTGTTGAAATAAAATATATTTAAAAAAATACATTTTTGATGTCTCAAAATCATCTTCATGTGCTTTATTGCTGTACAACATAGAAGCCTGAAAAGATTAAGTTAGTGACCAAAAGATCCGCACATCATAATCTCAGTGTAGTAACTGCAATCTATGTGTCCGTGAGGCACCGTGCAGACTGTGGCAACAAATTTCCTGGATAGGACAATAAAGAATCTATTCTAATCTAACAAAATCGTACTCAACAGTGGTCCAAGGTGTTTGGAATGTAAAATAACCTCCTAGTTTGGGGATTTTATATGTAGTGTGACTAGTTTTTAACTGGTTATGAAACAAACCGAAATTATTACTGATGCCTCATTATGAGATACAAAACTTACCAGACCAGTAGGATGCATATTGACTGTTTCTAGTTATTTTTATTGCGCGTCAATGCTTCTATCAGGTCGGACATACAGCATGTTTGTTAGAGAACACTATGTATGTACAGAACAGGATTAGCAATAAGATAAGACGTACCGTTTTGTCCACAGGGGCCACCATAGTTGAGATAAACTTAAAGGTTCCTCACAGTTGCCGGAACCACTGTCTTATTTTCTTTCATCTAACTCTATAGACAAACAAAGAGGCAACCACGGGACGATCTCTGTTGTCAATTTGATTATTTTTGTTTGGCAATATGAAGACAAATGTTCAGCTCATTCGAGACGAGAAAACACAATGGCCTGACAGAGTTGGCACAGCGGGCCTGTGCCACAGTCCCCTTAACATTTGGCGATGCTATCAGGCCCAGCCCTCCCCTTGTTGATCAGAGGCAAACTTGCCGACGCCACTGTGTCGCATTCTGGGGATAGCTGCACATAGGGACGCTGTGATGTGCCACCTGGCCCTTGGCCCCGTTGGTCAGGAACTCTCCCTGACCTCTCCATTAAAACTCGTTTGCCACTGAGAGCCACGTCAGGGAGAGTCTCAGAGGGCCACTTGTGCGCATTCTCCCCGAGATGAGGACAGACCAGAGGGAGATTGCCGACACCTTTTTGGGGAAGCATCGCCTGCCTCTTCCTCTCAATAGGCTTGTGAAGCCGCCTGGCCCCAAGAACTACACAGTTGCAGATCAAAGATTGTCCATTTGGTCCGCAGCCAACAGACCACTCTGTGCCTCCTCGCCCCATTACTGATATATGTAAGCTCTAAAACAGCGTGCTGTCTGGGAGATGCAAAGCCAGAAAGATTTGGAAGGGAATAACTGTTTAACGCTAAAACAAATAACTGGATTTTTATTAAAGGATGTTATTGCTTAAACATCACCGAATTTTCTATGCAATATTTTCCAAATGTAGATCAACAAGTCATATATAAAATAAAATTATGAACATGGCAATTTCATACATGAAATTACAACATTGTCAGGCCCACGCTGTGTTTTCATACACTTAAATGATTCACATTACGCCTTATATGCATTTTTCTGATGACACTCTATTCGTAGTTGTGGGTCCCCAAGAATTTAAATCAATTCTCCTGTCTCTCTGCACCCCCTTTCCTCATCGAATTCCCAGTATTGTAGAGAGTTGTAAGTGCAAAACAGGTGTCTGGTTTGTTTTCCACATTCGATCACCTACTCTAGACCCCTTCTAGCCCCAGACACAGCATTTACACCCACAAAAACATGTGCTCTTAGACCTCACATGTAGTCTACACCATGTTTGTCTGAGTCTGCCCTCAGCAAAATGATAATATTTGTCCAAAGAGCTGAGAGTAGATGCTAGAAAGCCCCTGACACTTGGTCCAACTGGCTGGAAAGACACTGTCTCCACCTGTTGCAGGTCAGGGGCTAATGCTTTAAGGTCAAAGGTTGTTTCCACAAGGCTGGTTTGGAACTCTTGCTTTCTCTGGCTGTAACAGTTCCCACCCTGGGTGCTGAATGTTTAAATCAACAGTTACGACCAATAAGTAAGATGTACAGAGCTGCTTTGTTAATGGGCAGCTGTAAAAATCTACCAGCACAAATTGTGGTCAAATTAACAATTATTAAGGGACTTCCTTACCGAATAAGGATTCAAATTCGAAGTGTCAGTGTATCCACTTTAAAATAGTGTGTGATAAAGTTGTTTTCGAAGATACTGTAGATGTTTGGTTGTAAAACTTATATGTCGTCACAGCAGTTTTCCATATAATCTCCTAAGCTTACTTTCAGTGTCAGTTGTGGGCAAGACAATGGGAGTTGGCAGCACAACAGATAAATGGACCACATTAGAGCAAAAACAACTGTTGTGTGGTCACTGGGCTCTCAAAGTCCTCGGCTATGTTCAACAGAGCAATGTAATGAGCAGAGAACTAGGCCATCATATAACACATCGCCAAATACCATTGACTTGTAAGGCTCGATTTAATGGTACTAGGGACGTACGCCACTTTTAGCTACATTTAACTCCGGGATTGTACACCTCAGAGGATTCAGAGGTATGGTCAGAGGCTAATTAGCTTGAAAAACAATAGCTCCCTGATCACCATTCCATTGTCCCCCCCTGCATTGTGCGGCAGATCCGATTACAAACTTGAGATAAACATGGAGCTAAATTAGATGTGCAGTTGTTGCCATTGTCCCCGATTTCTGATACCCCTGTGTCCTTTGTACGCGGTATGCACGAGCCAAAGCGGACAAGCCTGAAAGAGCCACAGGTCCCTGATGGAGTATAAATGTATGGTAACTGACAGAGAGGGAGAGCTGATACAGTTGCTTTGCTCTCTGCGGTCACCTTCTTCTGGCAGGGCCTAAGGTAATTAAGACCATGAATGCAGTCCAAGCAGTGGGCTGCTTAAGACAGAATATTAATGTAGCTTTGATGGATGGAGTCAAAAGTGATTTCTTGCAGCAGAGCGTGGGTTGAGAGCCAGCTGGTCTTGGGTCAGAGAGCTGGATGGTGGGCAGATGCTTACAGGCCCTCTTAGCCTCTGCTGATGGAGCACAATTGATTAATGCCCCCCAATTAGGGAAACATTAAAAGCCACGTTTTCCAAAGCACAATTCAGTGTCACATAATGCATGTGGGGCATTTTGTGTATTCCCAGGCCAATACTGGACGGGGCAGCTCAGTTTGCATGGAATCCACACTTGGCAAATTTCCACCACATTAACTGCCTGGTATGTGGAGTGTTTATTCTTAATGGTTCGGCTTTTAGAAACAGCAATGTAGAGGGCATTTGGATATAAAGACATCCATGTCAACAACATAGATTAATGGTATTATCTTCTTAATGGCAAAGGAAAATGTTTATTTTAAAGCATGCGGCATACTTAAACTTGAAGTCCTTGAACTCGACTGATCCTGAACGCACAGCTGTTACTTTGTCCAGCGTGTTTCGTGACTTTTATCCAGTTTTCTGTTGAGCGATTGTAAACTTTATAGGTCTGCTAATTTCCCCCACAGCATACCTCTCAGTTTAAAAAATAACACTATATGATGGTTTTGGCAACTCATAAAACTAAGGTAGTAAAAACATTACCAAAGCATGTCTCTTCCTTTTTTCACTATAACTTTGGAAACATTTATTAGACCGTCGGCCTGTCAGACTTGGGCTTGAATTGACTTGACGTTTTATAGCTTTAAAACATTTTGAAATAAAAACAGTCCTATTAGTCATGCTTCGTTTACTTTGCATTCCTTTTGACTGTATTAGTGTTCGACAATGTGCACAGTGCCAATGAATGGCAAACTTTTTTTCAAGTACAGCTCAAGAATTTTTTTTTTTTTGCAGGATTGTGCTGAATATCTCCTTTTATAATACAGCCAAACTCATTCTTTTGTTCTTCCTTTTGAGACAAGCACTTGACGAGCGCCCTTTTTCTTGCTCCTGACTTGCTACCCGGCCTGCAGCCTCCATTACTGATTCCCGTACGTGATCCGCAGCCTCCCAGTGGACATGCAAGGAGCCAGGGAATGTGTCCTTGTTACTCACCAAGCAAAGTCTGTTAAGGTCTTGTAACAGGAGGCCCTGAGCTAAGACATCTAGTGGTCTGCCTGACAGAAATCCCCAGACTTTTTCAAGGGAAGAGGCAGAGAGAGAAAAAAGGCAGAATCAAAGTGAACAGTGTTGTGTGTTAAAAGTGTTATCCAGCTCTCCTTAGTTGTAGAGAGTGAAGTCCCTATCTGTCTTACAAGAAATTGAATATATTTTCCCCCTTTTTTGTAAATATAAAATTCATTCACATTTGAAGTCAAAGCGACTTGTTGATTCAGTCTGCATCTAAATTAATTGACAGCAAACCTGTGAAAGTACAAATGACAACTGTCACTACGCCTCTAAAATTGCCACGCTATGTAATGGAAAAGCTGTTATAAAATACTCTTATTGAAGATATTATTATAGTATGACAAAGTGTAATTGATCATGTCCCTGAGGCTCTCCCCTGTCTAAGCTCCAAATGTGTCTTAAGACGAGACAGGGTCAAGGCCAGGGACAACTGCAAGGCGCTTGTTAAGTGTCGGAGGCTCGTGCCGCTGGGACCCCTGAGCCATTCCTGGCATCCAGCTTGAGCAGGCCCCCTGCAGCACGCCTGGGGGGTCCTGTCCCATGCTGTCCCTCTCATCCGTTGCCGCCATCATATTATGTC
The DNA here is from genome assembly GCF_022749685.1 of Semicossyphus pulcher. Taxonomy (NCBI): domain Eukaryota; kingdom Metazoa; phylum Chordata; class Actinopteri; order Labriformes; family Labridae; genus Semicossyphus; species Semicossyphus pulcher. Next base: position 23,880,503 of record NW_027211692.1, read on the forward strand.
TAGGTCTCTCCACACTCCGAGCTCAAGAGGCTCTTGATTGTATAGAAACCGAAAATAAACAAATCAACAAAACAAAAGTGGAAAGGTGGACAAAGAGAGCAGGCTGCATGAGACAGACAGGCTTTTGCATCTGTCTGGAGCTGTCAGCTCTTGAGCTTTGGAATGATTCCGCTCACCAACACTTAGCCACACACGCTGTGTGTAGCTACAGCTCTGCTTACTAAACTCTGGCTGAGCGTGTAGTGTTTTTACTGCTATGATACAAAATAACTGAGATAGCTGAGGTCGCTTTAGATCACTGCCACATCCTTTTATCTTATCTGCTGTGATAAATGAAATATGGCACACTGGTGATGGAAAGTGACTTTTTTAGCATGCCAACTGTTCAAATAAAAACAAACAGTAAATGTTTGAATAGAAATATAAGAGGGGAATTCTGCATAATGTTTTCATGACACTTTATGTTCTAGGATGTTCGTTGTTTTAGAGTATGGGCTTCAATATTCATGGTGGTACAACAGATCATAAATCATCAGTCATGGAAATCCAGAACATCACTTATAAAAATATCTCCTTGCAGATTGGATCTAGTGATTTATGTGATTATTGACAGGACAGGGTTTACAGTAAACACAGCTGAACGTGTTATCTCTGCTTGCACTTTTTATTGTAGTTTCCTTCCTTCATCTCTGTTAACAAAATAATTCGATCCCACAAGAAGATAACACATGTATTGAGGCCATCACGTGAATTGTTGCTGTCACTGCAGTGTTGTGGCTGCTGCCATGGAGATGGAGCAACGTTTTTGATGAAGTGGCAGGGTGCAAGAAGTGTTCCAGAGGGAATGCTTCCTTGAATGCAGTTTTATGCATCACTATGCAGATTATGTTTTCACAACATTTTGTAATAGCTTCAGAAAAAGGCAGATTTGAATTTCAAAGTTGGGTCAAAGTGTTTTTTTTCAATATATCAGGAGGTCAAAGGTCAGGATCAAGAGTTCATTTGTGAGAGCCAGCGTTTATGTGGTTTGAGCTCAAGCATTCAGAACATACAATTTGCCTTTTAATCTCCTAGTGATGGATGACTTGACATTCAATATTCCATAAAAAATGTACCAAATTGTGCATTTGTAATGTAATGATTCTTAAGTTTGTGAATCATGCGATTGTAAGGATTTGTCTGCTTGGCACAAAGACGTCATTGAAGATTTACTGCCTGTATTACGGAGCCATAAACACAACTTTAGCTTTATAGAAGTCGGTTTTCAAAACAGCCAAACATCTGTCGGGCGATATAAAAGCCAGACACAACCAATGACTTATTGTGAGGATTGATTACTACGTGGAGATGGATAGTTTTAGGTCATATTGCCCGCCTCAGCTGGATGCCGTACCAAGTGTGGAATCTTTAATGAAGGGTTATCGTGCTCCATATTTGTTACCAGCGCAGCACACCTGGTAAAGACCCCGCCTACTCATTTTGCAGGGCTGCCATTATCGGACACCTGCTGTTGTTCTTGTTTTGGAGTGAGTCAAGAGCATTACATCAAGAAAGCGCATGATACATTAATGAGAAAAGGAAAGGGGGCTATCCTTGCTGTTGGCACATTAACATCTGGCCGTAGATTTTTTAAGTTACTGAAGCATGAGAGCATTGTGCATTGTGCTTCTGATGATTGTCATCAGTGCAGAGAACTCGTGCAATAGCGGATGTGGACAAGTGTCTTTTTACAATGTTGTTTACAATCTATATAAACACAATAGATCCAGCTGTTCAATATGGAGTTGTTGAGCGATGAGGATATGGGCCGTAGACAGTTGCCTTTTAGTTGACGTGATTCTCTTCATTGCTATAACCTTTTTACTACTGGTGACCTACCTATTAATCAACAACCTTTGGAAAGGAGAGAAACAACAATAAAGCTCCTGAGGGGAGGGACCAAGCGCTGCATTTTTCATTGAATTAGGGGCATGTCTGAGGATTCAAGCATTGATTGGCTGAAAAATGCAACAATAAATTCCTCCTTCATCACGACAGGACTAACGACCTAATAACACCCCAACACCTCTAACCTTCAGCAAGGGCAGGAGGGCGAGACAGGAGCACAGGGGTTAACTGTTAAGTGACCTTGAAGTGTATAGTGAGAAAATTCTTATATGTAGAGTTACAAACCAAAATAAGATTGCAGGTTTTGTATCTCATAAGTTGCATGAGGCTTCTGTGCACAGTGCCTTGTTTATTGTTTGCCTGTAGGTAAGTCTCAACTTTTGGGCCTACACAGAACCTATAGGGTGTTGTGACATATTAAGACATGGTCTGCAGGATATATTGTTTCAGCATTCGGGATTTATTTAGATCCTACAGATCCTATTTATTTAGAATGAAGTCAAACATGTCATGTTTAAACTTTTTGCTGCTTTACATAAAACGAAAACTTACAAAGTTTTCATTGTGCAAAAAAGGAGCTACAATAAAAGCCTGATAGGTTAATACATAACAAGGGCAGCCCTTCATCAGAACATGTCAAACTGTGCATTAAAAGTCTGCGTTCCTGCTTGTAAACCTGCACACAGTGCAAGCTATGTCACAAATAATGTCATCTGGACGCCAAAGGCTTTTCAAGGTGTTTATTTCTGTGATGAGCCCCACCTCTTCCTGGTGCATTTAACATGTAACATATAGAGACATTTCAAAGAGCAAACGTGCCGTGGGATGTATCCTTTTAGAGGCCACATATGCAGTGAACATATAGCTTCGGGTTTTGTAAGTCAAATCCAATATAAGACAGTGAGCTTTCAATTTTTCCATCATCGGGGTGCCCCAGGCCCTATCATAAGAAAGGCTTTATGTTCCATCACGCAGAGTAAGCATTCATTTAAACCTTGTTAAAAAAGATGGCGATTACATACGTTTATTCATAAAGTTTATGAACAACCCTGCTGTTGGGGCGCTGGTTTAGCTCAGGTGGTAGAGGAGGCGCACCATGTACCGTGGCTACAGTCCTCGTTGCACTGATTGCAGGTTCTATTCCAGGTCTGTCGATCATGTGGTGCATTGCATCCCCTACTTTCTCCTCCCCATATTTCCTGTCTATCTTCAGCTCTCTTGTCTAATAAAGGCAAAAGCCAAAAAAAGAACAACCCTGCTGTTTTTCCCTAAATTCCTTTCACCTGTTCTCTCTTCACTTGTCCACGCTGGTGTCAGAATAACTAGCAGACACAAGTGTGGTATCAATCAAATTCAAACTTCAATCAGATTTTATTTGTAAAGTGCCAAATCATAACCAGAGTTATCTCAAGACACTACAACAAGAAAAGGTTTAGATGGCACTCTTTTTTTTATATTGGTCGAAGAAGAAGAGGGTTTGTTTTACTAGAAGACTGTATAACTGTTAATTGACAAATAACACACACTTGATGCATCTGGGGATATGTCAGTAATTTCTTGTTTTGCAATATATCTTTGTGAGGGGCACTTACACTTGCCACTCAATGGGCCTCATTTACGAACAGTGCGTACGCACGAATCTGTGCATGAACTGTGCGTACGCACGTTTGACGCACAAATCTTGGATTCATCAATTTGTTCTTACCTAAATTTCTTCTGACTCTGCGAACAAATGTAGAACTCCCTCAGACCATGCGTACGCACAAATGATGAAAGAAATGTCCTAGGAAATGTTAACACACCCTTTTAAGTTAATGCATACTATATTAAAACTTCATTTATTGAAAAAAAGGCTTTAATAGACAACAATAATTGAATTAACTAATGTATGGACCAAACGTAAATGCCGTGTCATCCTCATAATTTATTGTCATATAATTAAAATCTTCAATTATAGCAGTTGAGTTAGTTTATTAAGTTTACAATAGAGTAGACCATATGAAAATGTTCATATTGAAATGTAACACTTTTGTTACAATTGTTTCTATTTCTGCTGATGTGAAATGTTTCTTTTTTCCTTTTGAGGCCATCTTTCACGTTCTTTCAGCTTCTCCGTAACACCGCTCTCTTCATGCGGCACCAAACACATGTCCTTATATAGAGAAATATAGGCGTGGCAGTATGCTGATTGCAGATCGCGGACACGCGCCTGTCAATTTAGAATGGTTCAGATTTACTAACATACGCACAGTGGTGAGAACAAAATTGGCCGGTACGCACGTGTCATAAATCCGACAGTGATTTTGCGCAAGTACTAATTTTTTGTGGAGAGTAAGAACATTTCTGCGCAGATATGAGTTAATGAGGCCCATTGAGTTTGGTGAGGGAATCTTCTCAGTGCAGGGAAGTGTGTGTGTGTGTGTGTGTGTGTGTGCCTGTGTGTGTGTGTGTGTGTGTGTGTGTGTGTCTAATTGCCCCTGATTGAGACCAGGTGTGGGAAGCCTATATATGCCTGTGAGTTACATGGCTCTGTGCTGACTCATTATCTCATCATCAGAGGTAGTGAGAGGTTCTCTTTCCCTTTCTGTGTGATTTGCTCACCATTTTTAGTCTTCCCTTGAGTAGTTTGTTGGTGCTGGGTAGGTCTTCTCTACCCCAGCCTGTTGTGTTTGTCTTTTAAGGCATCCCTGGCAGCCATTGTGTTCTGGTTTGAAAGTGTTTCCTTGGTCCCCCTGAATGTTGAGTTTCTTGTCAGCTGCTCGACAGCAGTGTTTTAGTTTCCCCTCATCGAAGCATTATATTGTGAAAGGAGCTTGTTTGTTTTTTAGCTTATCATTTTGGTTTTCCCCCTCTCACATGTAATCCCTTGCGATTTTTTTGTTGTTGTCATCCGTCTGGCAATTGCGTCCCGACCCCCATCATCTTGATGATCTTGTTGTGAAGTCCAGCAAACACGTTTATAAAATTTATATTTTTTCCCCCAGAAATGATGTAGACTTTAATGTACGACAGTGATTTTTCAGATTTTTAAAAGATATCAATATCATTTCTCAAACAAGTCCACCTGCACAAGGAAAGAGTTAAATTATTTCCCTCTAATGAAATTTCCCCTCTTCCATATAAATGGTATGATTGAAGTTTGAATGAGTATATGACTTCAGTTGTAAGTGTTTTGCATGGGCATGTTGTGACATATAAATCACAGTCAGTGAAATAAGCAGTGACATTTATTTCCCTTTAAACCACACATCCCTCTTTTTATAAGCAGGAGACATGTTAAGACAGCAGCACGGCCTTGTCCCCAGCCCCTGAAGCACTGATAGCAGTGATGACACACAGGTGCTTTATGAAGAAGCCAAAGAAAAAGGGTTCTTGGAAAACAAGTAATGACTCAAATCGACCATCACAGCAGCATGAAACAATGCCTCGGCCACATCCCTTTCAGTCCACTCAACTGATGGGTAACTGGAGTCGCCTTGAGAGGAGCCCCGTGCAGCGTTATCAGGGGTGGGAAGGGGGTGTGAACAGCGGCAGAGATGCCTCCGAGGTCAAGCCTTTAATAATGATTACAAACTGGAGCTGGCTGCTGGAGCGACAGGCTGCAGCTGTGGGCCGGCCGGCCTTTGAAGTGCCCCCCGCCTGTTGCAGGGTCCCAGGCCCCCTCGCATGAGGAGACGCTGGAACTATGTGGCTGCCTGTGGGAAAGAATGTCATGCGACGCCAGGGTGACGGAGCGCAGGATGGCTGAAGGGTGGACGGCTCGGCTGGTCCTGCTGGTGGGCTTGTGGGCCGAACGTCGGGGAGCGCTGGGGATGGCACAGTGGGATGAGGGAGAGAGAACAAGGCTGCATGCATGTGCTGCTGTGGTCGGACGCTGTGTTCTTTGGTTACACACACACACACAGGGCGGGGGGTTCTATGAAGTTACTGCCAAAAAAGCACACAGACGTTGCTTGTGACAGACACTCTGGCTTCACAACAGTTAATGCAGTCTTACATGTTCTGAATTCTTTACTCAAACAATGATTATACAGCAGTTAATTCATTTGCGGCACGTAATTTTATGTGCTTTTTTTTTAAGTTGTGAAACTTTCTAATAATGGAATGTCATGGCCAGGTCTCCTGCAAAAAGAGCCTTCCATTTTTAAGGGACTTCCTGGTTAAATAAAGGTTAAATAAAATAAAAAAATCGTATGTGTCATTCATTTTGAAGTCCAACCCCCTGACTTGACTCAAACTTGATATGTTATGCAGTTTGAAAAAAGCTTTTTACTGACTCTGAAAAATGAATAGTGAGCTACAAACACCCTCTTAACAATTTACTGTTAAAACATTCAGAGTCAAAATGAAACGAGTGGCTAAAAAAACATGACCTAAATGTATACAAAATGATTTCTTCTATGAACTTTAAACTCACACTGCCTTATTCCTAAATGCCCTTTGTACTGATGACACCACTACATGATAACAGCCTGTTTACATGCAGCATCAAAACAGGAGGCATCAAATAACACTTCTCCAATAATTTATAGCATTCGACAGTGAAAGAAAACGGAAAACCTTTTAACCTCTGTTGCGAGATGCTTCGAACATGAAGTTCATGAGAAAGATTTATGGCTGATCGACTTAATGACTACCTGCCCAATGATGCTCCGGTTGAATTATTATGCACACATAGTTTCTAACCATATCAGAGCAACTTATCAAATTATTACCTAGCTTGCAAAATGAGCACTGACAAGAAGACTACCATAATTAGCTGTATAGCGATGATGCCGGTGGGGAAGTATGCAATTATTTAATTGTACTTATCCATCTGTTAAGCTGCCTTTTTAAATGCAGGATTGCAGTATGTAGCGCACCTCAGGCATGATTCACACTGTACTGCCTTAAAGGTATTTTATATACATGTATTGCACAATGTAAGGTATGCAGTTCCACTGAGTGTGAGGGTTCTTATTTGACCTTGGAAGAAGCTGTTTGATCCAACCAAGTTCCAACCCAAAAAATCTTTATTCATGGTCCACCATTGATTAACTTTGTGAATTTGGTTAGTCTCACAATGCCTCATCACTATCTTAATGAACAGGAATATAAGGATGTGTTTTGTAAAGGAAAATGACTGTACTTGTAAATAAAAATACAGGATAAGTACATTTAACACAAAGATTTTCAAAAATACTGCTGGAAATATAATTTACTATAACACCATTTCTATAATTACAATAATAACTTTATTTGTATAGCACCTTTTTTAAAAATGTTTCGTCAATTAAAGAAGATAAAACAAATCAGACTAATCGTGTGTTCATGTGAGGTATACAGGTACAGCTAAAAAGATCAGGGTAAGGAAATTAAAAGATGATTTCCTCTGGCAGCCTATTCCACAGTCACTTCCACTCCTGAGCCTGGACTGTGGGACAAATAAAAGGGCCTTGCTTGAGGATCTTAAGCTGCGAGTTGGCTCATAACAAGTAGAAAGGTCAGAAATATAGCCAGGGGCCAGACCTTTCTGTGCCTTTAAAAACGATTTTAAATAGTTTAAATTAATCTCTAAAACCTCCTGGTAGCCAATGCAGTTGTGACAGAACAGGAGTGATATGGTCTCTACGTTTTGTGCCAGTTAAAATTCTTGCTGCTGCATTTTCGATGAGCTGAAGAGGTTTGATGAATTTTTTTTGGCTGAGGCACTCTTGTAAAGACAGTTGCAGTAGTCTAAACGAGATTAAATAAATGAAGCATGAATAACCTTCTCTAAATCAGCGGGAGATAAAAAATAAGTTTCTGAGCTAAGTAAAATAATAAATAAAAAAAGCAATATGACATTGAAGTACACATTTGCATGGTATAAATATGTGTTTAATCTGTTTAGACTAAGGGTGATATTTGTGAATACTTGAAATGTGTTTCTTTCACATATCAAAACAAGGAGCACATTTCAACCATTTATTTATCATGTTTTTTTGTCTTGATTTCTTCAGCAGTCGCATATTTGTAAATCTTCAATGAATAAGAGACATGACATCATCAAAGATACATGGAGATATCTTTTTTTTTTTCCCAATTCAATAAATGGAACAAAAGATGAAGATGAGCAGCGCTGAGCGCAGCACAGTCATGACTTCATCCATTCCATAACAATGATCCATTGTGTTGTGTAGGCTTCTGCGCTCTGGCAATGGCTGTCCATAAGTTTTATTTGGCATTTTATAGCTGTTAGATCACAGCGGCTCAGTGCCATGCTCAAAGGTGGTCACTTGCCGATAGTCCGCTGCAAAAGAGAGCCAGGAGAGGGAGGGAGGGTGGCTTGGTGTTGTAAGGCTGGGGGGGTGGGAGGATTGAAGGGGGATCCACTTCTGGCAGTCACTATTGACAGAAAGTGAGAGTGTGAGAGGGAGGGATGAGAGAAAATGAGTGAGAAGAAAAGAGACCACCACGGCTAGCGCAAGCCTTGGGTCTCAGCTCAGTAACTGCGATGCCTTTCATCTCCTGCACGAGGATTTCCGTCCTATTTCCCCGCAACAGACGCGTAATTGCTAAATGACAGTGGAGCAAAATGGCTTAATACGCTGCAAACCCTGGCTTCTCTATAAAGGGGAAAAAAGGGGTCTCTTGCTGCCTCTCAAGTCATGCTCATTTGAAATAGAGCTCAGGCTTTCAGAGGGGGTGTCCAGGATGTTTCAGATCATTGAGGACTTTCAAAATAATGTGTGTAATGTAAGTGGAATATCAGTTTTTTTACATTGACTTATGACTGCTCAAATATTGAGTACTAGGCTGAACTTTAGCAACTGTTGCTGTGTTTTATTGACAAACAATCAGTAACTATTGACTATTGAAATATTGCTTGATAAAGTAAAAATGCAAATATGATATAAAAGAGTCAAAATATATTGGAGTAACTTCTAAATATTAGAAAACCTAGAACAAAAAAAAACCCTAGCTAACTTTGCTGTTAAGACCATTTTCAAGTATGGGTGGTAGATTACATTTTGATTGACATCTGCCTGGTTCTGCACACAACAATGGTGCATGTGGCAATTCACGTTGTGCAGCCCTAAACATTACATTAGAATTGCCTCAATCAGGGGAGAAAGCAGAAGCACTGCTGTGTGTGTGAATAAATCATTTCAGCTGGTCACTGAATAGTGAGTTACAAAATGCTTTGCTATTTCAGTTAGCAGTTAGCATACAGATTCAGGGTTAGGCGAAATGCCCATAATTATGAATGCAAAGGTAAATGATGCTTTGAGTCTGCTTTGCTCCATAATTATGGAACTAAACTCTCCCCGCTGACTTTACAGGCAGTCGAAAATAGATCAAGAACAGTTGTGCTTAACTCCATCAGCCAAGAAATATACGTCGGTCTACATTCACACTTGCAGCCAACATCAATCAGGGAAATAATCACCGCTGGACAATGCTAAGCCAAAAGCTGCCGTATTCTTTCGCAGAGTTATTTGTGATATGCGTGAAAATTAAGCCCATTCAGAAAACTTCAATGATATATTTTTTATACTTCAAGATGCTCACAATAATGTACATCAGATACTTTGTCACATAGTAAGTGGATTGGGGTTTACAGAGGCTTTGAATAAATTCTGACACAAACTGAAAATTGCATCGTAAATAAGCCTTCCATTTCATTCAGCATGATGGCCTTGGCTTACTCTTAAAGATCATAAATACTTTTACTTTTAGTTGTGTGTTTTTTCACCTCAAATGTGTGTGTAAGCTTGGGGAGATTTTGACTGTGTTGTTGTTGGAGTGAACAAAAACCTGTCTGAGATTTGCACGTAAAAGTGAACAATTGGGCCCATTGGAGAAAAGTTGTAAAGCCTCACCATCACCAGGAAAAATAGAAATATATTCTCTGAATGCTGAGGCCAAGCAAACTGTTCAAATGTCAGAAAAGAAATATGTAGCCAGTGGACTTCATTTTTTAATGTCCTTTCTTTCTTTCCCGCTGTTTTTACAGGCCCACATTCAAGCTGTCAGAGGTCTGTTCAATTTGTTTTAAAAAAGCCAAAACTTAGTTTATTTTTAATGTCCAACTGTGATCTATTGAAGCCCATTACTTCAACATAATTGAAAAGTAAACATACTTCAATGCAGATTAAAGGGCTAACTTTAATGCTATTACAGCAATGACATGTCCCCCTGTTCAGATATTTTTAAGTACCCTGCTGCACCACCCCCAAAACCCGCCGATTTACGACCTGCTCCATAAATGAAACCATTCTCTGTAAATGTGCCTATGTCCTCTCCTGTGACCAATAATAGCCCTCGGACTGATTGAACGAGCCATAATGTAATTTGGATATTACTCTGGGTTAGCTGCATATGTATTGGCAGACCTCTGGTCTCTGTGCTCAATCCAACCACAGGACTTAAGGATAATGTTTCCCTTTACCACCATTAATATCAGAGCCTTTAAATACTGCAGAGACCCTGACCAACAAGTAATATTGGGCTACCTGGCACCTCTGTCTGTTGACATTAAATCCTTTTTTTTATTCAATCTCGTATGCCGTCATAAAATGTTTCCCTGGTAACTTTGACTGTTTTGTAACACACTGACTGGGACTGTCTTTGAGTCAGAATAAGGAGAGCGGCTTTACAGAGTGGTTTGGTGTTTGACAGAGCAGCTACTTGAGAGCTGTTTGGGAGCTTTAGGGTTTAAAACAGTCACTTATTGTCAGCTGCAGCAATGCTCTTTGCATCTAGTTCATGGAATCTGCTGAGCACTTTTAAGGATAAGTAAAAGAGAAATCAATAGCACTTAATCGATTTGCACATTAGTCATAGCAGTTATAGTGTTAAATATAACAGCAGAATACTTAAATGATCATGGTTCTATTAAATTCTCTCTTGTTTTGTGCAAAGTGGTTTATTTATTTAACCTGCTGTGCAACTTTTAAAGATGTAAAAGAATAGTATCAAATCCGCGTTTCCTGGTGTGATGAAACCCTGCAATCGGACAATGTGTTCTCGGTTGCTGTATAAACAGTTGACAGTGTGACTCATTTGATGCGCACTGTGTAATTCAGGTTGGGTGTAAATATACCCTGTTCAAACCGACGCTGACCAGCTTTCATGACAGAGCCGGATGCATTATCTAAGCACTGTAACTCCGAAATAAAATTACAAGGAGGAAATCACACAGTGAAGGTTTGTTCCTCGTGTAATTCTCACATTAAACCAAATTAAAAACCGAGCTTTTCATTTCAACAGGTAACCCTTACAACCTGCAGGAAATGTTATCATAGATAATGAGCGCCTTAGTCGCACACGCCCGTGTTATTTGCCACCTGTGGAATTATTTTAATGAGCCGATGATGGACTGATGGATTGAATGAAATAATGATTGACCAGTTGATTGATTTATGACAAAATAAGCAATTGTGTTTTTGAAATGTTTTTCTGTTGGATAAGTTTTACAAGGATTCACCGATACACAACACAACGCACCGCTGAGGTTACGGAAAGGTTTGGGTGTGGCGATGTTTGTACTGAATGTATCTCAGTTAAGACAACACAGCAAAGTTCTGAATTAAATATTCTTTAAATATTTTTTGTATTATGTTGGACACTGAGTTCATGCTCAGGCTCAACTGTGACTGACTGACAAGAACAATGGTTTTTGAGCACGCCAACTGACATCAGGAGTTTCTCTCTGTGTCTGTGTGGACACTGAACAGCGGTTAAAATATTAAGAGGGACAAAGAGAGAAAAACGGCGACAAAGAGAACTTTCTCAAAGCTTTGTCCCCCCTTTTTTTTGAGGGGAATCTGGGGAATGAATCTGGCGATTGTTATGTTTCACCTGCTGCAAAGTCACCCCGAAAAACACAAAGCTGCTCTCCAACTCCTGTAGCTCGCTGAACTACTTAACCCACTATTACATCATTCCTGCTGGATGAGCGCCAGACAGCACTTGGCTGCCTGCCAGCTTACTTTCTGTCTCTCTTTTTTTTTTTTATAGCTCTGCACACACACGCAAACATTTCATACAAAACCTTCATGCATTGTCCGCTGGCCATCGTGTTTGCCCCGTGTTTCAGACAGTTTGTCAGCCCACCTCACGAGGCTGACAGGTTCTCTTTTTATTTATGCCAGCGCTCACCTCATGTATGCCACTCAAGACACAGATGGACGTGTGTAACACCAGATTCCCTGCTGAATGCTGAATTGCACGTCTCTCTAAGTAAGCCCTGCAGGAGAATGCACGCTGAAAGATACCCTCCTCCTTATCAGTCAATGGGCATAAGTCTATCAGCAGCTTAAGCCTGGAGGAAGGGCTCTGTTTTTTAACTGTTATGAATAGGTGCTTTTCTTGCTTCCTTTCCTCGAACCCTTTGCCCCGAGGCAGACACTGTAGATGTCTTTGCTTGAACTTAACAGAACTCTTAAGTGTGTAGGGCTGAGGAAAATAAACCTGAGGTGCTTAGAGAAAGATCCCGAGCTTTAGAATTCCTTAAGCTTTTGTGTGTTCCAAACAAAAGTTGTATTGTTTGTCAAACATGCTACATTGTAAACTGTTACTAAGCTTAGAGAGACTTGCAGTCTAAATCCTGTGTGTTGCCAGGATTGACGTTGACATTGACAAAAGCCAAAGATTTAATAAAGAAAAGTTTAATGATTTTACTAATTTTTCAGTTGTCTTCTATAAACCTAAAATCACTGATATATTCCAATAACTATTTATTTGTACAGATTTAACCTTATTTTTTAAAATTTTTTTTAGTTACTGAACATTAAATGAATAATGTATCTTTTCAATTCATGTGGGCTGGCTACTTTTTCTAACTAAGTAAACCAACTAACTTGATTAAAACTTAGCAATTAAAGTAATAATCTGGAAGATTTTCATTTAAATAAATGTCTGTTATCTCCGAATGAGGTAACACAATGGTAATTGAGCCTATGGCCCACTGATGAAAGCCTTTGCATTTGCAGAATTATGGACTCTGCGTCTGGTGTGACTTCACAAGTGATTTTGCCCAGTTAGTGACGCGTTTTCCACCACCCAGCAGCGGTTGGTCTGCCAGAGAGGTTAGGTGGAGCTAAGCGGCTGCTTTTCCAGTCTCTGCAGGTGTTGCGAGTAAACAATTATCTACTATGGCTGAACAAACAAAGAAAAGATCGATAATACAGATACAGATACAACTTCAACAAGACTAGGTCAAAACCTAGTATGTGGCTGACGGCTTCTGTGTGTCAATGTACGCTTTACGCAGCGGACGTAGGTGAGGACAGCGGACGAGCAGCTGAGGAGCAGCCCCACTTAATCCCTGAACAAAGTATCCAGAACCATATAGACAGAGAGTTGCAGCCCCGCCTACTCCTCGAACAAAGTATCCAGAGCCATACAGACAGAGAGTCGCAGCCCTGCCTACTCTGCGAACAAAGTATCCAGAGCTGCGAGAGTTGCAGCCCTGCCTACTCTCCAAACAAAACATCCAGAGCCATATAGACGGAGAGTTGCAGCCCCGCCTACCCCCCGAACAAAGTATCCAGAGCCGTATAGACAGAGAGTCGCAGCCCTGCCTACTCTCCGAACAAAGTATCCAGAGCCATGTAGACAGAGTCGCGCCAGTGGAGGTCCAATATGCTCCATGATATGGCATTGCGATGTCGCAACTCTCTCTCTCATACAGACCCATGTGCAGAGCTGACCCTGGCGGTCAGCCCAAAATAAGTGATAAAAAATGCCTGTGAAGCAGAATTGCAACTTGTGAGGCTGTATTATACTGTATTTTCATAGTGGAGGTAGCTATTGGCGGTATCTAATTTAAAATGCATCATATTTGACAAACAGATCATAGGTGTTGTATAAAATAATCGGAGAAACTGGGGACTACATCTGTCAGATATATTGGAGTTAACATAATATTTCCTCAACTGTATTGGAGCAGAAATGTAAAGTACAGTGCTATAAATAAAATAAAAAATTGTCCAGTGCTTGAATAAATCAGTCAGTCAGAAAGGTCTCTGATATAAACCACAGGAAACCCTGTGACTTGACTGAACTTTGTAACTTTCTCTGGACTTTTTCTCCAAAAAATAGTTTAGAAACATCATCTCTTGATCTCATACCTGACGGTTGAGATGAAAATCTTTCATGTATTAACACGTTAAAATAAAACTTACTTATCACTGAGAATTCCTCTCTGTATTACCACTATCCTGTGATAAAGCTTTGCGATGATTTTGATTAATGTGCCCGCTGATTGAAGCTCAGCCTCTGTTTGCACAGTAAGATGTCCAAGCATCAATCTGTCCACAATGGGTTTATCAAACTTAATGTACTAAGCATTAAGACTGTATACACTGCTGTCAGAAGGTTCTAGTTAATCTCAACTATGTACATTTACACAAGGCATGGCAAATATTATTCATTGTTTGGATGAGAGATTTTTTTCAGCCCCCGTAAGAGCTTGGCTGACGCCTCCAGGTGAAACAGGTTGAAATAAACTCCAGGGTATTGTTTTGTTATGATTCTCCTTCATTGCTCCTTAGCAACATCTTCTTAATTCCTCTCCATCTTTTCGTCGATTTGTCAGTTTTCCGCGGATATAAACCTGAGTGACTTGTATTGATAGCATAAGGATTTGATCCTGTGCATTCAGGGGGGGGAAATTGGCCTCCCAGTGACAGGGGAAAATAACATCGAGCAGTGGAAAAAAACAGCATGCCCCTCTTGTAAAATAAAGACAACCTCTAATTCACCTGGCGAGAAAGGAGGCGAGCGTGTCCGTTCCTGAGGATCGATGCCAGTGCAGTGATCTCACCTGTTTGATGGAGCTCTTGGAAAACGGTTTATACTTCATGATAGATTGCCTCAAGGCGTTGCATTCAAAATGAAGACAGCATAGTTTTCTTTGTAACACTTTGATAATCTTTATAGACGTGTGATGAATTAATCACTGTTAGATTTAGATTTGCCATAGAGGAAAAAAAGAGTGCTCAAGGTTTATAAAGATAAAATTTCATGTGTACTCTGAAGCTCTACGTAGTATAACAAGCACTGCATCCCTCTCTTTCTCCCGACAGGATGATTTACAAACCACCATTCACACCCCAAACCACGGCCTTATGTGTTGACAGCCATGCCAAAATGTCAAGGCTCACGCAGATGCACAAACTTTGTGCTTTGTCAACCGGTTGTGTAATTGCTATTTAATTTATAGACGCAGAATGTCTTGCGGGCAAAAACTCAAGCTGCAAAAGCGGGCTGCGAGGAGTTTGCGGGGCGTAGTGACGAGGGATTTTATGCATGGGCCATATGACATTTCACGTACAGCACGTATCTCTCCAAGTGGGGATGATTGATGTCCCTGTCCTTGTAGAAATATAAATATCACATTACACCCAGACAGGTGTCTCCATCCCTGTGAATCCTTACATGAATTTTGCCATTTCTCTATGGTTTATGGCGCTTAAAGAATTTGTCCAAGGTCCTAAGACACATGTCTCGTTGTGTAGAGCTGTGGGGGGGCACACCTGGAGGCAAAAGTAGGAGTACCACCAAATTTCACTGCAGAGCAACATATGGATTTGTATTATTTATGCATTGTACCAAGAGGGGCTTTTTTGCTCCAATGTCTAAATGACTCTTAAGTAAAAATCTAATGCATTTTGATGATTAAAGCTAATACAGCATACACTGTTCATTTTAATTCTGATGTAACATGATGCAAGTTTGGAAGATTTGGAGGGAAAAAAAGGAAACAAAAATTCGACACTTGAAGTTGAGCTATTGCATCTGCAAACGTGACTCTAAGGACTTTGCAGAGTATCTAAATGAGCAGCGGCGCAGTGAAAGTTCCATTTGAAGGATACACCTGGGCCTTCAGGAAAGACTTGTCAACGATTCACAAGTAGAGCCATGAAATCTCCAGGGATGCTCTCTCTTCTGAACGGCTTTATTAGTGCCTCTGCAGTCATTCCGGCTTCTCTTAAATGGAGCAACACTTAGAAGTGCGATGAAGTAACGCGAGGCCCATTAGCTCACTCCGCAGCACGGCACCATGCCGCTGGTGCCGAGTGATATTGCCAGCAGCTGGGGTGACAACATCCAGCCCGCATGAGGTTAAGAGCTATAAGGTGACCAAGAAAAGCAACTACCAGTACTCATTTCTGTGTACGAGCATTAACCGAAACAGTAAAATGAAACATCTGGCTTTTAATAGATCAAGAATTAAGCAATAAATAAACCTTTAGTGATGTATTGGTGTCATGACAAGACTTATTCTTTAGAGCTTCCTGCATGGCAGCCTTAATAAAATCTACCTACTTCTGTGTGCTAGTTATGAGGATGTTTTTATTATGAACGTAATCATACCTTCCTTTGTTCTCTGAGATTTCACTTCCTTTTAACTTTTATCTGCACTTTGTAAATGTGCATCACACTGAAAAGAAATCAGGTCATCAGCGTCAGTGTGAAATGTTTTTTTTTTTTTACCACTTCAATGCATTTTGGGAAACTGATCAAATAAAGTAAATACTTCCTTTCCTTTGCTGCACAAGGACAACAGCTAAATGTTCACTGCACTGCAAATGTTGCAAGAGGTGTGCGTAAGGTCATTAATGTATGCCTGTCACAGTGAGATGATCCGGAGGTGCTGAAAACAGGCCACTAAGCCACGACGAGGCCTTCGCCGTCCTTTCACGCAAATTCCTCAGCTTAACATGTCAAGAAGAGAAACACATTATGAGATGCTGCTGTCCCCGTGGGTATGAATTAAGCATGTGACAGGGGCGTGTGCGTGTATGTTTAAGTGTGCCCTGTTCATTTGAGGAATGTCCCCAGTCTGCCCGGTCGAGCGGAACTGCATCGAAACCGGAGAGCAAGTATCACCTCAGCCGAGCAAGTGATACTTAGAGAGGCCACGGTTAAGACCAGATACCTACATCTCACTTCGCTTCACTGTACCCTTTTAACTCGTCTGTCATCTGCAGGAGCAACTTAAGCGGAAAGAAAATTACACAGCGCGAGCTGAAAGTTTGACGCATCACGTAGAGTTCATGAGCGCTGTTCTCAGATTTAAAAAGCATGTCTTTAGCTTGGAGAGGTCAGATGAAACGGTTAACCTCCCACGTGCCAAAGCAAAGAGAGAAGTAATTAAAATGTGTGGTTACAAGACAGGCCAAAAAAAAGCTGTCACATTTCCTGGAAAAAGGTCATTGCTAGAGGTGCGCTGCATTAGAAAGGGATAATAGTTTGCTATATTTAAAAGTAGATTGAGAGTCATTCATTAGCACAAAGACTCATTTTGCAGTGCAAGTCTATGCAAGTGATAAAATGATTGAGTTTACACCTAAGTTGTCGAGGCAATTTGGAAAAGTGGTGTTAAATATATTAAAAGATGTTGGTAAAAGAGCTACAAAAAAAAAAAAATTCAAAGTGATCTGTGTTTCTGCCCTGTTACATATGAAGAAAGAGTCACAGATTGATGGATAACAAGCGAGAGAGCGAGAGGGGGGAAAAGGTAAACGATTAGTTGCTGGTATTTCACGCTGGATGATACTTGGCTTGGCCTCCCTTGTGAAACGACTCTGTGTGCTTCAGTGACTGGGCTGTTGTCCCTTTAGGCTGATTTACAACCAACCATGTCTTTTCTGCACTCTATTTGTTTGCCCGTTCCTTAGCAACCGCAGGTTGTTGTCCTAATGTACTGTTACCTGTCCTGTTTGTCTCTTGACAAGCACAGTAGATTGTCTCATCTTATTTATTGCCACATAGCATTGTTCTGTTTGGGGACGGTACGACTGGTTACATCTTCGTTCCTTGTGAAGAACAAGCCTTTGTCTGTCTGCAGTCAGACGGTTTAAAACACCAACCCTGTACACACACATTACACATGCACTATCACAGCAGCTGTTTGGTTTGGGGTAATTGCAGTATTTCAGTTAACATATGCCTTGTAATTTGGTATTTTTATAAGAGCTTTTACTCTGAAGTAACTGTCTTGTATCCTTTTATTTCGTCTTATCAAAACAGAGTAAAAAGCACAGCTCGGCTCTGACAGACAAGCTTTGCGGCTCGCCGATTCAACCGCAATGCTTTAATGCTAAACCATTACATGCTTGCTCAATCCATCTTGGCATGACTAAAGGCCTGTCATTGTCCGTGTAAATACATCTTTGGAGTTTCTGCAAGATTTAGGTGCGGTCATTCTCAGGTTGAGTAATCTGCTGGTGGACCTGGGAACGCAGTGGGGTGTGAACAACGTCCCTCTTAATCCTTTAATGCTGTTATTGTTTTATGAATAAATCCCACATTTTAATCCATCATTCCCATAGTTTTCTGGCTCTGCAAGTTTTTCACTCTGTGGGATAATAATGCGAGTCCACTGGGGTGTATTTAGTTTTACACAGCATTATGTCAACTGCATAAAAAAGCTCCAATAGTGTCATAAGATGTAATAAGAGTAAGTAATTCAAGCAAACAGTGACTTCTCGTATTTTATTTCCACAAGATGCACACATTAATAGGGCTTTGCATGTTCCACCTGCAAGCCGGCAGCACTTTTAAGAGGGGTAGTTAATTGTGAGCGCTCACTCATGCCTCCCTTCCATTACCACAGCATTAGCAGTCATTTGCACGGTTATCCATGTAAATAACTCCGTTTTTTATTAACTTTTCTTGACACCGTTTTCTTTAAATTGCCTTTTTTTATGATCCACTTTTTCAGGATAATTGCATTTAAGTGAATTACTGCACACATTGCTGGTTGTAAAGTGCTTGCAGGGACAATAAAGAACCTCCTGAGCTAAACACACGTTCATGTACTCCTGGAGACATCTTTTGCCAGGGTATGAAGTAATGTTGTAAAATTTAAAACGCGTTTCACATATGGTGTTTTAGAGCGAAACTGCTCCTTTGGAAAAGAAATAGTAAAGGTTAAAAATAACAAATCCTTTTTTAAATTCTCCTTATTTTTGGTTTTGTTCTTTTAAGATATCCAGAATCCATCCTCATTTGAGCCTGAACTGTCCACGTCCACGCGGCTGTGAGGCAACAGGTGCAGCCCACTGTCTCCTCTGATGGATATAATAGCTGCTCTCTGGCCGGGATTCTCAGAGGCAGCGTAATCCAGCCCTAATCTCCCTGTAATTCAGGGAGGATTGGGTTCTTCAGATGAGCAAGTGGAAACCTTTCCTGGTGTGTGAGAGCTGAATACGTCTATATTTGTTCTACTTGTTTTTTCATCCAGTCTGCCTTTAAAAAAAAAAAATCTTTTTCAGTCTTTATCCTAAATCTATATTCAGGGCTTTGGTTGTAAAAACAACTGCTGTTGTAGCGCTGCTACTGTTGGAGTGTACTTTTCCACTCACTAACAAGCTTTTATATTTACATCTTAATAAATATGGACATATTGCATATCTGGTTTTCATGTAGAATATCACACATGGGTTCTACATTTAATAGAGTTACAATTAAAACTTTTTACTCTGTCCTGTGCAATATAGGCCTACTGTTATAACTGAAATATTTCAGGATATGGTTTTTATATTATAATCTGTATTCTCATTCCAATGCATAAAGAAATATAACTAGTTTTCATGAAATACTTTTTTTGTTGTTTTTCCAAGCCGTTTTAGTAAATTGGATCAAATCTCATCCTCTCGTTCAACAACAACAGAACACTGTGTGGGTCTCGGTGTTGACTTGTTTAACTCTCTGATTTACTGTATGTTAGATTTAGGTCTTTTGTGTACATGTGCCTTAAATAAAATGTCTGCAGCAGTTCTGACAATAGATAGCGTTTTAACTGAAAGAAGATAAGGCAGGCACACACGCCTCCCCAAGGCAGTTATTAACATGCCATGGAAAGCAGCTTCAGTCCATGTAGCAGGGTTTGGGGGTAATGCGTTACAAAGTAATCTGTTACTTTTCTTTTGGATGCCACAAAAAACAGAAAATCCCCGATGGACTGTTTCTGTTTCTCTCTTACTTCTTAGCAGGTAGCTGCGTACCAGCAGAAGGTAAACCTAAAGTTGTGCGCATGCATAGCTAGCTAATTCAACTAGCGTTTAGGACAGTGTTTACTTTGTGTAAATATTTCCATTATTTAGAAATGTTATTCATATTTTATTTAGAAAGGCACAAGAACAACATCACAGTGAAATGTAAATTGTGCCTGGGGAAGTGCTTCTCTACGGAATCCCTAATCGCAGTGGTTCCCAACCTGGGGTCCGGGCCCCCTTTCGGGAGGCGCCAAAGATTACTGGGGGTGGTTGAAAAAGCCGTTTCTTGATAATCAAAAGTCTGTTCAACTATTAAAACATATATGTATTTGGTCTCATTTAAATATAGTCACTTCTTTGTAGGCCACACCTCTGCGAACTATAGGCTGATTAGTGTTCATTTTTGCAAGTAAAGATTTGGAATGACTCACTTTATTGTTTTGGTGTTCGTGTGTGCGGGTCAGGGGGGCTCAGCCTTTCTTAGATACAAGCAGGGGGGCTCCAAGGAAAAAAGGTTGGGAACCACTGCCTTAGCAGACATGCATCCATACATTTTATTTACTCTGTTTTCCTGTCATAACAAGTCATTTCTGGACGTTTTCTCGAGATCTCAACTTATTTATCACATTATTACAAGCAACTCGCATCCCTAGAGTTGCAAAGGCACCAAACGGACATAGAAATAGGCTTAACTTACCTCATTAGTGTGGGCAATGGCAGCATGGCATGTAGTGGTCTGTAATATGACAGTGACCAGCCTGTTGTTTTGTCTTCTAGATTGCCAGAAAAGTAAGTCGAGATCTCGAGAAAAAGACCGGAAATTAACTCATTATCATGTAAATAAAATGTAATGATGCATGTCCTCTTAGGGCTTCCGTACTTTTCAGCTGCGAAGAGCTCTACTTCAAATTTGAAAAGGCATCTGCAGCTAAACACAGCTCCGCAACACTGGTGGTGACTAAGAGCCTGTGTTGTATTGTTTTTATTGTACAGCTGTGCCTCATACTGTCTGCCTCTGCCCAGTTCACTGTCAGATTGTTAGTATAATAAAGAGCTTTAAAGGTTATATTGCATCAGTCATTCCTGTTATTAGGCTGCAGACTGACACATTATGGGCCGTAAACTTGGTTATGCAATGACGGTAGAGTCAATACATTCAAAGGTAGACGTCCTGACAATATAACCAACATGTGTAACAAGTCGCAAAGGGGTTTTAATTTTTGGTAATGCAAAAGTAATCCAACACATTAAAAATACAAATTAAAAGTAACATTACCAACACTGCCAGCTAGCACCCAAAACTCTCCACTGATTTTCTAAAACAGTCCAAATAATGGAGTTCCTCCTCCTCTTATCTCCTCTCTTTTAATGCAATGTTATTTATTCACTTGCTACTTTTGATATTCATTTCATAGAGAATCATTTTAATGACTTTAATGACTGTAATGATTGAATTCTGATTCTTTTTTGTCTATTTTGTCCAGCCACATGGCGTACAAAAGTCTCTACTCTCATTTTGGCCAAAGACATTATCACTGTCTTCAGTGAACTCCAGCTGTGCTCCACAGCTGAATTTCCTAGCATGGAAAAAATGCTTTATTGGATGAATATGTTCACTCAGAGCTGTCACAGTTGTAATAACTGTGCTGTTAGTTTTATTGATCTCTGGAGTGACTGTCTGTAACTAACCAATAAAACATAATACGTCATAGAAAAGAGCCTTGTTGGACAAATGTTTGAGCGAGTCTGATTCAAGGTTTTGATGCTGGAGGGCACTTCCATTACTCGCATGAATTTCAGATGTTGAAATGAAAAAAGTTATTTAGCTACTACAGTCTATGATATAATCAAAGTAATATTGATTATTATTGTGTGCCACATTGTCCTGCCTTTATATAATTGAGACTCTATTTTCCTTAAGTCATTTGAGATATTTTTTAAAAGAGAAACATTGTCCTTTCTCTGCATCATGAAATTGTCATTCTGAACATGTTTATCCTCCTTGTCGAAAACAAAATGAATAAATACTCAACTGTATGTTTGACTTCCTGAGTGTGTGTCAATAAATAGTTACAAATGACTGCTGACTGAACAGGATGCTTTCTGCTGACATGTGTCACAGTGTCATCAGTTCAACTCACTCGGAGCACTAAGCTTGCCCAGCAGGTTGCTGTCAACACACAAGTGCCTTAGCCGAGCTCACACAAACACACACACACACACACACACACACACAAAGTGAATGCACACACCTTTGTATACACACGTACAGAGAGAGAGAGAGACAGAGAGAGAGGTGGGGGGGGGGAGATCAGCCAGGATTACTGTCAGAGAGGTTAGTTCATCATGACTGACTGAGCAATCCACGTACATGTGCCAACAATTTCCTTTCACCTGGGGACAAAGGAGAGGGGGAGGAGGAGGAGAGAGGAAAAAAATAGCAAGAGGATGATGGGGGAGATACCAATTGTTTATTTATATGGAACATCTTTTCAGAGGGAAACGGAGAGAAAGAAAAAACGGTTTTATTTCCTTCTGTGTTGTAGAGATGATAGATTTATTGTCGCCATAAAAAAAGAATTTGTAACAAGGATCGTTGTCTAACAGCTATTGAGAAACAGAAGACCTCATGAGATGGAAATCTACAATGACCGAGCTTGTTTTTTCCATTGTCTGTATGTGGGAGGTCTCTCCAAACTCACTTTGAGGTTTTAATCCAATTAAGAAAACAATAATTTATGTGTGCGCACTGTGCCAGAGGAGTCTGCAAGACCTTTGTTCTCAATAACCCCGGCCTAATGCTTCTTTTATAAATGAGTAGTGTAACAGCCCAGAGATCTTTACTGATTTAACTGCTTAAAACACTTAAGAAACCCAACATAGAACTTTTATTTAATCTTTCAATCATCCGGCAAATAAAAGTACACAGAGATATTAATTCCAATAAAACTCAAAGCATGTGTGCAGGACCATAAACGCAAAAGAAGTAAGAAACAAAAAACAACTTCATGCCATTCATATTAGATCTGCACAGAAACTAAATGTAAAAGCATTTTGCGGACAGAACTGAGTGTCATCGTGGATGCCAGTTAATTTAAAACATACAAGGATCAGGTGTTATTCACTGTATCTGTTGGCAGCTGATTTGTTTGGGTAACCCTGCACACGGACAACAACCTATAATGAACTGTTCACATGCTCCACAAAGCCCTGCATGAGTAATGCATGAGGCTTTGCATTATGCATGTGTGGTCGTGCATGTCTGAGAATGCATACACATATATGTATATATGTGCATGGTCTATATGCAACATTAAGTAACGCAATGCTGCATATAGATGAAAGTTAAGAGCGCATACATCAGGGCATGCACACGTGAATATTGACTGCATGCACGTATAAGAGAGCGTTCACATGTTTGTTGCTGCAGGTATATGCGTGGTGTGTCATCCAGCCAAATGTTGCACATGCACAATGCCCTGCCCAGGTATTAAAGGCTGAGTAAATCATTTATGTCTCACAGATTTTGTCAGTCAAAGCGGAACACTGGTTTCTTTGTGCGTGACCAGTCAAGCTAACAGAAATCTGCCAGATGTGTTTTGAGCCAGTGTTGATAAAGATAGCAACCATTAGTTTTCATGCAACGCAATCCCTGAACAATAGTCCCCATTGTGTTTTGTCTCCAACAGACTCACCCTGAATACCGGCTGAAAGCATTCATTGCTATTCACAGTAGTTAGTTCAGGCTAAATTTCTTTGAACTTAGTGCAACATTACAACTAAAATATTTCGTTACACCTTGGTTTCCACGGAAGAGTTTCGACTGTTGAGACACCAGTTATACAGCAGAACTCTGTATTAGTATCATTCTATTTTTATACACTGGAACACACTTTTATACTTTTGTTCTAAGATTAGCAGCTGTGACAACTGTGAAACTACATGTACTGATGTGAAAAACGTTTGCAAAATGTATTTAAATCTCTGGGTAAACATTTATAATTCTAAATCAGAACAAAAATAGCTCACAACAGTAAAATAACATTTATTTAATGTTGTATTAATATTTTAAAATGAGTGGATTTTCAAAATAAAGTGTCTCTGCATTCATAAAATAAGTTTACAACAGTGCTTCTTCCCATGGCCACATATCGGCCACTCTGCTGACGAGGACAAATGGATGTGGGCCCCGGGAACCGTGGTGCTGACAGCAACATGGCGATTTAACAGCAGGGAGTGGAGAGAGAAGAGATACAATATGGGGTGTTATTTACTGGGGAGAGAGTCGGTTAGAAGGAAAGCAGAAAGGAAATGTTCGGGGGGAAAAAATGTCCTGTAGTATAACAAAGATGGGTTATACGCGTTTTAAAATCTATACTTTAAATAGAAAATATGAACGTGTCAATTTAGCTTCTGTTTGTAAATACAATTTAAACTAAACTGAAAGCAGTGATTGCATCCTTCAAAAAAAGAAAAAGGCATTTCCCTCCAGACTCACTGAAATTCAACCCTGTAAAAGCTGAGGAAGGGTCAAAGCCATGTTTCAATAACTACGCCTGACAAGCTGACCTTTGACCCATGCACCCTGCTGCTTAAACTGCTGGATGAGAAGGAAAACTAAGCAAACACTCTCCTCTACACCTTAGTGTTGTTTTTGATCTCATTCTCCTGTCCACCGTGAAATCAGTTTGCCCCACAGCCAAGACTCACAAATGCCTCTTAGATGAGTCTCTCTCTCTCTCTCTCTCTCTCTCTGTGTGTGTGTGTGTGTGTGTGTGTGTGTGTGAATGTATGTGGGTATACGTTTGATGGCCCAAAGGGTCATCGGTCTCTGCCATCTTCTTTCTTCCCTCCCCGATATCCCAGAATGCCACAGCACATGAGAGGACAGAGGATTAGAGAAAGTGTCCTCTCAGATGACTCGTCCATCTGTCCCCAGGATCGAGTTATAAAGAGTTGTGATATTGGGCCGATTCATTTCAATCAACAGCAGATCCAATTCAAATAAGCCCCTCGACTGCAAGGAAAATCCCCCCTGAGGCTCTGTTACCGTGTTCCTTTGGTGGAAGGGGGAAAAAAAAGGCACACTGACATTTTTTTTCCCGTCTCTCTTGTTCTTTCATTTGGTGATCAACAAAGCATGTCTGTTCCTTCGCTTCATCACTCCCAAACCTAATCGTAAAGCCATTTTCATCATTTCTTCATTTCTTCTTTCCTTTTTTTCGCCTCCACTTTGGTCGCTAATCAGGAAGCACCTACTGCCTATTTATCATGGAGATTGAATCATTACCACCCACACAGCAGGAAAGAAAAACATCATCATTGCCTAATGCATTTTGTGACTGCATTTTTAGTGATTGCCATTATGCATTTAAACAGATGTGAGGGGTTAATGATAATGCTTTGATCTTCTTTGAACCAGTTGCCTTGAGATTTGACCTTTTATCATGTCCGTGTTTTTGATCCTTTATAACTCTTCGACAGGGAACGGCTCCAAAAAAATCTTTAAATAACTCCTTATTTTCCCCCCAGATATATTTGCACTCTTTTTGGGTTAAAACAGCCAACTGAAAATACATTTCAATTAGTCACTGAATAGTGAGTTACAACATGCTTTGCTTTACAGTAAGCATACACATGCAACGTTAGCTAAGACACCCCTATTTCTTAAAGCTATGAATGCAATTCAAAATTGATTGCCCTAATAATTGCCTAATCAATATACAAGCATAACCACACCAAATTAATATTTATGTGTTGGAAAAGTTGACAAAAACTGAAATTATTTAGATTATAAGTACTTTTTAGATGCTTACTATTATGTTGATAGGACACATGCACTGTAATGAATATTCATGTGGTACAACTTAACAATATAAGCTACCTTAAAGTTTCAAGTCAATTCAAATTTACTAATCGTTTCAAATCATTATTTTGAGTATACTTTAGCTTTGGATTGCTTGCTGTAAGTTAACTTGACTGTATAGCCTACTTGTTTCAACTTTGCAATGCAAGTTCAAACTAAAGATAACTTATTATTCAGTTCATGTGTCTCATGTGTTAAGATTATTTAAAAGTATGTATTCTTTTCAGTTACAAATTATTATTATTTGCAAAAGACAATTTTCTGAGGCAAAAGTCTTTATTTTCTTGCAGAAAAAAAAAAATGTACAAAAGAATGCCTACAAGCCAATGTAACATGAACATCAACAGACACAAGTTCTGTCAGTCCAACAGACGTGGGTCAAGATCAGTGTCTTCTCGCAACAGTAATCCTGAGAACTCATTAGGTTTGCATAAGTGCATGTAACATTCAGAAAACATACATTGGGCCGATGTGTGAAAAAAAATCTTCTGCATAAGCGGAGAACAGTTGAGACCATAAGCTGTTAACAAAAGGACTTGAGTCAAGATCAGTTTTGTCCGCACATTTTCAAAAGTAACTGCTTGAAATCCAGATCTCTGCGATAGGTTTGCTTAAGTGCAAAAAATATGCGCTAACATTGTTGAGTAAGCTAGCCAGCCGGCTAATTATCTTTACTACCCTGTAGGTTAGCCAGTGCCACTTGCTTAGACTAGCAAGGCCCCATCACATAGTGGCCTAAATTGTCTTCATACGAAAGCAATTTAACAAGCCAGCCAGCAAAATTCTAAACAGCTTATACAGTACACATTACTCTCTTCAATTAAGTTTCAAATGTACTAGTTATCAAATATTTTGCCAGACCACAAATGGACCATCTAAGGTTCTTTAGCCCACAAGCTAGGTCGACATTTTTCACAAAAGATTTGACCCGAACACAATGGAGAGTTAAAGGATAAGTTAACTACATTATTTGCAATGTTTGTTCTATGATAAACGGCGTTAAAGTATGATAACCTATGTTTATAACTCACCTGACTTGGCCTTTCTTCTTTCCTTAACTGAAGCAACATGCCGTGTGGTCACTGACTGTATGGTCAGGTCAACGGAAGCCTTGGTGTTTCTTCCTCTTCTTCTGTTTTTTTCTTCTAATGTCTAACTGCTCCTTAATAACAGTCATTAATTTGCACACTGTTTGTTTATTTAACTTGTATTGTGTACAAGTACGTGTGATTTAGATACATTGCAGGTCATATAACAACTTCGGGGGGGGGGGGGAGTATTGTGCTTTATATTCTACAACCAAGGGGTTGAACTCTGGACACAGTGGGGAATATTATGCAACAACTCCACCTCAGAAAAACTGATTATAGGTTGAAAATATGTGACAACTGGTATGAGGATTGGCTCCCTACTAAGTGACAACTGAAAAGCAATTATAGAATTATACAAGCATTTGAATAATGATTCACACTAAGGAGTAGCACAGTGGCTTTGACTTGTGCAAAGAAAGAATAGAAAGCATCTTAACTTCCAGTATCACCAGTCTTGGACAGTTTACACAGCCAGGGTGTGTTCTTTCCTTCTGCCCAGTGCATGCTGGGATAGGCCCTAGTATTCAATAATGGATTAAGTGGATTGACAGAGAAAATACATTTTTAAAAAAGGATTAGGCGAGCAGAAAAAATGAATGCATGTTGAGTGAACAGTGGATCAGATGAAGAGCTAATACTTGGCTCTGTAAACATAACCTGTGCACACTGAGCTGCATCAGTAAACATGGTCAATGCACAAGGACTTAAACCAAGATCAGCAAAAAATAATAATAAAGGCAGTATTGTCTCAGGATGTGTTATGCATTGTGGAAGAATGTATTTCTTTGACTCGCCTTTCCTTTTGACACCTGCTGACACTGTGATAAAGTGTGTTTGTCTCTTTGTCAGTTAACGCACACACACATACACATTCTAAGGCATAAAACACACTAACGTATCTGCCTTCCATCGGCCGTGCCCCTGTGTTTCATCACCTTTAAGTGCTTATGAAATGATCTATATTCACTGATGGCTCTGAGCCTTTTCCTTTTGCTTCACCAACCAGCAATGTTGTTTGTGCAGTCACTCCTCGGGGCAAAGAAAGCTCCCCTTGTCAGGGCCGAGGACAGAGATAGCACCTCTTCATCCTCGCCTCACTCCCCTCCTCATTAAACTTTTTCCCCCCTTTTTTCCACCTTCTCTTATAATTTTCCAACTCGTGAAAGTGTGTTTTTTTCTGTGTGTCTATGTGTGTATGTGACTGACTATGTGTGTATGTGTTTCAGCATGTGCTTACACCCTGAGTGCATGGCAGGGTGCCAGACGCAGGCAGATAACATCTTGAAGGAAACATTACAGTATTGCATACTCAATTCAAATTACTCAAATGTTTATAGCAACCAGCGCCACAACAGGTGGAGAGGGATGAACCTTTTGGCAGGTCTTGCTCTTCATGGAGCTGTGGTTTCTGATGCCTTATGACAGCAGGTTAAGAGGAACTGACTCACTTATGCACGTCCCTTATAAAGGCGGTTTTGTCTGCAGCGGAGAATGTGCAGCCTAAACGTGTGCAAATGCACGCACACAGACATTTTAATTTGATCTAGTGTGTCTTTGGTGGAAACAAGCTTGTATTTATGTCAGAAACCTTGTAAAACAAATTGCACATGAGGATTATTATTATAGCATTATTATTTCTGCCATTTCCTTTTCACTTGCCTCTTGTCAAACCTGGTGCACACACCGTTTTGAATTACTCTTATTATGGGACTTATTAAAACTTCTAAGTGTGAGTAATTTTAACTGAAGTTGCCCACAAAAACTAATCATGTCAGCCTGTCTATGATTTGTAATTCACACTTGTTATTTATGACAATCATGAGTGTTATGTGGTATATTTTCCTTTTGAATAACCCACAGATGAGTCACGCATGCATCTGCCTCACGTGTAGCAGCTTGTACGCGCCGAGGCCACAAGCACAGCTGTTTCAGCACATCTTAAAACGGCCCTTAATTTAATGACAGCTGCACTATTATCTCAACTTGCAAATAAGTAATAATTAAAATAAAGATGTTATGATACAAATAAAAGAACACTTTGTTTGTTTCATTCATAAAACCACATTCAGTAACAGCTAGGGAAGCATGCCAGCATTCCGGCTCCGCCCCCCCCTTCACTATGAGAGCTCCACCCTCGGAGCTGACGGCTGACCCCTGGCTGCTCCCTGACATCAGCCCAGGCAGAAAAGCGCAGAGCCCCTTCACAAGATCGCTGACATGCCCTGCTGTCAAAGCAGTTGACAGAGCAGAGGCTAAACATGTTGAGAAAATAGAAGCTCCTCACAGCTTGCCAATCACCGATACCCATCCTCTGTTTTGTTTCTCGCTCGGAGTGGAAATATTTGAAGTGAAGACGGATCGCTCACCTGAGCTCATTACCTGCCTGCTGGGCCATCACAACACAATTTAAGTGACATTAAGTCCTTCTATACACACACATACACTCTTCTCCGCAGGAAGAGTGTAAGTGTCCACCTGTGGAGAAAAGGAAAGTCGATTCTGTCAGCACAGGAATGAGCCTTTGTATGGATTTGTGTCAATAACAAGTCTTTTTTTAAAGAAATTCTGACAAGGAGGAAGTTTTCTTTGCTCTCTCGGAGAAGAGAAAACATCAGTGTTTGGATGTCGCTCGGAGAGGGAAAGAAACACTCTTCATGAAAACACAGATGAGCACACACACACATATTTCCTTGGTTCACTGCCTTTTATTTCAGTTGGGCACAGATCTATGAAACGAGCTTTCAACAAATACGTAATTGCTCAGTCATTCTGCCGCTCTGTTGATCCTCATTACACAGCCGACACTATTGCACTTTTCCCCTGACTCCCTGTGACATTACTTTTGGCGTTTTGAGCCGCTTCCTTTATTAACTCAAGCCTCAGTGTAAAATGAGGATTACAAGCCTGTTGAGCTCCGTGTTTCATGCAGCCTGAATTAAGTGCATTAGGAGCTGCTCTTTAACGTTAGGGAAAAGCCTACGACGCTCAGAGGAGAGATGGAGGGCAGTGGAAAAAAATCAAAAAAGGAAATGAAAAAGAGGATTAAGGACTGGTAGGCTTGATCAAAATATTAAATACAAATTTTAATATATGTGTAGAGCATTTAGAGGGGTTGTTACATCTTGCAAATGTCTGCCTTTGTCATGAAAGTTTGTGAGATAAAACTTTCCTAAACATACAGTATCTCGCAGCGATTGATTTTTCTGCCAGCTGTGAACCATCTCCCCCGCGAGCCGTTCTTTCTAACTGAAGGGTTTGATTTGTTGCTGTAAAGTAAAGCACGGCGGAGCACCATAAAATTCCCTGTCTACTATGGCAAATGAGAGTACATCTCTCAAAGGCCAGACCAGGTCACAGCAGGGAAAAATAACAGAGCAGCAGGCTTTGGTGGATTTTGTATGGATGAGTCCCATACACTCAGCTGTGCCAGAGAATGACTTATGACTGCAGTGAGAAAGTCTGACAGTGCCCACCACCCACATGGCGATTGTCTCACTCTGCATTTTTTAGTTGTTGCCTATTTTGGGTCTCAGTTGTTGAACATTTAATACACTTCAGATAACCTCTAATAAGACAATCTCTTAACCTCTGACCTTTATTTGTACCCTCGGCCATATTTCCATCAATTTTAGCACTCATATGAAGTTGTCGGATGATGAGCAAAAATTCTGACAAATGTCCAGCACAGTTCTCCAATCACTTAACTGGACATTAAACTTAAAGCAAATGCTAGGAACCTCTTTACTAGCCATCAACTGCAATGCATTTACACCACAGACTGTATAAAAAGATGGAGGACATGACAGCTCCCTAAAAGTGAAGCCAAAACATTTCGAGTGCCCCCTGCTGACTGGCTGCAGTATAGGTCATAAAGCCCGCCTCCTCCATGTAAACAGATGGGACATGAGTCAAATTATAAAATCAAAATACACGCCAAATAAATGTTTCTCAAACATGGTTTCTGTCATTATAGTTAGTTCTTATCATGCTGATTTATGTCCCAGTGTTATTTTTTCTTACAACTTATGTCTTAATTAGTTATCTGATGCTGTAAAAAGGATGATTGACAGGTCAGCTGACCAATACAGCTCTTGCAGCTGATCTGTTCTGGATTAGCAGAGTAGACGAGGAACGGCGAGAGGAGACGTAACTAAAACAATCACTACAGTCATTGAAGTGTCTGTGAACGTCTGCTTCAGACCAACACAAGAAGCTGTTCTGCTGTTAAATGTACAGGCGTGCGGGATCTTTGCTGGGTTTTATATGCTAATTTAAGTGTGTGTGTGTTTTGGTTAGCGGAAGTGGCTACGGCGGCTCCAACCGCCGATCTCTAATGCGCAGCTCTGGCTCCACAGGACGTCACCAGCGCAAGATGGCGGCATCCTTAAATTTTGTTCAATGAGAGTACATGGAGACGATTCGTCCATCTTTATAAACAGTCACTGATTTGCACTATGAGTGTGAAAAGGTTTATTTTATTTTATTTTTTTGGTAATCATCTTAATTGTTAATTTTTACTTTAGAACCAGAGGTTGCAGTAATGTAGAACTTTTCTGGTGGCATGTGGGGTTGCAAGTGATTCTATAGGGTGTGCTGTTTCTTAAACACATAAAATATAAATAAAAATAAAAATAACTTTAATCAAGAGTCTTAAGCTTATTTAATCAAGTGTGTTTTATGTTTTGTCAAAATAACTTTGTAGTTTTTATTATAGGTTTCAAGTGCTTAAGAGTGTGTTCGCTGATTCTTGTTTGGCAATGAATGGAACCTAATGGATCCCCAGAATGTAAGTGTAAACTGTGTATGAATGGATGCTTGTTCCTGCAAAAAGGAAGAACTTTTGTTTTCATGTGGCTGAAAGTTCACATTAAGGTTACCTGGTGACACTCGGCTCCAAATGCCCCTGGATTCTGCCAAGAAAACGCTAAAAGACAAAGCTTTCGATATTTTCAAGAGACAGTATTTATTTGCTTTGTTCAATATCTGCCACGGGTAACTTCTGTGTCATCTAGGTATGTTTTGGGTCAGGCTTAAGCAAAACAAACCTGGTTAATTTGCTACAGACCTATCAATCAACCCATCAGCCACACGCTTCCTGCACACCGCTTCCTGCTTTGGCAGGTTGTACATTGGCAATGGGAGAGGTGCAGAATAGTCGAGGGAAACTCCAAGGGATACTGAGCTCGCATAAGAGCTCTACATCATTACTTGGTGCTTCTTTGACCTTAGATCATCTTTATTTAAAAAAAGAACAAAATAATTGAAAACAGTCAGAGAAAATAGGATGTTTTTATTAGATTTATGCGAACACATTGGTGTCCTTTAAATTCATGAATTGATGGTACCAGTGTAGCGGTTAAGTCTTTACCCACAGGGATCTTCATGGAGGTCTGTGGGATTGGGGGAGTCTGCAACAATTTGGACATCGCAGCACACGGTAGCTCCTGGGTAAAGCTCAACTGACAGGTCTATTACCGCCCATCTCCTCAGCGGGCGGATATAGACCCCTTGAGCCAGTGATCATGACTTCCATAACAAGCCCCTTCAATATCCCTGCAGCAACAACATGCATGCTGACACACACACATGCACACTGGTTGATTTATGAGCTTGAGAGGCAGGAGGTGGGAGGCAGAGTTGTCTCATCCCAGACATGTTGACCAGAAGATGAGCTATCGAAAGACGACAGGGAGGCGGGCAGCACTGTAATTAACGCACTAAATACATTAGGCTGGAAGATCCCACAGTACATCAACAGGGGATACACTGAGAAGTGATTTGGGCACTTAGTCCGAAAGCATCTGTGTCAAGGAGGATTGCGTAAATAGTGGAATGATTGCGTAAATGGTGGAAGTTATTCAAAGAGTATCTGATTCACAAGGAACGGGCAACAATGAAATGCTTTTTTGGGGATGGTTCAAATTCGTGAATGATAATTATAGATGATTCTAATAAAAAAAAACGACCTTCTTGCGCTGATATCGTTCTCAGAATAGAAATAGAAAAGGGCAGTATTTTGGATTCTTTAATTACGTTGTCCTAGTTCCTAGTATTGCAGGATGCAAACAGGACCAAATGACAAACTTCAAAAAGTTTGCTTACTTCCATACACCATAATGTACCCTGATTTATGCAAATGCACTCATATCTGTGGTAATGACCTCTAGTGGCCAATAAATAGTGTGTGTGATGCTTATGTTATTTCACTTAGGAAATCTTGGGACATATCTCTGACTGCAAGCAAGCAGGTTGTTAAAATGGAGGGAATTTGGTTGTCTTTTTAGTATCAGATCATCTTAAGCTATGTTGTTTAACTTGTGCTAACTCAGTCAAATACAAAGGTGAACAAATGGTAAACCTCCTTTTCTTGAAATGTACAGAACATAATGAGAAAATAGTGCCAGGGCAGTTTGCATTAGACCAAATGATTCACAAAATTAATCATTTTAAAAGTGGGGCAGAAATGTAAAAAAAAAAATTAAGACGGCTAATTTCAAGCTTCCTATTTCAGTCTGTGATACTTGTGGAGCAGCTTAGCATAATTTACAGTTTAAAAAAACTCTGTGGAGGCCCTAATAGAGCCTCTGCCTGAAAAACCCCAGTCAGCTCTGTCCCTTTTAGAAACCCCGCTCCTACAAGCCAACTTTCTTGTGATTGGCCAGCTCTCCAAAGCCTGCTGAGGCTACACTTTGTGACATCACAAAGTGCAGCATATAGCAGCCTGCAGACTGAGCTGAGAAAGCATGGGGATTACTCCAACATACTTTTACCTCCAGATTTGAAACTTCACCCATGTTTTGTCTGGATATCCAACATTGTAAAATTATATGCATGTCTTACAATGCGAAACAGCATAATACCCCCTCTTTAACATGTGACTCACAATTAGGTCAATATATTAGGTCTGATAATTACAGAACTAGGCAAAAAGAAGTTTGAAAGATAGGAGGGATTACCCTCTTGGAGTATTAGGTTGTTTCAGACAACCACAGCACTGCATGGAAAAATGTTGCCTCCTCATTAATTTTAAAGGGATCAACCATGTAGCTCAGTGTCAGTTCCAATGCAAAATATCAAACAATAAAGGACATTTAAGCAACTAAGAAACACAATTCAGCTTATTTCAGTAAGGTACTGCAGGGGCCAGTCAAGTGCAAGCACACAGTCCTCAACACTGTTTTCCTCTGTTTATCTTGTGATCAACATGCCAAAAGAGCCATTACAAGTTGTAAGATTGTCTCGTAGCACTAACACTAGGGCAGTGTTTTGGTTAACCTTTAAACTCATAGATCTGTTGCTCAAACCAGCCTTCCTCTGATTGTGTTTCATCGTCTCATCAGCATCTGAAACAGCTCAAAACAGGTACAGTTACAAGGTGAAGGTCAACCAGACAAACAAAACAGGCAGCAAGCTTGATTAAACATAGTCAACATGGCTAATTTTATTTCTACTGTAAAGATAAAGCATAAGAATCAAGGGATGTATAAGGCCAATATTCAGATTGCAGTGCATGCCATCTTCATCACTACCTGTTGTCTTTAAAGGTGTTAGTTTTGATAAGCTGAAAGCACTATGAAATGTACATTATAGTTACAATGTTTAACATCACAATATTGCGATACAATTTAAACTGTTGTAGCAAAGTAATGTTCATTTGAAGTAGAATTATTAAGTGTGTTGGAAAACTAGAGCCTTAAAACAATTCTTCACTGAATTGTGAAAGCTTTTTTCTGTTTGATTTGTATTTTGAAACACTTTGTAACATAAATGCAAATATACCACAAAGCAAACACTGCTTTAACTCACATCTTGCTCAACAGTCAGCCGCATGTCTTACACATGCTCCTCTGAGGGGAGGTGATCCTCATGCCATTGCCAATGATGACTGCTTCTCTCCAACTGTTATGGAGGACAATGAGGAGCATTGTGCATGTTGTCGAAAGCATCCGCCTTTATTGACATAGTAAAGCCCTGCTGTAGCTCCGGCCCTCAAACATTTAGAGATAACTTCCTCTGTCATGACACAAATGAGGGTGAAACACAGAGAGCAACGCCCACTCCCCCTGCTAACTACCTGAGCGTACGCTAAGCTGACAGCTGAAGGTGTGCGATGGATGTCTTAGTGGGTGGGGGGGGGAAGGGGCTGACTAGGTCTGACACCACTCCACTCCTGTGACCCACAGCTGAACTTGGACCTGTGAGAAAATAACTGGTTCTCCAATTAGGCCTCCAGTGTCTCATCTCGCCACACAACAATTAGCCCAGAG
Source organism: Semicossyphus pulcher (assembly GCF_022749685.1). Taxonomy (NCBI): domain Eukaryota; kingdom Metazoa; phylum Chordata; class Actinopteri; order Labriformes; family Labridae; genus Semicossyphus; species Semicossyphus pulcher. The sequence continues at coordinate 23,915,589 of NW_027211692.1, forward strand.
GAACTCAGCAGCCTGTGGAGACTTGCAGAGTGCGGATCCTCGCCTCCCTCCCTCCCTGCCTGCCAGCCACAGCCTCTGTTTTCACAGGGATGTTTCATAGGAAAATGTGTTGGCTTATTCCATGCAATTAATGCAGATACACTGTATCTGCGCCAAAGGCTTCTGTTAGTCTTAATTTAGCCATTTGTCTAGGCAGAGTCACCGCATTCTATAAAAGCCTGACAAGCTGCAAGGCCAGTTTTTAATAATCAAAGTTTAATGTATTCCAAAGAAGTAACTAATGCATATGCCAACAGTTGAAGACATAAATTCTGTCAGTCATAAAACCGGTTGTGTTCCTCATACCTTGAACCAGCAGTTGGAGGTAGTCGAGTTGTTTTTACTGTATTAAAGGGTAATGACGAATGTGACAATAAATACACATACAAATATAGTTACATTTACAAATAATACCTATTTGTTTCAGAGGCAGAACTCATTCATGTGCATAGTAAAGCTTATTATAGTATAATAGTGCATCGTTCCCCTCTTAAAGTGCAAATCTTATTCTCTTTGGCGGCACCTGTGGTGATAAACTGTAATTGCGGAAGCACACTTGCCAGATATCCAGACGGTGTTCCATGTGTGACGTCCACGGTTGGCTCTGGTTGTAACTCTTGTTTTTCCTCGCTGATGGTCGCTTTCCTTTTTAGACTGTTTGCCTTCATCTGAGTGGATATTCACTCAGCCATAGTAGATTACTGTTTACTCGCAACACTTGCAGAGACAGGAAAAGCAGCCGCTTAGCTCCACCTACCCTCTCTGGCAGACCAACCACTGCTGGGCGATGGAAAATGCGTCACTAACTGGGCCCCGCTTGTGATTTTTTCCACGAAAGTCGCACCAGACACCCAGTCTGTAATATTGCAAGTGTAAAGTCTTTCATCAGTGGGCCGTAGGCTCAATCACCTTTGTGTTACCTAATTCAGCGATAGATAGTGACATTTAAATGAAAACATTTAAATGAATCCCATCAATATTTGTGGATATTCTAATATGTTAATCAAACTCAATAATTATGGTGCTAATTAGGCTGAAATATGATTTTCAAAAAGGTCAGAAATTAATTTTTTCAACATCAACTAGTATGATGTGCAAAAGAAAAAATAAAAGGAAGACTTTTTTTTAAAATGAGAAATATGTTTTTATCTACGAGAACAATGTTGTGACTCTGACTCTAATCAACAAGTTTTGACAACCTTGAATAAAAATGTGTTTAAATTATTCACAAGGACTGAAAAAGTAACATGTTCAGCCGTACTTCCATGCAGAGTGAAGGCTCCTGCTGTTGCATGCACACACACACGTATAAAGCATACTTAGCATGTTTACACAAGGCGTCAAAGCACAGTAAGCATTACTCAATGCTAACCTGCTCTGTTTGCTTTAGAAACCATCCATGTCCGGTATCAGGCACTAAAAATACACTTTAGACTGTTCCTCTCTCGCTCTGGGTCACAGAGGAGCCCTCAGGTGCACTACAGGCCATCTCGCTCGCTGTACAGATAAAGATGATAAATGTCACAACACAGAGTGCTTAAATGCTTTGTTCTCTTGAATGTGATTTATGGCGAACTTTGACAACAGCTAATACATCTTCAAAAGCTTCCTCAGTAATGGATCTGCCTGAACTTCAGCCTGACAGGGCTACTGTAGACTAACTGTTTGATTTACACACAAGTAGCGAGATGTGACTCTACATCCAAGAATGATTTGAAGAGACTTATGAAAATTATGTAACTTTAATTTGTTGTTGAATTGTTCTCATAAGAGACACACCAACACGCGAAAACAATGTTGAATTTCTGGTTGTGCATGCATAAAAGCATGTAAAACCTGAGTCAGTGTGTTCCATTTTACAGAGTTATTGTTTTAATTAAAGGATATTAAAAAAATTTATTAAACACTCAAAGCAATTGCACCATTACTGGAATTTAAATGATTGCCGTTTTATTACACACACTTGTATATATAGTCAAAATGATTGTACACAAACCTAACAAAAAACTGCAAACAAGCTTACCAAACAACCATTATTTACATCATAAAAATACTGCACTTTTTGTATGAAACAATATCAAAATAACAAATAAAAATAAATCTGCATATTTCAAAAAGTGTAACTCTTTAATCACAAGTCTCTGAGGGCAGAAAGTAGAGCTGGAAGTGCAGATAGAAGGCAGTGACAGGCAGTTGACAGTGTTATGCTAACACACTGATTGGGGCACTCATGCAAAGCCTGCAGGCAGAAAACGTTTTTGAGATTTTAAATGTTCAGCATTTGCTGTGCACCTTGGCACCAGCTGAGATTTATTCCCTCTGAGAATCTCTGACAGCTTAAGAGTCTTAGTGGCCTCGTGGCAGATCGCAGAGTCAACCTGACTCTGCTGAAAGAGGACAAAAAAGATCCGGGACGGCAGTAACATCATACATACAAACTATTTTAATCCAATTTAAAACAGCAGGTAAAAATACTGTTTTACATAGATATCCAAAAAAAGAACATATATTTTAGACTTTATACACATTTCTACAGTATGATACAGTGTATGGCTTGGCAGATATATTGATTTTCAGATTGAAAAAGTAAAAATGCAAGCTTTACTGACCAAACAACAAGCGCATTTCTGCCTTAAAGCTGTACAGAATCTAAACATAGAACGTTTTTTGTCTCTAAAAACAGAACTTGTAATAAAAAAATCACTGCAAAATATATACTTGCATTTAATAGATATGTTATGAACACTTTAAAGGCTTTCCTCTGAGACAGACAAGGCACTGTAGCCACGTTATATTCTAGTATTTGGCAGTGAAGTGATTTATAGTACATAGATATACAAAGACACTACAGTAAGGCATATCTTGATATTTTGGCACGTGCGTTATGTGAGGCAGCTTAGAGGTTCGGTGATCTTTAATGCACAATACGGTGATGCATGATTTATACTGAGCTTTGACTGACCTGCTTGTATTTGACAGATTTACACTCCTCACACAAGGGACTTGCTCAAATACAGCTTTTTTAAAGACCACATTTTCACCAGCACAATCAGCGTCAGCATCAGCTCTTTGTATGGTACGTTTGCCATTAAACCAAAAAAATAAGGCTACCCTAGGTATAGATTGGGTTGCAATCAATATGTTTCCAGTCAAATTTCTAAAGCGAATGGCTTTAAACACCACACAGGCTTTTTACAGGGATCCTGAGGCACTATTTGTTTTCAGGTTGGCGTGAGTCTTTGGTTGTTTTGTTCTGGTTTAGCTAGCTGTGTGAGTCTCTGACTGCATCAGCGGCGGCAACTCTCGCTCAGACCCCTCCATCTCCGCGGCTGGAGTGTGAGTTTCTGTACTGAGATCTTGCGGTTCGAGCTGAGGCGCTTCACCTCCGTGAACCAGCGCCGTTTTCTCGCCCACCCTCCTCATCCTCTCCTCTTCCTCCGTCTTCATTCTTCGCTCTTCAGCTTCTATTTCCTCCGTGGTGGGAATGGAGTTCTTCTTGGGTCTTCCCTTGGGCTTAGTGGGGGCCTCGTGACCTCCTTTGAGCACCTAGAATAACACACAGACAGTCTTAGTGGATAATAGATGGCAGCGGCAGTCAAAAGCAATGCTTGCTATTATAGTAATTAAGAGAAGATGTATTGCTGCTGGCTGCCCCTTGTGCACTCATTTGTCTTTAACGATTTCAGGTCTTTTTTTTGTTCTACGAGTTGTTGACCCTTCTACAAAAGTGTTTGCTCTCACTGCTATCATCATCGGTCACACCTCTAACCACACCCTCTCTTCCTGTCATACTGCTACCGACCATTTGCTTCTCCTTCTAAAGGTGCTTTTCGACCAAAAGTACCAGGAACTTTTAGTTCCGGGACAACCCATTGTTGTCCGCATTTCCACTGTGGCCTAAAGTCCTGGGAAGATTATGCAAATCAGGCCAATGACTTATGGAAAAGCAATAAAAGTTGGCTAACTGCACTACACCACCAGTCCAGTAGTTGGCGGTAAGAAGAAGAAGAAGGCCATACAACAAAGATGACGCCATAAAACGCGACGAATGGGCCGGTATCATTTGTGCGAAACTACAGTTAGCCTGTTAGCATGGAGGAGATTGCTGTACAGTGAGCTTATATGGCAGGTGAAATAAAACGCTGCGAGTACTCGACCAATCAGAAACGATCAGCACTACAGGCCCCGCCGTGAAAGTTCCTGGACCTTTGGAAAGTACTACCCCCCGAGCAGGGACTTTTCAGGGGGTAAATCAATTACCCCAGAACTAAATTTAGACCCTGGTATCGAAACGTACAGTTCCACAAAAGGTTCCTAGTTAATAAGGGAAAGTTCATGCTGTCGAAAAGCATCTTAGTATAGTGCAAATCAGTCTTACAGAAAGTTAGCAGTCAAATCATAGCCACACTTTTGTATTTCAAAATTTGATCAAATGGATGACACAAAGACAAAACTTAGTAATTTGAATCTTCCCAAAAATTATTGTTCCCGGCCTGCAAGGTTTTACTTCGGTGCTGTCTCTTACCATTTTCTTCCACTTCATACGTCTGTTCTGGTACCAAGTCTTCACCTGGAGCTGTGTGAGACCAAGTGACTGGGCCAGGTCTAACCTGCAAAATCACAAACACAACACGCCGCATGTTAGATGGATATGTCATGCAAATTACTGTGTTGTAGACATGCTTTAAATATCACTTTTCCCAAAAGCACTGGGGTTCTTGTCTCACTGACAGGAAAATGAAAAGGGAACAATAAGAATATTGACACTAATTGTGGTTTTTACCTTCCAACAACTATATAATGTAGCTTTATGCCAAGAGGCTGTCAGCTTTACATGTCTAAGTACAGTATCAGACCTCTCTTATACTGTTAACTCTGTCTTTGAGTCTCACATCAAAGCTGGTTGGCTGGTAGCTGGAGTTCGACACTGTACACCTGCAGCTCAGGAAACGCTGCTCGAAACATCTGTACCCACATCAGTAATATAATCACGGTCCTTGTAGCTGGACGATCGGGGCCGTTGGAGAACATTCTGAATGCATCCACCACATGTGTTGATCCATGACTAATAGGGCTATTGGTTTGTGTGTAAAGTGAAACCTCAGGAAGGGACAGATAAAGTGAACAAGGCATCCATTTGTGAGGGAAACAAGCGGTTATCTGGGTTTTTTAAATTACATTTCCTCTTCCCCTTTTACTTCTCAAAGTCTTTAAGAGTCACATGAAGGGATTCACACCCCCACCAGCCTCCCCCCCTCGGAAAGGAACTGGCTTTCATTTGACGGAGCAAGTGGAAGCCCAGACAGAGACGGCATGAACTGAATCTAGAAAGCAGAGCGACAACAAATCCCTGAGTTTCTATAAATCACCCTATACCTTACGTTAAAGGCAATGTGTGGTTCGTGTGTTTCAAAAAGCACCAGACATACAGGCAATCAAGCTGTCTATCAAACTTCACTATCATGCGTGCCCCAGTCGAAAGCAGCTCAACAACTGAAGGCAATGAAAAGTAATTGCAGAAAAAGGAAAACACCCCACTTATTTATGGTCATTAGCTCTCAATGGGGGGAAACCACACACTTACAGCAACAGAAACAGTATTTAAGTTCCTCCCTCCAGGCAACCGCGAGACCGCCATTTTGTTCCATCCTCACACCTTTCACAGGGGAATCTTGGGTGTAACACAACCTTTAAATAATAATGATGATGTCGATGACAGTTGGGATTATCAAGGCACTAATTGTTATAATTGGAAGCAGGGTAAATTAATTATTTCTGTACGATATAAATAATCCAAAGTATTTTTCAAAAGGTATTTTTGGTTGTTGGCTCTTCCGCCCCTGCACAACGTCTCAAAACAAAACCGCAGAGGTTCCAAGCCAAGAGAAGGGAGAGAGAAGTAAAGTTATCTTTGGATCACAGCGAAGTCGAAGTGTGGAGCACGCCACACCTTTGATGTGGGGCTTTAAAGGGGGTTTTTCTCTGTTGATGTTTTTCCGCCAGCTGGGTATTTAATTAATTTTCAACACAGTTTCAGAATCGGATATTTTGACAGGACACAGTATTTTGGCACGGCTGTCTTTAAGGGTGGTTGGTTTTGATCACTGAGTTGTGATCAGCCTCGGGGCTTCTGCTTTAAGATGAGGCATGGCGCCTTTCCAACAGCTCCAGGCAAGCCAAGATGTGATGTATTTAATTATGCATCGTGGGAGTTTTCCCCACGGATGGGATGTAAATGGAATGACAAATAAATCTGGTTTATTCCGAATATGCTAATGTCCTTTCAGATTAGATGCGGTGAGCAGATACACAGCAAAGATCTGCTGGAAAGTGTTGCTATTTGCATGTCTAAATGCAAGAACACAGTGTACACGAAGCCAGTAATATGTGCTTTAATCACCTCTGATTTACTGTCAGTATCTACATATGAAACAACATAGATGAGTAATTGGGTTGGAGAGTATTGGAGAGAGATATCCAATCTCTACTTGATGTGCAGGTTCAGAAGCAGTTTAAAAATGCATGCGAGGAAAGCGTTTTACAACATATATGGTTCGATACTTTTCAGGGTTATGGTGGAAAAATAGCCTGCAGGCCAAATATAAAACTAAAGTGTACAATAAAAGTGGAAAATATAGTCTAACCTCATGTCAGGGCCCAGAAATGACCCGCAGATTGAACTCAAGGCACAGATATTGCCATTTAGATTACTTCATCTCATTGTAGAAAGCAACATGTCCTTTTTATACACCTGCACATGTGTGAAATGATTGGCAGTAAATCAATGTAATACATTTCTGTTTGCTTGTGTTGGCTGTCTTCCCCGTTCTTCTCGAGTGAGACAGGGTTTCTTTGTTGGGGCAGTTGTGCTGTTGGGGAGCTCAGGGTTAAAACGTTACTCTTGTCTCAACTAGAATGCTGAGGTAATGCTCTGGCGTGGACAAATTCACATTACACGAGACGTTCCCCACAGGATAAATCAAAAATTATGAGTTAGGTTTACCGCCGTTCGATAATTGCAGTTGCGGCTTTGCGAATGTGCGTGCGTGCGTGAATTTGAGTGCATATACTGTATTCTTAAAATGGTCTTTATGCCAGGTATGCAGGTTATCAAAGTGTCACAGCTGAGTGACGCTTATATGACTAAGTTGAAATGTAATAATGATGGCATAAGTTATCTTTAACACATCAGTGGTTTGCTTTTGTTGTAGTAGCTTTGTCACAAAAATAATTTAAAGTGGCTCTGTGTGCTTCCGCACATGAAACAGACTGCCATTCAAATCTATCCAATCAGGTGTAAGTTCCTCATCCGTACTGACCTATCAGGTGTGGACAGGTACTTCTGCTTCTGGAACTTCTTCTCCAGTCCCATCAGCTGCAGCTCGGTGAAGATGGTGCGGCTGCGGCGTGGCTTCTTCAGGCGGGGCGTGCTGTGCTCCGTGTCCGACTCGCTGCTGATGCTTAGGGGCGTCTGGCTGGGCGAGGGCTCGGAGCCCCGTGGATGCTGCGGGGAGAGCAGCGGCAGGTGCGAGGGGACCCCGCCCGGAGAGGACACCTGGGGGATGTGGGGGGGCTGCCGCGTGATCACTGAGAGGAGAGGGTAGGCACGTAGTGATGAGGAGCCTGAAAGAGAGGAGACGGTGCGTCAGATGAAATGAAGAGGGAATGCAATAAAGTCTGGTGCAGTAGAAGAGGACATATAAGATATCCTTTTGAATCATGCACAGTTTTTACTGAGCTCTTATGTGCCTCTCAGTCACGCCGGTTGTTGCAGTATCGACCGCCTGTAATTGCTTAGACAGGTTAGTTTTTAATTGCCCTGTGTTTGCTGTGAAAAGTGTTTTGCTTTTGACCTTCACCATGTAGAGGGCTGTGATCCCAATGACGCAGACTGTGTTTTACACCGCTCCTCTGAACCCTTCAAATGAATGATTATTTTTCAGAGGTTGTTAAATACTAACTGGCTTTCCAGCAGATGCACGCACTGAGCCTGACAGCATGATATACACGCACACGCCCACAGACATAGACAGAGCTGTTATAAAATCCCCCCAAAATCTAAATCAAACACTGTTCAGCTAATAAACGTTTCTCCCTCTCTTGCAATATCTCTCACTCTTGCACATGTACGCAGTCATACACAAATACACACATTTTTCTGCTCTTTATAAGCACAGACAGAAGCAGCAAGACGCCAGAATCAATAAAAAGCAACACTTGTCTGGAGCCGAGGTTGGCCAAGAGGATGCGGCGGGTCAACCGAAGTGAATATGATATCTGCCAGAAAAATCCTTACGGCTTCGAGTATAAAAACCAATCCCTTAACCCAAATTTACAAGCCAACTGAGCAGAGCGCACACTGTAATGCTTGGGTTGATGCAGGGCTGGCTGATAAGGAGCAGCAGAAAGGACACTGAGGGGATTAAAGGAGCAGAGGTGGAAGAGATAGAGGGTGATAAAAGGCTGCATGGAGCAAAGAAAATAGGAGGTTGTCACACACGGACACACACTTGCACGTGTGTTCCTAGTTGCCTGTGGTAGATCTGTCTATTTAATCACCTCATCGACCACAACAGACAAAGCAGACACAAGGACACACACACACACACATACACGAATGCCCACAGGAGACATGAAGTTCGACGTTGACTTTGATTTTTCTCTTCTGTTAGTCGATTGTTTTCCCTTTTCAGCACCTCTTTTTTCTTTGAGGCGTGTGAGAAAAGAAGAAGAAAAAAAGGTGGAGCGTTTCCTCTTCTCTAATCTTACAATTAAGTAAAACATAAAACTGCACAAATCCACAATAACCCGCACAATTAGATTTAAGTCAAGCATGAGGATAGGATAGATAGGCACAGTTGCTCCACACACACACACACACACACACACAGCAGACACTGCCTTGGGCTCATCATGACATCATTGTAAGGCGCTGAGGTCATCACTAATCCTCCAACGTGAGATCGCTGCTATTGCAACAGGTCTAGACAAGACGACCCTTTTTTCTCTGGCTGCATGCTCTTGCTTTCCACTTATACCTCTCCGTTTGAATCACTCTCTTCTTGTAAATCAGACAAATGTTTCTGATATCAATAAATTATGTGGGCGGTTCTTTTACAAGAGAAATTTCTCAGGAACATTTATTAAATTAGGATTCATGGGATGGACCAAAAGTGACGGGAAAGTGTCACTTGTGTCAGGCTGAACCGGAAAAACATTTCGCAGGAAATCTCTTGTCAGCAACAAGCTTGAAGTTGTCTCCGGACAGTCCCTGAGAGGGAGCACCAGAGAGGAAGAAAGAAGAGAGAACAGAGAGGGAAATGTCAGCCCTCGTGGTGATTTTCCACTGACAGCGAATCCGTCTCTCTGACGTGCTGTTGACAAGTGCCAGTGTCCTGTCAATACTCTACAAATAAACCGTTTGAGGAGCTGCAAGAGCGTGGCTCAGCCCTCCGCGCAAAAGCACACTGATACTCTTGATAATCACAGTGGGAATGTGGGGACCTGCACGCGTGCTTATGGTAACCATTACAGAAGAAACACCCTCTAAGAATAGATGAAGAAGAGATGTTTGTTAGGTATCCCTTTAGCTACCTATTTGCTCTATTATGCAGTTCTTATTAAATGCACCATATTTGTTATATTTCAGATGATGACAGTAACTTTTAATATGTGCACATTTTATCCCCCCGTCACCAGCCTGCTCCTTATCACACCATCTACACGTCTTCTCTCACTCTTTTTTTGTCAATGAGGTGCTCAAATGGATGATTCATTGCAAAGCTACGACAACCATACGTGCACTTTTGCCTTGTTTTGGCTATAAACTGTCTGGCGACATCTCAGGAGTTAAACAGGTTTTTTCGGCCTTGTCCTTGAAGTGCAAATTAAACAGTGTTGAAAGAGATGGGCAACAGGCCATGCAGCTTCCAAATCCTTCCTGCCACATGTCTTTAATTGAATAATTTGCCTTCAGGATTAGATCAATTGGATAAATTTAATGCAAATTTTAAACAAATAGTAAAAGGATGTAATCATGCTGTTTTGTTTTCCCAAGGACGAACAGGCAAGGACACAGACAAACTTCCCTGGCTGAACCTGTCTGCCTCCGAAAAGGTATTACATTAAACGAAGTGTTAACTATTTAATATGAAACCTGATCCTCACAGGTTCCTTTGACAGCTGAAACCTAATTGTAGCATAAAGTACTTTCAAACTGGTTTATGATTGATCCTTTGTCAAAATAGATAAATCTGATAGAAGTGGCTGCACGGCAATGACGAGGAGATGACAGCTTGTCAAACATTATCCTTTACTGAAGCAGGAAGATGTGTGTGCATACTTGCCTTTGTGTGTGTGTTGACATGGGTGCAATCAACCTTCTCAAGCCTGCTTCGCGCTTAATAGGGGACTTTATTGTCTGCAGCGGATTAACTTTTAAGATGGGATGAAAACCCTTTCTCTCACTTGGATTTCGTCCTGCAAATCCTGAGCCAGGACCAAACCAGTGTGCAGCGGCCCTCAGGCTGCACACACTTTTTTTTTTTGGTGTTTGTATTTTTCATCATGCTGTCAAGTGAGATTACACCACAGTTGATCTTAATCTCTCTCACCTCTTCCTGAAAACACCACTAAAAGCCCTGCCCTGCGTCCCGCTGAGAGATGGGACTCCAAATGAAATATTGTAACCTGCCATTCCGATCAATCTTCAGCACAATGTCTCTGATCCGGCTGTAACTGATTAAAAATAATTCATTTATTTCATTGCAGATACATGAAACTGGAGTTTCACAAGGATAAAAAAGCATGAGGACGATTATGTTGGCATGTTTGATTGGCATACCAGTGGTAAACAATAAAAACACACCACTCCAACTCCTTAAGGTAACACTATAGGCATCACTGTCTTTCAGCGGCCTCCGCTGGTAGAAGCAGGTTACAGCATCTCCTCCTTTGCAGAATGAAGAAGTCAACTTTCACTGTTACAGGGCCATGCAGGGGCCAGCCGCCTCTCTTTGGCCCAGGCCCTGTAAGGCTGCCAGCTTCTATATCCAGCTCTAAAAGCCATTGATGTTGGGGAATATACTGTGTCTCACACCCCCGCAGCTACAAATAAGTGGTGGGCACAGTGTTCTGATATGCCGGGCGGGTTACTCTATCCATCGGAACAGAGGGGTGCCAGTCATAGTGCCCTCTAGCATATACCAAACTATATCAGAGGGATGAGGGAATCGCTTCCCCCTATTTTTATCCACCCACCGCTGTCATCATCAAATTGCAGTGGCTATTATTTCAGACTTTAGAGCAATTATCCTAATGGTTACTAGAGGCTGCAGTAGCCCACGAGTTGTTTGGGTTCATCTGGAATTACACTTAACTATTAATCAAGATGGTTTCTTTTTTGACATGATAACATGTGTTGTGCCAAACTGAGCTTTGTCATCTATCTATCTATCTATCTATCTATCTATCTATCTATCTATCTGCTAGTCTACTTCATGGACTGGTAAAACTTATGGGTAAAGTGAGTTTCAATTAAAGGCTTTAAATACAATGTGCAATGTAAGTTATAACTTATAAGAGGGATTGACTTACAAACACTATAAATTATAAGTAGCCTGTTTTGAACATACATTTTTGTGTCATATTAACATACTCATAGAATATAACCCAACGCATTGCGAATGTCAAGCAGCAGCAGCAGTAGCAGCAAACTCATTAGTGGAGGCCTTCGTTAAGCACGACACCCGTATGAACGGGAGTAAATGAGACCTAGTAGACTAAAGCTGCACAAGCTGCCAGACTTGAAATTCTGTTATCTATCCTTCTGCCTCTTCATTGACATTATGTGTAACAACTTATCAGTTTAGTCATTCATCGGTTTGATCCCAGCAAAAGCCCTCAAGCATCACTGACATTCACTCACTCCGGCGCATGTCTTTGATTTTCCGCACTAAACACTTGACTGCAGATTGACTGATTTATAATGTAAAGCACAAAGCGCGGCAGGTGAAGTCCCTGGAGTGAGGATGCGTGGATTAAAGTTGATTCATTGAAAGAAAGAAAGAAAGAAAGAAAGAAAAAGAATAATTCATGCACACCTAAAAAAAATAGGTGGTTCATATTTAAATAATTCCATATGCACAGTTATGTTTGGGGAATTATGGTAGGCTAAATAAGAAACTTATTACAACTTTTCCTTACACCATGGCCGGGAACGCACTTCAATGTTCACCTGACGGTAAATGTCCACCTGATACCGTCTGATATAGGATGTAAACTTGTAAACACTGTAAATCTACATTTTCTGATCCATGCAACACGTGAATCATTCTTCCTTTTCAAATTAAAATTTAAAAAACCAATGAATTTACTTTCATGCGTAAAAGTGTCACATATCCTAAATAACCTCTTCGCTTTTCCTCACACATCATTAAATAAACACAAGCAGAAAACAACACGTTCTTTCAGTTATTTTTTAAATCTAATTTGTTTCCTCTTTTTAATTTGTTAAAACAAAACAAGAGTCTTCTTACCCGTACACGAATGAAGAGGCTTCGGTCGCACAATGAGCGATGGGCACACCGAGTAAAGAGAAAGTTTCTCGAAATAATCACAGGTCTCCTTCGAGAGGATCTCGTCAATCATGAACGTCTTGTAGCGCCGCCTGGCAGCCTTCAGCTGGCCGGGGGAGGAGAGCCTCAGCTCGGCTTGACAGTGCATGATCTCTCCCTGTGCGCCGTGCGCAATCTTCGCTCAACTATTGGTTTGTTCCCTGAAATCTTAGGTTATGCAGGTGTAACCGTGTGGAAAATAGACCTTTGCTGTTCATGCGTTTAAATAACTCATTGTTTGTCTCTAAAATATGCAGCTTGAGCTTTCCCTGAAGTGTCGTGGTGACGAGCAGCAGCCTTCAACTTGAGCTGCGCAGAGCGCCACTGTGGTAATGAACTGAGTCCGATCTGCGCTCACACCCACTGCTATATAAACCATCCCAGAACACATCTCCACAACTGCAACTCTCTCTCTCTCTCTCTCGCTCTCTCTCTCTCTCTTTCTGTCTCTCCTACACACACACACACACACACACACAATTACACTCATGCACTGTACATACACATGGACTCCTCCCAAATTCCCCCAACACACACAAACAAAAAAAGTTATCTCTCAGTAATTTCTTTGCTTAAATTAACCAACCAAATTAACTCCAAAAGTTGCTTTCCGTTTTATTTTTTAGATTTATTTTCAGACTCAAAACTGCTGTAACCAAAAGAAAGAGTCGATTTTAAAACAAGCATGATTCCAAAGTTTCAGATGGAATCAAAAGTCCTCTGTTGAGTTATTTCATTTGAAGTTTACCGACTTTGTTTGTTTCAAAAGTTTAATTTGACATATTTTTTCTTATTCCATTCATTAATTTAGCCATGATAACCCCTTTATTTTTTTCTAAAGTTAAATATATGTAATTTTATTGCTCTTGCTTAATAAAGTCAACAGAAAATCAAATTTATTCGATACTTTTTGGACTCAAACTTAAGCTCCATTAACCAGGATAACGGTAGCTAAAATATATAAACATATTTTTCTTTTACATTTGTGTCCACTTCAGGGGTTCATTCCTGTGTGGTGAGTAGAGACACCTTTAACAACGTTACGGTTTCAGCCATTGCGTCTGTTTAGTTACAACAAAGATGGACTAAACTTTGTAAACTTGTTTTCGTCATCATTGTAAAAAAATGTATTGTTTTTAATTATAGCCTAATACTGTGACGATTTAATGATAACAGCACATTGTCGCAAAATACAGAATTTCGCGTTAAAAACACCAAAATCAGAAGCTGCTTTTAAAGAAGCAAAAAGTCAGTAGTTGGTCAGAGTTGTTGTTAAAGGCCGGCTCGCTCATGGCATTTCTTTCCTGACATGCCAAGCGAACTGACGCAAGCGGTTATAATTTATTATTGATCAACAATTTGTTGCGCGTCCATGGTATGAAGACATAACTGTCTAACTTTCAACATATATCAAATGGGAATGTAAAAAAAAAGAGCAAGACTACCAGCATTCTTTTTGAAGTTCGAGTTTGGCACAGGATAAGTTAGATTTAAGTATAAAAGCATTTTTAAGGATATTTGTTGTCAGTCAGATCAAACAGACGTCAAGAAAATGTGGTAGGAGCGTCTTCTATACGGGCTGATGAGTCTGACATTAATGTGAGGAAATACCTCACATACCGGCACGTTCAGCTCCTCTGACAGGCTGAATCTCTCCGCATGCGTCTCTCTGTCACAAACTTTATTTTGCTTTTTCAATTGCTTTACTATAATTGTTTTTTAATCAGCCTCTTTAATGATGTCAATATTATCCAATATTTGGGTTTTTACTGTTGCTAAAATCATTTTGGGTATTGCAGATTTGAGCAGATATGTTTGAAAGACTTGGTTAGCAAAAAGTTTACACGTGCCGGCGCGTCATAGTCTAAGTAATGTCTGTATCCAAAGTGGAAACCGATTATGATCACAAGAATTGGGAATACATTTTAACTCTCTGGCGGCTTGCGCCTCCGAAGTCGCCGTGTTCAAAGAGAGAAGGATTATGGAGGAGGAAATATGGGAGCTCTGCATGGGAAAGCTCGGCTCCTTTTCACATGTTTGATGGCTTGATCAAAGAGGGGGGGGAGAACAACTGCTGTGGAGCACATTTGACTTTTTGCGCGTCGGGTGGGGAGGGAAGCCACCGCAAAAGGAACAAAAAAGGGGCGCTAAAAATTTAATTAAAGCCAAATTGTTCAACAAAGATCTTTAAACAAGAGTTTCAATACGTGTTCTTGTAGAGAAGAGAGTAGATGTTTTTTCCCCTGTAAATAGTCTCCATTACAATGAACTGCGCGTCATTTTCGGTTTCTTTGAAGCAAATCTATTAAGTTTAAGGATTAAACTCCGTATATTTCTGTCAGAAAACCTGACAATATGGCATAGTCTAAGATCTAAGATGGGGGGAAAAAATCACATCATATAGAAATGAAGATTGCATAAATTACAAACACTATGACGCGCTAAATTAGGCCTACAGCTCACGCTACTGTGGCACCAATGAACCCAACAACCTGAGGTGGTGTCAGGGTCCAGGAATCACGGGTGCAGGCATCTTGACACTTGTGGTCTGCGTTGCGGGGCTGCTAGAGAGGGAGGGTATCTGGATGTTTGGAAGTGGATCATTTCAGGAGACTATATAAGTCCACACAGCAGCGGCTACCGAGCGGCCTCTCTAATCCGCGCGCTCCAGGGCTGGAGACGCCAGGCAGATCAACCAATTAAAAGAGTTATGCCACAGCCAGAAGCGCAATAAGGGCCTTCCTAGCACCGACAGCGAGCGGAGGATACTCTCTATTAGAGCGATTTGGGAGCATCAGGATGCAATCTGACACGAGGAAGATTACAGGCAAGACACAGAGCTTAGTGCAGAGGGTGCAAATGCACCTCCACTTTTGGACACTGGGAGACTTATTGGGGATATAGTTGTCGATACAGCGCGGGAGCCTCTGTTAGTGGCATAAGCACTTTCGGAAGGGTAGATTATGACCTCGACGCGGACATTAAAGGATTTGATCATCACTTTGTTGTAAGACAGCCTGAGCGGAGACGCTAGGGGAAACAATGCTGAAAGGCGGATCGCAACATGAGATGTTAAGGATCAAAATGCTGCTAATTCTGGGATGGGACAATAGCCTGCTTCTGTCACATCTGCAAATTAACCAAAACCTGCGCCATTGTCAGAGTGGTGTTAAGACTCTTCTGATACAAGAGAACAGGATATCTCTGTGAACAAGAAATAACCTGAACATAATTGCATGCTGTAAAGTGAACAGGGTGGGTGTTAAATCCATGTAAAGACTTGAAAGCATCCTAAATAGAAAGGTCAGATGTAGGAGCTGATCATGTGGCTCAGATATATTTAACATCTTAATTGATTCAATAAAAGGATGCGTGTGGCGCCACCTGTAGATTACTTCATAACCCGCTGCACAAGCCTATTATTTACACGTGGGCCATTTATAGGTGCAGATAAGGCCATGTGTGCATGTATAAAAGGCATGTAGCATCAACATACAATAGCTTACTCATCTTAGTGACATACACAGAGAGCTGTAAATAGCATTCTTGATGAACAGCCAAGATCCAAGCACTCGTGTTGTGGCCAAATGAAAGACAACACAACGATCAAATGAAAGGAGCTTTATAATAATGAAAACGTCCATTTTAAAACAGTTTGTCTTACAGACTCGGAATAAAAAAATAAAACAAAGCCCATTTTTAGAAAGAGCAAGGTCAACAGATCTAACATTAAGAAAGGGTGGTGCCCTATTGCAGTAAAAGTGGTGCTGGTGGAATCTTTAGCTGGAAAGGTTGTTCTTTTTTGCAAAGTACCTGAAGATGTTTGTAAAGTCCTGGGAGCACCATTGAAATACTATTTGCATAAAATAAAAACTGGTAAATATCCTAAATATTTTTAAATACAAGTGGGGTGTGTTTACATCTCCCAAAATGACTGATTACCCCCCCCTGCTCTCATTATAATACACTTGTTTCTCTTTTTTTTTTTGCAATATCTGTGAGGAAAAACTCACATTTAGTGTACAAATTTAAAAACGCCTTAAAAGTAAACAAAAATTGCTCTAAGGCATAAGTTATTAAATCTGGTTGGATTATGTACAAACAACCTGAGTTTACATGTGAATTTGTCAACATAATCCATGATTTTTTTTAGCAAGATGTCCACAGATTTGTGAGAAACGTCAGTCTTTACAAGACATCCTTTTATGCGTCTCAGTAGCGTCGCCATCTGTTATCCTGGTAGCCGCGGCTGCTTCCCCTGTCGTCGTGATGTCTGCTGCCACCTCTGCTGTCGTGGTGACGGTTGCCAGTCCGGTCGCTCTGATGGTGATAGTTGTCCCTGCCGTGGCCGTGTTGCTGATGACGGCCGGAACCTTGTTCATCTGCGTATCGCTGGTTTCTGCCACCGCTGCCCGTTTGGGAGGTATTGTGACGGTAGGGGGAGTTGTCGTGTTGCCTTGAGCCACCTCTTCCGGAATGTCCCCCTGCAGGCGGCTGCCTCTGAGGAGGCTTGGATAAGCTGCCGTTCAACTGCTCAAGCTGCTGCATGTGGAGCTGCCACATCATGTTGTTCATCTACAGATGAAGGAAAAGACAGATAAGTACTTTATACTTACAAATCTTACAAAGGGACTATAAATTCTGACATGTGCTGCACTCTGTCATTATAATAAAATGAAAACATTACCACAACATTCTTCTGCAGATTATCGGGAGACGAAAAGGACCTCTGCATTTGGGGCGGAGGAGTATATGGTGGAGAACTGAACTGTATTGGTGTCCTGTAAGAGTAAAACAAACACAATATTATATATATCATCGAGAAGGCCAAACATCAAGACTGCGTAATGTCAGGTGCAACATACAGACTTGCATCCAATGTTTGAATTCAACATTTTATGATGACAATGAGCCATTGAGTGAATAGACTCCATACTTCATCCAGCCATACCATACATGTCATAAAATTCCACCGTTTGTTAAGGAAACGCATGTAAATACTGGCATAAGAATAATATATCTCTCTGTCAATCATGTTTTTAACTACAACCTGCTAATGCAAACTCTGACCTCAAGCCAAGCACAATCAGTACTCAGTCCAACAACATAAATTAGCAACACATAACACTTAGACAACTTGGACACTCAAGGTAAAAATAAATTTTGGCTCTTATTTTCTTCCATTTTTTCCTCCACACACATTTACTCTTGTAAATTACAAATAATAAAGAAAGCTGGAAATGGGGGGAAAAAGGGAATACTTTTTAATTTACAATCATTATCTAATTTTGAATTCAAAAAGGTTTTCCTGAGCTGCAACAAAGAACACTAGCTAAACTTCTGGCACTGTTATATGCACAATGTCGTGAGTTCCTGGGCTGAGAACGAGTTTTATAAGTAACATTGTCAACACTGTGCTACATTACAGAGTAACAGGAAACTGTAATAATGAGCCTTTTAAAATATACATTTTACAAGTGAAAACACAAAGCGAGCTGCAGGCGAGGACACTGAGCTTTTATGTCAACACAGTTTAACATTACCCCTTCCCGGCTTCAGTCCTCCAGCTTTCTTTAGGCTGATTCAGTTGGCTTTAGTCTGCTGTAGCTGCAAACTAGCAACCAGCTAAGTGCATAGAACTAAACACATGGCTCTTTTTTACAAACACGACTTGAACTCTGAAAGTCTTTTCTTGACATGCCCATCCCCATCTGTAAGAGGATTGTTTAGACATCAATAGCTACATCCTTTTTTCATTTGCCGCAAAATAAAAATATTGGTACAAAAGGTACATCATTTGAACAATAACATATTCTTTACATAATTTAAGCACAACTAGTCAAGTGCAAGAGTGCAAGACTACATTACACTAGACTGATATGTCTGATGCTGCTTTATTTCTCTTGAATTTTTTTTCCAGCAAATGCCCAAAACGGGCACTGTTGCATGAAACATGGAAAAGATTGCACACAGTGGGCTCTACAAGTGTGAATACAGACCGGTGCAATGCCATTATATGCCAGATAATTTGCCATAGTTCCAATTTTTGTGCACAGAACATTGCTAAAAGCATGAAAGAACTGCATGTCTAAGTAAGTAGCACAGTAACGCCATGCCTCTAAATTATTAACTACTGGGTTAACTAGGTTAAAAATCTTTAAAGCATTTACAGCCCAACAAAACAGGCATTTATTTTGTATTGTTGTAGGTAAAGTACCACTTTTGAAGAAACAGGTATACATTTAAAATTGTTATGCTTAATCGTCACTAAGGATAAATTTACCAAAATTAAATTTGTAATTTAAAATGAAGGAAAAAATAATCTTAACTGCTAAAGTTGGTTGGTTTAATGAAACAACCACAGCTTAAGATGAAGCTGGGAACATATTGAGACCTCTCTGCAAAGCGACAGGGACACAAAGGTCTATCTAAGTTGAGACTGAGAGACAGCACAGAGCCAATAGCTGCTGTATTGCGACTGAAACTGATGGTAAGACAATTTTGTTTCTGGTGGGACTGCACAATCTACCCTTGTCTTATTCTTACCTCTGGCCATGGGGATTTGGTGTATTTGCAGGACTTGAATTCTGTGAGTTCCCTGGACTGCTGCTATGAGTGCTTCCTATGATTAGACAAAGGGAAACAGACAAGGAGAAAGTAGGGGAAAATAATTTGAACAATTGTTTTAAATTGTCAGTGAGTCTAGTTTTTGAACAGTGTGCAAAGTACCTCAAAATACACTACATTTGAAGTACAAGTATACACAATTTTACATTCACCCACTGTATGTAAGTGCCCCGAGTACTACGTTTTTGGTGAGCTATAGGGCCTCAATAGCTTAGAGTGGTTATCATGGAAAATTCAAAACGTAGAAAACAGAAATGGTGAATAATTATTAGCGGCTGGCACATAGATTCTGCAAGCATATTTCTGATTCATTTTCTGAAGAGGGTGCAGGGTGAATGTGGAAGTGAAAGTAAAGTTAAGACCCAGGTGCATCTGTGGTCTCTTTCTGAAACACCTTGCATAGATGTTAACAGCCATGTTAAATTTTAGAAGATATTTTGTTAACAAAATTATTAATTACACATCCCTAAAACAGCAAGGGGCGTTCTTCTGTTAATAAACAAGGCCCTTTAAGATTAAAACAATGATTAAATCTTTAGCCCAACTATGTGATTAGAGGACCAAACATGTGTCTAACATTGGAACTGCATTAGGGTTCGTATGTGCTCAAAAATGTTTGTCCATGACAACTAGTATAAAATATTAAGCGTTTGAAATTAATAAAGTCAACTCACCTGATCTAAACTGCACGTGAAGACTTCTCCCATACAGCGTTGTCCCGTTTAATAGTTGCATGGCATATGGTACGGACACTTCATGTTTATATACAGCAAAACCAAATGTTTTCTGTTTCCCATCCGTGTCTTTTGGAATTTTAGTTTTGATGAGAGGTCCTGCCTGCAAAAGCAATCTGTTAATATCGTACCCAAACAACCTCTTGCTAAAGCTATCTAGCTAGCTAGCGCTAGCTGCCGTTACGTTTAATTAATCAATAAACCTCTTGAAATTTTTAACAGTGAATGCAAAATAAACATTTGGAGTCTTTATAGAGCCAAAAATGGCATCACAACCCTTTAACCAAACATTTCTGGGCCATTTTGTGCCTTCGATTTGTTAGCAAAACATACACAGCGCTAATGCTATCTGTTTTGCTAGCCATGTCTCACGTATGCAACAATAGTACCTGCAAAAACAGTTCAAATAAAAGTTCCTCCGTCACTCTTGAATCTAAATTTCTAATGAAGAGCGTCCGATCCGTTTCATCCTCTATTCCCATTGTATTTGAGCAAGTATTGATACCTTCCAAACGGTGATAATGCTAACGTCTAGCGCAAGTAGCACTCTGCTAAATACAAACGGGAGGCCTAGGCTGTCGTAAAGTGAAACGCGTCACACTCGAGCTTCCGTCGTAAAGAACAGTGGCTGAATAACGACATATTTAATAAGGCCTGTGTAATGTTGTCGAACTAATGTTTCTCTGAGAATAGCTCATTTGGTTAAACTACAGCAACGGGGATGAATGTAAACCTGTTGTCATTATAAATATGTTTAAATACCTTACATATTTAGCCTGAAATACATCATCATCATCATCAAATCATTTATTTTGTTTTCTTGGGCAGCTGTAGCAGTAGGGTCAAGTAAAACAACACTGAACAGGTGAGCAGTTTGAAATATAAACATTTTTGAAAATGTTTTTACTTGTACAGCTCCAATTGGATATTTGGTAACCTGTATTTGTCTGTTGGTACCAAGAGAACAAAGAGAGAAGGGAATCCTCACATGAGAAGCTGGAGCAAGGGAACATTTGTTTAATAATTGACTCAGATGATCAACCGGTGATCAAATTTGCTGCGGATTAATTTTTCAGATGATTGACTGAGTCATTTATCGACTAATTGCTTCCAATCTACAGGCCACATTGCTTTGTGTCCCTGCTAATTTTCATTATGTATTTATTTTCTGAGAAAGAGAAGCACTCCCATGGTTTTTTAGATTACACTGAATCCGCCAACATGACATTAATCCAACATAAACTGGTACTTTAAGACAAATTAGCATAGGCTGCAACAAGGGCATTAAACCAAAAGTTGCAAAATAATATGCAGGTACATTCATTTAAGTCAATAAGCTGAGGAGCCTCAAGCGCTACAATAAGAGATATAGTTTGTACATCAAAATGTGAAAAAAGCAGCATTTATTACTCACAGTATTGCGAGACTACAAGTCAAACAATCCCAACAAAAGGTTGTGAATGTTGGTTAGCTGCACACACAAAGTTTCAATTACTTTCTCAACGTTTTTTGTTAACTTCTAAACTTCTGTAAACTTCCTATTATTTGTAGCCCATACTTTGCACTGACGTCTTCACTTTGCTCTGTTTTTTTCTTTTTTACTTCTTCTCTTCATATTCAGTCTCTTTGATAGCTTGGTTGTTGCAGACTGGTGAGGTTTCCTTATATTTTCTTTTTTTAATCCTTAGCCTCTGGCTCACTGTGACCTGGTCAGTGACTCCAGCACCTGGAACCAAGTACCTCTGGTGCAGGCGATATCATCAAGTGTTGAGGTCAAGCGAGCGGCAGGAGAGGCTTGGTTTCCAGCCTAATCAAGGTAGGCCTCTGTGTCTGTCCTCCATATTAATTAGACCAATTTAAACTGTAATTAGTATCTCCTTCATGCCCGGGAAACATCCTCAAAGATTCTGGCTTGCTGGAACTAAAGTAAAAGAAACAGGGATGGCATGTCAGCTCCTTTTACCTTTCTTGCTGTTTAATTTCGGATCATAGTGGACCTCATGCTATAGCCATTAAAGAAGGATCTACACCTTGCTTCTCTATGACATATTTATTCCATGCAAGGTGCCATTTCCATAACTTATATTACTCACGTGGCAATAAACGCTGCAATTTAATACCAAAATCTTGGCTGTCATCATGTCTTGCGGGACTTTTGCTGTTGTGTATAGTTGTTAACACTTGACGTATTGGATGTACTGACGCTTTCCCACAAAATGCTTATGATTTAAAATGGTGCAAGGTTGCAATAGAGGCAGTAAAAAAAAGCCTAAACCATAAAACCACACCTGTGCAGTATACTGTTTGATGACTGAAGCCCTTGGATCTATTTTGGGTCCCTACATTGCCATTACCCCATACTTCTCCCTGATGTATTTCCTCCCACTTTTATAACCATTGGAAGGCATTCAGGAGAGCACTAAAGTGCGGTTCCAAAGGATAAAGTATACAGTGTGGAAATTGGGAAAGGGGGAGAACTAACTGGAAGATGAAACAGGAAGACCTGCTGACTCAGTTATACTCTCATTCCTGCTTACAGAAACCAGGTTAGAACATTGGCATGTGTTTTTGCTTTTTAAATATAGATGATGTTATTGTTTTATATTTCTAAAGTGAAAATCAATACATCTTTAGACAATAACCCTTTTTTCATTACACAAATACTGCACACAAAGCTATGCTGAAGAGCCTAGAAAGTAGCAGTAGATGGCAGCATTGATCTAATGATGCTAGTTATGCCAGAGTTATTTTAGTGAGGGCTTCATCTCTATGGGGATGTCAGATGGTTGCTATGCACTGTGGAAGAAAAAAACAGCTGAATTTAAAAGAGTTTCTCTTTTTTTTAATGCGGAGAAAGGGAATTGGATTTCGATTGTCAGAGGAATATCCTCTTTTCATGTTTCTCTTTTAGCCTGTAGCCCACTTTCAGGTTTCTAATAACATTAAAGGGTTCTAAATGGCTTGTTAGGAAGGTGGTATTGTTGTGATTTTTTTTCAGTTTAAGCTGAACATTCCTGCGTTCAACTTGGAGACCTGAACAAATTCACATTTTTACAGTATATGTACTTTATTTGGAAACCATAGGCCCTTTTTTGTTGTGCATGCTATATCAGAACATAGAGCATATTTGCAAGACACACTGTAGGGTTAACTGGAAGACTTATCAGGGCTTCATGTCACATGTCTTAAATATAAATATATATTTGAGCACTCATTATTCTACAAAGCACGCGTGCATTCAGCTGTTCAAGTTAAATGTACTTTACAAACTGACAGAATTGCATGACTTTCACTTTATTATCCTTGCTAATTTAAAGCAATTACAGAAACCCTTTTGAGGCTAAATATGAAACAGCGGTATGCAATTTAGCTCGAAAACACATCACGATCTAGACTCGTTCTCATTAATCAGTGCATCAGTTCCTGTTTTTATGACTAGGTTTTTTGGATGCCTGCACATGAGACTTGGCTGCATTGTTTTAATTAGTAGAGGAAGGAAACGGCACGGCAAAATGGGAGCAATGCTCAAGGGCAAGATGGTAGCCAGTGAGCATTCACAGAGGGGAGACGTGACAGGACTGGACCCCAGAAATAGGCCACCACCAGCCACCTCTGCTCTGGTCAGATCTTATGGCGGTTTCGTGCTTCCACACAATGCTACTGTAATGAGGCTATGTACACACACACAGACACACATACACTGTAAGCTCACTTCCAATTATGACCTCTGGCCTGAAGGGTTTGGTGAGACTGTGAAGTGATTGACTGGTGGCTAGACACATCCTTCACCCACACCCACCCTTGCTTTAGGCCCTAACCTATACACAACACACCCTTCCACTGCCCTTCCCTCCTGTTCATTAATATTCATAATTCATGTGGAATGAAGTGATACAGGATCATTAAACGCACATGAATATTTGTCGGATGAAAGTTTAATTAAGCCATCCTTCTTTGGCGGTGTGATGTCACAGTGGCGCTTCCCATTCAGTGCATCTTGTGCACGGCTTAATGGCCTGTACCCTTTTAAGTGCTCCTCAGTGCTCTTTCAGCAACAACCCCCACTTATACGCAATCTTAATTTACACCTCATGCACAGCTACTGGACAAAGTCAATTGATAAGGATGGTGTTTGAGTGGTTCCTATAGTTCCAGTTGCAATATGTGGATCAATCATACTTAATTCAATAGAGCAGGAGAACCGCTTCTGTGGTGGATGTCATCAATTATTCAGGACTTTGGACTATACATATAGGCTCGCTATAACATTGTTGAGGCATATACATATTGCATACGGTACTCAAACAATAGCAATGTGCTCTACTTTATATGCTAGGTCCACGTACAATATGCATATGATCTGTGCTGCCTGTATCATCCTGTATGTAACTAGGTGTGAAGGATTCTTAGATTACTGCAAAGCTCTGAGTGTATTGCAGTAATAGAAATGCTACTGTGCACACATTCAGCCCTGCAACAGAGTAAAGCATTACTCATCCTCTCCTCAGCTGAATAATAATCATTTTCAATCAGTCACTTTCTACAGGTTTGCTTCAAATATTAAATGTAGGACTTCAGGGAAATGTTCTGTCCTCACTTTGTAAGACACATCTGATGAAAGGACTTTTTCTCTCTCTCACACACACACACACACACACACACACACACACACAGAAACCCAAGAGCTCATCACTGGCACAATGCCACTCCATTTCAGCACCCTCCTAAAACAAATGGATGCAAAAATCTTGTGAGGGGTGTCCGAGCCGCTTTGTTTCGTTCCACTTTTCTCTCCCGTTGCAACAATCTTGTTATCTCAATATCGTTGCTGCATGTTGCTGCTGCCCTGACATGCTGTGACTTCCTTTCCGCTTTTTATTTCCTTCTCAAACACACACATTAAGGGGAAAGATCCATCCTGTTGTTACAGTGCTGCAGTGCTGAGTAGCAGTATTGGAAAGAGAGAGAGAGAGGGAGAGGAAGGGGGGGATTTCTGGCATAGGCCCCACACCACAAAAAGGACTGCGGCAGGGCATCCAAAACCCTTTTTCCTTTTCCATCACTTAACTCAAGCAGCAGCCTCTTATTCATCAGTTCCCACTAGAGAGGGTTAACGTACAGTACATGATTAAGATCCATGAAAGCAGCATCTGTTGCAATAAAAAGAATACAGGATATTTCTTAAGCATACCAATCCCTCTAACCCATTCCTCCCTTTACTTCTACCCCGTTTACTGTTCCAAAGAGTGAGGTGTCAGCACATTTCAGATGGCCAGGCTCACCCCTGATGCCTGCCTGTTGAGAAGCAGAATAATGTCCTTTGCCAAAGATGCCATATGGAGGCTGTTTTATAGCCAGGAAATAGAAGGGAAATGTCCTACAGAGGAATAACCAAGACATGGATCCCCACAGTATAAATCTCTTTACATCACACATGTCCATCCTCCCTGGATATTCCATCTCCAACCCCTCTCCTCGCTAGTCCTCTTTCTTTCTGCAGCTGCTGCTTTTAAAGCCTCAAACACCTTCAGAGAAGATAATGAGCTCTGTCAAAAACAGGCTGAATCTCCCTTTTTTCCCCCCTCCACTAAAAGTAAGCTTTTGCCTCTTTCCCACTTCATTATAATCAACAGCGGAGTGTCCCATATTCCTGCTGCTGAGCAGAACATGCCCTCAGAGACAGTCAATATTGCAGCTCATAACCTATAACTCTGAGCCCAAGCCCCGAGGAGGAAAGTTTTCCCTTTGAAGATTCTCATCACTATGGTAATCAGCTGATCAGAGGATGTTATTCCAACTCCTTGTGATGCAAATATTTACTTTAAATGCAAAAAACTCCATCCCTATTTTTTTTGCATTTGAGAGCAGGCTTGCAAGCCCACTGCCATCATGTAATTGCACTGAGGAAATTACACTCATTGCATGAAGAGTCCTGCAGACAGTCAGACCTACATCTGTTATATCACTATACTTAAAAAATTACGCAGTAAATGGCATGGGATTATACTCTCAGTTCTATAGTAGATAGAGAAATTCTTCCACAACCAAGATAACACAGCTGTAGATCATAAAATTCCACTTGAGAAGCAGACATTTCATAGATCCGCTGAAGTTTTTGTGTCATTATCGATGTATTTTTGCTGGGGTTTAAAAAATAAATGTGAGGCCCTACAGAAGCCATATTTTGCGACAGGGCCACATTGAGGGAAATAAAAATGAAAAAGTCATAATATTTCGAGAATAAAATCATAATATTACGAGAATAAAGTCGTAATATTACGAGAATAAAGTCGGTATTTTAGGATATGGTTAGCCTGTGTCTTATTTTGAAGGGCCAGCTGCCGGCACTAAAATGACTAAAATCACGAGTCATTTTCAAATAAAATCACTTTTCAGAGTCCTGATAGTTATGACAGCGCGATGCTGATGTTCCAAAATATTAAGTATTTCGTATTTGTGAAACCTATACTAATGTATTGATATATAGCTGTTTAGTGTGCTTGTGCATTACTAGGCATCTAGATCTAGATCTCGTATGTTCTCGTTAGCTACATGTATGCTATGCTTCCATGCTACCAGGTGTGAGATGTTATGAACTTATACTTCAAATGTTCCTCATTTTAGTGCAGGCGGCTGGCTGCTCTTCTGATATATGAAATATTTAGGCTAACAATAGTCTAAAATTAAATAAACAAATAAAATACCAACTTTATTCTTTATTCTTTATTATTATTACGACTTAATTCTCGTACTATAACGAGTTTGTTCTCGTATTTTTGCAACTTTATTCTCGTAATATTACGTCTTTTTTCTCTATTTTTTGTTTCTTTAATGTGGCCCTGAAGCTTCTTCGTAATGTTTTTACTTGGACAGAGTTTAGAGGTTGTAAAAATATCCCAGGCTTGGGCAAAACATTTTCCAAGTGGTAAATGGTTTCAATATATGACATTACATTTAGCCTTGTTGTTTCACGGAGAGGCTGCCTAGGTGTTTATGGCGACAGACGGACTTTATATCAAACTTGGATGTTGTGGTGTTACTGCATTAGGTTATTCAAGCAAAAAAATACAGTCACCAAAAAATGAATACACAGTAGGTTATAAAATATAATAAATATAAACTACTTTACAGGGAGGTAGAGGTGTTGAGGTGTAGAATTATTGAATGTGCAAAGAGAACCATGAGCAACAAAGGGCATAGTCTTTTCAGTGCTTCTTTTTGTATTTTCAACCCTTCTGGTGTTAATATAATCGCTTGCAGTAGCCTTCTGGACTCCTTGAATCAAATGTAAGAAATCTTATATTGGCATAAAACTGCAGAGCTAACCTTCAAATTCACAGCAAGCTCTCTGGAGACCTCAGAATTGTTGTTTTTGTTCCTCCTCATCCCCAGCCCTTTATCTTCACTGTCAGGGTAAAGCACATTACTTCAAACCCATGCAGGAGCTGCTCTAGGCTGTACCGTGTTCCTTTACCGCAAAATAGCTGGGAAAAAAAGTTCAAGAGGACTTTGACAGATCCAACAGGATGGGACCATGTCAAATCCATTGAAGGCCTTTCCAGGGGTTTGGTTCTGTCATTGTCACAACTAATATTGTGTGGTCCCTCTATGCTTGGCTTGTGGCTTTCTCAGTACAAATGCTCAGCATTTGCCTTGACATTCAAGTCATTTATTGATAATGTCAGAGAGTTTTAGAAGAGCTATGAAACGGCCACAAAATGAGATCAGAGTCAGATGTTGCATAGAATGTGCATTAATCGTTAATATAATATCAAAGGTACAGTGGTACCATTATTTTGACCCTATCTTGGACTGTTAGATTATCATTTATCAGCCACATTCGCTATTCTGTGAGAAGTACATTTGGTATTTCAAGCCAAATGTACACATGAAAGTACTTTATAAATTATCCCTTGCCTCGAGTCACTATACTGGTCCCAAAATTATGATGTAAAAATTATAAGCAAATAGGTTTTTAGATCTTTTTTTCTGAAATCTTGAGTATCCAGGTTTGGATTTCATGGACGGTCGTGGCCCTCCAGGCAACCCTCTAGGAACATGCCCTCCCTGAGACCCTCAGGGCGAGGACAAATGTCACAGACAGAGCACATGATGAATTCTGCCCATTTATCTTTAAAACAAAGTCTTTGGGCGTCTCCTTTTTAGAAGACGTTTGAACCAGCTATTCGTAGATCCAGTGTTTAGTTTGGGTTGAAAAATTTTCAGTCTTTGTGACAGAACTAGATAGTGAATTGCTACATTAGTTTGAAACAATGCCTGTATATAGATGGAGGGCGAGTCTCCATCTACTCTTATCATACAAAATTGAAGCCAAAATACCCCACTTGACCGGCGCTGACATCTTGCGCTAAAGACGATCAGCAGGGTGAAGCTACCGTGGCCACTTCTGCTAACCTAAACACACACTTAACTTAGGGAAAAAAAGGCATCCAGCACGTCGGTGTATTTTACAACAGAACAGCTGAAGAGCAGACGCTCACAGATATGGACACTTCAATGACTGTAATGATTGTTTTAGTTATGTTTCCTCTCGTCGTTCCTCCTCTACTCTGCTAATCCGGAACAGATCGGCTGCCGTATTTGTCAACAGAGCTGTCATCCGTTTTACAGAATCAAATAACTAATTAAAACTAAACTTGTTAGAAAAATGAACACTTGGACGTAAATCAGCATGTTAAGAGCTAACTATAATGACAGATACCATGTTTGAGAAAAATGTATTTGGCGTGTATTTTGATTTTATAGTTTGACCCATGTCCTATCTGATAACATGGAAGAGGCGGACTTTATGACCTATACTGCAGCCAGTCAGCAGGGGGCGCCTGAAACGTTTTGGCTTCACTTTTAGGGAGCTGTCGTGTCATCCATCTTTTTATACAGTCTATGGGTTGAACCATCAAAACTTAAGAAATGTGTTAGGTAGGTAGGTTAGGTAGGTTAGGTTTAAAACTAGTTGTGCTGTCCAACTATAAAACCAATCAACTGTAATCAAGAATTCAATGTGGCGTCAAACTGTAACATAAATGCCAAAAATAGTTTTAGGAGGGCAAGTAATAATCTTAAACCTAACTGCTAATAGTTTGTAAATAAGATCATAGATTGAAATATACTTTTCAGTAGATTTAAGTAGTAAGACTAGTAGCGCAGACTAGTGTGAACGGGAAATATTAGATTACCGGTTATGCTAGCTAAACTATTATTTAGTCATTTCATGTGTTAGCATTGCTTCCTAATTTGAATGAAACAGTGTTATATTCATGAAATGTAATCTTAAAGGTTCTTGCTTTACGTCAACAAGATGTATTTGATTAGGTAGGAAGTTTTTGAATAACATTTCATGAATTACTTTTCATTCTTAAAAAATGCTGGCAAGCTAACGCTAGTTTTCTCAGTTGGTTTAGTTACCGTAGTTACACAACAGCTGGACTAAGTCTTGCAAGTCATTGGCCAAAGTGTATAGATACCAGAGAACAAAAAGAAGGCTATAATTACAAACTAATTTACTGTCATATGTTTGTTTCCACAGATACATTTAACAAATCCAATGAACAGATATGGTGTTCATGACAATGTCAGATACAAGTACACACAGTGCGTCAGAGATGGGAAATTCCTGTGACATGCCCCCCTGCTTTCCATTTTCCCGGACCACACTAATGCATGCAACAATGCATCAGTTGGCTTCCCCTCTAGATTAAAGGAAAGAACCAGGGATCTTCCAAAAATAGCTCTTGTATCAACAGTCCCACCAGCTGCTCCGTGCTCCACCCAGGGACATCATATTCCATCAATCTTTCAACCATTTATTGACGGGATGTCCACATAAATTTGTCTGACGGGCGTTGGAGCACTATGAAATATTAATTTTATATTCCCTGCCTGGTGGTCTGGGGCAAGTTGTGTCCCTCTGGCAGCAGAAAGCAGAGGTTCATACATTAACTAGAAGATAATGTTGATGGAAAACTAGCAGAGGGGAATATATTGATGGCACTGGCCCATATTTATGCAGTGCAGAGTGAGGACAAATTACAAGAAAGTCACATTGTAATATGTGCTACAGGGTGACCTGGGTGTAGAGCGACTGAATTATACAGTTACACAATCCCCACAACTAAGCAGACATAGTGCCGAAAATCTTTTACAATAAATCCCTAGTAGCTCACTTTTGGCTGTTGAAAGGCTGCAAACCTCAGCTGTCGGTTTTACTACATCTAACAATGTCATGAACCTGTGGTTGCACCTCAGCATCAGTTCAGCTTGTTTTTAAGGACATCCATCTCACCAGCCATACAGTACAAGGGTAATATCAAGTAATGTCAATTTGTGTTATTAAGAACAACCAAGGGAGCCGTTGCCTTCTAACTGCAGCCCTTGTAAGTGTGTTTAAAAAAGAAACACATTTGCAATCTCACACTTTGTTTTCTTCAAAGTGACAGCGATGTAACCGCACTTGGATGAGGCGCCAAGGTTACTCCTTGGTTTGATGCTTCCTATTTAAAATCTGTCGCAAAGTAAATAAATTATGCACATCAATCCATGCAGCAAGTACAAGAGAAATGCTGCTGGGTGTAATTATAGCAGCGGATATAGATGGAAATCGGAAGGGTGATGGCAGTGTTCCATAAATCATATCTGTATATTGTACAGCCTTGCATGCGCCTCTAATAGCAACACATGCCTTTGCTTCATGGCAGTACATTCCGGTTTTAGATATTGGGAGCACATCACAGAGCAGAGGGATATGTAAACAGTAGATTTATTGTTTTCTTTATTGTGCTTTACAAAGAGTGCGGGCAAAGTCATAAACTGGAGCATAAACGTACATCAACTGACTGTCAGGTAGTGGAGGTGGAAAATATCTATGACTAGGACAGATTGAAATTCAAATTCAGCGGATTCAGGGGCATAGTGAGTGGAGTGAGGCGATTTTAATGATAAAGGGCTAATCCCAAACCACTTATTTATTCATCACCAGGGTCAGGAAAGTGTCAGGTCTTTTCCAGGCAACTTCGGTGCGGTTCAAGAATGACAACTGCAGAATAAGCAGTCCTCAGTTTGATGTATGACTTTATTAATGGGTGCCACGTGGAAGGGGGAAAGGTTGGGGCCATCACGACTCTGGTAGAAACCAGACTTCTCCCTGCATTCCCAACCTCTGCTCCCAATGTTTTAATTCCATTATGATGCAGGGGGGAGATAAGCGAGCTGTTTGGTGGGTCAACAACCACCAACACTGAAATCAATATTGCTATCTACTACACAGCAGGCCAGTGAATGAAATAACAGTAAGAGGACCAAACATTGCTTAGCAGAGTGGAATAAATCTTGTTTTCAAAATAAAATGACCAACAAAAATGTCATTAACATTAAGCAATATATTTAGACGTATATGGCAACATCTTTTATGTTTGTATACCCTATTTACATGGTTAGAATCTACTTGTGAGACAAACTCTATTACCTCTATAGGAATATTCTTTGAATATTCATCTTTGGTAAATAAAATCTTTTACTATTCCAGCCTGCACAGCCGCGCACTGGGGGAGGTCTTCTTATTATCTAATTTTAATAATTTCCATCTGGCTAATGAGGGCTTACTTTCTCTGTGCCCAGAGGCGCATTTGTTTGTATTGTTGTATTTCATCACTTGGTTAAATGTTAATTGAGTTTTCCATATCATTTGTGCTGAGTTAATGTCTCACTCAAAGGATTTCTCCCAAATTAGCTTTAAGGGTCTCTGCAGGTGTTGCAATTCCACTCACAGTGCTGAGTTCTGTGTATAATTGTTTGTTGTTAGACCATGTTTCTTCGCCTAATGAGCCGTCTGTTGGGTTTGGAACAGTGAACGCGATTGACCTACTGATTATCAGCAAGTACTATCACTTATGTTGTCCAAGCACATGATGATTTTAATCCCACAATGTAATCACTGCAGTACTGGATCTCTAAAGCATCTGTGGTTTTACAACCGCACGCTGCTGCCTCCGCGCATCCATTTCCACCCATTAAATCTTTGCTGTTTAACATAATCAATGGCTTGCGATTTCGAAACCCTTCAGAGTTGTGAAACTGTAATTACTCCGAAGTATTCCACCTACAGCCACATTAGCATATGCTAATCTTAGTAGGAGGAGTGAGATGTGTGTGCCACACAGCTTCTGCATTTGATAGGGGTCTGCAGTTTTTGAACACCCATTACAGCACTGTGCTTTAAAGCCCAGATACATTAGTGGAAAATGCACCACACAGAATTACGAATTGGCTCTGGATTTAACTTTTACATACACATACTGTGTGCACAGTTTTTTATAGCAGATGTTGATAGAACGGGTCACTGTGTAAAGGGAAACACAAATTTACAATAGCCTAGGTTAGTTTTATGACAATGTGAGCCCCAAATGGACGACATGTTGCTTTGTAATGAGAATTCTTGCTGTAGGGGCAGCAGTAAATTAGTCTAAAGACTCATGGTCACTGACACTAAAATAAACATGTGCATCAGCAAAATTTTATTCATGCATAGCATTACTGGATTTATGAATGCTTTGTTTACTTGAATCATAATTAGGGCACTAAAGTAAGGCCTCCAGAGTGTGCAGAGGTTTAAAATCACAACCCTATAGCGGCCACAGTCATATATGTTAATACAGAAGGGCAACTGGGGACTTTTATGGCAAATGTAGACTCTGCATTAGAAAATAGTATTAAGACAAGACTAAAAAGGAAGTGGTATTTTTTTTTTTAAAGGCCCATGAAAACCCAATCAGCATCGTAATGGCGGCCTTCATGTACACACTATTTCAAGGTTCATTTATTTATCATATTACAGCTCAGGGTTGCACAATAACATGAAGGTTGCAAGTCTAGAGGTATTTTCTGAGAAAGTAAGACCAGTTTTTCTTGTCCTAACATTTTTTGCATTTATTTTTGTGCAGTTCTCTTCTTATCACCTAATATTTTTGCAGGAATACAGATATATGTCATGTTCTTTACCGCACCAATCAGGAATGAGAAACAGAATAAAAATGTAACCTATTTATTCTTATATATATATAATGATATAGGAAACCGTAAGAATTAAAGCCAATTTTTCAGGGGTTTTAAGTTTGGAATGATGGCACAGAGGCATAAGCTTTATCAGGTCTAAACTGCACCGATGACCAGTTTGATGTCTGTTTTGGTTTCCTACTGAGATGAGTCAATAATGATTCATAGACAAAATAACACTATCCTTAACCAGAGGGGTATACTACGTAGCAGGATTTGCGGTTATCGAGGAAACTTCAGGGTTAACTCCGAGTTTTCAGTACTGCGAAGGTGGTTCACTTTTTACCACGGTAGACCGCCATGGCCCTGTGCTAGTCACCACTTACTAACCAATCAGGTCTCTTGATTCAGGAGCTTTGAAAGCTGATCGCGAGAGGGAGGAGGGAGAGAGAGTGGTAAAACACTTCCACTTTACTGTATGATTTTTGATATGAAATATATTCATGAAAAATATTCATACTTATGTAGGCCTACTACAGCAGAGACCGATCAAAGCACTGAAGCCTTTTTATTCTGAGAGAATAAGTCTAAATCTGTCATAAATGCCACAAAAATACATCTGTGCAACATATTAATTTGATAATACTCAAGTATCATTATAGTCAATGGTGCTCTAATGATGGAGCAGTGATAGACTTCATTTGCACATTTGCAGTCTGTCATTTTCTGCCAGTTGTCCTTCCTACATTCAGCAGCTGCAGTTGAGTGGATTTTAGTCTGGATTAACATCTTCATATCTTTCTAAAATCAAAGTTTTTCTAAGTTTGTAAAATATGCCGATCAACTGGCAGAATTGTCCCTATGTGTGATTGGTAATACGTTACAAACAACACCCCTTTCATGTGAACATGCTCATAGAAATCCTGGGTTGACTTATCGACTCGATAACCAGCGTTGTGTGACTGCTTAGTGCGATCTCCTTTGTCAGGTTAAGTGAAGCCAGATCAGGAAAAATTACCCTGGGTAATTTACAGATTGACATAATGTGCATTTTGGTTGTAAATAACAACCCCTAACACTTTATTCTCTATGTAACTTTATGCATTTAATACGCAGGAGAAAGCCATAAACTGCCCAGTTACTTGTCACAGTTATACAATTGCTGCTCATACCGTGGAAGCCTGTTCAAATAAAGACAGACCAGACAGAGCTAAAGTAAAGGTAGAGTGATGCAGAGATAGACAGGAGCAGTGTCAGGCAGGGAGAGGAGTAGTGAGAGAAGAGCGAGAGAGAGAGGAGTGAAAGAAGAGTTGCTCGAAGCATTGCCTAAGTCATGCTCAGGGCTATGAGCATGTGACTGAGGCAGTGTAGGTACTGCAGTAGCAGCAGTTGGTAATTACCACTGTATCAGCAGCATGTTCTCTGTCGTCCATTTCATTAGCCACGCATTCGCTCTTAATATATGGTGGGGAAAGCATTTTTACCATCTCACCCCCCCTTTTATTCAGTATACCATCTCTTATAAGAGGTAACAAGCTGTGGAAGAAGAATATGCTATAGTTATAAGAGGTGTATTTTTTATATTGTAATAGTTTATACATTTTTTAAATATGTATTCATAAGTTGCAAATGGAGGTGGAACAAGGATAGTTTCTATCCAGTATGCATTATAGAAACTATCCCTGTGTTTGACACACATTCTGCGAGCTCAACAGTATGTGTGGTTACATTGTATAAAATGGTATGAATTAATTATGTTTTCTAGCACTTAACTCACTCCCTCATATTAATGTTTGTAAGATTAAGCCTTCTGGCTGTGTTACTACAGGGGTGAATAGGTTAAAAGCCCTTTGCAGATATATTTTTAAAGTCGCCCTGCTCTCTCCCCCTTGAATGTCTACACCAATGAGCAATCAACCTCCTTTACTTTTTCAGTGAGACACGGTGGAAAGTTTTGTTCAAAAAACAAGACCTCCCCAAGGACTCCCCACTGGGGTAAAGAGTGCAGCTACCTGAAATTTGAGTTAGTTGGACAGCCGGAGGCAAAATGCCACAGCAAGTAACAGCACAGGAAATATCGCAAACTCCAAAGCATGAATAAAAACATGAATGCAAATGTAGATGTGCATGCATATGCACATGCTTACCCAAGCACATACACAGCCGCAAACACACCAAAGTTGGGGTTGCATTTAAATTCAAAGATTCAAGGGCCACTGATGAGGGTATTCAGCTACACAGGCACATGGCACACAACGGGCACACGGGATGGTTATTAAAACTTGAGTCATACTTCATTTGAATAGAAAGAGAGGTAAAACTTTACTTGAAAACTGAGCTTTCCTGATGTCAGACTTAATTTATTCTCAGTGATGTAAGACATAAAACATGATATAAGACTCAACCACAGATTCAGAAAGCACAAGAACATTTCCAGAGACAAAATTAACCAATCCATT
This sequence comes from Semicossyphus pulcher, assembly GCF_022749685.1. NCBI lineage: Eukaryota > Metazoa > Chordata > Actinopteri > Labriformes > Labridae > Semicossyphus > Semicossyphus pulcher. The sequence goes on from NW_027211692.1 coordinate 23,951,070, forward strand.
ACAATTTTGCCATTAAATTCTTTTTTTTTTCTGTGAGGGTGTAACATAGAGCATTAGCTTAGCATGTTGTGAAGGTTATCTATGCCTGATCAGCGAGAACCACTGACAGATCAACTGAAAGACATTGTTTTACTCGTTACAATGGCCCCTGTCAGTGGGGGAGATATGTTAGGCATCCAGTGAGCATTTTGTCCTCAAAGTTGATATGTTGGCAATGGGCAAGCATGAAGATGTGAGCGAATTGACAAGGGCCACATTGTGATGGCTAGACCACTGGGTCAGAGCATCACCAAAACTGCAGCTCTTATGGGGTGTTGCCGGTCTGCAGTGGTCAGTATCTACCAAAAGTGGTCCAAGGAAGGAAAACCCGTGAACCAGCGAAAGGGTCATTGATGCAAGTGGGTGAGCGAAGGCTGGCCCGCGTGGTCCGATCCAGTAGAGGAGCTACTGAAGCTCAGATGGCTGAAAAAGGGAATGCTGGTTCTGATAGAAAGGTGTCAGAACACAAAGTGCATCCCAGTTTGCAGCCACGCAGCCCCATTCACAACAGACTGATAAGGGTGCCCATGCTGACTCTTGTCCCGCCAAAACAGCTACAATGGGCACGTGAGCTTTAGAACTGGACCACAGAGCAATGGAAAAAGGAGGCCTGGTCTGATGAATCACATTTTCTATTTACATCATGTGGATGGCCAGGTGCGAGTGCGTCGCTTACCTGTGGAAGACCTGGCACCAGGATGCACTATGGGAAGAAAGCAAGCCGGCGGAGGTAGTGTGTGTGTATTCCCTAATGGCGATGGCCTCTTTCAGCAGGATAATGCGCCCTGATACACTGCAAAAAATGGTTCAGGAATGGTTGGAGGAACACGACAATGAGTTCAAGGTGTTGACTTGGCCTCCAAATTCCCCAGATCTCAATCCAAAGCATCTGTGGGATGTGCTGGACAAACAAGTCCGATCCACGGAGGCCCCACCTCGCAACTTACAGGACTTAAAGGATCTGCTGCTAGCGTCTTGGTGCCAGATACCTCAGCACACCTTCAGAGGTCAAGTGGAATCCATACCTCAACAAGTCAGGGCTGTTTTGGAGGCAAAAGGAGGTCCTATACAAGATTAGGCAGGAGGTCATAATGTTGTGGCTGATCCGGTTACATCAGCACAGAGAAATTTGTTGTGCCACATAGGATACACATAGAGATGGTTGAATTATGTAAAGTATGCAAAAAGAAAAAGGAAATTGCATATCTTCAGTATAGCCATTAGTCTTTGGATGTGCAATCATCACATTTAAACTTCAGTATTGGCTTCGGAGTTCAGCACCAACTCGAAATAATTAAGTGCAAATATAACCCTCAGAAATAACACAAACATGCCAAAGCAGTGACGTTAGATGAAAATGCCAATCAAGATAATTGACTTCCTCACCATGTTAGCAGCTGTAAGTGTATACAGTAGTATATGACATCCTCTTAAGCTGACGGTGCGGGTGACAGTCAGTGTGAATTGGGGGGGTGGGGGTAAAGTGGTGGAGAAGGTTTTCTTCCTCATCATTTCTCTCCACCTGGTATAAATCATCCTCATCCAATTATGATAAAGTCTGTAGCCTAGATTACGTGGTTTTACCGTGGGGCAGGGAAAGGATCCTTCTTATAGACGTCTTCTACACTGAATAAGAGTGAAATTTCATTTGGGCTTCAACGTGGCATGTCCTTTTAATTAATGGGGCTCGCCTGAGATGGAGATGGTGCAGCTATTTAAAATGCTAAATGGTTTTTGGGATTTTTTCTTTCACGCTCAACAGACCCCCCCCACTCCCTTTCACAAGCACAGCAGACACATACACACACATACTACCTCTCTTTCACTGCTGTCAGGCTCACTTGTCTGTAACTGCGATTAATTGTGCCTGTGCTAAGAACATTCTGGTACAAATGAAGCATATGTGGCTGAGGTGGAAGGAGGTATAGAGCGCTGATGGATTGATAGATTGATGCCTAATGCTGTCTGCAATCTGGTATTAACCTTTAATTTGAGCAGGGCCAGAGACAGGGTTGTATTGTTGAGGGAGGATTGGAAGCTTAAGCACAACAGGGGTTAGCATCCATGCTCAAGTGGCGTCTGGGGAAATTGTCCAGGAGGAAGGAAAGAAGAGACCCGTAAGCTTGAGTCACAGTAATGAGTAGTGAAGAAAATATGTGTACTCACATTGTATACGATGTAATGTACAATGTCCTGTTCAAATATGGATGGAGCTACTTGACACGCATGTTTAAAGAGGATCCCTCTAGTTAAACTGCTAGCCTTTCTGAATCATCAGGATGACAAATCAGGAGATGAAATGATTCTCCTGTGCCATGCATTGTGATGTCATACATTTCTGAATGGCTGTTTACGGGGCCACACATACATTTGGACTTGTTGCAGGAAAGTCTTGGCAGTTGGAATCATACACACATTTCGATCTTCCTATATCAGTCTTTAAATAATGTATTCAGTTATATAGGAAGTATGCTAATTCACCTTTTTGCCAAGGCTAGAATAAGAAGATCGATAAGACTATTACCTTGCTAATTATGAAGCTACCTCCAAAGTCAGTTAGCTTAGCTTTGAGCTAAAGGACTAATCAGGGGGAAGCTAGCATTAAACTGTCCAAAAAATCTGCCAAACAGCACCTCTTAAATCTGCTAATTAATACACTACATATCTATCACTTCTATGAGAGTGTTCGGCTGAAAGCAGTCACGTCCTGGATTCTTGTTGTCACCTTGGGGTTTCCAGGCAACCAGCTGAGACTGTAGGAAATCACTGCAGATTAAAAATGAACATGTTAACATTTTAACGTGTTAGCTGCAGAGGTGCTGATTGGTGGATTTTGTGACATTTGAAGAGAGAGACCTGTTTGACCCCCTTTCCACTCTTAAAGCTAACCTAAGCCAACAGGCTGCTGGCTGTAGCTTCACATTTACAGACATGACAAAGGTGGACATCTTGTTATCTCACTTTTGGCAAAAAAGCAAATAAGCATATTTCCCAAAATGTGGAATTGTTGCTTTAAGCTTGAGTGGCTTAAAGGGATCACAGGTTTTGACCCCGTTGTTGACCTTGAATGTTGCCTTCTGCTATGAAGGCTTCACACAACTTCCCACACATCTGAAATGTGTTTCCCTCATGTATGTCTCATCATAGAAAAGTACATCACAACAACGTGCACATAGTTTGGGGGAAGGCTGCACTGTAGATAGTTTGCCTCCAGTAGCCCTTTATAACCCCACGATTTTCCCTCCCCAGCATGCACCGTCACCCAAACACCCCTCCCCACCCCAACTCTCTGGTCCCTGGGGCTACCATTTGTGAATTCATCTCTGCCCTCACAGCCCTGCTCAACTGTCACATCGCATCTTGCACACGCAGACAGTCAACGATAACAGTGTTAGGGCTTTTCATATTCCATACACCCAGTTTCCACCTCCCACTATAGCCTACCGACATGCAGTGTTACCCCAGTCTTCGGTTGGTTGAAAAAATCTAAGCTCTTTTCCCTTGCTGAGGCTTTCTATTTCGGTTCTGCTTTTCCTCTCTGTAGATTGTCTTGATGTTTCTCTCAGAGGGATCCTTGCAGCAAAGGCCTTAAACCCTAAATTAGAACGTTTATAGTGTTTCTGTGCTGCTTCTTAAAAACTAATTAAAATAAATATTGAATGAATAATCTCAAAGTTGTAAATCTAGAAGGTTTAATTTAAACTCAAAAGCTAAAACACTGTGGCATCCGCAGAGCTAGCATGCGTAATATGAAACACACACGCACGTTGTTGAGCAACAGCCTCAGAGGTTAAAATCTCAAGGCCAGAGTTTCATTTTTACATAATATGTGAGCGTGTTATCATTACTGCATTAAGTGGTTTCTGGCTCACTTTAAATTGATGTTAAAGAAGCAATTAGTTACACTTTTCATTAATTCATAAGTGGTGGGTATAATGATAAGAAAGGTGCAATGTGCAACCTCACTTCTGGTCTCCTGTGCACCCAGCTGATTGGCTGTAAGGTCGTTTTCATGCACAGTGCCATTCTTAGCCCTGTTTGTGCCTTTTGTGAAATTAAAATTGTTATATTCAAGTTTTTTTTGCATGGATGATTATTCTCAGACACCAGAAATGAAGTAGACTGCGGAATCTTGACTCAGCTCACATACACCATCTCCATGCATGGGCCTAAATAAAGAATGGCAGCCAGAAATAATAGCTGCCAATCCAGCTGTCATTTTGGAATAAAGACTGCTTAAAACGAGGACCTTCTGACAGTGATGTATTCTCAGTAAATGAGTTCCTGAGAATTGTCAGAACACAGACGGGGACTCATCACCAACCTGCTGGCAGGAGCTGGGCTCCAGACTGTCCCATTCATTATCAAATGCGGCTGAAATTTCATATTGACTTGCTGATTGTGTCACTCTATCTCACTCTTACTCACCAATCAGCAGTGAATGTCAACTAGTATGTAAATTCCAAGCAATGCTGCTTCATGAGCGTAACGTAAAATTTGACATTGTTAATGACTTAACAAGGGTGAAAGCCTGATACATAGGTGGAAGGAAATTAAATATCTCACTTATTTTTAAACTTATTGGTGGAAACCCCACCACAGCACCACAATGATGCTCTGCCGTCGTGCTGCCTTTGCCATTTTACCTTGGACCAAGCAACGCCTGCGTTAAGCCGCCTGAGTGCGTGTCTTTACATTGCGTTCCAGCGTTATGGAAGCAAAAGGTGTAAACCGAGGTGTGGAACGACTTCGCCCCACCATTCCGCGTCTGTTTGTTTTATATAGAAGACGAAACGTAACGGGCGCATAACAATCCCGTCTTAAGCTTGCAATGTAAAAGGGGCTAGTGTGTCCACTGGTCCACTATCAGGACATATAGATTGATGATATAATAGAAACAAAATGCTGCAGTAATTCTTCTGTATCACTGTAGATAAATTGTTTCATTGTCTGAAAGCAAAATGCACCATTTTGTACTAGTTTGACAGAAAAAAAGATGTACGTTTAAAAGAAAGAGAACATCAAAAACACAATCATAAACCTTGGGGATCTGTGTTTTAATGGAAGTTAGAATTTTGGGCATATTTCAGAAGAACAGGCTTAGCTAGGGGAAAGAAAGTGTTTTGTAAAAGCTGGTCAAATGCATTGTAGGGAGTGCAGTGTGAGGACAGGTGGCCTTGTGGGATATGCCAAAGTGAGTGTGAAGCAATAGAAGGAGTTTGACATAAAACAGAAAGGAAGTTGAAATATAATAAGAAATGTCTGTTTAATGTTCTGCTGAACAGGACAAAAGACTAGACGAGAAAAAAATGTTCTTATTCTTGTACAGTTTAATTTTAATGACAGCACTGAATGTGCTATTTGACTACTTTACTCTCCAGCACAAATGACGGACTAAATCATTATATAATCCAGTTATCAAAATTATTGTTTCATACATTTGTTTCACGTAAGAAAAAAAAATGGAATTTCCAGAGCTGTCCATTGGCTATAAAACACACTGTTACAGTTGTCTATTCTTGCATTGCAAAACGGCACTGCACCCTACAGCAGGTTGAAAGGGACAAGTACAAGGTAATACAAAAAAATACTCCATGGTTGAACTTGAAGCTTTTATTTTGAAAGTAGAAGCCGTGAATTTTATTGATTTATTTATTATTTTCAATGTAAGAAAAGACATCCTTATATCCAGAGTTCATGTGGTGGCTTTGGTGGCTACGGCTCAGTAGTAGAGTGGGTCACCCTTCAATCGGATAGTCAGTGATTCGATCCCCAGCTCAGTAATAAGAACCCTTACATAAGGAGAAACAAAATTGATGTTAAAATAATACCAAAATAACAAATAATGGCAGGGCCAGTCAATTTGGAAAGTTACTGGCCCGGAGTGTCTGTGGAAAATTGTGCCCATTGTCAAACCCTGACAAAGCTGCATTTGTCAATGGTTGTTCTAGTTTGGTTCTGTGTTCTTAAAGCATTTCCTGTTTTATTTTGTTACATAATACCCTTGTGTGTGTGTGTTTGCCGCCTTTCTGATTGTATGTCCAACCTTTATTGTTTTCACCTGTGTCTTTTTAGTCTCACCTGTGTCTGTTTTCCCCGTATGTATTTAGTCTCTGTGTTCCTACCCTTCTGTGCCAGTTTGTCTTTGTCATGAAACCTGATACCCTTGAAACCTGCTCCTAGTTTCCTCGTGGCTCCCCGTGTTACTCTTGTACAGTATTTTAACCTTGGATTACATTTTACCTGGATTCCTACAATATGCATTTATTTGGTTTCCTTTTCTGTCTTTTTGTTGAAATTAAGACTTGGGCTTTGCCTTTTTGCATTTGCCTTTTTGTTATAATACATATTTCAGTCTGCATCTGGGTCCTCTCCCTTTGTGTTTAAACTTGAATAGTGACAGCATTACATAACTACAGCAGGTTGAAAGGAACAAGAGCAAGGAAAAACAAAAGAATACTGCTTGGTTAAACTTGGAGCTTTTATTTTGAAGAAGAAGAAGCTGTCATGCAGGCCCATGTCCTACAGGCTGCATAACTTAACTAACTCTAATTGGATCTTTAAAATGTAACAGATTTCACATTTTATCATAAGTAATAGAAAAATTGAACCATGGCCAAAACTACAAAGAAACATCACAATTCTGCCAACTCACTCAGATGTACTCTAAGCTACTAAAGAGAGAAATGTGGATATTGAATTGGGGATGTCAATCATTTTCAACACGAAAAAGTGAATACTGTAAGTAGAATACTAAACTGTCCGGGCAGAAAGACAGGTGTTCCTTTACTCCAGAAGAGTAATTTATTCTGTCAGTAAATCCCCCATTACTGTACCAGAGAGACAACACTGCGGCTCAGTAGGATGGACACACTTCAAACAGTTCGCTTCAGGCTGGAGTCTGTCAAATCAATAACACCTCCGTGTGCATGTCTGCCATAACTACTCCAATGGCTGCATGAAAGGCAAGTTACCGACAGCACAGAAAACTCTTCAACTAGTTCTGTGAGTAAAGTCGTTGAACTTCGAGCATCAAGTTGTTGAAGTCAATACACGCTTTAATTTGTGGGGCAAAACAGTGCACTTTAATAACCGAAAGCTAGAGTCCTTATTTCAGGGTTGGTGATCAAAAGATTTAATAGCAGCTACAAAACTGCCTTGCATAACATGAGGGGATACTAGAGGGGGTATCAAAGAGAGAGGGAATCCCAGGAGGCGAAGAAATTAGAGAATATGTGTGTTTCAGGTTTAGAGGTCAGGCTCAAAATTTTCTTTATCGATGTTGCATTTAATAATCTGTGTGACCACACATGATGAATGACAATCACATTTCCATGACAACCAGAAAAAAGCTTTTTTGACACAAGGGTGAAATCTTCATAACACAGGAAAAGTCTGGTTGAGAGGAATGCATTATTTCCGACATAAGGTCACGCAAAGCAGTGTTTGAAAAGTTGTCGTTGTGAATAACGGCCAGGATCTGGCAAACCACTGAACCATTGTGTGTGTGTGTGCATGTGCTTTGTCCCCTCCTGCTGATACTCAGTTTTGCTGACAGTCCCTTCCCAAAAACCCCTTTATCACCCATTCTCCTGGACATATTTTTGGAGCATGTCAAAGGAAGGTCTCTCTCGCTCAATCACAGGGATTCAACCTTCCGGATGCAGACACACGAGTTTTCAGGTGTCACGAAAAGTATGTTGCTTCAGTCAGCTGTCCCATTCAGTGTGACGATAAGGAAAAAAAGTTGAGCATGAGAGAGAAAGGGAAACAATAACGCGGCATCACTCAACTTGAGTGAGCGACAAACTCAACTTATTATTAAACTGTGCAAAGCTGACAAATAAAAAAAGGAGATGAAAACACAGTATGTCAGTTCTTCAATTTCACGCAAGGCTGCTTTGCATCATTGCAGTGTATCCCTATAATAAAGAGCGTTTGCGGTCTGAATAGTGATTACCTACTTCTGTGTGTCACAAATTGCTCATGTGGCTATTCCAAGGACTCTTCACACACAGCAGCAACCCCACCTGACCTCAATCCAGTCATATGAGGACACCGAGATGACCGTAAGCCTTTTTATCTGTATGTTTACGTGCTTTAAGGTTTGTTAAGCATGAACGTGACTTTGCGTGAAGGTCAAAAAGGGAGCCACAGAAGCAGGCGTCTCTCTGTTTCACCTTTTTCTTTGTCTGTGCTTTCCGTATCGACTGGGACACCTGTCTCGTGAACAGCCCTCCAGGGTTCTGCGCCCCGGTGAGGAAAAGAGAAGAAGGAGAAACAAAGCGGCACAAGAGGAATTAGGCCGACAAGGACACCTGTCAAACTAGCAGGCAGGTTGCCCAACATCGTCTTGCAACTGTGGATGTGATCGATATGGGGCTGACGTTGAAGACAGATACACACACCCAAGCATACACATACTCTGAGCCTCTACTATCTCTACTCCCTGATTACCATAACTCACTTATTTACGTGTCCACTTATGCCAGCAAGAAAAATGTCTTGCATCAGCATTGTGCCGCTGGATCGTGTTTGCCATTAAGCCTTGATTGCATTATGGGACATAAGCACGATTGATGCAAGAGGGAGAAATGGTGATGCTGCAGAGGACGGGACAGTGCACCTGTGCACAGACGGCACAGGTTGATCATTTTAATCATTGCATTAAAAATGTGTTCAAGAATGCAACTCAAAACAAACGGCACATATTTTACTGCTCCAAAGCATACATTTTAAGATAGCACAAGCAACTTGATTTACTTGAGTCTCAGTTTTTTTAGTTTTTTAGTTTCAGTCCCACCTCCCAAATATACCTTTATTAAGGGGGATATGGTTGACAGCCTATTAATTGTGCACTTATACCCACAGTTAGCATAAGATAGCCACCTGTTTTTCTATTAGCTGTAGCCACAGTTCATGATCCAAGTTAGCTTACCTTACTATAAATGTGGGTGTGTGGACGTGCAAGTTTTTGTGGTTTGTCCCAGCTGTTTTGTTTCAGAGGGATTTGGATGAATTTACTTTTAATTCATATATCGGTTTCATCTTAGAACCAGTACTGTTAGCAAACTTAACAGAGAGAAACACAAGGATATTGGATAGCGAAATGCTCGTAGCCAAATCAACCTATAAAGGTCGGAGACATGTAGCTGTGCAGGTATTTTTCTTTCTATAAGGATGCCAAACATGCTTGTTGGACTGACTAAGTTGGCTAATTTTACATACCCAGATACCGATCAGCCATAACAATATGACCACTGACAGCTTAAGTGAATAACATTGATTATCTCGTTACAATGGCAGCTTTCAGTGGGTGAGATATGTTAGGCAGCAAATGAGCATTTTGTGCTCAAAGTGATGAAGCAGGAAAAATGGGCGAATGTAAGGATGTAAGCGAATTTGACAAGGGCCAAACTGTGATGGCTCGATGACTGGGTCAGAGCATCTCCAACACTGTAGCTCTTGTGGGGTGTGTCCCGTCTGCAGTGGTCCAAGGAAAGAAAACCGGTGAACCTGCGACAGGATCATGGGCAGCCAAGGGTCATTGATGGCAGTGGCCTCTTTCAGCAGGATAATGCGCCCTTCCACACTGCAAAAATGGTTCAAGAGGGTTTTGAGGAACACGACAACAAGTTCAAGGTGTTGACTTGGCCTCCAAATTCCCCAGATCTCAGTGCCATGGAGCATCTGTGGGATGTGCTGTATGAACAAGTCCAATCCATAGAGGCCCCACCTCGCAACTCACAGAACTTAAAGGATCTGCTGCTAACATTTTGGAGCCAGAAACCTCAGAACACCTTCAGAGGTCTAGTGGAGTCCATGCCTTGAGCGGTCAGGGCTGTCCAACACAATATCAGGCCATCGTAATGTAATGACTGATTGGTGTATATTATTAGGAATATTTTAAAACTTGTAATAAAAACTGTACCACAAGTTATTTTTACATAACATTCACGTCGACATGATGCAATGGTGCCTCAGGATAGCATTGCACTATAAAAAAGGCCTCCCAATACTTCCCTTGTAAAATCATTAATTCATAGCCTGATCAACTGAATAAAGAGTAATTTTCTATTATGAAATGGCATTTGCCCTTTGCATTAGGGCCTGAATGCTGAGTCAGAGCATTAGTCCACGTTGCTATTGCCTTAGCCTGCTCCTCAGGGCAGGTTTTGCAAATGATGACCGTGACTGATGACTTGGTTGTGCTGCTCTTGCCATCTGCATTTCTGTTTCTTAGACCCAACATCGGGATAACTTCGATATCACTTCTGATTAAGTCAGATACATGCCTGATGCTGAGTTGTTCTTCCGTTCTCATGATAGCTCTGTCACATCCACTCATCGTTGCCATTTAATTCAGTGCAGAGCTCCAGCTCTCTTATGTAGGTTTTGTTCTTACAGCTTCAGATAAACATTAGGCACATTGTCATCGTGTTTGGAGGGATTTGGCTGTGTCTGCAGTTGACTTCACAACATCCTCCTTCTCTTTTACCCCGCCTCTCCATTCCCTGTCTTTTCCTTCTCAGTCTCCAGTTGGGGAGAAATGACAGGACGATGTTCTGGAGCCAGCCAGACACGCTCCAGTGGTCGGACTTTGGTGTAATGAGTGACAACTGCATGCTAGTCAGTCCCAGCAAATCAACAGTGAAAACAGAGAGAGCTGATCCGCGGGCCTAATGGAAACCACTGGTCCTGTAAGTGCTCGTCTAATGGGCCGGACACACAAACGCAAACAAACACACACACACCCACAAGTCAGAGGGGATCAAGATCCAAGGATGTTCTCCGTTCTTGCTAAAAAATCTCACTGTTGTTGTGAAATTCTACAGATTTCTGTCACCACTACCGCTTGACGAAAACTCTGCGATAAAAAAAAAAAAGGTCCTTTAGAATAGAGGAATATGCTTGTGCCAGGGCTCAAGGGAACCAGCCTGCCTATTAATAATTCATGGTCAGACATTCGGAGAAGGACAGGTTGTCAGTTACCAGATCCTTTTTTTTTCATCATAGTGTGAAAATGCAGGATACTTATTGCTGCAGGGGAGGGCAACTCCACACTTCTTTTCACTTCCACTCTTTTTTAGACTTCTTCCATTTTTTCCTGATGGAACCATATGACCAAATCTTCCCTCAGTTTCCCCAGGCAGAGCTGGTGGCAGACGAGGGTCATTAGTAAACGTCTGGACATTCTCCCCAAACAGCACCCACTTTGGGAAAACCACCCAATATTAGGCCAAGAGCCTATCATATTGTATTTTCTGCAAGCTGATGATGGCTGGCACCTCTGTTGACAAGTGTAGACTCAGTGTCCCCCAATCCTCAGTCTTGACAAGATCCTGAGAATCCTGGACAACTTGTCTCCAACACCCCTTCAGTCATCCCTCAGAGGCTGGCAGGGGGACGGATGGAGAGAGGCAGGGATCCAATGAGGGAAGACTGCCTGCAAAAGGCTCTTAGCAGCTCCTTGTCCGTGCGCTTTGATACACATGAGACAGGCTAAAAGTAAATAACAGGGAGCTTTGTGAGAAGTAATCAGTCGGAAAAAATCTGGAAGGTCACAATACTGAGTTAAGGGAAGTCCTGTCTTCTCTGCTGTCACATTTTATTGGTGAACATCAGATCATTTTTGGGGGAATCAGATGATATCTGGCGTCTGTCAGGTATTAAGCTGAAGGTCAGTCATGGGAAAACTGCTTTTCTGTTTTGTGCTCTTGAACGCCAAAGCAGCTCTTGTTGATTACTGGGGCCATTCAATACCAGGTGGCAAGGCCTATAAAGCGCCGTTTAATAAATGATGATCTATAATGGTGGTAGTTCACAAGTACATTTAACCTGTGAGTAATGCTGCCATTTTCCCACTTGTGTGGGTGCTAAAAGGCGAGGGTCCCCATTTGCCTTTAATGAGAAGTGCAAATGGGTATCACAAAAGTGGGATTGTGGCGGCGCTAAATGGGGACTATCTGTAGGGGGAAACCACAGATCTTCCACTTAGCCCAGCTGATGCTTTTCACTAAATCTAAAGGGGCAGCAATCCTAACAGAGAGAGGCATGTAGCGTAACAGTGTGCGATCTATGTGCGCACCAGCCCAGCGCGAGTTTCAACTCCAATTATGATGTTCGTTTTAATCTTGAGTGCACCGCCTTGCTTGGGGTTTGGCGCCGTAAGATAGCTGGCTCAATTACAGCCCTTATTGGAAAATAAGTGTCTGGGAGTTAACATTATTGCCTCAAAAAAGGGTAGAAACACCAAAGAAGGAAGAATAAAATGTTGAAAAATATAGAAGTGTTCTGCTAAGCAAAGCAAAAGCACTCTTTTCAAATCAGCGTGGCTGTCATCAATGATTTCACAGCACATGTTTCAGGAAGCAGAAGGAATACTCTCTGCACCTGGGCAGGTAGTCAAAGCCGGCCCAGCTGTGTGATGCTAGCTCCTTCTGTGGGCACTTAGCCAGCATTTGCATTTATTTATGCTGGAGCTCGCTCACCCAACAGGCCCCTGTGATATCCTGCCCGTATCAGCAATCTCATCGGCTGCCTCACTGCTTGCTGCAGACTTTCATTCTCACCTTAAGCTCCCTTGCTTAGACGTGAGTTGAATTATGCATGATCACCCTCTAATATACACATACATACACGGTAGAATAAAAAAAGATGAGGTTGTAACAGGACAGCATGATGTGCGTGTGTGAGCATGTGTGCGTGTGTGTGTGTGTGAGTGTGTAAAATAATAAAAGTGGGGCTATCACATGCGGTTGTAACTGAAATGGATTCAAATTAAGTAGTAAATTATATAAGGAACATTTTATGCATATTCATCAATGAAAACGAAAGCAGTTCTAAATGTAATAGCTGATGGTATAATTGTATGTGATTAGGATACATTCCATCTAAACTCATAGTTTGAAGGCCGACAAGTTCCCTCGCCTCATGCATTCATCTTTAGCCTTTCGTACCAATTGTGTTTTTCTACTATAAAATACTAAAGGTAAAAAAAAAAAAAATAGAGGTGACATTATACCTGGGGCAGTTTGACTTATTTTAAAAAAAAAAGGGTGTTTTTTTCACTCTGTTCTTGGCAACCCTTTGGAGGCAATCAGAGCGAGCAAGCAGCCCCTGACTCGTGTAAACAGAACACTTTCTAGTTCAGAAAATCATATATATGTTTATCTTCTTTTACACGTAGTTATTGATATTTATGTTGGAACTTAAACATATATCTGTATATCTACGTCAAGGTGTTAATTTAGAGCAAACCTTTGATCCTTTCACCAATATATGTTGTAATGTATGCTTCCGGATAATCAGTTTTCCGAAAACAGCAACAAATCATAATTGTACTAATAATAATAAGAAGAACAAAAAGAAGAAGAATGCTAAGTTTTACCTTGAGATTTTTTTTAAAGCTCATCTTCATAAATAGGAAATGAGTGTTGCATATACAAAAGCATTGCCTCAAACAGTTGGCAGGGCTCAATGGTAAATGTTTAACATGGCTGGCAACATCAAGTAAACAGCAAAATGACTGGAGGAGTGAGGGAATGGCATTCGCAGATAATAGACTGTTGGAAAAATGTACATAGGGTAATTTAAAGGTTGCAAAGATTAATATGAAAATGTAATTTGCTCCAATTGGCTGATTATCTTATGAAAAGAAAATTGCGAATGTCATTCATAAGGGTTTAAACTTAAAGATAGATGAGCCAGATACAGACTTACAGAAGGGTTTCTTTTTACAAAAAGGTAAAACAAAGGCTTATTGTGCGGAGTCAAGTGAAATCAAAATTCAAGGGAAAACAACAAAGTCCATCAAAAAGGGTCTACATAGAAACATCAACACAATGAGCAAGGGATGACGAAAGTTTGACGCAACATGAAAAGGTCCGGAACAAAATGATACTAAGAAGAACACCAATCCAAACAAAGTCCACTGGAGAGAACACAGGTGATTTGACGAAATCAACTGGTACAGAAGGGAAGGAATGCAGAGACTAAATACACATCAGACACACAATCACAAAGGAGTGAAAACACACAAAGGCAGGAAGTGCAGAAGCATGAGAGGTATGAATGGACCGATCCCGTGAGGGCTTGAGAACTGAATAAAAATGAGGAAAACCTCAGGGTTAACACTAAGCAGAACCATGACTGAAGTGTACACAGAAGATTTCCTGTCCTCAGGTCTGGACTTTAAGTTTTGGTTTCTGTCACACAAGCTGTTTTCAGTGTCTTACTCTGTGCTCTTTTGTTTACTTGCATGAGTGCTTGATAAAGACAAAGTTTTCTTACCTGCCCCCATTTGTCTCTGAAACGGTCTCTTTCCTAGATTCATTCATCTCCAAGGCAAGACTTCAGCTTTAAGAAATAGTATCATGAGAGTTTCCATGCCTATAGGCTCTCTTTGTTCCCAGTAATTGCTTTCACAACCATTGGCCGGACCAGCTACTCGTCATCGTCTCAAGCAAGGCACTGACCAAAATAAACGGCCACACTTTACTCTCCACAGGCCCATCTCTCAGGATGCCACACAAACAGATGTCCAGGGATTACCCCATCCCAGCGGAAACACACAGGGTCTGTTTTTGTTTGTGAATTTGTTTACTCCCTCAGAAATGTCAAGTATTTTTAGACAAGACTGTGCTGAATTGCTGAATGGGAGGACTGCACAGAACATGCATCAACACGCTGGAAGTTGTCCATTCTGACAGCGGGTGTTGCTTCGTCCCACCAGACCTGTGCTGCAACATGGCTATCTTTATCCACTCTATACTGTACATATTGTATGAATGGAACCATTGGACCATTTCAAGTTAATAAGAGCAGTCACCTGTGTAGATTGTATTCAACATGACACGGGTCGCTTTATGGACATTAACATACTGCTGTGGTCCATCATAATATATTTTTTGGCCTTGTTATGCCATTATTTGAGAGCAAGGACAGCGGATAGTGTCAGAAACAGGGGAGGAGAAAATGGGGCCGATACACTGCAAAAGGCAGAGGGTGGAAGCAGGGTTTTTTTACCGGTAAAATCTGTTTATGTCCCGATCATAATGTCTGTTGAAAATAACATATTTTTAACAAAAACAATGTTACTTATTCATTATAACTCCGTTCCCTCAGCGCTTCAGGAATACGCTAAACCAGCCATCCGAACCATTATTGGTCACTTTGGCAAAGGAGTTACCGGCGAGGACGAGTGAGCAGCACCAGCCACGGCCCCTCTCATCGATGCCACAAGCGCACAAGATGACGGCTATTTCCCTACCTAATTCTACGCCCTTGATATAGCCTGCCTATCATTTGTTTTTAAGCTAAATATGTGCAGATAATATTAGACTGTCATACCCCTTTCCCACCAAAATTAGCGTGTTGACGCTGTTTTTTTAGACCCGGAAAGACCCACTAATAAATGTCAATTGTCTCTTTTCCCATTGCCAGTGAAGTATACACCTTTCAGTCTCTTTTCTGCTGCTTTTCCGCCTGACGTCACAAACATGCTGGAAACCTGTCGCCTTATTTCTTCTTCCCCTCAGATCAGTCTTACTGTCTTAACAGTGTTGCTGCATCGTGCAGGAAACAAAGAACAAATTCGCTGTTGTATGTTGTTCTTCTGTGTTTACATGACAGTGGCCGGAACTTAATTGCACGTCATAGTATTCGTGCCAGAAAGGGGGTGGAGATTAACCTGTCGACCTGGGTTTTGTGTTCCCATCATTGCCAATCAGAGCCGAGGCGATAATTACCCAGATCTACTGCAGAGTCATTTGACCCGGGTTGTGAATGCTAATTGTAACCTTTTCCGCTAAGCGCTGTAGCCTATTAATATTTTTAGGCTACGGTGTTTTGATGCTGTAGTCTCTAGCACACAACGGAAATTTACAGCATGTCTGTTAGCATCGCAGGAACTCAAATGTCACTCAAGACAAATCTCTCAGACAAATATCTCAGTTTAGATTTAAACATAAAACATATTTTAAAATTATAATTTACACATATATGTGTGTGTATGGTCTGTTCAATAATTAACATAGAGGGATTTCATTGTGTGTTGCCCTCAGCTTCTACTCTTCTCTCTCTGTGTGTGCGTGTCTTAAAAGCTCTTCTGCCTGTCAGTTATTCTATTCCCACAATGACTCTCTGCCATCTGGCTATCTGATGTATTGATACAGATTAGCTGTGGAGAGACGCATTAAGTCGTAAGAGAAAATTTAGTTAACCCTCTCTCGCAAGATACTCCATTTCCGCCTAGTTCCTTTGCAAACTATTTATGCTCTCTGCCTCCCGCACACCTATTAACCTTTTGTTTCACTCAATTGAATTTGCAAATGATTCTCTCGTGAGGGCGAACCAAGACATAAATTCTCCACAGGACTGAGGTAATTGTCTATCGATGAAGATGTAGCAGTTTGAAGTGGTAGCTCTATGAGGCTTTCAAAAAGGTTGTATGAGCGTGTGTGTGAATAAATGCTAAACACACTCACACGCATTCTCACATTATCACTCATACTGTAAGGACTGCTGCTTCAGTAAAAAGAGAGACAGGCAGGCCGGCAGAGAGGTGACAGCATCCAAGCCAAGGTGACCCTCTTAAATCTATCGGCTGCACTAAATGCGATGGGCTTCAGAGGCAACAGCATCCCGACTAAATGTGGTTTCATCCTAGCATGAAGACATGCAATCCCAGCTCTGGATAAAACCTTCTGTTTACTGATCATGTGTCAATGAACTGCTGTTGCAGTTTGACTCATTACTATGTTTCTAAACTGACTGACTATGTTTAAAAAATGCTGTCACAAGTACATTTAAAGATTGCTTTAATCCTTTTAAATCAATCGGTTTAAAGGGATACCTGCAATTCGTTTGTTTAGGGAAACTGCATTTTGTCCCAGTCAGCTGAAAAGATTGATACCAGTGGAGCCTAGCAGCAAGTTAGCTTTGCTTCCCCCGACTAGTGCTGTCCAAAACTCTCTGTAAACCTGCAATGTGTTTTTTTTTACACCTATTTTTTATACAGATAAATCAAATGATAGCCTGTGATACAAAATTATCTTTAGCTGTGCTGGGAGGCAGGTTGTGCTACTTTCCGACAGAGCAGGGTTACCTAGTTTCCAAGTTCCAGTCGTTGTACGAAGCAGCTACTGGTTGTAGCTGATTATTTACCAGGCAGATATGATACTGATCTAACTCTTAGCAAGAAAGAAAATAAGCTAATTTCCCAAAATGTTGAACACTTAATAATATATTTTCCATGTAAATAATGCAAATAGGTGTGCACAGTGGTGCAGTGGTTCGCGCTGTCGCTTCACTGCTAAAAGGTTCCTGGTTCGGATCTTGGTAGTGGGTTTTCTGTGTGGAGTTTGCATGTTCTCTCCGTGCATGCGTGGGTTCCCTCCGTGTACTCCGGCTTCCTCCCACAGTCTGAAGACATGCTAGTTAGGTTCATTGGTGACTCTAAAATATTGCCTGTAGGTGTGAATGTGAGCGTCAGTGATTGCCTCCATGTGTCATCCCTGGGATTGACTGCCAGCCTGTCCAGGGTGTACCCCACCTCTTGCCCAGCCCTTATCCAGGATAAGCGGTATAGACAATGGACGGATGGATAATGCAAGCCTAAAATTGGTGGCACGTGATTATAGGTTATGGTTTCAGTGTGGACATGAATTGTCAGTCCTTAACCAAGATTATTTTGGTGAGATGGTTTCTGCTGAATATAAAAGCACGAGTGTTTCTTAACAAAACAAAGTAAACCTTTACGAAAAGTCAGATGTGATTAAATATATTGTACATACCTTTAATAATTGTATGATCCCTCAGATCTATCTCGACTGACAGTAACTCAATCACTGGATATGTGAAATATTCAGAAAAGAGCTTTCATCTCGTTCAGGAAAATCAAAAGCCATTAACTGTCTCTGACTCTTAAAAGCTGAGGATTAAAAGTGGTCTGATATTAAAGTGCAGCCGAGGCTTCCCAGCCAGGCTCTTAAACACACTCATAAAGACATATATTTACCTTCCTTAGATGTAATTAAAGTGCTTATCCACTGGGGCGGTAAGACAAGCCTGCTCTCTCTGATATGGAGCTAATTGAGACCACCCTCTCGTGCTCTAAAGGTCACACAGGGTGCTCCTCCCCCCCATGCTCTGCGCTCCTATGTCCAGCTACAGCTACCGAAAATCATCCTTCAGGTTTTGGTAGAAGGGTGTTGACAGAGGGATGGGAATATATTCAATGAACCTTAGCACCTCTGGGTCAATTTCACTGACATGGTTTTCCTTGGGTTGTTGTTGAGGGAGGACTGTTGCACTTTTTCTTCGTCTAAGCTTATCGCTTTTTCCACACTTCCAAGCCAGCTCTTTTCTCTTCTCCTCTCAATCACTCTTACCCCCCACTGGCAAGATCCCTGGCTTTTTCCTGCAGTTGCTATGAGCAGACTAATTACAATAACTACACCTGTGGGATCCATTTTTTGGTTTGATACATTGGGTAATAGAGAGCGGCAATTAGCTGCCGTGATTCATTGTTCAATTCACTGCAGCATCGTGACACGATGAGTTTGCTCTTTCCACTCAATGAGACAAGGTAGGTACACAGACACAGTCCTTTGTATGTTTAATTTTTGTCAGGTTTTTTATTGATGAATAATAATATTAATTTGACTGGTTTCTTTTTTTAAACCTCCTTTGGTGTCCTAGTTTAGTTTCTTAGGGAAGGATCATGTTATGGGTTAAAATACTTCCTCATAACATTCAGTAGCCCCTTTTACATTGCCAGCTGAAGGCGGGGCTGTTACGCCTCGTCTTTAATGTAAAACGCACAGAGGCGGAATGGTGGGTTGAAGTCGAAACGGCATCACCATAAACAGCAGCGCATGTTTATGTGCACTTAGGCAGCTTTACACTGGCATTGCTTGGTTAAATGAAAGGCAAGGCAGGGTAACGGCGGAGCTTTGTTAAGGCACTTTTGAGGAATTACAATGTAAAAAAGGCAAATGTTGACGAGTGTATTTATGTCACAGGAAAGGTATCGTGTCAAGGCCCTGTTATTGTCCCACCTGTGCACCCTGGTTCATCCTATAGTCATCCTGTTCTCCTATATTCATCCCCCCTTGTTAGTTCTGCACCTTTATATATGCCTGCACTTTAAATGGTAAGGCAAGGCACTGCCATTGTACCCTCAGAAGGTCTATTAACACTTTGTTGGGATACTGGGCTGCAACTGAAGTTACTTATCAGCCAGACAAAATCTTGATGTGAACTTTAATATCATGGGCATGTTATAAAACTTAAATGTTATACAAAGTGTGTCCCTGATGACATTGGCCAATGTGCACACTAATGTGTTCTGTAATTATAGGCACTAAGTAAACAAAAATCCATCTGAGAAATTAGCCCGAGGAATGCATAAACAAAATGTGTCCCTAAGCTTGTTAGCCCACCTCCTATCGCAAACTAATTACAAAAAGTTTGACTTTCCCATAAAACTGATGCAGTGTGTCCCTGGAAAGAAAAACACAATAGGTCCCTGTGAGCGACACCTGCCAGCAGACAAGGCTTCTCTCTGTATTTCCATTAAGGCAATTCTTCAAGGCAATGGACTCCCCTTCCTTTGTCCTTTAAAAATCAAGGGGGTAGGAAAAAAAATCAATGCTGCTTTATTGTAGCTCTGTGTCCACACATACAATAGTGGGATGGTGAGGGCCTTGTAGACGGGTGGCATTGCTAAGGGAGGGTCTAGCGGGGATATCTGAGGGAAATCAATACAAAGTCAGTAATAATACTAAAAGCAATGTCACTGAATTACACAGAAAAAAAATACACGTTTTGTTGAAAGCAATCCCTTTAGGTTTAATGATAAAATGAAGATTAAATACTCAACTTCACATGTCAATTGAATATGCTCCAGTAATAGCAAAGAGATTGACTCTTCCTACATTAATTTAGAGGTTAAGGAACCTCTTGGAAGGAGGTGCAAAAAAAAGGCCCCCCTTAAAAAATGAAAATGATGAAGGTAATCACTTTTTCAGTAAGGAGAGATAAGAGGTGAGAGGATTGAGGAGGTGTGCCCCTAAGGTTTAGCAAACTTAACCTCACAGCCCTTTAAGAGCAAGCGGGCAAAGTCAAAGCGTGATGTTGAGGTCAAATCAATCTTATCTCTACACTGTCAGGGGGAATATTGAATGTGAATGAAAATCCAATGTAAATGATGAGGAAATTGTTTACAGATATTCCTATAGCCTCTTTTTCTTCAGATTTTACTTCTATTGT
Organism: Semicossyphus pulcher; assembly: GCF_022749685.1. Taxonomy (NCBI): domain Eukaryota; kingdom Metazoa; phylum Chordata; class Actinopteri; order Labriformes; family Labridae; genus Semicossyphus; species Semicossyphus pulcher. The sequence goes on from NW_027211692.1 coordinate 23,971,383, forward strand.
GGTTTTAGTATTGTGGATGTTACAGATTCACTTGGTCGGACCCAGCTTGGAGATTTGAGCATTAACACGATTCTTCTAAGATTAGCATGCTTAAAGGCCAAGATTTAGTGTGTTAACACAGGTTGTGCCATGACCTTAAGTGTTTGGCAAGTTGAAATGTTGACTAATTGGCACCACAAAATTACAAGTCACAAATGCCAGGCTTCATGTCCTGGGGTCTGTAACAACAGCAACAACAACAACACAATCAAAGGCAATCCCATTGATATTTTATTAATATAACTATAAAACTCCAGCAATTTGATAATATATTTTTATACTTATTCTGAACTGTGCATATGATCACTATTCTTTGGTCATAAGCGAGTCCAACCAATCATTTGTCAAATACTGCATACTTGGCTGTTTAAGTCTCTCACCTAGTGTACAATGTTGGGCAGTTACCTGCTTTTTCATCCACAAGATTAATATTCTCTCGTGCCCAAGGACATCAGCTGCCCTGTTAAAATCCTCCATCTGTCCGCTCCCATCTGTGGAGAAACAAAGATTTGCTCTCTGCTTGATCTCAGGTAAACTTGACAGGTGATCAAGGTGAGCAACCACATGCTCCGGAATGTGTGACTAGGGTGAATAGATTTTCAACCAGAAATCAAAGTGCTTCTGATGAATAAGAATCAAATTAAAGACTTCCTGAAATGTACTATTTCAAATGTTATGATGAGTGATTGAAATTTCAATCTGTTGCGGAGGGGTGGTTTAAACCTTTTCATAAACCGATCAAATGAAAAATTGTATAATGTAAACGATTTAACCTGATTATGTCCATACTGAAAGAAAAGTCAGAAACGCTGAACTGTTTTGGTATGTCTTTCCCACACATAGACTATACCTGGGCCGCCAAGGTACAGTCCCCTCCAAAACTCTTGGAACAGCAAGGCCAATTCCTTTATTTTTGCTGTGCGCTGAAAACATTTAGGTTTGACATCAAAAGATGAATATGAGACAAGAGACCAGCTATGTCCCAGAAGAAGCCATGCAAGCCCAAGCCATGACATTACCTCCACCGTGATTCACATATGAGCTTGTGTGTTTGAGATCATGAGCAGATCCTTTCTTTCTCCACACATTAGCCTTTCCATCACTTAGGTAAAGGTTAGTCTTTTTCTCAGTCCATAAAAGTGTTTGTCCCAGAAGTTTTGAGCCTTGTCTCTGTACTTTTTGGCAAATTCCTTCCTATTCTTATTGCTAATGAGTGGTTTGCATCTTCTGGTATAGCCTCTGTACTTTTGTTCCCGAAGTCTTCTGCGAACAGTGGATTGTGATACCTTTACTCCTGCCCTCTGGAGGTTGTTGGTGATGTCACTGACAGTTGTTTTAGGGTTTTTCTGTACAGCTCTCACAACGTTTCTGTCATCAACTGCTGATGTTTTCCTTGGTCTACCGGTTCGATGTCTGTTGCTCAGTAAACCAGTGGTTTCTTTCTCTTAGCTTCAAAATTGCTCACTTTTCTCCCATAGACAGCTCTCTGGTCTTCATGTTGGTTACACCTTTTGAACTGTAAATGCAGTCTGCACAGACAAAACCCAAAGTGGTTCAATAATAAATGGGATAGGACACACCTGGGCAACGAAAAACACCAGGCAGTCACATGTTCCAATAATTTTGCTCACTTGAACAATGGGTAGGTTCAAACAACATGGGCTATCTTCTAAGTTGTGTAGCAGATCTAGATGTAAATACCTGGAAATAAAAGCGGAAATGCCGATCTCTTGTCTCATATTCATCTTTTGATGTCAAACCTAAATGTTTTCAGTGTACAGCAAAAATAAAGGAGTTGGCCTTGCTGTTCCAATGGTTTTGGAGGGGACTGTATATTTGGCAACTAATTCGATCATGTTTCTTATTTTATCTGTCCAAGATCCTCATCCCCAATTGATTAACATCTGAACATCCCCTCCCTGTCGTTGCGATCAGCATAAGATTGTGACAGAAACACACACACACACACACACACACACACACACACACACACACACACACACACACACACACAGAGAGGACTTCTTGTACATCTGAGTTAAATTTCCTCTGCCACTATTTGAAAAGCTTTTAAGTGCAACTGTTTAGTTACACATGCGCCGAACCAAGTGCATAAAATGCGCATGTCCCACAGTTGTTCCGATTAAATGCATCGGCGCATGTAAACACCAGATCATAATGTGTCACACCCCATGTAAACTGTTGACCCGGATTCTTCAGTCGGAATGATTTCAATCAAATTGACAAAAAAGTGTGCATGTTAACCCAGCTAATGGCTGCCAATGCTGCGTAGATGGGCAGATACTTGCAAGGTCAATACACAGGGCTACTAGCATTACTATATTGTGGATGAAGAGACGGAAATGTTATGAACATTGACAAAAAGTATTAAAGTAGTAAATAGTATTTTTTAAATCCCTCTATAAAGCATATTTTCATGTTGTCTGTGTGTGAAATAGAATAAACTCGGGTATTACAAGGGTCATTACTAGTCTGTAATGGGAATGTGCTGTGAGGACATGGTGCTATAGGGCCTTTTTTTCTAATGTCAGCAACGTGCCAACATGAAGACAGTTCATCAAATATTCCTCCTGAAGTCATAGTTTCACTGACTAAGCATTATGACCTTTTTTAATTTAACTGACTAATCCAGCCATGCTGCTGTATCATTCAGCGTTTTTTCCATTCAGTGGGCACAGCCGAAACACGACAAGACTGTGCAAGAAGAAGCCATCTGCCCTTCAACTTAGGGCTTAGATACATTATCGAGAATGTTCCTAACACAGCATTGTCTTTCTCTCGAGTTCCTGTCTTAATTCACGTTAAACAATCTTGCTAAGCAGCCAGACCCCATTCAAACTTGTCTTGTTCGTCCATGTTAAAGAAGTGCTCTCGGTCGTAAATTTTAGATCAAAGAAAAAGATGCATCTATGTGCTGGTGAGTTACTTCTCTTCTAAATTCTCAGCCGAATGATCCCAGTTTGCTCTCTATTCTGTTTTTAGCCTATAAGCCTTCAAGTTTGGAGAGATCACTGTTCATCTGTTGTCAGTTTTATTCCACTCAGCACTATCTGAGCTGTAATAGTGCCTGTACAACAGAGTGAGTCTTAAAAAGTTCAACAAAGTTGCTGTTATAGTTTAAAAATGAATGACTGTGTATGCTGTGGATTAAAGAGAAGAGTGGAACATGCCCTGCAGAGGTTTCACTTAAAGCAATATTAATACATGTCATATCAAGAAGCTACCAAAGATTCTTGCTGAAGGAGAATGACTTGAAATACATGCTAACCTAGATTTCTAAATTCAACCATACGGTCTTGCAAGAGTCAGGGGATGTAAACTTTAGTCATCTGTGGCTTGTCTAAATGCTTAAACTAAACTTGCAAACTAATATTGCAGTTTTGTTATTATAGTCCTTGGTCACTTTAAATACAGGTAACAGATACTGTGAATGAAGGTCGGATAAATAGTCTTGTCAGTGAAACAGAGCTAGCTAGGAAATATGGCAGGACTCAATTAAATAACAAAAACATTTGCTTTATTGCACATATTGTTATAAAACGCATCCTAAACACCTGGTCTAGTTTCTTCACCAGCAACTATCTTATTTTATTTCTTTACCAAATCACACTAAACAGGTAGCATTAGAGGTTATCATGATCTTTTGGATTGAAAATGGCTGCCAGCTGAGGGTATAATTTTCACTGGAACTGTTTTAGTTTGGCAGAGCAGGGTTGTTTGGCGTATCGACAATACCAGCAAAACTTCAACTAAAAAGAATAATTTATGGTAATGTCAAAGATTTAAGTTAAACCCTCTGGGGCATTGCTCTCTTAGGGCTCAATCAGACAGAGCATTTTAGCAACTGGGGGCGGCTTTTTTGTCATTGTTTTCAATGAGAGGGACGCTTTTTGCGTGCTGATTGTGTGTTGCAGAGCGCATCGCGTTTTTCTGCTCTGTGGGCAGAAAAGCGGCCATCGTCATGGGTGTTTTTTCTCATTCTCTAATCAGATGAAAGGAGAGGCGGGCTTTCTGTCAGTTTACAATATAACGGTTAGGTTAATGACAGCTAATGATTCGGTGGTTGCCTTAACAACAGTAGAAAAAAAAGGCACAGCGAGCTGCTCTTTTTTTAACCTTAGGCTTCAACAAAATAGGTAGTGCAGTGTGCCGCACATTTTATAACCTGCAAAATGCACTCTGTCTGACCTTAGGTTGCTTTTACACCTAAAGTCCGTTTGTTGACATGGCAGCTTTTGCCAGCGAACCAAAAGCTTTGATTTGCGAGGAAACTGCTCTCCGATTGGTCAGAATTTCCAAGTGGGAAAACTCCCTGAAGTTAACAAAGAGGGAGAGCACACTCCTCAATCACACTCAACACAGTCGCTGACTTCAATATGTTGTTTGAGTTTGAGTTTTTTTTACTTTTAACCAATATTGTTCCACAGTTCGATTAATTAAATTGTACTTTAGTTTTTCACTGAACAGTTTGAATACCTCTGTATCCTGTGAAACTGTTTGATCAGCCCATATTTCTATTAGAGCCCTCACCTTGTCGCTCTCCCACGTCTGTCCTCTAGTACTCTTCCTGCCGGGCTGCGTGTCTGCCTCTGCAAGTGTCTACATCTGTAAACAACACACAATGCAAAGTTTTTTGGTTTGCTTCCTATATTATGTCCTACCTTAAGTCTGATTATGTTCTCGCCTGAATCGAACTGGGTCGTGGTTCTACTGGAAACGGACCGAGTCCCCTCTTTTCTGGCGGACTAAGGTCCGGTGGTTTGGTCCGCACCAGAGTTCAAATGCGTGTTCTCACCTGTCCAAACAAACCGGACTTTCGGAGGCAGCAGCAGAGCAGTGCAGTAAAGATCGGCGGGTGGAAGAAGAAAAGAAAAAAGAAATCGGCGGGTGGAGCCACCGTAGCCACTTCCGCTAGCCAAAGAACACACTTAACTTATCGGAAAAAATGACAATGATCCCGCACGTCGGTGTATTTAACAGCGGAACAGCTTCTTTGTGTTGGTCTGAAGGTAACCTTCACAGATATGGAAACTCATGTCCCATCTGTTAACATGGAGGAGGCGGGCTTTATGACCTTTACTGCAGCCAGTCAGAAGGGGGCGCTCGAAATGTTTTGGCTTCACTTTTAGGGAGCTGTCATGTCTTCCACCTTTTTATACAGTCGGTGGTATTGTATTGTCAGAGTGCTTTTTTAACACCTGGCCAGTAACAACAGATGGAAATTAGCATTGGCTCATTTACTCTTTTTTTTTTTTTCTGTTAATCATTAAGCTTTGTCTAAGTATGTCAAATGATCTAATTTAAATAAAAGCAAAAATTAAATCAATAGAATTCATGGAGCAGATTTACAGAATCTATGTATCTTATGGCATCATCACAGTGCTATAAACATGTTTTAGGTCTGCACCAGACAATCACTTACTCTTGAAAGTGGGGTCTGTTTGTCAGGAAGTGAAGTTTTGTGCCCCGCGGAGGGCCAGACTGGAGCCTCGTGGCAGCTCCGCAAAAAGGAGCTTTATTTTTAGCAGTCGAACAACAGGAAGGAGAAAAGGAGGCCAATTCTACCTGGCAAGATATGTAGGAATGATGACATCGGCTCAGTGGAGTGTGAACCGGGCACGAAGTGGTTTGGTGCTGTTTGATAGGTGGAACACTGTTGGGGAAGAAAAGGGGTGAAAAGTGAGGTAAAGAGGGAAAATAGACAGCGGAGTGGTGACAGAGGTCCCACAACGCAGGTCTGAAAATTCCTCTGATGATGGGCCGAAGGAGTAAATGCACTAGCGTTCATGCATACATATTCAGTACACTGACTGACTCATAACCCCCAGTCAAAGACAAACCCCGGAGAAGCCTTTTATACAGCGTATCTTTAAATATCAAATACAATCGTCTTTGTAAACAGTTAGAATAGCTACAACAAATGTTACTGAAAGGTGGCAAAAAGTAGAGTCAACAGCAAGACATTTAAATAACTTACTTTTTTAAATAACGTAATAGATAATATCAGCATATTTCAGTTCTTTTCATGCTTGAATTTCAATTGGAACATGACCTTTTTCTTGGCATTTACACACATAATACTGCACAGAATACTGGCATGTCAAAGTAACATCAGAATATTAATGTACAAGAAGTTAAGACAAGAAATTGTATGTTTGGAAATTATAGTTACGATAGTCTGTGTAATTTGTACAACCTATTTATGATTAGGCACACTTGAAACCCAACCTTATTGTCCTTATGGTGATGATTAATACTTTTGATAGGAGCTATTTCACAAGACCATGCCATCGTTATGGTATAAAAGTAATTTATTTGGAATATGCTCAAGGGTTAAGGTTGGTGGAGATGAGAGGGGGTCGAGGTAAGGTGGGATAAGAGGGAGTCGAGGTAAGGTGGGATAAGAGGGAGTCAAGGTAAAGTGGGATTAGAGGGAGTCGAGGTAACGTGGGATGAGAGGCAGTCAAGGTAACATGGCATAAGAGGGGGTCAAAGTAGGGTGGGATGAGAAGGGGTCGAAGTAAGGTGGGATGAGACAGGGTCAAGGTAAGGAGGAAAAAGAGGGGGTCGAAGTAAGGTGGGATGAGTGGGGGTCGAAATAAGGTGGGATGAGAAAGGGTCGAGGTAGGGTGGGTAAGCATCTCATACAAGCCGTTTTGCTAATATCTTAACAAGTGCTTTGTTTTTATGCCTTACAATAATTTGTCTCTTTTTCGGTGACAAACTCCCCTGTAGTCTTTCATTCAGTTCCATTTTTGTCTTACTCACAGTTCTTTTGTACACACTTCCGTGTACTTTGCTGAAGGCTCTCAGTATGGGCACATGACCTGTATACTAAAATCTCAAACTTGGCTCTATATGTATCATCGGTGGTACTGCACATTGAAGATACTGCTCGTCTCAGTGAGTGCTGCTTTCACTGATTCGTTCAGGTACAGGAAACCATTGAATTCAATGCTCGTCTCATGACAGGCTGCAGATCCTGCGCCTGCAGGGTTTGGCGAGGCATTCTTTTGGAGCTTTGTTGTCAGTTTTGTTGTTTTGAGCATTGGTGTATTGGTGTATGAAAGGACAGTTTTCACCTGCATGGAAAACACAGTATGAGCTCTCAGGAAACTGTTAACACAGCTTTAGAGTTGTCATCCCAGATATCATAACATTGTGCTTATGAAAAGAAGGAATACTGGCTTTGAATTGTTCGAGGTTTTTTAGAGTGATAATTGAAAAATCCAGGTTGACATTAAGCAGCCCCAGATGAGCAGTTTAAAACAGAAGGCAGACTATGTATGCTCTCAATCCGACATGATTGCACAAGAAAAGATTTTTTTTTAAGAATATTCTTTTGGCTTTTTATGCCTTCACCCCAGAGGACAGTGGACAGCGGCGGAAATGGGTGAAGGGCCGAGGGCGGGAGCTGAACCCGATGCCGCCACATCGAGGACCACAACCACCGCACATGGCCACCGACCCAACCGCCGAACCAAACCGACACCCAAGAGAAGATTCTTCTAACCCTGCATTTCAACCTGCTGTGCTCTCCATTAACCACCTGCATCCTGCACAAACCTCTGCCAGAGCCATCTCCATCCAGAAGGCGCTCGAGGCCCCGCCAGCACCTTAATTCAAACAACATATCATGCCATACGGCAGCCTGTTTAGGATGCATTTTTGTAGATAAAGATTAGTGAATAATTTAATGGCAAATCCAATCTGCAAGTCACAGGGGTGGCATGCATGTGTTAACTTGGCTTACAAGGCAGGGCTGCGGGGGGAAAGCCTTCTCTTTTCATTACAGAGGGCAGATTGGGAAATGGATCAGGCTCTGCATTCATTAGCGTGCACACAGAGGCATGATTACGGCACACAGACCTCCAATTCCTCACATGTCAGGGTTTCTCACAGCGAAGTCTTTATCAGGGAAGGAAATGAATGTTCCCCCTCATAAACACCTTTGATTTCAGCTTTCTCCAAGTATGACAGCCATTAGCAGTTAAATGGCATTAGGTGCAATTAAAAGAAATGACGGGGAGGTAATCACTGGGCGCCCAGAGCTATCACCTCCACTGATGTGTCTGAAATATGCATTAGGGGAAGAAGGCGGTGGCTCTGGACCAGGTTCAGCTTCTAATTAAGGGAGAATGCCCCCAGTAACTCGGATGTCACAGGAACAGCTTGATGGTAAAAGCTGGGGGGATGACAAGTCAAGCTGGAAACTCGACAAATCAAGATCATGTATGTTTGTAATAAAAAGTCCCTCAGGTCCACCTTTTAGACTTCACTGCAGCATAAAAGGACTTTTAAGACTTTTTTTCATGCCTTATAAAGATCAACTTGATAATAGCCTTATGAATCAGACTGAGCAATGTGCTAATTGTGTATTTTTCTGGTCTCTAAATCTTATCAATAAATAATGCTGGTGGCCACCAACAGTGTGACTGAAATGTAAATGAGATTTGGTTCCCACTCCCATGTTCCACTGTCGGTTTCTGGTCTTCCAGGGAGTTATTTTTGAGCCAAATTTAGGTCACAGCTCGCAAGGTGTTATTTGTAAGCATCAGCCCCTTCAGCCAGCGGCTAAGCCACACTGAATTTAACCAGGCTTGATTAGCATTTTTAAAAGGACAGCTAGGAGATTTGGTGCACTTTCTTGGTCCTATTCCTGTCATCACTCTCTCTCTCTCTCTCTACTTCCTCCTCAGATGCCAGGTTTCTCAAGAAAATGGACAGAAGCAAGTTGTTCTGTCTGGCTTCGGCCGGATCCATTGTGATGCGCAACGAGACAGATTGAAGACACTCTGTGCCTGAACACCATCACTCTCAGCATATTGAAAGGAAAGTGGTTGACTTGGATGCCTGCATGGCGCTGTGCGTCACACAGAAGGGCTTTAATTAGTTTCTAGGTTCTGTGTTACAATCCTCAGTGTCTATATTTGGGTGTTGAAAGGCTTACTTCTCATATTTGTTCCGCAGTTTAACTTCACCATTAGTGTTCGGCTCTGGTGACTGACCACATTTGGGTATGGGGGGTAAATGATATGCGAAAAATTACTTCCAAGGCCACGGTAAGAATTTGTGTCGTTGATGGCTTTTCCACTTGACCCCTTTTCCATTACAGAGTTTGACAGAGCTCATATTTAATATTCCGCTACTATTCCGGGCCTTTCAAAATCCAATTAGGCTCCCGAATTTACTGGATTATGACAAGACCATTTCGGATTTAAAAAGCCTCGGTTCAGTCTTTGTAAAGGAATTACCATTGATATTTTAGGGTCCAAAAAAATTTAATTGGTGCTCTATTTGTGCGTGAAAAAATACAAAAGTAAAGTCAACGATGAATTTGTCTTGGTTGTGATTATAAATGCAGACGTGTTTTTCGGAAAGACATTTTGCAAATGAGGGATCTGGGTGATTATGTGTGAACGGGAAGACCAGGTACAGGTCAATAATATGAATATGTTTTTCTTTGTCTCACAGTTTGTAACGAATGAAACGTTTCAAATTAGTAACAAAAGTTGAACTCGAACAGGAGACAAGAGAAATTTACCGCCAACAATGCCTAGAGCTAGAGCGTGAGAAAGTTACACACTGCATAATTGAGTGTACAACATAATGAATTTTCTCAGTTTGGTTCACACCTGCTCATGCATCATACACTAATATTATTCAGTTTTGTAAATGTATGCTATCTAGTTTTAAGTAATGCCTGCAGATATTATTTTTTTGTGGAGGCAGAGGTAGGGAAGTGTCCGCCAAATGTTGTGAACAGACCCCCTCCCCCTCTCTGCCACCTACCCTGTTACACTGCACATCCAATTTACACCTTCATAATAATATAAGATAATTAGAAATCATAATGCAGGCGACAAACTGTATTTGTTTTCCACTGCTTTCTGAATGTAATTCGTTGAGCTTGAATGATGCCCCCCCCTTCAAAAGGTGCAGGAGACCCCATCATTTGTCCGAGCACCTCCGTTCTTCATATATGCACAGGACGTCTCGTGACTTTTATTCGTCACAATTTGAGTAATTTGTTTGCTGAATCACACAAAAGCCACTCTCAGTTCAACGAGCATCCTCCCAGGTTTGGCTAGGGAAAGAAAAAAAAAAAGGTGTTCCTTCAAGCACAACCCTCATGTCCCAAGCAATGTTCTGATATTTTTGTTCCCCCTGTTGTTTGGCATGCCAGGGGAAAACACACATTGTGTATTCAGCAATCACAAACAGCAAGTGACAGAGGATATTCCGCCACAGTGGCCAGATATGTAAAATGTGCGGGAATGAGTTTCAGTCTGAGCAGTGCCAAAGTGATCTGCAAGTATAATGGTTCCCGCCTGCACGGGCTTATCCAAAGTAAGGGAGGTATTTAATGAATTTAAAAGACCTATTTAGTATAACACCATTGTGAAGGGAAGCATCCATCATGTGTTGGACTATTCCCTCACGGCCTTGTCAGCACGCCCATGATGTTGCTGCTGTACTGGTACCTTGAAATCGATGTAAAAAGAGTCATTGTATCAGACATTCACAAAATTAAGCGGCCACAGCATCTCATGCTTTGGGTGTGCTCCTTATGTAGCCCAGGATTGGACATTCAACCAGGCTCAAAGTAAATTCTCACTCTATGTCTGGAAATGACTCTTGTTTGCTATGGACAACCAAGCGATATATCACTGTGCCATATTTGCCGTGCTCTCCCTCTCCATGTACTTAATTTCTGTCTGTTAGAGCTCATTAAACAAGGCTAAGGGACTGGCTCAAGTGAGCAGTATGTCCTAAGGAGGAAGCTTGTCTTCCAAAAGCATTATCATAACCCCGCGCATCTATCCGCCAGGCATGCTGGTCCGCCTCGCCCCATTCTGTTTGCAGTGGCCCTAAGCTATGTGTGTATATTTGCTATTATTAGGAGGAGAACTGCTGCAAGGTATAGAAAAATGCCAGGGAGGGCAGCTATTTTTAACAGCTGGTGCTGGCCTTGATCCTCGTTTTCTCTCTCTCCCTCTTCCCCTGTTTCTTTTTTTTTTTTTTTTTCATATTTCAGCATGCTGTGTGCTCACTTGCATCGTCGTGAATCGCGCCATGTGCTGGCCCGGCCATCAGTGCAGTAGCTCAAACTCCCGCCCAGCCCACCTCTGTGTACATGTGCTGATAAAATGCAAGGTGTTACGCTCTTCCTGTTTTGTTTTTTTATCTCAAACATGGCAGCAGACACATAGACACAAAGGTTGGTTACAGAAATAAAAGAAGATACAACAAGGGGATTCACATTCCGGGAATCAGATTTGTATAGGTGCTATTTTTAGAAAACGTAGATATTTTAATGCGACACAGCCAGCAGTAAATTAATGACCTGCATAGTCAGGCCTTTAAATAGTTTCTTGCTGGAACTATGCAGAAATCAGTTCATACAGTCAGTGATATACAGGAGTCCTCACTGACATTGCAGTGCTAATGCAGGCAAGAGAACTCCTCCTCTTCCACTGTGCAAGCACCACAAGCTGAGAGCAGAAACAGAGCAGCCCCCTATCTCTCCCTCTCTCGCACACGTGTGCTCTCTCACTCTCTACGCAAACATTTGTCTTCTCACTTTTGTTTGACAATCATTTCCTTCTCTCCCTTCTTAACTACAAAACACTTCTCTCTTCCCATTCAGTTTCTTTGACCCTTAACTATTCTTTTCCATCCTGCCAGAAGAGAAGAAACAGAGCCAGTGGAAAGAAAAAATCTGTGTCCTTTCCCTCATTTCAACGGCTTGCCTAAAACACACACGGCGCAAAGTGTTACCAGCCACTTAAAAAATCATCAGATAAGATAATCCCTTGATTGCCTTGATCATATTGTTTCTGGGGCACCTTTGAAGAGAGACAAAGACATGACAGTGATATGACTGTGTGATTATATCATCCTCTAATAATATCCAATTTGCGAGCTGTCATTTTGGACCAAGAGAGTAGCAGAACAGTGGAGCGGCTCCTCTGTTCTGCCCATTCATCTGTAAGAGAATTGATTTAACTGTTCTGCATCCAGAGAGTTATTTTTGGTTCTGAATGTGACAGGTATAATTATGGCGGCCATATGGCGTTTTTTTCTTATCTGTATTTTGATGGCAGAGCAGAGGTCATTCCACCACCCGCGTTCAACGCTGAAGTTAACAGCGTTGTCAAGGCTACCGCATGCAAAGCACATCATTTTCTCGTTCCAATTTTACCGCCATGAACACAGCTTATGTGTCATTCATAGCCAAACATGAGCTTTATTTTCAGTAATGGTCAGAGAATCAAAGTGATCAAAAATAAAGTTCTCGATATTACGAGGCACTAACAAGAGATTTTCTTTTTTTAACACTGAGGGCCTGTAGTGCCAACATCGGCTATTACACACACCATAACAGCAGAAATCCTCACCCACAGAGAAAGAGGAGGAAAAACTGGAGAATTAGGGCTTTGAGAGACTGTAGATGGAAAACGAGAGAGGAGGTGACATATTGAGAAGACAGAGAGGCGGCACAGCTGGCCTCGGCCCAACAAATCCATTTTGTGGGGCCACAAATCAGTCAGTGTTGTGTGGGTCACAATCCACATCGTGCGTTTGCCATGGAACAGCAGCGAGTGCACGGTGTTGGAGCGAGATCAAAGTGGATTGCGGCGCAAAGTGAACACACCCACCGGAGCAGACCTGGAGAGCATTTTGCTTTTAATTCACATGAGTTACTTGTTTAGCTTCTTTAATGAACACTTGTGTTAGATGCATTTAGTACAGCAGTTATCCACCTACAGCGCAGCAGCTGACCCTATGTGGTGTAGACCGTTCAGACAGTTCAGTCATGCATAAATGGCAACTATAGCTAAGGGGCATGTTGTGTATGAAAAATACCTTTTTTTAACCTTATGTTGTGAGTGTACATTCAGTAAACCTGACTACCATTGTGTAGAAGAGAGTAGCATTAGACCTGACACTACCTATCATATATTTTTGTGTTTATACACAGATTCTTCCAAGTATTGAAAACATACACATAATGAAATGTAAAGGAAAAACATACTAGGATTTATCTGTGGTAAATCACCGTATATGCTTATGAGAAAAACCCCTAGAATGGATTTTCTTTTCATGTGCAGCATCCATAACGCTCGGCACAATAATGAGCCAGGTGATATTTAGTGGGTGGCCCTCCTGACTAAAGCAAAGTGACAGTTGCATGCTAGGTTGTAATTTGTTTCTTATAAAACCCCAGTTCAGTGTCCAAGCTCATTACATGTGAGGATGTGTCACAAGCTGTATTTCACTGGAAAGTAAACAGCAGTTTGAAGCACACATAACCTCCAATCTCGTGGGCTGATGCAAGATGCAATCATGTCTCTGCAAAGCTTCACTGCACTCAACTGCAGTTTCATGATTCTGACAAAATAATTTTTTGGTGTACGGGCTGAAAATATATTGATTCATATGTTGTTTGTTCAAAAATAATTAAATGAGAAAACTAACTATGGTTATCTACTCATGAATACAGCGGTAGTAACGCGTTTGTAACATTGAAATCAGAGTTATGAAAAGGCACTGGTCCAGCTCCTAACACATTCGTTCCTACTTAAAATTACACGTGTTATGGGAGTCAAATACAATTTAATAACTGGCGTGCTGGTTTAGCTCAGTTGGTAGAGCTGGCGCCCCATGTACAGATGCTACAGTCCTTGACGCACTGATCGCAGGTTTGTCTCCCGGTCTGCTGATCATTAGGTGCATGTCATCCGCCACTCTCTACTCCCAGCATTTCATGTCTCTCTTCAGCTGTCTAATAAGGCAAAAGCCAGAAAAATAAAAATCTTAAAAAAATAAAAAATTATGTAGGTCCATCACACAGTCAGTGCACCATTATATTCTGGAGGAGTGTGTGGGATTTTATATACATTTTTGATTCATCCCTTTTACCATTTTGGCTAATGTTGGCTAGGTGGTTAAGCTAACTACGTGTGTTAGGTCTTGAAAGAATCAATTGATTGTGCAGTATATTGTAAGCTAGTCCCCCTGTTCCATATTAGCTCTTGTGATGGAATTGCACAATATCCCGAAACGATCGATTATTTACACCCCGAAATAAACAGGTGGCTAATGCTAGCTAATTAGTGATTAGGCTTGATCGGAACCATAAATCAAGAAGGGCAGTGTTTACTAAATACTCAATGGCAGTAGTAGATTGTAAAAAGGATCACAACAAGAATAAACTGTATAACATTACTGCAAATCAACATATCATGTTCTGAAGCTTTGCTAACAGTAGCATATTTAGCTTCACCTTTTGAATTACCCTGCTAACCTTCCCTGCCAATCTCTGAGTATCTTATTATGGCATTTGTTTTGTTAATTATAATTGCTTCATTGTATCAAACTTGTGGGAAGAGGAATAAGCACCTTTACATTTTTGTTGGAAATTTCTCTTAAAAAAATAGATGCATGTAATATCCAGCCAGTTCTATTGTGTGCCTATTTAAATGGAACTCTATTTTTGGAGCAAGAGGTTGAAGCAATCTCCATTTAGAGGAAGCTGCAAGGCCTCCCAGAGGACTTCTGGGACTTGTAGCTGCAGTCGATTGTGTTTCTTCTGTCCACGTCTCTTGAGCGTTTGCATCAACTCAAGCGTGATAGTTTCCATAGTACGTGCCACTTTACCTGATTCAAACTTGATTGACGCATGAGGCAGACCGAGCCTCCATTATCATATTCATTACCTGTGTTATTGGAAATCACACATGCAGGGCTGAGCTTTCTACCTCATATGCAAGTGAGCCTCCTCAGGAGGCGAGAGGTTACCTGTGCTTCTTTTCTGTAGCTAATGTTAGTCTTACATGGGACTACTCTCATCATGACGTGTCCTATCCGAGCTGTGACTGTGTGCGCACATGGCAACAAGCCATCAGGACAAATTAGGAAGGCCATGAATAAACTTGTCTGTGAAGGAAGAGGCAGAGAATCAAGATAGACATGAGAGTAGCACCTCAAGGGCTTAAACTCAGGCTGTTAGATTTATTCATATGGCTGATCGGGATAAATCCAGAATGCTCGTGCTAACAGTTGTGCTTTCATTACAAAGTAGAAGGAGTGATTTATGGAGATGCATGTTTTTTTACTAACTTTGGTGATAAATGAAACCTGTGCCCAGCCCGAAAGGTGAGGACAGAGATGGAGCCTCGTGTTCGTAGCTGGAAAGGTGACAAATCGAAACAGTGATAACCAGAAATGAACTTTTTATCCGTGCAGCCGCTGCTCTGCTTTTGATAATCTCCCGTATAACAGCCCCATCCATCAACAAAAACAGATTTGATGCGAGTTGTTAGGCAATGTTAATCAGTCAAAGTGTTTGCTGAGAGTATCTGAAAATAAGAACAGAAAAGAAAAGTCTTCATTTCCCATGTATCTTAGCATTTTCATTTCCCTTTCTAGCAGGGCCGTGCACAGACATTTTGGGGTTCTGGGGCTCAAGCAAAAAAAAAAAAAAAAGGGCACTTGCCCCTCCAACATGCACTTATTCCCACCCTGATGTCACACCGCCGCCATCGTATGCAGACTAAAACTATTAAACCCATGCAAAACGTAACTACCTGCATCAGAAATTAATTGCATATTTGTAAGTTGCCCTGCATGAGGGAGAAAACGTTTTAATGAAAACTACACTAGCTTGATTGCTAGCGAATACAGACTACAGAGGCTAATAATGAGGAAATTACAACAAAGTCCTACTTAATTGTTTAATTGTTTTCCTTTAATGGATAATGGAAGTGTTGTTTTAGTTGATTCCGTAAGTAAAACGGTGCCTACTATAACCAAACTAGGTTATCATTTGGGAGGGGGTGGCGTGGGGAATGCCGAGTACTTCCTTAACTGATCAGGCATATTTTTGTGGATACTACTTTACATTTGCGTCTTTATATTTGATAGAATAAAAATTAAAAAAATACTTTTTTATTTTAATTAAGGGCACTGTTTGACTCTGGGGGCACAAGGGCAGGGGCTCAAGCCCCCCTTGGGTCCTATCTGTGCACATGCCTGCTTCCCTGCACACATGTAATTTTCCTGACATGTTTGCATATGTAATCATTCCACTGTTGGTAAAGTCAAAAAATCATGCAAAACCATACAGTTTTGACACCTTATGAATGGAAGGATCAATTGATTGATTTATTTAAGTGTGTAAATCCTGGTTGCCTGTGGATGGTCCTAAAATCCCCTCAGCATGATTAGCAGCTTCCTACTGAGGATGCTAAGTAGCCCAAACAGCACACATATCAAGGCTGCGAGAGAGGGGGTCGAGTGTGTGTGTGTGTGAGAGTGTGTGTTGATATAGTCTGCTGACAACCTTTGGTATTTCTCTAAAAGCCATTTCTTCTAATTGTTTGATCACTGCGCTGAGACAGTGTCGCTGCAGGCAGGAGTGTGTTTCTCCTTTAACCCCTGAGAAGGAAGGATATTTATGGAGCATCACTGATATTTCATGAGACTAAACCAGGCTCAGGGAGGCCCGGTGGAGCCTCATGATCACCTGTATCAGAAGAAATCTCAGCACTGTTAGATGTATGTGTCATGTGGTCCACATTGCCCAATAAGGGATTCATTGCTTTGTGCTGAACTTTTCATTTCTTGTCATTCTTTCTTGGTGGGACTTGTCAAAGAAATGATCTTGCTTCACTGGTCACTGCATCAGTCACGCCTCAGACCATAGTTGGTCTGGAAAATTGCCTGGGCTTAAGGCTAGTCCCCAGCTCAGGGCATTGAATTGTTTGTGACCAATACCATTTTCCCTTTGAAAATGGTATGTTATATTTTTTTCAATGCTGGGGTTATTCTGGTAGACCCCAAAGCATACACAGTGTAATCCTACATCATATTGTCTGTCTAGTCTCAAAACAGAGAGAGAAAAATCGGTGCTTGTTTAACCTTCAGTTCTGTGTCCCTGTTTTAGTGTTTTCTTATCTTAAAAGGGCTTTTGCTATGTCTTTATTAAACAAGAATTCCATATCTCCGTATTGTATAAATAAGTATCCAGACACATAAAATCAGGCCCAATTAGAACAATAATGTAGCTTCTATAGCGCAAAAGCACAAGTGAGTTGATCACATTTTTCAATGTAAATATGTAACCATAATTAAAAAATGGTACAATATGTTCCACAAATCAGGACTTACCTTTTCTTATCCATATCAAATTAATCAGACAATATTAAAGGAATGTGGTAGTGAAAAGAAAAAAATGACTTCCAAATGTTTGTATCTCAATTTCTCTACAAATGAATGTCAGCCATGTTGCATCCTTGCTGTCTTTATGGACTGCGAAAATGCAGTCCAAGTGGGTTCCTTTGTGGTTTCACAAGGTTTTTGCATGTTATGTTTGTTTGCGAGTACAATGAGGGCACATAAAGAGGCTTTCAAGGCATAGCATAAATCACAATTATCAATCTTTTTTTTTTTTTGCCACTTGAGGGGAGCAGAAACATGCTGAAAACAAAGCGCAGACGTTTAATCACCTTTAAATGTATCTAGTGAGCAAATAACATCTCAATTAAATATCCAACAGCGTCTCCATCTGCTCAAATTGCACGAATGTGAGCCCCCGTGATAGGCGCTGCCATCTCGCGATGTCATTTGGAGCCAGAGTCTGCACAGTAGAGATCGGCGGGTGGCGCTGCCATAGCCACTTCCGCTAACCAAAACACACACTTAACTCACCGAAAAAACAGCAAGGATCTCGCTCGCCCGCGTGCCAGCTTCTTTGTGGAGGTTTGAGGTTAATGTTCACATGGAAACTTCAATTACTGTAGTGATTGTTTTAGTTACGTTTCCTCCCGCCATTCGTCCTCCACTCTGCTAATCCGGAACAGATCGGCTGCAGGAGCCGTATTTGTCAACAGAGCTGTCAATCATCATTTTGACAGCATCAAATGACTAATTAGAAATAAACTTGTCAGAAAAATGAACACTGGGACGTAAATCAGCATGATAAGAACTAGCTATAATGACAGAAACCATGTTTGAGAAAAATGTATTTGCCGTGTATTTTGGTTTTATAGTTTGACTCATGTCCCACCTGTTAACATGGAGGAGGCGGGCTTTATGACCTATACTGCAGCCAGTCAGCAGGGGGAGCTTGAAATGTTTTGGCTGCACTTTTAGGGAGCTCTCATGTCGTCCATCTTTTTATTCAGTATATGGTTCATGTAATGAAGTTTAAGTTCTCCACCAACTCCTGATGAAAATATTTGGCTGTAAGGTTCCTGGTTTGAATTTTTTATGTTGATGTATGATTATGTTTTTGGCCTTTCCCTTAATTGTATAGAACAGTGGTCAGGGTCAGAAATGTGGGATAAGAGAGTGTAGATGACATGCAGCAAAGGGCCGAGGGCTGGATTTGAGCCCAGGGCCACTGCGTTGAGGGCTTTGCCTGTATGCATGGGGCGCGTGGCTTACCTACCTGCTGAGCTAAACCGGCTGCCCAGTCTTTTTGTGTGGAGGTTGCATGTTCTCCTTGTGCTTGTAGTGGTTCTCTCTGTGTTCTCCGGCTTCCCTCCTACAGTACTAAAACATGCTTTATAGGTTCATTGGTGACTCTAAATTGCCCGTGAGTGTGAGTCGTTGTCTGTCAGCCTTGTGATTGTCTGGCAATCAGTCCAGGGTGTACCCCGCCTCTCACCCAATGTCAGCTTAGATCTATCTGTTTTTTGGTGGTAGACAGGTAGCGATTTGTTAGTATTTATAGATTTTATCCCGTAAACACCTGCTTGTTGCAGACAAAATCAACGCTTATGAGGTCAGTGCGAGGCAATCAGAACAAGAAAGTTGTTGGCTCGAGCAAAATTACTCAAACTAGTTAAAAGCCACAACCAAGTTCTTTAGAGCTGAGGGGAACAGCAGGGACGGTGATAATTCATTGTGGGTTATCATTACAAGCCACTCTTTTCACATTCAAGAAGTCATGTGACCTATTCCTAACAAACACCGTTGGTTATAGCCACTTGAAATGAAGGATGTTACAGGAACATCCAGGATACAGGATTTTAACTTCTATAAATGATTTGAATACGTTAACTAGGGCTTCATTTTTTCCTGTCTCTGCAATTAATCTTTGTATGAACATCAAGCCTCTCTCCGTATCAGATCACTTCATGTCTTTTAAATGGAAAAAAAGCCCTTTTGGCTGCAGCGAAGTGAAGAATCTTATAGTACAAAGAAATCCTTTCAAAAATGCAATCCCGCAATTGACCTTGCAGGCTCTGGGCCGAGCGGGAGCGTAAGGGGATATAGAAGCATCCTCCAGTCACTTAACAGACAAATGGAACAGGTTTGTTCAAAAGCCCCTTGACATCAGGGAAGAGGCCTTCACCTTTTAGCACATGGTGTCGGTTTGCCCAGATGCCCTTGACTATATCTAAGGAGGAGTGGTGTCTTTTTGTGCAGGATTGAATGCAGGTTTATGTACCTCTACTTAAACAACAGGCTCTTCATTGGAATGTATAAACTTTAATAGACTGAAAATACTGCACATGGTGCTATTCTCCTTGTGTTCAACTGCTTGGTCATTTCTTCAAGTGATGAATAGACATGTGCAGAAGATAGATGCCCCTCAACTACACCCACACCTGCCATACAGTATGATGCAAAGCGTCTGCTGATTTACGCCGGCTCTCCACCACCATATGGCTCCCATCACTCACCACCCCAATGACCAGCGTGGAGACCACTTAATCAAGAAGAAGAGGCCAGCAGCAGTCGTAGTGGTTGTGGTTGGGGTTTGGACAGAGGGGTGGGGGTGGAAGAGGAACTTAAAAATCAGCCAAATCAAACAAACACTCCAAGCACTTCAGTCCCCTCCCCCGACAGGGCCCTCCGCTTATCCTTCAATCAAGCCAGCCTCGTTTGTTTGCTAAACGAAAGCAGAGTCACGAGCTCTCCGTTCTGTGTCAATAAACCTGAAGAGGCGATGAGATCAATGACAAAGACGGCATTCAATTTACCTTTAAGTCTGAGGCTAATCAGCTAATTTGCTTGGTTCAGTGCGGTATCCTAAGCTCCCAACAAAGGCTCCTCAAATGTCCCTGTAATGAGAATGGAGATTCTTTTTTCATTATACATAGTAAGCCAGTTAAATGTGATCAGAGGACTGCTGCAGTTTTTCATTTATATGAGCAGATATGTCAGAATAGTGTGCTCTTATTGGCAGTGGCAATGCTACAAAAGTACAGGGATGGTGACCTTTAGAACAAGGTGGCAAAAAGGAGATTTCATTTACACTCTTGTCGTATTTCTTTTTTTTTAAGATCATGATTATTTCTTGGCCTTTTTATGCAATTATTTATAGAGGACAGTAGATAGTGTGGGAAACGGGGGAAGAGAGAATGACACGCGGCAAGTGGCCACTGCATCAAGGGCTGTGGCCTCTCACACACGGCCCACTGATGGCTCCTCATCATGGGCCGTCCACTGAACCGCTGAGCTAACTCTGGTTATGCTCCTGTAAACAGTTGGTCATGGAAATAATTCACAAATTTTGTATTTTGTTTAGACAAAATAAGGTTTGATTGTCAGAACGAGCTCAAAGGGCCAGTTTGCCGATTTTCAACCTCAGTCCTATCGTGCTATTATGGGGAGCTAATGCCATTATGGAAGGAAACAAATGCAATTTCACTCTGGGCCTTCTGAGGACGCTATCCGCTTCTCCAATGGGCATTTAAAAACCTGGCCTGGGAGCTTGCTAAACTACACTTCCTTAATCTAGGACGCCAGCCTCTGATGTCATATCTTGTTCAAAATCATCAGGTTTGAAATGTAGACTGCAGACCTGAAGATTTTTTAGACAATCCACCGGTATATTCTCGTCGTATTTCAGATTCTGTACCGCTCTGACCCATTGCCTGCAGCGAAACGGTTGTATTTCACTCCAGCGTCTCTCGCTGGGCCGTTCCTTTCAGAGGGAGGGGCACAATGCACGCTGGGTGTTGTAGGAATGTAGCATGGGCGAAACCAGAAGGTGTTTGTACAACTTTCTCCACAGCTATGGCGCCAAATTCAAATATTATTGCTTCTATTGATTACAGAGAACATCAGCTTTGACTTTGAAATTGATTGTATATATTTGTACTGATTTAGATGTTAACTTTATGTGTAGTTAAATTAAATAGTTGCCAGAGACTTATTGCAGGATTATAGCTCTCAGGTTGCTATGACACCTTGATGGTGGTAATGTGGTGTTCATTCATGCCTTCAGTATCATGAATATCCGCGTCAAAATAGCCAAAACAACCTCCTGTAATTAAAAATGTACTTGACTTTCCTTTCTGTGTGCTAGAATCGGGCCGGATGCAGCGTTATCCTGCATCTGCTGAGGTGGAAAATGCCAGGGTTGAGGAAAACAAATTCTAATGCAGCATGCAATGTGGTGGAAATTATATTCCGACGTGATTGATCTGTTTATCCTGAACTGCAGCAGGCAACAATTTAACATTATTACCTTTCCCAAAGACAGAGTCATGCGATTCTACATAAACAGCAATCAGTCTTATTTCACTCCCCCAAATGGCACCATCATGCATGTTTGGTTTATTCAGACATTTACTCTGGCTTTGGTTAATGAATTCACTCATTCATTCCTTCACGCATTCAATCATCCGCATTCAGCTCATTCATTTACCTATTCACCACAGACTAACAGATGTAAGATAAAACTGGGTATGCTGCTTGGCTCCTGGATAAGATGCGGTCTCCTGCCTCGCCTTTAATTAGAGCATGATAACATGTTTTTAAACTCCATCCTCCTGTGCCTCATGTTCCCCGTGAAAGGCTCATGAATAAATTGAGGAGGAACATCCACTTTTGAACTCGCTGGGCTTTACACTACAAGGAGACAAGCGCTGTGCTCGCAGGAATGTGGAACAGGAGATGACAAGAAGTGGTCTAAAACGGGCACTTTTGCTCTCCTTCCTTTGTCACAAGTTTCAGCTGATCTGAGGAAATGACAAAACAAAGAAGGCAGAGTTTAATCTGTTTCACAACTGCATGATCAAAGGGGCAGGTAAGCAGCTTTTTGTGAAATGCAATGCAGTACAATGTTGGATTGAGATGCAGATCAATTGTGAAAGTCATTGCAATACGAAAAAAGGAAACCAAACATTTACAGTAGTCTCAGCAGGCACTTCTTATCATGGTTGTGGTCTCTACACTATACTGTAAGGCACTGCTGTTTAAAAGACCTCTGACCGACCGATCTGCTAAAGAGAAACTAAAATAATGAATATCGACTTGAAGTGCATTTATTTTATTGGTTTAGAAAGCAGCTGACAATTTGAATGTTCCAGAGGTGGGGTTGCATGGCACTGGAGGGAAAGAGCTTAACTGACCCATAAACAAACATCCGATTTGGATCAATAAACCGAGTGGCCAATGCCGCCTTCAGATGCTCGCCGTAAATCCACGAGGGCTGCCCTCTCCCTCATTAAATTATAAAGGATCTGCGAGCCGTGAAACACTAACAGCGAAGCATCACACTGGTTGCTAAAAATAGAGAGGACTAAACAAAAGAGTTTTTTTTCCCTCCAGATTCATATTGTTACTCGAGAATCCTTTTAACGATCCACTTCTGTCGTTCCCTGAAGTCAGGAGAGAGAGGTGGCCAAAGCTAGGCATCACGCCGCGCTCGCGTGTGTTTGCAGGGTGTCTTCCGTGCGCCAACAAAACACTAACACGTCCATGTGATGTCATGATGAGGGAGATACAGCTGTTCTGGCGGACATGAACACTCTCACTGAAGCACTCCGTCTCTGCCAGGAGGTCCGAGGTGCATCTTGTTGCTCCAATTTGAATTGCAAATCCACTTAAAGTACATAAGTCAAAAGTGCTCCAAGCTAAAATGCAAGCCGTGTCGAGTCTGGAAGATTTTTAAAAAATCATGGACCGTGCACTTAGGGGGATTACGTTTTCATCCAGTGAAAAAGGAGGGAGAGTCCTAACCCATCATCACCGTCACCTCAAAAAGGGGCAGCCCTAACAGCAAACAATATTTATCCTAAAACAATATCATACATTTCTCCTGATGTCCTCTAATAAATTTCACGGCTGGTCATATGTTTTCAGAGCACTGACAAATGGGTGTGTTGGGATCGCTGTGTTCTTGGTGATGTGAAACTAATCAGGGAGAAAGAGCAGTTTCCACACTGGTGACTTTTCAAGGCCCCGTGGTATAAATATCAACCATCTGTGAGGCCATCTGCATTGGGGTGCTATATCATGCACCAAGGCCAAGCCACCAAACACAGACAAGTTGCCTCCCATGGCACTATCCACACCGCATGCGAGACAAGGAACAAATCGCAGGATCACTGCTATCAACAACGGATCGGCCCCAAATCTTATGTAGTGCTGTCATCTGTTCATACAAAAGTGAGGTCATCTTTTAAAGGAGCAATCAAGATAACCTCAGTGCTGGAAAACGCATTGCACTGCTGCAGGCTCTACCCTGCCTCAACACCTCATCTCTCATCCTAACGGGGAAATTGAAAAAATAAAAGATGCAATATATGTTTGAAATCAGGTGCTTTTTCAATCAAGTGTTTTTATCTGAACTTAGATTACAGTAGGATTGCGGTGATCGCCCGGGCAAACATGTCTGTAACAACCAGCCATCCATCATAGTGTGACAGCTGATTCTGCAACAGTTTAGAGTAGCTTTTCCTTTTGCACTTTACTGCACACTGCTGCAGCTGACTTCTGTGAATGCCGACTTCTGCAGAGACTAGTTGCATTGAGACTGTGACCTTTTATATTCAGCTGGAAATACAAAGATAAACAGAGCAACACAAGCAAGGGGGGAGAAAAACGATGAAAGGAGTGTTATTACGGACAAAAAGAGACCATACAGGCATGAAGACAGCACCTCGCTGTCTCTTATCTGCCTCTTGCAACATCTGCAAATATGTTATTTGTTGCATGCTCCGCGTCTCATCAACTGTTTCCCCGCAAACATGTGTTTCTTTGTACCCGTGTGTCTGCATTGTGAAATGGAGAAAAAGAGAGACAGAGTGTATGCGTGTGCGTGTCTACTTGTGCATGTGAGACATTGTTTCAAGCTATCTAGTTATTGGAACGGAAAGGAATGGAGGAAGGCTGGTGCTGAAGAGCAGGCCACTCCAGGGGGAAAGGGAGCGAGAGAGAGAGAAAACGAGAGAGAGAGAGAGAGAGAGCAAAGGGGCCAATGGCGAGTGAAAATCCTTTTGTTGTTTCTGTAGATTGTTGAGACACAGAAGTGGGGGATTCATTTGTCCTAAGGTCTGAGAGCAGCCATCAGCAGAGGGCTGCACTCGGCCTTTCGCCGTTTGTTTACCTTCAGACCACGCCGCTCCTGTTAAATATCTGAAACCAAAGACGGGGATGGGATGAATCTTGTGTGACAGTTTTGGAAAGATTGAATAATCCAAAGATTGAGAAGCATGGTGGACAAATAAATAAAAAAAAGGGTAAGGGAAGACAAATATGCCTCTTGGTTCAAAAGTGATGTTTGAAGTGCCTTTGATCACAGGCATGTGTCATCACCGCCTGCAAAATATAAATAGCCTAGAAAATATTAAATGCCTTTGACTTCAAAACATGCTGCATTTCTTATTACTTGATATAAAATAATGCTGGAGTAGTCTGAACAGCTTTAATCTAATGGAAATCAACTTAAAACGTATAAACAAACATAAATTATTAACTGGATTCCTTATTACTATTGTTGTTAATGTTGAAAATTAAAGGTCTCCAAATAAGAACTAAATCAATAATCAATTAACCTTTCTTTCTGGATTCATGGATTAATCATGTGATCAATTAATTAAATGGCAAATGTTATCGAACTGCTTTGTTTGGTTCAACTAACAGTCAAAAACAGTCACTTTCTGATCCCATAGAAAAGATAATCAGCAAATCCTTTGCAAAAAACCCACTTTGAAGCACTTAAATAATTAATAATTTCTTAAAGGACAGCCTAAATCAATTTTCAAAATAGTGTACCCTTTTTTTTCAATCACCTAATCAATTAATCGACTAACCTAATTTCAGCCTGAAAACGCAAAACGACCATGCAACCCTTAGATTTGAAAATACACCGACACAATACCATATCAATATAGTAGCTAAACGGCGAAATGTGTCTGCGGTTCATCATTATAGGTCCACGATTTGCTCATATTAATATTTCTATTAAAGGCCACGTTAAATCATCACTTCAAAGGAATCGTGACACCTAACAAGAGGACTCATCCTCCCATCGAACCTTTTAGTGTTTGTTGCAGATTGCCCGGGCTGTGTAAGAGAACTTCAGACTCTAGAGGTCTCCATCCTTCAGCATCCCCTCATCATCCACCTATTCGCTCTCCCCCTCCTCCTCCTTCTCCTCCTCCTCCTCCTCTCTAACATTTTGTGCAGCGGAGGAGGAAAGGAGGAGAGACTGCTGAGGAGGAGACAGAGGGGACCCTGAGACAACACGTCCCACGCCAGAGCCAGACAGCCAGGGAACTTTGATTTGACGCCAAGTGTAGCCTGCGATGAACGTGACGATGACGAGAAAGAGCCACGTTTCTTCGTCTTGGGAGGCTTAGATATGTCGGGCGCGTGCAACATTATGATGTCCTTGGACTCATGTGTTCAATGAAGATTTGTTTATCTGTGATTTCGCTTTTCAATTCGCTGATGGTGCCGCTTCGTTGTACCTGCACTTAGGTCAGCCGAATGAATCTGAAGGCAGTCTGAGCGCATTGTTTCCGAGCTCCGTTGCATATGGGATTTCCAGCCGTGATGTCTGCAATATTTCGCTCTTTGTTTCTGGGTAAGTCACTTCCCACTCCTTTTCTGAGATCGCTTATTCATGTAAATAGCAGTGGAGCGTGTTCGTCTGGTGTGCACATTGCTGTCTGTCGTTATTAGCCTGTATTGTGATATTTTCAATATACGTTCTTATTGTTTAACACGTCGCCAACACATCTGGCAAGTGTTTTCAGCAAAGAATGATGTCAGAATATATTTATTTATTTCATTGCATATACACACCCTTGCACTTTAATTTGCGCATAAAAATGCTATTTATATTTACGCTAATATACAAGTCAACCTTGATTTGCAACCCATAGGCTGCTTTAGGCTACTTGGGGGAGCTTTTTTTTTTTATTATAGGCACAATTAAAGGGGATAAAAGTTCACCTGACCCCTCCCTTTAAATCTATTGTACAGATTTCTGACCCAGCATGTGCATCAATTGAATTATTCTTCTAATGCAGAGAAAATAAGCATCCATTAAGGTTATATATTATTTGTTTCTTATTGTTTGGCCCAGTTTTAAGTTTTTCTGGATATTTGCATTTGTTTGGTGAAATCATCTTTTATTTCACAGTGAACCCAAAAGGTTAATTTCAGTATCATAAATGAAAGCGTCTTTTGTCTATCAACAATGACAGCAGTTTGTGTTACCACCACTGCAGCTGATACTTAAACCAATATTACCACTAGACTCCATTGGGCCTGGAGGACACTAACGAGGGACTGTTTAATTCCACTGCGACTTTACTGACTGGAAGTTTCTGTAGCGCTATGAGACAGCGTGTAAAAACGACTTCCAGTAAGACGTTTCACACTCCCCACTGCTGTCTCATCACCTGCAGTGGAATTTCCCTAACTGGGTGTAACTGGGGATAAAGCAGGATTTTCCAAAGGGGAGTTTACAGTCTAAAGAGACTATGAACAGGGATATTTGCTCTGAAAAAGTCTGGAAGCCACCGAGTTAAAAGTAAGCGTGTTTGAGAGTGGCCATATGAGGAATAATGCACCGAAAGAGCTGGCGGCTTGCCTGCTTTGGTTGGAGTCCAGAAGTCGTGCTCAGGTCTGCATGAGGCTCGCTGTTCATGGGGTTGCAGTCTGGAGAGAATCAAAGGAGTCGATCATTTGTGTTTAATTTTTTCATTCCCCTTAGTTTGAACATAAAGCTGGTTTTATTTACTCATCCATGTTGCTGGTTGTGCTTTAGGCCTTTAAATGCCTTAACAGTTTGTCTTCGGCTCCCATTATTCAGTTACTTTCATATTGTCGTGACCTCTCAGGATCAGTCCCTGCCCCTTGCCAAGTGCACTCTGGGAAAGGCTCCAGGCTCCTGTGACCCTGGAAGAGATAAGCAGTATAGAAAATGGAAGGAGGGAAGATGTGGACCTGCATACATGCTGACTTGTTAAGGCTTACATCAGTCAGCCGGTGAACCCACAGTATGTTCTCAGTGGTGATGGTCACTGATCCTGAGCTTTAAGTAAAGGAGCTGACTCTGCAGAGGACACTGCATACAAACACTCTTTTTGCTTTCTGCAAGATGCAAACATTGCAGGTTAAATCAACAACACTCATTTATTCCCTAACACAAACAATGCCGGCACACTTTTCCTAAAATAACCACCAGCATGTACCCGGAGTATCAAATGACTTGTTGTTGCCATGGTGAGGCGTTTTCCCCTTCCCCTGTCATGTCGCAAGATGTGACTGTATAAAACAAATTGTGCAACTGAAAAGGATATCATAAAGGATGAATGTCCGGTACAGTTGCACCCTGGATTTCAAGTCTCGCATGCAACAACAAAATATCTGCACGTCAGCTAAAAAGGCATTTTTCCCTGACCGGGAAGATATGCAGCTCTCCAGGCTAGGCTGCTCTGCTGTGGCAGGCTGAAGGACATTTTCCTGAAGTTATAGCCTGTTTTAATTCAAGATCAACACCGAGGCCGAGTAAAGAGAGGAAGTTTTATTATAAAAGAATCAATAGTCATTAATAGGGGCTCATTTCCTTTTTATTTGGCTTTGGTCTCACAAGTCCTGAGACATCCTTAATTTAATATCAGTGTGAGATGTAATATCCAAGTTCACATTACAGATAAGTAGCACAATTAATTGCCATGGAGAGTTCCACAGCTCCCCTCTGTATCTCTGCCGATACGAAGTGAGAAACAGAACAAGGTCAAATAAAACTCAGGAACAGTGTGGTACATTCAGTTAGGTAAAGGAGACTAGTGATGGATTGCCTTTCTGTCCTTGCTCCAGGATTAAATGATTCTGAATGAGGGAATTTGAAAATGACTGTCCAAGAAGTAATAACAGAGTGTAAGTCACTTGACAGAAATGTAATTGAAAAGAATGAGCGGCTTTTGCATGAGATCCAAACCTCTGCAGCCTCATTCGGCGGAGTTTCATGTGCATCAAGCAACGAGACAATACAACATGAGTGAACAATGTGCCTATGCATGCATGCTAGTATTAGATGTAGATAAAGAGAGCAGTGGCTCCAAACAGAAATTCTGTCCCCATTCTATATTTAGCATGTCTGCCGGGGAAGGCAGAGGATCTCTGAAATGTGAAGATGACAGGAGCCTCCTGAGCCAGAGGTTATGAAGTGACATCTTGATGTGTTTGCGCCTGAATCACACACCCACACACACCCAGTCAGACTTCTGACATTCCTACAAACCCAGAGACGTTTCGATATTTGACGTCTAGTTACCATACATTAAGGGTGCGTTTTGATCTCCTTTTGGCTCGCATTATTCTTCAGCCTTACCATGCGGTGTCCCCTATGTACGTTCTCAGCTTTGATAATGTTTGTTTTTTGCGAGCATGGGATGAATTTGGCAGATGTGCTTTGTGGGATGGGAACTTGCAAGATATTTCAAGCATTTGTCGGTTAGGTGTGGATTCTTGCACAGTGAGTCAACCTTCATCTCAAATTGTGAAAGCAGAAACCTTTGAAGGACTCCTGATCTCACTTTAATTTACTGGTGCAATATATTTACAGAGGTTAATTTAATGAGCGATATGCAGACCTATTAAAACTTGAAGACATTTTCATATGTAGACGACATAAACAGACAATGTAAAGCATCACAATACATAATGCAATATCCTGTAGACATTGTATCTGTCCTGTTTTCATCCCTGTTGTTTCAGTTTTATTTAATTAATTTCAGTGTCAGGTTATATTTCCTTGTTTTATTTTGAAATGCACCCATCCTTCCTGTGTATGTTGCTGTACTTCCTGCCTTTGCGTGTCTTCCTGCTCGTGTGATTATGGCTGTGTTTGAAATGCCGTACACTACATACTACATACTATATGCTATACATACTATATACTGCATACTGTGTTCGGAGGTAGTGTGTAGTATGGAGGAGCTTTTCAAACTAATTTTGCAGTATGCTACGCCAGGCAGAAGTAAACAATAACTGCCGCTTATTTAGCTATAGCGCCCCCCTCTGCTGGAATGCTGCTGCTGTTAGTTTTCTAACTGCCGCTGTGATGTTCCAGCGCTTTGCATTGTAGGATACAGTTGGCGAGGTCGACTGGTTTGATGCATACTGGAGATTTTTTCCAAATCTGTACGACATCCGAGTTTTTTTGGCATACTGCACATTTTGCTTTAGTTTGCATACTGCATAATACATTTTGGCCAAATCAGTACGTACTGGCATTTCGAACACAGCATATGTGCCCCGCCCTAATTGCTTTCACCTGTTCCTTGATTAGTCTCACCTGTGTCTGATTAGCCTCATCTTCCCAGTGTGTTTAGTCTTTGTCTTCTACTTTTTCTGTGCCACTTTGTTCCGCGTTTCATGTGTGGAAATCTGCCTAACTCCCATGGCCAACTCAGTAAGCCTTTTTCTTTTTTAAATGTATTTGATAGTCTGCTTCTGTCCTGTTCTCTTTGTATCAAAACTCTAATGTGGTAGCTTCAAGCTGTAGAACATACAGTACTATAACAATGCAGCTGACAACTACAAAATAGCTAGCAGCGTGTTGCTCCAGATAGTTGAATGACTTCCCCTCCACCTACAATGTCAGCGATTTGACATGCAGAACAAAGTGTAAACAGACTTCCATCAGGAGAGGATTGTATTACTCAAAGCAGAAATGGCAAATCTGAATTTCTCAGCAAGGGCAGAACAGGCTGGAATACAAAACCTCGGCCAAGGGTGGCTAAAGATGCCTACAGATGAGTGCAGAGGTCCAGCCGTCCTCAAAACAATTGACCCATATCATTAACAAACACAGATTTGCCTTCCAAGCACTTTCCCCCTGATGTGCACGGCCTTTGAATGACACGGCGCTTCCCTGAATAACAAGGCGTCCTTTTTTTGTACCTGAGGGATTCTTCATGTTTCATTGATTGTGTTGCTTTTAGTCAGAAGGTCTCTCCATTGTATCGCAGCAGGCTCAATGCCATGTTTGAATGAGAGCGTTTGTAGGTGAAAGTCTGCCTGCTTTGTACTATAAGTGCTTTTATTCCTACCAGTCGAGGGTCGAGGCAGGTTGTATTTTTATAGCAGCCAAAGACATCTGAGGTAAGACTAAAGGTCGCGCTGGTGGAAAGCGTGTAGTCCTGAATTCATTGTCTGTTTTGTACAACTTCTTTGTTTCATATCCGTCTCCTCATACTCCATGATTTCCAGGCAATCCGTGCATTATCCTGTAAGGGCATTTTGTCACTTCCTTCTTGTAAATACTAGACACAGAGCTGGGTTTGTGTAGTGTTCCTGACCTATACACCCTCCCCCTTTTCATCCGTCACTGGGAATAATGAGTGCCAGATTATTTTGGAACGTATGAACAGGAACTGCCTATTTCACTTTACTGCTAATCTTTGACAGATGTTCTGGAGAGGCTCACATCCACATTAACTGGAGCCACATGACACATACACTCCACTGGCGTGCTCTAAGAGATTTTTGTGGAGGTGAACAAACATGCCCATGACAACTACATCCGGTTAATACTATAGGTGAACTTTAAACATTTTTGGAAAGATACTTATTTACTTCATGTTGAGAGTTAGATGCGAGGATTGATACCACTCTCAGTTCAATGGGTCCAATAAGTAATTGGACAAAAATACTACAATTCACCATTATACAAGGCCATTTTTTGGACTGGACCAAGTCCAAGCAAAAACAATAGTCCAGTTCATAAACCTCTGTAGCACTATTACACTTTTGTCTGAGAAACAAGATATATCGTATGCATTTGTGAGCTTTTAATGTGTTTTTGGGTGAATCTCGTTGCCTTTTGCCTTAAGTTTCCACTCCAGCCAAACGTTCCATGTTTCCAGCCTATTTCTGGGTTTGACAGTCAGATAAAAAAGGGCTTTTAAAAACATAATATGGGGCTATAGGAAAATGTAGCTGATGAATAAGTGCATTTGTCAGTAAATCTAATCAAAAATCACTTTTTAAGAAGTAAAAAAAATGTAAAAAACTAAAGAATTGTTGTTTTCAGCCCTGCAAATGAGTCTATTTTCGTTGTTTGTTTTATTTACCCATTGCTATTTTTCAATTACAGAATAGTAAGCTGAACAATTAATCGAAATTGCAATATGGCCCTACTGCAATTTTCAAATCGCAGAAGGCGCAATATTTGTTAAAGGTAAAATGTCAAATACTGTTTTAATTTAAATATTGTGCTGCAGAGATGTTCTGGCCTGCACATCACACACATACCTTTGCTTGGTACAGATCCCCACAAATATCACACCATAATCATTTATGTTTTAATGAAAATGAGAATAATGTTATAATCTTATAAGTTATCATTCCCTTTAATATCGCAAATCATCTCGAAATTGCAATATAAGTCAAAATAATGGCAAGCCCGTTCAGCCCGAATCAACATCATCTTTTTTCTATTTCGACATATTTAATCTGAGCAGCACAAAAAAACGTGTTTAGCTCATATGTTTCACTGCCCCTGGATCTCTCGCCCACTGACCTAAGCAGATATTGATTAACCATCCCATTTAAATGGTTAAGTGGATTGTAGAGACTGAATGGTTTCAGCAATGCATTATAGCACCAGGAATGTTTATTTCATATGACCTTGAATTCCTAAACATGGAGCCCCAATCCATTACATTACTACATAACTTATAATAGTGTATAAAAGCAGGTACGTTAAGATTAGGTGCCCATAAATTAAATAAATAGCCTTTTAAAACCTTGCGTCGCTATGACATTAAAATGTTGCATTAGCCCCGAGCTAACAGTAATCTCTACAGCCACAGCAATTTCCTTCCAAAGGGAGGATTTCTGCCTTATTTGCAGTAGTGAATAACCATGAAAGTCAATGGAGCAAGCGCAATTACAGCTTTCTGTTTTCTTAGAAAATGTGACGCGATTTGCTGCGTTTGTGCATAAATATTTTAATCAAGGTCTCAGATTGTTTTATGTAAGCAGCGAGGAGATCAAAGAATGAACAAAGCGGCGAGATAAACGCTGATGCTGTCGGCGAGGTGGAGCATGGAATTGTCTCCCATTGATTCCCCGCACTAAAGGTCTGTTCTGATATTAATTCTATGCAGCTATTGACATGCTGAAAATGGGATTCCATCCATCACATAGCGAGTGCTCTTCAGCCTCAAAAGCAGAGGTGATCAAAATTCATACATCTTACAAAAATACCATTTCAAATGATTTGTTTATCAGCGGCTGGAGCCGAGATGCTATCTCAGCGCTCCCAGCCCTGTTGTGGTGCTTTCAAGTGCTTTCTGCCATAGTAAAAACTGGCTGTGCAAAATAAAACTGGCAGGCTTGTCTTCCCTAAGCAGAACATGCTTTTGATCTATGTTTCCTGTCTCTGAAACCAGGTATATCTCTGTTTTTTTCTTTTTTTTTTGCAGCTGCGAGTTCCGACTGCAAGAAAATAAACCAAAATCCCTGTTGCTGGGTTGTCTTTCACGTTCAAGCAGCTTAGCATAGTACTTACATCAGTGACACAAAGGACGGAAAGGCAAACTATTGATAAAACATTTATACCCAATGAGCTGCACAGGGCTGACATTGGTTGTGTTATTTAGCGGTCAAGCCTGCGTGTCTCTTTAAGGATTTCCTCTGTCACCTGGACGCTTGTTAGCATGTCCAAAGGGTGACCAAGCCTGATCGTGCTTATTGCAGAGCAGTGGATATCATTCTCTGATTACCTTGATTTAAAAGTTTGCTATCTTCATGATGGACAAAGCTGGACTTGAGCGAGTGACATAGCATCAAAACAGCTTAGCGCTTTAATTGGTGATGTGGTGCACCTGTCAGACCCCAACCTGTATGGTGCCTAATCTCCCATTGTGTTTATTGATTATCATGTCCTCACATCAACATGGACATTTAAACTGCATCACACTGCTGAGATGAGAACAAGCGAGGGAATACAGCTCACAGCCAGAGAGCAACCACCGGGTGTCCTCCCCATAAATCTTAAAGCAAAGGATTTTTCATGCAGACAAAGAATTCTGAAACGTACATTTATTTCATATATCCCGGGGTGGTGCCAGTGCACAAAAAATTGACTTTTCTTTCACTCGACATGGCATTCAGCTGTAATCCAATCCCTTAGAATTGATTGCAGATGAAGAAAAGCAACTTGCTCTGCGCCAAACAAAGGCAAGCCAGGCCAGTTCCTTCTTTCTTCTCCCGCTTTTCCAATCGGGAGCTGACTGAATGAACAGGAGGAAATGTTGCACGTCGCTCTATTTAGACGCCCGCTGTTCCTTTCAATTTGAAGCAGTTTATTAGCCCAGCAAGCAGGACACTCCATTAGGTGTTTTGAAAGCGCGCGCTCCATTGTCTCACTCCATTTCCTCTTTTGCTTGCCAGCCTTCCCTAAAGCGTTAGTGGCTTTAATCAGCAGAGGCCCTTCTGCCCTTTAAACATTTATCTTCAGCCGCTTTTGGTCGTCACCGAGCAGCCCTGGAAAGACCTAAAGATGGATGGTGCTCGGAAGGGGGGGGGGATTTGGTGGCCATTGATTAGAGTAGTGGAAGACAAAGCGGTTACCTGCGCAAGACCTGAACACCATCTGGAGGATCCCCTTCACTCTCAGTGCATGAAAGCTGAAGTCAGGACTCAGCCATCTGTCCAATTAAGATCTATGCTGAGTGTAAGAAAGAGAAAGATTTTTTTATTTGTTGCAGAGTAAAAACAGTCGATCATGCAGAAACTTTAAATAGCGGTCTTAATCTTTTTATTGACTGTAACAAACCTCTGGGAATGACCTTTAAAACTCTATGACATATGCAGTTCTGCACATGAATTCTTTATAGGGATGAAACCCTTGCTCATCAAAACCTTACCTTATGTAATCGACATTCATTAGGCTCTGTTAAATGCATTTACTAAGGTCCAGTCTTGGTTTACCAGTCCTGCTCTCTTGTACTGGATAATGTGTGATGAATGGTTTAATTATCCAACCACAATGCACAGCCATTTGGTCTTTCATAGCACAGGGAAAACATTGTAAACCGAATAACATTGATCAACTGCTGGATTGTCCACCAATTAAGTATGTAATGGGCTGATTGCACTACAGCTGTAACCTCCATATTTCATATTACAGAGACAGGGGCCTTTATTAGGTGGAAAGGTTGAGAATTTTGTTTCCACGGGAGATAAAGTCACCCAGGCTGTGGTCAGAGTACAGAGTACTGAAAAGCTCCTTTTTTCCC
This sequence comes from Semicossyphus pulcher, assembly GCF_022749685.1. NCBI lineage: Eukaryota > Metazoa > Chordata > Actinopteri > Labriformes > Labridae > Semicossyphus > Semicossyphus pulcher. The sequence goes on from NW_027211692.1 coordinate 24,005,960, forward strand.
TCCTCATCCTCCCACTTCTTTCCCCTTCCCAGCAAAGTGGTTCAGAACAGATGGCACCACCACCTTTGTTTTTTCCGACTCGTTAGACTTGACTTGTTGATGAAATGGAGCCTTTACGCTATGCTGCTCATGCAGATGCGTGGCTGTATGTTTTTTAATTTAGCCTCTGCCTGAAAGTGCGCGCCAGTGAGGCTGTAACAAACCACGGCCTTAAGGTTCGAAAGTACAGATGTTGTGTTTGTATCATGCGATGCTTTTTGTCCCTTTGGAGGGCAGCACTAGCTTGCATGGGCTTCGAGTGAACATGGAGCACGTTTTTGCTCGTTACAGCCGGATAAACACTCACACTTATTCATAAGTACGTTCTGCAGCTGCAGGTTAGTGATCTCATGTAGTCGTGTATACTCTCTGCAGTAATGGAGTGCACCTCGGAGATTTAGCAAATTGATGCCAACAGCTTTCCAATCATAACTCCCAGCTCAGGCAGGCATCTGTCCTCCATTTGTTTTAGCCATCTTGTTTAGCCTGGCCCATCATGCTGACTTTCAGATTGCCTCATCTCTAGCTAAGAGACAGACAAAGGCTTAGCACTGCATTTAAGATGCCTGTCTTGGTTTGGCATTGTTGTCCAAACTGTCCAATGTTGAATGATGTTGTCTTATTGTGGTTGCTGGATGAGGATGCAGAGACTCTTCAGTGTGTGATCGGTGCACCAGTGCCCATAAACCAGGCTGTACTCTGAGTTATATCTCTCCCTCAAAATTATTAAACATGAGGCTTTTTTGGACGTCACATTTTCTTCTCAGCAGCAGACATAACTTTTATTTTGTGTGTCTTTCTTCAAGAGGGAAATCAAGAGTGTTAGCATTTGGCTTGATTTGCTGTCTGGGGTCCAAAGAAGCTGCGGAGGAGGAAATAGCAGAGTTTGCAAATTCAAGCTCTTAAAATAATTAAAGTTGGCATGATGACTTTGCTTTCTCGACAGGTCCAAGCCCAAAAAAGACAGCTTTGGGAGTAACCACACAGCAACAGCGAGCTGTGATATGCAGTGAAACCAGCTATGATAAAGGTTATTCTATGCAGATAAGATTAAATCAAATGCGTAAATCTGTCACTGAGGAGTGAAATGAAGCTTTTGGCAAGTGACCCATCATGCAAGAAAACAAACATTTTTCCATTTAGGAGAGGGAGATGCTGTTTACTCTATTAACCTTTCCTCTTGGTTGCACTCATGACATTGAACAATGTGGAAGAGGCGGACTCCTCGCTGGCCCTTTTGCTAATGAGGCAATTAAGTCTATGCTGCCTTGGTTGAGCAAGGGGCAGGGAGAGCAAGGCAAGTCATCTGCTGTCTCAGCAAACACCAAGCATCTAAGCCGCGCTGCAGTCAGAATACATAACAAGCTCTGCTTTGTTGTTGTAGCCGCCCAGTGGTTGTGGGCCTGCCTTGTCGGTGCGACCCTTTGCACAGCTGGAGATCACAGGAAACATCAGGCCGCATCTATCCATGTGCACTGAATTGCAGCAAATGGAAATGAAAGAAAAACACTGGAATGAAATTGTGTTTGTGCTCTACTTGTAAGCTGTTGTCAAGCTAAGGTGGGCAGCAATGGTGTAGCCACAAGCATCTGCACATTACTTTGGAATAACGCAACAGAGCATAGAGCCTTTTTAATACACAGTCCATTCCAGAATAAACAATGCTTGATACTCCTTAATCAAAGTATCATAATACTATATATAGAAATTTAATTTATAGAAAGCAAAGGATATGTCAGTGAGGCCTCCATTCCCCACACAGCCTGCTACCTGTTTCATTTATCAGCCTTAGTGTTTCCTGTTGACTCAAGTATTTACAGTGTTTCTGTCAGTTATGAGTTATTCATGCTGCTAAAAGGGCTCTTGCTGGCCGACAGACTGAGAGGATGTCGGTTGGGCTACTGAAGGTCAGTGTAAAGAGAGGCGTACACTGGGGCGGGAGATTTACTGTAAAGTACAGTGGAGTGGAGTAAGGATGTAGCTCTGATCCTACAGTACCAGAAGCCCTATGAGAAAAGCAAGGTTCTGCCTCTATTTTTCACCTGGAAGACATATCCAGCATGTGTGGCAGAAAGATAAGTACAAAAATATGAATATACAGCAACACAAACATGATTGAGTGGCAGACGCTGTGTGTGTTCATGCCTGATTTTATCGTCACATTCCCTCTCCGACACACACATCCTAGGGACAGCACGGTATTGCAAACGCCTCAAGAGCTTTCAAGAATGATGTTGATTGCTTTGAAATGTGCGGATACTATGCATCCATTTAAAAAATACACCCTTTTTACGCGATTAAGTTTGAGTTTGATTCCACTTAGTATGTATTTTTTCCCCCATCCCAGCGTGGTGACTAGCTGCTATGACTCGCTGCTGTGTCCTACAAAAAAGGCCAGCATTAGGGCCTAAGTTAATGTGTTTAAGGGATGCACAATTCTAACGAGCGATAAAGGAAGGCTTACGGCTGCTCAGAAGGGATTAGGGGACATAGTCGTCTGTCTTAAAGCTCAGGCTTACCCATCATACTCTCTTTTTTTTTTCTCCATTTCTCCTCCCTGGTAATGAATCGCCGGTGTTTCTTGACACAAGGCATGAAAAAGAACGTCTCACTCGGCGGGGAATGAAGACGGCTGCTCATTAGCCGTGGAAAGGTGTACCGAGCCAGAAAGAGGAGATGTCCGGACAGATTTGCCTGAAATCAATGCCCGTCTGAAGCTTCCTCTACAGTACGTGGTTGCCACAACGTATCAGATTCGTAGGAGCTAATACAAAGGAAAGTGTGTTTAAATCTTACAGAAACATGCATAAAATATAAAGTGCTACGGCCTCTCCTCTTAGCTTCAAAATCCAGCCCTCTTAAGCAGCTTCCCCTGTCCAATTTAACATATTTGCCTTTGCCATGTGACCGGATCAATATCGAGAGATTACCTCTGCCGGGTGGGAGACACGGATACCTCTGAAGTGGCAGGATTGGAGAATGACAGAGCTGATGGTTTTCAGTTACAGGACACTAAAGATGCATAGTGGCAAGGGCGCCTGAAAAAGTGCACAGTTAGCAAAGGGGTGCAACGGCAACTGACCATGTGTGTTTGCTGCTGGCTAAAATTACTGACATTGGACACGACAGGTTACATGTCTTTACTGCAAATTCCCCTGAATAACACAGAAAGCTCCCTTACACACACACACACACACACACTTATCCTTTGGCTTCACATACTTAAAAGCTCTGTCATAAAGCTCTTAAATGCAAGAATCTTTCATTCAATATATAAATATGACAATGTTTCACAGTCAAGATGTCTGTGAAAATGCTTTTATGACATAAAAATAAAGCCTTTGTTCAACCCCCTTGTAGGGCTGTTAGAAGTGATAATAGGAACAATTGTGTAATACTGTCATACTGCAAAACCTAAATATTTTACTGTGAAAATCTCAGACCATTGCAAACCTAGTCAGACTAATACAATATGGTACCCTATGTTTTGGAGGGATAACATGACTAACCTTACCTTATATTTGTCCCAAAGCTGCTCTGTAGTTTAAAGGGCCAGTACACCAATTTTCAACCTCATTCCTATCATGCTATTATGGGGAGCTAATGCCATTATGGTAGGAAAAAAAAAATGCTATTTAGCTCTGTGCCTTTGGAGGATGCTATCTGCTTCTCCAATGGGCCCTGGAAAACCTCGGCCAGACTACGTAAAATGCGTCATCTGGCAGAGGCCAGGGAGCTTGCTAAACTACACTCAACGAATATTCTTAATTCAAATATAGATCTGAATTGCAATAAAAAACGGATATTCAGATATTAAAATTAATATTTGTTGTGAAAAAAATCCACTCTCACGCTCTCTCTTGGTTACGGGGCATCTTTTGTCATCACTTTATACTATGATACGTTAATATTTAACTTTACATTAGCTGAAATGAGCGAAAACAACAACAGTGTGGCATGCGGTAATGATGGCAGAGAATTTAAATCCTTGCCTGGCCAAAGAGGGAGAGATTTTCACCCCAGCATAAAAGACAGGTATAGTTATGTAGTTTCTTTAGAAAGGCTTGTTTATGTTTCAATAAATCTACCTGTCACAGCACCACTTGCTCGGCGCGCTGAATCTCCGTTGTACCGTAACAAAGTTATTAAATGTTCATAATGCAAGGTGTAGGAAGCCATGTTGATCTTGATATACCTGTGCAAGTATATTTGTCTCTTGTTATATCTGTATGACCTCTTGTGCGCAAAAAAAGATATTTGAATAGTTCGAACATTTGTGGTTTTTTAGAGGGAATAATCAAACTTCATTTTCGGCCAATTTTGACAGCACTAAACTAAACGTTCTCAATCTAGGTCTTGTTCAAATTTATCAGGTTTGTAATGTAGACTGCAGACCATTTTTTAGACGATCCACCGGTATATTCTCGTCGTATTTCAGATTCTGTACCGCTCTGAGCCATTGCCTGCAGGGGTCATTGTCCTTGACTGGAAAACGGTAGTATTTCACTCCAGCGTCTCTCGCTGGGCCGTTCCTTTCAGAGGGAGGGGCTCAATGCATGCTGGGTGTTGTAGGAATGAACAGTGGGTGAAACCACAAGCTGTTTGAACAACTTTCTCCACAGCTATGGCGCCAATTTCAAATATTGCTTCTATCGATTACAGAGAACACCAGCTTTGACTGAAATGGGCTTTTTCCAGGGGCGAATTACTCCTTTAATATTTTAATGCGAAAGTCTCATACTGTTGTAAACCTAGTCCTACTGTAATACAATATGCTACTTCAAGTTCTGGACAGATAATACGACCAATCTTTTGCATCTTAGTTATAATAGTTATGCTGCTCATTAGCTCAAGCTAACAGTTCTCTGAAGATAGATAGAGCTGGTGCGGTTTTTCTGAGGCGATGTCAATAGTGTTGTCACAAGCCTCTTTGTTGCCCCTGCCCCCCTGTGTATCAGAAACTTTTTATTGATATGCACAGTTTTACCATACAGGGTCTGCAGGGAAATCTAATCGCAAAAACACCAGCACATTTTTGAATAATGAAAGTTGTGGGTTAGAGCAACGCCCATTCTGACATCTCCTTCACTTACCCACTTCACTCCTCCATTGTCCTCTGCTCTGTGAGACAATCTGCATATATAATCACCTTCTGCAATAGATCTCATGCATAGGGAGAGCGGTGGTTATAGGTGAGGGGGAGAGCAGACACTCGACCTGCCCTGTCCTGTGGGTGGACATTTTGATGTATTACTGCACGCATTATCATTAGCAGAACACAGGTAATGAAAGCCCTCATTATTTTGCATCTAGATCTTTTTTTTTTACTTCACCAGCAGATGTGATCCCACTTATGTTTATTTATCACCTTTCACAGTGTACATTGTTTTACTTTATTTGAGAGGAGAAAACAAATATATTATTCGCAGACCCCAAATGTTCTCTGTATTGCCATTGTTTGCCTACATGGCATCAATAAAAGTATGAATGATGTTTCACTGCACTGACTGGCATGGTCATTAATCCTAATATTTAGGCTGTAGCCGCCATGCACTCCCAGCCGCGGCTTGACTAAAAGTAATCATTGCCATACACCCCTGCGTATTGTGCTGCAGGAAAAACACTACACACGTAGAAGCTTAGTCCATCAATCTAAGAAGCCCGACATTTCTTCTCCAACCCCATGTTGGAGGATTTTTTTTTACATGGCACCCTTCCCCCCACCCAGAGGGAATATGTTTATGGGCCCTCTCTCTTACTGTCCTGTCTCTTCCCAATCCCCTCTCCCTCTTATGAGGCGAGGGGTCTGAGCGGATGGAGTGTACGAGTAGAGCTTTCCGCCGCAGGGTCGTGATGGATGGCCTCTCAGCCATACATGCCTTGCTCACCAGAGGACGCTTATATTTCTCCTTCACTGCTCCGCCGTGTGGACCCGCATCTGCATGAGGACAGTCGGGCATGCTGCTTTGTGGAGGGCCGAGTAGGAGTATCTGATTAGGTGTAATGGAATTACAGTAATCTGATTCCAAAAAGATGACATCTGTAATCTGTTGTATTTACTGTAAATATGCAGAAATCAGATCAGAGATGCTTGTGATGCTTTAGAGATAATGCATTGCTCAGTACAACTATTGAATCTTAATAGTGGAATTCCCTCTTATGTTGCAGACTCGTACAGTAAAATGAACCCATTTAACTAAAAGCTTTTATTGAAGTGTGACGTAAATTAAGTATTCTAGCAGCATTACTGGTTACAATTTTCTGCAGGTAATCAGCACTTTAAGTAATTGCATTTGAGTATAATCCTCCCAACCCTTATAACTGCTGTTGCGGTGAATGGCGGGCCGTGTGGATGATATGTTGAGGTGGAGTATTAGCAAGAGGATGACCTCAGGGCCTTATCGGAGGCTACCGCGCGGTCATAGAGGGAATAAACGCTGCAGGGGGCTCTGCATGGCAGCGCGCCGCTGCTTTTGGGTCAGAGAAATGAGGGGAGAGAGGCAGAGAGGGAGAGGGAGGATCTGTCATTGATCCTGTGGTATTAGCCTGACCTGCAGTCATAATGAAGCCAGTGCGGTGTGCTCTATATGTGTGTGCGAGTGTGTGTGTGTGTTACAGACAACTCCTGTAAATATCTGCATCTGGAGTGTTTATATCCCGGTGATTAATTATAACTCATGTGGACACAAATAAATCACTCAAAGCGTTTGTGCACATGCGTGTGTTTGTGTGTGAGTATCCCCAGATGGCCTTGTGTGAGCTTATTTGTTGTGTGCGTGCGTGCACGCTGGATGTGTGTATCCCCAGGTACCTTTGTGTGAACATATTGCAGGGTATGCATTGTCATCGTGTGAGTGTACTAGGTGGATATATTTCCCTGACTTTGAGTGCATGTTTGTGTTTATGTGCGAGTGTGTGTTAGAGTGTGTGTGTGTGTACAAAGTGATGAAGCAGGAGAGGCTGCTTGGCGACTCATCCATCATTTTCCCCCCTGGCCTGCGGTGCCCTCAGAGGAGCGCTGCGCTGTCACGGTGACATTGGGCTCATTTTGGTCTAGAAAAATGGTGCATCCACCCTCAGCTTCAGCACCACCAACACCACCCCCCCGCTCCCTACAGCCAACCAGCCCGCTTCGACGCAGCAGTAACAATCCCTCTAATAGTCTCAGACTTCCTCCCCCTGCCGACAGCTTTACACGCTGTATCCACGGGGACAGATTGCTAATCATAGCCGCCGCTTTTTTCAAAGGGCCCTCTTTTGTCCACAGTCATTTAGTGAAGCTCCTCAGGTGGGTTGTCACCCTCTCTGACCCTCCCTCCCCCCCGCCCCTGCTGGATAACCTTGGAAGGGGTGGTGGAGGCTGATGAAGGATAGAAGAGGAGAGGTGAGACCACTTTATAAGCGTCCCATGGTGTCTCTGCCTCGTCTTGCATCTCTGGTAATGTACAGGGTGAGTCAGCATGAGCAACTGCAGTATAGCCCAGTCGATGTGTTTAGGCTCGCCTCTGAATAGACAATGCCAGCGCCGTGCCTCCAAACCGCTGCAGCTGCTGCTTCGTGACTCAACGTGCTGTACGTGTGTGCTCGTGTCCTCCAACTCTCTTCGCAAATTTGCCCGTGCAGGACAGCGCTGGCTGGCTCACAGTGGACAATCTTCCAGCCGCTGCTGAGAGTGAAAGGTGTCATGGTCAAAGGGGCATTCTGCACAATCTAGCAAGAGCTGAGGGAATGAAAACGTCTGGCAGATAGTGAGAAAATTGTATGCTGGTATGATTTTCTCAGTTCCAGATCAGTGTGTGCTGCTGCAGTGTAGCAGGCCTGATGCAACACAAAGTGCCACTTTCCCTCTCATAGAGAGCTAGAAAGATGTGCATGTGGTGCACGCACAAACAAACCTCTGTGTGGATGTGTGTTTTATGTGTGTGGCTAACAGTGCGTGGTTTGTTTTGCAGGTAGGCACTGCTCTAAGCACACAATACTCCTGGGACAAGTAACACATGGCTGGTATAAACAACCATCTTAAACAATCACATTAGTTCTTACTCTTATACACACAGAGAGTGGGTGCTGTTTAACACAAGCACACAGAAAGCTGCAGACTGTTAGTGATAAGCACATAAATACATGCAGACATAGCTCAACCACCAGCTACTGTTATGTAACTGCAGTCACCACATTTTAATGTCATTCCTCCCAAAACGGCACCTTGTTGTTGGAGGAGAAGGGCGGATGAGAGGGAAGCAGGCGCAGAACGGAGATAAAGACTGAAGAGAGGGAAGCATAAAGGGAAAGAACGGAGGGAGACTGGGAGAAACATTAAGAGGAGTTGAGGGATTGCAGCATGTTTCCCCCCACTGCCATCATCCTGTGTCTGCAGCTAAAACAGCTGATCATTCATGCCACATGCTACACACACACACACAGAGGCAAAAACACACATACAATGTATATGCACAAATCTACGGAAACATCAGCACACGAATACACACACGCACAGCTCTGCCTCACTAAGCCCCCTATCATAGATAACCTCTCCAGCTGACAATGGCAACAATAGCATAAATCCTGATCCCGACAACAACAACAGCAATGGACAGCCAAGTCCTTCACAGAGCCCACGTCAGCACATTCTCCCCTCTCTGCCTATTCTAATTTTTTTTTTTTGTGATTCATAAAGGATCATTTTCCCAGATTTGCAAAGCATCCTGTTGTCCAGCCGGGGTGGGTGGCACATTGATCTGCCTGTTCTGTCACTGGAGATCAATTGTCATCTGTCCCCTTCTATTGGAGATCTTGTTTCCTCCATTTTGCCTTCAGCAGCGTGCCAGGCAACCTCAAATTCCCACCTGACCTCACCTTTCCCATATTTCAGGCCGGAGGTCAACGCCTGTTATTAATTTGCATGACCTTGTTGACTCTAATGTCCTATTGAGCTGCTGTGCAGTCGCGCACATGTATTGTCTTTCATACAGCCCTGAGAATAACTTCCTTCCTGTATACGGGATCAATAATGTAGCATGGGCGGTAAGAAATATTAAGCTGTTTCCCTCGCAATAATGACAGGAATTGTGGAGAGTATATGCTAGCTAGCCTGGAATCAATAGCCCTAATGTAAATGTAAACTCTTCCCTTCCTGTTTATGTACATTTCTATACACTAAAGCAGAATTCTATCTGAGACAGCTGAGCTGAATTTTACTGTTTAGGGTTACAAATATCACTCGGTATTCTTTTGAATATCACTGCCAAGCATTATGATGCATTGCTCGACAGACTCTTATCACAGCCTCTCACCATGAAGGAACAGTGTATAGCACTTTTCAATCATTCTGTCACGGGAGAACTATAATCTTTTTCTTCTGCATGGCATATGTCCTTCCACTTCTAACTAATCCTTATTATGCCTCAGAAGCGAAGGTCATTGTCAAAGCCGAGGGGTGATTAAGTTAATCCACTTGTTTTCTGAATCCGATTTACCTCATTTTCTAAACTAGGGAACAATGTTCCGGCACAAAGACATCAAGATGATAGTGCGGCACGCATTAAGGAGGAGGGCCCCTACACTGGAGAGGCTTCTATTATCTGTCTACATCATCTGCATCCCTTTCTGCTTCCCAGTCCTATCAGTGGATTCCTAATGACTGCGTTCAAAGCTATCTCTGCTATATGGAGAGCGAGAGTGAAAGTGAGAATGGAGCACACAAGTTAAAAGAAGCGTGATCTCTCTTATTCATGAATTGATCTATGCAGCTGCAGTATAATCCACTAGCATCGCAAGGCACAGTGCCCTGGTGAGCGGAAGCCTCGTGCTGCGGCCGGCCAGTCTCACTGAGTTACGCAGTGCAGTAGCATACAGTTGACTTCATTAGCGGGTCCCTCCCTTAGAGGGGATGGGTTATTTACTACTGCACCGGGCACGGACAGATGCTCCACTGATATTGTACCGTAGAGATTCGTGCAAGTACAAATAAGTGTGCATAAGTGGGTGAAGGTGTGTGTGTTTCAGGGCCAGAGCTGTTTGTATCCGTAACAATCAGCATGTCAGGCAGAACCTGTAACACATGCAGAGTTATTTTAACTCAGTGGATGCAAATAATGTTCTAAAATGCATCCATGTGTCAGTGAGTAACCATGTGGTTATTTGTGTTGTTTTTAACTGTAACTCAGCATGTTAACTCACATACCGACAGAAAATATCCATGCATACACATTTGCACATCCATGCTAATGTGTTGTGTTTGTGTGTGTTCCTCTGTATGTCATGCAAGTCTGCATTTATTAATATTTGTGTATGGATTTACTAATGCGAGTGCCTTTCAGTACATTATGTAACCATAAGCGTCTCCCTGTCTGATCTGATCAATCTCTTGTAGCATGTGAGTGATACACACATTCTGTACAGACACAATTTGGCACACAGGCCTTATTTTTAACTAACTCCTACGTAATTTTTATGACAGCTAGCAGAGATGAGCATGTATATGTATGAGAAATGTCAAAGCTTTTATCGTAATCACTTGTCTGCAAATGCAGACATAGTCCTATGGCGTGATCAGACAAGGGAAAAAAGTTTTTTTTTCCCTTTATAATTTCTAGTAGTGTGAGGCATTTTCATGAGATCGTGCGACTGAGTGGCATTAAAGCACAAAAACACGCATAATGATTTCAATATTTACCTGATACTAGACCCCTGTGCATGACTGTTTTGTTAATCCCACGCCAGCTTCCGCAATGTGTGTTTTCCACTCCCGCCCGCACCCGTAAAAATTCTGACCATTCCCACCCACACAATAGAGTTCCATTGATTTTGTGTGTTCTCCCGTCCCAATAACGTTTTTTTATTGAAGTAGGATTTTTCCTTGCATTTTGTCAACAACACACTCAAACTGGGCCCCTCCTCCTGGGCTCTGCGTCACCAGAAGCTCAATCTCTCGTGTGAGAACATGCCCACCCCACCGAGCTAGCGCTGACAGCCCTACAGTTTCTGTTGCGCTAGCATGCTAACCGCCCATTACCTTTGCGCTTGCCAGATAGCTTGTCCTACCCGGTTTGAGGCACCTTCTTGTCCAACAAAAAGAAGGCCAAATCTGCATCACTCTTTCGCCATGTTTGCCGGTCTGAATGGAGCCCAAATTTTGGTCCGAAAAAACCCTCTATCCATAGGGAACGTCCACATACCAGACCAGAAAGTATTAACTCACTGACTTTTGTATTTTAATCATAAGAGACAAGTAAACCAAGTGTCAGAAATCTTTTGTGCTGGGGCTCTACAGGGAGATATGGTGACAGAAAGGTGTCGACCCTGAGCAGCAGCAATATACTGTATATCCCCCCATGGAGTCCACACATTGGTGGTGGAGGTGTTGGCTGATGATGTCATCTAAGGCTGATGAAATGATGAAGCTGATGATGACAACTGGGCGGTGATGGGGAGGTGGAGGGACACGTATGAGGATGGCATGAATGAACTGGAGGCAGAGAAAAGCCATACTTAAAGAGCAGCAACAATATGATGAATATGATATGATGAGGCAAACAATGAGGGTGTGTTGCAGTGCTATTGGACAGATGTGACCAGGTGATGGGAACAGCTGATGAGTGCGGGGAAATAATGAGTGTTAGCAGAATATGAGATATGAACAGTAGAACCAGCATGCAAAATATAGTCTTTCTGATTGAACTTATGCTGGAGCTGAATTTTTCCCTTTTCTGCTTGTACATACAGTTGCTACACACAAACACTGACACTCCATTCATAGTCTATTGTTACAAGTTATTGACCTGTCAATCAGAAAGCATCAAGTGATTAATGAACCAACTATAAATAGAACAACAAAAAACGCAGTTAAGGCTACAAGTAACGATTACGTTCATTACCACTTCATCAAGAGATTTGTTTCTCAAATATAATTTTGCTATATAAAATCTAGGCAGAATATAGGCAGAATCACGTCTTCCAAGAACCCATGCAAATGTTTTTGAATAGCTTGTTTTGTCCAAACCAGCCATCCAAAGATTTTTATAATGTTATCATGCAAGGTTAAGAACACCTGCAAAAATTCAGATTAAAGAAGCTGGAGTGTGTACATTTTTGGCATTTGTACGCTTAAAAATTACTGTTTCGCTTTTACAACGTTTTTCACTTATAGTTCTTATGATCATTTCAGCTCTTAACCTCACCCTTACAAGTTAGAGGGATAATCTTGAAGATTTTAAATAAATGTCTGTTAAGTCACTATCTATCGCCGAATGAAGTATGGTGATTGAGGCTATGGCCCACTGATGAAAGCCTTTGCATTTGCAGTATGTAATATTATTATGGACTGGGTGTTGGTGTTGACTTTAGCAGAAAAAAAATCACAAGTGGCGCCCTGTTAGTGACCCAGCAGTGGTTGGTCTGCCAGAGAGGGTAGGCGGAGCTAAGCGGCTGCTATTCCAGTCTCTGCAAGTGTTGCGAGTAAACTGTAATCTACTATGGCTGAACAAACAAAGAAAAGATCGATGACTACATGTACAAAATAAGTGAAAATCCAAACAAGAAGAAACTGGACGCTCAGATTAAGTCAAACAGTCAAAAGGAAAGCAACCGTCAGCGAGGAAAATCAAGACATCACACATGCAACGCTGTCTGGATATCTGTGAAGTGTGCTCCCGTAATTACCGTTTATCGCCATCGTTGCCGCCAAAGAGAACAAAACTGAGATCTTCGAGATTACTACTTTAACCCACCAAGAACAAATGCATAAGAAATGTTTCAAACTTTCGTTAAATAAGATCAACTAACAAAAAGGTGCCTAGTTTCCCAACTAGGTTGGTAGGAGGTGTGATAGGTGCTTCATACCAACACAGACAAAAAAAATGGCTACAATTCTAAATGATTCTGCTGCAGCCTGGAGGCCTAAATACATGGTGGAGTGGATGAAGGACATAATTAATTGATGCATTGAGGACAGCTCTCCATCATTTGAATAATTAATTGTAAAATTGAATGTCCAAATGCAAACCCAAACCAAGTCCGCACATAGATTAAGACCAAAACCCTGTCTCAATTTGTCAAGCCTCTGGGGAGCTTGGGCTGTATTGCAGGCTTCTACCATATTGTGTATCACAAGCATGAGGCAACAGAGGCTAAAAAAAAACCCACTGAAGAGAATGAAGAGAGAGCGAGAGACAAAGGCAGAGAGGCAGAAACAAATGAAGAAAGGAAGAGCAGTGGAATGTGGGGCAGACAAATAAACAGACAGCGAGTTAAAAGGGAAAAATGAGGCGGAAGTGAAAAAAAGTGCAGATGTTTTACAGTGTTTAGCAGATCCTGTTGTGAAGCTTTCGCTCAGTCATAATAAACAGGCCTAATGCACAATTCAAAACACCTGGAGCTCCTCCATCACTTATTAAGTCAAGCTTATAATCATCGGGGGGCATCTAGTCTACAACCCTAATAGCTCTGTGTGTGTGTGTGTGTCACTGTCTGTCACTCCCACAGCTTTGCAAATTAAGGTGTGACCGAGCCAGAATGAGATCTCTCCATAGCCAAAGCAAACACCGTAATAGGCACTTCAAACACAGACTCTATTATTGTTCTGAGACTGGTGTGCTGCATTTTATATGACGCTCTGGCTCCACACAAACACCCACACTTTCGACCAAAAGATATGAATCATCCAGTTCTTGTCCCTTCACATTAATGTCTTAACGTTAATGCTTAAAAAAATGGTCACGAAAGAGAAAACCTGAGCGCTTTTAGGTAAGGAAATGCAATAATGACGTGTTTCAAGAAATAATGCAGAAGATCACCTAAAAAGAGCTGCATTTTCACTTTATGACTATTTTTTTTTACCCCTTCATTTCAGAGAAGGGTTAGATTTAGAGATGATGTAATCCTCTGGCGTTAAAAGTATTATTTTTTTAAAGACATAAAGGAATAAAGAAGGTTATTCTGCCGAGGGAGAGATCTGAAAAAGACAGTTAGAGCAGCCTCTAAGTGACTCATGATTTGGGGGAATAAACTGGAAGAACCTTAAATAGTTGTCCCTATATATTTCAGCTGAATTAAAATCGCTGAGAGGGGATAAAATACAAATCCATCCATTATCTATACCACTTATCCTGTTCAGGGTTCCGGGGGGGCTGGAGCTAATCCCAGCTGTCATTGGGCGAGAGGCAGGGTTACACCCTGGACTGGTCGCTGGTCAATAATAGGGCTGACACATAGAGACAGACAACCTTTCACGCTCACACCTACGGGCAATTCAGAGTCACCAGTGAACCTAACGAGCATGTCTTTGGACTGTGGGAGGAAGCTGTACCCGGAGAGAACCCACGCATGCATGGGGAGAACATACAATCCCCACACAGGAAGGCCCACTTCACTCGAACCGGGATTCGAACTAGGAACCTTGTACTACAAATGAGATAGGGAATATGAAAGGTTTCTCCCTTCCGGCCTTGCGTTGTGTCTACTATGCAGCAGGTTGCATTAGCTGTGTTTAACTTGGACTCATTGCAAGAAGGGCCAGAAACAAAGGCCGCTTTTATATTCTCTGTTATTCTCCAGCTAATATCCAGCGCTATATTTGTAATGTTATACAGTTTCAGGGTGTTTATATAGCTGGACTCTGGAGGTAGAGCAAACTGCAATCAGCAGAATTTGAACTATTCCTCGTTTCTCTTCTGCAGCCACCCAGGGTCTCTGTGTGTCTGCTTCATTTGGCAAAGCAAGCCTGCTAAACAAACCCTTTCAACTCGAGCTGACTTCGGCTCATTTAGACAAGAGAGCAGAGGGAATAATCAATCCTAAGATGCACCAATCTAAATATTTTATCACCTCAGACTCTGGAATAGATGGCTGAGTCTGAAGCAGGGAAGAGGGAGCGTTAGCTGAACTACAGTTTCTCCCCCCAAAAAATCCCATGGCTGCTTCCACCGTGATTGAGATGGAAATTAATTATTACAAAGCATTTCATTAGAGGAAGAAAAAAAAGTATATGCTAGGGGGCAACTTAATCGCAGCCCATTTTCTCTCTTTATTGTTTTCTGGATGACTGTTTGTGATGATGAAGCGAAGCTGGTAGTGGCCAGTGTGGGAGCCGATCCTTATCACTCCAGTTCACATGGCTTTTGCCAGATGGAGCCTTTGGTGGCAATTTCTGAGCTCGGGCACAGTAAAGCAGGGAGTACGACACACTGATAAAGGGGGCCTTAATGGTTTAAAGTGTTAAACCTTGTCTCCCCACTCATCCTTATGGGCTATTAGAGTTTATGTTAATTAGATTGTTTAACAGCCCAGCTGACCTCTTTTAGTCGCATAATATGTACTTCCTTGAATCCGGCTGCCGACAAACTGTCACAGGTACTTTAATCAGGGATGCATTAGTGCTAGCTTTTTTAAGATGATATACTAAACCCTTAGGACTGTTTAACGTGTGTTGTCGTTATGATTGTGGTTGTTAACCCCTTCCCTTCATGCAAGTAAAAGAGCATCTGTCCAGGACCCTGTCTATCCAGCTACATCAGTGCCTACTTTGAGAATGTCCCCACAAATTATCTCTGGCCTCACCCGGGAAGCTGGAGCGCAATGATCCATTTGACTAAGAGAGACACCTCCCCCATTACTCTCAGATGGAGCTTGGCACCCCTCACACTGCCGTGCTGGTCATAGGAAGGGGCAGGGCGGAACTCAAAAAGCAGTGTTTAAGCACATTAAGCTGCCCTAAATGGATAAATGTGGTACATTTGAGCCTCTTCACCTGCATCCTAATCAGTCAAGACACCATTTACAAAAACTCCATTTACGAAAGCCATTGCATCACCGGTATGTCGAGGAAATTAGCTATGGCATACAAATACACGACAGCAAAGCCTAAGACTCGGGCATGACTGATTATAAGATGATTTAGGGAGTGAATAGAGGTTTTGACTCACCGAGAGAGCCATTGAAGACGAGCCTCAGAGAGTTACAGAGTGTGGTTTATGCTGTTTCATCCTCGCCTATTTCCGAGGAAACGGGTGGAGACGGGGAGTCTGTGCAGCTAAAGGTGTGTGCCGTTACTTATTGAGAGGACACGCAAAGATCACAGAAGCTAAAATAAATAAAACACACTTTCCTATAATAACCCCTTTCTTCGTTTCCTCCTTCTTTCTCTATCTATTCTTTGCTTAACGAGTATCTTCTCGGAAAGAAATGACGCATTGGATGAGGTTGCCACATAAGGCCCTGGAGGTCCAGAGGTCAGATGAAGCCTTTCACATTTGACACAGTTATAGCCACTGATTCCGACACCTCAGCTTCGCTTCATCGGCGTAGCTGCTCATTTGCACAGTAAAGATGTTAATAATCCTGCAAGCGGAAGAGGAAGAATGTCTTGATGACAGCAGGTGTAAATCATCTGCTTGCAATCAACATGTTTTAATTTGCACTTTTTTTTTTACTGGAGCTTTTCTGTGTTAATCACCTCGTCTTGGTAGAACGCCACTTTATTTTCTTTGCGTATGTTATCTATTGAGTTATGTGTTGATTTAGTAATTCAGTTGAACAACACAGAGCATTATACTTCAGCTCAGAATGTTAACTTGCTAATTAAAAGAGGAAAGCACATAATTCTTCATGCAGCTGATTTAATAAGTGAAGTCTTTTATGCAAAACTCCTTCTGTTAGAGAAAGTTTAGGACGTTACTAAGCTGGTATTTTAACTTGGAAGGAGGAAGGAACCAATGAGTGTTTGTCCTCGGAGATGATTGTGAAAGCCTATTTGGATTCACTAAACGAGAGACCGGGAGGGGGCTGGAGAAATCTGGTGTCTTAGTCACTGATGGGCTGGGATGGGTTGGGTTCCAGATGTTTGTGGACATGCAAGGAGTAAGGCAAGGCCGGCCCTTGCAGCATGCTGCAATATGTGAAAAAACTTGGCACAGTCAGAGCAGCTCTCTCCTTGGCACAGTGCGCTCGTGTGCAACCAAGTCCCAGCCCTGTTTCTCCCCTGCTTCAGCCTCAGTCCAAGATATCCATTTACTTCTGATGTCCATACTTTTAACCGTTTCACTCCTTTCTCTCTTGCTTTGTCTTTCCTTTTTGTTTTGACTTTTATAGTGATGTGCTTTCACAGAGAACATCTGAGCATACTTTCTCTCTCTACCCCATTGTGTGATTGTATCTAATGAAATGCAATGATATTGTTTTAACATGCGCATATAAAGTGACAAAAGCCATCTGGATTCAGGGAATGGAAAGAGAAAAGTGTCTTTAATCAAGGAAATTACCAATCACTGTCTTGTCTGAAGCTCTTCTGGCTTATTGCTGTATTGGCATCCGGTTGATCTTTGCAATTATCCCAGCAGAGGTTCCCATAATCCTGATTGTCTCCTCTGTCTCAAAGTGCAGATTCAACTGTACTACAGGTAATATGAAGTTTAACCAATAGCAATTTGACTGCTAGAAATCGATCCAACAAAGAAGATAGATTGTACGAAGGTGTGTGTCCACTGCTCGCATTCATCTTGCAAATACGTCTGCTCTCAAGGTTGTTAGTTCCTCTTGGCCCTTTGGTTATTTCATCCTGGCTTTATGGTGCAGCATTTTGCTAACTTGTCACTATCATGCCTAAGAGGTCAACCAGAGGGCTTGATCACTGACCTTCCAGGTCCTTACAGCCATGTGTCAACCCCCCCGACCACCCACCGCATCAATGAAAGATGGCCTGTTAGCGTCACAGGGAGCACCAACACGTCCCTGAAGCTGATTAAAACACAGGTTGATGGGCGTTATTTACTGCATGGCCCTTGTGTGTGTGTACGAGTGTGTGTGGATTCTGTTTACGTGTGCATGCAACTCAAGGTCTCTGGCCTCAGCAGGCTCCTGGCCTCATAACCCCCATCCATCCGTCCCCCAGTCGGGCAATGGATCATGCGAGGGAATGAGAAGGAGGAAGGAGGGCCAATGGCTGTCATTTCTTCCTGCAGGATGTGTCACCTCTTTAGCCTTGGCGAAGAGCTGGTTGAAGGTTGAAGACTGCTGACATACACTCAGACCATGATACGCCAGAATGTGCTGTGTGTTTGTGTGCATGTGTGTGCGTCTGGTTGCTCGTGACGGTTTTGTGTGGCCCTATTTGAACACACTGTATGTGTTTGTATGTGCATGCATGTGCGTGTATGTGTGTGCACCTTAGACGACATTGCAGCTGATGGCTTGTCACTGATAGTGGCCCCACCGTGAAATGAAGGTCACAGTACTCTCTGGGTTTCATCTGGCCCTCTCATAGGAGTACCACTGTAGCTGTCAGCTAATGAGACGGTAGAAGGGAGCAAGGGAAACAGGGTAGATAAAAGAGCTGAGAGAGGGAAAGAGAGAGAGAGGAAGGTTGTGGGTTAATGAGGGAGTAGAAAAAGGCGATAGGTACAGGAGAACAGAAACAAAAGAGAGAGGGAAAACTACAGAAAGTATGGAGTCAGGAGGAGGACAAAACAAAATGTGCGAGAAACGAGAATGAGCACAGAAAGGGGGGAAAAACAAGAAAGCAAGAAATCAAGCAGAACGGCAGAAAAGGGGACGTCAGAGAGAGGCAGAGTGGAGCTCATGGGAAAACAGCAGACAACAGGGACAAGGAGGGGGATAAAGCGATGAAAGGCTTGAGGAAAATTAGAAACAAAACTCTGCCTCAGCTCCATTTTGAAGCCAGCCACGAAATGTAGTTCCAGGGAGCAGCAGAGAGATGTTGCAGAAACAGTATGGGAGTGGCCCCCTGCAGTCTGCCATGCACCACACCTTCTTACTGAGAGCATCCTGCCCTGTCTCCTTTACATCCCCTCTGTCGCCTGATTCTGTGTGTAAGTCACTGTCTCTGTGTTTTGCTCCCTTTTTGACTTCCTCTTTTGTTTCCCCTACCCCATTCCTTTAGAGAGAGCTCCCAGACAGTGCCTTGAGGCCGCCGTACTCAAGAATGATGGATTGGGTCGAGGGTGCATGGAAGCGGAGGGGGTTGCGGAGCACTGCGGTGTAGCATGACTGATGGGAACATGCATTATTTTCCTGGAGGGCTCAGCCAGCGAGGGCCAGAATGTAGTATATCGCTGTAGCACGCTGAAAGGGCCTGCGGCACAGAGAAGGGGGCACTTTTTTAATGGTCATTTGGTAACCTTTAATCATGACCTGCTATTCCTACGTAATAGCTCATGGCAGAGACAGAGGGGGATATTGGCAGATGTACAAGCAGCACTACAACATTGGGTTTTTGATGGTTTGCCGAACCTCCCTTGTTCTCCTCCACGGGCCTCAGAGCAGTTAGCGTGTCCGTAAAAGGCTGTTTGGCTGAGGCACAACACAGTGACTCACCGCCACCATGGGACGTCATCCCACACCCACTTGCCTCACTGTCATACAACATGCATATGCAACACTTTGGCCACCACCTACCCTAGACTCTCCCTGTTTTGTTTTCCCTTCTCTGGGGTGAGCACATAAGGTGGAGTCCTTTACAAAATGGCCATAAACATTCACCCAGCTGCTCCTGCTATGCTTTTAAGTCGGGTCATAATGTTTTAACTACAAATCAATATTCCGGACTGTGAATTTCATGCGACTTGGTGAAAAAACGTCTGTAAAAGTCCCGTCCATTACACCGCGCCTGTCGCTCTGTGCATATGCACTGTAGCCTTGGTCCTACTCATTCATTTATAACGAGTCGGTTATGACTCCCCTGAGTCATGATGGAGACTACAATCTTACTGTTCAGTCAACCAGAACCTTCTGTTGGAGCATAAAGGCTCCCTGCCTTTATGTGACATTGTACTTTGTAACACAAAGAGCAGAAGACAAGCTGATGTAGTATTTGCATCTAGTGCACTTTAAACTGGCGCTTCATGTGACCCATTTAGGTGATTTTTATGAAGCCAGAATTTAAAAACCCCAAATGAAAAATTAAAGGAAATTCTTTTCATTATGAAACAGGGTCAGTGCTTTTTTTCCAACATACCCAAACATGACACCATTCCCTTAATTCACTTCCCTGTACAGCACATGATTGATATATACTCATCCAACTAAGAGCTTTTAACTCTTATCATTGCGTGCTATTTCATCGCCTTCTAGCTTCATGTGCAAGTCATTAAAGTATAAATCCATAATGAGTATTAAGCGCTAAAGGAAGCCCACACATCTCTTGTCCTGCACTACCACAGGCAATGAGCAGAGATCCTTTATGATCATTGCATTTAATACATGTCTGGAATTTTACTGCCAAATTTGTGCTGCTTGATTCATGTAACATACATGCAAAGCAGCCAGTTATAAGCGACCTCTGTGCTTCCTTGCACGCGTTTCCTCTGGTCGTATGCTTGTAGTTCTTTTCTTAATGCTTTTAAAATGATCTCTAAGGACACAAGAAGATTGTGGAAACATGAAATCTGAATTTTAACAATCCTTTAATGCCAGCTTTTCCAGAGAGGACAGGATTGAATGACTATAGGCAACTGTAAAGCAAAAGCGTTTGTGCCGTATACGTGTTTTATTGAAAGATTTTATAGTAGAATTTAGTCTGCAGTTCTTCAACTCAACTTGCGTTCCCCTCAGTCAGTGTTCTATACATGTGAATGACTCAAGAGATTAGACTTGTAAGATTATCACACTGTGGTAAACCGAGAACCAGGCCAAGTAGGGTTGCAATTATTCCCGCACTAAGTGGTTTATAATAGTCACAATAGTAGTAATAATAATCACAGTGGTAATAGCCCAGATACAATCTGTGGGTGTGTAATACACAGTCATCTGCATGGTCCACACTGGGAAAACAGTTTCTTCGGCTTGTTTTGTTTTTGTTGATAAAAAATCTGGAATTTTGGGCTTCCGCAGATGTTGAGGTCGTATCTGACTCCTACAGCATCTAAAGATATTCTTAACTTGAGAGAAACCAGCTGTCCAGTGCATTTTGGCCGTCTTCACTTATAATGTTTGTCCTTATTTTTCTTTTGCACACAAAGAACCTTCACTTCATACCTTCTGTAACAAAGTCTTAAACTTCTTTACCACCCAGAAACACAGGTTCAGTGTTGTGCATACTGTGGCTCAGTACGGCGGCTGTGACTCAGTGGTACAGTTGTTTGTCTTTCAATTGAAAGGTTGGTGGTTTGATCTCCGGCTGCTGCAATCTACATGTTGAAGTGTCCTTGGGGCGAGACGCTGAACCCCTGATTGCTTCTGAAGGCATAGCCATCAGGGTGTGACTGTGCATGAATGGTTAGGTCCTGATTGGAGATTGGCACTTTGCATAGCAGCCTCTGCTTTCATTGTGTGAATGTGTGTGTGAAAGGGTGAATGTGACATGTTGTGGAAAAGCGCTTTAGATGACCGGAAGACCAGAATCCCATTATACAAGTGCAGTCATTTTACCATTTACTATTTGTAAGTAGCATGGTTCTCCGTTTGTCTAAAAGCTGTAATTTCTTTAATTAGCTTGAATTTTTTTCATTTCTTGTCAATTTCCTTCTCAGGTAACACTCTTAGTACATGTATCATTAATAACAATGGAAGGATCTTGAATTTTTATAGCTGAATAAATGCATTTTCCATTCCTCAGAAGTTTTTAGTTTGTCAGAGAGGAAAAGCAGAGTATATACGTTGGACTCACTCTAAAACTCAATTATGTGTGAGGAAGCCTATTGTTTACTTTCAGTCTCTGCTAGCATGTCTTCTTTTAGTCAACAGGGTTACTATGACCAACCAACTAAAAAAAAAAATCAATAATGTGACATGACACACTGTTTGGCCGCCATTGGTGCCACAAAAAAGAACTATACAAAGATCATTTAGTTTTTTTTATTTAATAGTATATAGATTAGATGCTTTTTTTTGGTTTGACAAGGTCCTAGGTTCAATATTTACTCTAATCTAACGCCAGAGATATACTTGCTTTTAACTATGTTCTCATGTGTGCATGAAGGCTGTCGCACATTCCCTGCATCTGTTTGGAGCGCAGGCTGTGCACGTCCTCAAAAGTTTCTGCTACGCTGGCGTCAGATGCAGTATGCACATGAACAGTAGGGGCAGTGTAGAGGCAGAGGGGATGTGACAGGGTCAACACAGCAGCAGGGACAACAATGGGAGAAAGTTTTGACGGTGTGTCATTGCCACTGCACAGCAACAAACATGCCTGTCTAAATAGCTGGTGACAGATTAGTTCAATTTAAGAAGTCGATGTGGAAACCTGGAAAACTAAATGGAAACAAGTCCGGGAGCGTTCCGTCTGTGCACGGAGGAAAATGTAGAAGCAGAGTAGGGGTGATGCTGATGGGTCTCCACTGAACACATAAAAGCTGTCTCCTTTTGTGCCTTGATCTCAGAATTAACGTAATAGTAACCTCTTCAAGTGTGGCCATGTCTGTTGTTTACATCCCGCACATACGGTAGTTGCATACGGCCTTCGCTCTCCGCTGTGCCCTCTAGAGGTATAGAGTGTATCCTCCAGTAACACGTGTAGTGCATTGACAAGCATGTGAACAATTACATTCATGACGCAGCCGGTTGTGTACGCGAACGCAAGGTTAAAAAGCAAGTATATCTCCGGCCTAACAATGTGTCAGTGTCAGGATTAACCACTTTTAATTCCTGCACCTGAACCAATCTCTGTAAAATTCTATTTTATTTCATCGTATCATCCTGTGCCTTATCCAATTAGCTCTGTATGCGAAGTGCCAAGCCATTTTATTTTACACGTCAGTTAACAGAACTCATCTGTAAAAGGGATGACTCTATTTAGAATGAAGACAGGACTTAGTGTGAAGTGATTTTAGCTGTTGAGACGTTGAAGGCACAAACTATTCCACACCGCTGTCACAGTCCAGCCTTCTCAGCTCGGCTTGGATCTTGTGGGAGTCCCAGGTGTTTTTGTGTCTGGGAGCAGAGGCTTTGTGAGGGGAAGAGGCTGTTGCCAAATGACTCAAACCTAAACACTGTAGAGCACACTTCATCCCCTCTGTCTCCTGCCTTGTGTTCCTTGACTCTTTCATCTCTACCTCCCTCTGTCACATTCCTGTTTTCCCTCCTTTCCATGTGCCTTTCTCCCACTGTGAAACATTCCTCTCTCTCTGTCCTATCCCTGCTTTTTATCTGTGTTCCTTCATCTTTCTCTCTCCATCTCTCCCTCCGACCCCCTCCTGTCCTGCTGTGAACTAGTTGGGCAGCAGAGAACACAGAGCCGGAGGACAGAATGTCAGGAAGTCAGCTCCCATGAAAGGCAATGGGTCGCCACCATGCCTGTATAAGGCCAGATGACTGGCCAGTGTCGTGTGTTTGTGTCAGCGTGAGTGTGTGTAGGTTTTCACGTTTATTTACGAACGTTTGCGTAAATTTACTTACCGCTGTGTGCTCTTCTTGGGTTGACTGTGTATGCATATATGTATGTGTGCGTGCACTCGCTTGAGTCTGTCATGTCAGCTCGTGTGTGTATTTTTGTGCGACTGCAGCCCAGCAGCAGGCTGACGTGTGCCGTGCTGCCACAGGGACCAAAAGGGGGTTCTGCTCTCCCTCAGCTAATCCAAACAAAGCTCAGGCTGAGCCAGAATGAGGAATGTCTGCACTGTTGGTCATAGACACAAAGGGTCAAGCAGGATGAGTGTGGAGAGGGGGCTTTAACGTGTTTGTTTGTCTGCGTGTGCACTTGGACACGACACATAGACCAGCTTTGTGTTTTGTCCTTGCATCTTCCTGTGATCGTGGGTGTGCATGCACTTCAGTATTCTCACCGTGCACTGTTGTCAAAGCCTCGTGTTAACTTTGCAGGAGCCTCGTGGTGGGCGGGCTATTCTTATCCCCAGACTTACCTGATTGCCATGTATAGTCACAGAGAGATGATAAATTCACCCTCGCTGGAACATATTCTGTCTGCACAGGAATCATACACAAGGGAGTTGAAGAAGAAAAACACAGACACAAAAGGACGCCTATTGCAACACTTGTATTTCTCTCAATATCTAGGCGTATGTGATTCCTCTTCGTGTGTTTATCTAAGTCGAAGTGCTTCCTCCATGACACTAAGTTCTGTTTATAAAAACAACTCATTTTATTTCCTGAAAGGACATCCAATATTTTTTTCCCAGTTCCAGTTGCTCAACGCATTCTGGCTCTTTCCTCAGATTCCTGTTGCATTTCAAAACTTAAACCACTGACGGTGGTTCCGCACTTTCTTCGGGGTGAGTGGTGAAATACAGTTGAGGTTTGGAAACTTAAATGTTTGCTGAGCTAGAAGGATCATTAGCTGCGTGTCATCAACGAGGCATTTGGAACGTCATGGATTTTCCAGAGAGCTAACGGGGCATGATGAGCGCACATGAGGTTCGCGTTCATGGGCAGCTTGCTCCGATGAATATGGCAGAACGTGTCATGGCACACTGCACCTTTGTCTTGAATCACGTTAGCAAAAGAGTCATGTTAATGCACCATTTCAAATTAGCAATTAATTTGAAGAAGAAAGGAAAACATGACTCTGACCTCGTCTTGCTGTAAAAGTCTACAATGTCTATGTATGAGCTTGAATCATGATGTGAGAACACTCTGATAGCCATTTGCCTCTGAATAACTGCCATGTAGTGTTTGAGAGCAAACAAAAGGGAGCTCAGTTTACTGCAGCGTGCCTGCAGCAGCGCTGTGGTCAAGAGGCTATTGTTTAGCCAGTAGTCTGGCACAAGTGGAGACACCCATCACACACATTAGTGTCACTGTGGTCAAATGAGAGAAAGAGGTTGGCTAGGAGTCTGGCATGTGATGTGATACAGTGAGTGCGGGCTTGTGTGTATGCACATGATGAGGGTTTGGAGCCAGAGGATTGAAAGGAGACTATGGCAACATAACAATAGAGCCATAATATCTCTCTCTGATCCAGTTCATATCTTTTTTTTAAATTATTGAACAGATTAATTCAGACTTCGATCGAATCTTTGGGCAAATGAAGGATGTCTCTGATGATGGACATTGTAGGTCTCTCTCACATAATGTCACCAATGCCCTTTTCAGCTTTGTCCTGTTTTATACTGTATGTGCGTACGTGTGTGTGTGTGTGTGTGTGTGTGTGTGTGTGTGTGTATGAGAGAGCGAGAGAGCAAACGAGTGAATGTGTGTGTCTGATTAGTCTGCATGTGTCCCCGGAGCCCTTCGGCCATGGACTTTAGAGCAGCTGTGACTGGTTTGACCCCTGACCTCTGAATATTTTACTCCCGGGGTACTTCGCAGGGTACTTTGCTGCATGTTTGCTTCAGACAGACTGATATTTTTTTCTTGTCTGCATTACAGACAAAGTGCATAATATTCAGGATATATTTTTTCCTTTACATTATTACTCTTGTTGCACAACTGAAACGCTGTGGGACTCTCACGATAAAACTTTGCACTGAAAAAGCCTTTTATGTGTGTTGAATAATGAAAACAATTTTTTGTTTTGGCAGTGAAAAATAAACTTTTACCTTCTGAACACTTTCTTTCACACTTCATTGTGTAGAATCCTGGCAGTAATGAAACAATGCAGCAGCGGAGCAGTCCATTTACGATGGGGATCGGTCCATTTGCAATGGCTCATTTTCAAACGCTTTAACTATTTGGCACGGGGTCTCGTGCACTGTGCCATAGCTTGGTCCCAAAACTGGGACTAGTTAGAATACAGTGATGTGTATAATATGTAAACCCTCCTCTCATCCATCCGTTGCTCCCGGCCACAAGTAACACTGCCATTTCACAAGCAGGCCAATTAAAAGCCAGTGACATTCAGGTGTGGGAGACAGAGTGACATTAAAACTAATTCCTGCTAAAACCCAGTGACATTACAGAAACAGTCGGCATTCACTGACCGTTTTTAATCTACTGCGTTCTTAAGTGAAGAATGCAGTCCTGTGTAGGGAAATTGCCAGTGGCAGCTCTATGCAGCCCTTCAAATGTCATTAGGCATTTTTCTCTGAGCTTTTAGTGGTTGAGATGATCTACGTATACTGTACAGGGTAGCCGGGGGGATTGAAGGGGAGGAACACGGCCACCTTCGAGCCGTGATCAGAATCTAAATCACCTTTATTACTGAGTACATTAACATGCATTTGTGATGCTAACACTTTCTGCATATGCAATGTAGACCTGCACATGGTGATGTTACATTTAACCTTATTACTTACCGATATGCATGCTGCGTTTGAGTAAAGGGAATTGCTCATTGTTACTGTAGTGACGAGGACACATTAACTATTCAGAGTGGATCTGCTTAGAGAGAAGGGGAGTCCCCCCCACCCATTCTCCTGTTCTATCCTCGCTCTCGTGCTCATGCAGATGTTATTCCCACCCCTCCTCCTTTTGCATTAGTGTGAGATAGGAGCAAGGCTGCAATAAAGGACATCTCAGGGACGAAGGACATTGGGGCTTGAAGGTCATACAATGTAATCGGTAGCACATTGCTTAGGGCAGCATTACTCCTTCGCTTAAGAGTGCATGCACGCGTGTGTTTACGAATCTGCTAGGTATGCATAATCTAAGTAGTGTGTGTGTGAGTGCATGTAAGATGTCTCAATGTGTGTGTGTTTGCGCAAATTAATTAGGTATGGATGCTGTATCTAGTGAGTTTATGGGAAGAGAAGAGGACATTCTGTCCATACACTGGATGTGTGCTTGCTCCCAAAGACCTCGCTCCAGGCTAAACTCCTCTGCTCATTAAACCATACAGGAGTAGTCTTACTTCCCCATCACTCCCACACAGAGAGCCTTAATCAGCATACGAAGCAGGCCCTGATAGCACTGCTTACACACCAGTGAACATGTGCAATTACAAGTCCAGTAGATCTCCCTCTAATGTGCTTATATGATATGCAGGCGGACCCTATATATGGTGGTGAATGTACGTGCACATGCAAAGACTAGCAGTGGGTCCAGATCTCAGGTGGAACACAAGCGTACATCTCCCAGACTGACCTCTTCTATCCCCCTCCTATTAGCCTGGCTTCTCATGCAGAGCCACAAGTGTCACATCACATCATGGGGAGGCACCACTAATAGAAATATTCATATGGGGAGGATGAGAGAGAAAAGCTTTTTTTTTCTCGCTCCCTTTCTCTCATTTTCCCCTCAGCAAACAGATTAGTACCTAATCCGCCCGGGATGACGGGAGATAAATTGTTCCTGATTGGCTACATTGGGATGAATAAACACATGTCTGTTGCAAATGGATCCAAACTGCAGACGGCAATTTTTATCAAGTCATTCTGTCTCATGCTCGCTCTAAAACTTGTTCTTTCATTGAGATAATTGAATTCAGCCAGTGGAATAACGCCACTTGTTTTCCAATGCAGATGCTTTTAGTTGGGGAATTTCCTCCATGCATTTTAAGATGAAAGTGAAATGAGATAGATCTGTCTCCGAGCTTTGAGAAATCTGCTGGACACAATTTGGTCCTGTGCAGTATTAAATTATGACTCCAGCCTCTCTTTAAATCCTTGTTTCAGTATCTGTTAGGATGTTTAAGTCAGTGTTGTAGTCCAGACTGGACTCCAGCAGCTTTGGCTATCTTCTTTGATTTTTCTCTTGGTGTAAGATGCTCTATGGTGGCCCTGGATTTAACAAGACTGCATCGCCACTTTGATCTAAGCTGGAGTGTTTTTACTCAAACCCTGATACCTCTTCAGAAGGAATTAGTGGGCAGGGATGTAGTGGGCCAGCATGTGGCACGTAGGAGCAAAGCTGACTTGTCTGAACAGTTTCTTCTTCTGGACTCAGGAGAGAACATTTTCATCGTCCTGGCATTGGTCCAGCCATGCATGGCACAGACATTATGTACTCTTGGCTGAGCAGGCGCCACGCAGGGACAGAAAGTGTGCTTTTACAGCAGTGGCTGTTTGTGTGCGAGTCCTTTATGAGGTGTGATGTACAGTAAGGCTGAAAGGTAAGAGAGATGTAGGATAGATGATGATGATGATTATGATGATGGGGCAGGAGAGCTGGAGCTGTTACCGCTTCCCTTTTAGCTCCTGAGCAGAATCACAGGACGGCAAATGGGTTTGGAGTCCCATACACAGTGCAATTCACAGAAAAGATTTAGGGGATGCTGTGTGGCTAACGGCACGTTTCCTGTGGAGCAAGAAATCACATATAGTTGGGCAAGTTGTCTTTTTTTAACACCATCCCTCAAAGGCTCCCAGGTAAGCCAGCGGGATTAGCACTTTTTCATTTTATTTAATCATGCGTGAAAGCTCCTCTGCTAATCTTGGATATTGTCAAGTAAGATTTGATGTCCACACCTGCTTCTTTTAGCCCCGCCACGAGAGAGATTTTCACAATTTTAGCCCAGGGATAACTTGGTGTAACATTTGAGCCGTTCCACCACGGTACGTTCCATCACAACAAGGCTAAATGCTTATCTTAATAGTGTTTTTGCAGGAAGCTTTTGAAAGCATAACCTTCCAGGATCCCCTAGCCTGAGCAGAAGTGAAAACCTGTTGCCCTTGGTTTCCGAAACATAAAAAAAAAGTCAGGCATCAGACTGTTGCCAGACTGTTGTAAGTTGCCAGACAGACAGATGGGACCTGTCATTTCCACCTGGCCTCCTTAATAACTCTTGAAGATAATAAATAACACTAGCTCTGCCATCATACCCATAGAAAATTCAGGAAGCTGTTACACTGAGGCTTTTTCCTCACATTAACCGCATAAGCACAGTAATGGTGGATGGTGAAAAATTTTTGCTTAAAGTATTTGGCAACATTGTTTAAAATACTGCCGACCTTTTTTGTGTGTGTTAAAGTGTAGAGTAAAAAAGAATTGTTTCCTAGAGTGAGCAGAAGGTTCACAGCGGCGCGCCGCACAAAGCTTTCACTGGTCAGGGGCTGTTTTTAACCTCTGCGTAGGATCCAAAATGTCAAAGAGCCGAACGTCTTTCATTAATCTCAAGACAAAAGCTTCTTGCATCAGCACAACCTGCAGAGTGCCGGCAAAGTGAGAATAATATCCCAAAGTTTTAGAACGAAAAAAAAAATCCGCCGCCTGGCTGGGCTGCTCCCACCTCTGTTACATCACGCTGCCTACACTGTTTTTCTCTTGCACCTTGTTCTTTTTTTAATTAGGAGGGAAATACTGCCCGAGGGCTGATGCATAAGGGACAAAGCACTTAGCATGTCTGGCCCTAACCAAGATTCTACATTCTGTTTCCTAAAATAAATCCATTTATTGCTCCCTCCTGGGTATGCTTTCTCATGCCTAAAAGGAGCCCGATGTTGATTATAGCTTTAGCTGCCACACTCTGTAGACTACCCAAGCTTAAGCTGTGTGGCCAAATTTAAATGAAAGGACTGTAGGACATGAATTTGCATAATACACACATGGAGAAAAAGAGGAAGCCCGAAGGTAGAGCCTAAGATGAAATGACTGCTTCTTCTATGAAGCAAAAATGAAAGCCCCCTACCCCAAAAAAAAATCCCCAACCACACACAGAGATGCTATCATCTGTTAAATTATTACTTCGACACAATGACATATCCTCAGATACACCTCATACACATTCAACCTAATGTTTAATTCCCTTGAAAGTTGAGCACAGAGCATGTTTTCCTTTCTCTCTGCTTCCTCTTTCTCCATCTCCCCGTGGCGGTGTCACAGGGGATTAACTCACGGAGGCCGAGGGACTTGTTTATGATTCATCTGGAGGGATGCTGCAGCCGGTAGTTAGTGTCCACAGGGCAGGCGGCTAGCAGGCTTCTTCCCCAGCTCCCCCGCTTCCCTGTATGCTAACAGGACACTGAACACCCAAATGTGTCTAATGCACCTAGTAGACATGGAGGGAAATTTCTTGTAAAGTTGGATTACACATTTCAGCATGACGTATATCCTGCACCACGGTGTGTTTTATTAAAATTGGATGAGGATGCTATTTCAGAAAGGAGATGAAGCATGCATTAATGGGTGACAGATTAAGACTGCCTGCTCGTGGTTGGCTGTATTTAAGGGCATAATTTAAAAATCTTTTTAACAGTGAATGACAAAAAAGGTTGAATATTAAAGTAACAATCAAACTTTTTCATTGAAATAAATGTCTGTTAAGTCCCTATCTATCACCGAATGAGGTAACACAATGGTGATTGAGCGTATGGCCCACTGATGAAAGCCTTTGCATTTGCAGTATATCGTATTTTTATGGACTGGGTGTCTGTGGCGACACAAATCATAAGTGGCGCCCAGTTAGTGTAGGCGGAGCTAAGTGGCTGCACTTCCGGCTACTGTAAGCATTGCGAGGAAAAAGTAATCTACTATGGCTGAACAAACAAAGAAAAGAGAGATCACTACAGATACAACTTCAAAAATACAAAGAAAAAGAAACTAATTTGACGCTCACATTAAGTAGGTGTACAAACCGGGAAAATCAAGAGTTGGAGCCATGACAAAGGGAGCCAGCAGTAGCTGCTCCCACAATTACCGATCATCCCCAGTGGGTGCCGCTCAAGAGCATGAAACCTCGAGATTCGAGATTTGTTTCTAGTTTATAAACCCACAAAGGCCCCTACCACACTTTACAGACTTCTAAATTCCTTTTTGCACATTGTTGCGCATCTCTATGAAGATGTGTACTAAGACCATGTTTACACGTACACAGGTATTTTTCAAAATGTAGCTTTTTCTCTGAATTTTGGCCTTTCATCCACACTCAAACGTTGTTTTAGGTCACCGAAAATGGATCTTTTGTAAAACTCCGGCCAGAATTAGGACTTTTAGAAACTCAGTTTCCAAGGAGACGTGTAGACGAGGTAAATGGCGTTTTTGGCTAGTGACGTCAGGCTGTGCGCCGTTATCTCCTTGGTGAGGCGTCACAAATGAGGCAATATTCCTTGCAAAATTACGGAAGTGACCAAAAACAGTGATGCTTCTAACCTTGCTAACGGGACTTTTTACATGTTTACACATATATGTACAGTTACTCGTCCACTATATTGAGGAACAGAGGCGTCAGGATGCATCAATTCCAGGAATAGATTTGCATGACCAGGTTATATCGCCACCTGTTGGTGTAGCATTTTCATGACATCGTTTCTATTGTGTTTTTGCGTTTTGGTTTGGATGGGGAATTTTTTTTTTTTTTTAAACAAAGGAGGGAATAATACCCTTGTACATGTAGACATGGCCTAAAACTCAGTTTATGAAGTATTTGTCCATGACAAAGTACAGATTATCTAAATTTGATGAGAAATTACTTTAAATATAACAAAACTCTTACACTCCTTATTCTATTCTTTTAAGCTAATTTGAACTCATAAGCACCTTTACAAGATTCATGCCTCAAACTGGTGGTTTTGCAGGAGGCATCTGAAGTAAATTCCAAGTCGAAGCCCCATTTTAATGACATTTGAATCTCCTCCAATCCGGTCTGAGCTAACTTCATGTCAGATTTTTAACAACCCCTTGGAGTTGATTAAATGCAGTGGTGTGCGTGTGCATTGTGGTTAGGCATGCTTTTATTAAGGCATCTCACAGCAGGTAAAACACTCACAGTGTTAAAGGTTAGTTTAAAGCACATGCTCAACCACAGAACAAGCTTATCTGGTGCCAGGTTGTTCTATTCTTCTGCTATTACTAGTTTCCTTTGTTGGTCATAACATGTGGTATGTTATTAATGACAAACTAGCATAGAACACGGTTATTTAAAATCACTGTGCTTGTGAGAACTAACCGCTGTTCAGTCGGACTCACTGTCTTCTTTTAATTGCACTTTTAATTAACTTGTGTCTAGCCATAGTCTTGTCAGAGGATGCCCGAGCATGCCATTTAGGGAAAGGTAATGAGATTAACCTCTCGTTGACCAAGCAAATGCAGATTAAACATTATGGCCCAATGAAATGAGCTGGGCTTTGTTTACTCATGTGCACAAGCAGGCGGCAGGCAGGCGAGCCACAACTCTCTCAGTGGTAACATAGCTAAAATGTCAGGGGGGATAGAGGGGAGTGTGTTTGGCATTGAACGACGAGTGTGGCCGACCAGCTGCACTGGAAGGAGAAGGAGAGCAGCCAGTGCTGGAAAATATTACGAAATTCTCCCACTCTGCCGCGCTATCTCAGGAGAGGCGACTGCAGACAGTCGATGAAAACCGGCCACTAATCAGTCAGTCACACTCACACATGTGTTAAGCTCCACCAACACAGACACACACTCACCTACAGCACCCAGACTCCCTCTCTGTCTCACTCTCTCCCTTGCTGTCACACCAAGCATATTCACTCAGAGAGAACGCAAACGACACCCTCTTCCTCCATCCACACACATGCATACAATGACATGACCTCCAGCACCCTCGTTGGGTGAGCACGCTAACTGATCAAGGCAGGAGAAAACAACACGTGGCATGTTAAGCTGTTTTTTTCCCCCTTTCCTTTCAGTCCCAGTATATTCTTGTCCAAAGTTTGCAGCATTGCACAACACTGACTGTAATGTCTGTGGACACAAACATGAGCATTATGCCTCAGAGATCTTGAAAACAGAGTCATATCCTCTAAGTATTCAGGATTTATTCCCGACATGTGCTTTGCACCCTTAATACTACACACTTCTACACACTGCACCCTTTTAAAAGCTTCTTGATACATTACAAGACCCCCAATAGTCTAAGAAAACTCTGCACATTCTCAAAGGGGCGTTATTCAATTTGGCATTATTCTAAGAGGTTTCTTGGCACCAAAGGAGCTTAAATATTGTACAAATCAAAAAAGGCTTAGGTAATGTATCTATAACTCAAACATGGAATCATGTCCTGGACACTATAGAAGCTGGATCCAATGTCTATATAGTATCTGGGCTTTGTTTTCACAGAAATCCACATGCGTATCCAAGAAATGTATGATGCTAATATTTTTTGTTGCACGATTCCTGCAGTTTGCCCTCATTTCCTTTGGCACATCAGTTAACCGTTTCCCCGCCAATGGCCTACTTTATACCGCCTCAGTCGCTGTACCCCCTATAAAAACAGCACAATGGAAGGTGAAAGATTCCTTCTTGTTTTAAAGGGGAATCAAATTTTATTAAATCCATCTTAAAGTTAGGACTTTGAATTTAAAAACAAGCTATGTTTTACCGCGCAAACCTCTTCCGGGGAAGTGTGAGACTTTAGTTACGACCTTCGTCCTGTTTCCTCCTCGGCCCGAGTGTCACTGCGAGCGAATGTCCTTCTGCGAGCTGGAATAAGCTGCCCCGGCCCCAGCTTGTGCCGCACCTTGTTTTAATCAGGCTTTGGGGAGTGAAATATGGGCCTGTGGAGCAGGCTGTACCCGAGCTCCACTCATCTGGTTTCAATCTTCTCTCCGCCCTCGGATGTGGCCGCGTGGGCATTCCTTTTCTAGACATTTGGGGGGAGGGCGGGAAGAAGTGGTGCTGAGCAGCACAAAGGGCAAGCATATTAGTTTTGGAGGAGTGTGCCTGTATGTGTGTTTTTGTATCACTGTTCCCAAGCCGGGAACATTTAGACAAGGTTTCACTAAGTTTTTATTTTAAATAAGCAATAAGTGCCAATGTTTTTGTCTGGTGATTCTCTTATTATTAGTTCTTTAAGAATACTTATACACTTATTTAGAACCAGATAATCTTTTATCTTTTAATTATACTTTCCCTGGCTGACCTTTAATATGGCTTTGGCTGTGTTTTTCAATGTCAAAATAATCGATTCCACACCTGTGTTATATGGAATACACTACTTTAATAAGGTACAACCCAATAGCACATAATATACTGTGCATATTTTCTCTTTGTGTTTGCTCCTGCACACATGTGAACGCATTGTAGTCGTGTTTTATGTATGTCTGTGTGTCTGCAGCAGGTGAATAAGGTTAGTGTCCTGCATTAATTGGCTTAGCTAATCAAAAGGACAGATGGTAGGATAGTCCATTAGCTCGCCTAAATGAGCCTAAGTGAGGCCTTTTCCAGGAAGCCTTGCAGCCTCTGTTGACCTCCCTGGCCATTGTGTAGCCACCACTCTGCCTCTGTCAGCTGCCTCAGCAGTCAACACCTTTCAGCATACAGCTGCCAAAACAGACGTGGCATCTGCTCACCTCTGGGGAAAAGGCAGCCATCGACGTGTCCTTCCTAGTCACAGGCCTGGATGGATAGGTTACGTCTTTGTCCTCTGTAGCAGCAGCAGCTACTTGAGCAGCTGTAACAATATCATCCTCTCATTTGTGTACAAGGCGTCCCCTGTTTTGTTATTTTCCGCTTAACCGATCAGGTAAAATGATATGTCAGATGCATACCATAGGACTGGCGACAGCTCTAATATGTCATTGACACAGTGCGCTTGTGCCGGGCGGATGGAGAGAGGGAGTTAGCCTCCCGTCTGTTTTCAATTAGCTGATGAAATGTACAACATGGGAGCTGCTCTGTTGTATTCAGCTCCTATCCACACGTGGACCCAGCAAAGTAAATAAGTGTCCCAGCAGGGAGAGTGATCGTCGTCTAACCCCATGTGAACTTTGACAAATAATCGCAGTGACCTAAATAATGGAATTAAATTTGTCTGTGCAAAGAGACGAGGGAGTGAGGGAGAAGAATGCGAGGAGTGTCCAGAATCCAAACACTCTCCTGACTATGAGCTCCAAATTCTAGTGCTTACATATCCAGATTTGGGTTATCTCACAATGCCTCTAAAGCTGAGCTTTAGTGCTGCTCCAAATATAGCACCAGCTCTAGGCTTGTTTTCCTCACATCTCCCCTGTTTGTCACGTGCAGCCCAACTTAACCATATAGCCCACTGTGGCTTTTATTGTCTTCCCACAAGTTGTTAACTGCTTCTTTGAAACACCACTGGAGTATTGAATTGCATTTAATAAAAGTCAGGGGTCTAGTACTTTATAGTGCAAGAGGCAGATAGTATTTGAAGCTTTCCTGGGTCTCACACTATTGTGAAGCATCCATCATCGGGGGAAAGCCGAGGCGGCGATACATTCCACTTCCTGTGGTCATACACCTAGTCAGCTCTATTTTCAACCTAATGGACATAAAAAATTGCAGATTGCAGCAAAATGGACTTGGCAGCACAAAAGCTTATTAAGTATTGATCCGCTGAGGTCAGTGCCCATGTCCAGCCACTCCAACAATGTCAGAGGAGTTCGTTCACTTGCTTGCCAGCCACAAATTGAGATTAGGACACATACATAACGGGGGAAATTGAGGAGCAGTCTGTGTCCAGGGGAACAGAGAACAGTGCCCACGTGTGCATGATGTGCCAAAGAGGCGGGTGAAAAAGGTTGTTTATATGTGTGCTGTGGGCTTTATGGCTGTTTATATCAAAACAAGCCCATCTGTGCAAACTCCAACAGTGCTTAATATGATATCATACCGTACCAATGCCCAACAGGAAAGCTTTAAGTCAATCAGCAGCAGGTGAACCTGTCTTCTACACTGTTTTAATGAACACAGCTCATCTTGTCTCTAACTGCACCATCTGTTTGGCATGCAGGGTAAAAACAAAGCTTGAACTCAGCAAAGAACAGTCATATACTGAGTCTTTGTGTCTATTATTAAAGTGTGTGTGTACCTCAACTGGAGATCTCTGTGATGAATATTTCCCCCTCTTATTCACACAGCCCTGCCAACAAAAATACCATAATGCCAAACAGACCAAGAAATAAGCTCCAGCCCCGGGACAAAAGTTTGTTGAATGAGCAGGACTCTGAAAAAATGTTCTGAGCAGGAATGGAAGAGAAGTTTTCTTTGTCAGGAAAACCAAATTTGATTCTTGTCAAAGCAAATATAATTTCTCCAAATGGATTTCTTTAGATTGCACAGATTGCTGACTCACCACTTTGAAACCGAGCTATTGTTTTCTCTTCTTTCTTAGACACATGTTTGAAAAATTGAGTTTCCAGCAAAGTTTGCAAAGTGCAAAGTACTTCTATTCGTAATGAAGCTCTTTTTTTGCATGTCTTAATATGTCAAAGGATTCACTCCGGCGTCCTCTATTAAAATGTGTTTTTCTGGGGAACAGCTGGTTTATTCAAGTTGGTATTGCACATGCTGCAGGGAGGATGTGGCCTTTACACACACACACACACACACATATACACATACAGATTCAGTAACCTTGGTGATAAGTTCCTACAAGACGTTAAAGCTCTCTTTTTCTGCTGCATGCATCTCTGTAGCCTCCGATTCGGAGACGGTCGAGCAGAACAAAGTGAATGTGCACACATGCTGGTCTGTTTAGGCTTTGCCAGATGTTGGGAGGATCTGTTGCTGCAGCAAAATAGAGAGGTCAGTGTCCAAGCCCTATTTAACTGAAGCGTGTTATCTGGTGCAAAACAGACCATTTGACATTTGGACCCTGTTCAGTTTGAAGACATTAAAAAGAGGAAAAAACGCATTGAATGCCGTTTTTTGAAGCCGAATTTAACCCTGGAAACGGTTTAACACCACACAAGCTGCTGGGGATTATTGTGCAAGTCAGGCTGAAGTCTCTGAGATGCATTACTGTAATTAACATTTTAAACGGGGACCATCCTTTCCAAAGTGATTAATAGGTTTTTATTAAAAAAAAAAGGGAAAAAACTTTTAGCCAATAACAATCACTGTTTTCCCTTGCTAGAGACAGGAGTCTCTAAGTTTCCTACTTGTCACTCTTTCCACTTGGTCACGTGGCGAGCTGTGGTTGTAACAAAAGCCCCAGAAGATGGAAAGTATTACAACTCAGACTGCTTAAAATAATGTGTAGTGCCTCAGTCTTTTCTTTTGCCTTGGGTATATTCTTTGTAGATTATTATATTTATCATATTGTTGTTTTCTAAAGTGACCATCCCAAATCCAGCATAATATACTTGTGCAAAGATGGTTAACGTAAGCAGACAAACACTATGTGTCATGCTGGTTTGTGAACTACTTTGGGCCTATATGCAGCTCGTTATGAGAAGCGTTGTGCTCTTTGGACCATTTCGAGGCTTAAATTAGAAGATTTATGGAGTAGCCGAAGCATCTTGGACAGCTACACCCATGAGTGTGGGTGATGCCACCAGATGCAGCGTTGATAGGATGTGTATAGCATTGTAAGCAGGTTTCACTGACTCTCCTTCCCTTGGGGAATGGTGTAATTAGCTTTTCTCCATCTCCTCCCTTCCTTATTTTGCGAAGGGAAAGTGCAGAATACTTTAGGGGAATTAAAAGTGCTTGTGGTGAAACTAATTTTGGATCTATTTTGGGGATCTGTCAGCTGGATGGCGTCCCTATCGCTTGACTTGACAGCAATGACGAGGCCATGAAAGGGATGCTAATGAAGGCAATACGAGCAGCAAGAGGTGAACATTTACCACAGGGCCTTACATTATTCAGTCCCCAGTGGTATTTCATCTTCTTTTTTCCCCATTCCCATTGGCCCTTCCTCTCTTTCCCTATTTCCATTCCCCCTCCAGGTTCAAGGGAGTATCGCTGAAATCATTTCATTCCTTCTCTTCCTCCTCAAACCCTCCCATTAATGCTCCAGCCAGAGTTCTTAGAAACCTCTCATCAAAGATGAACAAGTACAGGGTGGCCCTTACTTTTAGATGTTTTCATCTGAGGCTCCAGATGACTTAGTCATCAAGTAGCTCTCATAGTGCTTAAAAATGGGGGAAAGGGTGAAGCTCAATAGCATATGACCAATATGTGATCATTGCTTTCTATTGATGAAGTCTATATCATCAATACTTTCTTTTTCTTTTTTTACCAATACAGAGAAGCTATTATTAAAGATATATGATTTATTTTCCTAGTTACTATCAGCACACATACATCAGCATGTCGACCAAGTCTTTGTAGACTTATTAGGTCAGCCTGTCGAGAAAAGAGTGCAATATCAGGCCTAGAAGTAACAAATGCACATAATGCACACATAATATTTTCTGCATCTGTTTGAAAAGATGTGTCAGGTTTTGGCAATGTTACATATTTGGGGGGAAAAGTCTGTTTAAGGTAGAAGTTGAAAGACAATTCCTAATCAAAGATGACTACCAGATTCCCTACACTGGGGCTGGAGGCCGGGGTGATGCCATCTATGGTTGCTATTATTAGATGATGTGTTTCTAAGGTGTTTGGGGCCAAGCAGCTTCAGCTTTTCCTGAATTTAATAGTAGGAAATTGGGGGCACACTTCAACTTAGCTACCAGATTGGTTTCATCCATCTTCATTGATAAGTATAATTGGGTGTCATCTGCATATCAGTGGAATTTTCTGGAGTGTTTGATAATAGCAATAGCTAAAGGAAGGATATATAAGGTAGATAGAAAAGTCAGAGTACTGAACCTTGTGGCTTTGACTACGTTTGGTGTGGGGGATTCATCATTAGTGTGTAGAAACTGAGATCAATCTGATAAACCAGCTTAATGTGGTTCCTTTAATGCCATTCTAGCGTTCCGGTCTCTGTAACAGGTTATAATGGTTGATTGTGTTAAATGCCACACAAAGATGTTAGAAAGACGTCCCCTGTCCGAAGCCATTAGGAAATCTTTGTAACTTTTACCAGTGCTTTCTCAGTGTAACAGTGAACTGGAGTTATAACAGAATTCAACAAATATAACAAAACAGTACAACCAAAATAAATTGCCTACTCTGCTTTCAAAGGGACACGAATGGCATGTCAGGTTAAGTTAATTGTGTAGTAGTGACACATTTCTTGTATCAATTATCAAGGGACGACGGCTCAAAACCAGGACCTCTGGAACCCTGTATTGCTAATGAGCAGTTAGCTCTTATTTGTTCCCTACTCGTTTCTCAGCACTTACACTATGTACCTTGTTTAAAATGCCGACAAAACCTGCGTGTCAGCAGAAGGGAGCATTGGTCGCTGGGTGCGAGGCAAGAGGGATTATGGGATTTTATCCCTTCAAAGACTCAGCCTCCAGTAAGGGGAAAAAACAGCCCCTTTGATTTTCACAGAAGCAATATATTCATGAGTTGGACCTTGAAACTACAAGGAGACTGGGGTAGTTTGCCATATGCAAAACATGTGTTTTGATAGGGCTTGATAACTCGGTACATTTAAAGAGACTTACCCCTTAAGAAGCTGTAATTAAAAAGAGAGCTATGGCTGTATGAATAAAGGGCGCTCTCACTGAGTGTGCATGGAGGTTGTTTTTGTAGGCACTTGGTTCGGGCTAACGACTTGAGGCGGCCTTGAGTTTCCGGAGACTTCAGAAGATTTTTTTGGGGGGGTGTGAAAATCCTTAAAGATATCAGGAAAGGGCATGGTGTAACTTCCTATCTGTGAATCTTTAAGCCACTTTGGTGGCATTTATAGGATATGCGCTATGTTTGCCATTTGAATAGTCAATTTGGGCCACACAAGATCCCTGTATGTTGGTGGGGACAGACGCAGCCTTTTTAACAGCATGCTGAGCTGTGAGTATTTCATTGTTGTCTCATCAGACCTGTGCAGCTCAGCTAAAAAATAGCTTTATGTCAGCAATAAGAATTGAAGATATAAATTTAATTTGCCCTGTCAGATTTTGCTGTTACACATAAAGTCCTATGATTAGTAAGGTCATAGCAAAACATGCCATTACCTCCTGCATTAATCATGTTCCTATGAGCCTGTAATTGAGAGAATGTAAGAAGATGATTGTTACTTTTGCCTGCTAGATGAGACTGTACACTTAAATGTGACTTGAGTCAGTATGTCTGATGACGGTTATATTCATAATATAAGGTTTGTGTGCTGAGGCACTATTTACTGTCTGCAAAACAAAGTCCCTTGCGTCTCTTTGATGCAGAAAGGCAGCGGTGGAAGTGTCTTTGTGACTGAGAATGTGTTCACATAAAGCATACATCATACACACCAGCATTCATGCATGTGCATAAAATGTAGACGGCCGAGCACTGATTCAATACATGAAATGCAGCACAAATGCACACAATAGGAAAATGTCGGCAATAATGAAAAAGCGAAACATCCAATCTTTTTTCTCCTTTTGTGCATCTTCTAACCTGTGTCTAAAACCACCTTTGTGCTGGTATAATCCATCCTCCACACCAGTGACTTAAAGTGAGTGCTCAAAATAAGGCATTGCACCATCCCACCACCCCTCCCTCAACCCATTTTTCTCCATCCTTTCATTCCTCTCAGCCCCTCTATCTCTCTCTCTGTCCCTCTCCCTTCTTTGATCTGCTGTGTGAGAGAACCAGGGGTCATAAGCTTTGGACATTGCAAAGGCCCCAGCCAGGCCAATGTGCTGACTGAGGGGATATGGGGCTTGACTTTGGGCAGTGTGAAAGATCCAGGCCTGTGTTGTTTGTCTGTCTGTCCGTCTCAGTGGCCACACTATAATAAGATTGCAGGGCTCTGTAAGGCGGATTTACTGGAGCACAACTCCCCCTAGGGCCTTGTCATAGAAATGGGTTCCTCCATATTTCACCCTAGCCTCTCACTCACTCCCTTTGTCAAATGTGTCTTCCTTTCTTTCTCTCTCTCGCTCACTCACCCCCTCTCACTAAACCTCTGGTGTTAGCTCCCACTTCCTTTTGTTAATTATGATATGCTTTGTCCTTTATTTTTGCGGGTAAAGATTGAACTAGCAACAAATGGAAGCATAAAGCCGAGCCAAGCTGAGCTGAGAAAGCAGACACAACGGGCGAAAGAAAGGGAGGGACGAAGGATTTGGCCTGGGATATGGCACCAGCTACCATATCACAAGTCCTCTCCACATTTATCTCTCCCTCAACATGGCCGTGTTTATTTAGCTGGACTTTCCCATCTCCTTATGGAATCTCTGAAGGACTTGTGAATGCATACACAGCACTGT
Organism: Semicossyphus pulcher; assembly: GCF_022749685.1. Classification (NCBI taxonomy): domain Eukaryota; kingdom Metazoa; phylum Chordata; class Actinopteri; order Labriformes; family Labridae; genus Semicossyphus; species Semicossyphus pulcher. The sequence continues at coordinate 24,046,735 of NW_027211692.1, forward strand.
GACCAGGAATGATAGAGGTTTAAGCCAATACTTCAGTTGTTATTCTTTCTTGTTCACCTTAATCCAAATTAAAAGGGCATGGTCACAAATCCAAACTAACTTCTCATAGCCTGCCTCATTGTCTGTGTATGACCTGCCTCAACATTGCAGTTGCTTGTGTCCTCCTTCGAGTCTATTTGTCCCACAAGCCAATGGAGTACTGTTGCTTAATTAACTAGCTATCTAGCCAAATTGATCCACTCTTGTTTCATACATTTAGATCTTTTCAAAAACCCAACAACCCAGTTATCAAACTGCATCAATATTTAAGATCAAACTGATTTACATTAGGTCACTTTGAAGACTGACACATGAGCTACTTCTTAAAGGCAAAGATCTGCCTGAAATAAAGTCGTTCAAGCTGTTTTCTTACCTTAGATGTAATCTCAATCATAGGTAAATCCATTTTTACCCTTTTTAAATAGTAGCCATTTGTTGTTTGTAGTCTTTTGAGCCAATAGAGTTAATCTTCTCTCATCCATTCATTTTGAAGAAGGACTTATAAAGGATCTGCAATGTGGAATGTTGAGTTAGATGATGGAGAATGTTGAAGTAAGAAAACAGCTGACAAATTTAGATTATTTGCTGGTCGATGCCTTTAGTGGTTGTCATCAACAGGCCTCAATGTTATGTGGATGAAACACACCTGCCTACCTCTTTGGCATGTTGAAATTGTCCTTGGCTCTAGAAGAGGGTTTTTTTGCAGGCCGTTTTTCTCTAGAGTACTTTATTGGTGACCCCTGACTACAAAGAATGTTGGGTGGTATGTGCCTCCTGAGCTGGTGAAATTAATTGGATTTGTCATCACCGTCAGACTGCAGACATTATGTTAAACAAACAAGATACTGTAAGGATTGTAAGATAAATTAAATAAATTTCAGTTCAGTGTGCCGTACTGGTTTCCTTATACATTATGGAGAGACATCCGCCCTCAATTTTTTTCTTTTTCATATTTTGTTTCACAATGTGTGCATAGCTGCAACAGAAATGAATTTGGTTGTGTATCATAGTTAATGTTGACACAAATGACGGGGTCCAAAAGTCCCAGCTGTGCACACTGTGCTGTGAATGAGGCCAATCCAAATGCAAGCAGAAACTCATGTCAAGGGGAGCTAATTTGGGGAGCACTGTGTCATCCATTCCACAGAAACAAAAGCCCTCCTGCAAGACCATGAATAATTGGGAAATTATGGATTAGCGGTTGTATACCAGTCAGTACGACTCCTTCATGGAAAAACGAGAGACAAATTTCTTTCCGTCACAGACGCATACATATTAACTTTGTATTTTTATGTGAAATACATGCAGTTTACAACACTCAGATGCTCATTATTGCGCAATTGAACATATTATTACACCATAAGTGCAATAGTAAGTGAGATGACTCAGTCGTTGTTTGGTCAATTTTAAAGTAAGCTCGAGGAAAGTCAAGTACTCTTTGTGGAAAATGATTGCAATGCTCTGCTTTCAGCCAGCGCCCTGGCACTATCAACCTTCCAGGTGAACTCTTCAATTTACAGAGCCTACAGTTAAAGCGGTGGCCAGTTAAGTAGGAGGCATGGGGCGAGAAAGGAAGCAGGGAGCTCTTATCTAGCGTGCTCTATAGTGCTGGGTTCAGCCCCGGGCCGCTGGTGAGTGTGGGAGCACTGATTACAGAGGCCAGCCTGAGGAGCTGAGGGGAGATGTTGGGCACAGGTCTCCTAGCAGACCCCTATACCATCATCAAGCATTAAATCGCACCATTAGGTCCAACTAACTGCACACACGCACGGTTGGACCATTCTACCCACTGAATATTCTTTACACTGCTAAGCTCCCTCTCTTTTCTGACATCCAAGCTTATATCGGCGGGAAGCCCACAAGATGAATTACCTTGCAAATGTTGCATATACCTTCAGGGTCCAGGAACTTCTATGTGAGGAAGGGTGGCCCTTGTTTTTCTGCTGACTAATGATTCGAACAGTGCAGGTGGTCCAACAGAGCAGAAGGACCTCAGCAATTTGTTCTGTCAGTCCTGGGCTGCCAAAACGTCCGCACAACCCTCTGCCAACCGGAAAGTGCTCTCTCTCCGCCCAACTGGTGAATGTCAATCGTTAAACTTGAACTTGATTGACAGTTAGTAGCCTGGAGCTTGAGTTTATAGTGGAAGACTCATAAAGTAGAGACATCGCTTCAACAAAACTTAAAGTAGGGCCGAAATCCACCAGATGAAGCCATCTGTATGGGTGAAGAAGCGCTTTGTTTGAGGCCTCTCTTCACCCATGTGTCCTGCGTCAGCACTGACTCATTGGTTTCACAGCGCAAAGCTGACATTTTGATTGGCCCAAAGATCACATATGGGACAGGGTGTTGGCCCCTGTGAGGGTGGACGGGTGAACAAGTGGACAGGCGCCCAGTGAGTGCTGATACATTCACAGGCCACATTTGGCCTCATGTGGAACATTTGACAGCATGCACTTGTGTCTGCTGGGCACAAAGGAATTCTTTCATTGAGTAGCTCTGGCTTGAATCACTCTACCGCAGACATAACACCTCTGAGTGAACATAGCTTTCATTCAAATGCATGTCCCACACTATTTACTCAGCCAAAATTGGAGGAAATATTGAACTTGAAAGCTATTAAGCAGCATGATAATGCAAGGAGAGGTAACAATATTTACACAACCTCCACATCCTCTGCAAGATTCCAAATGAACATATGCTGGCTGGGTTACTTTATTTTAAGCACTCAGAAGCCCTAGGAGCTATTGGCTCATTCGGCAATTAAATTAAAGGCAGGTAGTTAAGTTAAATGTTGTAGAGCCAAAAATATCTGTCACATTGGAGCGTGTAAGCTTAGTGGAGCTTTGCCGTTTTGTACAGTCTTTCCACCAGGTGGAGGGGGTCGGATGTCTCAGCAGATCACCACTCTCTCGGGACACACACACACACACACACACACACGCACACACCAGCACCAGCCATAGCTGCAGCTTCCAGCAAACTCCCGTGACGCCTCTGGCTAATTCCACTGAAGCCCGCCGGGCTGTCCAGCATCCTCCAATAAATTAGCCTTGCTGCTCCCCCACTGAGACACAGGCCCTGACAGTCTGGCCAGAAACCAAAGTCACTGGCTTGTGCACACACTCAAAATTGTTGTTACTTTTTACTGCAACCCAAACTTTTCACTGAGTGGACAGTCTCTGTGGGCAAAATATCTGTTTGCAATAGTTGTAGATAGTGTCAAATCTCAAACTGGTTTCTATTTTGTCAACTTTGTCACTCATAGTAGAGACGACTATATTCTATCTACTATCTACTTTGAGAGCAAAGTGTCCATGTTTAGGAAGTGTTGTCCCTCGAAAGACAAAGCCATGTACCTTTCCATCCCAGGCCACCGCTCCCAGCTGTTGCTTTGAATAAGAATGCGGTCTTTGACTGCCCTTGTCAAATTAGTTCAGAAAACGATAATATTGTGCTTTTCTCTGACCTATGTCAAAATCTATTTCCTGCAAAAAGAATCCCTGTTCCGGCTCTCTTCAGTGTCAGGGTGTGACGTATCTCAGCATCTGTCAGATGGTGATGGAATTCTAGGTCATATCTCTCGCTGTGTATTCCGTCTCAATTTCCTCTACCGGCATGGTTTTTGCATCCGCTATCCGCAGCATCTGCCTCTTGTCTCAAGTTTGGATCGAGCCAGTGTCCTCATCTGACATCTCTCTCCCTCTCTCTGCCTCTTCTTCAGTTCTATTCAGCCTGCTGTCGGTGGGTGCCCAGACGGAGATGAAGAAGGTCATTGGGGACAATGCCACCTTACCATGCCACCACCAGTTCCCGTCTTCCGGCTCTCTCGACATTGAGTGGCTTCTGCAGAAACCAAACTCCAAACAGAAAGTGGTGAGATAAGACTTCTTTTTTTCTGTCTGTCTGTTTTATCCCCACCTTTGTTTGGTTAACAATTGAATGTAAATCAGTCCCTTAGAGATTGTAAGCCAGAAAATGAACATGAGAACAGCTTCAACACACTTTTTATGGCTTTGAATGTTAGGGTCACAGGTTTGGTGGAGGACTTTAATAATGACAATTATGTGCCTATTTTCCTCTTATCTCTCTCTCCCTCTTACTTTCTCTCTTTCTATTTTGTCTATACTATCTTTCCTCCAAGTCATGCTGATTGATTTCCAACAGGAGCCATAATAGTTGCACATTAACTCAATTCCCCAAGTTACTGTGGCACTTCAAGTTTTAGTGCCTTTCACAGAGGAACAATTATGCCGCAGAATGTTCCACAACTCATTTAGTAGTTTGGACTTTTCAAGATAGAGCATGGCAGGCGTTAATATGAGAACAACTTGAACGTGATGTTCAATTAGATTTTTTTTTTAAATTGTAACACCTGCAACACAAAAACAATCTTAATTAGGTGTAGTAACGTGTGGCTGTAGGTTTGGCAGCAACCCCAAAAACATGAAGGTCTTAAGATAGCAAGATATTGCTAGCTCTAGCTTACGTTAGCTAACGTAGCAGTAATACTCCACTATTTCTCCTTAAAAGAACTTCAGCTGAGATTTAAGCTTTCTCGAGAGATTTAACAGTAAAATGCTACACCAACAGTCAACTGATGGGAGACAACACACACTCCTTTCAGAAAAAGCACACTGTTCCCAAAACGTTAGCTCATGGGATAAAGACAGTCCACGCTGCATATCTGTCACTCCAAAGTGCTTTTGCTTCCTGTGCAAGTTTACTCGTTGTTTCCTACATTTTTGAGGCTTCACATGACAACATTGAAGTTCAGCTGAGGATATTTAGCTTCTGTTATGTAATCTCTGTCTTGAAAATCATTTATCTAATAATTAAAGGGCCAGTTAGGTGATAGGAAAAAAAACGTGATGTCGCTCTGTGCCTTTGGAGGACGCTATCTGCTTCTTCAATGTGTCCTGGAAAACCTCCAACAGACTACATAAAACACATCATCTGGCGGATGCCAGGGAGCTTGCTAAACTACACTTCCTCAATCTAGGACGCCGCCATGTCTCGTTCAAAATTGTCAGGTTTGAAATGTAGACTGCAGACCTGAAGATTTTTTAGATGATCCACCGGTGTATTCTCGACGTATTTTGGATTCTGTACTGCTCTGAGCCATTGCCTGCAGAGGTCAATGTCCTTGACTGGAAAACGGTAGTATTTTACTCCAGCGTCTCTCGGAGGCGCGCGGTGCACGCTGGGTGTTGTAGGAATATAGAGTGGGCGAAACTTTCTCCACAACTATGGCGCCAATTTCAAATATTATTATATATAATAATATATTAACTTTTTCCAGGGCCGAATCGCTGTTTTACTGTCATGTCAGGAAAATAATAGCAAGACAAGCACAAACCCACACCATCAATGTCAAATTCATGATTTATCTTATAACTTTATAACTAGATTCAGCTATATGCTCCACTTTTATTAATGTTTCTTTTTGTTTCCTTCGCCGTGTGCCTGCATAAAAATGAAACTTAACAAAAAATATAATCAGTAGTTTAACAGTCTCTTTTTTTTATTGTTGATTATTTTAAGCTGAAAATAACACACAACTTTTTTGTCCTAAGTTAAGCATCACCTAGCTGAACAAAATAACCTTTACTTGTTTTTTTTTTGTCTCACAGCCTCTGAAGACATTTCAGTATCGTTTCACTGGTTTTAATTCATTGCCTTTCTTCACCCAAATAGAACGTAGTATCTGATAACAGACAGAGCGTTAAATCTCACCAGCCTTCTGTCGGAAGAAAGAGATTTCCTTTCTCTTTGGAAGTCATTTGTTCATTCACTGATGTGTTGGTTAGCACAGTGAAACGTAACACTCTGAGAAAGAGAAGAAAAGAAGTGTTCGAGGGGCGAAACAGAGGGGGCCAGGAATGAAAGAAAGGGGGAAAACAAGTGTCTTATGCTTTGATGAACCAGAGGGGCCTGCCACATTGTGATGAATATTTAACGGGAAGATAACATTGAAGGCGCCATTAATTAAAATCAAACGTCTGAAAATTTGATTAGGAAAGAGACTGTGCCTGTAGCTGAATGAATAAATCATTCTTTTGTTCTGCTGGAAGGCCGTGTTGAGAGAGAAAGAGTATCTTGTCAACATTTAGCCTCTGTTAGCAAATGTACAGGTTACATGTGTTAAGGACACAGAGGGGCTATAGGGCATGAAGGGGGCACTACATGACTCTCACCAACGTTCATCTACATTTCTCAAGATTAAGAGTTATTGGCACCCATTCACTGTGCTGACCTGCAACTAGAAGTATACATACTCAAAACACTGTGTATTAGGCAAACATAGAAAGCTGTGGCACAGACAGGAAAGGATGTCATTTCCAAAATAATGTAAACAATGACAGTAAGCTGCTTAAAGCTGAAATTCTTCCCACAAATTATTATCCTTTCTTGGAAATTACACCAGCAGCAGTGTAATACTTGAGAGGGTTTACTGTATGCTGCTGATGAATGCAAAAAAAAAAGAAGCTAAATTGCTGCCCTTCAAGCACACAATTTTCAACACACTACCCTGTACTTGCATACAGTATATTATCATGACAATTGTGGCCCTCTGCGCTGATTAATCATTGTTTATAGTGACAGTCAAACATGACAGTGCCTTTTTTCCATATGCTACTTGTCTTCTTCTGTTCTCTACTACTTCGATGAATATATATTTCCGATAACCTAATTGATCACAGTCTAAAAAACTGTCTAAAAATCTCTTGAAGGTTTGAATGTTAACAATATTCTTGTCTTGTGTGTTATCTGGTCTAAATGATTCTGTATTAACAAAGTACACTATTTGATATGAAAATAAGACACAACATTAAAGAGCCAGTTCGCCAATTTCCATTATGGTAGGGGAAAAAAAGCAATTTCGCTCCGTGCCTTTGGAGGACGCTATCTGCTTCTCCAATGTGCCCTGGAAAACCAGACTACGTAAAACATGTCATCTGGCGGAGGCCAGGGAGCTTGCTAAACTACACTTCGTCAATCTCGGAAACCCACCTTCCATGTCTGCAGTGTTTAGTTGAAAAAAACACATATCGAAAAATTTAATCATTTGGTCCATGAGGTGCCTTCAAATGCTGCCTGCTCTCCTGTTATCCCTCCCAGACATTCCACATGTATTATTTATTTATTAGTCATGTTCATGTTCTTGTTCAAAATTGTCAGGTTTGAAATGTAGACTTAAGTCCCAAAGTTGAATCGAACTCGTTGTATTTCGGATTCTGTACCGCTCTGACCATTGCCTGCAGCAAAAAAAAGTAGTATTTCACTCCAGCTTCTCTTGCTGGGCCGTTCCTCTCAGAGGGAGGGGCGCAATGCATGCTGGGTGTTGTAGAATGTAGAATGGGCTTTGAGCTTTGACGGACAGTGGCCAATTTCTCCTTTAAGAGTCTGATATTTTTCCCATATGCAGACAGAACAGGCCAGGTTCTGACACAGGTTAAAGATTTTATTTCACACCTGAAAATAACATTACCAATTAAATAGTTTAATGTAAAACAAGTCAAAACTACTGAACCAAAATTTTATTCCATGGACTTCTTTTGCATTTAAAGAAGCTGAAGAAGGAAGGGACATTCCATGTATGCATTCAGAATTTATTTTTTTTACGGAATAAACAAACCATCTCATTTTAATTGCAAACTATGCAAACAGCCTGCAGCCATTTTGCTAAATTCCACTTAAATTCCTCACACATACTGGCACTTTCCCCATCTCTCTGTCGGTGTCACAAGGATGTGTTCAGAGCACGCACAGGCATAACCAGAAGCATAAATACACATACACATGCAGTCTATACATGTTAGTAACTAATGCCAAGAGTTCATAAAAGCATCAGACATGCCCAAAGGCAGATGCTTTTGAAAATATTTCCCATTTTGTTTAGGTGTCGGGGCCACATCGCTCTGTGCCAGAAGCTGTGGCACAGTAATAGTATTTCTGTTTGCATTCATAGAGTATTTGTGCTGTACATGTTTGCTTGGAAGCTACTGTCGTTTGCGTGTGTAGGTCTGTGCACTTCTGTGTGTAAATGGCCAGTCGTCACCTGTTATACAGCAGGTGCCCCTTTGTCTTAGGCATTGATGCACTGTGGCACCGGCATTTAGCAGTCCCCATCTGCAGGCTCTCACTTGCCCTGAGTTATAGGCCAGTGTGACAGCTGTGTTTGTTTGTGTTTGTGTGTGTGGATAGAGAGAGAGAGAGAGAGAGAGAGAGAGAGAGTGAGAGAGGGAGCGAGAAAGGCAAAGAGAAAAAGGAGAGGATAGAAATAAGCAAATGCATAAACAAGCAGAGAATAGAAAAATAATTTCTCTGATAAAGGTTTATAGATTTTTTACGTCAAATATTATTTTTTGGCCTTTTGTCTTCATTGATAGGACAATGGTTAGAATAGCAAATATGGGAAGACAGAGAGACATGCAGCAACGGGCCGAGGTTGGAGTCAAACCCTGGGCTGCTGCGTCAAGGACTTAGCCTCTGTAGATGTGGCGCACGTTTTAACCAATGACTGTATATAAAGATCGTCTCCATCTACTCTCATTGTACAAAATTGAAGCCAAAGTACCCCCTATGATGGGTGCTGTCATCTTGTGCTAGTGACGTCATTTGGAGCCAGAACTGCGCTGTAGAGAGCGGCCAGTGGAGCTGCTGTAGCCACTTCTAACAAAACCCACACTTAACTTACTGACAAAAATGGCAAAGATCCAGCACGTCAGCTAATTTAACAGCAGAACAGCTTCTTGTGTATGTCTGAAGCAGACGTTACCAGATATAGAAACTTCAATAACTGTAGGGATTGTTTTAGTTACATTTCCTCTCGCAGTTCCTCCTCTAGTCTGCTAATCCGGAACAGATCGGCTGCAGGATCCGTATTTGTCAACAGAGCTGTCAATCATCCTTTTTACAGCATCAACTAAATGATTAAAACTAAACTTGTCAGAAAAAGAAACACTCGGACGTAAATCAGCATGATAAGAACTAACTATAATGACAGAAACCATGTATTTGATGTGTATTTTGATTTCATAGTTTGACTCATGTCCCATCTGTTAACATGGGGGAGGCGGGCTCTATGACCTATACTGCAGCCAGTCAGCAGGGGGCGCTCAAAGTGTTTTGGCTTCACTATTAAGGAGCTGTCATGTCATCCATCTTTGTATACAGTATATGGTTTTAACTGCTTCACCAAACCAGCACCCCGGATTTCCGACGTCTTCATTGTAATTTAATTTCATCAGCCATATTTAAGAGTTTGTTTCAAGTGCATGTAGAATAATACAAATGTTGCCTAGTAAGCAGAAATTAACTAAATAACTTTATAGACAAAAAAAATATGATTATTTATATTTCCCATATGAGCATACACGCACCTCCACCACATCACATACCTATTTATACACAGATATTAACAGTAACACATCATTTAGGAGCAGAAATAAAGAATGCAAAGCTACTGGATTAGTCAGTCAGTAATTGATTCTTTACATCCATGCAACAGCCACCACAGTACATTTATGTATCTTGTTGCTGATTTTATAGACATATAGTTGTTGATTGATTGATGTTCACCTTACAAAACTCAGCAGCTGTTTATTATTAACACTTAAGTGAGAAATTGAGAGGGGCCCCCATGTCTTGACACTGTGTTGTAAAATATTGGAAAGGAAAAGATAACAGTATGACATCATCACGAATAGAAAAAAACTTGTGTTTATTTTTGGAAGAATGAAATAATGCGTAGGAGGAGGGGCTGAACAAACAGAGTAAGAAAAAAAATATTGTCTGAATGTGATTACATAATAAAATGTTGGGTAGGAGACATTTGTTTAATTACCCAGCCTTTTATTTTAACCACAGTGCTAAAATCACACCAGTGCCACTGTGGGTATTTTAATCTTTTATCTCAGCACCAGAACAGATTTTTATTTGGTCAATTTGACAGCTCCCCTTGCAGAAACAGCATAAGGAGATAACAGCAGTGACAGATAATCAGCTAAATGAGCACTGGCGGGATACTGGCATTCCAGCAAATGCATTCATTTGTAAAATATTATTTCCCAAGTGTTAATTAAAAAGTGTTAACAATGTTACCCATGAGTGCTGCTATTCTCTTCTTCTAAAGGATGTGCACCCAGTGAGGGACTATGTGGGTATGTTTGAGATGTGCCTACGCCATCATTAGAGTTATGTAATTTTAAATGTTAATGGCAGGCTACCAATCAAATATATCACCCGTAATACTGTTGGGACATGTTGTTAAGTGATATGAAAGACTTATTTTGGGGGTTGGTTACATTCATTAGATGAATACTGACATTTGTTGCAATTACAATGTTAGTTTACATTATCAGACGCGAGAGGAAATTGGAAATTCTTTCAAAAAGGAAGAAGGCAATAGCATGGCAGCAAGACAAGTGAGATTTAGAAGGAGACATTCGGAGCCTGTTTCACCCGAGAGTTAAGTATTCAGGATTTATTCCCAATAACAAACAGAGGACTGATTCCTGCTTAACTTCCTGCTGCACAACAGTCTCTCTTGCTCTCACGGTCTGACTTCTATCTAATAAACAATGTTCAAATGAATCTTTTTTTTCTCTTTAACATATGTATAGATCATTACCTTCTTTGGAGGCCACGTGTACACCAATGAGGCGACAGGTAGTGAGGCCAGCCGTCTGTCCTTTGCAGGGGAGTACCTTGGTGGAGACGCCTCCCTGCTGATCAGTGACCTGCTGCTGACCGACTCTGGAGAGTACTACTGTAAAGTCAAGACTGGGGGAAAGTACCACTGGAGCCAGGTCAACCTCATTGTGCTGGGTGAGTGTTGTCAGACACATTGTGTACACACACACACACACATTGAAGTTGCAGACATACAGGTGAGCACACGCATCAGGATATGAAGAAACCCATTTGTACATACACACACACTCAAGTCTGCTACACACGCACATAGAGACCTAATCACTGCATCATTAGCCTGGCACATTTCCTCCGTCATGCTGACTGATCTAATGATTCAATTTGATTCAGACAGTGTGATTTGATTTTGCTCGTGCTGTTTGGGTTCGTTTGGATTGGTTTGTTGATGAGGTGAGACCAGAAACATAGGACCCGGTATGGAAGAGCATAGACATGACTGATTATGTTAGAGGTACGTGGCCGAGCCTCTATTTCAATTCTATATATGCCCTCTGTGTGGGCTAATACATTTATGTGAACAAACAACAGACCTTGCTTTAAGATTGAGGGACAATCTGTAATCAAATTTTGTAGCTGAAAATGACATTTCAAAAAGACAACTGCCATCAATAGACTATAGTGATAAGCCATTTAGGCAAAAGATTTGTTGTCATGTCTCAGCTCTCGCAACCATAGAAAAGTCTGTTCTGACTTCATAAGCCACAGCTGAGTCATCATTGTGCATTTTTATCCCCTTTTTACATCCTCCTTGTTTTCCCCATTTGCCCAATTTACAGATGGTTATAAATGGCTTAGCTACTAGCTCAGAGGTAATATGCGTCCTGGCCTGCGTATCTGAAATGGCTAAACAACTCTGAAGGACAGACAGCAAAAGGGGAGCTGCAGTGCCACAAAAGCCAACCACAATGTCCAGCGGGAGGAGCAAGATCGCTCTCAATGTCAGAAAAGCAGGCGATTTATTAAAACATCATGGGAGATTAGTTCAACCGGCGGTTATTGGTTTTCTAATGGAACAGTCTGTTAATCCTCTCGCGCTCACTCTCCTCTCTCCTCCATAAAGACATTTCAGTGAGTTAGTGCCTCGATTTTTACAAATTGCCCTCAGCTTTGCGGTGACACTTTCGATTTTGAGAGAGACGGACATTTGCATTTTTCTCTCGCTCCCCATGCTAAGATAATAGCTTGGCAGCCGAGCTGGTAGCTGGCTTGGCATGAGACAGTGTGTGAGTGTACGTATTTGTGTGCACGCCAGGGTTTATGCCTCCAGTGGTTGTGTTTGTGTTTATGTGCGAGCTTGCATGTTAATGTCCGGATGCCTGCACTGTTCCTGTTACAGAGTGTGTGGATTTGCATGTGCAGATTTTCTAACTTGGTGTGTGCGGGTTGTATGTTTGTGTTTGTGTATAAGCAAATATGGGTTTGTTTGTTTGTGTGTGTGTCTAAGTTTGACCGTTCCAACCGTTCCTGCTGCAGTTAGGCCTAACTGACCCTGACAGAGCTGCTAGATACACAGACGGATGGGGATGGAGATAAAGGGGGTTATAGGAACATAGGGAGAGATATACGTTAGCCACTAGCTTTATCTTCTGGCTACCACATTAATCACCACATTTTAGTGTTATAGAGTTGCTAATATTGCATCTTTACTGACAAGCAGTAGCAGCCAAATTCACAAAAGTCAACACCACTGATAAGACAGCGTTACAAAAATACAAAATAGATGGTTAAATATAGCTCACCACTGATCTAAAAATAAGTCACATGGGAGGGAGAAAACAGGCTGGTGCTTTTCTGCTTTCATAGCTTTGCAGTGCCTCTCAGCATGTATCCAAACAGATCAGCTCTACAGGGCTCAGCAAGCACCAGCTATACTGTACCGTGCCTCCAGCTACTGGACTGTAACTAAAACCTTTGACCTGTGGAGAACATATTACCACAGGCATTCACCGCCAGCTTTGGGGTCACATTGATCCATTCCCTATGGGACTGTTTTTATGCCTCTGCGTTGATGAAAGCTGTGGCCGGATGCATTATGTTTTCAGATTGTCTGTCCGTCCAACCATCTGTCTGTCCTATTCTCTTAAGCGCTTTATCTCCAAGGGAATTTCTTTAAATTTGGCACAAACATCCATTAGTGCTCAAAGGTCCCTGTGACCTCACAAAACACATTTTTCTAGATCTCCAGAATTCATACGCTAATTGCGTTGGCTGTTGTGAAGGATTTAGAATAGCTACTCAGAGAAAGCCTTTGAGATGAGGAAAAAGGTTATTCATCAGGGCTCACTGTAGGCATGTATATGTTTTTTTCATTGTAAAGTTATAAAATATGTAACTTTAAATTTGAAATAATTTAAAAGCAGTTTGTTATTTGTATTTATTACTAGTAAGATGTATTCTTTGTAGTATAGTGGTTTGCTGTAATGTGGGATGGGCCAGATATTTGGCATGACACTGATACAATATACGAACAAAAAACACAACTATTACAAAATGTGACATAAAGTGACGCCATTCTTAATCCAAAGGTCAAAGGTCAACTTCACTGCAACATCCTTATGTTTTGCAAAAAACTTTTGTGGCCTTATACAACGCCCATAACTCAGGAACATAAGGGAATATAGAGATATTTAATTACTGACTAATCTTGGGTGTCTTGAAACTGTGGTGTTTGTATAGATTTTTGGTGCTGGTGGGTTAAAGATGTGTGAGAAGCCTCCACATTTTCGAATTTGCAGCTACTTTGATCCATATTTGAAGCCCTGTCTACTGCCAAGGCTCAGTTTATTGACCAAGCATGTGAATATACAAGAAATTTGACTTTTTTATCATCTCGAAGAACTGACACACTGATAGTTGACAGCAGAACAAGAACAACAAAGCGTTACCAAGTCAAGTGATATCAGTTTAATTTACTGTATATAACTCAAATACAAAAGAGAGAGAGAGAAAGAGTGAGAGAGAGAGAGAGAGAGAGAGAGAGAGAGAGAGAGATTCAGTGGTTATTAAAGGATGACTGGTTGGCAGAGGCTACACCTTATTATAAAACTTAAATGACACCAGTTATGGGTCTAATATATAAAGTTTATTATGTATGTTAAACACTTCAATTTTATGCAACTTAACAAGCCTTACTTGTTATTATTATCTCACTTTATGCCTTTGCGCTTCCTTTTATGCAACGTTTTATTCTAAGGAGTCAGCCTGTTTCACTTGGCTTTACGTTGTGAATTATATCATTATGCTTTAGTACATTTTCTGTTTAAGGAGCATATCTATTGTAAACTATAATTCAACTCTTTTTTTTTTTAAACATTTATAGAATAATATCATCCCTAACTTAACCATTGGAAATTAATGGAAGATGGATTTTACGGGCTCATGGAATATTTGTTTAAGGGCTATTTTATAATGCCAATAGCAGCTCAAAATTATGAAATGCATTTAAATGCCTATATAGTCACACAGTCCAAAGTTTCAGTAACTGAAGAAAGGTCTCTGATTCAGTGTCAATAGAACAACTACAAAGAGCCTCTATACTGAGATGTGTCCTATTTACATACATGAGAGGGCCAGCATATTAGACACCTCTGAATATAATGCAGCTCAGTACAGCCCCACCACTAATTATGACCTTGATACTGAAATATCATTGAATTAACACCACTATGACAGCTTAGGAAAAAACCTGTACATTATAGGCAACATAAAAGCAAATCTTATGGCTGAGCTGGTGTATTGGATTACATTAGAATTTTCAGGTGTACCTAATGCAGTGGCCGGTGAGTGTATACTGTTCTGCCTGACATTTTTTGTTGTGATTGATCTTTTACTTTGCTGTTCCATATCAATGTAATTACACCAAAACTTTGTTGCACATTTTTACTAAATGTTTGTGATTCTTTCAGTCAAACCCTCCAAGCCGAGGTGCTGGATGGATGGCAAACTCCTGGAGGGCAGTGATGTCAAGCTGAGCTGTAAGTCCAGCGATGGATCTGATCCCATCAGCTACAAGTGGGAGCGAGTGCTGGACAAAGGCAAGAGTCTGGGCAAGTTGCCAAACCTGGCACTGATAGGTAAGAAAAATAATTGGCACTACGCTAACATGCTGATTCACCAGTCGAGCCCTCTGCAGAGAAATGCTATGATTCATTTCAATATTAGTGATTTTTATAGGCTGCAGTTACCCGAGGAAGAGTTTTGCTGAGCACACTGCCTCTTCCCACCTCCACATATCATACATTTGCAAACAATGGCCCGCGCAAGTTCACTCTCCTGGTGGCTCAAGAGCTGATTCAGCAGAATAATTAACAATTACTTTGCTTAACTAAAGGGCACTTAAACAGGTTCAGATTGTCCTAATTAAGCATCTCACTCTACAGGCCTTTCTTATCTGTACACAGTAACAGTAACAACAGACCAAATTATGCATACTGCATTTTTTTCCCCAGGAAATCAAACAGAACAGAGCCCTGTGATTTCTAGTTGTATTCTGTTGGGGAAAGTTGTATAAACAGGAGGATCCAGGCTGATGCTATGATCTGATGAAGATGTCTGTGACGATAAAATGTCAGCCTGGCTCGAGTGAATTATACCTGCATGCATGAAGTCAGCGGGAACTCCGTGTTTTTTTGGATTGTGTGAAGAGTAGACAAAATCAAATGTAAAAAACAGAACTGGACTGGCAGCTCCCACTATGTTCTGTACCAAAAAAAACATTGGCTTGTTAGTCGCCCTGAGGCACAATTCATTCACATGGTGTGGGTTTTGGCATTCCTCTTGGATCATAACCAAGCCTTTCTGCCTCTAAATAGTAACAGAGACAATGTGCTGCAGAAAAGTTAATGGAAGGGCAATTCTCCTAACTGTGCACTGTCAAAACAGGCATAAAGACCCCCAGAGTGCCAACCTCTCTGTCTCAGTTTCCCTCAAGTGTTCAACCGGCATCCGCGATGGCACGTGCCCAGACGAAAATCTTCAAATTAATGACCTCCACCAAACAACACCTGTTCGGTCTAATTAGTTTTCATTGGACGATAACACACAGCGTCAGCAGCCATTATTTATGGGTCTGCTGAAAGGTAATATCACATGGTTGTCATTGGTGGGGATGACTTAATATCCCATGGGGCCGTGGGGCTCCATCTCTCTCTCAGACACTCCTGCTACTCTCTTCAAGTCCTCCTCAGTGTGACGGGCCTCCTTCTTAAATAAACACTCCATCAACATCTCTCTCTCCCCTGTGCTTCTTCCTTCTATCTCTCTCGTGTTCTTTAGCCATAATACACACTTTAATTGTTTTTCCTGTCCTGCAAATGTAATTGAGATTCAGGAAAAGCATGCAGCGTGCATTCCGACACATTTAACAGTAAAAAAGCTAATGTAAAACACACTGTTTCACCAGGCTTCCCCTTACAATCTGATGTTTGTGTTCTTTTAATTCTCCAGATCTCAAGAACCCAGAGATCGTGACCCTGAGAAATCTCACCATGGACAGCACGGGTGTCTACAGGTGCACGGCCAGCAATGACGTGGGGGAGGAAAACTGCACCATTGAGGTCACAATGCAGCGTGAGTTTGGGAAGGGGAAGGCTGATCTGACCTCGGAGTGTTCACCTCACACCAAACTGCCACACTGATTGATGGTTATTGTTTCAAACTGCAGCTGGAAATAGTTTTATTCCTCTCCCCTGCCTTTCCATCTCCCTCCCCACACCCTCACCTTCCCTACTCTCCCCCCTGTGCTCCAACACTGTGGGGACAGCAGTAAACTTAAAATGGTAGCTACTGGTCACCACCTATGCTTCAACAGTTATGTTTCACTGTCACACTAATACATTTCCTGAGAGGCCCCGGACGGTTGGGGTCATATCATGTGTGGAGAAAATGACACATCGAGTAGCTCAGCAGAAACAGGTTGACAGCCCTGGTGTGAAATTGAATTTTGGCACTGTGGCGGAATGCAGGGAGTGTTGAAGTATTTCCCACTAAACGAGAAGGGACCATAAGTATTTGTGAATTAAATATTAAGAATGAAAACTATGAATAATATGTGACAGTGAGTGACTCTGGCTCTAATCACTCATCACTTCTGCTTTTCCATTCACAGATGTGAGGGATGTAGGTATGGTTGCAGGCGCAGTGGTGGGAATATCCCTCGGTGTCCTCATTGTCATATTAATCATCTGGCTCGTCTTCCGAAAGAAAGAGAAGAAGAAGTACGAGGAGGAGGAGACTCCAAATGAGATCAGGTTTGCTCTTCTTTCTGTCTTCTGGGACTGTTTAACTTTTTTTTTTTTATCCATTGTGCTCGCGAAAATGACTAGAAAAATGTGTGGATGTGTGGGATTACAGGTAGCCATGTGTGTGTTGTAGTATCCCACTGGCTGTTGCTCTATTAGGAAGCACTTTGCATTTTAAAAACTATAACTGTCTTGAACTGTACGCATAAAGCGGATTTAATATTGTATAATCACATGCATTTAAACTGTCTGACATCTGCTTTAAAGCCAGTTAGATTTTTGATTGACAAACTGAGCAGAAAAATGTACAACAGCCATGTATCCTTAGTTGATGCAGTACCTTATGCAAAGTACGTCCGGTGAGACAGAGACAGAGTGAAAGGGTATAATGAGACAGTGAAAATACCTTGCAACAATACAAATATAGCCTACTTCAGCTACCTGGTGCACCTGGAGGTGTTTGCAGCACCCTTAGCACCCACACTACCCACGTAGTATGATTTCAGCTTTAGGAGGCGATATGATATTCTTACTGTGCACATTTAAAGTTGAGCCACAGAAAGCAAATGCAGACGAATAACTGTAGAGTGACTATGGTTATTTAAAGTTATGGGTTATGACAATGCTTTTCTTTTCTGCTCTCACAGCAGATTAAGATTAAAACCCTTTCCTGTAATTTAATTGTGAGAGTAACAGATATTGTTCTACTGCATGGAAACTGAGTAAGGAAATGTGTAAAAAAAAGTTCAATGTGCACTGTTTATACTATGGAAGCCCTTAGCGGACATGCATCCATACATTATATTTAATCCGGTTTCCCGTGATAAGTTATTTCTGGTCGTTTTCTCGAGATCTCGACTTATTTATCACAAGATAACAACCCGGCGCCACCATAACGTCAGATGATCATAACTCATATCCCCAGAGCTGTAAAAGACCAAAACGAACATAGAAATAGGCTTAACTTACTTCATTAGTGTCGGCAATGCTGGCACGGCATGTCCTGGTCTGTGATATCACACTGACCAGCCTATTGTTTTGTTTTCTAGATCGCCAGAAAATTATCCCTTTAACAAGAGAAAACAAGTGTTGTTATCTCGAGATAATGGGCCAAATTAATCCTTTCCAATGGGAAAACCATTGTTTTCCTGAGATAATGAGAAAAATAAGTAGAGATCTA
Source organism: Semicossyphus pulcher (assembly GCF_022749685.1). Classification (NCBI taxonomy): domain Eukaryota; kingdom Metazoa; phylum Chordata; class Actinopteri; order Labriformes; family Labridae; genus Semicossyphus; species Semicossyphus pulcher. Next base: position 24,064,912 of record NW_027211692.1, read on the forward strand.
GGAGAAAAAAAGGGCCAGAAATAACTCATTATCACAGGAAAACGGAGTAAATAACATGTATTGATGCATGTCCGCTAAGAGCTTCTGTATTATACATACTTTAACTAAGTATATTTTGTTCCAGGCAACAGTGTTTTCTGTTTCTTAGCAATCCTTTTAAAAAGTTAATATAAAAAATAGATAGACTCAGACACAGACTACTATTATGTGGTATCCAGGATTCCTAAAATTGGGCTTGCTTTAAACAGTCATGCAGGGTATCTCACGATACGATACGTGGCCCACGACAACGATAATTTCAGGATAGAGCGATTCTGCAATAATTGAAATATTGCAAGACAATGCTGTAATGATACATCACAATATCTGATTAACTGAAGAATACAAAATAACCTTGAAAAGGTAAAGTGCAGGATTAATGTATTTATTTACTATAATTTGGTGTCAGTTTCACAGAGCTCGTGTTTTCAGTCTGTAAATTATATTTACGGAACTATAGAACAACTGTAAAAGCAAATTAGGACTTTGAATTCGGATTAATGACAAGTGCCACTGCCAGAGTCATGAAGTAGTGACATGGTGAATCAATGGCAGGGAAATCTGTTTAGAGCGGCATATATTTAGAAATTAAAATATGCATATTTGGCGCCAGCATATGGATAATTGTATTGCACCAGTCAGGACGACGATATGTTACCATATTGATATTTTGTCCCGTCCCTAATGGTGCTGACTTTAGCACACAGCTTAGCATTAACCTGTTTGTATTACCCTCTAAGCACCAGTTAAACCAAACTTATTATGATACAGTCACAGTCAAGTCAAATGCTAACTGAAAAAGCAACAGCCCCTGTGTGCTTGGATGTGTTTGCTATCTGCCTGTCTGCATGGTTATGTGTGTTTCTAAAAATAAAAACAAGCGACAAGGTCAAGTTTTCATCGATTATCTTGTTAGAACCTTCTTTTCACACCTTCTTTGTATTTCTGTCTGTGTTTCTGTTCTGTGTGTGGCATCAGATCTGAGTGATCTCGCTAGTGTTTATTCCTCCCTCTAAACTCTGTGTGCATTGGTGGACCCTGTGGACAGCCAATGACACTTGTAAAGGCAACAGCATTTTTTTGTGACAGACTCCTGTTGTTGTAGGTGCATATTTACTGTTGTAGCAATGAATAATGCAACATGGTTGAGGGACAGCTCCGGCTGAATAATGTAGATGTGGTGTTTTCTGTTTTTATACTATGTTGGGAGTCTGAGCCTATTGAGCTAATGTGCTCAAGCAGACCCAAACATCTTAAGTGACGCACATCTCCTGAGTGCAGATTTAGAACTAAACCTCTCTGCTGTTTAAAAACTTAATATATTCTACTAATAGTTATAAAACTTTCTTTGGTGCTTCTAAGAAGGTTCCACATAGCCACCAGTGCACAGAGGAGAAGTTTCTATTCTCATATCAATGGGATAATATTACCTGATGACTAAGCCCCCCAACCCACACACCCTGGTGACCTGGGGACAGTGATATATAATCACTGCAGAGATCCTCTGCAATTTCAATACCATCCAAGTAACAATCACAGCATAAATTACCTTACTCACAGTGATTAATGCTCCTGTCATTATCAACTCATTTTCCCCATGCAGGTTCTAGTCTTCTGTGCTATTTTGTAAATGCTGCATCCCACTTATTGTGCAACAGTAGAATTATACAGGAAAGTTTTCACCGGTTCTCAGCAAAAGAAACTTTGTTTCCTTCCAACATTTGTATCTGGGGAATTAGTGGTTTCAGCAGAAATATTTTTTCACAAAACTCAAAGGCTACATGAGGTCCCCACATAATACTAGTCCAATATGAATAGTGTCTCAGAATTGGGATAGGGGATAGCATCGTGTTGTGCTTTTTTGCTGTTTTCTGTTTTTCTGTGTGTGTTGGTTCCTCTTGGATATAAAAAAGATGGACCTTTGGCATCATTGTTTGCTCTGTGTGTGTGTTTCTGACCACAGAGAGGACGCAGAGGCTCCCAAGGCCAAGCTAGTGAAGCCCAACTCCCTGTCCTCGTCCCGCTCTGGCAGCTCACGCTCCGGCGCCTCCTCCACCCAGTCCATGGTGCACAACAGCGCCCAGCGCGGCCATCGCCCCCGCCCACCTGCTGTAGCAGCTCTCAAGGAAAATGGACAGCCTCCGGGTTTCCCCCAGTCCCCTCCAGCCTACACCGCAGTGATGCCCCCCAAGACCCCCGAGCCCCCTATCACTCCCAAATTCAACTCCAGGAACATGTCTGGGCCCACACCTCCAACCCTCATGGTCCCCGCCCAGACCAAGGCCTTTCAGACTGTGTAGGACTGAGAGCCAGCCCCTTTCCTGCAGCCATGTGAGACTCCCATCCCAAGCCCCCTAGCCCCCTCCCAAAGACTAAGACTCTTCCATAAACAAAGAAATGCAACTAGTTAAAGGATGTAATTAAAAGAATCAATACTATAAGTTCAAAAGTACTTTAAATGAATGCATATTTAAAAAGGGAAAATAAGACATGCTTGCCCCCTACTGAATTACATAAACCAACAAAACAAAAGAAAAAAACAAGACCTGAGATGCAACACTGTTTGTGTCTCTTTGCTAAAGGCAGAACTTCTTTTCTGAGTTCCTGCTTTTGGCTTTGGAAGACACAGGGAAGCGCTGTGTGCAGTGAGGTTGAAGGACCCCCCTAGTAGAGCTTTTATTTATTTATCAAATCAAATGGTAGGCATGCTGTGGAGGAAAGGAGGTGAAAAAGGTAAACAGGAAAGTCTGGATAATAAAATAGATCCAAACTGTGAGCCAGTACCAGTGGAGTTTTGGAGCTGTTGAGCTTTGGTTGTCGACGAATGCAAGATGGATACAAGCGGGAAAGTGTAAGACAGGTACAACTTTTTTTTGAGGGGGAAGGGGGGCGTTGGGTGAATAATCTTATTTATTTCACCCTGCACCTCCAAGTTGCTGCTTCCTGCACCCGCGCTGAAAACACAAACTCCCTTCGCCTCCGATGGGCTGGGCCAGTCGTGTCCATCCATGTGCACAATCACAGTGCTCGGCACGTACATCATCTGCCTCAGGTGGCTCACAAACAGCTCATCTGCTTCACCAATCAGCAGGGGAAACTTCAGGTACAAGGATGTAGCAGTGACAGTGGAGTCAAATCAACAGAGTTGTAACCCCCCACCCCGACCCCACCACACCCTGTCTACATCTATGGACAACCATTTTCTGGTACTGAATACCTTCCCTGAATAATTAAATAGTATGTATTAGGCCTATAGCGAGTCAATACTTTAAATATAGGGAATAAGCATCTATTAGACCAGCTGGACTTGAATTGACTTTTCTTTTGTTTCTGTTTCTCCTGTGTCTCTTCTCTCTGAACAGGTTGTAAAAGGTGACAGACAGCTATATGTGCATTCATCCATATTTAGAAGTGCCAGCAATCCCATGGATGGATTATTATTGTTGCTTTATTTTTTACTCTTTTGTTTACCTGCTACACTTCTGAACTGAAACCAAAATCTGTCACCATGAATGTGTGATGTACAAAGATGGTAGATCCCATTATTTTCAGCCTCCTGTAAGTTACTGAATCGATATTCCAGCTAAGGCACAAAGAATTGACCTTGACGCTCAATTATACAACTACTATGTCTGAAGGAAAGGGAGAGAGGAGTACGATTCAACAGACTTCAGTTCTAAAGGGTGTGTATGGTATCATTGTCAGTACTCTCCCTGGATCCATAACAACGCATTGGCACTCGATTGCTGTCTCGCTGAATCATCGGATCCTGCTTGGTTATTGGTCGATCTGTGCTGTTAGCCAAACCCCCATTTGTCGTATCCTGAGACAGACCCAGTGTGGTTTGATTGAAAGTATCTGAAAAAAGAGGGCAAGTAGCCTATCTTGTGTGCCTTTGCAATCCCTCTTCCCTTTGATGGTTTTTCTTTGTCCTTATCTTCAGCACACCAGTGGTTATGTCTCTGTTCACATTCAGCTTTGAGGGTCAACGGAAGCAACTACTGAGAGATACAACGTCACAAAGTTGCCCTAGTAAAAACAGATGTAGCCAAGGGAGCGCCAAGCAGAGTGAACTATCCGTGGTGAGAAAGCAATCCTATGCCATCGGACAATGTACTGTACATTCTGTAATCAGTCTTGTTTTATATTGTACATACAGATAGATATACGCACATGATGTCATTTAATTTAATAAGTAAGGGTATGCGAGGGGACACCCCTTACAAAAGAGTCATTTGCTACCCAAAAGTGAAGGTAAACCATGTGATTTTTGTGCACTTGTTGTGTGAAAAGGTGAAGCCCCTTATCTTCAAGCTCCATTTTCACTATAAGCAAGATGTCTTCACAACTACTAGCTGGATTCTCATATGGATTCTATTTTTTGCTAGTGAAGAAAACGTCTTCTGATTTTAGTGACCCCTTGACCTTTTCTCAAGCATCACAATAGGGTCAGAAAATTTGCCCAGAAATTAGGCATTGGCACATTTTCTACCAAATTTGTGTTAAATCTACTGTGAATATGTGAATATTCAACACAGACTGAATCTTTTCTTTTGTGCTGACCTTTAGCCTGGCACACCAAACAGCTTAAATTTCCACTTCTGCGCTGGATATTTTAAAATCCTGTGGCAGATTGCTATATAATTTAATAAGCATGTTTATCCTATCAAAGGAAATACGCTGTTTTTATTTTCATGACTTCATGGCCTTTACTCTCAGGGTAAATTTCACAGTTTAATTTCACTTCTGGTTCTTAGAGGAGCAAATTTTCAGGAGGCCAAAAAGTGAATATTATAGCTTGTCATTAATATTGCTCATCTCTGGGTTGGTAGTGGGGCTGTGCTTTGATCCACTTATGAATCTAAATTTTCCATAAAACCCTAAACATTTCTGAACACCAACATCTGTCTGACAAGCACGTGGTTTGACTTCACATGTAGGATTTCACATGTGACTTATTTGTAAGGGAAGATAAGGGGAAAAAAATTGCCTTTTATATTCAACTAGAGACAGCAGTTCATATTTGAGCAGGGAAGCTACTGTGAGTGTGTGTCTGGGCGTGCGTGCTTGCGTGCATGCATGCATGTTTGTGAATGTGTGTGAGTGTGTATGTGTGGGTGTGTGCATGTAAATTCAGTATAAGCCCTTGGGCCACACCCACACATTCTCATGTTAGCCATTCATGGAGTGAGAAGGATCCAGTCAGGCAAAGTAACCTCTATCCAAATTGATATGACTGCAGATTGGCAGTGTTTATTTTAGTTTTCACTGACGTGTATGCTTATTGCACTTGGCTTTACAGACAGCACTCATGTTTTTGCTTGTGGGGGTGGTGTCTGGAGACAAAGCACGTCCATAATTCATAACTATTGTCAGTTCTGGAGGCCACTTGTAAGCTCCCTCCCTCCCTGCTCTTGCTGTCTCTTAACATAGAATGCACTTGGCCCTGGGACTACTGATGGCATCTCAAGGCGCACGCACACACACACAAACTGGTAAAAGTTGTATATACACAAACATAAACAGGTACACATGGCACATTCAGGTCCACATGAAACACAGGTGTGTGCTTCATGCACAGTCACAGTTGCACATGCACACAAGCGCTCACAAACACACACGCAGTTTGCACAAACAAAAGCCCAAACAGCAATCCTTGTTATTTCTGCTCCTTCAGAATCAATTTGATGGATCGAATGTCTGGAGGTATTTCGACTGACTGATGGAACCAGGATACTAAATGCAGCACAGAGAGGGACAGTCTACACTGCATCACCCAGGGGACATCTGCACACACACACACACACACACACACACACAGATATTCAGAAACAGCGACTGTAGCAAAAAGAACACACACACACACGCACACACTCACACATGCATGCAATTACATAGCACTCAGAAAGACAGACACTGCTATGCATTTTAACAATCTGTATAGCGTATGCGTAAACTATTTTTTCATGGGAATCTTTGAGAGTCGTACTGGGAATCAGGAGAGCTGTAACAGGATTGATATTGAGCCAGGGCTGTAGGCTCTTGCCATTGAAATTCCCTCCACCACGTAGCAGTGGAAGTGGAGGATGGGATGCAAGTCTTCCAGCTGTTAAATTCCTCCAAGCTTTTTGATTTGCTTTCCAAGCAACTGCAAGTCTCAGGTGGCAGATTCCCCAGTTTATGAGCCCTCGCGTTGCGTCGCCCCCCTCGTGTGTGCAGCTTTGTGGCCTGACAAACTTGTGCTTTTTCCAACAAATGAATTTTAAGGAGCTTTTGTCTGTTCAGAGTGGAAAAGGAAAGTCTGAACACACCTCCGTGTCAGCAGCACATCTAATCATTCTTTAAAACAGTATCCATCAGCATTATATATTGTCTTATTATCAACACTCAAAGGTGCAGTAAACATGAATAGATTCATGGTTGTCCTGCATTATATGATAGGAGTATGAATCTCATGTAGCCACAATGTTTTATGTTCTATTAAGCGGTTTTATTTCTGATTACAGCTGTTGAGCAGGGCAAAGTGATGTGGTTTGGCCTTGTGTGTCAGTATAAGGGAATGTGATGAATTGTTACTTTTAAAGAGAGGAGATGGACCGGGCTATAGTCAACCTCAAGAAGGAAAGCAAAGGTGCCTGCATGTCAAAGGTGATTGAGCAGACGAAAGGGAATGCTTTGCTTTGATGTAACATAACTGTATTCGGCTAAAAATAGTAAAAAAACAAAAAAAACAACAAAAAAAAAGATATAAAAACTGCAATTGTAAATATATTCACAAAAAATTTTATGAAGCTTTATTTTGGTCGTTTTTATTTTATTTTCTGAATTTATCATCCATGTACTTTGCACTTTTTTGTGTGCTGTGCTCATCACCGGCCTGTGTGGGATCTGTGTGGTTGGCTGTTTCTCTTGACTACATTGTTTCGATGTCAGGGGAAGACACGCTCAGCGCGGCGTTACTAAAGGGAAATGTAAGACACTTTGGTTTTCTTTACTCTCATCAGTTTTTCTGCCGTGGCTTCTCTTGAGTTTTGTAAAACAGTACAGAATTTTTTTGTTTAATCGTTTGATGAAAACAATCCATGTAAATATCACAAGTAAAAAAATGTATATTTTTACGACTTCTGAGTTATTACTCTTTCATTTGCAAATAAAATATTCAATGACAACTTAATTGGTGTTGTGGCATCTTGATTTGGATTTTGGCAATGCATAAAACAAAAACACCATTTATTTAACATGTCAGGCTGAGACAGATGTGTCGTGTTATTTGTATTTATTTTGGCAAACAGTTCGTTTGCAGTGGGTTAAAGAATTTATCATTGTCACCTCACCCTTTGAGCTGATGTGGATTGACAGCATGTTGATTGGGAGTGATGAGAGAGCCTTATCCTGTAAGGGACTGTACATGCGTATTCACATAAGAAATTCAGCTGACATGAGTTGGCTGACTGAAGTGAAATTTGACAGCTGCCATACGGCATTACATCATTGACCTACATGTCAGAAAAATGTTACCCAGAAGGATGTTATCAAACTTTAACCTTTATTTTTTTTCCATTAAAGGTTTGTGCTATTTAGCAGTTGATCACACATCTCACCTGTTGCATTGATGGATCATGACCAAATCTGCAATAGAATGGATCTACTATCTCCTTCAAGTTTCAAGACTCAGAAAGCTGGCTTGCAAAATCTTGGAAATCAATTTATAATCTTATAGGATTTCAATGTTTGTATGTCTGTTTGTATTTTGTCTAATCGCTTTACAGTCTTTTTTCCAGACCAAATATCGAAACAATTACTGACTGGATTGCCATGGAAAATATGTAAAGGCGTTACAAGTCCCCAAAGAATGAATCCTCATAACTTTGGTGGTGTTCTGGGTTTGCCTGTAGCTTCACTAATATTTCACTTATCCTGAAATATTGCAACACTGACAAGATGTATTCACCCAAAATATGTGTCCAGACATGACTCCCAGGTGATAACTCCTACTGTCCCTGGTAATACCCTGAGTATTCATCTTGCCAGTGGGTTGACATTTGTGCTTTTGAGGGAAATTTCTCAACTATTGGATGTCTGAGGGGGACATGAATGGCATCATTCATGTCCCCCTCAGGATGAATTGTAACAACTGTGTTGATCCTCTCGTCTGACTTCTCATCTATTGCCATCAGCAGTCAACATTTTCATTTGTCAATTACTTTGATTTCACAGGAAACATTTTTCAAAACAGTCTCGGCTGCGTTTTGCGTAAAGCAAATGTTAGCATTCTAACTGGCTGAAGGTTTAGCCTGTTAGAATGCTAACATTTGCTTAGCACAAAGTAGATGAACATGGCAAGATTATACCTGCTAAAACATGTTAGCATTGTCTTGCTTAAAATTAAAATGTCATTGGTTATTAAACTGTTAGCAATTAGTATGTCTGTCTTTTTACTTATTTTCTGTTTATTTAAAAGCAATGAAGAGGCATAAGAATCATCTCTTTTATGCATGTTTAGTTAGCACTATCAGTGGAATGAATGGGGCATCATCCAGTTACTTTATTGTAATGGCTCCTTAAACATCCAAGAAAACTGGTATGGGCCTTTATATTAGAGATACTATTAAAACCCAGCCAATCATGATGTGTGGTCCTATAGTGTCTGAGCATGCAGCAAAGGACAGACGTCTCCTTCTTCTCCAGCCTCTCTTGATCTCCAGCCTTTCAATGTGACACTCAAGCCTGTGGCAACAAGGTCAGTGGTATCTATTGACCTGTCAGGCACCTATTGACTGACATTCATCTCTTCCCTCTGAAAAGTTCCTCTTATGTTGACAATCTATTGAGCTGCCAAGATGGAGTGTCTGTGTCAGTCCTGGTTAAAGAGACAGGGGGTGACTTTATCTCTATTTCGAGCGTGCACACAAAAGACATGACAAGAAGTCACTAAAAGTGGGTTGTACAAGTGGAAAGAATGCTCAGAATAAATGCACATGAACGAGCCATTGGGTATAATACAATTACCAGTGTGTTCTCTGACATCTGTTTGTCGAGAAGTTGGCTGCAGACAGCGTGTTAATTTACATATTTTCAAAACAGTAGCATCCATATTAAGCAAGATGGAATTTTCAAGGCCACATCACATTTCTCTACTCTCCGTTCCACGCCTCTGTGCCCACTGTTCCACATGATTAGCCATGTGTGATGGCACTGTCATAAACCCATCTCACTGGCGTGCCCACACCCACACACTCACACGCTTATCAATGCATGCATATGCTAAGTTGAAGTCATTTGGTTGGGACGTGGACCATCAGAAAACTCAAGATGGGGATTTCAGGTTTTAATTTGATAGAATATTTATGCTTTAAATAAAAAGAATCAACATTCGTCTGCTTTGCGCCTATTTAGGACACATCACTGATGTTGCAAATCATCAAATAGCACGATGTGTCACAACTTTGAATTCACACAGACTCTCACACTCTTATTAGCCGAAACACCAAATTAATAAAATATGTCATCACGCAGATAAGGAATCTTTTAGCTCCGAGCACGCTTTCTGGCCTGATTAAATCCAAATCATATTTTGCTCATAGTCTCCATGTTTAATCTGCAAAGTAAATACATGTAGATTGCAGCACAAGGCCTTCATAATTGGAGTCGCTTATATAATTGCACCCCCTGGTGTTGATTGGGGAGAGCTCTCTTGTTATCTCTGATGCTGATAGGCTTCTAATGAGATCAAAGAAATCATAAGTCACGCATTATACATCATTATTTGAGATTAGTTAATCAGAAATCTCATGTGTAGCCTATATGGACGAAAAGGGGAGCAACTGGAAGATTTTGAAACATGGCGGTCTAATTGAAGGAGCTGATCACCTTTATTTAATCTAAAGTTATAAGACCTTAATGATATTTTCCTCTTTCTCCAGTTTAAACCCCATTACTTAACACCAGACCTCATTTACCAGTTCCCGATGGTTAATTCTGACCTCCTTAAACATTCTTTGAAAATGATTCGAGAAAGAAAATAAAAAGGAATGTATTTATGTAGTGTTCTCGGGTGCAGAGTTGTCCTACATGGCCTCATGAAAGAGCATTGTGACATATTTAGTGGGTCTCATTGGGTGCTGGTACTGTGTAAAAGTGGCTTTGCTTAAAGCTCCCTCTGGTGGAACCTGATGCATTTACCATGTGCAACATAATTTAAAGATGAAGGAGTACAGCAGAAGTGTAGACTGTTCTCGTCTACATGTTGCCATTTCTATTTTAATAAAGCCTTTTATCCATGCTTTAAAATCATCTACTATCTTTGACAATCAGCTTTGAAAATAATGATGTAGAAGCACAGTGTTTCTGCAAACCACTAGGGACAATAAAAGGGCTTCACTATTGTCAATCTTTGAGCATAATACTGTGGACCATTGCCTTGTGTGTCTTTGCACTGATTATCTTTGGCTAATGAACACTGCTCTGTGACCCACATTTAAGTATATTTCACTCTCTGACAGCTACACTAATTATAGCGCTGCCATAAAGAGGTTAATTGCATGCTATTTTTGACACTTCTTTGCCGTGATTCTGCTTTAAAAACTTCATATTATTGCATATAAATGGGCTATTGAGAAACTTCCCTTTGTGGAGGCTACATTATAGACTAATGACCTGAAACTGTTCTGTCTGACGGGCCCTATAATGATAAATGCACCTTTGACATGCCTGATAAATGTAAGCAATAACTTACATTATGATTGTCTGACTTATATGGCTGATAAAACTGTTGCTTAACCAGAACAGTTCTGATGTGTTTCATGTCATGTGTGTTTAATTTAGCTGGTGCAGGAGGAATCACTGTTACTGTGGCCAAAAATCCCTGCAGACTAGCTTCATGTTTACAGAATGCACAGCAAACAAGATATTGAAATATTGAATAATTAAAGTATTTAATTTTCTGTATAAAACAGGGAACGCAAGGTGCATGAATATCAATTTAGTAAACTAGAAACTTAATTTTGAAAGCTATTAGTCCATCTAATTGAAAAATGAGGCAATTAATGATACAGTATCTTTTTATAGAGCATACAAGTGAAATTAACTGTCGGCTAAATTAGACAGAAGAGATCCATAATTTTATAATCTGAAAAGGAGAAGCGCTCAGCTGAGGATTTCACCTTCAGACTCTAGTCTGCCGTATAATAGGTTTTTCTTTGGAGTTACAGTGTGATCATTTCAAATGTGGCTCCTTATATGCTGTACATAATTACAGTAGGCTTTGCATTGTTTCAGAATCCATTTTTAACATTACAAATCCTGGATGCAGCATACAGACGTGAATTGTCACTTAGAGACAAACACTGGCCTCCAAGCTAGTTTTGAAGACTATTACAGTGCAAACTACAGGTGCAGAAATAACTTAATTAACTTTATTAGCCACACACAGTTGGCTTTATTGTTTGTTTTTAATTATACATAACAGGAGCAACATAATTGACATGGATTGTGTGGAACACTTGACCCTTTGTGTCACATATTAGATTATCTAACTCACGACATTACACCAGCAATTGACTACTGCTTAATAAATCTCTGATGCTTGTTATTTACATGTTGAAAAATAATCACAACCCTGAACCATGACTGTTGTTCCAAACATCTGTTACCACCTCAGAAAAATATTTTAATCTATAATAAATGTGCCTGAAAGTTCGGTTGTTGTAGCTTATGACATTGCATTATAAATAAGTGGGTGAACTAAAAGGCTACAACACATGTTGCCTTCTAAACTCATTATGTAGGTAGAGACATACTGAAACCTCTGATAAAATATATTTTCTCAGTCATAAACATTGTGGTGATGAAGGCAATAAGTGAAAGTGAGGCAAACTTCTATCTCACAAACCGGGAGCCCTCTCGAGGACACAGGTGCGTGCGTTTTCCCAGACACTTTGAACAAGAGACAGTTCCACCTCGCCTGGCTAATAGTCTGTGCATCTGAGCTAATGTACAGCCGCTTCCAGTGCATGTTAAAAATAGCGTAGCCTTCAGGAGGTCGCACGTAGTACACCCGCACAGAATAGAGAACTCAGAGAGTTTGTTAATCATCGTTTAAAGTGCGCACACCTGTTCCAGAGGACATGGCCTTTGGGCATCTTATCCCTCAGCTGAGGCTGGAGGAGCAAACTGAGGACGGGCAGTTCAGGAGCGTCGCCTTCCGCACCTTTCTGCATGGACACCACCTACGTGGGAAGTCAGCCTCTCCCTGCAGGGACAGAAAACAACACAAGTAAGGCTTCCAGTAAGGAGACAAAGTTATGTTTGCACAAGGAGATTATAGTGGGTGATGTTGAAAAGATTTAATTTTGGGTGTCAAGAAATACATCTACAGCTTTTCCCTCCATAGTGTAATGAGAATTAAACCATAGTAATCCACTTAAAGATTGCAAATACATCTCTCATCCTTGCTGTTTTTTTTTTTTTTATGTCAGAGATATTACAGTGGTGAAAAATGAGAAAGATGTAACAATGCCTGCCCAACAGCATACAACCCACCCTCAAAGTTAGCAGCTAGCTAGCTGGTTAAGATACAAACATTTAGCATGCTAAGACCTGTAGCCTTACAGCAAGTTACTGGAGACCAAGACAGAACAAAACATGGACATTTAATATAGTACTACAGTTGTATGTTAATGTTTGCAAGTTAATGTTTGTACGTAATTGATGTGGAAATCTAGGCCACATACATTAGGCTAACTGTAACTTGCTGTAGCTTATTTAAGCTTGCTAATTTAATGGCCTTTACATTTCTTGATACCAATAATTGTAAATTAACATCACCTTTAAAATAAAATTATTCTGTGGCTTGAGTACTGTTAAAAACAACATATTGCTGCATAATTGACAGTACTGTTAAAAACAACATATTGCTGCATAATTGACAGTAGTGTTCCTCGATACCAGGTCTAAAAGAAAGGAAGTACTCAATGCTTACAAAACTAAAAACAAATCTAGGGCAAGCAAAACTAAAATCCATATAAAAGAATACAATACTCTGAGTTCTTCAGACTATAGTTTTTACTCATAATGCGTGCCGACAAGCCTAAATGTGTAGGCTACTTCAAATAGTACTGTGTCAACTTAAGTAGATAGTACTTTATCTGCACATAGCCAGGAATTGGAACACCATACAAGTGAGGCATGTGTGTTGTTATAATTCTTTTCACGGCGACCCTGCATTCAGCAGGAGGCTGATGGACATTTTCATCTATTGTGAGCTTTAGTTAAGGTTTCAGGAAACTGACTGTTGCAAGATGCTCCAACAAGACTGTGGTGTGAGATATTGCTGTGAAACTGCAGACATCCCTGCCTGTTGCTACTGGTGATGTCACCTGGGACACTTAGGATCTAATTGGGGTTTTGTCTAATATGAAAACTGGCTGTTAGCAGCCACAGTGGTGTGATGATTAGACATCCATCTCTTCCTCTGTTGAACACTTATCAACCCCTCCAATGTCATAAATGTATCTTGTGATTCTCTGGGTACAAATGATGCACGGCAAGTGTGTCAGAGCCAGATTACACAGCTCAGTGATAGTGTTAGAGCACTAAGGGGCATCTGTCTAATGATGTGGCTTCTAAAGAAAGGCTTCTGGGCTGAGGAAAATTTGTTCCGCAATGTGATCAGATTAAACCAAAAATTGTGACATATTCCAATCTTTTTTATGACATACCCACACTCTGGACTGAAATTCACAGGGGTACTTTCTGTCCTAAGGAGCTGCTTCACAGTAGCTCTAATCACGTAGGAATCATGTTACGAGGGAAGTCAATGTAATGTTCTTTTGGGCTTTTCTTGCTCTGACTGTTGCTGGAAGCTTTACAATCTGGTCTTTTCTGGTCAAAACACAGCGCTGATCATCATCCTTAGTGAGCTGTTAACTGTTTGACTGCTGAACTAAGTCTTCACAGTGAAAACCTTTGCAGAGAGGAACATGTTGATGGTATCCTCTAGCTTACTGTTAATCCCAGACGCAGTCACTTCCACAGAATGGTTCATAGTTGTCACATGTCAGGTGCCCAGGCTTGTCTCAGGTGAATGTAATTTGAGGTTTTATATAACTGTGGTACCAGCCCCCACTGGCATTCTCTGTGGCAGTATTACACTAAAAATGTCACTGCAGTCCTGACAGTTTTTTGCGCTTTGTTGCTGTTTCTTGCTGTTGGCTGATTACAAATCTCTGACATAACTCATCACTGGGTCTTTTTTTTTGTATTGCCTGCAAATTCTTTTTTTTTTTTATTTTTTATTATGGGATTCACATGTGAATGATATCAAATATGATAACTAAACTAAGTTCATGATAGGAAATGTGTGTAGTCACGACTTCCTGCATTGGTGGTATTTTGAAGACCCGTGTTTTCTGATAACAGGTTTGTCAGCGGGAATTTTACTGCCAGTTGATTAAATTGCTCTTAAGGAAGCACTTGTATAGAATTTATCAGGTTCAGCACATAAAACTTCTCCATGGCTGGCACCTCCCCAAATGGATGAGTATGAATGTTTTCTTTACTTCATTAACAATCAGAATTTCCAGCCAATGCTGCACATCTTGATGTCGTACTGTACCTGCTTGGGACACTGGGAACAAGGATTTTTTTAGGCCTACTAATTTTTCGGTTTTACACATAAATAAACCCGAGACTGCTCTTTGGATTCCTGCCTGCCAATCGTTTGATTTTAAAGTAGCCTAATTGTTGGATATGTTAACTAGGGATGTAACGCTACCTCGCTGTACAAAAAAATATCGATATATCGAGGACGATTCAAATCGATAAGATGAAGAGATGAATTGCAATACTCCTTTTTAAACAACAGAGGGCTGCTTTTGGTTTGTCCTGTTCGACGTAATTATGTCTCTTGTGTCCGTACAGACATGGTGGCAGCAGGTAAAGATTTTGAGGTTGAGAATGCACCGTCTTGTTTCCAATCGGGTCTATTGGAGCAAAGCTAGAAGGTAACCGACAAGACAAAAACAGTCAGCAAACATTGCTAGAGACTGATTTTTTTTTTTAATTTATAAAGAAAACATAAGAAAAAATATATTTTATTCCATACATTTCTATTGTCAGAGAATTTAAATAAATGAATCATATTTATTTATTTGACTTTAATCTTAGTTCTTTAAGAAAAAATAGAAAATCGTATTGTGAACTCAGTATCGTGATTCGTATCGAATCGTGAGTTGAGTGCATCGTTACATCCCAAATGTTAACCCATGGCTTTAGTTTCACAGTTACCTACTGAAATACAATTATTGTAAAAAAGCATGTTCAGTACAGACAATATGAGATGGTCAGTAAGCAAATGGGTTAATACACAACTAGGTAACGTAACTAAACTAACTAAAAAAGTAAAAAAATTTTGGATCAATATAGTATATAAATGTCTTTATAAAGAGATGAGAATTTGATCCGGACCCTAGTTGTTCTAATATCTATACTATAGATGAGCGCAGCCACACGTCACTTCCCGTTCGCCAGAATGACCACGCCCCTTTTTGGGTGAAAACAAGAGCTGTTAAAGTAATGGCGGTAGATTGGAAATCACTTGCAGCCCCATGCCTTTCAGCTTCTGCATCAAATTTTGTGTCTAAAACAGTAAAAAAAAAAACCCTATTTGAAATGTATTTACTTCCACAAAGAGCAAAGGAGGGTAAAAGAAGTGAGCTCTGCAGCTTCAGGCTGCCTGAAAGTGGTATACTGTGGGACCCAATGTTGTGTTTCCTACTGGTTTTCGAAACAACTGGTATGCCTAAACCAGCGATCCTTGTGTTTGCAACTGCAGGAGCTGTAGTCTGACTCTGTCACCAGATTCTTCACACATTTGCAAATGAAATTTTGGCGATTTTCGTGACGCATCTCATATAAAATGCGGTGAAAATCATTATATAAGTGAGCACTTGACCTCTTACAAAATCAAAATGAAATTCTTTGGATCGAAAATGACTGTTACATTGACCTTATACAAGGAAATACTCGATAATATCATTTTTATCCCGTAACTATGGCTATAGTAACTACTACATTGCATGCCGCATTACTACACTATACATTACGACAAATAAATAATTTTTGAACAGTGACGATCTAACTCAGTTAACATGGTTTAATTACACAGTAGTGTATGTGATGCCAGTTTATGACACCTCCGCTTACAAGATGGGGACGTTCATCATTTATGATGAGGGCAGACATGAGAGGACACTCGCGTCCCTTTATAATCGTAATTATTTTAATGTCACGACGCCGATCGTTAATCAGAAAAGTCATAATACAGCTGTTTGCCTGACTGGCTATTGGTTTTGGGCCCTTAATAGCGTTAAAACTGTAAGGTATTCTTATTTGAAGTTATTAAATCGTCAAAGATCCCAGGATTCCTATTTACCGCCATTCATATTACAGGGAGTGCTTTCACCCAAAAAGGTGCGGGGCCACAACTTTTGGGCAAAGTACCCGGATGGGTTGCTCTCATCTATTATGACTGTTTGCTGGCAGATAGAGAAGTGTGTATTGGAATCACTGCCTGTACTGTCAATCCAGCTGTGAGGCTTAACCATGCATCAGTCACCCCTCCTTAGCTCTTCTAACCAGCAGTAGCCAAGAAACTACTGCCACATTGTGTGTTGATGGCGCTCTACTAGAAAATATTCCTGTTATCATAAATTTCAACACCTCATTAACCGTGCTTGTTATGTTTATCTTACCAGGATAATCAGTCATCTGAGGAGAGGTAAACCTGGCTGAAGTGAGATGACGCCCATCCTGCATCACACAAGGTCAGGGTAGACCCACACGGTCAGGGATTTACAGGCTCCCTTTTTATACTATATTGTGATTTACAGTGAAGTTGAAATAGAAATAGATTTTATCCAGTGTCATGAATCAAAGCAAATGTTGTGGCTCATGGATTGGACGGACAGTGGCAGTGTACAGAAGACCACATAAACAAACACTCTGAAAGGATGCAGAAAGTGTGAAATGAATGTCACAAATGCAGCATGAGGAAAAAACACATAAGGGTAATAAGAAATAGAAAGAGCTGCAATTTTACTTGAGAAGAGAAGGAACAGAGAATGGCATCCAGTTGCAGCTGGTACATCAGCCTTTCACTGAACACAATTTGATTCTTTTGCTATAAATGTATCAGCCCCATGTGGCCCCAGGCTTTGCTCCTTCCTCTGAAATGCATACACATATAAACTTTATGAGCCTCGCACTAATATCGAAACATGCACAATTTTAATTAGGCTATGTGTGATATGAGGCCTGAGTGGTTTAAATTATTGAATTGTGTCACTTTGAGCTCTGTGGCTGATTCCAAAGCACTTTCTTCTCTGTCACAGTGCCCCACATGGATGCTATGAAAGTGGATCCAGTGTGACTATGAGGGTACTAATGAGGACTCAGTCAAAGCTGTGACTGGTAAATGAAGCACATCCAAGCCTTGGTCGAGGAATTGATCTTTTTCTTTTATCCCTGAGAAATGTTATGCAGCAACTCCCTCTGATAATCCACAAGCACCGTTAGATCAAAGCCATTATGTAGTGCATTTTAAATTTGGGTTTAAGAAAAAGCCCCTCCTCATTCTGGTCTATTTTGGCAAGCAATACCATTAAAAATGGGTGATTGTTGACAATAAAGAGATAGACAGGGGGAGAGAGAGGAAAAAAGGGAGAGACAAAAGCATCCATACATTATCATTGAAAACATCTCTTGAATGAATATACTGCAAAAACTCCACCCAAATTTGAGCATAATGTTCTCGCAGCATGTGGGCTAGCACATGGTTATATTAGAAAGGGTCTCTGCTACTTATCTTACTAGTACTAATTTGCATGCTAGAGTGCTGCTCTAGGCCTCAAGTCTTCTTCTGCAATTCTCTGTGAAACCTGCTGGGAAACTTGGGAAAACACTTTTTTAAATTCCAAACTCAACTTAAGACCATTACAGATTCAAATAAAATGCAGTTGGAGCTCCCAAGAAGTGTTTCATCATCCTAATGATGTGTGAGTTGCTTTACCTTTAAATCTGTACCTGCAGTTACTCCTGATTGACATGTGAGATTTAGTTTCAAAGCTATGGGGAATTGTTTATATGGGAAAACTGATTGCTGTAAGACCTTCCACAATGACCGATGTCGGCACTAGACATGTGTTTGTTCCACAGACTGTATAAAAAGATGGACGACATGACAACTCCCTAAAAGTAAAGCCAAAATATTTCGAGCGCCCCCTGCTGACTGGCTACTGTATAGGTCATAAAGCCCACCTCCTCCATAACGGATGGGACATAAATCAAACTATATTGATGCTCTCAAAAGAATGATTGACAGCTCTGTGGACAAATACGGCTCCTGCAGCCAATCTGTTTCAGATTTGCAGAGTAGAGGACGAATGACGAAATGTAACTAAAACAATCACTACAGTCATTGAAGTTTCCATATCTGCTAAACTTAAATGTGAATTGTGGCTGTCTTTAAATCATTACAGTATTATTTATTTATAATTTATAAATTATAATTAAATTATAATTTGTTATAATTTATAATTGATTTATTCCTCTGGGCTTCCGTGCCAAGAATTGAGACCTGGTCTGATCGGGGAACCCCTAACTCTATTTGTAATGTGTTTTTTTTGGTTTGTTTTTTTTTAGATTATTTTTGGCCTTTGCCTTTAATTGATAGGCCAGCTAAACAGAGACAGGAAATATGGAGAGGAGAGAGTGGGGTCGACATGCATCAAAGGGCCAAGGGTCAGAGTTGAACCCGGGCCCGATGTGTTGAGGACTGTACATGGGGTACCTGCTCTACTGACTGCCCTTAACCAGAGCACCTAATTACAATGGTTTCAATATTAGTAATGTATGTCCTGTGACTTTTGCTAGACAGTTCTTCGCTCTTAACATGCTTGCTTATTGCCCACACCTGTTGATTTACATAATCTCCTTAATGTGCTGCATAGCAAGTTGAAGAAGAGTGTTCTACATTACATTCCCTACATACAGTCACATACTTCTACAATTGTTGTCAACTGAGGAAAGGGTGGGTGGGATTTTGCTGTTTTTTTTTTAAAGGCCGGAGGAAGGAGGTGGAGAAACGAAGTCACGTAATACTTGGTAAAAGCACGTGTTGAGTTTTTACAATGTCCCCCGACCCCTCCCAGCATGCTTGATGTCATCACATTTTGACACACTAATACAAATTTTTGCCAGCAATTTATTTTCTCAGACAAATCATGTCTTTGTGACTTAAAGTTATATGATTCTACACTTTTTATGTCTGCTAAATAATAATCAATGCTTAGCTTGTCTATTTGGTCCTTATATTATCAATTTCCCAGCTTTCAGCAGCTTAACAATCAGGCAGATAGGCTGCAGAGTCTAGTTAAGCTCCTCTGCTAGGTAATTAGATTCAGATAATCCAAACAACAAAAGCCATAATCCTGCTCAAATTTTCTGCATTCTGTTGGTGTTGAACTGGCAGACCTGTTTACAAACTGCAGCCAGAAAGATTATAAAGCTGAGCTGTTAATTGAATCACAAGTTTACCCACATTAATGTTATGCCCAATGTGCCATATGTCATGATGAGCGCGGGATAAATGCCTCCCAGTCTGTCATTCATTCATGGTTTAATTGATGTAACTGGTTGGAGAATTGTTTAGAACTTCAGCGTGAAAAGTAATAGATAGCTATCAATACTGTGTTTCGTAATGCCATGTGTATGCATTTCACAGCCTCACACTTCCTGGCTCCACAGGCCACGCTGCAAGTGACTTGGCTGTGTTCCTCCAAGGGCATCACCATGGAGCCGGGCTCACCCAAGGGCCCCAGCTAATGAGCCAATGCAGGGAAATTGATTTAGTCTCCACCTTCCTATCTCCATCCCGTGCAGGCCAAAGATAATACAGGGTGAGTCCCCAGAGTCATGGCTCAGTAAAGCCCTCCAAAGTCATTTCCTGTCCTCTGACTGAAGAACCAGATTAATTATAGACCAATAGAAAACTAGGATCAGGTCTCATTAGTGAGCATATTGAACAGATGCAATCCTGCACTGTTAGCAGGTACCTTAATGACTGTAAAGTTGCAGCTGTGCTCTACAGTAATGCCAAGAATTTTTCCTCAGGCTACTGTAATTCATTACTCTTGAACGACATGCTTAAAAAAAACATTCAACATGTGCCATTAATTTGCATAACGTAATATGCTTTATAATCAAATTTGGTAATGTGCCAAAGCCATGTTGCTGAACTGGCAAAGCAAGATGTGATGTAATGTAGTCAAAGCTTTATTATCTTTCAGATAAATTTCTGTGTCAAAATGTTAACCCAAACTCAGAGGCAAAAGACGCAAATAACTTTATCTCCAACACACCCTGAGTCCACATTTAATCTGCTGCAGGATCCTAAAAAGTGCATTAAAGTTCATAAAAGGTCCTGACTACAAATACAATATAGTAGACCTGCAAATACTCCAATATAAAATGGTTTGATGTCTGTAACATAACAACATGCATCTGATGATTTTTGTGTTCTACAATCCAAATATGTCATTCATAAACCAGTAGGTTAAGCTGTATTTGCAAAATTCATAAAGAACCTTTTAAGATTTATTAAATATCTTGCATAAAATTCAGCAAATTACCCCAAGCCTCAGTAATCTACACCAGCATCAAATCATGGTGGTGTAGATTGCTGTCCACATGGTGGCACAATAGCATTACTCTTATATTTGCTTAGAAACACTAAGCAATATTTTATGAAAAGACAGCAGTCTCAAAGTTAAAGCAATGCAGCAAAGACAGGTTACCCATTGAAAGTGAGTTCAGGGTCCTGCCAAGGCTGCCTGACTTGTTAAATGATGTTGCAGCTGCAGACCAAACCGTCATGCCACAACAAATCTTTGATATCTCTGATACACACTGTATCACTTGATAGGTACCCACACACACACTACAGGTTGTCATGGACCAGCTCCCAAGGTGAAGTTGCTTTTTAACAGCTCTCACAAGGGACTGACATGTTAGAGTCCGTTGATGGAAGGATTCTCTCTGTCTGCTGCATAGTTGTGTTGAATATAACTGGGGAATCAAGAACAAGAGGACTATTTAAAGAATGGTTTTCATATTTAGCTGCCCATAATTGATTTGCAGACTTTAGCCTAGATTTTACCAGATTTGCATTTATCAGGGAGCAGAAAAACCATATACTTAATGAGCCCATAAGTTCAGCAACGTCCTATGAGGATTTGAAATCAGTGCAGTCTGAAGTCATTATCACTTTATACCTTCCTCTCTATCAGCCAAAATAACACTGCACAAAGGATATTGTTTTTATTCACAGCTTTCTGGATATTAAACCAATGTAAAACACAGACATTGCTACAGTTGGTTACAAATGCTGTATTCCAGACTTGGAAGTCAAGTTTTTCCCACCTCCGAACCAGAAAAATTGCTCTGGAACGCCATTCGAAGTTGGGTTTCTTCTTGTGAACTTGGAGCAGATTCATCAACCCCGACTTAACGAGAATCAGATGTTTGACATCACACAACAATGGCCACACCTACGGAGAGGCACAGCGTTAATGGTAAACTATCAACTGAAAAGCAACGTAATATATATTTGGCTGCATTTAATTGAAATAACTACTAGTAACACATGTCCTGTATGAAAATGTTTATAAGAAATGTCGCCAATGTGATAAGGTAGCTGGTTACTATAAATAATCTCTGAAAGAAGGAAACATCACTTTGTCACGGTCGGCCATGTTTTTTATTTACGTTTGGCATCGCGCACCTGGAACGCTCTGAGGTCAGAAGTCGGAATTTTTTGTTGGGAAGTTCTTGAGTTCCCAGTTGTCTGGAATGCAGCATAATCTTGTAGTTTAAAATGTGTTTACAAATATGTTGTTGGTCGGGGAAAAAACTGAGATCAAAAAGAATGTTTATTGTATTGCTATATGTGTGTAAATAAAAAAAAAATGTATTCAAAATGTTACATATACACAAAAATAAAATGAAAAAGATGAAACAATCATGGTAGTCTGACACTTGTCCTCACATCGAATATACAGCATAAAAACGTACTCACAGACACCACACAAAACACACAAACAAACGCACTTCAAGCATGTTAAAACACTTTCCACAAAACTTGAAATTATTTATTTTCACCAGTCTTCTATTTAGAGATAGATTTTACTTTCAAAGATCCTTTAAATATAAAGGTATAGCCAGCAGCCGAAATGGTTAACAAGGCTTGGTCTGTTCATTGGTAACAAAATCCACCTAACTTTAGTCTACCGCTCAAGCTACTAATAGCATCTCATATTTCTATTCATGGGTGGTTATGTGCCAGACTGTATCCTTGTAGTTTATATCTCTGCAGTTACCAGGCAGTGGAAGTTGCTGGTCCCAGTCAGCACATTAACCCCCTCGTTTAACTGTGAAATCTGAACGCTCTACCGCTGTTGCAAACAAACTGGCTCTTGTTTATGGTATTCTCATTATGCGTTTGCCCGACAATCTGGCACAAGACCGCAGCTCTTTGGGCTATGTCCGTATTTGTCATTTAATGATAATCACCTGCTGTTGTTTGCCACCTAGATGTCTGCAATCGAATACTATGAATACAATGCCATGAGAGGCTTGTTGCATTTGCAATAAATGTTGAGAGAGTGATGTTTTCAAGTCCTAAAAACGCCCCTGCTTCCCAGCCATTCCCTTATTCAACACGGCACATAAATGTAGTGTTTTATCCATTAAAAAAATGGTATCTGTGAACATAATCCAGGCAGCTATTACTATGCAAGTACAACAATTAAGTAAAGTGTTTAGTAAAATACCAAGGTCATTTTCAGGAGACGGTGTTGGAATTTAGAGTGGTAGTGATCTAACTCTAAGCTCGAGAGATAATGAGAGTATCTCTTTTATAGCTCAGTCTAATTAAACAGCTGTCTGGAAGTTATAATCCTGCAGTCTCAGTCCATTTATTTCTTGTATGCTGCTTTGTTGTGTGATAGACGATTGTTGAATTAAATGACACAGTGGCAGGGAACCATAACAGCCTTACATAATCTTGTAAAATATGAGCAAAAACTAACTGCTTATTCCCTCTTCCTGTTCGTGCATGGCCATGTTTGACAGAATTTCATTTACCATCAATCTGAGGTTTTTCAACAGCCAATACATCAATGATACATCTAAACACTTATCTATTCACTGTGTGTATCTTGCTCTCCCCCACATTTCTCTCTAACAATTACCTAGTACACCTATCATTTGGCTCATATACTTAAGCCTGATAAAAGCCTCCTCTATAATCAAACACCATTCATCCACACAGAGAGGTATCAGCCTCGTCTTTCCCTGATTATACTAGTATTGACACCAAATAGCTGCCTGTGTCATATAATACGGTGCAGCCCCTCCATACAGCTGCCTTATCAAAATCATTATTTTATGCTCAGCGCACATGCAGTAGGCAATCAGACCAACTTCACGAATCCTTCTCTCCCATATATATTATTTTCCCTCGCTGACAAAAGGGAGAACAGCGGGTTGAAAAAGTCGCTCTAACAATATCTTCCTCTGTGCCGTGACTCTCGTCCGTTATTATCCTCTTACTACAGCTTCTCTCTTAATGGCTTTTGAGAAAGAGAGGTTTTGCTGAGCACGATCTGCAGCACTGGAGCCTTTCAATTGCTCAGTTCTATTAAATCATTGAGGATAAATATTGGCTCATTTATGTGAGCCGAACAAGGCATTTACTTCAGTGCTGAGTCTTTTAATGTTAAGCTGTAAACAGAAGCTCATAATACTCTCTATTGGAAAATCCCTCTTCAGAAATGCAAAGCCCACGGGCAATTGTGCTGCCCAGCTGTGACGATTTTATGAGCCTCTATGCTTTGTTTTTAGCAGCACTGGTACAGCAGAAGCTTTTTATGGCAGTCATGATTAGCCATCCTCCATCAGACAGTCAGGCCAGTTTCACGTTTGTGTGTGAGAATCATGTCTTGTGAAGCTGTAAATTCCACCACATTGACATTCAAGTCATGTGTCATGGCTTTTAAACAATGCAATACCAATAATCACTATTATTTTAGTTACACTCTGCATGGTTTCAACCTAATAGTTATTCTGTTGTTTGCTAATGAGCAAGTAGCAGTTCAGTAATACTCTCCTGTGCTCTGTAGTATGTCTGGCCTTTTATACCTTTTATACATTACATTTTGCTCAGATGTTATCGTGTAAATATTCATTAATTCAGTTATAACTTTTTTTTTTTTTTCCCCAAAAGGCATTTTTTACAAGCAATGCATGAATACGATGATATCAGCCATTCTCTAATATTGTGGACCACCAAGTGGCACCATGAAGGGCAGATGAGATGAGTTCTGATTTGATTCAAAGTGCAATCATGCTGATTGCTTTTCGATGCCTGATGTCATTTGTAATATGAGCTCATTTGAAATGGCTGCATCTTGCATGTTTGAGCTTAGACTTGCAGCCATCAAGTCCTTTTAAATTAAACAACACAACATGTGTAATTGTATGAATGTAAATGTAAATAATTAGCGTAGACAGAGTTGTAGTCACTTCTACCACATTCTAGAGAAAAAAGGAGCAACCAAAGCTCAGCACAGGCTGCAGGTTGATTGTAGAACTTTGTTCCGTTTTTTCCCATTACCATTATATTGGCACTGGTGCTTCAGAAAATCTATCTGAGACTCCTTGCTGGGTTAAATGTTCATTACAACAACACGATATGTCATTGAAAGCATTAAACCAAAACAAAAAACACAGCTTATTTCAATGTCAAGATTTTCTAAAAGAGCTGGTGTTCACTGTACAGTCCTGCTAAAGTGCATCCATGGTCCCAGCTGAGTTGCACTCACTCCATTACTATTACTATCCATTATTATTACAAACAAGCTATTCATTTGCTATCATGACCAATATGTTTCTTGTTGTTTTACCAATTTTAGGGAGCATGAATTTCAGTAACCCTGGGGCATTCACGGGGATTCTACATTTGCTAGGAAAACTTCAGTGTTTTTAATGTCAGTTAATGGTTATCAGATATTTGGCATCTCATCTCCTATGACGTTTTATAATTTTGCAGTTGCATATCAGTTAATCACAGTCTTAATACTACAGCTGCCATCCCTGTTACATAAAATGTGTCCCGCATCATTAGGCACATAGTAATTGATAAAGGTACCATTGAGATTTTGACCTCCTGTGGTTTGTATCTAATGGATGGAAGCGATTGGATGACAGGATTCTGCTGACAGCAACGGACAGACATGTTTAAAAACATGGTGTTTACCAATAATTAATTGAGGCTGGAAATGCATTAAATGTTTCTGCTAGGTCTGATGTAACACATGATGATTTTGGATTATAAAAAAGCTCACTCTTTCACAATAGGGATGTACTGATCAAGTTTTTCCCCCCAATCAAAGTCCTTACATATTGGGCACTAATGATACTGCGTCCTATCGGAGACTCATATCTGCCTAAATATTGATAAAGTATGTATCCAGCAAATCGGAGTCCGAATCGGGGTTTCTTGCCAAGTTTACACATACAAGGTTTATTTTGGTGTTTTGGTGCAGAACAATTGTAACAGAACTAGAATAGAAATAAGTAAATGATAGGAAATAACATTGTAGCTTTCTTAATGCAACTTACCACTCCTGGATCCAAATGCTGGAGATCTTGATTACAAACTTCTAAGTTGCTAAGCTTAAATTATTGATATGATTCCAAGGAAAAGGCAAACTGGAAGGATACGTGACTGGCATCGGAAGTTTCACAAACAGCTACAGTACTAAGCCAAAAGAAATACTATTTTAGTAAATTTGCAGCTGACTTTGTGTTACAGTATTAAAGAGTGATGCGTCTTTTACCTCATTAATCTTTGGCAGAGTACAAACACCAGCTCCAGAAAGCACACAAACAAAGACAGCCAAGTTTAATTGTGGCCTGCCAATAAGTTACTGATAGAATTAAAGTTAATTACTGACACCCGATATTTCCTAACACAGGCACATTTTTTTTAGATGTTTCTAAAATGAGAAACATCCTGAATGTTCTTCCTTCCTTCCTTCCTCTTCCTACACCGTTCCAAGATCAAAAGAGAGGAGAAATGAAGTTAGTATATATTAGCTTGTAGCTCTACCAATCAGGATGTCAGAACAATGTTCATCACCAATAAAATTCACATTCACCAGCTTGAACGCTAGCGGACTGAAGTGGTGGACAAAACATATAAACATATTTTTAACTCTAAAGCAGGGGTCGGCAACTAAGTTTGGCCTCGTGCCAAATTTTTTCTGACCAACTGAATGGTGGGCCAAAATTACATCTTCATCAGGTAAAACCTGTTTTTTCCCACTAAACAAAACTTTTTTTCATCTATACTATTATATCTTGTAGAAAAACACAATTTAATAAAGTTATTTATTCAAAATCAATTGAATTCGCTTCAGACTGTTATTTCTGTGTTGCCTTGGCTCCACACTGTCTTTTAAGACAACGGTTAAATAATTTTCGCTTTTGTCCGTGACCCACTCACTGTCCGAAGTGCGGATTTCTCCTCTCTGGCTAAAAAAACCATCCCACCGTTGGATGAGGCCGCATTTCAGCTGGGGCTTATTGATTTTCAAACAAGCTCCCTGGTCAGCGATGCGCTCAGTGCGCAATCTGTGGAGGATTTTTGGATCGCATGCTCAGAGGAGTACAGGTGGATTAAGAAACTCGCCTTTTATGTGCTGACGATATTTCCCTCCACCTATACTTATGAGTCAAGCTTTTCCTCAATGAACGCCATCAAGACGCACGAGAGGAACCGCCTGATGCAAAAAAATCTGGAGAACTGCTTGCGGATTAAAGTGACATCCATATCGCCAGACATCCAAAAGATTGTGACTGAAGGGAGATGCCAGTTTTCCCATTAAGTGAGTAGCCTTTTAAGTTTAAGTTTTAAAATAGTTATATTGTTGCTTGATTTTATTTAAATAGTAATTTCCTTTTCGCTTTTTTGCTCTGTAATTTCAGGAGCGCAGCACATATGTCCCAAGTTCCCACCACAAGCCGGTGTGCGTCAGAACAAGTTATTTGTTTTAATTAAATGAAACAGATTTTGTACATGTCTGTTGAAGTGGCACACAGAGAGCGAGTTTTCTTTTTTCCTCCTTTTTCTCAGAGCGCACATGTGCCAAAAGTGCGTCCGAGGTCAAGCAGATGCTGGTTTATTTTATTTTATCATATTTTGTCAGTTCACAACTTTTGAATAAATGTGCTGAAATCTGTGTGGAACTGTCGTTTTTGTGATAGCAAATATAAATATATTTTTAATCTTTTTTTCTGTTTTAAATCAATGTCATCTGGCGGGCCAGGTATTATTGGCGGCGGGCCAATTTTACTTGAGCACCAGAGCAAAAACTTGACTTGACCCGGTGTCATTGGCAAATATTTGATTCGCGTCCCATTCAAATCAGTTGAGTCAAAAAAGCTGAATAAAATATTAATCTTTGCTCAGGTCAGCTCAGTCAAACGTTGGTGAACTTGACTTGCCAAGTCAGGGCCTTAATCAAACTCTTAAAAGCAATTGTGGCTGACCCGTATTGGCACTACATTGATTAGGTACAACAAGCAACAAATTTGGCCTTGGCAGATGATTCTCATTCACCTGCATTCACATACATGTGGCTGTGTCTTTTATGGTTTTGAATTTACCAAGAACCCACGCATAGAAAACCACCCCACACAAGGGTTGTTTTGATCCAGTAACTGTACAAGTTAAGTAAAAAAAAAATACCAACACAAGGTCAAAACATCCAATTTGTTCTGGGTCAGGTTAACCCTCTATTGTAACCTTTACTGACGCAATTTTTAACGAAGTAAAAAATTAAGTGTGTGGTTGTGAACAGTAAAGGATCAGATTTGACCTTGTTACAGCTAATTTACATTAAATCAGGATCCAACACAATACAGATACTTCAGATGAGCTCTGGACATCTGTAGTTTACAATGTTAAGTCCACAGGAGACCTTTTAACAAGTCTCTCATTTTATCAGCTCTATACCTGACTAGCATGTATTATTCTAGGTAAGATCTAATTTGGGTAACAGCTACTCTAACGTTTTTTAAGGTTAATAGTCTTTAGTAAAATGTTTGTTTAAAGATATATTAATTAGTGCTAAACCATAGAGCAAAAAATGTGCACGTCAGTTAGAAACTTTGAGACATGAGGCTGATGCATTTTTATCATGGAACAGCCGCAACACAAAGTGGCTGGGTCAAACTGACATTGGTTTCGTGGTCAGGTTGGTATAATGCTGTGACAGCCCAGAGGAAGGTCACTTGAGGATGCCATGCTGGAAAAGATGGGAGACATATTGAAGAGAAAGATGTAGCTCATTATAACCGGTAGTTGATACCAGCAGATCTCACTTGGCTAAGGTGTGATCCTGCATGAGTGAAGATCTGAAAGTACCTGTCAGTCTGACCTCACAGGCAGGTTGCAGGAACACAAATTTGCATAAAGACCTTTTTTAAACACTGCTGCAGAAAGATACTTGTAACTATTAAAATGTCCCTGAAAGTGTGAGACTTTTCTCTCCATCTTGATGAAATCTTATTCACATTATTGTCCTGTATGGCTTCACCCAGTATTCCAAAAACATCTCTACAGATTAATTTGTATTCGTTGTGTTCTATAGTTGTTGTCAGATGGCACAATATATACAAACTTTAATATTTCCTGATTAGTATTTCTGGCTAGCCAGTTCAGGTAACTACAGCATCTCCACTCTTACTAAAAAATGCAAAAACAAAAACCCCAAAAGCATAATTTTGTGGTGAGTTCTATGCACAAGAGAGAAGCATATATTGTCCACACCTCTACAATGGTTGTATTGTGAAAGGTCTTAAATAAGCTCTTATATAGCCTAAAATAAACAGGACTGTAGGATGAAACAATACACATTTTCAGCAATAAAGCACATTGTTAACTAAACTTGCCTTTTATTAACTGTGTGGGAAAATGTGCCCTCGGCTCACTTTAATAACATGAATGTATCTGAAGTCAGAACGACTCCATGGCAACTAAGTTATTTATGTCCTAGCTGCCCTGCGGGTTTGTGCAATGGTTGCACATCCAATGGCCACTCACTGACACAGGCCAAGGTAAAAATCATCTGCCTGTGAATAAATCACTTTTTGAGACTCTTTGTGTTGTGTGAACAGTAGAACAAAGTAAGACATGTTAACCTTTCCCTACAGAGTTTGTATGTCCAGCTACTTTAGTGGAAAAAAACACCTGAAACTGCTTTAACGATTTATTGATAAAACCGGACAAAGTGAAAAACCCAATTGAAACTTACCCCTCTGAATATGTAATATAGGGTCTTATGCATCTAAAAATGATTAAAGTACTTTCAAATACAATTCCCAAACTGTTATGAAAGTCCTGATATTGATATTACTGATATTGGGTTTAAATTGGGCTGTCTACTTCCAGATTTTTATTACATAATAAATTAGAGCATAGAAGAAGAGACACGGCAGCTGCTAGGCTGTGAAAACCCAGCATTAACTCTGTCTGGCGGCCAAGTATGGACTGTTTATCACAGACAGCCTTATTCTTCATCCTGATTCTGAATCAATCAGCTCAAACATACTGTATAGCGCTGCAGTACACTGGCTGTCACATGCATCATTGATGCGCAGATGGGCCAGGAAGATGTCAATCAAAATGTGGTGCCAAAGCTCCACGCTCTTGAGAAATGATCGAAACAGCAGAATACGCTGTTTTTGCTCAAGGTTTTCCAAAAATGATTAGAAAGTTAGTTTTATTTTTACTCAGATCTTTGTGGATGCTTAATGAGATTCTGAACTTTGATATCTTACAGTATATGGATTTTTACTATTTCTTACTAAATTACAGAGCCTTTGATGTTTGGGGTTTTGTCCTTATTGGTGGTCTCTAGCAGCATGTTGGCAATAAAAGTGCAGGCAGGTGACTTCCATCTTTGCACAGACTTCTAAACCTTAATCCACAGATTAGAGCTGCCATGCCTTTCTTTTTTAATCGCAATGAACTGTTTGTGCCTTTTTTAATTCATGGAAGAATTTCAAGGCTTCTTCAATTACAGCTTCATCAGACTGGTTTCACACGCTTCAAATTTAGCTTTATTTCATTATTGTTGGATTTGATCAAAATAGACCTGACTGGTCAACCTTTCTTTGGCTTTCTCCTCATAGTTATCTCTGAGCTGGACAGATAGTTGTGTTTGTTCCTGCGCATATTGAATGATTCAAAGTGCTTTACACTACATGGCATTATTACACAGCTGTGTTAAATACTTGATTCTGATTGGTTGATTGTGGCATTCCGAGGTCTGCTATTTCTTGATAACAGACCGTTGCTATGAAGAACAGGCCGTTGCTAGGGATTCGGCTCTAATCACAAAATCCTGAGGACTAACTATAATCATATCAATCCACCAAAAGAAGTCTGGTAAATTTATCGTCGGCTTGTTTACATAAGGGAAAAAAAGAAGAGAGAAAGCAATAAAGGTTAAAAGACGCAAAAACTGTGAGCAACAACAGAGAGATCTGCAAAACTGAGGACAGCACATGAAGTAAACATTAAATGTAACACAGTACGGGATGCGGCGGTGAATGGCAAAGAAAATGTCAAGACTCTGACAGTGACGACACAGAAAACCTCAATCAGGTGCTGCGCTGATTCCTGTGGTCCCATTCACCGTGTCTTACTTCACCATCAGTGGAAATGTTAACATTCAATGTGAGATAACAAAATAATTTCCAAATCAATATTTGTTATCAAATAATTGATTTTGTAAGTAACAACCTGCTTCCTATACATTATCCCTTACTTATTCACCCATTTACTCACACATTCACACACTTACAATGCCCCCAACAGCTCTTTATCATCTAACACATTCATACACTCTCACACAATGATGGAGCCGGCAGTCTTCATAAGCCTCCTTAGCCACAGCTGCCCCGACTGCCTGCCACTATTTTTTAACATTGCCAATTTACTTGATTTTATGCATACTATGTACTCAAAGTTTTAGCTGAAATATTTTCTTTCCATGTTTTTATCCTATTTTTATAAAGTTGGTTTTAATTTCCCATCTTATGTTATGCATTCTATTTTATCTTGTTTTATTTATTTTTTTTTATCTTATTTCAATTATGATGAAATAGGGCTGGATGATTTGGCCAAAATCCTATATCATGATATAGGATTTCTTGTATCTCGATATCGATATATATCACGATATGGCATGTTAAATTTAACAAATAATTAGTCCATATGAAATAACCACATGGTAGACCCTTTTTTTTGGATAATCCTGTGTGAATTAAATACTTGACTAATACCAAGTACTGAGTTTCAGTTTTCTCTTGGGCTTAGCCTGAGTCCTTGTTAATAAACAGTGCCTCCCTCTATGGTTCGCTCCAGGTTCACTCCCATGTGCAAGGCTTAGAAAGTCAAGCATTGTCAAAATGACTTAAAAATTGCTGTTCAGTTGCTGATATAGAAAAACACATACGATAGACATTTTCATATCGTTTTGACGATACACATCGCCATATTGCCAAGCACTATGATGAAATTGGATTTTCCTTTACATGTTTTTTTTACTGTATCCTTTTTAATGTTTTTTCTATCTATTTCTATTTCATGTGCAGCATTAGGTGCTTGATTGGCTTTTATTATTAAGCGTTTTAAGCTACATTTCTTCTAGAAAGGTGCTAAAAAAGTAGAGTTTATAGTCATTGAAGTTCATTATTATTATTTTTAACTGCTTGACCGTTCCCAATGATTGCCTATGACTCAGGTGACTCCAGCATTATTTACACCCCTTTGACAACTCTGTCCTTCTGTCCTTTGCCTTCCTCCTGCTGTTATTAAAGCAGGGAGAGTTTCAGCATGGAGAGAGAGAGGGAGAGATGTGATGGTGGGGGCGGTTGTCGTAAATGGGGTGGGTGCAGTTTTAGGGGAGATTCTCTTCATAGCATCGTGCTGTCCTCTTTCTTCTGTTGTCATTACGACATAAAGCTCAAAATAGAACATCTCTAGAGACGATCCAGTCGGGCGTATGGTAGCTTTATGCACACCAGCACGTACACATACAATGCAGCCCTTTTTTGTGTGTGATCTCGGGGAAAAGGGATTTGCAAGTGAAGTCTTACTGTACAGTGACTCATATTGGAAGACTTATTTTATTCATTATATCCATTTTTACATCACAGCAGAGGCATCCTGTATTCTGTTTGAAACCCCTTCATACACATTGCCTCTGATTGGATGTGTGAGTAATGCTGTGTCGTCCTCACAGCAGGGGATGGATATAATCCAGTTAGATTCTGTCACAAATAGGTACCAAATCATTTTCATAGCTGAGAGAGCTACTTTTTTTGTCCCTTACATCGTTACATGTTTGAGGATATGGCAAGAGTAGGGATATAACACAGGAACACATGTTCCACTGTGTGACAGTAGGAAGTAACCAAAAAGATTCAGTGAGGAAGCTGACAGGAGTTTTTCGTTTATACACCGGTGTTATTTGCATAATGTTTGTGTGTACAGTCTTGTGTGTGTGTGTGTTTGTGGCTGCCTGAGCCACAGTGGATAAGAATGCATGCCAGAGAGAGTGAGCGAGCGAGTGTACAAGTAGAGCAGGATCAGGAAGGAGAGTGAAAGAGAGCAGAGAAGGAGACAGAAGAAACGCGGAGAGAGAGGGCTTTGTGCGGTGGCAGATAGAAGCAGGAGCAAAACGCGATTCCCGTGGAAAGGGGGGTGCATCATTCCATCTTCTCAGTGGGGATTTAAATTGACTTCAGATTGGCTTCAGTCTGATGGAGGATTCCCCCGCTTGTGGAGTACGGCTCTCTCCTCTAATGTAACAGAGGACTTTGTTGTGAAACGAGAGAGGCGCACAGGAAGGAGCGAGAGGGACACTTGCTCCTACTTCCTTTGTAGCCAACCTGCTTGACAGATGGCACTGGCAGAATGATCTTTGACTCTCACCCAGAGACCAGTCCTCGCTGCACTCACTGAGGTAACGTATGTCAGCTACTTGCTTTTAGCAAAAAGGCTGCATGCTCATACATTCATTCTGCTGCACTGTTTGCTTTGAGTGTGCTTGAGTGGATGTGCAGATGAATATGTAAGCTTGTAAGTAAGCCTGCAGTTTAAGTTTAGAGGCAGTGCCAAGAGGGATGAGAGGACAGGAAGTACTGTGTCACATCACCACCTCATCAGCACCTTGTCAGAGTGGAGTTGTCTAGTTGTTGGAACTGTTTATCAACTGTGTTTATCAGTGTTGTTTTGATCCTCTTGTCGTAGAGGTGTACTATGACTGACCTCTGTATGCTTCATATACTAGGGTAACCTGAGGTCCAGAGTGAAGCGTGGTCATGGCAAACTGAAGGACAGCGTCCTGCAGCCAGCGTTTTCTGTTTGCCCTGAGTCTGCACCCACTTGCACTCTTATTTTTAACCCGTCACCTTCCATAAATAAAACCAATCTAAGCTTTGTGCGCCTTGACTGGCTGTAGCAAACAAATCACGGTGGCACAAGTTGCAACAGAAGCAGGTGCTGTGCCGGAAATAATAGGCAGTGTCCCTGGAGTGGAGTTGAATTTGACGTGGAGTGTTGCAGCTTTAGCATTTGTGGTGTGACGCTTGGAGAGTTTGGGATTTGTGTGGTTGTAGTAAAAGGCAAACAGAGTGAAGTCTCTTTTCAGATTGCAAGAATGGCTGCACTATCTACTAATGAATTGTTGTATCATGGAAGCTGGAAAAATGGCTTTGCAATAAAATAATTAAGGAACCAAATCTGAACTGTGGAAACATTAGAAGCTTATCTGTATTTCAGATAACGGATATAACAATTGTATTGCAAACAGAGTTTGCTACAAATACACTTTTTCATAATTGTTACATTACATAACCAAAAGATATTCAGGTTTTGGTGTACTTTTGTTCTCTTCCTAACTCAGGATTAACGTCAGATGACTTGTTGGCCATGTGCCAGCCTTTCATTTAAAACCCATGCTCTCAACACAATGTGCTAGCTTCTCTCAAGCAGCCTACACTGTTGGAAATGTATTGTTTAATTTCCTGAGCTAAATAGATGACAGGCGCTGCAATCTACCTGAGATGTTTGAATGTGGGGAAGTTTGAGTCACAAACAATAGCTGAGTAACAGAGCTTGGTCTCAGTCTAATAAATCACTTGGCCTCCTCTTCTGTGTGTCTCACACTCGCACAGTGTCATTCTGTCTCCTGTCCTCTAACTCCTGCTCTCAGCGGGAAGTTGATGTTCAGAGGAATCGTCAGGCCAGAAGATTGATTGTAGCAGTAAGTGAAAAGGCAAACAAAGTGATGTTATGAAAATGAATAACCTTGGCTTTTAACCACAGAAAGCTACTATTGAAATATTCCCGCACACGTTGGAGCTTCTTCTGGCATTGGCTGAATTAAGTGAATTTGCTTTACTGACCTTGTGATCAAATGAATGGAAGTGGAAATGCAAAAACCAAATGGGATCTTTTAATGAAATCTAGTTTGTCTCAAGGGATTGAAAAAGAAACTGAAGGAGAGTAACAAGCCAAGGTGATTCCTTAATGCTGCAATGCATTTAAGTATACAAAAATCAAGGAAAAATCACTTTTGACCAAAGTACAATTTTATATGTCAAAAAAAACAACTAAAAGCTCCTGTTAGGAACTTTCGGTTTGTGTTGATTTTGGCTCCCCATGTGGACAAAGCCGTACCTCTTATTTCTTTGCTGATTGAGTCCTGTACATGCTTACGTGGTGGTTTTAACAACAAATCTCATCCTGCTTTCTTGTAACAGTCGTATCACTCACTTTAAATTTTTGCCCTGGAAAATGTAAACAAAGGCAGCGTGCAGTTAATCACTTCGTCTGACACATACCTCCCACCAGCAGTTTCAGGCATTACAAATAGCTATATAGAAATAATCAATCTTGTCACTGATGGTCTGGTTTGCTTTTGTAGTTCATATAGTAATCAGTATTAAAGTCTGTTTCATAACCAGCCATAAGCAAAATAACTAGGCCATTGAAGAACATGATGTGAATTAAGGATATACATAGACATATTTTCCTCTTGTCAAAAGCTCTGTCAAAAGCTTGCTGCTTTCCCATGACTTCAGCACTTGTGCCAAGAGACCAAACTGATATTTATCCATCACCTAACTGCCAGTAAGACAGCAAACAAAATGACCCAAAATTTATAGACATTTTCAGTATCTGTAATATAATTTATTAATGGATGGTAGGGCTGTACAATTAATTGAAATCAAAATCACAATACGGTCTACTTCAATTTTCAAATAGTAGGAGGCGCTTTATTTATAAAAGGTGAAATGTGTGTCAAAACACTATTTTAATTTAAACATTGTGCTATTATTCTGGCCTACACATCTTACACAGACGTAAGTATCAAATATTTTTGTTTGGTACAGATCCCTGCAAAAAATCACACCATTATAACTTTAATATGTTTTTCAATCAAAATTAGAATAATGATAATTCCCTTTAAAGCTCCTGTGAGGTGTTTTTCACTGATTATGAAACACACTGAAATTAATTCTGATGTCTCCATATGACCTACAAAAGTAAACCAGACCATCAGCGACAAGACTATTATTTCTCTATAGTTATTTTTAATGCCTGAAACCATTGGCGGGTGTAGGTGTCAGATGAAGCGATTAACTGCATGCTGCCTTTGTTTACATTTTCCAGGGCAAAAAATGTTAAGTGAGTGATACATATGACTGTTAAAGAAAGTAGGATAAGATTTTTTGTTAAAAACCATCAGTTAAGCATGTACAGGACAAAATCAGCAAAGAGATAAGAGGTACGGCTTTGTCCACAGGGGGTGCCAAAATCAACACAAACTGAAAGTTTCTCACAGCAGCTTTAATATCGCAAATCATATAAAAATAATCTCAATAAGATATTTTTAATAAATCGTTCAGCCCTGATGGATGGCAATGCAATGCTTTACCCTTCTCTGAAAAAAATTAATTACATTACGATAGGGAATTCATGGATTACAGATTTCAAGTGCTATCAAATGAGGAGAAGCTGCATCAATAAAGAAAAAAGATGCCCCTAAATTGTATTCCACCTACTGGGTCATGACGGCTGTAATTACAGTAGAAGAAGAAACAGGCTCAGAAGTATTGCAATTTGTAGTAGCTCCACATGATACTTTTGTAGTTTCCACAATGTGTATATAACCTCGACTGGTCCCATCTAAACATCCCTTTCGGTGTTTAGTTTACACCATCTACCTTTTTTGGCGTTCATTTATCGTAATGTGAATAAAGTTTGAAATGAATCCAGCCCATCACCGAACTCGATCTGTCCCTTTAATGATTTTTCCTAGACTGACCTCAAACAAAACAAAATAATTCAAAGTATGGACAAGAATGGTGTAGCCTAGTTAAAAACCCGTTTTTCCACATCTCTGATATAAACCAGATAATAATAGAGCCCTCTGAGTCATACAGCCCAGAGACCCTCAGAAGGCATGTGTACTCGAAATACTATACTTTGTGCTCATTAAATATTTAGCAGAGATTGCAACACTGATGTCAGACCCCATTCAATCACATCAGATTAAGATGCCCTGAGGTTGACGCTATACATGAAGATAGCAGTTTAACACTGTTTGCAGAGCCGTCTCTCAAGAATATGTGTTTGAATATTTTATTACATGCACATTATTCTGACAGTGTTGTGGTTTAGAATTTTTCAGCTTTTTTTTTTATCCTCTTCATCATTTAGCATACCATATTGTAACGCCCAGAGAGAATGTGTAGCGTCCCCTTTGTAAGAGGTGTCTACAGGTGTACACTTCCAGCTGTGGCTTTCAGTTAACTTTGTTTATTTTTAGCCTTTATTGACCCTGCTCTGACTGAAGATTGATGTTGGTTTCTTACCCAAGGCAGTCCCAGGGTCCCTCTCCTTCTCTCTAGTGCCAATACTGAAACCCACACCATTAGCGTTGGATTAAGGACGCTGTGGCTTCCTGTCTCTCGGACAAAGAGACAAAGCAGGTGATTAGTAGTCCCAGTAGTATTCCGTTTTTTAACTTTAACCTTTAAAGTTAACCCTTTTCAGCCTGAAATGACAGATCAATGAGAGTGTGACTGTGAGGTAAATGAATGTACTGCATGAGGTCAGAGGGGAAGCAGATGTTTGAAGTCGTACTTTGGAGTCAGAGTTTGACCTTTTGCTCTGAATTGAGTACAAACTTGGACCCTGTTGGACCTAATAGAGATGAACGTTATTCTGTACAGTATGCAGGGAAAGATCAGGTATACACTGGATTTCTGTCATAGCATTTTATTACTGTTTTCTAACCTTGTCTTTCCATGGATACTGACAGGTGCTTACCTATTTTTAGTCACATTTAATTTGAGATTCACCCTGTGTACGATCTTTCTCTTGCCCTTTTTCAAAATTAAACTAGTGAATACATTTTGCGTTGCAGTGTTCTCAGTTGCTCCCTGTAAGTCAATGATTCACTCCCTAAGTGCAATGTTTAAGACTAAAGTAGTTACCTGTTATGTCTGGCTAGACTGTGAGGTTCTCTTGTATTCTGTTTTATCTGATCTCACCGGAGTTGTCTGATGTTGAAACCCGATAGCCACATTTTTTGTCACGCCGCTAAATAATCGTAACCTCTTTTAGTCCTTTCTCCTCACCACCTTGCTCTGAGCAGCTGCCTTATCATAATCTTGACACTATCGGTCATCTGGAGAGAGTAGTCCGTTTCCTTTTGTGTGACACTTTACTGTATGAAAGATGTGATGAATGTTTAAACGCAAAGTGTAAGTGTTGGTCTGATTCTGTGGTTACATACCGTAGGGGCTTAGCTCTTAAGCCTTTTCCTTTCCATGAAGTGCCATTCTGTACATTTAATAAAATCCAGCACTCGAGTGGCCTGTGTTAAATCGGTATCCCTGTGTAATCCCCGCACTAATAAACACTCTTTATGAGCATTCCCTCACTAATCACCTGCTCAGGCCCTGATGAAAATCAAATGCACGGAGGGTTAGCATAGTTGGCATGCTTGACTGGTATTAACAGGTGTTAGCATGAGACAGATTGACTTATGTTGTTGAGAGACACGCTCAGTCCACTATTAAATTAGTTACAGGTCTTACCACACAATAGCTTATAATTAACTGAGTTGCATTAATGCTAATTAAAGATTTGTCTGCTTTAGGGTCTGTCTGGAATTTGGTATGTTAGCATGTTGATAGTTTGTTATTTATAGGCCTTTATAATAATATAATTGTTATGTCTTCCATGGGCTGCACGGCAGCGCCGTGGTTAGCGCTATCGCCTCGCAGCTAAAAGGTTCATGGTTTGAATCCCTGTTTTCCCTGTGCGTGCTTAGGTTCTGCCTGGGTACTACGGCTTCCTCCCTCAGTCCAAAGACATGCTTGTTAGGTTAATTAATGATTGTGAATTAATGGTGTGAATGTTAGAATGAATGGTTGTCTGTCTCTATGTATCAGCCCTGTGTTTGATTGACGATCAGTGTACCCCGCCTCTTGCCCAATGACAGCTGGGATAGGTGAACAGGATAAGTATAGGCATAGATACTGGATGGATGGATATATTGTATGTGGTTTGAATTAAGATATAATTAAATATCACACCGTGGTGCAGTGGTTAGTGCTGTTCCCTCAAAGCAAGAAGGTTCCTAGTTAGAACCCCGGTTTGGTTGGCCTTTCTGTGTGGAGTTTGCGTGT
The DNA here is from genome assembly GCF_022749685.1 of Semicossyphus pulcher. Taxonomy (NCBI): domain Eukaryota; kingdom Metazoa; phylum Chordata; class Actinopteri; order Labriformes; family Labridae; genus Semicossyphus; species Semicossyphus pulcher. Next base: position 24,103,849 of record NW_027211692.1, read on the forward strand.
TCTCTCTGTACATGCATGGGTTCCCTCTGGGTCCTCCGGCTTCCTCCAACAGTCCAAAGACATGCTCGTCAGGTTATTTCGTGACTCTTAATTGCCCATACGTGTATGTGTGACAGTGAATGGTTCTCTGTCTCTGTCAGCCTTTCCCGAATCACTCCCTACACCCTCTCCGTATGCACTTCCACTCCGTTTGCACGCTCGCGTGGAGGGTCCGCCACATTGAGTATCGCCCAAAAGCTCTGAGTGTGGAGTGGGTTGTTAAACCCTCTACCAGCAAGTCTACACCGATGCTGACTTACTGACCAGGTGTAACGCTGTGTCGTGTGCGTCATGAGTAGAGAGACGTAAATTACAGTTCCGTGTTATTGCCCGTACAAACGAGAACTGCTTAAATTAAGATAAACATGAAATAATTACTGACGTCAGCATCTTAAAGTCAACATGATATTCAGGATCTAATAAACCGTTTTCTTGTCTAGAAACGAAACAAGTGAAAAGTGTAAAGTGTTTATATTAACAGGGACGATTGTAAAACCTCAGCAGGTCATTAATTTTTAAAATATATTCAGGCAACAAATAGGAAAAGCCACCAAGGAAGCTCGGGATGACTCTGCCATACTGGTATTTACGTAGCTTTTGTTATTTGTATGACATGAAACCATGGTTACACACATTTCCTGCCTCCGCCGGAGTGAGTGGGGTTTGTGTCAAAGCTTGGCGCTGTACCTTCACCTAATTGAAGGGTGCTCTGTTCAGCTGTGAGAGAGACGTCAAATGGAGTTCACTCCGCGACGGGTCCGGTTTGGGACAGGCCCTCAGTGTCAGCCCGGTGATTGACTGGCGATCAGTCCAGGGTGTACCCCTCCTCTCGCCCAATGGCAGCTGGGATAGGACCCAAACAGGACAGGTGGTATAGATAACAGGATGGAAGAATGGATTTACTTGGAAGATTAAGCTCTGACAACAGGTTCTGATACTAGTCGTGTTGTCATTAAAAGTAACAAAGGCATTTGTTTTATTCTCAGATATTAGCACATAAACACAATTCAGCGCAATTCAATCTTCTCTGTGTCTTTTTATTCCCCCTGTTTTTCTTTTATGGCATTGTAGTGGAGATGAATGAGCACAGAGGAAAGCAATCCAAGGATGTTGCTGCTTTCAGCTTAATCTGTCAAGAAAGTGAGTGTAGAAGGAAAATCCTGATTCAGAAAATTGCTTATGTCAAAGGTCTGCACCCAGGAAATTGTATTTGTTCTGCCTGTGTCTCGCTGTTAAAAGGAGTTGACTTTGCGTGGTTACCAATGTGTCGGATATTATCAAACATATTAGTTTAGCTGAACTGCTCTGTAATCTTGGGCGTTTTATCTTGATGAACAGAAATTAGAACTTGTAATTATCGTTTAGCTAATGCAGGGAAATTGCTCACTGTACCTTTGGGAAATTAACAAGCAACCAGCAAGCAAAACTAACTTCCTACATGTCACACGAGTGAGTAGATAAAACAACAAAAATCAGAGGGTGGGCGCACAGCTCATGCTATAATTAGCAGCTGTGACAGCTGCTAATTATGATGCTGGTACATGAGAAGGGAATTTTATGATTTTTGCGTCTGTAGGATGTGGCTGTATACAAGAGCTGTCCTGAAACCCATTTGAATGGAGTAATTTGAAGTTTGTGTACATTCAGATTGAAGAAGGTGTTGGAGTTATTGTGTGTGTGTGTTACATGTTTTAAACCCTTTTTCACCCAGATCTCATGCTGCTACTTCACCTACACAGAAGAGCTGCACAATAAGGTTTGCAGGATCTCTATTCCACCGCCCAATAAGTAGAATAACCATAATTAAAGGCAAATTAGTTGCTAATGTCTTTTTGAATTGCCCTTTTAATTATCATGAAATTAACCTCTTCAGAGTGGAGTTAGAGGAGGAGATGAAGGAAGGATAGAAAGGTTGCAGAGGTTGTCCGGCAAATCCATCCATCCATTACCGCTTATCCTGTTTAGCGTCGCTGGGGGCTGGAGCCTTACCCAGCCGTCATTGGGTGAGAGGCAGGGTTCACCCGGGACTGATCGCCTTTCACGCTCACACTCACACCTCAGACAATTGATGAACATTTCTTTGGACAGTGGGAGGAAGCTGGAGGGAATCTATGCATGCACGGGGAGAACATGCAAACTCCACACAGAAAGGTCCACTTTGTCCGAAAAGGGATTCGAACTAGGAACCTTCTCGCTTGGGGGTGACAGCACTCACCACTGCTGTCAACATTTCTTTTTAGGGACATTTGAGTGCCTCTAAGTTTGAGTCCTATTGACTTGTTTGATCCCCTAACCTTAACCCTAGTGTCACTATGAGGTTCGCATTTGTAGCTGTGAGTGAAAGAGCTATTGGATGGATTGGCATGAATATTCTCTTGAATTGTAAAGGTGATCCCCTGTCTTTTCACCTGGGGTCATGTTAGCTAGCTTACATGCTAAAAAAAAGATGGTTAACATTGTAAACGCATGACATTATATCTGCCAAGAGACAGCATATTGGCAATGGTGTAGCACATACAGTCTTTACAGTCTTTTGACACAGCTTTCTCTATTTTTAGCCTTCTCTCCTTTTCTTCTTTTGAACATTAGACAGGGATCCTGAACAATATATAGATCTTGCTCTCTTGTTTTTTGTAGGCAGAACTTGGATGCTGAGTCCCTGACATTCCCGAGTCCCTAGCTTTGCTTTGTCGGAATCGATGAGGAGTAGTACAAGGACATAGAGTTCCTAGATGAGCGGCTTTGTTTTAAACTCTACCACCACAGGAAGATGCCTATAGCTCCTGTCTGTAAGCTTGCCGTCTGCTCTGCAGGGTTCACCTCCTCACTGCTGAAGAGGAGAACACTGCAGTGATATATCTTGCAGCAACCTCTGCAGGCTTTCTGTCTTTCTCTGTCTTGTTTGATTGATTTGTCTCCTGCTTTCTCCTTCTTTTTTTGGATTCATTGGAATCTTTCACTAAATAGCATGTAATGAATCACATTCATTCGCTCAACAAACTTGGATTTGCATTATGCTGTGCAAAAAGTGTGGCTAATGTAATCATGTAAGAACTCTGCTTCTACAAAATAAAGGGGGTACAAAAACATACACCCAACTGCAAAAAGTCAGTAAGACAGTTAAGTCAAATGCATGTGTGAGGATGCTCGAGAGCTGAAAAGAGACACAAATACAGTACAGAGTCAGAGGGGACCTATAGCAGCTTTTACAGAGCTTGGGAGAACCACCCTTTCCCTCCTGTTAATCTGCAAGACAGTAAAGAAGCAGGCGTGCAACAATAACAAAGGTGAAGCAGGCCCAAGGCAGTTGCATAGATTGCAAATTTAATGAAATGGGCCCCAAAAGGGCGTCGTTGGCAACATGGAGAAATGACACTGTTCATTAAACTTATCCACCTTTGGTACTCTTGGATGCTGAGCAGAAAAGTGTACTGAAAATGTTCCCATATGTTTTATACAGCTTGTGTTTTATGCGATACAGCTGTTGCTTTGCTGTAAGTCCCTTGAGCAGTATCTGGCTCCTTGATTTGTGATTCATTTCTCCCTCTATGGAATTCTCCATTTGTGTGAACAAGCCCCCCAAACATCGGGGTATAGAGATGTGAATAATATAAAAAGATTAGTATTTGCTTTCCTTTTCTTTCGTTTACCAACTCATTTTATTCAATGGAAGAAAACCTGTTTGGGCTTGAGTTGACACTGCACACACAACTGTTTTTGCATCTTACTGATGTATTGTGCAATCTCAGCAACACCAGGCATGTTTTAACATTAACATCAATACGTATGTTCAAAGTAAAGAGAGGAAAGATCTCAAGTTGTTGCAATTGACTCTGGTTTGATGTGGTTCCATGCCTCCTGGATAGGTTTCCATATGTTCAAAATGAGTTTGTAAAATCATATGAGTTACCCTTTAAGATCAAAGTGAAGCTGCCATTTCATTTTCAATCTGTCTTCAGGGGCCTTCATTCCACTACTGATTTGTAGAGAAAAATTAAGTTCCTACGGCAGGCTGTGATTATATGTTCCAAATAGGAGAAATCTTTTATGTGGAAACTGCCAGTTTAATGGAGTGGATGAATCTCCTATTACATTCTCACTGGAAAATAAAGGAACTTTTTTTTTTTTTAAATTCGGATTCAAGGTTTTTATACTGTGAATAATTAGAAAGCACTCTCTTTAAAAACAGATTGATCCGTCAGAAAGTCTGAAAGCTTAGATCTATGTAGGGGTTCATTCAGAGTCATATAAGGTCGTCACTTAACTTGCTTGACAGGTCAGAAGGTTAACACACAAACTGCGTGGATGCTTCCCATGTCGTAAAGCTATAACGTATTTTGAAGAGCAGGAAGGCCGTAACACAACCAGAGCTTTTGTATGTGAAGCTGAGTGGGCTGAGAAGTCTCTGCAAACGTTTTCTCATGTCAAAGCTTCTTACTATTGGAATCCATTGTAACTGCAATTAGCAGATGTTAAATGGACTGCACTTATATAGCACCTTTCTCGTCTTCCTACCACTCAAGGTGCTTAACATTACATGTCAGCATTAACCCTTTTCATGCACACATCCATACACTGATTTAGTGCCATACAAGTCAACTGATCAACTAATCATTTATACACATTCATGCCTTCAGGAATAATTAAGGGTTCAGTATCTTGCCCAAGGATACTTTAGCATGTACACTGGAGAAGCTTGGAATCGAACCATTGGCCTTCCGATTGGAGGGTGCCCCACTTTACCTCTGAGCCACAGCTGCCAATCTTACAACAACCTTGGCATGATATTGATGAGCAACATATTGATTTAGAAATTATTTTATTAATTTAAGATGATTATCTTTCTATTCTCCATTTCAAAATATGCAGTTACACTCACAGTGAAAGCTGTGGGAGCCTTCAGTTTTTGCATTGTTTAACTTTTATTGCATTCTCTCCGCTGTTTTGTCTCTCCTTTTTTTCCCCTCCGTAAACAGACCGACGTCAAATTTACCGGACTCCTTTCGGCGGATTGATTTGATTACAGTTTGTCCTCCGGATTGTGTGATTAGAGCTGCATTGCTAGGAACGGTTTGTTCATCATAACAACGGTCTGTTATTGAGAAATAGCAGACCTCGGAATGCCCTAATTAACCAGTCAGAATCAAGTATTTATCACAGCCATGTAATACATTTTCATCATTTTAATTTTTTTTCATAAATCAATGCTTTACGTCTGTAGGTATAATGAAACATATAGGCACAATAGCAACTTTGACAATGCAGTGTTTATGTATTTACAAACACAGGGTTTTTTTCCATTTCCTCAAAAGCAGGGATTTTGGAGATATAAGGTTTCTGCCCGACAGCAGCCACCAAGGCACCTTTTTTAAAACTGTGAGTCTTGTTTAAAAGTCTCTGTCAAAACCTAATTTTTGTGTCCTTGCTCCTGCTGATTAACAACAGCACAGAAGAGCAAACACAGAGCAATGGTGGCAGATTTATGTGGACAGAGATAATGCTAAGTGGAGCTGAAAAATGCCTGTGCCTTGTCAATTAATTTATCATCTGGACAGTGTACAGACACCAGTTCCCCTCCATCTGTCGCACATTGATCATTGATCGTCACAGTCTGTTATTCTGACTTTTCTTTTTTGCACAAGGTGACTGTAGGTGTCTGCTTCAAAAGGTCCTTTCAGAGATGTCGCAGTGTGAATTGCTCTACCAAATATAATTACAATATTTTTTGGCAAGTTTTTCTTTTTTACATCCCTGTATAGTGCAAATTGCAGCTCTCTTAGCACTGACTACAAAGTTTATTTTAAGGGCAGCAGATGGCTTATTTCATCCCAGCTAATATTAATGGCCACAAGGTCACTTGCTGTCCCTGTTTAAAGGTGCCTTGAGGATTTTGTAATGTGTTCAATGTTTTTCACATTGTGTGTGTTTGCTTGGTAGCAGTATGTATGCAGTATGGATGGATAGGTATGGGTATCGAGAAACGATATTTTTTAGTACAGGTACGTGTTTGCTCAGCCCTGAAAGTACCGATAAGCTCATAGACAAACGGTGCTCCTATCGGTATTTAATCTTAACATTTCGTGTTGGTGTCCAATTGGTTTAGGTACGCTAGTAAGAGATAGCTCACCTAAGTGTGAATTTTATGTTGCCATGACAGCCAAAAAAAACTATATTTGTGTCGCTTATGATTATTACTGCATTTACTAATAATGTTAACCGATGCTACTGTAGGGAGATGACCACAGTCCTTAACTCTAGTTACAACCCCTCTTCCAGAGGCACATTATCAGACACGTCTTTATTTTTTGTACCAAATAATGGAGAGGAGTATCGATAAGCATTGGTATCGATAAGCAGTATCAGTATCTATAAATAAAGATAGAATATAATAGAATATAAGATATAGTTTCTATTCGTATGCACATTACCACCACCAACTGTTGAGAAGTGTAAAAGCATGAAAACCAAGCCATAATCTCTGAGGCCACACACCTGCATACTATACAAACACAATAAGGATTCTATCATTAAAGATATTGCCCGATAGTACTATTAAAGGTATTATAAGTAATACAGTTTGTGTTTGCGTACCCTAAAACACCCTAAAACAGCTGACGGATGGCCAGTTTGCTATTCTGATGTTCTGACTTGGCGTACATCACTGTTCATTTGTTTTCCCTTATGGAATTGCTCAGAAATCAGGAGCAACCACAATGTATCAAAATCTTTGTTGCAAAATGTTCATCAGCAGATTAATTAGATCTTTCTTGTCCTGTAGCTCACATTTCAGAACCCACTTTATTATTTAAGACTTTAACTATTCTCTCATTTCTCAGTACTGCTATAATACAACAGAGTTCAGCTGTCAGGACTCATTTTCAGCATTAGTACAGTTATGCAATAAAAGGATTACACATGGTGGTCAGGTGGTAAATGTGACAAATCTATTTCATATTTGGAATGAGTTCTTGCTCAGAGATATGATACAAGTTCTCTGTTTCCTGTATTATGGGACACCAGTTAACTCATATTCACTTTTGTTTTTCTTTTCCATATTTGATCTTAAGATACTCCATCTGTACAGCAATTATAGAAAGGTAATAGGAAGTCTGAAACTATTGATGTCCTGTATGTTTTGTCTCATAAATCTATATCTCATTTTAGCCCCTATGCGGTCGGAGTACTTAGAGAGGTGGTTTAAATTAACACATTAGGGTTTAATTTTAACAGTACTGCATATCGATTCAAGGAAAACTGAGCAGAAATGGAGATGTCTATTACTGTCAGAAAGTAAAACCTTTCTCATTAACTGCTAATGAGCAGTTGTGGTCCTCAGAGAAAAGCTGAATGTTCAACACTTCCCTCAGCTGTGGCTGGAAAGGTGCCATTTTTCAGCACTAATTACATACTTGTAGATATTTCCAGATGGCTATTCACTCCTGACGGTGGCTGCTTAATCACATGTCAGTGAAACATCAAGGTTTCAGCTTGCTTATAAATAACAGCCTCATGACGAATTTAAAACCTCTGTTTGAAATATTAATTAATTGAGTTACTCTCATAAAGTGTGGAATCATGAAAAATAGATGACTTAAATTTGTAAAAGTGTAATTGGTAATTTAACACAGATTTGATCATGGCACTCCTTAATGTTTTAGCTTCTAACTATTCATATACACCATAACTCACTGACTTGAAGTATTGAAAGTAAGTTTTACTTCCTTGCATTTTGAGTTTTCGTACTTGAGCGATTGTGTCTTAATCACTCTCACCTGAGCCTGATGAGCCTCAACTTCCTGGTGTATTTATGCTGCGTTCAAGACAACTGGGAACTTGAGAACTTTCCAGTAGAGATTTCCGACTTAATCTGTTCACAAGTCGGAACTCCGACTTTGAATGGTGTTACATGGCAATTTTTCTAGTCGGAGTTTGGAAAACTGCTGCATTCGAGACACAGTTCGGAAGTTGGAAATTTCTACTGCGAAGTTCTCAAGTTCCCAGTTGTCTTGAACGCAGCATTAGTGAGTCTTTAGCTTTTTCCCAATTCAGTGGCTGCATCCTTTTGAAGGACATATTTCAAGGCCGTTCGCATAACAGCTGCAGTTGAGGGCTGTCCCATTTCGAAGGCTCTTTCAGATGCAGCCGACAAATGCGTCCTCCTCTTACCGGGCCATGCAGAATCCATTGCATCTTCCGTGGGTCAATGTATCCCGAGATTCATTGCACGCCAATTCAATCGAGATGGCGCACTCTGAAGCAGCCTCGGAATACACTTTTAAATGTAAAAGTTTTTGGATTCAATTCATATCGCATAGCTAGTGATACAAATGTAAAAAAAAAAAAAAACCTGAAGGGGCCTTGACGCTCACAGCTGGTGATAGCAAATAGATAATTCTCCGTAGACCAGACATCTCATTTCAGTTTGGCCTTTGTGGTCAACGCACATCCTCTGCAGCCTGCCTCCTTTGAAACAGGGTATAAAATCAACTAGCACAGAAACAGGGAAACAGCTGTGTCTCAATTCAGGGGCTGTGTCCTTCAAACGTTCCAGCCTTCCCACGGTTTTCTCCAAGTGTTTCCTTCGATTTCATGAAACTTGTGTGTATTTGAGTGTGTTTTTATTCATGAACCTTCTGTGCTTGTGGGTTTCATCATTGATGGTAAGCTTGCTTTACTTCTGTAAGGATTCTCATAAGATCATCATTCTGCTGTAAGGCCCTGTCACCTGTGTTTGCTATTCCACTAATTGAATCTTTGTCAGCCATGTAGATTAATCCTCAGCGCTGGATTTTGCCTAAATGTTAATCTTGATGTTGTGACAGCCATTAACTGTCACTGTAATTGGAATTAGAGGCATTGTTATATAAGGCTAAGCATTGCTTACTATGAAATGACCTGTCAGTTTTGAAATAGATATCCTCCATCTGTTTAATATTTCGATGGAATGTAAACAAGAAAATATTCTAAAGCTCATTATCTGTGTGGAAGTGTCACCTCTGGACTGCACAGAAAATAGACACTGACTCAGCCTCTTTAGCCCCTAACATCTAAAAAAAATCATGAAAATTTCAAGCTTCATTTTTCACGCCATGATACCTTGAGTAGCTTAGCATAATTTACAGTTTAAAGAAACTAATCTTTCTCACACTGCTGCTCTGTGCAGGCCCTCGTACAGCATCTGCCTGAAACAACAAAATCAGCTCTGTCCCTTGAAGAAACCCCGCCCCTACAAGCCCACTTTCTTCTGATTGGCCAGCTCTCCGAAGCCTGCTGAGGCTGCTCTTTGAGACGTCACAAAGTGCAGCGTGTAGAAAAAGCTGTGTGAAACGTGGCGTTCACAGCAGCCTGCAGACTGAGCTGAGAAGCCTGGGGATTACTCCAACATACTTTTACCTACAGATTTGAAACTTCACCCACGTTTCGTCTGGATATCCAACATTGTAAAATTATATATATGTCTTAAAATGTGAAACAGCACAATACCCCCTCTTTCATATAAAGTATAAAATACACATGCACACAGCCACGGTGACATATTGAGCAGTTTCACACGTCTCAGGGAGTGTGACTTTCACGCCTACGACTTCATCACAGTTTTATCAAATAGTTTTTTTTAAGTGTTTTGGAAACAGCAGATTGTCCCTCTCTGCAGATTCAGCAGCGCTCTCTTGTCATTCTGTTACAAAAGAAACAGTTTACACATTCACTCTCTGAAAAGGATTGGAGGATTGTTGCCAAGAGCTTTTTGAAAGACACTGAAAAGCTGAAATCCTCAAAACGGCAACTATTGTGTACATGACTGTCAACTTCATCCAGCTCGATAAGGAACTGTGCTCCCTGAGGTGCTTCATCAGTACAGTGAACTGTAAATTTCAAGCCCCTATATGCTCACGTCTCCTGTCACCTGCTGTGGTTTCATCCGCAAATTACTCCCTGTCAAAGCAGCGGGAGGGGGCAATGCTTTGTCACTGATTAAAACAAAAACAAGATGGTGTAATTCACTTTTTTGCACGCTGACTCACAGCTGGTTCATCCATAACAGTGGCAGGCCATAACATCCGACTGTCATTTAGCCATAATCTCGGGGATTTATGATCTGCATTGTGATCTGTAGGGGAATGAAACTACGGAGAGGGATGAGGATCAGTCATCCGGGCAATACTAAGCTCATTTCTTCAGCTGCGTTCTCATTGCTTTTGTCACCAGACCAGGGGGTGATGAATTACAGTTTGTCCTTGCTTTGTTTGCATGCTCAGCGACCTGTTTTGGAGCCACAATAGTGAAACAATTTGTGTGTGTTTTTGTGTATCTTCACTATATGTACTTAAAGGGACCATATATTTTGCATGGGTTTCACATTTTAGGGAGTTTATTGTTCACGGTGGAAAAAGTGAAAACTGCATAATTCCGTGTTTTTCCAGAATTACATTTTTAACAAGGTAGCCTCTGAAATGGGCTGTTCAGAACAGCTGCAGGTTTCTACGTACAACCTTGCTTTCGCTGTAATCAACCAATCGTCATTTACTGCCATTCACCTCAGGCTGCCTTCTTGCACTAGCTTGTTGTCAAGTCGTCAAGATTTCAACTTACCATTCCGATACCTCCTGCTGATTCTTGCTCGTACATATAAGGCCGACAGCAGCCGGAGCGACAGTGCAGTGTGGCCGCTCCCCCACGTGGGGGAGGGGCTATGCGATCACTCCAAATACTGTCAGCCAATTGTGGCTAAGGTCTAACCTTTGAATTGCAAAATGGCTTGTTCGTTTTAGGAGGAAGGAGAGGCTCCGAAAAATAATTACAAAAACAAATTTTGAAACTAAACAAACTTTACCAATGTGATGTGAATAACACATTTGAACAATATTTAATTGATTACATAGCTAAAAAATGACGCATTTAAGAAGCATAAAAACACAAGATATTGATCAGTCAAATATTTTTCAGTGTCTGTTTCCAGTTGATTCTTATGTTGAATTAAACAGTAACAATATCTGAGTCCAAAACCTCAGTTGTATGTGTCACAATGACATGAAAAGTGATTAATATCTCAAACATTTTGCATCAGTTTCCTATAATGATTCTGCCTTATTGCAGTATGCAAAAAACTCGCCCCTGCTCTTACTAGTTTTCTGTCAGATTGAACCATCCAAGCAGTCCTTTCATAACCTCCTCACTCAACAGTGCTGCAGATAAATCCCTCTTTTAAAATCATGAATACTTCAAATACAGCATGAAGACAAATCTTCATGTCAGCACTCTGGATACGCCTAAAATTTCAATTTTGCTTAAAACTGTATTAATAATTCATGCCTGGCCCCATGCAGCCAAGAGACTTACATGACTTCAAGTATGTTATTCTGTGTAATAAATCAGTGGTAGTTTTGTACAAGTGAAGTTAAAGACAGCAAGGAACAGTTCTGTAATACCAACTGTAACAAGTAACTGATTTTAACATAAATGCAGCTCTTATTCAACAGCTTTAGAAAGGCTGAATTGAGCTGTACCCTTTCCTCTCCACGCTTATATTTACTAAACACTAAATTTGTTCTGCAGATTTTTACTACAGCTGCTCAAATGCTCAATCAAAATGACAACCTCATTGCCAACACTGCTGTTATTGCATATTTAAGAACAAAATCATGTATCTGAATACACTACAGACCTATTTCTACCATTGGCCAAATGATCTTCTGTCTAAATTTAACATTTGTTGTGCATGGTCGTATTATGCAACCCTTACTTAATACTTTATAAACAGGGACTCCCTTGTCTCTGCTGAGTACACATGTCGGAGCTAGATTTTACCCACTCTATTTGTCTCCCTTCTCTCTGCTTCTTCATCTTTCAGCTCAGGCACATACTGTCTCTGTGTGTCTCCGGGAAATATACATAATATATATAATATATGCCTTATGCGAAGGAATATTCAGTGTATTCAGTATATTCAGTGATAGGATAGGAGTCCAAGATTCATGCTAGTAGCTGATGTCATGCCAGAATGTAAGCTATAGCTGGATTCCAGGGGCAATGTTTGCAAGGTCAGGCAATCTATACAGTATAGACCCTCTAGTAACATCTAATGGTAACCAGTTGGAACTGCAGTATCGGCAATCGTTTTCTAACCCACAAACTTCAAAAATGTACGGTTTCTTTAAATGAATGTTAAATCTAAGTAAGTTTACAGACTATTTGCAAAAGCAATTTATCTGAAGAGATGCTCTGTGCAGGTTAAGCCACTTTTCTGTACCTTGTCGGTAGCACTTTATCCTTTTTAAGGTGTATGTTGCTTTAATGTTTGAGAAAATATCTGTATCATCAAACAGTTTTTTGAGAACCAAACAGAGACAGTTCAGAGAGTGTTCTAGATTGCAGCTTCTAAAACTACCAACTTGAAGAGAAGTTCAATAGCTGAGGTTTAACTTTTCTCGACTCATTTTCATAACCACTTACTGCAACATCAGAGAGGCTCTTAGGGTTCAGCAGATAGAGACTTTGCAATTTTATTCTCAAAGATTGTGGGTGAAAAAGCATTAACCTTATGAGCCTTAAACCCATGTACGGAAGTAGCTTGCTTATTATTTCCTCTCTGCAACCTCATATTAGTGATAATTATGCACATTTGCTTGACATTTATTGGCCTCCTCGTAGGTTTGTAAAGGCTTGTGTATACGTGCGAGATTGTGTAGTTGGGGGGGGAGAGCAGGATGAAACCAGCCTTTTTTTCATGAAGGGAAAATCAATGGATATTACAACATTAATCTTCCAATATGCTGCGCTGAAAATAAAACTCGCAATACCTATCTTTTATTGGAAATCTCATCATTTAAACTCTTGTGTAAACAAGACGAATCATAAACATTTCAGGCAGCATACCAGCATCTTTAATAATCTGAATTTAAAACTTGTATAGCAGTGAACAATGATTGCTTTCCAAGTTGTTACCATAGAAACCAAGCATAATCGCCTAGATCCAATGTCTGTAATATGTATTACCTCCTATACACAAAATGTATATGAAAATATGAGTCGTATCATGAATGCAGGGAAGAGGGGGAGTAGAAAATAACTTTCTTTCTCTAGAGCTGTAAAATAGGCAGCTGGATGGAGGACGAATGTGAGGAGCATACTGCAATTACTTTACCAAGATTGGTGCAAAGCCTCCAGATTCTCCTAAATCTGCCCGTGTTTATCTCTCTCATTCTAATACTCCATCTCTCTGTTTTTCTTTTTCCCCTCCTTTTTTTCCAAGTTTCTTTATCTCTGGCACTTGCAGATATATTAAACTGTACAGTGCAGCAGGCTGTGCGGTATAGCTACATGCAGCAATTTAGTGAATCACATGATAGTCTGGGTTGTGTACCACATTACTCACTATTATTGCGGTTGCTGTCAATTTCAACCTCAACACTGCACAGTGGTGATGGGTCAATAACTGGGTCAGCCTGACAGCATTTAAACTACCTCAGAACTCAGGTGATGAACCCGACATCTGTTCAGGTTTCCTATTGTGAGATGAGATAATCATTATTAATCCTAATAGAGTACTATTTGATAAGGTGAACTCTGCTTGCAAGGTTAATCATAATTGGTGAAGTGATATTCTTTTATGACAGTGAAGTGATGTGTGACAGTGGTGAGTGTCCCGTTGTCCTACAGGACACTGAGATGGAAATTAAAGGTGTACCAAGACACAAAAGAAGTAGTCCCCGTGCTCTTGCTTTACCACATCCCAAACTATTTACTACATGAAGTTTATAGTTAATTCTAAGATAACCCAGTGTTATTATAGCTACCAGTGTTACACAAGGGACAGTGTTACACTTGTGGCAGCAGGTTTGAGGACTGCTACTTTTTCACTATAGCAAGAACCACACCATCAACAGGATACAATCTAACAATTTATTGATTAATGAGATTGATGATAATGATGCTCGGAAGTAGGGATGGGGACGAATACTCGTTGACATCATTATTCGAGTAACGTTACACTACTCTGTTGTTGGCTCATTGTTTTTTGGCTAAAGTAGTTAGTTACATGCACCATGTCAGCCGTGACCAGGAAAGCAACGTCTGGAAGTATTGCGTGCTGTGCAAGACATGTGGTGTTAAACGTGTATATCATAGAAATACTTGTTCAATATTTAACCACATGCGCTTAAAGCACAAGGAGAAACCAGCGGAGACAGACAACAGGCAGTCTCGCATAACATCATTTGCTAGCCCTGTTAGCACATGTTGTTGTGATGATACCAGAGTGGAGTAGATTAGCCTGCTTATAACGGAAATGCTAACTGCAGATATACTCCCATTAAGTGTTGTGGAAGGAGAAGGCTCTGTGAGCCGGAGTACAAGCCACCATCATGCCAGGCAACATCTATGAGAGTGGAAAAAATGTATGAGGAAAGTGTTAGTTTGCTCAGTAAGCCTATTTTCTTTATTATCACCATCATTAAGTTGAACGTATTATTCACAGCTCGTTGCTGCGGGATGTTATTTCTTTTGTTTTTCAAGGGAAACTGCAGGCTTAAACTGCCGTAAGTTAATTGAATATTTATTTTAATGTGGAATGTATGACTAGGCTGTTGATTTAGAGTTAAGTGTGAAGCAACACAGCACAGAAGTCCATGCATCCACTACCGCTGTGACGTTTGACAATGGAACGTTACAACGTTAATTGAAGGGCCTGTCAAGGTTGTTCAATAAATGCTTTTGAAATTGCACTTGCTTTCCATTGTTGGCTATTGATGTGTTACATAGTAACATTCTCTTTCATAGCCCTTATAGTCTCTTACATAGCTCTTATAGTTCTTTTGTATAGCCTGCTATTTCCGGGCCAGGAGGTCGGTGTCCAACGTATGTTTTTCTTTATGGTAAAAAATATATATAATTTGCGAGTACTCGATCACTCGTTCATAAGGTAATTAGACTACTCGAATATTGAGATTGCTGGAAAGTGCCCATCCCTACGACGAACGACGAACCCCCCTCAGGGCCCTATGGATAGTAGGACAGAAGGAAACAGAAAAAGAGTAGGGGTGGGAGTTAGGGGTGCAGAATGTGAGAGCGAAAGAGAAGGAGAGGGTTAGGTTTGAATACATGGGAATGCCGGAAGAGGCGCGTTTGAG
This sequence comes from Semicossyphus pulcher, assembly GCF_022749685.1. Classification (NCBI taxonomy): domain Eukaryota; kingdom Metazoa; phylum Chordata; class Actinopteri; order Labriformes; family Labridae; genus Semicossyphus; species Semicossyphus pulcher. Next base: position 24,119,013 of record NW_027211692.1, read on the forward strand.
GTGAGGTCCTGTTCCTTAAAGTTTTCTATACAGTATAGCATTAATTGCTGAGAGTTTTGCGAGGATTAACAAGCTAGCTCTATGTGCTACGACGACACATTCTTATCACTTGTCATTTAATTGCTTATTAAGAAGCAGCATGGGTCTGGAACAAGGGGAACGGCACTAATAATATGACATCAGTAGAATCTTTTATAACTGTTTAATGACTTGGAGCCATAGTACCCTTCGCAAGACTAATAAATCATTTGATGGAAACTGAAATGAATGGTCTATTCTGTATCAAATAAATACACCCAACTAATTACTGGAAGTTTTACAGGCGTATTATCTCCCGTACTGCTCTCCCCCAAGCTATCGCATCCAAGTGAGGCTTATATGGGCTTTATCTGGTTAGGTTGACTTTAACCCGGCATGGGCTCAGAGTGGGCTTTTAAGTTAGTTGGTGTTGGGGCCCATATGGGTTTCAAGTGGGTTACAATCTACCAGTATGGGCCCTCTATAGAGCCCATCAAGGGCCCTTCACCTTCGAATCTGGGCTGTCACATGCAAACTGAGGAACTGAGGCCCTATTTTTGTCTACTATTTTGGTCCCAAATGTTTCCTCTTTTTTTGGGCTGCATATCACCTTTTCCCCTGCTTAAGTACACCACTTACAATTGTCTCATGGAAATCAGCACTAAATCAAAATGTGACAATTCAAAGGTTCCATTCATTTACAACCTCCTTGAAAACAGAGACACAGTCATTTGCTTTATAGCGAGCGAATCCTTTTGATTTGAAACGCGTACGAATCAACATCAGTTTGCGTCATCAGTGACGAGAGTAGAGTCAGGAAATGGTAATGTGTCTGTAAAATGTGACACATTGCATTGTGGGTTTGTTGCAGAAAGTAGTTTACATGCTATAAACAGCATTTTTTTCCCATTATAAGAGGGCACTTTATTGAGGATATATTTCTGACACAGAATTAAGACACTGAAATGAATGATGGAAGGTAAATGTAGGGCATATAGGGATTGGCTTCAGACACAGCTAAGGTTATATTTAGTAGTGTGTTATTCTTACTCTATCCACCTTCTCTATGGGAAAAAACACACTGCAGCCTCTCTATGCATGACGGCTAATGGATAACTGATATGGGGTTTTAAAAGTTCATAAGCTGCCCAGTTACCAGTAATGTGCCGTTTATGAATGGCAGAGTATTTACAATGTGTGCCATGAATTACTCTCAGTGACTGCACATTAGGCAACACCTACAGTGACTTCCTATCCCTCAGAGCACTGACTCATTGAAACAGAACCCTTTCACTGTGTAATTGGATTCTTATCAGACAGTAGCTATTTCTGGCTGAGTACTGAGAAAAACGGATAGTCGGCCGTACTATCACACAACCACATGCTTGGACTGAGGCACACAAACATGCAATATGTTAATGTGATTTAGTGGAAACAGGGAAGATGATTTGTTTAATACAAACTGTAAAAAAAATACTTGTCCTCCTATTGGTCATTATTAATTATTCATACACTTTGGATCTTAATGAAATCACATGTTGAGCGCTGGTTACACAACTGGTATTTGGAATAGCTTCAAGTTCATGTCTGAGACAGATAAATGCATATGGATGCACAATCCGAGGCAAGAGACAAGCTTTTTGGTTGCATTGTGTTAGTCGTATTGTGTACAGGTTTAGTGTGTTCGGTGGACAGAACACACCGTCGGCACCATCCCCACTCCGTTTCTCCAGCATTTTCCTCCGTGCACGGACGTAACGGTCCCGGACTTGTTTCCATTTAGGTTTGCAGGTTTCCACGTCGACTTCTAAAATGGAAGTCCAGCTATTCTGACAGGCATGTTTGTCGCTGTGCGGTGGCAATGACACATCATACAGATGTGGTCTATCAGCTTGTCTTCAGAACTTCCTGCCATTGTCCCTGCTGCTGTGTTGACCCTGTCACACCCCCTTTGCCTCTACACTGCCCCTACTGTTCATGTGGATACTGCATCTCACGTCTGCGTGAGGGTTAATTTTTGAGGATGTGTACAGTCGACGCTCCAAACAGAAGCAGGGAACGCGGGGCAGCCATCATGCACAGTAAAGAAAGAAAAAGGTCGGATATCCTCGGACAGGACTTTGCTCGGATATCCTTTAAAGCTTATTTGAATAACCGCTACACTTGAAGCCCCTCGAAATTGGGGGTCGCTATGTGATCTTCAGACTATAGCTGATGGTTTTCAAAACTGGCTTAAAAATGCTAAAAATGACCAAGTCTAAATTAATTTTAATGTCCAGCAGGATCAATTGTAATGTCGTGGTTAGGTGGTGTATTGCAAACAACCGATTGCAACTCTCCTCACTCTTTCCTTCCAAGTGTGTAAGAACCAAACTTGCAAAAAAATTGGTCATATCTTGAGCTAGTGTTTTGTTTGTCTGTTCTGGGCTACCGTAGAAACAAAGTGGTGCAACAAGGCAGGCTGAGAGGAAGGGGACCTGCTCCCTCTGTAGGTAGAAAGGCCTCATTCTTCTGTAAAGAAAACGCACCAATTACAATTTTCTGGTGATGATACATTCATGTAAACATACTAGGTGGTCCTTTAAGTCAAAAAATGTAAAGCTTTGTGGAAAGTATCAAATGTAACTTAATCTAATTACACTCAAGTTAGAAGCAATAGTTGTTATAGCCTTCATGCAAGTGTGAAACTCTTAACTGCCCCAGGGGAGCAATATATCTTTTGTATCTGTATGTTGTACGCCTCATGCTCATCTCCAAACAAAGATGGAGTTAGCTTCATCCAAGAATATTATGAAGATGATGAATACAAATACCGTGTTCTGTATTTAAATGTAAAGCAATCTTTCTCTTTTTTGTTTGAAAGCGTGAGGAGATTGGTAAGCACAAAGTTTGATGCACTGACTCGTCTTTGAAGTTATCGGGAGAGAAGAAAGACAAGACATGATTAGTGACTCAAAACTGACTGATTTCATAGCCTGAGAGGAAGACTAATGGAAGTCAACCAGACGCCGAATTTCTAATGAGATGTGGGAGTTTCAGTCAAGGTTGTAGAAATTGGTAGGGACGGTTGGGACATTCCTATACCATTATCCTCAGACTACAGAATTGTCCATGCCAATAATTAAATTAAAATTGAAATATAAAACGCATTGAGGACATGTTAATATGAAACAGCTGCCTGTCACTGCTAAAAGACTCCAGGCTGCAGTGTAGCTCATACACTTCACTCACAGAGCTGAGAGTTATTCAGAGTTGCATCAGGCTTCATGATCAAAAGACCAAGTTTTGTTTTGCGAATGTGCTGTCTGTGTGCAATCCCTCTCTCGCTCTCTCTGTATTCCACTACAGAGGGACTCTTGAAATTATAATGCCTCAGCTTGTTAGAGTGTGATAAAAAAGCTCTGACATGCAATGACACATCACTTAGCAGGAAGTGAAAAAAAACAGGTAAATCCTCTTCACTGACACAAATACAAGTCACTAAGGCAGAGAGGCAGACAAGCATGTAAAATAACATGCTGCAGTCAGGATTCCTTTGTTCATGGAAATAACTTGATATTTAAAGAAAAAGTGTTTTACAGGCCTTGGGACGGTATGGAAATATGAACACATGTCCATAGCATATACTTTATAAATAATGGTCTTAGCCACAGTGACGTCACCCATTTGTTTCTTGACTGTGTAAATGAATCCGGAATATGGCCATCGCCGTGTTGGTTTACTGGAGCTAGAAGTGACCAAATTTGGATCAGAGGGTGGTGCTGCAGAAAAGCCAGTGGTTCAAAAACGCAGAGTTATCAAAGCTAAACAGTCTGTGGCTGATCCATTAGCTTGTGAATGAGCTAGTCTAAGTTTCCCAGGAGGAGATTCTGTTTGTGGTGGTGACTGACTGAAGGGATTTATTTATCAGACTAAAGTAGCGGACTAGCCGCTCACTCGCCTGGTGAGATGGGGGCGTGACCGACGCGTTACGGGAAACTTAAAATAACTGATTTTCTCATCACTACGGTCCGCTGTAGTCGCTCTGTGGAAAAACCAACAACCCCTGACTCCTATTTACTGGCCGACAATTAAATAAATGTTTGATAAACACTGAAGAGGCTAACAAGCTGGGTATCGCCTGCTACTTCTTGCTAAAAAATGTATTAATTCAATAATACTAGCATCCAACTCACCGAAAAGCTGGAGCACATACTTCTTGCACAGCCAGATAGTTCCATAAATCACACAGAGAGAGACAGATTATTTGTACAAAATTTAAATGAAAAAAATCCCCATTAGGCTCCAACAACACAAATAGGTGAAGTTAAGTTTAGTGACTGTGTGTCTGTGTTGACAGCCCGCAGGATCCACCTGTCACTCAACTGACCCAGCCCCTATGATTTAAGGCTTAATAGAATTAAAACGGGTGTGTTGGGAAAAATCACCCATTATACAGAAATTCACCCCCCGAACATTTATCCTGAACAGTAAAATTAAAAATTAAATTACATTTAAAAAAAGTTTTTTTCCAAATGCAGTAGCTTTGTTCAGACATGTATGAAAACCACACATTAATCACAATTATTAATTCCTTTTCATAAGTAAAGACACCTCTAAAACAGATTGGTACATTAATGTTGACCAGAGGGAGGTTAAAAACAGAGCAGCATCCAGTCCGTGTACTGCAGGTTACAGAAAACCTGCTCAACATGCTATCCTGTTATGTCCCCCCTGCATCACAAGGGTTGTTATTTCATTACAGTGACAGCAAAAGAAAATAAAGCTTCTTTACCAATGAAAAAACACAGTGCAGATTGTTGAAAATTCTGGTTTGTGCAGCCTTCTTTAGATCTTGCTGTCGGCAGCATAGGCCGATCTACACAGCACTTAATAAAATGCAGCTAGCATATACATACACAGTATAGATAGTGCAAGTATTGCAATAAATGGACTTTACATCAAATATATATGGATGATGAAAAAATTGTTCATAGTGTGAAAATTGCTGGGGTTCAGTTGAATAGTTAAGTGTGTGCGGGTGAATGTGTAAATTATAAATGTCTGCAATGGGTGGCAGAGAGATTCCGATGATCTTTTCAGCTGTCCTCACTATCCTTTGTAAGGTCTTGCAGTCTGAAATTGTGCAAGTTCCAAACCAGGAAGTGATGCAGCTGCTCAGAATGCTCTCGACAGTCCCTTTGTAGAATGTAGTGAGGATAGGGGACAGGGGATGGGAGATGCACCTTCTTCAGCCTGCGAAGGAAGCAGAGGTGCTGCTGGGCTTTTTTGGCTATGGAGCTGGTGTTGAGGGACCAACGCCAACACTTTTTTATAATGATGTAAAATGAACTATAATGACAATCAAAGGCTATTTGTGGTTTGATTATATGTCTGTTCAGCAAATATAAGCATAAGATCAAAAGTATATCAAAAGTAAACTGACATGTTTGAGCTGTAAGCTTCAGTAAGCCTTCCCAGAAGCCTTATATCTCTATGAGAAGTCTTTTTATGACAGTGAATGATGTTGATTGGAATGAGATAATAACTGTAGATCTGTCTTTGTCTCTGTCGGGACTGTCTGTCTTTTCTCTCTGTTTCTCTCTGCCACACTCATCAATAGACGCATTGTTCAAGCTGTCCATAGAATCCAAGAACCGAGTTGTTTCTGCCAGACGACAGCGCTCTCTGCATGCTCTGTGCACAAGGCCCAGGGAAAAGTCACACTCAGGGAGGGAGGGTTGGACACAAACACAAAGAGTTGAATCACAAACTGACAGACAGACAGCCTACATTGTTTGTCTGTGACCTTTAACCCTTTGTTCCCAAAGAGGCGGAAAAAGTCCTCTGTGACATAATAAGTCACTGCAGACTGTAATCTTCCCTCTGTGTGCCATCTTTAAATAGTGGTCAGCTGCTGATGAATGTGCTGAAGAGGCAGAAAAATTGATTTGGATTTATGTATTGGTTATAAAATACAGTCGTAATCTCGCACAGAAATGAGAAAGGGAGGTGTGGACAAGCACAGGTGGAGGAAGCATCCACTCGGTGTACTGCAGGTTACAGAAAACCTGCTTTACGTATGATGTCCTCCTGCATCAGAAGGGCTATTTAATTCACTACAGTGATCGCAAAAAGAAAATCTGAAATCTAACATGAACTTCATCAGTACAAAACCACAGTGCAGATTGTTTAAAAGTCTGGTTAATGCAGCCTGCTGATGTGTTTCTTTGGGTATTGCTGTCCTTTTTTTAATCATTTTTTGTGTAATGTTATTATGGTTGATATAATTAATCACGGAATTTGAAACATGCAAAAATATACATTGATTATTTTAGTCCGCTGGTCAAAACTACATAACTTGTTTCTACTTAATGTTGACTTTACACTGTAATATATCCTCAGTGGTGTAGCTCATTTGTGTTTATGTCTTAAAGCAAAGTATGTTGTAGCACGATTGTGTTTCATTCTGCTGAAGTAGTATTGTCTAAGGAGAAAGATTGTGTTCATCTTTTATTGAACATAGTTTTCTGAGGTGTAACCCTTCTCTAATTGTTGTGGCTCTTGTTTGTAGTGTATTGTAAGCCCATGTGGGCTGGGCACCTTATTTTGCATGATACATTGAAATAAAGGCTTACTTACTTATTAGCTTTTCCATCCATTATAGAAACTATTGTTCTCCTTTTTTACAACACATATACAGCGCTTGTACAAAGTATTGATCTGTCTTGGAAGTGTTCAATATAATACATCCACTTTTAGAGAATTTGTTCCTGTTGAAGATTTCACTAGATTCAGTAGATTTCTACTGTATAATCTACTGAAGGCCTACTAACATCTTCTATAATCAATTGAAAACCCTTAACTATATACACAGATGATCTCCACTGAACTAATTGTGTGACCTCAAACAGTTGGCTGCAACACTGATGGTTTAGTTGTGATGTTGAAACAGGGAATACTGATGGCAAAACACATTTTGTACTCTATATTTGTAATTTATTTCTATCCCTGTGTAGAGAGTGGTTTGAACTTCAAGATGAGTCTCGAGTGTCAAAAGGCCACATTCAACCAGTTTTTTAATAAACTGTTCTAAAACACTTAAATGTCCACATTGTTACAGGCACAGTTTATTCAACAAATTTCAGATATCATGCTTAGAGGGCCAAACCAAACCACATTGAAAGAATTTGATGCAAGTGAAATTACTTTTAAAGGTCAAATGTTTGCATGAGTAATTTTCAAATGTAAGATTTGTGATCTTTGATTTAATAATATCTAAGAAAGATTTTATTTCCATATCAGTGATTTTAAAGTGAATGAGTCATTGGGTGTGGAGCATCCCTGAAATCTCCTGTTCAATGTTAAGGTCGCACTGCTGCTCACTGCACAGAATACATATTTAGCAGGCTACCAACTGCACCCGTGTCCATACAGGCTTAGTATCTTGAATAATGACGTTATACGTGACGTGGATAAAATAGCAGGTGGTTCACGTGCAGCACTCAGGCCAGTAAGAGGTTAAAAGGAGGGCGGTCATCTGTGGTGTTTGGCCGGACCATGATAGGTCACTGCTCAGTGGTCTGCTCGCTGCTGCTCTCATCCGTGAAGTAACGGGCTTCGGGTCTCCGCCTCCTGCAAGATGCACTGATTTAAGTTTGCCAAACAACGCAGCCGACCTCACCGGATGTATTTATACCTGTCAGCATGGATGAGTAGGCTTCCGTCCGTGAAGTTCTCCTCTGAGTTTGGCGGTGTACGAGTCTAGTGGACGGACAAGTTTGTGGAAGTTGGCGAGGTCGAAAGTAAGGTAAAAAATAATGAGACGCTGATGAAACATGTCAAGAGTTGTATCGATGTTTTTCTGAGGTTTACTACTTTGTTGAATATTACAGTAGTTGCTTTGTCGATAAGTTATTTTTGACGCAAGTTTGAAACGCACAATCCGAAACGACGTCAGTTTATTCGGCTAAACACGCAGTTATTAACCAGCTTAAAACTTAACATTTAATTTTAATTAAATAAACGTATTAAACAGTGGGGTATTTAATAAACCATGTACCGTTTTCCCGACAGAAAATAGGCTGCAATTTCCTGCATCATTGTGAGCAAAAGGCTCCGGTGCACTTGTTGTGTCTAGTTCCTGCTGCCTGTCTGAGACAGATGCTGCTGCGCGTGCATCATAAAACTTTATTTCAAACTTGGACTGAAAACAACCCACTTTTATCTTCGATGACTGTTTAAAGCCTACATGTTATGCATGTTACTTATACTCTGCTGTGGATCAGGGGTTCCCGGAGCTTTGTGACTGATGCTGTTGATGCAAAATAATACAATACACTGTCGTTGTTGCCTCAGGCTTAGGGGTTCCATTCCCGTCTATTTAACTTGCTGGACTTTATTGTTCGGAAAGTCCATGTCTAATAATTGTAATTGCTAGATTGTAGTTAGCACAAAATAGCAAAAACACAAACCAGGGTATTTGTTTGCTTGTTTGGGACTATATATCTTGGTTTAGGGTTAAAATGTCACTGTACATGGGCAATAGTCTTTTCTTTTTGTTGTTTTATATCTAATTTATTTGCTTTTGTTTAAGGTCTTCACGTGTTTTCTCAGAAATTGTTATCTCAAATTTTAACTACATACTGCAATTCCAGTGCAAGGTATGATCATGCTGAAAAGAACTATCTGGACACCAAAGTGCTTGTGCACGTATTGTGGAATATCTGTTCCGATAAGTATATTTAAACGTCTATTTCATGTCCCAAACGTCTACATGATCTATGCGTGGAAGTCAGTATTACATACTCACATCCTTGGTGTGTTGGTTTTATAATGAGACTGCTCTCCAGCTGTTTTAGAGGACACGTCTGTTGTCTTATGGACATGCAGCATGACATGTGTTTTGAGGGACTCCACAGGGGGGCTTCAGCACAATCTGCAGTGCCAGAGCAGGATCTTGCTCTGTGTGTGTGTCAGTGTGTGTCTCTTTGCAGGTACCCTTTGAAAAACTTTGAGAGACAAGACATGCAGAATTTATAGCCTTTCAACAACCTACTTTTACACACAAAATACTAAACAAATGTGTAACACATAGGTAATAGAATTATTTCTATTTTTGTAGAGAGATATTTTGTCAGTGACTCAAGGCCCGTTGCTCAGTGAGTGCGCGGAACTTTTTGTGGCTGACACTGTGGCTAGCGTTCTCTCTCTCTCTCTCACTCTGAATGAGACCACTTTGAATGCATCTCACAGTGTCCCGGTTTCCGACAGCCCCTCTTCTCTCAGCTGTTTGTGGCTGTCAGGCCTGGGAAAATGCCTCTTAACCCCACAGGAAATGACAGTTGGTGAACAGACAATATGGTTGCTTACAGTTTTCTTTACCTCAGTAGCACTCTGATAAAGTAGTTTTATATGTTGGGTTCAAGGAGGAGATTCTGGGAGATTTTATCCTATTTTTGGACATCTACCTTTTGGCACTAGATTACTGGTGTATTAATTATTGTCCTGTCCTTCAGGCTTTGCTTTGATGACCCCGAAATGTATTATGTAAGCCTGCAATCTATAATTATTCATTGTTTTTCACAGTGCTTTCAAATTCTATTGTGTGTTGGAAGACATAGGCCTGATTTGTGAAATGACTGTGCTGTAGCTAATGGGGTTTTTTCTTATCGCCGGAACATCAGTTCTTGAGAATATGTGATGTTGTGGGCTTTTTTTTTTTTTTTGACCTGTTAGGCTTCCTCTGTGGTTAAGGCATGAATTTCCTGTGTATTACTATTTGAAAAACAATTTTAAAAAAGAATCAGAATTGGGGTTTATAGCTACAAGCAATTTGTCTTGTTGCATTATGGTGAACAAAAATAGTGAAACAGCAGTACTCCTTTTGTCAAGAAACTTAGATATGATAAGATAAACACTAGAAATATAAAGTATATAACATATTCTCAAAATGTCTTCGCAAAAGCGGGACAAGGGCTGTAAAATTTAAAATGCTCTTTTTATTCTAGTTTTTAAAGGAGGGGAACTGTACTTTTATAATTCTCAATGGCAAAGATATGTTTGGAGGGCTTTTAACTTTGTCAGCAGTCAGTGCCCTTCACTGCATTGTGAGTTAATAAGCTGTGATGATGCGTTGGATCCAAAACTTGGCACCGTTTCACATGATCAGATGGGAAAAGAATAATATATCTGCTCGAGCTTCGGAAGTGACGGCCTCCTGCTGATTTTTGTTCCTTCACTTCCAGTTACAGCAAGTGCAGCTAAAAGATGTCATTAGTTGCATCTTCATAACCAAAAGAAGAACTTGCCAATTTATTTCACACAGTTTTAGCGGGGCCACTTGTACAGCACATGTGCAGCCAGATGGAAACCTGCGGCTACATAAACACATCATTTAAACAAGCAAGAACAAATGTGAGAGGCAGTATAGCATGACAGATCCCTCTCAATAGACTAAATGTCTTGTCACCGCTTCATTAACTGCCATCGCTTAATGGCTCCTAATTACTGCCATAAAACTAAAATGTAGTAGAACCAGTCTGACCTAAATAAAGTGTTGCCATCACGTTTAAAACCCCGTTAAGAGCATTAAACTAGTTTTGTGTTTGGTGCCTTGAATGCACAATCCAGCCGTTATGGATTTGTCTGAAACTGAAGCCAGTTTTATTCCTCTTAATCTCTGTGATTGACTTATTTTTCTTTACCGGATCATTGCATTTACGGCTCTTTAGGGTTGACACAAATCAGACTAGGGCCGCACGATATATCCCTTAATGATCACAATTGCGATGTGTTCATGTGCAGTAGGTCATCATGCAATATTATGCAATAGAGAAGCAAATTAACTGAAACCCATCAAGCTGCTTTTTTTGTTGTTGCTTGATTCAAAATGAAAATGCGCATTTCTCGTTTTCATGACTAATCTACAGAAAAAGTCTGTCTGACATCACATAGTGCAGCTCTTCATGAGAGCAGAGAGTGAACCGGCGCCTATTTCACCTGCCTGTGAACACGCTGCTGCCGTCACAGACCATGTCGGGCTGGATGATCGAGGCAGGCGTACCATAACCTGAGGCCGCTTTTGAGAGCGTGTACTCCGGCTATCAGTGGCATTGGCCCCGGTGCTGGTTAACGCTGTGGCTACATAAACAGGCCGTTGACGGATGTGCTGCGGAGTGTTTACTTTTAGCGGCTGCAGTGCACACATGCCGTGAGGTTGTGTGTGCCAATAGGAAGTAGGAGACTGTAAACTTTCTTTTCCAAAAGATACCATCACAGACTGGTCACGCTGGTTAAACATAGAGTACATATAAACACAATTAGAAATGGTAGATGGTATATCGTAAAAGTAACGCAACTGCAGCCCACAAATCAATTTGTATTTATTTTAAGAAGCGTGTCGCTCCACCTGAACTCTCTCTACTTATTCGTGTCAGTCGCTGAACTAAGTGTGGTAAAAGTACAAGGGGGGGTTTGTTAGTTTGAAGAACAGACCTAAAATCCCAAATAATAAACGGTATGATTTCTAACTGTTTATGGTTATGAAAACACACTGCATTTATCTTGTATAATATCCTGAATCCAATATGGTACAGTCCTAAATCAGACACCGCCAAAGTCAGTTTTTTTCCTTATGTTGCCATGTTATCTCTAATAAATTTGATGTAATATTCTTATTCTTCTTAAGTTGCTTATTCTATTGGCCAGCTCCTTATTATGTAGTTGGATCCTCCTTAACCCTCAGTAGTCTTTATATGACTTCCTTGAAAAAACATCTACTGGGAATTGATTGCCTGGAATGTTTACCAATTTTCAACGTAGACAGTTGTTTCTTTGGAAATGCCTCAATGAGGATGTGACATGCAGCCTTCTGAGATTAGTGCAAACTGATATGAAATGGTGTAATCATTTTGGAACTAAGTAAATTCATTCAGCCTGATTTATTTTTTCCATTTAGTGGATTCCGTTCTAAATCCCTTTCATCATAGTTGTGACTCATATTCTGCTAATATGGGTCTTCACTACCGCTTCACATAACACTACATACTGCGTATTACTTCACCAAAGAGCTGTGCCTGTTTCCATAGTGTGCCAGAGCTATTTTTAGCAAGGAGGGTTTCTAAATAAGAGATGAAAGCTTGGGTTTTGATCAGTACAGCGAGTCTCAATAGACGTGGACCAAAAGAGAAGTAGGAGGGAGTCCTTTTTACGATGAGAACTGCCAGACATAGGATTGCCTGCTGGCTCTGATTAATAAGGATGCACTTCGGGCACATCAGAATACATAATATTATTAAAGACTGTATGGAGAGCCTATGAAAACACAGAAAGCCTTGTGGGATAGCCTTTTAAATGTGATTTGTAGCTTTGTTGCTGTTAATGTTAACACATTTGTATTATGACTCATGCATGTATAAGAATTCTCAATAAAGCCAAGTTACAGTAAGCTGGCTGAACAGCAAAGCAGCACACTTTGGCTCCACTAAGAAGGGAAAGAAGTCTGTTTTGAATGCAGTTATTTGCTGTACAATGTGCTCCTTTATTCTTATTTAAACAGGTCAGTATGCAATCGGATGCCAGCGTGTCTGGAGCTCTTGTAAGATTCATGCAGTAGATGAGCACAGGAAGGGGAAATAGGTAAAATGGAATGAAGCCTGTTACGTGAGCGGGGTTTATAATCTCATCATAGCTTTACTGTGCATGTCTTCTCCCATCACCTCACTGGCTCCACAATAAAAACACACTGCAGCCTTGGCGTGTGGCATGATGCCCTCCTACATGAATGAGTAATTGCTCACTGATACATTTTTATATGGCGGGCAGGTTGTTTAGTTTGGACTTTCCATCATCACAAATCAATTGTGTCATGCCGGCTAGAATGACATAACACAGAGGCAGAGCTTCAATATTTTATGTGAAAATATTATTTCACCTTTTTTGTTGGTTCCCCTTTGAAAGTAGTTTAATTAGATGAAGGGATCTGACATTATAAACTATATTTCACTTGTTTCTTTCATCCTTTTAGTACATGTGCTGTTCATTTGTCAAAATAACAAACATTATAAAACAACGTTATCGATCATGCATGATAAACGTTACATATTGTAAATGTGGTGAGTGACACAGAGCACCTCAATCTGCTCTGGATTTTGTAGAACATTATAATCTTGAGTTCATAGAGAGGACATACTTCTGGACCCTGCTTGCCTTTGGCACTTCTCGTCGTTGCCCTTTGGAGAGCACTTCTTGGTAAAAAGTGCATCGGTAAATAATTTACTTTTTTTTTAGGGTAAGATGTCTTGAGATTTCCTAAAGTACAATATGACCACATCCAGATCTTTGTAACTGTGTGCTATACAGGTAGAGGATTGGTTAGGGTTGTTACAGCAGCCTCGTCATTGTTATAGTCCTGTCATACTTTATCCTCATGACAAAGAGATTCCCCAGTCCTCAGATGCTTTATGCTTTTTATCCTTGTAAAAAAATAATTAGACTAACCAGAGCACTTCATGCAGCACATATTTTTATGCAACTTTAATCAGCATCAGCATGCCTCTGTAATCTGCCCACGGTCTTTGACATTGTGCTGACAGGGACGCATTGCTAAGAATAGAGAGGCAGGGAACAATGGAGCTGAACTTTGATGGTCAGTAATGATGCGTGAAAGACAAGCAATCACATGGTCGTTCTGTGCTGCGGAGCCATCGCGGTGATGGAAAACTGTGATCTATGTCTCAGCTGTAACAGCAAAGCTGCTCCGTGGTAGGTCCATCTGTTGACTGCGCTAATGTGTTCATGGCAAAGTGCACAAGGCACTGAGACGCAGGATGGCTCGAGCAATGAGGTCCTTCCTGCTGTGCACTATTTTTTAATATTTCTATAGTGCACTTACACTGCACAGGTGCATCAACACGCTCTTCAGCCAGAGAGCAGTGTTTCTTTTTTAATAAATGACTTAACAAGGACGTGACTACTAAAATATGAGCATATGACGCTCACGGCAGCTGCATCTTTAATCACACTCTCATCCGTGACATCAGCTGTTCACCTGAGTAAAGGGCAGCGATGCCAGAGTACGACCGGAGGCTACGAGGACGTGTGAAACTGTAATGAGAAACGTTGTCTTGCCGTGATTAATGCATGATGTTCCCCCACTTCCACACTCAGCCTCCAGGTCAGAGTGTGACTTGTCTTGTGTGTGTGTGTTTCTGCTTAGAAGCACAAAGAAGATATTTATTGGAACATAAACAGTGCCATAATGGAACATGCATAAATGATCATTCGTCTGTCGGCAGTTGCTGCCTGTTGGTTGCGACATCCCTCCCTTTACTTAGGCAGGATGAAAGCATTTCACTAATGCCTTTTGAAAAGCCTATCATAAAAAATATCAAACAAAAAGTTCATGATGATTTGAAGTTTTGACAAACTGTATTTATAGCAGAATAACACTCAATAAAGAGGCAGATATTTTAAGTAGTAACCTATCTGATAGATCATCAAAGTTATGTAATTTAAAATTGTCTTCAGATCTTTTGCACAGAGTGCAATAAAAACATTACCCTTTTTTCAGTATGAAAGGTTTATTTCACCCAGACTAGCAGCTTGAAGACTAAAGTGCACAGTATCCCTGCCTGTAGCTTTGACCTTTAAATAGCCCAATTGCTCTAAGTCAAATATTTGTGAATGTACCCGTGCTGGCAAAATTCAAAGGGAAACCTTTGACCGCCTATCTTCATCACACAGATAGCAATGTTTAAATTTGCAGTTTTTATCTTCAGTGCCTCAAAATGAGCGGTAAAAAAGGATAAAGGTATAATAAGCAGGATTTTCCTAGAAAAATAAAATATAGACTTTTACAAATATAATATAATATAAATCATCACTTATCGGCCTGTATACATGTGTGTTGGTGAGTGTGTGTGTTGGTGAGTGTGTGTGCAGACCCTTGTGAGACCCTTCCCTCTGCATCTATACACGGGACGTTTTCAGGAGGGGTGCTGTTGTGGTTCCCTGAGCCACTCACAGCGCATAGGTGAGTGTGGGAGTGGTTCAAATTAGCAACTGGGCCCCATTCAGACCGGAAAACATGGCGAAAGACTGATGCAGAGTTGGCCTTCTTTCTGTTGGACAGGTAGCTGCCTCAAACCTGGTAGGACAAGCTAGCATGCTAGCACAAAGCTAACCCGTGGTTAGCATGCTAATGCAACGGTAACCTGCAGTTAGCATGCTAGCGCAGAGGTAACCGTGATGCTGTCAGTGTTGGCTCGGCGGGGTGGGCGTGTTCTCGCACGAGAGAGTGAGAGTGAGCTTCTGGAGGGGCCCAGTTTGAATGTGTTGTTGATAAATGCATCCTACTTATTCTACCTAACTGAAAGCACTTATCTGACCAGCACATGGATGTTATCGTGTCTTGAATCTGCAATGCTCCATATTTCTGCTGATACTGTGTTGGCTGCAGATTAAGGTCAGTGGTTTTTGTTGGTGTTTGTTGACCTCAATGTAGCCTTTGATACAACTGAACACATACAGCCCACTGAACACACGGATTCAGTGGGCTGATGTGTCAGCTTGCTTTTAGGCAAGGCAAAACAAGGCAAGTTTATTTATAGAGCACCATTCATACATAAAGCAATTCAAAGTGCTTTACATCGTTAAAAGCAAACCATTAAGAACATTAAATTAAATTTGACACAAAGCAAAAAATGGAAACAAAAAACAAAATATATTCAGGTCCGATCAGAACACTACAACAGTATATTCTTATTTCTCCAACGACGAGTTCTACCACCAAGTATTAGAAACACCTTTTTAAGTTTTAACTCATCAGTTTAACTTATGAGTCATGTTCCCCAAAACACTTTCTATCTGCTGGTTCCAAACCCTGAAAATGTATTCCATGTACCACCTCTTCTCCTGTCAGGGTTCCTTTGGACCCTTGGAGTTGGAACACATTTTTTTAAAAGAAAAACATAGTTAGTTGTTTAATCTACCTTTTTCTTTCACAATCACTAAATACAAACAACTCTTTTGCTCTTTAATGATAAGTCGTCAATTGTAATTGTTCCTTAGTTTTTAGAATTCACAGAATTGTCTTGGGTCCCTGACCCTGGAGTCCCAGACTCTTACTAAGGTTAAAAGCCTTAAAGGTTTAAATAGAAACCTTTCTTTGTAATGGTAACTTGACATTACATTGCATTGTAATGCTAATGAAAGCTCTATCTGTCTGTTGATCACGATGATACAAGTTATATATTGAATTACATGATATGAGAGATAGAACTGAATTGATCACAGTATTCTTCTTCTGAACACATACTACGATTAAAGTTGTTTTTCTCTTATTATATTTTAGTTCTTTAATTTTATTTTTTAAGTCCAAGTTTCAGGATGCAAGATAAGAGTTTTATAATCACTTAAGCTGCTTGGCTGCTCCACAAACCCTCCAGAAACCTTGGAGTACTTTCAGTCTTGGCCTTATATATTCTTTAGTTTTGCTGTTGTCAAATCCCACTTCCATTAAGTCTCCTGGATCATCTCTAAGATCAGGCCTTTCCTCACTTGTCCTCACTAAGAAAAGGCTTTTTCATGCCTCCACTTCCTCAAGGCTAGATTACTGCACGGTCGTGTTCCTCCCCGAGTCAGAGCAGCAACAAAGCTTAGATTTACAGGAGAGCGCACATTCTGACTCCAAATCAATTACTCTAGCCGCTTTTATATATATTTATATATATTTATTGCCACTTCTGTAAGGGCTCTATGACTTTGGAACATCCTGTCTAAAGCTCAAGGCCAGACTTTAAAACATTATATGTTTTATCTTATTGAAAATTTTTCGATATTTCCAAAGACTAGCTTGAATCACCTTAGTCGAGGAAATTGAAGTGTTACTGTATAGCCATGGATCGCCCAAAGTGTAACTACAAATTGTGTGGTAGAAACAACTGGGATTGCTGTACTTAACACTAGTCCGTAAATAGCTTCTAGAGGCTGTTGGCTTCTATATGAAGCTAAAACTATTGATAAAAGTCACTTTTATTCAACATTTATCAGCACCAACTTCAGCATGGTCCACACTGCAACTGTCATAACTGTTTGACGTAAGTGGAAAAAACAATATTGCAGGGGAAATCCACAGCCAACTAGAGGCGTTGTTACCAAGTGATGCATACATACAATTATGAATGCTTGGTGCCAAAATGCAACAGGGCCACTTGTGGAGGCGATGCTGTAGGCTGTGGCTAGATTCATCTAGGGCTGCACAATTAATCGCATATGAATCCTGATCAAGATTGTGGCTTTCCCACGATCGAAAAATTGATTGACAAAGATATTGACGTTTAAAATTTGTGCTCCGCCCGTAGAAAACTGCCAATCCCCCAGGGGACGATCGAGAGGTTTTGGCTTCACTTTCGGGGTAGCTGGCATATCATGTCATGAGCGCCTACCTTGCAGCCGGAGTTTAGAGTGAATGAGTAAACAACAGAGACCGGTGTTTCAGTTCAACCAGTGGCCATGTTAACTGGTGACTTTCAGCTGAATGCGTCAGTGGTTGTTGTAGTTACAGTAGCTGTCGAAAAAAAATTATAATCTCAAAATATACTTTTCTGTTACGTCTTTTGAAGTGTTTGAGCGTTAGTAGCCTACATGACACGTTTGCACAGTTATGTTTTGAACACTGCTTGTTGTTACGCTAAAGCAGGAGAGCCAGTCACTCATGTTAAACTGACACACCGGTCCCCCGAAACGGCACGTCATTGGTTGTTTGGAAGTGTTTTGGGTTTAGGGCAAGTGCTGTTAATCAAAAACTGCCTCTTGAAGATGCACCAAATACAGGGAAAGAAGCTCGTGTGGCAGATAATCACAGTCGTGATGATATACAGTACAACATCACAACCTCCAGTGTGGTATTGCTTTTATTCAAGCGGCACATGGTTATAAACAGTAATGATTAACAGCAGATTGTTTTTTGCTTCACTAACTCAACTCGTTTGACATATTAACTGAAACTTGACTGTTGTTGCCAAGCAACCCAAACATTCTCCAGTACTCTCTCTACAGTTGATGCATGTGATGTATATTTATGTTTGATTTAATTTATAAAGCAACCAGTGAAATAACAGTCTGCTGTGTGATTCAGAGGTACCAGCTTGATTAATGTAAACATACACGGCCTGCTGTAATGTTAACCAACAGTATTCAAAACACCTGGCTGAGGTGGAACGAGAAGTCCCAGTGTTGTTCTGTATAACGCCACTCATGGAATGCCTTCTTGTCCAATCAGATAACTTGGTCAGAACTAACTGTTGTATAATTGTTATTATTATTTTGGCCATAATCGCGCAGCCCTAGATTCAACACAGACTTTAGTTTTTTAATATTTCTGTGCAAACAGTGCATGCTCTCACTAGGCAGTAGGCACATTAGATTTGTTACTCTTAGAGGCCCACCCAACTAAAAACTATGTGCAGAGCAATTCTTTTACACATATGGTGTATGCTATGTCAAATGACTTTGTGTCTGTTATTTTTATCTGAATCTCCCACAAGGCTCCCACTCAAGTCTGACTTCTTGCTTTGTGATACCATACCCCATTTTTCAGTTTGCTTGACAGTTCCACCTGGAGAAACTGACAGGTGTGGTCTTTGCCCGTGTTCAGCAAAACTCGAGGGTCTTTCATTGCAGAGGCAGACGACACATTTGCTCTCAGTCAAGATGAAACATTTGATGGGATCTTCAAGGTTCTTTTGTTACGTTGATGTCTTTACTGTGGTTTGCACTTTAACCTGTGAAGCACATACCACTGAGATATCTATTGCGTAGGCTACATTGTGTGGAAATAGTCAACACATTTAAAGGTCAGTGATGCACTCAATAGTGTTTTAGGGAATGATGGTGTTAAGGGTTGATAAGCTTGTGCTGATGCATGGTGGTGGATAGGCACTGTATGTTTAATAGATCAGAATTTGGCCATGAGTGAGTGTGTTTGATTGTTAAAGCATCCCATCAGAACGGATGTCCGTTTCCTTTGATTGGATATCATGGTATCTGTCTGTGTGTGATAATCTACGCTACGTCTGCCTTTTTGATCATCTGCCTGTGTGTATGTGTTGGGTGGGTGTGTGTGTGTGTGTGGCTGCTTAACTAAGTCATCATCACCTTCAGCCTTGCCTGTACCTTGCAGTCCTTTCACCTCCCTCTAACCTGTAGGCATTGACTTCATGGAGACAGCAGCACCCTGAATGGCACAAGACGGACCTCACCCTCCAGTATGGGCACAACCCGGGCCGAAAGTGTCTTTCTCTGCTGCAGCAACTTTGACATCAGCACAAAGTGACAACAAACAACCTCCCAGCCTTTTCACAACTCCAGCATCAATATTCAAGGGCTGACAGTTGGTGCCTTCCGCTTTAGCATTAGCAGCAGCAACAAAGGTAACAGCTTGGCAGCTTGGACACTAGCATAGCCAGCCGTGTGTAAGTGAGTGTTTGTCGATGTGTGTCTGTGTGTGTGTGTGTGTAACTTGGCCTGCGAGTCCCTGGGGAGGACCAGCAAAGGAGTTGTGTTACACTCCCTGACAGGCCTTATACATGTTTCATCTGCTGCTCTCAGAACAGAAGCCCCCTTTGTTATCTAATCCAGCCCTCTCCTGCCCTGCCTGAGAGACTGAGTTTACTGCCACAAGACTGCTCCTCACAGTCTGTCAGCCAGCCACTGAACTGATACTTATCAGCCAACAGCTGAGGAGAAGCAGAATGACTTGGTTAATCCCAAGATATCTGCTATCAGGACTTCTCAGCCAGTCTTTCAATCCATTGGCTGGCACATGGAAAGGCTTTTAAATAAACAAGAAGAACTCAGGGGGCCGTGTGCGGTCCACCCAAGATTGTCAAGGATCTAAATTGTGCCTCATCTGTTTAGCTCCAAACCTCAGCTTTGTTTAAGCCAAAAGCCCTGCAAGCTGCACAACTGCAGAATTTGCAATTTTTGTAACCAAGGATCTCAAAAAGAAGGGGTAATATTTGCATTTAAGGAAGCTATTTAGGACTATGAGTGACACTCTTAGACCCCCTTCACTCCAGGTGAGCGTCCCGGACTCGGACGGAGGAGGCAATGTTGTGTCAGATTGCTCCGTACATTCATGCTCATCAACCCCAACTCTTCGACGGAAGCGGTTCAAGATGCGCCGCATGAGGAACGTGCCCAGCGAGAAGGAGATCGAAAGGGGACGTTTAGCTGTAGGTCAAATCACAGCGCGATCCGGCTCTGGCTCCAAGGAGTACCTCCAGCTGCCTTCCATTGAGATCACGCCGTCCAGCGACGAAGACGGCCCCTCTTCCTGGTCGCGCTGCTCCACGCCAAGCGCCTCGCCGAGACGTAAGCGTTTCCTGTTGAGGAAGTGGCTGAAGGTCCGAGAGAAGAAGGAGCAATGCAGTGAGAGCAGGTTGGTATATGTGGGCCCCTCCCTACTCACCTTTCCTTATTCCCTTCTTCTCCCTACATTTTCCCTAATACCTCCATGCTGCTGCCACCTGCACTAATGTCTTGGTTCACCAACAGATTGAGAGTTGTTTCCATGTCTACTGAGGTATTTTAGCGTTTGATTCTTGTTTAACAGCGAGCAGCTTAATCACCACGTAATATTGACTACAATAGGCACAGTGATGTTTTTGTTGAGGTGCTTTTTGGTTCATATTTTTTTTCAAGCTGAAGCGCAGCTTTTCTTTTGTATCTTTATTACATAAAGTACCTCAGGCCCAATGTCTTGTATTAGAATCGATTGAGAATAAAGTTTTCACTTTCTAAAACTAATTCCTGTAACTATTCAGTGGTGATATTTGTAGGGTAGCGTTATGCATTTCAAGATAATTATCCCTCTGCATCTTTTTCCAGTCTGTGGTGTTGTAGCTATGAAATTTATATATTTTTTTAATGGCATGCTGTTTCATATTAATATTAGATACCTCATGTTTAATTTTGTGTTCTAATCGCAAACACTGTTTCAATGTTACAATTGCATTTCTGATAAGTGGTCATAGAAAGGCCTATGGCATCAGTCTAAAGAAAGCAGAATGTAACTTTTGCACTGAAATGAAAAGATAAAAACTGCTAGTCAGTTTTAAATTTAAAGTAGTTTTAATCTTTGTGTTTTAATTGTCGGGCACTATTTTGTATACATTCATTAAATCCATCTATGTAGGCACTGTAAAGGTGACAACTGAAAGACTGCTCAAGTAATGATGAATGGTTAAGTTTGTTAGCCTTGTTAACAAGAAAGGACAGACTTAAGACGTCTGCCCCGGTCACCAAAAAGAACAGGGTGCTTACTATTGGGAGACGCAATGTAAACCTAAAAAGGTAGGCCTGACAGTAATACAGCAGGAAAGATCAAAGCATTTACAAAATCAATATTTTTTTTCCTTTTTGGATGCATTGTTAGTGATCGTTGTGAGTTATCTGAGATATAGTGTGTGACTCTAGAACAAGAGATTTTTTACACATTACTTTAATGTCAACATTAAACTCACCTAGTGAGATGAAATGGGATCGGTTGGTCCATTCCGAGTTTAATTTTGGAGACTCCAATTTGAGATCATCCTGCATGTTTAGTCGCGATCTGTATTTATTTTTTAAGCAAGTGAGTGCTGAGAAAGTCTTTTCACCAGCCTCCCCTTTGTCCTTGGTTGGTGTTAACCAATGTTTAATACTGGCTTAAGGCCTAAGATACTTTATTCAGCTGGTTTGCAGAATATTTGCCTTCCTGCTCCTAATTGCATGGTTGGATTTTAATTTAACTACTATTTTTGTATATATTTTTACAATCATAGATAACATTTGTGATTTTAAATTTCTATATATGTTTTTTGGAAGGCATCTCGTGACCCCCCTCAGTCTCTCGCGAACCCCTGGGTGGTCCAAACCTCCACTTTGGGAGCCACCAGACTAGACTAAAATTAATCTGATCAAGATTTAAACTAAATGTTGAATGTATAGGGTTTTAGGGGAGTTTATAGGGAGTTGAGAGTTTTGGATGGACATCTCTGAGATCCACTTATTCTAAATTGAGTGAAACAGCTGTTTTTCTTCCATTCAGAGAATTCCTTCAGTACAGTACTTTCAATGTTAAAGCTTCTGCGTGCTTCATTTTACCTTAACTATGGGAAATATGCTGATACTTGGCCCACTTTTATCATTTTTCGGAAATTCATCTTTTCACAACCAGTTACAGGGGCAGTTGTGGGGGATGAAAAATGAAGTGTCTGGTCGTTCTTTCTCTTCCGCCATCACAAGGTACAGTTAGCAGACAGGAGTAGGTTCATTATTCACTCCATCAATGTGTTATCTCTCTGCAAGTGGAAGACACCATTTCCCCAGAGGCATAAGTACATAACCCCGACAGCTTCCTTTAGTGTGAAATGCTGTCATTATCCCGCACATCATGAGTGCAGCCAAGCTCCCCCCTCAGGGTGTAACGTGGACTGTTCTAACAAGCTTAATACCGTGCTGTGGCGTTAAGACGACAGGGCTCCTCCTCACTCCGCTGCTTGTTACCAGCTGCATGTAATGCACAAGGAAGTTCTATAGGATTAAAGCAGTGTGGGAGTGACATTAATAATCCAGAACATAATGTTTATCTTCTCTTAATTATTGATGAAACAGAAAAAAGAATGTTATGTTTTGTGTTCAAGGACACAGTTTGCTGTACAGCATTTTCTTTGGAGTCAGCGCTGTTGCCCACATCTTTTTAATATTCCTGCCTTGTGGGCAGTTTTTTCTTTCATCTTTTAGGCTTTGACACAAAAGCACCATTGAGGGAAAAAAAAAGTACCTACTTCTTATTTAGTAAGACTCTGGTGCAACAGCACAGTTATCTGCAAACATGAACAGGAGGATGCTCACTCAGGATTTTGTACCTGACATAAAGCTCCTCTTGTTCTTACATGCACCTGCAGCATTGCAAGGCAGGGCAAGTTTATTTATATAGCACCTTTAACAGCAAAACAAATTGCATACCATAATAAGAAATGCAAATGGTATGCAACAGCGAACTAGGGTATAAGAAACATAGTACAGAAACTAAACATACCAGTACATTAAAAATGCATTTTACCTCCAAGCCATTCAGTGCTTAACAAAGCAGAAGTCTTGGTATCAAATTAACTTGTGGATGCACAGATGCAAATATCTGACAACTTGATGAATATGATGTGTACTTCCCTTCTCTCATGGCTGGTCTAAAACTAGAGCATGTTGGGAAACCACAATGGAAAAGTTGTTGCGGTGTTTAATGCTGTTCTAAACAGCCACAATCAACTGCGGGGTGAAAAGCCGACCACCTCAGAGAGGTGAGTCACTCTAATTGTGGAAATATGGGTATAATTAGGCTAATTCCAAACCGGGTTTCCTGGTAAACACTTCACTTATTAATTCACATGAGAAGAGACATAAATAGAGCTTGAAGTGGGTTTGAGTTTAGTTGTATAGTGTGCGACAAGCTGTTAGCAGCTATATTGAGGACTTTATTATTCTGAATAAGATGAAGCGGTCATATCAACTTTTAAGATTCGTGAAGACACCTGTACAGCGGTCAGTGAATCTAAAGATCAAACATTCTTGCAAAGATAAAGAACTTTTAATTTCAAATTATATTTAAGGGTGATATGAGGTAAGATTTAGGTAGTTGTCTCAGTGTGGATTTTAAATTGTAGAAGTGTGTCCATAACAGAACTCAGATGTGTGGTTTGGTTTGTGATGTGATACAAAACTTTGAATTTTTCTTCTGTGTTCTTTTTATATTGTTTCACTTTCAATAGTTAGCTACAGTAGTTTGCTTAGTTATATTTGATAAATACTGGATGATTACCGGTATTTGTCTCTTAGAATTATCTTAAGCCCTTTTCCCACTGGTCAAAAAACCTGCTAACACCTGGCTCTCTTGCTTATTGGGAAAGGCTACAATCAGCATTCAGACCAGGGTCAAATGACTCTGCAGTAGACCCAGGTAATTATTGCCTCGGCTCCAATCAGCATTGATGGGAACACAAAACCTGTGTCGACACGCTACTCTCCAACCCCTTTCTGGCGCAATGCTCTGCTCCGTCGGTAACTTCTGCGACTCCTTGTCATCTCAGCTACAAATTCCGCCCGTCTCGGTCCGAGCAGCGCTCAAACTCGTTCCAAATGTGTCTTTGCCAAGTTTGACAAATACACTGAAAAAGTAATAGATACAATAAAGACCTAGCCACCGTAACATGTTCACTGTTTACTAACCCCGTCTTCGGCACGTTTGCGATGTCAGATGGTGACGCAGCAGAAAAGACACTGAAAGCAGTATGCTAATCGGCATTTATAAGCGGTTGTTCCCAAGTCTGAAAAACCTGCATGAACGCGCTAATTTCGGTGGGAAGGGGTATACGTTGGTCAATCTAAGGTCAAAAACCTTTAAAAACAGATGTTTATCTAACAGCAGCTATAAATCATGTCTTCAATGTAATATTTAAATAGCGTTCGTATTTAAAGATTGTATACAGTGCGGTATTTAAATAAAATGAGGAAAATAGTTTGTCCCACCTCAACATGCTGGACTTGTGCCTGAACTGTAAACTTTTTAAACAGTTTTTTTAAACATTAACTCTGAGCACGACACACAGTGCATACATTAAATAGATCCTAGCTGCAGCACTCCTGTTACAGGACACTGGACCTTTACCTCCTTAACGGATGACACTCATGACTGCCCAGCACTTTGCCCCCCTGAATTTTGCTTTTTTTTTGTGCCATGGACCTCCTCACATGCAGGTGCTTTAAGATATTACTGTTGTGTTTGTAGCGTAGAGTGAATGATGTTATAACAGTCCCCTCCTTTTGGAAGATGTTGACTGTATTGTGAGTATACCAAGTAATTTGATTAAGATACAACAGGGTATAAAGTCAGTGCAGTGCTTCGGTGCGTTTTTAAATATACAGTAATGGTTAAAGTTGGTCTAAAGTGAGTTTTTGTAATAGTCTGCGTGGTTCAGAGATTTACTTAATCGAAGATAGTTTTAAGCCTCGGCTTGGCTTCATTGAGATGGAACATGATGCTATTTTCCTCTCAGGTTGGTCAACAAAGCCTGTGTGATGGTTGTATACAATCATGACAATATATCAAGGTCTCTGTTTCTTATCTGCTCTGACGTCAAAGTGGAGCCTTTGTTTAGTTACATTTGTCACTCTTGCCTCTTAATCTCGTCATCGTAGCCTTGTTTCTGTCCTACCTCTCTGTGTGTGGCACAATGGATGTGTAAACTGTAGGTGTATGAGTGTGCCTGTGTGTGAGTGTGTCTGGGAACAGTGGAAGCTTGCAGACACAGTGGAATCTGCTGTTCTGCCGCTTGATAAGAGCAGGGCTATTTTGAGGAAGTGGTGCAGCAGCTTTCACACACGCTTCACTGCTTCTACCTCGTCTGAACGTTTCTATATTTCAGACACACAGCGACGTCCCTGAAATATACTGTTATTAGTTAAGAAAATTGAATACGTGTGCTGCTTTAAATGCTAGATTACATCTGCAAAAGTTAGGGAAATAACTTCAGTCACAATTTTCAGCATTAACTTTTTTTTTTGGTCATAAAATGAATGGGAAAAATAATACAACCCCCCTATATTGATGGATCAGATTTCCTATTAACAATGGTTTGATTGCATTTAAAACTGCAGTCAATACAATCCATTCTCACAGCTTACATTATGTTTACATGAAAGACAGCCAAATACTGTACGACTGTGGCAAACATAATGAGATCCTTCAAAATATGCAAACATGATTAAGACTGGGAACTTAGTTTAGTCTAATATAAGTGGATTCGTCACTCACAGGGTATCTGAAGTGACCCTTATGTTGTTTTGCATTCCGTGTTAAAAACAAAATTACAACCTAATCCATCATTACACCCATTTGTTTGATTTTACTGTGCTGTGTAGATGGTTGTCCTTGCGACTCTTTCTTGAAAACATTAGCAATGTTTTGTTCGGCCTCGTTGCCATCACGTTCAAAGCGTGTATTCCATCAATTGTGTATGTCTGTTGAATAATTCAGTGAGGGCACATGCCATGTCAACTCTCTGTCCTCGTGATTTCGAAGCTACATGCGTCAAAACACGGGGATACAAGAAGAAACACTTGCATGAACTCGAACAAACACATCTGCTTCTTCAGCAAGTATGTCCTCCCTCTGAGAGAACAGCTTGCAGACACGCTGCACCTGCTGCAGAGGAGGCACGAGCTCCGATATGAGAGAGTGGAACTGAAACATAAAAAAACATCTTTTTAACATTTAGGCTCATTTATGGTTACAATTTCTATCTCCACTGCAACACTGACAATATCCAATATTGATTCTGTGAAGAACAGTGTTATAATGCAAGGTAATCTGAGCTCATATATACCATGTCAGCTGTACAGTGAGCGTACTGTATCACTTTCATATGTTTCCATTACAACTGCTCAAATGCAGGAATGGTACTGAATGCTGCACTTGAACTCTGACCTTTTTTTTTATGGAAATGTACAGCTCCGGGAAAAATAAGAGACCACTGCAGGAAAATGTACTTTGTTTTATTGTATACAACATTTCTCCCTACTTCCAAATCAGATATTCTCATTTCTCTTTTATTTGCAGTAAATTGGTTAAAGGTATAATAAGTAGAATTTTTCCTTGCATTTTGTGACACATTCCATCGGTTACCTTTGCATTAGCATGCTAACCGCCGGTTAGCTTGTCCTACCCGGTTTAAGGCACCTACCTGTCCAACACAAAGAAGGCCAACTCTGCACCGCTCTTTCGTCATGTTCGCCGGTCTGAATGGGGCCCAGTTGCTCACCTATACGCTGTGATTGGCTCAGGGAATCACAACAGAGCCCCTCCTGAAAACGTCCGGTGCAAAGCAAAACAACAGAATAGATGCAGAGGGAATGGTCTAGCAAGGGTCTGCACACACACTCACCAACACACATGTGTAGAGGCCCATAAGTGATGATTTATATTATATTGTATTTGTAAAAGTCTATGTTTTGTTTTTCTAGGAAAATCCTACTTATCATACCTTTAAGATAACATAAAGATGCAAAAAAATCTTGACCTCAATTAATGCAAAGAAAAAGAGTTCAGTTTTAAACAACAGAATACTAATGTTTTACCTTAGGACGAGTTCAGACATCAATGTTTGGTCGAATAACCCTGATTTTTAATGACGGCTTTCATGTATCTTGGCATGCTGCCCATCAGTCTTTCACATTGCTGTTGGGTGACATTAAGCGCAGACATTCAAGCAGCTCTGCTTTGTTCGATGGCTTGCAAACATCCATCTTCACATTCAGGAGGATTTCAATGGGGTTCAGATCTGGATTGATGGCTGGCCATGACATGTAGAGAGATGCTGATTTAAGGAAAATTTGGATTGGTCTCATTTTCCAGAGCTGTATTTAAAAGCTTTAACTATATTTTACTACATGCAAATCATTTACAGTATAAAAGCTGACTTTTACTTAAACACACACTTTAAAATCCTAATTTTCAAAAATTATAAAATCAATTTACATTTTCTATTAAAAAAAATCAGTCAATCCGGCAAGTAAATAGATTTATATGTTTTTTAGTATAGTAAAAATAATGATACATATTGCGTATATTCTATACATCATGCTGCATGTATAGATTTAATGATATAGAAATGGCATCTAGAAATATATAAAACTCTCAGTGCGTCTGCAGCACACCAAAAAGAACTTCAACCTTCAGAAATCTGCTCTGTAATATATTCAAGTGTCCACTGCAGCCTTTTTGTCGAGTTTTGCTATTGTTGGACTCAATACTTCTGCTTCCTGCAGCTCTCTGCAGACTTAAGAGTGAGTATTAATGAAGACCTTTCCAACAGACTGGCTTTATATTTAAATGTCAAAGTGTTGATGGACTGACAGCAGAATCTTAAAATAGAGAAATGGTCCACTGGAGGAAAAAAAGACAGCATAGCCTTTGTGAAATCTTTCATGTGTATAATTTTGTTAAATTGGCACACTAGAAATTTTTTTTGCCTTATTCATTAATGATTTACTCTCTATATATTTATTTAAACATAGAAAACCCTCTTACACATATAAGAAGCCTTATCTTTTGCACTGTTGTTTTGCATAGTGCATATCATATAGCTCCCTCTAGTGTCATCAATGGATAGGTGCATTACAGGACTGGTCTTCTGCCATTATCCTAGTTGCCATATACTGTACATGCTATATACACTCCATTTCACAGTTGCTGTATATATTTGACACTTAATTTGCAGGAACTTGGACTGCTGGACCCAGATTTAAGAAATATATGACAAACTGTACATTTTTGCATGGCAGAGCTCTAGATAATGTAATGCAAAAATCAACTAACTATATAGTACACATTATTCTTTTCTTTTCTTTATGTTTTTTACACATTGGTGTTTGCTGTTTGCAGGGGCCGATATACCAATTAATAAACTGATACATAACTTTA
This sequence comes from Semicossyphus pulcher, assembly GCF_022749685.1. Classification (NCBI taxonomy): domain Eukaryota; kingdom Metazoa; phylum Chordata; class Actinopteri; order Labriformes; family Labridae; genus Semicossyphus; species Semicossyphus pulcher. Next base: position 24,147,532 of record NW_027211692.1, read on the forward strand.
TTCACAACAACCTTTTCTTACAGAAGTTCAATTTTATTTTACCAGCAATGATTGACATCCTCACTTCTCTTTCCTGTGTGCTTCAGCAGCCAGCAGAGCAGCCAGCAGAGCAGCCAGCAAAGCAGCCAGCAGAGCAGCCATGAGGACGACGGCACTCGCTTCCTGACTCCATTAATCCGCGAGGAGAGGTGAGTGATGTTAAAGTTCATATATTGCCTCTGTATTGGCCTGATACTTTGGAGAGATTTCCCCAATTTAAATGACAAATTTATTTAGAAGTATGTAAATCAGTGGATTTCATCCAGGAAGCGTACACTGCAGTTTTTTATCTACCTGATGCATGCTATGGGAGAGAATAATAAATGTCTATGCATTCCCTAATTTCTGGTCACATCTATTTCTTGCACACATTCTCCACTAGGGGGCATTTCCTCTTCATTCTGGTGCAAAAAAAAAAAAATTCATTCATACTGTATGTCCATTACATATATTATATTTATCTACTGTATGTTTCCTTGTGACTTTTGACTGATCTACTGCAAAATGCAAACTCATTGCATGATTGTTCTTGGTAGATACGAATGGAGTAACAGATCTGACATTAATGTGGACTCTAAAAAAGCAAAAAATGATATATAAATTGTTTAGGAATATTGAATATTGTTTTTTTTTCAAGATTTTCCTATTCCGTTGTTATGAAATAGTACCCATATGTTACTATACCCATAGTAATTGTTCTCTCTACCTCCCCATAGCTCAGTTTGAGTATAGAGACCAGCAGTATCATTAGCTTTTTATGTCCGTTGCAGTTGTCACAGCAGCACCAGTGACAGGCACGGACATTATTTCAGTTATTGAACCTTGCACGCAGGTGTGTGTGCGGGTCTGTTTTAAGCATGTGTGTGTGCCTGGTGGCTGGGGATGTGATATTCGGTTTCACATTTATCCCTGAAATAAAGTCACGTAGCTTGGGAGGAACTCGGTGAGCGATTTCTTGCCTGCCAGGAGATTAGGGGGATATGTCAAGAAAGTAGAACTTTCTGAATTACTGAACTTTCATATAGTCTTTTTGGTCTGAAACATAGTCATGAAACTAAGAAGGAATAACAGATAATTATAAGGTGCATTAAACTGATGCAGGAGGGATTCAAAAAATGATCCCCTGTGTCTTTTCCTAACCACTTTTCCTTCACCTCGATGGAAACGTCATGAGGTCAAGGAAAGGTGTGAGGAGAATTCAAAAGGAGTAAGGAAAAGATGACCGCAGTGCTCAAAGAATCCGACTGCACTTACACTAGGCGGATGTGACTGATGTCACGTGGTTCTGCCGTGTAAAAAAAAAAAACTACAATCTACTCATGAAAACTCCATGGAAAATATGACCTCATTAAGATGTTTATAGGCTTTAAACCATGACAACACCTGAAGTGTTCATATCTCTAAATGTGACTTCAAACTTCTGCAGCCGGTTAAGAATTGAGAATTAAAAAATTATTGATTTTATGAATGTTTTTAAATGACTTATTTCACTGTATTTATGTTGCAAAATCGTATTCTGTTTTGTTTTCTTCCGTTAATATTACTATAGTGTACACTTGTTCTGTCTTACTATGAGCTCATAATGTGTGAAGCACACAAAACTGCAAACTACCATACTCCACCGTCATAGATGATTATTTATTTATTTAACGTCATCATAACGGATCACTTCAGCAAGTAGGTTTGATCTGTATTATCCTACAGTAGAGACACAAATACAGTTTGATTGATTGGTTGATTGATTTATTTATTGATTAATTGGAGGTGGGGATTAAATTAAAAAGGAAAATAAGTTAACCATGGTAAAGAGAATGTTATATTTAGAATAGTTCCCACCCTCCTCTTTTATTTATCCACGAGTCACACGTTTGATTGTTTGAAAATAAAATCCAGTCAAGTTGGAATTTAAATCTAAATCTACTATCTTCTGACATGTTGATGCATGTTGTCATGACCACGGAGAGGTGCGTAACTTTAAATGTTGCAGCCGAAAGGAATTGTGGGTCATTATTTTCTGCTCTCCTTTCGGATGGTCCACTGCTTCCTATGCTAAAGGAGATAATAAAGGAAGCAATGAAGCTCCTTTCCTCATCATTTACAGAATTCGAACCGCTCTTATCATGGCTGACACTTAAACACTTCAGGGTTGTTTCACTCCGTTAGGAACCTTCCCAAAACAAAAAGCACTATTCGACCGCAGCCTAGTACTACAAGTTTTTGTCTTTTGTGTTAGTTTTCCAGCAAATGGCTCTGGAAGTAATGCTGTTAAACACTTATGATATTGTTATACAAAGCAAGTAAATGTTGACAGACTTGCTACAAACTAATCGCAAACTGTACACCAAATCCCAGCCAAGTTGTGACATCTTTCAGCTGTTGGCAAATGTATTGAGTAGAGTAGTTTAAAGACATATCAGAAAACCACAGCGTAGTTTCAAGAAGCTCAAGGCAGAAAAATAAAATACGGTTTCCTCTGCTTCAGGTGATGCACAGTCAGCCTTTTGAGCATCTGCAAAACTTAACATAATGCATCTAAAAAAAGAAAGCAGTCCCGTGTTTTCTCCTGCATTAAAATAACGACTGACTGCAGAGAGAAGGAGATGCTGCTGATTTTGTCTTTAAACATGTAAGACCTAGTTTATTTGGAAGAATGGTAAAGGAATACTTTGACTTAAGTGTGCAATTGTGAAACAGAAAATGTGTGGGGAATATCTTTGTCTAGCTTTAGAAACCCTCTTAGCTGCCTTTGCCTTCAGCTCTGTCATCGTTCACTACACCTCCACTCTGTCTCTCTGTCCTGCAATCTTCCCCATGTTCCTCTATCTGGCTCTCCCTCCCGCGCACTCTTCTCGCTCACTGTCTCCACTTGCTCGAATTAGGAACGGTACCTGTCAAACCTATGGGATTTCTCGCTGCGCTTTTCTTTGCTGTGCTGGTGATAGCTAGTGAGGGGCGTCTGCAGCAGCTGCAGGGAGAGCAGCGTTCTGTAGCCGGCTTTAGAGGGCACGGAATGTCATGTCTCCTCTGCAGGTAAAAAAAACAGCTGCATTTCTGCCTGGAGGCTGCAACCGCTGTCTCTCTACCTGTCTCGCTTGTCTCTGGTTTTGCTCTTATCGCATCTGCCTGTTTGTCTTGTGTGCTGCAGTTTGCTCTGCGTGCTATGTGCAGCTGCATTTTCCGGTGGAGTTACAGCTGCCTGTCGGCTAATGTGTACCACTCGCTGCGTTTTTAGCTGCCTCAGCCAGATTATCAGGGCATCGGCGGGGATTCAGGGAAAGACGCGGATGAAATTCAGATAATGACATGGGGACAAGTTTGCTCGTTTGCTGTCATTTTGGTGTGCGTGTATCCGAGGCTTCTGCCAAGTTGTACTCCTCCGCTGTAACTGCAGATAGAGTTATGTAATATCACAATGTGACTTTGCTGAGACACTGTTCTATGACTCATCAGTGAAGATGACGCAGCAGATGATTGTGAGTTGTGAATCGGGATTACACACAGAGAGATATGTCAACCGTGGGTCAATTTATAATGAAGATTTTAAAATAATGTAACTGAAGAGAAATTATAAAATGTATTGTTTGGTTAACTATTAAAGGCATGTAAATATTTACCGTAATCCCCCTTATATATCAGATATAAGCAATGTAAGACAAGTTAATCTTTCGATCAACAACAAGGTAATTTACAAGAGACATAACTGCATTAAAAAACAAGACAATTTCAAATGACACATTTATAGAATTCGTAAGAGTTTGTTAAAGTTAAGGGATGAAAATATGCTGATATAGAATGGCACAGAGAATACAAATACCATGCAGCTATAGTGAGTCGAGTGCTGTATCATTAGCTCTTTATCACCACTGAATATGTCACAGTTGTCACAAGAGCACCAGTGACAGGCCTGCGCATTCACTTAGCTATTGAACCTAATGTGTAGGTGTGTGTGTCTGTTTTAAGCATAGGGTGCACAGTGGTGTAATGCTGTTGCCTCACAGATAGAAGGTTCCTCCTTGCTCAAATCCCGCTTTGGACGAAGAGGGCGTGGAGTGGAGTTTGAATGTTCTCCCTGTGCATGCGTGGGTTCCCTCCAGGCTGCCACCAACAGTCCAAAGACATGCTTTTTAGGTTCATTGCTAACTCTAAATTGGCCCTAGGTGTGAATGTGGCCTGAAAGTTTTTTTTGTCTCTATGTGTCAGCCTTGTGATTGACTGGCACTCAGTCTAGGATGTACCCTGCCTCTCGCCCAATGACAGCTGGTATAGGATTCAGCCCCCCTGCGACCCTGAAAAGGATAAGCGGTGTAGATAATGGATAGATGGATGTTTTAATCAAATATAGTTTATCCCTAAAATATATGCAGGTAGGGAGGCATGTTCTTGCCTGCCAGACAATTGGGAAGAAGGATATATCAAAAAAGTAGAACAATCTGCATTACTGAACTTTTCATAGGGTCTTTTTGTCCTGAAATACAGTTTTAGAAAACACAAGGAAGAACCGATTAGTGAAAAGTAATGATTCAGGGGTCCCTCAAGGATGATTAATAGCATCAGATCGGAAATGTAATATGGCCCTAACAAGTGCTTTTTCTCAGCTGATCCCGATAACCAATAACTACAATTCATAATTGATTAGACAACAAACCATTCGACATTTCTGTTCTTAAAATAGTGTTTATAACCTGTAGTTTATTGACTAAAAAGTCTAAGGTGTGAACAAGATGATTTAATATTTCATACCTCTCAACAAACACGTATTGCAGTTGTTGTCTTCCTCTGTAGTGTAAATTTTTGTGAGCAATACCAATAATTAGGCCTGTCACGGTACTGAATTTTTCTAACCACGGTGAAACACTAACGTCCCCTTGCGGTTTGGCAATTAACCGGCGCCCCAGCTCCACTGGCGGATTACGTTTTCCTTACCTACAGACAGTAAAACATCATCGACATGTGCAAATACAGCATGAGCAGTGTTACACAAGTTTATTAACCACTACTAAATTTGTATCCTTATTTGTTGACATGATATCCGTGGTGACTGGCTAGTTGATGTAGTGGTTGATTTCGAGGGTTGAAACAGCGGTGCTCTTACAGCCAGGTGGCTTTTGCTGATTACTGTGGTTTTTTAAAATGAGTTTGTTGTTCATAATGTATCGTTCTGTATGGTAAAGATGAGGTGAGATCATGAGGTCAGGAACGTCATCTTGGGGTCTATGATATTAAAAAAAAAAAAAAAGTGGTTATGATGGTCACTGGGTGCGTCACACTGCAGTATTGCGGTCATGCGGTTACCATGACAGCCCTGTCAATAGCATGATTCAGTTACTCAAGCATATAGTTCTGTACTTTGGCTGTTAAAAGTAATCATATATTTACATACTTGGACAACTTGTAAGCCAATATAGATTTATGCCAATATAGATTTATACCGATATAACTGACAATTCATTGGCCGAATATACGTATATCCTGACCTGTTGCACTTAAACATTTCTTGCTTTATAAAACCAACATCAGTAAGTTCAAATGAAGGGATTTCAGGTCGTAATGAGGACAGCAGTCTGACTCAGCTGCAGCTGTCACACTGGCTTTTTACACCTGTAAAGACATTCATTACACTCAAGCCTAAACCAATATGAGGACGTTTTTCCAAACCCTGCTGAGACACAAGTCTTTATATGATATAGGTCGATTATGTAACTGTGTTAAAGTGGCTTTTTTTTTAGTTTAGGTCGATGACTCCAAGATTTCTGTCCCAGTTTGTGATCTGAGGCTGAGCGCTGACTTTTAATAATTGTTCATTTTGTATTGCCTGTAAAAACATTAATTCAGTTCAATTTTTCTTTAACTCGAGGGAATTGCCTGTATGCCTGCCTGTATCAGACTATTAGTCACCTGGAGATGTGGTTACATAAATCTGTGTGTCACGTGCATCATTGTGCTTAGACATTTTGTTGTATTATCTATATTCTCAGCTAAAGGAACAGTATATCAGCAGCTGCAAGAATACGACTGTTAAAATACTACAATGTAGTTTTCAAGCCCAATAAGGGGATTTGTGGACAAGCATATTTAATGCGTTATTATAATTCCTCCAATTTAATGAGGATGTTTGAATCCACTACATAACAATTTTAATATGTACATATATAATGATATAAACAGATTACCAATGTATCAACTAGCTAAACTGGCAAGCTAGGTTTTCATTAATAAACTCTTTTACAATTTATAAAGGAGAAAGTTGTCTACAAAGAGGATTGTAAACAATAGAGTCTTGATTTGTTTAAAACTACCTAAAGTAACGATGTCCAAATTTTTCATTTGAATAAATGTCTTTTAAGTCACTATCACCGAATGAGTTAACACAATGGTGATTGAGCCTATGGCTAACTGACGAAAGCCTCTGCATTTGCAGTATATCATGTTTTTATGGACTGGGTGACCGAGGCGAAATCACAAGCGGCGGCCAGTTCGTGACGCGTTTTCCATCACCCAGCAGTGGTTGGTCTGTCAGACAGTGTAGGCGGAGCTAAGCGACTGCACTTCCGGTTTTTGAAAGCACTGCGAGGAAATGGTAATCTGCTGTGGCTGAACAAAGAAAGAAAAGATCAATGACTACAGATACAGCTTCAAAAATTCGACGCTGAGACGAAGGCAAACAGTCTACAAATGAAAGCGAGGAAAATCAAGAGTTAGAACCATGACAAAGGGAGCCAGTCATAGTTCGTTGTAATTATTAATTCTCGCCAGTGGGAGGTGCTCAAGAGCACAAAAGTGTAAATCTTCGAGATTGTATCTTTCATACAACCTTTTATTAATTGTTCATATACTGCTGAAAAAGATAAAATATGCTGCTTAGAACGTGCATGTACACAAACATATCCATCCATCCATCCATCCATCTGTATGTTTCATATTTGATGAAGACCATTAACCGTTACATTTAAATCTGCACCAGTTTGTGTAGTCAGTCAAGCCCAGCTGTCAAGTTGCTTTTTCTTTTCTGTAAGTGATGAATATGAATGTATAGTCCAATTAATTATGAGTGAAAAAGATCGAGTACAGCAGTGTTCGCTTAGATGGATTCCATTTTCTACTGTGCACCCGAAGCGCTACAACTACTTTATTAACTATTAAACATACAGATGGATGGATGGAAAGTTTGTGCACATGCATGTTCTTACCAGCAATACCGTACATAAATTGTCAGCAAAGGAAAGAGGAAATACTTTATTTGTTAGGAACAAATGGACTATTTAAAAGAATCTAGATAAATCCTACCTGTTTCCAGTTGGTGGCGGTAATACAGCGCATTGGGCTCTAGTATGCCACTAAAATACAACAGAAGAAAATGACCAGTCAAATCAATGGCTAATGTAGCTAGCTTCGGCGTGCTAGTCGCCAGCCTCGGAAGCTAATGACCAGCCTATCCAGTTACCGATCCATTGGGTTGCAAGCTTCGGCGTGCTAGTTGCCAACCTGGGAAGCTAATGACCAGCCTATCCAGTAACCAATCCATTGGGTTGCTAGCTTCAGAATGCTAGTTGCCAGCCTGGGAAGCTAATGGCCAGCCTATCCAGTAACTGATCCATTGGGTTGCTATGTTAGACGCATGACTTGCCGCCCTGGTCGAATGAATAGGCAGCTTCTAATTTACCCCAGCCGGCTTCTCAGTTACCTGCACTGGCTTATCGTTGGCCAGATCAGTAGCTGGCTTCGGCAAGCCTCCTTCAGCCTCTCAATAGTCTTAATTTTGTCCTTTTCCGCCAGATAAATCAAGATTGCTTTGTGGATATGTTGTCTTGGAATTCTAATTAGCAGTGAATTAATTAATTAAATAATTAATCTTGAAGATCTCAGTTTCGTTCTCTTTGGCGGCACTTATGGTGATAAATGGTAAATGCGGGAGCACACTCCCCAGAAATCCAAACAGTGTTGCAAGTGTGACGTCCAGGGTTGGCTCCGGTTGTAACAGTTTGCCTTATCTGAGTGGATATTCACTTATTTTTGAAGTTGTAGTCATCGATCTTATCTTAATTCAGCCATATTAGATTACTGTTTACTCGCAACACTTGCAGAGACCGGAAAAGCAGCGGCTTAGCGCTGCCTACCCTCTTTGGCAGACCAACCACTGTTGGGTGATGCAAAACGCATCACTAAAGGATTTTTTTTCACGAAAGTCGCACCAGACACCCAGTCCGTAATTCTGCAAATGCAAAGGCTTTCGTCAGTGGGCCATAGGCTCAATCACCATTGTGATACCTCATTCGGTGATAAATAGTGACTTAACAGACATTTATTGAAATGGAAATCTTTGAGATTACTACTTTAAATTAGCCAATGCGTTCCAACATTGAGATGTGCCTATCGTCTGACAATGACATAGCCAGCGGTTAGTTATGAAGTGAGAATAGAGTTGGAGTTGACAGACGCCGTCTAAGAACAGATTCTTATCAATCAATCAATCAAATCAAATTTTATTTGTATAGCGCCAAATCATAACCAGGGTTATCTCGAGACATTCTTAGCAGGACTTGCATGCACATGTTTGTTTATAGAGATTATTCAAAAGCTAAAAAAACGTCGCCAGATGACCAGCAATTGTAGCTGGGATGGAGTTAAGGCGGAGTGTGTTCCGCCTCTTTTCCCCTACGCACGGACTATTTTTCTGCATGCATTCAAAGCCTGCTAATACGTGATTGGTCAATACTGTTTGACACTTAAAATGCACTACAAATGGAAACCATAACACTTTTGATAGCAAAATCCGGTCCTGCGCCTATTCTTCTTCTTCTCCATTTTGTAAATGGAGATTAACAACTTCCAAATGTAGGATAAATGTTGGCTGTGGCAGGTACAAAATGAAGGTCACCTGTGGCCACGGCAGGATTTTCTTTGAAAAGGAAGTTAATAATAGTCAGGGATTATGGTTACATGATAGTATTGTCAGTTTTCTAAATTGATTGTGGCAGACTAAAACACCTGTCATAGCAGCATGTGAGAAAGCCAAAAAGAAATCCGACTTGAGGACTGTTGCTCTGCAGTTGTTATACTGATTGAATGGTAAAAGGTATTTCCTTACAGTCTTTAAGATGAGACTGAAATGAAATCGATCTGACATCAGAGGCAACTGATTCAGTATCCTATGACTGAATTCTCTGTCCTCTCTTGTCCTGTGCAGGTCTGACAGTGCAGCGGACAAGATCAGGTAAGTCTACTTTCTTACAACTCTATAATGTCTTTAGAAGCGTGACCAGGCATTGGGGGGCTTATGGGGCAGAGATACAGTGGGACTGGCCTCCCAGTCACCCCATTTGCCCCGGCCCGCCCACCCCGCATGTGACACAGATTCACGGCTTTGTCTGCCAAGCAAGGTGTCTGAATGTGCTTTACATTTGGGGAGGCCGGCAGTGAATACAGTTGCAAGCCATGGAATGTCATTGTTTGCTTTTAATGGACAAACAACATCAGACACAAACAGGGCTTTGTGAGTTGGAAACTATTGTGGAGCTTTTAGTCTTTGCGCTAGCCAGCCGGTGGCAGGTCGGTGCAGCACTGTGGACACACACTATGGACGCACACTTTTTATGCTACGGGCTGTGAAGGCTTTACTTTTACAGGAGACACTGTGCCATTTCTGAGGCTAAGGGGTTTAAGGTACAAGCTGCAAAGGTAAGTGTAACAATTTTCTCATAGTGTTACGTCACCTTAGAATTGATGCAACAGGGGAGTTTGATGAATAGCATGTCATCTGTGCACAGTTTGAGGAGGGAGAACTTGAATATGCATTAATTTAACAGCACAGTTCATACTTACAAAACATGTATTTCATGTTTCTGATGCCATTCCAGTGTCCACATTTAAATTCTGTCTCTAACTCTCCTGGATGTATTAATTTACATCTTCATCGTGAGGAATAATCACTTGGGTTCCCATTGTTGTTTTCTTACTATAAGGTTTTGCTTCTTTAATGATCTCTACATTTAGTTCACGGCTGCTTGCCTGTTTTCACTTTTTGTGTAACTGAGTTGCATGGCAGCATTTTCCCAAATGATGACAGCACTGAATACATAAAGTGCATTATTTTAGGATTAGTTGTATATTTGAGAAGTGGAATTCAAAGCTTGCGATGAGGCCATAACCATGAGAGCTCTTTGCTGTTGGGCAGGTGGGTGTGCTGTGTTCATAATGGAGAAGTGCTGTTTGTCTGGAGCGTTTTCTGAGCTGAGCAGACACTGTTATTTTTGGTTTATTTGTGTGTGTGCACTCTGGTATGTGTGTGTCTGGTTAGGTATGCTTTGAGTGATCAGTCATGCGAGTTGGTAACAACCAGGCCTGTTTAAACCACTAGGCGTCTCTCCTCTCCAGCACACTGTAATAGTCCTTCAATAATCTTTAACAACTAATTTGTAAAGCCTGTTTATATTGATGAAATTAACAGGGTTTCCTCTGTTATTATTGCCAGCAGTGAATGTAGTAGTTGTTCAGTTGTTGTGTTTTTCAAGCCAGTAACTCAGGCTATTAATGGAAAATTGTGGGAAATTCCAAGTTTAAATTCCAGTTGTCTGCACTTTGTGCAGATTGATTTATTTTTTTAAGGTGTTTTCACATTTATTTGCTGAAGGAAGACAGAATTTGACCTTTTCTGAGTTAAAAGCCTAAAGCTTCATTCATGTGTTTGTGACTCGTTTGGAAGCAAACAGTGGTCCGGTATTAAACCTGTTTAAACAGGTGTGATGAGTAAACTTGTCTCCAGGGCACGTACAGAGAATAGTCTTTTTAGCAAAGAAGGACATGTCTTGTGTCCCACATTTAAACTTTTGAAAAAACAAAGGGATGAGGTAGAAGTGGAGCGCATCATTGTATTTATTTTATTGAGACAGAAACATATCAGATACAAATACCGTATAAGACGCACTTTTAATAATTTTTTTAAATCTATAAAGTGGGCTGCTTCTTTTACCAGTGCAACCAATATACCCGTATAAAATGCAGGGATAGGTATTTTATTGTGTTATGGTATTTTACCCAGATGATGGCGCTATAATCTAGCTGGACATGCGCAGTCATGATCGCCAGTGCAGCCGCCACCCTCACAACTATTAACGTTACCGTAGGCTGAGCTCAACTACTGCACCGGTAGCTAGCAGGATTGCAAACTCAATAAGAAAACAGATGGTAGGCTGTAATATGTGGACGTTTTGAATGTGTTTCAAATGAAAATAAATTGAAATAGTGTTTTTATTAATAGCTTTAGAAAAGCTTTCTCTCTCTGGGATACCCCCTAAAACAGACTGTGTCATATATTCCGGTGCGACTTATATTCCTAGTAATTATCCAAAGCAGAGTATTTATATGTCATAACATATGTTTGGAGACAGTCTTAAAAAATACTTATGAGGGCATGCATTACATTAGTCTACGTAATTCTAGATTATGCACCTTACTTGCCTTACAAACTGTGATAGTCGTTACTTCGCAATCTGATACCGAAATGTCTCTTCATGGAACCCTTCATTGCACACCTTTTGCATTATTGTACAATAATGCTTTAATTCCAAGCTTTGCAGTGAATTAACACCTCCAATAGGTGGTACAAGCAGGATCAACGGGGTGTTAAGAAATTGGAAAAGTCTAGTGAAATTCATTAGCTATGCTGGAAGTACCCCTCCATAAAATAAGAATGCAATGCACTGTGGTGGTGATTTACAGTGAATCAATCTGGTCATAAATCTTGTGTTAGTGAACTCAGCAAAAACAGCAGCATGAATACAAGACACAAGTATAGTTAGCCTCGTACATGCACAGAAATAAACCTATAGCCCATCTTCCATCTTGAAGACTTGGGGCACTGGGGATATTGTTGATACCACATTGAGGATCTATGTATTACAGGTGTCAAAAGCCCCTATGACTTCCAAATATGGATCATAAATATACTTTGTCACATCATCAAACCAGTTTATGTTTAAACATCCTTGCCTTGCCAGCCCCCGAGCCCATCTCTTGTACACCGTTTTGTATCTAGATCTCTTCTAACCCCACTGCAGATATTTCCTAAGTGCTCATGAGTCACATAAACTTCACAAGATCGATGCTGAGTTTCTTATAAAGCCGACTGTAAATAATGCATGCAAAAAGCCCTCTGGTTGGAGACAGTGGGCAGGATTCAAGTGCATTTGGAATCTCTGTAGTTTGCATGGTGAGAGGAGGAGTTTGATTCAGTCGTCAGTGTTTTTAAAAAGGCAGTATGACGCCCTGTGGATGATAAAACAAGGGGCTGCAGAGTTGTATAATGTGTCAGTAACTGATCTCGTCATGCTGCTGATATTCCCCAAACAGTCCTGTATTGTATTTTCCACCTTTGCTGTCTGTGTTCTCATGTCCGCTTTGCTCTTCCGCCGTCTCAGTTGCCTGATTATCGACCAATCGTCTGTGGTTTGAGACATTAGCTTCCAGTGATGGAGGTCAGCATAATCTGATCTCACTCTTTACTTCGTGCAGGAGCCTTTGAAAAGCAAGGATCCAACTTATTGGGTAAATGATACTCACAAAATAGACAAGTTCCCAGGTTCTTGTTTCCGGATGACTTTCGGACATGGAAAGGATAAGTCGGTACAGTCAGGGATGAATTACTAAAGCAAGTCAATGATTACATGTCGAGGATCTTCCTCTAATTATTTGAATTTTCAGTATACTTTAGCTCTGTTATTATATGGCTGATGAGGTAATGGTTCCACTGTATTAGCCTCACATGGCTGCTTCTCCAGTATTGTGTTTTCCGGTCTGATCTTATCTCATGATGTGTCAGTGGTATCTGATTTCTCGAGGCTATCTTCACTAATGATTCCTGCAGTTGCACGCCAGCTGCACACAAGATCATATCAGTGCATCCAAACAGTGAGGGAGATGATGACAATGATGTCAGTGTGTTTTTTGTGAATTTGGGTCATGGGCTTTGGCAGGGTAGTTGCAAGGATGCTGCAAGATGCTTTGAATTCATGACGTAGTTGACATCCCTTTTCCATATCAATGTGTGTATTAGTGTGGGTGCGACCACAGCATCAATGATTTTTTTTTTGCTCCACACCCAGGCTGCGTGATAATTCTGTCGGGGACGGCAGATGCATGCCTGGAGCTTGTAGTGCAGACGGGAAGACATAGGAGGAGCAGAGACGGAGAAAGTGAAGGGGAGCAGAGCAGGGGAGGGAGGCTGATAAAGCAGGGAGAGGAGGAAAGGAGGTGAAGGACCACCCTTATCGAGCATAGCCGTTCTCAGGGAGCCTACCAAAGGGACCTTCCCACACACACACCATGGCCAGCCAGCCAATCAGAGCCCTCCCATCCTTGACCCATCCTCCCTCGTACAACTGCTCATCCATGGCTCAGCGAAGCAGATGTGAGGGGATGCCGTAGGAAGCGAGGATGCGAACCACCTGGACAGAAAACTGAAACTCATTGTGTTTTTTAAAAGGGAGGAAAGACGGCGGTTTGACAAAAGCTGAGAGGAATTGTGGGCAAGGAGGAGAGCACTGTTAGATATATTTGTATCTGGATAGCGGCATCAGTCTCTACATCCTGCAGCTTCTGAACAGGCATTTTAGCCTGACAAGTGCTGTCTGTATCGCCTCTGTTTGCAACTTTCAGTGTCCGAGCAGGTGGCAATATTTTTTCCTCTGACTGATTTTGGATGTGCTGTGTAAGAGAGGAGGACAAGGAGGATTTTATGAGGCTTGGCGGTGATGACAAAGCATGCTGGACAAGTGACAATCTGACAACGAAACAGCGGGACAGTGATTGAAGAGAGGCCATGAGAGCCAGGAGAGAGGCCAGGATGGTGTCTGCCTGTTCACCATGCACAAACATAAGGTCAGGTCGGATTTCTCTTACCTTTCTTAAGCTATGCTACTTTAATATTTTGCAGCCTTGAGTTGCTTTAAAGCGTACATTAGCTGACATGCAGAACAGATTAGTGTATGAAATTACTATGAGGCTTAATGGATGCAGATAATAACCTTTTATATTTAAAGTAAATTACAATGCATAGCATTGCTACAACAGTATTTTTACACATATAGGAGATGGGATACAATACGTCCAATCCATTCTACTGATTTAATTACAGGCCAATATTAATTGCTGAACTGAAATATTTCTCATTATCTAATTCGGAATAATTCACACTTTTGTGAGAAACCCCACCCTGCTTCTTTTCAAACACACTACTATGTGCCTTTCTGCTTTAAATAATCCATTACCTCCTCTCACTTTCTGATGAGCATCCTTTGATTATCTACCAAACTAAGTGCTAATGCAGTTTCCACTGACTCAATCACATGACCTGGACGACCCTGGTGTTGTTCTGCAGCTGTACCCTTTTCTGTTTGACCTTTGCAGAGAAAATGCATCTGTTTACTCTCAGTCCACACCAGAATTATAAATGCCAGTGACATAATTTTTCTTGCTTAATAGAGGAATAATTACGGTTTTCACAACATAGGAATAATGTAATGCAAAAATGCTCGTTTAGCTATTTAATACATTCAGAGATCGGTCGATCAGTAAAAAAGGGGCTCTGTTAGTAGGATAGTTAGGATTCTATACATGTATTCTTGTAGCAGCTTACGTTAAGTGACAAAAGAACTCTTCGTCAGCTTTTTTTAATGCAGCAATTCATTCATATAGCAGAAATCTGTCAAAATGATTGATATACACACTTACCGTGATCAATGTAGGGGTTGGTGAAATCATTCATTGCATGTTACTGTTTCTCAAATATACCAAATACACACACATGCAGACACCATTTGGCTACAAGCGATTTTCCAGCCAGCTTCTGGACATCTTAAATCTCCGCTGTGATCTCTGCTCCCCAGGTCCATTAAGGGCAATTTGGTCAGATTTACCGAGCATGTCGGCGGGGATACAAGGCAGTCCTAGCACTGCTTTAGGTTAACCCTCCGTGATAAATACTCCAGGCAGGTATTGCTTTGTTACCCTCGCGTTGCTATCTCCACAGTCCTTTAATAAATCAGGAATCATCGTCATTTTGATGCTAAATAAAATGTGAGAAGCTTAAGGACACTTTTATTCCTCATTTCTATTGTAGGACAATGAAAAAATAGCTAAATTCATTTTAATGTTAAGGGGAAAAAAACAGTATTGCGAGAAACGTCTTAATTGTCTAAAAATGTCCAGTGTGGTCATAAGTAGATTTTTGCATTATTCAAAACTAAAATAAGTCCTGGCTGTACAGAATATATATTTAAACTCTTAGTGTTTACCGTGCAATATTAAACATCAGAGAGCACACAACCCTTTGGCCATAGACAGAACTGCAAAAAGGAGGTGGTCAATATGACATCATGACATGCAATGATATTGACATTACCATGCTTCTGTAATACAAACTGGTTTTATAGAGTACATTGGCATTTCTTATGTACTCTTACCTTTTTGTTCCAATAAGCTCAGCTAAGCTCTTTTAATTTGCTTTAATATAAAAAAAAAACAAAGACTGCTGGCTAAAGGGTACTTCCTCAACTTAAAGGGCTGCTGCTCCGAACCTTTTTATGAATTAGCAATATAAACAGCATTATTTTATTCATTCAGTTAAATACAGATATGCGTGTTAACTTGTCCTGTTACGACTAAAACATTCAGTTTGTTCAGGAGTAAATTTTGCATTATTCAAAAGCAAAACACCTCCTGGCTTTACAGTATATATCCTTAAAGTATTAGGAGTGTTTACAGTGTGAGGTTAAACATCTGAGAGCACACAACCCTTTAGCCATTGACAAAACTGCAAAGAGGTTGTCAATGAGACATTACACTTACAAGCTATTTTTACCAAGCAATACATTTGATGCTGCAAATGTTTGGAGATTACTTTTACCACAGGTCTTGCACATTTGGAAACATTTTAATGCAAGTGCAAAACAACTTTTTTTGTACATGCTTATAATATCGAAACATGAACAATTGTTATTATTTTAAATTATTATCAACTATCAATATCTGCCTCTTTTCAATGCTCATATTTTCTTCAAATTGTAGTTTTCAGATCAGGAGCTTAACGTTCTATCAGAGTGTTTAAAATCAGAGCATAAAAATCTTTGGGTTTCACTTAATGCTCCCAAAATGTGAGGTTCATGGGTACTTTAAAAGGACCGAATTAAGGTATCTTGAAGACATAATCTCGAAGATTTCAATTTTGTTCTCTTTGGCGGCACCTAATGGCAATAAAAGATATAATTGTGGGTGCACATTTCCCACATATCTAGATGGTTGGCTCCCTTTGTTTGGGTTGAAACTCTTCCTTTTCCTCCCTGACGGTCGCTTTCCATTTTACACTGTTTGCCTTTATCTGAGCGTCAAATTTGTTTCTTTTTCTTTGGATTTTCACTTATTTTTTGAGTTGTATCTGTAGTCATCGATCTTTTCTTTGTTCGTTCAGCCATAGTAGATTACGGTTTACACGCAACACTTGCAAAGACCAGAAAAGCAGCCGCTTAGCTCCGCCTACCCTCCCTGGCAGACCAATCACTGCTGGGTGATGCAAAACGCGTCACTAACTCGGTTTTTTTCCGCAAATGTCGCCACAGACACCCAGTCTGTAATACTGCAAATGCAAAGGCTTTCATCAGTGGGCCATAGGCTCAATCACCATTGTGTTACATCATTCTGCGATAGATAGTGACTTAACAGACATTTATTTCAATGAAAATCTTCGAGATTATGTCTTTGGGCTCATTTTAAGATTTTCACCAATCTGGACCTGAGTCATCATCAAATCATGGCCTGTATTTTGGGCCAGCTGTTGATGTCACTCACTGTAGGTGATTCATTAAGTACTCCTGTCTGTAAAAAATCTGTCTGTCACTGGCACACCCACTTACCGCCTTTGTGAAAGGTCTTGTTTTCATGCTGGGTGGACATCTGCCTCACTGTAGAGTTGCACAAGGAGATATGCCATGCACATATGCCATTTAATGGTATGAAGGCAACTAAATTTAGATCTGTCTTTGTCTTCAAGTGATCATTATTTTTTGACGGGTCTGTCTGCATCCGTCCACAGTCGGAGCTGAAATTGATACCGAACCCTTTGACAGATGTTCTAAGCCGCCTTAATTTATTTTTAGTAGAGTATTGGTTGCAATGAGGTAATGGAGCTGGAGTTCAGTCAATACACTGCACCACTCAAAGTAGTATATTAGGGCCCTTATAATATGTAGGCAAGGATTAGGAGACAGGATAAGATAATATGATACAGGATAGAACCAGCCGTAATATACAGCCCTGTTTTATAGCCGCTAATGTATCCGTCTGAGCAGGCCATGTTGCTTGCCTTCTGCAGGCCTTCACTGCTGACTAATCACACGGCCTCTGGTGACTCACAGTGTAATTCACATATGTTCATCAGCAAATCAATCCCGCTGTTTCACTAAATGTCTATATCTCCGCCCCAGCAGGGCAGCATTTAATGCAGTTTTTTTTCTGCAAATAAGCACTCTTTTCCAGATGCGTATCCACGGGGATGAAACTTAAATATGTTCCAGGAAGAGATCCATCTGTTATGTAAAAATTTATATCACAGTGCTGCAGGTCCATCCAGGGGTTTAGCACTGAACTGTTGAGCTTAATACTAGACTCCATAAGACTATGAGAACAGTCAGATTCAGTTCTCTCTTCCAGATTGCCTTTCTTAAATGTTTGGTCTTTAATGGAAGGTCTGTTTTTAAGGTTTCATATATCAAATGGTGTAATCTGTAATCCGTCTTCTCTAAATTCCCTTCCCCATAGCAGCCATGATTGATTTCCCCTCTCACTCTTCCGAAGGGGCCATGGATTATTCTTACTTAGGGCTTCCTCTGCATCCAGCATTTGCAAGAAAATGAGGCACCCTGGCTCATTTTAAGCATCGACTTTCAGCAGAGTGATTATTGCAGTAAGCAGCATTTGCTTTATTGTTATTAACGTTGCAGCAACACAGCATTTCCTAAAATGTTGATGCTTGTGTGTTTAGTCCCGGCAGGAAAATCCTCCAAAAATCAATTGCTCTCAGTAAGATGATATTTAACTTGATTACGTCCCTGACAGACATAAGGTGTTGCGCAGCCGAAGGAAACTTCTCAATAGGCGCTGGGAAGCTCAGCCAGGGGTGAAGGAGTGGGAAGAGATTGCTCTGACTGGAGAGGCAAATGTATTATCAGGTGCCACAGCGAAAATGAATTGATTGAATAGATGGAGGAGTGGTTGAGGGCCTGTGATCACAGTGATTCATGGTACATGTGGGCGCTCTGTATTGAGTCACTGGCAGCAGCAGCAGCGACTGGAGTGAAAGGACTGCACTCTGCAAGCCCAATTACCCATTTCGATGTTTTAAAAGTCACACATCAACACACACAGAAGTACATGTGATTTTGTGTTAGTCTCAAACAAATATTGTTTGTTTGAGATGTCGCAGAACATATTTACAACCTAAAAAAGTGTCATTTTTGGTTCTCTTTTTTTCTAACAAGTTAAAGGTGATTTTAACAACTACAGGAAACACAAAATGTTTTCAATACTCATGCATTTTAGGTAGCATCAACTACCATCAGGACAATACCATCATGAAAAAGTAAAAAGATAATCTACCAAAGTCTCTCATTCATTCTTCTCTACCTTCACTGATAGGCCAAGCAAAAGAAGTGGAAGAAACTGATATGGAAACCTCAAAGGTAGGATATGACTCAACAAGCAAAAGACACTTCACACATGGCCAGTGACAATAAATATGGCACCTTAGACATGTCATTAAAGTAAAGATAGATAGTGGTTGTTGGAGGGAGATGTTCCCGTGCAGCATACTGTAGAAAAATCCCACAAGTCCATCTAGTTCCTCCCGGCTTCTTCCGGTCCTCAGATTTCACAGTATGTGAGATGCAGGAACAAAACTGCTGTACCGTCATTTACTGAAACACTGTCAGCATTGTTCTCTGTAGGGGCACCAGGGGGTTAGAGTTGGGGACAGTATAGTCAGTTTGATCCAATATGGCCTATCTGTAGTCTAAAATAGTCCTCGAAGACAAGACTTTCAGACAAAAAAAGTAAGAGAATCATCTCTGGTTGATGTTATCCAATCAACTCTGCAGTTGGCAGGTGTATTGTTGTACTGTAGTGTCGAGTGTGAAGGCGATCAGATTAGGCGTTCTTGACAACACTTCAAGAAGCCATACTGCAGTTCTTGACAACGCTACAAGAAGCACCTACTCGGCCCAAGCACTAGCATTTTCATGTATAGTTGCTAATAACCTAAGGATGCACAATCAAAATCCGTTCATGAAATGTAATTCAATATGAAGTATTTGTATAGTCCTCACATAGTGCATATATTAAGAGGTGTGCTTTCTGCACGTTATTAAGCACCCTAATATGAAGGCAGTGAAAATGATACCATTGACACACTATTAGACAATACATTTTCCATGATAGCTAGACTGGTTGTGTTTTCCTCTGGAGTCCTGACAGTCATAACCCCCTATGAATCTATGATTTTTCAAGTGCTTTCTTGCTGTAAGGCACTTTTGTAGTGATGGAGGATGCTGAGCTGTGTCCAGTTCAGAGGTTTATGCTCCGTTCTAAATCTTAGTGACAGGAATCAATCAATCAATCAATCAATCCCAGTGTATTTTAGTTACTGGCCAAGCCATTTCCTGACTATCAATCACGAAGGTTCTTGTGAAGAGTATAAGATCAAAAAGAAAATGTAATTTGTTTGCTGTTATGTAAGACAGAGCTAAGGTTTGTTGTTATCCGAGGACACTGGCAACAATCTCCTTCTCTGCAATATTTAACCTTGTTGATCGTATCCTGGGTTTCAGGTTTTCATCCACAGTGTAGTCTGAATGTGGAAAAGCAGTGTGTATTTGTTGTGATTCATGTCATTAGCTTTTCAGATTTCGTCCTTGGGAAGTTGAGGTGTTTGAAAGTCTGAGGCCTTGCTGGGTGATTGTTGCTTTGTCACCACGAGTGACGTGGATCATTTGTGAAGCTCAAAATAGCTCAAGTGCCGTCCTTTAAAGCTTTGTGGGTTCTAATGGCATAGCAACCAGTGGTAAGCAAATGTAAAGTCAGTGTGTGTGTGTATGTGTGCTTTTGTGGGGCTTAGTATTGTGTAAGCCTTGTCTACATGTCCAACTGAAAAGAGCAGGCAAGGTCTGCAAGTGGCCCTGAAGCAGCAGGCTGGACCGCTCCCAGCTTTGATGATGGCAGGGTCGTCTCTGTGGCAACAGCCCTGAATGACTAGATGGAGGGATTGTATGGGAGGGGTCAGTCAATATCTCTCCAACCAATCCCTTATCCCATCACCTCTCTATCAGAGTATATATAAAAATAGCTTTCCTCACACTATCTTTGAGCTTTTGCTTTAAAGCACAGACGTGTCTGAAAGTCAGTGCTTCTTAAATATCAAGGAAATTTGACTAATACAGAAAGAAAATTGTCTTATTGAGACTGCATCATCCACGCTGCTGCTGGGTTTTTTGTAATCAAGCTTGTTTAAATAAAGGTTCGCAAAAAGTTCTTCTGAGGATAGAGCATGAGGTTACAGATGGGGTGTCAGTGTTAACAAGAGTGAACAAGCCCTCAGCGACAGCACATCTGACCATGTTGGCTTCCACACTGCTGTAGCTCTTGCTCACTGATGATGAGGTCATGTGACGCTATTTCATAATTGTGTGACGACTGAGCTGCCATGGTGTAGTTATGTAATACGGGGGAATGAGGAAAAGGTGTAGATGGTATTGCAAAGGCTTTTTGCATTGATGCCTAACGGTGACCTACAATTTAGTGTATTGAGGATTTTTAATGGACACTGCAGTGAGTATGGTTGAAGAGCTTCTCCTGAGTGAGTCTTTGACATTTTCAGCCCTAGACAGCCGTGTCAGCGGCACAGTGATTACAGTAGCAGCTAAAATGTGTACATACAATACTGGACGTGGACTGGATCTGGAGAGATCAGCTGAACCTGAGCTCCCTGTGTCGTGACATTATTTTTCTGAACACACTGGCTGTGTATCTGAAGAGCTCAGGGTCATGGATGTGATGAGTCATTGATGTACTGCATAATAGCTACAGCTCCTGTTTAGGCTTGAGATACACACAGTCTTGTTGTGCTTTTTCTCAGGTAGCCCATGGGTTATTATGTACTGATTGTCAGTTTGTTGTTATTATTGATCAGCTGATCATCACCTCTATTGAATCTGCCTTTGTCATTCACTCAATGACAACATGGACACACACAAAGTGATCCTTGTCAGTGAAGCACGTTTTATGAACATGATTCTTTAATGACTGTAAAGCAATCATGATACCTGAAATCAAATAAACCTCCGTTATAATCAGTCTTATAGCTTAAAGCTAGCCACTTAACCTTTAGTGTAGCAACAAAAGTGATATCGAAGACACAGGGATTTCTTAAGCTTAAGCTGCTGTTACAACATTTTACACAGTGATGTAGTGGCCATCTGTGGATGATTAACTTTAGCACGCTCACTGTTTATTATGTATGTCAGCTTCAGCTAGCTAGCAGTAATAAGGCTAGGGATTAGTGTGTTTAACTACAGTTAACTTGAAATGCAGTTAGAAGAAATTTAAAAACAACATTAGCTAATAAAACATTAGTGAAGAGTAAAATAATCAAACTGAATAAATGAATTCTGATTATTTAACTTACAATATAATTTATGGATGTATTTAAATATAGTTTAGACTTTTGGCATAACCCTCTGCTACTATTTTGCCTCAGTTGGGGGCTACTTGGCTAAACAGCCATTATTGTTATGTACACGACAAAACCAGCAAAGAGATGAGAGGTACAGCTTTGTCCACAGGGGGCGCCAAAATCAACACAAACCGAAAGTTCCTTACAGCAGCTTTAAAATACACAATATTTCTTCTTAGGTATATGCACCAACTCCAAAACCTGAACTAGTGCAAGAGGCTGAAAAAAAATCCAATACCATTGCTCCTTGTTTGCCACAAATTCAGTTTAAAGTGGAAGATATGAGCTTGTATTCAAGCATTGACTTTTGCTTGCAATATTATTTGGCCAGAGCTGAACAGTTTAAGTGATGGATTAATAACTGCTTGAAAGTCTGATTTTAAATAAAGCTGTGGTGCTGTGGAGCAATGTGATTACTGGTGGAATCTCTAGAATTTATAATGAGACTTATAAACTGTTAAACTGGTCTTATCTAACCCATTCCACCTAATAGGGTCAGCATTCCTTCAGATATCGACTTATTGACTATGGGTGCATCCCTATGGATTTCATGTGTCCTTAATTATGAAAACAGTCGAGGACAGAGTGCATCTTACCCGAGTCTAAACAAGACGAATACGAACAATTACTGAATGATTGAACTCAGCAGAGGTCTGTTCTCTGCATAGACCTATAGTTTAGATTAATCCAAAGCTCAATTTTAAATCACCCTTTCTTCCTCTTATCATATTGCTCTTGCTCCTGCTTTGCTTAGTAATTAGGAGTATATGTGTGTCTGTTAGAGGTTTGTTGCAAAAGAAACAGTCTATTTTCATCCTGCTTGCTGCAGCAGAAACAGGAAATGGAGGGCTTTTTTAAATGAGTGCTTTAATGTCAGCACATGCTCTTCTTTGTTCTTTTATTCATGGCACACGTGACATTCTGGCAGAAGGCCATCTGTATTTCGCTTCATCACTTTTTTGGTTGATTTGGTTGGTCTGATATTGAACATGATGTCTATCCCTCGCAGTGTTGCTCATTTTTCTATCGAACATATTATGCAATTCATCATCACTGTCATCATTCTGTCTTTTTTCTCCCCCCCCATCCCTGGGCTGCTTTTATGTTTGAGTTAATGTTGGATGTCTGCGTAGTGTCTGTTTTGTCCTCAGTAGGATGTCTGCTGCTTGTGTGTTTTCTGCATAATATAAAATCTACTATGGCCTCCGACCGAGCTGGCTTTCTGTTGTGCATTGCCGTCCTATGTTTACATCTGTTTAGCCTTATTCTTACCCTTTCACTGTTCTGTCCTGCCTTGGTTTAACTGTTGCCTGTTGTACTGCTAATCAATCATATAAGCTTTAACTACTACTACTACTCCTCCCCATCTTCAATTCATACCCTTTTCTCATTTAAAAACATCATATAGCAGGTGCATCATGCGAGTGAATCTGCGATTCGTACTGTATACATTTGATTTAATGAATGTTAGACTTGATCTGTTTAGTTTTATGCATTTTCTTTTCTTTATTTTGCCCCAAATGTTTCATTGGTTTGAATGGATAAGCTAAGTTTTGCCCCATGTGCATAGTGTATATTCCTGCCTTTACAGGCTGTGAAAGCACTACTGCTCTCTGTCTCCCCGCTGTGGCCTTGAGGGGATTATCCAACATGTTCAGTTCAACAATAAACAAACAGCCATCCGGTCACATGATCACCCGTTTCCCTCTCTGATCAGACAGTAGGAATCAATCAATGGGGATTTATTTAACATGAATAGGAGAACCAGTGCAAGCGTAATCCATACTGCGTTACAGAGTAAGGAACGCCCACAAGGCAGGCTTCCGGCAGCATCCAATCCCACAAAGCAGTGTATAAGGATTAATCCAGATTATCTGACAAAGCTATTCTTAGAAATAAATGAAAAATCTCTGGTCCAGATTAGGGCTCAAGGAAGGCTAAAATGGTAGCTGATGCAGAAATCACATGACTGCATTTTGTATGACTAACAAGGACTGTATGTCCATGGAACATCTCTTTACATCAAGCAAACTTTAAAACAAAGCAACCAAGATAATTATGTGTTTCTATTCTAATCCAAAGGGCACATTGAATACAGCATTTATTTAGAGTGCAAACAAACTTGTGTTACGTAAGAGTAAATCAAATCCTGCCATGGGGAACACCTTTTTCATTCTAAGTATTTTACCACAGCAGAGCTCATCTGTGATCTGGTCAGCAGGGGGCGTCAGTGAGAGGGAACATTTCTGACTCGGTGGTTGACTCCTCTCAAGAGGAGCTGTCCATTCAGCACCACTCTGTAGCTTCCTCCTCCACAGCTGGCTGGACAGAGCACTACAAGGATCAAACAGCAATCACACACACACACAGCATCAAAAGATAAAAATAATCTGACAAAAATGAATATGAGGAGACTGCAAAGGCTAAAAATTGGCCAAAATTGCATTATAATCATACATGGTGCCATTTGTGTATGGCTGAAATCCTCTTCTGTATGGGTTTGGTTAGTTCATGTAACCAAAATCCAACCTCTGTCTTTTAAAACTGAAGTAAACTGCTTGTTATTTGACATAACAGTATTTGGTTTACTCTGTCATAACATGAGTTAACAAGTTTTTATGTTTTTATTACACAAAATACACATGCAGCGTACCAGCATTTATTGTGATGCCAAAGTTATTAAATGTCACTACGATCCCTCTGGCTACTTTAATAATGCTTTGATGTTTTTCTAAAGTTATATTGACAGAATTTAACAATGCAAGCCTTTGATGCACCAGTCACATTATTAGAGGAAGCTAGGTCAAGATGAACCCCTCACATTACACAATGATATTCTCAGCAGTCGGGGGAGGGGCAGGGGACATTTTACTGCCTGGGCGCTGCAGCCCTTCTGGATGTTTTTCCTAGGAATCATGACAACCAATTATGTCTAATATCTTTAATACAAAAGTGCTCAATGGCTGATACTGTTGCTGTTTCTCCTTAAGAATGGTGGCAAGCCGCGACTAGGTTGGCACCAGATGGACGCTGTGTGAGGTGACTTAATGTTGTCCTGCTTGACTGAAGCTCAGGTTACAGCTCCCACTGTTTCACCCTCGGACAAGATAGAAGCGCTCTTATATCAGTGCCTCCTTTCCTCGTGTTTCTCTTTCTGCAGTCCTACCACATTTGCTGTAGCCCTTGGGGAGGGAAAATACTGACTATCAAAAAAGAGAATGTGTGTCTACCAGTATGCTCTTGCCTGCTAGTATGCTCTTGCCTGCTCAATAGAAGAGAATAAACTTATTTCTGGGGGGGTTCTCATAATAACAGTAATCACAGTATGATCTAATGTGCTGAGGGTTTGCAGCTGCCAGCTTTTCATTGCTAGTTATAGATTGTTTTATGGAGCCCTCTTTAGACCAAGATACACATGTGCAAGTATGCAAAGAAGAAAATAAAGTCAAAATTGACAGTGCACTAGACACTGAGACATTATACTTTATTCTCCAGGCTATGCCTTGGAATGAAGAACCATTGTCAAATAACACATTCAGAGTTGTGCTGTGAGTATTTATAAAGAAACAACACCTCCCGTCACATAGCTTGCACAGCATTCTTGTCAGAATGCTCTATATCAAATAAAGAGTTAACATCACAGATAAGTATTGTTTAAGGACAGAGCTCACAAACATTTTATCTAAGACAGAGAACTTTCCTGTGCACATGAGATGACCAGTATAAGCACAGATGGTCTCTGTGAGCAAGAATAATGTAACAATCATGAAATATTTCCATTACAAATAACAGCTTTACAGTGTGTATCCATGGCTCAGTTATTAGCTGGTGAATGAACTAGTTAACCATTGTATTTTCCATAGAATGAGATTCTATTTGTGGGGGTCTTCTCATCACTGGCCTGCAGTCTTATCTGCAGGGAAAAGTTAACAACATCCTGACTTCCATGCACTGTACACAACACATAAATCAATGTATGACGAACACAGCACCAGCTCACAAGCCAGGTGTGGTAAGCATAGACACCTATTAATCAGTGCTAACATTAACATAATACAAAATTTTCACTAACTGAAAAAGGTTTGTGCACAGACTTCTTGGGCGGCCTGTTGGCACAATAAACCGCACTGCAAGCCATTTTATCTTTTAATCTGAAATGGAGAGAAAACTAACGGAGAGTATTTCTGTCCATCACGTTGTGTTTAAATTAACTTGTAATCGTGTGTTTGTCCGTCAGAACGGACACTAATCTAGCGCTAATTCGCTGAAATTCAGTGGGAGAGACTCTGGAGTGTAACATAACGTTATGGAGTTTTTTTTGAATATTTCATGCCATTAGCCAGAGAAGGAGTAAAGTGAATCTTTTATTTATTCGCAATTGGTTGGTTACATTTCCAATTATACTTAGTTAATGGCTGCATCCCCTATGTCCTTTTTTATTATAGTGGCCTTGACTGTACTTTCCTTTTACATGTGAAATTATTAAGTAAATCTACAAGATATTGAGTTACATAATTGATATATTAACATTGCATTATACAAGAAAACAAGATATAATATGTTTGTGTTTTGAATATAATGCTATACTAAAATGGAGCTTGTTTTCTTTTTATCTGATTAATAATTGATTGATCGTAGAAATAATCGACAGATTAATCGATTATCAAAATAGTTGTTAGTTGGGGCCCTATATATTTGCATAACAAAAATCCACAAAAGGCCTCAAAAAACAAACATGCAAACAAGTTTAGTGACTGATTTAACAGAGGATTAGCATACAGCTAGCGGCAGGCCAACTGTCCATTAAAGCGGCCACACCTCGTTCCGAGGCACCGGCCACCGCCAATAAGTCAATGTACGATAAACACTGAACACGATAACTAGCCAGGTGTGGTGAGCCAAGCATATACACCTGCTAATTAGTGCTAAGATTTAAATGATGTAATACTAGATTTTCACTCACTGGAAAATAGCTGGAGCACAGTCATTTCAATACACCCTACAGCAACAGTATTTGTTTAATATTTGCATGAAAAATCCCCAGAAGGCAGCAACAAAACAAACATGGCAACACGTTGAGTGACTAGCAGACAGCTAGTGGCGTCCAACTGTCACTTAAAGCTGCTAGCCCCTAATTATGCATAACTTTAAGTCTTGTATAACTAAATCAGGTGAGTTGTATAAAAGTCCAACCCTCATACAGTTGTCATGAATAGATGAAGAAGCTTTATAGACCATAAGATTTTTTGTACCAGGCTGTAAACATGTTTAAATGTGATGTAAAGTTTGAATTTTAATATGGCGCCTAATGGGGATTGCCTTGCTTTTGGAGCCAGCCTCGAGTGGCCACTTGAGGAACTGCAGTTTTTGGCACTTCTGTCTTGGTTTCACTTCTCTGAATGAAAACCTGAATATCCCCTTGAGAAGGAATGAATACCATTTACCTTGGCATCTAACAAGCCTTGTGTTTGCCACAGTGATTGGCAGTTTCAAAATGTATGTTATATAGAATTCCTGGGGTCAAATGCTGTAGTAGATTCAGGCCCTGTTCGCAACGCTGTCATGTATCCCTGGCATGCTGGACTATGGGCAGAAGTAGTGCATCTGAATATAGAAGAATGAGTGACTAGAGCTCAGTGACTCAGCAACATCAACTGAATAAAAACTTTTTAATGCCCTGCACTTATTGTTTTTCTGTTTATTGCCATCATTAAACAAATCACCCCAACAAAGGAGTATCTATTAAAAATCAATAGAATCAATACGGACAAAAGGTTAAATATACTCCATCGGTCAGTTTAATGACAAATAAAATATCTCAATCTTCAGAGCACGTATGCTTGTATTTGTGATTATGTTGGCAGGTCAACCATAATGTCAGTTCTGATGGTAGTGAGTGGTTTGAGCTGGTATAAGTGATCCCTAATGAGGTGTAATTTGTAATGTGCAGCTCTTTAAGGAGATTAAACAGAAAGAATGTGCTGCACCCTGACCCAGTAACTGTGGTCAGGTCGGCCATTGTTTTTGATGATAGCTTCTGTTGAAGTGAATGGTGGGTTGCTCTATGACCTCTGTGTCCTGAAGTGGTAAGAGATTAAGCAACCGCTTGTAGACTAAGATTGCATATAGGCAATCCATTACAAAAATAGAGTAATATATTCAGATTGTTGTTCTCATTGTTAGAAGTATTTTTAAATCACTATTTAAAACAGTTGACCATTCACAAACCCCACCCCCTTACAGTTACTGTTGAGACACCTTCAAACTTGTCACACTCACATGGCACATAATGTTGTTGGGTTGATATTTACTGCTAGGTATTACACCATGGTACTTCAATGTCATGTAAACAAAACTCGGCAGCTTATGTATGTGACTTTGTCATCCGATATGACAACTGCAGGTAACAGATTATATGAGCTTTAGCTGGCTAGCATGAAGCTAATTTTAAAGCTAAAATTCCACGAGTAGGCTAAAAACTTTAATACCATAAGGTATGAGTTTGGCAACCAGAAGACTATGTTGTTTCTCACATTTCTGATAAATTTGTATTTTCTTTTGGTAGGTATAGTTTAGTAGGTGTTTTTTCCTACCTTACTGTTAGCCTGACCTAGCCAGACATGCTAACATTTGCAGCTTATATTTAAACACAAAAACACACAGTTAAATCCAGCCCATACATCTATTTGTCCTGAGTTTTAAGGGACAGAAAAACGTGTTATAAGAGAGCAATAAACACAGTTTCAGAATGTGGAGAAATCCAAAGTTTGACTGGCCAGTCAATTAGATAAAGAGGGACAGTTGACAAAAAGCCCTGGTTAGTTTTAGATTCAGGTTAATGCAGTTATAAAACGCTTAGTAGCCAACTAAGCAAGCTGAGTCACCATGCTGTCCATCTGATTCATTATCTATGCAGAACACATACACAGCACACAGCTATAAACACGGGGAGTACCCCAGCACTCAATGCATTAAGAGATTAACGGGGTTAGCTGCTGACACTGATCAGGGCCCGAGTCCAATACAAGTGGAAAGAATTGCAGCAGGTCCCCCTTCTTAATACCCTTCTCATACACATCATGGAGGGGGGAGGTGGGGGTCGGGGTGGGGGTCATTGCACAGAGGATGTTATGGCCAGAGGCCACTATCCTGCTCTGGTCCTGCACACTGGGAAAGCTAGGCTTATCTTTTGGAGAGAAATAGAGAAAGAGAGCCATCTAGGGAAGAGGATAGAGAGAGCAGGAGCAGCAGGGAGGGAGGGAGGGAGAAGGGGGGTAGTGATCCTGCGCCTGCTCACTGTGAGCGCAGCAAGTGCAGCTTTCATCCGCAGCAGAGACCGAGGGAGAGACAGAGAGAGTTTGAGCGAGCAAACAGTAGCTCTGAGGGGCAGTGAGAGAGCCTGATAGGAAAGAAAGAGTCAGAAAAAAAACGGCGGCCAGCCATGTTGGCATTTATTTGCATTTGTTAGCCCTGCTGCTTCTGCTGCATGCTGCAGTTTGCGTTGTGAATATTGCGGCGCAGGTCACCTCCTTCTCTTTTGGGAAAACTGAAGAACCCCAGGGAGGTGTGATTTTCTGGCACAATTGCTCAGCACTGCGGCATCTCCATACAAACGACGGAATGTAGCGGAAAGGTGGGCAAAGCTGAGGATCATCCTTCCAGACTTTGGTCTCCAACCGTCCATCTGTCTCTGCATCCACTCCTCCCTTCTTCCCTGCGTGCATCTCTCCTGCTCTGTGTATGGGAGGTGAAGCTTTGGCCGGCTGTCAGTCAGCATGCGGCGGTGTGAACGGGCAGCCCAGTGCCCACAACACGCTATGGACGTCAGACACTCCTCACTGTACTAATGAAAGGCTTCAAGCTCGCCTGGTAAGGCTCAACAGACAGTATGCATAGGCTCTTTGTGTGTTTTCCTTGTGTGTGTGTAACCTGTTTTTCTGTTTAGCTGTAAGGCTGTCAGTTATGCAAAGCACACCCCTGCCTGTGGCTAAATGTCTGTGACCATTTTCTGGTGTTTCTTGCGACTTTGGCTGTGCTGACGTACATTATTCCAACACTACATGATCTCTTTGCAAGGCTGTCAAATATCTATAGGGTATAAAAGAGCACATTAGATACATTTGTGTCTCCACCTTCACCCATGCATTTCTATATGGTTATGTAAATCTCTATTGCCACTTTGTAATACAGGCTAGATCAGGACACCACTAAGCTCTGACCAGCGTATCCAGTGCAGCCAGTGTAGGCCAGTCTGTTTTTTTTTTCTCTTTGACTGTGGCGACCCTGCTCTGCTCCCCTCTGGCGGGCTCAGTGTGAGCGGAGCAGCTGAGGAGAAGCACTCACGTGGCTGCCTGGAAAAGAGCAGGCACATGCTCCCTCTGTCTCTCCCCGGCTTTCGCTCTCGCTTGTTTTCCCCGTTCGCTCATCACATGCACAAACAGATCCACATCCAGGTGGCCTTACTCTCACTTTCTTTTTCAACCTGTTTCGCTACATTATGCTCTCTCTGTGCACTTATCCATCCTCCCTCCTTCTCTCCTCTCCTCCCCTTGTGTTTGTTTATGCTCCTCCTCCTCTTGCCTGATATTTTTAGAGACGAATTACAGAGCACTGCAGGAGGAAAAAAAAAACAGAGGGGGAGCAGTTTCGGCAACGTGCGTCCCGCTTCCTTCCGTCTCACTTTCATGAGGACCTCTTCTATTCCCTTAAGTGTCTGTCTTTCTTTCATTCTCTCTATATTTGTCTGTGTCATCCTCTCATTTACATCCCTCTCTTCTCTGTCCTCTTCTTATTTTTTATCCTCTCAAATCTGTTGCTTAATCTTCCAGTCTTTTTTTCTTAAGGGTATAGACAGGAGCTTTGAACATTTCCCTCTAAGGGCTCCATAGAAATAATCATATTGAGTGCATACTGTCAGTCAATCTATCAGCCCGATAATGTGTGAGTCTCAGATGAGTAGGGCCTCTTTATCATTCTGTCACACTGAAACACTATTAGACCTGAGTCTGTCGTCACTTAATCTGTTTGCGTCACCCTGATAGACACAGGTTACTTTAACAGTGAACAGCCATCTGTTAGCATCTCATAGTCTCTTACACATGGAGGCGAGCTGGCTGGCTAGCTGGGTATAGCGTGCAAGCCACGCTGTCAGATTATGTAACAGTGTATATGTATAGTTTTTTGTAGTTGCTCTACAGAAATACAAATATTACAGTATGTTAATCAAAACTGGGTTTGTAGAAAGAAAAAAAGCTTCTATTCAACAGTTTTAATCTACCTTAAAAGGGGAAATCAATGAAGAAACAAGTGATAATGATAAGGTATTCTCTCAGAGACAATCTGCTACGTAGGCAAAACGGCATGACCGAGAGGTCATTCCATCAATCAATACCTCAATCAGCACTTTTGTTGTCCTGCGTGTTAAAGCAGCAGCTGATAACTGGATATAGCAGCTTATTTATCCTCACCAGACACAGTGGTTTAACTGATTTAGAGCTGTCCATATCCTTGATTTACTGGACAATTATTCTTTTAGTCTATGACAGGTTTTTTTTTATTAGTGCAAAGATTTCGCACTTAGAATTTAATTGTCTTCTAACCCACAGGTAAGCTTTAGCTGGTGAAGCGCTTTGAATGTATAGCTGCTCACAGATGCTACATATGCAGTAAATAATCTAATTGTCAGACCTTCATGTCGACAACAAGATTCATCAAAGCATATGTCATCTCAACCTACTATAAAAAAAAGTTCTTAACCATTATGGACATGGTCTAACGCTCTGGCAGAAGCATGAAAGGTTAAAATGGTGTGATTTCCATCAGCAGTCAGGCTTGTAGTACTTTTATAATTGCAGTTATAATTATTGAGTGTAATAAACTAAGGAGGGTAGTACATATTCAACAGATTGGATGGAAACAATAGGAGTGTAAAATACATTTAAGTCTTAATAATAATATTTGTTTAATATATACTCTTAAGTTGAGCCTAAGGGAAGTGAGCGTCAACAAGTTTTCAGATTGGAAACCAGGCTGCCCTGTTGGGTGTATGTTTGTCACAGTGCCTGCTGTGATTGAGAGCCAGGGTGAGGGGATATTTTTTGCAGCATTACTTACTTGTCGGAAGACAAGAAGGAGATAAGAAGAGGGAGAGAGAGAGAGAGGGTGAGAGACCGTGAGGGCAAACATGCGTGCGTGTGAGTGTGAGAGAGGGAGATTGCTCAGAATTTGGCAGTGGCCCCACAGTGGGGATGTTTGCTCTTGATATGACATTTGGTGCGACTTAAAATCTGGACACATATACACACACTTACAAACACATGCACTGAGACACAGATGTGCACACACAGCCATCAGCAGCAGCTGTAGCAACAGCAAGGCGCTGACAGCAGGCTGGAGCTGGAGCTTACTCTCTGCACGTGGCACAGGGGACAAGCCGTTTGTTGCTGCAGGACAGTTGGACTGACTGTGAGCGCAGTCTTGCATACATAAGTGCCTGTGTGTATTTTTACCACAAACTTGTCCGGTCAAGTGTTGAGCTGCTTTATCTTATTGATCAATGTCAATCAGAGCGAGCAACTTGCAGGGTATTCTCTACTTCATGGTTCACACCCAGCAGTGAAGCAGAGGAGTGGAACGCTGTAGTGAAGTCTTCCATCCAGGAGTTCTGCTTGTGCATCCCCATGAGACTGCAGCTTTTATCTCTGTCACAACCAGGAGTGTACATCTGTCTACACGAACATGTGCACAAACTGCGTGCATACACAATGAGGTGTACATGCTGTCATAAACACAAACAGAACATCAAAGACATTTGGAAGCCACCAACATATGCATGGACAATTCACATCCTCTAATACATACATCTATGCAAACCTCATCCCCAGGCGTGTACTGCTGATTGTACTGTAATGCTGAGCTACTAATGTCTCTCTTGGCTATTTTGGAGTGACTCTGTGGCTCAGAGGCTTCTGCACCAAAAAGATTAATTTCAGAAGGAAAGGACTTTCTGCTTTAATTGTAAGTTATCTATAAGTGGAGCAGCTGTCCCTCTAGATCTAATATGGTCTTCAGATGTGATGATCGAGTCCCTTGCCTTAAGCAAAAGTATTTATTGTGAAAACAGAAGCATGATATGTCCACACGAGTTTGTAAGGAATGGACAGGGAGGCTTGGAACCACCTGCAGCCTTACAGATAAAGCACTGCACCATCAGACAGGACCACAATGGACTTCCAGGTTCACAGCAGGGGCTCTGCAGTGAAGAGAAGCCGCAGAATTGTTTCCCCCCTGGCCACAGCTTATTAATTCTTTCTCTCTCTCTCTATTTTTCATCCTCTGTCCCCCTTTTTTTTTTTTTACTGCATCCTCCCCACAAGCCATTTGTCATCACTGATTATGCTCCGTATTGTTCCCCACCGCTCTCCTCTTCCAGAACCAAATATAACTAGCTTGATCTATCATAAGGATCTGAGAGGATGTTAATGAAGATGTATGGATTTTGCAAAGATTGATGGTCAATGAAGAAAGTATATACTTGCATAGCTCGTAATTATAAAAGAATTGTGTCTATATGTCATTGAGTATAATGATAACAAAGGAGGACAACTAGTAAGGGTTGTCATATTTGCATTAATGCGACAGTAATTATATAATGTGTTTATAAAAACATTGTCAGACAAAGTGGGGCAGTAAGTTGAAAGCAACTTTTACAACAGGTCTGTGGGAGGGGATATCCATGTACCCATCCGACTCCATCAGCCTCATTATGAATGGACTGACTGCTGCGTTCAGGGACAGCCAGTCATGTGCGTCTCTCCCTGATGGATGTCTAATGAAAGGAATTTGCATTAGAGTTCCATACACTTGTTGCTCAAATTAAGCCTGTCCAAACAACAAGGCCATTTTCCATTAAGCTTTTTAGAAGAACAACCAGAACCTGTTCCCCCTCCTCCCTGCCTCTGAATCCTAACCGCTACTGTAAACAAGCAAAATACAGCCTTCTGTTTTTCAAACCCATTCTCCCTAACATATGTTTGTGTGTACATAAAAGTGTCACATACCAGCAATTGTATTCATATAAAGCTTTGCTCTCTGCCCGTGACACTGAAAGGATCATTACTTTAACTTATCTACCTGTAGCAGACAGTTTAGCACCGCTACTGTGTTTTATTATATGTGCTAACACATTTAGCATTAACAGCTACATGTGAAAGATTACCTCATAGCAGTCAAAATAAGTACTTGGTTAATTAAAAAGTTAATTTCTTTCTTTGATTGACGCATTTTGATACGAATATTAAAAGTAATCTCGAAGATTTTCATTTAAATTTACTTGCTATCTATCGCGGTGAGGTAACACAATTGAGCCTATGGCACACTGATGAAAGCCTTTGCTTACAGAATTATGGACTGGCTGTTGGTGGCAACTTTCGCAGAAAAAAATCACAAGCGGCACACTTGCTCTCTGCAAGTGTTGCGAGTAAACAGTAATCTACTATGGCTGAACAAACAAAGGAAAGATCGATGACTACAGATATAACTTCAAAAATAAGTGAAAATCCTAAGAAAATGAAACAAATTTGACGCTCAGATGAAGCCAAACAGTCTAAAAAGAAAGTCAAGAGTTACAACCAGAGCCAACCGTGGACCTCACACATGCAACACCGTCTGGATATCTGAGATGTGTGCTCCTGCAGTTTATTTGCCTTAGGCAAATAGATGGAGATATTAGAGATTACAACTTTAATATTCAAAGATGGAGTCAGATGATACATACTTTGTATATACAGTTGTGGGTAGGGCTGCACCTTACAATTATGTAAAATTTCTGAAAAAAAAAGAAAAATTGAAGTATAATCTCCCCATTGATGGTATGATCACAAAGCTTGTTTTATATAAATGATGTTGTTCTAAGTTTTATGTAGTGCATGAGCTGTGTATACATATGGACAGGTGTATAGGAAAATTCAGTTAAATTCTGCCTTTATAACAGATACAGAAACATTTTAAGTATTAATTAAAGTCATTGAGCATGGCAGTTATCAGAATCAGAAATACCTTATTAATCCTGGGAGGGGAATTCGGGCTTTACAGTTGCTCATATACAGACTAGAAGTAAGACAAATATAGGAAATATAAATAACAAAATACAAAATATGTTAAAGGTGGATTATATATACAGAATAAGTAAATATGTGAATTATATATTCAGTGAAGTATATATCCAGTGTATATACAATATACATTTAATGTATGCATTAAACATGCTCCAGAAAGGAGCAATAATACATCATCATCACACATCAGTGAAACAAAACCACACAGTTCTTTGACTCACCAAACCACCAAAAGTAGGTTGGAATAATTATTCGCACCAATTGAGTCCATAATAGTACAAAGCCTGAGAGAAATATTTATATCTCAATGCATAAAAGGAAAGTTTCATAGTGAAGTGATGTGCTTATTTTCCCATTAGAATAGAGAGAACTGGAAGAACAAAGCCTCCTAAAGGGGATATATAGACTAAAAACATCCAAAGTGAGCAATCGTCTGAAAGGTCACAGATGTTGGAAAGTGTCTCCATTAATAAGTGTAATTTTTTTTCTGTGAGATTGTAAAGGAGAGGAGGCTAAGGAGTGGAGTAATGATTTAATGTTGTGCCACAGCTGTGTCCGGTGCAGGTGGATCAGTCTTTGATTAATGCATTAGGTAAATAACACACCTGCAGCCGTCATACAATACTATATACTAGGGAAAAACAATACAACAAACTGAGTCATTTATTTATCCTTGTCATCCTATGTCAAAGCACTGAGTTGGCTGTCTTAGATGAAACAAGTGTTCAAAATCACCTGTACACCTCCACCTGTTTTTTTTTTTTACCCTTTTTCCAATATCGCATTAAACAACTATCTAATTCTCTGCCCAGGGCTCTTTGTCACCAATCCTGCTTCCTTCCGTCTATATATCCCCTGCAGATGGCAGCGACTGGGTCCCGTGCCTCTGGGACAACGTGTCCCACTGGGGCTTAATCCGGTTGCCAGTTTCCTGTCCCCTCCTGCCCCTCTCTGACATCTCCAACAAGTCCTTGAATTACCTCACCGGGCTGAGATGTGCTCTTGAATTTAAATCAGCGTGTTTAATTATAGCTGCTTTTAAAACAGGTTCTTGTACCCAGAGGTACAGCAGGTCGTAGCTTCAATGAGAACCCAAAAATTGTTTCAGGCCTGTCTATGTTAAGTTGCCACACTTCGAGGATAATTAAGCATTTTAATTAAGCCTGGGACTAAATGTTAAAGTAAAGCTCGCGGGAATGGAGTTAAATAGTTTGAGCAAATGTAGCGACATGCATGCAGAAGTTTTACTCTGTATTTGCTTGTTTTTTGTTCTGTATGGACACACAGGTGTATCACAGTGTTGTGTCTAATCTTCTTGCTATAAGTAAAATAGAGATATCAGCCGTCATGGCCTTGCTGATAACTCCTTTCACTCTGACCATGTTCACAGCAAAGTGCACTTAAACTCCAGGGCTTTGTAGATAACTAATTGTATGTGTTCATGCTTCATGCAGCAGCATAAGCCCCTAACGCACACAAACACAAACACTAACACACACCCTCTTTCAGCTCTCTCTTTCTCCCTCTAGTTGGGAACACTTCAAGTAGCGGTGCACATGAATGGCTTGATGAGCTGCCATGGTAACTGCACGGCTGAGACGCAGTCTGGCTGACAGACATTTCCGACCCAGCCAGGCGTCGCCACATTGATGTTGCTATGACAACTCTGTAAACAGCACGCCCTCTGCTCAAAAAATCTAGAAATTTTGTTGGAGTCTTTAACATTTGGGGTGTTTTTGGCTTTAATATGCACCATGATTAATTAATTAAGAGGAAAATGAAGTGATTCAAGCATGTGCAGTCTGTAATCAAAAAGTGCCAGTGGCTGCTCACTACTAACATAATTCTGAGTGTGTGGTCAATTTGACCATTCGCGTGTCCCCTGGGTGCAACAACAACGGGCGCAGAGGTCCTCTAAGTAGGTCAGTTGTTGGTGTGAGGCTGGGCAGGCTTATCTGGGCACACAGTGGTCCGGCTCAGTGGACCAGCTCCCTTTGTTCCGCTGCACGGCTCCGCTCGGCGCTCCCACAGAGGCAGCCAGCATTGCTGCAGCCCCGGGGTCAAGTCTTTCCAACAGCACAGCTCAGGGCTCCGTTTGCTTCTTTATAGAGAGGCAGAGGTGGCTGCGGTAATCTTTATGTGTGTGTGGATGGATTACCTTAAAATTACCTTTCTTGGCTCTTTCATGAGAACAATCTGTTGGTTTTAGGGTTAAGAAGACGTCACTCAGAATAGAACAAACAGTGCAGAACTGTCATACAATGAAATCCCAGGCTCGAATGAAACATCAAAATCAGCCTATGATTTAGTTAAACATGTCGGCCATAGTTTGATTTTTTTAACTAAATAGAACTTTATTTTCCAGTGTGTAATCCAGTGTAACACATGTTGGACACCCAGTTCAGCTCTGTGGATAAAGCCTTTCAGGGTATGCGTGAAATTTTCTTGCAAGAGCTGATTGACTTGTGTGGATGTTTGACATTAGGCCTGAAATACCAAAACTACCAAGCTGCTGCATATTGTGTTTCAGACTTATAACAAGTATCACAAGAAGTGCTTGTTATTTTGTGTGTAAAGAGGAATTCCTGATATACCCACATATTTGTGTGACATTTTTTATTTCAAATGATATTTTTAAACTCAGATTTGTATACACTGTATGCACTTTATTCTCAGCAGACATTTTTCCTTGTATAACGGACATAAATGCCACGGTATTGCACAAAACACAAGCAGCTAAATGGAAGCGCACTTTGCCCTCATCAGTCTTATTTATATCTGAGCTTTTACTGTGATCTGATTATTTACACCTTGAACATACCAGGTATAGAAATGTATCTAATTTGGAACATGCTCAAATGAAACATCAAAATAGTAAAATATTTAACTTTTATGAATTTATTATTAAAATTAAATCTTTACACTGCCCAAGAGCAGGCTAGGTTCATCCTAAGTTGAATTCCTTTCCTACATTCCTTGTATTTAGGAGTATATTAAGTTAACGCTGCACTTGTTCCTTTAAATACAAAACCAGGGAAATTAAGTGAATTGAGCACTTGGTGGTGCATTAGAATGCAGATTCCTGGGGGGTGACACTTGCTTACACATGCTTGTGATACACAATGGATAAAATTTCACTTTTTTTTTTTTTAATTTGTATTTACCATGCCACAAAGTTCAATATCAGTGGTTTCTTGAGATGGTGAAATCACAAAATACTTAAAGGGCCAGTTGGCCAATTTTCAAACTCAGTCCTATGATGATTATGAGCTAATGCCGTTATGGTAAAAAAGAAATGCAATTTTGCTCTGTGCCTTTGGAGGACGCTATCTGCTTCTCCAGTGGGCCCTGGAAAACCTCTGCCAGACTACGTAAAATGTGCTATCTGGTGGAGGCCAGGGAGCTTGCTTTAATACACTTCCTCAATCTAGGAGGCCCGCCTCCGATGTCATGTCTTGTTTAAAATTGTCAGGTTTGAAATGTAGATTTTTTAGATGATCCACCGGTATATTCTCGTCATATCGCTCTGAGCCATTGCCTGCAGTGAAACGGTAGTATTTCACTCCAGCGTCTCTCACTGGGCCGTTCCTTTAAGAGGGAGGGGCGCAATGCATGCTGGGTGTTGTAGGAACGTAGAATGGACGAAACCACAAGCTGTTTGTACAACTTTCTCCACAGCTATGCCGCCAATTTCAATTTCAATTTCACATTATTGCTTCTATCGATTACAGAGAACACCAGCTTTGACTCACAGTGGCTTTTTCCAGGGGCCAATTTCTCCTTTAAGTTAATATTAGTTTTGTCAATTACTTGTTGGATATAGGCGGGATACAACACACAATAAATGCTTTTAATGTATTTGTTTTCAGAGAACCGTCTTCCTGACACCTTTGATTCAATGTTCTTCCACATTCAAAAGATCTCATTTTGATTATTGTCTGAATTTTAAGTTGAATGTGTCATACTTTCATTACATTACAAACATACTTTTTTTGTTAAATTAACTAGATTTATACGAGTGAGTGAGTGTATGTGTGTGTGTGTGTGTGTGTGTGTCTGTGTGAAACCATGAATTGTGTTTACCACAAAGCCTGGTCTACCTTATTGTGTGATTTAGAGGGAGCTTCGAATGTAAAGTGACCTGAATGCCGGTGATGTCAGCCCCTCCATTCATGAAACATGAATAATTGAGGGAGCAGCGGGCTCAGTGCACCAGCACCAAGTAGAGGTGGAATTCAAAGTGAAAGCCATCTCTTTTCTCATTTGCTCCGTCTCTCCGTCTCTCTCTCTCTCTCTCTCTCCCTCTATCAGCTTGCGCTTTCTCCCTCGATCTCTCTCCATCTATTGTGAGTCTACAGCCGTGAAATTCTGTGAACGAGGGGGCTGAAATCGCGAGAGAACAGCCTTCCTTGGATTCTAGCGGATGCAGTAATCAGGCAGATGATCCAACGGCTGGGATACCGGAGGAGGAAAAAGGAGGAATGGACAAGTGCAGGTGCTCAAGAGAACGGGACCTCATAAGCTTCAATTAGACAAAGGAGGAGAGAGTGAAGAAGAGGAAGAAAGACAGACAGTTTCAGTGGTTTCCCTCCATCTATCAGGAAAATACGTTTTGTTTTTTTATCTCCCTCTGCTGCGTCCGCTGCCTCCTCCTTTTCCCGGCATCCTCCTGGCATGCTCAAGATCGTGTCCACCCTCCTCCCCTTTATCCCTCATCCCTCTCTCTTCTCTCCTTCACCCCCCTCCTCCTCCTCCACCTCCTCCCCCTCTCCTCCCTTCCATGCCTCATCCACGGCTCCCGCTGCGTGAATGAAGCCGTTTGAAAAGGGCTGATCGCTGCGGAGCGGCTCTCTTCATGGCTACGACCAGGTTAGTGCCGGGAACGACAGCCTGCCTACCTGCCTGCGTGGAAGCAGAATAACATGGAGGCTGCATCATGATTAGTTTCCCTGCTTGGCAGAATCAACATGTACTATTTAGAAGGAGAATCCAAGGGGAGGGCAGCTGCACCTCAGACCACCAATGCCTCTTCTTTGGCAGGTGGTGTTAAGGGCGATGTAAGCTGGTTATTAGGAGATCAGAGCTGGCCGGGGAAGATCAGTGGCCCTAAGCCTGCTAAAGAAAATCTGCCTGCCTGCCTCTTCCATCTTTTCTCTCTCCCTCTCTCTCCCTCTCTCGTTCTCTATTTATCTGTCCGGCTACCTTTCTTATTTTACCCTGAGAGAGAAAGGAAAAGTGCATCGGTAGTCCTTGGGATGATCCGCTGGATGAACAGCTCATTTCTGGGGGCTGACTACGAGGACATGGTTGTGTTTGAGTGTGTGACGGTGGCCAACGAGGGCTGCCGCTGCCTTGAGGGCTGCTACGGCGAGGTGTTGAGGGACTGTGTCTACCAGCAGGGGTATGACGGGCTCTTATATGCATGTGTGAGGGTGTGTGTTAGTGCCAGTGTGCATGTGCAGGGAGAGTGGATGGGTGGGGTGGGATGGGTTTGATTATGTAATGTGTGCATTTGTTGTTGAGGTGATTTAATTTGTAGCATTTGGTAGATTAGGTGTGATGTTGCTAAATGTATCATTTCATTAAAATAATTGTAGAGTAAGCTGTAGTGTATTTCTGCAGTGCGTGGGTGTATGTTCTTATGCTCTGTGTCCACACGCATGCACATGTTTACGTCTGCCTCTGTGTGCTGTATGCGCAGTCCTGCGTGGGCATGCGCAGTGGTTGTTGGAGAGCGTG
Organism: Semicossyphus pulcher; assembly: GCF_022749685.1. Taxonomy (NCBI): domain Eukaryota; kingdom Metazoa; phylum Chordata; class Actinopteri; order Labriformes; family Labridae; genus Semicossyphus; species Semicossyphus pulcher. Next base: position 24,188,194 of record NW_027211692.1, read on the forward strand.
GCTTTCCTCATGGCCTTTTCAAACCGAGCGGAGCTGAAGGGCCAAAGCCAGATGGGTATTTTCCAGGGTCAGCAAAACTGTGAAAACAAGTGAGGCCCTCAGAAAGGCCCGGAACTCTGTTCTATTGTGAAGCTGAATGATTGGACAGCTTGAGCCGGTTGGATTTAGAGCTTTAGAGCTTATTTAAAGAAAAGACTGTAACAAAGTGGTGCAAGCAGCAAGCTTGTTTCTCTTTTTTTTCCTTCTTTCACTGTGTATGTAAGAAGTTGACCTACTTTGAGTGACTCTGACATGCAGGGATCCCGTCTGATCAACACCTTGAAGTCAGTCGTCTGTCTGTGTGTCTGTGCACAGCTCTGTGATGCAGATGAGCTCTGTGCTTGAGCCTCTGGGACTGATGCCTCTCGCACAGTATGCAAATGAACATGCTGTGCTGAACAAAATATGACACAGTAGTGTTTTAATGATCTAGTAAGATGTTAACATTGCAAGATGCAGACACAAAATCAGCTCTGAATCCCTGTCTGTAACCCCATTGTGGAGCTGTAAGTTTACATTTTGCTAAACTAAATTTCAGCACACAGTTTCATAAAGTCTCTTTTGTTATGTTTCCCATCTGCTTCATTTAAAACCATTTGAGTGCCATACACCACAAACTATGTTGTAGGTTCAAATGAATATAAGAAATATTGCACATGAAACATAAATGATAAATATCCATAAAAATGTGCGTTGTGGATATTTGCATGCAGAAGTATCGATCATAACGTGCAAAAACTCAGCCCTGATTGGGCCGTCATGCGTCGTCTGGCGCTTCCCTCCCTGCTGTATTTCCCGCTCAGACAGCATCTCTCGCTGGTGAAGTATATTTAGTCACACACCCTGAATATTTAAACCACTCTCTCTGTTCCCTGTTGCTATAGTGATATTCATTCTAAGCTGCTGTTTGATTGAGCTTTGTAGTTCTGTGGGCAGTGCTCTAAGTGATACAGCTTCTTAATTATTTAATTGTTTGTCAGCCCTCCCTCTGGAGTACATCATCGAAGCCTTCTGGTCTTTCAATGCAGCTTTTTTGCACCAGAGCTAATGTGAGTGCTGCTGAAAACATATATGTTTATATATACATATACACATAAGCAGGGTTGGGAGGGTTACTTTAAAAATGTATTTTGATACAGTTACTAATTACCTGTTAAAAAATGTAATCAGTAACCTAATCCAAGTGTCACAATTTTAAAGTAACATATTTTTGGATTACTTCAATACTAAATCTGCAAATAAAGACAAGAGAAAAGCGATTTCAATACTTTTGTAATGCGCGAAAGCCCGTTTAAATTAATAGCGGTAATTATGCACATTGTTATGCACATTGTTATGCACACTACTTCACACTCAAGCTTCAAGTAAACTGCTATAAACTTATTCCAGTCTGGAGCTTGTGTTTTAACCCATACCATCCCAGCCGCGGTATTACTAGAGACACAAGCTAACAGCTAACGTTAGCGGTTGGTCTCACCTGTAAATTTCCCCGTTGTGGAACAAATAAAGGTTTATGTTATCTTATCTTATGTTTCTTTAAATTAGATGTCAGATCCTTGGATAATGACAGCATTATCCGGAAGGTATTACTTGCACTGTACTGAGATGTTGCTCCCTTTTTCTCCTCTGAAGACAACATTATGGTGACATTTCCACCCTGTGAAAGCACTTTTTTCACCACAGGTCATGGCAACCGTAGACTGTTGATGGCAACTTTGAGGAGTGGTTTTGTGAGACGTGTGTTGCAAAGTGTTGTGAAGTGTCGTAACGTGCGCGCACAGTTGCATGTTATTATCAGAGGCTGTCAGACAGACGGTTTAGAAATGAGACAGTGGCGTTATAGAGCATCTTTGGTATTATTTAATCTTCATTATTAAAATGTACTTTAAAATTGTAATCCTGCTAGCAATCCTCATTTTTAGTATATTTATCTGTGATCTAATAACCTCTTTTTTTCTGTAACTAACGGAATACAGTTGCCGTGTTTGTATCCTAATTGCGTAACGCCGTAACTTCTATTGCGTTACTCCCCAAACCTTCATATAAGTATATAACTTTACCATCACTGACAAAGTCTATTTGATTGCTATATTTCACTGCAATCAGCCTTTTTTTAAATTGAATAGAATAGTTTTTTCTTCATGGCATCATAAAAGTCCACCAAAGTTCTGTAGTAATAGGCAAGTGCTACACATGTAGCAACCAGCTGTGTCTGTTGTTCCACAGCTGAAGGACTCTTTGTGCTTTCATTTATTCCCCGAGCACTACAGCCCAGAGATAATGCACCGGCAGGTACTCTTGCTTTATGTCCAACTCTCCGTGTTTTGTTTCATGAAGCTATTAGGAACAAAGCAGCTGTGATGGAAGCTTTTGTCTGCTCCTGTGCAGGCTAGCACCAGCTGCATGTTCCCTCTATCGACACCACCGTGCTGGTTCAAAGAGCAAACTGTTGTGTGAAGGACTGATATCGGGCTTAGTCATCCATTTGCTGATGATGGATCCGTGTCCCTATTGTTTTCGGCCGTGTGTCTGGAACAGCAAGGTGATCCGTGAATCCCTCATCTGCTCTAAACAACAAGTGGGGGTTCCTGCAGATGAAATCCTGTCAATTTCTGGGAGGGAGAGGGCAAAGTAAGAGAGATGATCCTGTTTGTTAATGTTTTGTTTTATGTAACAATGGTTTAGTGTTTTGGATTTGTTACCTAACCACAGCCTTTAATCACAAAGTTTATTTCTCCTCAGACAACATTTAAATAACTTTACTTATTACAATAAAGCAACACATTGTTGTATATTTTACAGACAACCGATATTAGCTTTTTATTTGTGTAATGACCTATGACCTACAGGGTTTGGATTTAACATCAGCCTTTTCAGTCTGGCACTCGTTCCCTGCATGATGGAGTGTGAATGTGTGTTTGCTTCTTAGCACATTATAAAAAAACTATATTATATGGAAAAAAGCACCACTGATCAACTGTTTGAGGATGCTATCTTTGTCTCTTTAGAATTGTCAATCGTTGTTTATGTTTGCGTGGTTCCTGTGTTTTGCTTGCAGGAGAACGGGCCTTTAAGTGGTGGGAACACTCAGATTATTGTTGCATGTCTCTCCCTTTATCCCACGGTCTGGGCCCAGCCAGTCCCTGCAGATGCCTATTCACCCATCAGTCTGCTTCTGCTCGGGGTTTCTGCATGTTAAAAGGAAGTTTGTCCTTGCCACTGTTGCCAAGTGCTTGCTCATGATGGACTGATGTTGAGCCTCTGTGAATAATAGGACAAAGGGTACAGTCTAGACCTGCTCTTTATCTAAAGTGTAATTAACTAACTTGTTTTGTTTTTGTTATTTATGTATTTATTTGTGCAATCGAGTGAATATAGAATCTGAGCTTCTGAACAAACCACTTGTTCTTGACTGTCTTGCACCTTCCACCTGGCTTTGCGCTTAAGAGCAGGGTCCCTGAAGACGTCCGTGTTGACAGCAGTTTTGTCCAGAGGAATATTTGATGGGCATGAGGTGGTTGTAGTTGAACACCTTAACGAAGGCCTTGATCTTGGACCTCTTGGCAATCTTCTTCTTGGCCATGGTTTTGGTCACTTTACAGTCGGTGCCTGCGAACAGAGCGTGGCTGTAAGGACGGCCGGTTGTGCCATCATCAACATTCTTGACGATGACAGCTTAGCGCCCGGTGTAGGATCCAGCCAGGACCATCACCAACTTCCCAGGCTTCATGAACTTAAGTCCACCGCTGACAGGAAAGCAACTCTTGTTTTCTTGTGGTGAAAAAGAACAGCAAATCTGCAATTTAGAATTGTCTTGCATTCAGGAGATGGACAGGTTATAAACACAGCTACTGTGTCAAACATGCAGATCAAAAGAAAGACACAGGAACTGTAAGTTATTGCGTATATGCATACTTTAATATGTGCTCAATCATACCACATCATATCTTAATTGCAGGGCGGTGCGCCTCACAGCAAGAAGGATCCTAGTTGGAATCCTTTCTGTGTGGAGTTTGCATGTTCTCCTCATGTCTCTCGCCCAATGGCACCTGGGATAGGCTCCAGCCACCCTGCGACCTTTAACAGGATAAGCGGTATAGATAATGGATGAATATCTTCATTGCAGTTTTCTCACATGCCTCATTCCAAATTTCTTAACGCTGGAATCCATTTTGATACATCCAGGTGTATTTACGTAAACAAACTAACACCAACTACGATTCTGACACTTCCTTTTTGCTACTGAGAAATGCTTATCCAACTGTCTGGTCCCTTTCCTGGTAAACAATGCCAATTGTGGGAACGTGTAGAGAGTAACCGATTATCCGCTCTGAGCCTAATCGCCACTTCATGTGTAATCACCTCTCCCCAACAAGTTATAAATGGTGCAAGTGCACAGGCTGTTTTTTGACCTAAATTGCGCAGGATATTTGGAAACTTGGTTAGTAGGTGATACACCATGGTGCCCTTTTATAAGGAATTAAATCAATCTGTTAGAACACCTAAAAATGGTGGATTAGAATTGTACCACTAGAGTACAAAACATGTTGCTGGACGAGTACCCTACTTGAATGTCAAATTTTGACTTCCAGGAAACCAGTAGAGATCCCTATGGATTGAACAAAATCAACATCCCTTACCTTATCCACGCCAGGGATAATGGCATGACGCCACACATATCTTGAGTAACTGTACCTTTTTATTACAGGATGAAAAAATAAATAAATAAAAATGGAAAATATATGTACACCAAAAACCTTTTTTTTACCTTTATGCTGGAAGGAATTCAGAATGGCAGAAAGCAAATACACAGCATGTTTAACAAGATGGCCGCAGCATAGGATGATGAAATCATCCAGGGAGTTGATAACCCATTTTGTAAATGTATTCCTCTGACCGAGGAGAACTGTGGTTGGTCAGCTTTAAAAAATGGTTCAGTAAACTATAAAAAATATTGCTGGAGGGCTTCCATCTGTGGCCACCTGATTTGTAGAATGAAGCCACAATTTCCCTCTCTTATGTCGTGCTACATTGTGACCACTACTGCATAGCGGCTAAAACAGCACAGCGTTCAACCTGATTTGTTTGAGTCCTGTATCCAATTTCTTAGGATGGAAACAGCTGTTGGTCTTTGAAGGTTCTTAGTCATCCAGGTCATGGTAATTCGAAGCTGAATCCAAAAGGCAACTTGACTTGGTTGAAGTTCTTGAAGACATTTCACCTCTCATCCGAAAGGCTTCTTTACACATCTATTAGCTAATGACCTATAGAGGCTTATATTTCTAGCCCCGTCCACCAGTTTAGAACTGAAGAAGCCTTTCGGATGAGAGGTGAAACATCTCCAAGACCTTCAACCAAATCCAGCTGCCTTTTGGTTTAAGTTGGTCTTCACAATTTCCTGTATGGTTTTATAACAGAGGCTATAAGCTTTATTAAATATACAAGTTTAGATTCTTAAAAAAGTCAAAGTAAAGAGAGTTTCTACTTCCCGGACCCAAACTCGGCCTCCCATACCACTTTTAGAACCTTAGGTACCGCAAGGACACCTGCTTTCTGAAGGTAATAGGGCACTGTGAGTTCCTTAAGATGTGATGGTGCCCGACCAGTAAGAAGAAGAATTCTAAACTCTCAGCTGGAGAGTTTTTAGATATCAACCTACTGTGCTTCCTCTGAGCGTTTTGTACTCATGCGTTTGATTTCATACCCTGATGAATGATATACTCATATTTTTTTATTGAATGTTTGATAAACTATGTCACTATAGATAAAGGCAAAGCAGGTTATATTTTTAACCTGCAGCTTTGCACAAAGAAGTAATCTGGCAACCCTTTTAAATAATTATTTTCGTCCTAATCAGGTCAGTATATAATAATCATTAGTCAGTCCAGAGTACACAATGTACAGCACAGTAAAAATGGCCATCCACCAAACAGCAGACTGCTCTGTAATCATACAAATTGATGCCAGAGGTTCCATAATACCCCAGACATGCATTATTTATCCCCATGCATTAAACTGATGTAATGGCTCCGTGTTGTCCTTGCTTTTAGATTCAACCTGTAACAGGTGGAGGAAACCCTGCCAGTCGGACAGAAGCTGTCAACACTGCCCTCTATGATTCAATGCTCTAAGCTGCGCTGAAGTCCCGAATGTAACAGTAGATCAGTAATTCATGACCACTATCAGCAGCCATTGGCTGGCAGTGACGTAATGGCTTGCATAACGCCATGTCAAGTAACTGTGCCGGTCGGGCGCACAGCCACGCGGATCACTTACCGAGCCTTTTGTTAGCTTCTGTCATTGTGAGGAGAAGGCTTCTTGCTGAGCCATTGATGTGTGTGTGTTTGTAGGTTCATGCGTGCGTATGAGGATGTGAGTGTCTAGTGCTGGATCACAGAGGCTACCTGATAGGAACTCTGTGTTCGATGGGAGGACAGGGACTACCTGTCTTAAGGCAACAATCCGTCCACTTTGCTGAAAAGCTCTTAACGGAGCAGCAAATCCCCATGTTTAAGTCAACATGTACCTCAGTATGAGCTAAGTTTAATAGCCACAATAATGCCAGCCACCCTGCCACCCTGATGATTTATACCTTGTTATGTCTTTCAGAACGGCTTTGCTCCTGCCATGAAACAGTTTTATTATTTCAGGAAAAAAAAAATATTTTATTAGCTCAAGGCCTTAAATCATCATAATAATGAACAAACGGCTTGATGAATGTCATTGTCGAGATAATATAAGTTAAATGTATTTCCAGACTCCAGTGCATTTCTTAATCAAATTGACAATGCACTCAAAAACAAATATATTGATTTCCTTTTAAAGTGCAGCATTAGCAAGAAAATCCTCAGGTAGCGTGTGATGGTGTTCTACTACGTTTGCTTCCCGCCCTGCTGCCTTGTTGTTGTTGTTGTTGTTCTCGTTGGTTTCCCGTATAGCTTAGCCGTTATTAGCCAGGTTTGCACATGGTGCTTGAAGCCCATTAAGCCTCAGGTGATGTAAGCACGAGGAGAATCTGTTTGTGGTGTGCTGCTGTCCTCACTGATCTGTAAGCTAAACCTACATTGTGTTATTTTTCTGACTGCTATGATGCACTGTGTAACTATACAGTATCTCAACATTTAGTTGTTAGAAGAGATAATGAATATGTAGATAAAATTCTTATCTGTCTTTGTTTCTCTTTTCCTTTTTAGCACTGCCAGTAACTCAAACAAGAGCACACCCGCCTGCTCACCAGTCCTGCGTAAACGCTCGCGCTCCCCCACACCACAGAGCCAGGAGGGAGAGAATATGGTCGAGAAGGGTTCAGACCACTCCTCTGACAAATCCCCCTCCACGCCCGAGCAGGTTGTCCAGCGAACATACTCCCTGCAGTCAGCAAGAAGCGGGGGAAAGAACTCAAAGGTGAGTGACCAGGAGATGCTCCTTTTTTTTTTATTTTATCTGTTTGACACATATCCCTGGTACCTGTTTGATCCAAATGAAAGTTAGCCTTGCAGTTTGGAGTGTGGTGCATTATACACAAGATTTAAACATATGAAGTATCCAGCTCTCAGAACTGAAACCACATTTAGTTCGGTCAAGAATGCTCAACAGCGTGTCCTTTTGTGCTGAAAAGAGTTAGTGCTGTGAGGAGCAGTTCCCGGTAGAAAACAATCATGGAGCACTTTGTGCTTCACGAAGCTGTTCACAGAATTGCTGTTGTGAAAGGCTTCTTTGTAGGACACAGATGTGATTTTCACGCACACTGATTAAGGTTGATCTGGTCAGGGTAGGGCCTCACTTATCACCTGCCAAATGATATTGTAGGAGATGTATTTGATTTATAAGAACACAGCTTCTTACTGCTTCCTATGACCAGCGTAACTGCACATTACACCTAAACATCATGCAAATGCTAACATCTGACTCACAGACTCACAATTATGTTCTTAAAATATATATTGCATTCACTTTAATGCTGATACAGATGTATGTAAAACAGCTTAGATGTTTACTTACACTAAGAAAACACCATGTTATCTCTGTCTTGTAAAGTGAAGCAAAGTTAGCTGCTGAGTTGTGTTCCATAGTGACTTTATACGGATCATAGTTATGATACTGTTTGAGATTGTATGGCAACTCTTGCTGTCAAATGTGCAGCCATTCATAAACTGTGACTTCATAAGCACGTCAGAGCTGGCCCAGATGTATTCCTTTTCCCCAGTGTAGTGACGCAGCCTTCATGATTGGTTATTGACTTGTACACACAGATATGTTACGAGCAAGCTGCAGCTATCACTCTCCCCCCTACAGGAGAGAATGCACCCTCCTCTCCATTCCAGCCTTTCATTTTTTACATCCCATATACTCCCTAGTCTTTTACTCTCTCTCTCCTTTCCTAAAACTACAATTGACATGCTTTACCGTTTCAATTACGTTGGGTTAGTTGATCTCAGCTTACTTACTCACCTACTCACTACTCACTCAAGAGGTTGAAACTAGAATGAAGTCATCTTGGCATTAGGCAGCTTTGAGCACAATCAGTGCTTCTACAGGATGGACAAGGATACGTGGTCTTCAGGGAGTCTGGTGTACTGAGTTACAGTTAAAGCTTTGACATGTCCTCATCAATGTACTGTAACCCCAAAGTTAAATCCTACCATACTACATTGCCTTGCCTAAGCATTCATTCCTCTTGGACAGGTTGTTAACACTTTTAACAGTTACTAACAGTGTTACAGGAATTTAAATAGACTTACTTGGGCTTTTCACTGTTTGCTTTTTGGACTGCTCTTGCAAGTTAATCAACATCTGATTCACAAGTGTTAACCTGACGAATGTAGGCAGGGGTGTGGATATTTAGTGTGGGAAAGTTTCCGTTTGTATTACGCTTGTAGTCTGAGTAGTATTGACGAGCAAAAGCAAGCCTAACGTAATCCACCATAATGACATTCGGGCTCTCATCAGCGGTCATCTGACAAGGATTTAGCTTCTCATTAATCTCTATAAAGACACATCTGCAGCAAGTTCGGCTAACAATCCGTTTCAGATCAAAAATTCAACTTGAGACAAATTCCCTTGACGCTGTGTCACGAAAGCCTTTAAGCGTTTAGATTTCCCCACTTCCTCGAATGCATCAGAAAAGATCGATCCGACCTCCGTTCAACAAACAAGCATTTTAAAAGTCGTTTCTTCTCCTCTTGAGGACAGACCGGACAAAGCTTCACTTTTACTTCTTACAAATCTGCATCATGATGTTGAGATTTCAGCAAAGGTAAGACACGTTAATTAAAGTGAATCGCAAGAAAAATGGTTTCTTTTTCAGGTTAATACCACAGTAGTTGGTCAGAGTGCAACCTCTGTGTAACTTAATATTTACAGTGACACTGAGACTCACCAGAAACAGATGAACGGGCGCTCCTCTGGGGGATTTAATGAAGCAAGAAATTACGCCGTTTTATTTTGCTGAAAAATCTGGAGGGGCAAAATTTGCTTCACTTTTGATCCGAACACACACTCGCTCCTCAAGTTGCTAACTCGGACTGTAAACAATGCAGCGCATAGAAAAGGAAGTCTTGGCTGGAAGTCATTTATCACTAACCGCTGGCTAAACCGGACATGCTGGACATAATCACCGTTGCCCCTGGAGGCTATTGGCTGGTTCCCAGGTTGGGTTGACCGTGATCTTAATTGAGGATTGCAACAGCAACAAACTCAAAGCTTTCATATTTTATATGTGAAATATATGTATTTGTAAAATATGTTGAATACCATGTTATATATTCCTCCACTTTAAAATGATGGACATATTCGTGTTGATCCATTACCTAGAAGCCTAATACAGTCTGCTTTTAATTGCAGTTATAACCATTACACAATATGTAAAAGTTGAAAGGGGATGAATACTTATGCAAGGCAATGTAAATAAGACAACTTAACCATCTGCTGAAACTCATATCCTGGGCTAGTGCTGTATTTGCTGCTTCAGTTGAGGTACTTGTTTCGGACTGCTGTAGTTTGATTACCTGTCAGATACTGATATCCCGGATTTTCACACACTGTCCATAGAGTCATTGACCAAGGTTGTGCTGACAGTTAGATTTGATATGTCCAACATTTCTCAGGTGCCTATATGAACATTGAAGGAACTTTAGTTTGACTTGCTATAATGTTTCCTCCTGCTCACACCGGCTATTAGGAGTTGTGACTCCAGTGTAAATGATGGGGGACAAAATCAACAGTTCTTGTTTTGAACACTAAAGCTCGGATGAATCAGTGGTCTCAGATGGATTGTGCCCCCCATCACTTTTTGGGAAGTGCATCGTGGCAAGCAAAAACTTTTAATGTACATGTAAGTATCATTTTATGACTGACTTTTAACTTTAACAGCATGTTGAGAACTGTTTGTTGTTGACAGAGGTCTTTGGTTTCCTTGTCAACGAGTAGAGAGATCTTTGATTGCCACTTTTTAAACATACCTGTTATATCTCTTTGTCCTACAATGATAGTGGTTGTTGCAAAAGATAAGAATAAGAAGAATAGCGCTGTTACGTCTATTGACATCTCAAGCTCTTACTGAATTGAGCATAGACACGGATAGGATGAGATGAATCACAGAAAAGTTACTCGGGTGTTGCTGTCCTCCCCGTCATCAGCATCCCCCCTTCACAAAGGAACTCCGTGATTGACTGAGTCTTTCAGGTTATTTCACAGAAGGAGCATGTGGCTCTAATGTTTTGTATGCTCAGCACTCAATTGAGCTTCCAAAATGTTACAAATGAGCCATGTCACTCTCATCTTCATGTACCTTCTCATTCTGTCTCCATCTGTCTGAAAACACTTGTTGTTTTTGTCTCTTTTTTTTTTCTTTCGTTATTTTGAGTCTCCACAACACGGTGTGCACGCCTTCTCTCTCTGCTGCTGCTGCTACATGCCATATGATAATGTGTGCCATCTGATAATGACTGTTTCGCTCTTCTGTTTGTACTTTCAGCTGTTTCTTCTTGCAGTTGATTTCTTTTTTCTTTTCATTTTTTCTATCTGATTTTCTTTGTTCTTCTCCTGATTGCATGCTAGTCTCACAAGCGACTATCCAAAGTAAGCATTACTCTTTTTTCTGTTCTTCAAATATTTCTGTGCCCACCTTCCCTCTGCCCCACCTCTTGTCTTGTGAGCCGCTCTGTGGAAATGTCCGAACCCCTGTTTGCAATGCTTCACCCTGAACCCAGCTTGTTCCTGTGCACACTGCAACCGTTGCAAGCCCCATCTGCACCCACAATCATAGCAGATGGACATTTCTTAAAAGAGACAACCCCACCCAACCACAATCACTCCTCTCCTCTTCTGTCCTTTCCTTTCTTCTCCTTTCTGGTGATATGCAATGTAGCAAATTCCTGGTTATATTTATAAAAATAGGTTTCCGGCTTGGTATATGTACTGTATATCAATATAGGTTGTAAAAGATATACAGAGAAAGAACATTAAAAAACAAAACAAAAAGACGAGTAATTTTTTTCAGATTCCAAGAATGAACATTTCTGGTGCTAATTCCTAACAAACAAAATGCAAACAACTGTCTAAATTAATATCTATTCCCCTCCTCCATCTCTCTACTTTGGCCTGTGTTCTCTCCCTCTCTTTAAAGACTTACCCCGTTGTTACATTTTGGTTATGAGAGCTTTATATCTGTCACGCTGAGCAACTGGCCGGCTGCAAAGGGATAAACTCTCAAAAATCCTGCCAGCATCTCAGGCCAGAGCTGCAGGACGACATCATTATTTGAGCAGCCTCTCTGTTGCCACATGAAAGGATCCCTCTCGCTCTTTTTCTCGCACCACAAGCCCAAAATGCCCCTCCCCTCTCTGTTAGGCTGATGTCGCGTTTAAGTGCAACGCCCATTTTGTCGCTTCATCCATCCAATTTGCTTTGTCAGTCCTCATCCCATTTTTTTTTCTTATTGTCGGTCGTTAAATTTAGTGCAAAGCATAAAGGGAATAATATACATAGAAGTATGTAGGGTCTCATTTGTGTGAAAATGTAATAGACACCAACAGAGATGGGACAGTCAAACACAGGGAAACGGTTAATGGGAGGTTGGTGTGAATGGCAGCGTCATGATGGTCTATTTGCTGCTCTGCAGTATGCACAATCTGTTTCACACACACACATCCAAATTGATTACATCACTATTCATTTCTGTGCCACAGTCCCCCACCCCCCCAACCTTGTTGCAATCCCCCCACGTGAGCCTCTACAGTCAGCAGTGGTCACATGACCCTAGACATGGCGTGAGGTCGTCTCCGCAACGTGAGCTTGATCACCCTTGCCCTAATGCAATCCAAATAAAAGAGTGCATTCAGCAAAAGAGGTGCAATGCCTCTCTGCAAAAGAGATGTATAAATACAATAGTAATGATACAACAATAATCAATCAGGCTTCTAATGTAACATACATGCAACTGTGGGTGGAGAGTCAGATATAGCAGCACACTTTCATTTGCAACATAAGCACTCTGAAGCTACCGCTTTGTAACGGCAGTTTTGTTCTGCAAACGAGCCACGCGCTCTCATCGGACCTCAGCTTCTTCTCTCTCATTTCCTCTCTTGTGTTCATGTTGCTCACTGCTTTGGTTAACTTTTTGTTTTCTCTTTAATTTTCTTTCAGTATGACAGACTAAACCTGATTAAAGTAAGCATTTCTTCTTGTTTTCATTTGACCCATTGACAACCCCCCGCTGGCCCTTATTAAATCCCCAGGCCCTCCACTTCCTCTGTAGATGTGCGACTGTAGGATCCCCTCTGGTAGTTTCAGTCCCTCGTGTCCTTTCCCATGCTTCACATCCCCTCAATTAGTGTGGAAGGACAGTGATTTGTGAACTGTGTCAAAATTTCCTTATATTCAAGATGGTGCATTATTGAAAGCCTGTTGTAATCTGAAATTCACTGCAGAACATTCTTTTTAAAGCTAAAAACTGAAGCCACTCTAATATTTGCTCGCAGTGACAGGTCAGGTCGGGGGGATTTATAACCACATTGCACATTTTGCTTTCTGTGTGAGTTCCAACAGCTCTTCTGATTAAATTACAATGACGAGACAGCCACAGTAGTATGAAAGGATCTGTTTGCTGTTGTGAAAGAGACATTACTTGTGTTTCTACTGTTGGCTGATTTCCCCCAGGCACATAGGAGTCGCAGGCAAAACATGATTCAAAATATATATTTTGATATCTACTGATGGATAGTGTCTTTCTATCTCTCTCTCTCTTTCTCTCTCTCTGTGTTCTTCTCTCTCTTTCAATTCAAATACATATTCAATTAATGGCTCTATCGGTAGGAAAGTTTCATAAAAAATATTTGGCCAAAGCATCAAAGAACAACTTAATCAGTATATGGACAATACATGCTCTAAGAGAAAACATGTTCTCTCTCTCCCTCTCTCTCAGCTTGTATACAATCATAATAGATAATTCCCCCTCTCTCTGCAATATTGTCATAAAACTCGCAAACTCACAAGCGTGCAGTCACACAAAGTCAAACACAATAGCACGCACCTCATCCAGACAGTGGCCTCAAAGTAATTCCTCTCTCGTGTCTCTGTCACCTTCAAATCAGATTAGCCCACATTAGCCGAGCTTTCGTCACCGCCGGGCCTCGGGCCCGCTACTGCGGCTCACTGCCTGCTAACACCACGCACACTAGATAACCACCAAACCCAGTCAGACACAGGGAAAACACAGGCGACCTAAGGCGCTAAGGAAACATTGAATGTGTTTCACTACACTGAACTCTGCTGCATTTAAAATGTGAGGCTTGTAAGGCTGATTATCTTTTCGGTTAAAATAAGAAAATGGTGAATTAAAACCTGTTGAAACACATGCTCCATCTTCAGTTATATCAGTTTATGTGGTAATATTTAAGAGGTCTTGAGAAGAAAGTTCCAAAACTAACTAATTGTAAACATGTCTATAAAACAGGAAACACAAAATATTCTTGTTGGTAAATGTTTTGAATTTCACATTAACTTTGGTTCCTTTATTTCTTGTACTTCTGGAATCAGACACTGGATATCACTTTGTATCCCTCTTTTTCTTCTTCTCCCCCTGAACACCCTCTTCCTTGTGTCCTCTGAATGATCACCTGCATGTTTCTCCTCTGGGACTTCTGCTCTTAGACTGCTAGAGCGCAAAGTGTGTTGATGTGGCTGAAAAAATGTTGTAATGTCATAATCATGATTAAGATACATCTCTGCTGCCCTCTGCTGTTGTAGAAGCGAAACACAATCTAATGGTTTAGGAAGAGCAGACATATTTGCAAGTCTGTCCTGAAACATAAATATCAACAGACGCTGAATAATTTAAAATGCTTTGGAGCATTAAATCTTTTCTTCACATCTCATTTCACTTGTTATTAACACTTGCACAGCACTTGTTTGATAGAACAACTTTAAGATAAATTGTGAGAGAGACATATTGTACTTCATATGTACTTCGTATGTTGAATAAAAACACAGCAACATCATTTTTGCAGTTTATCTAATGTAGTTTAGGTCAGGTTTGGAGTGAAATTACTTTCAGTTCTGCCTTAATAGGAAATAACTTTATTTTGAAATATTATTTGATGAATAAATATATGTTTGAAATGTGGGACTTTGTCTCATTCTTAAAGTATTTGTGTTGAGCGAACTGAAGATAATTTCACATCGCGTTGTACCTTAGCATTTTGACGTTCAGTATCAAGCACCGTTGAAACAAAGATACATTGTCTTGCATTTAAAACGTGTTAACTTGCTGTAAGTTGTTTCAGAGAGTAACACGAGGTACAGTATGACCTTCACACCACTCCCTCTGTATGTCAAACTTGCCGCTGTTTCACAGAGTCAAATAAATCCTCCCTCTCTCTTTCTCTCTCCACAGAAGAGCCAAAGCTGGTACAACGTAAGTACTACCTTGTTTATATCTAAATCATTAATGATTTTGTGGTTGTATATGTGTGCTGGTGTGAGTTCATGTCGTGTGGGTGACTCCTGAAAGACTCTTGGCGTCGGTTTAGCATCGAGACGAAAGGTTGTTGTCCTTGACCCTGTTTACTGGAGCACCAAATCACAAGTGTGGGTTACTGGTCCTCCAGGAAGGGATTAGCGTGGGTTTAAAAGAGCAACAGGTCCACCTTTACTGGTGCAACGAATCAAGTCAATGGGAAGACTACAGTAAGACTTTAAACATTAGATACTTAATAATCTTACCATCTGCTCTGTGTAAGTACTGCAGTTTTATATTTGCCCACAAGATGGTGTGCTAACACTATTTCTGAATCTATCAAAACTCTGCTACAAATGGTCAGTTGTCGAACAGCCCATTAAACAAAAATTATTATAGATTATTATTCATTAGAATTAAAATTAATTTCAATCAACTTTTAAACTTAAAAGGTGCCTGTTGTTTGAATTAAGCCCACAGGAGAGCAAAAATGAGAATGTTGGACTTTACACCTTTCAGTGTCCAAACCTTTGTTTCTCCAGAAGTGTCTTTATTAGATTTTTTCCCATTTTATGTTGTTTTATTTCTTTTTTTTTTACTCCCTGTGTGTACACTCTTCCCACTCTCTCCCCAGCATGAAAGACAACACATCCTAAGAGTAAGCATGACTTGTATTCTTGTGCAACCCTGGATATCTTTCTGTCTCTCTCGCTCTGTACTTTGGTTCTCAGACCGCTGGAATGATAATATCCCTCCTGCCTGTTTCTCATTCCATTGACTTCAATCAGTGTCGTTACCACCTAATGGCAAAGCTGCACTTTGGAGGAAGGGATTTCAATATTTGTGCAACTAAAGTCCTTGATTCTTCGCTTTGGTCGTATTTTTTTCCATCAAACTTGTATTGACAGTAATTGTGTTCGGATCTGCAAGTCCCTTGGATGTGGTCAAAAGACTGTCAACACTCAAACCTCTAATTCTGGCTCGCAACAGGTGGTAACAAGCTGAGTTTCTCACTGTACTAAACAAATCAACAAACCATCACGGGGGCCGCTGGACGAGCCTTGAATTCCTTCGAACAACAGGGGAATGGAGCATGCTGCTTTCGGTCGTGGCATGTTCCCCTTCAGCCTGACTATTTCTGTGTCCATGTCCTAATAATCGAGGATCAGGTATTAGCTGTTCAGATCAAAAAAAGAGGCTTGGTACAAATAGTCCTGACAGCTTCTTTAATACTAATGCATTCAGCTAAAGAAAGCCACTCACATTTCCTCTACTGACCCTCGACATAGAACAGTATCACATGTACAAATGTGGAGCTGCCGTTGCTCTGACTTGTACGCTTTTAATATCTAACAGATTCAAATGTCATGTTTACAGATTGCATTCAGCCGGTAGTGTATATACACACACATTTTGAGTCTGAAAGATACGAGGACCATCACACAATATAATGCAGAAAAAACAACCTTTATAACACACAAATGTCTAAAGATAAATGTGGGGATATAAATATGATATATTTATAACAACAAAACAAGCAAAGTGTTGTCTGTGTAGCATTTAAAGCTATAAAACATATCAGTGACACGGTACACTGGGTGACATGAACATGGGACATCCCCCACCCAATCAGAAAAACTCTGCCAGCACAGCATGTGTATGCGTAGCATGTGTATAAATCTACTGCTGAAAGTAACGAAAGTAACGAAACAAAAGTGCCCAGCTGTTTAAGAAAGCCGTTTTTTCTTCAAATGAAACGATGTATTTGTGACGAGTTTGTTTTATTTGTTCAGAGTCCTGCAGCTAGAGAAATGAAGACGTAAAGGATTGAGAGACAGACCTCTTGACAAAGGGAAAAACTATATGGGGCAATGCCTGCTTTATCCTTTCACACACAAAAAACTGCTGACTAGATTTCTAGTTGCAGAAGGCAGGTGAAATGCAGGATAAAGTGTTATTAATGCCTCACACTTCAGCAGTATTCAGCAGTGCCTCATGTTGGTGTCAGTGAGATTGAAATCAATCATCATTTGGGATTCGAATGTGTGTGATGGCAGTGTTTTTGACATACTATACTTATTCTTGGCCATACTTTAATAAGTGAAACTTTTACTACAATTGGACGTGACTGTACTTGTGTGCACCTCCACATGGCGATGATGACCTCCCATGGCACTGAACCCACAGTGATTAAAAACCCATCCGTCCTGATGTGAGTTCTGAGCCTGTTAAGCGATGTGCACAGTGGCCATCTTTCTTCAACGCCTTGTCCATTCGCTTTGCATCTACAAAGTTATGTCGCAATGCTTACATGGCAACCAAAACCACAGGCTTTGGGAAGTTAGCAACAAGAGGAAAAAACACTGACAAACAGCGCATTTCTTTGCCAAGATCAATACACACATCGACACAAAGGATGGGATTGTCGCGAACAGAATGGACACACACACACATACACACCTCCGGCCCTCAACCCCCCCTTCTTAAAACACATAAACCCCACCCTGGTTTACAGTACCAGTCTCTCCCATCCCCTACTGTTTGTCCAGCAAGTTAATAATTGCCCAAATCCATAAACACTGTGTATCAGCAGTCCCACCTCATCCCAGCCTGCAGACTGTCACCTGAACACTGGATGCCGCGTCAGCCACAATGGCCTCTTTCTTTGCTTCCCTTATTGGATAAAGTGAATTGAGTGAGCTGGAAAAAAGTATTCCCTCATCACCAGTGCCATAAGTTATTATAAAGAGCAATTTGTTCTGGTGGCAATTTTTTGTAGATGAGCCTCATTCCACTGAAATTTCATCCGTGTGATGTAAAGGTCTTCTCAGCAGGATAAAGGCCCTTTTAAAGCTGAGTGTGAAAGATCAGCACCGTTTTCCAAAGTGGCCTGCTGGTGAAAATGAAGTCTAATGTATTTTTCCTGATGTAGCTGGTCTCCACAATGTCTGGGTAAAGTGATTGGGAAATAACAGCAGAGGAAATTGCTGAATTCCAGAGTACAAATGTGGGCAAGACATTTGCTTTATGCAGCAGGAGTCAATGAAGTGCAAGCTGTAGTAACACTTTTTTTTGGGTTGTTTTATTTCCACCGGGACCTCCAGCACTATGCCCACCTTCTTGACTCTTAAAATATTTTTAAGTTAAGAATAGCGTGAGGGCATGCACAGCGATTGTTTTGTAGGTGCTGCTAAACTCGGAGCTGCAATCTCTGCAAGATCTTTTTTGACCCGCTTAGAGTAACAGAGGGCGGCCAAGTATCAGGGATACATGAATGACCTCAATACCAAGGCGAGGGGGCAGGATGAGACGCCTTCATACCTTCAATACCTTGAATACCTTCAAATCAGCACTTCTGGTACCTTTTAAAATGGATCCCAGCAGCTGTTCATACATAAAAAGAACAATCTGACACAGACAAATAAAGAAATATTTACAGTATGTTGGTCCGGGTACTTCACCGTGCAACTTAAGCCCTGGACTGCACCCCAGGGCAGACCCTGTCAAGATTGATGGTGTTGTTTTGCAGGCAGAGGTAACTGGAGGTTATGCTCACATCTGTTCTCTGTAACTCAGTCACTTAGTCCGACAGCAAGACGGGCTCAACACACTTCAACGGACTGGAAACATTAATTTTCCTCTTTTATTCAGCCGTCTTTTCTTCCTTCTTACTGTGGCTTCTTTCTCTCCAGCTCTATCTTTGTTTGCATTAGTCGTCCGCTAAGTAAACTGGCTTCATTCTTTGCTAGTCGTAAAACAAGGTAATTGCAAAGCACTCAGAGCTGGACAGCAACACACACAAGCTTACAAGGCGCACACGCTTACTAGGAGGAGTAAGCAGAAAAAAAGGAAAAAGCTACTGGCATGATAATAAAGGACTTGTTGACCGGGGTTACTAGAGGGCAACGGCCGTAACTCCTCTCCCTGTGTGTGTGTGAAAGGAAGAGAGAGAGCCAGAGAACGACAGAGCGAGACAAGGATCATGTGGCTGGAGGGTGCCGCGTCCACCGCTTAACACTGAACTGGGAGCAGCACCCAAAACAGGGGGGCGGGTACTGCAGCTTCCAGAACCACTGGATTCACAAGCTCTGTCTACTCTTGTTTTCCAAACCAACTGTGACTGAGGAGTCCTCCAGCGTCAGAAGAGCCCGGTGAGGGGCACGTTTTGGAAAGTTTGCCACCATCCAGGCGCCAAAAAGGATCTGGCACAGTCGATATGGAAATGTATGAGGACTACACAATGTCGGACTGGGAGGCGGTGCTGGAGCTGGATGAGGCTTTGGCAGGGTGGCTTCTGCAAGGTCCAGCTAGAGGGGAGTGGGGTTGGGAGTGGGGCTGGGCTGCCTCAGACCTTCAGGACCCTGAGTGGGACACTGAGGAGATTCCTGCTGTAAGTTGACCTCCACTTGTGAGCAGAAAACTATCAGGAAGTGATAGTTTGGAGAAGTTGATATATGTTAAAGTTTAGAGTGATTGTTGAGCTCTTTTTGGGAAAGTGAGGAGTCAACTAAAAAGTCTTTGTATCAGGCTTTACCGTGTGCTGCTGTGGTAATTCCCCATTGCTAAAGACAACTGCTATGGGTATGAGTCATAGCTATTTGAATTTTCCCAGAGCTCATCAAGGCCTGTTGTTGGGACTGTTTATCAGGTTACTGTGACATGGTGTGTTTCCTGTCAGGGTTAAAGGTTTTAAAAAGAAGCATTTTGATTGTGTCTGCAGTTAAATTCCATGCAATTCGTCAGGGCTGTCAGAGTAGTCTCTTTGGGAGCCTTTTTCCTCATCACCAAACTTTTCTATAAGACCAGTACAATAACAAGACACAGAACTCCAACACAGGATTTCTTTATGTAAACCACTTTGTTTTACAAAGGACGTACGTTTTGTGATTTTTTGTTGTGAGCGAGCCGTTCTTTTCCCACCAGACCTGACCTCAATTATTATTTTTTCTTTTGTCTCAGTCTACCTCTTGTTACTGTATTGGCAGCTATTGTTTCCTGAAGCTGCTCTGTTGAAGGAAAAGCATCTGGCACAGACAGTGAGAGCCCTCACTTTGGCACACAGTTAGAGATTTTATACATCACAGGCTCTTTCTGTAAATAATCACGTCTGCTGAAGCCATGCGGAGGAAAGTGTGATTGTGGAACAGGATATGGCTCCCAGACCCCAGAAAGCATTAATCAAACAACTATGTATGGTTCTGTTTGCACTTGAGGTTTCATCAGTTGTCTTACTCCTTGTCACTTAACAAAAGCCTCATTGTCTGACACATGTTGCTCTGTAATACACACTCGAGAATGTGACTCATATTATAAATGCTTACAGTCACGGCCGCATGTGTATTGAATGATCTGCAGCGGGCTGATGTCTTCGAATTGCGCTTTGAGAATCATTAATTACGCAGCCTTACAGATAACTCCACATACCAATGCTTGCCATTCACAATACATCCATTTTTCAGTGCCTGTCAAAATCACCCACAGAACGAAAGCTAACGTGTGATTATGAGTTAACCATCCTGATCAAACCTGTGGGTGGTTTTAACATGGTTATCTCACATGTTCATGGAGACAAACAACTTGCGCTGCTCGACAGAGACGACACTTGCGAATGAGCGAGCTCGAGCGCATGAAGAGTGTGAGTTTTTGGTGGCGTACGTGTGTGTGTGTGTGTGGTGGTTTTTCTAACTCTGCCTCTGCCTGTCACTGCAGGTGCTGAGCCCGACGTACAAACAGCGCAATGAGGACTTTAGGAAACTCTTCAAGCAGCTCCCTGACACAGAGAGACTCATTGTTGGTGAGTGGGCAACATAGACAAACAGAGGGCAACTCGGCACTGTTAGGGTGCAGCTAAGCTAATAACGAAGTAGTTAGTTATTATAAAGTGTTTAATCCTTAGAGAACAGAAAGGGGATGCAATTGAATATTATACATAACAAGTGTCAAACATCATGACGTGATTTAAATATGTCTCGGAGAATTCTGCCAGATTTTAGACACCTTACCTTGAGGAACCTATAACCTGATAATGAACTTTTCCTGCAGTCTGTCGCTTTGACTGCAGGGAAAGTTCAACAGACTGCACTGTGCCATGAACGCATAGTGTCACAAGTTAAGCAGATTTGTTGTTGCATAATTCTCCCTGCTCCCCCAATGAATACCGTCTCTGTCTGAAACGCCTTGAAGAATAAAACTGGAGGGTAAAACTGAGCTCAGAGTCTGACTTTGACTCTGCTATGGTTCGGTAATGAAGAGTTTACAGCTAGTAAACAAGATAAACACGCAACTTCGTAATTGTAAAAAGCAGTGCTTTGAGGTTTCTTTGTGACAGTGCTCTCAAATGACCCTTAATAAAGATGAATTTGATGTATGTTTGATCTTGTAATGGACACACTTCTGATAGCGATTATGTATCTTTATGATTTTGCGTCATTTATGGTGTTTCTGTCTCTGATTATGTGACGTCTTCTCATTCCAGACTACTCCTGTGCTCTTCAACGGGACATCCTACTGCAGGGACGACTCTACCTCTCTGAGAACTGGATCTGCTTCTATAGCAACATCTTCCGCTGGGAAACCCTGGTATGTTTGTTAACCCTCAGGACCTCTTCTCATTGACTTTTTTATGCAGTATATTGGAAGAATTGGGGTCGCAATTGGAGCTATAATATGTTAAAGACCAGCTCCAGTCATGTTTTAAGACATAAAATGCTCTGCTTGAAATAATAAATTGTGTCAAATATTTTTTTTCTGCAAAATACATTTGATTACCTTGTAAAAATTATCCCAAGGCATCTCCTCCTTCTCAGCTTCTCCCTCATTAAACACGAATCTGCATAGTCCCTGCCCATTAGCAAATTTCCAACCACCCCCTCCGTAGCGAAAACAAAACATGTCTCTGCCATTGTTAAGTGGCAACTTGTTGCAACTTAGCTAGCTTAAAATGTAGTAATTAGTAGTAGTAACGTTAACGTTAGTAGTCAGTAGTGAGTTTGCAAAAATTACGATGGCTGTTACAGCTGGCTCGTGCATTGCAGAAGTGGTTGCCATAGGTTACACATAATGATATACATAGCGTCACCCCATCCATTAACGGGATTGGCTCCTTAGGATTTGTGACGTCTCAAACCTGCAAATCTGAAAACGTGTTGTTCAGCCTGTCCTTGGTACACTGCAGTTTAAAAGCAGACAGGCCCAGCCATGGAGATGACTGCTTATGTTGTCTCTAATGTGTAGCACATGAAAAACACCACATGGAGATGTTTACAAGGTTAAAAACTTGATTTTCACTGGAGGCGGTCATTTATGTATAATTGTGTTCATTTTTGTGTCTGTGTAGCTGACAGTGCGGCTAAAGGACATCTGCTCGATGACGAAAGAGAAGACTGCCCGCCTCATTCCCAATGCCATCCAGGTCTCTACAGACACTGAGAAGGTAAAGCATGCTGCATGACTATACACAGACATTTATATTGTAGTTGCAACTCACACCCGGTAGTGACTCATGTTCTCATACCTAAGACTGAAGAGGGAACATGTTTTAAATTTAATCATCTTTGCCTGAAGAGACAGTGGGGAGGCTTTGAGGTACAGAGTGTGGTTGGTAACAGATTCATGATTTCATCTCTGTCGCCAACAGGGGGGACATGTTCCTGTCACAAATTGGTGACTGGAGAATGGTTGGCGAGATATTAATGCCACACCGTGACTGCAAAAATATGTTGCTACAAATTAAGATAATCCCAGATGGAACATGTTTTTTTTTTAAACCGTGCTGGCTCTTTATTTTCAACAGTGAAGTGTTATTCCATTCCAGGGCTCATAAGACTTGTATGTAATTACCATATATTTCTTACAGCACTTTTTCACCTCATTTGGAGCCAGGGACAGGACGTACATGATGATGTTCAGACTGTGGCAGAATGCGCTGCTGGACAAGGTGAGCAAATCTGATGATAGTTCCAGATCATGTTCACATTGATAAGTCATACTTTGTTTTGGAGTCTTTTCCTTACTTACTTTGATTGGTTGATGTGTCTTGCAGCCCTTGTGTCCAAAAGAACTGTGGCACTTTGTTCACCAGTGCTATGGCAATGAGCTCGGCCTGACCAGTGACGATGAGGACTATGTTCCCCCTGATGACGACTTCAACACCATGGGGTGAGTCTATTTATACAGCAGATTCAATTAAAATGGTAACCATTATAGACAAATGTCAGTCGATTTCATAATTACCCAATTCCAAAAATAATGAAAGAGCTTATTATTTGCAATACTCTCATGTTCCGCCAAATACAAGCAGTCACAATCTCTCCAGCTCCTACAACATTTCGACACATGATTACACACTTAACATCCTTCTCTAATTTTCACTTTAGTTTGTTGAATCTGACACAGCTCTAAGGCTGCAAAAAAGTTGCAACACTGATGATGCTGCATTCGGAAGTCTGAGGGCTTAAAAGATCTCTTTCTGTTATTCCTTCATTTACATCTTAATTTACATGTACATGGTGAAATCAATGAAGAGTCAAGGTTTGGATCTGTTTGGTGTCCAGAGCACTCAGCGTCTGATGTTTCCTGTCTACTTGCCTTTGGGCTAAACATGTGATCTGACTGATTTGCCTGTATAATCTTTTGTCCTCATCCAGCAGTCTGTACACATCTCTCTTTGGGTGAACTCAAACTGTCAATGTGAGAGGAAAAAATACTTAAAAGGCTGAACTGAGGTCAAATTAAATGGTTTTGAAGTGATTCTGGCTTTGTTGTTGAGATATGATTGATTACATACCTATCAGTAAGATGGAGTGCAGATCATTGTGAGCATATTTGGCACAGAAATATCCAATTTCAATGGAAAAAGTAAATACAATTAATACATTGTTGGTTTAACATTTTTTACAAGTATACTAAGCCAACTTTAATGTGATTGTCCAAACATGCTGATATCAGTTTTACCACATGTATGCAAATACTGTCCACCCACCCACTAGCCGAGTCAAATCACACCATAAAAAATCTGCAAACACTACTTCTCTCAGGTTTTACAAGAAACAAATACATGTTGTGAGATGAAATGAGTTGCACTTAGTAAACTTCCTGTCTTTCGCTGTTCTCTGGTACCCACAGGTTCAGTGAAGAGATTCCCAATGAAGAGAACGAGATAAACAACGACAACTTGTCAAAGAGCAGCGCCGAGGCCAAACCCGAGGGCAGCCCTCCTCTGTTACATAAAAAAGTCGTCCCAAACAGCACATTGCCCAGCCCTGGAAACCATGACACGCCCATAACGGTAAGTTGGACACTTGTTTTAACACCCACCCACACATATACACACACATTTATGCAGGCTGAATAAAGTGCTTAACCTCTCAAGTCAGCAAAGATATTTGATGCCAATTTTCTCCTGTACCCAGTTTGCCCTCCAAACAGAGGAGTATGCAGATTGCCTACCGGACGGCGAGCTGCTTGCTCTGCCGCTGTTGGTGGAAGAGAAGAACAATGATACCAGCGGGCCTGGTGGTCCTGTCCCCTCTCCCTCTCTGGACTTCAACGACAACGAAGACCTCCCCACGGAGCTCAGTGACTCCTCCGAAACACACGATGAGGGTAACTGTACAGAGCATAGTATACACTTCACGTAATGTAGTGGAATATCTGCTCCTTCTTTGAGGATGATACTGATGGCACTAAAAATGAGAGGTCAGGATTTACAATAAGACCTGTGTTCCTCGTCTTCTCTGTACATCTCTTGGTCATGTAGGTGAAGTGCAGGCCTTCCATGAGGATCTGAATGGCAGGCAGCACATCAACGAGATCTATAAAGTCAGCGTGGATAAGCTCTATGACATCCTCTTCACGGAGTCGCAGTTCATGAGTGACTTCATGGATCAGAGACGATTCTCAGGTAAGAATTTGTGATACTTTCACAGCTGAAGGAGTAAAGGCACAACCTGAAAAACAGCTGTATGACAATATAACATCTTTTGAGCTTGAATGCTAACATTAACTATTGTCTAATGGTAGCCAATGCGTCATAAACTATGCTGTTTTACTTTTAAATATAGCCTGATGGCCTGTATTACAACATTTATCATTTTATTTATGTTCCTCTGTCATCATTTTGCTGTTTAGATGTAGTGTACCACCCGTGGAAGAAGGAGGATGCAGGAAACCAGACCAGAGAGATCTTGTACACCATCTCACTGTCCAACCCCCTGGCCCCAAAAACAGCCACAGTCACTGAGACACAAGTACAGTCAACCCTAGTATATGTAAACCATTTTTATTTTACATCCCTTTTGAGTTTGAGATGCTTCAATTAAACCATGTTATCGTTTTTTCACCAGACTCTGTACAAAGCCAGTCAGGAGAGCGAGTGTTACATCATCGACGCCGAGGTCATCACGCATGACGTGCCCTACCACGACTATTTCTACACTCTCAACCGCTACATGCTCACCAGGGTGGCCAAGAACAAGTGTCGGTTACGGTGAGTAAGACTCAGGGCCTGTGAGTATTTCTTCATATGTTCCTAATAAGAAGAGAGCATTTCCAACAGCATGCTGAAAGACAAGGGTGGTGCTTAGGATCTTTAATCAGGGTGATCTGCCTCTTTTGGTGTACCAACTCTGAGCTCTTCTTCTACTTAAAAAAATAAAAATCTCTCAACTTTTAGAGAGCCTCTGGTGTCTTCACCATTCCTCTTTTTGAACCAGCCTATCATATGGAGCAGTACCCATTCCATATGTCAGACAGAAATGATCATAATTGAGAAAGAAATGTGCATTTATGGAAGATCAGCTTGAACTAGACTTCATCAAACAACAGCTAGTGGATCAGTTAATTATTAGTTTTACATTTGCTATCAATTTCCAATATTATATTTTGTTGTAAATACGTTCTTTGTCTATGTTTGAACAAACATGTTTTTTGGTTGTCCTTTCAGGGTATCAACAGAGCTGCGCTACAGAAAACAGCCGTGGGGGCTGGTGAAAGGTTTCATAGAGAAAAACTTTTGGAGCGGGCTAGAAGAGAACTTCCGCGTTCTAGGTAAACCTGAGTGTTGCTTGTTTGTCTGTTTGTGTAATATAATAATATATTTTTACATAAATGTAAATGAACAGGTATGAGAAGGTAGCACTACTATTTTCTGCTATTAAAGGGCTACTATTAAAGAGAGAAAAGATGGGTGTGAAGACAGTTAAGTAAACAGATACTTCTTCATGGCTGCAGCACTTGAATCTAAATGAGGCGTGGTATGAATGATTGACAGTTGTCTTCTTCCCTCCCAGAGTTAGAGCTGTCCAAGCTGGAGGACATACTCACAGAGTCCCACCAGTTGTCTCCGAAGGCCAAGGTGGTGAAAAACTCCACGGTGCGGCGGAAGAAGAGGCCTCTTCCCCACATGCGCAGCCAGCATCTGGACGAGGCGCTCAGCCCTGTTACCACGCCAACAGATGAGGAAGTGATTCAGAGGATCAAACAAGTGGCAGGCTCCACGCAAACCAGACACCAGAGTCCAGAACACCATCACCTGCCCGGAGGGCTCGCTCTCTACAGCGTCTCCAAACTGCTGCTCATCATCAGCTTTGTGTACGCTACTTATCACTACACACGCAAACATGCTCGATAGATAGATATAGAAGGGATGCTTCTATATCTGGCTATGAGGATGCAAATACATAAGACACATGCTGGCATGACACACAAGTACATGTACACACATTCATCTCACCTAAAACTGAATTTTCCCTGAGTTTCATTATTTCATCATTTTTTCCTGTTTGTTCTGTGTCTAATTCACTAATCAAAACTGTGTTGCTGTCTGATAAATATCTCATTGTCAGTCTGTGTGTAACCTCTCTCTCCTCTCCTTCCATTGCCATCCATAGGATCTGTCTAAGGTACATAATCTGTTTAGCCAGCGTAGCCAGATACCTAGATTTAAGAGTATTCCTTGTCACTCTTTGTACAGATTAGGAGAATAAGAAATGCAAAGTGGAAGACTTTTTTATTGACTCGCCTCTTTTCCTCCTTCAGCCTGGTTCTGCTGGTGTTCCTCAACATGATGCTCTTCTACAAGCTATGGATGCTGGAGTACTCTGCACAGTCCTTAACAACTTGGCAAGGTCTGCGGCTTCATGAAAGGTACACACACACACACACACACACACACACACACACAAAAGAATCCCAGAATGTCATCTATCTCTGCAGAAATAAGACTGAATGTAGTACTACTTTAGCTGTTTGGCTGGTGATCACACACATACACTTTGACGTACACGTGCACACACACTATTAAACATACACACTAAACTATATCCATATGGCTGTTGAGTGCGACAGAAAAACGTTGAGCTCTTTAAACTACCCCTGAATTGCTCAGGGCTTGCTGAAACAATTTCCCAAACTGTTTGTTGGCAGGCCCATCAGAATGGAAGTCTTGCTTCAGCTGCTTTACCCTGATGTGTGTGTTTCTCCCAGTAAACTGCCTCAGACGCAGATGGAGTGGGCCCAGCTCCTGGAGGCTCAGCAGCGTTACCATGATGCCGAGCTGCAGAAGTGGAGGGAGATTATCAAGTCGTCAGTAGTGCTCCTAGACCAGGTACTCAGGCAGATTTTAAAGAAGTCCTGTCAGAAGTGTGATGTGATGTTTGATGTTTGTTGCGTTTTCAAAATGTTAACAACTCCCACAGAGATCGCCTGCTTTTGTATTTGGGTGCGACCATGTATCTGACATCAGCAAGACACAGTTGAAGCAAGCTAAGAATCCTGCCACTCTGCTTTGTTGCAGATGGAGGGATAATGGACAGGAGGTTATTTTAGCAACACAGCTAGCAACCTTATTTGCCAAGTGAACTATTTGACCATATATGACCAAAGTAACTCTGCACTAGGCATTACATCCTCTACTGAGAGAGGGCGCCTGTGAGCCAGTAAACATGAGCTACTGGGCCCTGTTTTTAAAATTAATTATGCAGCAAATAAGTCTTGATATAAAATATTGTCTTTTGCTGTCCAGCTTCAGTTCATCCTTCTTAATTTTGTGCCATTTTTCTAAAGCCTTATTTTGCTGGTCACTTCGAAGCAACTCCAGACTTTTCAAGAATACAAAAATCTGGTTACTGAATGGCAAAACATATCACAATACGTCACTTCAGTGTTAATTTTGGCAGCTATTTTAGATTTAGCCTTAGTCTTTAGAAAATAATGCACTTTAGTTTTAGTCACATTTTAGTCATTTTTACCCTTTCTAGTCAACTCAAAGACAACTCAAAATATTTTAGTCCAGTTTTTTTCAGTATAAAGTCGTCACATTTTAGTCATTACTTTAAGTCAAAACATTTTCTCTCTTGAGAAAATATGACTCACCCCCCTCCAGTCTCCCTCTGTTTTTTGTTTTCACCGGTTTGCTTCAGGTAAAATTTACACTTAACACTAACTTCAAATGACGTGTAAAAAGCGCCCCTTTTTCTGGGAGCGCGCACAGAACCTGAAGCATGTCACTTTAATGAAAACCTCTTATAGTTCAATAAGGAATTAAATTGTGAGACACTACTTACTTGACTGAATCAGATATAGAAACTTTTCTTTCAAATGACCTGTTTTCAATATTCGGTCCATTTAGACGACTGAAATGTTTGATTCATAACAGTATTGCAGCCTGCAGCACTATTGGAAAAATATAATTTAATTATCTTAAAGCTCCTGTGAGGAATTTTTAGCTGGTTATGAAACAGACCAAAACACTACTAACTAACAATATGCGCTACAAAAGCGAAACCATCAGCGACAAGATTAAATATTTCCATATAGACATTTTCAATAGCCCCTTTTACACGGCCAGTTCGAGAAAAAAAAGCACATACTGTTTGTTTACACCTTACAAACCTTTTGCTTCCGCAACGCCGGAACGCAATGTAAAAACACACACTGGGGCGGCTTTACGTCCGCATTGCTCGGTCCAATCTAAAATGGCAAAGGCAGCATGACGGCGGAGCTTCATTACGCCTGTTACTGCTGACACCTGGTCGGTGTCAGGCGAAGCAATATACCGCACACCGCCCGGAACAGCCTTCGATTACATGTTCAACGGCAAAGATCCGTGGTGAGTGATACGTTTGACTGTTAAAAGTCAGCAAGATTAGATTTCTCATCAGTAAACACTACTTGTGCTTGTACAGGACAAGATAAGCAAATAGAAAAGAGTTACCGCTTTGTCAGCAGGGGTCGCCAAGATCGACACAAAAAGAAAGTTCCTCTCAGTACCAGTAAAGGAAGTAGAGTCACTGTTACTGTTATCATGCATTAATGTAGGTCAGAGTGAAGTCACAGTCTTTCACAAACAAGCTAACATACTTTTTTCCTTCTCCTTTCTCTTCTTCAGATGAAAGACTCTTTATTGAACCTCCAACGAGGCATTGGTTTAAGGGACTACAGCTCAGAGGCTGAGGAGAAGAGAAGTCGCTATCACTGACACACCACCACAAGGCCATGAGGGCATGCTGTGCAATATAGGACCTGTTTTGTTTGTGAACCAGTATGCAGGCAGCAGCAAGACAGAGAGGACAGAGGGGGAGGCGGGACCAACAGTGAGCTGGTCCAAAAGACACAGAGAGAGGAACAGTCGTCTCCAGCGCACACAGAGGTGAAAACCCCCCCGGAGGAGGACATACTGGACAGAAAGTGCCCCTACCACACACAGGAACTGAGGTGTCCCAAACATCACTGAGGCATAGTGGGAAGGTGCTTCTTCTCTGCACCTGTGGGATAACCGTTTTCTTCTACTCTCTTATTTCCGAGTGCATCCTACTGTAAGCTGTGTCGATCAGACAGCGAGAGAGAGAATGAAGGGAATCTACTGCATGCATTTAGACAACCTAGCTCCCCTCAGTCAGTGTTAATGTGGTTCAGTTCCAGTCTATGTGTGTCAAAAAAAAGAAGAACAGAAGATGTGGAGAGATCGAGTCAAAGAGAGGGGGGTCCTTTCGAGTCTTAATGGCTTTCTACACTCTCGAGACTGTTCCAAACCCATCGTCCCCTAGAGGTCCTCGCTGCAGTGTCCCTTTAGGAAACCTCAATGTGATCAGAGTGCGGTATCATCCCATGACCACAAAGGAAGATGAGTGTTGTAGCTGGGAGCTCAGCTTCAGTTTGTTGCCTTGTTTAACCTGGCCTGTATGGTCTCCGTCAGGGCTGGTTCCCTGTCAGACCATTGTGCTGAATTATTTATTAGTCGAATCGAAACACTGATGCCAGTACTTTAACCTTATACGAAATTCCCATCATCAGCTGCCCCTGCAACAGTGTTAGTTACCTTACATTGCATTATTCCTCATCCTTCTAATGAAGTAGAATGTATTCGCCTGGACCGAGAGGCCAGACTTTGATCACAACTCATTAATTTAAAGAAAAGGGATGCTGCAGCTCGACTAATAGGGAGACCTGTGTTCTTACATGTTTTATTACTAAACTGTGACTATATCTCTTTAAATATGTTTCAAATTAGAAAGAATTCTATGAATATATTTGAAATATATAAAAATATTTCATTATTTAATATATATATTTCAAAATATATAAACATTACCTATATTTATTGTTAATTTATGTACATAATGAAATTATCAGAGCTCTAGACCAGTTAAAGAATTTCTAACAAAAAGTGTTTTCTTCTAAAAATGCATGCCAGATATGTCTGTGACATGTCCAGTGTGCAAGTATGATTCTGCATTCGCGCGATTATATTCGCGTGTGTGTGAGTGCGTGTGAATGCGTGCATGCATGCGTGTGCGCACAAGTGTGTGCTGTAAAGTGTGACATTTTTACCATTCCACACTTGTATGTTTCTTATTTTTTCATTTCTGGCTCTTGCAGCCAGACTGCCTTTTTAATGCTAATGCATTTGGATGCCGCCTTGCATTAGCCCCGCCAGGGTACAGTTTACAATCGAAGAGTTTTGTTCCAAAATGACATATCCAACATTTGACAACAAAGTTACAGCCACTTTCACAAAATTGATTCATTGAGAAAACTTTCAATTAAGTCACTGTTTGACACATTGTATGTAGCTTAAATCTGTGGTTCACAAGAGGAAGAAGAAAGACATGATTATCTCAATTTTTAAGATTTAATAATGAGCTGGATATATAACATTTTGGAGATGAACCCTTCATCTGCCCTACTTGAGCAAATTTTGATCTATGTCACCATGTTAGTGGCTTGATGACTTAAAGGTGTAGTTCGACCTGTTCAGAAATTCACATATTTACTTTCTTGCCGAAACTTAGATGAGGAGATTGATACCGGTCAAATGTCTGTGCGGTAAATTTGAAGCTACCAGCCAGCACCGGTTAACTAGCTCAACAAGTAATTTCCCCTGTTTTTGTGCTAAGCTAACCATCTTCTTGCTCTACTAGCCAGCAGCCATGTAACTTCAGTTTGTCTAACTCTCGGCAATAAACCAAATAAATGTATTTCACAAGCTGTTCCTTTAAAAAGAAAAAACACCTACTTCAGCCCGTATTATACTCTCCTTTCCCCCTTTTCAAGTGTCTGTCTTGGATGCAATGAAAGCATGAGAATTATTTTAACGCAACTAAATTGAACCAAAAGAAAGAAGTAGAAATGTACATCACGAATGACCATATTGTTTTAAATGAAGTATTAATCATGTATGTCATGTATTATATATTTATATATATACTGGATTAGGTGCGGTAAAGAGCATCTTTTAAAGGTTTGTCAGCTGACAGACTTCAGCGATGAGAGCACTTCCAAACGTAAGAAGAACTTCCTTGTGTTCAAAAAAAGAGAAAGTGAAGCACTTTAAGGCCTCTTCAGGTAAAGAATGAAAGAAAGAAATGGCAGCAGTTTAGTTTTAAGGATGAATGCAGGGCTAAGGAGAACGTTTCTAAGTTGTGTTTTCTGATTTGTTCATTTGACAATCACACTGGTGATTTACAACTTCCAACCGCATTAGGAATACCTGAATTTTAATCATTTCGGTTTTATCACTGCTGTTAAAATAATGTTACGTCTGCCCAGACAGACTATTTGTGCTTCATTCTTTTAAACAGATTCCACGTGAATCGCTTCCAAGGTCACATCCCAAAGCCCAATCTGAGACTCCCTTTCTTGTCTGCTTGAGGACAAGAATGAGCGATTTGTATGAGGGTAATGCTATCTTTACTGTGTGCCTGCGTGGCGTGTTACTGACTGACTTACTGACAGCAGCTGGAAAGCTTCAGGCTTGACCCTCTGCTGTGTGTGTGCGTATATATTACAGTTGACGAAGGCACTGAGTAATGATAACACGTGGAAACCTTATGACCTGAATGTGAGTGGTTGGAAAGCTTTTCTGTTTTAGTGAAATCACCTTTCCAATCCTGACACTGAAAGACTATGTTGAAGTTTTGCTTCATGTATATGATGGTACAGAAATGCTATGAAAATGTGATTGAGATGCTTTAAAGAGTTTGTTTTTGTGTATGATGAAATGGATTTTCCTCTTTCAGATGCTTGAATTATATATTTTATTTGTTTGTTTGGAACTGCAAACATTCTCATACTGTTTGGAACGAGACGTGGTAAATGCTTGATGGTGGTTGGTTTTACACTCCAACTCTGGCTGCTTTCGTTTATAGTGAGAGACAAATTTGAACATTGAACAGATGTAAGCCACACATCCTATTAAGTTCTCACTCTGGCCTCCATTGGCCCGTCTGGATTTAATTTCATCAGGCTTTTTTTTTTATCTTCATCATTCCCTTCCAAACTCCATGTTTCCCATTGGAACAAACAAATTCATCAAATCAAAGCTACGATTGACTTTTCATTTGTTTCTCACTTTTTTCCAGTGTGCACTCTCACAGTGATCTGCGTTACACGAATGATTGTATGATTGCTTTTCGCTGCACAGCTGTGGAACCAAGGTGACCCGAGAGTTCTGGATGCCACCGTTTTGTCACTGACAACTAATGAATTGTGCGCTTCATTGACTGTATTAATTGGCATTTGCTTGCTGTCACAGAGCCGGCAGGCGAGACATTAGTGCAACCCACGCAACCCAGTACTAACTAACAGCCTTGGTTGAATCACACACACACAACCTCCGGAAAAACGACCACTGATCAAACTCGCAGCAAATTCTCTTCTTCGGGTGTGTCTTGATAAAATATGTACTGGTGTAGTTCTGTTCAAAAAGAATTCTACTGTATGTTTTTTTTTTTAGAAAATGTTTTGATCTCTAGAGAGACTTTTAGTGAAATTTCTACATGAGATAAAAATATACTGTAAGTATATGTTGTGTATATCTGCAGTGTGCACACACACTGACAAAGGAATCCAACCTGCGCTGCGCGTAGGTTCTGACTTGCCGATGACTTTGCCTCATAGAGACTGAAGATGAAAGTGGCTTTCTGGTTCATGTGAAGTAGAGATTGGAAGTATGAATAAAAAAAAATATATGATATACAAATAAGTGTTGCTGTTTTTGGAGTCGACAATTTGTGACTTAATCCCACACATGGTTTATGATGTCCTTACAGGAAACGGTTGTTATCCTTAAATAGCCGGTATGTTTGACCTCAGGAGACTTGTGAAGTGTTGCAAAGGAAGATTGCACGAGGCACCAAGATGAAATATTCATCTGTTACTGCACTTTAAAAAATAAGATAAATTCAGAAGGCTTTAAAATATTTATGTCACATATTGAATGCATTGTTATTTTGGGAGTTGAGTGTACAGCACAAGTTTCTCAGAAGGAGCTGTATGTTCAGAGCAGTCTGCTCACAGGATTCATTGGCTCCCTGTTGTCTGTCTGTAATTAGTTGCATGAATATCCTACTAATTACCACAGCCTCTAGGTTATATAAACTCAGCAGGGGGACGCAGCTGAAAGCTGATGCCAGTGTGTGTCACTGAGAGTAACAATGATTGAAAGTAACTCTTTAAACAATTGTGATGCTGTTGAGCAAAACATAGCGGAACAAAACTTACACATTTTCTAACATTATGTAGAATACATTCAATGCTTTTGATACAATTACAAAGCATCTTTTTTTTTACAGCACTCAAAGTTGTCTGTCAGAAGACACCCTGATGTGCAACAATGCTGCTTCTTTGTTTTGAACATTTCAGGGTCTAAATGTGGAGAGGAAGCTGCTGAAGACACAGGAAATGGCACGGTAAGACCTGAAATATGTCACTGGTTTAAACATTTCACAAGTCAAATCAAAGATGTTTTCCTGTTTGTGAGTTTGCCAAACATGAATGGTTTCAACATTCCTTAGCATCCTGAAAACCATGCAGCGAGGCAGTGGGAGTGAATAATTGAAAGGACACATTATAATGGCAATTTTCTTTAAACTCGGTACTACATCCACATACAATACATTTTACTAAATATTATAACGACGTTGTTTTCAAGTGTTGTATTCTTTCATTCTTATGTTAAGTCGGGCCACCATCCTAATAAAGCCTTAACTGTTACGTAATGTCACGGCTGTATTTTAACTGTACGGCCTGCTCTATCATGGTCCTCGCATACAGTCTAATTGATATTCATTTTACAGCTTCTTTCGCCACTACTAATTCAGTCTCGCTATACAACACAGTGGCTTTAAATTGTTCCAGTATAATACAATCCCAGTGTTTTACTGCACTACCAGAAATAACCGTCCCCTGAAGTAGCCCATTAGTCCCAGGCCAAGATGGGAGAATGGGTGAGGTCGAGTCGTCACTGTAATGAATCAAGGGGGATGGGACAACGTTACGCGCAGCACCCCACCAGCCTCTCACGTCCAATGAAGGCTGAGATTGGATTGGTAGGGGGAGAGGGGGGAGTATGACTCCCACTTTCTCGTCGTGGCTGGTCGCAGAGGGCGGGGTTTACGTGCCTGCGTTTGACAGCTGCGAAATGGAAAATGTATAGCGCATAGATGATCTGGGAAAGCATGCAGCTCCAAGGCAACCATACTATCACAAGGAATGGGAAGCAGCATGGCCCTTTATAGCCTGCGAATGCCCTCGTAAATCTGGGCCAATCTGGAGACCAAGAATTAGTTCTTAAGGAGAATCATTGCTCTAATTCTGCAGAGAAGCCTGGGATATTTGGAACATGCACCGTGCGTTTTCGTTCCCGGTAACGGTGGAGCGCAGTCGGACCAAGGAGCGCCTGGAGGCGAGTCTGGCCGGGCTGTGTGAGCTGGAGCTCCGCAAGCAGAGGCAGGAGTGCCTGGTGCTGGGGGCGCTGGCTCTGGGAGACCCCCTGCCCCAGGACAGCTCCAGAGGAGAGCTGGCGTGTTTCAGCAGCTGGGGGCAGGAAAACTTGACACTTAGGCGTCAGCTGGTAAGAACTTTGAGTGTCTTTTACTGCATGTTTGGATTCCAGCAGCTCTTCCATGTTGGTTCACACCAGATTACCACACCCTGTGTTTGAAACCCCACTTTGCCCCATATACCTCAGTCGTGCATAGTTTCAAATATCCAGCAGCCTTTACAGAAGGTCCTCAGTGTAGTCCTCTTGACCGTTGGATGGACTTTTGCGCTGGGCTGCGCCTTTTGTGTGAAGATGACCTCTATCTGCAAAAAAAGTTACTCAACTTGATGAATAGCGTCTCTGTTTGAAAGGATGTAATGCGTTTCTGTGCTTTGGGCTGAGATTTATGCATTTGGGTAACGAAATCAGGGGGTGGAGCACCCGCCGTTTGTGGCACAGACGGACTATTTAATGGCCCATTGTTCCCTGATCATGGACTTTTGTATGTTTTACTACTTAACACGCTCTCATTTGTGCTCTCTACAGATCATAAAAGCATGAATTATTCCTTCAGCATGTAAGTTTTTGCAGATAACATTTTTATGTCATAATTATCTTCACTTAAATTTATAGGATCCCTTGTGCTGAGCTCAGGCGAAGTTGCGACACATATGCTCCGCTTTGGTTAAGAGGATTAACATGAGAATTAAAAACTGGGTTAATAAAGACAAATGAAAGTTTCAGTGGCGGCTTTACTGCAGCAGCATCTCCGTATAAAGTTTTACGCACCACTGAGCACCCCTTCATTGTGCATTTTTCTCTAATCTGTATTTGATGTTATTTTTCGCTATGCTGCCTTTAAGTGAAATGTCTTAATGTGGGAGTTTTGTTACTGTTTGGCTGCGGTTCTTGCGCAGCTTGCACGCTGTGTCAACATTGCTACAATAGGAAGCCATTATTAAAGAGGGTGAAAAAGAAATTAAATCAGCCGCCTCCTCTTCACACCTCCTTTTCTCCTCCCTCCCTCTCCTCCGCCGGGGGCCTAACAATGGGCGCATATGGAGCGGAATACTAATGCCGACCGAGGCCCCAGTGAGGTGGCCTTGTATTGGCGTCACTTTGGTGTGGCATCATTTGGGCACTGTGCTTTAATTTTGCTTTGATGAGTGAACATCTAAATTTGCGGAGTGGTTCTATAATTCCTGACTAATTTCTATTCTAATTTCCATATTGTGTAGTAATCTCTATCAGGAGTCCACGGGGGTCAAGTGTTTCAATGTGCACACGCAGCAGTCCAGTAAATTCATGTCCCTTGCTGCTGGTGTCAGCTCGTGTCATTCTGGCTCCTCGTCCCCGCACTGACAGGAAACAGCCATTTTCAAAGCCAGTGAAGGAGTGACACGCGTTTCCCCGCAGGGCTGCATATTTCCCTGCTTTTCATTTTGTGCGCAACGCGTCTGTGGATCGATGTTTATTAACTGTTCTGCTTATTCAAGCGTGTGAGTAATTACACGGGGAAACTCCTCGGAGAATGCGTTTGCCCGACAGGACTCTAATTGAAGTCTCAAATTGAGTCTTCGTGATATCAGGTCGCCATCTGCGTCCGAGCCAAATCCCCAATTTCGTCTTTTCCATGTAGGTTAAAGTCTCCAAAATGTGTGGCTCACTGGTGTGACACAGAAACAACTGACCCATGGGACTGCTGGTGTGTGTGTGCGCGTGTGCGCGTACCTTTCCTTGAACATGAATGTGTCCCCAGACGGGCTGAGAGGCCTTTTTCTCCCCCAGATACAGTGTGTGGCTTAGAAGGTGTTGACAGCTGTAGGACGCCAGACAGCAGCTGGGAAAGCATGGAGCTCTGACCTCTCTCAGCTACCTACTGTGTGTGTTTGGATAGAGCGGAAGAGCATGTATGAATTGTGCATGAGTACATACATGTATACCACTATGTAGACGAGAAAATGAGTTTAGAAACCCAAAATGCTCTTAGGTTAAAGGCCTATTTAATCTTCTTAAAAAATATTGACTGTGGACTTAAATCAATATCCAACTTTATTAATCCCACAGGGGCAATAGGTTTGGAGCAGATTGTACATAAAAACAAAGCCATATATACAACAAAAATATACAAAAATAATTTAAATATGAAATAAGATCTAAATGAATACAGAATAGTTCTTGAGAACTCTTTTAAAGGATCAGCCTGCACAGAAAGAGCAAACATACAGAGTGTTGAGTATTGTTGGATTGCAGATGGGATAAATGATTTTAATAATAATAATAATAATAAGGAAAATATTATGGTGGCAACAGAGAAATTGTACTTGCAGCAACACATCCACGTTTTGGAAAACTGTTAAAGAAGAAATTGAAAGTATGTTAGAAGTGACTGTCCGCCTAGATCCTCTGTTGTTGTTGTTGCCAAGAAAATGGTGACTGTGAACTGGAAGGACACAAAACCTCCAACAACAGCTCAGTGGATGCAGAGACTTACACAGGTCTACAAAAGGGAACAGATGACCGCAAGTCTAAAAAATTACAAAGGTGGAACTGTCAGGTCAGGGAAAAGGTCTGTGCATGAAAACAGTATTTGCCTCCATCTTGCAGGATTTGTCTGCATCCGGTTTTCCTTTTGTTTTGCACCTTTTGCTCATCTGCTGGTTTGACATCGATCAGGTTGTGCGTGTCCTTGTCTGAAGACAGCAGCACATCATTAGCGAGACTGTGTGAGCACTTAGTCTACTCAGCAGTGACCGGTCACTCGAATGGATCACTGGATGGTTTCCTCTGCTTTGTTCTGGCACACTTAACCAAACACCCCTGTGTGATTTGGCTTATTAAGACACGGAGACAATCAGGAAAAATGTGGTTCTGAAAATATATGAGTGCATTCAAATACACAGAGACAAACTAGGTTGTTTAACACACATTTGCAGACAGAAGCATCAAGAGAGGGACTGTGAGCTGGTTCCACAGCAGTCAGACACAGGAGCACAGCCTGGTGCACGTTTCTCTTTAGAAACTCCATTCACAGCCAACCCACCATGGTGCCCTGCCTACAAGGCTCTGTGCACGTAGCACGCAGTCTGAGCATGCTAATGACGGCTATTCCTTATGCTTATGTAAACAGTGTGTGCACATGAATGTGTGCGTGCAAATTTGACTTCTGTCAAAATGGAATTGGTCATTAAAATTTAATTTACCCTTTTAGAGTAAAGCGTTTAAAATGTGTGTGTATGTTTGGAATAATAAGGGGTTTAGTCAAGTGTGTGTGTGTGTGTGTGTGTGTGTGTGTGTGTGTGTGTGTGTGTGTGTGTGTGTGTGTGTGTGTGTGTGTGTGTGTGTGTGTGTGTGTGTGTGTGTCTGGCCTCCTGCAGCCCGCTCTGTGTGGAGCCAGTCACAACACTGCTTTAATTATAGAGGGTCCAGCAGTGTGGCTGCATGCCTTGTGTGCCCCGTCCATAGATTTTTCCATGCTGGTGTTGTCGTTTCAAAAACCTTCAACCAGTGAATGATTGAGGTATATTCTGTAGTTTAAAATCCCTATTTTCAACAGCTAATATCCAAGTCTTTGATTGTAGAATTATCAAGATTTGTTAAAATAACCGCTCACACACCACAAATTCAAACACTGACATTCCTGGTTTAAAACATTTTAATCAAACTGTCCACCAGCTTCCCCCAGCAACCGAGGAAGACGTCACATGTGGTATCAGTTAGTAATCAGTCAGATTGCTGTTCTGGAATCACCTGCTGTTGAGTCTTTTTTCATTGAAAAGCAGGTGGTCTTGGTGTGTTGTACACCCAGTGTGTAACAGCTTAATGGCTAGGTGAGGCTGGCTGTACTGTGTCCTCTCAGTCTCCCCCATCCCCCACCAGCTTGGGGCAGAGGATGCAGTAAAACAGTAATGATACAGTGTGCACTGTGTCAGGGAATCAGTGTGGGACCATTAATAATAGAGTGCAATCAAAGATCAGTCTGCGAAATGGTCCGTGCTACAGGGTGAAGCTGCTCCAAAGCCCCACTGCTAAATGTTGTTTTGTGTTCGGTTGCTTTGTTGGTCCACAAATGTTTTTGTTTGTTTTCTGCAGCATTATTATTTAATAACCCGCAGTGTGGCTTCCTCAGTGAGTCGATGTGTTTGTCCATTTGTGTGCGCAAAATGCTGCAGGCAATCAATTGCGTGCATCTGTATCATTGATTAATTGATTAGTCTCCCCTCCTCACCCCACGCAAGTACTGAAAGCAAGCCTCTCTGTTTCTGCCACACAAAACCATATTGATGAACTGATGCTAATGCTTTGTTTATACTAAGACAATATGCACCCTTGTCAAGACAAAAGAAACGACAGTGTTTGGGGTGAAGAGGTTGTGTGGGAAGCGAGAGGTTAGCTTGGGTCAACTGCCCCTCAGCAGCATCATGGCTGCATTTAGTGTGCAGGACAAAGGAGCACAAAAACTAAATGGTGAAGAGAGGTAGTCTAGACTTAGTCTCTGCATTTCAGGATTTTTCCTCAACAGTTTTTAGGAGATAAAGCATGCACTGTGACACAAACATGTGCTAGTGGTTCAAGTTTGAGCTGTGAAACGTTCCTCGTCCAGGAAAATTAGCAATGTGACCTTTTAAGAACAAGAGTCATGCAGCCATGCTAGCAGCTCTGTGAGGCTGTAATTAGTGTAGGGAATTCAGGCACAGCTTCACCTACTTGCCAGATGCATGCAGATGGGAATAGGTCTCAGAACAGGGTCTGCCTATGTTTAAGTAAGGCAGTGTTTTATTGCCAAAGACAAATGCACAAAGACACCGCTCAGGAAGTGCAGAAGACTGCAGCAGTTGTCTGACAGGTGTTCCATCATAGCAGGCTGGTAATATAAAAAGTGTCACCTCATTATGAGGACGTGCTCAATCTTCCTGTAATGAAGTCTCTAAATGAGCCTTGAGTGTCAACAGTATCACCCCGGACAAAATGCAATGCCTGTGTGTGCGCATGTTAGTGTTTGTCGGAGTGCATGTGTGTGTTCAAAGAGGACAGGCTCGCGTGCAATTGTCTACAGATGTCACTATGTGCGTCAGATGATGTCAACATGAGGCCGGCACAAATTGTCTGCCTGGCTGAACTAGCATGACCAATTTCAGTGTCCTAGCAGTGTGTGCGTGTGCATGTGTGTGTGGCTATGACAACCAATTGTGAGTTTTAGACCTTCAGAGTGAGGGCACTTTCTGCAAAGTCAAGCCTCTCTTTTGTCTCTTTGTTAGATGAAGCTTTGTAGACTAGCAGCAGAGAGTCCTCATTTTTTAAGGATATATACCTGGATAGCATGTGTCCGCGTGTGTGTGCTTTCCACCCCCATGAGAGTACAGCCCCCTACCCTTCACAGACCCTTGAATTATTCATGTTCCAACTGACTGCTTACGCAAGGGAGCGCAGTGACAGATATAGATGCTGTACACTTCAGTGATGCACAATGGTGACCTGAGAATGCCACGTTTGTATTTTAGTAACTAGTGGAGAAGAATCTACATCTGAGTTGTGACTTAATTGCTTCTGACATTGTATATTTCTAGTCATTCAAACCATTTAATTCCCTTTTAGCTAAGACAAAGGTTTAAGGAATTGCTCTGTACAGCACAAGAAGAAAATAAAGTTAATCAATCCTTGGAATAAAGTAATTTTTTGTATAAATGGTTCAAATAAAATCCGTCTTTTGCGGAAAAAAATCACAAGCGACACCCAGTTAGTGACATGTTTTCCATCACCCAGCAGTGGTTGGTCTGCCTGAGAGGGAAGGCGGAGCTAAGCAGCTGCTTTTCCGGTCCTTGCAAGTGTTAAGTGTGTAAACAGTAATCTACTATGGCTGAACAAACAAATCGATGACTTCAGATACAACTTCAGATACAACTTAAAAAATAAGTGAAAATGCAAAGAAAAAGAAATAAATTTCACACTTAGATGAAGTCTTAAAAAAGGAAAGCAACCGTCAGCTAGGAAAATCAAGAGTTACAATCGTTACACATGCAACACTGTCTGGATATCTGGGAAGTGTGCTCTCGCAGTTACCGTTTATCGCCACGGGCGCCGACAAAGAGAACGAAACTGACATCGTCGAGATTATAACTTTATACAAAACACAATGTATACTACCTGGATTCTTATCTAGTTCTCTCTTTTTACTGAATACAACCCATCTACCAATAAAATAAAACAGATGGTCTGTCTCTACAGGTGTTGGTTATCTGGGTGTCAAACAAAAGGAGAGCTGGCGTGCAGCTGGAGAAACAAGCATTGAAGGCCTCACAGCTGTGCTTCTGTCATTAGCATTTCTGCAAACCAGTATTTTGATTTGTGAGGACCCTTGAACTTTTTTGCTTTGTTGTTTAAGTCACTGATTGCTGCCTCTTACCGTCTACTTAAAAACCTCTTCCAACAGTGCAATTAAACACAGACAGCAATAAAGCCATGGCTGTGTGTGTGTGTGTGTGTGTGTGTGTGTGTGCGTGTGTGTGTTTCAGAGTGCCCTTCAGAGTTCCCCATGGGGCCTGATGCAGGCACTGGAACAGCAGGTGGGAGAGCTGAGGATCGACACTGACGACGGCTGCTATGATGGAGCACAAGGAGACACAGGCGACAGTCGGCCCAGTTCTGGTACTTCCACTGTTTTAGACCTTTTCTTTGATCACACCTATAGCATGCTTGTAGTCTTCTAAATAAACACTTTGACATTTACTTAATTTTAAGTCAATTTCCCATGAATGTTTTGCTAAAAAAAAATGTGTTCTATACAATGGAACTCATGCTTTCTCTTTGGATTTTGAAATGTGCTTGTAATGAGTTTGTAATTTATTTCTGCTCTTATTGTTCGCTCATGCTCCAGTTGCTCGCAATTTAGTTTTGTGGCCTATTTGTGAAATGCGGTGAGACACTGCTCGCATATTTTTAGAGAAGTGGAATGATCAGTGAGCTATAAGAAATGAGACAGTCATCTTCCATCTCTCGCTCTAATCCTGTTTCCTAGGTTTCTATGAGTCGAGTGGGGGTCAATCGCCGAAAGGAAGATCTTGTTCCACTGAACCCACAGAGACAGTCCCGCCCTGGGCTTACACCAACGACAGGCCAAAGTCTGTGGGTAAGAAGAAGTAGGGGATATGGCACATCTGAAATGTACTCGCAAAGACATAGGAAGATTCACATAAAATATGCTAATATAATTTTAGTAATGAACTATCTGTATGAACCAGGGCATGTATTCATCTCTCCTTTTCCTTTCTCTTAAATGGAAAAAAGAGGGTAGATTTTTTTCCTCTGGTATCTATTAACTTATTAACTAAAAAATGTAGCTTTTGAAGTCACACTTATAAAAGGGATTTGTTTTAAAAGATAGCCAGGCTGAACTAAAGGTGTTTCAGATTGATTTATTACCTCATTTGCCTCTTCCAAAATCGTGGGAGGAGTCTGGTTTAGGCCCTTATAGGTGCCAATGTTCAGCCCATATTTTCTGGTAATGTGATTGTTTTACATATCCAATCAAAGTCCTCACAGACTCATCATGGATGTCCCAACAACATAAAACATGTTTGATATTAAGGATTTAAAATCTGGGTAATTACATCAGTGCTTACTGAGCTGGGCCACAACAGCCAATATGGCCGCTTTCCCACTGGTCAAAAAAACACCCGCTAACACACGCTAACACACGCTAACACATGGCTTTTTTGCTTAATAAAAGTTACAATTGGCGTTTGTCACGTTAGACGTTGACTTAGCAGAAAAGAGACGTGCTAAGTTTGGTGGGAAAGGGGCATAAGAGAGACAAGGAGAAAGGAGACAGAGCCACTGACTGTGTTTCCAAACAACCGTAAACATTCTGGCCCCTTAGCTCGTATGCTACTGTCGACAGAAAACAAACACAAACAGTCTCAGAGTTGCCAACCCATGTTAACAGCGATCCACACACATTTTCTCAATAAGACTTGTTAAAGCGTATATTTGTTTTTTTCTCACTGTAAAGCATCACGACAGCGGGTTGTTGTTAATCTCAGTTTGTTTACGTCTGAGATTTGGTCAGAGCATACATGAAGACGTGGGCTTGTGTGTTGCTCCTTCTGGCACATATAATTATCTTAATCGTGAATTATGTGCCATTTGTTTCATATCATTTAGGGTGTGAAGATTTTTAATACTGTAGTCTGAGCCCGGCCTCAAAACTACAACTGTATGTTAACCATAACGTACTTAAAAGGTTAAGATGTTTAAACATAGATTCTGGTTTTTCTTTTCCTGTTAAAACACTTTCAGTTAAACCGATAAAGAAAATGATAAACGATGCCTCTGCCTCGTCCATTATTGACTATCAGGACACTAAATAATGTCTTCTTGGGTATGTCTTGTGCTGTTTTCTGTTATTAGGAGACCCCCTCATGTTGAATGGAGATCTGGATGTGCCAGTCCTACGCACCACCCTCCCCCGCTCTTTCTCTGCTCCTTACCCACCTCTGGAGGGCATCGCCGAGGAGGGCTCAGCAGTGGACTCGTGGCAGTGGGACCTCAGCGCAGCCAACCAAGCCTGGCAGCAGCAGCCTGCAGAGGATGAGGTAACAGAGGAGGACTACCAGCAGGCCTTGAGGGTAGAGGGTTACATCTTAACTCTTATCCAGCGCCACACGCTTGCGCCACGGCCGTGTCAGCCCCGCACCACCCTGAGCCCCGACCCCCCGTAC
This sequence comes from Semicossyphus pulcher, assembly GCF_022749685.1. NCBI lineage: Eukaryota > Metazoa > Chordata > Actinopteri > Labriformes > Labridae > Semicossyphus > Semicossyphus pulcher. The sequence goes on from NW_027211692.1 coordinate 24,232,166, forward strand.
TGCAGTGCCTCCGGACACAGCTCCCTGCACAGGAGAACTCCTTCTCTGACCACAGAGCAACGCCTCCATGACCCCCACATCCAGCCCCATGTTGACCTTTCGGCAAACCCTAGGAGCCAGGGCTGGGGTTGTGACCTGCTAGAGGGGGAGGCCTGTGGAGGAGAGGCCCCATCTTTGGAGGAAGACTGTTATCTGGCTCTGCCCTACCCCCAGCCTAGGCCACACTCCCTGGCTGAGAGGCTACCATCACCTCTGCCCTCCCTAGACCCCAACTGTGGTGTTGGGGTTCTTGACCTTTGTTGTGAACCCCCTTCCCCCCAGCATTATTTACATCCTCAACCCCCTATTCATCACAAACACAATTTAGTAAGTGCTCAGTATATCCCTGGACACCCTTGTCATGCCCCTGTGCGCTCCCCCAGACACTACAACCCAGAGCAGCCTAAGCCCAACCGAGCTATCACCTCTCCTGACCACCCCAACTCCAAGTCCAGATCCTCTAAGAAGAGCAACAATGAGCGGCAGAGGGTCAAGAAATCCAGCAGTAAAACCAGTCGTTCCCAGTCTGAAAACAGCCTCCTTGGCCAGCGAGTGCTGCCTGAGCGCAGGTACAGCACCACTGAGAGGCACCAAGGCAGAGGGGATCTTGCTCAGAACCAAGGCCAAGCCACTGGACCGCAGGCGGGCGCCAACAGCCACAATGCGAGCAGACGTTGGTGCTCTAACTTGGAGCTCAGCCAGGACGAAGGGGAGACCCAGGCACAAAAACCCAGGCCACCTCGGAAAGCCCGCCATGGTCATTCCTGCCCCCATTCCCAACCCCAGAACTACTATCACCAGCAGCAGCACGCCCAGCGCAGGCACCCTGACTTTCAGGAGAGAGCACCCATATGCCAGGGCGAGGAGGGCTACGCTGGTGCTGCCCCCGCAGAGTCTGAGTCTAGCATGAGTGAGGTGTATTCCCCGGTCTCCAGCTCACTGTCCAGTGACTCAGATGAGAGCGGGGGGCTGGTGTGGCCCCAGCAGCTGCCACCGCGCCTCGCTTCTACCTCCTCCTCATCATCACCTTCACCACAGGCCACTGCCAACGCCCCCTCTCAACCAAAAGCCTTTGTTAAGATCAAAGCCTCCCACGCTCTTAAAAAGAAGATCCTCAGATTCCGCTCAGGGTCCCTAAAAGTCATGACTACTGTGTGAGGAAATGGTCATACCTGTTTTTTCACTCATAACCGTGTCGTAAAGCCATTGCCACAGATACATTGTAGCTACTACTTTTGCTCAAAGATTATTTGTTAAGCATGAAATCCAGTCTTTATCCTCTACCTACCTCTAAAACAGTATTTTCTTAGTGAGAGACATTAACTTTAATGGGCATAATTAAAGATCTGCTTAGCATCATCTGTCTGTAGTGTCTGGTTGAATTTATCTTGTAGCTGACAACCATCAGACACTACCCTAATGAGCATTGTTCTGCGCTAATTGATGATACTTGCAATTACAAAGTTACACCGTGACAGCATGGACCATGGTGAGGCTAAGTGACTGAATTGCCGGCAGTCTTTTGGCCTTACAGTTAATTAATCACAGATTTATGGTTAATTAATTCCTACAGTTTAATGTTGGTAGATACATTTTCAGCTTCAAGTCTTGCCAAACACCAAAGCTCTAGAAGTGAAATAAGAGTGTTATGTGGCACTTCACTTTTCTAAGAAGTTTTAGTTAATTTCCTCTATTTGATGAGTCAAAGATTCCCCAGTATTTTTTCCAGGAAGTACTTTTTAATTTGGTACTCATCGAAGAGAGAATTGTGAAATAGAACTGTGAAATAACAGCTCCATTTCAATTACATTACATATTAATTTAATATCAATTAATTACTGGATACCTACGTTCAAATTTTACATTTTGCCTGGTTTGCTTTAAAAGCCTTGGAAAGTGCTTGCAATTAATTCGATTAACTGGAATGTACCGTATGACCTCTGACTCTTCTTTCCACCAGTAAGTACTAAAATACATAGTTCTTGCGGGAAACGTCTTGGAAATTATTTCAAATTTTTCAGATATTTGTATCGACTCTAAGCTTAATCCATGACCTGGATGACTGAGAACCGTCACAGAAAAGGTGGACGACGCGTCTTCATCTACTCTCATTGTACAAAATTGAAGCCAAAATCTCCCCCTGTGACAGGCACTACCATCTTGCGCTGGTGACGTCATTTGGAACCAGAGCTGCACAGTAGCAATTGGCGGGTGGAGCCACTGTCACCACTTCCGCTAACCAAAACACACATTTAACTTACAGAAAAATTAAGCAAAGACCCCTCACGTCGGCATATTTTTTAAAGGCCCATCAAGGGACGGAAATTGCAGATTAGCCAAGGCTATAAGTGCTGTAGTGTGTGGCATCGGTTTACTTGCTTCATACTTGTCCCTACACAAATAAACATTAAATAAATAAATATATTTAACAGCAGAACAGCTTCTTGTGTTGGTATGAAGCAGACGTTCACAGACACTTCAATGACTGTAGTGATTGTTTTAGTTACGTCCCCTCTCGTAGTTCGCAGGAGCTGCATTTGTCAACAGAGCTGTCAATCATCCTTTTTACAGCATCAAATAACCAATTACACTAAACTTGTCAGAAAAATGAACACTTGGACGTAAATCAGCATCATAAGAACTAACTATAATGACAGAAACCATGTATTTGATGTGTATTTTGATTTTATAGTTTGACTCATGTCCCATCTGTTAACATTGAGGAGGCGGGATTTATGACCTATACTGCAGCGAGTCAGCAGGGGGCGCTCTAAATGTTTTGGGTTCACTTTTAGGGGGCTGTCCTGTCGTCCATCTTTTTATACAGTCTATGGGTAAGACTTGTCCTGCATTTAGCCTGCATCTTGTTGAAAATTATCTAATTCGTGGAGGAGTTAACAAACCTGTAGCAGTACTAATCTATGTTTACATTTTCCCACAGTCTGTGAATCTCTGAGCCAGGAATATCCTTATATCTCTATCGATCGTTATACTCATCTCATCTCTGCCTCTTTGTAAACTCTGTATTCACACTGAAGTAAACTGACCATTACCGCTCTTCTCCTGCCGGCTGCTTTTGGGACCAACGAGCATAAACAGATGTCTGTGAGTCAGGAATGGGATACGTGGAGGCCATAGAAAGGGGACCAGTGTACATGCATGCATGCATTTATAAGTGCACAGATTCATTGAAACACAGGGACACAGACTTTCTTGTAAATATGTATGTTTTTGTATATGCCATCATGTGGCCTTGTTTGGAATGAATGTAGTTTGTAAATAAAGGCATTTTTTCTCATGTAACTCTTTGTAAACATTTTTTTATTGCTTTGTTTATTCATAAATGTTGCATTGATACAAAAAGATTATTTTAATAACGTAAATGAAAAAAAATATGTTCAGGTGAGGTAAAACATTGTATAGACTTCAGGAGACAAGCTGATTTTTTTTTTCTTTTTTTCTTTCAAACCAACAAACATCTCTAAAACACTTATGTGCTGTTTAATATATTTTTAAAGATAACCTACTGTTTTTAGGGCGTCTGTGCTCTAACCAGCTGTATCCAAGTGAGTCATAGAGCATTTGAAATTAAGACTGTAGCTCCCTCTTGTGGATAATGCAAACTATTGTTAGTCAGGAGCATGTGACTTTATTTCTGCTATCGCCACTGTTAAGTTAATTTCCTAACTTGTGATACAACACAGAGTCAAAACAGAGCTCAGACCAGTCCTGCTTCCCTATCAGTCACAGAAATACCTAGAAACTCAGTCTGAGATCACCAAAATACAGAAGAGTCATGTTACGTCAGACGGGAATGTTCACAGCAAATATTGAAGACATAGCAAAAGTCCCTTTTTCACAATTCCGACTCATTTCACTTAAGGCCTCTAAATATTTACATATCACTTAACTGCCCACTACTCACTCTAATTACTGTTGTGGTGGAACCCAACAGTTGTGCAATAAATAAAGCAGATTGCACTCCTGTTTAACATGATAGGGAAAAAAAATTGTTCCACAATAAGAGCAGGTAGGTAAAACATTTTCAGATTTTAGTCGACTCCTTTCCAGTGCTCGAGCTCTTAGTGTCGTTATTAGTGATGCTCACTCTGGTGGTCGGATCCTCGCTGATGAAGTGCAGGATGTTGCGCAGGGAGCGGTTCATGCTGTCTTTGAAGCCCCGGCCCAGACACACATAGAGCAGCGGGTTGAGGCAGCTGTTGAAATAAGCCAGACACAATGCTAGAACGTGCGCAAGGTAAATTTTGGGGCTGTGCTCGGAATTCCGAGGGGTAATCAACACGAGAAAGTCCAAGATGTGTAGAGGAAGCCAGCACAGGAAGAAGCTCAGCACCACTGCAATGATGACCCTCAGTGTGCGCTTGGAGCGGGTGCGTCCTCTTGTGAGACCACTTTCTGCTTTGCTGTACACCACCAAGTGACAGATTACAATCACCAGGAAGGGGAGGAAGAATCCCAGCAGGAAACGGAAGGCGGTGATTGGCCAGACACTTTGTGGCGTGTACGCCATCAGGCACTCTCGCTTGTTATCTGATACTTTGATCTCCTGTGTGTAGACAAACTGGGGGATACTGCCTATGAGGGCCAAGCACCAAATAACAATACACATGAAGATTGCTTTCTTGGGTCGCCTCTTGTTCTGACACCAGACAGGTCTGCTTACTAGCAACCAGCGATCCACACTGATGAGAACGAGCTGCAGGATGCTGCTGTACATCACCAGGTAAAACAGGCCTTTGACCAGAGTGCATCCCAGCGGGCCAAAGTGCCAGTGGTCATCATGGGCCAGAGGGACCATAAGCATAGGGATGGAGAGGCAGCACAGGAGATCAGCCAGTGCCAGGTTGAGGAACCAGATGGAAGTGACGGAGCAGGGCATGCAGAACCCTGTCACCCACACCACCAGAGCGTTTCCGGGGACACCCACCAGCACAACAAGGCTGTAGAAGACCAGAGCCGCAATCTGGATCGGTTGAATCTCAGGGATCAAAGTGCCAGGAAGCTCAAATAATGTGAAATTGTAGTCTGTTATCTGGCTATCATTGCTAGAATAATCCGTATATTCTTCCATGACAAGTTAAAGCTGTGGATGAAAAAAAGTTTTTTGACATATTATTACCTTGTTATTGTTGCCTTGTTCTGCTTAAATGACCATCTTAAATATAATTCATAGATTTATTTGACTTAAGACAAAACAAATATGAACTTCAACAACTATTATATGCATCAGCCGAGTAAATTAAGTCCCTAAATTACCCCAACACATTCACATATATGAGAAAATGTCACCAAACAAACCTGAAGTTGCATAATATAATAAAAATGTAAATTCTAGCTACGACACCGGAGCATTAAAAAATTCAACTTACAGTTTCAGTGGTTTATGCTGAACTCACACTCCGCGAAGGAAGTTATGCAGCTCTTCTGCTTTTAAGTGTCCTTTTATACCCCCAATTCCTTGCGCACACAGACACACCCACACCCATGCTTGCACAATTTCCCTAACTACTCTACAAACAATCTTCTTGAGGAAAAAATAGTTTCACTAACATGTAGTAATACCTGCTAAAGTCAGAGTGATTTTAAACACATACAATTAAACAATGTTTTACTAAATACTGTTAGCTCTTCTCATATTGGCCATAATTTCTCTGATTTTTTTAAAGAACATTTTATAGGGCGTTCTCTGTTTTGCAATTATGATTTTCTCAATTTTCAGTTTACTGTTGAGCAATACTGTGTAATTCCTCAGAAATGTAAAGGTAATGAAGGTTTTCTTTTAGGCACATTTTGTCACATTATTTACATTTTCTTTACATCCAGACAGCAACCACCAATGAATCACAAATGAAATGCTCCAGTAAAAAAAAAATTCTGTTACCTATACCTACCTGCCAACCTATGCGGACTATGCCCGTGCAATCATTGCACAAGGAGAGCTCTTCATAGGCTTTAACTAGCAAATAGTCCATGAGCCAGACCCCCAGAACTTGGCCAATTTGGAGGGACCATGTCTCATTGTGATTTTTATAAAGGTCTATGTCCCTAGTGTTGGAAAATGTATGATAGCATTGCAGCAATGGTAGCTGTTCTATTTTTGCAATCTTTCACATAGAGCCAGTATAAAAAAGGGGAACCTACACAGAATATCATGAAGTCATATATCAATGTAAAGCTTAGATAATATTCTACCTTTGACCTCTAACCTCTCTAACCCCTTCCTCATCCTCGTGAGGCTGGTTTTCACAGCTCCTCTGTCTGCACATATCAGTACACTTAAGGCCATTTGCCAAGCAGACACATGTGGGTGCCTCACATTTCCTACTGCATGCACTTGCAAGCAAATCCAAAACTGCATCTAGTGCTGGCTGGCCCTCCATCCACTCAATATCTAGTCTCATCTGTCTTGTGTCCTGCACATTTTGGAGTTTCCATCCTCGTCTTCATGCTCATGACATGTTTATTACAACATGCCAAACATGGCAACTATCAACTGTATGAGGGAGATGCTTAACAGCAGATCCAGAGATAACAAGATCTGTGGTGCCAAGATCTGTGGTGCCCTGACACGGAAAATGTTTTCTGCTTTTAACTCACTTCTCTATCCACCTCCTCCCCCAACCTCCACTCTGCTCACTCCAGACATGCTCGTCACATTCTTTACAAATAAGATTTTTACCATCAGAAAACAGTTCTCTGAGAACCTACCATCTCAGCCTGCAGCCACCAGCTAACAGTGCCTCACTCACCTCATTCTTCCCTCTGACCGGGGAGGAAGTCTCCAAATTTCCGCTGGACTCTTGGCCCTACTACCTATCCACTGGACCCAATACCATCAAACCTCCTGCAGACCATTTCCCCAAAACTTAATCCTGCAGTCACACACATTATCAACTCTTCACTGTCAACGGGTGTGTTCCCCACTGCATTCAAGCAAGCTCAGGTCACCCCACTGCTCAAAAAAAACACCCTCAACCGCAGGTTGAAAACTACAGACCACTTCTACCCTTCCTGTCAAAAATACTTGAGCGCACAGTCTTTAATCAAGTCTCCGACCAGCTAACCTTTAAGGCTTATGTGGCCTCGATTGCTCGGTCATGTCGCTTTGCCCTGTACAACATCAGGAAGTGTAGATCCTACCTGTCAGTGCAAAAAAGTGCAAAAAAACGCAGTTCCTTGAGTGGCCACTTGAGGCTAGCTCCAGAAAACATGAAATAACATTACTGCAGATGGGAAAATGCCCATTTTTACAGCCTGGTACAAAAAAAGTTTTTGTTATAAATAGCTAATTTTATTGTTTAAGATAACTGTACAGAGTGAATTATTTTTTTATAACACACCTGTTTTTACTTATGTTTAGCCTTAAATCATAGGGGTCGGGTCACTTGAGTGACAGGTGCTGCTGGCAACACAGACACAGTCACTGAACTTTACTTCATCTATTTGTGTTGTTGGAGCCCTTTGGGGATTTTTTCATTCAACATTTGGACAAATAATCTGTGATTTATGGAACTTTATGGAGAGATTACAGTGGACCGGATCAGAAGTCCGGTTATTTTTAGTTTCTAATTACATGTCGTTCACCTGCCGCAATCTCACCAGGCGAGAGAGCAGCAAGTCCCCTGCTTGCTAAGTGTGAAAAATAAACACCTGCAGTCAGTCACCACCACAAACAGAATTTCCTCCTGGGAAAGTTAAACTAGCTCATTCACGAGTTAAAGGATCAGCCACAGACACAGACTGCTTAGCTTTGATAACTTTCAACCACTCGCTTTTCTGCAGCGCCACTCTCTCGTCCAAATTTGGTCACTTCCGGCTCCTGTAAACCAATGTGGCAGCGGCCATATTTTGGCATATTTTTAACATCTTTATTGACAATAAAGTTCACATACACATAAAGAAGTCATTAATACAGATAAAACAACATCATCTAAATTTGGATTTATTTCAGCGTCATTTTCGCAGGCGAGAAACCAGTAGGTGACATCACGGTTGCTTTGTCCATTATTTATACAGTCTATGAGCATGCAACACAACTGTGGGTACAGGCTCTCGTAATATCACGCATTCAATTCAATTTTGTTGTCTTGCATTCTTTTTGGATGAATATCTTAGGGAAGCTTTTGAGTTTTTGTATTATTTTGTGTTTCTGTTGCTTACAAAGCCATTTACAGCTGCCCCAATAACAGAATCCAATGCACAATTCTGAACATTCTATCAGAAACAAACTGCACAAGGTGAAGTTATTCTGATAAGAAATGTTTTTTTGTTTAATTGTTATTCATGCAATATATCATTTTAAAGCTATTTTTGTGCCCTTTATGATGGAGCTATCCATACGCATATCAGATCAATATAAAGGTAGTTATAATGATATTTGCAGAGGCATGCAGAATTTGCCCTGTTACAGCGTTAGAGGTCAAAGGTCAAATTCTGTTCTCCTCAGTGTCATTAAATGTGACTGGTAGATAGAATATTATCTAAGCTTTATAATGATATATCACTTCATGATATTCTGTTTATGTTAACCTCTTCGCGGCTCTCTGTGAAAAATGACAAAAAAAACATGAAAAAATTGTAATGATGGAGGGATGAAAAAAGGAAGCTACCACTGCTGCAATGCTATCATACATTTTCCGACACTAGGGACATAGACCTTTATAGAAATCACTATGAGACATGGTCCCTCCAAATTGGCACAACCACCCACCTGGCTCATGGACTAAAAGTACATGCACAAGAAGTCTTCCTGTATACAACATGACAGAAAAGTGACCCTACTACGAACTATGCTCTTTCATTAGTTTCAAGTCTTCTTTAGTTCATTTAAAGAAGAGAAAGCAGGGTAGTTTTTTTCAGTGCCCCTTTTTCGCTGGGAATGAAACAGACTGAAATGAATACAGAGACCTCTATATGACCTACAAAAGCAAACAGAACATCAGCGACAAGACTGATTATTTCTATGTGGTCTTTTTTTAATGCCTGAAACTACTGGAAGGGTTTAGGTTTCAGAGGAAGCAATTAACTGCATGCTGCCTTTATTTACATTTTCCAGGACAACAATTTAAAGCGAGTGATGCATACGACTGTTAAAAGAAAGCAGGATGAGATTTTTGGTTCAAAACCACCACTTAAGCATGGACAGGACAAAGTCAGCAAAGACATCAGACGTACCACTTTGACCACAGGGGGCGCCAAAATCAACACAAACGTAAAGTTCCTCACAGCAGCTTTAAAGTGATCATCTCAAGGATGTTGATTTAAATAAATGTCTGTCACTATCTGTCGCTGAATGAGGTAACACAGTGGTGATTGAGCCTATGGCCCACTGATGAAAGCCTTTGCATTAACATAATTAAGGACTGGGTGTCGGGTTGCAACTTTCGCGGAAAAAATCACCAGCGTCGCCCAGTGAGTGGTTGGTCTGCCAGAGAGGGTAGGCGGAGCCTTCTCCTGTCTCTGCAAGTGTTATGAGTAAACAATGATCTACTGTGGCTGAACAAACAAAGAAAAGATCGTAGACTACAGATACAACTTCAAAAATAAGGGAAAATCCAAAGAAAGAAGAAACAAAATTTGATCGGATGAAGGCAAGCAGTCAAAATCAAGAGGTACAAACATTATATCTGGAGCCAACTGTGGACCTCACAGATGCGACACTGTCTGGATACCTGGGTGGTCTGCTCCAGCAATTATCGTTTATCGCGATGGGTGCTGCCAAAGAGAATGAAACTGAGATCTTTAAGAATGGAACTTTAAACCTTGACCTTTCAACCAGGATAAGAAAAAAAAACTTTATTGATCCCCACAGTGGAAATGTACGTGTTAGGATACAGGCTTAACAATGTTTCCACCCTGTCCTCCAAATGGAAGATGTTAAGGACATGGGTGACGTCCCAGTGCCTATGTCGACATTTTGTCTTGATTTTTAAATTGAATTTACTTTTATTCGACTGACTTATACTGGCAGTGTAGAAACACACCCTTAGAGCTGGGGTAGGCAACCTCAGGGGAAAACAAGTTATTAAGTATGCATTACTTTTTTCATTTACACATAATTTTTTTATTTTTCGCCCCTGAATTTATTTATACAATGTTTTTAATATGTCTGTTTGTGTACTTTTGCTGACGCCCCACTTCAGTTCCTCTTCAAGGGAAGAAGAGAGCTGATGTTGTTTAAACCTTGAACATCAGGTTTTACGAACCTCATCTATCTGCTTTGAGCAAAACATCAGCACACACACTATGTTTGATGGTCAACTTAAAGACCTTTAAGCTAAATACACATTATTAAAGACTACTAAGGGGATATAAAAGCCCGTAATAATGTCTCCATTAAACAGCATATATTAAGCTAAATATTTATAAGATAGTATGTCCTAAATGTAAAAAAAAAAAAGTCCTCTATTAGTGGGAGAAAATACTTTATTGTCAAATTCATACACAACAACTTTTCTTTATATACAAGTTATTCACAAATCAGCCTACACACAAAAACAGCATCATTACACAACTACAAGTTTAAATGCCGTCTACAAGTGTTCTAATGAGAATGAACTAGAGCTGCCTTCCCTTTTTTTTAGTTTAACATACGTGTTAACAAACTGAATGTTGCGAAACGCCTTCCAACAAAGACACGAAAAAAGGGTCTGACTAGTGATTTTTGTAACCTTGTCAAAAATGCCGGAACTGCATTAGCATTAGTCAACGTTAGTCAGTCGCATAGAGCTCAACGGGATGACAGATCTGCAATGACACTGACTCATCAGAAATTAAGATTGAATCACGTCAATGGGGTCTGAGAAATCTGTTTAAAAAAAAGATCACATCTTCCAGTGCTGTTCAGATTCAGGACAGAGCTAAACCACAGATGCAGAGATAAGCCAACACGGTTTACAGTGCTCTTATAGATGCGTTCATACTGACCAGGTAAATATCCTCAAAAGCAAACAGTCGAGTCAAATTTTTCATCTATGAGAAACATGTGTGACATAGTACAGGCTAATATCTGTATCAGGGACAGAATAAACAAACTACAGAAAATGTGTTGCCACGGCAGGAGGTTCTCTTTTTATTCTGTGAAATCACTGAGCCTGAAAAATTAGGAAATAAAAAGGGAAATGAAACACAAAGTTACAATGCAAGCAAATTTCCCCTGAATGTTTTAAAAAAAGATACCATGTTGATCAATTCTGTCACGGACGTCAGCAAGTTGACTTATGTGGGTCAGAGAATGCGTGTTTGTGTCCCTGTACAGGTTTCCATTATGTGCAGGCGTGGCTCTCCTGATATGCAATGATATAAATGTGGACATAAATGTCACATCACAGTGGATGTAAAGCTGTGTTTGATCTAAAAGGTATTTTTGGTCGCTTTCCTCTATAACATTGGCCTTCATTTCACAGTTTGGCTCATCAGTCTTTCTCAAACAGTTTTTTCATTGTTTTTTTTCCGTTCTTATTGTAAGGATGTTTCCTCACAGGGTCATCAGAAGAGTGAAGGGTGATCAGAGGTTAAGTCAGTTGAGGGCCGGAGCACTGCTCGGAGGAAGCGTGGGGGTGTCGTCTCTGAATGCATCAGACTGAAGGTCTACAGGAAGAGAAATGTACTTTCATTATGTCTTTCAAACATTTAACATCACTTTTGCCATTTACTATACATTGTACAAAACATTGTTGAACACCATGAAGTCAAAATAAAGGCAACAAAGAAGTTAGCTTTAGCTTAGAAAAGACAGTCATGTATGATCTTTGTTAAGTAATGTATTTCATTTATATTTCATTGTCATTCCTGTTGTATTTTGTCACTCTTCCCTTGTGTTGCTCCCCCCCCCCCCCCCCTTTGTAGCTGGGTGCCACGCATTTATTGTTTTCCCCTGTCTTGTTAATATCACTGTGCCTGATTACCCCATGTGTATTTAGTCTCTGTGTTCTTTCCCCTCATTACCAGTTTGTCTCTGTCAAACTTTTCAACCCTTGTTCCCTACATTTACCTTGTACCTGTTTTAGTTTGCCTTTCAGTTGGACCTTGTTGTTTTCTTTTGGACAATGATTTCCCTGGACTCTATAACAGTAAGCCTTTATTTTGTCTTTTGTTCATTAAACTCTCCCTTTGTGATTAAACCAAATGTGACGGATACATCAAAACTGCTATTTAAAAAAAAACAAGAACTTGCTGTGCTGTTGAATATGCAAACATTACTAGCATATTTCTAATAATTTTCTAGGCTGCTGTTTTATAATTGCTAGGTTGTTTCCCAATGCAGTCTTAGCCACACATGTAGTATCGGGGCGGCTGTGGCTCAATGGTAGAGTCGGTCGTCTCTCAATCGGAGGGTTGGGGTTTACATATTAATATAATATATTCATATTTTTTTATATTTATAGAATGCATGATAATGTGCGATACTTCTGCTTTTTGATCAGTACCATGTGCAAAATTACTTTAACTGTTGTGTCAGGAGAAATATAACCTTTTCTTATGTTCAATTACATTATCATGTGCTATCTTTAAACACATAATCTTGTGCAATATACGTTTTTATTATATAACTGTACTACTGTCAATTTAATTTCCACAATTACGTTCTACTTACTTCGTAGATAACTTATTGTAATATTGTTATCCTATTAGGCACTGTCTCTTTTGTATTAACCCATACACTTTATATTTTATATCATATACTGTCTAGTTTTTGTATTTCTCTAATTTTGTATTGTATGAGTTACCCTTTAGACTATAGTTTTCCTCTGTAGTTTTTGCCAGATCTTGATGATTAATGGAGTTCTATCTGATGTCGTCTTATCTCGTCTGATCTTAACTTAATCCAGATACATACACGTAACAATTTAAGAACATTGGGGCGCTGGTTTAGCTCAGTCGGTACAACAGGCGCCCCCTATATAGAGGCTACAGTCCTCTACACAGCGTCTGAAGGTTCGACTTCCGCCCTCAGCCCTCTGCTGCATGTCACCCCACTCTCTTCTCCCCATATTTCTTGCCTCTCTTTAGCTGTCCTATTTAATAAAGGAAAAATGGCCCAAAAAGTATACCAAAAAACTTTAGTACATTTCAAAGTAAAAAAACCCCAAAACAAACAAACCTGCACTACTTTATTGTAAATGACGTATTCACAACCCACCTAAACAGACTCTGGCCAAACTCTGAGGACGACTGTAATTTAGTATAATCATGCACTCTTTCCCAGGAAACAAGGCGCCATGTAAAAGCTGATTGTGCTTTTATACTGGTATTTGGTTGCTTGTGGTCATGCAGTTTCTCAGCTGCACACACACACATTTTCACACCAAAAATAGGAGAAGCATAAAAAGCCTGACTCCGTGGGATTAGCTGTTGCTCTTGTGGTTGAAAATGATGGTTTCTTTTAATGGGGTGGAAAACAAAACATAAGTGCTGCTTACGTTTATGTTATGGTGGTTTTATTATGGTTTTCTATATTAGAATTAATATGTTCTAAAAGACAAAAAGGTATCCAGAGTATAAGTGGGGTTTAAGCAAACTCACCAATGAGTGTCAAGCCCTGCTGCGGGTTCAGTATAACTGACGTTTCCTCTTCCTCCTCCTCCTCCTCTTCTCCCCAGTCTGCGATGTTGGCCGGGGGGATGCACTGCTCCAGGAACAGGTCCTCCTCGTCTTCCTCCATGTCCATGTTCTCTGGAGGCCAGCGCAGCTCTCCGCTCTCCACCTCGCTCACCTCGGTGGGTTCCACAACGATGGAGGGAAGACGCTCCTTTTCATGATTGTGGTCCAGGCTGTTCAAGGTGGTCTCTGGGCCTAAGACAACCTCCACAGGGTCGGGGAAGATCTGGAGCGACATTGGGGGAAGCTGAGGGGGGAAAAAAGTCATACGGGCAAAGTCTCTTAACGCTTTACTTTTGCTTTTAATAGTTTTGAAATCAGTTATGTTGTTCTCTTTCTCTGTCGCATACCTACGCAACACCTGGATTCTGTGTAATTATTGTCTTGTGGTGTGTCACTACTGGCTGGCATTTTGTGACGAGCCTTTTTTTGTTTTAAAAAATAAACATCATTAACATTTTATCTGATACTAATGCATTCACTTGGTATGGTAAATGTAGCCAGATCAGGTTGCAAAACTTTAACAACTATTTGAACAGCCCCAGTATGGTGATGGAACAAACCTGGAATGGCAGTCTTTGGTCCTTCCTTTGCATGTCTTCACAGTTTGGATCTTGGCCACTCATCTCCTCCATCTCTCTGCAGAGGAGACAAAGCCATAATGAGACTAGAACAAAAGCAAACACCGTCTCGGCACAGAAAACCTCTCTTCCCTTTTGAAACGTGAACACCGACACACTGACAAAGATAGTCTTTAACATTAAAAGTCCTTATAACACCATTGCACCCCCAAGAATCCCTAAAAAGCAAGTTTTGTAAAACATTTTATTAGACCCTGAATTTCTCTTGTGATGTCAGAAGAGCAGAAGTTTGACTGTTTTAGGCCCCTCCTTTAAATTCTATAACAGCCAGTTTAGATTTTCCTTGAAACACCATATTAACCCAGTAGAATTTCTGCCTCTGCTTGCCGAAAATAAACCAAAAACAATCGAACAACTAACATCTTTCACACCTTATACTATTTGCATTTACCTATTGTTATGACAACACTTCATATGCCAGAAATCTATAGTGATTGATGGCTAACTGATAGAAAAGTATCACAGTGAATTGCAAACTGCTTACATGCTACTCTGACTCAATTGGAAATGAAGCCACACTGGATAACATCACATCATCATTCCCACAATAGAATCATTTCCCCACTCGTGTCCCAGCGTCATGGCTGAATTACGCAAGAAAAACAATATCCTGTGTCCCAGGCTATGGATTGGTCAGAGATTTTCTGGCTTGTATTTGATTGGCTAAAGCTGGCTTGACTGTGAATTTTGTGACTATGTGTGGGTGCATGATGACACACACACACACACACACTCCAGATTAGTGCAGAACTCAAACAGGGTTTGATACTAAAATGGATTATGTTGTCTGCGGCTCATGTTGTATTTCCTGGATGGGACTCTGACAGAACAAGTGTCTGCTCTCTTACAAAGTGCTGGGAGACATAGAAAGCTGTAAAGCCCCTAAAGGACCCTATTATATCTCACACAATCACTAAATACACTGTGGTGTGCAAAAACACCTTCATTCTGTGACCTTTATCAGACTGGATGTAGGGCCAACAGTATCTGTAAAGTAGGGACTTGTTCCAGTTAAATGCATGAGCCTGTGTCTACGACCAACGTCAATCTGTTTATGGTCTCCAGAAAAGCCGACAGGGGATTAAGAAGGGCTGAGGATCTGTCCGAATCCTCTTTTTATCCCTCTCTCCTGCTCCCTCTCTCTTTTAGTCACTGTGTCTCAGAGTCTGTGCTCACTCTGTAAGTACCAATCATGGTTTGTTGTCACTCTGAGGCCTGGTGTAATGACACGATCTGTTAAATCTTGCTCACTCTTTAATAAAATTTCACTTGAGGACAGATCTAATCTCCACTCTTTCTCAATTCAGACCCTATCTTAGGTAATTTTTTGGTGCTTTCTAAAAGCAGCCACTAGCCACATGTTGCGAAACTAAGGAGCTAAATAAAACTGTTTTAAAGTGCTTGATTTTGCCGGGAAATGTGTTGAGATATTTTGGTAGTCAAGAAGCTGGCAGACAGGAAAAGGGCAGATGCAATACAAGCAGAAGTATTATTTCATGCAAATAAGTTGCATGAACACAGAGTTAAAAATAAAAGCATGTTAAAATGTTACTGAAGGAAATATGATGCAAATTTCATTTTGCTTTAAGAATTAAGGAACTGAGCAACGCTCATCAGCAGCACAAAAAACACCTGAGCCTGGTGTGCAAGTGCTACTTTTAAAAACCTTCTTGGAGCTACTTTTGTGTTCTACTCCACGAGACACTCATTTGGCTGCTTGTAGGCCCCTGGCTTGTATTTCCCAGTTTACAACACTGTTTGAAAAAGTGTTACATTATTCTGTGTCACAGAATATGAAAATGCTTGGCGAGCTGCATGCTCGAACTAGCTGTGACCCACTCATGTTGATAAACAAATATCTGCAAATCCCCTCAGACTTAGTTGTAGGCTGCTTTGTATTTGGTGCCTATTAGCATGCTAACACTCTACCTAACGATTTTGAACACAGAGAACTTTACACTTTCTAAACACCAGCTTGTAAGCATTGTCATATGTCGGCATGTTAATGCTGACATTAGCCTTTACCACAAACAACAGCTGTGCTGAAGTGCAGTGTCACAGAGCTGCTAGCTTGACTGTAGACCTTAAGTCTTTTACAGTAGATTACTTGGGTTATTTTGTATTTTGGACAAATGCTAGTACACTGTTCTGTATGCCATTACAGAGGCTGTCTGCATGTACATGTGAGGCTCTGAGGTAGAGAAACAAACAGCTTAAGGTCCAGTAGGCTGGTGTAATAAGCATGCAGCACCCCATGTTGAAGGTCAGAGGTCAGGCTCACACTGACAGTGAAATGTTCTGATCCCCAGTCGGTCTAAAATAGTCTAAACACAAAACAGATTATGTCTGACACCACCAAAGAGGGTGTTTTTTTCTTTTGAATTTATCAGTCCCTAAAAAGGATAATTTTTACAACTGACAATTTCAAGAATTGCATCAGCAGGTTTCTTTCTGTCTCGCCACTCCCCACCCCCTACTCCATCTCAAATTTAATTGCCCTGGACAGAATTGATGGAAATGTATTTGAGTTGTTTCTTTCTGACTCCCTTAAAATGTTAAGAGTCCAGGCCTAATGTCCCCATCACCATGCTTAAGTTCATTGTATAATATGACAAATGAAGAAACACTAAACCAGTTTGCACAGCCGCCAAAACGAGGACGCCCTGTTCTCATCTAAATAGGATCAGCTTTGGTAGGATGCTATCATTTTTGACCCACTTGTGAATGTGCACGGCCCTACAATTCAATTTCTGATAATATGCTGCTGACAACTGTGTCACGCTAAGCTGTTTGTGTGCCACCTGGGACGGAAACTTTCAGCAGCTATTATGATGAAGAAGCTTAACCCCATGTAATCCCTTTCATACACACTCTCTCTAAACACCTGCATGTTCCGGCAAACATATAGTACAACACGACTACAAATACAAAAAAATAGACACTATAATAAAACATATATTGAAATATTATGTTCATGAATGATAAATAGGAAGCAATGGAATGATAATATAAATCAAAAATAATTCAAATGACAATGAAGTCTCATGGGGGCTTTCAGTTGAAAATGGACTGTAAATGGTAAATGGACCGCACTTATATAGCGCTTTAGTAGTGTTTGCAACCACTCAAAGCTGCGTTTACACTACATGTCACATACATCAGTTCACACACACATTTATACACTGATGGCAGAGGCTGCTATGCAAAGTGCCCTACATTCATACCTGTTGGCTATGCCACCAGGAGCAATTTGGGGTTCAGTGTCTTGCGCAAGGACACTTTGACATGTAGCCTGAGGGAACTGGGATCGAAACCTCTGACCTTCCGATCCACAGCTGCCATGTCAGATAAGATGCCTCTACGTGATAAAAAAGACTTCACGCCAGCAAGAACAAGTTTACTTAGAAAAGGGATACAGATCTAAGAAGGATGCGGTTATGAATTAAGCAAATTAAGTTGACTTTTTTTTCTGTTTCCATTACATAAATTATTTACTCATCACATTCTCATCTCAGTGGCATATAAGGACCTATTTATTTATTTATTTATTTTTACACTCATTATTTGGGTCCATTCAGAAACAAATAGTCAGATAAGCAGCTTGTTCTTATTCAATAAATGAAATAATGCTGTTTTATAATGAATTTTACTTACACAGCATCACCAGAGCTGGGCTGTGTGATGGTTTAATCATATGCATAGAATTTAAGAACTCTTTCATCCAAGTACACTGACAGCACAAGTGTTTGGGCTCTTTGACCTCTGTAACTCTGTAACTGTCTTGCAGAAAAAAAAACCTCAAACACACACAAACATACAGTGTGAATGAACGCCTGACCACATTAACCTTGTCTATTTATTCCTTGCACATAGTCTCCTTAACATGAATTACTCCAATGGGGATTTAACAGTTTAAACCATTTGTGACATTCCAGTTGCCATTCATGATCTTGTTAGTTCTATAGATAGCAAATCCTGTGTAAATTAGATTGGTTAAGGCCCTTTCCATAGCAAGTATCGAGTATTTATATAATGGTCCGTATATGGAGAGGAGAAGTCCTAAAATGCGGTCAAGTAATTCATTCAATTATAATTGATAAATGAATCTGTGATTTTCACATGCGAGACGAGTTTTGAACCTTCTATTATCTAAATCTATACAGGACTTTAGGTGTCTTTCTAGAGGCATGTTGATGGCGTGAAGGGGAAGTCAGCCTGGCGGAAGTTGTTGCTAGTGTGAAGAAATATTTGCCTGAAATACACACAAACACACAAACAGCAGCCTCTTACCCCTCACTTGCAGTCAGGCAGATGTCTTCTCCATCTTGGCACAGCTCCACAGTGGTGAAATCCGGCTCGTCCACAGTGAGCACAGGTGACACGAGAGGGGGTGCAGCAGGAGGTGAGCAGTCCCCCTCTGCAGAGCCCTCAGCCAGGCTTTTGGCCTCCAGGGCGAAGCCTGGATAGGGGGTTTCCCAAACCCTCAGATATCTCAGGAGTTTAGCAGAAGATCAGAAGGGTGGATATGTGCCTGGTTTCCTTTCCAGTTAGGACAGACCCTGTCTCATTTGTCCACGTCAGTGCTGAGACTGTCTACTAGCACAAAACCTACATGTGCTCCCTTGTCTCCTTTCTCCAACTTCTTTCCTCATGTCTCTGTCGATATCCCTCCCGCTCCCACCCCACCCCACCCCACTGCCAGGCTTTGGAGAGGAGCAGGATTAGCGTCTCTTTCGATTACAGAGGCTGGATGGGTGACGTCAGCCGGGCTTGACAGTCCCCTCTGATGAGTTGGCACACTGGGTCGCTGGTGCATCCAAAAAGAAACATTTAAAGAGCACACAGATGGCACACCGCTCCACTGCTGAAAGAAGTTGCTCTCAGAATGTTTGAGGGGAAAGTTTTGCATGTTTTAATAATAGATCTCTTTATGTTCAACATCCTGTCTGTGTGTCCATCATGCCTCTCTCTCCCTGTTTCCAACTGTGTGTGCTCCATCAGTGGATTTAGATTTGGACGATTCATGGAATTAGCCCAGGGATCAAGGGCTCAGGGGTGGGAAGGGGATAGATATATATATATATAACAGGCTCCAACTATTGCTAAACAGACAGAGCGCTGCTAACAGCAATGTGTAATCCCCTCTGTAGGCTAAGTCAGTGGGCTATATATGGAACAAGGTTTTGAAGGAGATACATGAAAGGTGCCCTGCACCTTAGGAACTATGAGAGAGAGAAAAAAAGACCACTTTTAGCTCAATTAAAGGCCAGACTAGGCAATCAAGGAAGATGTTTCAGAGATGTGACCCATAGTAACCTAATAAAAAGATGACTTGTTGGTTTTTATCCTCACTTTATGGACAATTATAAGGTCACTACCGGAGGACATGAGGGTTTTAGAGGATACATAGGCAAAGCAAAACTAATAAATAGATAAATAAAAACTCATAAATAAATAAAAGGAAAATTGTCAAACCATCAGGTAGCCTGTTTAGAGACTTCAAAATTGGTGTTGTTGTGTGCATTCTTTTTGCTCCTCATCAACACATGTTAAGCTGAGTTTTTGCAGTAGTTGTCGTTAAGCTGTTTTCTTTTTGAGAGATCAGAAAGTAAAATATTACAATAGTCAGGTAATAAAGCCATGCATTAATGTCCCTGCATTGGCTTTACAATCTGATTTGTCCAGTTCAGCAGCTTCCACATATCTCTGCCACTGCAAGAAGCTGATTGACCAGAATCTAAGGAATCTGTATCAGTTACAAGGCTCTTTTGCTGGTTTACGAGAGCAAGCAGTTGTATTTCAAGTCTAGCTAGTAGCTTAAATTGTTAGAAGTCAAGAAAAAAGTTGCGCCAAAAGGGCATATGTTTGAAAATTGATCATTTGACCTCTGGAAATAATAACATTGCTTAGAATATAGAACAATTCATAAGGTCTCCGTAATGTTTCATATGAGGATGTTGAGCTAGAGAACATAGGACAGGAAACATAAGATCCATAGCAATTTGCAATCCTGTTCCACCTGCAAACCAGATGAACCACTTCAGTCTGTCTCTGCTTGTCACTGTAACATTTGCAGCATTTTTCTGCAAGACAGCAACAGGTAAGAGTCTCTGTTTGTGCTCCTAACTTTGATTTGTTTTATTCACACCAAATCCGAAGAAAAAGGGATCTTTCAATTTTTTTAACAGACACGTGCTACTACATCTTTAGGAGTTTGAGACATGGCTTATGAACCAGGACGTGGCGACGGCTTACCTCCATCAGGTAAAATGATTATATTGCCAATATCTGCCAATGTTTCACGTAGAGACACATTTTAAATTGGAAAGATCACATCCAACAATGTGAATTAGTCTTATAGATTGTCTGATAGACCATTTGCTGTTGCTGTTTGCTTGTGAAAGATACATTATAAAGTCATGGCTCTTATTATCTCTTTGTCAGCCACTCCAGACACTATAGCTTTCACAGCCAAGCTGAATGTCAATGACAGCTACCCCTGTCACTCTGGAGTCCTGAAGTTTGCCACTGTGCTGGTCAACGAGGGAGGAGGCTACAGTCCCGACAGAGGCGTCTTCACCTGCCCTGCAGATGGCCTCTATCACTTCACTGTGCATGTGTCTGTGTACGGGCGTGCACAGTGTGCTTTATTCAAAAATGGAGAGAAAGTAGTGTCTATATATCAGACCTCTCTGCCTGATAAATGTAGCCAAGTGGCCAGTATGAGCAGTGTGATGAAACTGACAACAAATGACGAGGTCTGGGTGAATCTCTGGGGACCTTGCAGAAACGATATCTTTGCAACTGAGGATAATGACACTGTCTTTGTTGGGTTTCGTTTGGATAAATGAGAGAAGTGTGAAAATGTTCAGTAAGCTCTTGGCTTGGCTTTTCTTGTTCCACAATGAGCCCTAACAATATACTGTAAGTGTATGATAATTATGAGGTAAGATTTATTATGATGGGCGGTATATTGGCCTTTTGCACAAAATGATCTATGGCTTTAATTTGCTGTTATGATATAATATTGTATGACTTCAATTCAAATAAAAATATGTATGGTTGAAGCAGAACAATCTAGTCTGGATGATATTCAATTTAATATTCAATAAGAGAAGATCTAATGGAAGAAATTCTCCAGAGGCTTTCCAGAAGTCATAAACAAAAAGTATATTATATGATATTAGATTTCATGTGATCATTAAAGGGAATAAAGGAGCAGAAAGAATTGCCTAAAGTGCTACATCAAAGAAAGATGTAATGGCTGTTCCTGTAAGAAAACGGAGGTGTTATAATGTTATAGGAGGGAGTAAGTTATTTAGTTAAGGTTAACTTAGACATGTCTCAACAAGACTCTGATCTTAGAGGAGAGAAAGATGTCAGAAGAAGAGCTCTCATTGCAAAATCATTGAAAACTGAGCAATAATAGCCTACCAAAGGGAGAGAAGAAGCAGCTCCGTTTAAGGATTAAGAAGACAAGTACATTACAGTAAGAAGTCCGGTACAGTAGGTGGCAGTGCGCACTTTTAATCATTTTAATGCAATCTGACGTCGAATAAAAAAAGAGTCGTTTTCTTCGGTCTTCCAACCAGCTGGGGGCGCTAGCTGAGAAATGACCATATATTAGTTGGTACACGCATGCGCAAACAGTCTGTTTTCAAACTGGTGGAAGTGAAAGTGGTGGGAATGGTGAGTTTCTGCATGAATTGAGTTAGATAGCGTACTCATTTAGCTTGTTATCTAAAATGTAACGTTAAGTTAGCTAAACGCATCTTAACTAAACCTATGTGAAAGAAATGAATACTGTTAACGTTACGTTTCATCTCTTAAAATGATTGAAAACCTTGGAAACCTCCGAAACACGTTACTTTTTGTTTTACAGTAACAACATGTTATGGTTATACCCCAAAGAAGAAAAGGAAAACCGAATCCTGCTTTATGCGGGAAGTTTCCGGTTGAAAGTTTACCACTGCTGGTTAATTCAATCGTACCACTTTATCGTGCATATTTTCCCTGATTCATCAGACATTCTCAAACACATTACTAGCGATTTTTAAGTTGCATCGCATGTGTATTGCAGCAAATATGATTGTGTAGGGGATCACCATCTATGTATAAATATAATCAACACAATCCGTAATATTTTTGTAAATATGAGATGATTCTTGTGACCGAGGACAGACCCTACCTGCTGCTGTTAGCTGTACACAGCAGACAATAGCCTATGGAAACAGCAATGTGTAAACGATCAGTGATGAGTATATGTGATGGTTTTTGCGAAAGAGGCAGATCACAACTGCTTTTAGCTGTACACAGCAAACAGTAGCCCATGGAAATCAGTTACATTGAAAAACAATTGTCCGGCCATAGCTACTCTTTTTCAAACTGACTAGTTTCCATAAACCTCCACTGGTTGTGCTCTGCCTCCAGATCAGAAGCATATTATTCACATATAGACCTTTTTTTTCATGAAATCATAAAGCAGCATACATACTGTATAAGTGTAAGCTACCACATGAAAAAAAAAAAAAAGAAAAGAAAAATTACAGTAATTGCTGGCTAATGAAGTTTGCTTGTGCATCAATCTGAATCAATCAAAAGGAAAATTGTCAAACCATCAGGTAGCCTGTTTAGAGACTTCAAAATTAGTGTGTTGTGTGCATTCTTTCTGGCCCTCATCAACACATGTTAAGTGGAGTTTTTGCAGTAGTTGTCGTTGAGCTCAGAAAATAAAACATTACAATAGTCAGGTAATAAAGCCATGCATTAATGTCCCTGCATTGGCTTTACTATCTGATTTGTCCAGTTCTGCAGCTTCCACATATCTCTGCCACTGCAAGAAGCTGATTGACCAGAATCTAAGGAATCTGTATCAGTTTCAAGGTTCTTTTGCTGGTTTACGAGAGCAAGCAGTTGTATTTCAAGTCTAGCTAGTATCTTAAATTGTTAGAAGTCAAGAAAAAAGTTGCGCCAAAAAGGGCATATGTTTGAAAATTGATCATTTGACATCTGGAAATAATAACATTGCTTAGAATATAGAACAATTCATAAGGTCTCCGTAATGTTTCATGTGAGGATGTTGAGCTAGAGAACATAGGACAGGAAACATAAGATCCATAGCAATTTGCAATCCTGTTCCACCTGCAAACCAGATGAACCACTTCAGTCTGTCTCTGCTTGTCACTGTAACATTTGCAGCATTTTCCTGCAAGACAGCAACAGGTAAGAGTCTCTGCTTGTGCTCCTAACTTTGATTTGTTTTATTCACACCAAATCCGAAGAAAAATAATTTTTTTAACAGACACGTGCCAATACATCTTTAGGAGTTTGAGACATGGCTTATGAACCAGGACGTGGCGACGGCTTACCTCCATCAGGTAAAATGATTATATTGCCAATATCTGCCAATGTTTCATGTAGAGACACATTTTAAATTGGAAAGATCACATCCAACAATGTGAATTAGTCTTATAGATTGTCTGATGGACCATTTGCTGTTGCTGTTTGCTTGTGAAAGATACATTATAAAGTCATGGCTCTTATTATCTCTTTGTCAGCCACTCCAGACACTATAGCTTTCACAGCCAAGCTGAATGTCAACGACAGCTACCCCTGTCACTCTGGAGTCCTGAAGTTTGCCACTGTGCTGGTCAACGAGGGAGGAGGCTACAGTCCCGACAGAGGCGTCTTCACCTGCCCTGCAGATGGCCTCTATCACTTCACTGTGCATGTGTCTGTGTACGGGCGTGCACAGTGTGCTTTATTCAGAAATGGAGAGAAAGTAGTGTCTATATATCAGACCTCTCTGCCTGATAAATGTAGCCAAGTGGCCAGTATGAGCAGTGTGATGAAACTGACAACAAATGACAAGGTCTGGGTGAATGTCTGGGGGCCTGGCAGAAATGATATTTTTGCAACTGAGAATAATGACACTGTCTTTGTTGGGTTTCGTTTGGATAAATGAGAGAAGTGTGAAAATGTTCAGTAAGCTCTTGGCTTGGCTTTTCTTGTTCCACAATGAGCCCTAACAATATACTGTAAGTGTATGATAATTATGAGGTAAGATTTATTATGATGGGCGGTATATTGGCCTTTTGCACAAAATGATCTATGGCTTTAATTTGCTGTTATGATATAATATTGTATGACTTCAATTCAAATAAAAATATGTATGGTTGAAGCAGAACAATCTAGTCTGGATGATATTCAATTTAATATTCAATAAGAGAAGATCTAATGCAAGAAATTCTACAGAGGCTTTCCAGACTTTATAAACAAAAAGTATATTATATGATATTAGATTTCATGTGATCATCAAAGGGAATAAAGGAGCAGAAAAAATTGCCTAAAGTGCTAAGAATAGCTCTCATTGCTAAATTATTGAAAATGAAATGAAAATGTGAATTTTTTAAGGATACAAGGTTATAGCCTATAGCAAAGTCATCTCCCCTAGTTCATCTGTCTTGTTTATTTTGTAATTTGCTTTCTTTTAATGTAATTTTATATCCTGATATATAAATATAATTAACTTACATTTCTCAGACTTTATTGTAAAAACCATGTGTGCATACTCCGGTACAGTAGGTGGCAGTGTGCACTTTTAATCATTTTAATGCAATCTGACGTCGAATAAAAAGAGTCGTTTTCTTCGGTCTTCCAACCAGTTGGGGGCGCTAGCTGAGGAAGTACCATATATTACTTGGTACACGCATGCGCAAACAGTCTGTTTTCAAACTGGCGCAAGTGATAGCGGTGGAAGAAGCATCACGTTTTTTATTTGTCAAGTTTTGCTTCAAGCAATCGTTTTTAAATGGATTTAGACACTGGAACCTACGAACCGGGTTTCGTTGGCATACGGTTTTGTCAGGAATGGTGAGTTTCTGCATTAATTGAGTTACATAGCGTATTCAATTAGCTTGATATCTAAAATGCAACGTTAAGTTAGCTCAACGCTTGTTAACTAAACCTATGTTAAATAAATGAATACCGTTGACGTTACGTTTATTCTCGTACAATGATTGAAAACCTTGGAAACCTCCTAAACACGTTAATTTTGTTTTACAGTAACAACATGTTATACCCCAAAGAAGACAAGGAAAACCGAATCCTGCTTTATGCGGTAAGTTTCCGGTTGAAAGTTTACCACTGCTGGTTAGTTCAATCGTACCACTTTATCGTGCATATTTTACCTGATTAATCTGACATTTTAAACACATAACTAGCGATTTTTAAGTTGCATCTCATGTGTATTGCAGCAAATATGGTTGTGGAGGTGATCACCATTTATGACAATTAATCAACACAATCCGTAATATTTTTGTGAACGTGAGATGATTCTTAGCTACTCTTTTTCAAACTGACTAGTTTCTATAAACCTGCACTGGTTGTGCTCTGCCTCCAGCTCAGAAGCATATTATTCACTGTGAATGTGTATTCAATGTTTCCATGTGGTGATTCAATGGGGCTAGGTTTTATAAGGACTAAGTGGCCCATGTTTAACTAGTATGTTTGTGATTTAAAATTAACTCAGGAACAGAGTAGACTTTTTTTTTCAGGAAGTCATAAAGCAGCATACATTCTGTATAAATGTGAGCAACTACATGAAAAAAATTGCAATTACAGTGATTGCTGGCTAATGAAGTTTGCTTGTACATCAATCTGAATCATTAAAAATGAGTGGGTGTTTCTTGCAATACATTTAAGTGAAGACAAA
Source organism: Semicossyphus pulcher (assembly GCF_022749685.1). NCBI lineage: Eukaryota > Metazoa > Chordata > Actinopteri > Labriformes > Labridae > Semicossyphus > Semicossyphus pulcher. The sequence continues at coordinate 24,258,179 of NW_027211692.1, forward strand.
ACAGGGATTGATCTGAATGTGCTGATAAATGCATTTTTATTGCATATGATGATATAACTCCAATATAACTCTTATAAAGCTAAAAGAAAAAACAATAGAATAGAATACAACAGTCTTCAGGGTGTGCAGTAATGCTTAAATGTTGATTGTGTGCCTGTAATAAACTTCTGAATTTTCTGTGCACAGTGCAGGAACTGTGACTACCAGCAAGAGGCAGACAACAGCTGCATCTATGTCAACAAGATCACACACGAGGTCGAGTAAGTAAAAAAAGAAGCAAAACGCGTGTCGTTTTTACACCAGTTTTATCTCTGCTTACAAGAGTAACTTAAAAACCCCTGAAAAACTTGTTTTTGCTCACATCCAACTACATTGCCTGTGTACACAGGACTTTGCAACATCATTGTTGGTGTGATTACAGGTTCAATAAAGTACATATCTGTATTTTCTGAGAAAAAATTATTGTACAGAACACTATTCGCACAATTCAACATCTTAAAAATAACCGTCTTTATGCGTCATCAAAATGCATGTCGTTTGCAGAGATTGATTGTGTTAACAAAACAATATCACAAGACTGGGAATGCTGTGGTACTTAATATGTTGCCAAGTAGCCTAAGTATTTGCCTGCACTTGCGTCATTGTGTATGTCTAGATGTTACAGCAGACCACCTACTTTGCTTAATGTAGATTTCTCTGTATGTTTTAATTTATCATGCAACTAGCGTAATAACAGTTCGTTGAGAGTTGCTTTGTTGCTGGCCTGTGTGAAGGTACCAGCTTGATCAATCTAGTCAAAGACTGTCAGCTTTAATTCCATTTAGGCCTGTTCAGAACATCTGAAATGGAGTAAGATATTAAGTAAGTTCCAGTGATGTTGTAAAATATATTGGCACTTATTTAATGCCCCTTTTCAATCAGATTACTTGGACTAATTTTGTATAACAACTTATATTTTAAGTGTTAGAGGCCCAAGCTGATGCTTTAGGTTGCCTTTTGCGGTTTTGGCTTATAAGGGACCTTTTAATTAAGGACTTCATATTAGAGTTGTCACGACACCAGAATTTCAAACTCTGATACGATACTAGTTAAATAAAACCATACTCGATGAAGCGCGACTTCGGCCTATAAAACCAAAATCCTTTTCCTTCCTGCGGGGTTGTACAGAGGTGTGAGCGTGTAGTTTGTTGTTTACAGCATAACCGCTGTGAACCAATTAGAAAATAGCGTCTTATTTCTCAGTTTCGTTTCTTTATTTACATTAATGGGGCTCGCTCTGTTCATGTCGCTGGACCAGCTGCTTTCTCTCCTTTGCTCGTGGCAGCTTTGGGCTGAAAATCCAACTGTAGATCTGTTGTTTATTTTTACGTTTCAGTACCTCTTGGTACTATTGAACGTAAAAATACCAGGGTTTTATTCTTTTAAAACACATGGTATTGAAAAGTTCCAAGGAAGTACTGATTAACACTAGAGATGTCACAGGGATAAAACGTTCCCACATTTCATTCATATTTACAATGAGGGTTGCATCATTATGTTAAACAACAAATGGGATGTTTTTGTGGTTGGTACGCACTTCCTACATGTTCCTACGAACATCGCAGAGGCAATAACAAGTTTGTAATCTAACTGACTAACTGTCACAGGGGGAGGGTAAAGACGAAGCATGTTGGCTTGGGGATAGTGTCATAATTTACATAATTTGAGACATTTCTATGAGCCCAAGGAAAAAAGGCCTTTATATAATTTTCTTAAAATGTTTTGGTTATTACTCTCTGCAGCAAAATTGTGATGCAGGTGTAGCCCACTGCTTATAACATACCATAACATTACTGTGTCGACGATCAATATTGAGTTAATTCTTACTCCTGAAATATACATGGTGGCTCATCCTTTGTGTTATTAATGAATGACCTACATCTGAATTTTACTTTTTAACACCCATTTTAAACAAGAATGGGACAACCTGCTGGATGTGATAGGTGTTTGCATGTTAACACGCCAACATGAGATGCCTTGGAGTTTAAAAAATCCACCTCAAATAAGTGCATGTTGACAAATCTCTGTGTTAACATACATTTAATATTGTCTACACACAACATGTCGATGACATCATTTTGACTAATGGTGTTTGATATGCTATCCAGACAGTTTAAGGTGTTCATGACTTTGCTCAGGTACATCAGTCCTTATGTTTAATAGAATGTTCTGAAAGTCAGGAAAGTATGAGTCCTGGATTTTAATTGTGCAAAGTAGGACTGCAAAATGAAATATTTCTGCTGCTTGATTTAACACATATTGAGTAACTGCAAATGTGGCAAAACATTTGTAATAGGGCACCGCATGTAAAGCCCACTAACACAGTACATTTTACTCATATAATATATCTTTCTACAGTGAGTTGACGCAAATCATCGCTGATGTATCTCAGGATCCAACACTACCAAGGACAGAGGACCACCCCTGTCCCAAGTGAGTTTTACCATCTATTAAGTCTACGTGTTTTTTTTTTTTTTAAGGGTAGTAAGCCTTGTTAGTTATGGTTAATTTGTAGATACGTTCTGTCTAGTTCTATCTTGAGACATAAACACAGAAAAGCTGCTTAGTTTTGACCAGAAGAGGGGACAAAGTTGAGTCCTAGATTGTTACGTCACAGAAACGAGCCCTGCTTTGGTCCGAGGCATCTGTTGTATGAATAGCTTGTCTAAAGTTACACTTTACAGCAGAAACTAAGCAGACTTTGGTTCTCATTGGAGCTCTCATTCTCACCACTTGAGAAGTATGGGCTGAGTACATTATTATCTGGGCGTTAAGCAATTTTTTTATTGTTGAGTGCTGTCCAGTGTGTTATGTGGGCAAGGGGGACGCAAACCACAAAGTTTCAACTTTGGATCAACTTTTGTACACTAAAGGACAACCCTTTTGCATTACAGAGAAGGATTCAACTAACAGAATTACTATGCAAATTTATTGTTGTAGAAAATTTTAAAAGAGGGTGAATATAATCTCACTCTTTTGATTGAAATGACTGTGAAATATGACATTGAGTTTAGTGGCTGTGTTAGTAATATCGTTTCAATCATTGTGTTCTTTCTTCCCAGATGTGGTCACAAGGAGGCAGTGTTCTTCCAGTCCCACAGTATGAAGGCTGAGGTAATGTCTATACATAATGAAAGACATAATGCAACCCTTTTGATTTAAAGGGATACTTTGGCTTTTTGCTTTTTATCCACAAAGTTTACTTTAACCACTTAAAAATATTATTGTGGGAAAATCACTGTGAATCTGTCTTTAAAAAAAATATATAGGGTTACAAAGTAATATACTTTTTTTTTTTTAAGTTGTGACTTTTTTGTTGGTTGTAAGTGGATTTTGCTCCAACCAATAAACATTGAATACAGCATAGCCAGTAAAATGCAATATTTTCCCCCTACTGTCACCCAAACACATTTTCCAATAGTCGACACCTGTTTTAGTGGATGTTAAGGAGTGAATGAAGGATCTACTATTCTAAACCCTGTGTCCTGTTTCTCCTGACAGGATGCTATGAGACTGTACTACGTCTGCACGGCCCCTCACTGTGGACACAGATGGACAGAGTAAAGCTGATGATAACGAAGCGGTCTAACATTTGCATCTACAGTAAAAAAGAAATATTTCTAGCTGCAGATCTGTTCTTTTGTAGGTCTCAGTGTGCAGGTTGATTTCAGTAAGCAGTACTGCTTATGTTTATAAACCCTCAACGTATCTTTGTATGATGACTTGCAGTTTGTTAGACACCATCTTGTGAATATAATGTATTAATAGTTTTTTTTAACAGTTGTCATTTTCAAATACTTTGTTAGATTAAAAGAACCAGTTTTTTCAAATGTCTTTGAGTCTTTAATGAAACATGTAACATTTGCTGAAATAATTCACATTGGCAGACATTTAATTGTCCTAATTTTCAGACATCTTACTCATTTCAGGGTTTTACCACTTCCTATTTTCTCCTACTGCAAAATAAACCATGGTACACTATATTGCAAAACTGTAACTACTCATTTAATCCTAAAAGTTTCATGACGCCTAACATCATTTTGGAGCAGTCATGCCTGATCAGCTGGACAGAAAGTAGCAAAGATTTTTATCACACTATGGTATATTTGTGTCAACTCAACTTCCTTCTTTCTCAGCCATGTATATTCCAAGTATCCTGTTGGGCAACTGTAGACTATTAACTTTGCCAGTAAAGCCAGTGGAATAATAATAAAGTGTGCAGACTAAACAGACATGTATCCACAAGAAATGGCAAAGAACAAGGAAGTCGTAATTTCCAAGACCACACCTCTACCAACACTTACCTTGATAATGCGGCTGCACATTCTGCTGCTGCTCATAAAAAACTACAGGCATCATTGTATGGAGACATGGACCCAAAAGGTATGGCAAGAAACAGGCCAACAGAAAAAGATTTCAATTTTTAATTATGACATTAGCCAAGTTTATTTATTTTGAAAATGGTTTTATTGTCTTGTAATTTGTTTATAGTGAACATTGTTCACAGGGAGCAGTGGGGAGCAAGCTTCCCTCGAAAAAAGGAGGCATTGAAAGGCTCAGCTAAGAGAGTTGTTATACACCACACTGCCCTGCCAAGCTGCAAAGATGAGAAAGAGTGTAAGAAACGACTTGTAAGCATTCAGAGAGGACATATGACAGAAAGGAACTTCGATGACATCGGATATAAGTGAGTAGTTCAACATCATTTCATTTTAACGTTTATGCAGTAATGTATGTACAAGGTCAACATAGGAGGAAAAGTTAATGTTTTCCTTAAAATTTAATTTCTGCTAGATTTCAATGCTCAAGTTTCCTCAATCATATTTCAGTTTCCTTGTCTGGAGTGATGGCACAGTGTATGAAGGTCGTGGCTGGGGTGTGGTAGGTGCGCATTCCAAAGGCAACAACCATGACTCACTGGGGATCGCCTTCATGGGCAATTTCAACAGTGAGTATTTAGAAAGTATTTACTTTTTGCATTGTGACAACAATAAGAGCACCTTGTATGCTGAGGACAGAGCGTAAAAAACAGTTCTGCCGTCTGGGTGGTACAATGAAGTCAGCGATGTTCTACAGTCTTGGTAACATTTTATGTGCTTAATATTCTTACTGTGTAAAATGATAATGCTATTTTTTTTGTTGCAGATGATACACCAAGCGCAGAAGCAATTATGTCAGTCAAACAGCTGCTTCATATTGGGGTTTGTCAAGGCTTTTTACTGCCAGAGTTCAAACTGTTAGGACACCGAGATCTGGGTAGCACAGAATGTCCAGGAGAAAAACTTTATGCTGCTCTATCACAACTGAAGGGTGCCTAATAAATCTTACTAAAGGTTATAAAGATACAGGTGTAAAATTATTTTACTTCCTACAATTGCTTCTTTCTGTTTCATCCTAGGCCCTTTATTGGTTTAGGGCTATTAATAAAACATGCAACTGGTCCTGCAGGTTTTACAACCCATCAGATGCTTCTCTTACAGCAGAGGGGGCCAAGTGCTGCTGATGAAATATTGTGTTTGACTCAATTAGTTTTTAAGTTTTTTTTTGTTAATTAAGTCTAAGTGCAATATTGTTATGGTGGACAACACATTTTACTGATTAATGTATGTAAGATAAACATCCACATGAATTGATTCTGTGTTGGATTTTTTTGTAATTTATTTTGGAAATAAATACCTGTTATCAGAAATATTATGACTGTTGATTTTCTATTAATTATTCATTGCACAAATACACTCGTTAGTCATTGACGGTTCATTAGAGACTACAATGTATTGTCCCATTTCTCCTTCGATTTGTTCGGTTAGTTTGTTTCTACTTTGCAGCGTTTTTCGTGCAGCTTGTTTGCTACTATTTTTTCGGTTTTGTCGCCTTTTTGCCGCACGATTTTTTTTCATCTGCAGTGTGTTTTTTGTTGTTTTGCATAAAAGTACGTGTTTTTGAATTTGCAGCCCGTTTATCCTGATGATACTTTTAGCTCGTGTGCCCTGAGAGCCTTCTGATGAGCAACAGCGCCCTCTGCTGCTTTAGTCTGTGTACTGCACCACTACAAAAACAAATGCAGCAGCGTTTCACCTGTCACCACGGGACTGCTTGTCCTCAAAGGCAGTCTTTAACGTTGGCCGACAAGCCGATGTGTGCCAAATAGGCTACTGTAAACACACGATAGCATTAGCATTAGATTTATTGGCATATCATGTCTTAGCATGGGACACCAATGCACGATACGTATGTTGTTGATAATGCCTAAGGTTTAAGCACTTTTAGAATCCATTTTCCACAAACGTACGTCCACACATACGTCATTGTTTACTTATTGGTGTTATAGACCAACAGCTATATGCTTATAATAGTACTTTGTTTAAATAATTGAGAAATATATAATTTCTTAGTTTATACAAAATGTCATTCCAAAATGTGTCATCATGCCTCCATCAACATACGGTGAGCAACAAGGGGCTGAGAAGTTCTGAAAAACGAGATTTTTCTACAAAAGGTGTACAGTGTGATACTGTGCAGAGCCGATTTGACAAACTGCTTTCATTAATTCATTCACCATCAATAATTGCGTTGTAGGGGTATACAGGTTTGTCAATCAGCAAGAAAACTCAGAATTGTCATGTTTTTTAATTAAGTCTGGCTGTATTTTGGCTGTGTGAAATGTATTTGTACAAAAGCGTTTTAGCTGTAGAGCCCATAAAACTTCAAAATTTAGGACAAAGTGGGATTAGTAAATTGTTAACAGGCTACTTTAACTCAATGTTATATTTCCATACATTCATTAATCCTGTTCTGAAACAAAAGTTGGTATTAAGGCCCTATGAATGATATGACAAATGCCTATCATGGACTTTTTAAATATTGTATTGGGGATAAGTTGTTAGTAGTTTTCACCAGTAGATTCTGACTAAATTTGTAGATTCAGAATAAAAAACAATTTGTATCAGCAACATAACTTTACATACAGCATTTTATGCAATTATTATGTGGAGCAGCAGTCTGAAGATGGTTATTCTTTTAACCTTCAGATGGATGCTACATCTAATTATCAGTCCTCATCCTGAACCAGCCTGGCATCACACGGCTCACCCAAACCCTTCCCCGCAGGATTCCAGCACTCTCAGCCCTCTTCTTTCTCCTCTAGTCTAGTCAAGAAGTAGATCCTTCCCTTCTTCTCCTTTTGCTCCTCTACCTGACCTCAGGGGCCTAGGGAGCCTGTAAATGCTTGTCCCCTTCAACCACCTGTAGCGCTCAGGGAGCTTTTTAAACCTTGTACCGAATCTCTGCAGCGTTCCATCCCTGAGCCGGAGATGGCGAGGAATGTGATGCCCCACATGGAGAGAGGAGAGAACATTGGTTCAACAGCTGGTGGAACAAGAGGGCAGTTTAACTTTTGATCTGAACACACGGTCACTTCTCTAGTCGCTAACTGCACTGTAAACAATGCAGCCCAAGGAAAAGGAAGTCTTGGCCAGAAGTCCTTATCGCTAAACGCTGGCTAAACCTGAATGCCTTTCATGTTCACAGTTTCTCCCAGAGGCTATATCGTCATCGATGGGTTCCGAGATTGGTCCCCCTGTATCAAGACCTGTATCACTGCAGACTCTTCGTGGTCTTTGGTGAGTATTGAGTATTAACTCATTAAAATGGTGTTGTAATTATTTTCCTTCTCTTTACAGAGGAGCTTCACTATAATTCCCCGGGCAGCAACAAGAACATCAAAGTGTGGTGGCCTCAAATTCAATTTAAAGCTACTATGCGGAACATTAATTTTGTGTCAATCCTTGCGACCCCTGTGGATAAAGCACTACTTCTTATCTCTTTGCTGATTCTGCCCTGTACATGCATGAGCAGTTTTTCCTCATCCTGTTGTCTTTCAACAGTCAAACGTATCACTCCCTGTGATTCTTTGATTTAGTTTGCACTTACCTGGAGACTTACCTTCAGGTTCAGCTTTCCTCTTGAGCCTCACCTTCCTTGCCCCCTCCAGTTCAAAGACTTCCATTAACGAGCAATGCTTACTGGGGGTTGCAGAGAGTGTTGCAGATCCCAGCTGTCATTGGACAAGGGGTACCCTGGACAGGTCGCCAGTCAATCACAGGGCTGACAGAATCAGACAGACAACATTTCACCCTCACATTCACACAGGCAAATTTAGAATCATCAATTAACCGAACAATTGATGTTTTTGGACCGTGGGAGGAAGCCGAGTACCCGGAGGGATAGTTCCGACTAAGTAATCTGATTGGTCAAGAGACATCTGTGAATCACTCTACCTCTGCCACATGTTCTGAATACTGTGAATTAACGTTACAGCAGACCATGAAGTATGTCTCCATTGATCAAGCTAGTACCTCTGAATCATACTGCAGACTTTTATTTCAGTGGTTGATGATGAATTAAAAACTACAGAGAGGTGAACATGATGAAAACAGCTGATCTGTGGTAACCTGTAGACAAAGTGTATGAGAATGTTTGGCAACAAAAGTTTGAGCTGAGTTGTTGATTGTTACTTATGACTTTTTACTACTATTTGCCGCTTGTGTAACTGTTGCATAAAAGCAATATCACACTTGAGGTTGTGATGTTGGACTGAATATGATCACGGCTGTGATTCGGTCGTAGGCACGAGGCCGCAGGGTGCAGATAGTCATCACTCCCTCTCAAGTATCAGTTGAAATCACTAATGTATTGGCTTTTGGCTTTCACTTTCTATGTGTTTGTTAAAGGAGAAGTTTGGTATTTTTAAACCTGGGCCCTATTTGTACACATTTGTCTGTCAAAATGACTCATAGGAACAAAAAACTTTTGGAATCAGTCCAGTGCAAAGATCCTTTTTGTGTAACCAGAAACAGAAACCTTTCTAGTAAGTAGACCGAGCATATTTACATGCATCTTATTTCTTTACCTAGCAATGTAACTGTTTCTTGTTACACAAAAAGGATCTTACTCTTTCACAAAAGGAGGATCTTGTAGGGATCATTTCTGTAATGTTGTTGACAGGTTGACGCCTGGAGTAACAATCTGAGCCTGTCAGTGGCAAAAACAATTGCTTTTAGTGGACGTACTTTGATCGGGCACAGTTGCCCCTGCATCAAGTTACAGCCATTGTGGCCGTTTCGTATCTACTGGATTGATTCCAAAAATTTTTGTTCCCATGAGTCATTCCGACACACAAATTTGTTAAAATAGGGCCCAGGTAAAAAAAAACAACAAAACTTCTCCAATAAGGCTGAGAAAAATGGCTGCACTTTTACACATTTAGTTTGTGGTCAAGGTGTGATTGCAACAAAAGAGACAGTATCACTTTCTAATAAAACACAAGGTTGGAAAAAGAGGGTTTTCATTGAAAAGAACAAAAAAATAGCAATCGTTTTATAGATCCGGTATGTGTAATTTTCTTTCATGAATCTGACAAATGAGAGTTTTTTCTCATTCATGTATATTCTTGTAGATACATACAATGATATCTGCAGTTACGTGTCACGTCAGGTAATAATCTGTTCTCAACGGGGCCCATGTGCCTGTTGTGGTACAGCCAAGAAGAAGGTAGAAATGATGTATTTTTTGTGTAGAATTGAGGCCACTGGGAAATAGAAACATTTAATCATCTTCTACACGTCTACATCTACACGTGTGTTTGTTCCTAAGAACAGACTCTTTTGCTTTGTTTGTACTAATTTCAATGTGTCTATTCAGATTCTTTGATTGCAACTGAATCAAAGCAGAGTTAATTGTCCTGCTCTGCCCAAATTTGACAAAAGCCCTTTCACGCATGCACTCTTGACAATTTCCTGAAAATTTCAGGACAGTCTGCCCCTGAAAATACTCTTGTTGACAGTTAAAAACTGAGACCCGCTGCCCCAACAATATTCTTTTTAAGTGGCTGTCAATCATTTTCCATCTTCCTCTTACCAGTCTATGAATAGACACTGCAGCTGGTGGTTCTTTGTTTACAGCAAAGGAACTACTTTAATCGAGAGGTAGAGAAGTAGAAAACCTATTTCTTCAGACACAAACACCTTTTTAATTGGATCTAAACTAGAAATGAATGATCTGCTCTTCGGACATTTGGCTCTCTGTCAGAGGCAAACTGTTATCAAAGCAAATTCTTAAGGGAAGTGTCACACCTTTGTAAGCCAGCTCAGAGCAGCAGTGTTGCATTGAACTCACACATAATAAGAACAAAACAGTCATAAATCAAAGCTCTCCACAGAGTCACAGGTAATTAGCTGGGGGTCTGTGTGATGGAAACCACTGGGATGGAGTCACTAGAAATAGACAGAGGAGCTCTTTATTCAGGACAGAGACAACAGCAGAGGAAACTAGAGCTCCAAGAGTCATTAGCACCAGAGAACAAGAAGCACAGAGTATCTGCAATTTTACTGTAAATGATCCACTTCTGCAGGAGTGGAGAGAGTGATGTGTAATGTGGTGTCATGTTTAGAAGTGAGATCAATATGGAACTTTTCTGAGATGTATCCTTATGACTGATGGACGAAGGTCAAGCAGAAAACGTTCACTTGCAGGCTTATTTCATCTGAGGGGAACTAACACTTTGATATATTTAAAGATATCTGACAAATGTCTGTCTGGTTTTGGTTAAGAGTCAATATATGCAAAAATGAAAAAAATCAGAAGAAGGTCCTCTTTGTCTACACCATAACAGGGCCAACAGTTAGTTAGCTGTGACCTGTATTGAGGTGTAGGGGGACTGGGCATTTCCAAAGTGGGGACAAAAAGTGAACAGAGAAACTTTAACTTTAATTTCAGAGCTAGCATACACATAAGTTAGAATGAAACATATGGGTACCATGGATATTTGCACATTTTTATCGTGCAACCATGACTTCATCAACCTAAAAATTAAAGCAGCAATGTAAAACTGTTACAATATTACATGCTATTGCTAGTTTTTGTCTACAGGAAACTAAATTCTGTGCTCTGCTGCTGCTCTTTCTCTGTCCATGGTGCTGAATGGCAGGATCAACTCACCTGACATGGTATGACGGTAGTGTAATAGAATAGCTCCTGTCTCACAAATGTTGATCCCAAATGATAACATCTCTTTTTTCTCACAGTCAACAAAGCCCCAAATATACCGACAGTAGCTTGCTGCTTTCACACTGACATCCAAAGGTTGTCAGAGGGACAGAAACACTGTGGGCTGAGTATTAACTATGAATCAAGGTACTTAGAGATCAGGGGCCTCATGTACAAAGGGTGCGTACGCACAAAAAGGTGGCGTACGCTCTTTTTCACGGCTAAGTTCAGATGTATCAAGAGTGAAATGATCGTGGAAATGTGCGGTGCCTCACGCCAACTTCATGGCTGGCGTACGCATGTTTCTACAGCTGTTGATCCTTTGGCGACACTTAGAGGTGATGCTGGGAAATGTGAAAACAAGTAGTCCTCAGAATGATGTGCACTTCAGAGACACATGAACTGTGCGCAGAGCTGCGGCCGGCCTTGGAGCGCAACACAGCGGGGAGCCATGCGCTGCCTGTGCCCATACAGGTGCTGACCACACTGGGGTTCCTAGCAACCGGGACATTCCAGAGGGAGCTGGCCGACCGATCGGGACTGTGCCAATCGACCCTGAGCCGAGCCATGCCAGCCGTGTGGGACGGATTTATCCGCATGTCAGCCAGGTGTATCAAATTCCCATACAATGCAGCTGAACAGGTCAACATTAAAGCGCAATTTGCAGCGAGAGCCGATTTTCCTAATGTAATGGGAGCTATCGACTGCACACACATTGCTATAAAAGCGCCATCACATGATGAATTTTTACATGTTAACAGGAAACATTTTAATTTGATCAATGTAAAGACCATATGTGATGCGCTAATGCAATTAAGCAACATTGTGGCGAGGTGGCCTGGTTCAACGCACGATTCATACATTCTGAGTAACAGCATGGTTGGGAACAGACTACAAGCTGGCACTATGCGCGATGGGTGGCTTCTTGGTGAGTACATTTATTCTTGTAATTGTCCTAATATTAATCCCCGTGATGCGCATTGAGCATGTGCCCCCAAATTCTATCCCGTCTTCACAGCATCATTTCTAGTCAGTGGTTAAAGTTAGTGACTTGTTGTTTTTTGCTGGTTAAACTACAGCTTAAGATCTTTCTAACAAGCCCCTGATTGTCTCTGTGTGCAAAGTACTTAATAACCCTGTGCGTAAAGTGTGCAATGTCTTAATCAGCCTCACCTTTTACGCATTTTACGCATGAACCTCTATCTTATAGGGCTGTGAGCAGGCTACTGTATGAACACATTTGTTGTGAGTTACACAAATACATAGGTATTTACCTTGGGGGTAATCAGAGTCACCCACATGTGCTCCCAGCACCCCTGAGAGAGCAGTGTCACCCACAATTGCGGCGACTCTCTGTTCAAACAGAGTGGGCCCCTCTTCTCCTGTCCCCCCGCCTGTTTTGGCCACACTTTGGCGGTGGGCAGCCATCCTCCGCCTCACATCCACCTTGATGTCAGACAACTTTTTCTTCAACTCTGCTTGTGTGCGCTTCTCTGACCCCACAGCTTTGACAGCCTCACACACACTCTCCCACTCACTCCTCTTGCGTTTGCTGCTCATGCCGGAGGACAGCGTGCCAAAGAGCACATTTTTGCGCACCTCTACTTCAGCGAGTAGTGCCTCCAATTCGCTTTCCGTGAAATTCTTTTTTTCCCCCGTCTTACTCATTCTTTTTCAATTTTCTGATTCGTGCAGAGAGGGGAATCTCAGGTGCAGGGCTCATTTAAATATGATTTGCGTATTTAAATGGGGGCGTGGAAAGGGAGGGGTGGGGTACTCCAACATGTGCGCTCAATTCCACGTTGATTTGGATGTACAAAGGAAATGTGCTTGGATTCATGCGTGCGCACAGATTCATACATCTGGATATTTTTGTGCGTACAACGTTTTCTGGATTTGAGCGTACGCCATGTTTCAGTAGGAAATCCACGCATGTCTTTGTACATGAGGCCCCTGGAGCTTTGAACTCTGTGTTCAGTATGATAAGACATGAGTGGACTGTACTCTGGACTGTGAAGTTTTCCTCTAATGAGGAGGAGGTGTTTCTACACACAGTGCTGATTGACTTTGATTGCAAAACTGTAAAAGCTGTAGAAAATGTCTGCCATTATAGACTGAAATAAACTGCATGATTTTCCTAATTTGTTTTCATCATTTGATTGTAAAGTCTTTTTCCAAAACTGGCAACATAATTGTATATATTACATTGCTTACGGGCTAACTTGAAATCATTTATTGCCACCTGCCCACTTAGAATTACTCATTAGAAAAGGGTGTTTCACTTTGCACAGTAATGCCGTTTGATGCATGTAACCATCAACAAAACATATGCAGATTTTTTTTCTGCCCATTTTCTGTCTGTATCTAAATGAATTGTGATGCCTTCACATGGTGTATGTAATTCACATAGTTAGCTGGGAGAACGTGTGTGATTGCAGTGTGTTAAGTGATTTTTGTTGTTTGTGTCTTTTCTTTTTAAACTTTGAAAGACCCTAAAAACAAGGCTCATATTCAGACACACAAAGAAGTGATGTGGTCATTGATACGGAAATCATTTCCATTTCATCCAGCTGACTGCTGACTTATGCAGTGTGACGCCACCATGAGCAAATACTTACTTTGTGTCTGAAAACTAACTTTTCTGTCTAACTATATAATTGTTTTTATGGGATTATATCCAACCTTTGCTTTGTTTCTCTTGCTTCTGGCATGTTTTAATAAAAACAATTGCATCTTGTCTGTGCCTAAAATGCAGATGTGAGGGACACATGTGGAGACTGTAAATAAACCTCCAAACACAGTCAACCTGTGACATCAGGTCTCGTTGGTGGAAGCTTCACAGGTGGAAACTAAAAGGAAACATGGGATTGTAAGTGAACAAAAACTAAATAGTATATGAAAGGTAGTGAGCAGTAATGATAATTACATAACATCACAGAAAGAAACTCACACACAATAGTACTATTAAATCACCGGTTTATCTCCTGAAGTGACAAAAGTGCAACCAGTTACTTAACAGAACAGTCAAGCTCCTCCTGAAACAGTTACTCTTCTGCTAACTTGGTTTAACACTGCAGTGCAGCTGGAGTTCTAATTATGAAAAATAAAGCAACAGTTTATGTGACAGTGAGAATTGTAATACATCTGCTGTTAGGATTTCTGTGGGTTAAAACACCACACGTGTACACAGAACTGAGAAGTACTGAGCAACTCATATTAGAAATAGCCTACCTCATACTTACCTGGTTATACTTACTAGATGAGCGGAGTAGGCTATATAATTCACTTCATATGAGCTCTTTATCTTTTTTCTTGATGTCATGATATTCTAATTTCTTAAGGCAGATACGTAACTGGTTGATGCCGTTTCCCTCCATGTGTGAAAACATGGTCGTAGTAGTGCTAAAGGAAATGTGTTGGATCTGTTCTGATTAGTCCTGCTGTCGATATTGAACACAGTCGAGACATACTGACCACCTACACAGATTTGACACACGCCCACGCGCGCCCTCCCTCTGTGGATGAGACTTCCTGTAGGTGTCGCTAGAGTCCGTGTAATGCAGCAGGTGAAACGGTGACGGAGTTTGCAGCTCTTGCGTTCATCAGCACCGGTCAGACTGGGATTTGTTCCTCCGCTCGGCTTCACTTTCAGCGCCTTCTCTTGTGGAAATTACCCGCTGCAGACGGAGCTTCATCGGAAGAGCGCGGAGCTTTTGCTGTGATTAAAGGACACCATGCTTTCCTTCTGGATACACACCGTGTGGATCACCGGCGTCGCTTTCCTCTTTGGATTTCAAGGCAAGACATCGTTTCATTCTTTTCATTTCATGTCCTGACGTTTTCCACTAGGAAACACTGGAGATGAGAGAGAAATGACAGCTACCGTGGATGTTTCTTGTGCTTCTGTCCGTCTGCTGCTGCCTCTCGTTCTGAAGGTATGTGAAGTGACTTCCCTTCCCTGAATCACTGACATGACAGAGAGATCTCCTCATGGAGAAGCTTGTGCCTTTCTGCTGCTGGCTGTTACAGAGCTCCGTTTGCTCTAAAGTTAGTGATGAGCTGAGCTGATGTGACAGCAGTCTTTATGTTCAGTTGCAGTGTGTGACACAGAGAGCAGGGTGGATGACGTGACATGGCATTTTTGTGGTTCCAGGCGTCAGGCATAAATTAATAAAAATTCAACTGGTCAAAAAATGTTTTGAAATTGTCCAGAACATGGTGCTGCATGTCAACATACTTAACATTTGTTGAATTAAACTAAGAAAAAACGAAGCAAGGAGAGAATGATAACACATGTCTATGTGTCGGTCTTTGAGTTTCAAAGTTTAGGTAGGCCTTTGGGTCAGCTCTGATGGAAAAGAAATTGTCCCCTAAAGGGAAACTGGGTGTGACACGATGTTGTGATATTTTGATGGGCAATTGCTCTGTGACCTTTGGGGAGGAGGGGTCCATGTTAAACCAGGAATTACAGAACATCTCATAAGAATGCAGGTATTGGAAAGCTAACTGTCTCTTGTCATTTTTTTTCACTAAATCTAATCTTTCAGACATTCCCCATTCCCACGCCACACTCCAGACGCTTTTTACATAACTGACTTCTTTATTTTTATAACATGTAAACCTATGTTATCATGTTGAAGTAGGTATGCTGTAGCATGCTAGCATTTAACCCAAAGGTGGTGCTAAATGCATAAAACCTTATATGGAGTGACACTAAATCATAATGGTTTTGCCCATCATGTCAAATGATCTTTCTGTCACATGATTTTGTCAATGATTTTTAATTTTTGCAGACAATTTATTCTTGTGCTTTAAAGTTACAATCTTGAAGATTTCAATTTTTGTGCTCTTGGGCGCCTCCCACTGGCGATAATCTGTAATAATTACCGATTGTCGCCATTTGACATTTGGAACCCAGGCCTAATGCATAAGAGCATGCACAATATTAATTACCCAATTTCCTTTAGCCCTGATGCACTAGCTTTATCATCCCCAAACAGCCTTGGTCACACACTGACATTGTCATTGTACCCCTATTTGTTGAAAAAATGGTACAGAAATGGACCCTTGATCATTTTGGAACATATATGGACCCTTTTAACCCAGAAAAGGTACATGTATGTACTACATGGATGAACTAGTTACCTTTTGAAGGTACATCACCACCAGCAGTTGTACTTTAGAACATAAATGTACCTCAGCCATACCCTTTTATCTGAGTGTATACTGGGTAAATGGGCAGCATGATTTTGTGGGGAACAGCTGTTCATCTATTGTAATTTTTGCCCCTGGTTTATAACAGGCGTTGCTGTAATGAATGAGCCTGTCCCTCATATTTGAGATCAAGATACTTGCCATCTTCCTCTTTGTACCAGGTCCAGTCAGTGGGTAGCCATGGCTTACACAGACCATCACAGTTAGAAAGGAGAAGAGGAGGTGAGACTGTGTGTTTTAATGCACATTTTCACCAACACTAGGGGGCATCTTACTCTAACTGTTCCATCGACTCTGTCACTGCATATCTTACACACAATCAACTAAGAAGTAAGATGAACATGAGGCATCTTTCGTCACTGGCGACATTGTGATCAGTTCTGGTCAGAGCTATGAATTGTATTAACAGGGTGGATACAGGCGAGGAATGCTGTCATCACCTGCTTCACACTGATTTCATGTGTTAATGTTTATCACTGGTTTAATGAGCGGTTCAACACATTTTACAGATCCTGTTATAATTGCTCTACTGATGCAGACAAGCATGGCAGAAGCCTTATGTAACGAAACATTTAAACATAATGCAGATGTAAAGTTTTTGTCTTTGTCTTAATTCAGCAGAAAAGAAACTACAGATTGATTGAGTGGTGAGTGTAGGTTATGTTGTTCTCCTGCAGCAGCAGCTTAATTGTACCCAGAGGTCCTGATAATGAGTCCTTATTATACGCCGACACAGTCTTGCATAACTTTATAGCAGACCTGGTCCAATACACATCACAAACATTCATGTAATTGCATGCATACTAATTTGTTTTTGCCTATGATTAAAAAATTTGGTTTTGGAGACTTTAAATCTGTCATATCAATTTAAACCAAGATAGTTTATTAAGGTTTTAAGATTCTGTTGCTTTTTCGGCCAAACAAACTCGAATTTCAATCTCCTGCACGTGTAGTATGGTGCTAAAGGTCTCTCTTGCTTAACACTGGTGCACATTAGAGTGAAAAGCAAGTTGTTAGACCAGAAAGTCACTCTTTGCAAAAATCCCCTTTCTCTTTTCTCATGCAATAAAAATTAAATCCACTGATTAGCAATGTTGCTGCATGGGCTGTGATTTGATGTGCATTGTCAAAGTAATTTTTTGACAACAAAGACAAATCTCTTTCTCTCTCTCTCTCTCTCTGTCTGTCTTTTATCATTCATTTTATGTGTTATGAGTGCTTTGTAACCTTGAGTGTGTTCTCAGTGTAGAAGCAGAAGCTACTTTCCTATTCAGACTGTGTGCTGCAGTAATGTCTGTCACAATCCATTTCTCTCTGGACTAGCAATGCCAGCTGACGCACAGCTCAAGATTCACCACACTGTGTGTATGTGTGTTGACTGTGTGTGGGTCCTCTTCCCAGCACAGACCCCCAGCAAAGCATTAAAAATTTTTGAGTCCCTAGTACAATGAAAGAAATTAAATGTTATTTTTTGCTAATTCATTGTTGCTACCCTTTAGGGACAAGTAACCAAAAGAGCGTGTCCATTATCCATGCATTTTTAGATATAACTTTGGTTATATTGTTTAGTCTCTGTAGGCCATATTATAATGAATTATCAACAACCCTGCCACAACACTATGTTAATGCTTGCATAAGCTTGAACTTAAGTATAAGTAAAAATGTTAGTATGCCATTACAAATAGGAGTAATGAACTAAATACCCAGCTTACATAAAAGTACAGACCTACTGTTGGCAAAATGTACTTTAATTATTAAAATAAAAATACCCATTGGTGGATATTGGCCCCTTTAACAGATATTACAATATTTGACATAAGATTGTCAAATGTGTTTTTATGTGGGAGACATGTCCTCTGCTGGACACGTAGCAGCTGTCTGTGTAACAGTTTGTCCATCAGAAAGTTTGCATACAACCCCACAGCTGTGAGTAAGTTAATAGTTTGCCATTTGCAATAGTTGAATGAAGTCTCAGTTCTCCCATACATTCATATGATGATGGTCAAATTTGTTTAAATATATTCTTTAATAACTGCTTCCCATACTGTGTCTCCCTTTTCGTTGCGGGCACTTGAGCCAGGTCATGACAGGGGTTAAGGAAGCCCCCTGAACAAAAGTGAACTGTGCCGATGCCACAGAGCCACACTGATACAGTACAAAGGAAAGATTCACGTAGCAGTCACATCAAAAGGGTTAATGTTGCTCTAATGAGTGAACCCAACAGGATGCTCTAGCCTTCCTTATAAATTGCTAAAATATTTTTATAGCGAGTTCAAAGCTAAGTACACTGACAGGATGTATGCTGTTGACTAGTTCATTACCTGATTCTCAGTTCAGTCATGTTTTCTCCCTCTCCTTACCGTTTGCTGAATGCAGCTGATGCATGCTGTGTTCTCCTTTATGAAATGGGCCCTCTCAAAAGCTTCTTTGCATAATACAAACGTGTCCTGTGGCGGTTATACTCTGAGCCATCTTCCTTTGTGATTAAGAATTATACAGGGACTTTGCCACATTCAACTCAAGCAGGATTATGTGTCTAAATTAGCCTTTTTAAGTAAGGGTGAAACAGCAGATTCAACTAATGTTCTTTCAATGGTAGCTGCTCAAAAATCCAATTAGTGCTCATTGTTGTCTCCTTGAAATGAGTGTTCTTATGAGAATGAGCTTATGTGATTAAAATGCGGGGGGCTCAACAGGGCTTGGGCTCTTGCCTTTTTTTTCCTGGTTTGTTTGGTTACCTGACTCTCTCTTGTTAAGGATCACATCACAATGGTCTTTGTTGAAGCTAATGCTCTCCCACAGTTGTTTTTTTTTTAAACAAAAGTAGTGATGGCTCTACACATAATACTGCATTATATCAGTGACACAGAATTAATTTCCCACTTTGTATGTTTCAAGAACACTAGTGCTGTTTTCCTGTTCATAATTAAAGAGAAGTAAAAAAGGGAAAAATGAAAACCAAACAGAACATCAGTGGGGGTATCGCCATCCTCATTGTGGAAATGTTGTCTTAGTTGTCACCTCCAACAAGAACAACCCCCTCACTTGGGCTTCAGCTGTGGGCAGGGGCGGATCCAGACTTTTTTGACTGGGGTGGCCTAACTGGGGCACTGACTTATGCAGGGGTGGCATGAAGTATGTGTCCACACCATAGACTGTATAAAAAGATGGACGACATGACAGCTCCCTAAAAGTGAAGCCAAAACATTTCGGGCGCCCCCTGCTGACTGGCTGTAGTATAGGTCATAAAGCCTGCCTCCTCCATGTTAACAGGTGGGACATGGGTCAAACATTACATAAAATCAAAATACACGCCCGATAATTTTTTCTCAAATATGGTTTCTGTCATAATAGCTAATTCTTATCATGCTGATTTACGTCCAAGTGTTTCTGACAAGTTTATTTTTAATTAGTTATTTGATGCTGTCAAAATGATGATTGACAGCTCTGTTGACAAATTCGGCTGGAATTTAATTAACCCTTCCTTCTAAGCTTAATTCTTTAAGGACTCAAACGGAAGATGTGGTCAGAGTAACAATTTTAGGTAATAAAGGAAATGTGCCACATTGAAATGGAAAAAAAGCTACTAGCAGCCTGTTGCAACACAGCCCAAATAGTTGATTTTAACAGTCCTGCCTCTGACAAGGCAATGGCAGGGGTGGCCAATCAGATTTCAAGGGGGGCCCAGGCCACCCCTCTGAATCCGCCCCTAAACAGGAAGTCACGAGATAGAGTTTAACAAAGCCTACTTTCACTTGTTGAGGCTTTCAGGTGTCCTACATGTACTTTCAGGTTTGTGGAGGGTTAATGCCGGAAATGTTTGATTTTATTTCACAACCTTTGTTATCACAGCAGCGTCTAATATTTCACCGTCACTCCTGGAATCATTTTGTAAGATAAAAGACTTTCCATAACCGTTCATAACAGGTTTTTATTGAAATCACTGAGTAACTTAAGCGTTTTCAAAGTATATTTAGGGTAAATTTGTTGGAGCTTTTTAAAGAATTATTTAAAATATAATCTCAAAGATCTCAGTTGATGAGGCAAGTCCGGTCTCAACAGATGTGAGTCCAGTTTCTGTTTCAGTAACGCAGACAGCGAAACCTCCAGAGCAGCTCGACCAGATATAACTCCTCTCTTATCCTGTCCTTTGTAATGGCTCCATACTGTCTCCAAGCATCGGGAAAAGTGTGACTGTCCGGGGCGAGTGTTACCCCTGATTTTACATAAATTAATGTCAAACTATTATTTACACAGGATTGTGATTCTTAGGTCACACAGAGGTGTAATTGTTCCCATGATGGTTGGAAAGTCTGAGTGTGACACCTCTTATAAATACGGTACTGCAGTTTCCACCAGCTCTCTGTGGACGGCTGTTAGCCCTGGTGTTCTGATTTTTTATTGCTATGAGGCTCAGATGTCTGCATGATGAGTTATTTAGATATTTATTATTTAGATAATATTAAATGCTTTTAATAAGACAGTAAGTGACTTTAAATCCAACAGAGATGCTGTTTCACCTGCAGCACAGTCTGGGGTGCATCTCTTTTCAGTCAGTTTCTGTTGTCTCATTTATGCAGGTTAAGCGTCTTCAAAAGAGGCCTCTGGTCAGGTGTAAAAACACCTGAAGATTTTATACACAAATGGTATCAGCTTCTTATTAAATATGATGCATTATTATTGATTCAATTACCGAACAGTGAAATAACTTATAGCGTTATAATTACCAGCACAAAGTCATTCAGTTCAAAAGCTTTTATTTTTTCAATTAGTTTGAATCAAAGTAACAACACAGAGTTCAAATTCTTTTTAAATTGTTAATTGACTTTTTATTTTTTCTCTTCTGACCAAATTGAGGGGCAATTTAAAGTGTCCGATTGACCTACAAGCTGCATGTTTTTGGACTGTGGGAGGAAACCGGAGCCCCCGGTGGAAACCCACGCATGCACGGGGAGGACATGCAAACTCCACACAGACAAGAAGCGGTCCTGCTGTGAGGCCGCGGTGCTAACCACCGAGCCGCCGTGCTGCCCTCAGAAGTTCTGGGAAGGTTTGTGCAGCACGTGCTGCAGGTCATCGTGCTGCACAAACCTTCCCAGAACTTCACTTCTTACCCTCCTCATCCGATGACGCCGACCCGGTTGCAGCAGAAGGTCCTCCTTATCCATGAACAGAAGCGCTGGCAGAGGTTTTTCTTCTTCTTCTTCTTCTTCTGTTGCTTGTCCTTGCTTTCCTCAGTCATGGCTGGTGATTGAATTGATCCGTCACATGAGACTTTGGATGCCTTGTTGGGTCCAGCCTGCAAACTAAGCACACACACACACACACACACACACGCACGGTTAGAGTTTTGTTCCTGTGATTGTCATGAACACATAAACACAGAGATGGTAGAAGTTCTCTGATCTTTAAGTAGAAGTAGTTCTTCTACAGTCTAGAAAGTAAAAGTCCCTTACCTGCAGGCTCTCTCCTCATCTTCCAGCTGCAGCGTGTTCTCGGCAGCTGCAGGCAGGACCTGGATCACAGGAGATCGAGGGGCTGTGGGAGGTGGAATGGTTCCCTCATCGGTTGTACGCTCCCTGTGTACAAACAATCACCGTTAGTCTGATGTAAAGGTCTTAAACTTTCTAAACACTGCAGTAGAAATGGTCCACCAACATGGAAGTACTCAAAAACTCTACTTACTGGCCTTGGTGGTCTTGGTGGTCTTGGAGGTCTTGGTAGTCTTGGTAGTCTTGGTGGTCTTGGAGGTCTTGGTGGTCTTGGTAGTCTTGGTGGTCTTGGAGGTCTTGGTGGTCTTGGTGGTCTTGGTGGTCTTGGAGGTCTTGGTGGTCTTGGTAGTCTTGGTGGTCGTCCTGGGTAATGAATGGATGACTGAGGACTCCGAGGGGAGTGATCCTCTGGCTCTCATCCATAGTCATGGTTGCCTTGAACAGCTCGATGCACTGCTCTCCCTGCTCAGCCTCAGCTTTGTCCTTTCTTTTCCGATAAATCTAGTTTAGGAAACAACTGTCAGATTCACCTCATGATTCATAAAAAGACACTGAAAATGAAAGAACTTCACACTTACTGGTTTCAGTTCATCCAGAGAGGAAATTTTATATTTAACAAAGGTGACGTCAGTGCCTTTCCCCAGATACTCCTCAGCTGTCTAAAAGAAAAGTTCAATGATTTTAATGTTCTTATTAAAACAACTAATTTCATAAATCATCAGCTACCATTTGACAGCATCTACATTAGTACTCAGCCATGTCCTCGCTAAAATCACCATTTGGTAGTGTTATAAGACAGGATTAGAAAGATGTGAATTCCTAATAGTGTTAGCTAGGAACTGGTTAAGTGTTAGCTGACTTAAATGAGCTGTCCTAATGAGCTTGCAAATACGTTGTTTTCATAACTCGTAGGCTAACCTTTTCTAGCTAACATTACTGTTAATTAGCCAACGTTACCATCAGCTACGAAGTGGCACCTTCTCTATCTTGTGGTGCAACACAACGAACCGTAACGTTGCGTTGGGTTATCAAATAAGTTGTTTCAACTTGACTTTAACTTTTCTCTTAACAGTCCATTGTCTTTACAGTTTCTGATCAATCGCAAAGCAGTGAAATTATCATTCAATAGATTCATTAAGAATATGTGATTGATTCACTGTGTGAATATGTTGAAAGAGCTCATTCCCTACAAAGCAGTTGATGGAAACACACTTAAAGTCTGGTAAAGATGAAACAACTTTTAGTACCTTAAGCCTCCAGGTTTCAGACTCTGCCTTGGTGAAGAAGAGGTGCGTCCTTAACCCTTGGTTGAGAAGATCGTCAGGCGGCACACCCAGAAGATGAACTATTAACCGCATCTGGAGATAACAACAGGAACATTCAGTTTCTCATAGGCTCTACATGCTGATGCTAGTAACTACTGCCAAAGCTAACATTCAAAGATCTCTAAAGCACTTAACATCACATTATGTCCCTCAATCATCCTGAAAAATAAGGTTAACAATGGACAAATCATTTTCTTGCGTTTGTAACTCACAACAAAAGCTGTACTCTATCTTTCAGGAAAAGAGTGGACAAAAAAAAGTCAGATTAGCAAATTACTTACTGCTTCATACTCAGATTTTCCTTTGATCAGTAGACAACCAAAGAGCATGGGGAAAACTAACTGCCCCAATGCCCACATATCAATGGCCTCTGAAAATGGTAAGCCCAAAATAATCTCTGGAGATCTGTGGAAGAACAAATCACAATGAGCTACACTGTCGTATTTTAGGATTCAAAATACACACTGAGAGAACATCTCACAGATTGAATGAATTAATTGTAAATCGCCATTTCTCTGGTTCTTACCTGAAGCTAATTGTTTGCAGAGTCATTCCCTGTCTGGCTTGAGATTTGTTTATGGCCAAGCCGAAGTCTATCAGCTTGACTTTAAAGGGTCGTGTCTGATTCACCAGCATGATGTTGTCTGGTTTAATGTCCGTATGGATCACCCCAGCACTCTTCAGTGCATTAAGCGCTGTGGCCACCTGCAAGCACAAAGTCACAAATAATTTCAGAGACTGAACCATGTTTTGCAGACCTGTTCTTTCCAATGATGGTGCTGTATTCATACCTGTTTGGTGATGATCCTGATGTCATTTAACAGCAAAGGTTCACCAACGCCCAACATGTAGTCCTCTAAGGTGATGTCTAAGTTCTCAAAGACGAGCGCTGGTCCAGGTATTATGTCGAAACAGCCGTAGAACTTGACAATGTTGCAGTCGTCCATGTCTTTGTCCATCAACTGTCTCAGTATGGTGACCTAAAGAGGTAATGACACGTTTTTAAAGTAAGCCATTATGCTTACAATTATAAATATGAGGAAAAACAATGGCTTTTTAGAACATTTTGAAAGCCATGACATATTGTTACACGTCCTCCAAATGACAGAGAGGTCGATTGTCAGTGACCCCAACAACCACATATATAACAGTCCATAACAATCACCAAATTATAATATAGATTTGTGTTCGTGGACACATATGTCCCTTTTTTCCGTGTCAGTCTACACAAATTGTGTTTCAATTATCAGGTGATGTAGTTTAGTAAAGAAATGGTGGCGTTAAGGGTTGAGGACTGTCAGCAAGGAAACCAGAGACCAGTTTTAGTCCAATGTGAGACCAAAAGTCAAAGTTCAATTATTCTAACTGATGCAAGTTACTTCATGTCCTTTAATTGTCCTGACTTCCTGCTTTTAAAGTCTCCTCAAAGTCCCAAATGTTAACTTAAACCACATCAGAGTCAGCATCTCCAAGTCTGACACCATGGTTCACTGACTGAAATGGTGGATTGCTTCCTCTGGGTGGGGATTAAGTAGATTAAGAAAAAAATCGAGGTTTTGGCTTAAATGATACAAAAAATACACATCAAATTGAAAAACAGTTTGGAATTTGTGCTGACTGACAAAAAAAAAAGATTTGTGTCCTTGTGCACTATTATCATTATCATAGGCCAGCGGCCCCCAAATGGCGGACCGTGGTCCGGATCCGGACGTCAACTGCCATCGTTTCCGGACCCAGACCTATTTACAGTTTTGACAAGCGCATCTATTTTAACCTACGCAACTTTTTTTGTCTTTGTGGTAGTGATTTGGGGGTCCAGGAAACTCGCAGACCAATGCATTCGTTGGAAATCATCACACGTGACGCTACTCAGCCAATCAAATCTGTTACTCGGATAAACATCACGACTGACCCAGTTGGTGTGTGAGAATACAGATACAGACTGAAGAGCCAGCCGACAGGAGAGTTACAGAGACACAGTGGGAGAAAATAAGTGAGTTAGGGAAAAGTAGAGAAAACCGAGCTTTTAAGACTGGACAGACTCATATGTTCTGTGACCGTGGCGATTATTAAAGGCGGACATCGGCTGACACTGTCACTCTGTTTGTCTCTGTTTAGTTCAAACACTTCACTGATAAATGTATCATGTATTAATATCTTTATTTGATTTGGCAGACATTCAAAACGTATAAATGTATGGTACTGAATCATAACGCAGGTCAGACATTATGATGTTCTGGACCTTTGCTTGAGAAAAAATTCTCTAACTGGAACTCTTTCAAGTTTAATTGAGCACCCATGTTATAGGCAGACGTGAGACTTTGTTCAGGAAAACATTGTGGTTTGGGTTAAAATGAGTTTATGAAACTTCAGTTCTGTATCAGGAACATACTGGACACAAATATTGGGACTCCTTGGTAAAGTCTTGTTACGAACTTTACTCCCTCTTAATTCTACGTCACCTGACTTCCTCCAATGCTTCCGTCATAAAATCTACGGCCACTAGAGGCCGCCACCTCAAAAGGTCCTAAATATGGGTCTTATTTGCTGCTTGAATTGACGACATTTACTGCTTTTAAGCTAAGTCCAGGTAGCTCCATATGTTAACAGCAATACCCATTTATGTTATACTCAATCACACCAAGTACAACTGACAAAAAACAAGGCACCTGCTGAACTCTGACTATCTCACCTCCTGTCTTAAATCGATGTGACATTTGGGGATCTTTACAGCCACGATGTCTCTGGTGTCCATGTCCAAACATTTCACCAATATGCCGAAGCCACCTTCACCCAGGTCCTCTATGTACGTGTATCTTTCTGGTTGTAGGTCGGCTGAAAACGTGTTATGTGATTTTCCGTCCATTTTTTTTCTGTCCGAAATCTGAAAAGAAATGAGAGAAATGAAGAATGAAGTAGAAGTTTCTTTGATTAATGATAACAGCTTATCAGCTACATTGCTGTATTGTACGCCTGTCTGTTAGACACATAGTTTCTCTCTCTGCAATAAAATGTAGACAAAACCGATTGTGTCTCTTGAGCTCAGAAACGCTGCTTCATCAAGGAGAAAGAAAGATTAGCTTACCTGTAGCGCGGTGGTAGATTTCTGTCTGATTTCTGATTTTGTATTTCTCTGGATGATCTTGATCTAATGTCTCTGTCACTCGATGCTGGTTGTCTGTCTGACTGCTCACAGTGAAATGACCAGATAGAATATTACATGTAGAACTTTTATTGATTCCAGAACTCTTCATGACAAGATCAAACCTGCCCGTTCTACAATCCATGTTGTCACGGCAACATGTGTTTAAACGTAAACACGATGCAGCGAGGCCTGTGTTCCGAGTACAGTCAGAGTTAAACATCTTTCACTTTAATATAATTATGGAAAAGATGCACGTGTTCGCTAAGCGTTGATGGGTATACTGGTGCATCCCACAATGTAAAACCAGACCGACAGAAACATCCAGTTTACATGAAATACACGTCAGTAACCCTCGAGAGCAAACCCACTGATTCATGAAGTCCACTGACATTATTTCAAATCGTGATGAGTGCAGGCCTTCACTGCAGCTGAAACTGTCTCACTTCACATGTTAGCACAGAACCTAAAAATAGTTTATAAAGACATCAGTGTGATTGAACACATCCTTGATTTCAGACACAAGAGGACAAAAGCAGCTCTACTGTCGGCTGAAATCACAACTGTAGCAGGCAGACTGTATCAGCTGTAGCTTAGCATCTTTAATAAGCTAATTGCTTTAGCTCATTAGCTCTGTGAGTTTGTTTGAATTGAAATTACTTTGTCAGGCGAGAGATGATTTGAGTGTTGCTGTGAGTGTTTCCATCCCTCATTTTGTGACTTGCCTCCTCATTTTCAGTCTACCCTATCTGCCAGGCTTCATGTCTGTGTTTGTTTTTCATTTATTCTCCTTAATTTGGTCTCTCCCCGTCTCTCTCTTCCTCTGATTATCCAGCTGTCACGTTTTTCCAGCCACACTGCATCTAAATAGCAAAATGACAGACAGTTCTCCCTTCATTTGAAAATTCATTTCCATTAATATGTGACAAAAAACATACATCCATGTCCTTTTAAGTTAACTGTAGGAAAGGGGCCAACAGCAACTTACCAACAACTTATTTTCTTTGATATTAATTGGATAATGATTATGGAATTTCAGATTGAGATCTAAGACTGCACCCTTATCAGACCTGGAACCTGAAAAAGTTACAATTGTCCTTGAAAGGATGGTGATGCAGAGTTTTCATTTTAAATGCTGCTGTTTAGAATATTTTTTCAGCTCCAAATTAGTCCAGATGTCTCAGTTGTAATTATTACAGAGGTGTAATCTGCATCTCACTTAACAAGGAACAAGGAAACTAACATAAGAATGACAAAGATGTACATGTGCCACCTTCCCACAGACAGGTTCATGTGATAAGATCTCTAATCATGCACGTCGTGCAAAATGTGAAGGGAGCCATAGATACATGACCCTCTAGATTCCATAAAGAAATATTTGCTTGAATTGGGAAGCCACAAATTATTCTCAACACTTGATGTTAAAAGAGTCTGATACTCTGCACCTTTTGTTAAAAGTTCTCTCCAAGCTCTGACAAATAACATGATTCTCATTCAGAGCAGCTGCAGTGATAATCCCGTTAGACTAAAGGAGGGTGAAGCTGTGAAACTTCAGCAGGGGGTCATCCCACCTCGCTGCAGGGTTATCTCTGTCTCTGAAGACGACTACTGAGTGTGAGCTGTACGGCTCTCTGATGCTGTTGAATTCTGCGATGTGAGCTGCACTCTTTTCCCACCATCCTCAAGACTGTTACATCACTACAGGAAGTACTTGTGTGCTTCTTGCAAAGCAGGTGGAGCATAAAGAATTCAAAGAATCAAAAGTTGTACAGTAACGACATCCCTTCTTTCATCATTCTCCATCCTCTCCTCCCCCCCCCTGCTTGTCTGGCAATGATGCACACCATCTCTCATACAGCTCAGGTTCTTTATAAATCACCTTGTGTTTGTGTTAACATGAGGTGCATCAGGGCTTTGCTGGAGCTTGTAGCTGCTCAGTTACCATGATCCACTCCACTGGGCTGCAGGAAGCTATTGTGCACTTCAGATTAAGAGCAGTGACACAGACATGCCCTTCAGCCTGCCTCTGATCTCATCAGCTCTACTGTCACTTACTGAGGAGAGAGAAGTAAAGATGTTTTGGGCTGTAAGTGAGAACGCAACAGTGTTCTTACAGGAGATAGAGAGAGAGTACAGCGTGAGGCTGTGTCAGAGCTTCTTTCTGTGTAACAATCATCCATGCTTTGTGTCATGAAATAATTTCCTCATCATCTTCCGTGATGTTTATCTGCTCAGAGAATTCTGGATTTACTGCCCACGTCTCTCCAGAAGATTTAAAGCTTGTTGTGAGTCACGTGTAAAAGAATCTGCTCACTTCAAGTGTAATTCAGATATTCAAGAATCTTTTCTGAACTGGAGACGTTTATGCTGCTGTGATTATACATTTTATAACACACACACTAAAGGCTGAAGATTTAATCCCATACGGATCATACTTACAAACATGCTCGCACTACTCCCGTTTGATCGCCACTAATTAACTCCCACATGACTTCTACAAAAGCACTGTGACGTCCTCGTGTTCGGGTTTACTCTTTCAGTGGAAAGAGGGCGTTTCTTCGAGGCCTTAATGTTGGATGGTTATTTGCAGTTTTTGGTTTATGCTATGTGCTTTGTCTTATGGAACGGCTTCTCTTTTGTTTGGAAGAAGCTCACTTTATGTTTCCTTTTTGCTTTAGTTTGTTAATAAATTCCTTCAACTTTGCCTATACTTTGTTCATCCCTTCTTTTTCCTGGGTTTTAATTTATTGTTACTCCCCTCATCCCCTAGCCCATTCAGGGAAACCTAACACGCGTGCATGTGTCTTGGTTTTGAATTGGGGTTTGAACCCAAGAATTGTTAGTCTTCCTATAACTTTGTTTTCCCCTGCAGTAGTTTCTCAGTTGAAAATCCAGCACTCCAAACTATATTTACATGGTGATTTCAGGCAAGGCAATACTTTCATCCTTTTGCAGTCCAGAATACATAACTCATTTGCCCATGGCATTGAAACTATAGATTCAGTGGAAATGTGTATGTGTGTCAGTACATGGATTCTTGACTTTGCCTGAGCCCTCTGCCTCTTTTATCTGAATGTGTGTACGGGACAAGGCCATGCCTCTGTTCAATGGAAAATGTCCCTTTAAAGGTTCTTTACAAGAGAAAGGCATGATCACTAGTTACTCATTTCTCTAAAATGTGTAAGTTTCAGTGTCACTAATGCACACGTTAAATACAAACTACTGTGTTACTGCTGCACATCTGGTAAGCTGTTTTTCCATTTGAAATGCTAATAGGTGGGACATTGTGAAACTTCCACCAGGACATGCATTGTAGCACAAAAATAAATAATGGTACTTACCTCTCTCTCTATCACAGTTCACCAGGTTAAACAGTGTTCTCTTTACAATCACCTCGGCAGGTCTCTATTTATCTGCTTGGTTAAGTTGTGTGATGGAGCAAGTAGAGTCCTTCACTACAAATGGAATGTCTTTGCCAAATGTTGCTCTTAATGAAAGTAATTTTCATACTATATGAACAGATTTCCATGCCAATGTGTATTTAGATTGGAGTCCAACAGCAGATTCTGACTGTCTGTGTTTCCATGCTGCTGTCATGTCTCTCTCCTTCTCAATGGAAGTGCTGCTGAATGTTAATGCAGATGCTTTTTGTTTCAGTGTGACTGCCCTGAATGAACCTTTCATACAGAGAACAGAAACACTGAAGCATATGCTGCGTCACATATAGTACATGCACAGGGTCTGCTCTTGTTCTGATAAGGGTCATGCTCGCTGTGTTGTGGTCTGCACACAGTGTCAGGAGAGGCTTCAGGGGGTGTGACGTACAAAGAGGTGAAAAGAGTCACAGCATGAAGGAGGCACAACAACAATAAAAGCAAAGAAGTACTCATACACATGCTGCATGTTGAACAGAATTTCTGTATCTTTTGGATGATGGTGATGGCTGTTTATTTTATCTCTGTTTAGAATCCATCTGTTCATTCTAAATGTTGGCTGTCTTTGGTCAGACAGTAGAAAGTCAGACTGACTCATGGAGAACAATGAAACACTCATCAGAGAGACAAACTCCCCTTTTGCACATAAAACCTGCACATTGCTGGTTTCAGTTTCCCCTGCAAGATGGTTTTTGACACTCATTTTGACTTTACACATTTCCCGAAAGGACACATTCAGTATTGAGTCTGTTCCCTTCTGACATGACAGCTCTGGATAGATTAGCTTTTTCTGCTCACCATGGGTGGCAGCTCTGCTGGAGATCAGCAGCCAGTTGAAAAATAAGGACTCTGCAGGATAAGCATTAGGATGAAGATGAAGTAAGTGAACAACCTCAGGCAGGGAAAGTAAATGAAGGATTTTGAAAGCTTGTTTTACATGCCAGTGCTTTAGCAACCCCAATCGTTTTCACAGCAGCTCAGCATTGTCTTGTTCCTAATTACATTTGACAGGGAATCTGCTGCTTGTCCCTTTTTGCTCAGTCTACTACCCCTAGTTAAGAGGTACATTTTGGGCTGTCATTTCCTTTAATGACACATTTCCTGCAGCAGCTTTTATCACTGATGTTTGTGGATCTGAACAGGCTATTTCTAATGCTTTGAATATTGATATTGTTTGGCTCTTGTGTTAAAATGCTGCAGAGTTCATGTCTGAGATTCTGTGCATGTCCTGGTCTGAAAGGAACTCTATGAGGAGGCTTGAATCTCCCTATAATGGGAGGGAAGAAGGAACGTTTTTCCCCATGTCTGTTTCTGCACGGCAGAGGATTGCCAAAGATCATGTGATGTTTCCTGAAGAATAAAAAGGGATATGACTTACTAACCAACATAAGCCACTTAGATGAATGAAGGGATTGAAGGGAAGAGTAAAAAGTGTGAAGAAAGGGCTGCTTCTGAACAGAAGGGAGATGAAGACAGGGTTACAATTTTCACTTTGATTTACTGGAGCCAAAAACTGCTGGTTTCAAACACAGTTTTATTTCGATAACCGTGAAGTCATTGATGTTCACACAGCAGAAACAGGGAAGTGTTCAGGGTGAGCTGAAGTTTATCTCTGGAGAGGTTATTCTTTTTAGTCAGAATCTTGAAGTGAGATTATGCAGATACAGTATTTGTCTGGATGAAAGGCTTCTGGCAAATTAAGCCAATATAAGCGTACTGTTTGTACAGTGTTATTTATAAATAAGGTATATTCTGCACTGACAGCATCTTACTGACTCTGTGCCTCAGATTATTTGGACTGTTACAGAGGTAAAGACGATCCTATTAATTGTGGGTTTACATTCAAATGTGGCCAGTTGTTTTTTTGTGTAGCTGTCCATGGTGCTAAGCAGTTATGTGATGCTGCCTGTGTGGACTGGGCAGAGAGGTGTATCAATTGATATTGTCTGCATTTTCAGATCTAATATTGCCATCACCACATCTGTTAATGACATAACATTGCTTTTTCTGATATGATGTAGCCAAACAGAGTCAGGAAGGCATTAGCAAAGTCCACAAAGATGAAACAGGCCTACCTGATTTTAAGGACAGTGATCAATAGGAATAACAGAGATGAGGGAGACACCCCAGGAGCTTCAGAGTCAGATCAGGGAGAGTGAACTAGGTAGTCTGTTAAGTTACATTTTGTAGTTGAAATAAAAATGTATCCTGACTATGAATTCTACAAAAAAGTGTCTTCCTCTGTTAGGTTGTCCATGCTTAGCTGATGAAGCACTTCTATGATTTTACACATCAGGCTCGAGCTACAAATGCAACTGGCACAATTGTTATAAAGGTCTTTGGATCATGGATTGTGTGGGTGTCTCAAAGCAAAAGTTTTTTTCGGTTTGTGTATATCTAGCTGCAGAAAGTGCAAAAGGGCAGGGGAATAGAAAAAGGAGTCTGGTTATAAAAAAAAACCTGCCTGGCTGCAACAGCTGGAACTTTTTGTTGTAAAGGTGTAGAGAAGGTCAGTCATGATCCTGCAGGCTCTGGTTCTGCACATTGTTGTATGTGTTTGGCAAAGAGGGGAGTGTAGCTCAGGCAAATACACTCCTGTCCTAAACTGAGCTGTTGCCAACCCCACAATGATGTTGCCTGACATAATGCTCTCTGCAGCTCAGATCGTACAAGGGTTAAAGGATCCTCAGATAGACTTTTCTCAGCTGAGGTGCCCTGAGGTCATGACGGCTCAGCCTATTTTTTCCTGACCTGGGTGTTTGTGCTTTTTATGACAAACCTCAAGTGATTGCTGGCTGCAGTGAATAGCACAGTGTATTTCAAAATATAATTTTCAGTGCTTTGTGTACAATTAACAGTGGTCTACTCATCTCCATCATATGGCAATTCAGAGGGGGCAAATATACCAGAGCAAATGCAACCAAAACTATATACATTACTCAATAAAACAAGACTGTATTTTCTTGAATTCAGTCAGTTTTATTTCTGGTTAAGCCCTACTATGTGCAATTATGGTCAATACAAACATACAGTATCTTGATTTGTTAATAGATGAGATAAACTTTATAACATTTGATGGGCAAAGACAGGTTAGATTTGTATGTCAATGATACCTGGGAGCCGGCGCCAGTGAGTAGAAGAAGTTCATGAATGGCCTTACACAAATGTGTGAGTGTTATTATGACCTAGGTGTGACAATCTGAAGAGTCAGTGTTGTGGTTGTGCATGAGTGAACAATGAGTGTGTGAGGTTGTTGTATGGAGCATAAGAGCACAGTAAGCAGCTAAACCCTGGGCCCTCAGGTGTGGCCAGTTAACCTAACGAGCACTAACGAGCACCTGCAGAGACAGGGCAGACTGGCCAATCACAGTGCTTGACAAGGTGACACCACAGGGGTCATCACAGTGCATTTAATCTAAAGTCTTAACATCTTCTGCTAAAGTACCTGCATCCTGTGAGTGTTCAGCATTAATGTGCACACATACAGATTGTATTGAGAGTTTTAACTGACCACAACTAATTTTGTTGAGAAGAGAACATGGTTGTTGAACTATGTGACACTGCCAATTAAAACCCTCTCTGCTTCTTTCTCTCCGTCTCCATTGCTCTCTTTCATAGAAGCTATTTAGTTGATTCATTGAATATATATATTAATATATTTCCATGACCAGGGATGTGGGAGTGAAACTGGCCTCCATCATGCTACCCTCCTTTGTCCCTATCTCAGAAAGCACCATAAATATTTACGAAGACATTTGAATAATGTGAATTGAAATGACAAAACATCATTTTTTGAAGAGACGAGTAGAAATAGCAGGAAGGTGAGCAAAGAGGTAAAAGCACAGGAGGAAGACTCTTCCACACATTAAATGTGAGTCCTCGAGGGGTCAAGCCTCTGGGGAAAGTGAGATGAGGATCATTCAAAAGAGATGGGAAAATGGAATGACAATATTTGTGTGGTGTGTCACACTGCTCTCTGAAAAATTGCACTTTGACAAAAGAAGTTGAAGCTCATGAAACAACTGAGGACAAATGGGGAAAAAGCTGTTGGTAAAAGAGGGTAAAGAAGTGACAGGAACAAAGAGAACATGAGATTAGGTGCTGGTAGAAAGGTGAGTGTTGCTCACAGAGAGAGAAGACGAGCACAGAGGGAGTGAGGTGTGGACGACATCTCTCAGGAGGGAACATGTAAGAAAGAGAGAGGTGTGTGGGCTCCTGCTGTTTGTCACTGCTGTCGTCTTAGTTATGTGGGTGACAGAGCTGCCTGGATGTCTCCAACAGGGAGAGAGACCTCATGTTTCAGGGACAAGAAATACAGTCTTTCAGAGATTCAAACTGCCTCACCTCTATCTGACAAAAACAGAATGAAGTCAGGAACCATTGAAAAAACAGTACAAATTTGATAAAATGTTAGAGAAAGCTTTAATCTTTATGGGCCAGTGTCAGCTTTAAAATTGAACATGTTTTATTGGGTCTGCTATTTGAGCAGGTTTAATGTTCAGTCCAAAAATGTTTGAAAAAGAACCATCCAAGCAACAGACTGTGAAAAGCAGCCAAGACTTAAATGAACAGTTAACAGTTGTTTAATAATTTTGTCACCTGAACAGGAATCATCACTTTTCCTTTCGTTGGAAGAAACAAACACACCGACAACACAGTGCAGCATGCATAATGAGTTATTTAGCTGCCATCAGATGGAGGACAGTTTTACTCATAGAAATGATGTCCTTGCTTCAATCTTTTGAAAGGAGCTGAATCTATTTTCTTTATTGTTCTGAGCAGAAAACAATGAGCTGAGAGGAAGAAAAGACCTGACTGAATGGAGGAAAGGTAGAAAGAAAAACATGATAGATAGTCATGGAAAATTGATTGTGAACAAGTGCTTGTATTTGACAAAAGCTTGGCATCTAAAAAGAAAATGTTCTCCCTGTGGTGGAAATGTGGTTTAGACTCGATAAAAGACAGCCAGGGGGGAGGTCGACACAGACGATGGGTTGAGAAAAGAAGATAAAGAGTGATTGAAGAAAATGAGAAAAGAGGCAAAACAAACTGAAAACAAGAGTGAAGGAGTTATAAGGG
The DNA here is from genome assembly GCF_022749685.1 of Semicossyphus pulcher. NCBI lineage: Eukaryota > Metazoa > Chordata > Actinopteri > Labriformes > Labridae > Semicossyphus > Semicossyphus pulcher. Next base: position 24,292,947 of record NW_027211692.1, read on the forward strand.
ACAAAATGTGGGTGGGACAAGAAGAAGAATGGGTCTCTGTCTTTTGGGTTTAAATTGCCAACAAAAAATAAGACTCAGATGAATTCAAGGTGTCTCTCTTCTATTCTTAACATCTTTATTCATCACAGCAAAGTGCTGTTCACTAAAGCTGGGTAGAGCAGTATTTCTGAAGCAAGGCCTGATTCACAGACTTATTCAGATTAATGGAATGCAAACTGATTGATGCTTAGAGACCAGGCAATCAGCACATACGTTGCAGAGGGCAGTGACTCATGCAACTTACTTTAGCTCAGGAGGCAGAGCAGGTTGTCCGTCAGTCATACGATCAGCAGATTGATCCCTGCCTCCTCCGTTTGCATGTCAAGTATCCTTGAGCAAGAAACCTGAGATTGCTCCAGAAGGTTGTACCATTGGTGTATGTGTGATGAGATCAGACCTCGAGGAGATTCACAGCCTCTGCCATCAGTATATGGATTTGGGTGTGTGGGAATAGGTGAATGATGGCATGTAATGCAGAGTGCTCTGAGTGATCATAAGACTGGAAAGATGCTACATAAATGCATTTACCATAAGATAGTGTCCTTCTGGCTCTGCGGAAGCCTTCACCTTGGTAAACTGACATCTTTTTTTCCAGTCTGACATTTTCTACTTTGGTTTCCTTCAGGGGACACACTTGAATATCAAGTGTCTGTGTCTGTTCTCTTTCTCTCTCTCTCTCCTTCTGTTTCTGTACCAAGGAGGTAATGCTGTCAGCAGTTACTCATCTCATTACAGTTCATTAAAACTGCAGTAAATCAAAGGACGATGTTTGTGTTTCTCTGTTGTTGACATGATTTGTGGCACTTTGCGGTTCCATGAAGAGTGGATGTACATTATGCATGCCCATGTACTTCAGTTAATGTTTGTGTCCTCTGTAACATTTATATTTGTTCCAATATTTTAATACTCTCCTTTAATCTCTCCTTACACAGTGTCCTGCTTTCATTGTTTCCTGATCTGTTTCCATGGACACCATGTGTTTCAAAGTAAATACATTGTTCCATTAACAAACAGCAACAAAAAGGCCAATTAAGCAAGAAAACATGAGCAGCAATACAATAAAATCCAAGAGACAAAATGCTACTGTGCTGTCCAATACTGGAATGTAGGACCAAGGCAAAGCAACCTCCAGTCCGCACGCACACTTTTCAAAGTGTCTTTGTACAAGATGCTTTAACATCCAGTTGCTTCAGAAGGCTCTGCCTTCTGTATCAGTTTGTGTGTAAATGGTGATAAGAATTAGAACCTGATGAAGCTCGGCCTTTAGTTAATGGATGTGTTAGTGAAGAGAGAGAATGGCATGTAGTTCAAAGTATCTGAGTGGTCAGAAGACATGAAAGAGTTAAGAGAGATAACTGCTGTCAGAATGAAACATTATTGGACCAACAGACTGACACTGCCATCCCTGAAGCCATGCTGCTTACATCCCCACACAGGCAAAGTCAGCTAACTACAAAGTCTTAGCAATTTTAAGTCAATGAAAATGTCGTCATTATCTACTTTAACCTTGTCTTGCAATTTCATGCTTCAGCTGAATCCAAATTAAAGTCCAGACTCTGGTTTCTCTGTGAAGCTTTAGTAGCAACTTTTTGTGTTTGTTTAATAAAGGTTAAAATCGTGCTTAATTCAAATGAAACATATTTCTCTGCAAAAGTGTTTCTGCTTTACAAAGTACAACTCACTGCAGCGTGCTGATCTTCCATGACCCTGAACCTTTATCTTGACATTATCCCACTTTGGCTTTCATTTCTACACATTTAAAAGCCCTCTAACTCGTTACTTATGTGTAATTATCTTGGAGAGCGCGTGAGGTGAAAACTGATTTCTCTTTGTCACGGCTGATGGCAGGCTTGACATGAGTTTAGTTGTACATCGCGGAACGTAGCCTTCATCTGAAACCTTCTGGATTTACATGCTCGACAGGTGACACTGAATGACAGGAGGTAAAATGACACTCTCTAAATGCAAATTGCAAGGAAGGCTTTTATGCGCTGCACTGACCGAATATTGTCACTCCACTGTGAGGCTGGCTGGGTGGGTGGGGACTGTTGAAAGTGCAAGATGAAATCATTTTTCTTAGGAGACACACACTGAATGAGGGGAATTGTTGGTTATTGTCCTCTTGTTATGTACAGACAGACTATTGACTTGTTGGAGTCATTGGTAGCTTTAATCACTGATTGAAGGTAATTATTGTAAGGGATGTTTCTGTCGCTCTTTGGTTGTTTGAATTGGATTTTGTTTCTGAACGTCTTTTTGCTGCAAGAAACAAAACACAGTTTGGGGCTGAGGCTGAGTTTTCACATCCACACTGTGGTGGTTCATGTCGGTCCATGCTTTTTCTGGCAATCAGCTATACAAGGGTCCACAGTTTGAGTGTTGCACTAGCACATGCAGGTCAAAGTGAGCGTGCAATCAGAAGCATTATTTCTGCACATCGGTGCAGACGACTTGAATTCTGAAACAAGAGTTGGCCGTATTTGGGAATTCACATTTACATAAAAATCTATCCCATTTGAGTTAGCTGACTGAATTCACATTTGCAAAGCTGTGAGCTACTTTGCGTTCATTATAAATATCTATGATTTCATATTTGCATCGGGTCCACTTCTATCAAACTAGGTCATAGTGGCAGCCGAACTCGACTCCATCTCTGTGTCAGAGCGAGGTGAAGAGGACTTCTGAGGAGTGTTTGTCTGCTGGCTGCTGGTAGAAATGACAGTGAAGTACCTTTACATTCCCATCAGTCCATAATAAGTCCTCTCAGATTCACTGAAGCTTTCAAATGGAACTTTTTCAAGGTCACACATTCAAGAGGAAAAGAGCTTCATAACTCAGCCTGTTGACTTTTTTCGAAAGGTTTGCAGAATCTGAATAACTCAGTGCTTGCTCAGATTGTTGACACTCTTTATTGTCTGTTGTTGTCATAACGTGGACTGTTAAAAGCTCCATCTTTGGTAAATAGATCTCTAACCTCCAACACTTTTTATGGAGAGTCAGTGGCAGGTAAACAGAGAGATGTCATCCATCTTGACATCAGCAAGATGAATCCTTTCTCAACATTGTCAATGTGTTCTGCCTGACACCTGGCTCATCAGTAAGGAGATGAAAGTGGGGGGAAGAGCAGGTATTAAATCCTTGAAAGTGCAGCCATGCTGCCTTCAAAAGACACTTATTACTAAGCCTGCTTCCTGCACTTGTGACCTCGCATGAAAATTGCAGCTTTTTGGTGTAATTTCCTGCTGTTAGTCTGAAAGAGGTGAAGAAGAATCAAGAAAATAAACCCTGCTCTGGGTTGCACTTTGTGTGAGGTCTATGCTAAGTTGGGGAGTAAAGTCGACAGGACAGCCTCAGTAACTACAAGTTAGTTTGTAACTAAATCAAGCATGAAAATTTGTTGCGCCACGGATACTTAGGGCTAACCATCGTCATCAAGTTTCATCGTCATGGTTACTGTGCACATTAGCTTTCTGGCTGACCAGAGACACTTGACATCGTAGCACATTGTAGTAATCAGCTCTCATCTGCAGATTGGCAGTTTGATTTCCAGCTCCTGCAGTTCACATGTCGAAGCGTCCTTGGGCAAGACACTGAACCCCAAATTGCTTCCTAAGGCCGACAGTCATCGATGTGTGAATGTGATTAGATCAGTACTGATGGACAGCTTGGCTCTCTGTATAGCAGCGCCTGCCATCAGTGTGTGAATGTGTGTGTGAAAGGGTGAATGTTGACATGTAGTGTAAAGTGCTTTGAGTGGCTGTGAGACTACAAGAGTGCAATATAAGTGCAGTCCATTTACCATTTAGCAGACATATTTAAATATCATTCTTCATATTTAACAGTATTTTTTTAACCGTCTGTTGGATGACAGGTAATATCCCAGTGCTCCTCTGTGCTCCTCAGATCTTGATATTCATATGAACAATCAGATATAATTATGAACTCCGACTTTCAAATGACATTTAATATGTTTGGATGAAATGGGAGCATTTCAAACTTCTGACAGCAGTAAATGAAGACTGAGTGAAGAAAGCACAAACTTCCTGTTTCCAAACTTCCTGTGTCATGTGTCAAAAGTTTATTAATACTGATGCTGAGTTTCTGCTTTAATTTAATGAAGGTTATTTATCTGACAAATGATGATGAGCATCAGCCATCAGCAGTGATTCTTATGACCTATCAGACAGCACAGTTGATGAAAATTGACATCAGCTTGTCAGTTAATATTCAGTGAATGATATAAAAGAGAGAATCAGTCAGATGTGACAAATCAGCACATCGTTACAACCTGAAATTAAATGGAATATTTTTATCAAGATGGAAGTCAGTCATCATTTCATCAAGCAGCTTTTTTCCCCACGTCTAATAAGAGTTTGCATATCAGTGTTCAGTATTAACAAAGCTTTCAATAGCTCCAAATCTCAAAATTGTATATGTATTTTTGTCCTTGAGCTTTGGGAAACAGAGAAGATAACTGCCATAATATTCAACAATTAAATCCGATTGTTACTTTTACTTTTACTTTTACTTTGTAACATAATAATGTAAAACAAGTTACATGACTTTCAACAGAGTATTATTGTTTCATGATCCTCAGTTAGACATTACTGCATAAAAATATACATACATACTGTGTATCCACATACAGCAAGGACTGTTACTTTTCTTGGTGGTTGTGATGGGGATGAAGACAACAGCAACACATTTTTAAAGCTTTTCTTGATGCTGCTTCAAAGGAAAATTATCACAGGAACATTAGTGGAAATTTGCCAAAAAAGAAAGAAGGGGTAAAGACACTGTTCTCTCAGTTAATCACAGACATTACATTCTCTTTGTAGTGAACTTTGTCTTGCAAAAATAACTCTTTTGCTTTCATCATTTTAGAAAAAACATGTCTTGAAGTTCTGTTCTTATGAAGCTTTTATTGTGTAATATATATTTAATTCAGAAGATTGACTTGGAGCATTTTACAGCATTGGTTTGAGCTGTTGACTTCCCTCCAGCTTCCTCTGTTGGAGCAGAGGTGTTATTATCCTGCATGTCTCACACCTGTCTGATCCTATTAGATCACAACACACCTGCTTAGCTGATCAGCACTGTAGCCCAGCAGATGGTGAGATGATGACCGTTCATAATGGAGAAAATGAACATTGAATCAGCTGATAATAGAAATTGGCTTTTATTTCTATCTTGGGAGCCTTCAGAGTCTGTATTAGAAGTGTGGACATATGAGGTTTCCCTGAGTAAAGCAGAGCAGTCCTATTCAAATGGAAACCAGCACCCTGCAGTCCTCAGTTTAAATGAAGGCTACATGATGTGAGCTTGACACTGTGAGTGGGGGGTTTGTGTGTCCTGTCAGTGTCCAGTCCTTGGTCCTTTCCTCTTATAGCTTACCATTTCCTCCTCTACCTGAACCTCTTCCTGTCTTCTGTCAGAGCCAGAGGGCTGCAGCTGCTCTCTTGTGTCCTGTCAGTGTTTGGACCTCAGCTCTCTCCGTCTCTTCTCCACCAGACTCTCCAAACAGAGCGACCGCACACAGACTGACCTCCATCTTCTGTCCTATAAACCAGGACAAAGCTTCACATCTTCAGTCATGTCACTGTCCTGCTGTCTGCTTTGAAAATCTTTTCTATATGATGCAGCAAATTCATTTCAACTCAGCTAGTTCAAGAAGCTTTTGACCTCAAGACTGACTGTACATCTGGGTGCAGAGAAAGGGAACAAAGAGGGAAAAGTGAGGGGAGTAAAAGAGGAGCGGCTGTGACTTTTAAGGCTTTGTCTGCCATTGACTGAGTGTGAAGTGGATTCAGCCCAGACTTGAGTGTCTGTGTCGTAAATTGCTTAAGAATCATCCAGTCGTACCATTTGATCCAGGATGTAAGGAGCAGAGAAACAGGGACTTAAAGTGTGGAAAGACAAAGAAACGCAGCTGAGAGACAAAAACAGATTAGAGGCAAACAGCAGGGAGAGATGCCGTGCTGTGCTGTCCCACCAGAGAGAGAAGTACTGACTGTTCATCACATTGTGTTGTTTCTCCTCTCATGAGGACAGTGTGTCTGTATGTATGTTTGTGTATGATTTCTGACCTCACTTCTGCAGGACACAAAAAGCATTTCTCACTGTGTTTGTTTGCATGCTGGGATTTGGACTGGCCTCGCTAAAGCCTCATCTGCCTCTGCTTTTTACAGTCTTTGGTCTGCATGAACAAAGATTATGAAAACAAATCTTTAATCATCAGTTAATAACACCGATTTACAGTCTGAGCCTCAAGGAGATGTTTAAAGTGCAGCTCAAAGACCCCCTTCATCCCTAAATAGTCGCTCATTTAGAACAAACAAAAGATACAGTACATAAACACACTCCTGCACTGGTATCACACACTCCACACAGACTACCACCTGCTATGCAAGAAGTAAAGAGGAGGAATTAAATGCTTTCAAGAGAGAGAGCTGCTCTGCTCTTGGCAGGTTTCAAAGGCCTGATGCTTTCTTTGCATGCTGAACTGCCAGTGTGTGTTTATAGTTGTACTCCATCTTCTCCTCTGTGCCATATTTGCCTCTCAAGATATTAAGGACAAGTTTCAAAACAGTTCTTTTTATGTCAAACTCCATGAATGCAAAGTCACGAGTAGGTAAAGTAAAAGTGCTCTCTTTCTGTTTTTTTCTTTCTCCTTCCGCTTTCTCTCTTTTACACAAAGTCTTTCAGTCTCTCGAGTTTGTGTTCACCTTCACTTTGAAAGAAGTGCTGTGTGTTCTGTGTATTTTCCTCACTTGTTTTTCACACCAAGAGATGGAGGCATTCCAGGTTACAGCCTGACATTTACTCAATCTCCACTCACACACAGGAACACAGACGCAGCTGTTGCTGTAAACAACTAATTAAAAATAGGCTGTTTCTGTTCATCTCACTGCCCTATTACCTGCCTTCAACCATTTAACAGATTCAATTGGCTAAATTAATAAGCTCCATATTTCCCTTTTCATCAATATAAAGATATTGTTTCTATCTCTGATTACGCCCGAGCTCTCTCTTCACCTCATCTCCAGCCTGACCCCATAGCCTCTCCCATGCTGCCCTGCCAGACTGAGCTGGCACACACACGCTGTCTCATCCTGGCATGGAGCAGACGCTGTCAGCCTCCGTTCCTACAGGAGGAATCAGCTCATTAGTCTGAAACTGAGGAGACAAAGAGCTTTCAGCAGCTGGATTGGCTGGACTGAATTAGGGCCAGCTTTGCTTCCTCGTCATGCATATGAACTATTCCTAATATAGCAGTCTTACCAAGTTGTCTTCCTTTTTCTGGAGTGATTTTCGGATGTTCTAGCATGATGTTTTACAATCTGCCTGTTCATCCAGTGTGTGATTTTCTTTGGCTCGCACTCTAAAATCAGCAGAATAGTTAATGTCAACTCCTTAGTACATCACTTGTTATGCATGCGACAGCTTAAAGCTGAAGCTCTTTTCGACCTTCAGTAGCTGTTGTAAGAGCCAGAGCAGACGGTTGTTCTCTGTGTTGCATTAGCTGTGTTGAGGAGGCATATAAACATCATCTTCATCTTTTCTTTCCCTCCAGTTTGACTTTGACTCCGTCAGCAAAGCAGTCTGAATAATATTTGCTGCAGTGATGTCAGTAAACTTTTACGTTATTGGACATTTTTCATAACTGAGTTAATCTAATTGGATCACATCCATCTGACAGTGAGACGGCTGTGCTTGTTTGCAGTTTGTTTGGTTGACAGTGTTTTTTTCCAGCCCCTGCAGCAGCAGCCACATGGTGAGAGTGTTTGTGTGATGAATAGTGTTTTGCTTTCAGCTATTGAGAGAGAATCCTCCATCTAAGTCACTCCTTTAAGCTTCTAACTGCGCATACCAGCTTTGCTTTCTACAGTAGCTGTTTTTATTAGACTGTACTGCTGCTGCTGTAATTGAATAGCAGAGGTTGAGCCTCCCCTGGCAACAACTGTAATTGAGACTCTGTAAGAGAGTAGTAAACAACGTGTGGGTGAGTGTGAGCACAAAGGGAATCAATAATACAACAAACGACGGCATTTGCTTTACCCACAGGATTAAAGCTTTATAGCTTTATAATTTTCAGTTGGAATGAAAGAAGTTGTAACTTAAGATTTCTTTGATGGTATTTTTCTTTTAACAGTTTCATTGACTTGTTTTTTTCATATTACTAGCTGAATGCCTGTTGCTCTCTGGTGTTGTGTTTATTGCATCTCAAGGTGTTTTCTCAGCCATCATGTCAGAAAACAGTCACAATCATGACATCAGGAGCTTGACTTTGGTTTTAACTTGGTGGGGATTTTTGCTGTCACATTGCCAGTATACTATTTGTCTGCACTTGCTATTTAACTCTTTTTTTTAATCTTCCAGATGTGTGCACACATGCATACTAGAAAAGTCTGAGAATGTGTATTTGTTTCATATAGAAGTGTCTCAAGACTTTAAATCTTGACTTCCCTGTAGGTGCTACTCCTTCTAAAGTGTCTGATAGTGGCTGAGCTTCCCTCCTGTCTTATTCAGTCTGTTTGTTTGGGCTATCATCACAGCTCATCTAACAGCCTGCAGCTCACCTGTCTGTCAGGCAGCTTGACTTGCTCGACTAACCCAATCATTCTCAGTGGAGCACAGTTCAACCTAAATTCCCCTCAATCACCCCCAATCCTGGCTGCCCTCTCCAGATCCATCCAAGTGCACTCCCTTTGCCTCTGTGTCTGTTGACCTCGACAAGCTGTTTCTGGGTCTCCCTCTTTATCTCTCCCCTTGTCTTAAAGATTGCAGCGTTACAGTGATTTTGGGTTTCTGTAGAATGTTTCCAATTGAACCCAGATTTCTTCTCCTTTCCCTCGCTTTGTTTCTTATTTGATTTTGTAGTCATCTTTGCTTCTCTACAGTACAAACCAGCATGGGTCGGGTTTTTAGTATTCCTCCCAATATTATTGTAGCTCTTTCATGTGTGCCCTGGAGAAATGCTTATGTTCACAATCACAGAGAGATTGTAGTGCACAGTGCTTTTGAAACAACCTTATTAAAGGATTACATCAATTTTGCAAAAACACACACTTACGCACAATCGCATTTAAAGTACCAGAAAAAACATGACACCTGCTGTGGTTCAGTCTTTCTCTACACAGACTTTAGGAAATGTCATGTCTGCGCTCCACTTGCAGTATTACTCAGTGAATTCCCGCTGATACTCTTCCCTTGTATTCCCCCTCCTTCAGTATTCCACCTACTATTCCATGAACACAAGCTTGCCTCAGTGTGTCAATTTCTCTGTCATTGCAATGTGTTGTTTGACTTCAAGCTGTTTTTATCCATGACAGCAAACACAGCCTCCTCTCCCAGCACGTCATCGAGGTGCTGATGCAACACAGTGGTTGAAATCCTCCTATTCAAACTGCCCTTTACAATGTGGCTTCTCTGAGCCATGACAGACGCTCCTGAGGAAGCTCATTCACATTGCAAAATCACTCCCAGTGCATCCGAATGTGTGTTCACCAGTGGGTTGCCTGTTTACAGGCATGCATGTGTCTGCATCTGTTTATCCCGTAAAACCTTTTCATGTGTCTCCTCTCATCTCACTGGAGAGGGAAATAATAGTAGTTTAGTGTGTATGTGGGTGTGTGTTGGATGTACAGCTTGATGACCAAGCTCATTCTAGGAACATCAGTTTTTGACTGCAGTTGTGAATTTGTTGTTTATTCATGTTTCATTGAAGCTTCTGCTAAAGTTTAAAGAGACAGACAAGCAGACAGATTAATGGGGAAAAAGCACTGACATAAGCGTTGCCTTTTCATTATGTGTGTATTCCTTTTACTTCTATACAATAAAAGAAGAGACACTCTTTCTTTCCATCTCTGTTGTTCCAAAGAAACTGAATGAGCTCTCTGAATAGATGAACAAACTTAAACTGACAACTGCCCACCGATCCAATTTACAGCTGGATTGGTACGACGACATCTGTGACATATGTGACAACACCAGCTGAACCATCACAGCTAAAAACACGAGCAACACTCTCTGCTCCACTGAGACAGCAGATGAATACAGTTGGAGGGAGAGGAGAATCTGTGATGTTTTCTGCTCTGTTTGTGTGTTTGTTTGAATTCTCTCTGGATCTGAACCACACAGTGAGACAAGATGTTTTTTTTTTTGTTTTTTTTTCTCACAACCTTCCCCACACAGTTTTTACACCCTTGATTTTTTTCATTCCTTTGTGCAAACATTGAATCATTCTTGTCTGATGATTGGGGTTGATTGCAACTCATTTTGAAATAGCTGTCATTGCAGGGCCAGAGAGTACTTCAGTTCAGTTTGTGCCTTTTGTGTGTGTCACTTTTGGTGCTGTAGTTTTGTTTCTTACTATAACGTGGTCAACACTAATTGATTTGTTCTTAGACTGGTCCTGAGGCAGAACAGGGGTAGGAAGTGATCAGTTTTAACAATAGGGAGTATGACTGATGACAAAATTATTTTCCTCGTGGTTGGTGGAAAGTGAGTGGTCAGCAGCCCTGTGTGAAATAGTTAGTTTGTGGCTTGTATTTGTTTCTCCTCTCAGTATTTCTAATTTATTGAAAACATGAGCTCTGTTTCTGACCAGTAAGCTGCAGATAAAAGCTGCTCCACACTGAAAGACAGAAAAGCTTCAGGGAAGAATTGTTTCAGGGAAGCTCTCAGTTTGCTTGAAAAATGTTTCCTGCTAAATTGAACTCTAATAAATGTTACAGTCTTGAAGCACTAATGAAATTATGTGACTGCTGCGTTGGAGTAAAGTGGGACACACGTTTCTTGTTTACATGTAGCAGAGCTCTCAGCCATTCAGACACATGAGACAATCAGAAAGTGCATTTGGCCTCTGATGAATGTGATTATGTGTCTGCTCCAAATGTCTCCATGTCTGTGTGGAGCAACTAGTTGGATACATTATGTTCCTGTTTTTTACTGTGGAGCTGAATATATTTTTAAGTTGGCTGCTTAACAAAACACAAGAGGGAGTTTGTTTGTGCAGATAGATGAGACCCTTCTGTTTCTACGAACACTCATTATTAAAGGTGGCCAAACACACTTTCCACAATAAGTTATTATAGGTTATTTATGTCAGGGTAGAATGAGGTCAAATTGAATAATATCTGCTTTTTTTGTGAAGATAATTTCACACAGAGATTGAAATGATTTTATTTCAATAGTAACCTTGTCAGCATGGATTTAATGTGTGTACCACACAAATGCAGCCTTGGAGCTGGTTTGTGGAGCTGGCTCTGTTGAAGCCAGTTAGTTTTGTTGCTGCTTCTTGTTGGAGCTCGTTCCATTTGGAGCCGGTTGTTGCTGGAGCTGCTTTGCTTGGGAGCTACTTCATGTTGGAGCTGGTTGATATTGGAAGTGGTTGCTGTTGGAGTTGCTTTGTGGACCTTTTTTTAATTTTTACAAGAACTCATTTTGATTTCTCCACAGAGATATTTTCATGCTTTCATCTTGCTGCAACATTCACAGTTTAAAATTGAATGAAATTGTATTTCCACAGGTGGTTGTTGTGTGCATCGCGTGAGGATTTAAAAAGGTTTGATGATTACCGATTCCTGGTGTCTTACTGGGATCACTAGACGACATTTTGAATGAAGTTCAGAATAAATTTGGGCACCCTCGGAAACCCTTGCTCATTTTCATACTTCCTTCTTTTGCTCAGTTTTTCAAACTTTATTTTTCATTTATTTTGATAGCTTCAGAGAAGTCATGGTTTTAGGGTGACTCTGTTCTGCAGATAGACTGGAAGGAACTCTTTAAAGATATCTTTCTTGTTGAGACAACAATTTGTGTGCTTTGCGGTCCCTGGTCTTTATCACCAAATCATGGGGACATTTAGCAAATCCGTTCATAAAGACATCTTTACTTCTCTGCATTGAAACAACTTTCTTTCTTTTTTCCAATGTCTTTAGAGAACATTGTAACCTTGAGAGTTTCAGTGTAGAAGCAGAAACGTTCTCATTCAGAGTGTGTCCTCTGCAGAAATGTCTGTCACTGCCCATTTCCTTCAAGGATAGAAAATCCCATCTTTCACACACCTTTGGGGTAACCTGACTGTGTGTGGGAGTGTTTGTATATTTCCTTGTTTCCTCTCTCCTTGCATGGTTTCCTTTCTGTCTCTCCATGCTTCCTCGGTGGGAGGGGCTTAGATGCAAGAAAAGACACAAGTGAGGGAATGCTGATGCAAAGTAATAAACTTGGGATGCACCCAGACAGGAAGCAGGAAATGATGTTAAGTCGGGTGCAGGTTGAATCAAAATGTAGGGATGTGGTATTTGTGGTTGTGTTAATGTCACGGTCAGCTGTTTGTCATTCGTTCCTTATTCCACAAATTCCTTCAGAGACCATCTTGGAATGCAGCAGAGGACTTCAGAGGCCCTCAGCTCAGGGAGGCAGAGTCATATTTCATGTATAAATATGAATAATAGACAGAAGAAGAATTCCAGCACATACTGTGAATATCATCAAATATCCACATTTTACAAGTATGACACTGTTTGAGCATGTCTGCAGGTTGACAGTTAACTGAAGCATTCAGGAAGTATTTATTAACATCAGTGCATGTGTCCTCATTACAAACACAGCAGCTCCTTCACATGAAACAGGTCTTTCTTTTGTCTGTGAGGCACTTTTTATTCAGCTGTAAAAGAGGCTTCATTTACATTTGTAACTTACAAAAATTGCTTCTGCTAATAATATTTAAATAGCTTCCACAGAAAATGTACTTACTGCTTTTTCATGTCCCCTTTAGTCAGGTTGTCCTTCTGAAGGAGGGTCTAATGTGATTAACTGTCAGTACTGAGGGCTGAGCTGGGCCTGAGCTGTGTTTGCTTCACTTCTCTCGAGTTTAATTTAACACCAGGTGATGTTGGGATTAGGCTGATCAGAGAATTGCCGGAAAGTCCTTCTGTAATGTGTACAGGCTGGCCAGCTGAAACCTGTCTTCGGTGGGACTTCCAGCACATACATGTTACATAAAATCGCATATACAAACACTACAAACTTAGAAAGTTCCCCTCCACATGTGCTTCAGTGGAGTATAAAGCCAGAGGTCACTGTTCTGTAGTGAAGTCGTTCTTGCTGCTCTGCTCTCTTCCTGTCTGACTGGCTGCTGTGAGGATCAGAGGTGATTTGTGCTGCTTCACAGATTCTTGTAATAATGTGTGAGCAGAGTCAGAGGCTTTTAAGTGTCCTTGGTTATCTGGATGCAAATGAGCTTTAGCTGGTTAAGTTTCTTGTTACAGTTCAGACTGAAAACATGCTGCTGCTCTTATTTAAGACTCCCCTGCTCTGCTGGCTGAGAGTGTAGATGAAGAGCAGTCTGATGTCTGATTGAGGAACAGATCCACAGAGAGACCAAGAGGAACCTGATACTGGATGGAGAGGATGGAGAAAACGGTCTGCCAGTAAACAGGAAGACATTATTAATGAGTGCAGAGAGAAAGAGAAGAATAGAAGTGTGTGTGACAAACACACAGAGAGAGAATAGATGTGTTTTTCACCGCTGCTTCAGAATCAGTGTCCCATCTTCTCAGACTGATGCTGTCAGGCAGTTTAATGAGGCCTGTTTTTCCTTCACTGGTTCTGATGGTTCATGCAGAGAAACACACTGAGTGGTGGTCTCACACGCACACACATGAACACAAGTTACACATGCACACCGTTTCAGAATACATTCAATACCCTTTAAACAACTGCATGAAGTTTGAGACAGTATCCATTATCATCAGAAATAACTCTTGTTTCTAACTACATGTGTTCCTGTAGTTTATCATTCATATAGGGAAGAAACATGTGATGTATTTTAAGTAAGTAGACACAACTAAATAGCCAGTATTGATCACAAGATACTTTCTGTCTCCTGAGCAGGACTTACAGTGACCACAGGGAACACAAGTGAGTGTGGCTGCACACACTGAAACACACACACACTGAAACACACACATTGTCAGGGCTGAATAAATGATGTGAAGATCCCACAGAGTCTCTGAGCTCAGTTTCAAGGCTTTTTACTTCTGCAGAATAAAGTCAGTTTCAAAGAACAGATTAAGAAGATCACTAGGACATCAACTTTTTCTGACTATTATTATTATCATGAATGTGAAACTTTCCAGGGTGAGTTAAACAACAGCTACAGTAAAAGCTGAGCGAGTTTCATCTGACTGCTCATGATGTCTCCTACTTCTATTAAAAGTATTTCTGCCAGGTAACAGGACTGACTCTGAGTAGATCAGTTCCCAGGTCAGATCCAAGAGAGACGACTGAGATGTGTCCTCTGTTGTCTTTATCATGCCGTGACGTCTAACATAACTTACTGCGAGGGACAGTGTGTGTGGTGTGTGACGTGTGTACCTTCTTGTTCACCTCAGAGGCCCCTACATGAAGCTGATCATCACTGTTTGAATGTGAATAATAAGGTTATTCATCTCCTCAGCTGGATGTTAACCTCATCTGTTCACTTTGGTGCCTGGCTCTAAGGAACAACAGCAGGAGTAGCTTCAGATGCCGCGTTGAAACTTGATGGTATGAGGCCTGTGAAGCCTCAGGGAGGATGACTGGTTAATTTCTGGTTCATTTCAAATATTGAACCTTGAAGAGAACTGAACATTACAGAGTTCTTTTAAAATCCAGACCCATCGTCTACACGTCTGCATGTCTACCTTGAAGAGGCACTTGAAAGCACCTCAAGTGTCACATACTTCAGTTCAGTGGAAAACAGGGTGTGCTAATTTCAAAGGTACTGCCAGAGATTTCATCGGGTGGTTGCAAACACTGTCCTTCAAACATCATAGATTCCTTTCCTTCTGCATACTAATCAGCACATTTGAGAGATGTAATGATTGCCTACATATCCCTTGCACCATATTAAGACTGCACTGGCCTACCTGTTTTGTCTGATCACTGAGATGTGATCTTCAGTAATGCTATCCCACATGTTTCATATTGTAATACACACTGTTGCAGCAGGTAGAAGTAGGCTCCTTGATACAGTTTAAATTCACCAATGTGCCGATGTGTGTATACCCACTCTTCATCCAAATGCTTCACATTTCTATTCCTGAAGGTGATCACACACCATGAAGACACACAGATTGAGACGTGGTTTAAAGAATGTCACTCAGCGTCTCTTTCTCTAGTTTCACTCTGTCTCTGTTTATCTGATTATTACGTCTCAGTAAATGTTCTGG
Source organism: Semicossyphus pulcher (assembly GCF_022749685.1). NCBI lineage: Eukaryota > Metazoa > Chordata > Actinopteri > Labriformes > Labridae > Semicossyphus > Semicossyphus pulcher. The sequence goes on from NW_027211692.1 coordinate 24,308,204, forward strand.
TTAGCTGTTCTTTCTCACCAGACACTGTCACATCTGCTTCTTAATGCAGTCCAAATGAAAGGGGCTTTAGAATGAGATTAGGGGGGCACTGATTGCTCTTTAATTGGACAGTGATGACAGATGAATACAATTATACAGAGCCTCTCTCCTCCTCTCGCTGCTGTGTTAGATAGGTACAACCACTCTGTGACAGAACTGTTGAATCTTTATTCTGGAGTTAAACAGTCCATGTTTTTATACGTTGTTTTAAAATAAAGGCCTACTTTATTGACGAGACATTGGCCATGCATTAGAAGGCACATTATATGGTTTGCTAGATGGCTTAAAGTACATTTATGACATATTTTCTCTTGGAGTTGAAACACCAGAAATTTAATCTGCTGGAGTTGAGAATGTCACTTTCTTAAAGTCTGCTTAAGTTTTATCTGCAAAGGCTGTAGAGGTGTCCATTCTGTGGTTGTCAGCTGTCTCACCTGTTGGTCAATTGACTGATTTTCAACCGCTTAACTGGCTGTCTGTTACTGTGACATCCTAATAACATCTAAAGCCTGAAAGCTCCATTTGACAAATATTAAGCTGCTGACAGGAAGGATGGGACAGGAAGTGCTGCTGCTGTCTGATCCACCTGTCTATCTAATATGCTCTGCAAATGCATCAGTCTAGTTTAATGCTCTTGTCAAATTTCACTCCATAAATAGATGTAGGGATGCCTGATTGTTGAGCCTCTCCTCTGTCTGTCCCTTCTCTCTGCCGAGCTGCTTGGAATAAAACAATATTGTTTACATGCAAAGTGTGAGGAAGTGGTTCACTTCAAGTGTTTTCATCTGAGGTCACAACACTGAATTAATCAGGGACCGGTTGTATGGTTAAATCGACCACAGCGTTGAATGCCAAGTTCTCATGGAGTGAAAGTTCAGCACTCATATTTGAGCATTTGACATGTGTCACATGTTACACTGTGTAGGAATGACATCATTGTGCTTCGCCTGCTTCACAGACACTCTTAACTTTCAACTAAAATCTGAAACATGCCCTGTGAAAATACAAGAATGCATGACCATGACGCTGAGTTGATTAGGCGCTCGTTGGTATGAGGTCATTAGTGTGACGGCCCTCTGTGAGCAGACCTCTCCCTGTGGGAGCCTGGTGGGCGGAGTCAGCTCGTTAGTAGATTAGGATCACCTGGTCTTTCCGCTGATATACGCTGGTAGCAGTCAGTCAGTCTTTCTCTCTCCCTCTGCTTCCATCCTGTTGTTTGTTTTCTTTACATTGATTCTGATTTTATTTCTGTCAAATAAACATACTTTTTGTTAAACTCATGTGTGGTCTCCAGTCTTTTGTCCAGAATTGAGCCTAGTTGTGACAACGTGTACAGAGGCATGTCTAGCTCCATTATCTGCATGACCCAGCATGTTAATGTGGTAAGTGTCTGTATCAGATGCACTGATATTAGTCATAGGTTGTGTGCTCTGTATATTTATATGTGATACAAGTTTTTTTTTTTGATTGTATGTCTTTAATTTACATTTTTGAATGTCTCATGAATCATATAATAAGAAGACTAATGCCTCTACATGGCGACATTACACAAATTCACTGATTCAACTCACACTTTATCAAACACAGTCCTCCCTGAGCTTCTTTACATGATGCAGACCTCTGCCGTCACAGTAAAGCTTTGTGGCAGAACAGATGTATATTATTACTCTCACAAAGGGAGAATAGTTTCAGTACCCAAACAGGATCATGTCTTCATTTACATTTGTAAGTCAGGGGCAAACATGAGCTGGAAAATATAATTAGAGCTTATTATTGTCCTCATGAATTCATTGTGCTTACAAGAAAGGATTAACTCATGTGACTGTGTCTCTTTGTTCAAGCTCAGACTTCTCTGTCACAGTTTGCTTTTGTTCGACAAATCTAAGAGTCAACAAGAAATGTTGGGTAAACAGGCAAAGTGCCGGGAGGACACAAAACTGAAACTATTTGGCCAAGTGCTGAGAGAAAGCAGAGAGAGAGTGATTAACCAATGAGGTTGAGCTGTGGAGGCAGGTCCTGTAACAGGTCAGCAGGCTGATGAGATGATTGGGAACAGGTGTGCAGAGCAGCAGGATGCCTGATGGACAGGTGACACATGACTGACTCTGTCCAACAACACAAACATGAGACAGGAGGAGACAGCAGCAGGAGCACACAGAGACGGTTCATCAGTAACATGGTGAGTGTTTATAGTCATAAGGACAACATTTTTAACAAGCAGTAGTTGTGTCAAATACAAGAGAGAATAAATATTTCAAATAACAAAAATAATAAATTGTTTTAATAGCTCCCTTTTTATAGAGCTAAATTGTCCTCATGTGATGAAGTGTTGTTTCACCGCTCAAGATTTAGGATATAATGATAGAAATGTGAATCCACTGACGGAAAGTAAAATAGATGATGAAGAGAAAAATTCTGACTGAAACATTTAATTCAAAATCACTTTTTACATCATGACTCATAGAGAGAGAGGTGGAAGAAGGTAAAACGCAGGACAGTGTTCTCCCGATCTTACTGCTGATAGTATATTGGATCTATAATATTTATATTCTGGTCTATATTTGGTTTACATTAGCTGTCTCTGAAGGCATTGCATAATGATATCTGTACTTGTGGTGAGGTCAGTGTTCTGCAGACTCTTCAATCAGGGACGATTTCTTCTCCCTCTCTGATGCTGCCACCCCAGAGGTCTGCAGGATTACATGCGTTTACAGCTGCTCAATGAGCTTTTACTCTTCAGTTCCAGCAGGGAGGGCAAAGTCTCTGGACATGTTATCCAATACTCGGCACTTAATGAAAAAAGGAAGAGGCATTTGTGTCACACTCACATGTGTGAGTCGCTATCCTTTTTTTACCATTAGATACAGTGGAATTTAAATCTACTGAGTCTGATGTCCCAAAAAAAGTTTAACATTGATTTCTTTGTCAGTATTTTACACACCCGTGGTTCACATCTGACACTCAGTATGTTGTCATTGAAATTGAATAGTCCAAAGCCTTAATCATATGATTTGTTACTTGATGTATAATTAAATGTATTATTAGGATGTATTTCCTTATATCATGTTAATCCTTGTTTAAGTGTCTGCGTGAAGTTAGATTTTGTGGTGCTTCTTATTTTTTTATGCTCACCTATATTCCTCCAAGGACGAGTCTGCCATTGATTCCCCTGTTCTGCAAGCTCGGCACATTTTTTTCACTAATATTCATAATTTCTGTATTAAACTGAACAGTTTTGATGGTGGTCCTATCTTGGGAACAGAACTGATCCATCATCCATTAAGCACAGTGACATTCCCAGAGAAACAAAGTGTGATACACAGTTAGCAGCTCTGCATAAGCCATGTTGAAGTGTTTAATTCTCACTTTTTAATTTTCAGTTTTTAATAACATTTAATTTGAGTTGTGTTATATAAGACCGTCTCAGTGGAGCAGTTTAGTTTTATTAAAACAGTTTATTATCTGAGCACGTTTACAATCCAATCTAACTCCCAGCTGTTTGTTTCTATAACATCTGTGACTCCAACATCACCAGGCTCCTACACATGTCAACACTGAACGCTGCACTAAGACAACAGATGATACAGTTTGATTTGTCACAGTGCTGCTCAGAGACGATCATTTCATGGGTTAGCTAAGTGTGTGTGTGTGTGCGTGTGTGTTTGCTGTTTTAATGTTTGTTTTTTCAGGAACTGGATGCTGTTACATTAAACAAAACTGGTTTGAAGTCATCCGTTATTTAGCAGCAGATCATTAAATGTACACACAGTATGCACGGCTGCCAAAGCCACAACATCCTGATCAGATACTCTTTATGAGACGGCCACAGATCAGTGACGAGATAATTGCTCCCTGATGAAACCAGGGGATTGTGGGTAATCAGATAGCTCTTATCAAAAGGCCAACCACCCAATTGCATGCTGGGTTAAGACTGCATTATTGTCAATTTGCTTGTATTAGATTATAAACTGAATAACAGGTGGGGAACAGCGATGATGGATACAGATAAATTTGTTTCAGTCGTTCACCAACACATCAACAGAGTCAGTAGAACTGAGAACAAGTCATTTATTTCACAGTACAGCAGGGTTTATTTAAGACAAGTAATACAGTGGTTTATGCTTGTGATGTTCTGCTGTTGTTCCCTCAAATAAGGCCCTTCATGGGATTATTTTAGTAAATATTCAGCTGATGAGATTAATGACAACACAAAGGGCCTCTGTGTGGGAAATACTCACTTTTAATCAGTGTATGTGCGTTTGTAACATTCTGTCACACTCCATCTCTAGAAGAAGAAACAGCAGGTGGTACAGAGGATGAACTTTGCTGAAGTAGTGTAGAAACAAGAGGAGGTGAACTGACTCTTATGCTGTCTCTCTGACCTTGCTGGACTCAGCTCTTTGTCAGACTGTTGGCCGTCAGATTGGATTCAAAAGAAGATATTGTTGGTAAATAAATAGAGCTGTCTGAGTCTTTTCACTTCGTGCTTGTGTCTTTTAAAGATGATATTTAAGAGGAAAAAAAAAAAAGAACTCGGTCTAATCCAAAGAAAGTTTGTAGAACAACTTACATAGCAGGACATGTGTTATGTAGGCAGAAGTAAAACAATGGTATATATCCTGTTTTTAATGATGTATCAGCGCTTTTAAACCTGAAGGACAAGGGGTCCCCGCCTAATGTAAACTATATGAGAGAAACATTCACTCACCTCGAAGATATATAAGTGCATGTTGAACTGTGATTCGGGGAGACACTAATGTGGCCGAGGGTGTTCTCCCAGGTATTCTAGAAGCCTGATCGATGCTGATACTTTGTAATAAACCTATTCTTATGCAAACAAGTCGGTGTCAACAGAGATTCTTTCATCACCTGCACATCATCGATGTCTGAGGAACAACACAGGCACAATTTATTAAACCAAAAATCTTCAAGATGATGAATTTGAAATATAAATAAATAAATGTTGAAAAAAAGACTCGAGCAGAAAAGACAACTGAGGCATAAAGGAAATAGCTGCTCCACATTTTAATGAAGATTCCTTCTTTCAAAAGGTCAAATTCAGACTACAATTTTAATTGGAGGAAGATTTTTCTCAAACACAACAACATGCATTAACCGAAGTTTCCTCCCTGGAGAAGATTGTAAAACACATTTGGCTGCAGGTGCTTTTAAAACAGTGTTTCATTAAATCGCCACTTTTCATTTTGGATAATCTTTAGATAGTGTGGACTGCACTGGTAAGATATTTTCATAATTTAGAGTTTTGTACACAGCAAAATAAACATGCTCTTGCTGTTCTTCTATATCAGGGAAGTATCAACTCACAATCTGTAAGATCCATCTGGAGCAGAAAATATTGACAGTCTTAGCAGAAAAAGAAAATCTTGCCAAACACCTGCCCCACAGTGAGATGGAGATCAACGACGTGACAGACATTTTTTCGAAGGCATCTGGGGCTGCCAATCGGATTGTAGTGATGGCACTGGCAAGCCTGTGCATCCCTTACCTTGTGCATCCAGTGACCAACAGATCCATGACTGAACCACTGGGCTCAGTGATTTTACCACTTTTATTACCATCATCAGAGACAGAACCTTTACCAATCATTACTCTCTAATGCACACTATACTGTTCAATTCTCCAGTCCAGCTGTTCCACATGCAGGTGGTACCTGAACATTTCCATAATGTCAGGTTTCATTCAGACCTCCCACTGAATCATCTTGGCCCCGACTGACAGCTGACTGAATAATAACTCACAGCACAGCTCTACCTCTCTGCTAGAGTTTAATACAGGGAGGAAAGAGGAAATGATAGACGGCTCCCAGTGACTGAACATCTCCTCCAGCAGCATCTGGAGAAGGAGCTCAGAGGCTGACAGAGAGATGAGGAAACAACACAGGTGTTAAAGAGGAGAGAACAGGTGTATTTCCTTAACCTTTCTACTAATCCCATCCCAAGACTCTGTCGGAGTAAATTAATTTAACGCTGCTCAAGCAGCATATGCACTTCAATTCACCAGGGAGGACGAGGCCTCTGGATGAGAGGAAACTGTTGAATGGACAATAGTCGAGACACAGAGTGAGAGATTTGTGGCTGGAAAGACTCAACCATGTGTCTTGTCCTTCAAGGAAACTGATAAATGATAAACAGCAGGGTGTTGATGTTGTTCTGCCTCAGTGACACACTGGATCAACAGCTGCTTGACGTTCTTAAAGCCTCTTTACAGTCTGACTGCCCCCCGAAATATACACATGTATGCACACAAAGAGACACACAAACAGACATACAGCTGCGCTCTGCCGTTTGAGTTATGAGTTTACTACTATATGCCTATGTAATGATTTATTTGTTGTGTATCTGAAAACACTATTTTCAGTTTCTGCTCGTTCTGAATTATTTTTAAAGCTTGAAAAAACAGATTGATCTCTTTCTGGATACTAATGTATGGAAGAGGATTAGGGCCACTGAAAAAAAAAAAATTAAGGTCCAATACATTTTTTTTTTTTTTTTTTTTTTGGGAGAAAAAAAGTCAGAATTCTGAGAAAAAAGTCAGAATTTTATTTTATTTTTTTCCAGTAGTGTTCAGTAGGCAGACTGCCAACATGTGACCCTTATGTCCTACTTAAACCAACACACACGTTCAGCCAGAAACACTCTCAGAGCGAAACCATTTTTTACTAAGTAAACAGAAACACATAGTGCTTCGTGCTTGAGGCTGTTTCAAACTGCAGTATTTATAGATAAATAGTAGCATTGTGGTCTGTGTGTGTACACTGGCACATTTATTGTACGCAAAAACAATTTATGTTCTCCTGCTCTTTGAAAGGGAGATATGTTGATTCAACATCAAAGTAAAAACTGGCTGATACATTTATTAAATGGAAGTTTGAGTTACAAAAGATTTCATGAAGGGCAAAACTATTAAGCTTGAACTTCAAAAGTAAATTTTTAAAAAACTGTAGAGATATTAGCAGTTACTGCAGGAAAACAAGACAAGTTGGATCAATCACAAGTTTTAGCTGAAATTTGAATTGATTTGTGAGATAAATGTCATCTCTTCTGACATTCAACAGTTTGAGGACAGATGTTTGTTGTTCATGCTGAACTGTCTGTGGGAGTTGACAGATGTGTTGTCTCCTCCTCTGCACTCTTTGCCTCAGTGTTGCAGTTTATGACCCTCTCAACGTTCTGCCTTCATCCTCCTCCCAGTTCTCTCCCGTCTTTCTCTTCAGCACAAAGTCATTCAGTCTCTCAAGTTTATTCTCAACTTTTCTCTTAAATTAGCGCAATGAAGTGTGTGTATTTTCTTTCCTCACATAGGACAATGTTTCACTTTAGAGCTTGACTTTCATTTGTCCATCTTCTCACACTCTTATGTTGCTCTTCACTCATTCTACATATTAATTATTATTACATGCAATGCTAACACAACCCTGCACATCACACAGTCTCTTCAAGGTCTGTCTGACCTCTCTGAGCAGACAGTGTGAGGCTGTAGATCTCCAGATTACAGGGATTTATTCACAGAGTACATATTCATCTTCACCCTTATATTGCAGTTTAGTAAACAAAATGGATGGATATTTAATAATTATCAAGTTTAATAAGAGCTTTAAGAGAGTTTTTCATTCTGAGTTTCCACCTCATCTCTTCTACAGTCACACCAACAGTGTCCAGTTAGCTCAGGTCTCTGCTGACTCATTCAGGTTGTGTGTTGCTGTCACAGAACGTTTATTTTTCCTGACATGCGAGGAGGGGGAGGCGTGCAGATTTCTTTAGTGCAGAAATGGACCACACAGAAGCTGTCAGTCAAGCAGGAATACAGACACAGGGAACATAGTGACTTACTAGCTTTACTGTAACACATACTGCAGTTTGACATATATGGATGCTTGTTTGAAGTATTGTCTAATAAAATGATGAACTTAAAAATATACAAGCATGAAGAATAACATTACTTTTAACATTTGCCAAACCATCAGCAAACAAAGTTGAATCTGTTACCAGTTCTGGGTTGTAAGTGGTTGACTGTTGAATGATGTATTGATGTGTAACAGCAGGAGCATCACAGGTGTAACTAATCACACTTAACGAGGGCTTATTCATGTAGCTTCACCAGTTCCAGGGTTCTGTTAATGCGCATGTAGCTCACTGGTAATGTTTAACGAGACACCACACCTCGTTAGTGTCATTAATTACACCTGTGACTTTCCTGCTTTGTGACAAGTAAAAACCTGTGAAAAACTTGTTGAGATCTGAAACAAAAGCCTCAAACAGAAACGCTTTACCACCAAATCTAATACCTAGCAGAATGTCTTGGAAATTACAAGTTTGTGTCTCTTTTGAGGGTTCGCTCTCTTGCTTCTCTGAGCATTCCAAAATAAAATCAGGCAGGTAGAGCATGCTGTCTGTGTGCAGGTCAGGCTGCCAGAGTGCTGCTGATTTGTGGCGGAGTGGTCACTGAGAGGTCCACAGTTACAGTGGGGGGTAGTTGTCAGGGCCCTGGATCTGAAAAGTCTTTTAAGGAACAGGTGAGCATTCACTTTGACAAGGAACATGTTGTGTTGCTAAGTTGTGGAAGATTAGCTGTTGTTCATTATTTTGAGCAGTTTTTAGTAAGTCCACAAAAGGAGACCAATGCCCAATGTTCAAAAACTTTAAAACTTAGAGTGATTGCAGTCAAAGATTTAGGAATAAGTGAGGGTTTGAAATCTGTTTAGCCAAATGTCCTCATTGTTAAAAAGGTTTTGGCTTTCTTCCAAACTGACTCTTTGAAGAAACTTGTGGTTTTAGTGAGCTGGACACGGTGTTCTTAGTGCTCTGTCACTGTCCATGGTGCTGACTAAGAGCCTGGGTCTACCATCTATTGAGTCTATAACTGTAGTTCAGTTCAAACTGTGTGGTTCCTACCTGTGTAGTCCATCTCTTTGACCTAAAAGTGAGGTCCCCTGCTATTCTCCAGACTCTACCAACCCACCATGCTCTCACTCACCAGGGGCATGAACGAGGATGAGTGGGGCCTTGTTATTCTCCGTCTGTCAGTCACAGCGCAGAGGACCCCTGCCTAGGCTGATTGATGCCTATTAAGATTAGTGATTCTAACCCACCAACATCCAGTGCTGCGAATGAATACTGAAACACAGTTAGCTGGACATTACTCATTAACTATGTATCAAAACAACCAGAGGTCAGAATTTAAAGTGAAGGCAAAATCCATCCCTGTGCTTCTCCACTGAATCTGGACTGTTAAATAAAAAGTATTAACTTTTTTTTTTTTTCACCCGAACCTGAAAGTCAGAGAATTACAACTGCAAATTGATGTAAAGCAGTATTATTATTTTCTTTTTTTTTTAAATCTCAGACATCTCCTATTAACACTTTAGAGGTAAAGAGCTCTACCTCCTATTTAAGATATAAATAGTGAAATGTTTTGGCTCCTACATCCCCAGGTTAAAGTGAGTCAAACATATTGGAAATGTGAAGGACTCAGGAGACGGGAAATGCATGCTGATGCATTTGCTATGATGATGAAATACGTTGACATTAAATTCTAGTGTTTAATGTGATTAATGGTCAATGTGAACATACATCAGGAAATTGGCCTTTCATTATTCAACATGTGTCAACAAAGGGTGACAGGCTTTTACCATGTATCATTTGTACAGGTACAGGCTTTTGCTTTTTCCCCTCAGGTGTTATTCTCAAACATGTGTTTGTCTTGGCAGGGCTGACTAGATTTTATTTCAGAACAATTTCAAAAAACAAAAATATTCTTTGATGTGTATCTCTGGGTGCATTGAAGGGTGGTGGAGCTTAAAGTCTAGTGTTTTCTCTGATGTCCTCTGCCGTCTCTACTGTGAAGCCCCTCACTTTAAGGATGACCTAGTGGATAAGGCACAAACTGTCGCAAAAATTAATTCAGAAAAGACGTATTTATTTAACTGTGTAAAACAATTATCATGTGCAGCATTGTGTACATCATGTATGAAACATCTTTTGAAAAATAGTACAATGAACAAAGCATTTGTAATAGTAGCTACAATAAACACCCCTCTAACTCTACCATACTTGGTGCATTCCCCCGGGAACACCTCCCCATAAGCCAATGGCAGCTTCTGTTCAGTTTGGCAGTTCCTGGTTCAAACAGAGGAGGGAGAGTACAGCAGAGATCAGACAGTTGACAAACAATTGTTGTTCTTGGCAAACATGTTTCACAATGAAAAAAAAAACACTTTTATTAGACGGTATGTCCTTGTATTTTTTTTAAATCCCCACATTCTTTTCTATGAGCAGAGATACATAAATATATTACAGTGATGATGGCAATATAAAATCATGCTAAGGTAACAATACAAGCAGCTCCTCCTCCAGCTGGCTTGATTGAATTATTTCAGAGTGCTGGTGTAGCATGTGTGTGTGAGCGTGCATGGCACTCTATAGAGCACTGGCTACCTCTGTGACACTCACCTGAATGGATTTCCCCTCTGAGGCAGCAGAATCAGCAGGTGTTTGGTTCTTGTGGGGAGAGATGGGCTGAAGGTGTCTCTCTGTCAGGGAGCAGGTAGAACAATTGACTCTGCAGGCTCAGATAATGTCGGCCTTTACACTAAAAAAGGCTGATAGAAGTTTTACATCCATTTGTTCCCACATCATCAGACCATTGAGACCAATATTGCCATAAATCATAAGTTGTGACTGGCCAACAGTGGGACTCATGGCTGCAGCTAAAATAAAGGAATGATAATGGTGATGATGATGTCATGGATAATATATTTTACAGTCTGTCTTCTCTTTTTTGTCTCTTCCAGGTAAGATGCCCGACTGTGTGTGTGTGTGTGTCTGTTTTGTGTGTGTGTTTATGTCATGACGGCTGGATGAGAAAGACAACCTGCTGCATCACAGTGATCTCCAGAACTGACAGTAAGAACAACTCTGATATTTCACAAGTGTCGAACACGATTGCTTCTCCTCTGCTGATGGTCAGCTGATGTGGTGTGCTTTCATTCTGTGACTCGCCAGAGACACTTATCTGAGTCCATGTCTTGCTACTGCTGCAGAGATAAAGGTGCACAGTTGTGAGAGTTTCTACTGAAGGACTGAGGTTTTTGTTGGTTCCAATATCATTGTCTTCATGAACATAAGTCTGTGTGTTCAGGGACTTTGAACTCTACTAATCTGTTCCTGATGAACCTGCAGGTTTAGTTTTAGATTCAGCACTTTGAATCATCTTGTGTCTGAAAGGTGCTTTATAAGCCTTCGACTCTGTCAAACCATGTGCCATGTATCTCAGACCACAGCATTTCAATTCGTAGACAAGTTTAATACTTTCCCTTTTTTGTAGTCAAGCAGTAACTGCGTCAGAATGAAATACTTCCAGTTTCTCTTTTTTTCTCTTTTCTCTTCCCTCACTCTTCACATGTGTGATCAATACACTCAGTCAGTTTTTGAGGCAACAGTGATTATTATCTGTGCACTTGAGTTCTTCAAGCAATCTTTCAGTGATTCACTATATTCCATCCTAGTTTATCCTCCAGCTTATAAATCATTGAAGTCTTTAGTATTTTTCTTTATTTCCTTTCTTTCATCAAGCATCTCGTCTCACGCACAGCAACTCATCCCGAATCTAATTACACTGACCAACTCTCATTTTTCTTTTGCCTTTAACCAAGATTTACTTTTAAAGATAATAGAGCATAAAACATGACGAATGAGATGGAACTGGAGCAGGTCTAAAAGTAATGAAGCCCTGAAACACCTATCTATCACTGCAGAGAGAGACTGTCAGATACAGAGAGGGACCCATAGACACACTGATGAAGACACAAATAAAAGGAATATAAACTGCACTCAGCTAAGGTTTGAAGAACAGACACACGATGAATGAAACACCATGCTGTGTATTGAATCTAGTATCATGCTGTTTATTTAAACTAGTGGTCGGTCCTCATGATGTGGCAGAAGATTGTACATATTGAACACAGCATGATTATGAAATACATGTTATCTTGAACTCCATGAGGTTTTCGTAATATTTACATTTCTTTAACCTTTCTGGTACTCAAGCCAATTTAATCCAGCTTCAATTAATTCACTTCACATTTTTAATACTGGCATTGAACCATTTCACTATAATCTGACATTATTAGCTCATAATTAGCCAGCTGACACACTCTTGATAAACATAGTGGGGGCGACTTTTAGTGGAAGCTTCTCCAATAAAGAGAGTCACATCTTCAGCTTCTTCACAGTTGTTCACTCTGCTGCTCTGCTGTGTGATTGATGAAGCAATTAGTCCATGAAATGGTTCAACATTACAGACTCCTCCTGCTCTTTATGTCAGGCTCTTTAGTGGAGCACACCTTTATGATCATCATTCTGAAGCACTACACTGTTTAAATATAGTTTATTTCTCTTGTTCTGATTGAGGTACTGGTACTGATACATTTAGGAGCCAATTTGATAACATGTATAAATTGTTGCGGAGGACCTGAAGCGCTTAAAACTTCAGTCATACACTGATAACATGTTAACTAAAACAGTCCATGGTCACTAGTTGTCTTGGATGAAGTTACCGGTCTGCTCTGTCTCTGTAGCTGCTCGTTAGGTTAACTGGCCACACCTGAGGGCCCAGGGTGTGTCCAGGAAAAAGTCCAGGCTGCAGCTGCACCTCTGTCTCTCCTTGGTTTTGGCTAATTTTTTGAACAAAATATTCTTTATTTACTGAGAGCCAGAGCCATAGTTGTACATAAAAATAAATCTGAATGTCTTTTATAAAAATAGAATGTGATAGAGATTTATGAGGTGAGGTTATTATTCAACATGTAAGGTCAGGCACTTTGGAGAGAACTTTAATGGAGGCACACTGAATGCTTCATTTGGTTTGACGTCCTTTTAGACTGTGAATGAAGTGTTAATGAGAAGACAAATGAAGTGTGGGAGACAGATTAGAAGAATCTCCTCCTCCAGGTATCAACACCTCCACTAAATACAGGCAGTAATATGAACAAATGCTAATGGCACCTGATAAATATTTGTTTGAATTATATTACACACAAGCTTTTTTATTTTTATTCTTATATTGAACACGCAGTATGTCTCTGCGAGACGACAGGGTTCCAACATTCAGTGTCTATTACAGCTTTGATATTGGATATGTGTATAAAGCAAGACACATACATTGAATCTTTATACATTTATACGTGTATAGATTGGAGAGTTTTGTTGGAGGAGCAAAAAACTATTTATTGCCTTTATGCAGTGGGGCCATTTCTACTGCAGACCTCTGTTGGAATTTTACACTTGACATGGTGAGGATTACTGATTTAGAGGAAAGAGAGAGAATAATACAGAGGGAAAGAAATGACAGAAGTCAGCATCCTGAGGACAAGGGGCAGAAGGCATGAGTAACTCCAGCTGACAGAGATTTATCTCTGCAGTTCAGAGGGTCTATTTTTCCCCAAAGAAATAAATCTCACACTACATCACTTCCTCACCAAAGATCTGACCAGATTTATCTCTGTACAGCACACCATCTCACCTCTGAAGCACTTTTGTCGTTACAATTCATTAATAGAATAGTTAAGTGGAGAACTTAACGTTTAGTACAACATCGAATTTCACTTTACTCTGCCCTTTAACAGAAGAAGACTCAGCTACACTTTTCTATGCTGCTCTGATTCTGCAGCAAAAGCTACAGTGTTTGTCATATTTTCCAATGGATCCATGTCATTATCAGGCATATGCATCAGTGTTTCGTACCTTATATAGTTTCCCTAAACTGGATGAGAAAAAATGGGATTCTATGTTCCCAATGCTTACATAGAATCCCATCATTTTCGTCTGTGCTGAACCTCCTTGTTTTCTTTAAAGATGGTGTCTTTGATGAATTCTAACCATTTACATAATTATCAATGTTAAAAACATTATCATACTTAAACATTATCACATTGGGATTCTTACACCTAACTATTTTACTTTGAAATGTCAGCCCTTGACACAAAGAGAGTATAAATACCAGTACTGAGCAACATTACGATCATTAGTCAGGTTTCTGTGGACATGTGGAGTGTCATCAGTTATGAAAAATGCAGAGTGACTCCTGCTGCAGGGTGTAAAGAGAAGAACTAATGAAACGCTGTGGCAGCTGATCTGTAGCTTAAAGCTGCAAAGAGGAGGGAGAGGGTTCACAAATATCTCACAGGGTTTAAAGGAGGGAGACGGTAGCAGCACCATCACTGTGGGCTCCATTTTCCAGATAAAACAATGTAATTTTATTGGGAGTTTTTAAGGAGATACATTTGGCTGAACAGTCAGTTAATGGTAGATTGTTTAAGTACTTTAACACCAGTACAGGTAACTTCCTTAATTCAGTTGGGTTTACAAAGTTTTAGGTTCAAGGGTTGTGGTTTCTTGTTTTTGTATCTTTTTCTTGATTTCATTTGGTGTGTTCTGCAGGATTTGATATATTCTGCAAGTGCTTCTGCAAGTATATTGTCATGGGTAGATTTTGCATTATTGAAGTAGTTGAGGTAAAAAAAGACATGACTGCATAAAAGCTGTTCTACCTACAGAGTCAGGCTTTTGAGTTGGAGAAATATAAAGTTCAGTTCTCCATAACAGATCAACACTGTCTCTGTCCATGGTGCTGATTCATAGACAAAAAGTTATGTTTGTGGACAAGTGCAAAGCTGAGTGTTTGTCACTGTTCATGGCAGCTGAACTGATTCATTTTGCTCACATTTACATAAAAAATGACTTGACTGAGAGTTCGATGTTTCTGAAGTCTTTATGAAGAAAAGCTCAGCAGGAGCTGTCTGAACACTCACTGTTGGTTACACCTCCAGAATAGAGTGAGAGCAGATTTAATGGGTCATAGCTTCATGAGTTGCCTTGGGCAGAATGGAATCCTGGGATTATCCGTTAGGTTTCTTCAGGGCAGACGAGCTGACAGTCTCTAAAGTGAGACGAACTGATGCAAAATCACTGAACTTAGATGTGGTATTTCATTGTTCCCACCCCACCACTGCTGACTTGTTTACCTTGTTTAATTCTTGCTTCCTGTAAAGCATCTTCTTTATTTTTTTTTCCTCTGATTTATTCTGCTTCTTAATCTATGGTGTGATTTACTAACACTATTATTAAAATTTAAAGGCCCTACCCTCACAAGCAAATACAGTATTAGAAAATCCCTGAAGTTCTCAATCTCTCCTCGAAGGATCTTGAAGTTTAAAATCTGCATATCTGCACAGATCATAAATGAAGAACATTAAAGAGCGGAAGGTTTTCTCACTGACAGCTGATATCTAGTGAGATTAAAGAAACTCTGTGGGCTGTAAATTAACTATGAATGAGGACACCAAAGGTTCAGAAGCTTTGAACCTTGTGTTCAGTTAAAGAGTTGAGTAGACCGGAGCGTGTAAGAAGAATATAAATGGTTTGCCTCATAAAGGAGGGGAATGAGGTGTTCTTTTTATCTACAGTCATTTGACTTCTTTCAACTTCCTTTTTCACCATATTCATTTGATGAATCCACTGAACATTTCTGTTCTTTCTGCCTTTGTATTGCTGCTGGAACTTTATCATGAACTCTCCACCCTCTGCTCTGAGTCTAACATACAGATGAGCAGAGTGAAACAGGGGGAATACAAATGGACCGAACAATCCACCTGTACCACAAGGTTTCATTTGCTGAAGCTACACAGAGGGAAACTAAAGGCAGTCAAATCATCAAGAACACAGAATATAAAGTTGAATATATCAGCAACAGGTGTCTTGTTATATTCAAATTATTCACAGTTTCCGTCATCATTTGCAGCTTCCTCTCTCCCACTTAAAAGTAAACACGAGCTTCAGCCTTTGGACACACACTGCTCTGGTGTCTTCTCACATAAACAGCTTCTCTGCTGATGAGCTGCTGCTACAATTGGCAGGCAAACTGCAGGAGAGCTAAGTGAGGGCTGATTGGTTAATGTCAAATCTAATGTTGCTGATACAAAATCAACATGACATGAACAAGAGAAGGCTGTTTATAGTTGGTGAAAATGATACAACCAGTATTCATTGTTTTGTAGTCAGTCCACATCTGGAGACACAACACCAGAAATAAAGTGGATTTCTACATCCTAGAATAAGCTGAATAGTAGGACTGACACACACACGCACACACACACGCACACACACACACACACACACACACACACACACACACACACACACACACACACACACACACACACACACCTCTATCTGCCTGTATCCCTCTCAGAGAGATTTCTGATCTCTACTTCAAACATGTTTCATCATCCTGCCTGAGTCAGACTGGATCCACAGTTTGACAGTTTGTGCTTTAATATTGACATCTCTGGTTAAACCAGCTCACCCTCACATATCCCCTGTTTACACCTGTACTTGCCCCCTCTTACACATGAATTATTGATTATTGATAACTGACACTTTTATATATCATCCCATAATGTGCCCATGTTCGTCCTGGTCTACCTCCACAAAAAAAAAAAATGACACTTTCTAAATTGACAACCTGATTTGTTTTTCACTTTGAGGAGCTGATATTTTTTTCTCACTCAAACATTTCACTTTAACTTTATTTCAACAGTGATTAGTTTCACTGTCATAACTGTTTCCTTACCAGTTTTAACCTCCTTATAGTTTAACATGTGTTTGCTGACTACACTAAATGTCTGGTTTGTGCTTGTTTTCTGCTTCCCTTGGTCTGATTTCTGTGAGAAAGCAACAGAAGAAATGCTGAGCAGTGACTTCATGAGAAACAGTGAGGTCAGCTCAGGTCAGCTGGGAGCAGACGGGAGCAAGAAATCTTTGTTTGTGTTTGGGGGTCTGAATGTATTATTTATATATTTATATATGTGGGTTTTCTGCCTTCTCCTGAGGCAGCAGAATCAGCAGCTATTGTGAGAAATAATGGTCTAAAGGTGAAGGTGTGTTAAGGATTATAAAACAAGATGCAGAGAGTGGATTTGTTGTCACAGAGTGCTTGATATAATTGTTAAGTCCTCTGCAGCTGAAACCAAGAGACTCCTTAATGTTGCACTGCTGCTTCTCAAGCTGACTGAAGCTTGCGTTTAGATAGTTCACTGTTCATCAGGGTACCAGGATGCCCCTTTCTGTGGGATCCATCCAATTAATTTGGACAAATTAAACTTTGTAATTTAATGAGTGACTTGTTTGTTTATTTGGTTGACAGGGAGAAACAGTGAGACAGCAAGGCATCCTTAATCTCATCACATCCCCCTTAATGAACACACAGTCCCAAAGCACTAATGAGATGTTTTGACTGCTCTGTTGGAGTGGTTGCATGTGATAGACCCCCCAGCTTCTTAATTAAAAATGAGACCCCCTTCTACTGTCTTACTTTAATGAATGTAATTATGTATCTCAAAACCCTCTAAATGTGCAGCACCATTATTTACAGGATAATACATATCCTGACAAATATCTGACAGGGCAGCCTCTGTATTTGTCAGTGGTTTGGTACACTGTGATAATTTGATAATTGATGTGTTAGCACTTATTAGCAGGTATCTGTGTCTGCGCTTCCTGTACCGGGCTTGTTAGCTCATTCAGTGTTTGTCATACATTGATTTATGTTTGGCGACCTGTGTATAGGAGTCAGGATTGTTGGTTGGTTTTCCCTGCAGAGATGGCAGCTGGCAATAGTTATTACAAGAGCGGTTATTTTGCATAGCCCAGTTGTGCTGTTCCCCCTCTACTAGCTCTGTCTACAGAGATGTTGGCGGGTGAGCGAGCAACTCTGTACTGCTTGCCACACTGTAGAGAGGTGGGAAGTCCTGTTGCTGATGGTTTTCTACTCTGCATTTGACAGTTAATGTACACACTCACTTATTTCATTACAGAGGTTATTAATTGTCTGATGACGCCCAGAGATCGAGAGTAATCAGTCATGAATGAGTCATCTAATCAGCAGAATTAAAGGTTGTTATTCAAATTGCATGCTGTGATATGACTCTGTTATCATGAATTAACTGATAGGATGTTTTCTGAAAAACAAAAAGGAGCATTCACCCCGGAGGGATCCAGCTGAGACACAGATGAATATGTATCAGTATGGCATCAGTGGAATAGCTCACATACCTCCTGAGTGTTTCCTTTAAATGTACTCGACACACAAACTGACTGTAAGAAGACTCCAAGGTTAAGTAGAGAGACTTCTTCTCCCTGCTTCCCTGAGAGAACTGAAGGGTTCCCAGAGAGGAGCTGGAAGAGGTCCAGTTTCCCTGACGTGTTGGAGAATAACTCAGAGGTCTCAGTGTTTTTGTGCTTCACTATTCTTTATTTGTTAACACGGTTAAATTAATTGCCACCAGCCGTGTTCAGAACAGTATTACAATAAATAATGTGTCACCCACAAGCAGCTCAGCAGCATCTCTGTCAGTAGATAATTTTTTCCTTGGTAATGGGTTTGAAACAATTGTTCTTCTGTGCAGACGATTATGTTTAACACACAGAGAGGTTACATCACAGTGCTCTGCTCCACTTCACACTCTACAAACTACTTACCCAGAATGCCACACTCATTTTCATATTAATACTTTGTCATAAAGACACTGTCTGCAGCAGAATGGCTGTGACACATGAGACTTTAAAATTCAGGAGTGCTCACTCACAGTTTGTGTCACTGGTTACTTCACTGTTGGTGTGAGTATAACAGCAGCAGATGTGCTTTCTGAGACACTTGTTGCATCGAGCCTCACCTGGAGGTTGTAACATCCCCCAGCCCACTGTATGAAGACCCCGACAAACTGTATACCCTTGAACATGATATGTAGAAGTCTTGTTTTGTCATTTATGTATTTATTTTTCTTTTTAAACCCTGGAAACACACTGACCTGTGATCAGCTGACCTGTGATCAGCTGGCACAGAAAGATGTAGAATGAAAGGAGGTCAATGTAAAATAAAGTGTAAAGTGTGTCTGAGTGAAGGATTGGAGTGTGTGTCGTGTGTTTGAAAGGTTAAGATTGAACCTTTGATCACTCATTAATATTAATAGAACAGCACAGAGAGCTGACCGGCCTCTGGGAGTGTCAGCTGACATTAACTGAGATTTAATGACATTCCCTCTGTGAGACAGAAATGTCTACAGTTACACAATCAAGAATAAAGTTCACCTCAAAGGTCTAGTCCACATGTACATGGATATTTTTTAAATTAACTTCCATATCATCCATTTGCTACCATTTATAACTTCCTCAATATATGTTCATTGCATTACTGTCCACCATGTAATGCAGCCAGACAGCCCTCTGTTTATTTCATCAGCTGGATTCAAACCTGTGGTATGTTTCTGGCCGTTACATATTTCAAAGGACAGACTCTTGACAGGAAGTCAGAGCACACAGTACAGCACTGACAGGAGGTAAAGTAGCATCAGTTTCTCAGATGTCAGCAGCGTGAGGTGATATAAGTCAGCAGATTAACTGAAGAGGTTGTTCATGTTACGGAAAGCCTCCACAGTCAGTTCATTCAACACAGGCTGTGCTCAAAAGGCCTTCCCTGCAGCCTTGTTCATGTTGACCTGACATTGACAGAGAGAAAAGAAGTCCTGCCCATTGATTCTGCTGCTTTGTCACTGAGCCTCCTGGCAGGAAAGTAGAAGAGCCTGATAATGAAAGAGCAACAGGGATCAAATTTTCTCCATGGATTAATTTCTATACTTCATCTGGGTCAGAATCTTGTCTTCATTTCTTTATATTTGATTATCAGTGGATTGTTTTATGTATGAACAAACAGTGCACTGCTACTGCTGTTGGTGTAAAAGATTTAAGGGAGAAATAATAATAGAAGAGCTTTACAGTGTGACATGCTGTTTGTCCTTCATGAACTTCATGTTTCCTTAAGGGGAAAAATATCATCAGAGAGATCAATCCTGAAACTTTGGAAATGTGTTTGTCTTTCTGTTGATCCTTCGTCCTCAGAGCTGCTCTCTTCCTGGTAAATGTTTGCATTAAGCCCTGATCACTGTGTGCTTTTAGAGAGAAGGACAAATGCAATTTTCTATGTTCCCTCAATGTGCCCAAGACACTGAATCTCTTATATGCTGCAATGGCACATTGGTTTCATCCATCGACAGGTCATACATGTCTGTGAGCAGTAATGGGGTCTTTTCCGAGCACTTCATTTAATTCCACATTTAATGACAAAATCAGAAACAATCAGTGAGTGTGCAAGAGAGAGAAACACTCACAGAAATACGAGAAAGGAGAAATGTTGTAACTTTTGTCTGCCTGAAGGTAAAAACAAAACCAAACTTCCTTTCTCTAATCCCTGTGTCCAAAGTAGTACAGGGCTTTCTGCAACAAATCCTCACCTCAGATGCAGAGAATTTACATTTAAATAGATACACAGTTATATAAAAATGCATTCTCTACGGCTGGGGGTAATGTGATCATAACTTATCTAATAGGAAACAGAAGCAGTGGAAAGAATGTAAACACAGAAGCTGCTTTATGGAATCTTTAGGTGTTCCATACAACGGCCCCATTCAGTCTATAGTCTGTGGGCTCTTCATGTCTCCTTAACAAGCAGCAGAGAGTCTGACTGTTTGGTTTAATCAGTAGAGAGTTGATCAGCCTCACAGTTGGACAGTTGGTTGTTGTTGAACAGTAAAATATCCTCTGGTCTGCTGTTTCATTATTCTGGATGCAGCTGGTAACTCTGATGTCAGTGTAACAGCAGGATGAGTTTCTGTGTGCAGATGGATGCAAATACTGGGGATTACCTCTGCACTCTATGATGTACATATCAATGTTTGCTAATCCACTTTGTACACACACACACACACAAGATCATATTAGTTCATATTAAAGTCAGATCTAAACACCAATCTTTCCCAGTATCACACAAATGTGACACCACCACAGGAAGTGCACTGTAAAGAAGTGATAGAATAGAAACGTTCGCTCTGCTTACTGTTGAACAATCGTATCATTATATTTAAACTATACACTCAAAGGCCTTTTCATTAGATACACCTTACAATCTAATGTGATCCAATACAACAGCTCTGACATGACTACCACTGTGTTTTTATTGACACTTACAGGAGGGTCATAATATGACTTTATTATTACTGTTGCAGTGGGCGGTGTTTTACTGAAGTGCATCATTACAATATTCTGCCCCTCTCATGTCTGTTAATGTGGCATACAAAATAAGACACAAAACATTCTTTATATATTTTTAAAGGCATATTTTTCGGCAGAGCGGTTGTATTGGAGAACATAGAATAAAAAATGGTGGCAGATTTATGTCAAAGAACTGGCAGACGAGTGTATGTTACATATGCAGTATGTTTAGCACTGGTTCCAGTGTTGGTCTTTGGCAGCTGCATTGATTAAAATCATCTGTCATCGTCATCAAACAGTTAAATGATAAATGCAATGGGAAGGGCAGACACAGATGTAAAAAGGAATACAAAGGAGAAAATGACCAACTGATTCCAACCAATACATTGATTAAATAGTGATTTTTGTCATTCATTCTCGATATCTGAAGAAAACAAACTGTTCTCTGAACAGATCTCACAACCACAGCAGAAACATGAAAACTGCCACTGAAGAGGTCAGCATGTTCTTTGTATAAATGAATAAAATAAATATAATAACAATCTGAGGACCCTGAGAACAGAATGATAAATGAATACTAACAACTTTGTGTGCATGTTAGTGAGGCAAAAAGATGAAATTGAGATTTGATGATATTTCTGTTCATGATAATGAAATGTTATTTTCTCCCTGCACTGGGACAGATTGAACATGGAGGCACCATTAGGCATAATAGCTGTTTATGAAAGGGCTGTGAGAGAAGATCAGAACATAATAACATAAAAATCAGTGAGTGAAAACAATTTTATGGAAACACTGAGTTACTGTGAAGCATTTTAACACTTTTTTGATCATTCAACTAATCGCCTATCACAGTCTGAATATGTTATGTCAGGCTTAATGCATTTTGCTGGGAGTGCTTTAACCTCTGTCTGTCTGTCTGTCTGTCTGTCCGTCTCTCCAGTGCGCATCTCTCTCCAGCTCTGTAATGGTTTCATGAGTCTCTCATATAAAGGGTCATTGCCCTCCAGAATGACCTCTGACCTTATGATAAACTACTAGTGACGTTAAAGCGTCTTGAACAAACAGCTGAGCTCTTATTTCTCCTGAACAGTCGAGCCTCACTTCATTTCCTGTGAGTTCCTCAGGCTGCTGTGCTGCAGGACTCTGCAGACTAACTGGCACAGACAGCTCCACTGCGGCTCTAATGTGTCTGCTAAACTAAACTGTCTGACTGATGATTCAAACAGCCTGTACAGTTCAGCAGACCTGAGGAGAGGAAGTGAATCAATGTCCTCATGGCCAAGTACAGAATTAAACAGTGATTAGACTCATA
This sequence comes from Semicossyphus pulcher, assembly GCF_022749685.1. Taxonomy (NCBI): domain Eukaryota; kingdom Metazoa; phylum Chordata; class Actinopteri; order Labriformes; family Labridae; genus Semicossyphus; species Semicossyphus pulcher. Next base: position 24,330,677 of record NW_027211692.1, read on the forward strand.
GTGAGAAAATAAACAAAAACACCCACACTTGCTCTCTCTCTCTCTCTCTCTCACACACTCACACACACCCACACCCACACCCACACACACACACACACATATTTTTTTTTCATATTGTGAAGCCAGAGTGGCTAAAGTCAACTATCTGGAATGGACGATGATCACACCTATTGTTCCTAATCATAAACTGGATGCGACTCACGACCACAGACTGTCACAGCTTTTTCTACTGTTAACAATACAGACACATATACAGACAGAGGATCAAACAAATCATTTTAATCTAAATGTAAAATTCTTGAGTAAATCATTGAAAACATGACAGGTCGTAGTGGGAATACTTCCACCTGGTCACTTTGTATAAAAATGTAAATCTGCCAATAACAGCCTCCATGATGTAACAAAATATAAGTGTTCTCATGGTTTAGTAATCACACGAGACTCTGTCAAAGCAGGAAAAGCACAGGTGTAACTAATTGAGCTAACGAGGTCTGGACTCCATTGAGTGTCAGTGAGCACTATAGCAGGGCTCAGAACCTGACTCCTCTTAACAGAGAGCAGTCGTTTGTGAAGTTATTGATTACACCTGTGCTTCTTGTTTGCTGTAAGAATATCTGCTGTGAACATATGGTTCTATTTCATCATTATACTCCACTGCTGCTGTCACGGTAGGAAGAACTCAGAATTTAACTATGCAAATGTTGACTGCTGACATTATTGGACATCCCTGTAAATGTGTGCAGGATCTCTCACATATAAGTGCTGACTTCAGGGAAATATTTAAGTGTATGTTACATGCAAACCTACCTTGATATTTGGGCCTGTCAGATCTTAAAGCTACAACGTACAAGGTTTTATTGCTTTGAACACTTTCTGCTGTAGGGTAGAATGGAATAAAGCTAAATGAAATTTGCTTTGACATTGCTAGCAGCTCAACATGAAGATAATGAGCTACATAAGGCAAAACAATACAGTAAAGCGCATGAGTCTCTCATGCTGCACTTGCAACATACAGTTTTTGTATCACTACCCCACTTTTCCATAAGCGGGGTCAAAAATGACCCCAAGCATTTCCTAAGGCATCTCCTAGGAACCTTTGATTCTTATCAACTCTGACTGTCAGTATACATTTACTGTCCCACTTACACATCTGATGTCAGCAGTCTCACCACCCAGGAGGTCATTTTTACACAGCAACATACATGTAAATATTATCTTCATTTATGAACTTATTTTCCACATCCATGACTTTTCTGTGAGAGTATAACACTATCACACTAGTGTTAGCTAACTACAAAGTAGGCAGAGTACTTGTTAATTCAGCCAATCAGAGTACTTGTTAATTCAGCCAATCAGAGTACTTGTTAATTCAGCCAATCAGGGTACTTGTTCTTTGAGCCAATCAGAGTACTTGTTTTTTGAGCCAATCAGAGTACTTGTTAATTCAGCCAATCAGGGTACTTGTTCGTTGAGCCAATCAGAGTACTTGGTTTTTGAGCCAATCAGAGTACTTGTTCATTCAGCCAATCAGAGTACTTGTTCATTGAGCCAATCAGAGTACTTGTTTTTTGAGCCAATCAGAGTACTTGTTCATTCAGCCAATCAGAGTACTTGTTCATTCACCCAATCAGAGTACTTGTTTTTTGAGCCAATCAGAGTACTTGTTAATTCAGCCAATCAGGGTACTTGTTCTTTGAGCCAATCAGAGTACTTGTTAATTCAGCCAATCAGAGTACTTGTTCATTCACCCAATCAGGGTACTTGTTCATTGAGCCAATCAGAGTACTTGTCAATTCAGCCAATCAGAGTACTTGTTTTTTGAGCCAATCAGAGTACTTGTTCATTGAGCCAATCAGAGTACTTGGTTTTTGAGCCAATCAGAGTACTTGTTTTTTGAGCCAATCAGAGTACTTGTTAATTCAGCCAATCAGGGTACTTGTTCTTTGAGCCAATCAGAGTACTTGGTTTTTGAGCCAATCAGAGTACTTGTTTTTTGAGCCAATCAGAGTACTTGTTCATTCAGCCAATCAGAGTACTTTTTAATTGAGCCAATCAGGGTGTTTGTTCATTGAGCCAATCAGAGTACTTGTTTTTTGAGCCAATCAGGGTACTTGTTCATTGAGCCAATCAGAGTACTTGTTAATTCAGCCAATCAGAGTACTTGTTCATTCAGCCAATCAGGGTTCTTGCTCATTCAGCCAATCAGGGTACTTGTTCATTCAGACAATCAGAGTACTTGTTTTTTGAGCCAATCAGGGTACTTGTTCATTGAGCCAATCAGAGTACTTGTTAATTCAGCCAATCAGAGTACTTGTTAATTCAGCCAATCAGAGTACTTGTTAATTCAGCCAATCAGGGTACTTGTTAATTCAGCCAATCAGGGTACTTGTTCTTTGAGCCAATCAGAGTACTTGGTTTTTGAGCCAATCAGAGTACTTGTTTTTTGAGCCAATCAGAGTACTTGGTTTTTGAGCCAATCAGGGTACTTGTTCATTGAGCCAATCAGAGTACTTGTTTTTTGAGCCAATCAGAGTACTTGTTAATTCAGCCAATCAGAGTACTTGTTCATTCAGCCAATCAGGGTTCTTGCTCATTCAGCCAATCAGGGTACTTGTTCATTCAGCCAATCAGAGTACTTGTTTTTTGAGCCAATCAGGGTACTTGTTCATTGAGCCAATCAGAGTACTTGTTTTTTGAGCCAATCAGAGTACTTGTTAATTCAGCCAATCAGAGTACTTGTTCATTCACCCAATCAGGGTACTTGTTCATTGAGCCAATCAGAGTACTTGTTCATTCAGCCAATCAGGGTTCTTGCTCATTCAGCCAATCAGGGTACTTGTTCATTCAGCCAATCAGAGTACTTGTTTTTTGAGCCAATCAGGGTACTTGTTCATTGAGCCAATCAGAGTACTTGTTCATTGAGCCAATCAGAGTACTTGTTCATTCAGCCAATCAGGGTTCTTGCTCATTGAGCCAATCAGGGTACTTGTTCATTCAGCCAATCAGAGTACTTGTTTTTTGAGCCAATCAGGGTACTTGTTCATTGAGCCAATCAGAGTACTTGTTTTTTGAGCCAATCAGGGTACTTGTTCATTGAGCCAATCAGAGTACTTGTTAATTCAGCCAATCAGAGTACTTGTTAATTGAGCCAATCAGGGTGTTTGTTCATTGAGCCAATCAGAGTACTTGTTTTTTGAGCCAATCAGGGTACTTGTTCATTGAGCCAATCAGAGTACTTGTTTTTTGAGCCAATCAGAGTACTTGTTAATTCAGCCAATCAGAGTACTTGTTCATTCAGCCAATCAGGGTTCTTGCTCATTCAGTCAATCAGGGTACTTGTTCATTCAGACAATCAGAGTACTTGTTTTTTGAGCCAATCAGGGTACTTGTTCATTGAGCCAATCAGAGTACTTGTTTTTTGAGCCAATCAGAGTACTTGGTTTTTGAGCCAATCAGAGTACTTGTTTTTTGAGCCAATCAGAGTACTTGGTTTTTCAGCCAATCAGAGTACTTGTTAATTCAGCCAATCAGGGTACTTGTTCTTTGAGCCAATCAGAGTACTTGGTTTTTGAGCCAATCAGAGTACTTGTTTTTTGAGCCAATCAGGGTACTTGTTCATTGAGCCAATCAGAGTACTTGTTTTTTGAGCCAATCAGAGTACTTGTTAATTCAGCCAATCAGAGTACTTGTTTGTTCAGCCAATCAGGGTACTTGTTCTTTGAGCCAATCAGAGTACTTGGTTTTTGAGCCAATCAGAGTACTTGGTTTTTGAGCCAATCAGAGTACTTGTTTTTTGAGCCAATCAGAGTACTTGTTAATTCAGCCAATCAGAGTACTTGGTTTTTGAGCCAATCAGAGTACTTGTTTTTTGAGCCAATCAGAGTACTTGGTTTTTGAGCCAATCAGGGTACTTGTTCATTGAGCCAATCAGAGTACTTGTTTTTTGAGCCAATCAGGGTTCTTGCTCATTCAGCCAATCAGGGTACTTGTTCATTCAGCCAATCAGAGTACTTGTTTTTTGAGCCAATCAGGGTACTTGTTCATTGAGCCAATCAGAGTACTTGTTTTTTGAGCCAATCAGGCTACTTGTTCATTGAGCCAATCAGAGTACTTGTTAATTCAGCCAATCAGAGTACTTGTTAATTGAGCCAATCAGGGTGTTTGTTCATTGAGCCAATCAGAGTACTTGTTTTTTGAGCCAATCAGGGTACTTGTTCATTGAGCCAATCAGAGTACTTGTTTTTTGAGCCAATCAGAGTACTTGTTAATTCAGCCAATCAGAGTACTTGTTCATTCAGCCAATCAGGGTTCTTGCTCATTCAGTCAATCAGGGTACTTGTTCATTCAGACAATCAGAGTACTTGTTTTTTGAGCCAATCAGAGTACTTGTTCATTGAGCCAATCAGAGTACTTGTTTTTTGAGCCAATCAGAGTACTTGTTAATTCAGCCAATCAGAGTACTTGTTAATTCAGCCAATCAGGGTACTTGTTCTTTGAGCCAATCAGAGTACTTGGTTTTTGAGCCAATCAGAGTACTTGTTTTTTGAGCCAATCAGGGTACTTGTTCATTGAGCCAATCAGAGTACTTGTTAATTCAGCCAATCAGAGTACTTGTTAATTCAGCCAATCAGAGTACTTGTTAATTCAGCCAATCAGGGTACTTGTTAATTCAGCCAATCAGGGTACTTGTTCTTTGAGCCAATCAGAGTACTTGGTTTTTGAGCCAATCAGAGTACTTGTTTTTTGAGCCAATCAGAGTACTTGGTTTTTGAGCCAATCAGGGTACTTGTTCATTGAGCCAATCAGAGTACTTGTTTTTTGAGCCAATCAGAGTACTTGTTAATTCAGCCAATCAGAGTACTTGTTCATTCAGCCAATCAGGGTTCTTGCTCATTCAGCCAATCAGGGTACTTGTTCATTCAGCCAATCAGAGTACTTGTTTTTTGAGCCAATCAGGGTACTTGTTCATTGAGCCAATCAGAGTACTTGTTTTTTGAGCCAATCAGAGTACTTGTTAATTCAGCCAATCAGAGTACTTGTTCATTCACCCAATCAGGGTACTTGTTCATTGAGCCAATCAGAGTACTTGTTCATTCAGCCAATCAGGGTTCTTGCTCATTCAGCCAATCAGGGTACTTGTTCATTCAGCCAATCAGAGTACTTGTTTTTTGAGCCAATCAGGGTACTTGTTCATTGAGCCAATCAGAGTACTTGTTCATTGAGCCAATCAGAGTACTTGTTCATTCAGCCAATCAGGGTTCTTGCTCATTGAGCCAATCAGGGTACTTGTTCATTCAGCCAATCAGAGTACTTGTTTTTTGAGCCAATCAGGGTACTTGTTCATTGAGCCAATCAGAGTACTTGTTTTTTGAGCCAATCAGGGTACTTGTTCATTGAGCCAATCAGAGTACTTGTTAATTCAGCCAATCAGAGTACTTGTTAATTGAGCCAATCAGGGTGTTTGTTCATTGAGCCAATCAGAGTACTTGTTTTTTGAGCCAATCAGGGTACTTGTTCATTGAGCCAATCAGAGTACTTGTTTTTTGAGCCAATCAGAGTACTTGTTAATTCAGCCAATCAGAGTACTTGTTCATTCAGCCAATCAGGGTTCTTGCTCATTCAGTCAATCAGGGTACTTGTTCATTCAGACAATCAGAGTACTTGTTTTTTGAGCCAATCAGGGTACTTGTTCATTGAGCCAATCAGAGTACTTGTTTTTTGAGCCAATCAGAGTACTTGGTTTTTGAGCCAATCAGAGTACTTGTTTTTTGAGCCAATCAGAGTACTTGGTTTTTCAGCCAATCAGAGTACTTGTTAATTCAGCCAATCAGGGTACTTGTTCTTTGAGCCAATCAGAGTACTTGGTTTTTGAGCCAATCAGAGTACTTGTTTTTTGAGCCAATCAGGGTACTTGTTCATTGAGCCAATCAGAGTACTTGTTTTTTGAGCCAATCAGAGTACTTGTTAATTCAGCCAATCAGAGTACTTGTTTGTTCAGCCAATCAGGGTACTTGTTCTTTGAGCCAATCAGAGTACTTGGTTTTTGACCCAATCAGAGTACTTGGTTTTTGAGCCAATCAGAGTACTTGTTTTTTGAGCCAATCAGAGTACTTGTTAATTCAGCCAATCAGAGTACTTGGTTTTTGAGCCAATCAGAGTACTTGTTTTTTGAGCCAATCAGAGTACTTGGTTTTTGAGCCAATCAGGGTACTTGTTCATTGAGCCAATCAGAGTACTTGTTTTTTGAGCCAATCAGGGTTCTTGCTCATTCAGCCAATCAGGGTACTTGTTCATTCAGCCAATCAGAGTACTTGTTTTTTGAGCCAATCAGGGTACTTGTTCATTGAGCCAATCAGAGTACTTGTTTTTTGAGCCAATCAGGCTACTTGTTCATTGAGCCAATCAGAGTACTTGTTAATTCAGCCAATCAGAGTACTTGTTAATTGAGCCAATCAGGGTGTTTGTTCATTGAGCCAATCAGAGTACTTGTTTTTTGAGCCAATCAGGGTACTTGTTCATTGAGCCAATCAGAGTACTTGTTTTTTGAGCCAATCAGAGTACTTGTTAATTCAGCCAATCAGAGTACTTGTTCATTCAGCCAATCAGGGTTCTTGCTCATTCAGTCAATCAGGGTACTTGTTCATTCAGACAATCAGAGTACTTGTTTTTTGAGCCAATCAGAGTACTTGTTCATTGAGCCAATCAGAGTACTTGTTTTTTGAGCCAATCAGAGTACTTGTTAATTCAGCCAATCAGAGTACTTGTTAATTCAGCCAATCAGGGTACTTGTTCTTTGAGCCAATCAGAGTACTTGGTTTTTGAGCCAATCAGAGTACTTGTTTTTTGAGCCAATCAGGGTACTTGTTCATTGAGCCAATCAGAGTACTTGTTTTTTGAGCCAATCAGAGTACTTGTTAATTCAGCCAATCAGAGTACTTGTTTGTTCAGCCAATCAGGGTACTTGTTCTTTGAGCCAATCAGAGTACTTGGTTTTTGAGCCAATCAGAGTACTTGGTTTTTGAGCCAATCAGAGTACTTGTTTTTTGAGCCAATCAGAGTACTTGTTAATTCAGCCAATCAGGGTACTTGTTCTTTGAGCCAATCAGAGTACTTGGTTTTTGAGCCAATCAGAGTACTTGTTTTTTGAGCCAATCAGAGTACTTGTTAATTCAGCCAATCAGAGTACTTGTTCATTCAGCCAATCAGGGTTCTTGCTCATTCAGCCAATCAGGGTACTTGTTCATTCAGCCAATCAGAGTACTTGTTCATTCAGCCAATCAGGGTTCTTGCTCATTCAGCCAATCAGGGTACTTGTTAATTCAGCCAATCAGAGTACTTGTTCGTTCAGCCAATCAGGGTTCTTGCTCATTCAGCCAATCAGGGTACTTGTTCATTCAGCCAATCAGAGTACTTGTTTTTTGAGCCAATCAGGGTACTTGTTCATTGAGCCAATCAGAGTACTTGTTTTTTGAGCCAATCAGAGTACTTGTTAATTCAGCCAATCAGAGTACTTGTTCATTCACCCAATCAGGGTACTTGTTCATTGAGCCAATCAGAGTACTTGTTCATTCAGCCAATCAGGGTTCTTGCTCATTCAGCCAATCAGGGTACTTGTTCATTCAGCCAATCAGAGTACTTGTTTTTTGAGCCAATCAGGGTTCTTGCTCATTCACCCAATCAGGGTACTTGTTCATTGAGCCAATCAGAGTACTTGTTCATTCAGCCAATCAGGGTTCTTGCTCATTCAGCCAATCAGGGTACTTGTTCATTCAGCCAATCAGAGTACTTGTTTTTTGAGCCAATCAGGGTTCTTGCTCATTCAGCCAATCAGGGTACTTGTTCATTCAGCCAATCAGAGTACTTGTTCATTCAGCCAATCAGGGTTCTTGCTCATTCAGCCAATCAGGGTACTTGTTAATTCAGCCAATCAGAGTACTTGTTCATTCAGCCAATCAGGGTTCTTGCTCATTCAGCCAATCAGGGTACTTGTTCATTCAGCCAATCAGAGTACTTGTTTTTTGTTCATTCAGCCAATCAGGGTTCTTGCTCATTCAGTCAATCAGGGTACTTGTTCATTCAGACAATCAGAGTACTTGTTTTTTGAGCCAATCAGGGTACTTGTTCATTGAGCCAATCAGAGTACTTGTTTTTTGAGCCAATCAGAGTACTTGGTTTTTGAGCCAATCAGAGTACTTGTTTTTTGAGCCAATCAGAGTACTTGGTTTTTCAGCCAATCAGAGTACTTGTTAATTCAGCCAATCAGGGTACTTGTTCTTTGAGCCAATCAGAGTACTTGGTTTTTGAGCCAATCAGAGTACTTGTTTTTTGAGCCAATCAGGGTACTTGTTCATTGAGCCAATCAGAGTACTTGTTTTTTGAGCCAATCAGAGTACTTGTTAATTCAGCCAATCAGAGTACTTGTTTGTTCAGCCAATCAGGGTACTTGTTCTTTGAGCCAATCAGAGTACTTGGTTTTTGAGCCAATCAGAGTACTTGGTTTTTGAGCCAATCAGAGTACTTGTTTTTTGAGCCAATCAGAGTACTTGTTAATTCAGCCAATCAGAGTACTTGGTTTTTGAGCCAATCAGAGTACTTGTTTTTTGAGCCAATCAGAGTACTTGGTTTTTGAGCCAATCAGGGTACTTGTTCATTGAGCCAATCAGAGTACTTGTTTTTTGAGCCAATCAGGGTTCTTGCTCATTCAGCCAATCAGGGTACTTGTTCATTCAGCCAATCAGAGTACTTGTTTTTTGAGCCAATCAGGGTACTTGTTCATTGAGCCAATCAGAGTACTTGTTTTTTGAGCCAATCAGGCTACTTGTTCATTGAGCCAATCAGAGTACTTGTTAATTCAGCCAATCAGAGTACTTGTTAATTGAGCCAATCAGGGTGTTTGTTCATTGAGCCAATCAGAGTACTTGTTTTTTGAGCCAATCAGGGTACTTGTTCATTGAGCCAATCAGAGTACTTGTTTTTTGAGCCAATCAGAGTACTTGTTTTTTGAGCCAATCAGGGTACTTGTTCATTGAGCCAATCAGAGTACTTGTTTTTTGAGCCAATCAGAGTACTTGTTAATTCAGCCAATCAGAGTACTTGTTCATTCAGCCAATCAGGGTTCTTGCTCATTCAGTCAATCAGGGTACTTGTTCATTCAGACAATCAGAGTACTTGTTTTTTGAGCCAATCAGGGTACTTGTTCATTGAGCCAATCAGAGTACTTGTTTTTTGAGCCAATCAGAGTACTTGGTTTTTGAGCCAATCAGAGTACTTGTTTTTTGAGCCAATCAGAGTACTTGGTTTTTCAGCCAATCAGAGTACTTGTTAATTCAGCCAATCAGGGTACTTGTTCTTTGAGCCAATCAGAGTACTTGGTTTTTGAGCCAATCAGAGTACTTGTTTTTTGAGCCAATCAGGGTACTTGTTCATTGAGCCAATCAGAGTACTTGTTTTTTGAGCCAATCAGAGTACTTGTTAATTCAGCCAATCAGAGTACTTGTTTGTTCAGCCAATCAGGGTACTTGTTCTTTGAGCCAATCAGAGTACTTGGTTTTTGAGCCAATCAGAGTACTTGGTTTTTGAGCCAATCAGAGTACTTGTTTTTTGAGCCAATCAGAGTACTTGTTAATTCAGCCAATCAGAGTACTTGGTTTTTGAGCCAATCAGAGTACTTGTTTTTTGAGCCAATCAGAGTACTTGGTTTTTGAGCCAATCAGGGTACTTGTTCATTGAGCCAATCAGAGTACTTGTTTTTTGAGCCAATCAGGGTTCTTGCTCATTCAGCCAATCAGGGTACTTGTTCATTCAGCCAATCAGAGTACTTGTTTTTTGAGCCAATCAGGGTACTTGTTCATTGAGCCAATCAGAGTACTTGTTTTTTGAGCCAATCAGGCTACTTGTTCATTGAGCCAATCAGAGTACTTGTTAATTCAGCCAATCAGAGTACTTGTTAATTGAGCCAATCAGGGTGTTTGTTCATTGAGCCAATCAGAGTACTTGTTTTTTGAGCCAATCAGGGTACTTGTTCATTGAGCCAATCAGAGTACTTGTTTTTTGAGCCAATCAGAGTACTTGTTAATTCAGCCAATCAGAGTACTTGTTCATTCAGCCAATCAGGGTTCTTGCTCATTCAGTCAATCAGGGTACTTGTTCATTCAGACAATCAGAGTACTTGTTTTTTGAGCCAATCAGGGTACTTGTTCATTGAGCCAATCAGAGTACTTGTTTTTTGAGCCAATCAGAGTACTTGTTAATTCAGCCAATCAGAGTACTTGTTAATTCAGCCAATCAGGGTACTTGTTCTTTGAGCCAATCAGAGTACTTGGTTTTTGAGCCAATCAGAGTACTTGTTTTTTGAGCCAATCAGGGTACTTGTTCATTGAGCCAATCAGAGTACTTGTTTTTTGAGCCAATCAGAGTACTTGTTAATTCAGCCAATCAGAGTACTTGTTTGTTCAGCCAATCAGGGTACTTGTTCTTTGAGCCAATCAGAGTACTTGGTTTTTGAGCCAATCAGAGTACTTGGTTTTTGAGCCAATCAGAGTACTTGTTTTTTGAGCCAATCAGAGTACTTGTTAATTCAGCCAATCAGGGTACTTGTTCTTTGAGCCAATCAGAGTACTTGGTTTTTGAGCCAATCAGAGTACTTGTTTTTTGAGCCAATCAGAGTACTTGTTAATTCAGCCAATCAGAGTACTTGTTCATTCAGCCAATCAGGGTTCTTGCTCATTCAGCCAATCAGGGTACTTGTTCATTCAGCCAATCAGAGTACTTGTTCATTCAGCCAATCAGGGTTCTTGCTCATTCAGCCAATCAGGGTACTTGTTAATTCAGCCAATCAGAGTACTTGTTCGTTCAGCCAATCAGGGTTCTTGCTCATTCAGCCAATCAGGGTACTTGTTCATTCAGCCAATCAGAGTACTTGTTTTTTGAGCCAATCAGGGTACTTGTTCATTGAGCCAATCAGAGTACTTGTTTTTTGAGCCAATCAGAGTACTTGTTAATTCAGCCAATCAGAGTACTTGTTCATTCACCCAATCAGGGTACTTGTTCATTGAGCCAATCAGAGTACTTGTTCATTCAGCCAATCAGGGTTCTTGCTCATTCAGCCAATCAGGGTACTTGTTCATTCAGCCAATCAGAGTACTTGTTTTTTGAGCCAATCAGGGTTCTTGCTCATTCAGCCAATCAGGGTACTTGTTCATTCAGCCAATCAGAGTACTTGTTCATTCAGCCAATCAGGGTTCTTGCTCATTCAGCCAATCAGGGTACTTGTTAATTCAGCCAATCAGAGTACTTGTTCGTTCAGCCAATCAGGGTTCTTGCTCATTCAGCCAATCAGAGTACTTGTTTTTTGAGCCAATCAGAGTACTTGTTAATTCAGCCAATCAGAGTACTTGTTCATTCACCCAATCAGGGTACTTGTTCATTGAGCCAATCAGAGTACTTGTTCATTCAGCCAATCAGGGTTCTTGCTCATTCAGCCAATCAGGGTACTTGTTCATTCAGCCAATCAGAGTACTTGTTTTTTGAGCCAATCAGGGTACTTGTTCATTCAGCCAATCAGGGTTCTTGCTCATTCAGTCAATCAGGGTACTTGTTCATTCAGACAATCAGAGTACTTGTTTTTTGAGCCAATCAGGGTACTTGTTCATTGAGCCAATCAGAGTACTTGTATTTTGAGCCAATCAGAGTACTTGGTTTTTGAGCCAATCAGAGTACTTGTTTTTTGAGCCAATCAGAGTACTTGGTTTTTCAGCCAATCAGAGTACTTGTTAATTCAGCCAATCAGGGTACTTGTTCTTTGAGCCAATCAGAGTACTTGGTTTTTGAGCCAATCAGAGTACTTGTTTTTTGAGCCAATCAGGGTACTTGTTAATTCAGCCAATCAGAGTACTTGTTTGTTCAGCCAATCAGGGTACTTGTTCTTTGAGCCAATCAGAGTACTTGGTTTTTGAGCCAATCAGAGTACTTGGTTTTTGAGCCAATCAGAGTACTTGTTTTTTGAGCCAATCAGAGTACTTGTTAATTCAGCCAATCAGAGTACTTGGTTTTTGAGCCAATCAGAGTACTTGTTTTTTGAGCCAATCAGAGTACTTGGTTTTTGAGCCAATCAGGGTACTTGTTCATTGAGCCAATCAGAGTACTTGGTTTTTGAGCCAATCAGAGTACTTGTTTTTTGAGCCAATCAGAGTACTTGTTAATTCAGCCAATCAGGGTACTTGTTCTTTGAGCCAATCAGAGTACTTGGTTTTTGAGCCAATCAGAGTACTTGTTTTTTGAGCCAATCAGAGTACTTGTTAATTCAGCCAATCAGAGTACTTGTTCATTCAGCCAATCAGGGTTCTTGCTCATTCAGCCAATCAGGGTACTTGTTCATTCAGCCAATCAGAGTACTTGTTCATTCAGCCAATCAGGGTTCTTGCTCATTCAGCCAATCAGGGTACTTGTTAATTCAGCCAATCAGAGTACTTGTTCGTTCAGCCAATCAGGGTTCTTGCTCATTCAGCCAATCAGGGTACTTGTTCATTCAGCCAATCAGAGTACTTGTTTTTTGAGCCAATCAGGGTACTTGTTCATTGAGCCAATCAGAGTACTTGTTTTTTGAGCCAATCAGAGTACTTGTTAATTCAGCCAATCAGAGTACTTGTTCATTCACCCAATCAGGGTACTTGTTCATTGAGCCAATCAGAGTACTTGTTCATTCAGCCAATCAGGGTTCTTGCTCATTCAGCCAATCAGGGTACTTGTTCATTCAGCCAATCTGAGTACTTGTTTTTTGAGCCAATCAGGGTTCTTGCTCATTCAGCCAATCAGGGTACTTGTTCATTCAGCCAATCAGAGTACTTGTTCATTCAGCCAATCAGGGTTCTTGCTCATTCAGCCAATCAGGGTACTTGTTAATTCAGCCAATCAGAGTACTTGTTCGTTCAGCCAATCAGGGTTCTTGCTCATTCAGCCAATCAGGGTACTTGTTCATTCAGCCAATCAGAGTACTTGTTTTTTGAGCCAATCAGGGTACTTGTTCATTGAGCCAATCAGAGTACTTGTTTTTTGAGCCAATCAGAGTACTTGTTAATTCAGCCAATCAGAGTACTTGTTCATTCACCCAATCAGGGTACTTGTTCATTGAGCCAATCAGAGTACTTGTTCATTCAGCCAATCAGGGTTCTTGCTCATTCAGCCAATCAGGGTACTTGTTCATTCAGCCAATCAGAGTACTTGTTTTTTGAGCCAATCAGGGTACTTGTTCATTGAGCCAATCAGAGTACTTGTTCATTGAGCCAATCAGAGTACTTGTTCATTGAGCCAATCAGAGTACTTGTTCATTCAGCCAATCAGGGTTCTTGCTCATTCAGACAATCAGAGTACTTGTTCATTCAGCCAATCAGAGTACTTGTTTTTTGAGCCAATCAGGGTACTTGTTCATTGAGCCAATCAGAGTACTTGTTTTTTGAGCCAATCAGAGTACTTGTTAATTCACCCAATCAGAGTACTTGTTCATTGAGCCAATCAGAGTACTTGTTCATTGAGCCAATCAGAGTACTTGTTTTTTGAGCCAATCAGAGTACTTGTTAATTCAGCCAATCAGAGTACTTGTTCATTCACCCAATCAGAGTACTTGTTTTTTGAGCCAATCAGAGTACTTGTTAATTCAGCCAATCAGGGTACTTGTTCTTTGAGCCAATCAGAGTACTTGTTAATTCAGCCAATCAGAGTACTTGTTCATTCACCCAATCAGGGTACTTGTTTTTTGAGCCAATCAGAGTTCTTGTTTTTTGAGCCAATCAGACTACTTGTTAATTCAGCCAATCAGAGTACTTGTCAATTCAGCCAATCAGAGTACTTGTTTTTTGAGCCAATCAAAGTACTTGTTAATTCAGCCAATCAGAGTACTTGTTCATTGAGCCAATCAGAGTACTTGGTTTTTGAGCCAATCAGAGTACTTGTTTTTTGAGCCAATCAGAGTACTTGTTAATTCAGCCAATCAGGGTACTTGTTCTTTGAGCCAATCAGAGTACTTGGTTTTTGAGCCAATCAGAGTACTTGTTTTCTGAGCCAATCAGAGTACTTGTTCATTCAGCCAATCAGAGTACTTGTTTTTTGAGCCAATCAGAGTACTTGTTAATTCAGCCAATCAGAGTACTTGTTCATTCAGCCAATCAGGGTTCTTGCTCATTCAGCCAATTAGGGTAGATGTTCATTCAGCCAATCAGAGTACTTGTTTTTTGAGCCAATCAGGGTACTTGTTCATTGAGCCAATCAGAGTACTTGTTTTTTGAGCCAATCAGAGTACTTGTTAATTCAGCCAATCAGAGTACTTGTTCATTCAGCCAATCAGGGTGTTTGTTCATTGAGCCAATCAGAGTACTTGTTTTTTGAGCCAATTAGGGTACTTGTTCATTGAGCCAATCAGAGTACTTGTTTTTTGAGCCAATCAGAGTACTTGTTCATTCAGCCAATCAGAGTACTTGTTTTTCGAGCCAATCAGAGTACTTGTTAATTCAGCCAATCAGAGTACTTGTTCATTGAGCCAATCAGTGTACTTGTTTTTTGAGCCAATCAGAGTACTTGTTAATTCAGCCAATCAGAGTACTTGTTCATTCACCCAATCAGAGTACTTGTTCATTCAGCCAATCAGGGTACTTGTTCATTCACCCAATCAGGGTACTTGTTCATTCAGCCAATCAGAGTACTTGTTCATTGAGCCAATCAGAGTACTTGTTTTTAGAGCCAATCAGAGTATTTGTTAATTTAGCCAATCAGGGTACTTGTTCTTTGAGCCAATCAGAGTACTTGGTTTTTGAGCCAATCAGAGTACTTGTTCATTCAGCTAATCAGAGTACTTGTTCATTCAGCCAATCAGGGTACTTGTTCTTTGAGCCAATCAGAGTACTTGGTTTTTGAGCCAATCAGAGTACTTGTTCATTTGTTGTTTGAGAAAGATTATTTGATTGTGCGTTTGATATTCTCTGTGGATGACTCAGGCATTGATGGATATTTAAAGTGTTGTCTGTATGAAAGCAGACTTGAATAGAAACAATTTGGTCCCCATCCTCCTCTTCCTCCTTTTTTGTTTCAGTCACAAGGCTTCTTTTTGTGTGTTTTCTATCCTGTGCAGCACAATCATCACAGTAATAGCTGCACCACAGAGGAGCATAGGCCAGCACTGGACTTGTTCATGCATGGAGACATTATTTCGACCTCCCTGTTGTATGCTGCACAGTGCTGCTGGACACCTGGCATGCATCTCTAAATGACTGCCAAGTACCTGGTGTGGGATCAATAACCTGGCTTCTGAGCTTTCCAATTAGCTTTTTGAATCCAATCAACACTTTTGACTCACTCACAGATAAACATTTATACATTTGTAATGAGTCTCATCTAACCCTTTCTTTTTGTGTGCATGAACATAAAATGCTCATTCCTGTATAAACATTAACATTGACTAACTTGTTACTAATGACATATGCAGAGATAGAGGATAAAAGACTCGCTTGAATCTAAATGTGAAAACATACAGTTATGTTAGTACTTTCACCTGGTCTTTTTGCTCCCAAAAACAAATGTAAATGAATACATGGTTTAGTTTTCACATCAGATATTTCTCTGTCAGAGCAGAACAAGTCCAGGTGTGACTAATTGAGTGAACGAGGGCTCAGCTCTGTTGAGTGTCAGTGAGCACTAAAGCAGGATCCAGGACCTGACTGAAAGAATGCAGTCGTTAGTGATGTTATTTATTACACCTGTTGTTCTCCTCTGATGGTCAAATATGTCTGTTTCATCCCTTTACTTCTCTTCTGCCATGATGGTAGCTGGAAGTCAGTGTTTAACCATTGGCTATGTGACACAAAGGAACACTATTACACATCCCTGTAAATGTGTGTGAGAATCAGACCTGAAATTCAGACTATGCCTTTATATCGTTTAAAAAAAGCTAGTTAAAGAATGATTCAGAAATGAGTCCTGGGTGTAAACTTGTAGTTACCTCCCTGATGCTGAATGTTAATATTTAATATACAAACCCTGAGGCTGAAACACTTGAGCAGGTTGGACTTGTGAGAGAGATACATGCATTTGTTCAGACCCAGTGGCTATATGACACAGAAAGGAACTGTTCTTTTGATGTGTTTGTGTGGGTGTTGTACCTCTGTGATGCACTGTGTGAAAAGTGAAACAGCAAGCATCATGGCTGACTATTGCATGTGAGCTGCAGGCATCTCATATCTCTGTATGATGAGTATTTTTAGCTCTGAATGTTAAAAGTTCTCAGCTGTGTCTGCAGCCAGCAGGACAGATCTGCTGGTCGGCTGAACTGGGTCCTGTTTGCTGCTTAATGACATCCTGTACTGCTGGGAGCTCTGTGAGGTTACAAGGTTCTTCCACAGCTCTGTATGACCCAGCATGTAGGAGGACTGAGCTGCAGGGACAGGTCAGAGTGTCGGAGCACAAAGACAAAAAATATATTTTAAAAGTTTGTGTCCCAAAATCTACACATTTGTTAACATAGAAGAGAGAGCACATAATGACTAACCTCCTAAGGCCCATATTTTGATAACCTTTAATTATACTGCCAGTCATTTTTTCAGCTATAAGTATGTACAGTATGTTAACATTGGAGGGGAAACACATATTGCTTCTAAGAGAACATTGTACCCATTTTCACACAGCCTTCACTTTCAAACAGCCTAATTGGCTTAGTCCTTCATCCTGTCAGACCAGCTCACTGCAGTCTGCATGCCAATGCTCAGCCATGACGAGCCAATTCAACCTAACTTGGCTTTCTCTGTACAGTGGCAGGAGTAACACCACTCCTCAAGCATTTCTGTTCTGTGTGTGGAATTACTTTGTCTTTGTCACAACCTTTGTTAGTGGGATGATGACTGGAGTCTCTCAGGACAGCTGGACCACCAGAGTGTGTCAAACTATACTTGGCACCTAACCTGCCAAGAACTGATAACATAGGAGACGTTCAATAATCGACTGATTTAGAATTATATTCTTGTCAAAAGTTTTAACCACATTTTCCAAAGTGCTAAATACTTGTTTTTCATGTGTTTCACATATTTCACACGCCTCATCTCAGGTGTGTACTACAAACCCAAACATATTATCCGTGTGTCCATCTGTGTTTCCAGGTGGTCTTCTTGATTTGTTCATTGTTAAATCTTTAAACAAATTCTATCATCACAAAAAGTCACTCGAGCTGTGGATTCAGTAAACATGAAAGCTACTATTGCAGCATTACAAAGCCTCTACCTCACTGCAGCTTCTCTCCTGATACTCAGAGAGGAGATCTAATCATTCATGATGGTCGAGTTGTTGACAAGCAGAAGGTCTTACAGGATGTGAGTGAGACAGACAGGACGGATCGGGGAAGATGACTCCACAGTGCTCTGCTCCTCTGTGTGCGGCTCACTTCTGTTTAACTACTGACACTGTGAATGAATGCTGATGGAGGGATTGTTGTTTGGAACTTTACAGGAAACTCACTGAGGTCCTGAGTCATTATTATCAGTACAGTCAGATGAGGACACCTGATGTGTCAGAGGCAGACCTTCATTTTTCCTTGCTCCCAACTGTGCAAACTGGCAGTATTTTTTCTGCCAGTAGACACAATTTCCTCTGTCAGTTTACCTGCTCACCAAACAGTGAATAATAACTGAGATTGTAATCTTATGTTTACCGACAGGCAACAGCAAAGTGTGAATTTTCAACCTGGCTAGCAGCCTGTGAGACAGAGCACAGGGAAAATGCTTTTCATTCCTCAGCTCTGTTGGTTATTGAGAGTCACTGACATTAATGAAAATATGTGTGAATTAGTTTAGTTAAGTGCAAGAACAATTAGCATACAATTAGCATGGAGCAAATATTGCCGGTTGTTGCTGTGACAACACACAGCACTTTCTTTTCCTCCTCCTCTGCCTCCACAATGTGACTGTTATTTTGCTGCACTTTACACTCCAATACCTTCACAATAAGGCTGCGCTGTGCTGAACACAACCCTTCTCCACTTTGATGACTGAATGTGAATTAAGGATTTAGCACGTCTGTTATTTGTTTTAAATGAATTCTGTGCTTCTGTTTCAACCTTTTCTGACTTCTTTTTGCAGTTTCTCGACCACTGATGCTTGTGACATTTATCAATGAGTCCTGCAGACTGATGTTTATGTGGTGGACAGAAAGTACCTGCTTCTGATTGGCTGGCAGATTAAATTAGTATGTCAGTACACCTCAAACATACAGTCAATTAATTTGAACAAAAGGTAAATAAAACTGTAGATAACCATCAAACATATTGCAAACTTGCTGCCTGGTTTGAGTTGACATGATGGCAGTGTTTGACTGAATTTAATAAAGTGTAAAACCTCCCCATCAAAAACACAGTTAGTGATGGTCTGTGATCTTCTTCTACAGAGAGTATTTGTTCTGACAGGATCTGAGGAAGCGAACGAGCTAACAAGTCTGCAGAGACTCAACCAGAGAATCCTCAGGAGATCAGCTGAGCCCTCTGGTTTTCTATTGAGGAGCATTACAGGGATATGACCGATCCATACATCCATCAACATTACAACCACAGTCCTAACCCAAAGATTACATGCATGCTGTATGCCAACTCGCACACGGACGCTGTCTTAAAATTTGATTGAATACATTACCTTTATAAGCCAGCTCATTGCAGCAGAGAACTTGCATATAATAAGAACAAAACAGTCATAAATCAAAGCTCTCCACAGAGTCACAGGTAATCAGCTGGGGGTCTGTGTGATGAAACCACTGGGATGGAGTCACTAGAAATAGACAGAGGAGCTCTCTATTCAGGACAGAGACAACAGCAGAGGAAACGAGAGCTCCAAGAGTCATTAGCACCAGAGAACAAGAAGCACAGAGTATCTGCAACTTTACTGTAAATGATCCACTGCTGCAGGTCACAGCTCAGAGTGGAGAGAGTGCTGTGTGTTATGGTTTCATGTTTAGCAGTGAGATCAATATAGACCTTTCTGTGCTGTATACTGATACTTGATGGATTGAAAGTGAAGCAGAAAACGTTCCCTTTCAGACTTATTACATGTTACAGTAACTGGCTGGAGTCTGGATTGCTGTGAAGGAACCGACCCTTTGGTCAAAAAGTGCAAGTTCTTTAGAATGGTAACACTGATAACTAATGGGAACTTTACAACAGCAATGTCATCAAGTATAACTGAATAAGCTAAAGCTGCAGTGTATAAAAGTTTCTATAGTGTACTGTATGCTACTGATAGTTGTTCAGTAATGCAGTGAGTGCTCTGTCTCCACAGTGAACTAAACTCTGCTGCTGCTCTGTCTCTGTCCATGGTGCTGAATCGAATGACTGATTAACTGTCTGTACTCAAGATGACTGTGGTGTTTAAAAAGACACATTTTGTCACTCAAACATGTTTCCATATTTCCGACGCAGAGTGATCACATAATTTCCTAACAGTTTATGCAGCCTCATAATCACTTACATTAACTTTTGGCTTTCACACTGACATCCAAAGGTTGTCTGTAGGACAGAAACACTGTGGGCTGAGTATTAACTACTGTATGAATCTTTGATTGCAGAACTATAAAAACTGTAGAAAATGTCTGACATTATAGACTACAGTAAACTCCAACATTTACCTAATGTCTTGCATTATTTGATATTAATGTCATTTTACCCTAGCTAATTTGAAATCAATTATTGCCACCTGCCCACATACGTTTACTCATTACAAACAGCCATCTGCTGGAGGCTTTGCATATTTATGCAATTTGTTGCATGAAACCATCATTGAAACAGATATTGTAACATTCATAATGTGTAACTCAAAATGTTGTCATGTTGGCAACGGCATCATACAGTGTGTTTGCAGTGTCTGAAAACATGTTTTTCCAACAAGAGTGAACTATTTTTTTCATTAGATTGTTTTGATGGGATGTCATCCAACCTTTGCTTTGTTTTTCTTGCTGTTGGCATGTTATAATGAAACAATATCCATCCTCTCTGTGCCTGAAATACAAATGAGCAGTGTGACCGAAACAGGTGGAGAATGTAAATAAACCTCCAAACACAGTCAACCTGTGACATCAGGTCTGGTGGGTGGAAGCTTCACAGATGGAAACTAAAAGGAAACAAAACCAACAACATAAATTAAGAAAAGAAAAAAACAGAGAATGTAGCTGTGAGCAGCAGTAATTATTTCATTACATCACGGAAAGCAACTGGTAGAAGTAGTATTATATCACTTTATTTCCTTTATTGAAAACTGGGCAACTATTTACTGAACAATTGCACTCATCTTGGAACGTATCATTACCTCTGCTGCTAACTGCTAATTAAGAATCAGGGTTATCATTATGCTGGAAATTGAGACTCCACTCGGAGTTCAATGATCAAGCACTAATTCATGAACCACTATCCTATGATTCAATCATACCGGACTGTGGTTTGAAGATAACTCTGAACAACTGACTGCATTTAATGTCTTTTCACTTATCCACATCATTTCAGTTTGATCTACTGAGGTTTTGATACTTCATAATGTATCTGCAGTAGAGATGTCTGCTTTAATATTAACGTGTGGATTTCTCCAGAAGTGATCATTACGATGAATTTGACGTTGGGGGATCTGAGATACATTTCACAGTCAGGTCTTAATTGAAAATGTCGAGAATTAAGATAACTTTGAGTATCAGTGCAAAGTATAAGAAAAAAAGATTATTCAGAGCAGGGACATTATATGACTTTTAAATTCTGAAAAATAAATAATAATAAATAAAATCCTCATTGGAATCATTTTTGTAATGCATGACACTAATCCTGAAAGTTCGACTTTATTCTTTAATGTTACTTTTGTCTTCTCATGACTCTTCCTAATAGGCCTACTTTTCTGTACACTGTAGCTGGAGTTGGTCTAATTATAAAACCAAAAGCAAGCACTTTGGCATCTCTGAGAACTATGATAAATCTGCTGTCAGGATTTCTGTGGAGTTAAATGCCCCACAAGTCTGCACACAGATAACTAGCTAACTCTCTCCAGTGTTTGTTGCTGGCACATCTAGGAAAAGGCTTCTACAGATTACTAGAAGTAGCCTACTTTATACCAGCTTACAACATGTTTTCAGTTTGTATTGTATGTCTAAAGTAGAAGAGAATTGGAATTGCATTACTCACATAGATTTTTTTTTTTATGTATTAATGTACCAATGTATGGGTGTTCATTTTTAGCGTTTATCCTGAGCTCCTGTTACACAAATAAAGACAAGTGACTAGATCATGTTATTTGCCCCCATGTGTAAAATCATGGACGTGGTGCTGAATGAAATGTGTTGGATTTATTCTGATTAGTTCTGCTGTCAATGCTGTAGCATGACAAACACACATACACATGCACGCAAACACACACGCACACAAAATTGACGCACGCACGCGCTCTCCCTCTGCGGATAGTAGTTCCTGTAGGAGTCGCTACTGTCCGTGTGAAGCAGCAGGTGGAGCAGTGACGGAGTCTCCAGCTCTTGTGTTCATCAGCACCGGTCAGACTGGGATTTCTTCCTCCGCTCGGCTTCCCTTTCAGCGCTTTCTCTTGTGGAAATTACCCGCTGCAGACGGAGCTTCGTCGGGAAGAGCGCGGAGCTTTTGCACAGTGTGATTAAAGGACACCATGCTTTCCGTCTGGATACACACCGTGTGGATCCCCGGCGTCGCTTTCCTCTTTGGATTTCAAGGCAAGGGATCGTTTCATTCTTTTCATTTCATGTCCTGACGTTTTCCACTAGGAAACACTGGAGATGAGAGAGAAATGACAGCTACCGTGGATGTTTCTTGTGCTTCTGTCCGTCTGCTGCTGCCTCTCGTTCTGAAGGTATGTGAAGTGACTTCCCTTCCCTGAAAACACTGACACGACAGAGAGATCTCCTCATGGAGAAGCCTGTGCCTTTCTGCTGCTGGCTGTTACAGTAGAGCTCTGTTTGCTCTCAATAAAGTTAGTGATGAGCTGAGCTGATGTGACGGCAGTCTTTATGTTCAGTAGCAGTGTGTGACACAGAGGAGAGAGCAGCCGCAGAGGCTGATGGTCCAACTGACAGCTTCAGTAGAGAGTCTCCTCTCAGCACACAAGTAGAGAAGTGACCAAACACGTGGAGGCTGTTCAGCTGTCAACTCCACTGGATAAACTCCAATGCATAAATCTGTCTTGGTCAATTCGACAAGGAGTCGTGTTAGTGTGGAGTGTGTGTGAGGTGGATCAAAGAGAGTGTGTGTGATACACGTGGATGAAAGGAGAAAGAGGAAACAAACAGAACAAACTTTAGCGAGCAGGAGAGATGATGGTGGGAGGATAGAGAGAAGAAAGGGTGGATGGAGGATAAGAAATATTTAGTGTTCATGTTTTCTCTTCTGTCTGCTTCTGTAATTAAATGTCAGCAGTAAGTAATGATGCTCTGCAGACTGTAAGTGCAGCAGCTTTTGAGGAATTGTGAATGGATGGTGATGTAGTGATGACAGAAGCAGCTCAGTGACCAATCAGCTGCTCAGTTTGACTTTATGAGAGTGCTGGAAACACAAGTGACCTGATAGTTGGTTTAATGAATTCAACCCAGACACCTGTTGAGTCACCAGACTGAGATTTTCCACACACACAGCTTCCCTTTAATGCCACCTCTGTACATTACAGTGCTTCAGGTGGAAATCTTTGCTGTTTGATTGTTCAGAGACAAAAGGACCAGAGCAAACCTGAACTCCAGCTGCTGACTGAACTCTTTTGGCTTTAATTCAAAATGATGAAAAATCTGCTCATCTGCTGTTAAGAGAGGGAATATTGTGGCGATAAAAAATAGATCCCTAGTTAAGATTCCCATCACTACCTCTCACTTTAAATCCTTCCTCTGTGAGATGTTAAAGTCTTTTCACTCCCCTCTAACTTTCCTCTCATCAGGTCACACTCACAGTAAACCTCCCTCTCCATCTTCAGCTTCTCACTACACTCACATCACTTTCTTTACTTTCCTCATCCTCCTTCAGATCTTATTTTATGGCTGTCAGGATTTGAAGCCTTCTTCTTTTTTTGTTTCTCTCACATTTAGTCTGGAGTTTTATCACCTCTGACTCAGGCTGTACAAAACTCTCTGGAAGATTCTCTGTTGTTGTTGCTTCATGTTGTTTTAACGTCTTACAGTGACATTTTGCTACAGTGTGTCCTGAAGCACTGATGGGATCTGAGAGAACATTTAGCCTCTGATGGATGTAATTATGTGTCTGCTCTGAACGCCTCCAGCTCTGTGTGCAACAGCTTTGATGCTTTGTCAGTGAAACTGGATGGTTTAGTTGATTGCATGAAAGTACTGCACCTATTTGCCAAAGATAATCTGTGCATGTGAATTAGAAATGTTCCTTTCTCCAACAGTTTGATTCAGATACCCACACATAGTTGACAGGAGGAAAATAATAAATAACAGAGCAGTGTTAGGTCATTAAAATGCTATTTTCAGGTAATCCAACAGTGTATTTAAATGTACAGAACTCACACACATCTCCACTTGGACACAAAAATAACAGCTGACAGACAGACATTACATCACAGTGTCTTTTGTAGCCAACAGCAGAGTGCCAAAAGTGTCAGCTTTCTGTATTGAGCAAATAAATGACAGGATATTTGTTCCAGTACAAAAGAGTCAATACAAGTCAGACCTGAGAGAGTTTTATAGGATTACAGGATTAAAGCTGTTTGCTTGCTTGAAGTGTTCAGCCATTAGATACATCCACACATCCTCTTTCTATGAATCCTTCATTCAGACAGGTAATCCTGCTGAAGACAACACCTCTGATGCTGAGTCTGCTGCTGGATTCTCATTACAATGAAATGCTGTAAAATAAAATGCAGTTATTCAGAGAAACAGAGATTTATGCCAACAGTATATTTCTGGTCTGTCGACCTGTTGATGAATATGTGGCACTATAATAACTGGGAGCCTCTTTTAGGGCTGAACGATAAATTGTTTTCAATTGCAATCAACAAACTAGTCACAGTAGAAGAAGTACAATTACTGCATATTTGGCACAGTAACACACATTATACCAGCCTCTGTGAAGAGTCAACCAATGTATCAACAGGACTACCAGACGCAGCTCATACTGTACACAGTGGATGGAGAAGGGACAGACGAAATGGCTGAGTCAGGCTGTCAGTCAGTGCAGAGAATTACAGGATCATAGACTGTGTCACAGAGTGAAAAGCTCTGTGTGTGTGTGTGCACATGTGTCGTGTCATGGTGAGTGTAAGTTAAAGAAGCCTGTTTCAGCCCCCTGACTTCCAGCCTGTGTGTCCCATCAGAACAGATTGATGCTGTCAGGGAGCTTAATGATGTCTGTCTGCTGGAGCAGCAGCCTGCATGCTGAGAAGCAGAGCGGCGAGACTAGCTGACAATTTATCCACAAGGGGCATTTTTATTAGGTTGTCTTATTTGAATGATCAACCTTTATACACAACATCAGGTTTATTCTGATTCTCACCACAAATCAACTGGAGCAAACAGCCTCATGGGAACATGTTTATACCCACAGAGGGAGTGGAGGACGATGTGTTTGCCTCAGCCAGAGTCAGCAGGGCTTGTTGTCTAACTGGAGGGTTTAACATCCCACATAACACTGAAGCAGATATGTGACAGGCAGGGATAGACAGCGTTAGACAGGAGAAAGACACTCTGTTGTCTTGTCTCTAATTTCCTGTAAAAGCTGAAATGTGACAGAGGAGCCTGGAGGCCTGAACCAGCCTGAGTATCCTCACAGCCTCAGGGAGGATTGTCTGAGAACCAGGGAATGACCTCTTCTTCATCCACCTGTGGAGCTGTTAGTGTCACAGTGTGACAGGATGTTTTATTCATTTAAAATCCCACATTTTCAAACCATTTACTTTGAGTTTGTATCAGCTCTGTAATTTATGCTGCCATGAATAATTACTGCTATTTCCCTGCAAGGTTCATGGTTTGTAATTTGGATGTGTTCGTCATGATTAGTGTGCACTTGCATGACATGGAAGTGAAAGCTGCTAATAACGGTATTTATGAATGAATCAGACTTTATTGATAATTACCACAGTTGTAGATGATCACATTTGTCCCTTTTTTCTTCCTGTCTCACCTCGTTTCCATGACATTTTAATTCAAGTGGTAAATGAAGCTTCATGGCTGCCTCTCTAATTTTCTCTCTACCTGTACTTTAGTACTTTAAGAGGAAGTTTGATGACCCTTTTTCCTGCCATGATGTAAGGTGGGTCGATGTGGGAAATATTACATGAAGTGCATTTTAAAGCACATGAAACGTCAAAGTGGAATCTTCATTTACATCCTGCTCTCCTCTTGTTCTGTCCTTAGGTAAGAGTGGCCAGTTCGACCCTGAGCTGTGTCCGTGTGTTTTGGTGCGAGTGTGTTTGTGGGGATGGTAACACCATCTCCTGACCTGTACACTGCACCTCAAAAGAGAGACTCCACATTCAGCCACACAGAATGTGTCTCAGTATCACAGCCTGCTGTTGAGTCAGATCACTGAGAACTGACCTCCATCATTTCTATCTACAGTCCTGAGCTGAGAGAGAACAATGTGTCATATGTAGCTCTGTAATCTCTGCTGTTGTAGAGTGCTTTATATCTCTGTGTGCTGGAGTGATATAATACTTGCTATGCTGAGAGGTTTTAGTTGGCACCTTGCCTCACTTTAGGTTCCTGAATGTGCTGATGTGTGCAGAAAATGATACAGTTCTTATTCCAGCTCTCCACTCTTCAGCTACTTTACATTTATATTATTGACACACTGGTTTCCTTTCCTGATGTGATCAAACATCATGGAGACACACAGATGGAGCTCTGAGATTTAGATCATCTCTCTCTCACTGCATTTCCCTTGGTCATGTTTCTTAGTAAATGTAGGTATACCAGACAGCACACAAAATATACAGAGCTGAACGCTCAGGTGCCAGTTCTTCTTTTTCAAAGCTTCCTGGCATCTCTGGTAACCCTGAGTTAAACGTCACAATGCTTTGAACTGTGTTTGATTCCTTCGGGCAAAGTGTGCAGAAATATCTGTGAGAGAGCTCTCATGCACTTGACTCTTTGACAGTGGGTCAGCCTTTAGTCCCTGCAGACTTAGAGGGATCGCACCTCAAAGTCTGTGAGTCCTTCAGTGTGGATACTAGGGTTGGGTTTATGTGTATTTGTCTGTAGTTGTAGCAGAGTGTGTTGGCAGTGAGAGATATAACACCATCTGAAGTGCTTTAGGTGCTTTAAAAATCAGCAGCTTATCTGAGGCCTAATTGTTTTTACCACTGAACAGATCAACATGTTGTTGGATCATTGAACCATCTGCCTTCTTATCATTACACCTGCATGTTCTTACAATATGAAGCCACTGTGTGCATCACTTCTGTCGAGTTAATCTGAAGCAGTAGCAACATCTCAAGCTCATTTCTATTTCATATTTAATACAGTCACACTTGATAACAGGATGTTAATGCTTCATTGGTTTTTACACTCTGTACTTCTGGTACTTTCCGAGATAAGATATCAGAGCATTTCTTGTTCAACAACATTTTAACCTTAAAGTTTCACTGTAACTAAAAACCTCTCCAGAAGAGAAGCTTGTTGGAGATGAAAATAGACGCTTCTTTGATTCCTTTTATTTTGCAGCATCAAACAGAGACTGTGTTTGTGAAGAGGAACTCTCTCTCCCTGTCTTACAAGAAGTAGATCAGAGTTCTGCCCTGACTTTTTATTGCTTTTGTACATTAAATAAAGCAAATTAACAATTAAAGAAAAAAGTTAAGTCTGCTGTGGTATAATATTACAACAGACACATTTCAACTACAATATTAGTTTACTCCGATGTTCGTCAGTATTGCCTGCTGTGTGTGTTTGTGGGTATGTGTGACATCTGCTCTACAGTTAAAGTGTAGCAGCACCTGCAGGAGGATGTTAATGGCATCCTGCCAGCATGCCTCGTGTGTGTCTGCTATGTGTGTGTGTGTGTGTGTGTAGTTTCAGGATAGATGAGCACACAGCTCCCATCAGCAGAAACATGCAGTCAATATGTCACCACTGTTGTTTTACTTACTGAAACATGCTATTATTGGCTCCAGTTGTTTACACTCATGTTGAAACTCTGGTTTATTAGTAATTATACTCCTGATGGCATCCACTGCTGTGTGCATCATGTTTATGTCATATCTCAGTGATGTGCTTTGTTCTGTTCTATGTGTAAACAACAAATCGCTCTGTGTGGATGTCGGGCAGATGAATGACCAACAGAAATAACACTAATTACACTTTGTCTAAGTGTATTTATAACAATTTTTGTCTCACACATAAACAATGTCACACTGGAGGTTGTGGGTTTTGTTGTCAGCAGTGACTCATTGATCTCAGTGTATCTAATGTGTTCTGAAATCATCAGTGTGATATTAGAGCAAAGTCAATGTCGGTCAGAGCAGCTATTTGCTAACATGATGTAACTCCAGTGATGATGTTGTTTCACAGTGATGGATTTACTGTCACATAATGAACAGAGCGACTGTTCAATATCAGCTGAATGACTCCATGTGTCCTCTGTTCACTGTGACTGTGCAGCATTAGCTGCAGTGGTTTATGGGTAGCAGCAATTAAACCCAACTCAGTTGATTGATGTTGTCTCTTCTTAGTCAGTTCTATTGGCAGTATACGAGCTGTTGGTCCTCAACAGACTTTCATCTGTCCAAATCTGCAGGCTCTGTGCTGTCAATCATCTCACACACCTTCATCCATCAGGAGATTCAGCTGTCTATCAATGAGTGACAGTTAGGAAATATACTGTGATGAACAAGAACAGTTAGTCTACAGCCTCTCACCTGTTCACTTCTATACTTTAAAAACGATGCAATCTGAAAAGCATTACATTCGTTAGACTCCGAGTCCACTGAGCACACACACATACAGCTCATACACACTCGCATATCCCATCACACCCTCTCACTTGGGCTTCAGATGAGGGAATACAGCATCTGTATAAGCATGATGTATTGATAGCACACACTTCATCCACCACAGCTTCATCGAATTCAAAGCTAAAACCAACTCTCATTTAAATGTATCATGCTGTCAGTACTATTAGCAATGATTGCTACTCTGGCAAATACATTGAGAGTTGAAACTTGCAATTAGTGTGCTGCTGGTGTTCAGTTGTAGCAGATGGTTAAAACACAATAGGTGGGAGAGGAAACCGTCTGTAGGCTCAGTTCAGCTCTTTCACTGACATAACACCAATTAAACTTTCGACCAGCAGCTGGTGAAAGTTTTTCCAAAGCAAAGACCTTCCACTGATGTATCCACCACAGTTGGCTGATTTCAAGTCTTTCTTTTTTGCTCCTGCTGGTATTGAATTATTATTCACAGTATGAACTGCTTCTGCTGTGTGGATGGATACTTGTTAGTTATGCAGAATAATTGGAAATATCAGGAGTGAGGATGCTGGAAGACCAACAGATTAGCTGACATAACATTTGCTCTTAGTGTATAAAATAACGGTCTTGTAAGTGAGGAAACAGTTTTCTCTTCATGCAGCTCTTAGCTCTGCTCTGTATTCTCAGAGAGCTCAACACACAGAGATCCCAGACAGATAAAAGGCCAGATTCACAGTGAAAGGAGGCGTTTGTTGGTCTGCAAGTGTTTTCTCAGAAATCAATATTAGAGCACATTTCAGGTCCCACTTGTTTATTTCAAGGCCAAAGCTTTAAACATTGTTCTCTGCACTGTGTAGGTTGAGAGCTCTGCTAGCACAGGCTTTGTTTGATCCTTTGATTGTATGGAGAGCAGCAGAGAGGCCATTATGTGTCAAGCTTTCTTTTCTTCCTGTATTTTACTAAATGATCAAGGAAAGCAGGCAATGAGTCATTACATACTGACAGATGTCAACGAACTTTCTTGTATCAATGTAATCGTTTGTTTCTGTGGATCACCCACTCTCAGTCCAGTTCTGTTGGGGAGCTTTCACTGAGGGTGTGTCTGTGTGTTTAACACTGAAGAAAGTATATTTATATATATGTATATATATATATACTGTATATACTGTATATGAATATTATCTTGAATAATACACAAAAACCTTATTTCTTTCCATTTATAATACTATTTTCATTTCAGAACCCTAGTTACTCTTTCTTTTCTAAATTAAAATGTTCAGTATTGAGCAGGAACACACTTCATGATGATGCTGAAAGAATGGTGACAGCAGGGGGGACAGTTGGTTGCTGAGAAGGAGCAGAGCCCGGGGAGTTCAGGCCTGGCAGGCAGAGCCGTGCTCTCACAAGAGTTCCTCATACCATGAGTACAGACTGATTTATGGAGGGAACCTCTGAGCCAACTGACAGGAGCTCATTATCCAAACACAGCTGATCAGTTAGTCTGAACACACGAGAACAAGAGAGGAATCTACAGCATTGGTTATGTAAGATTTAATCAAGACACCTTAATTGGATCTTTTATGGCTTTTAAGCCTGTGGAGAATCGGTCAACTAAGGAGAGGCAACAAGCTGATGTGGATGATGATGTTAGCAGTTTGGTCCCCTGCCTTGTTAGAATAATGGCCCTATGGAGACTAAAATGTATTTTTGCTCTGCACCACAAACTGTCTGAAAGTTTAAGTAGGTTAAACCAGGGAGAGGAGATAACATACAGGGTGATTCTTAGTGAGAGCTATGAAGGTGTCTCTGTAAAGTGTTTTCTCATCAGATCCCCTGAGCTCAGTATGTGCATGAGCAGAGCTTAACTCTGCCAACAGCATTACATAATGAATCATAATGAACAGGCAGCAAAATGTAATATTAGAATGATTATGTTATTTGCATAATTAATGTGCATTTGTTTAATTTGAGTCTGTGTGAGTTTGTTTTGGTATCATATATGGTGCATAGTGTTTAGCTGCGTGCTGCGTGCAGCCCCTGCTTGTTGGAGAGCTGATGGCAAACACACTTAACCATTAGCTGTAAGAGTAATTAAAGTCCTCTGAGCAAAAAGCTAATTACAGTAATTTATTAATATGTCTACTTTTTTCATGTTAATACATGGAATAGATTCAGCTTTCTAATAAACTATGGATGCATGACATGCCTCCCTTATCTTGTGTCTCCTTCCACACAGCCCCACAGCCCCTCAAATCCTCCATTATTAATATGAATGTTGAAGAATCTCCAGCTTGAAGAGATCTTGTCTCTTCCATATGCCAGCTCTCTCTGCTCTCAGCCATGCAGGACTAAGCTGTTTCTCTGAGCTAAACCTCATTCACCCTCTGACATTTTGCCACTTTCACTGGAGATGAGATGTTCAATAGAAAGCCTCTAAATCCCAGTGTTATCAGCATTTATAAAAGATTTCACACTCATTTCAACATTTAAAGGATCCCGTTCCAGTTCCGAGATTGATCCTTTTTTCAAATTTTTTGATTAAACTTTAGAGAGAATTCAACTAAGTGTTTAACGTCATTGTATTCATAGCCAGTTGTTGCAAATGTAATCATATCTGAGAGCTGTGGTGTGACACAAGAAGCTGAGGCAGATAAGACCCAGCAGCTGTGGAGCTGCAAACCTGGAGATGAGGGACAAAACTATCAAAGATCAATAATAACAGCAGCTAACATTTTATATGATACAGGTTCTTTAATTTGTCCTCAGTGGCCTTCAGCTTCAGCTTCAGTGTCAAAGAAATAACTTAAGCACACACATGCAGACATAAGTCCACAGTGTGGGGATGGCTGCTGTTGTGGTGGGGCCTCCTCTGGAATAGTGAAACTCTCTCTGTGGTTTGTCACCAAGTTCTGTTTGGCTCCTCATTACATATTAAACTGATTAACCAGAATGACAGAGGAATGAGTATGCAAGATCATCCTTATTAAATCTGTCTTTAGAAACTAATTGGGTACTCAATAAAATAGTAAATAGACTGCACCTATACAGCGCCTGTCTAGTCTTTCTGCCACTGCTCAACCCACATTTATACAATGATGGCAGAGATGCCTTTCAAGGTGCCGACCTGCTCACAATATGCTCTTTGATGATGTCTCTCAACTCCAACTCCGTTCTACCTCCACAAGTTGCTCGTCCAACTGTAAACAAAGCAATCCACGTAAAAGGAACTCTTGGCTGGAAGAACAGAGCTAACTGTTGGCTACAGTGGAAGCCCTGAAAAGTTGGTCGTAGCTCACACGGCTTGGACGTTAAATCATTGGCAGACGACAATGAGCCGAGGGGGTCAACAAGCTTGTCTCCAATAAGAGGTTCTGAATGCTGAGCAGCTTTTTTGAAAGTTGCCACATTTACAATCAAATTCAGAGTTCTTACATTAATCAGGAAGTTCCTTTTTCTGATTTTTTGATTAATTTTAAACTTTTTCAACTTCAAAAGCTGCAAATTGAAATCTCAGAGCAGTTGGCAGCAGTGATTCTGCTGCCTCTCTGCTCACATTCACTTCTCAGGCAGTACTAACACTGCATTCAGCTTCAGTGGCATTCATGAGGATATCATTTACAACCTTGTTGGTTTATTCTTGAAAGGATGGACAGACAGGATAATAATAAGACAGATGGACATTTTGAGCCAGAGAACCTCCGGGCGGCTAAACTGTACAAAACTTTAACACCTGAAAAGGTCATTCAGAAGGTCAGATACTGAGCTGTCTCTGTGATGGTGCGCTCATTCAGCACACTGCTACTTTCAGGGAAGTTTAAAACATATAAAACAGCAACAAAAGGAGTGAACAGTAAAGAGGAAAATAAAGCCAGACTGCCTCCGAGCAAACAGAAGAAGCTGACAGAGCAGCACTTCTCTCCTCTCACTGACTGGAGTCGATAAGAACAAGATCAGTCTTCAGCAGCAGTCGATGATCTCAACTGGACCTCCATCCAGGTCCAGCAGGTCATTCTCTGAGCGCTGAATCGATTGTAGTTGTGATGTTTCTGAGAGTTTGACAAGAATCAGTAAGTGACATGGAAGCTGTGAAGATGAACCTTCATACTGGATATTCATTCAGCCATCATTAGTACCATCTTCTTATTCAGTATAACCTTTATTTCTGATGTTTTTAATTCACAGTAGTTTCCCAGCTCAAATCTTAATCAGATTGTATTGAATATTTGAATATTTAATTTTTGGTTGGTGTCATATTAAAGTTCATGTTTTCCATTTGGACTACATAAAAGCTTAATTGGAAGGAAAGGTTTAAAATACTAAAAACCTTGTTCAAAACATAACATGAACTGGGCTCTGACAGTAAACTATTTGGGTGTAATTTGTTCCATCAACAACACACAATTTATATTTTTATGTTCTACCCAAAATGTTTTTACCAGGATGATGGTGACCTGAATCGGTGTCCTCTGGCCTCACCCTGAGCCCTACTAAAGACATTAGCTTCCAGCCATTTGATTATTGCTGCCCATTGATTCCCAGAGGAAACGAGTCAAGTTCAACATCACCTGATCAGAGCTGCCAGCTCCCTAATGGAGAGAGAGAGCAGGGGAGGAGAGAGGGATTGTGGGAGGCAGGAGTTCACATGAGCAATGGAGGGATGAGAGGAGGGAGGAGATGAAACAGCTTAATGTGAAATACAAACACACACAGTGAGAAACAGCCAACATGCTATTGTTTCATTGGCAGCTTCCAGCAGCCTGAGGGATTCACATGTTCTGTCTTTAGCAATGAGGAGTGAGAATATTTAAACCTTAAGGGCTTCCTGTTTTATATCTGCTCTCTTTCTAAGAAAGGATGCTGAAAATCCATAAGCTATACATATTTTAGCCGATACTCATACACTGTAGATGCTTTTTATTCTGCTTTTATTGTTTAAATGTCACATAATGTTTCTTTATAGTCAGATTAAAATCAGTCGGATACATTTTCTGCTATTTTTCTCATCATTATGACCACATAATGTTGCTTCCTACAATGAAAGAAAAAGGCCTATATCAGATCATTGACTGTGTTGTTATGTTGGTAAAGTGCATCTCTTCCTGCAGAGAGTTATTGAAAGCAAACATTGTGACTAGACACAGTGACAGGTCTAAGGACTCACTGACCAAGGTTCACTATCCACATGTTTGGTATCAGGGTCTGTTGTTATAACGTTATGTGTCATGCTGGTAGAGTCAGGAGAGGCTCAAGCAGTGGATGTCCCACAAAGAGGTGAAGAGAGACACAGCAGGCAGGAGGCCAGGAGAGAGCGACACAACATGATCCACTGCCAGCGGTTACTCAGCTGGCTGCCTTTGAGACTCCTACCATTGAGAAGGCTGTCTGACATCCTCAAGTCAAGGATCAGGACAAGGTTAAGAAAGTCACAGCAGGAGAGGTCAGGATGGGATCAGTGGGGGAGAGACAAGTCATAATCTGTCCCAAAGGTGAGATACAAGACTGGCACAGGAAGTGATGGAGGTTTAAACTGGGGACTGACTTCAGCTCCACAGAAACCCTCAGACTGAAACACTGGAGCTGGTTGGACTTGAAAAGAGAAATGCATGCTTGATGAGCACTGCTGGTAGAACAATAGATAAAGGGATTTATCTTTTGCTATGTTTTATGTGTGCAGGTGTGTGTGTCAAAGTAGCTGTGTGGGTTACAGTGTGAAGCATCATGGCTGACTAAGACAGATCAGCTGCTGGTCTTCTCTCTCCCTCAGAGGATCCTGTTCTTCTTCTGTTTCAAACACTCGCTTTGTTTTTCTCTCCTGTCTCCTCTCCAGCATCTGAGCTTTCTCCCTCCCTGAGGGTCCTCATCTTTTTATACTTCTCATTAAGTGAAACATAAAACTGCACTTCTCACATTTCCTTTTAAAGAGATTTATATAACAGAGGATTTGTTAATATCATGTTTTGCATGATAAATATGAGCCCTTAAGCCCTATGAGCCCATTTCTCTGTGGTTTCTCTGTTCTGCCTTCACATCTTTGAGTTACCTGTTCCCCATCTTTAATTTAACTAGTTGGAGCTTTCGACCAATACGATTCAATCAGTGTTCTCTGTGATGTGTTGGTAGCCTTGTAATCAATTAAACATTAAAGTGAATGGAGGCTGGGTGCTGTTAAAGCTCCCATAGGGGATTTTTATCCTCCACAGCTGATGGAGCTCTGACTCTAGTCTGCTCTCCTAATCTATCCCTTCACTTTTCTTTTACTAGTACCTCTTTTAATTGCTAGATTTTGTGGGGAAGCAAATAAGGAAAGGTGATGTGAGAGGGAAGTATTACAAAATAAAATACAGGGACCTATAAACAGAGACAGACAGATGGAGAAAATCTATAAACATAGGCAGGTTTGGGTACAAGAGACACACATAAGTTGAGTTCAGGTAGCAGACTTCAGTTATAGACTGAATGAACTGACCTCAGACCAGTGCTGCTGGATGACTTGAATGTTGGATAAAGACACACCCTGGGCTCTCAGGTGTGTCCAGTCAACCTAACGAGCACTAACGAGCAGCTGCAGAGACACGTTTCCTTTTTGCAATTCAGAAAACCTTTTCATAGAATGAGATGTTCTTGAAGCAATGGCATGGGAAAGTGTTACAATGACAAATGATCATGCACTGACAGTGTCCACTGTTAAACCTGAGATATTTTCTGCTAAAAATACATGGAAGTGGATATAAAGTGTGATTTTTACTGTTATGAGACTCTTTCATGCAGTGACAGTTTAAGTCACCAGCCTGTCTCATAAAACATAAATAGCATAGCATGTTATCTTCACATACACCTTTGGTTTGATCATTACATCAATAGATGTATTATAAGATGGATGTTTCCCCTACAGTCAGATCATCACAGGCCCCCAGATGTGTTCAGATACAGTAGCAGGCCCTAAAGATGGGAGCCAGTTTGAGATTCAATTAGTTCCAAGCACCAGCCTTACATACTTTAAATACATAACTAGTCAACCCAATGGATCTGATGACAGATTAGATCACATGTATTGCAGGTTTAGTGTACAAGAGGAAAATTCAAAATGCAAGAATATAAAATGGAGAAAGGAGAAGGAGAGATAAAAGGCATGACAGAGGACGAGGTTTTTATGCCATCCATGCATGATCCTTTACAGCTACCGGCCATGATTAGGATGTATAATTAAGGTTTTACTACGACTCAGTGGCCCATGATGAGCTATCGTGAGCATAAAGCTGAGATTTAATATGAAGTGCTCCTGACTCTGCTGTTTGCTGAATGTATTTGGACATGAGAGCTAAACGGGGAAAGATTTCTAGCTTTGTGAAGCTTTCACACACTGAGCTGAACAAAACAGAAAAACACTGAACAACTTGAACGTTTGCCCCGATTGTTATGTTCAAGTTGTGGATTTGATAAAGTGTCTGCTTTACCTTTAAAAACACTGGTTGTTTCCTTATTGAAGGGAAATGTAGTTTTCAGCCTGCTTTGCAGTCATTTGAATGTGGTTTGTATAGAGAACAACAACAGTTAAGGTATATTGTACTTGAGTTTTTTTTCCTCCTTCCTCTCTGTGATTAACATAACAGCCTCATGAACATTACCTCAAGCTGTTACATTAGCATCATAACTATGATAGCTACTATGTGTGTTTAAATAATGAATGTGTGATGTAGTCCAGAGGCCTGGTCCTCCCTGCTGGGACTGAAATGCTCGTTTTAATACCTGTAATCCCAGAGAGCCCTGTGGTGGCTACATTAGAGAGGAAGATGAAACAGACCCTTAATGTGGCCGCACAAGGTTGACTGCACTTCATGAAATCTGGTTCTTGATGTTCCAACAACTGTATTGTAATGTCATTTGTGGACTGGCAGCTATTGAAACCAAAAAATCATAAGAAACTGTTTCAAGTGAATTTAGTCTAACACGGAGTGTGATAGCTGAATCATTTTAAAGTATTTAAGTTATAAGCTTTAACAGAAGAAGAAACTTTGCTCTTCTCTTACCACATGAGGCATCTTGATCAAAGTTGTCTCTCCTTGAGAATAAATGGTTCACACAAACAGTCTACTGCCTAACTACAGTTTTCAGTGTTTCAAAGGTAGGGGATGAAGTAAGCAGCGTGCCATGATTTATTTGACCTGGGTCAAAGGTAGAGGCCTAGAGGCGTAGAGGCGTAGAGGCACAGTACAATCTTACATCATCTTACAAAGTAAAAGTTCGTTATGGGTATTTAACCAAAATAAAAAAGGTTAATTAAGATTAGGATCAGTCATTTCATGTCCCACCAAAATTCTGCAAAGACCCGCCCTACTCTGTCTCTGATTGGCCTGTACTTGTTGACTTTGTTGGTTTGATTGGGTAAGGCAAAATTATCAGTGCACTGAGAGACTGAGGACCATATAAGGCTGTGTCATTTCTGTGTTCTGTTCTCCATGTGCTGTGTTAGTAGCCTTGGAATTAATTAAACATTAAAGTGAATGGAGGCTGGGTGCTGTTGAAGCTCCTTCAGGGGATTCTTATCCTCCACAGCTGATGAGGCTCTGAGTCTGTTCTGCTCTCCTCTTCGATCCCTTCACTTTTCTTTTACTTGTACCTCTTTTAATTGCAATCATATAGGGGGGAGAATATTATGTAAAAGTGAATGAGAAGGAAGCATAATAAGATAAAATACAGAAACATATAATTGACTGAGGGGGGCAGAGCCAGACAGATGAAGAAAGACAAACAGACATTAAATGCACATAGACAGTTTCAGGTCCAGGAGACACATGAGTTGAGTTCAGGTAGCAGACTTCAGTGAACTCAGATCAGTGCTGCTGGATGACTTGAATGTTGGATGAAGAGCTTTGCATTAACAGACAGAGTGACAGCCCTGGTTTTTCTCTGAGAATCAGTCATACACTGTTTATCCTCTCATCTCACTCTTTCATTGGTTCAGTCCTCTGCTGAGAGAAAACCTGTTCTGTTTGATTGATACTGACAGGAGATCAGATCAGAACTGTGAACAGAGGAAGTTATACAAACATCATCTGCAGCCCTGCTCTGTCTCTGCTCACACTGATGTGTACAGCAAACAGAGTTAAAGAGGTTATTCAGGATGGAGTTTAGGGTTTTGAGGCCAAATGCCAGCAGTATAATATACTGTACTGTGTTTTGGCATTTATGCACTGATGTTTCCATGGGAAGCAGCAGTTAATAAATAACATTTTAATTAATTAAATTAAGCCAATTAAAAAAATGAATACAGTAACTGAAACATCTAAGGCAGGGGTTCCCAAACTTTTCCATGCCAAGGCCCCCCAAACAGCATTAGCTTCTGGCCGGGGACCCCCAAACCCATAGACAACAGAGAGTGGGACAGCGTCGATTTTTTTGGCAGCATCCTCACCAAGCAATTCTCGGACAATGTCTTTGGTAGCTGGTAGAATCAAATCCTCTCCAATTGTGTGAGGTTTTTTAGCACGAGCAATTTGGTATGAGGCTAAAAATGATGCCTACAGGGCCCGCTCGGGCACGGTAGCTTGCTGTGTGAATGCAGCAGATTGCCTGACCAAATGCTCTTCTTTACGTCTGAAGAAGTCTACTGTTTTATCGGCCTCTGCCGGATGTTTTTGCATCAAGGGACGCTGAAGTTTTGAAGGTTTTAAACACTCGTTTGAGAGGGACAGAGGATGCATTTCGGGCAATCATGGCCATTTTTCTGTATTGCTGTAAAGCCATACTTAATGTATGCTGCCTCATGAGAGTGAGTTCTGCTGAGTTCTTAGGTTTTTTTGCAGCAGAGTCCTCCATGGCAGGGCTGTTGGTCTGCTCCTTGAGTCTATTTGTTGTCAAAAACCTGTCCATTTTGCGCTAGCTAGCTACACGCAAGCTTGAGGAGCAGAGCAGCTTGATAACAACCGCCAGGTCTACACAGATTATGACGTCGTTATGACGTCGTCATGCCGAATTTGCAGCTGAATTTGAGAATCCGAGATTACGGCAGTTTACGTGTTGTAAGGTTCAGGACAAATGGTTATTAAAAAAAAAAAAAAAAAAAAAAAAAAAAAAATATATATATATATTTTTTTGCTTTTTTTTTTTTCCCCCTCCAATTTTCTGAGGCCCCCCTAGCGCCCCCTGCCGGCCCCGGCCCCCACTTTGAAAACCACTGATCTAAGGCATGAGGTATAAAGATCTTGAGAGTCAGTGGTGTTGGATGTGAGTGACTGGACACACCCTGGGCCCTCAGGTGTGGACAGTTAACCTAACGAGCACTAACGAGCAGCTGCAGAGACAGAGCAGACTGTTCAATCACAGAGCACATAAAGATGACACCACAGGGAGCATCACATCCACATTCACTTAAAAGGTAATAACATTAGTTAACATTTTGCATACAGCAAACACTATTTTATAGACTTCAGTATTTTTGAAGCATTGGTAACTGTCACAATGGATGGAAATGTGTTACTGGGAGGGCTGCATCGACTGAAATGGTGTTGTCACCAGCAGGAGAGAAATCGTCTTTTAGTCCTTGGATGCAGGATGAGCTGCAGTTTGAGAGCGCCCGACATCTGCATTTTTAGCAAACAGGAATACCAGAGTATTTGTTCTTTTAATTCAGCTTGACTGTACACATGAT
Organism: Semicossyphus pulcher; assembly: GCF_022749685.1. Lineage (NCBI taxonomy): Eukaryota > Metazoa > Chordata > Actinopteri > Labriformes > Labridae > Semicossyphus > Semicossyphus pulcher. The sequence continues at coordinate 24,369,248 of NW_027211692.1, forward strand.
GTGGATTTACTGAACTGAGCAGCCTAAAAGGTCAGATAATCACGCTGATGTCCAGAGGGTTTGTTTGACTTCCTCCATTAGATGAGATTATTATAAATTTCTGCACTTAGAGAAAAAAAATTTTCAACATGTCTGACATTTCAAGGCAATAAAAACTTCCCGCAATCATAAATACTCGTACAGCTTTAGTGCTGGAAATGAAAAACTTGTTTCATTATCATCTTTGACATTTCCTGAGAGCTTCATTCATCACTATTGAGTTCTGTCTGTTCATGTTTCTGGTCTGATCTTCCACGAGCGTCACTTTTCTCCCTTAAATGGTGAAACACATCACACAACATACTGATGTGATGTCAGGAATGAGTTCTGGTGAATGACCCAAAATGCTGTGTCCACTGATGTCTTTTAGTTCTAAGATTAATTGTATTTTTGTGTGCTGGGTTGTTTTCTAACTAATGGTCTTCTTTTCTCTGTTTTTTTCTTGATGCTGTTTCCTGATTGTCTCCATCCTGAACCTTCTTCTGTGGATCTTCAAATGCAGGTAAGACAACACTAGTTCTTCTATTTATGTCATAAGAGACTGCCTATGTGACTGAGGGTTTACCAACATGTGGTCTAGTTGTAAGTGTGTGCATGTGTGTGAGCTGTGTGTAACTGGCCAGGGCTGCTATTGGCAGAGTTTACCGCAGCTCTTCACATGACTGTCTTTCTTGGTGCTGATTTGTAGGTTGGATGATGTTTAAAAAAGAGCTGTTTCCTGTTTCTGAATCAGAAAGAGTCCAGCTTCCTCCTCCATCAGACTGTGTTGAGTTTGACCAGTTGCTGTTTGTTTGTTTAATGTCACCTCATGCAGAGACAGCCATATGGTTAGTTTGTGTTTGTGTGATGAATTGCATGAGTCAGGTTCAGCTGCTTTGGTGGCAGAACTGCTCACAGCTTAAATACAAAGATCATGATAGTGGTTGCACACCTGACCTTATTTTTAGAACACTAAAAATGTCTCTGTGTGTAGTTTTCTGCTTTTCTTGCTGCTGGTGGTTTAAAGCCTAAAGAGATGCAGGCAGCAGCTCTGCAGCAGGTCGTCATTATTCATGAGAGGAGGTCACATTTGGCCTCACTGTCACTTTTTAAATGTTGGTTAAGCAGCTGATTTAATTCTTCACAACAGTGCAGCTCATGCAGAACAGGCTGGTGTGTGAATGCAGAGCAGTCTGTAGTGGGAGAGTTATCTCATAGTGTAAGACTGATGTGTGTTTCTGACATGCTCATGTTGATTGTTTACCCAGCCTCAGTCTCCCTCACTCTGAAACACAGCTGTATGATACATTTAAAACATGTCAATTATTCTCTGCAATTTTCTTTGCATGCAAGCTTTTGTCTGCATTGTTTGTTTTGTTGACATTTAGCTCTTAATTTTGAAACTAACATTATCAAGGAGATTCCCTTGAAATGGTCAAAAGGGCTTCTTGCATTTCCTACAGCTGTGTTGCATTGTGGCAATTTGCATGCACACTTCAAATATCTGTTTATGCGTAAAGTTTTATGCTATTATCTACCAATCATATGGTTTCACTTCTGCTACTTGTGGAGAGCAAACATTGTAGATACATGTTTCTATGGTTACAGTTCGGGTGAATGTTTTACTTTTACTGTAACAGTCAGTACTTCTCTCTCTGGTGGGACAGCACAGCACGGCATCTCTCCCTGCTGTTTGCCTCTAATCTGTTTTTATCTCTCAGCCATGTTTCTTTGTCTTTCCCCACTTTAAGTCCCTGTTTCTATGTCATGTCCTCCATCCATCCTTATACTCCATTCTTTTCTCCTGCACACTTTATATTATATTGTTTGTGCAGGAGATGTCCAGTATTTTCCAATATAACATCACAGTTTGTCGTCTTATCTTTCTAGATTGTTGTACATCTCAAACTCAGCCACATACATCCCTGTTCGAATGCTGCGCCGGCTCATTCTTAAGTGATTTACAGCACAGCCACTTAAGTCTGGGCTGAATCCAATTCACACTCAGTCAATAGCAGACAAAGCCTCAAAGACAGAGCCTCTACTCTTCTTCTCCCCTCACTTTTCACTCTTTGTTCACTTTCTCTGCACCCAGCTGTACAGTCAGTCAGGAGGTCAACAGCTTGTTGAACTAGCTAGATAGAAATGCTTTTGCTGCATCTTATAAAAGAGGTTTTATATGAGATTTGAAACGTTTCAAATTTCAAATCACATTGAGAGAAATTGAATTGGAGTCTGTATTGCCTGCAGGATCTGCTTTCCTAGCTTTAGCTTTCTATAACAATATCAAGAGGAAAGTAGTTTAACTTAAAGCTTGAGAATATTTCTAACATTATTCATACAAAAGATTGCAGTGACAAATAAAGGAGCAGGTGGTCGAAGAAATGAAGAAGGATTGAGAAAAGCAGTCGCCCTTGCGATCAATTTCCAGGCGAAGTTAAAAAATGAGAAGAAATGTCTTCATTAAAGCAACTAGATTAACCATAATAAACCATCTGTGCACACAGTTTAGAGAAAAAGTACTAATGATGCATTGTTCTGATAAGGATGTGGAAAAAAACAATCTGGAAGCATTAAACACAGTGAATGCTCTAAATGATCATACTTCTGAAAACTGGTTAAATCCCACCAAACTGCTGTGATGGATCATAAAACTTTCTTAAATAACATCAGTGAGTAAGAAATGAAATCATGTACAGCAGCAGCTGTACATCATCTGTAACTCTATGTTCCTATCCTACATGTGAAATATGTTATGTTCCTTTAAGAAGATGCTGTGGGCAGATACACTCTAGAACTGTATCCCAGGTTAAAATATGAAAAGAAAAAAATTACACTTCCTGCAGGGATTTAGAGTTGAGAGGATGGCAGTGTTTGACAGAGTCCGATGAAGCACAGACATTACACACCAGAAACACAGTTGGACGTGTCTGAAACAGCCAACATGGTCGGTGGTCTTAATCTGGAGGGACGATCAGGTCTGGTCTGACAGGAGATGTGAAAGTGAACAAGCTAACAGGTCTGCAGAGACTCAGCAGGAGAATCCTCAGGAGAATAGCTGAGTTCACTTTGTTCTGTCTGCTCTGTGAGAGAGAAACACAAGAGAAGACCAGTCATGTTTGTAGGTGGAAGGTAACAGCATGAAAGACTGAACTATTACTCCATTTGAAAAGATGTTAAAGAAGCAGCTGAGCAACAGAATGAGGGACCTTCAGTTTTTGTGTTTCCTCAGTAACAGCAGGTTCACAAATCTGCAGGTCGGCCTTTTCTCTTCAGGTTTTATTGACTCCAACCTGACAGATCCACAGTCACAGCACTCAGGACACAGCAGCAGTGACCCTGTGGATCTCAGCGACAGAGATGTTTCATAACTAACAAAACAAACATGTCAGATGTCAGATCATCTCAGAAGAAGTTGCCAGTTTGAATGTAATCCAGTGTCAGACAGAGGTTTATTTGGGACTCAGGTAGCTGTGTGTGTTTTCTGCCTCAGGGAACCAGGATCCTTTAATGTTGGGCAGCTCAGCGATGTTGCACTCAGTGGCATACAAAACAAGGAAGCCATGTCAAAGGTTTGAATCCATGCTGCAGGCAAACAAACACACCTAGAGTTTATACACACCTTCTTACAGCACTCTGGGTTAGATGGGGAAACTCCCTTTCGCCTCTTTTCCTCTGCTTGCAGTAATTTGCTGAGTCTTCACTGACATTCAGACATGTAGTCTAAATGGTAAAGCATTTTTAAAGTTGTATTAGATGATGTTATAATACAAACGGGATCCTTCTCAGGACACATAAGAAACACGCAGCGAGACAACATGAACCAAGAGAGGGAGAGATGTAGTCCTCTAACCACCATGTTAAACTCTGAATGTCTGTGAGCTGCATGAAGAATAGTGGTGTGACAGGTTAATACAGTTAAAAGGTTTCTGCTGCAGAGCCTCAGATCTACACTACAGGCTGTCATGGTCACACATCTATCAGAGCTACAAGACAGAAATGAGGAGGAAGAGGATAGGACTGTAAGAGGAAAGACACAGCATGTACCTTTGAAACATGTCAGATACTTCTCCACAAGTTATGAATATATCAAAGTGATTATTTCACAACTTTCAGACATCATATTTACACAGTGAGAATGATTTCATTGATGCTACTTTAAGTGCTGAAACTCCTGAGTTGCCCTGGCAAGTTATTAATTAGGTTAACGAGGTACAGCTGCTCGTTAAGGCAAATATCTAGTCAGCCAATCAGATGGCAGCAACTCAGTCCTAATTGTTACATTGAGCACCAAAACAAAAAATGTCCCCTGGTCTGATTGATCTGTGAAAGAGGACAGAATAGACGGTAACACTGATAATGGTTCATGTGCTGTAGTGAGTTAATGGTGCTACATAACTTATAAAGCATTCCTGGAGTCATGGAGCCCACGGTTAGCTGCCCTGTCAAAGATAATTGCGAGTCCGACAAATGCTGTCTCAGTGCAGCGGGCATGAAGGAAACCAGAGTGCTACTTCCCAAAGAGATCTGTGGTCGGTCTGTGTAGTTGTCAGGGGTTTGTGTTTCTAAGGTGGGCTTTATAAAGAAGCAGTTTTTGAGGGATGGACACAGAAAAAGTCTGAAAGAGAGAGAGAGTAACAGCTCTGTGAGGCTGTGCTATTAGCTAGATTGTAATGTCATCTGCATGCTAACATGCTCACAATGACGATACTAACAGACTGATGTTAAAGCATTTAACATGTTTGCCATCATATCAGGTTCAGTATTCTCTGTAATGTATGCATGTATATCAACAGCTCGCCCACAGTGCAGACATTTCAGAGACTCAAACTCAGTTAAGGTTGTGAGAGTGTCAAGTGTGGAACAGTCTCATGCAGCCATCATATACTGTATACTGTAAGAAGCAGCCTCATGTAGTGTATTACTTTACATCTCAGAACGAGTTGGAGGAACAGAAGTGAGCTGATAGGCATTGAAACAGCAACAAACGCAGAATCACAGCCAGCACTCTGACTGCACTTGGCTGTTTTCCTCAGTTTTCCAGCCAAACTTGAAATCTGGCTGAGAATCAAATCTGGTTCTTCTGCAAGGCAGCAAAACATGAACCACTGAACCATCAGTGCTGTGTTGTGATTTAATGAACAGGTGACTTTTTGATTTTCAAGTGATATAATGTAAATTGAAGAATATGCAAGATTAAGAAGCAAACCTATAGGGTTCATATATTGCAGAGTTCAGCAGCAGAATCAATCAGTGTGTGCTATAGTTGAAGGGTCAGTCTGTGTTAATAAGTCCACAGGAGGCTGATGGCCTATAGTGCGCCTGCAGCTGCAGTCTTCTCTGCAGGAGTCTTTGTCATCAGGACCCTGGGGCTCTGAAACAAACAGCCTGAGGAAACCAGGAAACTAAGTCAGTGCTGTGTCTTAAATCACATCTCATAGCATACTGTTATTGAACATAGAGCAGAATAGACTGATGACAGCTACAGGAGGTGGTGGTGAGATGGAATGCTTGGAGCAGAGTACAGAGTAAAGAGAAAATAACATTCAGATAAATATTTTCCAAGTTTTGTACATGACGTTTTATATTGCTCTCCTTGCTTCCCCCTTTGCTCCCACAGAAAATAGTTTTCTATCGTTCCAAAGTTCACCCTGATTCACAATATGATGTTTCAGAGAGTGTGTGGGCAGAGATGGATGTCTAAGGAACATGGACATCTGGAGACAGGAGCAGAGATACTGTTATAAATGATGAGCAGCTGACACAAGTAGTTAAATCCTTCTGGAAAACAACCCTTACAGTCACTAAAAGCAGTAACTTAAGAAGAGAGTCTCACTAACCTCCACAGACAGCCAGGAATATCATCATCAGGCTGACGAGCACTTTTGTCTTCTGTATGACTCATGTACATTTTGATAATGGCTGCGTTTTTGAATGTTCAGGAAGCATCAGAGGCAGCAAGTGTGTACAACAGCTGGTCACATCATGTTCAGCAGCAGTGTTGTCTGCTCAGGTCTTGGCAGTGAGCTACGGTAAGCCCAGCGGGAACATGTAGTAACCACCTGACCCTTTTTCACCCTTTTGCACTTCTAGAGTAAGTTACAGGTTTTAAATATGTTATCTTTCCATTTCAATAACAGTTAATTTGGTAATAAAAGTCTTTGTCAGTGCTGGACCAAGAGAGAGGATGTACCTGTTTCCTGAAGGCAGAATGCAACGATAGAGACCAGGAACATATCACACCTAAAAAAATCTTATCTTATATCGAAATCATTATTTTCTTTTTCTTGGCTGACATATGTTTGGGGAAATTCATTCTGGTTGCTGGTCTTGGAAGGAGTGGGCAGCTACTCTACAGTAAGTTCTGCACAGCCGTTGCCTTGGTCAAGGCCCCTCACAGGAGATTTAACCTTACATACATGTGTTTGGTGACAGGTGTATGCAGAGCGGCTTGGGCAAACACACATAAACATGGGCAAAAAATGTTACACCACTTAATGTAAACACAAAAATATTGCTTTAGCTTTCAAACCCAGGATCTTCTTGCTGCTGAGCGATGGTGCCACTGAGCTGCATTGCTGCCCTCTGATACGCACAATATTCCCCTTTACTGTAGACAGTGACAGACACGTACTCAATGAACTTTATAGTTTGAACTGGTGGACTGTCGCAGATGTTGAAAACACACATTGCCCTTTCCAGTACCAGAATAAAGTGAATAATACAAGCAACAGCTTCTCTGGCTCTCCTGACAGTGTAATAACTCTGCTGTCAGGATTTTTGGTCCAAAAGACCCTGCAAAGGGATAACTGTCTTTCTCCAGTGAGACCACCAACCTCCCTCTCTTTGGACTGTAACAGAAACAGTTAAACCACATACCAGGCAACAAAGCTCCTGTTAAGACTCTTATGTACTGATAGAACAGTACATAACATTCAAGCAGCCATTCATCATAGTTTAACAACATGTCATGTTGCATACAATGAGTAAAGAGATCAGTTGCACCGTTGGCTGGATGTCAGTATGAATATAATACACATAAATTGTCCAAAGTACATAGTAGCAAATATAATTCTGTATGTTTCTTTTCTAGAGGCAGCATTTGAGGATTATTTCTCTCTCCACTGTAAGAAGCACATTTATCCTGTAAACATAAAATATTCTATCAGCGTTGCCTGCAGGCTTGAACATTCCCTAGAGTGAAGATTCAGGCTGAAAAGACAGGATAGAGAGCATTTCTTAACATAGTAGGTGACAGAAAAGGAAACAAAGCAGTGTACTGCAACTGGAAGTACTTATTTCCCTATGAAGCTTCGTCTAAATACTTCATCATACATCATTGTTCTATCCATAAAATAATACAGTATGTTTTATATGCAAAATCTTAATCTGCCAAGTGACTGGGCTAACTAAAAACTCTAAATTCCTATGGAGCTAAAGTGATCTCCTCTGCATGCATTTTGTTATTATTGTGAAGTAATTACTTAAGTAGAAGTGGGTTGGGTATTTGAAATTGAGCTGGAAAATGTGTTCATGAGCAATGAGCCATTATTTTGGTCCAAAGACACTGGAGCACAACGGACATGTTTTCCTCCAGCCTCCTCCTGCTCTCTCTCACCAGTGACCTTGTTAACCCAGCTACACTCCACTACCCTCAGCACAGGCCAGGACAACTACAGTTAGCTGCTGCTCTGAGCTTTATGTCTACAGGGATGATGCTTTAAACTAACATGGAGGTCTGAGACCAGGCTTAGCTTAGCTTGGCTGAGGACACCATGGGAATAGATTGTTGGTTGGAATTTTTTTTGAGTTAAGATGTTTGTGTTTTGGAAATAAGCAGACTGTTGGTGACTGTTGTCAAGTTACACACTGCAGACGGAACCAATGAATTCAAGGTTTATAAGGATGCTGCTTCTAATGAGAGATTCATCTATGATGATGAGAGCACCATGAGAGCTGAGGATTTTCTGCCTGTGAGTGTGAGCAGAACTGGGCTGCTGTCTCTTTCCTTAAACTTATCCAAGTGTTAACTATAGCCATGTTAAATATTAAAACATATTTATTTTTCAACTGTGATTAGTGACAGTTTCGACAAATTACGCTGTCCTGCTTGGGCATCAACAAATGACAACTGTCTTTTAACTTGGAGGACTTGTTGATTACCAGGATCATTAATCAATCACGGTCACATGGTACAAAAACAGCCTCCAGTGCTGTTTAGCATCTTAATTCTAAGATAACTAACATGGCCGCCTGCAGTGTTTGGTGCACCACTTATGCTCTGCTCTCATTCCTGGTGTATCCAGTTTCATTGATCGTAATGGAAGCATAGTGTAGCAATAGCCACCTTCGTGAACGGTCTGCTCTGACTTACGGTTTCAATAACAGCAAAGTGTGTAAATAAGTACCTTAAGTTTGAGGAAGATGTGATAACTTAAGTCATTATGAATGTTTGAATGTTTTCGTTCTGAAGCCTCAAAAGTAGTATTGTGGACCAGTCCTTAAAATGTCTCTGAGATGTCCATGACACAAAGTGGTTACAGGAGTGTGAGAGTTAATCAGACAGATATATGACTTGGTTTACAACACAAGGACTATTAAAGGAATGTGCAGTCTCTCTCCAGTCGCACCTCATCCCTTATATACATCATTTTATTAGCGACAGAATTACACTTTGATGAAACTGCAATTTAGACTTCTGCATAAATGTAACTTAAAGTGCCAGTCTGCAATTAGATTGTAATTGCTGTTATAAAAGTGGACAACATGCAGTTATGACTTAAGTCTCTCAGTGTTTAATTTAATTTAGCAATGTTGAAGTCACACAGGTTGCAGCTCCACACAAGGCAGGTTACTAATCCATCATCACTGCTGTGTTTGGAGGAGCTTTTAACATAATTCAACATTTTATATTTTCTGCAACCAGGAATCTGTTTGTAAAGTTTTCTTGGAATAACCCAGTTGGATTGAGAGCTTTGACCCTGTGAGACTTGTCTGCTAGATGCATATTTCATACCAACTGGGAGATAGTCCATAGGGCATTACACAGATATAAACCAATGTGCACAATTACACATACAATCCCAAAACACGGTGAGGGACAGTGAGGCAGCTTCAGTGTGTCAGCTTTCTGCCATTCAGCCTGTTTCATAGAATATAAGTGATATTAATAGTCACAGTTTGTAGTTTTACCTCATGGAAAAAGAAGCCAAACTTTACTTGTGTTACTTCTTCTGGCTGCATATAATGAACGTTGTGTTTTATTAGCTGCCAAGAATTCAGGCTGACAGTTCTGCTCTTTTATTACACATATTAATACAGCACATGCAGAAGCTCTTTTTAACCATTCCATTAAAATGAATGGTTCTGTATTATGTAGGCACAGCTGTATTCGGCACAAGAGAGAGTTGGAGTGACTTTATTTTTATTGCCCCTTAAATTTGGAGCACGCTCAAATCTACAGAGACTCTGCACTCCTCATAGAGGTCTGACCTGCATATGGAGCCTCTCCAGTCTGGCAGATTGCCTGTGATATCAGTTTGATAGTGACAGCAGCTGAGAGAGATAGTGTGGGGAATTGTCAGGAGTGTGTAACTTTTTTTTTCTCAGCTCCTGTCAACACATGAGTCCTAGGGTTTGTTAAAACTAATTACATTAATTCAATGCATTCATGTCTAATTTTCAGCTGCAGGCTTTTAATCTTTCCGTAATTCATTATTTAAAACCTGCTGAGAGTCGAGTGCTGTTTTTAAATGTCAGGCGGTTAGTTTGTGGTGGTGAGTGTGGGTTGGGTGGGGAGCTCATATTTTACCAGTGGAGTGTCCCAGATCACTGTATAGATCTGTCACAGATTAGTCTCAAAGACAGCTATTAAATGAGACCATGATCTATAGACAGACACTGTAATAATGTGACTGCACAAAACATCCACTTTTCTGAGTTGGCCAGTCACTCTTTAAGGTGATGATAGAGCACTGAATTATGACTTTAGCACTTTCATCTCAAATATTAATTTTGTGTCATCTCGGCCGATTTAAGATACCAGATGTTTCACGGCAGGATAATGATGTGGTGATAATGACTTAATGATTTTTCACAAGTCTGTCCTCTCTGATGTTTGATTTAATGATTTGACTCGGAAGCTGCTGCTGTGGTGGAATGGCTGATTTCCATGATTACCAGGTTAGCACAGTGTGGACATAGTAAAGGTTTAATCAAATCAATGTGAGGTCATTATCTGCTTTGTAACCATCAGCAGCTGTGTTACATGGGAGCATTTTACCATCTGAGTGTAACTAATCCTAATGACAACAAATGAACCTGATTGTAAAGGTGTTCTACTTAACAGTGAAGATGTAGAGATAATACAATGTTGTGTTTGCATATTCTCATTGGACTCTTATTCAGACTGTTGGTTGTTAAAAAGAATCCTTAAGGCCTCATGATTACGGAAAACAAAATAGAGTTGATTTCAGTAAGCTTGTAATTTTCCTTGATAACACTATCATGTTATAGATTTTATAATCACAGTCCCAAAGCACTGATAGTTTGACTGCTTTGTTTGAGTAAAGCTGCACACATCGTCTTTTATCGGATCAGTTCAGCCCACAGCTGAAGAATGAAACAATCACAACGTGCATCTGCCTTTTGATGAATGTAATTGTCTGTCTCCTCAGAATGCCTTCAGCTCTGTGTGGAGCTGCTGCTGTCATGCTTTTGTTTGTCACTGTTTACTTTGAAACTGAATGTTCTCAGCTGAATGGATAAATGTGATTCACAAAGCGGTAAAAGGCAGGTCGTGCATACTGATTCCAGTAGAACTAATGTAAGATGCCATATCTGAAGGCACACACCCACACAGAAATACACACATGATGAGTTATCTACAGCATTGTAGCACATTAGAGGAAACTAGAGTCTGGTGTTTTAGTCTGAAAAGTGTCATCATGTCATCCATATATCTGAGTCTGAACAGACATAGAAGTACAGAATGACAGACGGAGAGAGGCAGACGGGAGCCAAAGTCACATCCTGCCTTTTTTTAGATCCAGGATCCAGGAATAGATCTCATGGTACATTACCATATCTAAGGTTACATCGTTACATGCCTACATGCGGCTGGATCTGCTTTATACTTTGCTTAATCTACATTTCAAATCTTATACTAACACTGATGTCTGCAAGACATAATCTGTAATTCAAATGTGGACAAAACAGAGACACAAGCTTTGACATGTTTATTTAAGCATGCCATCAGTTTCATCGTGACTGTTAGAGATAAACACCGGATAACAAACAAGTTAGATGTTATTTTGTACACATTCTCTTAAGACCCATTCAGACACCTAAACTCAGGGTGTCTGACAATTCTGATCCAATATCAGTGCTCTCTTTTTCCCAAAGTTAGAATCTTTATCAGATTTTCTCTCACTGCAGGTGACTGACTGTACCTTATGCAAGATCCAGACAGATACATAGATTCATTCTTTTATTGTTTTCTGTTCAAGGTTTGTTTTTCTCTTTTATAGTTAAGCACATGCAGGGGGTAACAGAGGTAGCTTAGTGCATGATGTCTGTTTTGTGATGCTGGTCTTGTTTGCATTATTAGCTTTTGTAGACATGGGGGTAAAGCAGGCATTTATTTTCCATCATTATCAGTCCATAAATATAAGACATGTTTTTTTTCCCTTGAAAAGAGTCTTAAAATTCATTCAATTCAAATAAATGATTATGCCTTGATGTCTATTACGGCTTTACCAGCCACTCTTTAGAACCATTTTCGAGATCTAAGACTCCAACTGTCTGCTTCAGCTCTGACAGAGAGAAAGTGATTGATCTGCTCATCTAAGAAAGTCTTCTTAGAACTTCTTGTTACTTTGAATCAGACGATCACAGACTCTAATCGACTCAGTCTGCTGTTGGATATTTTTCTTTTGTCACACTAAAATCATTTGAACGTTTCCACAGGCTGTTTTAAGATGAGCTCATGGCTCCATGCTGAATAATTTACTCTGATGTTTGGAGATAATTGATGATGATTTTGTGGCTCTGACATCAGGACTGTCAGACTTCTGCATCTAAAATGAGAATCAGAGAAACTGTGTTAATTATTGTGACTCTTTCATTCTCTTTGATTTCAACTTGTACTCCCTGCGTGCTCTCATTGGCAGCAAAGCTTTGTGTTCACTTATTCTATGTTATTAGTTAGACATCTTTGTAACTGGTTGTTCATGTAATAAACAAAATATCTGCAAGCAAAATGAAGTCAACATTGTCTACTTGCAGCCTGCAAAGTATGAAAGCAATGACGAAGTAGACAAATGATTTTAAGGCATTTGTACAGCAGCAACTTTCACAGGGGAACAAGAAGCCTTTGAGTAAGGAATTAACTTAGTTGCAGGGCTGAACTTTGCAGATCAGTTAAACAGAGATGCCGGAACAACAGTGTGACATTATTGTTAGTATTTGGATGAGATATGGACATGTCTTGTTTAATTAATACAGCAACAATTAATTATTTTTTTAAAGCTAAGTTAAGTTTGTTTTTGACGAAACTACTGCTTTTAAAAGCAAGATAATGAAGGAGACAATTTGGATATAATAAAAATAATAGTGAAAATTACCGTTTAAACACCCGTGTCATGTTTTAATCTGTCCACTAATGTGTTGAGTCTACATCGTTGCTGTGGAACCCAAACATCGAACAAAAATGACTTTCATTTATTTATTTTTCGGACATTTGAACTTGTTGATCATAAAGGGCTCTTTACCACTTTTTTTGTGAATGATAATGGTGTAACTATCAAAATATCTGCTCAGAAAGTTATGTAAGCCTGTATTCTTAAGTTATTACAACATTGATTCTACATTAGAAACCTTTAATGAATGAGATGGTTATTGTTTTTAATACCTTTAGACCATTGTTACAAAAAAAGAGTCGGGGACAAGAAGAAGAGAAAAGAGGTGGAGAGTAAATACAAAACAATGCAGAGATGAAAAGCAGCAGGTGAAAAACAGGGAGCAAAGTGACAGATGGAAGCTCTCACAGCTCACAGCATGTCTCCAGCAGAGAGATGGAGGCCGATGTGTCCTCAGTGACCTTGTCATGACTCAGTGTTATCGGTCTGTAGTTTGTATATCTGCATAACATCAGTCACTTTGGTTTCAGCATTGTTTCACTTTGCATGCTGCAGGACATCATTTATTATATGTTATGTTGTTTAGAAGTACCAGCATACATAAAAAAAAAATTATGTCATCTTTTTGAAAAACATGGCTGCACGGATGCAATGTTCAAGTACTTTGTTGCATGAAAAAAACAACTTTCCCTGCCGCATTGACCATGATGCAATGCAGCAACACAATCTGTTGAAGTGGTGAAGAGAGCCCCCCCTCACCCTCTCTTTCTCTCTGTACTTGTTTTATGCACTGATGCACAGCTTTCTGTTCTCCATTCACAATTAAGACTCAGGTAATGGGTTCATGACCTTATTGTCATGGTAACAGAAGCAAATAGATTATTATTAAGCTGTGACCCTTTAGTGTTAACCCTTTGGTTTTCGTATGGATTACATGTTACACATTGATGATATCAGTCTTGCAGAGAAATTGCAGAGCAAAACACTCAACTCTCCATCAAGTATGAAAATAAATTACAGAATAAAACAAAATCAATTGATTCAATTCTACACATCAGTGTTTCCTCTCGAAGCTGTGAGCAGCAGAACTTTATCATTAACAGTAAAATAAAGAAACACTGTGACAGTTGATCTCTGATGCTGATGACTTTGGGAGCTCAAGTTTCCCTTCATGTTGCTCTCTGTCCTTAATTAACTTGTAGTATCCATTTCTAATGAGTCAACTCCAGTGTTTTCCATCACAATGACACACACATCTGGTTATCACTGACTCTTCAGAGAGCATTGGATTTATGACTTTTGCCCTTCTTTCACTTGAACACTCTGCTCCAACTCTCCAGTTAGCGAAGTTACATTGTACACATCTGTTGTTAATTCTGTTGATTCTGAGTTGTCTCCTCAGTGTGAATACATTTGAATTTGCACCATGTGTTGCGTGTGTGACTGAGCTGTTTTCATTTTTATTTATTTACATATTCCATCCTGTCATGGTGTCCCATCATCCCAGATGGATGCTGTCAGGCAGCCTAATGAAGCCTGTTTTCCCTCATGGTCTCTGGCTGTAGCAGCAGTTAACATGCAGAGCAGCAGACAGACAAGCTGTAACACTCAGACACACAACCAAACTCACACCCTTATTTTTATTTGAGTGATGTGTAACCATGAAAACTCTTAACAATACCTTGTATGTAATTCAGTAAAACAGTGGCCTACTTTGAGTCTTTAAGACTCTTTATGGACTAATGTAATTCACATTATATACTACACCTATCAGCTGTGTATTATATTCAGTATATTGTGATACATACACTATTGGGTCAGTGTACACAAATACAACTATTATAGTATTTAAAACATATATTTATATTTTAGAAGATATAACATCACTGATTACAGCAGCCAGAATACTGAAATCATTGAATCAGCACCTTTATGAAACAATGTCAGCAACAACTGAACATCATACAGTAACTTCATGGCCACTGGATTTATTGTTGTGTTGTTTTATTGAATTGCATCCAATAAACTGGTAACTCAGTGAAACGAGTCCACCATGGATTTTTGCCTACGATTTATTAACATTCCTGTCTGACCTTCTTTACATACTGCACGTCACAGAATGTCTTTATGATCATTGCCGATGGTTCTATGTCTTTTATCCACATTTTCCACTTTTAATTTGTTTTCTTTCTTAATACAGTGCAGCTTTGTACTTTTCAACGGACCTTTTGACTTTTCGTAACAAAAGCACAGGTGTAATCCATAACACTAATGGTGCCTCTGTTCCTTTGAAATGTCCCGATGAGCCAGTGTACACAAGACCAGACTCTGCAACTGGCACACCTGAATATAATGCACATTATTAATGGTATTGGTTACACCTGTGTATCAAGTGTCTTTGAGCAAGTCCACAGCACCTGTCCATTTCCCTTTCTCCAAGGGTTACTTGATTGACACGTGCAACAACACAAACAACTCATTCAACATTTCATTAAGGGAGGTGTTTCTGATTCTTGACATGAGCTCCGGTCAGAGCGATGAATTGTAATAACACGGTGAATGCAGGTGAGACTAATTTTACAGATCATGTTATAATTGCTGTGCTGATGGAGACAAACACAGCAGGAGCCTGATGTAATGAAACATTTAAACAAAATGCAGATGTAAAGTTTTTGTCTTTGTCTTAATTCATCAGAGAAGAAACTACAGATTGATTGAGTGGTGACTGTAGATTATGTTGTTCTCCTACATAAGCAGCTTAATTGTACCCAGAGGATCCTTATACTGAGTGCTTATTATATCCCTACACACAGTCTTACATCACTTGAGACCACACCGTGTCTAATACACATCAGAAACATGCATGTAATCACATACTAATTTGTTTTCTCCCACAACTGAATAATGTGGTTTTGGAGACTTTGTGTCTGTCATATTCATTTAAACTAAGGTTTTAAGATTCTGTTGCTTTTTAGGCCAAGGGAACTTGACTTTCAATGTCCTGCACGTGTCCTACACGCGTAGGTGCTAAAGGTCTCTCTTGCTTAATAGCAAGTTGTTAGACCAGGAAGTCACCCTTTGCCAAAAGCCCTCAGTGTAGAAGCAGAAGCTATTTTCCTATTCAGACTGTGTGCTGCAGTAATGTCTGTCACAATCCATTTCTCTCTGGAATAGAAAACGCCAGCTGACACACAGCTCAGTATTAACCACGCTGTGTGTCTGTGTCCTCTCCCCAGCACGGCCCCCCTGCCAAGCATGAACATTTTTTGTGTCCCTGCCACACTGGTACCCCAAGTAGCTCGAAGAACTTCCAGTACTCATGTATTACATTGAGGTATAACTTTGCTCAGTCTCTAAAGGGCAGATTGTAATGGGTTATATCAACAACCTCGCAATAACACTACATCCATGAGGGTTGTAATGTTCAGTTTCATTGCTTTGCATAAGCTTGTACTTAAGTATTAGTAAAAAATGCCACAATGTAAGTACCCCATAAAAAAATAAGAGTAATGAACTTACCCTTCTTACATGAAAGTACAGACTTTAATTATCAAAATATAAAATAACCTTTGGTGGATTTATTACAATATATGACATCATAAGATTGTAATTATTGAAGCATCACTGCAAGCGAGGTCAAACTACCTTCAACTAATTTATAAACTGTTCTTTAAATGTTATTATCATTGTACAGAAATGTCTTTAAAATGGTTTAATTATTTTACATGAGGGAGACGTGTCCTCCACTGGAGAAGACTACACTGTGGTAGATAACACCCTGCAGGCACGTACTGTAGCAGTCAGTTTGTTCATCAGGAAATGTAAGTTGAATTGAATGAACTCTCAGTCCTCCCATACATTCATATAAAGATAACAATGTTGTGTATTGCATTGGCAAAAAATAACTTCCACCTCTTGGGCCATATCTATTGTCTCATTTCTCTCTTCATTCTACTTAACATATCGTGTAGGAGACCCTAGAATGCCTTTCCAGGGCTCCAGTGGACTAAATGAGTCTTATAACTCAGGTACATTAGGAGCAGTATGTGAGGATATAAAATCTTCTTACAGCAACATCTGACACCTTGAATGTCATTTTAATCAGTCAATCACAGTCTGAGCCTGCCCTCTTTAACCTCTCCTCACCTCCTTTTCTCTTCTCCTTTATCCATGTATATTTCACTTTCAGTGCAAAACCAATTTAGTGATATACTGCCCTGCAAGGCACCTTTTTAAATTGTCTGCAAATTGGCCAGTTTAGCCTGAAGTCATTTTAAAATCTTGCTTCAGTGTTGTGTGGGCTTGATGAGCAGTTCTACTTTAATCTTGAAACTCTTTCTCTCTTTCGTTCAATTAGTTTGCACAAAAAAGTGAAGCTGCCGTATTTTTTAGGACGCTGCTTCATAAAAATTACCCAAGAAATGAAGTCACTATCGATACGTCAAGCAGTGGAAGCTTGGACAAGCTAGGATTATAAATCGAATAACCCCAGAGATTGCCAACTTTTTTGCATTCACTTTTTTTGGGCGAGTGGTCATTGGACAGAGCAGTTTGCAGAAGGCTCCACTGCCGGTCTTGCATCAAAATTCGGCAAACATGCAAAGATGAAAAGAACCAGGTCAAACTAGGTAACCCTGCTTCATCTAAGGAGGAACCCTCTTTGTCTCTTTGATAACTCTGATATTCACCTTCAAATTCAAATAGATCTTAACACTTGCAGCAAAGTGTACATGGATGTTTTATGTGCTGATAACATCAGGTTACTGAATGTGTTCAAAATCATCATTAAACACTTGAGTGAACGTTAATGATCTCTCTGTAACAGAGGAAGTCTGGGCTACTGAGGTGAACAGACTGCACCTTCAGCCATGGCATAAAAGGCACCCAGCAGAGCGTAGCCAAGTTCAGGGTCATGAAACACCCAGCATGCCCTGTCATAACCTGCTGTTGTTCAACACCCTGGAGAGGCCATGGATAGATGTCTTGACCTTTTGTCCACCCTCACAGCTTATATCATACAGAACAATGGTGGGTACTTTGAGTCAGTGTACTCTTTTATTTTGTTTGCTTTGGTCATTTTAAAGTTAAAGCAGCTCTTATATTTATGTATTTCTTCAATGCAAAAAAGCAAGGATATTTGGACCTTGTCAATATATTACTAAACTCATTTTTGCCATTTGTTAAACAACAAAGCAGACAAAGGAGTTTCCTGGTTTGCCAAAATAACCCATAAACAACTTGTGCTCAGACATATTATGGAGTCCATACATCAAGTGATGGGATGGAATCAATGTAGGACCCAGAGGGGCTGTTATTAACTAGAAAATTGACAGCAACCTCAGTATTTGAGTTATAAATTAACATTTTAACTTTGGGGAATAATTATTGTTAACATGATTTTAAATGCTGCACACTTATGATTATATTCAGTGATTGAATTATTCTTATAATTAGCGTTCTACTGCAACAGGTGGGCTGAATGATAATCTGTGAACACATGCAGATGATAGTTAATGCATGATGATTTAATCATTTTGTTATATACAGTGGATATAAAAAGTCTACACACCCCTGTTCAAATGCCAGGTTTTCGTGATGTAAAAAAATGACAGCAAGACAAATAATTTCACAACTTTTTCCACCTTTAATGTGACCTATAACCTGTACAACGCAATTGAAAAACAAACTGAAACCTTTAAAGGGGAAAAATATAAAATAAAAAACTTAAAAGAACCTGGTTGCATAAATATACACACCCTTAAACTAATACTTTGTTGCAGCACCTTTGGCTTTTATTACAGCACTCAGTCTTCTTGGGTAGGAGCCTATCAGCGTGGCACATCTTGATGTGGCAATATTTGCCCACTCTTCTTTGCAAAACCGCTCCAAATCTGACAGATTGCGAGGGCATCTCCTGTGCACAGCCCTCTTCAGATCACCCCACAGATGTTCGATGGGATTCAGGTCTGGACTCTGGCTGGGCCATTCCAAAGCCTCAATCTTATTCCGGTGAAGCCATTCTTTGGTTGATTTAGATGTGTGCTTTGGGTCATTGTCGTGCTGAAAGATGAAGTTCCTCTTCATCTTCAGCTTTCTAACAGAAGGCCGAAGGTTTTGTGCCAACACTGACTGGTATTTGGAACTGTTCATAATTCCCTCCACCCTGACTAAGGCCCCAGTTCCAGCTGAAGAAAAACAGCCCCAAAGCATGATGCTGCCACCACCATACTTACTGTAGGTATGGTGTTCTTTTGGTGATGAGCAGTGTTGTTTTTGCGCCAAATATACCTTTTGGAATTATGTCCAAAAAGTTCAACCTTGGTTTCATCAGACCATAACACATTTTCCCACATGCGTTTGGGAGATTTCAGATGTCTTTTTGCTAAATTAAGCCGGGCTTTGATGTTTTTCTTTGTAAGATAAGGCTTCCGTCTTGCCACCCTACCCCATAGCCCAGACATATGAAGAAGACGGGAGATTGTTGTCACATGTACTACACAGCCAGTACTTGCCAGAAATTCCTGCAGCTCCTTCAGTGTTGCTGTCGGCCTCTTGGCAGCCTCCCTGACCAGTTTTCTTCTCGTTTTATCATCAATTTTGGAAGGACGTCCTGTTCTTGGTAATGTCACTGTTGTGCCATATTTTCTCCACTTGATGATGACGGTCTTCACTGTGTTCCATGGTATATTTAATTCCTTGGAAATTCTTTTGTAGCCTTCACCTGACTGATATCTTTGAATAATGAGATCCCTCTGATGCTTTGGAAGCTCTCTGCGGACCATGGCTTGTGCTGGAAGATGTGGCAACAAAAATGTCAGGAAAAGCCTACTAGAACAGCTGAACTTCATTTGGGGTTGATCAGAGGCACTTTATTTGGTGACAGGTGTGTGCTGACTCCAATTTAACATGAGTTTGAATGTAATTGGTTAAATCTGAACTCAGCCACATCCCCAGTTATAAAAGGGTGTGCACACTTATGCAACCACATTATCTCAGTTGTTTATTTTTACTTTACCTCCCTGAAAGATTTCTGTTTGTTTTTCAATTGTGTTGTACAGGTTATAAGTCACATTAAAGGTGGAAAATGTTGTGCAATTATTTATCTTGATGTAATTTTTTTACATGACAAAAACCTGGCATTTGAACAGGAGTGTGTAGACTTTTTATATCCACTGTACAAGGGCAAATCAACCCGAGTTCAGGCCGTGTGCCAAAATATATTGCTTGAGTAAAGGTCATATTTAGCAAATCCAGTAGTGTTGCTGAATCGTCGCTCACAGACCCAGACAGCACCCAGCAGTGTACGCTACATGGGAGCAGAGCGGTGTGCACATGGGGCACAGTGTCACAGGTAGCATGCGTCTGGACACATGCTGCGTCTACCTGCAGTGCTGTATATCCAAACAGTTACAGATCTGAGGAGTGCACCCCTCAAAAGATTGTAATGTATAATGTATGAACAACAACAAACCAGCAGTTTAATACCTGTTTTATGAAAATCTAAAGGTTCTGAATACTTCATGTTAATGGGACCAGAGACTATAGCAGACTAGGTGTCCTTGCAGAGCTGGTGAAACATCGAAAACACTCCTAAATTGTGTTATAGCACCAACCCACAAAGTCTCTGTTCCAGCTCACTGCCTGTGAGTTGAAACACAGCTGTGCAAGGGAAATGTGACTGTAAGATAAAGGTGTGAAAGGGTGCAAGTGTAAAGCTTGAGCTAGCTGAACGGCGGAAGAACAGGAAGCCTGACATTGTCTCACCTGTAGTGAGTGTAATGTAAAATGTTTGATCTGCTGTGGCTCCCAAAGACTTCTCCTCTCTGCATGGTGGTTTGGTTAAAGGAAGACACATGATGTTGTTTACTGAAACATCTTCTAAGAAAAGCAGAGAAAAGGAGAATGTCTGCTTCTCCCTCACAGAGATCAATGTCTTGCTCTCTTAGGGTCAGACTCTGAATTGATTTCCCTCAGTCCATTTTCACACAGTGAGAACTCTCTAAGCACTAAATCATTTCCTACAGTGCAACAAAGAGCAAATACTTCCATGAGGAAGGCTGCTGGAGCTCTTTACTGGCTGCCTCCTGTGTGAACATAATGTCTTTTAACACTGTCTCAAACCTCTTCAAGCTCAAGGAAATGTATCTTTCTCTGGCAAGCTATCCATTAGTATAAGGGTTTTTAGGTAGCGACTGAAATTCACTTTGAGTGCTATGTAAGCCTACAGCTGATGTTTTGATTTAGCTCAATCTAAATTGGAGCAATCCAACTGAGTCCCCAGGCTTTCATAGAGCGCCTTTTTGATCCAGGAAGCATCATTTTCTTGCATGTGTGTGTTTCAATCTGGTAAGCTCCAGATAACAGCTGTGTTATTTGGAATCTATTTCACTTCGTAGGCCTATTAAATACAACAGAACAGCAGCACATGTGGGCATCCCTTGTGCACATGCAGTACATTGCAATGCTTTTCAGTACCTTATATGAGACACAGGCAGGGTGATTGTTGTTGAAAGAGTTTTGACAGGAATATTTGATGTATTCAGATAATTATTTATTAAGCATAAGGTTATCTGTGGAGGGAAATATGGCATTGAGATGCAAATGAAGACAGAAGCTCTGACATTTGAAGACCTTTGAGTTTTAAATCAGCACTTTTTAGCATTTCTGTGTTGTAATATCTCTCTTCAGGTCCTGACCCAGCTCAGCTAAACTGGACAGTTTACCCTCTGGCAAGAACAATGTAGAGTTAGAAGCAGAGCACTGACAGAAAACATGATTGTCATTCAAAGCAGTTGCAGTGATAATCCCATTATACTAAAGGAGGGTGAAGCTGTGAAACTTCAGCAGGGGGTCATCCCACCTCGCTGCAGGGTTATCTCTGTCTCTGAAGACGACTGCTGAGTGTGAGATGTACGGCTCTCTGCTGCTGTTGAATTCTGGGATGTGAGCAGCACAGGTTCTTTAAAAAACACCATGAGTTTGTGTTAAAATGAGATGCATCAGGGATTTCTGAAGCTTGTAGCTGCTCAGTTACAATGATCCACTCCACTGGGCTGCAGGAAGCTATTGTGCAATTCAGATTAAGAGCATTGACACAGACATGCCCTTCAGCCTGCCTCTGATCTCATCAGCTCTACTGTCACTGACTGAGGAGAGAGAAGTAAAGATGTTTTGGACTGTAAGTCAGAAAGCAACAGTGTTAATACAGTACAGAGAGAACTGGATGAGAGTTTATGTCTGTGTCTGCATCACTTATATGAATCATATTTATGCTTTGTGGCATGAAATAATTCCCCATTCTCTTCAGCGATGTTTATCTGCTCAGAGAACTTATCATCAGGCTCGTGGATTTACTGCTCACGTCTTTCCAGCTGATTCAGAAGATTTAAAGCTTGTTGTGAGTCACGTATGAAAGAGCTGCCTGGACTGTTTACAACAATCTGCTCACCTCAACTGTAATTCAGATATTCATGAATAATGAGACTGCGTATATTGTTGCAATGATGCATCACACACACAAAACACTAGAGATTTAATTATGCACATAAAGAGGATCACACTTCAAAGAAAGAAGACAGCGAGCAGATTAAGAGACTCTTAATCTTAAAAAGTAATATTTCTATGTGCATTAATCAGTGATTTCTTGCATGGTAGCATGCTGGCACTGCTCTGTGTGAACGACACTAATTCACTCCCACAAGACTTCTACAAAAGCACAGTATGTTTCTGAGAATTATAGCTCAGGTGAGCATCACCTGTTGGCTCACAGGTTAAATAACCTGCCATTAGTCACTGACGCTGATAAACATTTACATGTGTGTCTCCATCAAGTGTACAGTTGTTAATAGTGTCCAGTCCATAAATCAGTGATTGCAGGATGAAGCTGCTCCATCAGTGGTGAATGTCAGGACTTCAGTAATGGTTGTAACCTCTTCTTGATTCTTTTGAAGACAAGATGTTTTCTCTCCAGTAGTATTAAAAAGAAAAAAAAGATGAGGTGCATCACCTCTCTCTGTCACGTTCCACCAGGGTTAACAACTTTCTCTTTGCTATCACCTCTGCAGGTTTCTATTCATCTGCTTGATTATGTTGCGTGATGGAGCAAGTAAAGTCCTCCACTACAAGGGGAATGACCCTGCCAAATGTTGCTCTTAATGAAAACATATTTGTCCTACTATATGGACACATTTCCATGCCACAGTGCCTTTCATGTCCATGAAAATGATTGCACATTTTGATGAAGGGTAGGCTACTATTTCACAAACCAAGGACATCGGAGATTTGAGTCTGAGGGTCTCCTACTTCTCTAAAATGTCTTCTTAGATTTAGTACAGTGGAAAAATGGCTGCTGACTACTATCATGATAAGATTTGCTCAGTTATCATCTGAGCTCAGCACAAAAGTGAAATTACCTGGAAAAATAGCTGAATCATTGGATTTATAAAATGGCTCTTATTTTGTGTAAAACTACTCAGCACATCCCATTATCTCTCTGAAACACATAAACAAGGCTGCTGTAAGAGCTGAGCACCATTTTCCAACAGCAGATTCTGTCTGTGTTTCCATGCTGCTGTCATGTCTCCTAAATGGAAGTGCTGCTGAATGTTAGTGCAGTTGCTTTTGTTTCAGTGTTACTGCCCTGAATGAACCTTTCATACAGAGACAGAAACACTAAAGCACATGCTGGTGCATGATGTGGACAGGGTCGGCTGTTATTATGATAAGGTCAGCCAATCAGTGACATTAGAATGGGTAGTTTGAATAGATTTTTTTCTGCATCTTAACCCCCACACTTTCACCACAGAAAATAAAATTACAATTGTGTGTTTGTATTCACACAAAGACGTCTGTGCAGAAGACAGAGGTCAATCTCATTGTGAGCCATCTGTTTATTCTGCATGTTGGGAGCTTTAGGACAGCAGACAGTCAGACTGACCCGAGGAGAATAATAGAAGACTCAGAGCAGCATGAGAACACATAGAAGCTGAACACTGCTGGGTTCAGTTTTCCCTGCAAGATGGTTTTTGGCACACATTTTGACTTCACACGTCTCCTGTAAGGACACATTCAGTATTGAGTCTGTTCCCTTCTGACATGACAGCTCTGGATAGATTTGCTTCTTCTACTCACCATGGGTGGCAGCTCTGCTGGAGATCAGCAGCAGGTGAAAAATAAGAACTCAACAGGAGAAGCATTAGTGATTTAAAGTTCGAGCACATTTTGAGTCCTCAGGCAGGACAAATAAATGATGGATTTTGAAAGCTTGTTTGCTTGTTTTAGCAACGCCAGTGGTTTTCACAGCAGCTCAGCATTGTCTTGTCCCTGATTACATTTGACAGGGAATCTGCTGCTTGTCCCTTTGTGCTCAGTCTAGTGCCTGCTGAAGTCCACTTAAAAAAGTGGTACATTTGTTTCTGCTATCTCCTGTAATGACATGGTTCTTACCGCAGCCTTTATCACTCACGTAAGACATGTCTGTTGATCTGATGAAGCTGTTTCATGCTTTGGATATAAAGTTGGGGTATCTATTGTGTCTATTGAAGTTAATAGAACTGTGAAAACATAGTTTAATTCACATTTGACAGCCAGGCATTACTCATCTAACATTTTGTGTGTCTCTCTCCTGCAGTCCAACTGTTCAGTTGTATTATTGTAGTCATGAGAAAAACACAGTTCTCTTACAGTTCAGAGCAGATTTAAACCCTTGAACTAAACAAGAAAGTGCAAAGATAAGTACAGACCACCAGATCATCCTGCATGTATCTCATATCTGCTGAATGTATTTCTGAAGAGACTTCTGTGTTATTGTGGTTTCTAGAAGTACATGGCTGCCTGGGCTCCTTAAGGACCATCTTCATGTTGTGAAATACAGTGGATCAAATACTACTACCATCTACTGTATAATAGATCTGATATTGAGTCCATGTCTGTCTGAGATTCTGTGCATGCCCGGGTCTAAAGAGAGTCCAGAGAAGGCTTGAGGTATGTCGTTTCTGGAGAAGAAGCTTTCTTATCTAAATGGATCTCACAATGTGAGGGATGAAGGAGATTTTTTCTCCATGCCTAATTCAGTTTGGCATGCCAAGGACCTTTTGATGTTTCATGAGCAATAAGAGGGGATATGACTTACTGACACAGAAGGAGCCAAAGTATCTCATGAGACAACTTAGCTGAATAAAGATTAGAGAATAAAGTGTGAATAAACAGCTGCCTCTGAACAGAGAGAAGATGAAGACAGAGTTGAACTTTTCATTTTGATTTACTGGAGCCAAAAACAGCTGCTTCAAAAACAGATTTAATTCAATAACAGTGAAGTCATTGTTGTTCACACAGAGGAAATGGAATTGTGTGTTCAGAGTGAGCTGAGGTTTATTTCTGCAGAGATTTTTTTTTTTTTTTTTTTTGGTCAGAATGTTCTACTCATGAAGTGAGATTCTGCAGATGTGGGATTTGTCTGGATGGAGGCTTCTAGCAAATTAAGTCAATATAATCCTACTGTGTACTGTTTGAATGGTGTTATTTATAAATTAGGAAGAGTGATGCAGGATGTAAATGTATTAACGTGTTAACGCTGTATAAAAATCAATATTCTGCTCTTCTGTGCCTCAGATAATTTGGATGGTTACAGAGGAAATTCACTGGGTTTACATCAAAACGAGGCCGGAGGGTTTTTTGTGTAGCTGTCCATGGTGCTGAACAGTGCCTCAATGTGATGCTGTCTGTGTGGACTGGGCAGAGAGGTATAATAATCTGCATTTTCAGAGCCAGTATTGGCGCCGCCGCAGTCTGACAATGGAGCCACTTTGAAATATTTCCCTGAATTTTCTGCCAAACATCCAAAAATAACATTAACATAACAACATTCATTAGGAAAGGTAAATCCTGTGAGTCATATGGATGCAGTCTCTTAACATGTAGGCTAAATAGTTGCATTAGTCTCGGCAGGCAGCTATGGACAGTGGTGGCAAGATAAACAGTTAATTGTATTTATATTATTTAAGCAATTTACTATTTTGTTACCCAAATAAAGTTAGTTATTCTGTATATGCTGAGGTTTTTATCCCCAGGAAGAGCAGGATTTTGCTCAATTATGTTTTTACATAACCTACAGGGAAATGTCTTTGTAGTATCTTTGTACAAAACAGGCTGGTTAAAAATACACAGAGTGAGAAAAATAGACGACCTCTTGAGTCATTAATACAGAAATATTCAGACAGAAATAGAAGACAGTGATCGATATGAATAATACATCAGAGGAGGGAGACACCCCAGGAGTGTTAGCTTCAGTAACTGGTGTGCGAGAGTTTTATAAGTGGTCTGTTAAATTTCATTGTGCGTTTGAAAAAAAATTCCTCACTATAAAAGCTGCAGGGAAGGAGCCCAAAGGGTAGGGAAATATGTTTCTGTTACAGAGCTGAGTGTGGAGCTTTTTTTCAGTAACTTATTGAGTGTTTTATGAACCAAAACAAAGTCAATCTTTGTCCCGTCAGGTATCCCTCTGTCTCTCTCTCTGCCTCTCTCAGGTTAAAAGGGCAAAGAAAACCCTTTCAGACTGTCTGTACAGAAGTCGAGTCCAGCAGCAGCACAGATAATCAATACAGCATGTTGATTCAACCCACTTTACTAAATGTCTCCGTTCTCCTATTGATGGACATTATAATTAGTGTAGTTAAAAGCTTGTAATGATGTTTATTCTACTGGATGGATCTTCTGTTGAGCTGTGCTTGTTTTTCCCTACTTTTACTTTAAGAAGAAAGTTCTTTATTTTTTATTTAAAGTGTCCTGGGTAAAAAAAATCTGGGTGTTGTCAGTGTGTACATTTTTCGTCATGAATGCCATGGGGAATTAACTTGTTTAACTATATGCACTTAATCAATTAAGTTTGATCCCTGTGTGTACATGTGGTTGAGGGCACACTGTGCTGAGTGATTGACTATGTTCAGTTTAAACATAAGATCAAACCACATCTGATCCCCTTCAGGCTAGCGGGGCTGAACCTCAGAGCATTTCAATACTTAATTTATTTTCATAAGGCCTTCTGGTGGTTGTCAGTGCAAGTTATTTCTGTCAGCATCACTCAATTTGAGAGAGATGTCGTCGATCACTGGAGAGTTTGATCTTGTGATATTTACTCCATCTATATCAGATAATCAACAACGACTTGTTGTTTAAACTTTCACTGACGTTAGGAAATTTTGCGTGTGGGTATATTTGTTTATTGCTGGGAGAATGTGTGTGTGTGTTCGGGGTGAAGTTTGTATTTGAGACAGCAGACATGAAGGTTCAGAAGAGAGATTTACTGCTTGATTTGCCAAGAAACTTTTTGTGCAGTTATCAATCCTGTTTTTTATCCTGCCCGCCGACATCATTCAGCAATGGATTTCTGACTGACATAAAACTGTTGAGCAAAAATATTTCGATCAGGAAATATTTGTTTTTGGCAGCAGGTCAGACTCATTTCAGCACATCAGTTTAAGCTCTTTTGTTGACGCCTTTGGTTATTATTTGTTGAGCAGGCTGGTTGCAAAGTAATACCAGGTCAGTCTGGTCGAGTAAAGTCAAATAGCTACCTAACAGATTGCCTCCATGCACGGCTGAACAGAGATAAAACAAGTGCCAATGTGAAGATTCTGCAACATTAACTGTGCATTCTGTTGCTGTTTTTACTGTTATGGTGAACTTCCATAAGCAGCATGGCTGTTGTCTGTGTTGGATAGGACAGAGGACAGAGTTGGACATATGGGAAGAGAGAGGAGGGATGACAAGCAGCAAAGGGTCGGAGTTGAGCCCTCAGGAGAGCGATGCTAAAAGCCCAACTGAAGTCAACTTCAGCAGATGTTATTTATCTGCAGCAGATGTCCTCCTGTGCGGGTTGAAAGCACAAATCACATCCAGCCAAAGAGGTGACTTGACAACCACTTAAATCAGAA
This sequence comes from Semicossyphus pulcher, assembly GCF_022749685.1. NCBI lineage: Eukaryota > Metazoa > Chordata > Actinopteri > Labriformes > Labridae > Semicossyphus > Semicossyphus pulcher. The sequence goes on from NW_027211692.1 coordinate 24,396,834, forward strand.
CTGGATACGTTCCAAATTTGATTGATTTTATGAAGTCTGGACAGGAAGGGAAAAAAAAGAAAAAAAAGCATGAAATGGGATTTTTGCAAATCATATCTCAGCCACATTTGGAGGTGGTTTGAACAATTCCAGCTGGATATTTACAGATCTCATCTGCCTTCAGTCTGAAGGGGCAGGGTGGACTGATGGGTGAACAACACATCAGATTATACAATGATACAGTATACCAACCATCAGCTTTTGACTATGATTGTGTCCTAACCTAACCCAATGTTCATTAGTGTAACTATGACAACAGAGGTCTAGCTTTAATATATTCCTAAGCCTAAACTCGTTGGTTTTGTGGCTTTACCTAACAGCCAAGCTTTGTCACAATATAAAACTGTAATATTCAACTGTGATTTGTTAAATCTTTTGGTCGACAGGTATAAATGTCCTACAGTGCAGATATTGGGCGCCAGATAAACATGTACATTTGTAATTCTAGGGCATTGGTAAATGTCCTTGTAGGAAGATGTTTGCACCCCATCAACAGCAAGTCAACATCTCTTTCCTTTCAAAGCTAATCTTTCTCAAACCTTATTCATGACCATCGCTTCTTCCTATCTTTAACCTAGCAGTTCCCTCAATGTGAATACAAATACATGTATTTTATAAGCTTTTATTAATGGTAGCAATAAAGTACTTACTCATTAAAGTATCTGGACTTTTTGAACATAAAGTTAGCCGCGCTGTGATCACTGTTATCAAGTCGGCTACACTGTTCCTATGTTGAGCTGGCATTGTGCCCAGAAGTTGAACACACATACAAAACAATGGGCTATTAGAGGAATATTGACCTCCTCAGAAGCTATGCCAAAGCAGTCAGATATATGATTCAAAAGCCACAGGGTGTGGGTATAACAGTCAATATTGTAACTGTGACAGGAGTTATGATATGATTGTTGTCTGGCAGTTAGTTTTATTGTGATTGGACATTTTAAATATAAAACACTTCTGCGCCAGGAAAAATACAAAGCAGTCGATTCTAAAAAATGAAAAGTTTTAAAAGATAATAAAATGTATTTAATTTGCTGGGGAAAAATAGATCAATGGTAACTGAAGCTGGTGCCAATAAGTAGATTGTTATTTATGAATGGCCATTAAAAACAATCAGTCAGTGGAGTTATGAACTGGCTCAAGCAGTCACAACAAAAAGGGAGACACATCGTGCATGCAGTTAAAGAAGAATATTTTATCAAATGAAATGAACCAAATCAGACTGACAATGTTGAAGTTTTAAATAAAATATCTAAGACATAAGTTGTTGTGAGTCAGTGGTGTTGTTGTGCATGAGAAACAATGGGTGTGTGAGGTTGTTGTGTGGTGCATAAGAGCACAGTAAAAAGCTGGGCCCTCAGGTGCGGCCCGTTAACCTAACAAGCACTAACGAGCACCTGCAGAGACAGAGCAGACTGGCCAGTCACAGCGCTCGACAAGATGACACCACAGGCTTATCACAGAGGGAACATGTGTTCTTTAGACATTTTCTACGTTGCAGGCTGACCTGAGATCATGCTATATCAGTTTAGCTGTATAGCTACACAACATTTAATGTAATGTACTACCTGTTGCTACCTTCATCCTGTATTTGCTCTGCATTAATATTCATGCATACAGTATTTGGTGAGAGTTTGCACTGACCACAACAAATTTTTGTGGAGAACATGTTTGTTAAATGTGGGCCAATTAAAACAGTGTTTTTCTCTATTTCTTTGGCTCTCTCGTTTGCACCAAAAAAAAAATGCTATTCAGATTATGCATTGAATAATTTCCATGACCAGGGATGTGGGAGTGAAACTGGCCTCCCTCACACTACACTCCTGCCTCCCTATCTCAGATCTCGCATAAATATTCATGAGGATATTTGAATAATATGAATTGAAATGACAAAACATCATTTTTAAACGAGAAGAAATAGCAGGAAGGTGAGCAAAAAGGTAAAAGCTCAGGAGGAAGAATCTTCCATACCTGAATTGTGAGTCCTCGAGGGGTCAAGCCTTTGGGAAAGTGGGATAGAGGTGAAAATAAATAGTGACAGTGTTCATTATTTGTGTGGTGTATCACACTGCGGACAAATGGGCAAAAAGCTGTCGGTAAAAGAGGGTAAAAAAGTGACAGGAACAAAGAGAACATGAGATTAGGTGCTGGTAGAAAGGTGAGTGTTGCTCACAGAGAGAGAAGACGACCACAGAGAGAGGGAGTGAGGTGTGGACGACATCTCTCAGGAGGGAACATGTAAGAAAGAGAGAGGTGTGTGGGCTCCTGCTGTTTGTCACTGATGTCGTCTTAGTTATGTCGGTGACAGAGCTGCCTGGAGGTCTCCCACAGGGATAGAGACCTCATGTTCCAGGAACAAGAAATACAATCTTTCAGAAGAGTCACACAATGTGCAAACTTTTCATTAAGCATTTTGTCACCTGAACTGGAATCATCACTTTTCATCCTTTTGTTTAAAAGAACAAACACACCTACAACACAATGCAGCATGCATAATGAGTTATTTAGCTCCCCATCAGATTGAGGACAGTGTGGCTCATAGAAATGATGTCCTTGCTCCAATCTTTTGAAAAAAGCTGAATCTATTTTCTTATCGCTCAGAGCAGAAAACAATGAGTTGAGAGGGAGAAAAGACCTGACTGAATGGAGGAAAGGGGGAAGAAAAACATGATAGATAGTCTCTGAACTTCATTTTGTGCTTGTATTTGACAAAAGCTTGGCATCTAAAGAGAAAATGGTCTCCCTAAATAAATGCGGTTTAGACTCGATAAAAGAAAGCCATGGGGGAGGTCGACAAAGACGATGGGTTGAGAAAGGAAGATAAAGAGTGATTAAAGAAAATGAGAAAATAGAAGAAAAACAGGCAAACATCCTGAGAACAAGAGTGAGTAAAGGGAAAGGGAATGAGTTATTAGAGAGAAAATGTGGGTGGGATAAGAAGAAGAATGGGTTTCTGTCGTTTGGGTTTAAATTTCCAACAAAGAATACTCAGATGAATTCAGGATGTCTCTCTTCTGTTGTCAACATCATTATTCATCGCAGCTAAGTGCTAATAACAGAAGGTTGGTAGAGCAGATGCTCTGAAGCAAGGCCTGATTCCTTGATTCCCATTTATTCTACATTAATGGAATGCAAACTGATTTGCAAAGAGCTTTGTGAACATTTAAATGCTTAGACACCAGACAGCGTGCAAATGTATTCTTATTTGTCTGGTCTTTAGAACATGTATCTATCTAGCCTACCAATATAGCTACTGTTATATGTCTTATAATGATCATATGTAGAGATGTACAGATACTATTATTTTCCCTCCTGATACTGATTTTGACACCTAAACTTGTGTTTCGGCCAATATTGATTATGAATCAATTTCAGTGCATCAACATAATATACACAACATTTAACAGCTGTAGGCATATTCTACTAACCTTATATGGCATCATTAGTGCAACCCCTTAAAAACTGAAGCCCCGTATACTGGTCATATTATGTCACGCAACATAATAAGAAACTACTGTGTGGGAAATCATCAGCCTGAACTTTCATATCTGTGCGCTCATCGTTGTTTACAACCAGCAACATAATTGATTTAGAGCTTAAACACAACTTATTCGACTGTATTGTTAGTTGCACTTATATAGAGATGACTGTTTGTCTGTGAGATTATTAAAAAGCTTAGTAGTCGATGAGATTGCATTCTTAAAATGAAGGTTAATATGTGGCCAAACTTTGGCATCCTTTCCCCTGTGTATGAACTGAGTGTAAATTGTCCATCAATCAGTGCAGGGAAGAGAAGCACTGTGACATTGTTGTCAATGTATGAAAAGAAGGTGGAGAGACGGAGACAGGAACGATGCATCAGGTTATTGTGTCTCTCTGCAGGATGACCTCATAAGCCTTCTTACCCATTCCTCTTCTGCTGTAGCTGTCATCTTACATTTGGCTTTAACCTTGGGAGACTGACATCTTTTTTCAGTCAGACAGCATGTTTTACATTGCTTCACTAAAGGGGCCACACTTGAATATCAATTCTCTGTGTCCTTTCTCCTTCTGTCAATCTCCTTCTGTCTCTGGTTTCGAGCAGGTAAAGATGTCAGCAGTTGCTTATCTCATTGCTTTGGAGGAGGTTGTGTTGTTGTTAACATTTTTTGTTGTGCCACTCAATGTATCCTACAGGAGAGAATATGCATTAGGTGTGGCCATGCACTTCACTGAATGTGACTGTCCATGTATATGATGATACATGTTACAGTATGTGCATACTCTACTTCAAAAACTTTACAGAGGAATACTACCACATTAGCAGATCTGAGTCAGTACTGAGGCACAAATGTTTACCATGTTCACAATATTGAAGAGGCTGTTGGTATTGGAATGGGTAGGTGGGGCTCGCTCAAAAGTCAGGGGATCACTTCAGATACCATATTCTACAATAACACCTCCAAAACCTGTTCACGATGGCCTCTCTAAATCCTTGTGTTAACATACCCACACAGGCAATGTCAGCTAACTACAAAGTTTAAGTCAGTCAAAAGGCCGTCATTATCTACTTTAACCTTGTCTTGCAATTTCATGCTTCAGCTGAATCTATATTACAGTCCAGACTCTGGTTTCTCTGTGGGGCTTTAGCAGCTCCTTTTTGTGATTGTTAATGGAAGGTCAGAATCGTGCTGAATTCAAATGAAACATACTTTCTGCAAAAGTCCAGCTGCTTTACCGAGTACAACTTTCCCCAGTGTGCTGATCTTCCATGAACCTTTATCTTGACTCCCTCCCACGCTTGCTTTCATTCTGACACGTCTAAAACCCTCTAACTCATTACTTATGTGTGATTATCTTAAAGTGCGTCTGAGGTGAAAACTGATTTCTCTGTGTCACGGCTGATGGCAGGCTTGACATGAGTTCAGTTGTTCACAGATGCTCGATCCTCCATGTGAAACCCTCTGGGTCGACATAAGTTATATAGTGGACACTGAGTGACAGAGTTCAGGAGGTGAAATCACTTTGTGGCTTTTTCTCTTCTTTCATCCACCAAAGAAAATCAGCCACAGCACTCCCTAAATGCAAAGTGGAAGGCAGGTTTTTATGTGCTGCACTGACTGAACATCAGCACTCCACTGTGAGGCTGGCTGGGTGGGTGGGGACTGTTGAAAGTGCAGGTTCTGGGTGAATGTCATCAACTCTTGTAGGTCCTCAATCATCCACAGCATTGAACAGCTCTGACAGCAGAATGGATGTCATTGTTTAATCTACAAGACACACACTGAACGAGGGGAATTGTTGGTTATTTTAATATTGTATACAGACTATTGGCTTGTTGGAGTCATTGGTGCAACTATTGATCATTTCACCATTTCATATGTATTGACTGCACTGCTGTGATTAACTGAATACACACTAGACTCTGAATCAATGCCTCTGAAGCAATTTGATGAACAGATCAAATTACCTCTACCAGTCTAACAGCTTTGTCTGCGTCAGATGAACCACTGCCTGAATGTGAATACGAGAAAATTTGGAGTATGAACTGTGAAATGAATACTGTGTCTGCCATTCTCTCTGTGCACTGAGCTATAAAATTATACAAAATTGCTCAATTATCAGGTTCAGTTCATGTTACTGGGATTCACCATTTTCCAGACTGTGTCAGTGTCATTGTGGACTTTTGTGGTGCAAAATGATATCCTTATCTTCTCCTTATTACTGTACATTGCTCTTAGAAATAGATCAGTAGCTATGATGATATAATTTCGTCATCATCATAAGGTTTTCAGTCTCTTGAAAACCATTGTCACATCTGTACAGTGTCTAAAGGAGGATAGATGATAGATGGATGTGTTAATATATTCCAGGGAACTGGTTCCTTAAAGACTTCAGCTGAAGTCATCAGTAGCTTTAATCACTGATTGAAGAGAACTATTGTAAGGGATGTCTCGGTCGCTCTTTGGTTGTTTGAATTGGATGTTGTTTCTGAACGTCTTTGTGCTGCAAGAAACAAAAAACAGTTTGGGGCTGAGGCCGAGTTGTCACATCCACACTGTGGTGGTTCATGTCAGTCCATGCTTTTTCTGGCAATCAGCTATACAAGGGTCCACAGTTTGAGTATTGGACTAGCACATGCAGGTCAAAGTGAACGTGCAGTCAGATCATTATTTCTGCACATCGGTGCGGACGACTTGAATTCTGATACAAGAGTTGGCCGTATTTGGGAATTCACATTTACATAAAAATCTATCCCATTTGAGTTAGCTGACTGAATTCACATTTGCAATGCTGTGAGCTTCTTTGCGTTCATTATAAATATCTATGATTTCATATTTGCATCGGGTCCACTTCTATCAAACTAGGTCATAGTGGCAGCCGAACTCGACTCCATCTCTGTGTCAGAGCGAGGTGAAGAGGACTTCTGAGGAGTGTTTGTCTGCTGGCTGCTGGTAGAAATGACAGTGAAGTGCCTTTATGTTCCCATCAGTCCATAATAAGTCCTCTCAGATTCACTGAAGCTTTCAAATGGAACTTTTTCTAGGTCACAGATTCAAGTGGAAAAGAGCTTCATAACTCAGCCTGTTGACTTTTTTAGAATCTGAATCACTCAGTACTTGATCAGATTGTTGACACTCTTTATCGTCTGTTGTTGTCATGATGTGGACTGTTAAAAGCTCCAGCTTCAGTAAACAGATCTCTAACCTCCAACACTTATTTTGAAGAGTCAATGGCGGGTAAACTGAAGGGAAGTCAAGATGGTTGCTTTCACAACTATGTAACCATAAATGTGTTCTGCCTGACACCTGGCTCATCAGTAAGGAGATGAAAATGGGGGAAAGTGCAGGTATTAAATCCTTGAAAGTGCAGCCATGCTGCCTTCAAAAGACATATATTACGAAGCCTGCTTCCTACACTTGTGACCTTGACTGAAAATTGCAGCTTTTTAGTGTAATTTCCTGCTGTTAGTCTGAAAGAGGTGAGGAAGAATCAAGAAAATAAACCCTGCTCTGGGTTGCACTTTGTCGATTCGACAGCCTCAGTAGCTACAACCATCGGGCAACCATTGTCATCGAGTTCCATCGCTATGGTTACTGTGTCCATTAGTTTTCTGGCTGACCAGAGCCATTTAGCACTCTTGCACATTGTAGGGAGCAGCTCTCATCTGCAGATTGGCAGTTTGATTTCCAGCTCCTGCAGTTCACATGTCGAAGCGTCCTTGGGCAAGACACTGAACCCCACATTGCTTCCTAAGGCCGACAGTCATCGATGTGTGAATGTGATTAGATCAGTACTGATGGGCAGCTTGGCTCTCTGTATAGCAGCGTCTGCCATCAGTGTGTGAATGTGTGTGTGAAAGGGTGAATGTTGACATGTAGTGTAAAGTGCTTTGAGTGGCTGGAAGACTATAAGAGTGCAATATAAGTGCAGTCCATTTCCCATTTAGCAGACATATTTAAATATCATTCTTCATATTTAACAGTATTTTTTTAGCCGTCTGTTGGATGACAGGTAATATCCCAGTGCTCCTCTGTGCTCCTCAGATCTTGATATGCATATGAACAATCAGATATAATTATGAAATCTGACTTTCAAATGACATTTAATATGTTTTGATGAAATGGGAGCATTTCAAACTTCTGACAGCAGTAAATGAAGACCGAGTGAAGAAAGCACAAACTTCCTGTTTCCAAACTTCCTGTGTCATGTGTCAAAAGTTTATTAATACTGATGCTGAGTTTCTGCTTTAATTTAATGAAGGTTATTTATCTGACAAATGATGATGAGCATCAGCCATCAGCAGTGATTCTTACGACCTATCAGACAGCACAGTTGATGATAATTGACATCAGCTTGTCAGTTAATATTCAGTGAATGATATAAAAGAGAGAATCAGTCAGATGTGACAAATCAGCACATCGTTACAACCTGAAGTTAAATGGAATATTTTTATCAAGATGGAAGTCAGTCATCATTTCCTCACACAGCTTTTTAATTTCCACGTCTAATAAGAGTTTGCATATCAGTCTTCAGTATTAGTAACACTGTAAATAGCTCCAAATCTCAAAATATAATATATTTTTCCTAAAGTTCTGGGAAACAGAGAAGATAACTGCCAGATTAATCGACAATAGAAGCTAATTGTTACTGTCACCCTGAATTTTAACAATGTGAACAATAATCTATGATACCTCTGTGATACAATAATCTGCCTGTATCCATGGTGATGGATTGAGCGTCATCAGTTCTTAAAGACCGAGGCTTTATATTTATCCTGTTAACATAATAATGTAAAACAAGCTGCACAGCAACACATTTTTTGAAGCTTTTTTCTGTCACAAGATTTGTTCTGCAGCTTCAAAGGAAATCCACCACAGGACATTACATTCTCTTTGTACTGAACTTTTTTCTCATTTTAGAAATACATGTCCTGAAGTTCTCTCTCATGAGCCTTTTGTTGATGTAAATTAGATTCAGAACATTGACTTGGAGCACTCTACAGCATTGATTTGAGACGTTGTTGCAGGGAAGCTGGTGGTACTTATCTAATGTATTCAGATTGATCCAGTTATTGTTCCTCAGCAACATTCCTCCATTTTTCTACCATAACAATGCTCTTTTTATCGTCAGAGTGGGGTTAACTGAATGGACAAAGTTAATTTCCAGTTAAACTTGTCCAACAGAATGTGCAGGAGTGACAAAAGAGGCTTGGAGTACTACTCAAATGTTGCAGAGGACATAAACCATCTCAGAGAGAGAAGGAGATCTCTCCCTCTGCAAAGCTTTCATAACTCAAAGTGACAGAAAGAGAAGAAACTACTGTAAAACCTTACCAACATTACAAACTAAAGTACTTTAGGAAGCAGCTTAAACTATTAAAATTGAGTTCAACTTATTTGCGATTAGGAAAGTTATATTGAGGATGGTTCAATCGCAACACAATTGCATTCATATCCATTCATTGCAGCCTTGACATTTTCGCCAATGAGAAGAGTTCGTTATTCTAATATGTGTCTTCCATCATGGAGTTGTTGACTTCCCTCCAGCTTCCTCTGTTGGAGCAGAGGTGTTATTATCCTGCATGTCTTCACACCTGTCTGATCCTATTAGATCACAACACACCTGCTGAGCTGATCAGCACTGTAGCCCAGCAGATGGTGAGATGATGACTGTTCATAATAGAGAAAATGAACATTGAATCAGCTGATAATAGAAATTAGATTGGCTTTTTTTTACTATAAAGGGAGCCGACAGAGTCTGTATTAGAAGTCTGCACATATGAGGTTTTCCTGAGTAAAGCAGAGCAGTCCTATTCAAATGGAAACCAGCACCCTGCAGTCCTCAGTTTAAATGAAGGCTACATGATGTGAGCTTGACACTGTGAGTGGGGGGTTTGTGTGTCCTGTCAGTGTCCAGTCCTTGGTCCTTTCCTCTTATAGCTTACCATTTCCTCCTCTACCTGAACCTCTTCCTGTCTTCTGTCAGAGCCAGAGGGCTGCAGCTGCTCTCTTGTGTCCTGTCAGTGTTTGGACCTCAGCTCTCTCCGTCTCTTCTCCACCAGAGTCTCCAAACAGAGCGACCGCACACAGACTGACCTCCATCTTCTGTCCTATAAACCAGGACAAAGCTTCACAGCTTCAGTCATGTTATTTTCATTGGCTGTTTTGGTGGGATTTAATCACTTTTCAGAGCCATGATCCATTTTAAACATTCTCTGTGTATAAAGCTTCCATTTTTTTCGACATCCTTATCCAAACATTGCATCATTATTACATTTCCCCCTTTAACTGTGTGCACAGATGCTTCATGATGTTTCTTCCTTTATTGAATGCAGTTTCATTTCATCTTATTTTTTGCATCATTAAATGTATCTCAAGGGCCACTGCTTTTCCTAATCTTTCTTGATTTCTCCTCCCAGCTGCTCCTTTATTCCCTTCTCCAATCTTTTTCCTGAATAGTCATGGAATTATTCTCAAGCTTTAACCATCTCTAACCAAATTTTCCTCAGGATATTTTCAGATAAGGCTAAAACTAGGAAAGCAGAGACTGCAGGCAATCCCTTCTCCAATTCAGAACCAGACATCGTTCTTTATGTGAAATGAAAAATGAAATGTTTCAAATCTCATTCAAAGAAAACCTTTTCTATATGATGCAGCAAAAGCATTTTCATCTAGCTAGTTCAACAAGCTGTTGACCTCCTGACTGACTGTACAGCTGAGTGCAGAGAAAGGGAACAAAGAGGGAAAAAGTGAGGGGAGAAGAAGATGAGAGGCTCTGTCTTTTAAGGCTTTGTCTGCTGTTGACTGAGTGTGAAGTGGATTCAGCCCAGACTTAAGTGTCTGTGTCGTAAATCACTTAAGAATCAACCAGCCGTAGCATTGGAACCAGGATGTATGGAGCAGCGTTTGAGATATATATGAAGTTCAAGCAAGATAGAACAACCATGATGCCGTCCTAGAAAGATATAACAACAAACCATGATCTTAAAGTATAAGGATGGATGGAGGACATGTCAGAGAAACAGGGACTTAAAGTGTGGAAAGACAAAGAAACGCGGCTGAGAGATAAAAACAGATTAGAGGCAAACAGCAGGGAGAGATGCCGTGCTGTGCTGTCCCACCAGAGAGAGAAGTACTGACTGTTCATCACATTGTGTTGTTTCTCTCATGAGGACAGTGTGTCTGTATGTATGTTTGTGTATGATTTCTGACCTCACTTCTGCAGGACACAAAAAGCATTTCTCACTGTGTTTGTTTGCATGCTGGGATTTGGACTGGCCTCGCTAAAGCCTCATCTGCCTCTGCTTTTTACAGTCTTTGGTCTGCATGAACAAAGATTGTGAAAACAAATCTTTAATAATCAGTTAATAACTCCGATTTACAGTCTGAGCCTCAAGGAGATGTTTAAAGTCCAGCTCAAAGACCCCCTACAGCGATAAATAGTTCCTCATTTAGAACAAACAAAAGATACAGTACATAAACACACTCCTGCGCTGGTATCACACACTCCACACAGACTACCACCTGCTATGCAAGAAGTAAAGAGGAGGAATTAAAGGCTTTCAGGAGAGAGAGCTGCTCTGCTCTTGGCAGGTTTCAAAGGAGAGACGTTTTCTTTGCATGCTGAACTGCCAGTGTGTGTTTATAGTTGTACTCCATCTTCTCCTCTGTTCCATATTTGCCTCTCAAGGTATTCACAAGTTCTAAAATGAAAAAAATGCCCCCAAAAAAGCAGTCTGTTAAGTTGCAGCGCTCTCCTTTTTCTGTCTTTGTCACAAGTTTGTGCTCACCTTCACTTTGAAAGGGAGTGCAGTGCATTCTGGGTTTTTTTTTTGGGGTCGTTTTTCACCCCCAGAGATGGAGGCATTCCGGTTACAGCCTGCCTTTCATTATTCAATCTCCACTCACACACAGGAACACAGAAGCAGCTGTTGGCGAGAGACGACTCATGGACAAAACATCATCAACATCAACATCATTCTCTTTATCTTGCTGACCTGCTCTCCTGTCTTTAACCTTTCTCAGATTCAAATTACATTTATACAATACGAGCTTCATTAATAAGCTTGATATTTTCCTGGTCACAGATGTTGACACTCTATCTAATAATATGCCAGAGCTCTCTTCTCCTCATATCCAGTCTAACCCCACAGCTTCTCCCATGCTGCCATGCCAGACTGAGCTGGCACACACACTGTCTCATCCTGGCATGGAGCAGATGCTGTCAGCCTCCGTTCCTACAGGAGGAATCAGCTAATTAGTCTGAAACTGAAGAGACAAAGAGCTTTAGCAGCTGGATTGGCTGGACTGAAGTAGAACCAGCTTTGCTTTTTCCTCTGACACAATTTTAAACCTATTAAATCTTGTAACGTATAATTCTAACCTAGTTTTATAAATGTTGCTGGAGTGATAAAAACTTGTTCTTGCATGGTGTTAAGATGACAGCACGATGAACCCATCTCTGGTTCCTGAAATGCAGGTGGAAGTTCCGCATATATTGTAATGAGGAGTGGGTGTCAGTGTGAGTGTGTGAATTAGCAAATTTACAGTATGTAACACATTTTATTCTCACATTTATTAGCATGGCACAGATATAGATTTCTTCTATGTACACTACTCGTGTAACCAAAACCTAACTTGGAGGTAGCTCGTTAACTTGTATCTATAAAAGTGTGGCAACATTGGGGTAAATTGTTGCATGTTTAAGCTATCCGCTGCATCACTGCCTTAAGGTGAGAGCTGAATGGGAATACACTGAAATTAAGTAGCTGTAGTAAGAGCCAGTGCACACGCCTGTTCTTTATGGTGCATTTGCTCTGGTGAGTTTGAAGCCTCAGCAAGTTGATTTTAGTAGCATACTTAAAACCAGTGGCCCCCTGGAGAGTAGGACAACACATTTAAACATGCAAGCACTTGCAATGGTTGTCAATCATGTAAGTTGTAAGCACTTACTATTTACTGTCCTGATTTTAGGCTTGGCATAGTGGTGTGCAACATACAAGAATAAAGACTTTATTTATTTATTCATGCAACATTTGGCCAAATCTTTTCCATCAGAAATTCAGCTGTGAAATATATTTATACAGCAGAACAACATGTCTCATGCTCAAATGACTTTTTGCGCGGTGTCTGCGCTGCCCATATGCATGCAGTTTGTTTAAATATGATACATACTAACATGAATTAATATCGCTGCCCGATTGTCTTTGATGAGGAGGTGTTTTCATTTCAAATGTCCCACTGCAACCAAAGTGTGCGGTATCACAAATTACGTTAATCCATTATGATTAATAGACACAGTTAAGGATACAACCTATTTACTGCTACAAATACAAGTTACTGATGTGGAGATAAAGATACAGAGATTAGAGTTCATATGCTAAAGTAATTTCATCTTTTCAGTTTTAAACAATGATGAAACAAAAATTATTTGTTTGTGAATTCATAGTTCCTTCATAAGGCAGGGAGAGTGCAGATGAAGCAGAGACATTATTCTGTCCTCACTCTCTGTCAACTAAACTACTCCAACGCTACCAGGAGATATAATGACATGAATAATCATATTTTGAATCTTGCTGGAAAAAAATGAAAATGAAATAAACAAAAAAAGAAGTTGATGTCCCCACCAATGTTAGGGTTAGGGTAACTACGCCCTTGCTAACATGAGCTTCTTTTTAAAATGATGATAAGATTAGATAGACATGCTTTGTAAGCTGAAATAATCAGAGTGGAAAATAAAGTGAGGTCCACTATGTATCATTCTTTTACCCTATAGTTGTGATGTGACAGGGTGGGTGGACTGCAATGGACTGTGTTCTCTGTGGAGGCGTGTCAAGCGTTGCCGTGTGAATATTTTTTGCTGCAGTGACGTCAGTGAACTTTTAAGCTATTGCACATTATTCAAAACTGGGTTAATCTAATTGGACCGCATCCATCTGACAGTGAAATGTGCTGCACTTGTTGCTGTTTGTGTGGCTGCCAGTGTTTCTCCAGCCCCTGCAGCAGCAGCCACATGGTGAGAGTGTTTGTGATGAATAGTGTTTTGCTTTCAGCTGCATTGAGTTGGAGAGAGTCCTTCATCTAAGTCACCCAGTCCAAGCTGTAATGTCATGATTTATTCTCTTTCACTAGTGAACATGTTATCTCTGTCTGGTTTTCCGCATGGAATAAGTAAGTTGAGTTGATGCTGTTATGTTGCTGTCTTTTTCTCTCAACCCTACTCTATCCTGCACCTTTTAATGAAATACAACTCATCCTTATAAAACAATTAATAGATTGGATCAACATGTGGATGTGTTATTCTGTTAGCTGCATGGTTCACATTCACAAGTAGAAAAGTAATTGTTACAACTTGCAGCAAACATGACTTACAAGAACGATATTAAGAGATCGGTAGAGCTAATAACACAAATGATTTTTTTTTGCTGCACCACTGTTTTATCAGGGTTTCTTTCATTGTTTAACAAAAACTAGTTTGTTTTATTTCACGTAAGTTTTCTGGCATCTACTCTCTGGGTTTCACATCACATGGCTCAGTTTTCACTGTTAACAATGTAAGTACACAAAGGCAAAATCTTTGTGGGACACTGGTCTTGTTTACATCTGCCATACTAGGCAGTCAGAAAGAGAATCCTTGACCTGCATCATGTGCAATAAATCCAGTACCATTATTAGTTTGTAGCTGGGTTTTTTTCTATCACTGTACTGCTGCTGCTGCTGCTGCTGTAATTGAACAGAGGAAGGTTGAGCCTCCAACTGTACTCACTGTGATTCAGACTCTGTAAGAGAGGAGTAAACAATGTGTGGGTGAGTGTGAGCAGAAAGGGAATCAATAAGCCAGCAAATATCATGTTTGAGAATGTAAGCATTTCCTTTGTTAAGAAGATAAAGGCTTTATATCCTTTTCAGCGTGAATGAAATAAGTTTTATCTACTTCAGATGATTAGATACCACTTCATTGATGGCATTTTTCTTTTATCGTTTCATTAGCTTGTTTTTTCAGATTACTAGCTGAATGCCTGTTGCTCTCTGGTGTTGTTTACTGCATCCCAAAGTGTTGCTGCTTTTCTCAGTCATGATGTGTTTACATCAGGAGCTTGAGTTTGGTTTTAGTGGGAATATTTGTGGTCACATTGCCAATATACTTTTTGTTTCTCACTATTCAACTCTTTTTAATCTTCCACATGTGTGCACACATGCATACTAGAATAGTTTAACATTTTCATTCAATATGTGTCTGTTTCATATAAAATTGTCTCAAGACATTCAATCTTGACATACCTGTAGGTGTGACTCTTTCTAAAGTAAGTGTCTGATGTAAACCATCTTTAAACCTCAACTGAGCTCCCCTCCTGTCTTTTTCAGTCTGTTTGTTTGGGCTATCAACACAGCTCATCTAACAGCCTGCAGCTCACCTGTCTGTCAGGATGCTTGACTTGCTTGACTTACCCAATCTTTCTAAGTGGAGCACAGTTCAACCAAAACTCTCCTCAATCACCCCCAATCCTGGCTGCCCTCTGCAAATTCATCCAAGTGCACTCCCTTTGCCTCTGTGTCTGTTGACCTCGACAAGTTGTTTCTGGGTCTCCCTCTTTATCTCTTCCCTTGTGGGTGTAATCTCAAAGATTGCAGCGTTACATTGGTTTTGGGTTTCTGTAGAATGCTTCCAACTGAACCCAGATTTCTTCTCCTTTCCCTCGCTTTGTTTCTTCCAAAGTTCTGTAATTTTGTATTCATCTTTGCATCTCTACAGTACAAACCAGCATGGGTCGGGTTTTTAGTATTCCTCCCAGTATTATTGTAGCTCTTTCATGTGTGCCCTGGAGAATGTTTGTTATGTTGAGGATCATAGAGATATTGTAGTACACAGTGCTGTTGAAACAACACACTGTGAAATTTAAAGTGCCAGACAAAACATTACACCTGCTGTGGTTCAGTCTTTCTCTACACAGACTTTAGGAAATGTCATGTCTGCGCTCCACTTGCAGTATTACTCAGTGAATTCCCGCTGATACTCTTCCCTTGTATTCCCCCTCCTTCAGTATTCCACCTACTATTCCATGAACACAAACTTGCCTCAGTCTGTCAATTTCTCTGTCATTGCAATGTGTTGTTTGACTTCAAGCTGTTTTTGTCCATGACAGCAAACACAGCCTCCTCTCCCAGCACGTCATCGAGGTGCTGATGCAACACAGTGGTTGAAATCCTCCTATTCAAACTGCCTTTACAATGTGGCTTCTCTGGGCCGTGACAGTCGCTCCTGAGGAAGCTCATTCACATTGCAAAATCACTCCCAGTGCATCAGAATGTGTGTTTTCACCAGTGGGTTGCCTGTTTACAGGCATGCATGAGTCTGCATCTGTTTATCCCATAAAACCTTTTAATGTGTCTCCTCTCATCTCACTGTAGAGGAAAGCAGTAGTAGTGTAGCATGTATGTATGTGTTAGATGTACAGCTTGATGACCAAGCTCATTCTAGGAACATCAGGTTTTGACTGCGGTTGTGAATTTGTTGTTTATTCATGTTTCGATGAAGCTTCTGGTAAAGTTTAAAGAGACAGACAAGCAGACAGATTAATGGGAAAAAAGTCAAGAGCTTTTGTAACTTGTTACTGTTCACAATACAAATATATATAATGCAAACAATGGTTGCAATCAGCCTTTTTTAAAGAAGAAACTATAACATGTAGTATCAGAAGCACAGGTGTGATTAATAAAGTTAATTAGCTGCTTCAGTCTCTGGTGTCAGCTGTGAATCACTCACAATAGAGCAGAGCCATCGTTAGTGTCATTAGTAACACCTGTGCTGTTTCTACCATAAGAGTCACAATATCTGCTGCTTACTGTCAGCTTCTTATCACCATGTGTAGTGTACTGTAAAGCATCGACATAAGTGTTGCCTTTTTATTATGCGCGTATTCCTTTTACTTCTGTACAATAAAAGAAGAGACACTCTTTCTTTCCATCTCTGTTCCAAAGAAATTGAATGAGCTCTCTGGATAGATGAACAAACTTAAACTGACAACTGCCCACCGATCCAATTTACAGCTGGATTGGTACGATGACATCTGTGACACGTGACAACACCAGCTGAACCATCACAGCTAAAAACACGAGCAACACTCTCTGCTCCACTGAGGCAGCAGATGAATACAGTCGGAGGCAGAGGAGACTCTGTGATGTTTTCTGCTCTGTTTGTGTGTTTGTTTGATTCCTCTCTGCACCTGAACCACACAGTTTTTACACCCATGCTTTTTGTATTCCTTTTTGCAAACACTGACTCATTCTTGTCTGATGATTGGGGTTGATTACAGCTCATTTTGAATTAGCTGTCATTACAGGGCCAGAGAGTGCTTCAGTTTGGTTTGTGCTTTTGTTTGTGTTTTTATTTCTGGCCATGTAGTTTTGTTTCTTACTATAACGTGGTCAACACTAATTGATTTGTTCTCTGACTGGTCCTGAGGCAGAACAGGGCCAGGAAGTGATCCGTTTTAACAGGGAGTTTCATGACAAAATGATTTTCTTTGTGGTTGTTGGACAGTGAGTGGTCCTATAAATCATATAAAAACTAATAATAGAGACAGAAAGAGAATGAGATAAATCTTGTAGTTATTGTTAAGGCTTGGTTAGAAATATGAGACACTTTCATGTCAGCCTAAGTCTTTTATTATGGCTGCCAACCACAGTGATGATGTGAGAACTCCAGTGATGGTTCTTACACAGGTTCAATGGTCAATGAGAAAACCATAATGTACTGAGACAATGGAATGGAAATTGACTTCTCAATACAATATTCCTCACATGGTATTTTACTCTCCTTCAGAATATCACTATTTGTGAATATATGAACCCAGAATGTAACATTCATTAAGCAGCGCTGTGTGAAATAGAGCTTGGGAGCTACTTCATGTTGGAGCTTGTTGATATTGGAAGTGGTTGCTGTTGGAGCTGCTTTGTGTTGGACTTTTTTTTCATTTTTACAAGAACTCATTTTGATTTCTCCACAGAGATATTTTCATGCTTTCATCTTGCTGCAACAATCACAGTTTAAAATTGAATGAAATTGTATTTCCACAGGTGGTTGTTGTGTGCATCGCGTGAGGATTTAAAAAGGTTTGATTATTACTGATTCCTTGTGTCTTACTGGGATCACTAGACGACATTTTGAATGAAGTTCAGAATAAATTTGGGCACTCTCGGAAACCCTTGCTCATTTTCATACTTCCGTCTTTTGCTCAGTTTTTCAAACTTTATTTTTCATTTATTTTGATAGCTTCAGAGAAGTCATGGTTTTAGGGTGACTTTTCTGCTGATAGACTGGAAGGAACTCTTTAAAGACACCTTTCTTGTTGAGACAACGATTTGTGTGCTTTTATGTGTCCCTGGTCTTTATCACCAAATCATGGGGACATTTAGCAAATCCGTTCATAAAGACATCTTTACTTCTCTGCATTGAAACAACTTTCTTTTTTTTCAATGTATCCAGAGAACATTGTAACCTTGAGAGTTTCATTGTAGAAGCAGAAACGTTCTCATTCAGAGTGTGTCCTCTGCAGTAATGTCTGTCACTGCCAATTTCCTTCAAGGATAGAAAATTCCCAACTTTCACACACCTTTGGGTTAACCTGACTGTGTGTGGGTGTGTGTGTATATTTCCTTGTTTCCTCTCTCCTTGCATGGTTTCCTTTCTATCTCTCCATGCATCCTCGGTGGGAGGGGCTTAAATGCAAGAAAAGACACAAGTGAGGAAATGCCGATGCAAAGTAATAAACTTGGGATGCACCCATGAACTCCCAAACAGGAAGCAGGAAATGATGTTTAGTCGGGTGCAGGTTGAATCAAAATGAGGGGATGTGGTATTTGTGGTTGTGTAAATGTCACGGTCAGCTGTTTGTCATTCGTTCCTTATTCTACAAACCACCTTGAAATGCAGCAGAGGACTTCTGAGGCCCTCAGCTCAGGGAGGCAGAGTCGTTTTTCATGTAGAAATATGAATAATAGACATAAATAAAATCCCAGCAGCTACCTTAGTGCGAAAAACATCATATATCCACATTTTACAAGTATGACACTGATTGAGCATGTCTGCAGGTTGACAGTTAACTGAAGCATTCAGGAAGTATTTATTAACATCAGTGCATTTGTCCTCATCACAAACACAGCAGCTCCTTCATATAAAACAGGTCTTTCTTTAGTCTGCGAGGCACTTTTTATTCAACTATAAAAGAGGCTTCATTTACATTCGTAACTTACAAAAAATTGCTTCTGCTATTATTTTTTAAATAGCTTCCCCAGAAAATGTACTTATAGCTTTTTAATGTCCCCTTTAGTCAGGTTGTCCTTCTGAAGGAGGGTCTAATGTGATTAACTGTCGGTGCTGAGGGCTGAGCTGGGCCTGAGCTGTGTTTGCTTCACTTCTCTCGAGTTTAATTGAACATCAGGTGATTGTTACATTATTTTATCTAAAGTACTAACCTACTGTTAATGTCATTTTATGAGTCTCTGGCGTCTTTAGTCCTCCATCCAATCCTCTTTACAGTTAGCTCACACAGACACACTTGTATTCAGACAGTGAGGGGTTTAAACTTGACATCATGCCTTTGTCTCACCACACTCTTGTGACTTCTCTTCTCTCTGTGCTTCTTGTCCTTCAGTCCTCTCTGCTGACCCGACATATCACCTCTCTTTTGATGTTGGTCCTGAATCTAAAATATGACATTATATGAAGTTGGTTCTTTACATATCTGTGCTTGTTGTACAGCTGAACTCTCTCCTTATATCACACATTATATAATTATCAGAGTCATGCTGATGCAGAACTTGGACCAGGTCAGAGCAGACAAATGAAGCACAGTCTGAGAACTTGTTTTACTCCTGGATCAGATAATGTGTTGGCTGAACTTGTGTTTACCATCATCACTTAGACCATTAAAGCTGTGAATTAACTGCTCATTATATGTGTGCATGCTGTGCCTTCTAACAGGCTTCTAAGGCTGATTATAATAAAGCACTGACCTTTTCAATGTGGCAAAACCTGTTTGTTGAAATCGTTTAGATTATTCAACACAACAAACAATAAAGAGACCAAAATGTTTGCTTCCAGTAGAGATAGATGAGCCGACCTTTCTCACAACCGACGACATGGTGGCATGTTTGCAAGTACATGAGGAGAAGTCGTTCTTGCTGCTCTGCTCTCTTCCTGTCTGACTGGCTATGAGGATCAGAGGTGATGGGATTACAGCCACAGTAACCAGAGTAGCCAGAATTGATCAAAATATACTTTCTGTCTCTTGAGAAGGAATAAAAGTGGCCACAGGGAACACAAGTGAGTGTTTGGCTCTACACACTGAAACATACTCTCACAACCTCAAACACACACAACTGCAGGGGTGAATAAATGATGTGAAGATCCCGCAGTCTCTGACCTCAGCTTCAAGGCTCTTTTGATATTCTTATCATGAATGTGAAACTTTCCAGGGTGAGTCAAAGAACAGGTCAAAGCAGAGCTAATTTCATCAAATTGCTGTGACATTAAACATGAAGATACTCAGAAGAACCCTGATTTTACACACATTAGAGAGATATAACGTCTGTATCATCTAATCGCCGACTCGATCCACAGACTGCTTATGATGTCTCATATGTCTTACAAGAGAGGACTGAGATGTGTCCTCTGCTGTCTTAACATGCTGTTAAACTCTTCTCACATAATTTACAGTGACAACTAAGTGACAATATGTGTGGTGTGTGACGTGTGTACCTTCTTGTTCACCTCAGAGGCCCCTACATGAAGCTGATCATCACTGTTTGAATGTGAATAATAAGGTTATTAATCTCCTCAGCTGGATGTTAACCTCATCTGTTCAGTTTGGTGCCTGGCTTTAAAGAACAACAGCAGGAGTCTTTCATGTGTTTCATCAGTTCAATGAAGCAGTTTGAGACGGAGAGTCAACTTCACCTCCAGTTGTCCTTTTTGTCTCAAGAGGAGGAATTAAATCTCCCTACAGCTCTTCATCTGACAGCTTGGATATCATTTTAATCAGTCACTGTTTGAACCTCGACTCTTTACCCTCTGCTGTCTGTCTGTTGTATCTGCATGATAAGAACAAACTATAGTTACAGAAACCATGTTCATGAAATATGTATTTGACGTGTATTTTGGTTTTGTAGTTTGACCCATGTCCCATCTGTTAACATGGAGGAGGCGGGCTTTATGACCCATACTGCAGTCTGGAGGTTTCTTTCTTCACTCTTGTGGAGCTGTCATGTCATCCATCTTTTTCTACAGTCTGTGGTTGAACTGAATTTAAACTGTATTCAATTGCTATTCATGAGTGGTACTTTTTCCACCCCCAGAAGTAGCTTCAGATGCAGCAGAGAAGCTTGAGAGGACTGTGTGAAGCCTGTGAAGCCTCAGGGAGGATTTCCTGAAAACTAGAGAATTAGTGAGCCTAACTCTGCATTACTGCTGCATTAACATGAAAAGTTTAAGAACAGTCTTTCATAAAAGGCAGTTTATAATTAGTAAGATCACATGTCCACAGGCCAAATTTTAATTACAAGGGTTTGTTAAAAACTCATTAATTCATCTAAAATACTGAAGCTCAGCGTAAGTTCAAGCACAAAGATGTTTGTCCTTCAGTCACTCCTCTCCCTCTCTCTCTCTTCCTTTCTCCTTTACTGCTTCTCTAATAAGTTGATCATGGGCATTCACACTTTCAGTTTAACCAAATAGTATTTACTACAATCTCCATTTTCCATCATCTTTCTGCTGTTAAACTTCTAATCTGTTCTCTCTGCTGTCAGCTGTCAATTTAATGTGGAGCGTTTCCACCTCCATCCACCCCCACTGCCCCACATCCAGTGTCTGGGTCAAGCTCTCAAAAGTCCCCTCCTAATCACACCAGGCATCTTTTCACTAACATCACCAGCAGTGTTTAGACTCCATAGGTTCATTTTTGGTTTATTCTTTGATTGGTTCATTTCTAGTTTATTTCAAGTCTGTCGCTTGATAAGAACTGAACATTAAAGAGTTTCTATTAAGATCGAGAACCATCGTCTACACATCTGCCTGTATATCTTGAGGAGGTACTTGAAAGCACCTTAAGTGTCACATACTTCAGTTCAGTGGAGAACAGGGTGTGCTCGTTTCAAAGTTACTTCCAGAAATGTCATTGGATGGCTGCAGAAACTGTCCTTGTTCTGCTTTGATACGTCATAGATTAATTTCCTTATGCATGCTAATCAGCAGGTTGGAGAGTTGTGATGTTTCCTCCTTGTACCATATTTATACTCTTATACTCTTTATACTCTTAGTCTCAGCAGAAAGAGAACAGTTATTGATGGTAACAGACGAAAGCTCTTACATATAGTTTGGTCTGTTTTACATCCTGCCTTTTGTGTCTGATCAAGAGATGTGATGTTCAGTAATGCTATTCAGACATCAGGACATTATATTGTAATGAACACTGTTATAGCAGGTAGAAGTAGGCACCTTGAAGAGACACTGGCCATGCTTTTGAAGGCACATTATGACAGAAGACTGAAAGTAAATTACTTTTCCTCATGAAGTTGATAAAGCAGTTATATTATCTGCTGAAGTTGAGGATGTCTCTTTCTGAAAGTTGGCTCTAGTTTTATCTGCAGAAGTGATGCACAGCTGAATTTCTTTCACCTTGAGTGTCCATTCTGTGGTTGTCAGCTGTCTCACCTGTTGCTAATTTGACAGATTTTCAGCCACTTCACTGGCTGTCTGTTACTGTGACATCCTAATAACATCTAAATCCTAACAGCTCCATTTGACAGCCATCAAGCAGCTGACAGGAAGTGCTGTCTTCGTCTGAAAAATCTGTCTGCTCTGCACATGCATCAGTCTAGTTTAATGGTCTTCACTCCATTAAGAGATGTTCTGAGCCTCTCTGCTGTCTGTCTGGAATAAAATGATATTTTGTCATGCAAAATCGGAGGAGGGGGTCACCTCAGGTGTGTATAGCCTAGGCCACACCACTGAGTTAATCAAGAACTGATTATATGGTTAAATTTACCACATGGAGTGAAAGCTCAGGACTCTTATTTGAGCATTCATCAGTCACAAAGTTACACTGTGTAGAAATAACACCATTGTGCTTTGCCTCCTGCAGAGAGACCTTTCTTATTTGAGGTCATTTATCACTAAAACCGGACCTGTGCCCTTTGCATATCCAAGAACATAGTGACCAAGCTACAGAGTTGATAGAGCTCTCATTGGTATAAGGCCATACTTCCAGTCATTATTGTGATGCCCCTCTGTGAGCAGACCTCTCCCTGCAGGAGCCTGGTGGGCGGAGTCAGCTCGTTAGTAGATTAGGATCACCTGGTCTTTCTGCTCTCCAATCGAGCTGGTGGCAATCAGTCAGTCTTCTTCTCAGTCCTGGATTCAACCCTGTTTGCTTTGTGACATGTAGTTTGTCTTTGACTTGAGTTCGATTTTTTGTTATTTAAAGTGACATATATTTTTAATGTAACTTGTGTGCTCTCCCTTCCTTTGTCCAGTTTTTAGCCCAGTTGGATTCTCATATAATGCATAATTTGACTTTGCTCCTTTTAGTAGCCTAATGCAAATTAAAACAGTCTCATTAATAATCAATCCAGAAAATACTGGATTTGATCGCATAAGAAAAATTAATTACAGTAACTGATTGGATTTGCTTCTGATGATTTAATGTGGAAGTCCATAAGGTCGGGAACTAACAAGGTTGCTTTAAAGGCAGCTCAGCTTCAGAGAGGTTTTGATGCTTCCAGGCACCATTAATAATGAGTTAATACACAGAGCCTCACACTTAACAAGACACAGACCTCCCTGAGCTTCTTTACATGATGCAGACCTCTGCAGTGACAGTAAAGCTTTGTGACAGAACAGCTGTATATTATTACTCTCACAAAGGAGAAAACAGTTTCAGCAATTAAGTCAAACAGGATCATGTCTTCATTTACATTTGTAAGTCAGGGGCAAACATGAGCTGGAAAATGTAATTAGAGCTTATTATTGTCCTCATGAATTCATTGTCCTCACAAGAAAGGATTAAAGTGATTGAAGTGCTGGAGGCTTTGCTTTGGTGTCTAAATCTCATTACTTAATTTTTCTGTTGTTTGAAGCTCATGTGACTGTGTCTCTTTGTTCAAGCTCAGACTTCTCTGTCACAGTTTTTTTTTTTTTTGACAAATCGAAGAGTCAACGAGAAATGTTGGGTAAACAGGCAAAGTGCTGGGAGGACAAAAAACTGAAACTATTTACCCAAGTGCTGAGAGAAAGCAGTGAAAGACTGATTAACCAATGAGGTTGAACTGTGGAGGCAGGTCCTGTAACAGGTCAGCAGGCTGATGAGATGATTGGGAACAGGTGTGCAGAGCAGCAGGATGCCTGATGGACAGGTGACACATGACTGACTCTGTCCAACAACACAAACATGAGACAGGAGGAGACAGCAGCAGGAGCACACAGAGACGGTTCATCAGTAACATGGTGAGTGATTATAGTCATAAGGCCCACATTTCTAACATGCAGAACATGCATCAAACAGAAGGATAATTAATATTTTAAATAATTGTATTAAAATAATAACTTGTTGTTTGTTTGCTTCTGAAAGGGTTAAATTGTACATATGTAATGAAGTGTTGTTTCACCACTCAGAACATTCAGGATATAATGATATAAATGTGAATCCACTGACAGAAAGTAAAATAGATGATGAAGAGAAAAATTCTGACTTTGAAACATTAAATTCAAAATCACCTTTTACATCATGACTCATACAGAGAGAGAGAGAGAGAGAGGTGGAAGAAAGCAACACTGAGTTCTATTTTACTGTTGATAGTACTGTATGTCTGGTCCATAGTATTTCTATTCTAGTCTATACTTTGTAATGATGTCTGTACTTGTAGTGAGGTCAGTGTTCTGCAGACTCTTCATTCAGGGTTGATTTCATCTCCCGCTCTGATGCTCCCGCCCCAGAGCTCTGCAGGATTACATGTGTTTACAGCTGCTTAGTGAATAACAGAAATAGTAACTGAATAACAAGTAGGTGGGGAGCAGTGATGATGGATACAGATGCATTCGTTTCAGTGATGCACCCACACATCAACAGAGTCAGTAGAACTGAGAACAAGTCATTTATATAACAGTACAGCAGGGTTTATTTAAGACAAGTTTATTGGATTACTTTAGCAATTAACCAGCTGTTGAGACTCTCACAGACTTGTAATCAGTTTGTGTGCTGTAACATTCTGTCACACTTCATCTCTAGAAGAAAAAACACCAGGTGATACAGAAGGGTATACATGGCTCAATTAGTGTCGACTAAAACAGCTTTTCTAATTTAATTGCCACTTTTTATTTCTTTGTCTCCTTCAAAGCCGAAGTCAGTCATCTGGTCTACTGTGGTAAAATATTCTCATAACTTTTTGTTCAACAACAAAATAAACATGCTCATGTTGTGCTTCATGTATCAGGGAAGCATCTGTAGACCCATCAAACTTCCATCTGTAAGATCCGTCTAGAGCAGAAAGTCTAAAGTCAATCATAGAAACGCAGTTTCAGAAGGGATCTCTTATCTCCTCTGCAATACTGAGACAATTCATCTGTGCTAATGTATTGGAAAATGCAGGGGCTGATGTTATGAAGTGAAACCTTTTAGAGATGCATGACTGAACCACTGGGCTCAGTGATGTTACCACTTTATTGCCACCATCAGTAACAGTGCCTTTCCCAAAAATGACAAATCTGTGTTTAATTCTCCAGTCCAGCTGTTCCACATGCAGGTGGTACCTGCCCAGTGACTTAACATCTCCTCCAGCAGCATCTGGAGAGAGAGAGACGTGTTACTGGAAAGATGTCACAGTGTGTCTTTTGAGTCCTTTGGGGAAAATTATAAATTGGATCAGCAGCAGTGTGTTGATGTTGTTCCGCCTCAGTGACAAGCTTAGGCAACAACTGCTTGACTTGCTTAAAGCATCTTTACAAGTGGACAGCCCCCCAAACAATGAGCCCTTTTTCACACACAGAGACACACAAACACACATCCAGCTCCACTGCTAGAAATATGAGCTCTTCTCTGTTCCTGATGGTCAGTCCAGAATTACACTTCATGACAACAGATGATGGTTTCAAAGTAGATTTTGGCCATCTGCCACAACAATGGAGGCTTTTTAAACCCTGTCCACTAAGATGCAGGAAATATTCACAGAAAGACCTCCATGTCAAATGTCCTCATTACAGATTGAGCTTAAGTGAAACCCAGCAAAGTTCTGCTCCCAGATCAGGCAATAGATTGTGTCCTGTATGGGCCATAAGTCATGACATCTATGAGTTACCATAAGACCAGATGTATTTTCTCTAATGTTCTATATCACACATGTAGCATTCTCTATGTCAGTTTCATATGAGAGTGAATGGAGTCAAGGGGATGTTTGAAAGCTCCCATAAGTGCTGTTTATATCTCACACTGCTGATGGAGCTGTGATTACATTGGAGGCAGCATCCCTCCTCTTCTGCACAGAAGTAAGTGAGCAGGGTGTGTATGTGTGTGATAAGCACAGCTGAGCAGCCAAGCAGCTGTTCATCAGAGATATTAAGGCTGTTGAATCCAGTTTTACTTTAATGTGAAGTAACAAGTTATCTTTCTAAAGACAGCTGAGATTAATGGGGGGTTTTGTGAAGCAAGCACTGTAAACGTGTAAGCATTAACAAGATGTATCTTGAAAAAACTAAGCTTGAGGCAAAATTAAGCCAACATTCAAATGTGGAAATCTTGGAGTTATTACTCTCTATACTTTAAATTGATAAATAGACTGCACTCATTATCTAGTTGTCAGACCACTCAAAGTGCTTTACACTACATGTATATTGGAGGAGCCAGTATCTCTCTTAGCACCCCTAATGATGGTGTTCAGCAGGCAGACTGCCAACATATGAGCCTTTTGTCCTGTCTGAACAAACATGCACGTTCAGCCAAAAACACAACACGAATAAAATAGAAACACATGGCGCTTTCAGCTTGAGGCTGTTTCAAACTTCAACATGTATGACAAATAGTACAGTATTGTGGTATGTGTGTGTACACTGGAACAATTTATGTTGTACTGCTCTTTGAAAGGGAGATATGGTGATTCAATATCAAGGTGAAAACTGGCTGATACATTTATGTAAATGGAAGTATGTGTGACAAAAGATTTCATGAAGGACAAAACTATTGTACTTGAACTTCAAAAGTAAACTTAAAAAAACTGTATGTACTGAATGTCGTCTCTTCTGATATTCCAACAGTTTGAGGACAGATGTTTGCTGTTCATGCTGAACTGTCTGTGGGAGTTTACAGATGTGTTCTGTCTCCTCCTCTGCTCTGTCTTTGTCTCTCACAGTCTTCATGACAAGTTTCAACACTCCTATTTCTTCCTCCATGACTGCAGGTTGTTATGAACCTCTCACCTTTCTGTCTTCATCCTCCTCCAAGTTCTCTCCCGTCTTTCTCTTCAGCACAAAGTCATTCAGTCTCTCAAGTTTGTTCTCTACTTTCCTCTAAAAGAAGTGTAGTGCAGTGTGTGTATTTTTCTCTCATCTTGCCCCACATAACAAGACAATGTTTCACTTTAGAGCTTGACTTTCATTTGTCCATCTTCTCACACTTGTGCTGCTCTTTACTCTTCTACATATTAATTATTATAACATGTAATACTGACGCAACCCTGCACATCACACAGTCTCTTCAAGGTCTGTCTGACCTCTCTGAGCAGAGAGTGTGAGGCTGTAGATCTCCAGATTACAGGGATTTATTCTCAGGGTACATATTCATATTCACCCTTATATTGCAGTTTGGTAAACAACAGTGAAAAAAGAAGTAACTCATAACAATACAAGTTGAGACTTGTTGTCAATTACAGAGAAGAGCTGTTTTATATGTTTCTCAGACACAAATTATGGATTTCAAGTATCCAAATGTTTGTTCTTATCTAATAACTCTAAGCAACCATAATGTAGAAAATGTATTTCATTGAGTTGCCTGGGCCAGACTACATGCAAGACTGCTGCTGGGCTTTCCAGTGCAAGTTAAACATGAATAATTGTTGCATTTTAGTTTCAGACTGATATTTACAAGTTAAGTCATTAGTGTTACTGTATCAGCTTATGTTCAGAAATAGTTCATTGGTTGCTTTAAGAGAGTTTTGCATTCTGAGTTTCTGCCTCATCTCTTCTAAAGTCAGCATACACCATTAGTGTTCAGTCAGCTCAGTTATCTGAGGACTCGTTCAGGTTGTGTGTTGCTGTCACAGAACATTTATTTTCCCTGACAAGCGAGGAGGGGGAGGGCGAGCAGATTTTTTTCCTGCAAAAAAAGGACCACACAGAAGCTGTCAGTCAAGCAGGAATACTGACACAGGGAACATGGTGAGCCAACAAGACGTCAGGGAAAGTTATTCTTCGATTTCAACACGGACTGCCTACAAGAGCCTGACATGTGTGAACAGGACTGAAGGAATAGAGAAGCCTTTTACTGGCTTTGTAACACATACTTGGACAAGAAACACAATGGGTAATAATAACATGGATTCTTAAAAAATACAAGCATGAAGAATAACAGAGGTTTTCACATTTAGCAAACAAAGTTGAATCTATTGACCAGCTGTTGTGTGTTGCATAAAAGTGGGAGACTGTTAAATGTTTTGATATGTGACAGCAGGAAAGTCACAGGTGTAATTAATCACACTAACGAGGGCTTGTTCATTCAGCTTCACCAGCTCCAGAGTTTTGTTAATGTGTATGAAACTGACTGCTAATGCTTAACCAGACACCACAAGGGAACAGACACCTCGTTAATGTCATTGATTACACCTTTGACTTTTCTGCTTTGTGACAGGTAAACGACAGGTAACGTCTCCTGTGAGAAACATGTTAAGGGGAATTATGTGGAAATTGGAAGTTTCTTCTAGTCGAAAGAAAAGGTTTTCTCCCCTCTGCTACTCTGACTTTGAGAATCAGGCAGCCGGAGCATGCTGTCTGTGTGCAGGTCAGGATGTCCACAGTGCTGCTGGGTTTAGGCCAAGTGTGCTGTACAGGCTGTCACTGCCTAAGAGGTCTAGAGATACAGTAAGGGGTCATTTTCAAGGCTCTGGGTTCATACATTGTTTTGTGGAACAAGTTAGCATTCACATGGCATCAGAAACTAATGAGTTGCTATATTGCAACAATATCTGAAGTAATTTGTGGGGGACGAGCTGTAGGACAAAAAGTTTTCTAGGAATTAATGAGAGTCCCAAATCTAGCAAAACATTGTTAATGCGAAAAAAAAACCTTTGCTTTGCTTTCAATATGTCTCTTTGAAGAACCTTGTTGTTTTAGTGAGCTGAGCACTGTGCTGTTCATGCTCTGTCTCTGTCCATGGTGCTGACTAAGAGCCTGGATCTAAGATCTCTTGAGTCTATAACTGTAGTTCAGTTAAAAAAAAATATATTCAGAAGCCCACACAGTGTGTTTCCTAGCTGTGTAGTCCAACTCTTTGAACTCCTTTAAAAGTGACGCTCCCTGTTATTCTCTGTCAGACTCTACCAGCCCACCATGCTCTCACTCACCAGGGGCATGAACGAGGATGAGGAGGCTTTTTTATTCTCCCTCTGTCAGTCACAGCACAGAGGACCCCCGCCTGGGCTGATTGATGCCTGTTAAAATTTCTTCTCCACCAACATCCAATTCTGTGTGGACATTACTCATTAACTATGTATCAGAACAGCCAGGGGTCAGAGTGTGAAGTGAAGGCAAAATCCTCACCTGTGCTTTTTCAATGATTCTGGACTGTTGAATATTTTACCCTGACCTGGGAATATGGGAATCACAGCTTCAAATTGATGATGTCATCAGGTCACACAAGGTCACAACGAGATATTGCATACAGAAGACTTCATATTACAGTTATGTTGGGCTGAAAGCTATGAATAAGAAATGTGGCTTTCATGCAGTAAAAACACCATGGCTGCTGTATCAGTGTGCTTTTGTTCATAGCGTCATTTTAAAGCCCAGAGTAATTGTCTGTAATTATGCTCAGCTGGACTCTTATATGTCCGCTGGGCCTCTCAACATGTCATGTAATTTACTTTTAAATTTTGCACAAAAACTTGCATCATTTACACCTTGTTGTAAACATCTCAATCCACCAGTCAATGTGTGAGCAGTAGAGAAAAGATAACTTGATAACTTGGAACAACAATATCAGCTGGTTTATTGTCGGAAAATCAATCATTGTTAATCAAACACTATTGAAAAGAGTAAAGCAGTTTGTTTGTTTGTTTTCAGACATCAGTATGTATAGACACTTTTAAGATATAACTACTGAAATGTTTTGGCTCCTACATTCCAAGGTTGAAGTGAGTCAAACATATTGGACATGTGAAGGACTCAGGAGCAGGAGAGCGCATACTGAAATATTTTCTTTGATGATTCTTGTAATAATTATGTTAGAGTGGTGGTGCAGCATGTGTGTGTGAGTGTGCATCTTACTGTATAGGACACAGGCTAACTCCGTGACACTCACCTGACTGGATTTCCCCTCTGAGGCAGCAGAATCAGCAGGTGTTTGGTTCTTGTGGGGAGAGATGGGCTGAAGGTGTCTCTCTGTCAGGGAGCAGGTAGAACAATTGACTCTGCAGGCTCAGATAATGTCGGCCTTCACACTAAAAAAGGCTGATAGAAGTTTTACATCCATTTGTTCCCACATCATCAGACCACTGAGACCAATATTGCCAGAAATCATAAGTTGGGACTGGCCAACAGGGACTAAAATAAATGAATGATATTGCTGTTGATGATGTCATGGATAAAATATTTAACAGTCTATCTTCTCTTTTTTGTCTCTTCTAGGTAAGACGGCCGATTGTGTGTGTGTGTGTGTGTGTGTGTGTGTGTGTCTGTTTTGTGTGTGTGTTTATGTCACAACGGCTGGATGAGAAAGACAACCTGCTGCATCACAGTGATCTTCAGAACTGACAGTAAGAACAACTCTGATATTTCACAAGTGTCAAACACGATTGCTTCTGATCTGCTGATGATCAGCTGATGTGGTGTGCTTTCATTCTGTGTCTTGCCAGAGATGCTTTAGTCAGATTGTGTCCTTCACTCTAACCTCTGCTGCTGCAGAGATAAGGGTGCACAGTTGTGACTCTTAGTTTCTGCTGACGGACTGAGATTGTTGTTGGTTCCAGGAGCAGCTGCATGAGAAACATGTTGCTTTGCTAACATGTTTGAGATTCATATAAGTCTGTGTGTTCAGCAGACTTGGAACTCTACTAATCTGTTCCTGATGAACCTGCAGGTTTAGTTTTAGATTAAGCACATTGAATTGTCTTGCATCTGAAAGCTGCTTTATAAGTAAACTTGCATTGCCTTGTGTCAAACCATGTGCCATGTATCTCAGACCACAGCAGGTTATTTCATTAAATAGTTCTTCTGTGCCATGAGTAGCCATCGCTTCATACTTGCCCATATTGGTTGTCAAGCAGTAACTACATCAGTGTTTCCTTTCACACTGAAATACTTCCTGTGTCTTTTTTTCCCCTCCCAACTTGTGTATTAAATACGCTCAGTCAGCTTTAAAGGCAACAGTGATTATTATCTGTGCACTTGAGTATTCACTGATTCATTATTTTATCCTAGTGTATCCCCCAGCTTATAAATCATTGAAGACTTTTTTCTTTATTTCCTTTCTTTCCTCAAGCATCTTGTCTCACACACAGCAACTCATCCCCAAACTAATTACCCTGACAAACTCTCGTTTCTCTTTTGCCTTTGACCAAGATTTACTTTTAAAAGACAAAGCAGCATGACATGTAACAAATGAGATGGAACTGCAGCAGGTCTGAAAGTAATGAAGCCCTGAAACACCTATCTGTCACTGCAGAGAGAGAAGCTGGTTACAGAGAGGGACCTATAGACACACGAATAAGGTTTCCTGCCAAATATACTCATTAACTTGTTTTGGTCACTGATAGTGAACTGGTGTGATATTTCCCTCCCTCTGCTGTTGATAAAGCTTCTAACAACAATCACAGTGAAACAGCAGGGATGCTCATCAATGTATTCAGCTCTAAAACATACAGTATGTTCCCCATCACTGTGGTGGTGATGATGTTTAGATTCCAGTCAGTGTGCTCTTAGTGTTTGAGAGGCTCTGTGAGAATCTTTGTCTTCTCATTAGTTTTTCCTTCATGCAGAGCAGATTAGAGCAGCTATGGAGTCTATACACACACACACTCAAACACACTCGACACACACACAGACCTCTGTGTTGTTGATACATTTGGCTAGATTGGACCTTTTTTTACAAAACAGAAACCTGATGGATGAAACACCAGGCTGGGTAGTGTATCTCATATCATGCTGTTTATTTAAACTAGTGGTCAGTCCAAGACTATATGTTGTACACAGCATGATTATGACATACATGTTGTTTTGTACTCCATTAGGTTTTCCTTTATATTTACATTTCTTGAACCTTTCCTGTACTCACATCCTTTAATCCAGCTTTAATTCACTTAACATTTCTAATAAGGGCACTGAACCTTCACACTGTAAGTTGACATTATAAACTCATAATTAGCCTGCTGACACTCTAAATAAACATAGTGGAAGCGTCTCCAGTTAAAAGAATCACATCTTCAGCTCAGCTTCTTCACAGTTGCTCGCTCTGCTGCTCTGCTGTGTGACTGATGAAGCAATTGGTCCATGAAATGGTTCAACATTACAGACTCCTCCTGCTCTTTATGTCAGGCTCTTTAGTAGAACAGACCTTTATGATCATCATTCTGTTCCATCAAAATCCCAATTCTATGACTGCTGAGAGGCCATGTGTGAAACAGTGTAGTTTGACCAGGGGAGGGGAAAAAGCGAGGAGAGGGATGAATCATAACATAACCTGCAAATCATTGTTTTTAGTGTTAACCTGATCATTCAGGTGAATCTTCTATTTGATGACCCCTGTGGTGTCATCTTGTTGGCACTGTGATTGGCCAGTCTGCTCTGTCTCTGCAGCTGCTCATTAGTGCTCGTTAGGTTAACTGGCCACACCTGAGGGCCCAGGGTGTGTCCAGGTAAGAGTCCAGGCTTAGTCTGCTACAGCACGTTAGAATTACACTTGTTTAGAGTTACACATAAAATAAATCCCAATGTAATATAGATTTATGAGGTGAGGTTATTATTCAACATGTAAGGTCAGGCACTTTGGAGTGAACTTTAAATGAGGCACACTGAATGCTTCATTTGGACTGACGTCCTTTTAGACTGTGAATGAAGTGTTAATGAGAAGACAAATGAAGCCGAGAGATTAGAAGAATCTCCTCCTCCAGGTATCAACACCTCCACTAAACACAGGCAGTAATATCACTGAATGTTAATAGCTGTCGATGAATATTCATTTAAATTATATTACACACAAGTGTTTTTATACCAACGAGAGGTAGACAGGATGTTTCACAAATAAAAACATAAAAAAATAAAAAGAAGAAAAAGCATAAAATTGCAGTCAAATTAATGAGAGGATTAGGTTTCAGTGACACCTTCTAGAGAAAACGAGGTGTTCTCTTTCACACAGTCTCTCTCTCTGTCTCTCTGTTCTGGCTTCTTGAACAAATCTTGATAATCAGCTGTAGTTATTTATATGGTAATTCAGCAGAGAAACACATCACACACTTAGGATCCAGCAGAACGGTAATGAGATTTGCTCTGTGATTTCATGTGTGGGTTTGAGTGTGTGTTTATGTGTGTGCACAAATATGTGCTTTATCTAAATGAACATTATACTGTCATGTAGAAATCAGATCGATCTCTAAGGCTGTCAGTACCAGAATGTGTGTTCAGTCTGTGCTGCCTCACAAACTCTCCACTCTTGTTAACTGAAGTGATTCAGTTCCCCCGACATGAAACAGCCAGTGGGGCAAGGACAGAGGCAGCAGATGAAACATGTTGCTGATCATCTTTTAATTAGAGCCAGGAGCAGGAGCTATGTTTCCCTTTTCACCGGCACATCCAGCAGTGTTTGTCACAGAAACTCTGTTGTCTCTTAAACTTCCTCAGAGGAGAAAAAACATGTTTTCCATATAAGTCAGATGATTAGTTGGGAGGGAAAAAGAATTGAATGAATGGAAGAAAACTTAAATAAAAGATGAGGAAGATGTTGAAAAGGAAGCAGAAGCTTTACATCTGAAGACTTAATAATCCTCCAGAATGAACATTGTGGAAATTGTGATTAAAGATCTGATACAAAGATGATCAGAGGGAAAGGGGTGGAGAGATTAGAGAGGAAGTATGATGAAGATGGATACAAGAAAATGTGAAGAAAAAAAAATACAAAAGATTAGAATGTTTCGTAATAACAAGAGAGAAAGCTCCTGCTTCATCTTTTTCCACTGCAGGGCTGTGTACTGTTGGTATTTAGAGTTGATTTATCCGGACTGCATCAGATATACAGACACAGACAGATATAACAACAGACAGTGAGCTTAATGTGAAATTTGCTGGTAGTTTGGGGTTTTATTTTCACATGTAGTGGAATAATCACTTGATTGTCACAGTAATAAGTGGGTCTTTTACTCTTTATTCAAACACATTTCAAATGATGTAACCTCACACTCTGGTTTCCAGACTTGTGTTAGTGATAAAGTGATGTCGGCAGGTGGATGGAGCTCAAAGCTGATTAACAGAAGCAGCTGAATTCATCGCCTGCCTGTAACACAGTCAGTCTGACACTTCTGATATAGTTTAGTACTGATGACAACAAGCTCTGTGTGTCCACTGGTGATTGTTTTAAACCTCCAGTGCTGTCAGTGGGATACATGAACTGGATTATCCCATTCTGTGGACCTGTTTTCCTCCTTTACCTGCAAATAAGACAACAAGAATAGATCTGTGTGTGTGATGTGAGCATGGATATTAAGTGATAAGCATACAGGCCACAGGCTGATATTTCCTCTCTCTTTGCTGTGAAGAATGGTCTACGTGAATGACCTTTGACCTTCTCTGTATGAAATAATACTCACATACTCCAGCCTCTATCTGGTTTGTTGACATTTGTGAGCCCACCTCCAACAACAGCCTCCTCCACAGTTCAACACACTGATAAATTGTGTCACTCCTCTGAGACATCAGTGCAATGCAATTTGATTTCATGGTTCTTCAGGTCTGCAGGTTACAGACACAGAGAGATTGTTTGTGTCCAATCAGCTTTATATGAGTGTCTGTCTGCGTCTCTGTTACTGTGTCTGAGCGTATCTGTGAGTGCTGTCTCTGTTGTGACACGATTTTCAGGAGGGTAGTAATAACAAGACATCGAGCGGACAACATTGTTCATCTTCTCCATGGGCCTTTACTTATAATAATTTGTGTGTGAATAATTGAAAAAATGTTTTGTCTATTTATGTAAATGAATGCAACTACTCTGCACAATTCACAAAGGTCTGGTGTGGCACTGTCTCTGTCCATGGTGCTGATTTATAGACAGAAGAAGTACCAGTACAACGCTATGATACTGATATATCACTGTTAGTGTCAGCTGTTTTCTTCATGTATAAAATCTCAGTAGGAGCTGTCTGAACACAGTGTCGGTTACACCTCCAGAGAAGAGTGAGAGCAGATGGGTCATAGCTTCATGAGTTGCTTGGGCAGAATGGAATCCTGGGATTCTGAGGTTTCTTCAGGGCAGATGAGCTGAGAGTCTCTAAACTGTGACGAACTGATGCAGAGTCACTTAAGTACTCCCCACCACTGCTTACTCGTTGTCTTGTTTAATTCTTGCTTACAGGAAGGTATCTTCTTTATTCTTTTCACCTCTCATTTATTCTGCCTTCCTATTCTACGGTGTGATTTTCTCACACTATTATCAAAACGTAAAGGCTCTGCCCTCACAAGCAAATACAGTATTAAAAACAATATATGTCTAAGTTCAAGCCCACCCTGAGGTTCTGAAGTTCTCCTTGAAGAATCACAAAGTTTAACATCTGCAATTCTGCACAGCTCATAAATAAAGAACATTAAAGAAAATCTGTCCATCATGAGCTGAAGGTTTCTCACTGACAAAACTGAACTAGTGATATTAAAGGAACTCTGTGGGCTGTGAATAAACTATGAATGAGGACCCTCAGGGATCAGAAGCTTTGAACCGTGTGTTCAGTCAAAGAGTTGAGCGGACTAAAGCGTGTAAGGTGAATATGAATTTTCTGACTTATGAAGGAATTTACAAATGTTCTTGTTCTGATGTATCAAGCTGCCATTTGCCATTAACTTAATTAGTCTTTGCAAACAGTTGTCTGTGGGACATCTATCTGCATGCTAATGTAGTTTTTTGCAAAGAGCTGTAATCACAGACAGACATAATGTTCCTGCAAACTGCTCTGTCTCTACCAAAATAAGTCAAATGCTTTTATACTGTGTACAGTTACATTGATGGACATGTGAAGTCAGTACAGATTATTAGATACAGTCAGTGATGTCAGTAACAATGATGTTACAGTGTGAAACTGGATGTCATGTATACACATTCTGTTCACAAAATTAGTATTTATGTTAGTTTTTATTCATCATGAATAATGTATAAGTCAGAGCAGTTCTTATTAAATAGTTTCACTTCTCTGACTTGCAACAGATTTTATTTTTCATCCATGTATTTGATGAATCCTCTGAACCTTTCTGTTCTTTCTGCCTTTGTGTTGCTGCTGGAACTTTATAATGAACTCACCACCCTCTGCTCTGAGTCTAACATACAAATGAGCAGAGTGAAACGGGGAATATAAATGGACTTACCAAAAACAGTCCAGCTGTACCATAAGGTCTCATTTGTTTGAGCTTCACAGAGAGAAACTAAAGGAACTATTGATTACATAATCGTTCATATATGATCAACTCATGTGTTGGCTATGTTTATTATTGTCCACAGTTTTAGTGACTAAGTTTAAGTTTCCTCTCTTACCTGCAAGTAAACATGAATTTCAGCCTCTGTCCACACACTGCACTGCTGTCCTCTCACATAAACAGCTTCTCTGCTGATGAGCTGCTGCTTCAGTTGGCAGCCACACTGCAGGAGAGCAAGGCTGATTGGTTAATGTCAAGTTTTATGTTGCTAATACAAAACCAATATGACATGTTCAAGAGAAGGCTGTTTATAGTTGGTGAAACAGAGACCATATACCAACGACTATATATATGTTTTTGTTGTCACTCCACATCTCAAGACACCAACAACACTGGACACATTCTGAATTTCCACATGCTAAAATAAGCTGGATAGTAGGGCTGAGCCACACACACACACACGCACACACCTACACCTCTATCTGCCTGTATCCCTCTACAGAGAGATTTCTGATCTCTACTTCAAACATGTTTCATCATCCTGCCTGAGTCAGACTGGATCCACAGTTTGACAATTTGTGCTTTAATACTGACAGCTTTGGTAAAACCAGCTCACCCTCACATCTCCCAAGTCTATGTGCTTTCCCCCTCTTACACATGGGTAATTGATTATATGACACTTTTTTATTTATGTATCATCCCATGATGTTCTCATGTTCGCCCTGGTATTTTTGATTTTGAGGAAATTATTTCCTTTTGCTTTGTTTCAACACAGTGGTTACAGAGGTTACACAGTTAGTGTTTCATTTCACTGTTATAATTATTTCATAACCAGTTTTACACTCCTGATAGTTTAACATTTGTTTGCTGACTCCACTAAAAGTCTGGTTTGTGCTTGTTTTCTGCTTCCCTTGGTATAACTTCTGTGAGAAAGCAACATAAGAAATGCTGAGCAGTGACTTCATGATAAACAGGGAGGTCAGCTGAGGTCAGCTGGGAGCAGACGGGAGCAAGAAATGGCTGAAAGTGATATGTGGATTCTCTGCCTTCTCCCGAGGCAGTGTGTGGTATCAGATCAGATCAGGCTTGTAGTTTGATAGTTCACTGTTCATCAGGGTACCAGGATGCCCCTTTCTGTGGGATCCATCCAATTAATTTGGACAAATTCATCTTTGTAATTTTAATGAGCTACTTGTTTGCTTATTTGGTTGACAGGGAGAAACAGGGAGACAGCGAGGGGAAGACTGATTTGTGTTTTAGTTGGTTCCTTAATCTCATCACATCCCCCTTAATGAACACACAGTCCCAAAGCACTAATGAGATGATTTGACTGCTCTGTCAGAGTGGTTAGATGTGGTAGACCCCTCAGATACTGTTAAAAATAAAACCTCCTTTTGCACTTCCCCTGTAATTAATGTATGTACA
Organism: Semicossyphus pulcher; assembly: GCF_022749685.1. NCBI lineage: Eukaryota > Metazoa > Chordata > Actinopteri > Labriformes > Labridae > Semicossyphus > Semicossyphus pulcher. The sequence goes on from NW_027211692.1 coordinate 24,434,637, forward strand.
TACAAAGTATGTATCAGCTCACTTGCATTGTTCCTGTCAGATGCAGGCTTGACAGCATCTTAGGGGCCTGATGAAAACTGTTTATCAGATAGCAGATTAAATCCTCTACCCTATAAATATCTGAAGTCTTTGCAAATATTTGACAGGGCTGCCTCTGTGTACGTCAGTGGCTTGGCTCACTGTTGTAATCAAAATAAATGCCCTTTGGTGCTGTGGGCATTTCCAATAACTCAAATTCGGTGAACAGGATCACGATGGCATTTTCATATTCTCACTATCACAGCAACTCTTGATCAGCTGGTTGAATTATGGTGCATTGTATACCAGGATTAAGCCAAGTTTCACTAAAACAATTGATGTAACAGCTCCTGATGTTCTCTTGGGAATTGATGACAGAGTGAAAATTGTCCAGTTTATTAAATAGAGCCTGTCCATTGACAAGCAGGACGTTTGCCGATAAAGATCTGCTGGGTCAGGATTGCAGATGGTGTTTACATTTCACACATTAACCTCACTGTTTCTTTCGTTCTTAAAATCAAGTAGCAACGTCTGGGTAAGCCAGAAAGTAAGCCAACGCCTTTGTTTTTAGTGCCAAAAACACTGCTGCGTGAGGCTGGCTCCTAAAGCAAGTCAATCCATATAAGGCCCCATATTAAAAAAAGTAACTGCAGCTTTACTTTACATGAACGCTTAAAGTAAGGCAATATTAGGAAGAGGCCATTTTGACTGGCAGGTGGATGCTGCTATCTGTCTTCGAGATGTCACCTCAGCTAACTCAGTCATTGAAGGTTCTTGGAAGTGTTTGTGTTGTCGGTGCCGCATTTTATTCAAACAAATATAAGACAAATAATAGTGTAAAGTTTATTGTAGTGACATATTGTCCAATAATTATTTGCTCCAGCTTCTGTTGAGTAAAATTCTAGGATTATTTTATTGATGTTTTATTTATTATGTTTGGTTGGTTCTTCAGAGATAACAGCTGATAATAGTTATTAGAAGACCTAACCCTCCACTGGTTCTCCCTCGGGAGATGTGAGTCAGTTTTTCTCGTCACACTGAAAAGAGGCGTGAATTAGCTAGTAAATCCTGTTGCTGGTGTTTTTTTTTCTCTGCAGGGGACAGTTAATGTACACACTCAGTTATTTCATTACAGAAGTTAATAATTGTGTCTGATGACGCCAAGAGAATGAGAGTAATCAGTCATGAATTAGTCATCTAATCAGCAGGATTAAAAGGCTGTTATTCCAATTGCATGCTGTGATGTGACTCTGTTATCATGAATTAACTTACAGGATGTGTTCTGAATAACTAATGTATGAATTCACTGAGGAGGGATCCAGCTGAGACACAGGTGATTATGTTTCAACTGCTTCATGAATGCATCATTGGAATAGCTCACATATTGAACAGTATTTGAGTGTTTGCTGTCGAGGTACTCAATGCCAAACTGACTGTTAGGAGATGTCGATGTAGAGCACAGAGACTTGAGGTCCAGTATCTTGATATGTGGTGAGAAAAATATTGCATGGATTGGGTCACATTCAGAGTTAGTCTTACTTCTCAACAGAAAATATTTCAAACTTGTATCCAGTGAGGTCTCATGTCAAACTTGGTCCCATCAGCCTCATTTATTTTTGTTCCAGCAGAGGCTATTCCTGGATCTGTATCTGAATGTAGTCAATCACTGGTCTGTGTGTGCTTCATATCTGGTCATTCAGCTCAATCAGCCTCACAGTTAACCTTTGTCATTGCTGAACAGTAAAGTATCCTCTGCTGTTTATTATTCTGGATGCAGTTGGTGACTTTGATGTCAGTGTAACAGCATGATAAATGTTCTGTGTGTAGATGAATGCAAATCCTGTCCCTGCAGCAAATACTGGGGATTACCTCTGCACTCCATTATGTACATATTTGAACACGCAGACACACACACACACACCCCAAAAAATCTTTACAATACAGACATTTTTTGGACATATTTTTTAGACTTGTTATGCAGTAGTAGAGAAAAAAAAAACTAAATTCAGTCTGAGCCTGCAATGCTCCTCACCCTCAGCAGACCGCTGTGAAGAATTTGTAATAGTTAAATTAGTTAAATTTCCTCCCTGATGACCAACGGATTGAAATAAACTGGAGGTTCTTGATGTTGCTGTTGCAGTTTGAGATGTAGCATCACTGTCACAAAGTTAATGGCATCATGTGCAGCACAATACACACACTTCAGATCATGAGCCTCTGTCAGAAGAGTCTGATTCTCTGCAACTTTGTTGCCTTTGTGGAAATCTCCCTTTCAGCATTGAGAGATAATATGATTCTTATTCAAAGCAGCTCAATAATCTCATCACACTTTAGGAGAGTAAAGCTGTTTATCTTCAGCTGGTGTCATCCCAGCTTGCTGCAGGGTTTTCTGCTGAGCTCCAGCTGTTTGGTTCTTCAGTTCATATGGAACTCATCATCATACTGCTGTCACACCGCCACAGGAAGCACACTGTAAAGAAGCTCTGGTTTTAAGTACATATTTTTAAGATTTTTTAACTACATTCAAAGGCCTTTTCATTAGATACATTTCTACAATTGATCTAATACACAGCTGCAGTGCCACATGTGGACAGGCTCTGCTGCTGTGATGATGAAGGTCGTGCTGGCTGTGTTTTGAGTTTGGCCACAGTGTCAGGAGAGGCTTCAGTGTGTGATGTGATGCACAGGGAGGATAAGAGACACACAGCAGGCAGGAGGCCAGGAGAGAAAAGCAGAACATCTTCACCTGTTAACAGGGACACTAACGCGGCACACACACACACACATACACACACACACACACACACACATGCACAGGGTCACTGACCTATCAGTCAGAGGTAAAGGAGGCCCCGATACAAGTTTGCTTTGCACAGTTAAAAATCACTGATGTGCTGCATTTAGTTCATTACTGAAAGCAAGAAGGGGAAGCCTTTGTCAGTACACACAGGGAAGACGATCTTTCAAAGTATTATGAAAATAGTGTGTGTTTGTATGTGTGTGTTTGTGTGTGTGTATAAATCATCATGCAGAATGAAAAGGACAAGAGTCTCACTGTGAACCATCTGCTGCCTCTTATTGTTGGCTCCTTTCCCTGGACACCAGAAGGTCACAGTCATCCATGGAAAACAGAACAAGTGCAAAAAAGACTTCTGGTGTGGAGGAATCTGGTGTATGTGTGTGTGTGAATGCATAAGAGAGCTGTGTGAGGTGTCTTTAAATTACAAATAATGTATTATATGATCAGCAGTTTAGTAATTTGGCATAAAGCCAATTTGCATCTTTGACTAAAGTAAAGGATCTGTTGAGTCACTGTCATGGTTACACACCTACACAGACACACAATGACACACTGACACACTGCCACAGGTGACTCAGCTGGCTGCATAAAGATCAGCACCTCTGATCCGGCTGTCTGGCATTAACAGCCTCTAGTCCTGGCAAAGCACAAGGAGCAGCCTGTCACAGCAGCAGAGGGCAGGACGGGAACAGTGAGGGAGCAGAGAGACAGAATCTGTCCCAAAGGGGAGACACAAGACCGTCATATTAAACCCACATCCCTGCCTGTGCCAACCTGGCACTGTGGAACTCAGAGAGAGACACAGACAGAGAGAGAGACGGGATGAAATAGAGAAAGGGAGGCATTCAGCGACAGAGAGGGAGAGAGGTGATGTGTTTCTGACAGAATTTTACAGTGATCTTCTGTAACACTTGGCAATAACATTAATTATGAAATATAGCTTTGATGTCTCTCTGGCTTCCTGCCCAGTATCAAAGAAACAAGTCTTTGGTAACATATTTGTTTTACTTTACATGCAGATATTTGAAGTCTTCACGTCGTACTGACCTTTACTCAGATATCGAAAACCAAATATCTGCTTGTTGTTGGCCGTTACTGACAATGACATCAGAAACTATCATGTGATGCAGCTGTCTGGTTGCTGAGCTCTTTACATACTTACATTGTAGTGACTAAACTTCTGATGATAAGTAATGATAACCCCACTCAATATTTACTAAGAAGAAATGTCCTATCTAAAGTAATCACACGAATCGTGTCCGCCTTGTATCTCTTATTATTCACTGATAATTCCTCACTCTGCACTCAGACAGACAGGAACATACAGTATTTAGCAAACTGATGTCTGTCTGCACTTTCATCTGTGAGTCAGTGCATCACAAACGTTTAGGTGTCTGAGTAAGTACAGTCGTTCCCTCTTCAGCCTTTCAGGCAGTAACTCTGCTAAACAGACTGATTCAGTGACTCCACTCTGAATAATTTCACGCTGCATTTCTGTTTGAAAACAAACATCAAGGGAAAATGGGGACAGAGATAAAGAACAGCTGAAAAAAATGGCATAAAAGTAAAGTGAGATCCTCTCAGATAACAGCTTCAAAGCCCACTTCACTGATGAGCATGTCTTCAGAGACCTTTGTCTGACCTTAAATGGTTATAATTAATTCATATTCACTCACCTCTGGTTCTGTAAAGGAATAATGAAAGTTACATAAAACCACAGCAGTTGGACTTGGAAGAGGGTTGCTCAGAGCCAGCAGTAATATTACATGGGAAGGAACAGTTCTCATGTGTGTGTGTACCTCTGTGATGCTCTGTGTGTATGGAAATAATCATGGCTGACTAACAGAAGTCAGCTGCAGGCCTCATGTCTCATCTATGTATCATGAGTATTTGTAGCACTGAATGTGAGAATACATTGTAGCTTCAGGCTGTGGCTGCGGCCAGTAGAGCAGATCTGCTGGTCCTGGATAATGACATCCTGTTCTGTAGGGAGCTCTGTGAGGTTACAAGGTGCTTCCACAGCACTGTGTGACCCAGCATGTAGGAGGAGTGAGCTGCAGGGACAGGTCAGAGTGTAGGAGCACAAAGACAACAATGAACAGACAGAGAGAGAATATGAATCGCAGAGAAAACATGTGAGAATAGTTGCTGAGAGTTGGTTCTGCCATCTGTAGTGCTTTCTGTGCTGCCAGTGGCAGTTGTTAATTAACACCAGGTGTGTCTCTGCTTTAATTTTCAGACTGTAGCTGTGTCACTGAACATTTTGTCTCATGACTTATATGAAAGCTATCACAGTAACACTGTAGTCCTGAGACATGCATGATTTAGAATTGGTCTCTATGCTGTCCTGTGAGATGACCCTCCTGAATTTGCACATAACACATAAAAATAAAAAATGATCTCTCACACACACACACACACACACACACACACACACACACACACACACACACACACACACACACCGCACATCCCAATTAATCTGTATTTATTAGGCAATTGTTGCTTGGTCCTTCTTATGCAGCTAACAAAAGCAGCTCTATTTAACTGAATGTAAAGGTCAAGAAATATCTTTTTCAAACGTCATGTCTCATAATCTACATATCTGTTAACATAGGTTATTAAATAATGGGACTCAAATACGAAAGCAATGCATTATTCACATCCTATGACTATACTGCCACTTTTTTTTAGGCTATTAGCATTTATGATGACATTGGAGAGGCCGAGCAGATTGCTTTAAAAAGAACATTGTACCCATTTTAACACAGCCTTCACTTTCAAACTTGGCTTTATTGGCTTAGTCCTTCATCCTGTCAGATCAGCTCACTGCAGTCTGCATGCTAATGCTCAGCCATGACGAGCCAATTCAACCTAACTTGGCTTCCTCTGTACAGTTGCAGGAGTAACACCACTCCTCAAGAATTTCTGTTCTGTGTGTGGGATTGCTATATGTCTTTGTCACAACCTGTGTTAGTGGGATGATAGCTGAAGACTCTCAGGACAGCTGGAACACTAGAGTGTATCGAACTATACTTGGCACCGGACCTTCAAAGAACTGAAAACATAGGAGACGTTCAATAATCGACTGATTTTTACCTTATATTCTTGTTAAAAGTTTTAACCACATTTTCAAAAGTGCTAAATACATGTTTTACATATTTCACAAGCCTCATCTGAGTGTGTACTACAAAGGCAGTTCAATATATCCAGTGTATATTATAGTAACTCATGTTTGCTGTGTTAAACATGCAGGCTGCTGTTGGCACATATTATCTGTGTCCATCTGTGTTTCCAGGTGGTCGTCTTGATTTGTTCATTGTTAAATCTTTAAACTGATTCTATCATCACAACAACTCACACGAGCTGTGGAGTCAGTTAACATGAAAGCTACTGTTGCAGCACTACAAAGCCTCTACCTCACTGCAGCTTCTCTCCTGATACTCAGAGAGGAGATCTAATCATTCATGATGGTCGAGTTATTGACAAGCAGAAGGTCTTACAGGATGTGAGTGAGACAGACAGGATGGATCAGGGAAGATGACTCCACAGTGCTCTGCTCCTGTGTGTGCTGCTCAGTTTTGTTAAACTTCTCACACTGTGAATGAATGCTGATGGAGGGATTGTTGTTTGGAATTGTACAGGAAACTCACTGAGGTCCTGATTTATTATTATCAGTACAGTCAGATGAGGACACCTGATGTATCAGAGGCAGCCTGTCAGTTGTGTAAACTGGCAATAATTTTTTCTGTCAGTTTACCTGCTAACCAAACAGAGAATAATAACTGAGATTGTAATGTCATGTTTACCGACAGCCAACAGCAAAGTGTGATTTATCAACCTGGCTAGCAGCCTGTGAGACAGAACAATGGGACAAAGCTTTTTTGTTCTTCAGCTCTGTTGGTTACTTAGAGTCACTGACAATAATTAAAATATGTGTGAAACAGTTCAGTTAAGTGCAAGAACAATTAGCATGTAATTAGCATGAAGCAAATATTGCCAGTTGTTGCTGTGACAACACACAGCACTTTCTTTTCCTCCTCCTCTGCCTCCATAATGTGACAAGAATAGAGAGAAAGAGATATTTTGCTGCACTTAACATTGTGATACCTTTACATTATTCTGTGCTGTGCTGTGCTGAACACAACCCTTCTCCACTTTAACTACTAGATGTGAACTTAGGATTTAACACGTCTGTTGATGGTTTAAAATCAAATCTGAGCTTTTGGTTCAACCTTTTTTAACTTCCTTTTCTGTTAGACCACTGACGCTTGTAACATTTATCAATGAGTCCTGCAGATTGATGTTTATGTGGCGGACAGAAAATACCTGCTTGTGATTGGCTGGCAGATGTGCATTGAATGAGTATCAGTACACCTCAAACATACCATAAATTCATCTGAACAAAAGGTAAATAAAACTGTAGGTAACCATAAAACATATAACAGACATAAGTCTGCAGAGACTCAACCAGAGAATCCTCAGGAGATCAGCTGAGCTCTCTGGTTTTCCATTGAGGTGCATTACAGGAATATGACCGATCCATACACCCACCAACATTTCAACCACAGGTTTAACCCATAGATTACATGCATGCTGTATGCAAACTCGCGCAGGGACACTGTGTTAAAATTTGATTGAATACATTACCTTTATAAGCCAGCTCAGACCTGCAGTCTTGCAGAGAACTCTGGGTCTGTGTGATGAAACCACTGGGATGGAGTCACTAGAAATAGACAGATGAGCTCTTCATTCAGGACAGAGACAACAGCAGAGGAAACTAGAGCTCCTAGAGTCATTAGCACCAGAGAACAAGAAGCACAGAGTATCTGCAACTTTACTGTAAATGATCCACTTCTGCAGGTCAGAGCTCAGAGTGGAGAGAGTGCTGTTATAGTGTCATGTTTCGAAGTGAGATCAATACAGAACTTTCTGAGCTGTATCCTGATACTGGATGGATAGAAAGTGAAGCAGAAAACTTTCTCTTTCAGACTTATTACATGTTACAGTAACTAGCAGGAGTCTGGATTCCTGTGAAGGAAACAACCCTTTGGTCAAAAAGTGCAAGTTCTTTAGAATGGCAACGTATGACAACATTGATAACTGCTTATGGGAACTTTACAACAGCAATGTCATCAAGTAAAACTGAATAAGCTAAAGCAGCAGTGTGTTACTGTAGTGTACCGTATGCTATTGATAGTTGTTCAGTAATGTAATAAATACAAGAGCAGTGTTAGGTCGTTAAAATGCTATGTTCAGGTAATCTAACAGTGCAAATTTAAATGTACAGAACTCACACACATCTCCATAGTACAAGGATACAACAATAACAGCTGACAGACAGAGTGTCTTCTGTAGCCAACAGCACAGTGCCAAAAGTGTCAGCTTTCTGTGTTGAGCAAATAAATTACAGGATATTTGTTCCAGTACAAAAGAGTCAATACAAGTCAGACCTGAGAGAGTTTTATAGGATTACAGGATTAAAGCTTTTTGCTTGGTTGAAGTGTTCAGCCATTAGATACATCCACACATCCTCTTTCTATGAATCCTTCATTCAGACAGGTAATCCTACTGAAGACAACACCTCTGATGCTGAGTCTGCTGCTGGATTCTCATTACAATGAAATTCTGTAAAATAAAATTCAGTTATTTAGAGAAACAGAGATTTATGCCAACAGTATATTTCTGGTCTGTCGACCTGTTAATGAATATGTGGCACTATAATAACTGGGAGCCTCTTTTAGGGCTGAACAATTAATTGATTTTGATCACTATCGACATAAACTAGTCACAGTAGAAAAAGGACAATTACTGCATATTTGGCACAGTAACACACATTATACCAGCCTCTGTGAAGAGTCAACCAGTATATCAACAGGACTACCAGCTCATACTGTACACAGTGGATGGAGAGGGGACAGACGAAATGGCTGAGTCAGGCTGTCTGTCAGTGCAGAGAAATCCAGGATCATAGACTGTCACAGAGTGAAAAGCTGCGTGTGTGTGTGTGTCATGGTGAGTGTAAGTTAAAGAAGCCTGTTTCAGCCCTCCGACATCCTGCCTGTGTGTCCCATCAGACAGATTGATGCTGTCAGCGAGCTTAGTGATGTCTGTCTGCTGGAGCAGCAGCCTGCATGCTGAGAAGCAGAGCGGCGAGACTAGCTGACAATTTGTCTACAAGGGGCATTTTTATTAGGTTGTCTTATTTGAATGATCAACCTTTTATACACAACATCAGGTTTATTCTGATTCTCACCACAAATCAACTGGAGCAAACAGCCTCATGGGAACATGTTTATACCCACAGAGGGAGTGGAGGACGATGTGTTTGCCTCAGCCAGAGTCAGCAGTGCTCGTTGTCTGACTGGAGGGTTTAACATCCCACAGAACACTGAAGCAGATATGTGACAGGGAGGGATAGACAGCGTTAGACAGGAGAAAGACACTCTTGTCTCGTCTCTCATTCCCTGTAAAAACCAGCAGCTGAAATGTGACAGAGGAGCCTGGAGGCCTGAACCAGCCTGAGTATCCTCACAGCCTCAGGGAGGATTGTCTGAGAACCAGGGAATGACCTCTTCTTCATCCACCTGTGGAGCTGTTAGTGTCACAGTGTGACAGGATGTTTTATTCATTTAAAATCCCACATTTTCAAACCATTTACTTTGAGTTTGTATCAGCTCTGTAATTTATGCTGCCATGAATAATTACTGCTATTTCCCTGCAAGGTTCATGGTTTGTAATTTGGATGTGTTCATCATGATTAGTGTGCACTTGCATGACATGGAAATGAAAGCTGCTAATAACGGTACTTATGAATGAATCAGTGTTTATTGATAATTACCACAGTTGTAGATGATCACATTTGTCCCTTTTTTCTTCCCGTCTCACCTCGTTTCCATGACATTTCAATTCATGTGGTAAATTAAGCTTCATGCCTGCCTCTCTAATTTTCTCTCTACCTGTACTTTAGTCCTTTAAGAGGAAGTTTGATGACCATATTTCCTGCCAGGTGGAAGTCACAGCCACCACAGGAGGCTGCGAACAACTTTGTGGAGTCGCTGGTAGTGATGTTTGTAGAGCTGTGCAAACTACAGCCACAACTTATGAGTTAAATCACCATGATGTAAGGTGGGTCAATGTGGGAAACATTACATGAAGTGCATTTTGAAGCACATGAAACCACAAAGTGGAATCTTCATTTCGATCCTGCTCTCCTCTTGTTCTGTCTTTAGGTAAGAGTGGCCAGTTCGACCCTGAGCTGTGTCCGTGTGTTTTGGTGTGAGTGTGTGTGTGGGGATGGTAACACCATCTCCTGACCTGTACACTGCACCTCAAAAGAGAAACTCCACATTCAGCCACACAGAATGTGTCTCAGTATCACAGCCTGCTGTTGAGTCAGATCATTGAGAACTGACATCCATCATTTCTATCTACAGTCCAGAGCTGAGAGAGAACAATGTGTCATATGTAGCTCTGTAATCTCTGCTGTTGAGTGCTTTATATTTCTGTGTGCTGGAGTGATATAATACTTGCTGTGTTGAGAGGTTTTAGTTGGCACCTTGCCTCACTTTAGGTTCCTGAATGTGCTGATGTGTGCAGAAAATGATACAGTTCTTATTCCAGCTCTCCACTCTTCAGCTACTTTACATTTATATTATTGACACACTGGTTTCCTTTCCTGATGTGAAACATCATGGAGACACACAGATGGAGCTCTGAGATTTAGATCATCTCTCTCTCACTGCATTTCCCTTGCTCATGGTTCTTAGTAAATGTAGGTATACCAGACAGCACACAAAATATACAGAGCTGAACACTCAGGTGCCAGTTCTTCTTTTTCAACACTTCCTGGCATCTCTAGTAACCCTGAGTTAAACGTCACAATGCTTTGAACTGTGGTTGATTCCTTCGGGCAAAGTGTTCTGCACAAATGCAGCAAGTGTGCAGAAATATCTGTGAGAGAGCTCTCATGCACTTGACTCTCTGACAGTGGGTCAGCCTTTAGTCCCTGCAGACTTAGAGTCCTTCAGTGTGGACACAAGGATTGGGTTTATGTGGATTTGTCTATTGTTGTAGCAGATTGTGTTGGCAGTGAGAAATATAACACCATCTGAAGTGCTTTAGGTGCTTTAAAAATATGTCAGCAGCTTAGCTGGGGCTTAATTGTTTTTGCCACTGAACAAATAAACATGGTGTTTGATCATTGAACCATCTGCCTTCTTATCACTACACCTGTATGTTCTTACAATATGAAGCCACTGTGGGCCTCACTTCTGTTGAGTTAATCTGAAGCAGTAGCAACATCTCAATTCTATTTCATATTTAATAGTCACACTTGATAACAGGATGTTAATGCTTCATTGATTTTTTACACTTCTGGTACTTTCCGAGATAAGATATCAGAGCATTTCTTGTTCAACAACATTTTCACCTTAAAGTTTCACTGTAACTAAAAACCTCTCCAGAAGAGAAGCTTGTTGAAGATGAAAATAGATGCTTCTTTGAGTCCTTTTATTTTGCAGCATCAAACAGAGACTGTGTTTGTGAAGAGTAACTCTCTCTCCCTGTCTTACAGGAAGTAGATCAGAGTTCTGCCCTGACTTTTTATTGCTTTTGTACATTAAATAAAGCAAATTAAGAATTAAAGAAAAAATTAAGTCTGCTGTGGTATAATATTACAACAGACACATTTCAACTACAACATTAGTTTACTCCGATGTTCGTCAGTATTGCCTTCTGTGCGTGTTTGTGTACGTGTGTGTGACATCTGCTCTACAGTTAAAGTGTAGCAGCACCTGCAGGAGGATGTTAATGGCATCCTGCCAGCATGCCTCGTGTGTCTGCTGTGTGTGTGTGTGTGTGTGTGTGTGTGTAGTTTCAGGATAGATGAGCACACAGCTCCCATCAGCAGAAACATGCAGTCAATATGTCACCACTGTTGTTTTACTTATTGAAACATGTTATTATTGGCTCCTGTTGTTTACACTCATGTTAAAACTCTGGTTTATTAGTAATTATACTCCTGATGGCATCCACTGCTGTGTGCATCATGTTTATGTCATATCTCAGTGATGTGCTTTGTTCTGTTCTGTGTATCTGTAGATGAGAGTTATCGCCCCTGGCAGCGTCTCTTTATGCTGCTTGGATTCATTTAGAGAGACACACAGAGAGCAGATCATCATCAGTCAAACACAACTGTGTAACCTTTAGTTGCTATAAATGGTCCAGTCTCCTCTCACACTTTACTCTGATTCATTTATTTTTGTCACACAAGGAAAAATTAATCATAACAGATAATCAGAAACCTTCATAAACAACAAATCGCTCTGTGTGGATGTCGAGCAGATGAATACAGACTACAGAGATGGTACTAATGACACATTGTCTGAAATCATCAGTGTGATATTAGAGCAAAGTTAGTGGCGGTCAGAGCAGCTATTTGCTAACATGATGTAACTCCAGTGATGATGTTGTTTCGCAGTGATGGATTTACTGTCACATAATGAACAGAGCGACTGTTCAATATCAGCTGAATGACTCCATGTTTCCTCTCTTCACTGTGACTGTGCAGCATTAGCTGCAGTGGTTTATGGGTAGTGAGCTCAGTAGATTGATGGAGTCTCTTCTTAGACACGTTTTTGGTCCACAACCTGACTTTCATCCGTCCATCTCTGCAGCTTCCATGCTGTCAATCATGTGTCACACCTTCATCCATCAGGAGATTCAGCTGTCTATAAATGATTGACAGTTAGGAAATATACTGTGATGAAAATAGTAACAGGTAGTCCACTGCCTCTCACTGCTTCACTCCTGCTTGAGGAGAACACTGTATCTACTTTGATGACGACTTTCATTCTTCTTTGCGTGTGTTCGAGCCTTTTAGTGAACAAATCTAAATGCTGCATGTGGTTCTTAAATCCTCAAAGTCTGCAGATTGGTTGTTAATTAGCAGGATAAATGAAGTGTGGTGGAGAGATCAGAAGGTTCCTCCGGGTTATTTTACAGCTTTAGTCGACACACAGACACACTAATCTGTGATTTATTCAATATATTATTCATCAGTGAAGTTTGAAATCCACATTAAACTTCCTAAAGCTGGTCATTGTTGTTGATAATTGAATTTGCTGAACTCCACTTGTTCTTTTCATGTCATTTCAGAATTTAATTGTTCAGTATTTAGCAGCAGCACACTTCCTGTTGATCATAAAGAATAGTGACAGCAGGGGGGACAGTTGGTTGCTGAGAAGGAGCAGAGCCCGGGGAGTTCAGGCCTGGCAGGCAGAGCCGTGCTCTCACAAGAGTCCTCATACCATGAGTACAGACTGATTTATGGAGGGAACCTCTGAGCCAACTGACAGGAGCTCATTATCCAAACACAGCTGATCAGTTTGTCTGAACACATGAGAACAAGAGAGGAATCTACAGCATGGGTTATGTAAGATTTAATCAAGGCACTTTAATTGGGACTTTTATGACTTTAGAAGTCTGTGGAGAATCGGTCAACTGTTGAGGATGACGATGTAAGCAGTTTGGTCCCCTGCCTTGTTAGAATAATGGCCCTGTGGAGACTAAAATGTATTTTGCTCTGCAACACAAACTGTCTGAAAGTTTAAATAGGTGAAACCAAGGAGAGGAGATAACATACAGAGTGAGTCTGCCAAGTTACCTCTGTAAAGTGTCTTCTCATCAGATCCCCTGAGCTCAGTGTGTGTATGAGCAGAGCATAACTCTGCCAATAGCCTTACATAATGAATCATAATGAACAGGCAGCAAAATGCAACATTAGAATGATTATGTTATTTGCATAATTAATGAGCATTTGTTTCATTTCAGTCTGTTTGAGTTTGTTTTGGTGTCACAAACGGTGCATTGTGTTTAGCTGCATGCCGCCCCTGCTTGTTGGAGAGCTGACGGCAATCACACTTAATCACTAGCTGTAAGTGTAATTAAAGTCCTGTGAGCAAAAAGCTAATTACAGTAATTTATTAATATGTCTACTTTTTTCATGTTAATACATGGAATAGTAATATGGATGCATCCCGTATCTTGTGTCTTCTCCTATACAGCCCCTAAAATCCTCCATTATTAATATGAATGTTGAAGAATCTCCCACTTGGTGAGATCATGTCTCTTCCATATGCCAGCTCTCTCTGCTCTCAGCCATGCAGGACTAAGCTGTTTCTCTGAGCTAAACCTCATACACCCTCTGACATTTTGCCATTTTCACAGGAGATGAGATGTTCAATAGAAAGCCTCTAAATCACAGTGTTATCAGCATTTATGAAAGATTTGACACTCGTCATTTCAACATTTAAATGCTCCTGTTCCAGTTCTTAGATTGAACCTTTTTTCACATTTCTGGTTGACCTTTAGAGAGAATTCAACTAAGTATTTAATGTCATTGTATTCATAGCCAGTTGTTGCAAATGTAATCATATCTGAGTGCTGTGGTGTGACACAAGAAGCTGAGGCAGATAAGACCAAGCAGCTGTGGAGCTGCAAACCTGGAGATGAGGGACAAAACTATCAAAGATCATTGATAACAGCAGCTAACATTTTATATGATACAGGTTCTTTAATTTGTCCTCACTGGCCTTCAGCTTCAGCATCAAAGAAAATAACTTAAGCACACACATGCAGACATAAGTCGACGGTGTGGGGCCTCCTCTGGAATAGTGAAACTCTCTCTGTGGTTCTGTTTGGCTCCTCATTACATATTAAACTGATAAAACTTTGGAAACTAATTGGGTACTGAATAAAGTAGTAAATACTACTGCACCTATACAGCGCCTGTCTAGTCTTTCTGACACTGCTCAACCCACATTTATACAATGATGGCAGAGATGCCGTCCAACTGTAAACAAAGCAATGCACGTAAAAGGAACTCTTGGCTGGAAGTCCTTTATAGCTAACTGTTGGCTACACTGGAAGCCCTGAAAAGTTGGTCGGAGCTCACAGACGTTAAATCATTGGCAGACAACGATGAGCTGATGGGTTACAAGATTGGCTCCAAAAGGAGGTTGAAGAATGTTCTTTGTTCTGATTTTTGGATCCATTTGAAACTTTTTCAACTAAAAAAGCAGCATATTGAAATCCCAGTGCAGTTGGCAGCAGTGAGGCAGTTGGGCAGGAAGCAAAAATTGCTAACATTCTGCTCACATTCACTTCTCAGGCAGCACTAACACATTCATCAGGATATCATTTACAACCTTGATGGTGGAAGTTTCAGCACTGACTTTATCCTTGACAGGACAAGTCAGGCAGACGGACAGGATGATAGTCTGACAGATGGACAGTTTGACCCAGAGAACCTCAGGGCAGCTAAACTGTACAAAGCTTTAACACCTGAAAAGATATCAGAAGGTCAGATACTGAGCTGTCTCTGTGATGGTGCGCTCTTTCAGCACACTGCTACTTTCAGGGAAGTTTAAAACATATAAAACAGAAACAAAAGGAGTGAACAGTAAAGACATAATAAAGCCAGACTGCCCGTGAGCAAACAGAAGAAGCTGACAGAGCAGCACTTCTCTCCTCTCACTGATTGGAGTCGATAAGAACAAGATCAGTCTTCAGCAGCAGTCGATGATCTCAACTGGACCTCCATACAGTAATAATCAACAATGATTCATGTTCATACAGAGGATAATAGATTCAGGGTCACCTGCAGTTCATTGTCTGAGCACTGAATCGATTGTAGTTGTGATGTTCCTGACAGTTTGATATGAATCATAACCCTGAGTGAAGTTGAAGGTGTGAAAGGTGAAGAAGATGAAACTTCAGAGGTTCCTGAATCTGAACCACTTGGCTCAGTAAGTCATCCAGTGTTATTAATATCATCTTATATAGAACAAACTTATTTAAATTGAAATTCATAGTACAAAGTTAATTCTGCTGATTTCATGAAATATTGTGTTTGGCCCCTAATAGGTGCAACCACATGAACATATATAGCCTTTTGCATTACAGACTTCTGATGTAAAGGCTTTATCGGAAGGAAATCTTCAGCCCCACTTTTACAGAATGGTTTGACGTGAAATGGCCCAGACCACAGCTAATTTAACTTGGTCATTGCAACGTAAATTTCCCACATAAATCCAAAACAGTTACCACTGGTGGACATTGTCTTTATGTTTCTGTCCCAGCCTGATGGTGACCTGAATCAGTGTCCTCTGGCCTCACCCTGAGCCCCACTAAAGCCATTAGCTTCCCGCCATTTGCTTAATGCTGCCCATTGATTCCCACAGGAAAAGAGTCAAGTTCAGCATCACCTGATCAGAGCTGCCAGCTCCCTAATGGAGAGAGAGAGAGAGCAGGGGAGGAGAGAGGGATTGTGGGAGGCAGGAGTTCACATGAACAATGGAGGGATGAGAGGAGGCAGGAGATGAAACAGCTTGATGTGAAACACAAACACACACAGTGAGAAACAGCCAACATGCTGTTGTTTCATTGGCAGCTTCCGGCAGCCTGAGGGATTCACATATAATCTCTTTGCCAATGAGGAGTGAGCATATTTAAACCTTAAGGGCTTCCTGTTTTATATCTGCTCTCTTTCTAAGAAAGATGCTGAAAATCGATAGGCTGCATTTTTTAGCTATTATTCATACGCTGCAGATGCTTTTTATTCTGCTTTTACTGTTTAAATGTAACAAAACATTTCTTTATAGTCGGATTAAGATCAGTCAAATAAATGTTCTGCTATTTTGCTCACCATTATCTCTTTGTTTCTCTGTAGACATCTCTGTAGCTTTTCATGCAGTGAGTTATTGAGAGCAAACATTCTGACTAGAGACAAGTCTAAGGACACACTGACCAAGGTTCACTATCTACATATTGTGTGACTATCAGGGTCTGTTATATTATGTGCTGTACTGGGAGTGTCAGGAGAGGCTCAAGTAGTGGATGTGTCCCACAAAGAGGTGAAGAGAGACACAGCAGGCAGGAGGTCAGGAGAGAGCAACACATCATGATCCACTGCCAGAGGTTACTCAGCTGGCTGCCTTTGAGACTCCCACCATTGAGCAGGCTGTCTGACATCCTCAAGTCAAGGATCAGGACAAGGATCAAGTCACAGCAGGAGAGGTCAGGATGGATCTGTGGGGGATTAGATGAGAGAAATGCACTGTGGACCATGCACTATATATTGTTTAAATGTCCCCATAGCCTCTGTAGGCCAATTGCTTTGCCTGTCCACCATACATAGTTGGTATGGTTGACTCCCGTGAGAAATACTCCTTCAGATGTGAGTGAGGGGATAGTAAACGTGGCTGTGCATCTAGCATTTATATAAACAGATCAAAGCAGAGATCAGTGGGCAGTAAATGTTGGCTTACACTCGTCTGATGACCAGAAACACGACTCCTCATGTCGATGTGGGTTTAGTGCAATAAGGCACTTTGTCAACAGTTTAGCTATATAGCACTTGTGTAGCTGAATGCATGAGGACTGGGGTTTTATGTCCCTTCTCTTTCTGATTAACAACCTCATAAACATTACCTCAAGCTGTGATATTAGCAGCATAACTGTGATTCCTACTGTGTGTTTAAATCATGAATGTGTGATGTCCAGAGGCCTGGTCCTCCCTGCAGGGATTGTAGTGTAAATGCTCATCTTCATACCTGTAATCCCAGACAGCCCTGGGGTAGCAGCATTAGAGAGGGAGCACAAAGAGACCCTCAATAAAGAGGCCACACAAGGCTGACTGTAATTCACATTAAACATTATGGTTATTGATTTTACAACAACTGCATGGTAATCTCTTTTATGGACTGGCACCTATTAACCAAAAGCAACTGTTGTAGGTGAATTTAACTTAACTTGTGTGACGGCTGACATAATAGCATCATTTTAAGTATTTCATTGAGCTGTTAGCGTCAAAGGTTTGAGGAGAGTGAAACAGATCCAGTGTTGCTGCTTTTCTCTTCACATATCTGCATGAATCATGTTGATAAAAGTCGTCCTTGTCTCTCCTTGACAATAAATGGTTCACAGAAACTTATGAAACTATTTTCCTTCTTTACCTAATTTACATTTTGAGTTCTCAGCGTTTTAAATAAAGATGAGAATGATGTATGAATGGTGCCTTTGTTTGCCCTTCAGCCTCTTTTCATGTTTACCTTTTATCAGTCAAAAAGCTTTGTTTACTTATGAGGCTGCTTAGTTTTTTCCTCAGCAGTAAAATCAACTACTATTGAGGCACAGATTAGTAACAGCTTTACTGAATGTTGAATCTCCTCTGAAAATGTTGGTAGGGTTCATAAGTGTGGTTCATTGTGTTCCTTAAACAGCATATTTAACCTGCTCTGAATGTCTTTATTGAAGTTCCAAGAAGTGTACTCTGCCTCTAACTAAGAGTACCAGGGACAGGCTGCACCTGCAGCTCACCTGGAATCAATTAAACATTAGTGAATGGAGGCTGGGTGCTGTTAAAACTTCCACAGAGGATTCTTATCATTCACAGCTGATAGAGCTCTGAGTCTGTTAAGTGCCAGTTAACCTAACGAGCACTAACCAGCAGCTCCAGAGACAGAGCAGACTGTTCAATCACAGAGCACATAAAGATGACACCACAGGGAGCATCACATCCACATTCACTTAAAAGGTAATAACATTAGTTAACATTTTGCATACAGCAAACACTATTTTATAGACTGCAGTATTTTTGAAACATTGGTAACTGTCACAATGAATTCTCCATCACTGATGGTGTCAACTCTGATTTAATGAACTTCATTGATATTTTCTGCTAAAAATACATCAAAATTTAAATATAAAGTGTGATTGTCAGTAATATAAGAGTCTCTCATCATGTGGTTACTGCTTTAGTTTCCAGCCTGTCTCATAAATATTAATACACATATGTTATCTTCAAATACACCTTTAGTTTGATCATTTCATCAGATACATGTAAAACAGGATGTATTTCCCCCCACAGGCAGAGAAGCAAAGGGCTCAGACATCTTAGAATAGCAGATTCAGAGTGAAGCCAGACTAAGATCCATGTCTAGAACATCTCCAACCAGGTCACACTGCTGACATTTTATGTGACATAACTTGTCAAGCCAATATTATTTTCAAATCTTTCCTCTATCACATTGTACATGATGAGAGGTTTGATAAAATGAATGAAGGATTAGTTAGAGAGAAAATGCATTGTAGTAGTTGACACGATGTCCACAATGATGCTTTATAGCTGACCATGATTATGATGTTTGATAAGGTTGTTTCTATGGCTCAGTGGCCCATGGACATCTATACTGCAGTGAGCTTAAAGTAATGATTTAAAATTACTTGGCTGTTGAATCTGGCTGTGAGAACTGAAATGGGAGTTGTGTTAGACATCAAAGCCAACAAGCTGAACAACTGTAGAGACAGAAAAAGCCTTCTAGCTTTGTGAAGCTTTCACACAATGAGCTGAACAAAACAGAATTTTCCAGAAACACTTGCTGCTCTGATCACCACGCATTAAACAGTTAGCTGTATCTTTCTCATGATTAACACAGACCGTGTCCATACTAAAGGGGAAACTTGTTTCAACCAGCTTTGTATCATTACAATGTGAGAATGGTGTGCAGTAAACTGTGTTTTACTTCCTTATTTGTATGTTGCTACTGTTTGTAAGACAGGTTGTTCTTCCACATTTATTTGTTTGCCCCTTACAAGAGGCAGTCAGATGAAGAGAGGGATGTAGTGTGTAAAAAGTAAAACATGAATGCTCAGATGAGTATTCTGCATTAACAAGGACTTGATGGCCACATTTCATCTAAGCCCTGCAACGTTCTTGCCCTGGAAGTTCACATACCTAAAACATTAATAATGTTCTTGGAGATGCTCTGGATGGAAATGTGTTACTTGGAGGGCTGAAATGGTGTTGTCACCAGCAGGAGAGAAATCTTCTTTTAGTGCTTGGTGGAGCTTTATGTTGTCATTTCTTTCTACAAGAAATTCTTTGAAGAACAAGTGAGGATGCAGTATGAGCCGCAATTTGAGAGCGCCCCACACCTGCATTTTTAGCAAACAGGAATACCACAGTATTTGTTCTCTTAATTCAGCTTGATTGTACACATGATGTGGATTTACTGAACTGAGCAGCCTAAAAGGTCAGATAATCACGCTGATGTCCAGAGGGTTTGTTTGAATTCCTCCATTAGATGAGATTATTATAAAGTTCTGCACTTATAGAAAAAGTTTTTTCAACATGTCTGACATTTCAAGGCAATAAAAACGTTCTGCAGTCATAAACACTCACACAGCTTTAGTGCTGGAAATGAAAAAAATTGCTCTGGCATTTCCTGAGAGCTTAATTTATCTATGTTGAATTCTGTCTGTTCACCATGTTTTTGTTATAATCTATTAGCTTCACTGAAACACGTCGCACAACACGCTGATGTGATATTATTTATAAAGTCTTATGAATGAATTAAGTTCTTCTGACTGTGATCTGGAATCTGCACAGACTTAACTGGTCGTCTGTCAGAACAGCATCTGAATAAAGCCATGTTGGAAGCTGCAGAATTAGAATTAGTCATAATTAGTTCTTTCTGTCCACTGATCTCTGTCTTTGTCGTTGTCAGATTAACTGTATTTTTGTGTGCTGCTTTAACATGATTCAGTTTTCATGTTATGTTTGGTTTCTAACTAATGATCTTCTTTTCTCTGTTTTCTTCTGGATGCTGTTTCCTGATTGTCTCCATCCTGAACCTTCTTCTGTGGATCTTCAAATGCAGGTAAATCAACACTAGTTCTTCTATACTTATCTTAAGAGACTGAACGTGTGGTTGACGGTGTACCAACATGTGGTCTACTGAGTTTCTGTATGTGTGAGCTGTGTGTAACTGACCAGGGCTACTTCAGGCAGAGTTGATCCCATTACTTTTCACAAGTCTGTCTTTTCTTGGTGCTGATTTAAAGGATGGACGACGGATTAAAAAGAGCTGTTTCCTGATTCTGAATCATTGCAGTCCTTCCAGCTTCCTCCTCCATCAGACTGTGTTGAGTTTGACCAGTTGCTGCTTGTTTGTCTAATGTCACCTCATGCAGATACGGCCATACGGTTAGTTTGTGTTTGTGTGATAAATTGCTTGAGTCAGGTTCTGCTGCTTTGGTGGCTGAACTGCTCACAGCCTAAACCCAAAGATCACAATAGAGGCTGCACACCAGTTAAAAGCTCTCTGTGTGTGTAGTCTTCTGCTTTTCTTGCTGTAGGTGGTTTAAAGCCGAAAGAGATGCAGGCAGCAGCTCTGCAGCAGGTCGTCATTATTCATGAGAGGAGGTCACATTTGGCCTCGCCGTCACTTTTTAAATGTTGGTTAAACAGCCGATTTAATTCTTCACAACAGTGCAGCTGCAGAACAGGCTGGTGTGTGAATGCAGAGCAGTCTGTAGAGGGAGAGTTATCTCATAGTGAAAGACTGATGTGTGTTTCTGACATGCTCATGTTGATTGTTTACCCAGCCTCAGTCTCCCTCACTCTGAAACACTGTGGTTTGATACATTTCAAAGCTGTCAAATTTTCTCCTCATTTTCTTTGCCTGCAAGCTTTTATCTGCATTGTGTGTTTTGTTGACGTTTAGCTCTAGTTTGAAATAAACATTATGGATGAGATTCCCTAGAATCGCATTGCAAATTCCTACAGCAACCTGAGAGAGTGAACAGACAGGTAGTCTGTCGTGTTAACATTACATCTCACATAGCTTCTGTATGTGGCACAGTGCATGCACATCTCAAATATCTCTATTATCTATCAGTGATATAGTTTAATTTATGCTACATGTGGATAGCAGAAGTTGTATGTACATGTTTCTATGGTTACAGTTTGGATGAATGCATTACTTTAACTTCAACAGTCAGTACTTCTCTCTCTGGTGGGACAGCACAGCACGACATCTCTCCCTGCTGTTTGCCTCTAATCTGTTTTTATCTCTCAGCCTTGTTTCTTTGTCTTTCCCCACTTTAAGTCCCTGTTTCTCTGCCATGTCCTCCATCCATCCTTATACTCCATTCTTTTCTCCTACACACTCTACATTATATTTATTGTACAGGAGATGTCCAGTACTTTCCAATATAACATCACGGTTTGTTGTTTTATCTTTCTAGAATGTTGTACATCTCATACCACATACATCCCTGTTTGAATGCCGTGCCGACTCATTCTTAAGTCTGGGCTGAATCCAATTCACACCCAGTCAATAGCAGACAAAGCCTCAAAGACAGAGCCTCTCCTCTTCTTCTGCCCTCACTTTCTCCTCTTTGTTCCCTTTCTCTGCACCCAGCTGTACAGTCAGTCAGGAGGTCAACAGCTTGTTGAACTATCTAGATATAAATGCTTTTGCTGCATCATATAGAAAAAGAGGTTTTATATGAGATTTGAAATGTTTCAAATTTCAAATCACATTGAGAGAAATTGAATTGGAGTCTGTATTTTCTGCAGGATCTGCTTTCCTAGCTTTAGCTTTCTGTAACAATATCCAGAGGAAAGCAGTTTTACTTAAAGCTTGAGAATATTTCTAAAATTATTCATGCAAAAGATTGCAGTGAGAAATAAAGGAGCAGGTGGTCGAAGAAATGAAGAAGGATTGAGAAAAGCAGTCGCCCTTGAGATAAAATTCCAGGCGAAGTTAAAAAATAAGAAGAAATGTCTTCATTAAAGCAACTAGATGAAACATAATAAACCATCTGTGCACACAGTTTAGAGAAAAAGTACTAATGATGCATTGTTCTGATAAGGATGTGGAAAAAAACAATCTGGAAGCATTAAACACAGTGAATGCTCTAAATGACCATACTTCTGAAAACTGGTTAAATCCCACCAAACTGCTGTGATGGATCATAAAACTCTCTTAAATAACATCAGTGAGTAAGAAATGTAATCACGTACAGTACTGGCTGTACATCATCTGTAACTTTGTGTTCCTATCCTGCATGTGAAATATGTTACTGTTCCTTTTAAGAAGATGCTGTGGGCAGATACACTCTAGAACTGTTTCCCAGGTTAAAATAGGAAAAGAAAAAAATACAGTTCTTGCAGGGATTTAGAGTTGAGAAGATGGCAGTGTTTGACAGTGCCAGATGAAGCACAGACATTACACACCAGAAACACAGTTACACGTGTCTGAAATGGACAACATGGTCGTTGGTCTTAATCTGGAGGGAAGATCAGGTCTGCTCTGACAGGAGAAGTGAAAGTGAACGAGCTAACAGGTCTGCAGAGACTCAGCAGGAGAATCCTCAGGAGAACAGCTGAGTTCACTTTGGTCTGTCTGGTCTGTGAGAGAGAAACACAAGAGAAGACTCGTCATGTTCGTAGGTGGAGGGTAACAGTATGACAGGTTGAACTATTACTCCATTTGAAAAGATGTTAAAGAAACAGCTGAGAAACAGAATGAGGGACCTTCAGTGTCTGTGTTTGCTCACTAACTGCAGGTTCACAAATCTGCAGGTCGGCCTTTTCTCTTCAGGTTTTATTGACTCCAACCTGACAGATCCACATTCACAGCATTCAGGACACAGCAGCAGTGACCCTGTGGATCTCAGTGACAGAGATGTTTTATAACTAACAAAACAAACATGTCAAATGTCTGATCATCTCAGAAGAAGTTGTCACTTTGAATGTAATCCAGTGTCAGAGGTTGTTTTGGGACTCAGGTAGCTGTGTGTGTTTTCTACCTCAGAGAACCAGGATCCTGTCATGTTGGGCAGC
Source organism: Semicossyphus pulcher (assembly GCF_022749685.1). Classification (NCBI taxonomy): domain Eukaryota; kingdom Metazoa; phylum Chordata; class Actinopteri; order Labriformes; family Labridae; genus Semicossyphus; species Semicossyphus pulcher. The sequence continues at coordinate 24,458,150 of NW_027211692.1, forward strand.
TCAGGGATGTTGCACTCAGTGGCATAAAAAACAAGAAAGCCATATCAAAGGTTTGAATCCATGCTGCAGGCAAACACACACACCTACGAGTATACACACATATGCCTCTGTTCTTCTGTTTCCAGTAATTCACTAACATTCAAATATGTCGTACAAATGGTGAAGTATATTTAAAGTTGTTATAATACAAACATGATCCTTCTCAGGACACATAAGAAACACACAGCGAGACAACATGAACCAAGAGAGGGAGAGATGTAGTCCTCTGACCACCATGTTAAACCCTGACTGTCTGTGAGCTGCATGAAGAATGGTGGTGTGATAGTTAAATACACTTAAAAGGTTTCTGCTGCTGAGCCTCAGGTCTACACTACAGGCTGTCATGGTCACACATCTATCAGAGCTACAAGACAGAAATGAGGAGGAGGAGGAGATACTACTCCACAAGTGATGAATATATGCAAACCTTTCAGAGGTGTGGGTTGTGTTCATATCATTCACTGTTGCATCTTCCACTTTGATATTTTGTTAAATCAAAGTGATTATTTCTGAATTTTCAGACATTATATTCACACAGTGAGGATGATTGTATTGAGGATACTCAACATGCTGAAACTCCTGAGTTGTCCTGGCAAGTTATCAATTAGGTTAACGAGGTACAGCTGCTCGTTAAGGCAAATGTCTAGTCACTCAATCAGGTGGCAGCAACTCAGTCCTAATTGTCACAGTGGGCACCAAAACTGAAAAACAGAAAATTTCAAGTGGTCTGATTGATCTATGAAAGAGGACAGAATAGACGGTAACACTGATAATTGCTCATGTGCTGTAGTGACTCCATGGTGCCACATAACTTATAAAGCATTCCTGGAGTCATGGAGCCCACGGTTAGTTGCCCTGTCAAAGGTAATTGCGACTCTGACAGATGCTGTCTCAGTGCAGCGGGCATGAAGGAAACCGGAGTGCTACTTCCCAAAGAGATCTTTGGTCAGTCTGTGTAGTTGTCAGGGTTTTGTGTTTCTAAGATGGGCTTTAAAAAAAAAGCGGTTGTCTGAGGGATGATTACAGAAAAAGTGAGAGAGAGTAAAGAGTCTGTTGGCGTTTAGAGGCTGTGCTATTAGTTAGAACATCTGTATGCTAACATGCTCACAATGACAATACTAATATAAGGTTCAGTATTCTCTGTAATGTGTGAATGTATATCAACAGCTCGCTCACAATGCAGATATTTCAGGAGACTCAAACTCAGTTAAGGGTGTGAGAGTGTCAAGTGTAAGAGTGGAACAGTCTCATGCAGCCTTCATATACCGTATACCGTATACTGTAAGAAGCAGCCTCATGGAGTGGGTTGTGTGGTTTTACTGTATATCTCAGAGTGATTTGGAGGAACAGAAGTGAGCTGATAGGCATTTGAAACAGCAACAAACACAGAATCACAGCCAGCACTCTGACTGCACTTGGCTGTTTTCCTCAGTTTTCCAGCCAAACTTGAAATCTGGCTGAGAATCAAATCTGGTTCTTCTGCAAGGCAGCAAAACATGAACCACTGAACCATCAGTGCTGTGTCGTAATTAAATTGACAGGTCGCTTGATTTTCCAGTGATATAATGTAAATTGAAGAATATGCATGATTAATAAATACACCTATAGGATTCATATATTGCAGAGTTCAGCAGCTGAATCAAACACTGTGTGCTACAGTTAAAGAGTCAGTCTGTGTTAATCAGTCCACAGGAGGCTGATGGCCTATAGCGCGCCTGCAGCTGCAGTCTTCTCTGCAGGAGTCTTTGTCATCAGGACCCCGGGGCTCTGAAACTAACAGCCTGAGGAAACCAGGAAACTAAGTCAGTGCTGTGTCTTAAATCATATCTCATAGCATACTGTTATTGAACATAGAGCAGAATAGACTGATGACAGCTACAGGAGGTGGTGGTGAGCTGGAATGCCTGGAGCAGAGTACAGGCCTTGATATTCAGTAGTCAGAGGTATCATTTTTGGCATTAAGGAGAAAATAACTTGATGAGGGTGAAAACGTAGTAAAACCAAGAATATTGCTTCTGCTCCACCTTTTTTGTCTCTTTCTTGTTGAACTCGCTTGTCAAACAAATAATTTCTCAGAAGAATGTAAAGACCCAGTGGTGAAATTATAAGAAGGGTTCAGTGCGGCAGAAGATAACTTGTGGCGGTGATCAGCATCTTAGTTGTCCATCTTTACTGATCTCCTTAAGAAAAAATAATCCTGGGGGCTGTCTAAGTATTGGAAGGAGTGGGCAGCTACTGTACAAGTTCTGCACAGCATGTGTTTGGTGGCAGGGCTATGCAGAGAACATGGAGCAAACCCACATAAACAGGGAGAAAATACAAACTGCACACAAAGACAGTCTGTCCCAGCTTTTGAACCCAGGATCTTCTTGCTGTTGGGCGAGGGGGTCATTGAGACACTGTGCTTCCCTTAACTGCACACAATATTTCACTTAACTGCAGTTAATGTACATGCAGTTACTCCATTTAATTTTTAGTTTGACCTGTTAGACTGTTAGGAATGTTAAATACACACAATTCCCTAACAAATTACCAAACTAAAGTGACTGATAACAGTAAAGAAATGTTTCTCTGACAGCAGTTTGAAATGGACTTAGAATGAGGCTTGGGAGAGCCATTTTTTTCAGGCAAAAAAAAACAGAGAACTGTCTTTCTCCAGTGAGACCAACCAACCTCCCTCTCTTTGGACTGTAACAGAAACAGTTAAACCACATACCAGGCAAAGAAGCTCCTGTAAATCCTCTGACAGTATAGTACATTACATTCAAGCAGCCATTCATCATAGTTTAATAACATGTCATGTCTCATCCAATAAGTAGAAGCCGTTGATCCAGGAAATAATACACATAAGCTTTCTTTAGTTAAAGTACAATAGGAAACATAACTCTGTATATTGACTGATATAGTGACAGTTTCTTTTCTTGTGGCAGCGTTTGGGGATTATTTCTCTATTAACTCTCTGAAGCACATTTATCCTGTAAACATAACATATTCTATTAGGGTTGCCTGCCGCCTGAACATTCCCCGGAGTGAAGATTCAGGCAGAGACGACAGGAAAGAGAACATTTGTTAACATAGAAAGCAACAGAAAAAGGAAAAAGAGCAGCTGCTACTGGATTGGTCTTCTTTATGCTGTTGCTCTTTGGATGGAGCTTTGTCTAAATATTATACTATACTAAATACTATGTTTGGGTCGTTTTATCCATAACAACATGAACTGTGATGTTTCATATGCAAAATCATAATCTGCCTAGTGACTGGGCTGATTTAAAAACTCTAAATTACAATGGAGTGAAAGTCAGATGTCTGACAAAATGGAACTATGTGTATTGAACAATAACTGTAGTAATGAGCCATTATTTTGGACCAACGACACTGGAGTACAACAGAAGTGTTTTCTTCCAATCTCCTCCTCCTGCTCTCTCTCACTAGTGACCTTGTTAACCCAGCCACACTCCACTACCCTCAGCACAGACCAGGACAGTTACAGTTAGCTGCTGCTCTGAGCTTTATATCTACAGGGAGGATTCTTTAACGACCATATATGTCTGACTGACCGACTCTATCAGTGGGTCACAGCGCCCCGAGTTAACCATTAGCGATATCAGAACCATTAGCAATATAATATCATAAAACATATTTATTTCTCAAATGTGATTTGTGACAGTTTTAAAAGGCAAAGACCAAAGATGCTGTCCTGCTTAAAGAGGCCTCACATCGATGCTTCTATCTGTTTTTCAGAGGGAATGGACAAATGCTGTCTTTTATGATCCTCAATCTATCATGGTCACATGGTGCAAAACAACCTCCAGTGATGTTTAGCAATCCAAATATTTAGAGAACGAGCTCCGCCTGCAGAGTGTTGTGAAGGGCTGTGATAATGCAACCAACAGTGGCCCATATGTACCACTTACACTCTGCTCAGATTCTATGTTTGGCCACTTGCACTGATTGTAATGAAAGCTAAGTGAAGCAGCTCTATTAATTCTCTGCATTGATGACCTTAACTTTGTGATATGTGTGAAAACCTTTGTTGTTGTGAACTTTTCAATACCCCTTGGTATTTCTCACTGAAGCTTCAAGGCCAGGTAAATAGTATTGTGGACCAGCTCCAAAAAGTGTCCATGAAATGTCACAACTTTAAGAACTGTTCCATTTCCAGAAGTTATCTCTGATAAAACATTTATTCTGAACTACCTGCACTGCAGCTGCTGCTTTTAAGACATTGAAATTGTTTTTATATGTAGCACACACAATTTACATTTATACAAATGACTGTCATCGATAGATACTTGATTTGTTTTATAAGGATTATTAAGAGCATGTGCAGTCTCTCTCCAGTCTCAACTCATAATTAGTGACAGAATAAGACTCTGATTTAAAGGCTGTACATTCAGTTTAAGCTGACATTGCAGCTCAATGTACAAACACTGTAAAGATGAAACTGCAATTTAGACTTTAATGTAACTTAAAGTGTCACTCTGCAATAATATTTTAATGCCTGTTATTAAAGTGGACAAAATGCAGTGATTTCTTTAGTCTCTCAGTGTTTAATTTTTATTCATGTTGAAGTCGCAGAGGTTACAGTTCCACCTAATGTGCCTCCTTCTAATGAGGCAGGTTACTAATCCATCATCACTGCTGTGTTTGGAGGAGCTTTTAAACATCAAACTAATGAGAGGAAATACATGACAAAGCCTCCTCTATGAAAATGCATGTCAGTTTATCTCCATAAACAATGCAGGGGGTTTGTAAAGACAAATGTGCACAATGCAAAAACACAATGAAAGTAATATAAAAGAAAAAATAATGAGTTATATTTATGCTTTATTCCCCCTCAATTGCCACCACCAATTTCATCCATAAATAATTTGAGGGAATTGGAATGCAGCCACTTATTAAAAAGCTCTGCACTCCTGGTGAGCTTTGTTTGGCAGCATTCTGCAACATTTTGCTTCATGTGAGTGATTCAACATTTTATATTTTCTACAAACAGAAATCTGCCTAGAAAGTTTTCATGGAATAACCTAGTTGGATTGAGACCTTTGACCCTGTGAGACTTTTGGAGCAGATGCATATTTCATGGTTGGTACTTTAGCTGGCAGATTGTCTGGAGGGTATCACACAAACACAAACACAAACACACACAAACAGTCCCAAAACACACTGAGAGACAGTAAGGCAGCATCAGTGTGTCAGCTTTCTGACATTTAGCTCCTCTCTAAGGAGATCAGTGATATTCATAGTCTCAGTTTATAGTTGAAATCATAAACACATGTAAGGAAAAGCTTCTTCATGTTTCTTCCTCTGGCTGCATGCTATTCAAACGGTTTTATTAGCTGCCAAGGGTTCAGCCTCACACTCTGCTCTTTTATCACGTAGATTAATACAATGCACATGCATTCATTTTCAATTCAATCTGGGATATGTGAGCCAACATTACAATGAATGGTTCTGTATTATGTAAGCACAGCTGTACTTGGCACAAGAGGGTGCCAATTAGATTTGGAGCGGTCTCATCTTTATTGCCCCTTAAATTGGCAGCACATTCAGACCTATTTGATTGATGCATAAACTGCTGTTGGCTCTGCATTCTTTATAGAGTTCTGACCTGCATATGGAGCCTCTTCAGTCTGGCAGATTGCCTGTGATATCAGTTTGATAGCGACAGCTGCTGAGAGGGATAGTATTGTCTGGAGTGTGTAGGTGGAGCACAGTTAAGCTCTGAATGTTGTGATATGAGGAAAGGTCACTTGTGTTCATTGACTAAAACATTACATGATCTGAAAAATGATCGAATGATTTTCGTTTTTTCCTTTAACAGCTCCTGTCAACACACAAGTCCTGCGGTGCAGTGTTTATTAAAACTAACATTTTTATGACATAATTAATTTCAGGATTCATTATTTAAAAACCTGCTGACAGTCGAGTACTGTTTTTAAATGTCACATAGTTGGGTGTTGGTGGGGGTGAACCTTGTCATTCTGGATCTGATGTATAACATGTGACTGTACATGTTATTGGCCAACTCAGAAAAGTGGATACAGTGTGCAGTCACTCTCTAAGATGATAATAAGAGTATTAAATGATGATTTAGCAGCTCGCACTTCTCAACTCAAATATTAATTTAATGCCATCTCATTCGAGCTCCCAGATGTTTCACAGCAGAATAATGATGTGATGATAATGACTTCAGATTTTTCATAAGCCCGTCCTCTCTAATGCTGGAGAATTTCCGCAATTATCATGTTAGAACAGTGTACACATAGTAAAGGTCTAATCAAATCAATGTGAGGTAATAATCTGTTATGTAACCATCACCAGCTGCCGTTACATGATTATTTTACCATCTGAGTGTAACTAATCCTAATGACAAGATCAAAGTGTTTTTTTTAACACAATCAGGTTATAGGTTTTATATTCACAGTCCCAAAGCTCTGATGATTTGACTGCTGTGTTTTAGTGAAGTTATACACATTATTCTTTCTTATTAGTTCAGCTCAGAGCCGTGCTAAAGAATGAAAAGATCACAATCTGCTCCAAATGCCTTCAGGTCTGTGGAGCTGCTGCTGTCATGCATCTTTAATGTATTTGTTTTTTATCACTGTTTACTTGGAAACTGAATGTTTTTAGCTGATTTGATCAATGAGATACACAAAGCAGTAAAAGGCAGTTTGTGCATACAGATTATGTAAACGGTCATGTGTTTAGGCACCAATCACACATGATTGTTGCATTGAAGCACACAGAAAGCTATTTGAGCATCTGTGACATTGTTTTTATCACTGTCATAGTAAATTACGTCATGGTGTCATTTGTCATACCTGTGAGTCTGGCTGTGCTCACAGCGGCTGCTGATAAATAACTAGGAGGGTGATAAGGGGGGAGATCAGATACTGTAAGGTATACATCATGCAGATGCAGAGAGCTCTGACATGAACATTTAGAAGCACAGGGGAACAGACAGAGAGAGAGGCATACTGGAGACAAAGTCAGATCCCTTTTCTCACTAAGTTTGAAAGCTGGTTTTGAATATCATCCATGAAGAGTTCTCATGGTACGTTATCATATCTGTGGTTACATCAGTGCACAGCTTCACAGATCCTTTTATCCTTTGCTTAATCTGCATTTGCAATCATACGCTGATAGGCATGCCTTTAAAGGCATCATCTGTAATTCAAAAAGACAAAATGGCCGCCCCACCACAGAATTCAAATTCATCACACAAGGTTTAAATCAGCCAAGTGCTGTGGATTACATTCCACACTGGATGCTTCAGCATGTCACTTGTTTCATCCAGCTCAGTGTTTATGCATTTAGTAATATGCCCTTGTGTTCTGTTGCAGAGCAGAGTGAGGTTGATGGGAGTGATTTCATGCAGTACTGGAGTCAAGGTTCAGTCACATACCTCCCATGAACCTTTTTATTAACTGGAACCACAAATGACATATCTAACCATTTCCTAAACTTGGATTATACGAGGCAAATACGTAGATGCACTATTTTTATGGTTTGTCTGTTTTGTGACGCAAGTAAGTCTTGTTTGCATCAGTACCTTTTTTAAACGTGGGGATAAATGAGGCATTGGTTTTCCATCATTATCAGTCCACATGTATGCAAAATGCATTTTTTCCATCGAACAGAGAAAATTGACATATTATAAAAATGAATGATTAAGCCTTGATGTCCATTACGGCTTTACCAGTAACTCTGTAGAACCAATTTCAAGAGCTAAGACTCCAACTGTCTGCTTCAGCTCTGACAGAGAGAGAGAAATTGATTGATTTGCTAATCTAAGAAAGTCTTCTCAAAACTTCTATTGTTACTTTAAATCAGACGATCACAGACTTTAATCGGTTAGTTAGTTAGTAGGTCAATTAGTCTGCTGTCTGCTATTTTTCTTCTGTCACACCAAAATCATTTCAGCGTTTCCACAGGCTGTTTTTATATGAGGTCATGTCTGGATGCTGTATAATTTATTCTAATGTTTGGAGATAAATGATGATGATTGTGTGGCTCTGACATCAGGACTGTCAGACTTCTGGATCTAAAATGAGAATCAGAGAAACTGTGTGAATCATTGTGGCTCTTTCAGTCTCTTTGATCAATAAGTTGTTCTCCCTGTGTGCTCTCATTGGCAGCAAAGCTTTGTGTTCAGTTATTGGATGTTTTTAGTTTATTCATGAGGTTACATGACGTTCTAACCATCTCTGTATCATACAGTTATATTTTCTCTTTTTACTCGTCCAATTAAGAACTTAGCAATCAATTCACCCTCTTCTATTTATGCAGCAGAGATTTATGCTTAATCTGTTTGTGAGAAAGAGAGCAGTTGTCAAGTCTGGCCTTCAAATTTAATAGGATTATTTCTTGGTTTGAGTCTTACTTGTTTTCTTTGCCTCACACACACCAACACACACACTCATACCACAGCAGGATGACTCTTGGGACGTTACAACTTTGGGACACACATGAGCCCTCCGAAGTGTGTCACTGGTAGCTTGTCCCTGTAGAGCTCATATTCCATCAAAGCAGAGCTCAGATCTGAAGGCCCTTTCATTTAGAGCAGCCACATTCACACAAACAGAGAGAGATACATGTTGTACAGTTCTGTGGTCTGAAGGTATACTGAATAAAAAGTAACTGGCTCTTCATTTATGCGAGATACAAAAAGTTGGAAGCAAAATTAAGTCCGTCATTTTGCAGCTTGCAGCGCAACACAAAGCAGGTACAGGGTACGAGACTTTTAGGGTTTGTATTCTCCTGGAACTTTCCCAGGGAACAAGAATCATTTAGTTTGCAGGGCTGAACTTTGCTCATCAGTTAAACAGAGATGCCGCAGCAATGCGAACTGAGCTGACATCGTCATTAACCATGTCATCCAAAGATCTGCTGAGCAAAACAAAAACACACTGGCAGCATCTGTAGCAGAAACTACAGATCGATTGAGTGGTGAGTGTAGATCATGTTGTCCTGCAGTGGATGCATAATTGTACCCAGAGGTCCTATTAATGATTCTTTATTATATGCCTACACACAGCTTTATACCACAGCTTGTCTGTTACACATCAGTTACACATGCATGTGATTGCATACTAATTAGTTTGCTGACTTTCAGTACCCTCCACTTGTCGAGTAGAGTTAAAGGTATTTCTTTCTTAATACTGGTGCACATTGAAGTGAATGCATGTTGTTAGACGATGAAATCATCATTAGCCCAAACTCCTGACTCTTCTTCTGATGCAACTGAAAGAAATACACTGATTAGCATGTCTCTGTATGTGCTGCTCTTTCTTGTCTCTCCTCCATGTGTTATGAGTGCTGTGTAACCTTGAGTGTGTTCTCAGTGTAGAAGCAGAAGCTACTTTACTATTCAGAGTGTTGCTGCAGTAATGTCTGTCACAGTCCATTTCTCTCTGGAATAGAAAATGCCAGCTGACACACAGCTCAGGATTAACCATGCTGTGTCCATGTGTGTTTACTGTCTGTGTGTCCTCTTCCCAGCACAGACCCCCAATTCCAGCCATTAACATCTTTTGTGTCCCTGGCTAATTGACATTTTTGACAATGTTGTTTATGCATTGAAAAAAAACAAAGTTATTCAACCTTTAGCCTCATTTCTCACTTCATTGTACTTATACTAGTGTAGATGAGACCTGTAAAATGTCATTTCAGAGGTCCAGTGGACTATATTAGTCTGATAAGTCAGGTCCATTAGAAACATTATGTGAGGATATTGTGAATTGTTCTTTGAGACACCTTGAATGTCATTGTAATCATTCAGTTACATTCTGATTCTGCCCTCTTTAACCTCTCTTCACCCTCTTTTCTCTTCTCCTTTATTCATGTATATTTCACTTTAAATGCAAAACCAATTCAGTGATAAATTGCCCTGCCACACACTGTTTGAAATTGTCTTCATATTGGCCAGTTTGAGCCTGAAGTCATTTTCTAAATCTAACTTTCTCTCAGTTTTGTGGAGCCTGATGAGCCATTCTTTTTAATCCTCATCAGAGGGGAAAGTTGTGTTTGTGTTCTTCATCACAAACAAAGGGCTCTAATGTGAGAGCTGATGTCCTGTGTCGTGGATGCTCCGTTAAAATCACTAATTTCTCCTCAAAAGCAATGAACTTGTTTTTATTATTTATTTGTTTGTTTCTTCGTAGGAAGTGTTTTGACAATTCTAATATTTGAGATGCATGAAAGTAATCAAACATTTTACAAGCGATATAAACATTGACTTTTGAAAGCTAAAGTTTTATACAGTGGAGTAATACAGTCTACTTTCTGTTTTTAAAGTACTCCATGTAAAATCACATTTCTGCGACTCAATTATTTAACCTACTCCAGTCAGTCGTCTCTCCTCTGTGTGTGTTTCTCACTCACAGACTCGAGTGGCATGCTTGTTGTACTGCTCACATTTGAATGCATGGAATTGGTCTGTGACTTCCCGAGGCCGTTGCTGTAAATGGTGGAGAAGCTGCGCCTGTTACATTTAGAAATGCATCGTCAAGACTCTGCTGCATTAAGCTGTCCCTGTGGTTCTTTTGATGTTGTGCAACTTTTAAACAGGTTTTTCCCAGTTGTATAGTTATTATAATTTATTAATAATGCAGTATGTTACAGATTTGGTCACTGTGGACCAAAACGAAACGCAAAGTGTTATTTCCCAGCCAGCTACTTTGTCTTATAGTAAAATTAACAGAGTGTCACTCCAAAGGCTGCATTCATTACGGTATATGTTCCAGGCTTCGGCTCAGCCGTACTTAACTCAATCACTATACTTAGGAAACACTCCTCAGTAATACTAATCAGGCATCTCAGCAGTGGGACAATTTCTCCTGTTAATCCAATCTCTTAAAGAATCCCAGTCGATTTTATTTTGAATAAAAGCCTTGGAATGAATCTTTGCACTATTAAAAAAGAAAGAAAAGAGAAGGGCAGCTGTGGCGGTCACAGGAAGATCATAAGTGTGTCCAATTATTTAATTTGGACCACATGAAGTGATTGAAATGCTTACCTTGGTACAGATTATTACAATTATTGTGACTGAACAATGTGGAGGTTTATGTAACCAGTTCAAATGCCGGGATTGATACCTTTTACTCAGTTACCTGCTGAAGCACAGTTTTATTGCACAACAGACTGAAATGGACCCTGAATCAGGCTGTGACAGTTTCCTGATAAGCTTTAGACACAGACCAGCTGAAACTCTTGGGAGTGTTTCTATAGAGGCTCAGAGAGTTCAGCCTGGAAGAGCTGAGAAGTTTGATACGCTCTACTGACTCCACTCTGGCTGAATGGAAGAACTTTATCTCTGAGGTGTTATCTATAGATTGTGTGTGAACAGACTGATAGCACTGCCACTGTGGGTCCAGCTTACACCTTGTATTTGTCATTATCAACAAGGCATTACAATAAATCATAAGTTCTGTGCTTAACTAATGAAATAATCTATCTTCCTGTGTTTTTGGCTACAGCCACTGTGGGGTTGTGATGACACTGTGATTGGCCAGTCTGCTCTGTCTCTGCAGCTGCTCGTTAGTGCTCGTTAGGTTAACTGGCTGCACCTGAGGGCTTATGTTGCTTTACTGCTTACTTTGCTTTTTTGCACTCAATCCTCCAGATTGTCACACCTAATGCATTAGATATTTCAGATAATGTTTCAATTTGCTGTAATTTATTGAATTTCTTTTATATAATATTCTTTAATAATTGCTTCCCTTTTTGTTATTGTCACTTGAGCCAGGTCAGGACAGGGGTTCAGTGAGCCCCGGAACAAATGTGAACTGTGCAGACGCTCCAGAGCCACACTGACATAAAGGAAAGATTCATGTAGCAGTCACATCAAAAGGGTATATGTTGGTCTCATGAGGATGCTCTAGCCTTCCTTCTAAGCTGCAAAAGTATTTTTATACCTAGTTCAAAGGTAAATGCACTGACAGGAGGTATGTTGTTGAGTTCATAACCTCAATCCTAGTGCAGTCATGTTTTCTCCCTCTCCCTGCCTCACTCTCTCTGTTTCAGTGTGTTGAATACTGATGCATGCTGTTAACTCATCAGTGCTTCTCCTTTTATGAAATGCACCCTCTCAAAGCTTCTTTACATAATAAAAAAGTGTCCTGTGGTGGTTATACCCTGAACCATCTTCCTTTGTGATTACGTACTATACAGGGACTTTGCCACACTCAACTCAAGCAGGATTATGTGGCTAAATGTGCTTTTTTAAGTAAGGGTGAACCAGCAGATTCAACTAATGTTCTCTCAATGGCAGCTGCTCAAAAATCCAATTAGCACTCATTGTCTCCTTAAAACGAGTGTTCTTATGAGGATGAGCTTATGTGATTAAAGTGCGGGGGGACTTGACAGGGCCAAGGCTCTTTGCTTTTCTTTCTTTTTAAAAACCAAAGTAGTGTAATAATCCTGCATTATATCAAAGAGTGAAATGAAAAAGTGAAAAAAAAGAAAAACAAACAGAACATCAGCGGGGGTATCACAGTCCTCACTGTGGAAATGTCATCTTAGTTGTAACCTCCAACAAGAACAACACCCTCACTTGGGCTTCAGCTGTGGGAATACAGCAGCTGAATTAGCATAATTAATCAATATCAGACACAGCTTTATCTGGCCTGTGCAGACTCACAGCTCCAAAGCTTTAACAACTCTTATGTGTCCCCTGCTAACAGCATTAGCACAGCTGACCAGTCTGAGCACAACATGATTCATCTTGGCATTATTTTCAACCCTGATTAACTGGGTTAAGGTCTCAGTAACAAGATAGAGAAAGCCAAGGAAGCTCTGCAAAGGAAATAATGATCTAAATTCATGAACATTATAATTTCAATTTTCACCTAAATGTCTGTTAATTCAGTATCTGTTGCAAAATGAGTGACACAGTTAAACACATTGAGATGAGGATTAATCCTCTGGAGGTTCAGCCCAGCTCCTCCTCCTACACAAAGCAAATTAAACAGAGGCTAACAGCTGGTGAAAGTTTGCCAAAGAAAAGACCCACAGTGTTGTTTTACTCTTAAATCTCATGTGGGGCTGACTGTAGTCCCCTGAAAGACACCTGGTATGTTTGAACAGCCTCCATGTTCTTAATTAATTCCAACAAAATTCAATCTGCACAGAAAGAAAGAAAAAAGAAAAAAATCTCTGAGATGCCAAAAAGTTGAATCAAACATTCAAAACTAATTTGTTAAATCAGCTGCAGCTGTGTTTGTTCAGGACTAAAACCTGCACACCATACTTCTAGACTTTTCTATTTTTCTGCTTTAATGATCTCTTCCTCTCTCTGGTTTGCTCCATCTTTAACAAGAAAACTTTTGCATGCATGCTATTACATTAAAGGAACCAAGTCTAACTTACAGTACATTACTTAAAGTAATGTTAAATGTTTGAGCTGCTGTGGCTCCCAAAGACTTCTCCTCTCTTCATGGTGGTTTGGTTAAAGGAAGACACATGATGTTGTTTACTGAAACATCTTCTAAGAAAAGCAGAGAAACTCTGAATTGATTTCCCTCAGTCCATTTTCACACAGTGAGAACTCTCTAAGCAGTAAATCATTTCCTAAAGTGCAACAAAGAGCAAATACTTCCATGAGGAAGGCTGCTGGAGCTCTTTACTGGCTGCCTCCTGTGTGAACATAATGTCTATTAACACTGTCTCAAACATCTTCAAGCTCAATGAAATGTATCTTTCAATGCCAAGCTGTTTTATCCCAGTCCATTAGTATAAGGGTTTTTAGGTAGCTACTGACACTGACAGCTGGTGTTTTAATTTAGCTGAATCTAAATTGGAGCAATCAAATGGAATTTGGCTTTCATAGAGCGCCTTTTTGATCCAGGAAGCATAATTTTCTTGCATGTGTGTGTTTCAATCTGGTAAGCTCCAGATAACAGCTGTGTTATTTAAACTGTGTGAATCTATTTCAGCCTAACAGGAGCAAAGCTCTGCAAACAAGTGGTTAGGAAAGGGGTCTTGTGGTTTCCCAAAAGAGAGAAGACGATGTTCAATGTGCCTGTTAAAGAATGAATCACTACAAACAGTCGAGTGGCTCAGCTGGATCCTGTCTCGGGAAATCCAGACTTTCTGCCTCACAATGAGGAACACATTTGAGGATGGGTGGGTTCTTGCTAGTTTCTTGTTGGTATTGTGTACAATGTGTGACATTTCTGGATTGGAAATGTTGGATGGACTCAAGGATTCACTGAATGTGGTGGTCAAAGGTCAATATGACCTCACATATGAAGTTGGCGTGTGTGTCTATGTGTTATTCATGTCTGCCACTTGTGGGGTAAGGACATCACTGAGATTTGAAGAGAAAATAAAATTTCAACACACACACACACACACACACACACACACGCACATATAGACAGAGAGAGAGAGATAAATAACATCTATTGAAAGCTTCTTCCTTCCTACTCGTCTAACAACTCTTCCATCCTGACGGCTCTTTGATTTGATTTCAGCTTCACTTTGTGTCTTTACAAACTGTTTGATGAGGATTTCTAATTTAATCAGCAGGATCTGAAGGAAATCAAAGCTGCTGTCATCATGTCGGGTTGAAAAGATTTGAGAAGGAATCTCATTCAGGAGCAGGAACGATGCAGAACATGCAGATGGTAACATCATATTTTCATTGAAATGACCTTCCTTACAAGTTTAGTGACTTTGTCAGAAATATTCATATTACACACATTCATATCTGATTAGTTTTATGGTGACACAATGTGCCTGTATTGATCGCACTGTACATGTGACAGCAGCAGGGTGATTGTTTGCAGTTTGAGGAAATAACTGTCAAGAATATTTGATGTATTCACATAAATATTTATGAAGCATCAGGGTATCTGTAGAGTAATACAGTATGTGCACATGAGGGCATTAAGATGGAAATGAAGACAGAAGCTCTGACATGTGAAGACCTTGGAGTTTTAAATCAGCACTTTTAGTATCTCTGTGTTAGAAAACTCTCTTCATTTCCTGACGCAGCTCAGCTAAACTGGATAGTTTCCCCTCTGGCAAAAACACTGTAGAGTTAGTGAAAAAGAACTGCATATTTAGCAGAACTTAGTATAATTCATGTTATTCATGAAATGCATGGGCACAACTCTTTTAGAGAACTCTAAGGTTTTTCTGCTTCACATAAAATGACCTTCTAGATTTCAAAATGAAATAGTTGCTTGGATTGGGGAACCACACAATACTTTAAAACACTTACTGTTAAAAGAGTTTGATATGCTGCCCCTTTGTTGGAATATGTCTCCAAGCTCTGACAGATAAGATGATTCTCATTCAGAGCAGCTGCAGTGATAATCCCGTTAGACTAAAGGAGGGTGAAGCTGTGAAACTTCAGCAGGGCGTCATCCCACCTCGCTGCAGGGTTATCTCTGACTCTGAAGACGACTGCTGAGTGTGAGTTGTACGACTCTCTGCTGCTGTTAAATTCTGGGATGTGAGCCGCACTCTTTTTACACCATCCTCAAGACTGTTACATCACTACAGGAAGTACATGTGTGCTTCTTGCAGAGCAGATAGAAAATAATTTGTACTGTAACATCCCTTCTCTCATCATTCTCCATCCCCTCCTCCTCTCCCTGCTTGTCTTAACCAGTCTGGCAATGATGCACATCATCTCTCATACAGCTCAGGTTCTTTTAAAACCACCTTGGGTTCGTGTTAGTGTAAGATGCATCAGGGTTTTCTGGAGCTTGTAGCTGCTCAGTTACAATGATCCACTCCACTGGGCTGCAGGAAGCTATTGTGCACTTCAGATTAAGAGCAGTGACACAGACATGCCCTTCAGCCTGCCTCTGATCTCATCAGCTCTACTGTCACTTACTGAGGAGAGAGAAGTAAAGATGTTTTTGACTGTAACTCAGAAAGCAACAGTGTTCTTACAGGAGAGAGAGAATGTACTGGATGAGAGCTTATGTCTTACCTGCATCAGCACTTATTTCAAAGCTTGTTGTGAGTCACGCAGAAAAGAGCTGCCTGGACTGTTCACAACAATCTGCTCATCTTAACTGTAGTTCAGATATTCTTGAATCTTCTCTGAACTCATGACTGAGATTATGTATATCTCACGTAAAACATTGGAGATTTAATTATGCACATAAAGTGGGTCATACTTAAAGAAAGCGAGCAGATTAAGAGACTCTTTTTAGACAGACAAATTTAGACAGTTATATTTCTGTGTGCATCAGTCGATGATTTCTTGCTTGGTCACATCCTGGCACTGTGCTGTTTGATACCAACTAATTTACTCCCACAAGGATCCCACAAAAGTGTGTCTGTCTGAGTTATAGTGTGTGTGGGCATCAGCTGTTGGCTTAGAGGGTAAGTAACTTCTTATCAGTCACTGATAAACATTTATATGTGTGTTTCCATTGGGTATGTAGTTGCTGATTAATGTGCAGAAAAGGCCTGAATGCTTCATCAGTGGTGAATGTCCCAGAGATGTTGTCTGCCTCCTGCTGCAGGTTAAAGCAGATAAGAAGCAATCAAACACTCTGGCTGTTGCTCTGTAGCTGTAAACCTGTAAAGAGAGAAGAATGAGTTTTACCGGACTGCAGTCACATCACAGAGCAGAGGAGAGAGGCAGCAGCACGACCAGCACTGTAGGTCAACTGTTAATACACCTGATGATACACCTTTATCAATTATCATCCGTGTGTGAAGTCTACAACAGTGATTTTGTCTCTTCTGATCATTCAGTACTGTGAAATAAAAATCCAGGATTTTTGTTTGTCTCACAGCGATGCAAAATGACCCAATAAGGTGTTCATGTGTGTGTGTGTGTGTGTGTGTGTGTGTGTTAGCTATTAATAAGGGTTTGAACCCAAGACGTAGATTCAGTGGAAACACTGTGTGTGTGTTTGTGTTTGTGTGTATTTCAGGTTTGTTATCTGTAAACCCTCCTTCTCCTTTATCTTCTCTTCTGTGGACTTTCAAGATAAATAGAGACCCAGAGGCAGAGAGTTGAAATGTGGACAGTAATGTTGGAACCTCATCTTGGTACTTTGAAGACAAGATGTTTTCTCTCCAGCAGTATTAAAAAGAAAAAAAAAGATAAGGTGCAGCACCTCTCTCCGTCACAGTCCACCAGGGTTAACAACTTTCTCTTTGCTATCACCTCGGCAGGTTTCTGTCTGCTTGATTATGTTGTGTGATGGAGCAAGTAAAGTCCTCCACTACAAGGGGAATGACCCTGCCAAATGTTGCTCTTCATAAAAAATGTTGTTCATACTATATGGACACATTTCCATGCTACAGAGCATTTCATGTCCATGAAAGTGATTGCACATTTTGGTGAAGGGTAGGTGAGTATTTCAAAAACCAAGGACATAGGAGATTTGAGTCTGAGGGTCTCCTACTTCTCTAAAATGTTTTCTTTGACTGAGTACAGTGGAATAGGTGAGGTATAGACATGCTGTAGATGGCTGCTGACTACTATCAAGACGAGACGTGGCCTGTTATCATCTGAGCTCAGCAGAAAGTGAACTTACCTGGAAACTATAGCTGAATCACTGGATCGCTATAAAATGGCTCTTATTTTGTGTAAAACTACTCAGTACATCCCATTATCTCTCTGAAACACATAAACAAGGCTGCTGTAAGAGCTGAGCACCGTTTTCCAAAAGCAGATTCTGTCTGTCTGTGTTTCCATGCTGCTGTCATGTCTCTCTCCTCCTAAATGGAAGTGCTGCTGAATGGTAATGCAGAGGCTCTTTGTTTCAGTGTTACTGCCCTGAATGAACCTTTTCATACAGAGAACAGAAACACTAAAGCATATGCTTTGCTACAGATGTGGACAGGGTCTGCTGTAATTATGATAAGGGTCATGCTCGCTGTGTTGTGGTCTGGACACAGTGTCAGGAGAGGCTTCAGGAGTGGGTGTGACGCACAAAGAGGTGAAGAGAGTCACAGCAGGAAGGAGGCAAAACAACAGTAAATGCAAAGAAGGATACATACACATGCTGTTATATATGTGCTGTAGAATATTGAATAGTATTACTATATCTTTTGGATGATGAGTGATGGCTGTTTATTTTTATCTCTGGTGAGATTTCTGTTTATTCTAAATGTTGGTTGTCTTTGAAAGGACAGCAGAAAGTCAGACTGACCCATGGAGAAGAATGAAAGACTCGGAGCAGCATGAGAGGAATCAGAGAGACAGAACCCACTTTCACATGTGGAATCTGCACAATGCTGGGTTCAGTTATCCCTGCAAGATGTTTTTCTTCACACATTTTTTTACACACATTTACACAGGACACATTCAGTATTGGGTCTGTTCCCTTCTGAAATGACAGCTCTGGATATATTTGCTTTTTCTGCTCACCATGGGTGGCAGCTCTGCTGGAGATCAGCAGCCAGTTGAAAAATAAGGACTCCACAGGAGAAGCATTAGGGTGAAGATGAAGTAAGTGAACAACCTCAGGCAGGGAAAGTAAATGGATTTTGAAAGATTGTTTTACATGCGAGTGCTTTAGCAACCCCAATGGTTTTCACAGCAGCTCAGCATTGTCTTGTTCCTAATAACATTTGACAGGGAATCTGCTGCTTGTCCCTTTTTGCTCAGTCTACTACCCCTAGTTAAGAGGTACATTTTTGGCTGTCATTTCTCTAATGAAACAGTTCCTACAGCAGCTTTTATCACTGATGTTTGTGTATCTGAACAGGCTATGTTTAATTCTTTGAATCTATGAATCCAGATGAGTTATCTGTCTCAGAGAAGAGAACATTATCCACATCTAACAAGTCAATTCTAAAGTACAGTTTTAAGCTCTTTAACAGTGAAGTGCAGATTTGAACCCTCGAACTAAACAGCACAGTTTACAGAGGCACAGATAACCAGATCATCCTGCCTTTGTCTCACACTGTTGGATATATTCATGAAGAGAAGAACGTGGCTGTCTGGTGTCTTTAAGGACTCTCTACACTCTGTGAAAGGCAGCGGAGCGAAAACTACTGCCATCTGTTAAACTGTATAATGGATTGGATAAGGTGTGGCTCTGGTGTTAAAATGCTGCAGAGTTCATGTCTGAGATTCTGTGCATGTCCTGGTCTAAAGAGAGACCATGAGGAGGCTCAAGGTATATAGTCTCTGGGGAAGGAGCTTTCTTATCTTAAATGGATCTCACTGTAATGGGAGGGAAGAAGGAGCGTTTTTCTCCATGTCTGATTCTGCACGGCAGAGGATTGCTAAAGATCTTGTGATGTTTCTTGAGGAATAAAAAGGGATATGACTTACTAACACAGAAGGAGCCAAAGTATCTCATAAGCCAACTATGTTGAATGAAGGGATTAGAGAATAAAGTGTGAAGAAAGGGCTGCTTCTGAACAGAGGGGAGATGAAGACAGGGTTGCACTTTTCACTTTGATTTACTGGAGCCAAAAACTGCTGGTTTCAAATACAGTTTTATTTTGATAACCGTGAAGTCATTGATGTTCACACGCAGAAACAGGGAGGTGTTCAGGGTGAGCTGAAGTTTATCTCTGGAGAGGTTATTCTTTTTAGCCAGAATCTTCTACTCAGAGATTCTGCAGATGCAACATTTGTCTGGATAGAGGCTTCTTGGAAATTAAGTCAATATAAGCTACTGAATACTGTTTGTACAGTGTTATTTATAAAAAAGGAATGGTAGCTGGATGTATTTGCAGAAAGTTTTTCAGATGCATACAAATCAATATTCTGCACTGACAGCATCTTACTGACTCTGTGCCTCAGATAATTTGGACTGTTACAGAGGTAAAGAGGATCCTATTCTTTGTGGGTTTACATTCAAATGTGGCCAGTGGGTACTTTGTGTAGCTGTCCATGGTGCTGAACAGTGATGTGATGCTGCCTGTGTGGACTGGGCAGAAAGGTATATTAATTGAGTTTGTCTGCATTTTCAGATCTCATTGCCATTTATGTTAACAACATAACATGACCTTTTCTGATATGTTATAGCCAAACAGAGTCAGTAAGAAAGATTTAGAAGGCCAAGCAAAGTCCACAAGGATGAAGCAGGCCTACCTGATATTATGGACAGTGATCAATAGGAATAACACAGATGAGGGAGACACCCCAGGAGTGTTAGCATCAGCTTCAGAGTGTTCTAGATAGTCTGTTAAATTACGCTTTGCAGTTGAAATAAAAATATATCCTTAACATGAAATCTACGAAAAAGTTTCTTCCTCTGTGCTGGAGAGAAGGGCCCACTCAGGATAAGCTGCAGGCTGGATGGACGTGTTTGTGTTACTGAGCTGAGTTTGGAGCACTTTTTTCAGTAACTTATTGAGTGTTTTATGAACCAAAACAAAGTCAATCTTTGTCCCCTCAGGTATCCCTTTGCCTCTCTCTCTGGCTCTCTGAGGTTAAAAGGGCAAAAAATATCCTTTTAGACTGTCTGTACAGAAGTCGAGTCCAGCAGCAGCACAGATAATCAATACAGCATGTTGATTCAACCCACTTTACTAAATGGGTCTCCGGTCTCCTATTGATGGACATTATAATTATGGTCGTTAAAAGCCTGGAACAATGTATCGTCGACTGAATAGAAATTCTGCAGAACTGTCCTTGTTTATTCGGATATTTCTTGGATATTGCCGACATCATTAAGCAATGGATTTTTGACTGACATAAAACATTGAGCTCAGGAAATATTTATTTTTGCCAGCTAGTGAAACTCACTTCAGTATATCACTTGAGGCACTTTTGCTGATGCCTATTCTTTAGCAGGTCGATGTACTGAATGCAAAGTAATACCAGGTCAGTCTGGTGCACTAAAGTCACTAACAGATTGCCTCCATGCACAGCTGCACAGGGTTAAAAAGAGCGACAGTGTGAAAATCAAGCCACAATAACTCAGCATTCAGTTGCCATTTACTGCCATGGTGGATTTTCCCAGTTTGCACAACTGGCATTTAAAGTTATGCTCTCTATTCACTTAAGGACAGGTTTCACAGACTGTTTAATGACATTTTTTTGTCAGACATCTGGCTGCAGCTCACTATTCCATGCAGACAACTTTAGTACGACTACCAGGAGAGCAATATCAAAAGCCCAGCTGAAATCAACTTCAGCAGATGTTATGTGTCTGCAGCAGCTGTCCTTCTGCACAGGCCCAAACACAGATCACACCCAGCCAAAACACTTACTTGACTATAACTCAGTTCAACATTGGGGAAGGTTCAAATTTACTAAAGCCTTGGTGGGCTTTTTTCAAAAGCCTGGATGTGTCTTTGACTCAATCCAAGGAGAGCTGCTTGAAATATAACACAGGGCGATCAAGAGAGAAAGAAAGAGAGGAGAGAGTGAGGGCTTTCTGCATGATTGCAAGAGCTGGAACAGTTCATCAATGGGGTGGAGAGGAGATCAGTCATGATCCTGCAGGCTCTGGTTCTGCACATTGGTGAATACGTTTGGCAGAGAGGGGAGTGTAGCTCAGACAAATGCACTCCTGTCCTTATCTGTTGCCAAACCACACAGTGATTTTCCTGTCATGATGCTTTATAGCTTCTATAAGTAGAAGCCTTGAAGGATCCTCAGAGAGACCCTGCATGTCCTCAGTTGAGGTGGCATGAGGTAGAAAAGGGAAGTCTTATTGTTTGTTTGTTTTTGTTGCCAGGGTGTTTGTGCTGTTTATGACTGATCTTCAGTGTTTTGGCCTCCAATTAAATGATACACACGCACACGCACACAAACACATGCACAAACACATGTACACCCACCCACAATGTTGAGTTTTTTTAAAGTTGTATTATTTTTTATGGCTTTGAGTATAACTGACTGCCCATTCATCTCCATCATATTGGGATGATGTCAGAAACAGAAGAGGCAAACACCGGAGCAAATATAGCCCAAACTATCAGCACTCAATACCACAATTGTGTAGACCTTTTCTTGTATTCAGGCGGCTTCAATACTTGTAAGGCTCGAATGTAATCAGTGAAAACGTGTACAATCAAAACAAGCTGCAGTTGCTGCATTACATTTAATCAATCCCAAAGTAATTTTGTCAGCTTTAAAAGATTTAGCTGATCAAATGTCAGAAAAGCCTTATATCAGAGTTGTTAAAAGATGAAAATGTTTTTATATGAATGACACACCCTGGGCCCTCAGGTGTGGCCAGTTAACCTAACGAGCACTAACGAGCACCTGCAGAGACAGAGCAGACTGGCCAATCACAGTGGACAACAACGTGATACAACAGGGGTCATCACGGAAGGAACATTTTTACTCCTATTAAGACATTTTGTATCTTGCAGGTCGTCTTGAGATCATGATGTATCAGTTACACCCTATAGCTACGTAGCATTGAATACAAACTCTTAGAATCATCTGCTGAAGTACCTCCATCCTGTAAGATGTAGAGTACCTCCATCCATGCGGATTGTGTAGAGCGTTTTAAGAGACCCCAAACTAATTTTGGAGGAGAACACGGTTGTTAAATGTGGACAATTAAAAGACTCAGTGCTCTCTCTCTGTCTCCAAATGCTATTCAGATGATGCATTGAATAATTCCCATGACCAGGGATGTGGGAGTAGAAACTGGCCTCCCTCTCAGCACCCTCCTGCCTCCTGTCTCAGAAACCACCATTAATATTCATGATAATATTTAAATAATGTGAATTGAAATGACAAAACATCATTTTGAGAAGAGCATAAGGTGAGCAAAGGGGGAAAGGCACAGGTGCAAGAATCTTCCAGACCTGAAGTGTAAGTCATGTAGGGGTCAAGACCCCTGTTCAGTATTTTTACAGATGTGATTATGACCATACATACTCTACATACAACATACTGTGAAAAGCAAGAGTCACATAATGAGTAAACATTCGGTAAAGCATTTTGTCACCAGAACAGGAATCATCACATAGAAATGATGTCCTTGTACCAATTGTTTGAAAGGAGCTGAATCTATTTTCTTCTTATCGCTCTGAGCAGAAAACAATGAGTTGAGAGGAAGAAAAGACCTGACTGAATGGAGGACAGTGAGAAAATAACATGATAGATAGTCGTGGAATTGATTTTGGGCTTGTATTTGACAAAAGCTTGGATTCTGAAGAGAAAATGTTCTCCCTGAATAAATACTGTGGCGGAAATGTGGTTTAGACCTGATTAAAAAAAAGCCAGGGGGGAGGTCGACGGAGACGATGGGTTGAGAAAGAAAGATAAAGAGTGATTAAATAAAATGAGAAAAGAAAAGGGAAACAAACAAACAATGTGAAAAACGAGTGAGTAAAGGAGTTATTAGAGAGAAAATGTGGGTGGGTCAAGAAGAAGAATGGGTCTCTGTCCTGTGGGTTTAAATTGCCAACTAAGAACAGATAAATTTAGGATTAGAACGGAACGATGCACCAGGTTATTATCTCTCTCTGCAGGATGACCTCTAAGCCTTCTTACTCGTTCCTCTTCTGCTGTAGCTGTCATCTTACATTTGGCTTTAACCTTGGAAGACTGACATCTTTTTTCAGTCTGACAACATTTTCTACATTGGTTCAGTAAAGAGGCCACACATGAAAATCACTTGTCTGTGTCGTTTGTGGCTTTCTTTCTACTCCCGTCTCTGGTGGGTTCAAGGTGGTAATGAAGTCAGATGTTACTCATCTCATTGTAGTTTATCAAAACTGCAGTAAATCAAGAAAGGATGTTTTGTTTCTCTGTCGTTGACATGATTTGTTGTGACACTAGAGAGGATGTACATTATACATGCCTGTACTTCAGTTGATGTTTACGTTCATATGTGTTATTGTATCTGAACTACAATTAGTAGGCTGTCCATTTATGCCCGGGTCCTTGATTACCCTTGTAAAAGTTTCCCTTGTTCAGGATCCTAATTTGTTAGGATGCTAACATTTACAAATCAAAAGTAAATACAACATACAACTGAGGCTGACAGAAATGGAATGGGATTATGGGTCAAGCAACAAAATCAGGGGTTTATTGAAGTTACCATATTTCACAGCAACAACACATTGATTTTATCTCTGTCAATATGGATTATCAACAGATTGACATTACCATCCCTAAAGCCTTTTTCTAACATGCCCACACAGGCACATGTCAGCTTGCTACAAAGATTTAGCAATTAAAAGTTAATCAAAAGGTCATCATTATCTTCTTTAACCTTGTCTTGTAGTTTCATGCTTCAGCGAAAACTGAATTAAAGTCCAGACTCTGGTTTCTCTGTAAGGCTTTAGTAACTACTTTATGTGATTGTTTAATAACAGTTACAATCGTTCTGAATTCAAATGAAACATATTTCTCTGCAAAAGTCCTGCTGCTTTACCGAGCACTCACTGAAGCGTGCTGATCTTCCATGACCTTTAACCTTTATCTTGACTCCCTCCCACTTTGGCTGGCCACCTCCTTTCATTCTGACACGTCTAAAGCCCTCTAACTCCTCAATTATGTGTAATTATCTTGGAGAGCGTGTGAGGTGAAAACTGATTTCTCTGTGTCACGGCTGATGACAGGCTTGACGTGAGTTTAGTTGTCCACAGCAGACTGTCTATCCTCCATGTGAAACCCTCTGTGTCAACATTCCATAGGTGACTCCAACAGAAAAACCTAGTTACAGAGTTCAGGAGGTAAAATTACTTTGTGGCCTTTCCTCTCCTTCTATCCGTCAGTGAAAATCCACCCACAGTGCTCTCTAAATGCAAAATGGAAGGCAGGTTTTTATGTGCTGCAGTGACCGAGCATTGGCTGTCCTCTGTGAGGCTGGCTGGGTGGGTGGGGACTGTTGAAAGTGCAGGTTCTGTGTGAATGTCATCAACTCTTGTAGGTCCTCAATCATCCTCAGCATTGAACAGCTCTTACAGCAGAATGGATGTCATTGTTTAATCTACAAGACGCACACTAAATGAGGGGAATTGTTGGTTATTTTAATGTTGTATACAGACAGACTATTGGCTTGTTGGAGTCATTGGTGCAACTATTGATCATTTCACCATTTCATATGTATTGACTGCACTGCTGTGATTAACTGAATACACACTAGACTCTGAATCAATGCCTCTGAAGCAATTTGATGAGCAGAATTACCTGCGTCAGATGAACCACTGCCTGAATGTGACTATGAGGAAATTTGGAGTATGAACTGTGAAATGAATACTGTGTCTGCCATTCTCTCTGTGCACTGAGCTATAAAATTATACAAAATTGCTCATTTATCAGGTTCAGTTCACATTATTGGGATTCACCATTTTCCAGACTGTGTCAGTGTCATTGTGGACTTTTGTGGTGCAAAATGATATCCTTATCTTCTCCTTATTACTGTACATTGAAGAAACTTAGAAATAGATCAGTAGCCATGATGATATTTCATTTTATCCATCACCCGAAGGTTTTTCAGTCTCTTGAAAACCATTGTCACATCCTTACAGTGTCTAAAGAAGGATAGATGACTATGTGATGATATATTCCAGGGAACTGGTTCCTAAAAGACTTCAGCTGAAGTCATCAGTCGCTTTAATCACTGATTGAAGAGAACTATTGTAAGGGATGGCTCGGTCGCTCTTTGGTTGTTTGAACTGGATTTTGTTTCTTAACGTCTTTGTGCTGCAAGAAACAAAAAACAGTTTGGGGCTGAGGCCGAGTTGTCACATCCACACTGTGGTGGTTCATGTCAGTCCATGCTTTTTCTGGCAATCAGCTATACAAGGGTCCACAGTTTGAGTGTTGCACTCGTACATGCAGGTCAAAGTGAGCGTGCAATCAGAAGCATTATTTCTGCACATCGGTGCGGATGACTTGAATTCTGATACAAGAGTTGGCCGTATTTGGGAATTCACATTTACATAAAAATCTATCCCATTTGAGTTAGCTGACTGAATTCACATTTGCAATGCTGTGAGCTTCTTTGCGTTCATTATAAATATCTATGATTTCATATTTGCATCGGGTCGACTTCTATCAAACAAGGTCATAACTGCAGCTGAACTCGACTCCATCTCTGTGTCAGAGCGAGGTGAAGAGGACTTCTGAGGAGTGTTTGTCTGCTGGCTGCTGGTAGAAATGACAGTGAAGTGCCTTTACGTTCCCATCAGTCCATAATAAGTCCTCTCAGATTCACTGAAGCTTTCAAATGGAACTTTTTCAAGGTCACAGATTCAAGAGGAAAAGAGCTTCATAACTCAGCCTGTTGACTTTTTTAGAAAGGTTTGCAGAGTCTGAATCACTCAGTACTTGCTCAGGTTGTTGACACTCTTTATCGTCTGTTGTTGTCATAATGTGGACTGTTAAAAGCTCCAGCTTCAGTAAATAGATCTCTAACCTCCAACACTTTTTATTTAGTGTCAGTGGGAGGTTAACAGTGAGAAGTCAATCAGGGAGATGGATGCTTCCTCAACTATGTAACCATAAATGTCTTATGGCTGACAACTGGCTTGTCAGGAAACTGATGGAAATCGGGGAAAATGCCAATATGGAATCATGTAAAGTGCAACCATGCTGCCTTCAAAAGGCACTCATCGCTTAGCCTGCTAGATACAGTTTTGACCTTGTATGAAAATGTACCACAATTGGTGCTTTTAGTGTCACGTTCTTGCATTGGAAAAGTGTGAAAGAGCGAAAGAAGAATGAAGAAACGAAGGCCTATGGCCATCGGCATGTGAATGTGTGTGAATGGAATTGGATCAGTACTGATGAGCAGCTTGGCTCTCTGTATAGCAGCCTCTGCCATCAGTGTGTGGATGTGTGAAAGTTGCCATGTAGTGTAAAGTGCTTTGAGTGGCTGGAAGACTATAAAAGCACAGAATAAATGCAGTCCATTTACAATAAGTATTTAATATCAAACCTATAAGTGGGTCTCTAATGGATTACCCTTAATGACAAAATGATGTTGTGTAGAACTGCTGTTTTACCATTAGTGAATATAACATTGTGGCATTTATGATTCACAGCTACCCTAAGGTGCATGTTTAACTATGCAGTTGTTTTGAGTTATGTTGTAACTTCACGATGCATTAGCTTTTATTTTAGCACAAATCATAACTAAGTATTAATGAGCCTTCTAACTATGCCGAGGTTAAACCTAGACACAGCTCCATACGCTGCTGAACTACAAGGGCCTTTTGTATTTAATGAAGCTTTTGCACAGTCATCATGTTCATTCAAACACTTCATATCATCTGCATTATTAGAAAGTATTTTTTACACCACATTCACGCAACACGGACTGCTTGTTTACGGATTAGGTTCTTTAATTTATCAAAAGTACTGTGACAATGTCTTTCCTGCTGTAGTGACTGGCATGTATATGTTCATATGATGCCCTGGGAGTTATCACAGTGGGTCAGTCACCGTTTTGTACATTCTACCATTCATACGCTAAGCTGACACTGAGAGGCAGCCCCGAAACATGAGCTGTGGCTATGAACATGACAATGAAGTGCTTCTTTGAACCTGAATGTGCCCGTGTTCATGTGATGGATCGAGTGTCTATAATTCAGTTATTTAAAGGCCAAGGCTTTAATATGATTAATATTATAATGTGAAACAAGCTGCTTGACCTTCAAGTGAAGATAATTGTTTCATGATCCTGAGAAAGACATTACTGCATAAAGATATACATATATACTGTATAAGAACAGATAGCACAGAGTGTGATATGGTCGATAAATCAAGGGGATCCTTGGTGGGTGTGATGAGAACAAAGAGAACAGAAACACATTTTGGGAGCTTTTTTCCCTGCTCATTCTTCTCTTAAGATCTGTTATGCAGCTGCAAAGGAAATCCACCACAGGACATTACATTCTCTTCGTACTGAACTCTGTCTTTCCAAAATAACTCTTATATGATTTTTTCCTCATTTTAGAAAAAGAAGTTCTGTTTGTTGTGCAGCTTTTATTGATGTAAATTTAATTCAGAACATTGACTTGGAGCATTTTACAGAATTGATTTGGGTCGTTGTTTCAGGGAAACTGATGTTACAATGTTCTTTTCAGCATGTCTTTTTACTGGGCTCCATTTTTTCTATCACAACAATGCTGTTTTTTTTAGTGAGTGGGGCTCACTGAATGGGCATAAAGTGTATTTCCAGTTGAACATATCTAATAGAATATGTAAGATTCAAAAAAGTATTTGAGTGACTGTTAATAATACCCAATGTTCCTGACTTTTAAAGAGGAAGAATAAAAATACAGAATTTATAGTACTTTCATTCTATTAAAGGAAAAAAAGGGTCATTGCAAAATGCGTCATGCAAATAGGGGTTAGTGTTAGTGTGCATTAGATATCATCCCTTTGAATCTTTTTGCTCACGACCGCTGAAAAGAGATTTACAGTACATTAGACTTCAAAGCTAGCTGAGCTCTGCTCTAATGTTGCAGGATACATAAACCATCTGAAAGACAGAAAGAGATCTCTCCCACTGACACCTTTAGAAAGTAAAGAACATTTCCTGAAACGACTACAAATCAGTGCAACTTACCAGTTATGTGCAAATGGGTAAGTCATATAGAGCATGGCTTCATGGCTGCACAAATGCATTCATATTCATCTATTTTAGTGTTATATTTTCTCCAATGAAAATAGTTCTTATTCTGATATGTTCATCATGGAGTTGTTGACTTCCCTCCAGCTTCCTCTGTTGGAGCAGAGGTGTTATTATCCTGCATGTCTCACACCTGTCTGATCCTATTAGATCACAACACACCTGCTGAGCTGATCAGCACTGTAGCCCAGCAGATGGTGAGATGATGACCGTTCATAATGGAGAAAATGAACATTGAATCAGCTGATAATATAAATCAGATTGCCTTTTATTTCTATCAAGGGAGCCTTCAGAGTCTGTGTTAGAAGTCTGGACATATGAGGTTTCCCTGAGTAAAGCCTGAACCTCTTCCTGTCTTCTGTCAGAGCCAGAGGGCTGCAGCTGCTCTCTTGTGTCCTGTCAGTGTTTGGACCTCAGCTCTCTCCGTCTCTTCTCCACCAGACTCTGCAAACAGAGCGACCGCACACAGACTGACCTCCATCTTCTGTCCTATAAACCAGGACAAAGCTTCACATCTTCAGTCATGTTATTTTCATTGGCTGTTTTGGTGGGATTTAATCACTTTTTAGAGCCATGATCCATTTTAAACATTCTCTGTGTATAAAGCTTCCAATTTTTTCTACATCTTTATCAAAACATTGCATCATTATTACATTTCCCCCTTTCACTGTGTGCACAGATGGTTCATTATGTTTCTTCCTTTATTGAATGCATTTTCACTTCATCTTATTTTTTTGCATCGTTGGTAATTTATCTCGAGGGCCACTGCTTTTCCTAATCTTTCTTCATTTCTCCTCCCAGCTGCTCCTTTATTCCACACTCCAATCTTTTCCCTGAATAGTCATGGAATTATTCTCAAGCTTTAACCATCTCTTACCAAATTTTCCTCAGGATATTTTATCAGGCTAAAGTTAGGAAAGCAGAGACTGCAGGCAATTCCTTCTCTAATTCAGAACCAGACATTGTTCTCTATGTGAAATGAAAAATTAAATGTTTCAAATGTCATTCAAATTTTTCTATATGATGCAGCAAAAGCATTTCCATCTCGCTAGTTCAACAAGCTGTTGACCTCCTGACTGACTGTACAGCTGAGGTGTAGAGAAAGAAAACCAAGAGGGAAAAGTGAGGGGAGAAGAAGAGGAGAGGCTCTGTCTTTTAAGGCTTTGTCTGCTGTTGACTGAGTGTGAAGTGGATTCAGCCCAGACTTAAGTGTATGTGTCGTAAATCACTTAAGAATCAGCCAGCCGTAGCAGGAACCATGGAGCAGTGTTTGAGATATATGGAGTTGTAGCAAGATAGAACAACCATAATGCCATCCTAGAAAGATAAAACAACAAACCATGATCTTTAAGTATAAGGATGGATGGAGGACATGGCAGAGAAACAGGGACTTAAAGTGTGGAAAGACAAAGAAACGCAACTGAGAGATAAAAACAGATTAGAGGCAAACAGCAGGGAGAGATGCCGTGCTGTGCTGTCCCACCAGAGAGAGAAGTACTGACTGTTCATCACATCGTGTTGTTTCTCCTCTCATGAGGACAGTGTGTCTGTATGTATGTTTGTGTATGATTTCTGACCTCACTTCTGCAGGACACAAAAAGCATTTCTCACTGTGTTTGTTTGCATGCTGGGATTTGGACCGGCCTCGCTAAAGCCTCATCTGCCTCTGCTTTTTACAGTCTTTGGTCTGCATGAACAAAGATTGTGACAAACAAATCTTTAATCATCAGTTAATAATACCATTTTTTCCCAGCTCAAAGACCCCCTACAGCGCTAAATAGTTCCTCATTTAGAACAAACAAAAGATACAGTAAATAAACACACTCCTGCACTGGTATCACACACTCCACACAGACTACCACCTGCTGTGCAAGAAGTAAAGAGGAGGAATTAAAGGCTTTCAGGAGAGAGAGCTGCTCTGCTCTTGGCAGGTTCCAAAGGCCTGATGCTTTCTTTGCATGCTGAACTGCCAGTGTGTGTTTATAGTTGTACTCCATCTTCTCCTCTGTGCCATCTTTGCCTCTCAAGGTATTAAGGACAAGTTTCAAAACAGTTATTTTTATGTCAAACTCCATGAATGCAAAGTCACGAGTAGGTAAAGTAAAAGTGCTCTCTTTTCTTTATTTTTCTTCCTCCTTCCGCTTTCTCTCTTTTACACAAAGTCATTCAGTCTCTCAAGTTTGTGTTCACCTTCACTTTGAAAGAAGTGCCGTGTGTTCTGTGTATTTTTCTCACTTGTTTTTCACACCAAGAGATGGAGGCATTCCAGGTTACAGCCTGACATTTACTCAATCTCCACTCACACACAGGAACACAGACGCAGCTGTTGCCGTAAACAACTAATTGAAACTAGGCTGTTTCTGTTCAGCTCACTGCCCTATTACCTGCCTTCAACCATTTGACAGATTCAATTGGCTAAATTAATAAGCTCCATATTTCCCTTTTCATCAATATAAAGATATTGTTTCAATCTGTGATTACGCCCGAGCTCTCTTCACCTCATCTCGTGCCTGACCCCATTAACCTCTCCCATGCTGCCATGGCAGACTGAGCTGGCACACATGCTGTCTCTTCCTGGCATGGAGCAGACGCTGTCAGCCTCCGTTCCTTCAGGAGGAACCAGCTCATTAGTCTGAAACTGAAGAGACAAAGAGCTTTCAGCAGCTGGATTGGCTGGACTGAAATTAAGCCAGGTTCTACTCCCCATCATTAGGTCATTGACAGACCAATGTCACTACGGTTTTGTATTTGTATTTAGCATTGCTGTGTGAATGATTTTTGGCACAGTGATTTAAGTAAACTTTTGAGCTATTGGCCATTTTCCATAACTGAGTTAATCTAATTGGATCACATTTGTCTGTGAAATGTGCTGCACCCTGACCCTGCAGCAGCAGCCACATGGTGAGAGTGTCTGTGATGAATAGTGTTTCACTGTCAGCTGCATTGAGTTGGAGAGAGTCGTCCTCCATCTAAGCCATCCAGTCTGAGCTGTAATGTCAGGATTTATTGTCTTTCACTCGTGAACACGTTATCTCGGTTTGGTTTTCTACACAGGCTGAGCAAGTTGAGTTGATGCTGCGTCTTTCTCTTTGACCTATTCTGTCCTGCACCTTTCTATAAACAACTCATCTTTATAAAACAATGAATAGATTTGATGAACATGTGGATGTGTTTTTGTATTAGCTGCATGGTTCACATTCATAAGTACAAATAGCTCATTGTTACAACTTACAGCAAACATCACTTATCAGAACAATACTAAGAAAGTACACAACGGCAAAATTATGGGATAAGGTGTCTTGTTTACATCCACCATACTGGGCAGTCAGAAAAAAGGTCCTTGACCTCTGTTATGTACAACATATCCAGCCCCATTATTTGCTTACAGCTTTGCTTCCTACAGTAGCCGTTTTCTATCAGACTATACTGCTGCTGCTGTAATTGAACAGAGGAAGGTTGAGCCTCCTACACTGTGATTCAGACTCTGTAAGAGAGTAGTAAACTATGTGTGGGTGAGTGTGAACAGAAAGGGAATCAATATTCCAACAAATAGCATGTTTGAGAATGTAAGTATTTCTTTAAGAGGATAAAGGCTTTATATCCTTTTCAGCGTGAATGAAAGAAGTTTTATCGACTTAAGATGATGACATAACATTTTATTGATGCCATTTTTCTTTTCTTTTTCAGATTACTAACTGAATGCTTGTTGCGCTCTGGTGTGTTTACAACATCCCAAAACGCTGCTGCTTTTCACATCCATTATATAAAACAACAGTCCAGTTTCCGTTTGTGTGCACATGCTACATAACTCTCTTTTTATCCTCCAGACGTGTGCACACATTTAATTTATTCAACATGTATTTACTTATATAACTTTCCCACAAGATGATGGATTTTATCAACTGAGGCGATAATTAACAGTTTAAAGTTAAGAGGTGGTAGCTTTTCAAATAAAGGAATAACAATATGTCGGTAATGTGCAATTATGTTGTAAAGTGTCAACCATCTTCAAACTTCAGCTGAGCGTCATCATTCTGTTTTCTTTCACTCCATTCATTGTTCAACAATTCAATATTTCCATTTTGCTAATAAAATGACAGTGACAGCAACAACAGTGCTCTGACATTAACCTATATTTACCCCCTAATACTACAATAACATCACTGCTAATCTGAGAGCATGCACCTCAGCCTGAAGCTCACCTGTCTGTCAGGCTGCTTGACCCAATTAACTTAAACCCCAATCGCTCCATGTGCAGCACAGGCCAATCTAAACTCCCTTATATCACCCCAATCCTGTGTTGCACTCTCCAAACCCATCCAATTCTTTTGTCTCCGTGTCTATTGTCACAGGAAAGCTGTTTCTGGGCCTCCCTCGTTTTCTCTTCCCTTGTTGGTGTAATTCTAAAGATTGCACCGTTACATTGATCCCGGGTTTCTGTAGAATCAGTCCAATCGAACCCTGATTTCTGCGCTTCATCTCAGTGTCTGCTTCCCCTTTGGTTTGTTTCTTCCAAAGGTCTTTATTTCTGATGGTGTTTGGCCACTTTATCATCACAATGTTGGGACCACTTGTTCTCAAAGGACCAAACTTTATTTGTGAACGATTCTGGACTCTTCATGTCTCTGTACCATCGAGCAGAGCAGATATAAAGCTGGATTTTAAGAGGCTTATTTTCCTTGAATTCCAGATGGGCCTTAGTGTAGCAAAAGCTGTTCTGGCCTTCACAATTCTGGCTTCAATGTCTGCATCTGTTGCTTCTTCTTTGCCCACAACACATCCAAGGTTGGTGGAGGTGTTAACATCTTCTAGCTCTCCTCCATCCAGTCAAACGGGTCATCGCTTGTGTTTTTAATTCTGTTTATCCTGGTCTTGTCTGTGTTGAAGGTCAGGACTGTTTCAGCAGATGTTGTTTCTAGCAGGTTTGTCTTTGCTTGCATCTGTTGGTGGCTACATGATGTTAAGGGTAGGTCATCAATGAAGTCTTAATCTAGCTAGGGTCACACTGTAATCAACAGTTTGTCCATCATAATACAGTCCAATGCCAGTCTACAGGGCTTGACAAAATTTGCCATTGTAAAAGAAAGTGAGGCTGTGACTGTGCTTTTTTCTACATGATCAGTGTTTCTGGGTACGACAGTGATTAACTTTTCTGGTATGCCATAATGCTTCATGACAGCCTTCTGAAATTCCATATATGTGACGTAAAGGGAAGTGTTCCATTCTTGTAACTGCTTGGCAATGTGGTCAGTGCTGTATTGATCCAGCTGTGAATGAGGTTCCTGAGCCAATCATGTCAAAGATACATTCAAGACTAACAGACACATTTAAGGTTTGGATTAAATGTGCAGTCACTTTATTATAATGTGTTACTGTTGGTCCTGGAGTAAAGTGTTGATTTCAACAACAGTTCCGATGCCATAATCAATGCCTTTCTGTGACACTTTGCATCACATACACTTCCTACATGTGTCCTATACTTAAAAAGTGTATGACTACTAACTCTGTGGTGTAACGCTGCACAATATCTACAATATGGTTCGTAATTTATTTGTTCTATAACTTCCAGCAATGTTATTTTGTAGTCATCCTTGCACCTCTACAGTACAAACCAGCATGGGTCAGGTTTTTAGAAGTCATTTAAAGTGCCAGACAAAACATTACACCTGCTGTGGTTCAGTCTTTCTCTACACAGACTTTAGGAAATGCGCTCCACTTGCAGTATTACTCATTGAATTCCGCTGATACTCTTCCCATTTATTCCCCCTCCTTCAGTATTCCACCTACTATTCCATGAACACAAGCTTGCCTCAGTGTGCCACTTTCTCTTCCATTACAATGTGTGTTGAATGAATTAAGGCTGTGTTCAACCATGACAGCAAACACAGCCTCCTCTCCAGGCCTGTCATCAAGATGCTGATGCAACACAGTGGTTGAGTGGTTAAAATCCTCCTTTTCAAACTGCCCTGTCCATGAAACCTTTTATGTGTCTCCTCTCAGCTCACTGTCGAGGAAAGTAGTAACATGTATGTGGAAGAAGTCAGATGAAAGGATGCAAATAAAGCCAGATATTATTGCTGCTGTTCCTGATTGATAAACATCTGATTTTCTTTTGATATTTTTGGCCATGCTGGCACCATGGCTCTAGGGATGACCATATTGGGTTGCTTTGCTGTCTTTACTGCCTGCATGAGGTTTAAAGTAGTCTTTTTCAGTGAAATGTCTTATTGTTATTAATTATTGGCTTTTTTAGCAATGAGATTTTGTACTTTGGTCAGCCTCAGACTTTTAATCAAGCTTCTACAACAGGTGAAAAATACCGTAGTCATTTTTTCCACATAGTCATAGATTTAAGATTTAATCTCTTTAAAACTAATGACATTCCCACTGGTCCAAAACATATTCATGCTCGCATGTTGAATTTAGCATTGAGCACGACCGCAAGAGTTTAAATTCCACACAAAATTATGTGGATGTAACTACCATTATTATTATGTCAGAAGAACCAATCAAAATATTGTTTGCAACTTAATTGTTTTTTCTTTCGTAATTATTTAGACTTTTTATCATGCAACCACACATGTATTTAATTGGTGTTAATACGTTCCCCAAATTACTTTTCATGGAGTACTCAGCCAGCCTTTCCCAATCATCATAACTGTTTTTCAATTGTTCTGCAGAGTCATAATGTGGATTCTGTCGTCCAGTATTTACTAGGGCTGGGCTAATGGGCATTTTTTGTACATAATTACTGTCTAAAACATCAGAGAAATATCTCCCTCGCTCCCTGCAGGAAGCTGTGTGTCAGGGCTGACAGGGAGCTCCACACAATGTTCCACTCCACTGAGATTTAGACGACCAACATGTCCTCCATCCCCATCTGATCTCACCTGCTCTGCTTCCTGTCTGCCTCTCTGTGATCCCAGCAGTGAAAGTTAATCCCAGTAGAGAATTGTTTGTGTTTACAGCTGTGTGCTGGTAGAGAACACAGAGCAGGAAGTGGGAGTCTATTTATTTTAGTGTCTTCAGTTTGTAACAGCACACTTGTATTCTTACATTACATTTGTCACATGATCATTTATTTGCAGTGATCAGATGTGTATTTGCAGAAATCATCAGGAGAAGTAGATTACTTATCTCATGTGGATGATGTAAATCATTACCATCAGCTGTTTAGTACAAAATGTTCACCACAGCAAAATATGGACAAACTATATTTAGGTTTCCTTTCCTTCTTTCCTTACTCTTTATACAACTAAACTGAACTGAAATTAAGAGCAATATTAACTGTTTCGGAATAATTGGGGAGAAAAACACGGATTTATAGGTTATATATATAACTATATATATATTTATTCTCTTTGCTTGAGTGTCGTATGACTTGAGAGAGAGAGCATGCAGGAGGTCAAGGGAGAAACACAACTTTAATGACTGCATTCACAAAAAGTAGAGTTGAAAATAATTTCACTTCAGTTTTTGTTTATTTTTTTATTTGTTGTTATGTAGGCATTTTGTTGAGTTTCAGTTAAAATTACACTTGTTTAATGAGACAGATAAGTAAAGTGATGGGAGAGAAGTAATGAGCTTGTGTTCCTTGTTTCATCCCTGCCGTCTATAATAATATAAATGGGTAATTATGTACATTTTACACATTGTCAGTGTCAGAGGTTCAGGAGTGGATGTGACCCACAAAGAGGTTAGACAGACAGCAGACAGGAGGCAGAACATATTGCAAAGGTTACACACCTTCACAGCTGCATACACACTGCTGGATGCCAGAGGTTAGCAAACTGACTGGTAGAAAGACAATTACTTATGAAACCAAGATCCTTACATTAACTGCCTATAGGTCAGGTACAAGGAGCAGCCGGTCACAGCAGGAGAGGCCAGGATGGGATCAGTGGGGGAGCAAGAAGTCAGAATCTGATCTGATCTGATGGAGGTTTAAAAGAAGAACCAGGCACAGAGCAGCTGAGAAACAAGAAGCTGGTGGGGCAGATATAGATGATCTGTTTAATCTTTGCACTTTGCAGTGGTCTCACAGATAATCCTTGGCTGTGCTGTGATCACGGCTATTCATCTTGTGTTATTGCTCTGATATCCTTCTGGCGTCCTGCCTCGGGGTTGAACACATAAACCAGGGAGCCTTCTGAATCTGTCACTGGTATCTCCTCTGAGAGCTGAACACAAATCTGAGGTTTGGGGCCTGAAGACCTTAATCCCTGTCATATTGTTTCCTATTGCTTTGGACAGGGAGGGACAAGAGGAAGGTGTGTAGTCTGCTGATTCTGCCTGATGATATCAACTCTCTACTACTGCTACTTTTCTGTGTATTACTCTTACAAGTAGAGTCTTACAGTCTCCTTCTAGTCCCTCTCTGTCATACTGCTTCCTATTGCTGGAGACATTTTATTTGGGGATGGGCTTGTTGTTGGATCATCCTCTGTTAGGTCAGTTGTACAGCACTGACATCGACCCAATGTTGGTCTGTCTACATAGACACTGAAAAGAAATGTGTTAAAGAGGTAATTCAGAACATTATATGTTAAAGTCAGGATTGTGTGCCTGCTGTTCATCTAATAAAAAGTTCACTTTAAAGTGTTTCACTCAGGCCTTAAGTGCAATGACCTTATACACAGTAGAGAGTTGTTTTGTGGGGTTCTAATAGTTTTTGCTGTAAATGCCTCATCAGTCTAATGGCCTCTGTGTCTGATGTCTCTGTGTGTTTGGCTGTGCCCTTTGCCTTGAAGAGAAAAAAGGATATTTTGAGTCTGAACTGTGAAATGAATACAGTGTCTGTCATTTTCCCTGTGCACTGGTTTTAAAATAAAAAGACAATGAGGTAAAAAAGAGGCATTGTGGATCATTTCCTTGGCTAAGGTCATTAGCTGTCCCAGCAGCCAGAAGGAGGAATGTAGATTCTACAAGGAGGACCCGACGGCCAATGGTCCTTCTCTGCAGAAACATACTGGGGTCCTCAGATGAACAATGTGCCTTCAATAAAGCAACAGCATTGTGATAATGCTCACGCTAAGACACATGCTTCTTTTGCAGATAATTTCCCTCTTTTGTTTCATACAAACATCCGCAGAGAAACCTCAGAAGAGGAAAAAGTAGCTCTGCTCGGTCAGAGAGATGAAGGTTCTGAGTCTTCCAGATAAAGGCTGGGAAAAGCTAAAGTAAGAACAAGCAGAAAGTGTGTGTAGTGTTTCCTGACCTTGTTCAGTCTTTGTTGCTTTATTGTTTTATTAGCTTCCTCAGTTCCCTTACAGCTACCTGTTTTAGCCTTGTTACCTTGAGAGTGTTGGCCTTGTCTCGTGGCTGACATGGTGAGGCTTTGTGTTATCAGACTGCAGTAACTGCTGGATGGTCATATTTACTGAGGCCGTCTGAAAGAAACACTGGAGCAGGTCCAAGGCACACTAATTGATTTGTTCTCAGACTGGTCCTCAGGCAGAACAGGGCTGGAAAGTGTCTCTTTTAAAAGCAGGGAGCGATGACTTGAAAATGTCTTTGAAGTTTTTTACACAAGTTCAATGGTCCATGAGAAAGCTATAATGTGTTGAGATAATAGAAGGAAAATGACTTCTCAATAGAATATTCCTCCCAGGTTTTTTCACAATCCAAATATCACAATTTGTAAATATATGTGTTTCTAATTTACTGAAAACATGAGCTCTGTTTCTGACCAGTAAAGCTGCTCCATGCTCAAAGACTGACTATTATTCTTATCATGAATGTGAAACAACAGCTACAGTAAAAGCTGAGCGAGTTTCATCACCAGCTACATCCACAGACTGCAGTATTTCTGCCAGGTAACAGGACTGACTTTGAGTAGATCAGCTCCCAGGTCAGATCCAAGAGAGACGACTGAGATGTGTCCTCTGCTGTCTTTATCATGCTGTGACTCTCTTCTAACATAACTTACTGCGAGGGACAATGTGTGTGGTGTGTGACGTGTGTACCTTCTTGTTCACCTCAGAGGCCCCTACATGAAGCTGATCATCACTGTTTGAATGTGAATAATAAGGTTATTAATCTCCTCAGCTGGATCTTAACCTCATCTGTTCAGGTTGGTGCCTGGCTTTAAAGAACAACAGCAGGAGTCTTTCATGTGTTTCATCAGTTAAATGAAGCAGTTTGAGACGGAGAGTCAACTTCACCTCCAGTTGTCCTTTTTTGTCTCAAGAGGAGGAATTAAATCTCCCTACAGCTCTTCATCTGACAGCTTGGATATCATTTTAATCAGTCACTGTTTGAACCTCAGCTCTTTACCCTCTGCTGTCTGTCTGTTGTATCTGCATGATAACAACTAGCTATAGTGACAGAAACCATGTTCGAGAAACATTTATTTGACGTGTATTTGGGTTTTATAATTTGACCCATGTCCCATCTGTTAACATGGAGGAGGCGGGCTTTATGATCTGTACTGCAGCCAGGCAGCAGGGGGCGTTTGATATGTTTTGGCTTCACTCTTGCGGAGCTGTCATGTCGTCCATCTTTTTATACAGTCAATTGTTGAGCTAAATTTGAATTGTATTTAATTGCTATTCATGAGTGATACTTCTTCCACCTCCACCTCCAGAAGTAGCTTCAGATGCAGCAGAGAAGCTTGAGAGGACTGTGTGAAGCCTGTGAAGCTTCAGGGAGGATTTCCTGACAACTAGAGAATTAGTGAGCCTAACTCTGCATTACTGCTGCATTAACATGAAATAAGTTTCATAAAATGCAGATTGTAATTAGTAAGTTCACATGTCCACAGGCCTTATTATAATAAGAACAAGGGTTCTTTAAAACTCATTAATTCATTTAAAAATACTAATAATACCAATTAACATGAAAGAGATGATATCATCATAAAGCTCAGCGTAAGTTCAAGAGTGAAAGTTGAACTAAAAAAATTGTTCTTTAATATGGAGACATGGTCGCTGAGATTTTTACACAGCAGCTCAGATATTCTTTGACTGGTTCATTTCTGGTTCATTTCAAATATTGAACCTTGAACAGAACTGATCATTAAAGAGTTCTTTTCAAATCCAGACCCGTCGTCTACACATCTGCATGTGTACCTTGAAGAGGCACTTGAAAGCACCTCAAGTGTCACATACTTCAGTTCAGTGGAGAACAGGGTGTGCTAGTAGAGATTTCGTCGGATGGCTGCAAACACTGTCCCAGCTCACTGAGGTTCCTGTGATTCAGGATCATAGATTCCTTTCCCTGAGATCTGATCTTCACTAATGGTATCCCCAGATCAACACGTTTCATATTGTAATACACACTTTTATAGCAGGTAGAAGTAGGCACCTTGCCACAGTTTAAATTCACCAATGTGCCGATGTGTGCATATCCACTCTTCATCCAAATGCTTCAAATTTATATTCCTGAAGGTGATCACACACCATGAAGACACACAGATTGAGACGTGGTTTAAAGAATGTCACTCAGCGTCTCTTTCTCTAGTTTCTCTCCGTCTCTGTATATCTTATTATTACGTCTCAGTAAATGTTCTGGTTAGCTGTTCTTTCTCACCAGACACTGTCACATCTGCTTCTTAATGCAGTCCAGATGAAAGGGGCTTTAGAATGAGATTAGGGGGGCACTGATTGCTCTTTAATTGGACAGTGATGTCAGATTAATTCAATTATACAGAGCCTCTCTCCTCCTCTTGCTGCTGTGTTAGATAGGTACAACCACTCTGTGACAGAACTGTTGAATCTTTATTCTGGAGTTAAACAGTCCATGTTTTTTTATATGTTGGTTTAAATAAAGTCCTACCTTATCGACGAGACATTGGCCATGCATTAGAAGGCACATTATATGGTTTGCTAGATGGCTTAAATTGCATTTATAACATCTTTTCCCTTGAATTTGAAACACCAGAAATTTAATCTGCTGGAGTTGAGAATGTCACTTTCTTAAAGTCTGCTTAAGTTTTATCTGCAAAGGCTGTAGAGGTGTCCATTCTGTGGTTGTCAGCTGTCTCACCTGTTGGTCAATTGACTGATTTTCAGCCACTTACCTGGCTGTCTGTTACTGTGACATCCTAATAACATCTAAAGCCTGACAGCTCCATTTAACAAATATTAAGCTGCTGACAGGAAGGACGGGACGAGAAAACCTGCTGCTGTCTGATCCATCTGTCTGTCCAATATGCTCTGCACATGCATCAGTCTAGTTTAATGCTCTTGTCAAATTTCACTCCATAAATAGATGTAGGGATGCCTGATTGTTGAGCCTCTCTTCTGTCTGTCCCTGCTCTCTGTCGAGCTGCTTGGAATAAAACAATATTGTTTACATGCAAAGTGGGAGGAAGTGGTTTACTTCAAGTGTTTTCATCTGAGGTCACAACACTGAGTTAATCAGGGACTGATTATATGGTTAAATCGACCACAGCTTTGAATGCCAAGTTCTCATGGAGTGAAAGCTCTGCACTCATATTTGAGCATTTGACATGTGTCTCATGTTACACTGTGTAGGAATGACATCATTGTGCTTCACCTGCTTCACAGACACTCTTAACTTTCAACTAAAATCTCACACACATGCCCTGTGAAAATACAATAATTCATGACCAACTTATGACGAGTTGATTAAGCGCTCGTTGGTATGAGGTCATTAGTGTGACGGCCCTCTGTGAGCAGACCTCTCCCTGCAGGAGCCTGGTGGGCGGAGTCAGCTCGTTAGTAGATTAGGATCACCTGGTCTTTCTGCTGATATACGCTGGTAGCAGTCAGTCAGTCTTTCTCTCTCCCTCTGCTTCCATCCTGTTGTTTGTTTTCTTTACATTGATTCTGATTTTATTTCTGTTAAATAAACATACTTTTTGTTAAACTCATGTGTGGTCTCCAGTCTTTTGTCCAGAATTGAGCCCAGTTGTGACAACGTGTACACAGGCATGTCTAGCTCCATTATCTGCATGACCCAGCATGTTAATGTGGTAAGTGTCTGTATCAGATGCACTGATATTAGTCATAGGTTGTGTGCTCTGTTTATTTAAATGTGATAAAAGTTTATTTTTTGATTGTATCACTTTAATTTAAATTTGTGAATGTCTTATGAATCATATAATAAGAAGACTAATGCCTCTACATGGCGACATTACACAAATTCACTGATGGAAAAGCAGGCAAAATAAAAATCCTGATTGGATTTCATTAGATAAGTTCATGACAGCTACTTTTCAGTGTCAGATATGAGATTCTTAAAACCCTTCATATCCATTCTAATGAAACCGTTAACCATCAATAATGAGTTAATATCCAGAGACACTTTATCAAACACAGACCTCCCTGAGCTTCTATACATGATGCAGACCTCTGCAGTGACAGTAAAGCTTTGTGACAGAACAGCTGTATATTATTACTCTCACAAAGGGAGAATAGTTTCAGTACCCAAACAGGATCATGTCTTCATTTACATTTGTAAGTCAGGGGCAAACATGAGCTGGGAAATCTAATTAGAGCTTCTTATTGTCCTCATGAATTCATTGTCCTCACAAGAAAGGATTAAAGTGACTGAAGTGCTGGAGGCTTTGCTTTGGTGTCTAAATCCCATTACTTCATTTCTCTGTTGTTTGAAGCTCATGTGACTGTGTCTCTTTGTTCAAGCTCAGAATTCTCTGTCACAGTTTGCTGTTTTTAGACAAATCTAAGAGTCAACGAGAAATGTTGGGTAAACAGGCAAAGTGCCGGGAGGACACAAAACTGAAACTATTTGGCCAAGTGATGAGAGAAAGCAGAGAGAGAGTGAATAACCAATCAGGTTGAGCTGTGGAGGCAGGTCCTGTAACAGGTCAGCAGGCTGATGAGATGATTGGGAACAGGTGTGCAGAGCAGCAGGATGCCTGATGGACAGGTGACACATGACTGATTCTGTCCAACAACACAAACATGAGACAGGAGGAGACAGCAGCAGGAGCACACAGAGACGGTTCATCAGTAACATGGTGAGTGATTATAGTCATAAGGACCACATTTCTAACAGGCAGGAGATGTGTCAAATACAAGAGAGAATAAATATTTCAAATAACAAAAATAATAAATTGTTTTAATAGCTCCCTTTTGAAAGAGCTAAATTGTCCTCATGTGATGAAGTGTTGTTTCACCGCTCAACATTCAGGATATAATGACAGAAATGTGAATTCTCTGACAGAAAATAAAATAGGTGATGAAGAGAAAAATTCTGACTGAAATTTTAATTCAAAATCACTTTTTAGATCATGTCTCATACAGAGAGAGGTGGAAGAAGGTAAAAACGCAGCACAGTGTTCTCCCGATCTTACTGCTCATCTTATTCTGGTCTATATTTGGTTTACATTTGCTGTCTATGAAGGCATTGCATAATGATAACTTGTGGTGAGGTCACTGTTCTGCAGACTCTTCATTCAGGGTCGATTTCATGTCCCTCTCTGATGCTGCCACCCCAGAGCTCTGCAGGTTTACATGTGTTTACAGCTGCTCAATGAGCCTTAATCTTCAGTTCCAGCAGGGAGGACAAAGTCTCTGGACATTTTATCCAATACTAGGCACTTAATGAAAAACAGGAAGAGGTATTTAAATAATTCATGTGTGAGTCGCTATCCTGTTTTTTAACCATTAGATACAGTGGAATTCACCTTTACTTAAATGAGTCTGATGTCTTAAAAAAGTTTAACATTGATTTCTTTGTCAGTATTTTACACACTCGATGGTTCACATCTGACACTCAGGATATTGTCATTGAAATAGAATAGTCCAAAGCCTTAATCATATGATTTGTTACTTGATGTATAATTAAATGTTTTATTAGGATGTATTTCCTTATATCATGTAAATCCTTCATTAAGTGTGTGTGTTTAAGTGAGATTTTGTGGTGTTGCTTATTTTTTTATGCTCACCTATATTCCTCCAAGGACGAGTCTGCCATTGATTCTCCTGTTCTGCAAGCTTGGCACATTTTGTCCACAAATATGCATAATTTATGTATTAAACTAAACGATTTTGATGTTGGTCCTATCTTGGGAACAGAACTGATCCATCATCCATTAAGCACAGTGACATTCCCAGAGAAACAAAGTGTGATTCACACGCAGCAGTTCTGCATAAAGCATGTTGAAGTGTTTAATTCTCACGTATTAATTTTCAGTTTTTAATAACATTCAGTTTAAGTTATGTAATATAAGACAGTCTCAGTGGAGCAGCTTAGTTTTATTAAAACAGTTTATTTCCTGAGCACGTTTACACTCCAATCTAACTCCCAGCTGTTTGTCTCTTTAACATCCGTGACTCCAACATCACCAGGCTCCTACACATGTCAACACTGAACGCTGCACTAAGACAACAGATGATAGTTTTATTTGTCACAGTGCTGCTCAGAGACAATCATTTCATGGGTTAGCTAAACGTGTGTGTGTGTGTGTGTGTGTGTGTGTGTGTGTGTGTGTTTACTGTTTTTATATGTTTGTTTTTTCAGGAACTGGATGCTGGTACATTAAACAAAACTGGTTTGA
Organism: Semicossyphus pulcher; assembly: GCF_022749685.1. Taxonomy (NCBI): domain Eukaryota; kingdom Metazoa; phylum Chordata; class Actinopteri; order Labriformes; family Labridae; genus Semicossyphus; species Semicossyphus pulcher. Next base: position 24,502,172 of record NW_027211692.1, read on the forward strand.
AGCCATTCGTTATTTAGCAGCAGATCATTAAATGTACACACAGTATGCTCGGCTGCCAAAGCCACAACATTCTGATCAGATACTCTTTATGAGACGGCCACAGATCAGTAACGAGATAATTGCTCCCTGATGAAACCAGGGGATTGTGGGTAATCGGATAGCTCTTATCAAAAGGCTTAAAAGGCCAAACACCCAATTGCATGCTGGATTATCACTGTATTATTGTCAATTTGCTAGATTATTAGATTTAAATTAGATTATAAACTGAATATCAAGTAGGTGGGGAGCAGTGATGAAGGATATAGATGCATTTGTTTCAGTCGTTCACCAACACACCAACAGAGTCACTAGAACTGAGAACAAGTCATTTATTTCACAGTACAGCAGGGTTTATTTAAGACAAGTAATACAGCGCTTTTTGCTTGTGATGTTCTGTTGTTTCCTCAAATAAGGCCCTTTATTGGATTATTTTAGTAAATATTCAGCTGATGAGATTAATAACAGCACAAAGGGCCTCTGTGTGGGGAAACACTCACTTTTAATCTGCGTGTGCTGTTGTAACATTCTGTCACACTACATCTCTAGAAGAACAAACAGCAGGTGATACAGAGGATGAACTTGGCTGAAGTAGTGTAGAAACAAGAAGAGGTGAACAGAGTCTCATGTCGTCTCTCTGACCTCGCTGGACTCAGCTCTTTGTAAGACTGTTGGCCGTCAGATTGGATTCAAAAGAAGATATTGTTGGTAATGAAATAGAGCTGTCTGGGTCTTTTCACTTAGTGCTTGTGTCTTTTAAAGATGATATTTAAGAGAAAAAAAAAGAAGTACTCGATCTTAAAAAGCTAATCCTGGGAAGAATTGTAGAACATCGTACAAAGCAGGAAATGTGTTATGAGGCAGAAGTAAAACAATGGTATATGTCCTTTTTTTAATGATGTATCAGCGCTTTTCAACCTGAAGGACAAGGGGTCCCCGCCTAATGTAAACGATACAAGAGAAACATTAACTCACCTCGAAGATATATACAGTGGGTACGGAAAGTATTCAGACCCCTTTAAATGTTTCACCCTTTGTTTCATTGCAGCCATTTGCTAAAATCGAAAAAGTTCTTTTTTTTTCCTCATTAATGTACACTCAGCAACCCATCTTGACAGAAAAAAACAGAAATGTAGAACTTTTGGCAAATTTATTTAAAAAAAAAAACTGAAATATCACATGGTCATAAGTATTCAGACCCTTTGCTCAGTATTGAGTAGAAGCACCCTTTTGAGCTAGTACAGCCATGAGTCTTCTTGGGAATGATGCAACAAGTGGATCAATCACACCTGGATTTGGGGATCCTCTGCCATTCTTCCTTGCAGATCCTCTCCAGTTCTGTCAGGTTGGATGGTGAACGTTGGTGAACAGCCATTTTCAGGTCTCTCCAGAGATGCTCAATTAGGTTTAGGTCAGGGCTCTGGCTGGGCCAGTCAAGAATGGACACAGACTTGTTCCGAAGCCACTTCTTTGTTATTTTAGTTGTGTGCTTCGGGTCATTGTCTTGTTGGAAGGTGAACCTTCGGCCCAGTCTGAGGTCCTGAGCACTCTGGAGGAGGTTTTCTTCCAGGATATCTCTGTACTTGGCCGCATTCATCTTTCCTTCAATTGCAACCAGTCGTCCTGTCCCTGCAGCTGAAAAACACCCCCATAGCATGATGCTGCCACCACCATGTTTCACTGTTGGGATTGTATTGGGCAGGTGATGAGCAGTGCCTGGTTTTCTCCACACATACCGCTTAGAATATAACGCCAAAAAGTTCAATCTTGGTCTCATCAGAGGAGAGAATCTTATTTCTCTTAGTCTGGGAGTCCTCCATGTGTTTTTTGGCAAACTCTATGCAGGCTTTCATATGTCTTGCACTGAGGAGAGGCTTCCGTCGGGCCACTCGGCCATAAAGCCCCGACTGGTGGAGGGCTGCAGTGATAGTTGACTTTGTGGAACTTTCTCCCATCTCCCTACTGCATCTCTGGAGCTCAGCCACAGTGATCTTTGGGTTCTTCTTTACCTCTCTTACCAAGGCTCTTGCTCAGTTTGGCCGGACGGCCAGGTCTAGGAAGAGTTCTGGTTATCCCATACTTCTTCCATTTAAGGATTATGGGGGCCACTGTGCTCTTAGGAACCTTGAGTGCTGCAGAAATTCTCTTGTAACCTTGGCCAGATCTGTGCCTTGCCACAATTATGTCTCTGAGCTCCTTGGGCAGTTCCTTCGACCTCATGATTCTCATTTGTTCTGACATGCACTGTGAGCTGTAAGGTCTTATATAGACAGGTGTGTGCCTTTCCTAATCAAGTCCAATCAGTTTAATTAAACACAGCTGGACTCCAATGAAGGAGTAGAACCATCTCAAGGAGGATCAGAAGAAATGGACAGCATGTGAGTTAAATATGAGTGTCACATTAAAGGGTCTGAATACTTATGACCATGTGATATTTCAGTTTTTCTTTTTTAATAAATTTGCAAAAAGTTCTACATTTCTGTTTTTTTCTGTCAAGATGGGTTGCTGAGTGTACATTAATGCGAAAAAAAATGAACTTTTTCGATTTTAGCAAATGGCTGCAATGAAACAAAGAGTGAAAAATTGAAAGGGGTCTGAATACTTTCCGTACCTACTGTAAGTACATGTTGAACTGTGATTCGGGGAGACACTAATTTGGCCAAGGGTGTTCTCCCAGGTATTCTAGAAACCTGATCAATGCTGATACTTTGTAATAAACCTATTCTTATGCAAACAAGTCGGTGTCAACGGAGGTTCTTTCATCACCTGCACATCATCGATGTGTGAGAAACAACACAGGCACAATGTATTGAACTAAAAATCTTCAAGATGATGAATATGAAATACAAATACTTAAATGTTGAAAAGAAGACTCGAGCAGAAAAGACAACTGAGGGATAAAGGAAACCGCTGCTCCACATTTTAATGAGGATTCTTTCTTTCAAAAGGTCAAATTCAGACTAAAATTTTAATTGGAGGAAGATTTTTCTCAAACACACAACAACATGAATTAACTGAAGTTTCCTCCCTGGAGAAGATTGTAAAACCCATTTGGCTGCAGGTGCTTTTAAAACAATGTTTCATTAAATCGCAACTCTTTGTGTCTGTATATCCTTTAGAGACATCCCTTACCTTGTGCATCCAGTGACCAACAGATCCATGACTGAACCACTGGGCTCAGTGATTTTACCACTTTTATTACCATCATCAGAGACAGAACCTTTACCAATCATTACTCTCTAATGCACACTATTCTGTGTTTCGTTCTCCAGTCCAGCTGTTCCACATGCAGGTGGTACCTGAACATTTCCATAATGTCAGGTTTCATTCAGACCTCCCACTGAATCATCTTGGCCCTGGCTGACAGCTAAATGAATAATAACTCACAGCACAGCTCTACCTCTCTGCTAGAGTTTAATACAGGGAGAAAAGAGGAAATGATAGACGGCTCCCAGTGACTGAACATCTCCTCCAGCAGCATCTGGAGAAGGAGCTCAGAGGCTGACACAGAGATGAGGAAACAGACAAGCAATAAGCAGTGAGTTGTTGCAGTTTAATCACTGCTTCTCTCAGCTCCAAGCATGAACAAACAGACATTATGTCACAGAGGGCACTCGGGCATTTGTTTACACAGCAGCAGACATTATAGATGCATCAGTTGAAATTATCTCGATGTATACGGCCATTTTTAATGTCTTCTTCTTCTTCCTTGTAAAGCTTTATGGTATTATTTAGTCTGGCTGTGAGCCATTTCAGAGAAATCATTAAGAGTAAGTCAGTGAGTCTGGGCTCTGTGGGAGGACTACAGCAAGAAGTCTGTGGACCATATAATGAAGGAATGTACAGAAGTGTGTGTTAATGAAGAATGTGAGTCGGAAGACCCTGATCAACAGTAACACAGGTAATGTGGTTGACATTTCATAATATTGTGTCAGGAGCAAACAGGTGTATTCCCTTAACCTTTCTACTAATCCCATCCCAAGACTGTCGGATTAAATGAATTTAATGCTGCTCAAGCAGCATATGCACTTCAATTCACCAGGGAGGACGAGGCCTCTGGACTTGATTACATAGCCAGTATTTTGACCCACTAACTGGGATTCTGCATCATGATTATTCTACTAATGTAATGTTTTCATGTTTAGATTCAGTATCAATGAGAGGAAACTGCTGAAAGGACAATAGTGGCAGATTACTTGATAAAATAATGAACTACAAACAAAGAGTAACAAGCAGAATGAACACCAGTGCGAGCGAGAGAAAAGAGTAGAGACACAGAGTGAGAGATGTGTGGCTGGAAAGACTTAACCATGTGTCTTGTCCTTCAGGGAAACTGATAAATGATAAACAGCAGGGTGTTGATGTTGTTCTCCCACATTGGATCAACAGCTGCCTGACTTTCTTAAAGCCTCTTTACAGGCTGACTGCCCCCCGAAAATGTCCACATGTATGCACACAAAGAGACACAATAACACAAATACAGCTGCACTCTGCCGTTTGAGTTATTAGTTTACTACTATATGCCTATGTAATGATTTATTTGTTGTGTATCTGAAAACACTATGTTCAGTTTCTGCTCGTTCTGAATTATTGTTAAATCTTGAAAAAACAGATTGATCTCTTTCTGGATACTAATGCCCCAGAGCATCTCACTGAGATATTTCTATGGATCGTTGACCTTTTGAAAGCAGGATAATACTATCAGGCAGCGTAACGGAAGCCAGTGAAGGAGCTACAAGTTTTATAGTCTTTAAATACACCATCTTGTTCTAAAAATGGATGTTTCTTTGTGTAGTGTTCAGTGGGCAGACTGCCATCATGTGACCCTTATGTCCCACTTAAACCAACACACATGTTAAGCCAGAAACACTCTCTGAGCGAAACCATTTTTACAAAGTAAATAGAAACACATAGTGCTTCGTGCTTGAGGCTGTTTCAAACTGCAGTATTTATATACAAATAGTAGCATTGTGGTATGTGTGTGTACACTGGCACATTTACTGTGCGCAGAAACAATTTATGTTCTCCTGCTCTTTGAAAGGGAGATATGGTGATGCAACATCAAAGTAAAAACTGGCTGATACATTTATTAAATGGAAGTTTGTGTTACAAAAGATTTCATGAAGGGCAAAACTATTTTGCTTGAACTTCAAAAGTGAACTTTAAAAAAACTGTAGAGATATTAGCAGTGACTGCAGGAAAACAAGACGGTTGGATCAATCACAAGTTTTAGCTGAAATTTTAACTGTGTGATTACATTTGTGAGATAAATGTTGCATCTTCTGATATTCCAACAGTTTGAGGACAGATGTTTGCTGTTCATGCTGAACTGTCTGTGGGAGTTTACAGATGTGTTCTGTCCTTCTCTGCACTCTTTGCCTCAGTGTTGCAGTTTGTTATGACCCTCTCAATGTTCTGTCTTCATCCTCCTCCCAGTTCTCTCCCGTCTTTCTCTTCAGCACAAAGTCATTCAGTCTCTCAAGTTCGTTCTCAACTTTTCTCTTAAATGAGTGCAATGCAGTATGTGTATTTTCTTTCCTCACATTAAAAGACAATGTTTCACTTTCGAGCTTGACTTTCATTTGTCCAACTTCTCACACTCTTATGCTGCTCTTCATTCTACATATTAATTATTGGATATGCAATACTGATGCAATTCACACATCACACAGTCTCTTCAAGGTCTGTCTGACCTCTCTGAGCAGAGAGTGTGAGGCTGTAGATCTCCAGATTACAGGGATTTATTCACAGGGTACATATTCATCTTCACCCTTTTATTGCAGTTTAGTAAACAACATGGATGGATATTTAATAATGATCAAGTTTAATAACAGCTTATGTTTAGAAGGAGTTAATTTGTTGCTTTCAGAGAGTTTTACATTCTGAGTTCCCACCTCATCTCTTCTTAAGTCAGCACACACTGACAGTGTCCAGTTAGCTCAGGTCTCTGCTGACTCATTCAGGTTGGGTGTTGCTGTCACAGAACATTTCTTTTTCCTGACATGCGAGGAGGGGGAGGCGTGTAGATTTCTTTAGTGCAGAAATGGACCACACAGAAGCTGTCAGTCAAGCAGGAATACAGACACAGGGAACATGGTGAGACGTCAGGGAAAGTTATTCTTCGGTTTGAACACTTACTGCCTACAAGAGACTGACATGATGTGTGAAGACAAAGACAAAAATACCTTTTACTAGTTTCACTGTAACACATACTGCAGTTTAACATATATGGATGCTTGTTTGAAGTATTGTCGAATGAAATGATGAACTTAAAAATATACAAGCATTAAGAATAACATTACTTTTTACATTTACTGTTGAAAAACTGTTTTTTGTGCAAACCATCAGCAAACAAAGTTGAATCTGTTACCAGTTCTGTGTTGTAAGTGGCTGACTGTTGAATGATGTTTTGATGTTTAACAGCGGGAGCATCACAGGTGTAACTAATCACACTAATTAGGGCTTGTTCATTTAGCTTCACCAGTTCTAGGGTTCTGTTAATGTGCATGTAGCTCACAGCTAATGTTTAACTAGACACCACAATGGAACAGATACATCGTTGGTGTCATTTATTACACCTGTGACTTTCCTTCTTTGTGACAAGTAAAAACTTGAAAAACAAGTTGAGAGCTGAAACAAAAGCCTTAAACAGAAAAGCTTTGTAACCAAATCTGGTATTTAGAAAGTTTGTGTCTCTTTTGAGGGTTCGCTGTCTTGCTTCTCTGAGCATTTCAAAATAAAATCAGGCAGGTAGAGCATGCTGTCTGTGTGCAGGTCAGGCTGCCAGAGTGCTGCTGATTCGTGGAGGAGTGGTCACTGAGAGGTCCACAGTTACAGTGGGGGGTAGTTGTCAGGGCCCTGGGTCTGAAAAGTCTTTTAAGGAACACGTGAACATTCACTTTGACAAGGAACATGTGGTGTTGTGTTGCTAATTTGTGGAAGATGAGCTGTTGTTCATTGTTTTGAGCAGTTTTTAGTAAGTCCACAAAAAGAGACCAATGTCCAATTTTCAAAAACTTTAAAACTTCGAGTGATTGCAGTCAAAGATTTAGGAATAAGTGAGGGTTTGAAATCTGTTTAGCCTCATTGCTAAAAAGGTTTTGGCTTTCTTCCAAACTGACTCTTTGAAGAAACTTGTGGTTTTAGTGAGCTGGACACAGTGTTCTTAGTGCTCTGTCACTGTCCATGGTGCTGACTAAGAGCCTGGGTCTACCATCTATTGAGTCTATAACTGTAGTTCAGTTCAAACTGTGTGGTTCCTACCTGTGTAGTCCATCTCTTTGACCTAAAAGTGAGGTCCCCTGCTATTCTCTAGACTCTACCAACCCACCATGCTCTCACTCACCAGGGGCATGAACGAGGATGAGTGGGGCCTTGTTATTCTCCCTCTGTCAGTCACAGCGCAGAGGACCCCTGCCTAGGCTGATTGATGCCTGTTAAGATTAGTGATTCTAACCCACCAACATCCAGTGCTGCGAATGAATACTGAAACACAGTTAGCTGGACATTACTCATTAACTATGTATCAAAACAACCAGAGGTCAGAAGTTAAAGTGAAGGCAAAATCCATCCCTGTGCTTCTAGTAGTAACTTGTTTTCACCCGAACCTGAAAGTCAGAGAATTACAACCTTCAAATTGATGTAAAGCAGTATTATTATTATTTTTTTAATCTCGGACATCTCCTATTAACACTTTAAAGGGAAAGAGCTCTACCTCCTATTTAAAATATAAATAGTGAAATGTTTTGGCTCCTACATCCCAAGGTTGAAGTGAGTCAAACAGATTGTAAATGTGAAGGACTCAGGAGACGGGAAATGCATGCTGATGCATATGTTCTATAATGATAAAATACATTGACATTAAATTCTAGTGTTTAATGTGATTAATGGTCAATGTGAACATACATCAGGAAATTGGCCTTTCATTATTCAACATGTATCAACAAAGGGTGACAGGCTTTTACCATGTATCATTTGTACAGGTACAGGCTTTTGCTTTTTCCCCTCAGGTGTTATTCTCAAACATGTGTTTGTCTTGGCAGGGCTGACTAGATTATATATCTGAACAATTTCAAAAACAGAAAATATTCTGTTGATGTTGTGCATACCTGGGATAAGGGATATCTCTGGGTGCATTGAAGCGTGGTGAAGCTTAAAGTCTAGTGTTTTCTCTAATGTGCTCTGCCGTCTCGACTGTGAAGCTCCTCACTTTAAGTATTGCCTAGTGGATAAGGCACAAACTGTGGCAACAATTAATTCAGTCAAGACATATTTATTTAACTGTGTAAAACAACAATCCTGTGCAGCATTATGTACATTATGTATAAAGCATCTTTAGAAAGAATGCACTCACAGTGCAATTAACATAGCATTTGTGATAGGAGCCACAATAAACACCCCTCTAACTCTAACACACTTGGTGCATTCCCCTGGAACACCTCCTCATAAGCCAATGGCAGCTTCTGTTCAGTTTGGCAGTTCCTGGTTCAAACAGAGGATGGAGAGTACAGCAGAGAACAAACAGCTGACAAACAATTGTTGTTCTTGCCAATCATGTTTCACAATGACTTAAAGCGCTTTTATAAGACAGCAGTCCCTATGTCTTCTATCGATGTAAAATCATGCTAAGCTAACAATACAAGCAACTCCTCCTCCAGCTGGCTTGACTGAACTATTTTAGGCTAACTCTGTGACACTCACCTGACTGGATTTCCCCTCTGAGGCAGCAGAATCAGCAGGTGTTTGGTTCTCGTGGGGAGAGATGGGCTGAAGGTGTCTCTCTGTCAGGGAACAGGTAGAACAATTGACTCTGCAGGCTCCGATTGTGTGCGTGTGTGTGTGTGTCTGTTTTGTGTGTGTGTTTATGTCATGACGGCTGGATGAGAAAGACAACCTGCTGCATCACAGTGATCTTCAGAACTGACAGTAAGAACAACTCTGATATTTCACAAGTGTCGAACACGATTGCTTCTGATCTGCTGATGATCAGCTGATGTGGTGTGCTTTCATTCTGTGTCTTGCCAGAGATGCTTTCGTCAGATTGTCTCTTTCACTCTAACCTCTGCTGCTGCAGAGATAAGGGTGCACAGTTGTGACTCTTAGTTTCTACTGAAGGACTGAGGTTGTTGTTGGTTCCAGGAGGAGCTGCATGAGAAACATGTTGCTTTGCTAAAATGTTTGAGATTCTTGGAGCTGATTAGAACTGGCTTCATTGCTGTTCTTTGTTTCTGTTTGAACCTGTCAAGTCTTGCCTGGCTTTCAAGCATCAGTCAGCATTATTTCCCATCATTCACAGCTGATTAGTCAAGTTTTGTATTCTAAATTCAATCTTTTATTAAATATCATTGTCTTCATCATAAACATCTGTGTGTTCAGCGGACTTTGAACTCCACTAATCTGTTACTAATGAACCCGCAGGTTTAATTTTAGATTAAGCACTTTGAACTGTCTTGTGTCTGAAAGCTGCTTTATGTATCTCAGACCACAGCAGGTTATTTCATTTAATAGTTCTTCCATGCCATGAGTAGCCATAGTTTAATACTTTCCCTTTTCTGCGGCCAAGCAGTAACTGCATCAGCGTGTTTCCTTTCACATTAAAATACTTCCTGTCTCTTATTTTTCCCCTCTTTTCTCTTCCCTCACTCTCGACTTGTGTGATCTATACACTCAGTCAACTTTGACTATCAGTGATTATTATCTGCAATCTTTCAGTGATTCATTATATTTCATCCTATTTTATCCCCCCACTTATAAATCATTGAAGACTTAAATATGTTCTTTATTTCCTTTCCTCCATTCCTGTGGCTTCTTAGCTCACTCACTGCTCCTCCTCCCGAGAGTAATTACATGGACAAAGTCTCTTTTTTTTCTTTTGCCTTTAACAAAGATTCATCCATGCATCCATAATTAATTTGCTTAACCTTTTTAATACTGGCACTGAACCTTCACACTGTAATCTGACATTATTAGCTCATAATTAGCCGGCTAACACACTCTGTATAAACAGAGTGGTGAAGATTTTTGGTGCTAGCGTCTCCATTGAAAAGAGTAATGCACATCTTCAGCACGGCTGAGTGTGACTGATGAAGCATTAGTCCATGAAATGGTTCAACATTACAGACTCCTCCTGCTCTTTATGTCAGGCTCTTTAGGGAAGCAGAGCTTTATGATCATCATTCTGGAGCACTACATCATCAAAATCACAATCCAACACAGTCACTGCATAGACAAAACTAACTCCAGGTGGTATAGTCTAGTTTATTCCCCATGTTTTGATAGAGGAACTGGTGCTGATAAATCTGGAAGTTAAAGACAAAATGCCATAATGTTGTTGTTGTAAGTTGTTGAGGAGGGTGGTATTCTCAAAATTTTTGTCAGTGATAATTTGCTCACTAAAACATTCCACTTGGATTAAGAGAGGAGAGGGATGAATCATAGCATTACCTGCAAATTATTGTTTTTATTATCAAGCCGATCGTTCACATGAATTGTGGATGTGATGACTCGTGGTGTCATCTTGTTGTGCACTGTGATTGGCCAGTCTGCTCTGTCTCTGCAGCTGCTCGTTAGTGCTCGTTAGGTTAACTGGCCACACCTGAGGGCCCAGGGTGTGTCCAGGTAAATGTCCAGGCTTAGTCCACTACACTTTATATGCTGAATTACACTTGTGTAGACGGACAGAGGTACACATAAAAATAAATCCCACTGTCTGAAGTCATTTCATAAAAATTAGACTGAAACTGAGGTTATTATTCAACATGTAAGGTCAGGCACTTTGGAGTGGACTTTAAATGAGGCACACTGAATGCTTCATTTGGTTTGACGTCCTTTTAGACTGTGAATGAAGTGTTAATGAGAAGACAAATGAAGTGTGGCAGAGAGATGAGAAGAATCTCCTCCTCCAGGTATCAACACCTCCACTAAACACAGGCAGTAATATCACTGAATGCTAATAGCTGTTGATAAATATTCATTTGAATTATATTACACACAAGTGTTTTTATTTCTATTCTTCTATTGAATAAATGTCGAAGTAAGCCAAGACTACAGGGTCCAACATGTATTGTGTATTACAGACTCAATATTGGATATGTGTATATAACAGGAACACATACATTCAAGCTTTTTATACAAGGTTTGTTGAAACAGCAAGAACAATGTTCTGTATCTGGATGATTTATTGCCTTTATGCAGTGGGGCCATTTCAACATGATTCATATCTGTTGGTATTTTAGCACTTCGACATGTTTAGGATTATTGATTGAGATTCAGCCCTTGACACTAAGAGAGTATAAATCAGTAATGAGCGACATTACGATCATTAGTCAGGTTTCTGTAGACATGTGGCGTGTCATCAGATATGGAAAATGCAGAGTGACTCCTGCTGCAGGGTGTAAAGATAAGAACTAATGAAACACTGTGGCAGCTGATCTGTAGCTTGAAGCTGCAAAGAGGGAGATAGTTCACACAGATCTCACAGGGTTTAAAGGAGGGAGATGGTAGCAGCACCATCACTTTGGGCTCCATTTTTCAGATAAAACAATGTAATTTTATTGGGAGTATTTAAGGAGATACATTTGGCTAAACAGTCAGTAAATGGTAGGTTGTACTTTAACACCAGTACAGGTAAATTACTTAATTCAGTTCGGTTTACAAAAGTTTAGGTTCAAGGGTTGTAGTTACCTGTTTCTGTATCTTTTTCTTGATCTCATTTGGTTTGTTCTGCAGGATTTGATATATTCTGCAAGTGCTTCAGCAAGTATATTGTCATGGGTAGCTTTTGCATTATTGAAGTAGTTGAGGTAAAGAAATACAGGACCTCATAAAAGCCTTTCTCCCTACAGAGTCAGGCTTTTGTGTTGGAGAAATATAAAGTTCAGTTCAGTTCTCCATCACAGATCAGCACTGTCTCTGTCCATGGTGCTGATTCATAGACAAAAAAGTTCTGTTTACTGTTTTTGGACCAGTGTAATGTGTTTGTCACTGTTTGTGGCAGCTGTACTGATTTAATTTGCTCACATTTACATAAAAAAAACGACTTGACTGAAAGTTGGTGTTTCTCAAGTCTTCATAAAGAAAAGCTCAGCAGGAGCTGTCTGAACACTCACTGTTGGTTACACCTCCAGAATAGAGTGAGAGCAGATTTAATGGGTCATAGCTTCATGAGTTGCCTTGGGCAGAATGGAATCATAGGGATTATCCGTTAGGTTTCTTCAGGGCAGACGAGCTGACAGTCTCTGAAGTTAGACAAACTGATGCAAAATCACTGAACTTAGATGTGGTATTTCCTTATTCCCACCCCACCACTGCTGACTTGTTATGCCTTGTTTAATTCTTGCTTCCTGTAAAGCATCTTATTTATTTTTCTTACCTCTTATTTATTCTGCTTCTTAATCTATGGTGTGATTTACTAACACTATTATTAAAATTTAAAGGCCCTGCCCTCGCAAAAAAATACAGTATTAGAAAATCCCTGAAGTTCTCAGTCTCTCCTCGAAGGATCTTGATGTTTAAAATCTGCATATCTGCACAGATCATAAATGAAGAACATTAAAGAGCTGAAGGTTTTCTCACTGACAGCTGATATCTAGTGAGATTAAAGAAACTCTGCGGGCTGTAAATTAACTATGAATAAGGACACCCAAGGTTCAGAAGCTTTGAGCCTTGTGTTCAGTTAAAGAGTTGAGTAGACCGGAGTGTGTAAGATGAATATAAATGGTTTGCCTCATAAAGGAGGGGAATGAGGTGTTCTTTTTATCTACAGCCATTTGACTTCTTTCAACTTCCTTTTTCACCACATTCATTTGATGAATCCACTGAACCTTTCTGTTCTTTCTGCCTTTGTGTTGCTGCTGGAACTTTATCATGAACTCACCACCCTCTGCTCTGAGTCTAACATACAAATGAGCAGAGTGAAACAGGGGGAATACAAATGGACTTTACCAAACAATCCACCTGTACCACAAGGATTCATTTGCTGAAACTACACAGAGGGAAACTAAAGGCAGTCAAATAATCAAGAACAAAGAATATAAAGTTGAACATATCAGCAACAGGTGTCTTTTTATATTCAAATTATTCACAGTTTCCGTCATCATTTCCAGCTTCCTCTCTCCCACTTGAAAGTAAACATGAACTTCAGCCTCTGGACACACACTGCTCTGGTGTCTTCTCACATAAACAGCTTCTCTGCTGATGAGCTGCTGCTTCAATTGGCAGCCACACTGCAGGAGAGCTAAGTGATGGCTGATTGGTTAATGTCAAGTCTAATATTGCTAATACAAACTCGACATGACATGAACAAGAGAAGGCTGTTTATAGTTGGTGAAAATGACACAACCAGTATACATTGTTTTGTCATCACTCCACATCTCAAGACACAACAACAGAAATATAGTGAATTTCTACATCCTAGAATAAGCTAAACAGTAGGACACACACACATACACATACACACACACACACACACACACACACACACACACACACACACACACACACTTTATCAGGGTGGTTTATAGCAGAGCAGATTCAGCAGAGCTGCTGCAGCTTTGCAGACAGTTATACTGATGAAACAGAAATGTAACAGCAACATAATATGAGATTACATAACGTACTGTAATAAGAAGAAAGACATGAGATATGATGCAAAACTATGAGGTGCAGTTACAGTTTTAATACCTAACATATAGAAAAGTACGGAAGCCCTAAGCGGACATGGATTCATATGTTTTATTTACTCCATTTTTCCACGATAACGTGTAATTTCAGGTTGTTTTCTCGAGATCTCGACTTATTTATCTCGTGATAAGAACGCTGCACCACCGTAACGTCACATGATCATAACTCGTATCAGAGCTGCAAAAGCACAAAACAAACACAGAAACAGGCTTAACTTACCTCATCAGTGTGGGCGGTGGCAGCATGGCACGTCCTGCTCTGTGATATCACAGTGAGCAGCCTGCTCTGTTTTCTACATCAACAGAAAATTATCCCGTTATCACGAGAAAACCAGCTTTGTTATCTCGAGACAACGAGATAAATAAGTCGAGATCTTGAGAACACAACTGAAATGACTCGTTCGGGAAAACGGAGTAAATAAAATGTATGGATGCATGTCCACACAGGGCTTCCGTACATAATGTTTGTATATTTTGGGCTAACTCTTCCTGAAGCGCGCTCATGAAGCTCACATCTTTGCTTTTTAGGGAAATATCTCAACAACTGTTGGGATGATGTCATGAAAGCTTCAAGCCCCCTCCAGTGAACTGTGATTGTGGTGAACCCCTTACTTTTCATCTTGCACCATAATCAAGTCAAAATGAATTGTCCAGCCCTTATTAAGAATATTAACATTCCATTAACTTCCATTAACTGTTGACATTTCTGCTTGACTTAGCTGTTTTATGCTAATAAGCAAATGTTAGCATAGTGACACACTAAACTAAGAAGGTGATGATATTAAAGCTGCTTAGTATTAGCATGTTTGAATCTTCATGATGCATCACATCCTCATTCAAGGCTGGTGTCTGTTTAGGATCTGTTTAAAGGTACATTTACTGAATGTACACTAGCATCTGATTTTTGCCTTTCTAACACATGGTAAGAACTTTTTTAAAGAGCAGCTCCAGTCATTATTTCAGACATGTAAAATGCTCTGCTTGAAATAATAAATTGTCACTGATATGTTTTTTCTGCAAAATATGTTTAATTACCTTTTAAACATCCTCCCGAGGCTTCTCCTCAGTCTCCCTCATTAAAAACTCCTGAATCTGCATAGGCCCCGCCCACTATGCACATGTCCAACAGCCCCCTCCGTCATGAAAACAAAACCCGTCTCTGCCATCGTTTATTGGCAACTTGTTCAAACTTAGCTAGCTTAAAATGTGGTAATTAGCAGCAGTAACGTTAACGTTAGTAGTCAGTAGTGAGTTTGCAAACGTTACAATGACGATTACAGCTGGCTCGCGCATCGCTGACGTGGTTGCCATAGGTTACACATAATGATACGCATAGCGTCACCCCGTCCATTAACGGGATTGGCTCCTTAGGTTTGTAGCGTCTCAAACCTGCCAATCTGAAAACGTGTTGTTCAGCCTGTTCTTGGTACACTGCAGTTTAAAAGCAGACAGGCCCAGCCGTGGAGATGACTGCTGATGTTGTCCCTGATGTGTCTTGTAGCACATGAAGAACACCACATGGAGATGTTTACAAGGTTAAACACTGGATTTTAACCTGAGGGGGTCTTTAAGTTGGTGTTTTGTTCACGTCGTTTTGGCACAAAAACAAAAGGCAGTAAATCTACTTGGTTTTGTTTAGGACACACATGCTGCTGGGGGTTGAAATCATGACTCAACATTGACTTTTCATTACAAACAAGACTTGAACAATGGTGTTGTGATGAGAGTCCTGCGTTGTTTGACCCATCCATCGCCCTCAACCACCATCACAAGCAGACTTCATCAGTCTTTCCACTGTGTCACCTGACTTCCAACATGGCAGCTGGAGCTTGTGCCCTGATCCGCTAATATGTTTTTAAATTGAAGTTAATTGAAATCCTGATGTGTCAGATTTACATTTTATTCATGCTGTATGGACTGTATTGTATATCTATACTATTCTTTTGCACGCAGTAAATGTAGTCAGTTCAACACAGGTCAGTGTATTAAGTCCCCTTATGTCTGACATCCTCATTATGAAGTCTCACCTTTACGTCTCTCGCTGTCCCTCCACCTTCTTTTAGCGACCTCTCTGTGCTGCAGAGTTCAGCCGAGTCATCTGAGCTCCATCAGAGCCAACGCTAAACACACACACAGACTAAACAGCACTTCATTCACTCACAGCACCTCTCTCCTCTCTGTCTGAGTGTATACAGTAGTGAGGGCAGCAGCTATGAGCCGGCTGTGTGGAGGCTGTTATTTATAGCCACATGTTTAACCTGTAAGATGCTTGTTACTTTGTTAGTTTGTCGTTTTAGATTTGACATCCTGCTATTTCATACACGGTGTACAATGACCAGCTAAAATACAATTGTGAAATTCAACTGTTAATACGAGTGGTGTTGAAATACAGTGGCTGACATGTGTAATCGCGCTGCAACAGCCCAAGCGGTTTCCATATGAAGAAACAGGCTGCAAATCAAAGTTGTAATCTTGAAGATCTCAGTTTCGTTCTCTTTGGCAGCGCCTGTGGCGATAAACAGTTATTGCAGGAGCACACTTCCCAGATATCCAGACAGTGCTGCATGTGTGACGTCCACGGTTGGCTCCGGTTGTAACTCTTGATTTTCCTGGCTGACGGTCGCTTTCCTTTTTAGACTGTTTGCTTCATCTGAGCGTCGAGTTTGTTTATTTTCTTTGGATTTTCACCTATTGCTGAAGTTGTATCTGTAGTCATCCATCTTTCCTTTGTTTGTTCAGCCATAGTAGATTACTGTTTACTCAGAGACCGGAAAAGCAGCCGCTTAGGTCCGCCTACCCTCTCTGGCAGACCAACCACTGCTGGCTGATGGAAAACGCGTCACTAACCTTCAACTGTTCGGCAGTTACTGTAATTAGCGATCTCGCTGACAGAAAATGAGAGAAATACCTCCATTAAAGTAATTAAATGTGGTGTGAGTTTGACATGTTGGAAGATAACGTCACTCATTTACTATAAAGTGAGTTATTTATATTTCCTCAGCCCTCGGAGAGCAGTCTGTGTCTTATCTCAAGAAGTAAAACAGCCACTTTATGTAGAATTTATCTGAAAATGTTTACATTGGTAAATAATGTGCCATCTACACCTTTGGTCAGATGTGAACTGATCTCTTAACTTGGATTTAAAAAGGCAATAAGAAAGCTGCAACATCTCATCTTCTTTAGCCATTTTTAGTGAGCAAGGCTTCCCCTTCTAAACAAATTTCCTGCTTTTCTACCCCACCTAGAACAGAAAAAAACAAAGATTTTTCTGTTGTTGTTTTTTTTGTCACACTTCAAATACCTGTCAGTTTTGGAACATTAGATATCAGGGATTCACTGCTGCTCAT
The DNA here is from genome assembly GCF_022749685.1 of Semicossyphus pulcher. Lineage (NCBI taxonomy): Eukaryota > Metazoa > Chordata > Actinopteri > Labriformes > Labridae > Semicossyphus > Semicossyphus pulcher. Next base: position 24,519,234 of record NW_027211692.1, read on the forward strand.
GGGCGCCGGGTCGTCTTTCAAAATGTTGGCGCAAACTTGGAAAGAAAAAAATGTAAGATTAATTAAAGATAAATGTCCTGCCTTTCTACCCTACCTAACCTCTTGGGTTAAGTCAAGTAACAACCTCTGCATTATCCTAGATTAGTTAGATTGAGGGTGGTATGAAAGAGCTCATTTAAAGTTTGTCCAAAGAATGCTCCTGAAATCGACTGATTGATATCTCATCCCTGTTTTCTAAATGTGAAAATGCTTACATTCTCTTCTTTATTGCTGCCTATGTCAGTTTTATGCTGAGTGTGGGAGACATACTTTACATCACGGTTACTGTTTTAAATTGCAATCTTAATTTTGGATTGACTTTAGGCTGCCTACACTAGATGGTAACTCATTCTGGCTAGTTTCGGCATAATTACAGTAACGCACATGATATTCATTGCTCCTTAAATAAACCAAATAATTTAGACCTCCATCAAACTCGGAAAATTGTCATATTCAGAATGATAGTGGAACATTTGTGCATATCAATGTATTTCGTGGTATAACTGTCTTTAAATAATGTAATCAAATTAAACGACAACATTAAATCAAAGGTCAGGTCAAAACGTGTATTTAAAGAATAGTGACACCCGTGCTACTCATGACCTCACTTCATTTCAGGTTTTTTAGTTACCTCTTTTTAACTTTAATCATCACAACTAAGTTTTCTGGTTTATCACAACTACTATAAACCTTTATCTCCCTGTTGTCCACCTCAAACCTTTTGTACAAGTGACCTTTTCTCATTATTTACCTCTTGACAACTTAACTATGCCACTAATACAAACTTCATCCATAAGTACACCATGTAGAATTGAATTCATTCATTTATTTTTATTTATTTCATCTATCAAATAAAGGGGCAATTTAGAGTGTCCAATTAACCTAATGAGCATGTTTTTGGATTGTGGGAGGAAACCGGAGCACCCGGAGTAAACCCAGACATGAAGAGGGGGAACATGCAAACTCCACACAGAAAGGCCCTCTTCGTCCAAACCGGGGTTCGAACTCGGAACCTTCTAGCTGTGAGGCGACAGTGCTAATCACTGTGCAGCCTCCTCCTCCTCCTCCTTCTTCTTCTTCTTCTTCTATCTCTTCCTACAACAGAGGAAGTGGCGAGCTCTTTTCCAGAAGGACTTCCTCTTTTTCTCAGGAGCCTTCTCGTCAGGGTCGTGGGTCTGTTCTAGGAGTCCAGGTGCCAATGGAGAGGGAAGGGACTCTTTCTCCTCTTCCTCCTTCTCCACCTTGCAGATTTCATCCTGCAGCTCAACACTGAGTTGTGGGGTCCCTGCAAGGCCAGCTTGACTTTCCTCTTCCTGAGTGTTTGTCACATGCCCAAGCTCATGTCTGGTTTCCTGGTCTACGTTACACAGGCACTCTTTCTGGCTCTTCTGATGAAACAGCTGCTCCTTGAGCTCTTCCACCTGTTTGCAGAGTTGAAATCTTTGTGTTTCCGATTCAAAACACTTTGCTCTCTCTTTGCGCAACAGATCGCTCTTTTGGTGAGAGAGGGTGTTCACTCTGCTGACCTCACTGGTCATATACTCCACCTGATTCCAGAGGCAATGATTTTCATTGACCTCGGACTCAAGGTGGGCAAGGTGGGTCTGTTGGGGGAGTGTCTTTTTCAGGTCCTCCAAGTGCCCGTGGAAGGATTGCTCCCTCTGAGATGCTTGGAAAATCAGGAGTTCGATTTCTTCTTCCTTCTTTTGTTGGAGGTAGTCATATTCACTCTTCAGTCCGTGGATCTGCTCCCGGAACTCTGACACACTTTCAGCGTGAGACTTCTCTTCTGCCTGAAGTTGCTGCTGAAGGATGTCACTCTTGTGTCTTTGGGCCCTGATCTCTGTTTCACACTTCTCGTAGAGCTCGTAGCATGAAATTCGAAGTGTGTCAAGCTCACGCCTGGCTTCCTCTTCCATGTTACACAGTAACCCTGCCTGGCTCTTCTGATGAAACAGCTGCTCCTTGAGCTCTTCCACCTGTTTGCAGAGTTGAAATCTTTGTGTTTCCGATTCAAAACACTTTGCTCTCTCTTTGCGCAACAGATCGCTCTTTTGGTGAGAGAGGGTGTTCACTCTGCTGACCTCACTGGTCATATACTCCACCTGATTCCAGAGGCAATGATTTTCATTGACCTCGGACTCAAGGTGGGCAAGGTGGGTCTGTTGGGGGAGTGTCTTTTTTGGGTCCTCCAAGTGCCCGTGGAAGGATTGCTCCCTCTGAGATGCTTGGAAAATCAGGAGTTCAATTTCTTCTTCCTTCTTTTGTTGGAGGTGGTCATGTTCACTCTTCAGTCTGTGGATATGCTCCTGGAACTCTGACAAGCTTTCAGCATGAGACTTCTTTTCTGCCAGAAGTTGCTGCTGAAGGATGTCACTCTTGTGTCTTTGGGCCCTGATCTCTGTTTCATACTCCTCGTAGAGCAACTGTTCCTGGCTCTCCTGATGACACAGCTGCTCCTTGAGCTCTTCCACCTGTTTGCAGAGTTGAAATCTTTGTGTTTCCGATTCAAAACACTTTGCTCTCTCTTTGCGCAACAGATCGCTCTTTTGCTGAGAGAGGGTGTTCACTCTGCTGACCTCACTGGTCATATACTCCACCTGATCCCAGAGGCAATGATTTTCATTTACCTCTGACTCGAGGTTGGCAGAGAGCTCAGTGATTTGTTGCTGCTGACGCTGAAGCTGAGTCTTTAGCTCCTCGACCTGGTTGAGCAGATCCTCCCTTTCTATGCTGCTGGAGATCTCCTGCCTGGCCTGGTTCGAGGAGCGGAGGGGGGATAGTCTCTGTCTTGAAATCATGTCTGAGATTCTTTCAGTAGTCTATTATGTGATGAACGGTCTGAGAAGAAATATAGTTTTCTTCTATATATATAGTAGTAATATATATAGTTTTTCAGACCTGATGTTGTCATAGATCAAAGGATGGAATCCTTTGATACATGACATTATCAGGTTCAGTTGACATCATCAGGTTCAGATGACATCATCAGGTTCAGTTGACATCATCAGGTTCAGATGACATCATCAGGTTCAGTTGACATCATCAGGTTCAGTTGTCTGCAGTTCCTTTTGAACATTCCATCACGAACATTCCGTTTACATGGACGTTCTCACAGATCTCTGCACAGCACAATCATGGCAACCAGAAATAATAGAAATACTGCAGCTACTATTTTCGCTGCCTGAGTTCAGAGTTGCTCAACTTTTCAGGTTGGTGCTCTCAAATTCAACACTTTCAATTGTTGTCCCACAAACACCCCAAACACACATACAATCAACAGTATTCTGCTCCATAGACCCTTTATATAAATATGCATTGCATAAAGATAACTACAAACCTTCACTCTCTTGTTTTGTTATATATTATAATATAATATATATATATAATCTTTGTTTACTTTTTGTGATTGTTTAAATCTGAGTTTTATATAAAGTTGGGGAGAAAAAAACATTCCATGACAGTAGTCACATGGCATTCTGGAACAGACACTGTGAAGCCACAAGATGATTCCAATTTAACCATATTCCCCATACCCAGAGGTCAGACCACCTGTGACTACTTACAAAAGCACACGTACAATTCACTCAAAGCAGAGATTGTCTGAGAGAAGGCATTCGAGGAAGTCAGGAAATCTGAACGGCTTTCGTGAGACAGCATCAGGGAATTCCTCTCAAGTTAAATTTTAGATCTAGAACAGATTGTTAGCTGAACTTGCTGCTGATTATAGAGATTAATTAGAAGCTAAATGGTCATCAGATGAAGCTGATGGGAGCCGGGATGTTACAGTGTTGCAGTAGAGATGTAGTCGTCATTTTCGGCCCAAGGCCAACAGTTAGTTAGCTGTGACCTGGCCAGCAGTGCAGGGGAACTGGACACTCTCCAAGTTTGGTCAGAATTTAAACAGAGAAAATAACAAACTAAACCACCTTTTTTAAAGCTAGCATACAGATTTGGTAGAATAATGACATGAGGTAAAATTGATCATTTCAGATGCACACTTAGCAACAGTGACTTTATCACTGTTAAGTTATAATGAATAAATTAAATCAACAATGTAAAAATGTTACTATGTGCTACTGGTTGTTCAGTAATGCAGTGAGAGCAGCAGTCTGCTCTGTAGAGCTCTGTCTCCACAGCGGACTGAACTCTTTGCTCTGCTGCTGCTCTGACTCTGTCCATGGTGCTGACTGGGAGGGCGGATCAACTCACTGGAGTTGGTTTGATGGTGGTGTCATGTCACTACCATAATGTCTCCATGTTTCTTCCGCAGAGTGATGACATCTCCTTTCCTCACAGTTTATGCAGCCTCATAATCACCTAAATTAACTCATTAATTTCACACTGACGTCCAAAGGTTGTCTGGAGGACAGAAACACTGTGGGTGGGAATTTAACTATGAATCAAGGTACTTAGAGGTCAGGAGCTTTGAACTCTGATAAAACATGAGTGGACTGTGCTCTGCAAATGTAATGATACGTTTCTCTCTAATAAGGGAATGTAATGAGGAGGATGTGTTTTCACTCACAGTGCCTCTGATTGGGGAATTGTAAATGCCGTAGAAATTGTCTGACATTATAGATCGGAATAAACTGCATATAAACTGCATCATTTGATGTCAGTGTCGCCTTCCAACATTGGCAACATTAACATTGGCAACACATTGCTTACTAGCTAATGTGAAATCATTTATTGCCACCTGCCCACAATTACTCATTAGACAAAGGTTTTGCTTTGCACAATAATGCAGTGGGATGCATGTAACCATCAACACAACAGATTTTGCCCAAACAGAAAATGAAATGTGATGCCTTCACACACTGTATGTTATTCACAGTTTGCTGAGAGATGGTCTGGGATTACAGTGTGTTAACTGAGTTCGCACGCACGCACGCACACGCTCTCCCTCTGCGGATGAGACTTCCTGTAGGAGTCGCTACTGTCCGTGTGAAGCAGCAGGTGGAGCAGTGACGGAGTCTCCAGCTCTTGTGTTCATCAGCACCGGTCAGACTGGGATTTCTTCCTTCGCTCGGCTTCACTTTCAGCGCTTTCTCTTGTGGAAATTACCCGCTGCAGACGGAGCTTCGTCGGGAAGAGCGCGGAGCTTTTGCACAGTGTGATTAAAGGACACCATGCTTTCCTTCTGGATACACACCGTGTGGATCCCCGGCGTCGCTTTCCTCTTTGGATTTCAAGGCAAGGGATCGTTTCATTCTTTTCATTTCATGTCCTGACGTTTTCCACTAGGAAACACTGGAGATGAGAGAGAAATGACAGCTACCGTGGATGTTTCTTGTGCTTCTGTCCGTCTGCTGCTGCCTCTCGTTCTGAAGGTATGTGAAGTGACTTCCCTTCCCTGAAAACACTGACATGACAGAGAGATCTCCTCATGGAGTTTTTTTTTATTGCTCTCAATAAAGTTAGTGATGAGCTGAGCTGATGTGACAGCAGTTTTTATGTTCAGTAGCAGTGTGTGACACAGAGAAGAGAGCAGCCGCAGAGGCTGCTGGTCCAGCTGACAGCTTCAGTAGAGAGTCTTCTCTCAGCACACAAGTTGAGAAGTGACCAAACACGTGGAGGCTGTTATGCTGTCAACTCCACTGGATAAACTTTAGCGAGCAGGAGAGATGATGGTGGGAGGATGAAGAGAAGAAAGGGTGAATGGAGGATCAGAAAGATTTAGTGTTCATGTATTCTCTTCTGTGTGCTTCTGTAATTAAATGTCAGCAGTAAGTAATGATGCTCTGCAGACTGTAAGCGCAGCAGCTTTAAAGGAATTGTGAATGGATGGTGATGTAGTGATGACAGAAGCAGCTCAGTGACCAATCAGCTGCTCCGTTTGACTTTATGCGCTTTCTTTACTTTCCTCATCCTCCTTCAGATGTTATATTATGGCTGTCATGATTTAAAGCCATCTTTGTTCTTCTTTGTTTGTCTCTCTTGTGGAATAATTTTCCAAAGCTTCCTGCACATGACCGACAGCAGATCGGTTAATCTGTGTCTGAGCCGTTGTTTCCTCTGAGGGTAGCAGTGATGCCCGTCTCACTGCAGAGCTTCTTTTAACCTGTCGTATGCTCAGACCTCCATTGGTTTGGATGTTGACCCTGTTTGCTTGAGACGTAATATACTTGGACAGATCTCTGTTCCACCTGTTGTGTCTCCTTCTAACAACATCTCTTCATCCACCTGTGGAGCTGTTAGTGTCACATATTTACAGGAGGTTTCATTCATTTAAAATCCTTCATTTACTTTGAGTTTGTATCAGCCTTTCTAATTTATGTTGTCATGAAAAAATTACTGCTATTTCCCTTCAAGGTTCATGGTTTGTAATTTGGATGTGTTCATCATGATTATCATGGAACTGCGTTTGCGTTACATCTGTGGAAGTGAAAGCTGCTAAGCTGTGTCTAATGTAGCCCTAAATTCTCTTAGCTGCAGTGCCTTAACTTACTGTGTGCTGAACTGACATAATACATGCTCTGCTGAGAGGTAAAAGTTGGCACTTTGTCTCGGTTTAAGTTCCTGAATGTGCTGATGTGTGCAAAAAAAAGATGAAGTCATTATTCCTGCTCGCCACTTTAAATTTATATTTTTTAATCAGCGGTTTTCTTTCTTCTTTCTTGACAGCATGAAACCCTGAGGTTTAGAAAGACTCAGTTTCCTTTTAAATCACCTCTTGGTTTGTCTCTTCTGGAGGCAGAGCTGCTGTCTCTTCAGTCTGAGATGAGATTGTTGCTGTATCATGTTTCCTGATGTGCTGTATTGCTTATATCTGCTCTCTGTGTCTCTGCCTTTTGCTTCTCCAAAGCACTGGCACTTCAGAAACATAATACTGATATTGGCCGAGTCTGGCCTGCTTTAGTGCCTCTTTGGTTTGACTGTGTGGATCAGTGGTCACATGCACCATGAACTGTGTATTATTCAGTACGGCAGAGTCTGCAGAAATGTGGACTTACTGAAAGTGTGCACAGACGGCTCAAAGTGTCTGTGAGAGAGCTCTTGTGCACTTTGACAGTAGGTCAGCCAACAGTAGTGCAGACTGCAGACTTAGGGTGAGCAGGCTTTAAGTCTCTGGGTCCTTAAGTTTAGACAGTGGTATTTAGCCAACTAACAGTGTGAAGCCAGCCTGTGCCTCACTTCTGTCTCATTAATCTGAAGCAGTAATAACATCTCCATCTCATTTATATTTTATGAAATGTCAGAGTGTTTAATAAAGTCGCATATTCACACAGAGAGGTTGTGTTTCAGCCTCTAGACATTTACAGTTATAACTTAATAACAGGATGTTATTGCTCCATTGATTCTTCTGCTACTTTTAGAGATAAAATATCAAAGTTTCTCTTGTTCAACACTTTAACATGAAAGTTTCATTATAACTAAAGATCTCTACAGAAGAGAAGCTTGTTAAAGATGAAAATAGATGCTTCTTTGATCCCTTTTATTTTTGCAGCATCAAACAGAGACTGAGACTTAAATTTGATCAAAGTCCTCAAACATTTAATTAAACTATTTAACATTCATTATTAAGGCACAACAACCTGCATTGTTTTACAGTCACAACAGACACATTTCATCAACATAATCACAACATCAAGATTACAATATTAGTTGACTCAGATGTTCATCAACATCGCCTTCTGTGCGTGTTTGTGTGTGTGTGTGTGTGTGTGTGTGTGTGTGTGTGTGTGTGACATCTGCTCTATAGTTTAAATGTAGCAGCACCTGCAGGAGGATGTTAATGGCATCCTGCCAGCATGCCTCGTGTGTCTGCTGTGTGTGTGTAGTTTCAGGATAGATGAGCACACAGCTCCCATCAGCAGAAACATGCAGTCAATATGTCACTACTGTTGATTTTGAACAATGAATCCTGCTACTTTATATAGGCTCCCGTATATGATGTGCTTTGTTCTGTTTTGTGTATCTGTAGATGGCAGCGTCTACAGATACGGCAGCGTCTCTCATATGCTGCTTGGATTCATTTAGAGGTACACACAGAGAGCAGATCATCAGTCAAAGACAACTGTGTAACCTGTAGTTGCTATAAATGGTCCAGTCTCCTCTCACACTTCAATCACAGATAATCAGAATCTTCTTAACAAATCGCTCTGTGTGGATGTCGGGCAGATACATTTATTAATTTAAGTTTAAGTTTATAACAAATTTTCCCTCCCACTAACAAAGTCACACTGGGTGTTGTGGGTTTTGTTGTCTCATTGACTCATGTTCACTGTGACTGTGCAGCATTAGCTGCAGTGGTTTATGGGTAGCAGCCAATCAAACTCAACTCAGTTGATTGATGTTGTCTCTTCTTAGTCAGTTCTATTGGCAGTATACGAGCTGTTGGTCCTCAACCTGACTTTCATCTGTTCAAATCTGCAGTCTCTGTGCTGTCAATCATCTCACACACCTTCATCCATCAGGAGATTCAGCTGTCTATCAATGAGTGACAGTTAGGAAATATACTGTGATGAACATAATAAGTCAGTCCACCTGTTAACTATACTTTAAAAACGATACAATCTGAAAAGCATTACATTCGTTAGACTCAGAGTCCACTGAGCACACACACACACGAACACCTGCAGCTTGCTCATACACACTCGCATATCCCATCACACCCTCTCACTTGGGCTTCAGATGAGGGAATACAGCATCTATATTAGCATGATAAATTGATAGCACACACTTCATCCACCACAGCCTCATAAATTCGAAGCTAAAACCAACTCTCATTTAAATGTATCATGCTATCAGTACTATTAGCAATGATTGCTACTCTGGCAGATACATTGAGAGTTGAAAGTTGCAATTAGTGTGCTGCTGGTGTTCAGTTGTAGCAGATGGTTAAAACACAATAGGTGGGAGAGGAAGCCGTCTGTAGGCTCAGTTCAGCTCTTTCACTGACATAACACCAATTAAACTTCAGACCAGCAGCTGGTGAAAGTTTGTCCAAAGCAAAGACCTTCCACTGATGTATCCACCACAGTTGGCTGATTTCAAGTCTTTCTTTTTTACTCCTGCTGGTATTGAATTATGATTCACAGTATGAACTGCGTCTGCTGCGTGGATGGATACATGTTAGTTTAGCAGATTAATTGGAAGTCACAGGAGTGAGGATACTGGAAGACCAACAGATTAGCTGACATAACATTTGCTCTTAGTGTATAAAATAACGGTTTTGTAAGTGAGGAAACAGTTTTCTCTTAATGCAGCTCTTAGCTCTGCTCTGTATTCTCAGAGAGCTCAACACATAGAGATCCCAGACAGATAAAAGGCCAGATTGGCCACAGTGAAAGGAGGCGTTTGTTGTCTGTAAGTTTTCTCAGAAATCAATATCAGAGCACATTTCAGGTCCCACTTCATTTCAAGTCTAAAGCATGAAACATTGTTTGCTCTGTGTCGGTTGAGAGCTCTGCCAACACAGGCTTTGTTACCCTTTGATTGTATGGAGAGCAGCAGAGAGGACATTATGTGTCAAGCTTTCTTTCCTTCCTGTACTTATTGAATTATCGAGGACAGAAGGCAATGAGTCATTACACACTGACGGATGTCAACAAAGTTTCTTGTATCAATGTTATCGTTTGTCTCTGTGGATCACCCACTCTCAGTCCAGTTCTGTTGGGGAGCTTTCACTGAGGGTGTGTCTGTGTGTTTAACACTGAGGACAGTATATATACTGTATATATATATATGAATATTATCTTGAATAATACACAAAAATCTTGATAGAGTTGGTTATTTCTTTCCATTCGCAATACTATTTTCATTTCAGAACCCTAGTTACTCTTTCTTTTCTAAATTAAAATGTTCAGTATTGAGCAGGAACACACATCATGATGATGCTGAAAGAATGGTGACAGCTGGGGGGACAGTTGGTTGCTGAGAAGGAGCAGAGCCCGGGGAGTTCAGGCCTGACAGGCTGAGCCGTGCTCTCACAAGAGTTCCTCATACCATGAGTACAGACTGATTTATGGAGGGAACCTCTGAGCCAACTGACAGGAGCTCATTATCCAAACACAGCTGATCAGTTTGTCTGAACACGAGAACATGAGAGGAATCTGTAACATTGGTTATGTAAGATTTAATCAAGGCGCCTTAATTGGATCTTTTATGACTACTTGTACCGCACTCTGACAGTGTGCAGCACTTCACTCACATTTCTTTTAGAAGTCTGTGTCAGTCTTTGGTTGAAGTCCTGTTTTTAATGTATGTACAGATGTATAAAAGTGAAAAGAAATCCTGTCAGGTAAATTGTTGGTCCTCTAGAATCACATTTAGCCTCATGTGGGGATCAGTGTTCTGACTTTTACGAAGAATGTAAAGAGTTGCCCTTTGATTGAGAAGCGGCTGTATCTTCATGTCTGTAATATTCTAATGAAATATGGATGCATGTCATGCCTCTCTTATCTCATGTCTCCTCTAACACAGCCCCCAAAGTCCTTCATTATTAATATGGATGTTGAAGAATCTCCCACTTGGTGAGATCTTGTCTCTTCCATATGCCAGCTCTCTCTGCTCTCAGCCATGCAGGACTAAGCTGTTTCTCTGAGCTAAACCTCATTCACCCTCTGACATTTTGCCATTTTCACTGGAGATGAGATGTTCAATAGAAAGCCACTAAATCCCAGTGTTATCAGCATTTATGAAAGATTTCACACTCATCCTTTCAACATTTAAATGCTCCTGTTCCAGTTCTTAGATTGAACCTTTTTTCACATTTCTGGTTGACCTTTAGAGAGAATTCAACTAAGTGTTTAAGATCATTGTATTCATAGCCAGTTATTGCAAATGTAATCATATCTGAGTGCTGTGGTGTGACACAAGAAGCTGAGGCAGGTAAGACCCAGGAGCTGTGGAGCTGCAAACCTGGAGATGAGGGACAAAACTATCAAAGATCAATGATAACAGCAGCTAACATTTTATATGATACAGGTTCTTTAATTTGTCCTCACTGGCCTTCAGCTTCAGTGTCAAAGAAATAACTTAAGCACACACATGCAGACATAAGTGGACAGTGTGGGGATGGCTACTGTTGTGGTTGGGCCTCCTCAACAGTCAAACTGTCTCTGTGTGGTTCACCACCAACTTCTGTAAAGCTTCTTATTAATATTAAACTGATAAACCAAAATTACATTGTCATGAGTATGCAAGACCATCCTAATACAATCTGTCTTTGGAAACTAATTGGGTACTCATTTAAATAGTAAATAGACTGCACTTATAAAGTGCCTGTCTAGTCTTTCTACCACTGCTCAACCCACAAGGGAAGGGGAGGATGATTTGGTCCTGAATGCTGAGCAGCTTTTTTGAAAGTTGCCACATTTACAATCAAATTCAGAGTTCTTAGATTCGTCAGGAATCTCCTTTTTTTTCTGATTTTTGAATCCATTTGAAAATTTTTCAACTTAAAAAGCTGCAAATTGAAATCCCAGAGCAGTTGGCAGCAGTGATTCATTTGAGCAGGAATCAAAAAATGCTGCGTCTCTGCTCACATTCACTTCTCAGGCAGCACTTACACTCTGCATTCAGCTTCAGTGGCATTCATCAGGATATCATTTACAACTTTGATGGTGGAAGTTTCAGCACTGACTTTATCCTTGACAGGACATGTCAGGCAGACGGACAGGATAATAGTCTGACAGATGGACAGCTTGACCCAGAGAACCTCAGGGCAGCTAAACTGTACAAAACTTTAACACCTGAAAAGATCATTCATAAGGTCAGATACTGAGCTGTCTCTGTGATGGCGTGCTCTTTCAGCACACTGCTACTTTCAGGAAAGTTTAAAACATATAAAACAGAAACAAAAGGAGTGAACAGTAAAGAGGAAAACAAAGCCAGACTGCTTGTGAGCAAACAGAAGAAGCTGACAGAGCAGCACTTCTCTCCTCTCACTGATTGGAGTCGATAAGAACAAGATGAGTCTTCAGCAGCAGTCGATGATCTCAACTGGACCTCCATCCAGTAATAATCCACAATGATTCATGTTCATACAGAGGATAATAGATTCAGGGTCAACAGCAGGTCATTCTCTGAGCGCTGAATTGATTGTAGTTGTGATGTTTCTGAAAGTCTGATATGAATGAGTCAGTGACATGGAAGCTGTGAAGATGAACCTTCATACTGGATATTCCTGAACCTGAACCAAACTGCTCAGTCATTCAGCCATCATTAGTACCGTCTTCTAATTCAGTATAACCTTTATTTCTGAATGTTTTTAATGCACAGTCGTTTCCCAGCTCAAATCTAAATCAGTTTGTATCGAATAGATTTTTGGTTGGTGTCATATTAAAGTTAATATTTTCCATTTGGACTACATAAAAGCTTAATTGGAAGGAACGGTTCAAAATACTAAAAACCTTAAACACAACAATAAATGGGCTCTGACAGTAAACTATTTGGGGTGTCTTCTTGTGTAATTTGTTCCATCAAGTCCAGGCACACACAGTTTATATTTTTATGTTCTACCCAAAGTGTTTTTACAAGAATGATGGTGACCTGAATCAGTGTCCTCTGGCCTCACCCTGAGCCCCACTAAAGCCATTAGCTTCCAGCCATTTGCTTAATGCTGCCCATTGATTCCCACAGGAAAAGAGTCAAGTTCAGCATCACCTGATCAGAGCTGCCAGCTCCCTAATGGAGAGAGAGCAGGGGAGGAGAGAGGGATTATGGGAGGCAGGAGTTCACATGAACAATGGAGGGATGATAGGAGTGAGGAGATGAAACAGCTTAATGTGAAATACAAACACACACAGTGAGAAACAGCCAACATGCTATTGTTTCATTGGCAGCTTCCAGCAGCCTGAGGGATTCACATGTTCTGTCTTTAGCAATGAGGAGTGAAAATATTTAAACCTTAAGGGCTTTCTGTTTTATATCTGCTCTCTCTCTAAGAAGGATGCTGAAAATCCATAAGCTGCATTTTTTTAGCTTTTATTCATACGCTGCAGATGCCTTTGTATTCTGCTTTTACTGTTTAAATGTCACAAAATATTTCTTTATAGTCGGATTAAGATCAGTCAAATAAATGTTCTGCTATTTTGCTCACCATTATCTCTTTGTTTCTCTGTAGACATCTCTGTAGCTTTTCATGCAGTGAGTTATTGAGAGCAAACATTCTGACTAGAGACAGTGACAAGTCTAAGGACACACTGACCAAGGTTCACTATCTCCATATTGTGTGACTATCAGGGTCTGTTATATTATGTGCTGTACTGGGAGTGTCAGGAGAGGCTCAAGTAGTGGATGTGTCCCACAAAGAGGTGAAGAGAGACACAGCAGGCAGGAGGCCAGGGGAGAGCAACACATCATGATCCACTGCCAGAGGTTACTCAGCTGGCTGCCTTTGAGACTCCTACCATCGAACAGGCTGTCTGACATCCTCTAGTCAAGGATCAGGACAAGGATAAGAAAGTCACATCAGGAGAGGCCGGGATGGGATCAGTGGGGGAGAGAAGAGTCAGAATCTGTCCCAAAGGTGAGATACAAGAGGGGCACAGGAAGTGATGGAGGTTTAAACTGGGGACTGACTTCAGCTCCACAGAAACCCTCAGACTGAAACACTGGAGCTGGTTGGACTTGAAAAGAGAAATGCATGCTTGATGAGCACTGCTGGTAGAACAATAGATAAAGGGATTTATCTTTTGCTATGTTTTATGTGTGCAGGTGTGTGTGTCAAAGTAGCTGTGTGGGTTACAGTGTGAAGCATCATGGCTGACTATGACAGATCAGCTGCTGGTCTTCTCTCTCCCTCAGAGGATCCTGTTCTTCTTCTGTTTCAAACACTCGCTCTGTTTTTCTCTCATGTCTCCTCTCCAGCGTCTGAGCTTTCTCCCTCCCTGAGGGTCCTCATCTTTTTATACTTCTCATTAATAGAAACATAAAACTGCACTTCTCACATTTCCTTTTAAAGAGATGAATATAACAGAGGATTTGTTAATATCATGTTTTGCATGATAAATATGAGCCCTTAAGCCCTATGAGCCCATTTCTCTGTGGTTTATCTGTTCTGCCTTCACATCTTTGAGTTACCTGTTCCCCATCTTTAATTTAACTAGTTGGAGCTTTCGACCAATACGATTCAATCAGTGTTCTCCATGTGCTGTGTTGGTAGCCTTGTAATCAATTAAACATTAAAGTGAATGGAGGCTGGGTGCTGCTAAAGCTCCCATAGGGGATTTTTATCCTCCACAGCTGATGGAGCTCTGACTCTAGTCTGCTCTCCTCATCTATCCCTTCACTTTTCTTTTACTTGTACCTCTTTTAATTGCTAGATTTTGTGGGGAAGCAAATAAGGAAAGGTGATGTGAGAGGGAAGTATTACAAAATAAAATACAGGGACCTATAAACAGAGACAGACAGATGGAGAAAATCTATAAACATAGGCAGGTTTGGGTACAAGAGACACACATAAGTTGAGTTCAGGTAGCAGACTTCAGTTATAGACTGAATGAACTGACCTCAGACCAGTGCTGCTGGATGACTTGAATGTTGGATAAAGACACACCCACTCAGGTGTGTCCAGTCAACCTAACGAGCACTAACGAGCAGCTGCAGAGACACGTTTCCTTTTTGCAATTCAGGAAACTTTTTCATAGAATGAGATGTTCTTGAAGCAATGGCATGGGAAAGTGTTACAATGACAAATGATCATGCACTGACAGTGTCCACTGTTAAACCTGAGATATTTTCTGCTAAAAATACATGAAAGTGGATATAAAGTGTGATTTTTACTGTTATGAGACTCTTTCATGCAGCGACAGTTTAAGTCACCAGCCTGTCTCATAAAACATAAATAGCATAGCATGTTATCTTCACATACACCTTTGGTTTGATCATTACATCAATAGATATATTATAAGATGGATGTTTCCCCTACAGTCAGATTATCACAGGCCCTCAGATGTGTTCAGATACAGTAGCAGACCCTAAAGATGGGAGCCAGTTTGAGATTCAATTAGTTACAAGCACCAGCCTTACATACTTTACATACACAACTAGTCAACCCAATGGATCTGATGACAGATTAGATCACATGTATTGCAGGTTTAGTGTACAAGAGGAAAATTCAAAATGCAAGAATATAAAATGGAGAAAGGAGAAGGAGAGATAAAAGGCATGACAGAGGACGAGGTTTTTATGCCATCCATGCATGATCCTTTACAGCTACCAGCCATGATTAAGATGTTTAATTAAGGTTTTACTATGGCTCAGTGGCCCATGATGAGCTATTGTGAGCATAAAGCTGAGATTTAATATGAAGTGCTCCTGACTCTGCTGTTTGCTGAATGTATTTGGACATCAGAGCTAAACGTGGAAAGGTTTCTAGCTTTGTGAAGCTTTCACACACTGAGCTGAACAAAACAGAAAAACACTGAACAACTTGAACGTTTGCCCCGATTGTTATGTTCAAGTTGTGTATTTGATAAAGTGTCTGCTTTACCTTTAAAAACACTGGTTGTTTCCTTATTGAAGGGAAATGTAGTTTTCAGCCTGCTTTGCAGTCATTTGAATGTGGTTTGTATAGAGAACAACAACAGTTAAGGTATATTGTACTTGAGTTTTTTTTCCTCCTTCCTCTCTCTGATTAATGTAACAGCCTCATGAACATTACCTAAAGCTGTTACATTAGCAGCATAACTATGATAACTACTATGTGTGTTTAAATAATGAATGTGTGATGTAGTCCAGAGGCCTGGTCCTCCCTGCTGGGACTGAAATGCTCGTCTTAATACCTGTAATCCCAGAGAGCCCTGTGGTGGCTACATTAGAGAGGAAGATGAAACAGACCCTTAAAGTGGCCGCACAAGGTTGACTGCACTTCATGAAATCTGGTTCTTGATGTTCCAACAACTGTATTGTAATGTCATTTGTAGACTGGCAGCTATTGAAACCAAAAAATCATAAGAAACTGTTTCAAGTGAATTTAGTCTAACACGGAGTGTGATAGCTGAATCATTTTAAAGTATTTAAGTTATAAGCTTTAACAGAAGAAGAAACTTTGCTCTTCTCTTACCACATGAGGCATCTTGATCAAAGTTGTCTCTCCTTGAGAATAAATGGTTCACACAAACAGTCTACTGCCTAACTTCAGTTTTCAGTGTTTCAAAGGTAGGGGATGAAGTAAGCAGCGTGCCATGATTTATTTGACCTGGGTCAAAGGTAGAGGCCTAGAGGCGTAGAGGCGTAGAGGCACAGTACAATCTTACATCATCTTACAAAGTAAAAGTTCGTTATGGGTATTTAACCAAAATAAAAAAGGTTATATAAGATTAGGATCAGTAATTTCATGTCCCACCAAAATTCTGCAAAGACCCGCCCTACTCTGTCTCTGATTGGCCTGTACTTGTTGACTTTGTTGGTTTGATTGGGTAAGGCAAAATTATCAGTGCACTGAGAGACTGTGGACCATATAAGGCTGTGTCATTTCTGTGTTCTGTTCTCCATGTGCTGTGTTAGTAGCCTTGGAATTAATTAAACATCAAAGTGAATGGAGGCTGGGTGCTGTTGAAGCTCCCTCAGGGGATTCTTATCCTCCACAGCTGATGAGGCTCTGAGTCTGTTCTGCTCTCCTCTTCGATCCCTTCACTTTTCTTTTACTTGTACCTCTTTTAATTGCAATCATATAGGGGGGAGAATATTATGTAAAAGTGAATGAGAAGGAAGCATAATAAGATAAAATACAGAAACATATAATTGACTGAGGGGGGCAGAGCCAGACAGATGAAGAAAGACAAACAGACATTAAATGCACATAGACAGTTTCAGGTCCAGGAGACACATGAGTTGAGTTCAGGTAGCAGAGTTCAGTGAACTCAGATCAGTGCTGCTGGATGACTTGAATGTTGGATGAAGAGCTTTGCATTAACAGACAGAGTGACAGCCCTGGTTTTTCTCTGAGAATCAGTCATACACTGTTTATCCTCTCATCTCACTCTTTCATTGGTTCAGTCCTCTGCTGAGAGAAAACCTGTTCTGTTTGATTGATACTGACAGGAGATCAGATCAGAACTGTGAACAGAGGAAGTTATACAAACATCATCTGCAGCCCTGCTCTGTCTCTGCTCACACTGATGTGTACAGCAAACAGAGTTAAAGAGGTTATTCAGGATGGAGTTTAGGGTTTTGAGGCCAAATGCCAGCAGTATAATATACTGTTCTGTGTTTTGGCATTTATGCACTGATGTTTCCATGGGAAGCAGCAGTTAATAAATAACATTTTCATTAAATTAAGCCAATTAGACAAAATGAATACAATAACTGAAACATCTAAGGCTTGAGGTATAAAGATCTTGAGAGTCAGTGGTGTTGGATGTGACTGACTGGACACACCCTGGGCCCTCAGGTGTGGCCAGTTAACCAAACGAGCACTAACGAGCAGCTGCAGAGACAGAGCAGACTGTACAATCACAGAGCACATAAAGATGACACCACAGGGAGCATCACATCCACATTCACTTAAAAGGTAATAACATTAGTTAACATTTTGCGTACAGCAAACACTATTTTTATAGACTGCAGTATTTTTGAAACATTGGTAACCGTCACAATGAATTATCCATCGCTGATGGTGTCAACTCTGATTTAATGAACTTCATTGATATTTTCTGCTAAAACTTTAAAAATAAAGTTTGATTGTCAGTAATATAAGAGTGTCTCATCATGTGGTTACTGCTTTAGTATATAAATATTAATACGCATATGTTATCTTCAAATACACCTTTAGTTTGATCATTTCATCAGATACATGTAAAACAGGATGTATTTTCCCCCACAGGCAGAGAAGCAAAGGGTTTGGATGTGGGTTATGTCTACCATGATGCTTTATAGCTACTGTCCATGATTATGATCTTTAATGAGGGTGTTTCTATGGCTCAGTGGCCCATGGGAATCTATCTTGCTGTGCGCTTATAGTAAAGATGAAACATTTCTTGGCTGTTGAACATATTTGGCCATGAGAATGGAAATGGGAGTTATATTAGACATCAAAGCCAACAAGCACAACAACTGTAGAGACAGAAAAAGCCTTCTAGCCTTTTGGAGCTTTCACATAATGAGCTGAACAAAACAGAGGATTTCCCTGAACCACTTGCTGGCTGCTCTGATCGTCACACATCATAAATATCAGAGAGAGTTAGCTGTATCTTTTTTGTTTGCAGCCAGCTTTGCATCATCACAATGTGTGAATTATATGCAGTGAACTGTGTTTAACTTCTCTCTGTGTTGCTGCACTTTTGCTGACTCTTTTGCTGCTGTCTGCACTACAGGTTGTACTTCCATATTTATATGTTTTCCCATCACTACAGGAAGTTGCATTAAGAGAGGGATGACTCTAAGTAGTTTAAAGCAGCTCTAAAGCAGTTTGTAACGTGAGCGCTTACACACAGATGAGTATTCTACATTAACAATGACTTAAAAGTTGGGTTTTCTTCAAAGCCCTGCAGCATTCTTGCCCTGGAAGTTCACATGCCTCAAACATTTATAATGTTCTTGGAGATGCTCTCAATGGAAATGTTTTACTTGGAGGGCTGCATCGATTTAAATGCTATTGTTAGAAGTGGAAGAGAAATCTTTGAGTGCTTGATGGAGCTTTTAGTTGTCATTTCTTTCTACAGTGAGGATGCAGTATGAGCTGCAGTTTGAGAGCGCCCTACATCTGCATTTTTAGCAAACAGGAATACCACAGTATTTGTTCTCTTAATTCAGCTTGATTGTTCACATGATGTGGATTTACTGAACTGAGCAGCCTAAAAGGTCAGATAATCACGCTGTTGTCCAGAGGGTTTGTTTGAATTCCTCCATTAGATGAGATTATTATAAAGTTCTGCATTTAGAGAAAAAGTTTTTTCAACACTGACATTTCAAGGCAATAAAAACTTTCTGCAGTCATAAATACTCACAAGTTTAGTGCTGAATGAAAAACTTGCTTTGACATTTCCTGAGAGCTTCATTCATCACTACTGAGTTCTGTCTGTTCATGTTTCTGGTCTAATCTTACACAAGCTTCACTTTTCTCCCTAAAATGTTGAAACAGATTGCACAACACACTGATGTGATGTCAGAGATGAGGTCTGGTGAATGACCCAAAATGATGTGTTTTATTGTCTGTGTTGATGCATCTGGCTGACAACATAATATCCATTATGTCTGCCAAAGTCAACGTGTTTCCTTTCTCCACAATGAATCCCGTAACAAGTCTGATATGAGTTCATCAGACTAGACTGCTGACTCATCATTAGTTATTGTCCTTTTTTGAGTCTAAAATTACTGAAGGGTTTTAGTTGTTCTTTCCGATGTCAATCGCTCAGCCGAGAAACAAGAGCACAGAGAGAGAAAAAAAAAGAGGAGAGGAAGAACGACTGTGATCTGAATTCAGTCAAGTGGTTGTCTGTCAAAACAGCATTTGAATAAATCTGAGTGGGAAGCTGCAAAACAGAATTAGTAATAATTTGTTTAACCTGTCCACTGATCTCTGTCTTATAGTTGCAGGATTAATTGTATCTTTGTGTGCTGCTTTAACACGATTCAGTTTTCATGTTGTGTTTGGTTCCTAACTATTTATCTTCTTTTTCTCTGTTTTTTTCTGGATGCTGTTTCCTGATTGTCTCCATCCTGAACCTTCTTCTGTGGATCTTCAAATGCAGGTAAGACCACACTAGTTCTTCTATTTATGTCAGAAGAGACTGCCTGTGTGACTGAGGGTTTACCAACATGTGGTCTACTTGTAAGTGTGTGTATGTGTGTGAGCTGTGTGTAACCAGGGCTGCTGTTGGCAGAGTTTCCCGCAGCTCTTCACACTTATCTTGGTTGATTTGAAGGTTGGATGATGTTAAAAAGAGCTGTTTCCTGTTTCTGAATCAGAAAGAGTCCAGCTTCCTCCTCCATCAGACTGTGTTGAGTTTGACCAGTTGCTGTTTGTTTGTTTAATGACACTTCATGCAGAGACAGCCATATGGTTAGATTGTGTGATGAATTGCATGAGTCAGGTTCAGCTGCTTTGGTGGCTGAACTGCTCACAGCTTAAACCCAAAGATCACATTGGAGGCTGCACACCAGTTAAAAAGGTCTCTGTGTGTGTCGTCTTCTGCTTTGCTTTCGTGGTTTGATACATTTCAAAGCTGTCAAATTTTCTCCTCATTTTGTTTGAAGTTTGAAAGTTTGAAACAAACATTATCGAGGACATTACCTCGAAATGGTCAAAAGGGATTCTTGCATTTCCTACAGCAACCTGAGAGAGTGAACAGACAGGTAGTGAGGAGTGCTAACATTATCTCTCACATAGCTTCTATATGTGGCACAGTGCATGCACATCTCAGATATCTGTTTATGGGTAAAGTTTTATGCTGTTATCTATCAATGACATAGTTTCACTTCTGCTACATGTGTAGACGTTGTAGATACATGTTTCTATGGTTACAGTTCGGGTGAATGTTTTACTTTTACTGTAACAGTCAGTACTTCTCTCTCTGGTGGGACAGCACAGCACGGCATCTCTCCCTGCTGTTTGCCTCTAATCTGTTTTTATCTCTCAGCCTTGTTTCTTTGTCTTTCCACACTTTAAGTCCCTGTTTCTCTGACATGTCCTCCATCCATCTTTATACTCCATTCTTTTCTCCTACACACTCTATATTATATATATTGTACAGGAGATGTCCAGTATTTTCTAATATAACATCACAGTTTCTTGTTTTATCTTTCAAGAATGTTGTACATCTCAAGCACTGCGACATACATCCCTGTTTGAATGCTGCGCCGGCTCATTCTTAAGTGATTTACAGCACAGCCACTTAAGTCTGGGCCGAATCCAATTCACACTCAGTCAATAGCAGACAAAGCCTCAAAGACAGAACCTCTCCTCTTCTTCTGCCCTCACTTTCTCCTCTTTGTTCCCTTTCTCTGCACCCAGCTGTACAGTCAGTCAGGAGGTCAACAGTTTTGTTGAACTAGCTAGATGGAAATTATTTTGCTACATCAAATAGAAAAAGAGGTTTTATTTGTGATTTGAAACGTTTCGAATTTCATATCACATAGAGAGAAATGTCTGTTTTAGAATTGGAGTCTGTATTGCCTGCAGGATTTGCTGTCCTAGCTTTAGCTTTCTATACCAATATCCAGAGGAAAGTAGTTTCACTTAAAGTTGAGAATATTTCTAACATTATTCATTCAAAAGATTGCAGTGAGGAATAATAGAGCAGGTGGTTGAAGAAATGAAGAAGGATTGAGAAAAGCAGTCGCCCTTGAGATAAATTTCCAGGTGAAGTTAAAAAATAAGAACAAATGTCTTCATTAAAGCAACTAGATGAAACATAATAAACCATCTGTGCACACAGTTTAGAGAAAAAGTACTAATGATGCATTGTTCTGATAAGGATGTGGAATAAAACAATCTGGAAGCATTAAACACAGTGAATGCTCTAAATGATCATACTTCTGAAAACTGGTTAAATCCCACCAAACTGCTGTGATGGATCATATTTAAAACTAAATAACATCAGTGAGTAAGAAATGCAATCAAGTACAGTATTGGCTGTACATCATCTCTAACTTTGTGTTCCTATCCTGCATGTGAAATATGTTACTGTTCCTTTAAGAAGATCCTGTGGGCAGATACACTCTATAATTGTTTCCCAGGTTGAAATAGGAAAAGAAAAAAATTACAGGTCCTGCAGGGATTTAGAGTTGAGAGGATGGCAGTGTTTGACAGTGCCAGATGAAGCACAGACATTACACATCAGAAACACAGTTAGACGTGTCTGAAATGGACAACATGATCGGTGTTCTTTATCTGGAGGGAAGATCAGGTCTGGTCTGACGGGAGAAGTGAAAGTGAACGAGCTAACAGGTCTGCAGAGACTCAGCAGGAGAATCCTCAGGAGAACAGCTGAGCTCACTTTGTTCTGTCTGGTCTGTGAGAGAGAAACACAAGAGAAGACTTGTCATGTTTGTAGGGGGAGGGTAACAGTGTGAAAGGTTGAACTATTTCTCTGTTTGAAAAGATGTTAAAGAAGCAGCTGAGCAGCAGAATGAGGGACCTTCAGTTTCTGTGTATGTTTTTGTCAATGGACTCTTGAGTTGACTGTCTTATCTGTGAACCTTCTTCACCCTTTATCTTCTCTTCTATGCACTTTAAAGACAAATGGAGAGAGTTAAAGGGAACACAAAGACAGAGAGTTAAGTTGTGCACAGTAATGGTAGTAACCTCTTCTTGCTTCTTTTGAAGACAAGATGTTTTTTTCTGGCAGGATTAAACAGAAGAAAAAGAGGCATGGTACAACACCTCTCTCTGTCACAGTCCACCAGGGTTAACAACTTTGTCTTTGCTATCACCTCGGCAGGTTTCTATGTATTTGCTTGATTATGTTGTGTGATGGAGCAAGTAAAGTCCTCCACTACAAGGGGAATGACCCTGCCAACTGTTGCCCTTAATGAAAAAAATATTCGTCATATACTATATGGATACATTTCCACGCCACAGAGCATTTCATGTCCATGAAAGTGATTGCAAATGTTGATGAAGGGTAGGCGACTATTTCACAAACCAAGGACATAGGAGATTTGAGTCTGAGGGTCTCCTACTTCTCTAAAATGTCTTCTTTGACTGAGTACAGTGGAATAAGTGAAGTATAGACATGGGGTAGATGGCTGCTGACTACTATCAAGATAAGACGTGGCTTGTTATCATCTGAGCTCAGCAGAAAGTCAACTTACCTGGAAACTATAGCTGAATCACTGGATCGCTATAAAATGGCTCTCATTTTGTGTAAAACTACTCAGTACATCCCATTATCTCTAAAACACATAAACAAGGCTGCTGTAAGAGCTGAGCACCATTTTAAACAGCAGATTCTGTCCGTCTGTGTTTCCATGCTGCTGTCATGTCTCTCTCCTTCTAAATGGAAGTGCTGCTGATTGTTAATGCAGATGCTTTTTGTTTCAGTGTGAGTGCCCTGAATTAACCTTTCATACAGAGAACAGAAACACTAAAGCATATGCTGCGGCAGATATATGCACAGGGTCTGCTCTTGTTATGATAAGGGTCATGCTCGCTGTGTTGTGGTCCGGACACAGTGTCAGAAGTGGCTTCAGGAGTGGGTGTGACGCACAAAGAGATGAAGAGAGTCACTGCAGGAAGGAGGCAGAACAACAGTAAATGCACAGAAGCATACAAACACATGCTGTTGTATTTGTGCTGTAGAATATTGACTAGTAGTACTATATCTTTTGGATGATGGGTGATGGCTGTTTATTTTTATCTCTGGTGAGAATACATCTGTTTATTCTAAATGTTGGTTGTCTTTGAAAGGACAGCAGAAAGTCAGACTGACTCATGGAGAACAATGAAAGAGTCAGAGCAGCATGAGAGAAATCCAAGAGACAAAATCCCATTGCACATATAGAACCTGCACATTGCTGGGTTCAGTTATCCCTGCAAGATGGTTTTTGGCACACATTTTGTTGTTACACGTCTCCTGTAAGGACAAATTCAGTATTAAGTCTGTTCCCTTCTGACATGACAGCTCTGGATAGATTCACTTATTTTACTCACCATGGGTGGCAGCTCTGCTGGAGATCAGCAGCCAGTTGAAAAATAAGGACTCCACAGGAGAAGCATTAGGATGAAGATGAAGTAAGTGAACAACCTCAGGCAGGGAAAGTAAATGAAGGATTTTGAATGCTTGTTTTACATGCGAGTGCTTTAGCAACCCCAATCGTTTTCACAGCAGCTCAGCATTGTCTTGTTCCTAATTACATGTGACAGGGAATCTGCTGCTTGTCCCTTTCTGCTCAGTCTACTACCCCTAGTTAAGAGGTACATTTTGGGCTGTCATTTCCTCTAATGACACATTTCCTGCAGCAGCTTTTATCACTGATGTTTGTGGATCTAAACAGGCTATTTTTAATACTTTGAATCTATGAATACAGATGAGTTATCTGTCTCTGAGAAGAGAACATTATCCACATCTAACAAGTCAATTCTAAAGTACAGTTTTAAGCCATTTAACAGTGAAGTGCAGATTTGAACCCTTGAACTAAACAGCACAGTTTAGAGAGGCACAGATAACCGGATCATCCTGTCTTTGTGTCACACTGTTGGGTATATTCATCAAGAGACTTGGGCGATTTTGTGGTTTTCAGAAGAACATGGCTGTCTGGTGTCTTTAAGGACTCTTTACACTCTGTGAAATGCAGCATGTCATGTCAGCCTCAGATTCTGTGCATGTCCTGGTCTAAAGAGAGATCATGAGGAGGTTTGAGGTATGTAGTCTCTGGGGAAGGAGCTTTCTTATCTAAAAAGAATCTCTCTATAATGGGAGTGAAGAAGGAGCGTTTTTCTCCATGTCTGATTCTGTATGACAGAGGATTGCCAAGCAGCTTTTGATGTTTCTTGAGGAATAAAATGGAGACATGACTTACTAACACAGAAGGAGCCAAAGTATCTCATAAGCCAACTATGTTGAATGAAGGAATTAGAGAATAAAGTGTGAGGAAAGGGCTGCTTCTGATAAGAGGGGAGATGAAGACAGGGTTGTGCTTTTCACTTTGATTTACTGGAGCCAAAAACTGCTGGTTCAAATCCAGTTTTATTTCAACAAGCAGGAAGTTGTTGATGTTCACACAGAGAAAAAAGGGAAGAAAGTGTTCAGGGTGAGCTGAAGTTTATCTCTGGAGAGGTTATTCTTTTCATTCAGAACCTTCTACTCAGGAAGTTAGATTCTGCAGATACAACATTTGTCTGGATGGAGGCTTCTAGCAAACTAAGTCAATATAAGCGTACTGTATACTGTTTGTAGAGTGTTATTTATAAATAAGGTATGGTAGTTGGATGTATATGTACAAAGTGTTTCGGACGCATACAAATCAATATTCTGAACTGATATAATATTGTGCGGACTCTCAGATAATTTGGACTGTTACAGAGGAAAAGACGATCCTATTCATTGTGGGTTTACATTCAAATGTGGCCAGTGGGTATTTTGTGTAGCTGTCCATGGTGCTGAACAGTGATGTGATGCTGCCTGTGTGGACTGGGCAGAAAGGTATATTAATTGATATTGTCTGCATTTTCAGATCTAATATTGCCACTTCTGTTAACAACATAACGTTACTTAGTCTGATATGTTGTAGCCAAACAGAGGCAATAAGACAGATTTAGAAGGCACAAGCAAAGTCCACAAGGATGAAGCAGGCCTACCTGATTTTAAGGACAGTGATCAATAGGAACACAGATGAGGGAAACACCCCAGGAGTGTTAGCATCAGCTTCAGAGTGTTCTAGGTAGTCTGTTAAATTACGCTTTGCAGTTGAAATAAAAATATATCCTCACTATGAAATCTACAAAAAGTTTCTTCTCTGTGCTGGAGAGAAGGGCCCACTCAGGATTAGCTGCAGGCTAGATGGACGTGTTTGTGTTACTGAGCTGAGTTTGGAGCACTTTTTTCAGTAACTTATTGAGTGTTTTATGAACCAAAACAAAGTCAATCTTTGTCCCCTCAGGTATCCCTTTGTCTCTCTCTCTGCCTCTCTGAGGTTAAAAGGGCAAAGAAAACCCTTTTAGACCTTTAGTCTGTACAGAAGTCGAGTCCAGCAGCACAGATAATCAATACAGCATGTTGATTCAACCCACTTTACTAAACGAGTCTCCTGTCCCCCATTGACGGACATTATAGTTAGGTTAAAAGCTTGGAACATTGTGTCTACTGGATGGATGTTCTGTAGAACAGTTTTTTCCTACTGTTGTGCGGTTGGGGCACTGGGCGGTGTAGTGCCAACTCGTGCCTTTATACGCACTTCAACAAATAAGTTTGTATTAGTTGTTGTGAAAGAAGCCGACCAACACATTTGTTTGTCATTGAAATGTTAGGACTTTTTCGAATAGTACTTTAGTTGTGCTGTGATCACTGTTATCCAGTGTGTGACACTGTTTTGATATCGAGCTGGCACTGTGCCCAGAAGTAGAACACACACAAAGCAATGAGCCATTAGAGGAATATTGATCCACTAAGACGCGATGCCAAAGAAGTCAGATGGGAGATTCAGAAGCCACAGTATGTGTGCATAAGAGTCAATACTGTATCTGAGACAGGAGCTGTGATACAATAGCTATCTTGCCGTTAGTTGTATTTTGATTGGACATTTGAAGAATAGAACGATTCTGCACTGTTAGAAGAGGCACAAAAACCGTTTGAAGCCGTTGATGCTGAGGATAATAATCTTCAATCATCTGATCTGTAAATTAGATTAATTCTAGATTATACTGTACATGGTAGTGATCAGGTGACATGACTTACAGCAGGCTTATAAATGTTTAATGAGCTTAAAATGGAACAAAACAGCCACGCCTCCTGCAGGTTTCTGCCTCTGGTGACTTTGTTTTATTCTCCATTCATTTCTTCTTCTCTTCAGAGAAACACCAGCAACACATTCAGAGTTCTACTGGATTACATTAATTTCTGAATCAGCAACCAGGGACTGTATGAACAAGAGATGTAGACCGCTCAGTAAGAACAACATTTCCCGCTCCAATCCTTTTCTGAAGTATTTCCTGGCAAATGGTCTGATTGACTGGATCCTCTCAGACTAATTTTATCCTGATTATTGGAAAGAAACATCAAGGAGATGGGGAATTGTCAGGAATCAGCACACTGATTGCTCACTGTTTGTCCTTGGCTTGTGGAAACTGTTAGCAGTGCACACACACAGAGAAAGACACATACAGACACACTCTTCTCTCATTAACATTGTTGCAGCAGTTCCTGGAAATCTGTGAGTGGGGAGATGAATGGATTGCATATTAACACAATTGAATGTAATGAAATGAATCCTCTTCTGCCTTTTTTTGTTTGTTTGTTTGTTTGTTTTCTTAGACTGCTCACTTTGAATTCTGGTTAACTAGAGTTCTGTGCAAATATCACCAAGTGCTTCAGGTGGTCTTTATGCATATCCTTTAAAATCAACGTTCATGCTTTGTTGATGAAATACTTAAATGTGTTACAAAGGTCTTTGAAACATGGGTTTTGTGGGTGTCTCAAAGCAAAACAGTTTTGTTTTGGTTTTTGTATATCCAGCCGCAGAAAGTGCAAAAGGGCAGGGGAATAGAAAAGGGAGTGCAACAGCTGGAACTATTTGTTGTAAATGTGGAGAGGAGATCAGTCATGATCCTGCAGGCTCTGGTTCTGCACATTGGTGTATGTGTTTGGCAGAGAGGAGAGTGTAGCTCAGGCAAATACACTCCTGTCCTAAGCTGAGCTGTTGCCAACCCCACAATGATGTTCCCTGGCATGATGCTCTGTTCAGCTCAGATCGTAGAAGGATGGTAGGATCCTCAGATTGACTCTGAATTTCCTCAGCTGAGGTAGTGAAGGCTCAGACTATGTTTTCCTGACCAGGGTGTTTGTGCTTTTCATGTCAGATCTCAAGTGATGGTGGCTGCCTCCATCATATGGCAGAAACTACATTAGAAGAGTGTAGATTTTGACTTTAGGATTCAGTCAGTTTTATTTCTGGTAAGGCCCTATTATGATCGATACAAACATATATTATGTTGTTAATAGTTAAGATAAACTTGGTTACATTTGCTGAAAAGTTAGATTTGTATGTCAATGAGCCGGTGCCAACAAGTTGAAGATTTTATGGCCAGGAACTCAAATGTGCAAGTTGTGTTATGACATTAAACTACAACATTAAATGAAATATCTAAGGCATGAGGTGTGACAATCTGGAGAGTCAGTGTTGTGGTTGTGCATGAGTGAACAATGAGTGTGTGAGGTTGTTATATGGAGCATAAGAGCACAGTAAGCAGCTAAACCCTGGGCCCTCAGGTGTGGCCAGTTAACCTAACGAGCACTAACGAGCAGCTGCAGAGACAGAGCAGACTGGCCAATCACAGTGCACAACATAAACATGATCAAAGAGGGAACATGTATTTTTTCTACTATGAATACATGTTCTACCTTGCAGGTCATCATGAGATCATGCTTTGATATCAGTTGAGCTGTATGATTACATAGCATTGAATGTAAAGTCTAGAAATCATTTGTGACCTCCATCCAGGAACTGCTCTGCATAAATATTCATGCACACAGTATTTGTTGAGAGTTTGCACTGAAGACAACAACATTTTGAAGAGAACATTGTTGTCTAATGTGGGCACCTATCAATTAAAGCACTGTTTATTTCTCTCTCCCTGTCCCGAGTGCTGTTTCTCATTTGCAGCAAAAAACTGCTATTCAGACGATGCACTGAATATTTTCCATGACCAGGGATGTGGCAGAAGAAACTGGCCTCCCTCACACAACCCTCATTTGCCCCTATCGCATACATATTTATGAAGATATTTGAATAATGTGAATTTAAATGACAAAACATCATTTTCAGAATAAATTAGAAGAAATAGCAGGAAGGTGAGTCTCCTAGGGGTCAAGCCTGGGAAAGTGAGATGTGAACCATCCAATGTAAGGTGCAAATAAATAATGACAGTATTCATTATGTGTGTGGGGTGTGACACTGTTCTCTGAAAAATTGCACTTCAACATAAGAGGTTGAAGCTTCTGAAACAGCTGAGGACAAATGGGCAAAAAGCTGTTGGTAAAAGAGGATAAAGAAGTGACAGGAACAAAGAGAACATGAGATTAGGTGCTGGTAGAAAGGTGAGGAGGGAACATGTAAGAAAGAGAGAGGTGTGTGGGGTCCTGCCATTTGTCACTGCTGTCGTCTTAGTTATGTGGGTGACAGAGCTGCCTGGATGTCTCCCACGGGGAGAGAGACCTCATGTTCCAGGAACAAGCGATACTATCTATCAGAGATTTAAACTGCCTCACCTCTTTCTGACAAAAACAGATTGAAGTCATGAACCATTGAAACAGTTGTACAAATTGGATAAAATATGAATGAAAGCATTTTCTGAACTTATCAGGAATCATCACTTTTCATCCTTTTTTTTTAAAAGAACAAACACACCTACTACACAGTGCAGCATGCATAATGAGTTATTTAGCTCCCATCAGATTGAGGACAGTGTTACTCATAGAAATGATGTCCTTGCTCCAATCTTTTGAAAGGAGCTGAATCTATTTTCTTATCCCTCAGAGCAGAAAACAATGAGTTGAGAGGAAGAAAAGACCTGACTGAATGGAGGAAAAGGAGAAGAAAAACATGATAGTCGTGGAACTTGATTTTGTGCTTGTATTTGACAAAAGCTTGGCATCTGAAGAGAAAATTGTCTCTCTGAATAAATACGGTTTAGACTCGATAAAAGAAAGCCAGGGGGGAGGTAGACGGAGACGATGGGTTGAGAAAGGAAGATAAAGAGTGATTAAAGAAAATGAGAAAAGAGAAGAAAAAAGGCAAACAGCCTGAGAACAAGAGTGAGTAAAGGAGGAGGGAATGAGTTATTAGAGAGAAAATGTGGGTGGGATAAGAAGAAGAATGGGTTGCTGTTGTTTGGGTTTAAATTGCCAACAAAGAATACTCAAAGATAAATTCAGGATGTCTCTCTTCTGTTGTTAACATCATTATTCATCACAGCTAAGTGCTAATAACAGAAGGTTGGTAGAGCAGATGCTCTGAAGCAAGGCCTGATTCCTTGATTCCCATTTATTCTACATTAATGGGATGCAAACTGATTTTCAAAGAGCTTTGTGAACATTTAAATGCTTAGAAACCAGACAGCGAGTAAATGTATTCTTATTTGTCTGGTCTTTAGAACATTTATCTATCTAGCCTACCAATATAACTACTGTCATATGTCTTATAATGGTCATATGTAGAGATGTACAGATACCATTATGTGCCCTCCTAATACTGACACCTAAACTTGTGTTTTGGCCAATATTGATAATGAATCCATTTCAGTGCATTAAAATAAAACACAACATTTAACAGCTGTAGGCATATTCTACTAACCTTATATGGCATCATTAGTGCAACCCCTTAAAAACTGAAGCCTTGTATACTGGTCATATTATGTCACGCAACATAATAAGAAACTACTGTGTGGGAAATCATCAGCCAAAACTTTCATATCTGTGCGCTCATCATTGTTTACAACCAGCAACATGAGACATGATAATTGATTTAGAGCTTAAACACAACTTATTCGACAGTATTGTTAGTTGCACTTATATAGAGCTGACTGTTTGTCTGTGAGATTATTAAAAAGCTTCTACTTCTTTTGCTGTCCACACTGAGTTGTCCCGCATACAGCCAAAGCCTGCAGAAACACTGACTCATAAAATAATAGATTTAATGTTTTCATCCTAAAATGAAGGTTAATATGTGGCCAAACTTTGGCATCCTTTCCTCTGTGTATGAACTGAGTGTAAATTGCCCATCAATCAGTGCAGGGAGGAGAAGCACTGTGACATTGTTGTCAATGTATGAAAAGAAGGTGGAGAGACGGAGACAGGAACGATGCATCAGGTTATTGTCTCTCTCTGCAGGACGACCTCCTCAGCCTTCTTACCCATTCCTCTGCTGCTGTAGCTGTCATCTTACATTTGGCTTTAACCTTGGCAGACTGACATCTTTTTTCAGTCAGACAGCATTTTTTACTTTGGTTCACTAAAGGGGCCACACATGAATATCAATTCTCGGTGTCCTTTCTCCTTCTGTCTCCGGTTTCAAGGAGGTGTCAGCAATTGCTCATCTCATTGCATTGGAGGATGTTGTGTTTCTCTGTTGTTAACACGATTTGTTGAGCCACTTGGTGTATCCTACAGGAGAGAATATTATACATTATGAGTGGCCATGCACTTCACTTAAAGTGACTGTCCATGAATATGTTAGTACATGTTACAGTGTGTGCATACTCTATCAGATCCCTCTCCAAGATGAGCCAATCCTTGAACTTTGGATTTGTGAATGTCATGTTATTATACAGATTTGTTTTTACAATGGTAATACGTCACAAATGTAATTATTAAATGCACAGGTTTTTTGTGTGTGATGGTTGAAAGGTAGCTACCAGTACCAGTACCAGTCAAAATAAGCATAAAGAAAGCTCAGAAGGATACTTGCTTCTTACACAACATGGCTCCTGGATATAAAAAGGATTGTGCTGTGACTTTATGAACACTTGCACACTTGTCTGTCTGCATAGTTGTAAGTTATGTAACCATTATTAAAAATGACACAAAGAGCAATATGTTTGATATTTTCCTTTCTGTGAAATCACAATATCAGTGATTCTGCAGGACTGACTTGATAGACTGCAGGATCATCTTTCAAATGCTTTTGAGATAACCAGTGATTATCTAGTCACATATTTGTTCTCTGGATGGAGCCAGAATGATGGGAATGATTGGGAGCCTTCAGAGTCTGTATTAGAAGTCTGCACATATGAGGTTTCCCTGAGTAAAGCAAAGCAGTCCTATTCAAATGGAAACCAGCACCCTGCAGTCCTCAGTTTAGATGAAGGCTACATGATGTGAGCTTGACACTGTGAGTGGGGGGTTTGTGTGTCCTGTCAGTGTCCAGTCCTTGGTCCTTTCCTCTTATAGCTTACCATTTCCTCCTCTACCTGAACCTCTTCCTGTCTTCTGTCAGAGCCAGAGGGCTGCAGCTGCTCTCTTGTGTCCTGTCAGTGTTTGGACCTCAGCTCTCTCCGTCTCTTCTCCACCAGACTCTCCAAACAGAGCGACCGCACACAGACTGACCTCCATCTTCTGTCCTATAAACCAGGACAAAGCTTCACATCTTCAGTCCTGACTGACTGTACAGCTGGGTGCAGAGAAAGGGAACATAAAGGAAAAAGTGAGGGGAGTAGAAGAGGAGAGGCTCTGTCTTTTAAGGCTTTGTCTGCTATTGACTGAGTGTGAAGTGGATTTAGCCCAGACTTAAGTGTCTGTGTCTTAAATCACTTAAGAATCAGCCAGCCGTAGCATTGGAACCAGGATGTATGGGGCAGTGTTTGAGATGTACGGAGTTCAAGCAAGATAGAACAACCATGATGCCGTCCTAGAAAGATAAAACAACAAACCATGATCTTTAAGTATAAGGATGGTTGGAGGACATGGCAGAGAAACAGGGACTTAAAGTGTGGAATGACAAAGAAACACAGCTGAGAGATAAAAACAGATTAGAGGCAAACAGCAGGGAGAGATGCCGTGCTGTGCTGTCCCACCAGAGAGAGAAGTACTGACTGTTCATCACATTGTGTTGTTTCTCCTCTCATGAGGACAGTGTGTCTGTATGTATGTTTGTGTATGATTTCTGACCTCACTTCTGCAGGACACAAAAAGCATTTCTCACTGTGTTTGTTTGCATGCTGGGATTTGGACTGGCCTCGCTCAAGCCTAATCTGCCTCTGCTTTTACAGTCTTTGGTCTGCATGAACAAAGATTGTGAAAACAAATCTTCAATCATCAGTTAATAACACCGATTTTCAGTCCAAGCCTCAAGGAGATGTTTAAAGTCCAGCTCAAAGACCCCCTACAGCGCTAAATAGTCCCACATTTAGAACAAACAAAAGATACAGTACACAAACACACTCCTGCACTGGTATCACACACTCCACACAGACTACCACCTGCTGTGCAAGAAGTAAAGAGGAGGAATTAAAGCCTTTCAGGAGAGAGAGCTGCTCTGCTCTTGGCAGGTTTCAAAGGAGAGACGTTTTCTTTGCATGCTGAACTGCCAGTGTGTGTTTATAGTTGTACTTCATCTTCTCCTCTGTGCCATCTTTGCCTGTCAAGGTATTCATAAGTTCTAAAACAGTCCTTTTTATGTCATAAATGCAAAAAAGCAGTCTGTTAAGTTACAGCACTCTCCTTTTTCTGTCTTTGTCACAAGTTTGTGCTCACCTTCACTCTGAAAGTGAGTGCAGTGCATTCTGGGTGTTTTTTTAGTTGTTTTTCACCCCAGAGATGGAGGCATTCCAGTTACAGCCTGCCTTTCATTGCTCAATCTCCACTCACACACACAGGAACACAGAAGCAGCTGTTGGCGATAGAGGACTCATGGACAAAACTTGCAATCATTCTCTTTATCTTGCTGACCGGCTTTCCTGTCTTTAACCTTTCTCAGAGTCATATTACACTTATACAATACGAGCTTCATTAATAAGCTTGATATTTTCCTGGTCACAGATGTTGACACTCTATCTGATAATATGCCCGAGCTCTCTTCTCCTCATATCCAGTCTGACCCCACAGCTTCTCCCATGCTGCCCTGCCAGACTGAGCTGGCACACGCACACTGTCTCATCCTGGCATGGAGCAGACGCTGTCAGCCTCCATTCCTACAGGAGGAGTCAGCTGATTAGTCTGAAACTGAAGAGACAAAGAGCTTTCAGCAGCTGGATTGGCTGGACTGAAGTAGAATCAGCTTTGCTTTTTCCTCTGACATAATTTTAAACCTATTTAACCTTGTAACATATCATTCTTCCTAGTTTTATACATGTTGCTAGAGTGATTAAAACGTGTTCTTGCTTGGTGTTAAGATGACAGCATGATGAAACCATCTCTGGTTCCTGACATGCAGGTGGAAGTTCCTAATATGTTGTAATGAGGAGTGGGTGTCAGTGTAAGGCTGTGAATTAGCAAATTTACAGTATGTAACACATTTTGTTCCCACATTTATTAGCATTGCACAGATACAGATTTCTTCTGTGTTTCCAAAACCTAACTTGGAGGTAGCTCGTTAACTTGTATCTATAAAAGCGTGGCAACATTGGAGTAAAGTGTTGCATGTTTAAGCTATCCGCTGCATCACTGCCTTAAGGTGAGAGCTGAATGGGAATACACTGAAATTAAGTAGCTGTAATAAGAGCCAGTGCACATGCTTGTTCTTTATGGTGCATTTGCCCTGGTGAGTTAGAAGCCTCAGCGAGTTGATTTTAGTAGCATACTTAAAACCAGTGGCCCCCTGGGGAGTAGGAAAACACATTTAAACATGCAAGCGCTTACAATGGTTGTCAATAATGTAAGTTGTAAGCACTTACAATTTACTGTCCTGATTTTAGGCATGGCATAGTGGTGTGCAACATACAAGAATAAAGACTTTATTAATGTATTCATGCAACATTATTTGGCCAAATATTTTCCATCAGAAATTCAGCTGTGAAATATATTTATACAGCAGAACAACATGTCTCATGCTCAAATGACTTTATACGCCGCGTCTGCGCTGCCCATATGCATGCAGTTTGTTTAAATATGATACATACTAACATGAATTAATATCGCTGCCCGATTGCCTTTGGTTACAGTGGGACATTTGAAATGAAAACACCTCCTCATCAAAGTGTGCGGTATCAAAAGTTATGTTTATCCACTATAATGAATAGACACAATTAAGGATACAACCTATTTACTGCTACAAATACAAGTTACTGAGGTGGAGATAAACACACAGATATTAGAGTTCATATACTAAAGTAATTTCTTCTTTCCAGTTTTAAACAATGATGAAACAATAATAATTTGTTAATGAATTCATAGTTCCTTCATAAGGCAGGGAGAGCGCAGATGAAGCAGATAAATAATTCTGTCCTCACTCTCTGTCAACTACACTACTCCGACGCTACTAGGAGATATAATGACATGAATAAACACATTTTGAATCTCGCTAGAAAAAATTTTAATTTAAAAAAGAAGTTGATGTCCCCACCAATGTTAGGGTTAGGGTAACTACGCCCTTGCTAACATGATTTTCTTTTTAAAATGGTGATCAGGATTAGATAAGATTGTTGATAGGACATTTAGATGTACTTTGTAAGCTGAAATAATCAGAGTGGAAAATAAAGTGAGGTCCACTATGTATTGTTCTTTTACCCTATAGTTGTGATGTGACTGTGGACTGTAATAGACTCTGTTCTCTGTGGAGGCGTGTCAACATCATACCTCATCAATTTGATCTTTTCTTTCCTTCTAATTTCCCTTTGACTCTGTCAGTGTTGCCGTGTGAATAATTTATGCTGCAGTGACGTCAGTGAACTTTTCAGCTATTGCACATTATTCAAAACTGAGTTAATCTAATTGGACCACATCCATCTGACAGTGAAATGTGCTGCACTTGTTGCTGTTTGTGTGGCTGCCAGTGTTTCTCCAGCCCCTGCAGCAGCAGCCACATGGTGAGAGTGTTTGTGAGATGAATAGTGTTTTACTTTCAGCTGCATTGAGTTGGAGAGAGTTCTTCATCTAAGTCACCCAGTCCAAGCTGTAATGTCATGATCTGCTCTCTTTCACTAGTGAACATCTTATCTCTGTCTGGTTTTCTGCATGGAATAAGTAAGTTGAGTTGATGTTGTTGTTATGTTGCTGCCTTTTTCTCTCAACCCTACTCTATCCTGCGCCTTTTTATGAAATACAACTCATCCTCATAAAACAATTAATAGATTGGATCAACATGTGGATGTGTTATTCTGTTAGCTGCATGGTTCATATTCACGAGTAGAAAAGTCATTGTTTCAACTTGCAGCAAACATGACTTACAAGAACAGTATCAAGAGATCGGTAGAGCAAAGACACAAATGATTTTTGTTCACTGCAGCACTGTTTTATCAGGGTTTCTTTCATTGTTGAACAAAAACAAGTTTACTGGCATCTACTCTCTGGGTTTCACATCACATGGTCCAGTTCTCACTGTAAACAATGTAAGAACACAATGGCAACATATTTGTGGGACACTGGTCTTGTTTACATCTGCCATACTAGGCAGTCAGAAAGAGAACCCTTGACCTGCATTATGTACAATAAATCCAGCACCAATATTTGCACCATTATAAATTACTAGCTGTTTTTTTTCTATCACTGTCCTGCTGCTGCTGCTGTAATTAAACAGAGGAAGGTCGAGTCTCCAACAGCACTCACTGTGATTCAGACTCTGTAAGAGAGTAGTAAACAATGTGTGGGTGAGCGTGAACAGAAAGGGAATCAATTAGCCAACTAATATTGTGTTTGAGAATGTAAGCATTTCCTTTGTTAAGAGGATAAAGGCTTTCTATCCTTTTCAGCTTGAATGAAATAAGTTTTATCTACTTAATATGATTAGATACCATTTTATTGATGGCATTTTTCTTTTATAGTATCATTGGCTTGTTTTTTTCAGATTACTAGGTGAATGCCTGTTGCTCTCTGGTGTTGTTTACTGCATCTCAAAGTGTTGCTGCTTTTCTCATCCATCATGAAACAACAGTCCAGTGGTTACATCAGGGGCTTGAGTTTGGTTTTAACATAGTGGGGATATTTGTGGTCACATTGCTATGATAGTTTTTGTGTCCCACTACTTAACTCTTTTTTATCTTCCACATGTGTGCACACATGCACACTAGAATAGACATTTTTCTTCAATATGAATGTTTCATATAAAATTGTCTCAAGACTCTAAATCTTGACGTACATGTAAGTAAGCTGCTACTCTTTCTAAAGTAAGTGTCTGATGTAAACCATCTTTAAACCTCAGCTGAGCTTCCCTCCTTTCTTTTTCAGACTGTTTATTTGGGCTATCATCACAGCTCATCTAACAGCCTGCAGCTCACCTGTCTGTCAGGATGCTTGACTTGCGTGACTAACCCAATCTTTCTAAGTGGAGCACAGTTCAACCTAAACTCTCCTCAGCCCCAATCCTGGCTGCCCTCTGCAAATCCATCCAAGTGTACTGTCTTTGCCTCTGTGTCTGTTGACCTCGACAAGCTGTTTCTGGGTCTCCCTCTTTATCTCTTCCCGTTTGGGTGTAATCTTAAAGATTGCACCGTTACATTGGTTTTGGGTTTCTGTAGAAGGCTTCCGACTGAACCCAGATTTCTTCTCCTTTCCCTCGCTTTGTTTTTCCAAAGTTATTTATTTTGTAGTCATCCTTGCATCTCTACAGTGCAAACCAGCATAGGTCAGGTTTTGAGTATTCCTCCCAATATTATTGTAGCTCTTTCATGTGTGCCCTGGAGAGTGTTTATGTTGAGAATCATAGAGATATTATAGTACACAGTGCTGTTGAAACAACACAATGTGGCATTTAAAGTGCCAGACAAAACATGACACCTGCTGTGGTTCAGTCTTTCTCTACACAGACTTTAGGAAATGTCATGTCTGCACTCCACTTGCAGTATTACTCAGTGAATTCCCACTAATACTCTACCCTTTTATTCCCCCTACTTCAGTATTCCACCTACTATTCCATGAACACATACTTGCCTCAGTCTGTCAATTTCTCTGTCATTGCAATGTTGTTTGGATTCAAGACGTTTTTATCCATGACAGCAAACACAGCCTCCTCTCCCAGCACGTCATCGAGGTGCTGATGCAACACAGTGGTCGAAATCCTCCTATTCAAACTGTCCTTTACAATGTGGCTTCTCTGAGCCGTGACAGACGCTCCTGAGGAAGCTCATTCACATTGCAAAATCACTCCCAGTGCATCAGAATGTGTGTTCACCAGTGGGTTGCCTGCTACAGGCATGCATGAGTCTGCATCTGTTTATCCCATAAAACCTTTTAATGTGTCTCCTCTCATCTCACTGGAGAGGAAAGCAGTAGTAGTGTAGTATGTATGTGGGTGTGTGTATCATTCTAGGAACATCAGTTTTTGACTACAGTTGTGAATTTGTTGTTTATTCATGTTTTGTTGAAGCTTCTGCTAAAGTTTAAAGAGACCGACAAGATAATAATTAGGGCTTACTGTTGTATAATGGAAAGTATAAACATGATTTAAAAAAAAAAAAAAATGATGATGTTATGAGACCTTCTGTATGTTTCACACCACAAAGATGTATAATGTGCAAAAATAGGGTGGCAATCAGCATTTGTCAAAGAAGACAATATGACATGTAGTATCAGAAGCACAGGTGTGATTAATAAAGTTAATTAGCTGCATCAGTCTCTGGTGTCTGCTGTTGTTGATTTACTCACAGTAGAACAGAGACATTGTTTGTGTAATTAGTAACACCTGTGCTGTTCCTACTGTGACAGCCACAATATCTGCTGCTTACTGTCAGCTTCTTATCACCAGGTATAGTTTATTGTAAAGCATTAATATAAGCATTGTCTTTTGGATAACATATGTAGTACTTATTCTTCTATACACTAAAAGAAGTGGCACTCTTTCTTTCCATCTGTGTTCCAAAGAAATTGAATGAGCTCTCTTGATAGATGAACTTTGACATTGGACTGACAGACAAAAAGTGACACATACAACTGTTCACCAATCCAATTTATAGCTGGATTGTTACAATGACATATTTGACAACACCAGACTCATCTCAGCTGAAAACACTGACGACACTTTCTGCTCCACTGAGACATCAGATGAATGCAGTTGGAGGGAGAGGAGACTCTGTGATGGTTTGGGCTCTGTTTGTGTGTTTGATTGATTCCTCTCAGGAACTAAAGTACTTAGTAAGAAAATATTTAATTTGTTTTTTTTTCCACAACCTTCCCCACACAGTTTTTACACCCTTGAATTTTCACTCATGTTCAAGAATTGACTCATTCTTGTCTGATGATTGGGGTCGGTTACAGCTCATTTTGAAATAGCTGTCATTGTAGGGCCAGAGAGCACTGCAGTTCGGTTTGTGCTTTTTTCTGTCTTACTTTTGGATGAAGTCTTTTTTTCTTCCTATCACATGGTCAACACAAATTGAATTGTTCTCCGACTGGTCCTGAGGCAGAACAGGGCCAGGAAGTGATCTATTTTAACTATAGGGAGTTTGACTGATGACAAAATTATTTCTTTGGGGTTGGTGGACAGTGAGTAATCCATCAAACCATATAGTAACTCATAATAGAGACAAAAAATGAGATGAGATAATGTTTTAGTTATTGTTAAGGTTTGGTTATAAATATGAGCAGTTTCATGTCAGAAATTGACTCCCAATACAATATTCCTCACAAGATATTTTACTCCCTCAGAATATCACTATTTGTGAATATATGTGTACTAAGAATGACACTTTTAGTAAGTAGCTGTGTGGAATAGATAGTTAATGGCTGCAGTTGTTTCTACTCTACGTGTCTCAAATTTACTGAAAACATTTGCTTTGTTTCTGACCAGTAAACCGCTTCTGGGAAGAATCACGAGGCTTGAAAACGGTTTCCTGCTAAATTGAACTCTAATAGGTTTTACAGTCTTGA
Source organism: Semicossyphus pulcher (assembly GCF_022749685.1). Taxonomy (NCBI): domain Eukaryota; kingdom Metazoa; phylum Chordata; class Actinopteri; order Labriformes; family Labridae; genus Semicossyphus; species Semicossyphus pulcher. The sequence goes on from NW_027211692.1 coordinate 24,558,335, forward strand.
AGCACTAATGAAATTATGTGAGGACTGCGTTGGAGTAAAGTGGGACACACTTTTCTTGTTTAGATGTTGCAGAGCTCTCAGCCATTCTGACAAATGAGACAATCAGACACATAATTACATTCATCAAAGACCAAATACATTTGGTCTTTGAGAAATGTAATTATGTGTCTGTTCCAAATGCCTCTAGGTCTGTGGAGCAGCTCATTTGATACATTCTGTTCATGTTTACGTTAAAACTGAACATTTTTAGCTGATTGTTGAACTGAAAACAAAAGTTCTTTGTGATGATCGATGAGATCCTTCTGTTTCTATGAACACTCATTTTTAAAGTTGGCCAAACACTTTTTTCCATAATTAATTTGTTCATCTTTTTTTACAGATGAAATACAATCTGGATTTTATTTAATTTTATTGGATAAGTGTTGGAGCTGGTTTGAGTTGGAGCTGGTTAGTGTTGGTATATTATCTGCAAGAGTTGAGGATGTCCCTTTCTTTAAAAGTCTGCTCCAGTTTTATCTGGGAAGGCTTCAGAAGTGATGCACAGGTGAATTTCTCTCACCTTGAGTGTCCATTCTGTGGTTGTCAGCTGTCTCACCTGTTGCTTAATTGACTGATTTTCAGCCACTTCACTGGCTGTCTGTTACTGTGACATCCTAATAACATCTAAATCCTTACTGCTCCATTTGACAATCATCAAACTGCTGACAGGAAGGATGTGACAGAAGTTGCTGCTGCTGTCTGATCCGTCTGTCTGTCCAATATCGTCAGCTTAATAGCATACCTGCCTAACTCATTTTTTCAGGTTTTCGGAAAAGAAGAAACAACATTTGTTTTTAGCCAAGAAGTAAGAACTTTTTATTTATACATTAACGCTGACTTCCACCAGATGTGTGAACAAGTTTGCAAAAAAAAAGACACAATAACAATTCCATGACAAATACAAATGACTTGTGCAAATCTTGCAGAGAATTGACTTGACGTCAGAAAAATTGACATGACTTAGGCATTTTCTCTCCGATATAAATACATACAAACATAACCAAAGTTGTTTTAACTTTCTTCAACATAACCAAGTTGTTTAACTTTCTTAAACATAACCAAAGTTTTTTAACTCCCTTAAACATAACCAAGTTGTTTTACTTGCTTTAACACATAACCAGGTCATTTTACTTGCCTAACCATAACCAGTTTGTTCTACATGCCTAACCTTCGTGAGGTTTGTTTTATTTGCCTTACCTTAACTAGGTTGTTTTATTTGACTTGATGAGGGAAGTTGTCATAGTAGTAGTATTCGTCATGGGCCACTCTTGGTAGTACCGGCTTCATTGCCTGGAAGTCATTACATTTCCTGAGAGTAATAGGTAATTGGGCGGGAAAGAGTCGGACCCAGGTGAATGGTTCTGTGGGCAATGTAAAAAAAAGCTAGCTTACCTGATGAATCAAAGATGAGAGTTAATGCTTCACTTGTGCTCAGGTGAGCATTGTTTTTTATGGGATCGGCCATCTTTGTGTAGCTTCAAAAATGCTCAAGTCAATTTGAGATGACTTGGCCACCTTTCATATGTAGCTCAAAAACGCCCAAGTCAACCAGATGACTAAGGCAGATAGTGATTTTGGACTGTTTCAAGTGTTCTGATTGACTGAGGGTATAGGCATTTATGCAGGGTGATGCAGCAGAGTTAAGAGAGTAGAGATAGGCCAATAACTCAATTTGGCCAAAGAATTAGTTTGGCAGATATGCTATTAGGGTGACAATGTGCTCTGCACATTTTACCACTGTGTTGAATGCAAGGTTCACATGGAATGAAAGCTCAGCAATCTTACCTGAGCAGTCTGCATCTGTCACATACTGTATGTTACACTGTGTAGAAATGACTTCATTGTACTTTGCCTCCTGCAGAGACAATCTTCTGACATGAGTTAACTTTAAACTAAAGTCTGACACAAGTGACAGTGACAAAGATACACAGAGTTTATTAAGTTCTCATTGATATGAGCCCTTTTCCCAATCATTCGTGTGACTCCCCTCTGTGAGCAGTCTCTTCCTCCTGGAGCCTGGTGGGCGGAGTCAGCTCGTTAGTAGATTAGGATCACCTGGTCTTTCTGCTCACTGTATAAACTGGTGGCAGTCAGTCAGTAATAATCTCTCGCCTGGCTTACACCGTTTTTTTTTATTTTGTTTCATTTAGTTTGTCTTTAAATTGAGTTTTCTTTTTTTTAATGTTAAATAAAGATATATTTTTGGTTTCACTCATGTGTGGTCTCTTTCCTTCCTTTGAGTATTCAACAATCCAAATGAAAATGCTGTATTTGATTGCACAAGTTAAAAACGGAAACTGACTGGATCTTAACTACTTCTGATTTAATTTGGAAGTTAATCAGATTTGGAATTAATTTGCAAAGACAGCTCAGCTATAGAGATATTCTGATGCTGCCAGGCATCAGTCACCATCAAAAATTAATAGTTAATACCCAGAGACTGACACTTTACATGAGTATGATACATCTCCAATGCCAGTAAAGCTTTGTGGCAGAACAGCCACATTACTGCTGAAAATAGTTTCAGCAATTATGTCAAACAGGATCATTTCTTCATTTATAAAATGTAATTAGAGCTTATTATTGTCCTCATGAATTCATTGTCCTTAAAGTGACTGAAGCGCTGGAGGCTTTGCTTTGGTGTCTAAATCCCATTACTTAATTTCTCTGTTGTTTGAAGCTCATCTGACTGTGTCTCTTTGTTCAAGCTCAGACTTCTCTGTCACAGTTTGCTTTTTTTTAGATAAATCATAGAGTCAACGAGAAATGGTGGGTAAACAGGCAAAGTGCAGGGAGGACAAAAAAAACTGACACTATTGGCCAAGTGCTGAGAGAAAACAGAGAGAGAGAGATTATCCAATCGTGTTGAGCTGTGGAAGCAGGTCCTGTAACAGGGCAGCAGGCTGATGAGATGATTGGGAACAGGTGTGCAGAGCAGCAGGATGCCTGATGGACAGGTGACACATGACTGATTCTGTCCAACAACACAAACATGAGACAGGAGGAGACAGCAGCAGGAGCACACAGAGACGGTTCATCAATACCATAGTGAGTGATTATAGTCACAGAGGCCACTAGATGTGTCAAATACAGGAGAGAATAAATATTTCAAATGAGAAAAATAATGAAAAAGTGAAAAAGTTTTGTTTGACCACTCACAACATTCAGGATGATGATAGAAATGTGAATCCACTGACAATGTGAAATAGAAAATAAAAAATCAGACTGTGAAAGAACGTTTCAAAGATGACAAAATTTGTGTGAGAAAGATAAAAAGCATCACTGAGTTCTGTGATCTTACTGTTGACAGTATACACTTTTTCCTAAGTATTTCTATTCTTCTCTGTATTTGGTTTACATTATCTGTCTATGAAGGTGTTACATAATCATGTCTGTAGTTGGAGTGAGGTCAGTGTTCTGCAGACTCTTCATTCAGGGTAAATTTTATGTCCCTCTCTGATGCTGCCCCCCCAGAGCTCTGCAGGATTATATGTGTTTACAGCTGCTTAGTGAGCTTTAGCTCTCTGGAAGTCTCTGGACTTAGTATTAATATAGTCCAAAGCCTTAATCATAACAAATTTGTGTTTCTTAAGGCATAATTAAATGTATGATTCAGATTTATTTCCCTACATCTCGTTAATCCCACATTTGTTGTGTGTTGAAGTAAAGTTTTGTGGTGTTTCTTCATAATTTATGCTGATTTATATATTTATATCAGTCTGCCATTGATTCTCCTGTTCTGCAAGCTTGGCACATTTTGTCCACTAATATGCATAATTTATGTATTAAACTAAACGATTTTGATGTTGGTCCTATCTTGGAAACAGAACTGATACAAAATTTAGTGATTTGAATCATTTTAATTACTGAAGCTACAACATGCAGTCATTCATTAAGCACAGTGACATTCCCAGAGAAACAAAGTGTGATTCACACACAGCAGTTCTGCATAAACCACATTGAAGTGTTTAATTATCACTTATTATTTTCAGCTTTTAAGAATGTTATTTTCAGTTCTGTAATATAAGACAGTCTCAGTGGAGTTGTTGCAGTTTAATCGCTGCTTCTCTCAGCTCCGAGCATGAACAAACAGACATCATGTCTCAGAGAGCACTCTCGCATTTGTCCACAGAGCAGCAGCCATTACAGATGCACCAACTGAAATTATCTTGGTGTATATGGCCATCTTAATGTCTTGTTTTCAATGTCATCATTTCAGACTTCCATCTCCTTCTTCCTTGCAGGCTTTATGTTGTGTTTAATTCGTCTGGCTGCGAGCCATTTCCAAGAAATCATTAAGAGTAAGTCAGTGAGTCTGGGCTCTGTGGGAGGACTACAGAAAGAAGTCTGTGGAGACTGTAATGAAGGAATGTATAGAAGCCAAACATAGAGATGAATATGTTTATTCCCCTGCGTCTCAGTTTGTTTATGCAGTGTGTGTTTATGAAAATGTGGATGCCATTTATTAATAATGAGTGTCAGGTATTAAAGAGGACAGAAAGGGTGTGTTTCCTTCAATGCTCTAAAGCTGCCAACTCAAAGCTTTTTTGGATTACAGACATTTAAAGCAGCATTTGCACTTTAATTCACCAGGGAGGACGAGGCCTCTAAATAGCCAACATTTAGACCCACTTACTGGGATTCTGCATAATGATTATATATATATAGAGAGAGAGAGCGAGAGATGTGTTCCTGGAAAGACATTAAATTGTGTCTTGTAGGATCAGTCCTTTAGGCAAAATTATACATAGAATCAGCAGCAGTGTAATGATGTTGTTCTGCCTCAGTGACACATTGAGTCAACAGCTTGACACACAAAGAGACACACAAACACACATCCAACTCCACAGGTAGAAGTATGAGCTCTTCTCTGTTCCTGATTGTCAGTCCAGCATCACATTTTATGACCACAGATGAGGGTCTCTGCCATAACAGTGGAGGCTTTTTTAACCCAGTCCACTGAGATGCAGGAAATATTCACATAAAGACCTCTAAGTCAAATGTTCTCATTACAGCGCTGTACATGTTTGGGCTAAAAATAAAGCCAGTAAAGTTCTGCAATAGATTGTGTTTTGCATTAGCCATACATCCTGCTTTGACATCTATGAGTATCCAATCAGTCAAAATGTATTTTCTCTCATGTTTTATATTTCTGTGCTCTGGCTCTCTATCACACTTTTAGCACTCTCTTTCTCAGTTTCATATCAAAGTTAATGGAGGCAGGGGAATCTCTAAAGGCTCCCATAAGGACTGTTTATATCTCACACTGCTGATGGAGCTGTGATTATATTAGAGGAGGCAACATCCCTCCTCGTCTGCACAGTAGTAAGTGAGAAGGGTGTGCATGTGTGTGATAAGCACAGCTCAGCAGCCAAGCAGCAGTTCATGAGAGATATTAAGGCTGTTGAATCCAGTTCTGTTTCAATGTGAAAGAACATCTTTCACACTAATGATGGGGACATTACATTTATCAGACAGAAATGTTTGCAGGATACATTTTTGCATACACTGAGCTTTCAGCAAAACTAGGCCAATTTCCTTTTAGACAACTCAAAGTGCTTTACACTACATGTCAACATTCCTCCATTCACACAGTCTTTTGTGCGACTTTGCAGTACATGGTGTCTGATCATCAGGATCTGACACATTCTCACACCTTTACCCATTAAAATGATGTCTTTGGGAGCTATTTGTGATTCAATAACTGTCTGATTGCTGGCTCCACAAAATCGGCATGTGGAAGTGTCCTTCAAACAGTCTCTCCACTGATTAATGCGCAAGCTGCTGCAGCTCCTGAGACAGCATCTCAAGAGAACATTAAAACCTTCGGTTCACACAAGACTCACGCTCCAGTCTCCTGGGTGAAAGTCCTTTGTTGGTTTGATCCATCTTTGTAATGCGGTGTGTTTAGACCAATGACTGTATATATAGATGGACAACGCGTCTCCATCTGCTCCCATTGTATCCAATTGATGCCAACATAGCCCCTGTGATCTTGCGATGGCGACGTCATACGGAGCGAGAGTCTGCGCAGTAAAGGTCGGCGAGTGAAGCAGCGGTAGCCCCTTCTGCTAACCCAAACAACACTTAACTTACCGGAAAAACAGCAAGGATCCCGCACGCCGGCGTGCAGCAGAATAAGAGAGAAGTTTTAGTTACGTTTCTACTCGCCGATCGTCCTCCGCTCTGCTCACCCGGAACTGATTGGCTGCAGGAGCCTAATTTGTCAACAGAGCTGTCAATCATCATTTTGACAGCATCAAATAACTAATTAAAAATAAACTTCTCAGAAAAATGAACACTTGGACGTAAATCAGCATGATAATAACTCGCTATAATGACAGAAACCATGTTTGAGAAAAATTTATCGGACGTGTATTTTGATTTTATAGTTTGACCCATGTCCCACCTGTTAGCATGGAGGAGGCGGGCTTTATACTGCAGCCAGTCAGCAGGGGGCGCCCAAAATGTTTTGGCTTCACTTTTAGGGAGCTGTCATGTCGTCCATCTTTTTAAACAGTCTATGGTTTAGACCCAAATGCAGCACACGGGGAAACAGGGACTGTTGGTAATGACTTTTATTAACAGCTTCCAACAGGTATCAGAGCAAACAGGACACACAGCAAAACGGTGAGAGTCTCTGATTCACAGTAACCCAGAAGGCAGAGGTTATTTCCGGGGTTATGACAAGGCAGGTCAGAGGCAAGCAGGGTAGGCAACAGGGAATCGACCTGTGTGAGTGTAATGTAGTAAAGAAAACTGGCTTTTCAGAAAACTACAAATCCCCTGTGTATGTACACAGAGCAGCAGCAGTAGTGTTGTACTCAACAGGGTAATGCTAGCAGGCAGAGGGTTGCTGAGGTGGAATCAAAGCGTAACAGAAGTCGGTGTCGGAGGAACTAGTTTTATAGTCACTTTAATATCACACCTTGTTCTGAGAATGGATTTTGCTTGCTATGTGTTGTGTTTAGAGGGGTAGACTGCCAACATTTATGACCCTTATGTCCCGCCTGAACTAACACACACAATCAGCCAAAACACTCACTTAATGATAGAATAATAGAAACACACAGTGCTTTCAGCATGATGCTGTTACAAACAGTTTGGTATCTGTGTGTACACTGGCACATTTATAAGAGCAAAAAAAACCTAGTTTCCCTTAAAGAAGACACCAGTTTCTATACTCAAGGAAGAGTTCAATGAAGTTTTTTCTTTTTTCCTGCTCTTGGGAAGAGAGGTTTGGTGATTCCAAGGTGAACTAAAACTGTCTGATTCACACATTTGAAATGATAATTAGTTACACACAACAGTTTGATGTTTTTAAAGGAAAGATGTTTGCTGTTTATGCTGGACTGCCTTTGGGGATTTACAGTTACTCTGTCTCCTCCTCTGCTGTCTTTGCCTCTCACAGTGTTCATGAAAAGTTTTTTACATCTTATTTAGTCCTCTATTCATGCAGTTTGCTATGACCCTCTTGCCGTTCTGTCATCCTCCTCCTCTGCCCAGTTCTCTTCCGTCTTTCTCTTCAGCACAAAGTCTCTCAGTTTCTTCTCAATTTTCGTCTAAAAGCAGTGTAGTGCAGTGTGTGTATTTTTCCCTCATCTTTCTTCACATAACAAGACAATGTTTCACTTTAGAGCTTGACTTTCATTTGTTCAACTTCACACACTTTTATGCTGCTCTTCACTCTTCTACATATTAATTGTTGGACATGCAATACTGACGCAACCCTGCACATCACACAGTCTCTTCAAGGTCTGTCTAACTTCTCTAAACATTTATTGAGAGAAGAGTAATGATGGTGATGTAAAATCATAGGCTAACAACACAAGCAGCTCCTCCTCCAGCTGGCTTGATTTAATTATTTCAGAGTGGTGGTGTAGCGTGTGTGTGAGTATGCATCTTACTCTATCAGACAGAGGCTAACTCTGTGACACTCACCTGACTGGATTTACCCTCTGAGGCAGCAGAATCAGCAGGTGTTTGGTTCTTGTCGGGAGAGATGGGCTGAAGGTGTCTCTCTGTCAGGGAGCAGGTAGAACAATTGACTCTGCAGGCTCAGATAATGTCAGCCTTTACACTAAAAAAGGCTGATAGAAGTTTTCCATCCAATTTGTGACTGGCCAACAATGGGACTCATGGCTGCAGCTAAAATAAATGAATGATATTGGTGTTGATGATATCATGGTTAAAATATTTAACAGTCTGTCTTCTCTTTTTTTGTCTCTTCTAGGTAAGACGGCCGATTGTGTGTGTGTGTCTGTTTTGTGTGTGTGTTTATGTCATGACGGCTGGATGAGAAAGACAACCTGCTGCATCACAGTGATCTTCAGAACTGACAGTAAGAACAACTCTGATATTTCACAAGTGCTGAACATGATTGCTTCTGATCTGCTGATGATCAGCTGATGTGGTGTGCTTTCATTCTGTGTCTTGCCAGAGATGCTTTAGTCAGATTGTCTCCTTCACTCTAACCTCTGCTGCTGCAGAGATAAGGATGCACAGTTGTGACTCTTAGTTTCTACTGAAGGACTGAGGTTGTTGTTGGCTCCAGGAGCAGCTGCATGAGAAACATGTTGCTTTGCTAAAATGTTTGAGATTCTTGGAGCTGATTAGAACTGGCTTCATTGCTGTTCTTTGTTTCTGTGTGAACCCGTCAAATGGTGCCTGGCTTTCAAGCATCGGTCAGCATTATTTCCCATCATTCACAGCTGATTAGTCAAGTTTTTTATTCTAAATTCAATCTTTTATTACACATCATTGTCTTCATAAACATAAGCCTGTGTGTTCAGCGGACTTTGAACTCTACTAATCTGTTCCTGATGAACCTGCAGGTTTAGTTTTAGATTAAGCACTTTGAGTTGTCTTGTGTCTGAAAGGTGCTTTATAACTAAACATGCATTGCCCAGTGTCAAACCATGTGCCATGTATGTCAGACCGTAGCAGGTCATTTCTGTTCTTCTGTGTCATGAGTAGCCATAGTTTAGTACTTTAATGCTTCCTGTCTCTTCTTTTTCACCTCTTTTCTCTTCCCACACTCTCGACTGAAAACAATGACTTGCATAAGACCTTGTAGTGAGATCCTCTATAGCTTATGTTAAGAACTTGACCATGAACCGCAGTGTCACTGGTTTGACTCTATTTTGGTCAGAGCATTGAGTATGTGTTTTATTATTATTATATATTGCGACCTTATTATACAGCAGAAGATGGTATATGTTGTTCACAACATGGTAATGAGTTAAATGTTGAATTTTGCTCACTGAGGATTTTCAATATGTATTGTTTTATAACATTTTCTTTACTCACAATCTGTGTCATCCAGTTTCATCCATTAAGCATCCATAATTAATTTGCTTAACCTTTTTAATACTGGCACTGAACCTTCACACTGTAATCTAACATTATTAGCTCATAATTAGCCGGCTTCTCTTAGTGAGATTTTTGGTGGTAGCGTCTCCATTGAAAAGAGTAATGCACATCTTCAGCACGGCTGAGTGTGACTGATGAAGCATTAGTCCATGAAATGTTTCAACATTACAGACTCCTCCTGCTCTTTATGTCAGGCTCTTTAGTGAAGCAGAGCTTTATGATCATCATTCTGGAGCACTACATCATCAAAATCACAATCCAACACAGTCACTGCATACACAAAACTAACTCCAGGTGGTATAGTCTAGTTTATTCCCCTTGTTTTGATAGAGCAACTGGTGCTGATAAATCTGGAAGCTAATTTAAAGACAAAATGCCATAATGTTGTTGTTGTAAGTTGTCGAGGAGGACATTCTCAAAATGTTTGTCAGTGATAATTTGCTCACTAAAACATTCCACTTGGATTAAGTGAGGAGAGGGATGAATCATAGCATTACCTGCAAATTATTGTTTTTATTATCAAGCTGATCGTTCACATGAATTGTGGATGTGATGACTCATGTGGTGTCATCTTGTTGTGCACTGTGATTGGCCAGTCTGCTCTGTTTCTGCAGCTGCTCGTTAGTGCTCGTTAGGTTAACTGGCCACACCTGAGGGCCCAGGGTGTGTCCAGATAAATGTCCAGGCATAGTCCACTACACTTTATATGCTGAATTACACTTGAGTAGACGGACTGAGGTACACATAAAAATAACACAGGCAGTAATATCACTGAATGCTAATAGCTGTTGATAAATATTCATTTGAGTTATATTACACACAAGTGTTTTTATTTCTATTCTTCTATTGAATAAATGTCTATGTAAGCCAAGACTACAGGGTCCAACATATTGTGTATTACAGACTCACTGTTGGATATTTGTATATAACAGGAACTCATACATTGAATCTTTTTATACAAGGTTTGTTGGAACAGCAAGAACAATGTTCTGTATCTGGATGATTTATTGCCTTTATGCAGTGGGGCCATTTCAACATGATTCATATCTGTTGATATTTTAGCACTTTGACATATTTAGGATTATTGATTGAGATTCAGCCCTTGACACTAAGAGAGTATAAATCAGTAATGAGCTACATTACGATCATAAGTCAGGTTTCTGTGAACATGTGGTGTGTCGTCAGATATGAAAAATGCAGAGACACTCCTGCTTCAAGGTGTAAAGATAAGAACTAATGAAACACTGTGGCAGCTGATCTGTAGCTTAAAGCTGCAAAGGGGGTGAGAGTTCACACAGATCTCGCAGGGTTTAAAGGAGGGAGACGGTAGCAGCACCATCACTTTGGGCTCCATTTTCCAGATTAAACAATGTAATTTTTTTGGGAGTTTTTAAGGAGATACATTTGGCTAAACAGTCAGTTAATGGTGGGTTGTACTTTAACACCAATACTGGTAAATTACTTAATTCAGTTGGGTTTACAAAGTTTTAGGTTCAAGGGTTGTAGTTGTTTCTGTATCTTTTTCTTGATCTCATTTGGTTTGTTCTACAGGATTTGATATGTTCTGCAAGTGCTTCAGCAAGTATATTGTCATGGGTACCTTTTGCATTATTGAAGTAGTTGAGGTAAAGAAAGACAGAACCTCATAAAAGCCTTTCTCCCTACAGAGTCAGGCTTTTGTGTTGGAGAAATATAAAGTTCAGTTCAGTTCTCCATCACAGATCAGCACTGTCTCTGTCCATGGTGCTGATTCATAGACAAAAAAAGTTCTGTTTACTGTTTCTGGACCAGTGCAAAGTGTTTGTCACTGTTCATGACAGCTGTACTGATTCATTTTGCTCACATTTACATAAAAAAAGAACTTGACTTAGAGTTCGGTGTTTCTCAAGTCTTCTCAGCAGGAGCTGTCTGAACACTCACTGTTGGTGTCACCTCCAGAATAGAGTGAGAGCAGATTTAATGGGTCATAGCTTCATGAGTTGCCTTGGGCAGAATGGAATCCTGGGATTATCCGTTTCTTCAGGGCAGACAAGCTGACAGTCTCTGAAGTTAGACAAACTGATGCAAAATCACTGAACTTAGATGTGTATTTCCTTATTCCCACCCCACCACTGCTGACTTGTTATGCCTTGTTTAATTCTTGCTTCCTGTAAAACATCTTATTTCTTTTTCTTACCTCTTATTTCTACTTCTTAATCTATGGTGTGATTTACTAACACTATTATTAAAACGTAAAGGCCCTACCATCACAAGCCAATACAGTATTAGAAAATCCCTGAAGTTCTCAGTCTCTCCTCGAAGGATCTTGAAGTTTAAAATCTGCATATCTGCACAGATCATAAATGAAGAACATTAAAGAGCTGAAGGTTTTCTCACTGACAGCTGATATCTAGTGAGATTAAAGAAACTCTGTGGGCTGTAAATTAACTATGAATGAGGACACCCAAGGTTCAGAAGCTTTGAACCTTGCGTTCAGTTAAAGAGTTGAGTAGACCGGAGTGTGTAAGATGAATATAAATGGTTTGCCTCATAAAGGAGGCGAATGAGGTGTTCTTTTTATCTACAGTCATTTGACTTCTTTCAAATTCCTTTTTCACCACATTCATTTGATGAATCCACTGAACCTTTCTGTTCTTTCTGCCTTTGTGTTGCTGCTGGAACTTTTTCATGAACTCACCACCCTCTGCTCTGAGTCGAACATACAAATGAGCAGAGTGAAACAGGGGGAATACAAATGAACTTTACCGATCTGTCCACCTGTACCACAAGGTTTCATTTGCTGAAGCTACACAGAGGGAAACTAAAGGCAGTCAAATCATCAAGAACACAGAATATAAAGTTGAATATATCAGCAACAAGTGTCTTGTGATATTCAAATTATTCACAGTTTCCGTCATCATTTGCAGCTTCCTCTCTCCCACTTGAAAGTAAACATGAACTTCAGCCTCTGGACACACACTGCTCTGGTGTCTTCTCACATAAACAGCTTCTCTGCTGATGAGCTGCTGCTTCAATTGGCAGCCACACTGCAGGAGAGCTAAGTGATGGCTGATTGGTTAATGTCAAGTCTAATGTTGCTGATACAAAATCAACATGACATGAACAAGAGAAGGCTGTTTATAGTGGGTGAAAATGACACAACCAGAATACATTGTTTTGTCATCACTCCACATCTCAAGACACAACACCAGAAATATAGTCAATTTCTACATCCTAGAATAAGCTGAATAGTAGGACTGATCCACACGCACACCTGCCTGTATCCCTCTCAGAGAGATTTCTTATCTCTACTTCAAACATGTTTCATCATCCTGCCTGAGTCAGACTGGATCCACAGTTTGACAGTTTGTGCTTTAATATTGACATTTCTGGTTAAACCAGCTCACACTCACATTTCCCATGTTTATACCTCTACTTGCCCCCTCTGACACATGAATTATTGATTATTGATAGCCGACACTTTCATATATCATCCCATAATGTACTCATGTTCGTCCTGGTCTACCGCTACAAAAAAATGACACTTTCTAAATTGACAACCTGATTTGTTTTTCACTTTGAGGAGCTGATATTTTTTTCTCACTTTGTTACTGTTACTTTATTTCAACAGTGATTAATTTCACTGTTATAACTGTTTCATCACCACTTTTAACCTCCTTATAGTTTAACATGTGTTTGCTGACTCCACTAAATGTCTGGTTTGTGCTTGTTTTCTTCTTCCCTCGGTCTGATTTCTGTGAGAAAGCAACAGAAGAAATGTTGAGCAGTGACTTCATGAGTAACAGTGAGGTCAGCTCAGGTCAGCTGGGAGCAGACGGGGGCAAGACATCTTTGTTTGTGTTTGGGGGTCTGAAATTATTATTTGTATATTTATATATGTGGGTTTTCTGCCTTCTACTGAGGCAGTAGAATCAGCAGCTATTGTGAGAAATAATGGTCTAAAGGTGAAGGTGTGTTCAGGATTATAAAACAAGATACATGTTAAAGGAAGTGGATTTGTTGTCACTGAGTGCATGATGTAATTGTTAAGACCTCTGCAGCTGAAACCAAGAGGCTCCTTTATGTTGCACTGCTGCTCCTCAAGCTGTAGGAAGCTTGCGTTTAGATAGTTCACTGTTCATCAGGGTACCAGGATGCCCCTTTCTGTGGGATCCATCCAATTAATTTGGACAAATTCATCTTTGTAATTTAATGAGTGACTTGTTTGTTTATTTGGTTGACAGGGAGAAACAGTGAGACAGCAAGGCATCCTTAATCTCATCACATCCCCCTTAATGAACACACAGACCCAAAGCACTAATGAGATGTTTTGACTCCTCTGTTGGAGTGGTTGCATGTGGTAGACCCCCCAGGTTCTTAATTAAAAATGAGACCCCCTTCTACTGTCTTACTTTAATGAATGTAATTATGTATCTCAAAACCCTCTAAATGTGCAGCACCATTATTTACAGTATAACAAATATCCTGTCAAATATCTGACAGGGCAGCCTCTGTATATGTCAGTGGTTTGGCACACTGTGATAATTTGATAATTGATAAGTTAGCACTTATTAGCAGGTATCTGTGTCTGCGCTTCCTGTACTGGGCTTGTTAGCTCATTCAGTGTTTGTCATACATTGATTTATGTTTGGCGACCTGTGTATAGGAGTCAGGATTGCTGGTTGGTTTTCCCTGCAGAGATGAGAGCTGCCAATAGTGATTACAATAGCAGTTATTTTGCATAGCCCAGTTGTGCTGTTCACCCTCTGCTAGCTCTGTCTACAGAGATGTTGGCGGGTGAGCGAGCAAGTCTGTACTGCTTGCCACACTGTAGAGAGGTGTAAAGTCACTAGAAACTGCAGTTTGTGGTGTTTTTCTACTCTGCATTTGACAGTTAATGTACATACTCGTTTCATTACAGAGGTTAATAATTGTGTCTGATGACGCCCAGAGATCGAGAGTAATCAGTCATGAATGAGTTATCTAATCAGAAGGATTAAAGGCTGTTATTCAAATTGCATGCTGTGATGTGACTCTGTTATCATAAATTAACTTATAGGATGTGTTCTGAATAACAAAAAGGAGCATTCGCCCAGGAGGGATCCAGCTGAGACACAGATGAATATGTATCAATATAGCATCAGTGGAATAGCTCACATACCTACTGAGTGTTTCCTTATGTGTGTGTGTCGAGTACATTCCTAAATGTACTGGACACACACGCTGACTGTAAGAAGACTTCGAGTAGAGACTTCTTCTCCCTGCTTACCTGAGAGAACTGAAGGAAGAGGTCCAGGTTCTCTGACGTGTTGGAGAATAACTCAGATGTCTAAGTGTATTTGTGCTTCACTATTCTTTATATGTTAACACGGTTCAATGAATTGCCACCAGACGTGTTCTGAACAGCGTTACGATAAATACAGTTTCACCCACAAGCAACTGCTGCTGTATGTGTCAGTCATTGCTCTAGTATCTGCAGGGTCGACATGGAGAGCTTCACTCTGTAGAGACGAGCATCTTTGTAAAGAACAGGCGGTAACATGTCAACACTAGCAAGACAATGTGTTTCCCCCATGTTTTACAACAGTTCACAACCTGCTCTTATCTGAGGGAGCTGTCAGCTATCTGTGAAGAAGTTGTTCAGTTTTTTGTCCATGCCAGCTGCTCAGGTGCGTTGCTTTATGTCGTGTATGAACTGTCTGAACTATGTTTTGACATCCTGTCAAAATACTGCACATTGGCTCATATTTACTCTGTGTCAAAATAGTTACAAGGCCGGCTGACAGGCTTCATGAAAGTCAAGCTAAAAATAAATAACTTTATGATAAACAATATAAAAGCCTCAGAATCTTCACATTTCATAGTTGATTCAAAAAAGGCAAACAAATAAATCATGTCTATCTGCGTCTTTACTTGTGATGTCTCAGTTTTCTTTGAAGCTTATTGGTAGAAATGTAGAACAGATGGAACATTCAGATCAGTCAGGCATATATTGTGTATTAATCACTTTATAAAGTTTAAATGAACTTCCATATCATCCATGTGCTACCATTTATAACTTCCTTAATCTATGTTCATTGCATATATCCAGCATGTAATGCAGCCAAACAGCCCTCTGTTTATTTAATCAGCTGGATTCAAACCTGTGGTATGTTTCTGGCTGTTCAGATTTCATAGGACAGACTCTTGACAGGAAGTCAGAGCACACAGTACAGCACTGACAGAAAGTAAAGTAGCATCAGTGTCTCAGATGTCAGTAGCGTGAGGTGATATAAGTCATGTTTTACATCCCAAGACGGAGGACAAAAGTGTCCTTGTCGTTTTACCCTGAGAGCTGCTCTAAACAGGAGAAGTGCTGTAAACTCTAAGCTCCCCTTGAGGTTGTTCATGTTACAGAAAGCCTCCACAGTCAGTTCATTCAACAGAGGCTGTGCTCAAAAGGCCTTCCCTGCAGCCTCGTTCATGTGGACCTGATTTATTTTCTATACTTCATCTGGGTCAGAGTCTTGTCTTCCTTTCTTTATATTTGATTATCAGTAGACTGTTTTATGTATGGACAAACCGTCTGCACTGTTACTGCTGTTGGTGTAAACGATTAGAGGGAGAAATAAGATCTGAAGAGCTTTACAGTGTGACATGCTGTTTGTCCTTCATGAACTTCATGTTTCCTTAAGGGGAAAAATATCAACAGAGAGATCAATTCTGATGGAAAAAACTTTGGAAATGTGTTTGTCTTTCTGTTGATCCTTCGTCCTCAGAGCTGCTCTCTTCCTGGTAAATGTTTGCATTCAGCTCTGATCACTGTGTGCTTTTAGAGAGAAGGACAAATGCAATTTTCTATGTTCCCTCAATGTGCCCAAGACACTGAATCTCTTATCTGCTGCATTGGCAAATTGGTTTTGTCCATCGACAGGTCATACATGTCTGTGAGCAGTAATGGGGTCTTTTCCGAGCACTTCATTTAATTCCACATTTAATGAGAAAATCAGAAACAATCAGTGAGTGTGCAAGAGAGAGAAACACGCAGAAATACGAGAAGGGAGAAATGTTGTAACTTTTGTCTGCCTGAAGGTAAATAAAAAACCAAACTTCCTTTCTCTAATCCCTGTTTCCAAAGTAGTACAGGGCTTTATGCAACAAATCCTCACCTCAGATACACAGAATTTACATTTAAATAGATACACAGTTATAT
Source organism: Semicossyphus pulcher (assembly GCF_022749685.1). Classification (NCBI taxonomy): domain Eukaryota; kingdom Metazoa; phylum Chordata; class Actinopteri; order Labriformes; family Labridae; genus Semicossyphus; species Semicossyphus pulcher. The sequence goes on from NW_027211692.1 coordinate 24,574,917, forward strand.
AAATATATGTTCTCTACGGCTGGGGGTAATGTAATCAGAACTTGGAAACAGAAGCAGTGGAAAGAATGTAAACATAGAAGCTGCTTTATGGAATCTTTAGGTGTTCCATACAACGGCCCCATTCAGTCTACAGTCTGTGGGCTCTTCACGTCTCCTTAACAAGCAGCAGAGAGTTTGAATGTTTGGTTTAATCAGTAGAGAGTTGATCAGCCTCACAGTTAGACAGTTGGTTGTTGTTGAACAGTAAAATATCCTCTGGTCTGCTGTTTTATTATTCTGGATGCAGTTGGTAACTTTGATGTCAGTGTAACAGCAGGATGAGTTTCTGTGTGCAGATGGATGCAAATACTGGGGATTACCTCTGCACTCTATCATGGACATATCATTGTGTGCCATTCCACTTTGTACACACAAACACACACAAGATCATATTAGTTCATATTAAAGTCATATCGAAACATCAATCTTCACCAGTATCATACAAATGTGACCCCACCACAGGAAGTACACTGTAAAGAAGTGATAGAATAGAAACGTTAGCTCTGCTGACTGTTAAACAATCGTATCATTATATTTAAACTATACACTCAAAGGCCTTTTCATTAGATACACCTTACAATCTAATGTGATCCAATACAACAGCTCTGCCATGAATACCACTGTGTTTTTATTGACACTTACAGGAGGGTCATAATATGCCTTTATGTTTATTATTATCACAGTTGTAGTGGGTGGCGTTTTACTGACGTGCATCATTCTAATATTTTGCCCCTCTCATGTAAATGTGGCATAAAAAATAAGACACTAAACATCCTTCATATATTATTAAAGACAGATTTTATGGCAGAGCGGTTTTATTGGAGAACATAGAATAAAAAATGGTGGCAGATTTATGTCAAAGAACTGGCAGATGAGTGTATGTTACATATACAGTATGTTTGATACTGGTTCCAGTGTTGGGTCTTTGGCAGCTGCATTGATTAAAATCATCTGTCATCGTCATCAAACAGTTAAATGATAAATGCAATGGGAAGGGCAGACACAGATGTAAAAAGGAATACAAAGGAGAAAATGACCAACTGATTCCAACCAATACATTGATTAAATAGTGATTTTTGTCATTCATTCTCGATATCTGAAGAAAACAAACTGTTCTCTGAACAGATCTCACAACCACAGCAGAAACATGAAAACTGCCACTGAAGAGGTCAGCATGTTCTTTGTATAAATGAATAAAATAAATATAATAACAATCTGAGGACCCTGAGAACAGAATGATAAATGAATACTAACAACTTTGTGTGCATGTTAGTGAGGCAAAAAGATGAAATTGAGATTTGATGATATTTCTGTTCATGATAATGAAATGTTATTTTCTCCCTGCACTGGGACAGATTGAACATGGAGGCACCATTAGGCATAATAGCTGTTTATGAAAGGGCTGTGAGAGAAGATCAGAACATAATAACATAAAAATCAGTGAGTGAAAACAATTTTATGGAAACACTGAGTTACTGTGAAGCATTTTAACACTTTTTTGATCATTCAACTAATCGCCTATCACAGTCTGAATATGTTATGTCAGGCTTAATGCATTTTGCTGGGAGTGCTTTAACCTCTGTCTGTCTGTCTGTCTGTCTGTCCGTCTCTCCAGTGCGCATCTCTCTCCAGCTCTGTAATGGTTTCATGAGTCTCTCATTTAAAGGGTCATTGCCCTCCAGAATGACCTCTGACCTTATGATAAACTACTAGTGACGTTAAAGCGTCTTGAACAAACAGCTGAGCTCTTATTTCTCCTGAACAGTCGAGCCTCACTTCATTTCCTGTGAGTTCCTCAGGCTGCTGTGCTGCAGGACTCTGCAGACTAACTGGCACGGACAGCTCCACTGCGGCTCTAATGTGTCTGCTAAACTAAACTGTCTGACTGATGATTCAAACAGCCTGTACAGTTCAGCAGACCTGAGGAGAGGAAGTGAATCAATGTCCTCATGGCCAAGTACAGAATTAAACAGTGATTAGACTCATAGTGAGAAAATAAACAAAAACACCCACACTTGCTCTCTCTCTCTCTCTCTCTCTCACACACACTCACACACACCCACACCCACACACACACACACACACACACACATATTTTTTTTTCATATTGTGAAGCCAGAGTGGCTAAAGTCAACTATCTGGAATGGACGATGATCACACCTATTGTTCCTAATCATAAACTGGATGCGACTCACGACCACAGACTGTCACAGCTTTTTCTACTGTTAACAATACAGACACATATACAGACAGAGGATCAAACAAATCATTTTAATCTAAATGTAAAATTCTTGAGTGAATCATTGGAAACATGACAGGTCGTAGTGGGAATGCTTCCACCTGGTCACTTTGTTTAAAAATGTAAATCTGCCATAACAGCCTCCATGATGTAACAAAATATAAGTGTTCTCATGGTTTAGTAATCACATGAGACTCTGTCAAAGCAGGAAAAGCACAGGTGTAACTAATTGAGCTAACGAGGTCTGGACTTGGTACTTGGTTTTTGAGCCAATCAGAGTACTTGTTTTTTGAGCCAATCAGAGTACTTGTTCATTCAGCCAATCAGGGTACTTGTTCATTGAGCCAATCAGAGTACTTGTTTTTTCAGCCAATCAGAGTACTTGGTTTTTTGAGCCAATCAGAGTACTTGTTTTTTGAGCCAATCAGAGTACTTGTTTTTTGAGCCAATCAGGGTACTTGTTCATTGAGCCAGTCAGAGTACTTGTTTTTTGAGCCAATCAGAGTACTTGTTTTTTGAGCCAATCAGAGTACTTGTTCATTCAGCCAATCAGGGTACTTGGTTTTTGAGCCAATCAGAGTACTTGTTTTTTGAGCCAATCAGGGTACTTGTTTTTTGAGCCAATCAGGGTACTTGTTTTTTGAGCCAATCAGAGTACTTGTTTTTTTAGCCAATCAGAGTACTTGTTTTTTGAGCCAATCAGAGTACTTGTTCATTGAGCCAATCAGAGTACTTGTTTTTTGAGCCAATCAGAGTACTTGTTAATTCAGCCAATCAGGGTACTTGTTCTTTGAGCCAATCAGAGTACTTGTTCATTGAGCCAATCAGAGTACTTGTTTTTTGAGCCAATCAGAGTACTTGTTTTTTGAGCCAATCAGAGTACTTGTTCATTGAGCCAATCAGAGTACTTGTTTTTTGAGCCAATCAGAGTACTTGTTCATTGAGCCAATCAGAGTACTTGTTTTTTGAGCCAATCAGAGTACTTGTTAATTCAGCCAATCAGGGTACTTGTTCTTTGAGCCAATCAGAGTACTTGGTTTTTGAGCCAATCAGAGTACTTGTTTTTTGAGCCAATCAGAGTACTTGTTCATTGAGCCAATCAGAGTACTTGTTTTTTGAGCCAATCAGAGTACTTGTTCATTGAGCCAATCAGAGTACTTGTTTTTTGAGCCAATCAGAGTTCTTGGTTTTTGAGCCAATCAGAGTACTTGTTTTTTTAGCCAATCAGAGTACTTGTTCATTCAGCCAATCAGAGTACTTGTTCATTCAGCCAATCAGAATACTTGTTTTTTGAGCCAATCAGAGTACTTGTTAATTCAGCCAATCAGGGTACTTGTTCATTGAGCCAATCAGAGTACTTGTTTTTTGAGCCAATCAGAGTACTTGTTAATTCAGCCAATCAGAGTACTTGTTCACTCAGCCAATCAGGGTACTTGTTCATTGAGCCAATCAGAGTACTTGTTAATTCAGCCAATCAGGGTACTTGTTCTTTGAGCCAATCAGAGTACTTGGTTTTTGAGCCAATCAGAGTACTTGGTTTTTGAGCCAATCAGAGTACTTGTTCATTTGTTGTTTGAGAAAGATTATTTGATTGTGTGTTTGATATTCTCTGTGGATGACTCAGGCATTGATGGATATTTAAAGTGTTGTCTGTATGAAAGCAGACTTGAATAGAAACAATTTGGTCCCCATCCTCCTCTTCCTCCTTTTTTGTTTCAGTCACAAGGCTTCTTTTTGTGTGTTTTCTATCCTGTGCAGCACAATCATCACAGTAATAGCTGCACCACAGAGGAGCATAGGCCAGCACTGGACTTGTTCATGCATGGAGACATTGTTTCGACCTCCCTGTTGTATGCTGCACAGTGCTGCTGGACACCTGGCATGCATCTCTAAATGACTGTCAAGTACCTGGTGTGGGATCAATAACCTGTCTTCTGAGCTTTCCAATTAGCTTTTTGAATCCAATCAACACTTTTGACTCACTCACAAATAAACATTTATACATTTGTAATGAGTCCCATCTAACCCTTTCTTTTTGTGTGCATGAACATAAAATGCTCATTCCTGTATAAACATTAACATTGACTAACTTGTTACTAATGACATATGCAGAGATAGAGGATACAAGACTCGCTTGAATCTAAATGTGAAAACATACAGTCATGTTAGTACTTTCACCTGGTCTTTTTGCTCCCAAAAACAAATGTCAATGAATACATGGTTTAGTTTTCACATCAGATATTTCTCTGTCAGAGCAGGACAAGTCCAGGTGTGACTAATTGAGTGAACGAGGGCTCAGCTCTGTTGAGTGTCAGTGAGCACTAAAGCAGGATCCAGGACCTGACTGAAAGAATGCAGTCGTTAGTGATGTTATTAATTACACCTGTTGTTCTCCTCTGATGGTACAATATGTCTGTTTCATCACTTTACTCCTCTTCTGCCATGATGGGAGCTGGAAGTCAGTGTTTAACCATGCAAACGTTGGCTATGTGAAACAAAGGAACACTATTACACATCCCTGTAAATGTGTGTGAGAATCAGCCCTGAAATTCAGACTATGCCTTTATATCTTTTAAAAAAAAACTAGATGAAGAATGATTCAGAAATGAGTCCTGGGTGTTAACTTGTAGTTACCTCCCTGATGCTGAATGTTAATATTTGATATACAAACCCTGAGGCTGAAACACTTGAGCAGGTTGGACTTGTGAGAGAGATACATGCATTTGTTCAGACCCAGTGGCTATATTACACAGAAAGGAACTGTTCTTTTGGTGTGTTTGTGTGGGTGATTTTTCTCTGTGATGCACTGTGTAAAGTGAAACAGCAAGCATCGTGGCTGACTATTGCATGTGAGCTGCAGGCATCTCATATCTCTGCATGATGAGTATTTGTAGCTCTGAATGTGAAAAGTTGTAGCTCTCCGCTGTGGCTGTAGCCTGCAGGGCAGATCTGCTGGTCTGCTGAACTGGGTCCTGTTTGCTGCATAATGACATCCTGTACTGCTGGGAGCTCTGTGAGGTTACAAGGTACTTCCACAGCTCTGTGTGACCCAGCATGTAGGAGGACTGAGCTGCAGGGACAGGTCAGAGTGTCGGAGCACCAAGACAAAAAATATATTTTAAAAAGTTTGTGTCCCATAATCTACACATTTGTTAACATAGAAGAGAGAGCACATAATGACTAACCTCCTAAGGCCCATTTGTTCAGCATTAAGTATGGACAGTATGTTAACATTGGAGGGGAAACACAAATTGCTTCTAAGAGAACATTGTACCCGTTTTCACACAGCCTTCACTTTCAAACAGCCTAATTGACTTAGTCATTCATCCTGTCAGATCAGCTCACTGCAGTCTGCATGCTAATGCTCAGCCATGACAAGCCAATTCAACTTAACTTGGCTTCCTCTGTACAGTTGCAGGAGTAACACCACTCCTCAAGCATTTCTGTTCTGTGTGTGGGATTGCTATATGTCTTTGTCACAACCAACATTAGTTGGATGATAACTGGAGTCTCTCAGAACAGCTGGACCACTAGAATGTGTGAAACTATACTTGGCACCTAACTTGTAAAGAACTGTTAACATAGGAGACGTTCAATAATCGACTGATTTGTAATTATATTCTTGTCAAACGTTTTAACCACATTTTCCAAAATGCTAAATACATGTTTTATGTGTGTTTTACATATTTCACACGCCTCATCTCAGGTTTGTACTACAAAGGCAGTTCAATATATCCAGTGTATATTATCGTAACTCATGTTTGCTCTGTTAAACATGCAGGCTGCTGTTGGCACATAGTATCTGTGTGTCCATCTGTGTTTCCAGGTGGTCTTCTTGATTTGTTCGTTGTTAAAGTCTTTAAACTAATTCTATCATCACAACAACTCACACGAGCTGTGGAGTCAGTAAACATGAAAGCTACTGTTGCAGCACTACAAAGCCTCTACCTCACTGCAGCTTCTCTCCTGATACTCAGAGAGGAGATCTAATCATTCATGATGGTCGAGCTATTGACAAGCAGAAGGTCTTACAGGATGTGAGTGAGACAGACAGGATGGATCAGGGAAGATGACTCCACAGTGCTCTGCTCCTCTGTGTGCTGTCATTATTCTTAGTAGTAGTACAGTCAGATGAGGACACCTGATGTACCAGAGGCCGCGCGTCATTTGGGCTCTCTGCCAGTTGTGTCAACTGGCTGTCTTTTTCTGCCAGTTCAGAAAACTTTCTCTGTCAGTTTACCTGCTAACCAAACAGTGAATAATAACTGGTATTGTAATGTCATGTTTACTGACAGGCAACAGCAAAGTGTGATTTAACAATCTGGCTGTCACTGACATGAATGACTATGTGTGTACAGTGCAGTTAAGTGCAAGAACAATTAGCATGGAGCAAATATTGCCAGCTGCTGCTGTGACAACACACAGCACTTTCTTTTCCTCCTCTGCCTCCATAATGTGACAATAATGGCTGTTATTTTGCTGCTCTTAACACTGAACATTTACAATGTTGCTTTGCCGTGCTGAAAATATTACCCTTCTCCACCTCTACTATTGAATGTAAACTTTAGCACGTCTGCTGTTTGTTTTAAATCAAATCTGTGCTTCTGTTTCAACCTTTCTAAACTTCTTCGAGCCTCTTGACTGATGCTTGTGGCATTTATCAATGAGTCCTGCAGATTGATGTTCATGTGATGACGTGCAGTGTTTGACTGAATTTGATAAAGTGTAAAACCTCCACATCAAAAACACAGTTAGTGATGGTCTGTGGTCTTCTTCTACAGAGAGTATTTGTTCTGACAGGATCTGAGGAAGTGAACAAGCTAACAAGTCTGCAGAGACTCAACCAGAGAACCCTCAGGAGATCAGCTGAGCTCTCTGGTTTTCTGTTAAGGAGCATTACAGGGATATGACCGATCCATACATCCATCAATATTACAACCACAGGCTTAACCCAAAATTTACATGCATGCTGTAGCAAACTCGCGCAGGGACGCAGTTTTCAAATTTGATTAAATACATTACCTTCAGATCTACAAAGACAATGTTATTGCAAGGCAGAATCTGACTAAATCCACTGTGAAGACATTTGTTTTCTATTCTATTGTGTCTTAACACAGGAACATTTGTCCAACAATTTTTGGTATAAATCATATTAATATTTTTGTTGATCAATATATGGTCTGAACCTCACCTGTTGATGCTGCTCCAGACAGTTGACCACTGACTCCAGCTGTCCAAACTTGTTATTTTAAGTAGCTGTCAATCATCTCCCTTCCTCCTCTGACTTATCTCTCATTAAAAACACTGCAGCTGGTGGTTCTCTGTTTACAGCAAAGGCACTACTTTAATGAAGAAGTAGTGAAGTGGAAAGAGCATTTCTCTTAATAACTGCTCTTCTGCTTACTCTTCATTGATTGTGTTTTTATAGAAGTCTATTTCATAGGCCCAGTGACTGGAGCAACAAACCACTGGATCTGAGCCAGAAAGTGATGCTCTGCTCTACAGACATTTGGCAGCAGAGAACATATGATAAGAACAAAACAGTCATAAATCAAAGCTCTCCACAGAGTCACAGGTAATCAGTTGGGGGTCTGTGTGATGGAAACCACTGGGATGGAGTCACTAGAAATAGACAGAGGAGCTCTTTATTCAGGACAGAGACAACAGCAGAGGAAACTAGAGCTCCAAGAGTCATTAGCACCAGAGAACAAGAAGCACAGAGTATCTGCAATTTTACTGGAAATGATCCACTTCTGCAGGTCACAGCTCAAAATGGAGAGAGTGCTGTTATAGTGTCATGTTTCGAAGTGAGATCAATATAGAACTTTCTGAGCTGTATTCTGATACTTGATGGATGGAAAAGTGAAGCAGAAAACTTTGTCTTTCAGACTTATTACATGTTACAGTAACTAGCAGGAGTCTGGATTGCTGTGAAGGAACCAACCCTTTGGTCAAAAAGTGCAAGTTCTTTAGAATGGCAACGTATGATAATGTTGATAACTAATGGGGACTTTACAACAGCAATGTCATCAAGTATAACTGAATAAGCTAAAGCAGCAGTGTATAAATGTTACAATAGTGTACTGTATGCTACTGATAGTTGTTCAGTGATGCAGTGAGTGCTCTGTCTCCACAGTGAACTAAACTCTGCTGCTGATCTGTCTCTGTCCATGGTGCTGAATCGAATGACGGATTAACTGTCTGTACTTAAGATGACATCCAAAGGTTGTCTGTAGGACAGAAACACTGTGGGCTGAGTATTAACTACTGTTTGAATCTTTGATTGCAGAACTATAAAAACTGTAGAAATTGTCTGACATTATAGACTACAGTAAACTGCAACATTTACCTAATGTCTTGCGTTATTTGATATTAATATAATTTTACAAAATGACCCTAGCTAATTTGAAATAAATTATTGCCACCTGCCCACATACGTTTACTCATTACAAACAGCCATCTGCTGGAGGCTTTGCATATTTATGCAATTTGTTGCATGAAACCATCATTAAAACAGATATTGTAACATTTATAATGTGTAACTCCAAATGTAGTCATGTTGGCAATGGCATCATACAGTGTGTGTGCAGTGTCTGAAAACCTTTTCTTCCAACAACAGCAAACCATTTTGTTCATGAGATTGTTTTGATGGGATATCATCCAACCTTTGCCTTGTTTATCTTGCTGCTGGCATGTTTTAATGAAACAATATCCATCCTCTCTGTGCCTCAAGTACAAATGACCAGTATGAGGGAAACAGGTGGGAATATAGATAAACCTCCAAACACAGTCAGCCTGTGACATCAGGTCTGGTGGGTGGAAGCTTCGCAGATGGAAACTAAAAGGAAACAAAACAAACAACATAAATAAAAATTTTTTTTAAAAAAGAACGTAGCTGTGAGCAGCAGTGATTATTACATTACATCATGGAAAGCAACTGGTAGTAGTAGTACTATACCACTTTATTTCCTTTATTGAAAGCTGTGCAGCTATTTACTGAACAATTAAACTCATCCTTGAACGTATCATTACCTCTGCTGCTAACTGCTATTTAAGGATCAGGGCTATCATTATGTATGAAATTGAGAAGCCACTAGAAGTTCAATGATCAAGCACTAATTCATGAACCACTATCCTATGATTCAATCATCCCGTTCTGTGGTGTGAAGATAACTCTGAACAGCTGATTCCATAATTTCTGTTTCCACTTATCCACATCATTTCAGTTTGATCTGCTGAGGTTTTGATACTTCATAATGTATCTACAGTCGAGGGGTCTGCTTTAATATTAACATGTGGATTTCTCCAGAAGTGATAATTACTATGAATTTGACGTTGGGGATCTGAAATAAATTTAAATTTCCAGAATTAAGATAACTTAATCAGTGCAAAGTATAAGAAAAAAGTTATTCAGAGCAGGTACATTATATGACTTTTAAATTCTGAAAATGCACAAAAATAAATAATAAAAAATAAAATCCTCCTCGAAATCATTTTTGCAATGCATGACACTAATTCTGAAAGTTCGACTTTATTCTCTAATGTTACTTTTTTCTTCTCATGACTGTTCCTAATAGGCCTACTTTTCTGTACACTGTAGCTGGACAGAGCACTTTGGTAACTCTGAGAGTTGTGATAAATCTGCTGTCAGGATTTCTGTGGAGTTAAATGACCCACACGTATGCCCACAGATAACTAGCTAACTCTCTCCTGTGTTTGTTGCTGGCACATCTATAAAAAAGCTTCTATAGATTACTAGAAGTAGCCTACTTTATACCAGCTTGCAACATGTTTTCAGTTTGTATTGCATTTCTAAAGTAGAAGAGAATTGTAATTACATTACTCACATAGATTATTTTTCTGTATTAATGTACCAATGTACCTATATGGGTGTTCATTTTAAGTGTTTGTCCTGAGCTCCTGTTACACAAATAAAGACAAGTGACCATGAGATCCAGAAGTAATGATGCTCTGCAGACTGTAAGTGCAGCAGCTTTAAAGGAATTGTGAATGGATGGTGATGTAGTGATGACAGAAGCAGCTCCGTGACCAATCAGCTGCTCAGTTTGACTTTATGAGAGTGCTGGAAACACACGAGACCTGATAGTTAAATGAATTAATTCCAGACACCTGTTGAGTCATCAGACTGAGATGTTCCACACACACAGCTTCCCTTTCATGTCCCTTCTGTACATTAAAGTGCTTCAGGTGGAAATCTTTGCTGTTTGATGTTCAGAGACAAAAGGACCAGAGCAAACCTGAACTCTAGCTGCTGACTGAACTCTTTTGGCTTTAATTCAAAATGATGAAAAATCTGCTCATCTGCTGTTAAGAGAGGGAATATTGTGGACACGAAAAATAGGTCCATATTCATTCCCATCACTACCTCTCACGTTAAATCCTTCCTCAGTGAGACGTTAAAGTCTTTTCACTCCCCTCTAACTTTCCTCTCATCAGGTCACACACACAGTAAACCTCCCTCTCCATCTTCAGCTTCTCACTACACTCACATCACTTTCTTTACTTTCCTCATCCTCCTTCAGATCTTATTTTATGGCTGTCAGGATTTAAAGCCGCCTTCTTTTCTTTGTTTCTCTCTCTTGTGGCATCATTTCCCAAAGCTTCCTGCACATGACTGACAGAAGAACGGTTAATCTGAGCCTTTGTTTCCTTTGAGGGGAGCAGTGATGCCCGTCTCACTGCAGAGCTTCTTTTAACCTGTCATCTGCTCAGACCTCCATTGGTTTGGATGTTGACCCTGTTTGAGACGTAATACTGTATACATGGGCAGTTTGGATATACACCTGGTATGATTCCCCAGGTTCAGCTATTTGTTAGCTACACAAAGCACGAATCTTCTGCTGAGCATCAGTTTGACTCACAGGTAGATCTCTGTTCCATCTGCTGTGTCTCCTTCGAACAATACAGCAGCTGAAGTGAGAATTATAGTTTATTTTTACTGCTCTGTTTGGTTTCTCATTAATTTCATCCACTAAGACCAGCAATAACATAAATGAGTGAAATATAAACATCCTCTATGGAAAAAGGAAATATATTAATGTCTGTACAAACAATTCACGGCAGGCTCTCTGTTAATGTTTCTTCCTTCATTCCTTCCTTGTGTCTCTGTCTGGGTGTTAATGATGCTTGGGAACACATCATTTATCACACTATGTGAAGATATTTGAATAAACTGGGCATCTTTTTCTCTTTTTGTGACTTGCTCCAATTATCAGTTAGATCTGCCTGTGGCATGTGAAAAGATTATTGGCTATAAAAGTTGTTTCAATGATTCTGACATCGCAATAATGTCTTTTCTTTGGCATAAGAGGATTTCATGGTTGATTTAAATAAGATAAATTGATCCTTTATGTGTGGTTTTAAGATTAAATCTGTCTGACTACTCATTTTCAGGTTTTTATGGTGTTTTAACTGGCAGAAACAAATGTATTCAGGTTTCTCCCCTCTGGAACTCATTTTTTATTAGTATTTAAAGGCTATTTGGTTTCTGCTTTGTCGACAGGCCTGTTGAGACCTTTGACTTAGTCTGTGCAGAACTCTAAAGTGATAGTCATCAAGCAGGTCTGTTTTTTTGTTGTTTCAGCTTTTTACAATGACATTGTATTACAGTGTGTCCTGAAGCACTGATGGGATCTGAGAGAACATCTGTCCTCTGATGGATGTAATTATGTGTCTGCTCTGAACGCCTCCAGCTCTGTGTGCAGCAGCTTTGATGCTTTGTCAGTGAAACTGGATGTTTTAGTTGATTGCATGAAAGTACTGCACCTATTTGCCAAAGATAATCTGTGCATGTGAATTAGAGATGTTCCTTTCTCCAACAGTTGGATTCAGATACCCACACACAGTTGGACAGCAGGGAAATGATAAATACAAGAGCAGTGTGAGCTCATAAAAATATTATTTTCAGGTAATCCAACAGTGTATTTAACTTTACAGAACTCACACACATCTCCACTAGGACACAACAATAACAGCTGACAGACAGACTTTACAGGTGTCGTCTGTAGCCAACAGCAGAGTGCCAAAAGTGTCAGCTTTCTGTATTGAGCAAATAAATGACAGGATATTTGTTCCAGTACAAAAGAGTCGATACAAATCAGACCTGAGAGAGTTTTATAGGATTACAGGATTAAAGCCGTTTGCTTGGTTGAAGTGTTCAGCCATTAGATACATCCACACATCCTCTTTCTATGAATCCTTCATTCAGACAGGTAATCCTGCTGAAGACAACACCTCTGATGCTGAGTCTGCTGCTGGATTCTCATTACAATGAAATGCGGTAAAATAAAATGCAGTTATTTAGAGGAATTTAGTCTGTTGACCTTTTGATGAATATGTGGCACTATAATAACTGGTAGCGTCTTTAAGAACTGAACGATAAATTGTTATAATAGCTCTGCAATCTCTGCTGTTGTAGAGCGCTTTATATTTCTGTGTGCTGGAGTGATATAATACTTGCTGTGTTGAGAGGTTTTAGTTGGCACCTTGCCTCACTTTAGGTTCCTGAATGTGCTGATGTGTGCAGAAAATGATCCAGTTCTTATTCCAGCTCTCCACTCTTCAGCTACTTTACATTTATATTATTAACACACTGGTTTCCTCTCTGATGTGATCAAACATCATGGAGACACACAGATGGAGCTCTGAGATTTAGATCATCTCTCTCTCACTGCATTTTCCTTGGTCATGTTTCTTAGTAAATGTAGGTATACCAGACAGCACACAAAATATACAGAGCTGAACACTCAGGTGCCAGTTCTTCTTTTTCAACGCTTCCTGGCATCTCTGGTAACCCTGAGTTAAACGTCACAATGCTTTGAACTGTGGTTGATTCCCTCAGGCAAAGTGTTCTGCAGAAATGCAGCACGTGTGCAGAAATATCTGTGAGAGAGCTCTCATGCACTTGACTCTCTGACAGTGGGTCAGCCTTTAGTCCCCGCAGACTTGGAGGGATCATACCTCCAAGTCTGTGAGTCCTTCAGTGTGGACACTAGGGTTGGGTTTATGTGTATTTGACTATTGTTGTAGCAGAGTGTGTTGGCAGTGAGAGATATAACACCATCTGAAGTGCTTTCGGTGCTTTAAAAATATTCCAGCAGTTTAACTGAGGCCGAATTGTTTTTACCACTGAACAAATAAACATGGTGTTGGATCATTGAACCATCTGCCATCTTATCACTACACCTGCATGTTCTTATAATATGAAGCCACTGTGTGCATCACTTATGTCAAGTCTGAAGCAGTAGCAACATCTCAAGCTCATTTCTATTTCATATTTAATACAGTCACACTTGATAACAGGATGTTAATGCTTCACTGATTTTTACACTCTGTACTTCTGGTCCTTTCAGAGATAAGATATCAGAGCATTTCTTGTTCAACAACATTTTAACCTTAAAGATTCAATGTAACTAAAAACCTCTCCAGAAGAGAAGCTTGTTGAAGATGAAAATAGATGCTTCTTTGATCCCTTTTATTTTGCAGCATCAAACAGAGACTGTGTTTGTGAAGAGTAACTCTCTCTCCCTGTCTTACAAGAAGTTGATAAGAGTTCTGCCCTGACTTTTTATTGCTTTTGTACATTAAATAAAGCAAATTAAGAATTAAAGAAAAAATTAAGTCTGCTGTGGTATAATATTACAACAGACACATTTCAACTACAATATTAGATTACTCCGTCAGTATTTCCTGCTGTGTGTGTTTGTGGGTATGTGTGACATCTGCTCTACAGTTAAAGTGTAGCAGCACCTGCAGGAGGATGTTAATTGGCATCCTGCCAGCATGCCTCGTGTGTGTGTGTGTGTGGTTTCAGGATATATGAGCAAACAGCTCCCATCAGCAGAAACATGCAGTCAATATGTCACTACTTTTGTTTTTACTTATTGAAACATGCTATTATTGGCTCCAGTTGTTTACACTCATCTTGAAACTCTACTTCATTAGTAATTATACATGTCATGGCATCCACTGCTGTGTGCATCATGTTAATGTCATATCTCAGTGATGTGCTTTGTTCTGTTCTGTGTATCTGTAGATGAGAGTTATCGCCCCTGGCAGCGTCTCTTATATGCTGCTTGGATTCATTTAGAGAGACACACAGAGAGCAGATCATCATCAGTCAAACACAACTGTGTAACCTTTGGTTGCTATAAATGGTCCAGTCTCCTCTCACACTTTACTCTGATTCATTTATTTATGTCACACAATGAAAAATTAATCATAACAGATAATCAGAAACCTTCCTAAACAACAAATCGCTCTGTGTGGATGTCGGGCAGATGAATACAGACTACAGAGATGGTACTAATTACACATTGTCTGAAATCATCAGTGTGATATTAGAGCAAAGACAGTGGCGGTCAGAGCAGCTATTTGCTAACATGATGTAACTCCAGTGATGATGTTGTTTCACAGTGATGGATTTACTGTCACATAATGAACAGAGCGACTGTTCAATATCAGCTGAATGACTCCATGTTTCCTCTGTTCACTGTGACTGTGCAGCATTAGCTGCAGTGGTTTATGGGTAGTGAGCTCAGTAGATTGATGGAGTCTCTTCTTAGACACGTTTTTGGTCCACAACCTGACTTTCATCCGTCCATCTCTGCTGCTTCCATGCTGTCAATCATGTGTCACACCTTCATCCATCAGGAGATTCGGCTGTCTATGAATGATTGACAGTTAGGAAATATACTGTGATGAAAGTAGTAACAGGTAGTCCACTGCCTCTCACTGCTTCACTCTTGCTTGAGGAGAACACTGTATCTACTTTGATGACGACTTTCATTCTTCTTTGCGTGTGTTGGAGCCTTTTAGTGAACAAATCTAAATGCTGCATGTGGTTCTTAAATCCTCAAAGTCTGCAGATTAGTTGTTAATTAACAGGATAAATGAAGTGTGGTGGAGAGATCAGAAGGTTCCTCCGGGTTATTTTACAGCTTTAGTCGACACACAGACACACTAATCTGTGATTTATTCAACATATTATTCATCAGTAAAGTTTAAAATTCACATTAAACTTCCTAACGCTGGTTATTGTTGTTGATAATTGAATTTGCTGAACTCCACTTGTTCTTTTCATGTCATTTCAGTATTTAATTGTTCAGTATTGAGCAGCAGCACACTTCCTGTTGATGATGAAAGAATGGTGACAGCTGAGGGGACAGTTGGTTGCTGAGAAGGAGCAGAGCTCGGGGAGTTCAGGGCTGGCAGGCAGAGCCGTGCTCTCACAAGAGTTCCTCATACCATGAGTACAGACTGATTTATGGAGGGAACCTCTGAGCCAACTGACAGGAGCTCATTATCCAAACACAGCTGATCAGTTTGTCTGAACACGAGAACATGAGAGGAATCTACAGCATGGGTTATGTAAGATTTAATCAAGGCACCTTAATTGGATCTTTTATGACTACTTGTACCGCACTCTGACAGTGTGCAGCACTTCACTTAATATCATCTTTAGAAGTCTGTTTTCATATTCAGTTGAAGTCCTTTTCTTGATGTATGGAAGAGATTTATTAAAGTGGTCCTCTAGATTCACATTCAGCCTCCTGTGAGGATCAGTGTTCTGACTTTTACCTAGAATGTAAAGTCTTGCACTTTGCTTGAGATCGCATCTGTTTTAACATTGTCCCTGTGAAGCAGCTGTATCTTCATGTCTGTAATATTCTAATGAAATATGAATGCATTACATGCCTCCCTTATCTTGTGTCTCCTCCCCGCAGCCCCTCAAATCCTCCATTATTAATATGAATGTTGAAGAATCTCCCACTTGGTGAGATCATGTCTCTTCCATATGCCAGCTCTCTCTGCTCTCAGCCATGCAGGACTAAGCTGTTTCTCTGAGCTAAACCTCATTCACACTCTGACATTTTGCCATTTTCACTGGAGATGAGATGTTCAATAGAAAGCCTCTAAATCCCAGTGTTATCAGCATTTATAACATATTTTACACTGATCTTTTTAACATTTCAAGGCTGCTGTTCAATTACTTAGTTAAACTTTTGTCACTCTCTGGAGTTCAACTAGAAATGTGGGACAAAAATGGTTCAATTTAAGTGTTTAACATTAGTTCACAGTGAAATCATATCTGAGAGGCAGATAAGACCCAGCTGCTCTGGATCTGCAAACCTGGAGATGATGGACAAAACTCTATAAGATCAATGATAGGTTTCTTTAAATTCATCAGAAAGACAACACAGACACACAATGAGTCAAAATTAAAACATAAAACTGTTCTAACCAGTTCGCTCATTCAGATGTATTTCTGGGCTCTGTCTTTATGTTGATGTCATTTACACACTGCTTCAAATTTAGTTTTTATTCATTGATGGATTTTATTCATCTGACACAATTTCATCAACACATATATACACTGATGGCAGAGCCATGAAGGCCCCTACCTGTTTATCAGTATCTAAGTATCAAATACTATATACACAGTCCCCCCCGCTCCACACACGCGCACACACACACACACACACACACACCAAATTGCTCTGTCTGGTATTGAATTTGGAGCAGCCTTTTTGGAAACTGTCACAATCTGTCTCTTAGATGCAACATGAAGCTATTATTTTTAGTTTTATTTTTTTTAAAGTTGAAAGTTTTTCCACTTTAAAAGCAGCAAATTGAAACCCGAGAGCAGTTGGCATCAGTGATTCCTTTGAGGAGAGAAATAAAAAGCTGCTTCTCTTCCCATATTCACTTCTCAGGCAGCACTGACACTCTACATTCAGCTTCAGTGACATTCATCAGGATATCATTCACAACCTTGATGGTTGTAAAGCACTGACTTTATCCTTGAGAAGATATGTCAGGCAGACAGGCAGGATAATAGTCACACAGGTGACATTAAATGATCCAGACCACAGCACGTGGTCATTGGAACGTAAATGTACTACATCAATCCAAAACAGTTGCAAGTGGTGGATATTGTCTTTATTTCTCTGTCCTGCCCAACATGTGTTACTAGTATGATAGTGACCTGAATCAGTGTCCTCTGGCCTCACCCTGAGCCCCACTAAAGCCATTAGCTTCCAGCCATTTGATTAATGCTGCCCATTGATTCCCACAGTAAAAGAGTCAAGTTCAGCATCACCTGATCAGAGCTGCCAGCTCCCTAATGGAGAGAGAGAGCAGGGGAGGAGAGGGGGATTGTGGGAGGCAGGAGTTCACATGAACAATGGAGGGATGAGAGGAGGGAGGAGATGAAACAGCTTAATGTGAAATACAAACACACACAGTGAGAAACAGCCACCACGCTATTGTTTCATTGGCAGCTACCAGCAGCCTGAGGGATTCACATATTATTGCTTTGCCAACGTGGAGTAAAGACATTTAAACCTTTAGGGGCTTCACGTTTTATATGTGCTCTCTCTCTCTAAGAAGGATGCTGAAAACCCATAATCTGTACATTTGCTGTTATACACACGCTGCAGAGGCCTTTTGTTTCTGCTTTTCCGAAAATGTCACAAAACATTTGTTTCTTGTGGGATTAAGATCAGTCGTCTCCAAATGTTGCTCCTTAGTGTGATGAAAGAAAAGGTTCTTTATCAGCATCTGAACGTGTTGTGTTGTTAAACTGCATCTTTGTAGCTTTTCCTGCAGTGAGTTCTTGAGAGCAAACACTGACGAAACACAGTGACAGGTCTAAGGACAGACAAGTTATTCCACCAACTGATCGGTATGTAACATTAATATCACGTCTTATTTAGTGTCTAACATTTAATTGTTTCATTCTGGCGTAGCTGGCATCCATCCGCTAGTGATGACGAGTCCCGGTGGCTCCGATGGAAATGCTTCAGATGGGATGAGCCAAACTCAAAATGCAGTTAAAACATGTGGTTCTTATAAATAAGCCTGTAGTTATTCAGTCACTGTAGTTAGCTCGCTGCCTCTGCCTCTCCTGTTGCAAACAGCGTCTCTAGACATGCTCGTAAGAGAAACACACACAGGCATTCGCTGGTATGTCCCTCCTGTAAATGCATTGATTACGTAGCGATGTCTGTTGTTAAATATGGACCTTGTTACGGAGCTGTTTTAAAATTGTAGCTGTGTAGTGTCTGTGTCATTCAGAACCATGCCTTTAACGATGCAAGGTTCACATGCTGCTGTCGCGGGTGATGAACTCTGTCAACAGAGCGGACAGAAGGAGGTGGGGCGGGTCAAGCTAGTCACGCTCTGTCTGCTGGATGTGTTAGGCCGTTCCCAACAGTTTAACATGTGATTGTACAGAGTGTGGTTTTCTGTGTGTGTTTTATGTCCTTTTGCCTCTTCATTACCATTACCTGAAGCTGTTTCAAGAGCAGCATAACTGTGTTTCCTACAATGTGTTTAAATAAAGGATACCTGAAGGACAGAGGTCTGGTCCTCCCTGGTCGAATGATGTGTTAATGCATACAGTGTAATCCTAGAGAGCCCTGGTGTAGCAGTATTAGAGAGAGAGATAAAACAGAATCTCACTAAAAAGCCACACACGGCTGACTGCACTTCGCCAAACATTATGGTTATTGATTTTACAACAACTCTGTTTGTTCTGTCTTTTCTAGAGAGCTATTTAAACCAAAAACAAAAGAAACTTTTGTAGGTGAATTTAATTTAACTTGGTGTGTGACGGCTGACATAATCGCATCATTTTCAGTATTTCATTGAGCTGTTCAAAGGTTTGAGGAGAGTGAAACAGATCCAGTGTTGCTGCTTTTCTCTTCATGTATCTGCAGAAATCATGTTGATAAAAGTCGCCCTTGTCTCTCCTTGACAATAAATGGTTCACAGAAACTTATAAAACTATTTCCTTCTTTACCTAATTTACATTTTGAGTTCTCAGTGTTTTAAATAAAGATGAGAATGATGGATGAATGGTGCCTTTTTTTGCCCTTCAGCCTCTTTTCATGTTTACCTTTTATCAGTCAAAAAGCTTTGTTTACTTATGAGGCTGCTTAGTTTTTTCCTCAGCAGTAAAATCAACTACTATTGAGGCACAGATTAGTAACAGCTTTACTGAATGTTGAATCTCCTCTGAAAGTGTTGGTCGGGTTCATTTGAACTGATTTTTTACTTGTTACTTCTCACAAGTTATGGAGATGGCTCCTGCAGTGAACAATGAATATAGGCCAAGGGTTATCAGCATCGTAGTGATGTCGGTTCTCCTTGGTAAACATACATCATTATTTTGAATGTACAGCTGATATTATCTCGCCTAATAATATAGGCAGACTAACTGTACATTGAGTTGGGCTTTGGAGAGAGATACATGTTCTTTATAATGCTGCTGGCAATATAATACACACAAGACATTCTCCCTTGGTGTGTGTGTGTGTGTGTGTGCAGGTGTGCATGTCAAAGTAACTGTGTATGCTGCACAATGACATCCTGCTGGCAGCTCTGGGAACTCTGAAACCCTTTAAATATTCAAATTAAAACTGCAGAAGAACTTATTTGGAGATGAACATGAAGGTGAAGACAATTTAAAGTCAGGTGTGAACCTTCCAGGAGTCATAGACAAAAAATATGCAGAGTGCAGCCTCAGGCCTTAATTTCTCTGTGGTTTCACTGTTCTGCCTTCACATATTTTAGTTATCTCTTGCTCATATTTTACTCTCTGGAGCTCCAGATCAGTGCTGTCCAATCAGTGTTCTCCATGTGCCGTGTTGGTAGCCTTGGAATCAATTAACCATTCAAGTGAATGGAGGCTGGGTGCTGTTAAAAGCTCCCACAGGGGATTCTTATCCTTCACAGCTGGTGGAGCTCTGACTCTGGTCTGCTCTCCTCTTCTACCCCTTCACTTTTCTTTGTCTCGTACCTCATTTAATTGCAAGATTTTGTGGGGAAGAAAATAAGGAACGTACATGAGAAGGAACTATCACAAAATAAATTCCAGGGGCAGAGAAATAACTGAGCAAAACAGAGCTGGACGATGAAGAGCAGACAGAACTCTTGTTCAGGTAGCAGAGTTCAGTGATCCAGTGATTATCGAAATAACAGACAGAGTGACAACACTGGTTTTCCTCACACTGATGTGTAGAGCAAACAGAGTTAAAGAGGTTATTCAGGATGGAGTTTGGTGTTTTGAGGCCAAATGCCAAGAGTATAATGTGATGTACTGTATTTTGGCATGTATGCACTGATGTTTCCATGGGAAGCAGCAGTTAATAAATTACATTTTAATCAATTAAATTAAGCCAATTAGACAAAATGAATACAATAACTGAAACATCTAAGACATGAGGTATAAAGATCTTGAGAGTCAGTGGTGTTGGATGTGAGTGACTGGACACACCCTGGGCCCTCAGGTGTGGCCAGTTAACCTAACGAGCACTAACGAGCAGCTGCAGAGACAGAGCAGACTGTACAATCCCAGAGCACATAAAGATGACACCACAGGGAGCATCACATCCACATTCACTTAAAAGGTCATAACATTAGTTAACATTTTGCATACAGCAAACACTATTTTATAGACTGCAGTATTTTTGAACCATTGGTAACTGTCACAATGAATTATCCATCACTGATGGTGTCAACTCTGATTTAATGAACTTCATTGATATTTTCTGCTAAAAATACATCAAACTTTAAATATAAAGTGTGATTGTCAGTAATATAAGAGTCTCTCATCATGTGGTTACTGCTTTAGTTTCCAGCCTGTCTCATAAATATTAATATGCATATGTTATCTTCAAATACACCTTTAGTTTGATCAATTCATCAGATACATGTAAAACAGGATGTATTCTCACCCACAGGCAGAAAAGCAAAGGGTTTGGATGTGGGTTATGCCTACCATGATGCTTTATATCTACTGATCATGATTATGATCTTTAATGAGGGTGTTTCTATGTCTCAGTGAGACAAAGAAAGCCTTCTAGCCTTTTAGAGCTTTCACACAATGAGCTGAACAAACCAGAGAATTTCCCTGAACCACTTTCTGGCTGCTCTGATCGTCACACATCATAAATATCAGAGAGAGTTAGCTGTATCTTTTTTGTTTGCAGCCAGCTTTGCATCATCACAATGTGTGAATTATATGCAGTGAACTGTGTTTAACTTCTCTCTGTGTTGCTGCACTTTTGCTGACTCTTCTGCTGCTGTTTGCACTACAGCTTGTACTTCCATATTTATGTTTTCCCATCACTACGGGAAGTTGCATTTAGAGAGGGATGGCTTTAAGTAGTTTAAAGCAGCTTTAAAGCAGTTTGTAACGTGAGCGCTTACACACAGATGAGTATTCTACATTAACAATGACTTAAAAGTTGGGTTTTCTTCAAAGCCCTGCAGCATTCTTGCCCTGGAAGTTCACATGCCTCAAACATTTATAATGTTCTTGGAGATGCTCTCAATGGAAATGTTTTACTTGGAGGGCTGCATCGATTTAAATGGTATTGTTAGAAGTGGAAGAGAAATCTTTGAGTGCTTGATGGAGCTTTTAGTTGTCATTTCTTTCTACAGTGAGGATGCAGTATGAGCTGCAATTTGAGAGCGCCCTACATCCGCATTTTTAGCAAACAGGAATACCACAGTATTTGTTCTCTGAATTCAGCTTGATTGTACACATGATGTGGATTTACTGAACTGAGCAGCCTAAAAGGTCAGATAATCACGCTGATGTCCAGAGGGTTTGTTTGAATTCCTCCATTAGATGAGATTATTATAAAGTTCTGCATCTAGAGAAAAAGTTTTTTCAACACGTCTGACATTTCAAGGCAATAAAAACTTTCTGCAGTCATAAATACTCACACAGCTTTAGTGCTGAATGAAGAACTTGTTTCATTATCAGCTTTGACATTTCCTGAGAGCTTCATTCATCACTATTGAGTTCTGTCTGTTCATGTTTCTGGTCTGATCTTACACAAGGTTCACTTTTCTCCCTAAAATGATGAAACACATCGCACAACACACTGATGTGATGTCAGAGATGAGGTCTGCTGAATGGCCAAAAATGATGTGTTTTATTGTCTGTGTTGATGCATCTGTCTGACGATATCATTTCCATTCTGTCTGCCAAAGTCAGCGTGTTTCTTCTCTCCACAAAGAATCCCGTAGTCTGATATGAGTTCATCAGACAATACTGCTGACTCATCATTAGTAATTGTCCTCTTTTGAGTCTAAAATTACTGAAGGGTTCTAGTTGTTCTTTCTGGTGTCAATCACTCGGCTGAGAAACAAGAGCACAGAGAGAGAAAAAAAAGAGGAGAGGAAGAACGACTGTCAGTTAGGGTTTTGTCTTCTCTTGACTGTGATCTGAATTCAGTCAGGTGGCTGTCTGTCAGAACAGCATTTGAATAAATCTCAGTGGGAAGCTGCAAAACAGAATTAGTAATAATTTGTTCTATCTGTCCACTGATGTCTGTCTTATAGTTCTAAGATTAATTGTATTTTTGTGTGCTGGTTTGGTTTCTAACTAATGATCTCCTTTTCTCTGTTTTTTTCTGGATGCTGTTTCCTGATTGTCTCCATCCTGAACCTTCTTCTGTGGATCTTCAAATGCAGGTAAGACCACACTAGTTCTTCTATTAATGTCATAAGAGACTGTCTGTGTGACTGAGGGTTTACCAACATGTGGTCGACTTGTAAGTGTGTGCATGTGTGTGAGCTGTGTGTAACTGTCCAGGGCTGCTGTTGGAGTTTGCCGCAGCTCTTCACATGACTGTCTTTCTTGGTGCTGATTTGAAGGTTTGATGATGTTTAAAAAAGAGCTGTTTCCTGTTTCTGAATCAGAAAGAGTCCAGCTTCCTCCTCCATCAGACTGTGTTGAGTTTGACCAGTTGCTGTTTGTTTGTTTAATGTCACCTCATGCAGAGACAGCCATATGGTTAGTTCGTTTGATTAATTGCTTGAGTCAGGTTCAGCTGCTTTGGTGGCAGAACTGCTCACAGCTTAAACCCAAAGATCACCGTAGAGGCTGCACACCTGACCTTATTTTCAGAATGTTATGATGATGATTTTATTGATGATACTCTGTGCTGAAACTCCTGAGTTGTCCTGGCAAGTTATTAATTAGGTTAACGGGGTACAGCTGCTCATTAAGGCAAATATCAAGTCAGCCAATCAGGTGGCAGCAACTCAGTCCTAATTGTTACAGTGGACACCAAAACTGAACAACAGAAAATGTCACCTGGTCTGATTGATCTGTGAAAGAGGACAGAATAGACGGTAACACTGATAATTGCTCATGTGCTGTAGTGAGTCCATGGTGCTACATAACTTATAAAGCATTCCTGGAGTCATGGAGCCCACGGTTAGCTGCCCTGTCAAAGATAATTGCCACTGCTGACAGATGCTGTCTCAGTGCAGCAGGCATGAAGGAAACCAGAGTGCTACTTCCCAAAGAGATCTGTGGTCGGTCTGTGTTGTCAGGGGTTTGTGTTTCTAAGGTGGGCTTTACAAAGAAGCAGTTATTTGAGAGATGGACAGAAAAAGTGAGAGAGGGTAAAGAGTCTGTTGGCTTTTTGAGGCTGTGCTATTAGTGAGAACATCTGTATACTAACATGCTCACAATGACAATTTACTAACAGCCTGATGATAAATATATATATACATATATTTATCAGGTTCAGTATTCTCTGTAATGTGTAAATGCATGTCAACAGCTCGCTCACAGTGCAGACATTTCAGGAGACTCAAACAGTCTCATGCAGCCATCATATACTGTATACTGTAAGAAGCAGCCTCATGGAGTGGAGTGTGTGGTTTTACTGTATATCTCTGAGCGAGTTGGAGGAACAGAAGTGAGCTGATAGGCATTTAAAACAGCAACAAACACAGAATCACAGCCAGCACTCTGACTGCACTTGGCTGTTTTCATCAGTTTTCCAGCCAAACTTGAAATCTGGCTGAGAATCAAATCTGGTTCTTCTGCAAGTCAGCAAATCATGAACCACTGAACCATCAGTGCTGTGTTGTAATTAAACGACCAGGTGGCTTCATTTACAGTGATATAATGTAAGTTGAAGAATATGCATGATTAAGAAACAAACCTAAAGGGTTCATATATATTATTACTATATTATATAGTTCAGCAGCTGAATCAATCAGTGTGTGCTACAGTTAAAGAGTCAGTCTGTGTTAATACATCCACAGGAGGCTGATGGCCTATAGTGCGCCTGCAGATGCAGTCTTCTCTGCAGGAGTCTTTGTCATCAAGACCCCGGGGCTCTGAAACAAACAGCCGGAGGAAACCAGGAAACTAAGTCAGTGCTGTGTCTTAAATCATATCTCATAGCATAGTGTTATTGAAAATAGAGCAGAATACACTGATGTCAGCTTCAGGGGGTTTTGGTGAGATCGAATGCTTGGAGCAGAGTACAGAGTTCAGGTCTTGAGATGTTCTATCTCAGTCAGTTATCAGATGTGTTTGGCATTAAGGAGAAAATAACTTTCAGATGAGGGTGAAAACGTCCTTGTAGTAAAACCAACAATATTCCTTCTGCTCCACATTTTTTGTCTCTTTCTTGCTGATCTCGCTTGTCAAACTAATAATTTCTCAGAAGAATGTGAAGACCCAGTGGTGAAATTATAATGAATAAGGGCTCAGTGAAATAAAATGCTAAATACATATTCCTGTGACCAAGCCTCATTCTAAGTCCATTTCAAACTGCTGTCATTTTTTTCAGGCAAAAAAAACAGAGCTGTCTTTCTCCAGTGAGACCAACCAACCTCCCTCCCTTTGGACTGTAACAGAAACAGTTAAACCACATACCAGGCAAAGAAGCTCATGTAAATCCTCTGACAGTATAGTACATTACATTCAAGCAGCCATTCATCATAGTTTAATAACATGTCATGTCTCATACAATGAGGAGAGAGATTTGTCAGCTGTGCCATTGATACAGGAAATAATACACATAAGCTGTCTTTAGTTAAAGTACAATAGGAAACATAATTCTGTATATTGACTGATAAAGTGACAGTTTCTTTTCTTGTGGCAGCGTTCAGGGATTATTTCTCTATAAACTCTCTGAAACACATTTATCCTGTAAACATAACATATTCTATTAGGGTTGCCTGCAGGCTGAACATTCCCTGGAGGGAAGATTCAGGCAGAAAAGAAAGGAAAGAGAACATTTGTTAACATAAAAAGTGACAGAAAAAGGAAAAAGAGCAGCTGCTACTGGAAGTCCTTACCTCTGTATGAAAACTGGTCTTCTTTTTGCTGTTGCTCTTTGGATGGAGCTTTGTCGAAATACTTTATATTCAGTATGTTCAGGTTGTTTTATCCAGAACCACACGGACATTTATGTTTTATATGCTAAATCATAATCTGCCTAGTGACTGGGCTAACTACAAACTGTAAAATAAAGTGGAGTGGAAGTCAGATGTCTCACAAAATGGAAATATGTGTATTGAACAATTAACTGTAGTAATGAGCCATTATTTTGGACCAACGACACTGGAGCACAACAGAAGTGTTTTCCTCCATCCTCCCCCTCCTGCTCTCTCTCACCAGTGACCTTGTTAACCCAGCCACACTCCACTACCCTCAGCACACACCAGGACAGTTACAGTTAGCTGCTGCTCTGAGCTTTATAACCACAGGTAGGATTCTTTAACTAACATAGATGTCTGACTGACTGACTCTACCACTGAGCCACAGCCGCCCCATATTTAACCATTAGCGATGTCATATCACAAAACATTTATTTCTCACCTGTGATTTGTGACCGTTTTAAAGGACAAAGACCAAAGATGCTGTCCTGCTTATAGAGGCCTCAGATCAGCACTTCTATGTGTCAAATGTTGTCTTTTAATTTGGAGGGCTTGTTGATTCCCTTTACCAGGATCCTCAATCCATCCATGGTCACATGGTGCAAAAACAGCCTCCAGTGATGTTTCGCAATCCACATTTTTAGATAACGAGCTCCGCCTGCAGCGTGTGGTGAAGGGTTGTGAGTCAAAGGAAAACCAATGCAACAGCAGCTGATATGTACCACTTGCACTCTGCTCTTATTCTATGTGTGGCCACTTGCACTGACTGTAATGAAAGCTAAGTGAAGCAGCTACTCTATGAATGATCTGCACTGACTGAAGTATACAGCAAAGTAAATAATGCCCTTAACTTTGTGATAAGTGTGAAACCTTTGTTGTTGTAAACTTTAATACCCCTTGGTATTTCTCACTGAAGCTTCAAGGTCAAAGAAATAGTATTGTGGACCAGCTCCAAAAGTGTCCACGAAATGTCACAACTTTAACAGCTGTTCCATTTCCAGACTTTATCTCTGATAAAAGATTGATTCTCAGCTACCTGCAATGCAGCTGCTGCTTTAAAGACATTGAAATTGCCTCATCATCACTGCTGTGTTTGGAGGAGCTTTTAAACGTCAAACTAATGAGTGGAAATAAATGAGAAAGCCTCCTCTATGAAAATGCATGTCAATTGATCTCCATAAACAATGCAGGGGGGTTGTAAAGACAAATGTGCACAATGCAAAAACCCAATGAAAGTAATATAAATAAATAACCGATGAGTTACATTTATGCTTTATTCCCCCTCAATTGCCACCACTAATTTCATACATAAATAATGTGGTCGAGCGAGTCTGTTGGAAATCAGCCATTTATTAAGCTCTGCACTCCTGGTGAGCTTTGTTTGGCAGCATTCTGCCACATTTTGCTTCATGTGAGTGATTCAACTTTTAATATTTTCTGCAAACAGGAATCTGCCTGGAAAGTTTTCTTGGAATAACCCAGTTGGATTGAGACCTTTGACCCTGTGAGACTTTTCGAGCAGATGCATATTTCATGGTTGGTACTTTAGCTGGCAGATTGTCTGGAGGGTATCACACAAATAAAAACACACACAAACAGTCCCAAAACACACTGAGAGACCGTAAGGCAGCATCAGTGTGTCAGCTTTCTGACATTTAGCCCCTCTCTAAGGAGATCAGTGATGTTCATAGTCACAGTTTATAGTTGAAATCATAAACACATGTAAGGAAAAGCTTCTTCATGTTTCTTCCTCTGGCTGCATGCTATTCAAACTGTTTTATTAGCTGCCAAGGGTTCAGCCTCACACTCTGCTCTTTTATCATGTAGATTAATTAAATGCACATGCAAGCATTTTCAATTCAATCTGGGATGTGTGAGCCAACATTAAAATGAATGGTTCTGTATTATGTCTGCACAGCTGTACTTGGCACAAGAGGGTGCCAATTAGATTTGGAGTGGTTTCATCTTTATTGCCCCTTAAATTGGCAGCACATTCAGACCTATTTGATTGTTCTGACCTGCATATGGAGCCTCTTCAGTCTGGCAGATTGCCTGTGATATTAGTGTGATAGCGACAGCAGCTGAGAGGGATAGTATTGTGTGGAGTGTGTAGGTGGAGCACAATTAAGCTCTGAATGTTGTGATATGAGGAAAGGTCACTTGTGTTCATTGACTAAAACATGACATGATCTTAAAAATGATCTAATGATTTTCTTTTGATAACTTTTTTTTCTTTAACAGCTCCCGTCAACACACAAGTCCTGTGGT
Source organism: Semicossyphus pulcher (assembly GCF_022749685.1). Taxonomy (NCBI): domain Eukaryota; kingdom Metazoa; phylum Chordata; class Actinopteri; order Labriformes; family Labridae; genus Semicossyphus; species Semicossyphus pulcher. Next base: position 24,602,689 of record NW_027211692.1, read on the forward strand.
GCAGTGTTTAATCAATGTGAGGTTATTATCTGCAATGTAATCATCACGAGCTGCCGTTACATGGGATTATTTTACCATGTGAGTGTAATTAATAACTAATGACAAGAGTAAAGTGGTTTCATGGAAACTATATGTAACCAGACTGTTAATGTTTTCTACTACTAAACAGTAAAGATGTTGAGATAATCGGTACAAGCGACTCACACACCTGTCCCTGTCACAGAGGTGATAAAGAACTCTCATAGACATGATCCATCTTCTCCTTCTTACCTTTGAAAAGCTTTTTAACGCTTTAATAAAACTTGGGTTGCAACTGAATGCAATTCCCTTCTGTTTACTCTGATTGTGACATTTGCATATTCATTATCAGACTAGTGTTGGGGAAAAATTTCCTTAAGGGCTCATTGATGCAGAGAAAATGGTGATCAGAAAGGGTGATTTCAGTAAGCTTGTAATTTTCCTTTTTTAACACATCAGGTTAAAGGTTTTATATTCACAGTCCCAAAGCTCTGATGATTTGACTGCTGTGTTTTAGTAAAGTTATACACTTTATTCTTTCTTATTAGTTCAGCTCAAAGCCGTGCTAAAGAATGAAAAGACCACAATCTGCTCCAAATGCCTTCAGGTCTATGGAGCTGCTGCTGTCATGCATCTTTAATGTATTTTTTTTTTTTTTATCACTGTTTACTTGGAAACTGAATGTTTTTAGCTGATTTGATCAATGAGATAAACACAGCAGTAAAAGGCAGTTTGTGCATACAGATTATGTAAACGGTCATGTGTTTAGGCACCAATCACACATGATTGTTGCATTGAAGCACACAGAAAGCTATTTGAGCATCTGTGACATTGTTTTTATCACTGTCATAGTAAATTACGTCATGGTGTCATTTGTCATACCTGTGAGTCTGGCTGTGCTCTCAGCGGCTGCTGATAAATAACTAGGAGGGTGATAAGGGGGAGATCAGACACTATACAGTATACATCATGCAGATACACAGAGCTCTGACATGAACATTTAGAAGCACAGAGGAACAGACGGAGAGAGAGGCAGACTGGAGACAAAGTCAGATCCCTTTTCTCACTAAGTTTGAAAGCTGGTTTTGAATATTATCCATGAAGAGTTCTCATGGTACATTATACCTGTGGTTACATCAGTGCACAGCTTCACAGATCTCTTTATCCTTTGCTTAATCTGCATTTGCAATCATACGCTGATACGATGCCTTTAAAGGCATCATCTGTAGTTCAAAACACAAAATGTCCGCCCCCACCACAGAATTCAAATTCATCACACATGGTTTAAACCAGCCAAGTGCCGTGGATTACATTACACACTGGATGCTTCAGCACCTCACTAGTTTCATCCAGCTCAGTGCTTATGCATTTAGTAGTATTCCCTTATGTTCTGTTGCAAAGCAGAGTGAGGTTGTGGAGATTGGTGTGGTTAATGGGAGTGATTTCATGCAGTACTGGAGTCCAGGTTCAGTCACAGACCTGCCATGAACCTTTTTATTAGCTGGAACCATAAATGACTACATATCTAACCATTTCCTAAACTTGGATTATACAGTATGCCCAAATACATAGATTAACTGTTTCTAATAGTTTGTCTGTTTTCTGATGGAAGTAAGTCTTGTTTGCATCAGTACCTTTTTTAAACGCGAGGATAAATCAGGCATTTATTTTCCATCATTATCAGTCCACATATATACAAAATGCATCTAACAGACTTAATATTCACATATTATAAAAATGAATGATTATGCCTTGATGTCTATTACGGCTTTACCAGTAACTCTTTAGAACCAATTTCAAGATCTAAGACTCCAGCTGTCTGCTTCAGCTCTGACAGAGTGAGAGAGAAAGTGATTGATTTGCTAATCTAAGAAAGTCTTCTCAAAACTTTTCTTGTTACTTTAAATCAGATGATCACTTTTGAAGAGTTCCACAGGCTGTTTTTATATGAGCTCATGACTGGATGCTGAATAATTTATTCTGATGTTTGGAGATAAATGATGATGATTTTGTGGCTCTGACATCAGGACTGTCAGACTTCTGCATCCTAAATGAGAATCAGAGAAACTGTGTGAATTATTGTGACTCTTTCAGTCTCTTTGATCAATAAGTTGTTCCACCTGCGTGCTCTCATTGGCAGCAAGGCTTTGTGTTTCAGTTATTGGATGTTTTTAGTTTATTCATGAGGTTACATGACGTTCTAACCATCTCTGTATCATACAGTTATATTTTCTCCTTTTACTCCTGCAATTAAAATCTTAGCAATCAATTCACCCTCTTCTATTAATGCAGTATTTCAGATTCATGCTTAATCTATTTGTGAGAAAGAGAGCAGTTGTATGGCCTTCAAATTTAACAGGATTATTTCTTGGATTGAGTCTTACTTATTTTCTTTGCCTCACACACACCAACACACACACTCATACCACAGCAGGATGACCCATGGGACGTTCCACCTTTGGGACACAGATTTGAAGTGTGTCACTGGTAGCTTGTCCCTGTAGAGCTTATACTCCATCAAAGCAGAGCTCAGATCTGAAGTCCCTTTCATTTAGGGCAGCCACATTCACACAAACAGAGAGAGATACATGTTGTACAGTTCTGTGGTCTGAAGTTATTCTGAATAAAAAGTAACTGGCTCTTCATTTATGTGAAACACAAGAAGTTGTAAGCAAAATCTAGTCAGTCATTTTGCAGCTTGCAGTGCAACACAAAGCAGGTACATCAGCAATGAAAAAAGCTGGACGAGACTTTTTGGGTTTTTCTTCTTCTGGAACATTCCCACGGAACAAGAATCATTTGATGAACTACACTTAGTTTGCAGGGCTGAACTTTGCTCATCAGTTAAACAGAGATGCTAATGTCATAAACCATGTCATCCAAAGCTCTGCTGAGCAAAACAAAAACACACTGGCAGCATCTGAAGCAGAAACTACGGATCGATTGAGTGGTGAGTGTAGATCATGTTGTCCTTCAGTGGATGCATAATTGTACCCAGAGGTCCTCATTATGATTCTTTATTATATGCCTACACACAGCTTTATACCACAGCTTGTCTGTTACACATCAGAAACATGCATGTGATTGCATACTAAGTAGTTTGCTTTCAGTACTCTCCACTTGTAGAGTAGAGTTAAAGGTCTTTCTTTCTTAACACTGCAGTAATGTCTGTCACATTCCATTTCTCTCTGGAATAGAAAATGCCAGCTGACACACAGCTCAGGATTAACCATGCTGTGTCCATGTGTGATTACTGTCTGTGTGTGTCCTCTTCCCAACCAATGGCATTGTTTGTTTCCCTGGCCCATTGACATTTTGTCAATTTTCTTTATGCTTTACAAAAAAAAGTTATTCAACCTTTCGCCTCATTCCTCACTTCATTGTACTTATACTACAGTAGATGAGACCTCTAAAATGTCACTTCAGAGGTCCAGTGGACTATATTAGTCTGATAAGTCAGGTCCATTTGAAACATTATGTGAGGATATTGTGAAACCTTCTTAAAGACATCTTGAATGTCATTGTAATCATTCAGTCACATTCTGAGTCTGCCCTCTTTAACCTCTCTTCACCCCTTTTCTCATCTCCTTTATTCATGTATATTTCGCTTTAAATGCAAAACCAATTCAGTGATAAATTGCCCTGCCACACACTGTTTGAAATTGTCTTCATATTGGCCAGTTTGAGCCTGAAGTCATTTTCTAAATCTAACTTTCTCTCAGTTTTGTGGAGCCTGATGAGCCATTCTTTTTAATGTTTCTCAGAGGGGAAAGTTGTGTTTGTGTTCTTCATCACAAACAAAGGGCTCTAATGTGAGAGCTGATTCCCTGTGTTGTTTATTACTGATGCAGTATGTTGTGGATTTGATAACTGTTACTGAGAAGATGCGTACAAGTCTGATGACAGTTGACTTGGGTGCCACAGTTAGTGGTAAATGTGTGCCTTAGAAATATCTACTATCGTGTCAGCAGAGACCATAGCAGACAGGGTTTCCGAAATACATCAAAGATACACTTATGGCAATGTTACAGGACCCACTTATACCAATGCCTCTGTTCCAGCTCACTGCTTGTGAGCTGAAACACAGCTGTGCATGGAAGACGTGACTGTGAGGTAAAGGATGAAGAAAAGCACAAGTTTAAGAGCTTGAGCTGTCTGAACTGAGGAGGAACAGTAACTTTACATAGTGTGATTCTGGTTCAGCAGGCAATTGGATTATGTCCTGTATCCTTTATTGGGAAATCAAAACTACTTTAAACCTGTGGACCAAAACAAAATGCAAGGTATTAATTCCCAGCCAGGTACTTTGTTTTATAGTAAAATTAACAAAGGCTGTCACTCGAAAGACTGCATTCATTACAGCAGTGGTTCCCAAACGGTGTGCCGCGGCACACTGGTGTGCCGTTAGGCAAGTCCGGGTGTGCCGTGGGATTTTGTGACAATCATACGTTATTATTGCAATATACAACTACACAAAAAAATATATATTTTTAATTTACTATATCAGTACTTTATATGCGCTCATTTCATAATACAGAGGCGAACTCTATACCTAAAAACAATTATTTAAAAAAAAAATCCTCAGTGAACCCCATATTTCGCTGTTAACGCATTTGCGCAAGTGGGAATTATAAGACTGACACATCAAAGGCTGAAGGACAACATTAAAAAAAGAGGGAAAATGAAGCGCTTTCTTGTGCGGAGCAAACCACCAACCACCAGTGCAGAGACTGCCGACAATCCACCACCGAAAGAAAAGAAGAAAAAAACTGTCAGCAGGCAGTATCATGACAGTTACCTGTCTTATGGCTTCAGTTGGACCGGGGATGTCAACAAACCTCAGCCCGAGTGCGTCCTCTGTCGAGAGAAGTTAGCTAATGAGAACATGGTTCCAAGCAAGCTGAAGAGGCACTTGGAAACCAAACATCCCTTCCATGCTGAGAGAAACTTGGCCTACTTCAAAAGAGCACGGGATCTGAACCAGAGGAAGCAAGACCGTTTGTTGGATTGGGTGAAAGTGTCTGAAAAGGCAATGGAGGCTAGTTACATGCTAGCGGAGCTCATTGCAAAGCAGAAGAAACCTCACACAATAGCGGAGACACTCATCCTCCCCGCTTGCAAAAAAATTGCAGGTGTCATGCTGGGTCCAGATGCCGCAAATGAGCTATCCAAAGTGCCGTCGTCTGATAATACAATCAAAAGAAGAATCGACGACATGTCAGAAGACATTGAGCAACATTTGACAGAGAAACTGCAGGTGAGCGGCAGATTTTCCCTACAAATAGACGAATCTACTGACATAAGTGGGGGAAACTTCTGGCAAACGTCAGATATGTTGATGGTGACTCTATCAAAGAGACTTTTTTCTTCTGCAAAGAAATGGAAAGCCATACTACGGGAGAAGAAATATTCAGGGTAACTGATAACTATTTAAAAGAGAACAGTCTGACCTGGAATATGTGCGTCAGTGTTTGCACAGATGGTGCGGCAAGCATGACTGGGAGAGTGAAAGGATTTATTGCTAAGTTGAAAGCTCAAAACCCACATATTGTGACAAACCACTGCATTTTGCATCGAGAGGCATTAGTTGCCAAAACCATGCCCCCGGAGTTGACTGAGGTGCTGAATCAGGCTGTGCAGATGGTGAATTACATCAAATCAAGGCCCCTGAAATCTCGCCTCTTCTCCCAGCTGTGCGCCGAGATGTGAGCCGACCACCAAAGCCTGATCCTCCACACAGAGGTACGTTGGCTGTCACGGGGGAAAGTCCTATCACGTCTTTATGAGCTTCGAGAAGAGCTTTTGGAATTTTCACGTGAACACGCTGTCCCACATAAGGACAAGCTCGCAGATGAGAGGTGGTGCGCCAGGCTGGCTTACCTTGCAGACATATTTGGGCATCTCAACGAGTTAAACGCCAAGCTTCAGGGCAGGAATGAAAACATTTTATCATCCACAGACAAGATTTGGGGGTTTATGGGCAAACTTACCCTGTGGCGCGAGGCTTTGGAACAGGGCTGCATGGACATGTTCCCGCTGGCATCAGCTGCGCCACAGGCAGCGAGGGAGCGCGCTATATATGCCGAACACCTTCAGACCTTAAACGAGAGGTTTGAGCGCTATTTTCCATGTGTGGCTGACATCGAGGACTATGACTGGATCCGAGACCCATTCAACCAGGAATCCTCAACAGAAAAGCTCACTATGAAAGAGAGAGAGGAGTGCGCAGAGCTCCGTGTGGACCGCACACTGAAACTCAAATTTAGTGAGCTCCCACTGGATCAGTTTTGGTTGGCTTCTGCATCAGAGTACCCAAGCATCTCCCACCACACAATTGAGCAACTTCTTCTTTTCCCCACTACCTACCTGTGTGAGTTGGCGTTCTCTACGCTGGTTTACATGAAGAACAACAGGAGGTCACGGCTCTCTGTTGAACAGGACTTGCGAGTGGCCCTCTCCTCAATGCCACCAAGGATTAAAAAAGGTAGGCAAAAATATTTACAATAGCACATGTTTCAATGCTGATTGCTGAAATGTTACATTTATATTTTGTAGTTCAGAACCATGGACAGTGCAGCTTCCTTGCATTGACAGTTCTCTGTACTGAATTTCTGCCGAGTTTCCTTTGCCTCATTTTTAATTTTGTGACCTGTCTGGTTTGAATGAGTGAGTTGCTGCTTTGATGAAGCCTAATTTGATAAAGTTTCAAATTCATTTTTGAAATATTTCGTTAATAAATATTTCATGAGTAATATAGTTGTCTTTGTCACATTTTATTTGACATTAGTAAATAATTATGCACATTTACAGATATTATACATGATATGAGTGATAACACGTGTTATAAGGGCTATTTGCACAATAGGTGTGCCTTGAGATTTTTACTTGTCCTTTGGTGTGCCTTGGGCACAAAAAGTTTGGGAACCACTGCATTACAGTATATGTTCCAGGCGTTGTCTTAGCCGTACTTAATTCAATCACTATACTTAGGAAACACTCCTCAGTAAGCCTGCAGTCTGGCATATTAATCAGGCAGTGGGACAATTTCTTCTCTTAATCCAATCTCTTAAAGAATCCCAGTCAATAATATTTTGAATAAAAGCCTTCGAATGATTCTTTGCACTATTAAAAAAGAAATAAAAGAAAAATGTAGCTGTGACTGTCACAGAAAGATCATAAGTGTGTCCAATTATTTAATTTGGGCCATATGAAATGATTGAAAGGCTTACCTTGGTACAGATTGTTACAATTATTGTGACTGAACAATGTGGAGGTTTATGTAACCAGTTCAAAAGCCTGGATTGATACCTTTTACTCAGTTACCTGCTGAAGCACAGTTTTATTGCACAACAGACTGACATGGACCCTGAAGCAGGCTGTGACAGTTTCCTGATAAGCTTTAGACACAGACCAGCTGAAACTCTTGGGAGTGTTTCTATAGAGGCTCAGAGAGTTCAGCCTGGAAGAGCTGAGAAGTTTGATACGCTCTAAGGTGATCATTTGGTTGCTTCTTCCTCCTGTTTATCTTTTCCCTACATAGAACAAAACAGGAATATAAAGAATGTTCTTGAGAGCTTTCTGTGAAATATATTTGTGTTCTCATGAGACAGTTTGTAAACAGATTTTCACTTTCTGCGTGTCTTATGTTAAACCCACTGTGAGGCTCAGTTCAATATTGATGCCTCTCTGGTTTGCTCCATCTTTAACAAGAAAACTTTTGCATGCATGCTGTTACACTCCAGGAACCAAGTAGTGGGTGTAATGTAAAAGGTTTCAGCTGCTGTGGCTCCCAAAGACTTGTTCTCCCTCACAGAGATCAATGTCTTGCTCTCTTAGGTTCAAACTCTGAATCTATTTCCCTCAGTCCATTTTCACACAGCGAGAACTCTCTAAGCAGTAAATAATTTCCTAAAGTGCAACAAAGAAAGCAAATACTTCCATGAGAAAGGCTGCTGGAGCTCTTTACTGGCTGCCTCCTGTGTGAACATAATGTCTGTTAACACTGTCTCAAACCTCTTCAAGCTCAAGTAAATGTATCTTTCAATGCCAAGCTGTTTTATCCCAGACCATTAGTATAAGGGTTTTTAGGTAGTGACTGACACTGACTTTGAATGTTTTGTAAACCTACAGCTGGTGTTTTAATTTAGCTGAATCTAAATTGGAGCAATTAAACTGAATCCCCAGGCTTTCATAGAGCGCCTTTTTGATCCAGGAAGCATCATTTTCTTGCATGTGTGTGTTTCAATCTGGTAAGCTCCAAATAACAGCTGTGTTATTTAGACTGTGAATCTATTTCAGCCTAACAGAAGCAAAGCTCTGTAAACAAGTGGTTAGGAAAGGGGTCTTGTGGTTTCCCAAAAGAGAGAAGACGATGTTCAATGTGCCTGTTAAAGAATGAATCACTACAAACAGTCTTGTGACTCAGCTGGATCGGTGGGTTCTTGCTGGTTTCTTGTTGACATAGTGTACAATGTGTGACATTTCTGGATGGGAAATGTTGGATGGACTCAATGATTCACTGAATTTGTTATTTGTGTCTGCCACGTGTGGGGTCAGGACATCACTGAGATTTGAAGAGAAAATGAGATTTCAGGACACACACACACACACACACACACACACACACACACAAATCTACTGAAAGCTTCTTCCTTCCTACTTGTCTAACAACTCTTCCATCCTGACAGATCTTTGATTTGATTTCAGCTTCACTTTGTGTCTTTACAAACTGTTTGATGAGGATTTCTAATGTAATCATCAGGATCTGAAGGAAATCAAAGCTGCTGTCATCGTGTCGGGTTGAAAAAGATTTGAGAAGGAATCTCGTTCAGAAGCAGGAACGATGCAGAACATGCAGATGGTGGATGAGCACCTGTGCAGCTCACATTTTCATAGAGCAGACCTGCCTTACATATTTAGTGACTTTGTCAGAAAAGCTTGATTCATATCTGATTAGTTTTATGATTACACAATGTACTTTTTCTGAATGAGATTGCACTAGATGTGATACAGTCAGGTTGATTATTTGCAGTTTGAGGAAATAACTTTGATGCATTCGTATAAATATTTATTAAGCATCAGGGTATCTATAGAAGAATACAGTATGTGCACATTCGGGCATTCAGTTGGAAATGAAGACCGAACTCTGACATTTGAATACCTTGGAGTTTTAAATCAGCACTTTTAGTATCTCTGTGTTGTAATATCTCTCTTCAGGTCCTGACCCAGCTCAGCTAAACCTGACAGTTTACCCTCTGGCAAGAACACTGTAGAGTTAGAAGCAGAAAATTAATAGAAGGAAGACAAGTATTGGGTGATGCATGTTTAGCAGAACTTACTATAATTCATGTTATATTCATGAAAATCATGGTCACAACTATTTTAGAGAAGTTTGTCTCAAGAAGGTTTTCTGCTTTACAGAACATGTTGTTCCTGTGAATGTGTAAGAAAGGGAGCTGTTTAGTTTTAACCCTGAGCTGCAGTTAATCACAGTGTGCTGTGACAGAGGCTTCCACTTGTAGCTGATGTTCTTCTACAGCTGTTTCACGAGATGTTTGGGTCGGCTATTCTTTGTACTGTGATCGAGAAGTCCTCTGAAGCTGTGAGTGTTTCCATCCCTCACTTTGTGACTTACCTCCTCAGTTCATTCTGCATTCTCATTTGTATCTTGTGGCTTTTCTGAGCCAAATTTGCGACAATCCTCCACGACCTAAATGATCCAGTTGTTCTGAGTTCCCAGCCCCAGTATCCCTTTACAACATAGGGACAGACAGTTCTCCCTTCCTTTGACAATTCATTTCCAGCTGTGTGACAAAGACAGTACATTTAATTCTTCGTTCATCATTCTCCATCCTCTCCTCCTCCCCCTGCTTGACTTAACCAGTCTAGCAATGATGCACATCATCTCTCATACAGCTCAGGTTGTTTAAAAATCACCTTGTGTTTGTGTTAGCGTAAGATGCATCAGTGTTTTCTGGAGCTTGTAGCTGCTCAGTTCCAATGATCCACTCCACTGGGCTGCAGGAAGCTATTGTGCACTTCAGATTAAGAGCAGTGACACAGACATGCACTTCAGCCTGCCTCTGATCTCATCAGCTCTACTGTCACTTACTGAGGAGAGAGAAGTAAAGATGTTTGGGACTGTAAGTGAGAACGCAACAGTGTTCTTACGGGAGAGGGTCGCATATTATATGAGTCTTATGTGCTTTGTGGCATGAAATGATGTCCTCATTCTCTTCAGTGATGTTTATCTACTCAGAGAATTTATCATCAGGCTCACGTCTTTCCAGCTGATTCAGAAGATTTAAAGCTTGTTGTGAGTCACGTATGAAAGAGCTGCCTGGACTGTTTACAACAATCTGCTCACCTCAACTGTAATTCTGATATTCATGAGTCCTCTCTGAACTTAGGCTGAGAATATTGTCCTGATTATGCATGTGATATATGTCACACAAAAGACTGGAGATGTTGATAAGAAGTTGTATGTGTGTTTCCATTTGGTATACAGTTGATTAATGTGCTCCATCAGTGGTATATTAGGACATTAGTCAATGGCATTAAATTTAGCATTTGGCATTAAAACTATAGCTTATATGGAAATTATGTGTGTGTGTTTGTCAGTACATGGATCTTTTACTTGACTGACTCAGATGTGAGCCCTCTGCCTCTGTTATTTGAATGTGTTATAGGAACAAGGCCATGCTTCTCTTCCATGGGGTATTGCATTTAATGGTTCTTCACAAACAGGGGAAAGACAAGAAGCAGACAGGATTAGCACTAATACTTGTCTCCAAATGTAAGAGCAGGAGCAGACCGTTAAGATTCAGCTCTCAGAGCGATTCAGAGTGATGCTATCACACCACAACTGATTCTACAGAAAGAGAAAGTTCATCCTGGCCAGATTAAATGTTTACAACCTGTTTAAATCTAGAAAGAACACCACTCTGTTTCTCACTTTGGCTCTTTTCTAGACAAGAGGTTTTCTCTGCAGTATTGACATAAAAAAGACAAGGTACGACACCTCTCTCTGTCTCAGTCCACCAGGCTTCTCAGCTTTCTCTTTGTTGTCACCTTGGCATGTTTCTATTTATCTGCTTGGTTAAGAAGTGTTATGGAGCAAGTCGTCCTTAACTACAAGGGGAATGTCAAATTTTGCTTTGAAGTAAAACATTTTTTTTCATGCACTATGGACACATTTCCATGCCAGGGTGTATTTCTGTCTATAAAAGTCATTGCAAATGAAGGGTGATATACTATTTTAAAAGCCAAGGACATAGGAGATTTGAATCTGAGGGACCCTCCTCTAAAATGTCTTCTGAGACTAAGTAGCCTACAGTGGAATATGTGTGTAGACGTGCTGTAGATGGCTGCTGACTATGATCAAGATGAGACGTGACCTTATTTTCTGAGCTCACCAGAAAAGTGAAACTACCTGGAAAAATAGCTGAATCAGAAGCTATAAAATAATACTACTCAGCACATCCCATTATCTCTCTAAAACACATAAACAAGGCTGCTGTAAGAGCTGAGCTCCATTTTCCAACAGCAGATTCTGTCTGTCTGTGTTTCCATGCTGCTGTCATGTCTCTCTCCTTCTAAATGGAAGTGCTGCTGAATGTGTTTGCTTTTTGTTTCAGTGTGACTGCCCTGAATGAACCTTTCATACAGAGAACAGAAACACCAAAGCAGATGATGCGGCACATTTGTGCACAGGGTCTGCTCTTGTTATGATAAGGGTCATGCTCACTGTGTTGTTTTGTGACACAGTGAGCTTCAGGGGTGGGTTTGACGCACAAAGAGGTGAAGAGAGTCACAGCAGGAAGGAGGCAGAACAACAGTAAATGCACAGAGGGATACATACACATGCTGTTATATATGTGCTGTAGAATATTGAATAGTCTTACTATATCTTTTGGATGATGGGTGATGGCTGTTTATTTTAATCCCTGGTGAGAATCCATCTGTTTATTCTAAATGTTGGTTGTCTTTGAAAGGACAGCAGAAAGTCAGACTGACCCATGGAGAATAATGAAAGACTCAGAGCAGCTTGAGAGAAATCAGAGAGACAAAACCCACTTTCACACACTGAACCTGCACATTGCTGGGTTGAATTATGCCTGCACTATGGTTTTTGACACACATTTTGACTTTTCACGTCTCCTGTGAGAACAGATTTGTTATTAAATCTGCTCCCTTCTGACATGACAGCTCTGGATAGATTAGCTTTTTCTGCTCACCATGGGTGGCAGCTCTGCTGGAGATCAGCAGAAAGTTGAAAAATAGCAACATTAGGGTGAAGATAAAGTGAGAGCATGTTTTAAAACCTCAGGCAGGCAAAATAAATGATGGATTTTAGAAACTTGTTTGACATGTGAGTGCTTTAGCAACCCCAATGGTTTTCAAAGCAGCGCAGCATTGTCTTGTTCCTCATTACAGTTGACAGGAAATCTGCTGCTTGTCTCTATTTGCTCAGTCTACTACCCCTACTTAAGAGGTACATTTCCTCTAATGACACAGTTCCTGCAGCAGCTTTTATCACTGATGTTTACAGTTAGACTTGTGTGTGGAACTGAACAGGACATTTTTAATGCTTTGAATCTATGAATCCAGTTAAAGTGAGTCTCAGATTTTTAAAAACACAACATTTACTTGAGGTCCAGACATTTGTCATGTCATGTCCAACACTCTCACCATGTCTCTCTGTTACTGTGTGACTGTTTAGTACGATTCTGGTAGTCATGGTCGACTTTTGTTGCTGACTCACAGACCACATTGACCTTTAAGCACATGTGTGGTAAGACCTGGATGAAAATAGATGTGGATGTTGTTCACATTTAACAAATCACTTACAACTCAATTCAAAAGTACAGTGTTAAGCTCTTTAACAGTGAAGTGTTGACTTGAACTCTTGAACTAAACAGCACCGTTTAGAGAGGGGTAGATAACCAGCTCATCCTGTCTTTGTCTGTTAAATACATTAAAAAAGCGAGATCTGTGTTATTGTGGTTTCTAGAAGAACATGGCTGCCTTAAGGACCATCTTCACTCAGTGATGGACAGTGGATTGGATGTTGTGTGGCTCTCTTAAAATGCTGCAGAGTTCATGTCTGAGATTCTGTGCATGTCCTGGTCTAAAGAGAGATCATGAGGAGGTTTGATGTATGTCGTCTCTGAAGAAGGAGCTTTCTTATCTAAAATGGATCTCTCTATAATGGGAGGGAAAAAGGAGCGTTTTTCTCCATGTCTGATTCTGCATGGCAGAGGATTGCCAAAAGTCTTGTGATGTTTCCTGAGGAATAAAAAGGGATATGACTTACTAACACAGAAGGAGCCAGAGTAAGCCACTTAGATGAATGAAGGGATTGAAGGGAAGAGTAGAAAGGGTGAAGAAAGGGCTGCTTCTGAACAGAGTGAGATGCAGACAGGGTTACACTTTTAACTTTGATTTACTGGAGCCAAAAACTGCTGGTTTCAAACACATTTTTATTTTTAGAACCGTGAAGTCATTGATGTTCACACAGAAGAAACAGGGAAGTGTTCAGGGTGAGCTGAAGTTTATTTCTGATGAGGTTATCCTTTCTAGTCAGAATCTTGAAGTGAGATTCTGCAGATACAGTGTTTGTCTGGATGAAAGGCTTCTAGCAAATTAAGCCAATATCAGCGTACTATGAACTGTTTGTAAAGTGTTATTTATAAATATGAAATATGGGTTTAGGATTATGTAGATGATGTTTAGGATGCATAAAAACCAATATTCTGCAACGACAGCGTCGGACTGACTTTGTGCATCAGATAATTTGGACTGTTACAGAGGAAAAGAGGATCCTATTCATTGTGGGTTTACATTCAAATGAGGCCCGTGGGTATTTTGTGTAGCTGACCATGGTGCTGAACAGTGAGTGAATGTGATGCTGCCTGTGTGGACTTGGCAGAGAGGGATATTAATTGCTATTGTCTGCATTTTCAGAGCCAGTGCTGGCGTCGCCACAGTCTGACGACTGCATAATTAACAAAATCAACTGAATTTTCTGTCCAACTTCCAGCTGCATCATCTTTATTTCATTATGCCTTTACATAACCTGCAGGGAAGCGTCTTTTTGGTATATTTGTATCTTATAGGCTGGTTAAAAATATACAGACTGAAACATTTTTTTTTGCCAACATAACATTTAATAAGAATTATAAGGCACCAGCAAGGTCCGTAACAGTAAAACAGGCTAACCTGATTTTAAAGACAGTGATCAATGGGAATAATACATTTGAGGAGAGGACACACCCCAGGCATGTGAGCTTCAGTGTCAGGTGAGGGAGAGTTTTCTAAGTAGTCTGTTTAATTCCGTTGTGCACTTTTTCTCACCATAAAAAATACTAAAATGTTTCCTACTCAGGATTAGCTGCAGGGTAGGCAGTCGTGTTTGTGTTACAGAGTGTGCAGCGCTTTTTTCAGTAACTTATTGAGTGTTTTATGAACCAAAACAAAGTCAATCACTGTCCCCTCAGGTATCCCTTTGTCTCTCTCTCTGCCTCTCTGAGGTTAAAAGTGCAAAGAAAATCCTTTTAGACGGTCTGTACAGAAGCCACGGCCCAGCAGCAGCACAGAGAATCAATACAGCATGTTGATTCAACCCACTTTACTGAATGAGTCTCCTGTCTCCTATTGATGGACATTATAATTATGGTAGTTAAAAGATGTACGGAGCAATCTGGATGGATGTGGACTTGAGGCTGATTTTGATGCAGTTTGTTATTACCCATAGAGCAGGGTGCCTGACTGAATGCATAGCAATGACAGGTCTGTCTGGGAGACCAAATGAATAGAGCTACCTAACAGAATGCCTCAGCAGCACAGGGTTCAACAAAGTGTGAGTGTGGAAATCCAGCCCCATTAACTTCTACAAATGGTGCAATATGCCTTTTTAGATGTAGCTCTATTTGCTTAAACAAGGACAACAAGGTTTGGAAACGTTTTGGAGGATTATGAGATGGTAGGTGTCAGACACTTACAACCATAGCAACACTATAGCCTGCCAAAGAAGGTGAACTTTTTAAGACCTTGTTGTAAAACCATCCAGATAAAGAGGTTTATCCCCCACAGGTTGGATTTCCTTATTTTGAATTAGATACATTAAGTAATAAAGCACTGCATCATGGATCTCAGATGTTCTAGACTTATGACTAAAGCTCAAATACTCCATGCAGATGGCTGAAGTCAACCTCAGCAGATTTGATGTCTCTGCAGCAGCTGTCCTTCTGCACAGGTTGAAAATACAAATCTCACCCTGCCAAAACGGTGACTCCACGACCAATAAATCTAAAACACGGGAAATTCCAAATTTACTGTTAGCCTTGGTGGGCTCTTTTTGCAGGCCTGGATGTGTCTTTGACACAACCCAAGGCGACCTAACTGAAATATAAATCAGGTTGAGCGAGAGAGAGAGAGAGATAGAGAGAGACATACAGAGTCAGAGAGAAAGAGAGAAAACTTTGGCCTTGTTCAGACTGCCTGCGTGTGTTTCGGTGTCTAATTTGAGACAGCATAAAAGACAAAAATATGTTACATATTCCACCTGTTGCCTTTGAGCCACACTGTTTAAAAAGGCAAAGCCAAGTTCTGTTGTTCTTGTAAGACAATGATCAGTAACATTCATGGCAGTGCAAACAACACAATGCAGTTTATAACACAAACAGTAATGTCTTCCCAACAAGTCATCTTTTTGCCTAAAACTGCCCAACTATCGGTTGCGTTCCTGTCCCATTGTAACGAGATAATCATTGTGATTCACTTCACCCGTCAGTGGTCATAATGTTATGGCTTATCAGTGTATCTTCCTCAAACATTGGACATGACTTTATCCTACTTTTAACCAAGCAGTTGCCTTAATTTGACTATAAAAAACTATGACGCAAGTGTTTGGACTTTTTGAACACACCTTAGTTGTGCTGTGATCACTGTTTCCAGTCTGCTACACTGTTCTGATATTCAGCTGGCATTGTGCCCAGAAGCAGAAAACACACAAAGCAATGGGCTCTTGGAGGATTATTGATCTTCTCTGAAGCCATGCCAAATATATCCGATAGACGACAGAAGCAGCAGTATGTGTGCATAACATTCAATACTGTAAGTGAGACAGGAGCAATGATACAATAGTTGTCTGGCAGTTGTATTGGGATCAGACATTTGAAGAATGGAATAATTCTGCTCTGTGAGAAGAGAAACAAATAAACACAATTTGAAGCAGTCAATGCTGAGGAAATTATCTTCAATCAATCTGATCTGAAAATTAGATTTATTTTATGTTAAACATGGTACTGATCAGGAAACACCTGGAGGACCCTGGAGGAACCAAAATGTTCACTATAATTTTCACAGCAGACTTATAAATGTTTAATGAGGTTAAAATGGAACAAAAAAGGTTTCTGCCTCTGGTGACTTTGTTTTATTCTCCATGAGTGTCTTCTTCCCCACTTATAAACACCAGCAACACATTCAGAGTTCTACTGAATTACATTAATTTCTGAATTCTGACATCAACCAGGGATTGTACGAACAAGAGATGTAGACTGTTCAGTAAGAACATTTGCCTCTCGGAAGTATTTCCTGGCAAATGGTCTAATTGACTGGTTCCACTCTGACGAATCTGATTATTTGGAGAGAAACATCAAGGAGATGGGAATTGTCAGAAATCAGCACACTGATGCTCGCTGTTTGTCCTTGGCTTGTGGAAACTGTTAGCAGTGATCACCTTAGATCACAGCCAAACACACAAACAAAGACGCATACAGACATACACACACTTCTCTCATTAACATGGTTGCAGTTGCCAGGAAATCCGCAAACGTTGGTGCATCCAGCATCAAAACTAATTTATTTCATGAGCACTATAACAAATATTTTCTTCTGTGACTCCTTATGGACTGTTGCATTAAAGAAAGATGTAAAATGTGGTCCTGACTTGGACTGTTGGTTAGGCGAAGCTTTGTTGATGAAACACTACCATGACCCGAAACATTGGTGTATATGTTTGGCAGAGAGGGGAGTTTAGCTCAGGCAAATACACTCCTGTCCTAAGCTGAGCTGTTGCCAACCTCACAATGATGTTCTCTGGCATGATGCTCTGTTCAGCTCAGATCGTAGAAGGATGGTAGGATCCTCATATTGACTCTGAATTTCCTCAGCTGAGGTGCCCTGAGGTAGTGAAGGCTCAGGCTATATTTTCCTGACCATGGTGTTTGTGCTTTTCATGTCAGATCTGAAGTGATGTTGGCTGCAATGAATGGCACAGTGTATTTCAAAATATATTTTTCAGTGCTTTGAGTACTATAAAAAATGGTCTATTCACCTCCATCATATGGCAGAAACTACATTAGAAGAGTGTAGATTTTGACTGTAGAATTCAGTCAGTTTATTTCTGGTTAGGCCGTATTATGATCGATACAAACATATCTCATGTTGTTGATAGTTAAGATAAACTTCATAACATTTGCTGAAAAGTTAGATCTGTATGTCAATGAGCTAGTACCAATGTGTTGAAGATTCTATGGCCAGGAACACAAATGTGCAAGTGGTGTTATGACATTAAACTACAACATTAAATAAAATATCTAAGGCATGAGGTGTGACAATCTGGAGAGTCAGTGGTGTGGTTGTGCATGAGTGAACAATGAGTGTGTGAGGTTGTTGTATGGAGCATAAGAGCACAGTAAGCAGCTAAACGCTGGGCCCTCAGGTGTGGCCAGTTCAGCTAACGAGCACTAACGAGCACCTGCAGAGACAGAGCAGACTGGCCAATCACAGTGCACAACATAAATCATCAAAGAGGGAACATGTATTCTTTCTACCTCACCAAATGATCATGCTCTGATATCAGTTGAGCTGTATGATTACATAACATTGAATGTAAAGTCTAGGAATCATTTGTGACCTCCATCCTGGAACTGCTCTGCATTCATATTCATGCACACAGTATTTGTTGAGAGTTTTCAGTGTCCACAACACAATTTTGAAGAGAACATGGTTGTGTAATGTGGGCGCCTGCCAATTAAAACACTGTTTATTTCTCTCTCCCTGTCCCCATTGCTGTTTCTCATTTGCAGCAAAAAAATGCTATTCAGATGTTGCACTGAATAATTTCCATGACCAGGGATGTGGGAGTAAAAACTGGCCTCCCTCTCACTACCCTCATTTGTCCCTATCGCAGAACAGGTCATACATATATGAAGATATTTGAATAATGTGAATTTAAACGAAAAAACATCATTTTGAGAAGAAATTAGTTGAAATAGCAGGAAGGTGAGTCTCCTCGGGGTCAAGCCTGGGAAAGTGAGATGTGAACCATCCAATGAGAGTGTAAATTATGTGTGTGGTGTGTCACACTGCTCTCTGAAGAATTGCACTTCATCATAAGAGGTTGAAGCTTCTGAAACAACTGAGGACAAATGGGGAAAAAGCTGTTGGGAAAAGAGGGTAAAGAAGTGACAGGAACAAAGAGAACATGAGATTAGGTGCTGGTAGAAAGGTGAGTGTTGCGCACAGAGAGAGAAGACGAGCACAGAGGGAGTGAGGTGTGGACGACATCTCTCAGGAGGGAACATGTAAGAAAGAGAGAGGTGTGTGGGGTCCTGCTGTTTGTCACTGCTGTCGTCTTAGTTATGTGGGTGACAGAGCTGCCTGGATGTCTCCCACAGGGAGAGAGACCTCATGTTCCAGGAACAAGAAATACAATCTTTCAGGGATTTAAACTGCCTCACCTGCAGTCATAAAACATTAAATAAACAGGACAAATTTTATAAAATGTTAGAGAAAGCTTCAATCTCCTATGGGCCAGTGTCAGCTTTAAAATTTAAAAAGTTTTATTGGGTGTGCTATTTGAGCAGGTTTAATGTTCAGTCCAAAAATGTTTGGAAAAGAACCGTCCAAGCAACAGACTGTGAAAAGCAAGCAATACTTACATAAGTTAACAGTTGTTTAATAATTCTGTCACCTGAACAGGAATCATCACTTTTCATCCTTTTGTTGGAAGAAACAAACACACCCACAACACAATGCAGCATGCATAATGAGTTATTTAGCACCCATCAGATGGAGGACAGTGTTACTCATAGAAATGATGTCCTTGCTTTAATCTTCTGAAAGGAGCTGAATCTATTTTCTTATCGCTCAGAGCAGAAAACAATGAGTTGAGAGGAAGAAAAGACCTGACTGAATGGAGGAAAGGTAGGAAGACAAACATGAAAGATGTGGAAAATTGATTGTGAACAAGTGCTTGTATTTGACAAAAGCTTGGCATCTAAAGAGAACATGTTCTCCCTGAATAAATACTGTGGTGGAAATGTGGTTTAGACTCGATAAAAGAAAGCCAGGGGGGAGGTCGACACAGACGATGGGATGAGAAAAGAAGATAAAGAGTGATTGAAGAAAATGAGAAAAGAGGCAAAACAAACTGAAAACAAGAGTGAAGGAGTTATTAGAGACAAAATGTGGGTGGGACAAGAAGAATAACGGGTCTCTGTCCTTTGGGTTTAAATTGCCAACAAAGAATAGACTCAGATAAATTCAAGATGTCTCTTCTATTCTTAACATCTTTATTCATCACAGCAAAGTGCTGTTAACTAAAGCTGGGTAGAGCAGTATTTCTGAAGAAAGGCCTGATTCACAGACTTATTTAGATTAATGAAATGCAAACTGATCGATGCTTAGAGACCAGACAATCAGCACATACGTTGCAGAGGGCAGTGACTCATGCAACTAACTTTAGCTCAGGAGGCAGAGCAGGTTGTCCATCAATCAGACGATCAGCAGATTGATCCCTGCCTCCTCCGTTTGCATGTCAAGTATCCTTGAGCAAGAAACCTGAGACTGCTCCTGAAGGTTGTACCATTGGTGTGTGTGTGATGAGATCAGACCCCGAGGAGATTCACAGCCTCTGCCATCAGTATATGAATTTGGGTGTGTGTGAATGGGTGAATGATGGCATGTAATGCAGAGTGCTCTGAGTGGTCATAAGACTGGAAAGATGCTACATAAATGCATTTACCATAAGATAGTGTCCTTCAGGCTCTGCAGAAGCCTTACCCATTCCTCTCCTGCTGTAGTTTTCATCTTGCATTTGCCTTTCACCTTGGCAAACTGACATCTTTTTTTCAGTCTGACATTTTCTACTTTGGTTTCCTTCAGGGGCCACACTTGAATATCAAGCATCTGTGTCTGTTCTCTCTCTGTCTCTCTCCTTCTATCTCTGGTTTCAAGGAGGTAAAGATGTCAGCAGTTACTCATCTCATTACAGTTCATTAAAACTGCAGTAAATCACAGGAGGATGTTGTGTTTCTCTCGTTGTTGACATGATTTGTTGTGACACTTTGCGGTTCCATGAAGAATGGATGTACATTATGCATGCCCATGTACTTCAGTTAATGTTTGTCTGCTCTGTCACATTTATATTTGTTACAATAGTTTAATACTCTCCTTTATTCTCTCCTTACACAGTGTCCCGCTTTCATTGTTTCCTGATCTGTTTGCATGGACACCATGTGTTTCAAAGTAAATACATTGTTTCATTAACAAACAGCAACAAAAAGGCCAATTAAGCAAGAAAACATGAGCAGCAATACAATAAAATCCAAGACACAAAATGTTACTGTGCTGTCCAATACTCTGACAAGTGGAATGTAGGACCAGGGCAAAGCAACCTCCAGTCTGCACGCACATTTTTCAAAGTGTCTTTGGACAAGATGCTTTAACATCCAGTTGCTCCAGAAGGCTCTGCCATCAGTGTATCAGTTTGTGTGTGAATGGTTATAAGAGTTAGAACCTGATGAAGCTTCGCCTTTAGTTTATGAATGTGTTAGTGAAGAGATAGAATGACATGTAGTTCAAAGTATCTGAGTGGTCAGAAGACATGAAAGAGTGAAGAGAGATAACTGCTGTCAGAATGAAACATTATTGGACCAACAGACTGACACTGCTATCCCTAAAGTCAGCCTGTTAACACAGGCAAAGTCAGCTAACTACAAAGTCTTCGCAATTTTAAGTCAATCAGAAGCTCGTCATTGTCTACTTTAACCTTGTCTTGCAATTTAATGCTTCAGCTGAATCTAAATTAAAGTCCAGACTCTGGTTTCTTTGTGAAGCTTTAGTAGCAACTTTTTGTGTTTGTTTAAAAATGGTTAGAATCGTGCTGAATTCAAATGAGACATATTTCTCTGCAAAAGTGTTTCTCCTTTACAAAGTACAACTCAATGCAGCGTGCTAATCTTCCATGACCCTGAACCTTTATCTTGACATTATCCCACTTTGGCTTTCATTTCTACACATTTAAAAGCCCTCTAACTCGTTACTTATGTGTAATTATCTTGGAGAGCGTGTGAGGTGAAAACTGATTTCTCTGTGCCACGGCTGATGGCAGGCTTGACGTAAGTTTAGTTGTACATTGCGGAGCGTAGCCTTCATGTGAAACCTTCTGGATTGAAATACGCTCTACAGGTGACACTGAATGACAAAGTTCAAGAGGTAAAATGACACTCTCTACATGCAAATTGCAAGGCAGGCTTTTATGTGCTGCAGTGACCGAACATTGCCTCTCCTCTGTGAGGCTGGCAGGCTATATACAGACAGACTATTGACTTGTTGGAGTCATTGGTAGATTTAATCACTGATTGAAGAGAACTATCGTAAGAGATGTCTCAGTCGCTCTTTGGTTGTTAAAATTGGATTTTGTTTCTGAGCGTCTTTGTGCTGCAAGAAACAAAACACAGTTTGGGTTTTCACATCCACACTGTGGTGGTTCATGTCAGTCCATGCTTTTTCTGGCAATCAGCTATACAAGGGTCCACAGTTTGAGTGTTGCACTAGCACATGCAGGTCAAAGTGAGCGTGCAGTCAGAAGCATTATTTCAGCACATCGGTGCAGACGACTTGAATTCTGAAACAAGAGTTGGCCGTATTTGGGAATTCGCATTTACATAAAAATCTATCCCATTTGAGTTAGCTGACTGAATTCACATTTGCAATGCTGTGAGCTTCTTTGCGTTCATTATAAATATCTATGATTTCATATTTGCATCGGGTCCACTTCTATCAAACAAGCTCATAATTGCAGCTGAACTCGACTCCATCTCTGTGTCAGAGCGAGGTGAAGAGGACTTCTGAGGAGTGTTTGTCTGCTGGCAGCTGGTAGAAATGAAGAGTCTTTACGTTCCCATCAGTCCATAATAAGTCCTCTCAGATTCACTGAAGCTTTCAAATGGAACTTTTTCAAGGTCACAGATTCAAGAGGAAAAGAGCTTCATAACTCAGCCTGCTGACTTTTTTAGAAAGGTTTGCAAAATCTGAATCACTCGGTGCTTGCTCAGATTGTTGACACTCTTCATTGTCTGTTGTTGTCATAATGTGGACTGTTAAAAGCTCCAGCTTCAGTAAACAGATCTCTAACCTCCAGCACTTTTATATATGAAGAGTCAGTGGCAGGTAAACTGAAGGGAATTCAAGATGGTTGCTTTCACAACTATGTACCCATATATGTGTTCTGCATGACACCTGGCTCATCAGTGAGGAGAAAATGGGGGAAAGTGCAGGTGTTAAATCCTTTAAAGTGCAACCATGCTGCCTTCAAAAGACATATTTCACTAAGCCTGCTTCCTACACTTGTGACCTTGACTGAAAATTGCAGCATTATAGTATAATTTCTGAAGGAGGTGAGGAAGAATCAAGAAAATAAACCCTGCTCTGGGTTGCACTTTGTGTGAGGTCTATGCTGAGCTGAGGAGTAAAGTCGATACGACAGCCTCAGTAACTACAAGCATCGGGCAACCATTGTCATTGAGTTCCATCAGCATGGTTACTGTGTCCATTAGTTTTCTGGCTGACCAGAGCCATTTAGCACTCTTGCACATTGTAGTGAGCGGCTCTCATCTGCAGATTGGCAGTTTGATTTCCAGCTCCTGCAGTTCACATGTCGAAGCGTCCTTGGGCAAGACACTGAACCCCAAATAGCTTCCTAAGGCCGACAGTCATCGATGTGTGAATGTGATTAGATCAGTGCTGATGGGCAGCTTGGCTCTCTGTATAGCAGCGTCTGCCATCAGTGTGTGAATGTGTGTGTGAAAGGGTGAATGTTGACATGTAGTGTAAAGTGCTTTGAGTGGCTGGAAGACTATAAGAGTGCAAATAAGTGCAGTCCATTTACAGACACATTTAAATATCATCATCATCTTCATATCTGTTGGATGTAATATTCCAGAGCTCCTCTGTGCTCCTCAGATCTTGATATGCATATGAACAATCAGATATAATTATGAAATCTGACTTTCAAATGACATTTAATATGTTTGGATGAAATGGAAGCATTTCAAACTTCTGACAGCAGTAAATGAAGACTGAGTGAAGAACAAACTTCCTGTTTCCAAACTTCCTGTGTCATGTGTCAAAAGTTTATTAATACTGATGCTGAGTTTCTGCTTTAATTTAATGAAGGTTATTTATCTGACAAATGATGATGAGCATCAGCCATCAGCAGTGATTCTTATGACCTATCAGACAGCACAGTTGATGATAATTGACATCAGCTTGTCAGTTAATATTCAGTGAATGATATAAAAGAGAGAATCAGTCAAATGTGACAAATCAGCACATCGTTACAACCTGAAATTAAATGGAATATTTTTATCAAGATGGAAGTCAGTCATCATTTCCTCACACAGCTTTTTAATTTCCACGTCTAATAAGAGTTTGCATATCAGTCTTCAGTATTAATAACACTCAGGAGCTCCAAATTTCAAAATGTTATGTCTTTCCTTGAGCTTTGGGAAATAGAGAAGATAACTGACAGATTAATCCACAATAGAAGCTAATTGTTACTTTGACCAAAAATTTTAACAATGGGAAAATAATCTATGACTCTGTGATACATTAATCTGCCTGTGTCCATTGTTATGGACGTTATGTGAAACAAGCTGCTTGACCGCCAACAGAGTATTATTGTTTCACGATCCTCAGCAAGACATCACTGCATAAACATATACATTATAACAGCAAGGACTACTTTTTTTGGTGGTTGTGATGGGGATGAAGACAACAGCAACACATTTTTGAAGCTTTTTTTTATGCTGCTTCAAAGGAAATTCATCACCGGAACATTACTGGAAATTTGCCTAAAAAGAAATAAGGGGTAAAGACACTGTTCTCTCAGTGAATCACAGACATTACTTTCTCTTTGTAGTGAGGTTTGTCTTGCCAAAATAACTGTCATGTTTTGCTTTCATCATTTTAGAAAAACATGTCTTGAAGTTCTGTTCTTATGAAGCTCTTATTGTGTAATATAATTTTAATTCAGAAGATTGACTAGGAGCATTTTACAGCATTGATTTGAGTCATTGTTCAGAGAAGATGTTACAGTGATCTGATGTATTAAGATTAATGACAGTGTCTTTTCAGCATGTCTTTATTCACCTTATTTTTCTGGGACTTTGCTCCATCTTTTCTAACATCACATTGCTCTATTTTTGGTCGGACCTGTGTTCACTGAATAGGCATGCCGTTTATTTCCAATGGAACATATCCAATGTTATATATAGGATTCAACAGAGGCTTTGAGTGACTTTAAATCATACCCCATGTTCTGACTTTTAAAGAGGAACAACCAAAAATACAGTATTTATAGTATTATCATTCTATTAAAGGAAACAAAAGTGTCATTACAATATGCATCATGCTGGTGGGTTAGTGTGGATTAGATGTCCTACCTTTGAATGTTTTTGTGCTTGACAGCTGAAATGAGATTCACAGATTTACATTAGACTTCAAAGCTAGCTGAGCTCTGCTCAAACATTGCAGGAGACATAAACCATCTCAGAGAGAGAAAGAGATCTCTCCCTCGGCAAAGCTTTCATAACTTAAAGTGACAGAAAGAGAAGAAACGACTGTAAAACCTCAACATCTGCAATCTAAAGTGCTTAAGGAAGCAGCTTAAACTGTTGAAATTGAGTGCAACTTAATAGTTATTTGCGATTAGGAAAGTTATATTGAGGATGGTTCAATAGCAGCACAAGTGCATTCATATCCATTCATTACAGCCGAGTCATTTTCGTCAATGAGAAGAGTTCGTTATTCTAATATGTGTCTTCCATCATGGAGTTGTTGACTTCCCTCCAGCCTCCTCTGTTGGAGCAGAGGTGTTATTACCCTGCATGTCTCACACCTGTCTGATCCTATTAGATCACAACACACCTGCTGAGCTGATCAGCAGTAGCCCAGCAGATGGTGAGATGATGACCGTTCATAATGGAGAAAATGAACATTGAATCAGCTGATAATAAAAATTATATTGCCTTTATTTCCATCTTGGGAGCATTCAGAGTCTGTATTAGAAGTCTGGACATATGAGGTTTCCCTGAGTAAAGCAGAGCAGTCCTATTCAAATGGAAACCAGCACCCTGCAGTCCTCAGTTTAAATGAAGGCTACATGATGTGAGCTTGACACTGTGAGTGGGGGGTTTGTGTGTCCTGTCAGTGTCCAGTCCTTGGTCCTTTCCTCTTATAGCTTACCATTTCCTCCTCTACCTGAACCTCTTCCTGTCTTCTGTCAGAGCCAGAGGGCTGCAGCTGCTCTCTTGTGTCCTGTCAGTGTTTGGACCTCAGCTCTCTCCGTCTCTTCTCCACCAGACTCTC
Source organism: Semicossyphus pulcher (assembly GCF_022749685.1). Taxonomy (NCBI): domain Eukaryota; kingdom Metazoa; phylum Chordata; class Actinopteri; order Labriformes; family Labridae; genus Semicossyphus; species Semicossyphus pulcher. Next base: position 24,628,366 of record NW_027211692.1, read on the forward strand.
CAAACAGAGCGACCGCACACAGACTGACCTCCATCTTCTGTCCTATAAACCAGGACAAAGCTTCACAGCTTCAGTCATGTCACTGTCCTGCTGTCTGCTTTGACCGATTAACAGAGCTTTAAATAGGATCCAGCACAGCAGTTTGGTGGGATTTGTTATGTACTCGGAGCCATGATCCATTTTAAACATTCTCTGTAAAGCTTCCAATTTTTTCTACATCATTATCCAAACATTGCATCATTATTACATTCCCCCTCCTTCACTGTGTGCACAGATTCTTCATTATGTTTATTTTAGTTGCTTTAATGAATGCACTTTGTAACATTGGTAATTTATCTCCACTCCAGGGCCACTGCTTTCCCCAATCTTTCTTCATTTCTCCTACCAGCTGCTTCTTTATTCCACACTCCAATCTTTTATTCTCAAGCTTTAATCATCTTTAACCAAAATTTCCTCAGGATATTTTATATATGGCTTAATCTAGGAAAGCAGATGCCGTAGGCAATCCCTTCTCCAATTTAAATCCAGACATTTTCCTTCATGTGATACGAAGTTTGAAATGTTTCAAATCTCATTCAAAGAAAACCTTTTCTATATGATGCAGCAAAAGCATTTCCATCTAGCTAGCTCAATAAGTTATTGACCTCCTGACTGACTATACAGCTGAGTTCAGAGAAAGGGAACAAGACTGTGTCTGCTATTGACTGAGTGTGAATTGGATTCAGCCCAGACTTAAGTGTCTGTGTCGTAAATCACTTAAGAATCAGCCAGCCGTAGCAGGAACCAGGATGTATGGAGCAATGTTTTAGATGTACGGAGTTCAAGCAAGATAGAACAACAAATTGTGATGGAGTTTAAGGATGGAGGACATGTCAGAGAAACAGGGACTTAAAGTGTGGAAAGACAAAGAAACGCAGCTGAGAGATAAAAACAGATTAGAGGCAAACAGCAGGGAGAGATGCCGTGCTGTGCTGTCCCACCAGAGAGAGAAGTACTGACTGTTCATCACATTGTGTTGTTTCTCCTCTCATGAGGACAGTGTGTCTGTATGTATGTTTGTGTATGATTTCTGACCTCACTTCTGCAGGACACAAAAAGCATTTCTCACTGTGTTTGTTTGCATGCTGGGATTTGGACTGGCCTCGCTAAAGCCTCATCTGCCTCTGCTTTTTACAGTCTTTGGTCTGCATGAACAAAGATTGTGACAAACAAATCTTTAATCATCAGTTAATAACACAGATTGAGTCTCAAGGAGCTCAAAGACCCCCTACAGCACTAAATAGTCCCACATTTAGAACAAACAAAAGATACAGTACATAAACACACTTCTGCACTGGTATCACACACTCCACACAGACTACCACCTGCTGTGCAAGAAGTAAAGAGGAGGAATTAAAGGCTTTCAGGAGAGAGAGCTGCTCTGCTCTTGGCAGGTTTCAAAGGAGAGATGTTTTCTTTGCATGCTGAACTGCCTTCGGTGTTTATAGTTGTACTCCATCTTCTCCTCTGCGCCATCTTTGCCTCTCAAGGTATTCCTCAGTTATAAAACAGTCCTTTTATGTCAAACTCCATGAATGCAAACTCACAAGTAGGTAAAGTTAAGCCACTTTCTCTCTTTTACACAAAGTTATTCAGTCTCTCGAGTTTGTGTTCACCTTCACTTTGAAAGAAGTGCTGTGTGTTCTGTGTATTTTTGTCATTTGTTTTTCACCCCAAGAGATGGAGGCATTCTAGTTCAGAGCCTCTCTTTCATTACTCAATCTCCACTCACACACACAGGAACACACAAGCAGCTGTTACCGTAAACAACAGCCAAGTCCAATGTTTAGTGTTCTCATACCATGTGGTCATGATGTGACCGGGTTGTTGGTTCTTTCCTTCTAATTTAACTTTGACTCTGTCAGCACCGCCTGTAAATATTTTTTGCTGCAGTGATGTCAGTGACATTTTTAGACATTGGACATTATTCATAACTGAGTTAATGTAATTGGACCACATCCATCTGACAGTGAAATGTGCTGCACTTGTTGCTGTTTGTGTGGCTGCCAGTGTTTTTCCAGCCCCTGCAGCAGTAGCCACATGGTGAGAGTGTTTGTGATGAATAGTGTTTTACTTTCAGCTGCATTGAGTTGGAGAGAGTCCTTCATCTAAGTCACCCAGTCTGAGCTGTAATGTCATGATTTATTCTCTCTTACTGGTGAACATGTTATCTCTGTTTGGTTTCCTACATGGACGAAGCTAGTTGAGTTGTTATGTTGCTTTCTCTTTCTCTCAACCCTACTCTATCCTGCAACTTTAATTCAATAACACTAAGTCTCATTATAGAAGAATTGAAGCTATCATAAAGAGGCTGAACATGTGGATGTTCTTGTGTTTCGAGGTCAGAGGTCATTGTTAGAACTCAGAACAAGACCACAATTCTGTCTTCAATGTCTGCATCTGTTTACACGTTTCCCCTATCTTCTAACTCTTTAACGCTGCCCAATATTGACAATATATAATAATATTTTAGTAATTTTATTGTTCCTCGTCATTCTTCCACCACTACATATACCAGCTTGGGTCAGGTTTAAAGGACATGACCAGCTGTGTCTGTATTGTATTTTTGCCAATGTTGTTGGAGCTCTTTGAGTGACAGCCATATGGCCAGTGCGTTTGTCACATACAGACCTTTGTTACACAATAACCTTTGAGTTGATCAATAAACACGCCTGGATGTGAAAGAGGAGGAAAGGACAGAGGAAGTCAGTGTGTCAGTTTGCTGACTCACAAAGAGGTAACAAACAAGCTGATGAGCTGCTGCTTCTTGTTTCTCTTCCGTTGAGGCAGGGACTGTGCCCCCAAGCTGACTCCTGACGTATTGAGTGACAAGGACATGTTAGACATAAACCTCTCCGTCTTATGATCACTCTACCGAAAATACATCTCAACAGAAGAAGCCAGAATCAGTTCCTCTGAACTGGATGTGGTCCCAGGAGAGGTTCTTGCTATTTTCATCTTAGAGTGTAACACAGTGTTTTTAAACTACATTATCAAAGGGTCACATCGTTTTTGTGCACACAAACACATTCACTCATACGCCATGGTATTTTGAGTGCCACATGAAACATTACACCTGCTGTGATTCAGTCCGTCTCTAGACAAACTTCAGGAAATATCATTTCATCTGTTGGAATGTGTGTTAAATAAATCCAAGCTGTGCTCAGCAAAGACAGCAAACACAGTCTCCTCCCCCAGCATGCCGTCGGGGTGCTGATGCAACACAGTGGTTGAAATCCTCCTAATTCAAACTGCCCTTTACAATGTGGCTCCTCTGAGCCGTGACAGACGCTCCTGAGGAAGCTCATTGGCATTGCAAAATCACTCCCAGGGTATAAGAATGTGTGTGTTCACCAGAGGGTTGCCTGTTTCCAGGCATGCATGGGTGTGCAACTGTTTATCCCATAAAATATTTAAATGTGCTGCCTCACATGTCACTGCAGAGGAAAGTAGTAGTAGTGTAGAATGTTTGTGGGTTGTGTGTTAGAGGTTCAACTTGATAACCAAGCTCATCCATGATGTCTTTCAATAACACAATGGTCCTCATTCTCTCAGCATCTAACCATAAGTTATCCATCCGTTGGAATTTTCTGTAAATTAATGCATACCTCATTGTTAAGGATGTTATTATTTAGCTTGTACCACATGTTGTAGGTGACAGTCACAGCTTTTAAAGCTCTGACATGGGACATAAACAGACAGAAAGACGCAGATCTGTCCACAGCAGCTCGTATCTATTATGCACATTTTCCTGTCTGACAAATGTTCTTAGCTGTCATCCTGCAGACATTTAATCACACCAATGTACACCTGTTCATGCATATAATGTTCTGCCTGTTCGCTTATAAGGGTGGGTGTAAATGATGATGTTTTCCATATAATTAAAGAGCCTGTCAGTATGATTACAGCTACAGAGGACAGAGGAAGGATAGCACACACACACTGAGAAGTCAGATCAGAGTATGTAAATAAATCTAAATATTGTTGCTGCTTTTCCAAATTTATTTTCTTTTGATATTTACAGCCATGCCGGCACCATGGCTCTAGGGATGACAATATTGGGTTGTTGCTTGCTGTTGCTATCTTTACTGCCTGCATGAGGTTTACAATCAGGGTTTTCAGTGTAGTGACTTAACAATTAATGGCTGTATTGCAATGAGGGTTTGTACTTTGGTCAGCCTCAGACTTTTAATCAAGCTTCATCATCCAACACTGCCATATGTTTATGACTAAATCCCATTAAACCAATGACATTCCCAGTAGCCCCAGCTAATGAAAGTCATGTTAGCATGCTGAATTTAGCCTTTAGCAGCACCGCCAGAGTTTAGACTACACACAATATTCTGTTGATGTAACTACTAACATAATTATACCAACAAAAGTCATTCACACATTTAATCAGTTGGTGGTGATATGTTCCCTGAATTAGTGTACTCAGCCAGCCTTTCTGATTTCTGATTTAGACGACCAACATGTCCTCCATCACCATCTGATCTCACCTGCTCTGTTTCCTGTCTGCTTCTCTGTGATCCCAGCAGTGAAAGTTAATCTCAACAGAGAGATGTTTGTGATTACAGCTGTGTGCTGGGAGAGAACACAGAGCAGGAAGTGGGCTTTTGATTATTTTTGTGTATCCTCATCTTTAGCTTATAACAGCACACTTTGTCACATTACCATTTATTTGCAGTGATCAGATGTTTATTTGCAGAAATCACCAGGGGATGTTGTTTTAATGGAGGTTTGTGGATGATGTAAATTATTAATACATCAGCTTTAGTACAAAATGTTCACCTCAGCTTTTATTATGTGCTAAAACAGTAACAAGGCTTTTAATATTTTATTGTTTTTTATATGGCTCTGGTCCAACTTTTGTAAGTGTACCATGCAGTGTATTTAAATTTTACACATCCACACTCAGAGGACTCTTGTGTAGATTGTGTGTTAGCAAACTGATGCTGTGTTAAAGGGAGGAGGGTTTTTACCTCCATGGGTGGTTGTGACTCGAGGACTGCATGTAACTTCTGTAAAATATGGAAGAACTATATATGTTTAATTTTTGAATTTATCTTTTCCACAATTGAACTGAACCGAAATTAAGTGCAACAATTGAATATTTACTGTTTTGGGAATAATTGGAAATAAAAACACGGACGGGATTTGTTTTTCTTTTTTCTGTTGATTTTAGCTGCACTTGAACTACGAATACATCTAAGTTCATTCACAGCTGTACATTTTTGTGCTGTGTATTTGATTTGTCAATACGGTTTGCATTCAGGTATGTGTCTTGTCGGTTCAACATACGAGTTATATATTTATTCTCTTTGCTTGAGTGTGGTATGACTAGAGAGAGAGAGCATGCAGGAGGTCAAGGGAGAAACACAACTTTAATGTCTGCATACAGAATTCACACACAGTGGAGTTGACAATAATTTCACTTCAGTTTTTGTGTATTGTTTATTTGTTGTTATATAAGCATTTTGTTTAAGTTTCTGTTAAAATTACACTTGTTTAATGAGACAGATAAGCAGACAGAGTGATAGGAGAGAAGTGAGCTTATGTTACCTGTTTCATCCCTGTCGTCTATAATAATATAAATGGGTAATTTTGTCCATTTTACACATAAACAAAAATATAATAGGAAATATAGTTATATAGTAAGTCACAATTCATCTTCTTAAAGAAGCCGTTTTGAAATGACGTGGCACACACACACACACACACAGGTGTATTTAATAAAGCTAATTACCTGCTTCAGTCTCAGCGGCCTGGTGCTGTTGGAGTCTGGCTCAGTCACAATAGAACAGTTATTAATTAGGTGATTAAGAACACCTGTGCTGCTCCTACTATGACAGCAAACATGTCTGCTGTGTAAAAGGCTGATTGTCAGCTTCTTACATTAACTGATGGATCTGATGGAGGTTTAAAATGAGAACCAAGCACAGAGCAGCTGAGAAACAAGAAGCTGGTGATCTAAGAAGAAGCTGGTGGGGCAGATATAGATGATCTGTTTTATTGAGCACTTTGCAGTGGTCTCACAGATAATCCTTGGCTGTGCTGTGATCACGGCTATTCATCTTGTCGTATTGCTCTGATATCCTTCTGGCCTCCTGCCTCGGGTTTGAACACATAAACCAGTAAGCCCTCTGAATCTGTCACTGGCATCTCCTCTGAGAGCTGAACACAAATCTGAGGTTTGGGGCCTGAAGACCTTAATCCCTGTCATATAGCTATTACTTTGGACAGGGAGGGACAAGAGAAAGGTGTGTAGTCTGCTGTTTCTGCCTGATGATACCAACTTTCTACTACTGCTACTTTTCTGTGTATTACTCTTACAAGTAGTCTTACAGTCTCCTTCTAGTCCCTTTTTATTTGGGGTTGGGCTTGTTGTTGGATCATCCTCTGTTAGGTCAGTTGTACAGCATTGACATCGACCCAATGTTGGTCAGTCTACGTAGACACTGACAAGAGGTAATTCAGAAAATTAGATCAAGTCAGGATTGTGTTCTTGCTGTTCATCTAATAAAAAGTTAACTTTAAAGTGTTTCACTCAGGCCTTGAGTGCAATAACCTTATACACAGTAGAGAGTGGTTTTGTGGGGTTCTAATAGTTTTTGCTGTAAATGCCTCATCAGTCTAATGGCCTCTGTGTCTGATGTCTCTGTGTGTTTGGCTGTGCCCTTAAGGAGGAAAAGGGATATTTTGAGTCTGAACTGTGAAATGAATACAGTGTCTGTCATTTTCTCTGTGCACTGGTTTTAAAATAAAAATTCAATGAGGTAAAAAAGAGAGAGATGAAGGTTATGAGTCTTCCAAATAAAGGCAGGGAAAGGCTGAAGTAAGAACAAGCAGAAAGTGTGTGTAGTGTTTCCTGACCTTGTTCAGTCTTTGTTGCTTTATTGTTTTATTAGATTTCTCAGTTCCCTTACAGCAGAACCAAACAGCTACCTGTTTTAGCCTTGTTACCTTGAGAGTGTTGGCCTTGTCTTGTGCCTGACATGGTGAGGCTTTGTGTTATCAGACTGCAGTCACTACTGGATGGTCATATTTACTGAGGCCGTCTGAAAGAAACACTGGAGCAGGTCCAAGGCACACTAATTGATTTGTTCTCAGACGGGTCCTGAGGCAGAACAGGGCTGGACAGTGATCTCTTTTAACAGCGAGGAGTTTTACCGATGACAATGAATTATTTGTCGTGAGTTGTACAAAACGTAATCATATCAAATCACATCTGAAGTAATTATATAGAAAGAAACAAAAAATAACTCTTTTTTATAAGTGACACTTTGATGTCAGCCTCAGTCCTTTATGTTCGACCACAATGATGATGTGAGAACTCCAGTGTTGGTTATTACACAGGGTCAGTGGTCCATGAGAATACTATGTGTTGAGATCATAGAAGGGAAATGACTTTTCAATACAATATTCCTCAAGCGTTTTTCTAGCCTCCCTCCAAACACCACTGCCACTGTGAGAATATGTGCTCACCCAGTCTGAAACTTTTATTGAGTAGCATTGTGTGAAACCGATACTGGCTTGCAATTGTTTTGATTCAGTGTTGACCAGTAATCTGCTGATAAAAGATCGTAGAAGAAGAATCTCAATAGTGAATAACATTGCGTGTTGATTTACTACATGTGTATTTATGTGTACATGTATGTACAGCAACAGAGACTGTGTGAGTTGCTGTTAACCAACAAAAATACCACTGTACATATTTTCTGTGCAACAGCTTCTTTAAAGTTATGTACATGATGTAACTATAATTTAACTAGATAGCTGATCTTTGACCCTAAATGTAAGTAAGAATGTGATTTAGACTCTTACGTTTACATTCAGAGATTTGATTCCTGAGCTGCTTGTTGCTGAAAGAGACAAAAAGCTTCAGGGAAGAATCATTTCAGGGAAGATATCAGTTTGCTTGAAAACTGTATCCTGCTGAATTTAACACTAAGAAGTTTTACAGTCTTGAAGCATGAAGGAAATTATGTGACTGCTGTGTTGGAGTGAAGTGGGACACACATCACTTTTGTAGATGTTGCAGAGCTCTCAGCCATTCAGACAAATGAGACAGAAAGTGCATTTAGCCTTTGTGTAATTATGTGTCTGCTTGAAACATTATGTTCATATTTGCTGTGAAAGTAAATCTTTTTTAACTGCTGAACAGAAAACAAAGGGCAGTTTGTTTGTGCTGATAGATGAGACCCTTCTGTTCACAAGTTTGCCAAACACGCTTTCCCGATAACTAATTATAGTTTATGTATGTCAGGGTAGAACCAGGTCAACAATCTTATTTTTTTATAATACATCCCTCCGAGTCTTGGAGCTGGTTTGTGTTGGAGCTGATTTGTCCTTCTATCCATGAAAAATGCTGATGTTGTCCTTGTCTCCGGGCTGCAGCGTGTTGTTGTTCTTCAGGCCTTGGATTTTTAGCTTCAGCCTTGATTGAATTGCGAAACAGCTACGAAACTAAGCTGCAAAAAATAGCGTCTCAAAAAATGACAAGGATACATTTTTCAAAGGTTTGGCTGATTTAAAACCTCTCATATGAAACTATAGGAAGCTGTTTCCAGTAAACAAGCTCTTTACAGCTTCCTGCTCTGCTGAAATACACTTTTGGTGTCACGACTTGGCAGGGTAATGGCAGGTCCTGAAAAATATGTCAAGGGATGAAGTTTCCAAACATGAATAATAAAGCACTGACTTTTAAATGTGACAAAACCTGTTAGCTTTAAATTGTGCAGATTCTTCAACACAACAAAGAATAAAGAGACCAAATGTTTGTCTTCAGTAGAGATAGATGAGCTGACCTTTGACACTACTGACAACATGGTTGCATGTTTGCAATTAAGTGAACATATTTAAATTGTTCTCTTGTCTTCCTCAAATCATAGTTACACCTTTCATCTGAGAAGATGATGTTCAAACGGACACTTTATCATCTTATTCTGCTTATAGAAGTTTGACAATATTACCGAGCTGTTTCAACTATTGACATGTTTCTCACTCCTGGCTCAAACTTCAGAACTGGCTGTGTTTATTGCAAAGACTTTATGTAGATTCTGCATTTTTGTCTCTGAGTATCTCTTAATTGTATGTTTCTCTTTCTCCTTCTTTTCTTGGTGCGGTCTCATCCATCCTGGATCTTCCTCTGTGGATCCTGAAATGCAGGTAAAACATGATCTTGTTCTTGTATCAGTGGGGTTTTAGATTTTACATGCAAGTGTGTTTAGTGAGGTGGGAAGTGTTTGTGTTTGGGGGATGTTGGGATTAGGCTGATCAGTGAAGTGACAGAAAGTACTTCTATAATGTGTGCAGGCTGGCCAGCTGAAACCTGTCGCTTTGTGTACACACACAATAACTTACAGGTTCTATAATATAATAGTATATAACTTAGGAAGGCCGTTCTTGCTGCTCTGCTCTCTTCCTGTCTGACTGGCTGCTGTGAGGATCAGAGGTGATTTGTGCTGCTTCACAGATTCTTGTAATAATGTGTGAGCAGAGTCAGAGGCTTTTAAGTGTCCTTGGTTATCTGGATGTAAATGAGCTTTAGCTGGTTAAGTTCCTTCTTGCAGTTCAGGCTGAAAATGCTAATGCTAATGCTGTTCTTATTTAAGACTCTCCTGCTCTGCTGGCTGTGAGTGTAGATGAAGAGCAGTCTGATGTCTGATTGAGGAACAGATCCACAGAGAGACCAAGAGGAACCTGATACTGGATGGAGAGGATGGAGAAAACGGTCTGCCAGTAAACAGGAAGACATTATTTATGAGTGCAGAGAGGAAGAGAAGATTAGAAGTGTGTGTGACAAACACACAGAGAGAGAATAGATGTGTTTTTCACCGCTGCTTCAGAATCAGTGTCCCATCTTCTCAGACTGATGCTGTCAGGCAGTTTAACGAGGCCTGTTTTTCCTTCACTGGCTGTGATGGTTCATGCAGAGAAACACACTGAGTGGTGGTCTCACACGCACACACATAAACACAAGCTACACATGCACACCGTTTCAGAATACATTCAATACCCTTGACAACAACTGCATGAAGTTTGAGATAGTATCCATTATCATCAGAAATAACTCTTGTTTCTAACTACATGTGTTCCTGTAGTTTATCATTCATATAGAAGAAACACAAGTACATACAACTAAGCAGAGTAGCCAGTATTGATCACAAGATACTTTCTGTCTCCTGAGAAGGACTTAAAGTGGCCACAGGGAACACAAGTGAGTGTGGCTGCACACACTGAAACACACAAACGCTGAAACACACACATTGTCAGGGCTGAATAAATGATGTGAAGATCCCACAGAGTCTCTGAGCTCAGTTTCAAGGCTTTTTACTTCTGCAGAAGAAATTCAGTTTCAAAGAACAGATTAAGAAGATCACTAGAACATCGACTTTTCTGACTATTATTCTCATCATGAATTTGAAACTGTCCAGGGTGAGTTAAACATCAGCTACAGTAAAAACTGAGCGAGTTTCATCACCAGCTACATCCACAGACTGCTCATGATGTCCCATACCTCTATTCAAAGTATTTCTGCCAGGTAACAGGACTGACTCTGAGTAGATCAGCTCCCAGGTCAGATCCAAGAGAGACGACTGAGATGTGTCCTCTATTGTCTTTATCACGCTGTGACTCTCTTCTAACATAACTTACTGCGAGGGACAAAGTGTGTGGTGTGTGACGTGTGTACCCTCTTGTTCACCTCAGAGGCCCCGACATGAAGCTGATCATCACTGTCTGAATGTGAATAATAAGGTTATTAATCTCCTCAGCTGGATGTTAACCTCATCTGTTCAGGTTGGTGCCTGGCTTTAAAGAACAACAGCAGGAGTCTTTCATGTGTTTCATCAGTTAAATGAAGCAGTTTGAGACGGAGAGTCAACTTCACCTCCAGTTGTCCTTTTTGTCTCGAGGAGGAATTAAATCTCCCTACAGCTCTTCATCTGACAGCTTGGATATCATTTTGATCAGTCACTGTTTGAACCTCAACTCTTTACCCTCTGCTGTCTTGGATCTGTTGGATTGGCATGATAAGAACTAGCTATAGTGACGGGAACAATGTTAGAGAAACATTTATTTGACGTGTATTTTGGTATTATAATTTGACCCATGTCCCATCTGTTAACATGGAGGAGGCGGGCTTTATGATCTGTACTGCAGTCAGGAGGAGGAATTTGAGATGTCTTTTTGAGCTGTCATGTCGTCCATCTTTTTATACAGTGTATGGTATGAATTTGAACTGTATTGTAATTACTATTCATGAGTGGTACTTCTTCCACCTCCACCTCCAGAAGTAGTTTAAAATGCAGCAGCAAAACTTGATGGTATGAAGCCTGTGAAGCCTCAGGAAGGACTTCCTGAAAAACTCCTGACTGCTGTATTTAAATAAAACAAGTGTCAGGACAATGTCACATAAAATAGATTATAATTAGTAAGTTCAAATGTCCATGGGCCATATTATAATCACAGGGGTTGTTCAGACTCATTAATTTAAAATACTAATAATACTAATTTACAAAAAAAGAGATGACATCCTCGTAAAGCTCAGCGTAAGTTCAAGCAGGAAGTTCTTTATTCATTTACGCCTCTCTCTCTCTCCCTCTCTCTCTCTCTTCCTGCTTCTATAACCGTTGATCATGGGTGTTTACTCTTCAAGCTAAAAGCTACTGTGAGGAACTTTCAGTTTGTGTTGATTTTGGCGACCCCTGTGGACGAAGCCACTTATAGAGTAATAAAGAGTAATCAGAATAATTTAAGTTGGTTTCATAACCAGCAGAAAACAGAATTTACAGCATCATAATGCTGCTGTCAAACTTTAAATGTGTTCTCCTCTCTATTGCTGTCAGCTGTCATCCACTGTCTCCACTTCACCACATCCAGTGTCCAGATCAAGCTCTCAAAAGTCCCCTCCTAATCACACCAGGCATCTTTTCACTGCCATCAACAGCTGTGTTTAGACTCCATCAGGGGGTGTTCTTTACTACTCTCAGCTTTACTATCCCACATGAAGGTTACATAATGGGGATAATCACCAAAGACTTTTCACAATTGTCATCTAAAAATTTGCACATATCAATTAAATATCTGTTCAATCATAATGATGTCTGTCCTGTTTGAAATTTTGTATCACAGGTGTTTATGTTTGCATCGGAGCCTGAATGTTTGGGCTTTTTATTTTGGTCGTGTAATGAGTGCAAGTTGAACAAAACTTTATTGTTCTCAAATGTAAAGACATGGTAGCTGACATTTTAACACTTCTGCAGTCCGGATGTAATTTGATTGGTTCATTTCTGGTTCATTACAAATATTGAACTTTGAAAGGAACTGAACATTAAAGAGTTCTTTTAAAATCCAGACCCATCGTCTACACATCTGCATGTATACCTTGAAGAGACACTTGAAAGCACCTCAAGTGTCACATACTTTTCACATTTCATCGGGTGGCTGCAAACACTGTCCTTTTTCACTGAAGTTCTTTTGATTCAAACATCATAGATTCCTCTCCTTATGCATACTAATCAGCACACTGGAGAGATGTAATGATTTCCTACATATCCCTTGCACCATATTAAGAGTGCACTGACCTACCTGTTTTGTCTGATCACTGAGATGTGATGTTCAGTAATGCTATCCACAGATCAGGACATTATATCGTAATACACGTTGTTATATCAGGTAGAAATTCACCAATGTGCCGATGTGTGTATGTCCACTCTTCATTCAAATGCTTCAAATTTCTATTACTGAAGGTGATCACACACCATGAAGACACACAGATTGAGACGTGGTTTAAAGAATGTCACTCAGCGTCTCTTTCTCTAGTTTCTCTCCGTCTCTGTATATCTCATTATTACGTCTCAGTAAATGTTCTGGTTAGCTGTTCTTTCTCACCAGACACTGTCACATCTGCTTCTTAATGCAGTCCAAATGAAAGGGGCTTCAGAATGAGATTAGGGGGGCACTGATTGCTCTTTAATTGGACAGTGATGTCAGATTAATTCAATGATACAGAGCCTCTCTCCTCCTCCTGCTGCTGTGTTAGATAAGTACAACCACTCTGTGACAGAACTGTTGAATCTTTATTCTGGAGTTAAACAGTCCATGTTTTTTATATGTTGTTTTAAAATAAAGGCCTACTTTATTGACGAGACACTGGCCATGCATTAGAAGTCTACTTAAGTTTTATCTGCAAAGGCTGAAGAGGTGTCCATTCTGTGGGTGTCAGCTGTCTCACCTGTAGGTCAATTAACTTAACTGGCAGTCTGTTTCTGTGACATCCTAATAACACCTAAAGCCTGACAGCTCCATTTGACAAATATTAAGCTGCTGACAGGAAGGACGGGACGGGGAAAGCTGCTGCTGTCTGATCCATCTGTCTGTCCAATATGCTCTGCACATGCATCAGTCTAGTTTAATGCTCTTGTCAAATTTCACTCCATAAATAGATGTAGGGATGCCTGATTGTTGAGCCTCTCTTCTGTCTGTCCCTGCTCTCTGTCGAGCTGCTTGGAATAAAACAATATTGTTTACATGCAAAGTGGGAGGAAGTGGTTCACTTCAAGTGTTTTCATCTTAGGTCACAACACTGAGTTAATCAGGGACTGATTATATGGTTAAATCGACCACAGTGTTGAATGCCAAGTTCTCATGGAGTGAAAGCTCAGCACTCATATTTGAGCATTTGACATGTGTCGCATGTTACACTGTGTAGGAATGACATCATTGTGCTTCACCTGCTTCACAGACACTCTTAACTTTCAGCTAAAATCTGACACATGCCCTGTGAAAATACAAGAATGCATGACCAACTTATGACGAGTTGATTAAGCTCTCGTTGGTATGAGGTCATTAGTGTGACGGCCCTCTGTGAGCAGACCTCTCCCTGCAGGAGCCTGGTGGGCGGAGTCAGCTCGTTAGTAGATTAGGATCACCTGGTCTTTCTGCTGATATGTGCTGGTAGCAGTCAGTCAGTTTTTCTCTCTCCCTCTGCTTCCATCCTGTTGTTTGTTTTCTTTACAGTGATTCTGATTTTATTTCTGTTGAATAAACATACTTTTTGTTAAACTCATGTGTCGTCTCCAGTCTTTTGTCCAGAATTGAGCCCAGTTGTGACAACGTGTACAGAGGCATGTCTAGCTCCATTATCTGCATGACACAGCATGTTAATGTGCTAAGTGTCTGTATCAGATGCACTGATATTAGTCATAGGTTGTGTGCTCTGTTTATTTATGTGATAAAAGTTTTTTTTTTGATTGTATTACTTTAATGTAATTTTTTAAATGTCTTATAAATCATATAATAAGAAGACTAATGCCTCTACATGGCGACATTACACAAATTCACCTAACAAAAACTACTGATGGAAAACCAGGCAAAATGAAAAAGCTGATTGGATTTCATGAGATAAGTTCATGGCAGCTACTTTTCAGTGTTAGATTTGAGATTCTTAAAACCCTTCATATCCATCCTAATGAAACCGTTAACCATTAATAATGAGTTAATATCCAGAGACTGACACTTTATCAAACACAGACCTCCCTGAGCTTCTTTACATGATGCAGACCTCTGCAGTGGCAGTAAAGCATTGTGACAGAACAACTGTATATTATTACTCTCACAAAGGGAGAATAGTTTCAGTACCCAAACAGGATCATGTCTTCATTTACATTTGTAAGTCAGGGGCAAACATGAGCTGGAAAATGTAATTAGAGCTTATTATTGTCCTCATGAATTCATTGTCCTTACAAGAAAGGATTAAAGTGAGTGAAGTGCTGGAGGCTTTGCTTTGGTGTCTAAATCCCATTACTTCATTTCTCTGTTGTTTGAAGCTCATGTGACTGTGTCTCTTTGTTCAAGCTCAGACTTCTCTGTCACAGTTTGCTTTTGTTCGACAAATCTAAGAGTCAACAAGAAATGTTGGGTAAACAGGCAAAGTGCCGGGAGGACACAAAACTGAAACTATTTGGCCAAGTGCTGAGAGAAAGCAGAGAGAGAGTGAATAACCAATCAGGTTGAGCTGTGGAGGCAGGTCCTGTAACAGGTCAGCAGGCTGATGAGATGATTGGGAACAGGTGTGCAGAGCAGCAGGATGCGTGATGGACAGGTGAGACATGACTGATTCTGTCCAACAACACAAACATGAGACAGGAGGAGACAGCAGCAGGAGCACACAGAGACAGTTCATCAGTAACATGGTGAGTGATTATAGTCATAAGGACCACATTTCTAACAGGCAGGAGATGTGTCAAATACAAGAGAGAATAAATATTTCAAATAACAAAAATAATAAATTGTTTTAATAGCTCCCTTTTGAAAGAGCTAAATTGTCCTCATGTGATGAAGTGTTGTTTCACCGCTCAACATTCAGGATATAATGACAGACATGTGAATTCTCTGACAGAAAGTAAAATAGGTGATGAAGAGAAAAATTCTGACTGAAATTTTAATTCAAAATCACTTTTTAGATCATGTCTCATACAGAGAGAGGTGGAAGAAGGTAAAAACGCAGCACAGTGTTCTCCCGATCTTACTGCTTATCTTATTCTGGTCTATATTTGGTTTACATTTGCTGTCTATGAAGGCATTGCATAATAATAACTTGTGGTGAGGTCAGTGTTCTGCAGACTCTTCATTCAGGGTCTATTTCATGTCCCTCTCTGATGCTGCCACCCCAAAGCTCTGCAGGTTTACATGTGTTTACAGCTGCTCAATGAGCCTTAATCTTCAGTTCCAGCAGGGAGGACAAAGTCTCTGGACATATTATCCAATACTAGGCACTTAATGAAAAACAGGAAGAGGTATTTAAATAATTCATGTGTGAGTTGCTATCCTGTTTTTTAACCATTAGATACAGTGGAATTCACCTGTACTTAACTGAGTCTGATGTCTTAAAAAAGTTTAACATTGATTTCTTTGTCGGTATTTTACACACTCGATGGTTCACATCTGACACTCAGGATATTGTCATTGAAATAGAATAGTCCAAAGCCTTAATCATATGATTTGTTACTTGATGTATAATTAAATGTATTATTAGGATGTATTTCCTTATATCATGTAAATCCTTCATTAAGTGTGTGTGTGTGATGAAGTTAGATTTTGTGGTGTTGCTTATTTTTTTATGCTCACCTATATTCCTCCAAGGACGAGTCTGCCATTGATTCTCCTGTTCTGCAAGCTTGGCACATTTTGTCCACAAATATGTATAATTTATGTATTAAACTAAACGATTTTGATGTTGGTCCTATCTTGGGTACAGAACTGATACAAAATTTAGTGATTTGAATCATTTTAATTACTCAAGCTACAACATGCAGTCATGCATTAAGCACAGTGACATTCCCAGAGACACAAAGTGTGATTCACACGCAGCAGTTCTGCATAAAGCATGTTGAAGTGCTTAATTCTCACTTATTAATTTTCAGTTTTTAATAACATTCAGTTTAAGTTCTGTAATATAAAACAGTTTCAGTGGAGCAGCTTAGTTTTATTAAAACAGTTTATTTCCTGAGCACGTTTACACTCCACCCTAACTCCCAGCTGTTTGTCTCTATAACATCTGTGACTCCAACATCACCAGGCTCCTACACATGTCAACACTGAACGTTGCACTAAGACAACAGATGATACAGTTTGATTTGTCACAGTGCTGCTCAGAGACGATCATTTCATGGGTTAGTTAATGTGTGTGTGTTTACTGTTTTTATATGTTTGTTTTTTCAGGAACTCGATGCTGTTACATTAAACAAAACTGGTTGAAGCCATTCCTTATTCAGCAGCAGATCATTAAATGTACACACAGTATGCTCGGCTGCCAAAGCCACAACATCCTGATCAGACACTCTTTATGAGACGGCCACAGATCAGTGACGAGATAATTGCTCCCTGATGAAACCAGGGGATTGTGGGTAATCAGATAGCTCTTATCAAAAGGCTTAAAAGGCCAAACACCCAATTGCATGCTGGGTTATGACTGCATTATTATCAATTTGCTTGTATTAGATTATGAACTGAATATCAAGTAGGTGGGGAACAGTGATGATGGATACAGATGCATTTGTTTCAGTTGTTCACCAACACATCAACAGAGTCAGTAGAACTGAAAACAAGTCATTTATTTACTGTACAGCAGGGTTTATTTAAGACAAGTAATACAGTGGTTTATGCTGGTTATGTCCTGATGTTGTTCCCTCGAATAAGGCCCTTTATTGGATTATTTTAGTAAATATTCAGCTGATGAGATTAATGACAGCACAAAGGGCCTCTGTGTGGGAAACACTCACAGACTTTTAATCTGTGTGTGTGCTGTTGTAACATTCTGTCACACTCCATCTCTAGAAGAAGAAACAACAGGTGATGAACTTGGCTGAAGTAGTGTAGAAACAAGAAGAGGTGGGAAAAAAACTACTCAGTCTTAAAAAGCTAATCCAAAGAAAGTTTGTAGAACATCTTACAAAGCAGGAATCACTGCACTTCCTGTGCTCACTGTTTGCCTTCAGCTAAATGTCCAGTTTTTTATTTACTTCCATCACCTGTATTCTTCTGTGTTTGTCCATACTAATTATTTACTCACAACTCAGAGGTCCGAAAACATTTTACACTTCTGCCGACTCACTCACTAATGATATGAAAGAACACTGCAAATACAAGAGCTTTCATCACAGGGTCACGGGCACAATTTATTTAACTAAAAATCTTCAAGATTTTGGAATACAAATACTGAAATGTTCAAAAGAAGACTCAAGCAGTAAAGACAACTGACGGATAAAGGAAACAGCTGCTCTACATTTTAATGAGGATTCCGTCTTTCAAAAGGTCAAATTCAGACTAAAATTTTAATTGGAGGACGACTTTTCTCAAACACACAACAACATGAATTAACTGAAGTTTCCTCCCTGGAAAAGATTGTAAAACACATTTGGCTGCAGGTGCTTTGAAAACAATGTTTCATTAAATCGCCACTCGTTGTGTCTGTATATCCTTTAGAGCCAAAGTTAATAGATTTAGATTATGATTATGAATTATGATTTGGAGTTTTGTACAGAAAAATAAACATGCTGTTGTTGTTCTTCATGTACTGAACCACTGGGCTCAGTGATTTTACCACTGTTATCACCATCATCAGAGAATGCACACAATTCTGTTTAATTCTCCAGTCCAGCTGTTCCACATGCAGGTGGTACCTGAACATTTCCATAATGTCAGGTTTCATTCAGACCTCCCGCTGAATCATCTTGGCCCCGACTGACAGCTGAATGAATAATAACTCAGTCTGTGAAACAGGAAGCTGTAAGCACAGCTCTACCTCTCTGCTAGAGTTTAATACAGGGAGGAAAGAGGAAATGATAGACGGCTCCCAGTGACTGAACATCTCCTCCAGCAGCACCTGGAGAAGTAGCTCAGAGGCTGACGGAGAGATGAGGAAACAGACAAGCAATAAGCAATGAGTTGTTGCAGTTTAATCACTGCTTCTCTGAACTCTGAGCATGAACAAACAGACATTATGTCACAGAGAGCATTTGCTTACACAGAAGCAGCCATTACAGAGACACCAATTACATTTTAACTGGTGTATACTGCCATATTTAATGTCTTGTTTTTATGTCTACATTTCTAGACTTCCATCTGCTTCTTCCTTGCAAAGCTTTTTATTTAGTCTGGCTGTGAGCCTTTTCTGAGAAATCATTAAGAGTAAGCCAGTGGGTCTGAGCTCTGTGGGAGGACTACATCATGAAAGGAGTCTGTGGGGCATGTAATGAAGAAATGTACAGAAGTCAGAGATTAATGTTTTTATTCCCGTGTCAGTTCAGTATGCGGTATGTGAGGATGCAGAAGCCATGTGGGTAGACCCAGATCTATGGTAGCAGGAGTAATGCGAGTGGCATTTCATAATTAGAGTATCAGAGGAGAGAACGGGTGTTTTTCCTTCACCACTGTAATGCTGCCACCTCAAAGCTTTACAGGTATTTAAAGCTGCTCAAGGAGCATTTGCACTTCATGTCACCAGGACAGACGACTTCTAAATAGCCAACATTTAGACCCACTGACTGGGATTCTGTATAATGATTATTCTACTGTTTTTAAATGTTAAGTATTCAGATTCAGTAACGGTGAGAGGAAACTGCTGAATGATTTTGAGCTTCTGCCTCAACGCCCACTGAGATTCAAGAAATATTATGACAAAGATGTCAGTCTGATATTCCCAGTTCATCCTCTGTATATGTTTGGGTTTAGTAGTTCTGTTACGTTTTCTTCCTGCTTAACATGAGGCTAGTTATAGATCTACGAGCAGCACATAATGTCCAATGGCATCATTTATTTATTTTATTAAGAACTTTTGTGCTTCTATGTGTTCTTATAGTGATACATGCTCACTGATCACACTGATCTCTTCTATAAACATTACAATTTACTTACTGAGAACTTGTTATACTTGTAAACATTGTTAGTCTGTATGTGTCTTTCATAATGTATCTGCTTTAAGACCATCTTGAACGATTACAACACAATCCACATGCACTCAATTCTGTCTCTCTAAGAAGTGAAAACTGTACTCAGTATGGCAGTAACTGGAGATACGTTTTGGTGGTTGACCTCCTTATGAAGTGAAACCTGGCAACGTTCTGCTGATCAGTCAACAGATTGTGTATTGTATGGGCCATAAGTAATGCTTTGATGTTTATGAGTTATGAGTATCAGTCCACATATATTGTTTTATATCTCAGTGCTCTGGCTCTCTATCACACATGGAGCATTCTCTATATAATTTTTCCTTTGAGTGAATGGAGGCAGAGGGGTGTATGAAAGCTCCCATAAGGACTGTTTATATCTCACACTGCTGATGGAGCTGTGATTATTTTGGAGGCACCATCCCTGCTGCACAGCAGTAAGTGAGCAGGGTGTGCATGTGTGTGATAAGCACAGCTGAGCAGCCAAGCAGCTATTCATTAGAGATATTAAGGCTGTTGAATCCTGTTATCACTTTAAGTTAGAACATGTTATCTTTCACAGCTCAGATTATGTTCTTCTCTAATTCAGACAGAATTCATTTTCAAAGCACTTTAAACTTGTATATACTAAGCTTGAGACAAAACTAGCCCAGCTTTCAAATATAAAATTAGTTATTTATACTGTAAAATGCTAAATAGACTGCCATTTTATATCCCCTAAAAGCTCTTTACCACATGCTTCTTTAAGAAGCTAGTATCCCTCTGAGCACACTTATGATGGTATGCACTACACACTACACATTGTAGCAGAAAAGCACAAGTAACAGGTGGTTTATGTCACCGTGTGTTCAGCATTTAAACAACAGTTAGTTCTAACCAGGTAATCTGATTTGACAACAGGCATTACATGAGTGCTGATTTAGACTACAACATCACTGGGACTATTAACTATGTGTATCACTCCGCCTCAGCCAGGTGTTCTGAATATCATTAATTAACGATATAGCAGGTGGTCTGTGTTTTGATTAATTAAACTGGTACCTCTGAATCACACAGGCAACCAAAGCTACTAGTTGTGTTTGCTGAACCAAATGAATGATTGAACAAACAAATAATAAGAAACTGCTGTTTGAGTAATTAGTTTACTACTGTATGCCTATGTGATGATTTATTTCTGTATCTGAAAACACTATTTTCAGTCTCTCTGCTCGTTCGGAATTATTGTTAAAGCTTGAAAAAACAGATTGATCTCTTTCTGGATACTAATGCCCCAGAGCATCTCATTGAGATATTTCTATGGATCGATGACCTTTTGAAAGTTATAATGTTGTAAGGAAAATGGGCTTTTCAGAAATCTCCCCTGTGGATGTTCACTGAGCTGTAGCGCTGGCATTGTATTCAGCAGGATAATACTATCAGACAGCCAGAAGCCAGTGAAGGAGCAGCACGTTTTATAGTCATTTAAATACACCATCTTGTTATGAGAATCGATTTTTCTTTGTGTAGTGTTCAGAGGGCAGACTGCCAACATATGAGCCTTATGTCCCACCTGAACAAACACTCTCTGAGCGAAACCATTTTTATAAAGTAAATAGAAAAAAATAGTGCTTCCTTCTTGAGACAATTTATGTTCTTCTGCTCTTTGAAAGGGAGATATGGTGATGCAACATCAAAGTAAAAACTGGCTGATACATTTATTTTAAATGGAAGTTTGTGTTACAAAAGATTTCATGAAGGGCAAAACTATTCTGCTTGAACTTCAAAATTAAACTTTAAAAAAACTGTAGAGATATTAGCAGTTACTGCAGGAAAACAAGACAAGTTGGATCAATCACAAGTTTTAGCTGAAATTTTAACTGACTTATGAGATAAATGTCGTCTCTTCTGATATTCCAACAGTTTGAGGACAGATGTTTGACGTTCATGCTGAACTGCCTGTGGGAGTTTACAAATGTGTTCTGTCTCCTCCTCTGCTCTGTCTTTGTCTCTCACAGTCTAAATGACAAGTTTAAAAATCTTTTCTCTTTTCTTTCTTCATGACTGCAGTTTGTTATGACCCTCTCACCTTTCTGTCTTCATCCTCCTCCCAGTTCTCTCCCGTCCAGTCATGCAGTCTCTCAAGTTTGTTCTCTACTTTTCTCTTAAATGAGTGCAATGCAGTGTGTGTATTTTCTTTCCTCACATTAAAAGACAATGTTTCACTTTAGCGCTTGACTTTCATTTGTCCAACTTCTCACACTCTTATGCTGCTCTTCATTCTACATATTAATTATTGGACATGCAATACTGACGCAACCCTACACATCACACAGTCTCTTCAAGGTCTGTCTGACCTCTCTGAGCAGACAGTGTGAGGCTGTAGATCTCCAGATTACAGGGATTTATTCTCAGGGTACATATTAATCTTCACCCTTATATTGCAGTTTAGTAAACAACATGGAACAAGTTATAAGGATATAAGACTGCAGCTGGGCTTTTCAGTGCTTTGGTTTGAACTAAAGTAAAAAATGAATAATTGTTGCATTCTAGTTTCAGACTGATATTTAATAATTATCAAGTTTAATTAGGTAAGTAATTGGTTTTATTATAACAGCTTATGTTTAGAAGGAGTTAATTTGTTGCTTTCAGAGAGTTTTACATTCTGAGTTACCACCTCATCTCTTCTAAAGTCAGCACACACCATTAGTGTCCAGTTAGCTCAGGTCTCTGCTGACTCATTCAGGTTGTGTGTTGCTGTGACAGAACGTTTCTTTTTCCTGACATGCAAGGAGGGGAAGGCATATTTCTTTCGTGCAGAAATGGACCACACAGAAGCTGTCAGTCAAGCAGGAATACAGACACAGGGAACATGGTGAGCCAAAGAGACGTCAGGGAAAGTTATTCTTCGGTTTGAACACTTACTGCCTACAAGAGACTGACATGATGTGTGAAGACAAAGACAAAAATATATTTTACTAGTTTCACTGTAACACATAGGCTACTGCAGTTTAACATATATGGATGCTTGTTTGAAGTATTGTCTGATGAAATGATGAACTTAAAAATATACAAGCATGAGGAACAACATTACTTTTAACATTTATTGTTGGAAAACTGTATTTTTGCCAAAACATCAGCAAACAAAGTTGAATCTGTTACCAGTTCTGTGTTGTAAGTGGTTGACTGTTGAATGATGTATTGATATGTCACAGCAGGAGCATCACAGGTGTAATTAATCACACTTAACGAGGGCATGTTCACGTAGCTTCTCCAGTTCCAGGGTTCTGTTAATGTGCATGTAGCTCACTGCTAATGTTTAACGAGACACCACAATGGAACATACACCTCGTTAGTGTCATTTATTATACCTATGACTTTCCTGCTTTGTGACAAGTAAAAACTTCTCCTGTGAGAAACATGTTGAGAGCTGAAACAAAAGCCTCAAACAGAAACGCTTTACAACCAAATCTGGTATTTAGAAAGTTTGTGTCTTTCTTGAGGGTTCGCTCTCTTGCTTCTCTGAGCATTTTCAAATAAAATCAGGCAGGTAGAGCATGCTGTCTGTGTGCAGGTCAGGCTGCCAGGGTGCTGCTGATTTGTGGCAAGTGGTCACTGAGAGGTCCAGAGTTACAGTGGGGGGTAGTTGTCAGGGTCCTGCTGGGTCTAAAAATCCTTTTAAGGAACACGTGAGCATTCACTTTGACAAGGAACATGTTGTGTTGCATTATTAAGTTGTGGAAGATGAGCTGTTGTGCATTGTTTTGAGCAGTTTTTAGTAAGTCCACAAAAAAAGACCAATGTATAATTTTCATCAAATATATATCATATATTCAGTATATATACACTACCAGACAATAGTTTGGACACATTTTCCCGTAGAAGTGAATGGGAAAGTGTGTCCAAACTTTTGAGTGGTAGTGTATATATATATTTTATGCATGCAAAATGTTCAAACTTAAAGTGATTGATTTTTTAGGAATAAGTGGGGTTGGAAATCTGTTCCAGCCAAATGTCCTACGTAACAAAAAGGTTTTGGCTTTCTTTCAAACTGACTCTTTGAAGAAACTTGTGGTTTTAGTGAGCTGGACACTGTGCTGTTAGTGCTCTGTCACTGACCATGGTGCTGACTAAGAGCTTGGATCTACCATCTATTGAGTCTATCACTGTAGTTCAGTTCAAACTGTGTGGTTTCTACCTGTGTAGTCCAACTCTTTGAACTAAAAGTGAGGTCCCCCGCTATTCTTTGTCAGACTCTACCAGCCCACCATGCTCTCACTCACCAGGGGCATGAACGAGGATGAGGTTGTTATTATTATTTGTTATTCTCCCTCTGTCAGTCACAGCATAGAGGACCCCTGCCTGGGCTGATTGATGCCTGTTAAGATTAGTGATTCTAACCCACCAACATCCAATGCTGTGAGTCAATACTGAAACACCGTTGGCTGGACATTACTCATTAACTATATATCAAAACAACCAGAGGTCAGAATTTCAAGTGAAGGCAAAATCCATCCCAGTGCTTTTCCACTGAATCTGGACTGTTAAATAAAAAGTAGTAATTTTTTTTTTTTTTTCACCCGAACCTGAAAGTCAGAGAATTACAACTGCAAATTGATGTAAAGCAGTGTTAGTTTTTTTTTTTTTTTTTTTTTTAAATCTCAGGCATCTGATATTAACACTTTAGAGGTAAAGAGCTCTACCTCCTATTTAAGATATAAATAGTGAAATGTTATGGCTCCTACATCCCAAGGTTGATGTGAGTCAAACATATTGGAAATGTGAAGGACTCGGAGACGGGAAATGCATGCTGATACATTTTCTATAATGATGAAATACGTTGACATTAAATTCTAGCGTTAAATGTGATTAATGGTCAATGTGAACATACATCAGGAAATTGGCCTTTCATTATTCAACATGTATCAACAAAGGGTGACAGGCTTTTACCATGTATCATTTGTACAGGTACAGGCTTTTGCTTTTTCCCCTCAGGTGTTATTCTCAAACATGTGCTTGTCTTGGCAGGGCTGACTAGATTATATTTCAGAACAATTTCAAAAACCAAAGATAGTCTGTTGATGTTGTGCATACTTGGAATAAGGGAAATCTCTGAGTGCATTGAGGGGTGGTGAAGCTTAAAGTCTAGTGTTTTCTCTAATGTCCTCTGCCGTCTCTACTGTAAAGCTCCTCACTTTAAGGATGACCTAGTGGATAGACACAAACTGTGGCAAAAATTAATTCAGTCAAGACGTATTTATTTAACTGTGTAAAATAATTATCTTGTGCAGTATTATGTACATTATGTATAAAGCATATTTAGAACGAATGCACTCACAGTGCAATTACATAGCATTTGTGATAGGAGCCACAATAAACACCCCTCTAACTCTACCATACTTGGTGCATTCCCCTGGAACACCTCCTCATAAGCCAATGGCAGCTTCTGTTCAGTTTGGCAGTTCCTGGTTCAAACAGAGGAGGGAGAGTACAGCAGAGAACAAACAGGTGACAAACAATTGTTGTTCTTGCTAAACATGCTTCACAATGAATAAAAACATGCTAGGCTAACAATAAAAACAGCTCCTCCTCCAGCTGGATTGATTTAATTATTTTAGAGTGGTGGTGTTGCATGTGTGTGAGTGTGCATCTTACTCTACAGAGCACAGGCTAACTCTGTGACACTCACCTGACTGGATTTCCCCTCTGAGGCAGCAGAATCGGCAGGTGTTTGGTTCTTGTGGGGAGAGATGGGCTGAAGGTGTCTCTCTGTCAGGGAGCAGGTAGATTAATTGACTCTGCAGGCTCAGATAATGTCGACCTTTACTCTGATATTTCACAAGTGTCGAACATGATTGCTTCTGATCTGCTGATGATCAGCTGATGTGGTGTGCTTTCATGCTGTGTCTTGCCAGAGATGCTTTAGTCAGATTGTCTCCTTCACTCTAACCTCTGCTGCTGCAGAGATATGGGTGCACAGTTGTGACTCTTAGTTTCTACTGAAGGACTGAGGTTGTTGTTGTTGTTCAATTTTTATTCTAAATTCAATCTTTTATGAAATATCATTGTCTTCATCATAAACTTAAGTCTGTGTGTTCAGTGAGATTTGAACTCTACTAATCTGTTCCTGATGAACCTGCAGGTTTAGTTTTAGATTAAACACTTTGAACTGCCTTGCATCTGAAAGCTGCTTTATAAGTAAACTTGCATTGCCTTGTGTCAAACCATGTGCCATGTATCTCAGACCACAGCAGTTTATTTCATTGAATAGTTCTTCTGTGCCATGAGTAGCCATCGCTTCATACTTGCCCATATTGGTTGTCAAGCAGTAACTACATCAGTGTGTTTCCTTTCACACTGAAATACTTCCTGTGTCCTCTTTTTTCCTCTCAATTTGTGTATTAAATACGCTCAGTCAGCTTTAAAGGCAACAGTGATTATTATCTCTGCACTTGAGTTTTCACTGATTCATTATTTCATTATAGTTTATCCTCCAGCTTATAAATCATTGAAGACTTTTTCTTTATTTCCTTTCTTTCCTCAAGCATCTCGTCTCACAAACAGGAACTCATCCCCAAACTAATTACCCTGACAAACTCTCGTTTTTCTTTTGCCTTTAACCAAGATTTTACTTTTAAAAGACAAAGCAGCATGACATGTAACGAATGAGATGGAACTGCAGCAGGTCTGAAAGTAATTAAGCCCTGAAACACCTATCTGTCACTGCAGAGAGAGAATGTCGGTTACATAGAGGGACCTACAGACACACTGATGAAGACACACAAATAAAAGGAATATAAAACTGCACTCAGTTTCCTGCTTTTTGCACATCATATGGAATACTGAATGTCTGTCTCTGGCTTCTCTCCTAAGGTTTCCTGCCAAATGTACTCATTATCTTGTTTTGGTCACTGACAGGGAACTGATGAGATTTTTCCCTCCCTCTCCTGTTGATAAAGCTTCTAACAACAATCACAGTGAGACAACAGGGATGCTCATCAATGTATTCAGCTCTAAAACATACAGTATGTTCTCCATCAATGTGGTGGTGATGATGTTTGGATTCCAGTCCGTGTGCTCTTAGTGTTTGAGAGGCTCTGTGAGAATCTTTGTCTTCTCATTACCTTTTCCTTCATGCAGAGCAGATTAGAGTGGCTATGGAGTCTATACACACTCGACACACACACAGACCTCTGTGTTGTTGATACATTTGGCTAGATTTGACCTTTTTTACAAAACAGAAACCTGATGGATGATAGTGTATCTCATATCATGCTATTCTTTTAAACAAGTGGTCAGTCCTCATGATGTGGTAGAAGACTGTACATGTTGTACACAACATGATTATGAAATACATGTTATCTTGTACTCCCTGAGGTTTTCCTTTATATTTACATTTCTTGAACCTTTCCTGTACTTACAACCTTTGAAATCCAATTTCATTCAGCTTTAATTTTAGATTAGCTTAACATGCTAATAAGGGCACTGAACCTTCACACTGTAAGTTTACATTATAAACTCATAATTAGCCTGCTGATACACTCTGTATAACCATCGTGCGGAAGACTTTCGGGGGAAGCGTCTCCAGTTAAAAGAGTAATGCACATCTTCAGCTCAGCTTCTTCACAGTTGTTCGCTCTGCTGCTCTGCTGTGTGATTGATGAAGCAATTAGTCCATGAAATGGTTCAACATTACAGACTCCTCCTGCTCTTTATGTCAGGCTCTTTAGTAGAACAGACCTTTATGATCATCATTCTGTTCCACTACATCATCAAAATTCCAATTCTATGACTGCTTAGAGGCCACGTGTGAAACAGTTTGACCAGGGGAGGGGAAATGGCGAGGAGAGGGATGAATCGTAACATAACCTGCAAATCCTTGTTTTTAGTGTTAACCTGATCATTCAGGTGAATCTTGTGCCCCTGTGGTGTCATCTTGTTGTGCACTGTGATTGGCCAGTCTGCTCTGCAGTCTCTGCAGCTGCTCGTTAATGCTCGTTAGGTTAACTGGCCACACCTGAGGGCCCAGGGTGTGTCCAGGTAAAAGTCCAGGCTTAGTCCACTCCAAGTAAATCCCAATGTCTAAAGTAATTTTATACACATTAGAATGTAATTAAGATTTATGAGGTGAGGTTACTATTCAACATGTAAGGTCAGGCACTTTGGAGTGAACTTTAAATGAGGCACACTGAATGCTTCATTTGGTTTGACGTCCTTTTAGACTGTGAATTAAGTGTTAATGAGAAGACAAATTAAGTGTGGGAGAGAGATTAGAAGAATCTCCACTAAACACAGGCAGTAATATCACTGAATGCAAATAGCTGTCAATGAATATTCATTTAAATTATAGCACACACTAGTGTTTTAATTTCTCTATCCACAATGATTCTAAGGTTGTTGATTAAATATATCTCAAAGTCAGCCAAAGGAGAGGTAGACAGGATGTTTCACAGAAAACAAAGAAAACATGATTTAAATATTAATAGATATCCAAATGCTGAAACAAATATGTTATGTTATGAATTTGTTTCAGCCTTTACTTGGATATGTGTATGTATCAGGATGAATGATTGAAAAGAAACACGTAATGAAGCTTTCTTTGAGAGTTGTGTTGTGCAAGAGCAGGATTATATCGTGAGAGGAAAGAAGTAACGTCTCACTGACCAATTCCTGTGAAAGTAGAATATACAATGAAGCACAACCAGGCAGGTCAGAACACAATCATAAAGTTAACATCACTACAAGTATTAACACAAAAAGTATAAAATTACAGTCAAATTTAAATAACAGAGTTTAGGTTCAGGAGACACCTTCTAGAGAGAGGTGTAATGTTTCACTCTCTGTCCCTCTGTTCTGGCTTCTTGAACAAATGTTGATAATCAGCTGCAGTTATGTATATGGTAATTCAGCAGAGACACACATCACACACACTTAGGATTCAGTGGAATTGAAATTAGATTTGCTCTGTGACTTCATGTGTGGGTTTGTGTGTGTGCACAAGTTTGTGCTTGATCTAAATTCACATTATACTGAAGTCTCGGTAACAAAAAATTCTGATATAGTTTAGTACTGATGACAACAAGCTCTGTGTGTCCCACTGGTGATTATTTTAAACCTCCAGTGCTGTCAGTAGGATACATGAATTGGATTCTCCCATGCTGTGGCCTATATAGATAAATAGATGTTTGTGATGTGTGCATGGATATTAAGTGATAAACATACAGGCCACAGGCTCATATTTCCTCTCACTGGTCTAAGAATGGTCTTTATGAATGACCTTTGACCCTCTTTGTATGAAATAATACTCACACACTCCAGCCTCTATCTGGTTTGTTGACATTTGTGAGTCCTGTTACACAATTGTCAGGTGGTTAATATGAATATAATGTAATGCAACTCGTATGTGCTGTCCAAAAAGTTGTGTTTTCACTGTAGTGAACATGTACATGTGCTCTGGAACAACACTGTCTCTGTCCATGGTGCTGAATCACAGACAGAGGAGATCATTTCTATGGACCAGTGCAAAGCATGTCACAGTTAGTGTCAACTGTACTTCAGAATTTTGCTTGCATTTCCATACGAAAGACGCTGCATTAGAGTTTGAGTTTCCTGACAAGTTTCCTTCTCAGCAGGAGCTGTCGGAAGACTCACTGTTGGTTTCACCTCCAGAACAGAGTGAGAGCAGATTTAATGGATAGCTTCGTGAGTTGCCTTCAGCAGACTGGAATCCTGGGATTACCCGTTAGGTTTCTTCAGGGCAGACGAGCTGTGAGTCTCTAACCTGAGACGAACTGATGCATCACTTACGTTAGATGTGGTATTTACTTATTCCCACCCCACCACTGCTTACTTGTTATGTCTTGTTTAATTCTTGCTGACTGTAAAGTATCTTCTTATTTTTCTTATCTCTCATTTATTATGCCTCCTTAGTCTACGGTGAGTTTCGAAACACTATGATCAAAACTTTACGGCCCTACCCTCACAAACAAAGTATTAAAAATAATATCTCCAACAAAGCCCACCCTGAGGTTTCTGAAGTATTACTAAAGAATCACAAAGTTTGAAATCTGCACAGTTCCTAAATTAATAACATTATATAAAATCTGTAAAACCTGAGCTGAAGGTTTTCTCACTGACAGCTGGAGCGTAGTTAGAGAACAGAAACACTGTGGGCTGTAAATTAACAATGAATGAGGACACCCAGGGGTCAGAAGCAATTCAAAGAGTTGAGTATAATGGAGCGTGTAAGATGAATATTTTCTGCCTCATAAAGGAGGGGAATGAGGTTTTTTATCTGCTTTTACTTCTTTCTACTTCCTTTTTCTTCATATTAATTTGATGATTTCACTGAACCTTTGTGTTCTTTCTGCTTTTGTGTTTCTGCTGGCACTAATGAACTCAACACCCTGTGCTTTGTCTTAAAATGAGCAGAGTGGTAAAGTTCATTTATATCCCCCCTTTTTCAAACAGCTCACCTGTACCATAAGGTCTCATGTGCTGAAGCTCCACAGAGAGAAACTAACAAATGATCATGAACACTTGAAATAATGTTGAATATATCAGCAACAGGTGTCTTGTCTTGTCCTGAATAGTAGGACTGATATATGCACACACACACACACACACACACACACACACACACACACACACACACACACACACACACACACACACACACACACACACACACACACCTCTCTGCCTGTATCCCTCTCCAGACAGATTTCTGATCTCTACTTCAAACATGTTTCATCATCCTGCCTGGGTCAGACTGGATCCACAGTTTGACAGTTTGTGCTTTAAGATTGACAGCTTTGGTAAAACCAGCTCACCATCACATCTCCCCTCACATCTCTTTATTTAAACACAGTGTGGTTACAGTGGTTACACAGTTACAGTGTTTCATTTCACTGTCATAATTATTTCATAACCAGTTTTACACTCCGTATAGTTTAACATTTGTTTGCTGACTCCACTAAATGTCTGGTTTGTGCTTGTTTTCTGCTTCCCTTGGTCTGGTTTCTGTGAGAAAGCAACAGAAGAAATGCTGAGCAGTGACTTCATGAGAAACAGGGAGGTCAGCTCAGGTTAGCTGGGAGC
This sequence comes from Semicossyphus pulcher, assembly GCF_022749685.1. NCBI lineage: Eukaryota > Metazoa > Chordata > Actinopteri > Labriformes > Labridae > Semicossyphus > Semicossyphus pulcher. The sequence continues at coordinate 24,658,932 of NW_027211692.1, forward strand.
AGACGGGAGCAAGACATCTGTGTTTGTGTTCTTAGGAGGTTCTGAAATTATTAAATGTATATCTATGTGTAGATAATCTGCTTCTCCTAAGGCAGCAGAATCATCAGCAGCTGTTGTGAGAAATAATAGTCTAAAGGTGAAGGTGAATTCAGGACTTTAAAACAAGATGCATCTTAAAGGAAGCTGATCTGATACCACGCTGTGTGCGGTGTAATTGTTAAGACCTCTGCAGCTGATACCAAGAGGCTCCATATTGCACTGCTGCTCCTCAAGCTGACTGAAGCTTGTAGTTTGATTGTTCACTGTTCATCAGGGTACCAGGATGCCCCTTTCTGTGGGATCCATCCAATTAATTTGGACAGATTAATCTTTGTAATTTTAATGAGTTACCTGTTTGCTTATTTGGTTGACAGGGAGAAACAGGGAGACACCAAGGGGAAGAGTTTTAGTAGGTTCCTTAATCTCATCACATCCCCCTAAATGAACACACAGTCCCAAAGCACTAATGAGATGTTTTGACTGCTCTGTTGGAGTGGTTAGATGTGGAAGACCCCTCAGATACTGTTAAAAATAAGACCTCCTTTTGCACTTCCCCTGTAATTAATGTATGTACATACAAAGTATGTATCAGCTCACTTGCATTGTTCCTGTCAGATGCAGGTTTTGACAGCATCTTAAGGGCCTGATGAAAACTGTTTGTCAGATACCAGATTAAATCCTCTACCCTATAAGTATCTCAAGTCTTTGCAAAGCTTTGACAGGGCTGCCTCTGTGTACGTCAGTGGTTTGGCTCACTGTGGTAATCAAAATAAACGCCCTTGGTGCTGGTGCTGCTGGTGCTGTCGGCATATCCAATAACTCAAATTCAGTGAGCAGGAACACGATGGCATTTTCATATTCTCACTATCACAGCAACTCTTGATCAACTGGTTGAATTATGGTGCCTTGTATAACAGGGTCAAGCCAAGTTTCATGTAAACGAATGAAGTAACAGCTCCTGATATTCTCTTGGGAACTGATGACAGTGTGGAAATTGTCCAGTTTATTTAATAGAGCCTGTCCATTGGCCAGCAGGACGTTTGCCAATAAAGATCTGCTGGGTCAGGATTGCAGATGGTGTTTAAGTTTCACACATTAACCTCACTGTTTCTTTCGTTCTTAAAATCAAGTAGCAATGTCTGGGTAAGCCAGAAAGTAAGCCAACGCCTTTGTTTTTAGTGCCAAAAACACTGCTGCATGAGGCCGGCTCGTAAAGCAAGTCAATCCATATAAGGCCCCATATTAAAAAAACTTAACTGCAGCTTTACTTTACATTAACGCTTAAAGTTAGGCAATATTAGGGAGTGGCCACTTTGACTGGCAGGTGGATGCTGCTAGCTGTCTTCTAGATGTCACCTCAGCTAACTTTGATTCTTGGAAGTGTTTGTGTTGTTGGTGCCACTCAGGGATTTTTTTCAAACAAATATAAGACAAATAATGCTGTAAAGTTTATTGTAGTGACATATTGTCCAATAATTATTCGCTCCAGCTTCTGTTGAGTAAAATTCTAGGATTATTTTATTGATGTTTTAGCCATTTTTAGCAGGTACATGGCTTGTTAGCTCAGCGTTTCTCATACATTGGTATATTATGTTTCGTTGGTTCTTCAGACAGCTGATAATAGTTATTAGAAGACTTAACACTCCACTGGCTCTCCCTCGGGAGATGTGAGTCTGTTTTTCTCACCAAACTGAAAAGAGGTGTGAATTCGCTAGTAAGTCCTGTTGCTTGGGGTTTTTTTACTCTGCAGGGGACAGTTAATGTAAACACTCATTATTTCATTACAGAAGTTAATAACTGTGTCTGATGACGCCAAGAGAATGAGAGTAATCACTCATGAATTAGTCATCTAATTAGCAGGATTAAAATGCTGTTATTCCAATTGCATGCTGTGATGTGACTCTGTTATCATGAATTAACTTACAGGATGTGTTCTGAATAACAAATGTGTGCATTCACTGAGGAGGGATCCAGCTGAGACATGATTATGTTTCAACTGCATCACTAAGGAATCAGTGCAACAGCTCGGTATGTGAGTGTTTGCTGTCAAGGTACTCCATGCCAAACTGACTGTTTGGAGATGTCGATGTAGAGCATGGAGACTTCATCTCCCAGCATACCTGAGAGAACTTGAGGTCCAGTATCTTGATATGTGGTGAGAAATATTGCATGGATTGGGTCACATTCAGAGTTAGTCTTACTTCTCAACAGAAATATTTCAAACTTGTGTCCAGTGAGGTCTCATGTCAAACTTGGTCCCATCAGCCTCATGTATTTTTGTTACAGCAGAGGCTATTCCTGGATCCCAGTATGCTCATTAGTACTCTTTATGTGCACACAAAAACACAATGTTATAAACGTTTCTCTTTCATGAATCCACTGTGCAATTGTGCAGGAAAGAGTTTCTAACAATGCCACAGGCTCTAATGTCTTTAATGTATGAATTCCTTAAAACAGAGATAAAAAATGTTACTCATATTTAACAAATCTACACCCCCTCTCTGGATGATAACATGTCCCCAGATGACAGAAGCTGTAATTAGTAATTTGGTTGTGTTCCAATCCTTCCTCCCACTGTGAGTTCAGCTGGTGATCAGAACACAGGAGAGTCTGACTTTAATGTTTCCTTATAGATGCCCTCATCAGAAGCTTAATGTGTGTTCATGTTTGCAGCAGAAAGATAATGACGCACTCCATGAGGTTCATACACATTGTATATTGTTCCATCCATTGTCCTGTAATCTACAATCTCTGCTCTGAAATAGGCCCTCCCGGCACACCATGATATAGTGTTTTCTCCATGACACAACTGTGAGATGATCTACTGTTATCTTATGGGGGGAAAAAGTGTGGGAAAAAGTGTGGGAAAAAGTGTGGGAAAAAGTGTCATACTGTATATCCTTCATGAACTTTGTGTAATCATCACAACAGACAGATGAATCCTGCTCATACCTGCTTCGTTCCTGTTACATCTTTTCATTATGCTGAAATGAAAATGATCACTGTGTGCTTTAAGAGACAAAGATTAATGTAATTTTCTGTCTTCCCTCTTTCTCTCTTGCCGCTGAAATCACCGAATGTCTTATTTGCTGTTCAGGCAAATTGGTTCCCTCCATCTACAGGTGTTAGATGTCTGTGAGCAGTAATGGGCTCTCCTCCGGACACTTCATTGACTTCCACATTTAATGAGAACATTAGAAACAATCAGTGAGTAGGAAAGGAAAAAAAGACTCAGATACTAAAAGACAGAAAAGTTTAAACTTGTGTCTGCCTGGAGGTTTAAAGAAACTAAACTGAACTTCCTTTCACTGATTCCTGTTTCTAAAGTGTTACAGGGTGTTTCTGTAACTAATCCTCACCTCAGCCTCAGATCATTTACATTTCAATAGATACACAGTGCTGTAAGAGACATTCTCTGAGGCTGGGTAATGTTATCATTTCTGCCTTACTTATTATTGAAGAAATATAATCTTCCGGTCTTCCCATAGACTGTATAAACAAGTGGAAGTAGCTTCCAGGTCTAAAGAGTTCATGCAAAGCAGGCTTGTCTGAAACCTACATTCTTTCTAATGGCAGGCCAGGGTGTGACGCCACTGGTTGCTGAATGAAGTCCATTTGTAATGTAGTCAATCACTGGTCTGTGTGTGCTTCATATCTGGTCACAGTTAACCTTTGTCATTGCTGAACAGTAAAGTATCCTCTGCTGTTTATTATTCTGGATGCAGTTGGTAACTTTGATGTCAGTGTAACAGCATGATAAATGTTCTGTGTGCAGATTAATGCAAATCCTGTCCCTGCAGCAAATACTGGGGATTACCTCTGCACTCCATTATGTACACATCATTGTGTGCTAATCCATTTTGAACACACAGACACACACACCAAAATCCAGTCTGAGCCTGCAATACTCCTCACCCTCAGCAGACCGCTTTTGTCATAGTTACATTGGTTAAATTTCCTCCCTGATGACCAACGGATTGAAATAAACTGGAGGTTCTTGATGTTGCTGTTGCAGTTTGAGATGTAGCATCACTGTCACAAAGTTAACGGCATAATGTGCAGCACAATACACACACTTCAGATCATTAGCCTCTGTCAGAAGAGTCTGATTCTCTGCACCTTTGTTGCCTTTGTTGAAATCTCCCTTTCAGCATTCACAGATAATATGATTCTTATTCAAAGCAGCTCAATAATCTCGTCACACTTTAGGAGAGTAAAGCTGTTTATCTTCAGCTGGTGTCATCCCAGCTCGCTGCAGGGTTTTCTGCTGAGCTCCAGCTGTTTGGTTCTTCAGTTCATATGGAACTCAGGATGGAAACATTAATCTTTGCCATCATCATACTACTGTCACACCGCCACAGGAAGCAACTAGATAAACTACTCGTGGAGTTAAAGCTTCTTGAACAAACAGCTGAGCTCTTATTTCTCCTGAACAGTCGAGCCTCACTTCATTTCCTGTGAGCTCCTCAGGCTGCTGTGCTGCAGGACTCTGCAGACTAACTGGCACAGACAGCTCCACTACGGCTCTAATGTGTCTGCTAAACTAAACTGTCTGACTGATGATTCAAACAGCCTGTGCAGTTCAGCAGACCTGAGGACAGGAGTACAAAGATGGTTCATGCCTTTGTCTCTTTGTGTTCTTTGAGATAGAGATTCTGAATGCTATTAGAAATATCTGCAAAAACACACAAAGTGCTTTGCAATGAAATATTATTAGAAGAAGAGAGGTATCATGATAAAAAGCATGCCAATATTATTAATAACTTTACTCAGTGAAAAGACACTTCTGTCCCATTTGGAGAAGAAAAAATACAAACCAACAAGTGTCTTTAGAAATGTTTCAGTGAAGCTTTTTCCAGCAGCACTTATGAAGCTGCAGGTTTCATAGTTTGTTTCTCTCCTGTCAGAGAGGTCGTGAATAACGCTCAGTGTTTAGCACTTGAATCACACTGTGGTCCTCTGTGCTGAATTAAACTCTCTCTTTCTCTGTGTCTCTCTCTCTTGCTCTTGCTCTCTGTCTCTCTCTGTCTCTCTCTGTCTCTGTCTCTCTCTCTCTCTTTCTTTCTCTCGCTCTTCCACAAACACTTACAGCATGTGCTGGTTGCTGTGCCTCAGATGTGGACAGGCTCTGCTGTTGTGAGGATGTGGGTCATGCTGGCTGTGTTTTGAATTTGGTCAGGAGAGACTTTAGTGTTGAATGTGATGCACAGAGAGGATAAGAGACACACAGCAGGCAGGAGGCCAGGAGAGAAAAGCAGAACATCATCACCTGCTAACAGAACACTCACATGCTGCCTGTGTTTGTGCTGTAGATTAGAGTTTCACATTATCACACATGTTGTGCAGGCATTTTTTTTTCATATTGTGAAGCCAGAGTGGCTAAAGTCAACTATCTGGGTCATGGTAAAATGCAGTAATGATAGCAGGACACACACACACACACACACACACACACACACACACACACACACAATTTTCCTGACAGGCGTGTCCATGAAGGACAAGAGTCTCACTGTGAACCATCTGCTGCCTCTTAATGTTGCTACTTTTCGAGATACCAGAAGGTCACAGTCCGCCAAACAGAACAGAAAAAGTGCAAAAGAGAGCAAAGGAGAAACGTGGATTCTGGTCTTTTTTGTTTTGTTTTGTTCCACACCTACACAGATACATGACACATTGCCACAGGTGACTCAGCTGGCTGCTGGAGAGACACAAGACTGACACAGTGATGGAGGTTTAATATGACAACCTGGAACAGAGGAGCTGAGAGAGAGACAGAGAGTCTGTATCAGTGAATCACTTGTTTAACATAAGTGTAGGTGTCTCTGTAAGTACAGCCGTTCCCTCTTTTAGCCTTTCTTACAGTAATTCTGGCAAACAGTTTGATTCAGTGGCTCCACTCTGAATAATTTCACACTGCATCTGCAGCTGATTTTTTGGGACAATAGAAAAATATGGATGTGAAGGCAAAGTGAGATCCTCTCAGATAACAGCTTCAAAGCCCACGTCACTCATTAACATGGCTTCAGAAATGTGCATGGAAGGAGAAGTGAGGATTTGTCTGTCTGTTAAATGTTAAATGGTTATAAATAATATTCAATCACCTTTGGTTCTGTGAAAGGATAATGAAATATGATAATCACAGTGTGAGATTTCTCACATTATGAGCAAGAAAAATGTCAAAGAATATATTAAAAATATTTAACATAACTTGTGATGTCCACATTTCTGTATACTGCAGCATAATAACAGTAAATAACACTGGAAAGAAACATCACCATTTTAATTATTGGATGCACCTTAATTTTCTTTTAAGTTTTGTTTTCAACATTTTTGTTTGTCAAACTTTCTCTCGAATCAGAGGATCAGAGGTGTGAGGATGTTCTGTTTGCTGCACTAAAGCAAAAGACTAACAGCCTCAGCATTTTTCAGTCCAGAGCCAAACACAACAGCAACATTTCCCTTTTCAGATAAACAGCAGGTTCACCTTTTCTCTCTCCAACCTTCTGAAAGCAGCTGAGTCCACCTTCATTATCACCCAGAACAGAAAACAACAAAAAGGGATAAAAAACCCTGAATAAACAGGAGAACAAATAAAAACGCAGGAACAGTGAAAATATATTTTCAGTGTTTTTATTGCACAAAAGCTTCAAAGGTGAAAAATGAAAAGTAATGTGATGAAAATGCTGAAAGGCGTGCAGAGAGAAAGAGTCTCAAATTTAGTTGACTCAACTCAAAAATATCTCGTCCGACAACTTGTAGTTTTTTTGCAGATCGTCCTGAGGGCAGCAGGTCGTCTCACACAAGCCTGTTTCTAAGATTAAGGTCAAGTCTGGAGAAGCTTCTTTTTAAAGTTCAGGTTCCAGTCTCTGTGGCTGTTTTCCTGATGACCTCAGATGTGTCCCAGTGTGGACCTCATTAAATAGAAGGTCTAAATGCTGTTTAAAAATGTCTGTTTGTTTTGCATGTGTTGTTCCAGTAGGGTGATGTGTTTGTGCGTATGTGTTTGTGAGGTTTTCTGTGGATGACTCAGGCATTGATGAATATTTAAAGTGTGTTTGGTTTAATCCTTTTTGTTGTGTTCTGTGTTCATGCAAACCACACTGAGTTTGTCTGTTTATGAAAGCAGAATAGGAAACAATTTGGGCCCCATCCTCCTCTTCCTCCTTTTTTTGTTTCAGTCACAAGGCTTCTTTTTGTCAGTTTTCAATCCTGTGCAGCACAATCATCACAGTAATGACTGCACCACAGAGGAGCACAGGCCAACACTGGACTCGTTCATGCATGGAGACATTATTTCCACCTCCCTGTTGTATGCTGCACAGTGCTGCTGGACACCTGGCACGCTTTGCTGACTGCCAGCCAAGTACCTGTTGTGGGATTTGTTGCTTCTAAGCTCTCCAATTAGCTTTTTATATCCAATCAACACTTTTAACTAACTTACATCTATATATTTATTTATAAAGGCTGTGGATACAAAGTTTAGAATTCCAGTAAATGTTTAAAAGTTTGGTTTGAAATCAGTCCCATCTGAGCCTTTTCTTTTTTGTGTGCATGAACATTAAATGCTCAATCCTGTGGAAACATTTACATTTACTAACTTACTCATGACATATGCAGAGATAGAGGATAAAAGACATCACTTGAATCTAAATGTAAAAACATACAGTCATGTCAGTACTTTCACCTGGTCTAAATGAATACATGGTTTAGTTTTCACATCAGATATTTCTCAGTCACACCTGGACTTTTCCTGCTCTGACAAATTGAGTAAACGAGGGCTCAGCTCTGTTGAGTGTCAGTGAGCACTAAAGCAGGATCCAGGACCTGACTGAAAGAATGCAGTCGTTAGTGATGTTATTAATTACACCTGTCGTTCTCCTCTGATGGTCAAATATGTCTGTTTTATCACTTTACTCCTCTTCTGCCATGATGGTAGCTGGAAGTCAGTGTTTAACCATGCAAACGTTGGCTGTGTGACACAAAGGAACATTATTACATATCCCTGTAAATGTGTGTGAGAATCAGCCCTGAAATTTAGACTATGCCTTTATATCTTTTAAAAAAAAACTAGTTGAAGAATGATTCAGAAATGAGTCCTGGGTGTTAACTTGTAGTTACCTCCCTGATGCTGAATGTTAATATTTAATATACAAACCCTGAGGCCGAAACACTTGAGCAGGTTGGACTTGTGAGAGAGATACATGCATTTGTTCAGACCCAGTGGCTTTATTACACAGAAAGGAACTGTTCTTTTGGTGTGTTTGTGTGGGTGATTTTTCTCTGTGATGCACTGTGTAAAGTGAAATAGCAAGCATCATGGCTGACTATTGCATGTGAGCTGCAGGCATCTCATATCTCTGTATGATGAGTATTTGTAGCTCTGAATGTGAAAAGTTGTAGCTCTCAGCTGTGTCTGCAGAACAGCAGGTCAGGTCTGCTGGTCTGCTGAACTGGGTCCTGTATGCTGCATAATGACATCCTGTACTGCTGGGAGCTCTGTGAGGTTACAAGGTACTTCCACAGCTCTGTGTGACCCAGCATGTAGGAGGACTGAGCAGCAGGGACAGGTCAGAGTGCTGGAGCACAAAGACAACAATGAAGAGACTGAGAGAATAGGAATTACTGAAAATGTGTTAAGTTATTTATAGAGTTGGTTCAGACACAAACGAACAAACATGCCAATTCCTCCATGTTTGATCGGCAATTGTTCTTAAAGGTCCTCAGGTGATACTAGTCCCATGTGAATGCAGCCATTGTCAGTGTTATTAACACCTGGTGAGTTTCTTGCTGTGACCTGTCCCTATTCCTTCTGATGCAGCTTACAAAAGCAGCTCTATTTAACTGCATGTAAAGGTCAAGAAATATCCTTCTCAAACTTCATGTCTCATAATCTACACATCTGTTAACAGAGGTTATTAAATAATGGGACTCAAATAGGAAAGCAATGAATAATTCACATCCTTTTACTATACTGCCACTTATTTTTAGGCTATTAGCATTTATGATGACATTGGAGAGGCCGAGCAGATAGCTTTAAAGAGAACATTGTACCCATTTTAACACAGTCTTCACTTTCAAACTCATCCTGTCAGATCAGCTCACTGCAGTCTGCATGCTAATGCTCAGCCATGACGAGGCAATTCAACCTAACTTGGCTTCCTCTGTACAGTGGCAGGAGTAACACCACTCCTCAAGCATTTCTGTTCTGTGTGTGGGATCACTACATGTCTTTGCCACAAGCTAAGTTAGTGGGATGATAGCTGGAGTCTCTCAGGACAGCTGGACCACCAGAGTGTGTCAAACTGTACTTGGCCTCTGTTCTGCTGGGAGCTCTGTGAGGTTACAAGGTACTTCCACAGCTCTGTGTGACCCAGCATGTAGGAGGACTGAGCTGCAGGGACAGGTCTGAGTGTCGGAGCACAAAGACAACAATAGCACATAAAGAAAATAGGAATCACTCCAAACCTTCCAAGAGAACGTTGTACCTATTTTCACACAGCCTTCACTTTCAAACATGGCTTTATTGGCTTAGTCCTTCATCCTGTCAGATCAGCTCACTGCAGTCTGCATGCTAATGCTCAGCCATGACAAGCCAATTCAACCTGACTTGGTTTTCTCTGTACAGTGGCAGGAGTAACACCTCAAGCATTTTTGTCCTGCGTCTGGGATTCTAATCATTCATGATGGTCGAGTTATTGACAAGCAGAAGGTCTTACAGGATGTGAGTGAGACAGACAGGATGGATCAGGGAAGATGACTCCACAGTGCTCTGCTCCTCTGTGTGCTGTTCAGTTCTGTTTAACTACTGACACTGTGAATGAATGCTGATGGAGGGATTGTTGTTTGGAATTTTACAGGAAACTCACTGAGGTCCTGAGTCATTATTATCTGTAGAGTCAGATGAGGACACCTGCTGTGTCAGAGGCAGCCTGTCATTTGGGCTTGCTCCCAGCTGTGTAAACTGGCAATCTTTTTTTCCGTCAGTTTACCTGCTAACCAAACAGTGAATAATAACTGAGATTGTAATGTCATGTTTACCGACAGGCAACAGCAAAGTGTGATTTATCAACCTGGCTAGCAGCCTGTGAGGCAGAGCACAGGGAAAATGTGTTTCATTCCTCAGCTCTGTTGGTTATTGAGAGTCACTGACATTAATGAAAATGTGTGAAACAGTTCAGTTAAGTGCAAGAACAATTAGCATACAATTAGCATGGAGCAAATATTGCCAGTTGTTGCTGTGACAACACACAGCACTTTCTTTTCCTCCTCCTCTGCCTCCACAATGTGACAAGAACGGCTGTTATTTTGCTGCACTTAACACTGTAATACTTTTACAATGTTGCTTTGCTGTGCTGAACAAATTACCCTTCTCCACCTCGACTACTGAATGTAAACTTGAGCACGTCTGTTGTTTGCTTTTAAATAAATTCTTTGCTTCTGTTTCAACCTTTTTAAACTTCTTTTTGCAGTTTCTCGACCACTAATGCTTGTGACATTTATCAATGAGTCCTGCAGATTGATGTTAATATGGTGGACAGAAAATGCCTGCTTCTGATTGGCTGGCAGGTGTGCATTTGATTAGTATATCAGTACAACTCAAGCATACAGTAAATTAATCTGAACGAAAGGTAAATAACACTGTAGGTAACCATAACAAATTATAGCATCCTTGCTGCACGGTTTGAGTTAAGATGATGGCAATGTTTGACAAAATCAAATGAAGTGTAAAACCTACACAGAAAAACACAGTTAGAGATGGTCTGTGATCTTCTTCTGCAGAGAGTATTTGTTCTGACAGGATCTGAGGAAGTGAACGAGCTAACAAGTCTGCAGAGACTCAACCAGAGAATCCTCAGGAGATCAGCTGAGCCACTTGTTCTCTGTTGACCCTTTTCAGGGAATATGACTGATCCATACATCCACCGACATCACCACCACAGGTCTAATCCAAGGATTGCAGGAATGCTGTGTGCAAACTCACTACAGGAACACTGTTAAAAGTTGATTGAATACATGACCTTTAGACTTATAAAGATATTGTTATTGCAAGGTCAGGGACTCTGACTAAATCCACTGTGAAGACAGAAACAAAGAGCCTCTTAACACAGGAGCATTTGTCCAACATGCCTTTGCCTTTATTGTCGTCAGATGTTTTGTGAATAAATATCTTGGTCAGTCTTGAATGTTGTTATTGTTCTTACAGACAGTTTAACACTGACACCAGCTTTTTAAGTGGCTGTCAATCATCTTCCTCCTCAGACTAATCTATGAATAGAGACTGCAGCTGGTGGCTCTCTGTTTACAGCTGAGGAACTACTTTAATGAAGAAGTGCAGAAGAGCATTTCTCTTAATCACTGCTCTTCTGCTTACTCTTAAGTTATTTAAATTTTATAGATAAAGTGTATTTTATTTTCCCTTTTTATGAGCAATGAGGTTCATTGACTGGGACGAGCACTCTTTTTACTAAACCAGAAATTGACGCTCTGCCCAACAGACTTTTGGCTCTCTGTCAGAGGCAAACTGTTATCAAACAAAGTCTTCAGGGAAGCTCAGAACAGCAGTGTTGCAGCAGTGTTGCAGCAGTGAACTCACATTTCTTAAGAACAAAACAGTCATAAATCAAAGCTCTCCACAGAGTCACAGGTAATCAGCTGAGGGTCTGTGTGATGAAACCACTGGGATGGAGTCACTAAAAATAGACAGAGGAGCTCTTTATTCAGGACAGAGACAACAGCAGAGGAAACTAGAGCTCCAAGAGTCATTAGCACCAGAGTACAAGAACCAAAGAGTATCTGCAACTTTACTGTAAATGATCCACTTCTGCAGGTCACAGCTCAGAGTGGAGAGAGTGCTGTGTATTGTGGTGTGGTTTGAGCTGTATCCTGATACTTGATGGATGGAAAGTCCAGCAGACACCTCCACTTAAAGACTTTTTACAACTTACAATAACTGGCAGGAGACGAACCTTGTGTAGAACCTCACGCTATGTTCAGTGAAGATAGCTTATGTCTGAAACTTGGTAGATATTCAAGAAAGGATGGATTTGGTGAGAAGGAAGCTGCTGGCATTGAGTGTGTTGAAGTAGAGATTTGTCCCTGGGCCAACAGTTGGGTAGCTATGGCCTGCACTGTAGCACAGGGGGACTTGACATTTTCAAAGTGTGGGAAAAATGTGAACACAGAAAATAACTACACCACCTTTCTATTGAAAACGAGCACACAAATTATGTTGAATGACAACATCTGCAATTGCTTATGCGCACTGTGCAACATTGATCTCATCAGTCTTGATACTAAATAAATGAAAGCAACAAGGCCAAACTGTTATAATGTGTTTCTGGTAGTTGTTCAGTAGTGCGGTGAGAGCAGCAGTCTGCTCTGTAGAGCTCTGTCTCCACAATGAACTCAACTCTGTGCTCTGCTGCTGCTCTGTCTCTGTCCATGGTGCTGAATGGAAGGACGGATCAACTGTCGGAACTTAGGATGACTGTGGCGTTTAAAGCGACAGTTATGTGACTCCAAATGTTTTCATATTTCCTGCACAGAGTGATCACATATTTTCCTCACAGTCAACACAGCCTCATTATCACCGACTAACTATGAATCAAGATACTTAGAGGTCAGAAGCTTTGAACTCAGTGTTCAGTATGATAAGACATGAGTGGACTGTACTCTGTAAAATTGATGAGATGTTTTCGCTCTAATGAGGGAGTGTAATGAGGAGGACATAATTTCACTTACAGTTCTGATGATTTTGATTGCAGAACTGTAAAAACTGTTGAAATTGTCTGACCTTATAGACTGCAGTAAATCGTAACATTTACCTAATTTCTTGCATCATTTGATGTTAATGTCTTCTTCAAACTTTGGCACAATTTTAATATATTGCAAAATGACACTAGCTAATGTGAAATCAATTATTGCCACCTGCCCACATACATTTACTCATTACAAACAGCCATCTGCTGGAGGCTTTGCATATTTATGCAATTTTTTTAGGATAGATATTGTAACATTCATAATGTGTAACTCAAAATGTTGTCATGTTGGCAGTGGCATCATACAGTGTGTTAGCAGTGTCTGAAAACCTTTTCATCCAACAACAGCAAACTATTTTTTTTTTTTTCATTAGATTATTTTTTCATTATTACATCCAACCTTTGCTTTGTTCCTCTTGCTGCTGTCATGTTATAATGAAACAATATCTATCTCCTCTGCGCCTAGAATACAAATGAGCAGTGTGAGGGAAACAGGTGGAGAATGTAAATAAACCTCCAAACACAGTCAGCCTGTGACATCAGGTCTGGTGGGTGGAAGCTTCACAGATGGAAACTAAAAGGAAACAAAACTGAGAACACAAATTAACAAATATAAAAAATAATATTGAGAACGTAGCTGTGAGCAGCAATGATTATTTCATTACATCACATAAAGCAACTGGTAAACTATTATTATTACTCACATTATATCATCAGTGTATCTCCCTTTGTTTGTGAAATAGTTGCACAACAGTTGAACACCTTTTGTAATATATCATTACTCCTGCTACTAACTGCTGTTTACTGATCAGGGCTGTGGCTGGAGGGAAGTCAAAACACAGAACTTTAATGATCAAGTATGGATTCATGAAGCAGCAGTCGTTTGAGCGTATAATTCAGTGTTGTGTACAGGTACCACTGTACAACTGACTCAAATGAATCTTTTTCCACTTTATTTTTAAGACAAGGACTGGTTTTCTTGATCTACTATTTAATTAATTATTATATGTATATTTTTTTTTTTACTGGCTCTTGTTTGTCTCTATGTGTAAAATCATGGTTGTGGTGCTGAATGAAATGTGTTGGATTTGTTCTGATTAGTCCTGCTGTCAGTGCTGCTGCTGCTGCTGTGAAACTTCCTGACCACACGCACGCAGGCACGCGCACTCCCTCTGTGGATAAGACTTCCTGTAGGGGTCGCTACTGTTCGTATTAAGCAGCAGGTGGAGCAGTGACGGAGCTTCCAGCGCTTGTGTTCATCAGCACCGGTCAGACTGGGATTTCTTCCTCCGCTCGGCTTCACTTTCAGCGCTTTCTCTTGTGGAAATTACCCGCTGCAGACGGAGCTTCGTCGGGAAGAGCGCGGAGCTTTTGCACAGTGTGATTAAAGGACACCATGCTTTCCTTCTGGATACACACCGTGTGGATCCCCGGCGTCGCTTTCCTCTTTGGATTTCAAGGCAAGGGATCGTTTCATTCTTTTCATTTCATGTCCTGACGTTTTCCACTAGGAAACACTGGAGATGAGAGAGAAATGACAGCTACCGTGGATGTTTCTTGTACTTCTGTCCGTCTGCTGCTGCCTCTCGTTCTGAAGGTATGTGAAGTGACTTCCCTTACCTGAAAACACTGACATGACAGAGAGATCTCCTCATGGAGAAGCCTGTGACTTTCTGCTGCTGGCTGTGACATTAGAGCTCTGTTTGCTCTCAATAAAGTTAGTGATGAGCTGAGCTGATGTGACAGCAGCCTTTATGTCCAGTAGCAGTGTGTGACACAGAGAAGAGAGCAGCCGCAGAGGCTGATGGTCCAGCTGACAGCTTCAGTAGAGAGTCTCCTCTTAGCACACAAGTAGAGAAGTGACCAAACACGTGGAGGCTGTTCAGCTGTCAACTCCACTGGATAAACTCCAATGGATAAATCTGTCTTGATCAATTCGACAAGGAGTCGTGTTAGTGTGGAGTGTGTGTGAGATGGATCAAAGAGAGAGTGTGTGTGTGATACACGTGGATGAAAGGCGAAAGAGGACACAAACAGAGCAAACTTTAGCGAGCAGGAGAGATGATGGTGGGAGGATGGAGAGAAGAAAGGCTGGATGGAGGATAAGAATGATATAGCTTCCATGTTTTTTCTTCTGTCTGCTTCTGTAATTAAATGTCAGCAGTAAGTAATGATGCTCTGCAGACTGTAAGTGCAGCAGCTTTAAAGGAATTGTGAATGGATGGTGATGTAGTGATGACAGAAGCAGCTCAGTGACCAATCAGCTGCTCAGTTTGACTTTATGAGCTTTCTTTACTTTCCTCATCCTCCTTCAGATATTATATTATGGCTGTCATGATTTAAAGCCATCTTTGTTCTTCTTTGTTTGTCTCTCTTGTGGAATAATTTTCCAAAGCTTCCTGCACATGACTGACAGCAGATCGGTTAATCTGTGTCTGAGCCGTTGTTTCCTCTGAGGGGAGCAGTGATGCCTGTCTCACTGCAGAGCTTCTTTTAACCTGTCGTCTGCTCAGTCCTCCATTGGTTTGGATGTTGACCCTGTTTGCTTGAGACGTAATATACTTGGACAGATTTGTCTCCTTCTAACAAAGCAGCAGTTAAAGTAAGAATTATAGTTTTTTTAACAGCTTTGTTTGGTTTCCTTATTACATTTCTTCCCACTAAGTCGAAATATAGTGAAAATCGAAATATAAACATCCCCTCTGGAAATGTAATAAATATTTATGTCTATACAGACAATAAACTGCAGAATAATAATAGAGAGAGATAAATGAGGAACTCATTCATTCCTCCCCCGTGTCTCTGTCTGGGTGTTAAGGATTTATTTCAGGCTCATCTGATTGGATGTGTTCATCATGATTATCAGTGTGTGTTTGCGTTACATCTGTGGAAGTGAAAGCTGCTAAGCTGTGTCTAATGTAGCCCTAAACTCTCTAAGCTGCAGTGCCTTAAATTACTGTGTGCTTAACTGACATAATGCATGCTTTGCTGAGAGGTAAAAGTGGGTACTTTGTCTCTGTTTAAATTCCTGAATGTGCTGATGCGGGCAAAAAAAGATGAAATCATTATTCCTGTTCTCCACTCTTCAGCCACTTTACATTTATATTTCTGACTCAGTGGTTTTCTTTCTTCTTTCTTTACCTTCATATTTCCTCTTGGTTTGCCTCTTCTGGAGGCAGAGCTGCTGTCTCTTCAGTCTGAGATGAGATTGTTGCTGTATCATGTTTCCTGATGTGCTGTATTGTTTATGTCTGCTCTCTGTGTCTCTGCTTTTTGCTTCTCCAAAGCACTGACACTTCAGACACGTAACACTGATATCGCCCGAGTCTGGCCTGCTTTAGTGCCTCTTTGGTTTGACTGTGGGGATTGGTGGTCACATGCCCAATGAACTATCTGTTATTCATTATGGCATCTGTTAGGTGGAGTCTGCAGAAATGTGGACTCACTGAAAGTGTGCACAGATGGCTCAAAGTGTCTGTGAGAGAGCTCTTGTGCACTTTGACAGTAGGTCAGCCAACAGTAGTGCAGACTGCAGACTTAGGGTGAGCAGGCTTTAAGTCTCTGGGTCCTTAAGTTTAGACAGTGGTATTTAGCCAACTAACAGTGTGAAGCCAGCCTGTGCCTCACTTCTGTCTCATTAATCTGAAGCAGTAATAACATCTCCATCTCATTTATATTTTATGAAATGTCAGAGTGTTTAATAAAGTCGCATATTCACACAGAGAGGTTGTGTTTCAGCCTCTGGACATTTGTCAGTTATAACTTAATAACAGGATGTTATTGCTCCATTGATTCTTCTGCTACTTTTAGAGATAAAATATCAAAGCTTCTCTTGTTCAACACTTTCACCTGAAAGGTTCCTTATAACTAAAGATCTCTACAGAAGAGAAGCTTGTTGAAGATGAAAATAGATGCTTCTTTGATCCCTTTTATTTTTGCAGCATCAAACAGAGACTGAGACTTAAATTTGATCAAAGTCCTCTATCATTTAATAAAACTATTAAACATTCATTATGAAGGCACAACAACCAAGTGTAGCAGCACTTGCAGGAGGATGTTAAAGGCATCCTGCCAGCATGCCTCGTGTGTCTGCTGTGTGTGTGTGTGTGTGTGTGTGTGTGTAGTTTCAGGATAGATGAGCACACAGCTCCCATCAGCAGAAACATGCAGTCAATATTTCACTACTGTTGTTTTTACTTATTAGAACCTGCTATATACTGTATGCTCCTGTAGTTTACATGCACATTGAAATTCTGCTTCATTAGTAATTATACAAGTCATGGCATCCACTGCTGGGTGCATCATGTTTATGTCATATCTCAGTGATGTACTTTGTTCTGTTCTGTGTATCTGTAGATGAGAGTTATCGCCTCTGGCAGCGTCTCTTTATGCTGCTTGGATTTAATTAGAGAGACACACAGAGAGCAGATCATCATCAGTCAAACACAACTGTGTAACCTTTAGTTGCTATAAATGGTCCAGTCCCCTTTCACACTTTACTCTGATTCATTTATTTTTGTCACACAAGGAAAAAATAATCATAACAGATAATCAGAAACCTTCATAAACAACAAATCGCTCTGTGTGGATGTTGGGCAGATGAATACAGACTACAGAGATGGTACTAATTACACATGGTCTGAAATCATCAGTGTGATATTAGAGCAAAGTCAATGGCGGTCAGAGCAGCTATTTGCTAACATGATGTAACTCCAGTGATGATGTTGTTTCACAGTGATGGATTTACTGTCACATAATGAACAGAGCGACTGTTCAACATCAGCTGAATGACTCCATGTTTCCTCTGTTCACTGTGACTGTGCAGCATTAGCTGCAGTGGTTTATGGGTAGCAGCCAATTAAACCCAACTCAGTTGATTGATGTTGTCTCTTCTTAGTCATTTCTATTGGCAGTATACGAGCTGTTGGTCCTCTACCTGACTTTCATGTGTCAATTTCTGCAGCCTCCCTGCTGTCAATCATCTCACACACCTTCATCCATCAGGAGATTCAGCTGTCTATCAATGAGTGACAGTTGGGAAATATCCTGTCATATAAATAATAACCGTCTGTCCACAGTGAACCTGTTCACTTTTTGTTCTCACTATATGGAATCCAGTGAACAACCTCACTCACAGACACCTGCAGTCAGCAGGTCAAAAAGGTCAGCTGAGTCAAAATTAAAACATAAAACTGTTCTAACCAGCTCGCTCATTCAGATGCATGTCTGGGCTCTGTCTTTATGTTGATGTCATTTACACACTGCTTCAAATTTAATTTTTATTCATTGATGGATTTTATTCATCTGACACAAATTCATCAACACATATATTCACTGATGGCAGAGCCATGAAGGCACCAACCTGTTTATCAGTATCTAAGTATCAAATACAATATACACAGGCCCCCGCTCCACACACACACGCACACACGCACACACGCACACACGCACACACGCACACACACACACACACACACACACACCAAATTGCTCTGTCTGGAATTGAATTCGAAGCAGCCTTTTTTAGAAATCTGTCACAATGCGCTCTTAGATGCAACATGAAGCTATTATTTTTAGGTTTTTGAAAGAATTTGAAAGTGTTTCCACTTTAAAAGAGGCAAATAGAAACCAGAGGGCAGTTGGCATCAGCGATTCCTTTGAGGAGAGAGAAAAAAAATGCTGCCTCTCTTCCCATATTCATTTCTCAGGCGGCACAAACACTCTACATTCAGCTTCAGTGACGTTCATCAGGATATCATTTACAACCTCGATGGTTGTAAAGCACTGACTTTATCCTTGACCAGAGATGTCAGGTAGACAGACAGGATAATAGCCACACAGGTGACATTAAATGACCCAGACCACAGCACTTGGTCATTGGAACATAAATTTACGACATAAATCCAAAACAGTTGCAATTGGTGGATATTGTCTATATTTCTCTGTCCTGTCCAACATGTTTTACCAGTATGATAGTGACCTTAATCAGTGTCCTCTGGCCTCACCCTGAGCCCCACTAAAGCCATTAGCTTCCAGCCATTTGCTTAATGCTGCCCATTGATTCCCACAGGAAAAGTTCAGCATCACCTGATCAGAGCTGCCAGCTCCCTATTGGAGAGAGAGCAGGGGAGGAGAGGGGGATTGTGGGAGGCAGGAGTTCACATGAACATTGGAGGGATGAGAGGAGGGAGGAGATGAAACAGCTTAATGTGAAATACAAACACACACAGTGAGAAACAACCAGGACGCTATTGTTTCATTGGCAGCTTCCAGCAGATTGAGGGATTCACATGTTCTGTCTTTGCCAATGAGGAGTGAGAATATTTAAACCTGAAGGCTTCCTGTTTTATATCTGCTCTCTTTCTAAGAAAGATGCTGAAAATCCATAAGCTGCATTTTTTTAGCTTTTATTCATACGCTGCAGATGCTTTTTATTCTGCTTTTACTGTTTAAATGTCACAAAACATTTCTTTATAGTCGGATTAAGATCAGTCAAATAAATGTTCTTTCATTTTGCTCACCATTATCTCTTTGTTTCTCTGTAGACATCTCTGCAGCTTTTCATGCAGTGAGTTATTGAGAGCAAACATTCTGACTAGAGACAGTGACAAGTCTAAGGACACACTGACCAAGGTTCACTATCTCCATATTGTGTGACTATCAGGGTCTGTTATATTATGTGCTGTGCTGGGAGTGTCAGGAGAGGCTCAAGCAGTGGATGTGTCCCACAAAGAGGTGAAGGGAGACACAGCAGGCAGGAGGTCAGGAGAGAGCAACACATCATGATCCACTGCCAGAGGTTACTCAGCTGGCTGCCTTTGAGACTCCCACCATTGAGCAGGCTGTCTGACATCCTCTAGTCAAGGATCAGGACAAGGATCATAAAGTCACAGCAGAAGAGGCCAGGATGGATCTGTGGGGGATTACAAGAGAGAAATGCACTGTGGACCATGCACTATATATTGTTTAAATGTCCCCATAGCCTCTGAAGGCCAATTGCTTTGCCTGTCCACTGTACATAGTTGGTACGGTTGACTCCCGTGAGAAATACTCCTTCAGATGTGAGTGAGGGGATAGTAAAGAGTGGCTGTGCATCTAGCATTTATATAAAAACAGATCAAAGCAGAGATCAATGGGCAGTAAATGTTGGCTTACATTCATCTGATGACCAGAAACACGACTCCTCATGTCGATGTGGGTTTAGTGCAATAAGGCACTTTGTCAACGGATTAGCTATATAGCACTTGTGTAGCTGAATGCTTGAGGACTGGGGTTTTATGTCCCTTCTCTTTCTGATTAACAACCTCATAAACATTACCTCAAGCTGTGATATTAGCAGCAACTGTGATTCCTACTGTGTGTTTAAATAATGAATGTGTGATGTCCAGAGGCCTGGTCCTCCCTGCAGGAATTGTAGTGTAAATGCTCGTCTTCATACCTGTAATCCTAGACAGCCCTGGGGTAGCAACATTAGAGAGGGAGAAGAAAGAGACCCTCAGTAAAGAGGCCACACAAGGCTGACTGCACTTCACATTAAACATTATGGTTATTGATTTTACAACAACTGTATGGTAATATCTTTTGTAGACTGGCAGCTATTGAAACCAAAAGCAACTGTTGTAGGTGAATTTAATTTACAAACATCATCAGCTATCACACACAGCACCATTTTTTTAAGTTTTCATTGAGCTGTTCAAAGGTTTGAGGAGAGTGAAACAGATCCAGTGTTGCTGCTTTTCTCTTCATGTATCTGCAGAAATCATGTTGATAAAAGTCGTCCTTGTCTCTCCTTGACAATAAATGGTTCACAGAAACTATTTCCTTCTTTACCTAATTTACATTTTGAGTTCTCAGTGTTTTAAATAAAGATGAGAATGATGTATGAATGGTGCCTTTTTTTGCCCTTCAGCCTCTTTTCATGTTTACCTTTTATCAGTCAAAAAGCTTTGTTTACTTATGAGGCTGCTTAGTTTTTTCCTCAGCAGTAAAATCAACTACTATTGAGGCACAGATTATTAACAGCTTTACTGAATGTTGAATCTCCTCTGAAAGTGTTGGTCGGGTTCATTTGAACTGATTTTTTACTTGTTACTTCTCACAAGTTATGGAGATGGCTCCTGCAGTGAACAATGAATATAGGCCAAGGGTTATCAGCATCGTAGTGATGTCAGTTCTCCTTGGTAAACATACATCATTATTTTGAATGTACAGCTGATATTATCTAGCCTAATAATATAGGCAGACTAACTGTACATTGAGTTGGGCTTTGGAGAGAGATACATGTTCTTTATAATGCTGCTGGCAATATAATACACACAAGACATTCTCCCTTGGTGTGTGTGTGTGCAGGTGTGCATGTCAAAGTAACTGTGTATACTGCACAATGACATCCTGCTGGGAGCTCTGGGAAGTCTGAAACCCTTTAAATATTCAAACTAAAACTGCAGAAGAACTTATTTGGAGATGAACATGAAGGTGAAGACAATTTAAAGTCAGGTGTGAACCTTCCAGGAGTCATAGACAAAAAATATGCAGAGTGCAGCCTCAGGCCTTAATTTCTCTGTGGTTTCACTGTTCTGCCTTCACTTTTTTTAGTTATCTCTTGCTCATATTTTACTCTCTGGAGCTCCAGATCAGTGCTGTCCAATCAGTGTTCTCCATGTGCCGTGTTGGTAGCCTTGGAATCAATTAAACATTCAAGTGAATGGAGGCTGGGTGCTGTTAAAAGCTCCCACAGGGGATTCTTATCCTTCACAGCTGGTGGAGCTCTGACTCTGGTCTGCTCTCCTCTTCTACCCCTTCACTTTTCTTTGTCTCGTACCTCATTTAATTGCAAGATTTTGTGGGGAAGAAAATAAGGAATATACATGAGAAGGAACTATCACAAAATAAATTCCAGGGGCAGAGAAATAACTGAGCAAAATAGAGCTGGACGATGAAGAGCAGACAGAACTCTTGTTCAGGTAGCAGAGTTCAGTGATCCAGTGATTATCGAAATAACAGACAGAGTGACAACACTGGTTTTCCTCACACTGATGTGTAGAGCAAACAGAGTTAAAGAGGTTATTCAGGATGGAGTTTGGTGTTTTGAGGCCAAATGCCAAGAGTATAATGTGATGTACTGTATTTTGGCATGTATGCACTGATGTTTCCATGGGAAGCAGCAGTTAATAAATTACATTTTAATCAATTAAATTAAGCCAATTAGACAAAATGAATACAATAACTGAAACATCTAAGGCATGAGGTATAAAGATCTTGAGAGTCAGTGGTGTTGGATGTGAATGACTGGACACACCCTGGGCCCTCAGGTGTGGCCAGTTAACCTAACGAGCACTAACGAGCAGCTGCAGAGACAGAGCAGACTGTACAATCACAGAGCACATAAAGATGACACCACAGGGAGCATCACATCTACATTCACTTAAAAGGTAATAACATTAGTTAACATTTTGCATACAGCAAACACTATTTTATAGACTGCAGTATTTTTGAAACATTGGTAACTGTCACAATGAATTCTCCATCACTGATGGTGTCAACTCTGATTTCATGAACTTCATTGATATTTTCTGCTAAAAATACATCAAACTTTAGATATAAAGTGTGATTGTCAGTAATATTAGAGTCTCTCATCATGTGGTTACTGCTTTAGTTTCCAGCCTGTCTCATAAATATTAATACGTATATGTTATCTTCAAATACACCTTTAGTTTGATCATTTCATCAGATACATGTAAAACAGGATGTATTTTCACCCACAGGCAGAGAAGCAAAGGGCTTGGACATCTTAGAATAGCAGATTCTTTAGATTGAAGTCGGACTAAGATCCATGGATTGTAATGTGTCCAACCAGGTCACACTGCTGACATTTCATATGACATAACTTGTCAAGCCAATATTATTTTCAATTCTTTCCTCTGTCACATTGTACATGATGAGAGATTTGATAAAATGAATGAAGGATTAGTTAGAGAGAGAACATGCATTGTAGTAGTTGACACGATGTTCACCATGATGCTTTATAGCTAGTGACCATGATTATGATGTTTGATTAGGTTGTTTCTGTGGCTCAGCGGCCCATGGACATCTATACTGCAGTGAGCTTAAAGTAATGATTTAAAATTACTTGGCTGATGAATCTGGCCATGAGAACTGAAATGGGAGTTGTGTTAGACATCAAAGCCAACAAGCAGAACAACTGCAGAGACAGAAAAAGCCTTCTAGCTTTGTGAAGCTTTCACACAATGAGCTGAACAAAACACAGAATTTTCCAGAAACACTTGCTGCTCTGATCACCACGCATTAAACAGTTAGCTGTATCTTTCTCATGATTAACACAGACCGTGTCCGTACTAAAGGAGAAACTTGTTTCAACCAACTTTCTATCATTACAATGTGAGAATTGTGCACAGTAAACTGTGTTTTACTTCCTTCTTTGTATTTTGCTGCTGTTTGTACTACAGGTTCTTCCACATTTATTTGTTTGCCCATCACAAGAGGGAGTCAGATTAAGAGAGGGATGTAGTGTGTCATAAGTACTGCTTAGATGAGTATTCTGCATTAACAAGGACTTGAAGGCTAAATTTCTTCAAAGCCCTGCGACTTTTTTCCTCCATTAGATGAGATTATTATAAGTTCTGCACTTAGAGAAAAAGTTTTTTCAACACGTCTGACATTTCAAGGCAATAAAATCTTTCTGCAGTCATAAATACTCACACAGCTTTAGTGCTGGAAATGAAAAACTTGCTTTGGCATTTCCTGAGAGCTTCATTCATCACTACTGAGTTCTGTCTGTTCACCATGCTTCTGTTATAATCTTCTATTAGCTTCACTGAAACACGTCGCACAACACGCTGATGTGAGTTATGAGGTCTTATGAAGTTCTTCTGACTGTGATCTGGAATCTGCACAGACTTAACTGGTCGTCTGTCAGAACAGCATCTGAATAAAGCCATGTTGGAAGCTGCAGAATTAGAATTAGTCATAATTAGTTCTTTCTGTCCACTGATCTCTGTCTTATAGTTGTAGGATTAATTGTATTCTTGTGTGCTGCTTGTTGCATGTTGTGTTTAGTTTCTAACTTATGATCTTCTTTTCTCTGTTTTTTCTTGATGCTGTTTCCTGATTGTCTCCATCCTGAACCTTCTTCTGTGGATCTTCAAATGCAGGTAAATCAACACTAGTTCTTCTATAAATATCTAAAGAGACTGCACATATGTTTGAGTGTGTACCAACATGTGGTCTACTGAATTTGTGTACGTGTGTGAGCTGTGTGTAACTGACCAGGACTGCTTCAGGCAGAGTTGATCCCATTACTTTTCACAAGTCTGTCTTTTCTTGGTGCTGATTTAAAGGATGGATGATGGATTAAAAAGAGCTGTTTCCTGTTTCTGAATCATTCCAGTCCTTCCAGCTTCCTCCTATCAGACTGTGTTGAGTTTGACCAGTTGCTGCTTATTTGTCTAATGTCACCTCATGCAGAGACAGCCATATGGTTTGTGTGTGTTTGTGTGATGAATTGCATGAGTCAGGTTCAGCTGCTTTGGTGGCTGAACTGCTCACAGCCTAAACCCAAAGATCATAATTGAGGCTGCACACCAGTTAAAAAGGTCTCTGTGTGTGTCGTCTTCTGCTTTTCTTTCTGTAGGTGGTTTAAAGCCTAAAGAGATGCAGGCAGCAGCTCTGCAGCAGGTCGTCATTATTCATGAGAGGAGGTCACACTTGGCCTTCTGTCACTTTGTAGATGTTGGTTAAGCAGCCGATTTAATTCTTCACATCAGTGCAGCTCATGCAGAACACGCTGGTGTGTGAATGCAGAGCAGTCTGTAGAGGGAGAGTTATCTCATAGTGAAAGACTGATTTTTTTTTTTTTGCCTGCAAGCTCCGACCTGCATTGTGTGTTGAGTTGACATTTAGTGCTCTTGTTTTAAACAAACATCATAGAAATGGTTGGGTCTGACAGGAGAAGTGAAAGTGAACAAGCTAACAGGTCGGCAGAGACTAAGCAGGAGAATCCTCGGGAGAACAGCTGAGTTCACTTTGGTCTGTCTGGTCTGTGAGAGAGAAACACAAGAGAAGACTTGTCATGTTTGTAGGTGGAGGGTAACAGCATGAAAGGTTGAACTATTACTCTGTTTGAAAAGATGTGAAAGAAGCAGCTGAGCACCAGAATGAGGGACCTTCAGTTTCTCTGTTTGCTCACTAACTGCAGGTTCACAAATCTGCAGGTCGTCCTTTTCTCTTCAGGTTTTATTGACTCCAACCTGACAGATCCACATTCACAGCATTCAGGACACAGCAGCAGTGACCATGTGGATCTCAGTGACAGAGATGTTTCACAACTAACAAAACAAACATGTCACATGTCAGGTCATCTCAGAAGAAGTTGGCAGTTTGACATAAATCCAGTGTCAGAGGTTGCTTGAGACTCAGGTAGCTGTGTGTGTTTTCTGCCTCAGAGAACCAGGATCCTTTCATGTTGGGCAGCAAAGGGATGTTGCACTCAGTGGCCTAAAAAACAAGAAAGCCATATCAGAGGTTTGCATCCATGCTGCAGGCAAACACACACACACACACACACACACACACACACACACACACACACACCTACGAGTATATACACACCATCTCACAGCAACTCCCTCTCTCCTCTTTTCTTCTGCTTCCAGTAATTTGCTGAGTCTTAATTGAAGTTCAAATATGTCGTCCAAATGTTAAAGCATTTTTTAAGTTGCATTAAATGATGTTATAATACAAACAGGATCCTTGTCAGGACACATAAGAAACACACAGAGAGACAACATGAATCAAGAGAGGGAGAGATGTAGTCCTCTAACCACCATGTTAAACCCTGAATGTCTGTGAGCTGCATGAAGAATGGTGGTGTGACAGTTTAATACAGTTAAAAGGTTTCTGCTGCAGAGCCTCAGATCTACACTACAGGCTGTCATGGTCACACATTTACCAGAGCTACAAGACAGAAATGAGGAGGAGGAGGAAGAGGAGAGAGGACTGTAAGAGGAAAAACACATGTACCCTTGAAACATGTCTTAGACTCCACAAGTGATGAATATCTGCAAACCTTTTAGAGATGTGGGTTGTGTTCATATCATTCACTGTTGCATCTTCCACTTTTGTATTTTGTTAAATCAAAGTGATTATTTCACAATTTTCAGACATCATATTCAAACAGTGAGGATTATTTTACTGAGGATACTCTAAGCACTGAAACTCCTGAGTTGTCCTGGCAAGTTATTAAATAGGTTAACGAGATACAGCTGCTCGTTAAGGCAAATATCAAGTCAGCCAATCAGGTGGCAGCAACTCAGTCCTCATTGTTACATTGAGCACCAAAACTGAACAACAGAAAATGTCGCCTGGACTGATTAACCTGTGAAAGAGGACAGAATAGACGGTAACACTGATAATTGCTCATGTGCTTTAGTGAGTCCATGGTGCTACATAACTTATAATGCATTCCTGGAGTCATGGAGCCCACAGTTAGTTGCCCTGTCAAAAATAATTGCCACTGCTGACAGATGCTGTCTCAGTGCAGCGGGCATGAAGGAAACCAGAGTATTACTTCCCAAAGAGATCTGTGGTCGGTCTGTGTAGTTGTCAGGGGTTTGTGTTTCTAAGGTGGGCTTTATAAAGAAGCAGTTTTTGAGGGATGAACACAGACAAAGTGAGGGAGAGAGCAAAGAGTCTGTTGGCTTTTTGAGGCTGTGCTATTAATTAAAACATCTGTATGCTAACATGCTCACAATGACAATTTACTAACAGACTGATGATAAATATATCACATCAGGTTCAGTATTCTCTGTAATGTATGAATGTATATCAAGAGCTCACCCACAGTGCAGACATTTCAGGAGACACAAACTCAGTTAAGGTGTGGAACATTCACATGCAGCCATCATATACATAAACAGGGTTCATATATTGCAGAGTTCAGCAGCTGAATCAATCAGTGTGTGCTACAGTTAAAGAGTCAGTCTGTGTTAATAAGTCCACAGGAGGTTGATGGCCTATAGTGCGGAGTCTTTGTCATCGGGACCCCGGGGCTCTGAAACAAACAGCCTGAGGAAACCAGGAAACTAAGTCAGTGCTGTGTCTTAAATCATATCTCATAGCATACTGTTATTGAACATAGAGCAGAATAGACTGATGACAGCTACAGGGGGTGGTGGTGAGATGTAATGCCTGGAGCAGAGTACAGAGTTCAGGTCTTGAGATTTTCTATCAAGTCAGTTATCAGAGGTATCATTTTTGGCATTAAGGAGAAAATAACATTCAGATAAATATTTTCCAAGTTTTGTACATGACATTGTTGTCATTTTGGCAAATATTGCTCTCCTTGCTTCCCCCTTTGCTCCCACAGAGAATAGTTTTCTATCTTTCCAAAGTTCACCCTGAGACACAATATGATGTTTTAGAGAGTGTGTGGGCGGAGATGGATGTCTGAGGGGCACGGATATCTGGAGACAGGAGCAGAGATACTGTTAATGTTAATGATGAGCAGCTGACACAAGCAGTTAAATCCTTCTGGAAAACAAACCTTACAGTCACTAAAAGCAGTAACTGAAGAAGAGAGTCTCACTGACCTCCACAGACAGCCAGGAATATCATCATCAGGCTGACGAGCACTTTTGTCTTCCGTATGACTCATGTACATTTTGATAACGGCTGCGTTTTTGAATGTACAGGAAGCATCAGAGGCAGCAAGTGTGTACGACAGCTGGTCACATCATGTTCAGCAGCAGTGTAGTCTGCTCAGGTCGAGTATATGGCTTTGAATTGCTGAGCTATCTTGGCAGTGAGCTATGGTAAGCCCAGCGGGAACATGTAGTAACCACCTGACCTGCATTATTGTAAATTAGGTCACACAGCACTTCTAGAGTTAGTTACAGGCTTTAAAGCTGTTATCCTTCCATTTCAATAACAGTTAATTTGGTAATAAAAGTCTTTGTCAGTGCTGGACCAAGTGAGAGGCTGTAGCTGATTGCTGAAGGCAGAAGGCAATGACAGAGACCAGGAACATATCACACCCAAAAACATCTTATCTTATATAAAAGTCATTATTTGTTTTTTTCCTGGCTGACATATGTTTGGGGAAATTCATTCTGGGTGCTGTCTAAGTCTTGGAAGGGGTGGGCAGCTACTGTACAATAAGTTCTGCACAGCCGGTGCCTTGCTCAAGGCCCCTGACAGGAGAAATAACCTTACATACATGTGTTTGGTGACAGGTGTATGCAGAGCAGCTTTAGCAAACCCACATAAACACGGGAAGAAAATGTTACACAGCTTAATGTAAACACAAAAATATTGCTTTAGCTTTCAAACCCAGGACCTTCTTGCTGTGGAGCGATGGTGCCACTGAGCCGTATTGCTGCCCACAGATATGCACAATATTCCCCTTTACTGTAGATAGTGACAGACACTTACTCAATGAACTTTATAGTTTGAACTGGTGGACTGTCGCGGATGTTGAAAACACACATTGCCCTTTCCAATACCAGAATAAAGTGAATAATAAAAGTAACAGCTTCTCTGGCTCTCCTGACAGTTTAATAACTATGCTGTCAGGATTTTTTGGGCATTTTTCTGTCTTTCTCCAGTGAGACCAACTAACCTCTCTCTCTTTGGACTGTAACTGAAACAGTTAAACCACAAACCAGGCAAAGAAGCTCCTGTTGAGCCTCTTATAGAACAGTACATCACATTCAAGCAGCCATTCATCATAGTTTAATAACATGTCAATGTCTCATACAATGAGTAAAGAGATCAGTTGCACCATCGACTGGATGTCAAAATGGATATAATACACATAATCTGTCTTTAGTTTAAGTGCAAAGTAGCAAATATAATTCTGTATGTTTCTTTTCTAGAGGTGGCGTTTGGGGATTATTTCTCTCTACACTGTAAGAAGCACATTTATCCTGTAAACATAAAATATTCTATCAGCGCTGCCTGCAGACTGAACATTCCCTGGAGTGAAGATTCAGGCAGGATAGAGAGCATTTCTAAAGTGATAGAAAAAGGAAACAAAGCAGTACACTGCAACTGGAAGTACTTATTTTCCTATGATGTTGATCTGCAGGCGGAAGTTAGTGTCAATACTTTATCTTAAGTGTGTTCGGGTTGTTCTATCCATAAAATTGTACAGTATGTTTTATAAAGCGAAATCATAATCTGCAAAGTGACTGTGCTAACTACAAACTCTAAAATACAATGGAGCTAAAGTGACATGTATCACAAAGTGGAAATAATTTAACTGTACTGAGTTCAATCAATGGTACTTTCAACCCCTGCAGTATAAATGGGATCTCCTTTATAGCAATACATGATCTCCTCTCCATGCATATAGTTATTTTTGTTTAGTAATTACTTCAGTAGAAGTGGGTTGGGTATTTAAACTCTTGACAGCTGGAAAATGTGTTCATGAGCAATGAGCCATTATTTCTGACCAAAGACACTGGAGCATAATGGACATGTTTTCCTCCAGCCTCCTCCTGCTCTCTCTCACCAGTGACCTTGTTAACCCAGCTACTCTCCACTACCCTCAGCACAGGCCAGGGCAATTACAGTTAGCTGCTGCTCTGAGCTTTATGTCTACAGGGATGATGCTTTTAACTAACATGGAGGTCTGAGACCGGGCTTAGTTTAGCTTGGCTGAGTACACCATGGGAATAGATTGTTGGTGGGACATTTTTTTGAGTTAAGATGTTTGTGTTATAGAAATAAACAGACTGTTGGTGACTGCTGGCAAGTTACACACTGCAGACAGAGCCAATGAATTCCAGGTTTATAAGAATGCTTCTTCCAATGAAAGATCCATCTATGATGATGAGAGCACCATGAGAGCTGAGGATTTTCTGCCTGTGAGTGTGAGCAGAACTGGGCTGCTGTCTCTTTCCTTAAACGTATCCAAGTGTTAACTTGGAGGACTTGTTGATTACCAGGACCGTCAATCAATCATGCTCACATGGTACAAAAACAGCCTCCAGTGCTGTTTAGCATCTTAATTCTAAGATAACTAACATGGCCGCCTGCAGTGTTTGGTGCACCACTAATGCTCTGCTCTCATTCCTGGTGTATCCAGTTTCATTGATCATAATGGAAGCATAGTGTAGCAATAGCCACCTTTGTGAACGGTCTGCTCTGACTTACGGTTCCAATAACAGCAAAGTGTGTAAATAATTACCTTAAGTTTGAGGAAGATGTGATAACTTTAGTCATTATGAATGTTTGAATGTTTTAGTTCTGAAGCTTCAAAGCCTCAAAAGTAGTGTTGTGGACCAGCCCTTTAAATATCTCTGAGGTGTCCATGACACAAAGTTCTTGCAGGAGTTTGAGAGATACTCGTGGCTGACTTTGATCAGACATATGACTTGCTTTACAACACAAGGACTATTAAAGGAATGTACAGTCTCTCTCCAGTCGCACCTCATCCCTTATAGACATAATTTTATTGGCGACAGAATTACACTTAGATGAAACTGCAATTAAGACTTCTGCATAAATGTGACTTAAAGTGCCAGTCTGTAATTAGATTGTAATGCCTGATATTAAAGTGGACAACATGCAGTTATTTATTTAGTCTCTGTGCAGCTCCACACAATGTGTCTTCCTCTAACAAGGCAGGTCACTAATCCATCATCACTGCTGTGTTTGAAGGAGCTTTTAACGTCAAACTAATTAGAGGAAATAAATGAGAAAGCCCCCTTAATGAAAATGCATCGGTTTGTCTCCATAAACAAGATGGGGGGTTTGTAAAGACAATCAGAAAGTAATATAAATGAATAAATGATGCATTATATCATTTTTTTCTCCCCTCAACTGCCACCACCAATATACATAAATAATTTGAGAGAGCAATTCTCTTGGAATGCAGCCATTTATTTAAAGCTCTGCACTCCTGGTGAGCTTTTATTGGCAGCATTCAGCAACATTTTGCTTCATGTGAGTGATTCAACTTTATATATTTTCTGCAACCAGGAATCTGTTTGTAAAGTTTTCTTGGAATAACCCAGTTTTGGGTTGGGACCTTTGACCCTGTGAGACTTTTCTGCCAGATGCATATTTCATACCAACTGGCAGATAGTCCGTAGGCCATTACACAGATATAAACCAATGTACACACTTACACACACAGTCCCAAAACACAGTGAGGGACAGTAATGTAGCTTCAGTGTGTCAGCTTTCTGCCATTCAGCCCGTCTCTAAGAATATAAGTGATATTAGTCGTCACAGTTTATAGTTTTACCTCATGGAAACAGAAGCCAAACTTTACTTGTGTTACTTCTTCTCACTGCATATAATGAACGTTGTGTTTTATTAGCTGCCAAGAATTCAGGCTGACAGTTCTGCTCTTTTATTACACATATTAATACAGCGCACGCAGAAGCTCTTTTTAACCATTCCATTAAAATGAATGGTTCTGTATTATGTAGGCACAGCTGAATACGGTGCCAATTAGAGTTGGAGCGATTTTATTTTTATTGCCCCTTAAATTTGGAGCACATTCAAATCTACAGAGGCTCTGCACTCCTCATAGAGGTCTGACCTGCATATGGAGCCTCTCCAGTCTGGCAGGTTGCCTGTGATATCAGTTTGATAGTGACAGCAGCTGAGAGAGATAGTGTGGAGAATTGTCAGGAGTGTGTAGGTGGAGCACAGTAAAGCTCTGAATGTTGTAATATGAGGAAAGGTTACCTGTGGTCATTGACGACAACATTAAATGATATTAAAAATGATCTAATATTTTTCTTTTGATAACTTTTTTTCCTCAGCTCCTGTTAACACATGAGTCCTGTGGTGCAGTGTTTGTTAAAACTAACAGTTTTAACCATTTTCCATTGCCATTTTCCTTGATAACACTATCATGTTATAGTTTTTATAATCACCGTCGCAAAGCACTGATAGTTTGACTGCTTTGTTTGAGTAAAGCTGCACTCATCGTCTTTTATTCGATCAGTTCAGCCCACAGCTGAAGAATGAAACAATCACAATGTGCATCTTTCTTTTGATGACTGTAATTGTGTGTCTGCTCAGAATGCCTTCAGCTCTGTGCGGAGCTGCTGCTGTCATGCTTTTGTTTATCACTGTTTACTTTGAAACTGAATGTTCTCAGCTGAATGGATTAATGTGATACACAGAGCGATAAAAGGCAGGTCGTGCATACTGATTCCAGTAGAACTAATGTAAGATGCCATATCTGAAGGCACACACCCGCACAGAAATACACACATAATGAGTTATTTACAGCATTGTAACACACTAGAGAAAACTAGAGTCTGGTGTTTTAGTATGGAAAATGTCATCATGTCATCCGTATATCTGAGTCTGAACAGACATAGAAGTACAGAATGACAGACAGAGAGAGGCAGACGGGAGCCAAAGTCACATCCTGCCTTTTTTTAGATCCAGGATCCAGGAATAGATCTCATGGTACATTACCATATCTACGGTTACATCGTTACGTGCCTACATGTGGCTGGATCTAACTTTCTCTCACTGCAGATGACTTATTGTACCTCATGTAAGATCCAGGCAGATACATAGATTCATTCTTTTATTGTTTTCTCTTCAAGGTTTGTTTTTCTCTTTTATAGTTAAGCACATGCAGGCGGTCACAGAGGTAGCTTAGTGCATGATGTCTGTGTTGTGATGCTGGTCAGGCTTTATTGCATCATTAGCTTTTGTAGACATGGGGGTAAAGCAGGCATTTATTTTCCGTCATTATCAGACCATAAATATAAGACATGTTTTTTTTCCCTTGAAAAGAGTCTTAAAATTAATTCAATTCAAATAAATGATTAAGCCTTGATGTCTATTACGGCTTTACCAGCCACTCTTTTAGATCTAAGACTCCAACTGTCTGCTTCAGCTCCGACAGAGAGAAAGTGATTGATCTGCTCATCTAAGAAAGTCTTCTCAGAACTTCTTGTTACTTTAAATCAGACGATCACAGACTCTAATCGACTCAGTCTGCTGTTTGCTATTTTTCTTCTGTCACACCAAAATCATTTGAACGTTTCCACAGGCTGTTTTTATATGAGCTCATGTCTGGATGCTGAATAATTTATTCTGATGTTCAGAGATAAATGATGATGATTTTGTGGCTCTGACATCAGGACTGTCAGACTTCTGCATCTAAAATGAGAATCAGAGAAACTGTGTGAATTATTGTGACTCTTTCAGTCTGTTGATCAACTTGTTCTCCCTGCATGCACTCATTAGCAGCAAAGCTTTGTGTGTCATTTATTTGATGGTTTTAGTTGAACATGTTTTTTCCTCCTTTTAAAGGTTTTTCTAGTTGTTACTTAAGTTAGTTTTTTTTTTTTTTAAGCTCAGCAGTAACTAATGTATTTATGCAGCTGAGATTTAGCCTCTTTGTGAGAAATCAGAGCAGCTCTTAACTTTGGGCTTCAAATTCAAATGGGATTATTTCTCGGTTTAAGTCTCTTAATTAATTTGCTCTGCCTCACACACACACAGACACACACACACACACACACACACACACACACACACAGACACACACACACACACACACACACACACACACACACACACACACACACACACACACACACACACACACACATAAACCCACTCCACAGCAGGAGGACCCTTGGGATGTTACTCCATTGGGACACACATGTTCCACAGAGCTCTCAGAAGTGTGTCAGTGGTTGCTTGTCTGTGGAGGCTGTGGGCGCTGTAGAGCTCATATTCCATCAAAGCAGAGCTCAGATATTAAGTCCTTTTTATTTAGAGCAGCCACATTCACACAAACGTAGACAGATACATGTTTTACTGCAAAGATCTGTTCTGTGTTTGAAGTTAGTTAGTTAGTTAGTTAGTACTGAATTGTCTTCGTTATTTGTCATGTGAAGTGTTTTCATTTAACTTTGTCGAACACAGTTGCAACAGAAATCCTTGTAACTGGTTGTTAATTTATGCAAAAAACAAAATATCTGCAAGCAAAATAAAGTCGACATTGTCTACTTGCAGCCTGCAAAGTATGAAAGCAATGACAATTGAAATAAGAATTCAAGGCGTATGTACAACAGCAACTTTCGCAGGGGAACAAGAATCCTTTGAGTAATGAATGAACTTCAAGCAATTTGCAGGGCTGAACTTTGCTGATGAATTAAACAGAGATGCCGGAACAACAGTGTGACATTATTATTACTATTTGGATGAGATATGAACATGTCTTTTTGTTTAATTAATACAGCGACAATGAATTATTTTTTTGTGTAATTTTGTTTTTGACGAAAGTACTACTTATAAAAGCAAGATAATGAAGGAGAGAATTTGGATGTAATAAAACCATGTGTGTCATGTTTTCATCCATCCACTACTTTGTTGAGTCTACATCGTTGCTGTGGAACCCAAACATTGAACAAAAATGACTTTAATTTATTTATTTTTCAGACATTGGAACTTGTTGATCATAAAGGGCTCTTTTTTTGTGAATGATTATCGTACAACTATCAAAATACTGCTCAAAACGTTATGTAAGCCTGTATTTTTCAGCAATTCCAACAATAAATTCTACATTCGAAAATTTTAATGAATGAGATGGTTATAGTGTTGTTTTTAATACCTTTAGACCATTGGTAAAAAAAAAAAAGAGACAGGGCCAAGAAGGAGTGAAAAGAGGTGGAGAGTAAATACAAAACAATGCAGAGATGAAAAGCAGCAGGTGAAAAACAGGGAGCAAAGTGACAGATGGAAGCTCTCACAGCTCACAGCATGTCTCCAGCAGAGAGATGGAGGCTGATGTGTCCTCAGTGACCTTGTCATGACTCAGTGTTATCGGTCTGTAGTTTGTATATCTGCATAACATCAGTCACTTTGGTTTCAGCATTGTTTCACTTTGCATGCTGCAGGACATCATTTATCATAGGTAATGTTGTTTAGAAGTAACATGAAAACATGAAAAAAATATCTTTAAAACTGAGACGTTACATTATACGTCATGTATTATTTTTACTGAGCTTTCTCTGAAGTAGTTTTGTTATCTTTTATCATTGTTGAGTTGAGATCATCTTTTTGAAAAACATGATGCTCGGCTGCTACGTTCAGCTTTCAAAGAAGTACATTGTTGCATGAAAACAAGAAAGAACAATTTCTCCATCGCAGTAACCATGATGCAATGCAGCAACATGATCTGTTGAAGGGGTGAAGAGAGAGAGATGTTTTATGCACTGATGCACAGCTTTCTGTTCTCCATTTACAATTAAGACTCAGGTAATGGGTTCATGACCTTATCGACATGGTAACAGATGCAAATAGATTATTATTAAGCTGTGACTTTAGTGTAGAGCCTTTGGGTTAAGTATGGATTTCATGTTACGCATTGATGATATCACTGTTGCAGAGAAATTCCAGAGCTAAATTCTCAACTCTCCATAAAGTACAAGAATAAATTACAGAACAAAACAAAATCTATTGATTCAGTTCTACACATCAGTGTTTCCTCTCGAAGCTGTGAGCAGCAGAACTTTATCATTAACAGTAAAATAAAGAAACACTGTGACAGTTGATCTCTGCTGCTGATGACTTTGGGAGCTCAAGTTCCCCTTCATGTTTCTCTCTGTCCTTAATTAACTTATTTCTAATGAGTCAACCCCAGTGGTTTCCATCACACTCGACACTCTGCTCCAGCTCTCCAGAACAAGATGCAGTCGTAATGAGAACATGTTGTTAATACTATTCATTCTAATTCTGAGTGAGGAGTTGTCTCCTCGGTGAGAATACATTTGAATTTGCACCACTGTGCTGTGTGTGTCAGGTCCATCCTGTCATGGTGTCCCATCATTCTAGATGGATGCTGACAGACAGCCTAATGATGCCTGTTTTCCCTCATGGTCTCTGGCTGTAGCAGCAGTTTACATGCAGAGCAACACACAGACAAGCTGACATAATTCAGTAAAACAGTGGCCTACTTGAGTCTTTAAGACTCTTCATGGACTAATATAATTCACATTGTACATTATACCTATCAGCTCTGTAGTATAACCAGTATACCCCTATTTTTTTCAGATACACTATTGGCTTAGTGTACCTGTTTTTACAAAAATGCAACTATTATACTATTAAAAAACATACATTTGTAGAAGATATAACATCACTGCTCACTGCAGCCAGTACACTGAAATCATTGAATCAACACCTTTATGAAACATTGTCAGCAAGAACTGAACATTATACAGTAACTTCATGGTCATTGGATTTATTGCAGTGTTGTTTCATTGAACTGCATCTAATTAACTGGTGACTCAGTGAAACGGTAACCATTGATTTTTGCTAATGATTTATTCACTTTCCAATCACTTTTTTTATAAACTGCATTATGTCAGTATTTGTGTTTGGTTTTGGTTCGCAGAGCTTTGGATTTCATGATTTATGACAATGTCAGTCAGTTTTTTCCTCATGGCTCCGCTCCCTGTCACAGGCTGTCTTCATTATTATTGCCGATGGTTGTTTGTCTTTGTATATCCACAATTCCCACTCTTTATTGTTATGTTTCTTGCAGTTACAAAAGCACAGGTGTAATCCATAACATGGCCTTAATGGGGCCTCTGCTCCACTGGAATGTCCTCATAAGCCAGTGTGCACAACAGCAGGCCTCTGGAACTGGCTCACCTGATAGAATGAACGTTTCAAAAGTCAGTGTCCTCTGAGCAACTGGTCTATCTCCAAGATCAAGTCCACAGTGCATGTCCATGTGCCTTTACTCCAAGGGTTGATGAGAATATGAGAACATGGAGAGGGGAAACTCAGACTTTTTCTGAGAAAAGGGAATGGGGGATAGGCCTAAACTAGATCCTTTTTTTAATATTGTAAAAGTGAATTTATGTTTTAATCCCTGGATTGGTGTTGATACAGGATGACCCTATTGAAGTTTAAACTTCATACACTTAAAATCACAGACATTATGTCACTTCACATGTTACCCATGACAATCCATGAATTGTAAATATCCAAATACATGAAAAACTAATCCAAACAAACCTTACCCCAAAACAAGGAATAACTGTGGAGCTGACTTTGATCATCTCCCCTCCTCCAGGCTTCACTTGTCCTGTTTAAGGACAGCTGACTATCTTTGGATTTGATTAACAAATAGACTCACACATCACAGTCAAGAGAACATTACTTTGGGGCATTCACAAGCAACAACTCATTCAACATTTCATTAAGGGAGGCGTTTATCAGACTTTGATGGAAGGTTCTTACTTGTCAGACATGTTTTATTGGAGTTCCTCAAGTGCTTGTTTTTTTTTTGATTCATGACATGATGAGAATCTACTAAGAAGTAAGATGAGGTCAAATGAGACATCTTTTCCTCTTGTTACTGACAGCATTCTGATCAGCTGTGGTCAGAGCATCATACTAACGTGGGTGATGCAGGCATGGAACACTGTAATCACCTGTTTTACACTGATTTCACGTGTTCATGTTTATCTCTGGTTAACACTGACTAACTTTGGTTGATTGAGTGTTGAGTGCAGATTATGTTGCTCTCCTGCAACAGCACCTTAATTGCACCATGTGTTGTATAGTGCTAAAGGTCTTTCTTCCTTAACACTGGTGCACATTAGAGTGCAAACCATGATGTCTTATGCAACTGAAAGTAATCCCACTGACTAGCATGTCTATGTATGTCCTGCTCTTTCATTTCTCTTCCATGTGTTATGAGGACTGTGTAACCTTGAGTGTGTTCTCATTGCAGAAGCAGAAGCTACTTTCCTATTCAGAGTGAGTGCTGCAGTAATGTCTGTCACAGTCCATTTCTCTCTGGAATAGAAATTGCCATCTGACACACAGCTCAGGATTAACCTGTGTGTCCTCTTCCCAGCACAGTCTCCCAGTCCAACCATTAACACATTGAAGAAAACAATATTTTTAATTAAAAAGTATTTTTTTCCACCGTTTACTAAGATTTCTTCTTCTGAGATTTTATTGGTATACATTTTGTTATATTGCTCAGTCTGTGAGGCCAGATAGGTTACAGAAACAGCCCTGCAATAAATCATACCCTCATTAAAGTTCTTATTCAGTTTGGTTGCTTTACAAATATGCCACAATGGAACTACTCCATTACACGTAAGAGTTATGGACTTATTACCCTACTTACGGTACAGACCTATTGTGGGTTGTACTGACCGCTGTGTCATATTATTGCGCACTGTGGTTGACCAGTCTGCTCTGTCTCTGCAGCTGCTCGTTAGTGCTCGTTAGGTTAAGTGGCCACACCTGAGGGCGCAGGGTGTGTCCAGGTAAATGTCCGGGCTTTAACCTGAAGCAGCTCTGTCTCTTGTTCTTTGGCTGGCATTCAGGATTTTTTTTTGCCCCCCCTTGATTTGGTTATGTTGGTTTAACACATCACACTTCATGCCTTAGATATTTCAGTATGTTATAATTTGGTCTCATTTGTAGGGCGCAGAGTGTGAATCTATAAACAGTTCAATGGACAATTTGGTCACCTGCTGTACTATTTTATTATTATTATTTTTCTTTTTATAAAAAAAATTAAACCTGAAAGTGTGTAACAAGATGTGATGTCTCATTGGGTACTTTATACTAAAGTAAAAGCAAAATTTGATGCAACTCCAAGGACTGCATTCATTACAGGGTAGGTTCCAGGCTTGGGCTCAGTCGAACTTAACTGAATCACTTTACTTAGGAAACAGGACTCAGTCAGCCTGCAGTCTGGCATGTTAATGAGGTAACTTTACAGTGCAACAATTTCTCCTCTAATTCTAATCTCCTATGAATCCCAGTGCATATCCTTTGGGATAAAAAGGCTTTGGAAGCAGATCTCTGCACCCTCAATGTTTGGGCAGAAGAAGCTTTATTTTGCTATATTTGTTGAGAGGTTTTTACATCATGTTATAAATCTATCAATCAGTGCCAGTACAAAAAAAAAGGTAGGCCTATCTGTGGTTGTAATGAGTGGTCCACCTACCTACCCTCCTACCTGTTTGCACTTTGCCAGTCCCCAGCAGTTAGCAAGTCATTAGCCGAGTCTTCCACGAGCCAAAGAAGGTGATTCAGTTGCACCAAAGTAAAAGTGAAAGGAAGATGGAAACTGTATTAGATGACTTCCTGTACTCATTTCCCCAACCCCTTCTTGCTTACATTTTTTTTAATTTTGGCTATTATTTTCAAAATTATGCTTACTCCTGCTAGTTCTTCCAAAACTGCCTACTCTGTCGCATTTTGACCCATCAGTATGTTCCTTCCTTTAGAGCTGTAGGAAGGTAGTTTTAGAGGGATTTCATAACAATTTTACAGAAATGGAAGTAAAATGAGCTCTTTGCACAAAGACTAATGGACCTTGAGTCTGACAATGAAGATGAATTGAAAATTGAGTGAGTCTCCAGCAAAACAGACTAACATGGATAATTAGAAGATATATTTAAAGAAGGGTTCAGTCTTAGTGCAGTTTGTTGCACTAATCGTGACTGAACAATGTGGAGGTGTATGTATTGAGTTCAAATAGAGGGGATGTTCACTCAGTTTAATATCCTAAGATTACCAATAATGTATCATTGTGTTTCTGTTTATTGCAGGCAGGCAATTCTGATGACCATGTTCTCTATGTATTTACTGCACCTTTAATGACGCCGCCATTAGTGTTCTTTAAGCTATTTTTTGCCTGTTGTGGTTAGGCATGCAAGATTATGTCGAGTGTTCCGTAACACTTCTGTAACACAGAATTAGACCAGAACCTTTTTTATTAAATGAAAATAATTTAAGTCAAAAAATTAGTTTACGCTCTGTTTTTATTATCATAAACCAGGCATAACAATAGATTAGTTCTGTGTGGTCATAAAATAGTCTCTCTACCTTTTGTTTTTGGCTACGGCCATTCAGGGATTGTGATGACCCCTGTGGTGTCATCTTGTGATTGAACAGGCTGCTCTGTCTCTGCAGGTGCTCATTAGTGCTCGTTAGGTTAACTGGTCACACCTGTAAGCTCAGGGCGTGTCCAGTCAAAAGTCCAGACTGCAGCTTACTCATGAACAACCACACCACTGACTCTCCAGATTGCCACACCTTGTGCATTAGATTAGTTAATTTAATGTTTCAATATTAGTTTTTCTTAGGACCTGCTTTTCATGGTTTGTCTCTTTTTATTATTGTCACTGCTTGAGCCAGCTCAGCAAAGGGGTTCAGAGAGCCCCCTGAACAAACTGTGCAGAAGCCCTGCTGATGCACTGATACAGTATAAAGGAAAGATTCACACAGCAGTCACATAAAAAGGGTACATGTGGCTCTCATAAGTCAGCCCATGAGAGGATGCTCTAGCTTTGCTTCAAAGTTGCTAAAACATTATTTATAGCTAGTTCAAAAGTAAGTGCACTGACAAGAAATGTGTTTATAACCTCAGTCATATTGCAGTTATGTTTCCTCCCTCTCCCTGCCTCACTCTCTCTGTTTCAGCCTGTTGAATACTGATACATGCTCTAGACTCACCAGTAGTTCTCCTCTAATGAATGGGCCCTCTCAAAAGCTTCTTTACATAATACAAACCTCTCCTGTGACTTTTATGCTCTGTTAACCAGTCACTGCGTATTATACCTCACAAAAGAAGTGGGCTCATTCAAATCAAGCAGGATTATGTGACTGGAGTTGACTTTTTTCAAGTAAGGGGAAAATGGCTGATTCAACTAATGCTCTTTCAATGGTAGCTGCACGAAAATGTAATTAGTGCTCATTAGCGCCTTCAAATGAGCGTCATTATGAGAATGAGCTGAAGTGATTAAAGTCCGGAGGGCTTGGCAGGGCCTAGACTTTTAGTGTAATCCTTACAGAATTATTTCTGGTTTAGGATCAAGTGTCATTGTGTCTTTGTTTCAGCTGCTCTACCGCAGTTATTTTTTCTTCTTTCAAGTAGTGCTGACCCTTCAAATAACACTCCAACATCACTGAGACAAAATAAATTCCCCAATGTATCTTTAAGAACACCATCTTGTCTTACTGTCCATAATTACAAAGAGAGACTATTTGTTCCTTATAACACCAAAGCTGTTGTTTGTAATGACAAAGTCAATGAGGGTTAATGTGTTCATCAGTGTAATATCAGAGCAATGTCAATGGCGGTCAGAGCAGCTATTTACTAACATGATGTAGTACAGCTAACTCTCGTGATGCTGTTTCAGTGGGGTTGACTGTCATATATTAAACATGCTTAGTTCTGACTCAGTGATTGGTTGGATAGAAGAGTACAACAGCAATGGGACTTTTAACTACAGTATATGTGGAACATTCAGTGCTTGTTGCATATTAGTTTTTCTGTTTTATTTTGAAGTCTAACATCTCCTGTCATTTCACTTCCTGCCCTCATGTGTCTCCTGGTGCTTGATTACCAGCACCTGTGCTCACATCACACCTGCCCCTGATTATGTCGTTAACCATCCAGTTCATTTACCCCTTTGTTTTCCCTCCTTATTTGCCAGATTGTCCTAGTTTATCACTGTGAGTACATTGCAGAGGTTTATATTAGCTCTTTGTTCACAGGCAGAGATTCATTATGTCCATTTTTGTAAACTCTGTGCTGTCAATCATATCTTTCTTTTACCTACACATACATACTGATGCACACAATTTGAGTGACAGGACCAGTTCTGACAATAACAACCCAACCTCTGCTCTCATCCCAAATTAACTTGCAACAATCAAATAACCACATTTTTTTTCATCATGTCTCAAAGCTAGGACTATGAGTCTGTATAGCTGATAATACTTTTAAAGTTTTCCTTTCATGTATGTTTGCCCGTGCTTACACACTAATCACCACAAAGCAGTAGTTGAAAAAGTAATCTAAAAAAAGTTGCCCTTTCAGCACAAACTTTGTTTAATCCGCATATTCTTTCCATCTAAAGAATTTACACACTGACTGAAACTGTAATTGAAATGAATGCAGTGCTCAAATGCATGCTCATGTACACACTTGGGGTCTTCAGTTCTGGGAATACAGCAGCTTCATTAGCATAATGAATTAATATCAAACACAGCTTTATCCGACCTGTACAGCCTTACAGCTCCAAAGCTCCAACAACTCTTTATCTTTAATGTGTCCCCTGCTAACAGCATTAGCACGGCTGACCAGTCTGAGCACAACATGATTCATCTGGGCATTATTTTCAACCCTGATTAACTGGGTTAAGATCTTAGCAGCGACACACAGTCGGCACACAGAGCTCTGCAAAGGAAGTGTTAAAAATGCCTTCAATGTTAACAAATTATAGTCCCAGTTTTCCCTTAAATGTCTGTTAATTCACTATCTTTAGCAACATGAGTTACCACTGTGAGAATTGAGCCTTTCTCCAGTGGGCCCACTGAAGCCTATGCCATCAGTGTCTGACTGTGTGTGTAAATGAGGGAATGTGGAGGGAGTGCATCGTTTAGACTGGTCGGTTTTTGTCATTTCATCAGCACTGAAACACTTCAGCTGTGACTTTCAGTGATGAGCACTTCTTAAATCAAAGAGGAGAAGCTAATTAGTGAAATCGCCTACAGCTGTGTGTGTTCAGGACTAAAACCTGCACACTATACTTCTAGATTTTTCTAATGACATCAGGTTGGGGAGCACAAGTTTAAACTGGAGGCCATCTTTAAAGTGTGCCTGAACTAACAAGGTGATCATTTGTTTGCTTCTTACTCCTGTTTATCTTTTTCCTACATAAAAAGAAACGTAATATATAAAGAATGTTCTTGTGAACTTTCTGTGAAATACATTTGTGTTCTCATGAGACAGTTTGTTAACTTATTTTCACTTCCTGCCTGTCTTATGTTAAACCCACTGTGAGGCTCAATTTAATACTGATGCCTCTATATGACCTACAAAAGCAAACGACCGTCAGCGAGACACTCGAATATAACTGTAAAATAATTTCTAGTGCCTGTTATTGCTGCCACCAGGTCGGATTCTGACCGCTTGCAGATCAAAAGAGACTTTGTTTATGTTTTCCACAGCAAAGTTTCACACTGAGTAGAACTTTAGACGGTTAAAAGGAATCAGAACTTTTCTTTTTCTCCACTACACACAAACGTACAGGACAGGATCAGCAAAGAGATAAGACGTACTGCTGTGTCCTGTTAAAACTATCACAAAATCAAAGCTCCACAGCAGCTTTAATGATCTCTTCCTCTCTCTGGTTTGCTCCATCTTTAACAAGAAAACTTTTGCATGCATGCTATTACATTAAAGGAACCAACTCTAACTTATATTATGTCCTGGATGTAACTAAAAGGGTATGACAAACATGAATACACTGCAATTAAAGTGAATATCTTAAGCTTCACAAAGATTAGATTCAATGCCAAGCTGTTTTATTCCAGTCCATTAGTATAAGGGTTTTTAGGTAGTGACACTGACTTTGAGTGCTATGTAAGCCTACAGCTGGTGTTTCAATGTAGCTGAATCTAAATTGGAGCAATTAAACTGAATTTGGCTTTCGTAGAGCGCCTTTTTGATCCAGGAAGCATCCTTTTCTTGCATGTGTGTGTTTCAATCTGGTAAGCTCCAGATAACAGCTGTGTTATTTAGACTGTGTGAATCTATTTCAGCCTAACAGAAGCAAAGCTCTGTAAACAAGTGGTTAGGAAAGGGGTCTTGTGGTTTCCCAAAAGAGAGAAGAAAATGTTCAATGTGCCTGTTAAAGAATGAATCACTACAGGAAAATAGCTACAAACAGTCGAGCTGGATCCTGACTCAGGAGGTCCAGACTTTCTGCCTCACAATGAGGAACACATTTGAGGATGGGTGGGTTCTTGCTAGTTTCTTGTTGGTATAGTGCACAATGTGTGACATTTCTGGATTGGAAATGTTGGATGGACTCAAGGATTCACTGAATGTGGTGGTCAAAGGTCAATATGAATTCACATACGAAGTTGGGGGGTGTGTCTGTGTGTTATTCGTGTCTGCCACGTGTGGGGTAAGGACATCACTGAGATTTGAAGAGAAAATAAAATTTCAACACACACACACACTCACACGCACACTCACAGAGAGAGAGAGAGAGAGAGAGAGAGAGAGATAAATAACATCTATTAAAAGCTGCTTCCTTCCTACTCGTCTAACAACTCTTCCATCCTGACGGCTCTTTGATTTGATTTCAGCTTCACTTTGTGTCTTTACAAACTGTTTGAGGATTTCTAATTTAATCAGCAGGATCTGAAGGAAATCAAAGCTGCTGTCATCATGTCGGGTTGAAAAAGATTGTCCGAGAAGGAATCTCGTTCAGGAGCAGGAACGATGCGGAACATGCAGATGGTAACATCATATTTTCATAGAAATGACCTTCCTCACAAGTTTAGTGACTTTGACAGACATATTCATATTACGCACATTCATATCTGATTAGTTTTATAATGACACAATGTGCTTTTTCTGTATTGATCGCACTGTACATGTGATACCAGCAGGGTGATTGTTTGCAGTTTGAGGAAATAACTGTCAAGAATATTTGATGCATTCACATAAATATTCATTAAGCATCAGGGTATCTGTGGAGGAATACAGTATGTGCACATGAGGGCATTAAGATGGAAATGAAGACAGAAGCTCTGACATTTCAAGAACTCGGAGTTTTTAAATCAGCACTTTCTGTATCTCTGTGTTATAAAACTCTCTTCAGGTCCTGA
Source organism: Semicossyphus pulcher (assembly GCF_022749685.1). Lineage (NCBI taxonomy): Eukaryota > Metazoa > Chordata > Actinopteri > Labriformes > Labridae > Semicossyphus > Semicossyphus pulcher. The sequence goes on from NW_027211692.1 coordinate 24,703,409, forward strand.
CCCAGCTCAGCTAAACTGGACAGTTTACCCTCTGGCAAAAACACGTTAGAGTTTGCAGCAGAGCATTTATAAAGTGAAAAAGTGACCTTCTAGATTTAAAAAATAAATAGTTGCTTGAATTGGGGAACCACACAATACTTTAAAACACTTACTGTTAAAAGAGTCTGATATGCTGCCCCTTTGTTGGAATATGTCTCCAAGCTCTGACAGATAACATGATCCTCATTCAGAGCAGCTGCAGTGATAATCCTGTTACACTAAAGGAGGGTGAAGCTGTGAAACTTCAGTGGGGGGTCATCCCACCTCGCTGCAGGGTTATCTCTGTCTCTGAAGACAACTGCTGAGTGTGAGCTGCACGGCTCTCTGCTGCTGTTGCATTCTGGGATGTGAGCAGCACTCTTTTCCCACCATCCTCAAGACTGTTACATCACTACAGGAAGTACTTGTGTGCTTCTTGCAGAGCTTGTCTTAACCAGTCTGGCAATGATGCACATCATCTCTCACACAGCTCAGGTTCTTTAAAAACCACCTTGTGTTCGTGTTAACGTGAGATGCATCAGGCTTTTCTGGAGCTTGTAGCTGCTCAGTTCCAATGATCCACTCCACTGGGCTGCAGGAAGCTATTGTGCACTTCGGATTAAGAGCCGTGACACAGACATGCCCTTCAGCCTGCCTCTGATCTCATCAGCTCTACTGTCACTTACTGAGGAGAGAGAAGTAAAGATGTTTTGGATTTTAACTCAGAAAGCAACAGTGTTCTTACAGGAGAGAGAGAATGTACTGGATGAGAGCTTATGTCTTACCTGCATCAGCACTTATTTCAAAGCTCGTTGTGAGTCACGCAGAAAAGAGCTGCCTGGACTGTTCACAACAATCTGCTCATCTTAACTGTAATTCCGATATTCTTGAATCTTTTCTGAACTCATGACTGAGATTATGTATATCTCACGTAAAACATTGGAGATTTAATTATGCACATAAAGTGGATCATACTTAAAGAAAGCGAGCAGATTAAGAGACTCTTTTTAGACAGGCAAATTTAGACAGTTATATTTCTGTGTGCATCAGTCGATGATTTCTTGCTTGGTCACATTCTGGCACCGTGCTGTTTGATACCAACTAATTTACTCCCACAAGGATCCTACAAAAGCACAGTGTGTCTGTCTGAGTTATAGTGTGTGTGGGCATCAGCTGTTGGCTTAGAGGGTAAGTAACTTGTTATCAGTCACTGATAAACATTTATATGTGTGTTTCCATTGGGTATGTAGTTGCTGATTAATGTGCAGAAAAGGCCTGAATGCTTCATCAGTGGTGAATGTCCCAGAGATGTTGTCTGCCTCCTGCTGCAGGTTAAAGCAGATAAGAAGCAGTCAAACACTCTGGCTGTTGCTCTGTAGCTGTAAACCTGTAAAGAGAGAAGAATGAGTTTTACCGGACTGCAGTCACATCACAGAGCAGAGGAAAGAGGCAGCAGCAGGACCAACACTGTAGGTCAACTGTTAATACACCTGATGATACACCTTTATCAACTATCATCCATGTGTGAAGTCTACAACAGTGATTTTGTCTCTTCTGATCATTCAGTACTGTGAAATGAATATCCAGGATTATTTTGTCGTTCTTCTCACTATGATGCAAAACGATCCAATAATGTGTTTATGAGTGTGCATGTGTTTGAACCCAAGACGTAGATTCAGTGGAAACACTGTGTGTGTGTGTGTATTTCAGGTTTCTTATCTGTGAACCCTCTTCCTCCTCTATCTTCTCTTCCATGCACCTTAAAGACAAATAGAGAGAGCTAAGGGGAACACAGAAGCAGAGAGTTGAAATGTGGACAGTAATGTTTGAACCTCATCTTGATACTTTAAAGACAAGATGTTTTCTCCAGCAGTATTAAACAGAAGAAAAGAGGCAAGGTAACATCTCTCTGTCACAGTCCATCAGAGTTAACAACTTTCTCTTTGCTATCACCTCTGCAGGTTTCTATGTATATGCTTGATTATGTTTTGTGATGGAGCAAGTAAAGTCCTCCACTACAAGGGGAATGACCCTGCCAAATGTTCTTAATGAAAACATATTTTTACACTATATGGACACATTTCCATGCCACAGAGCATTTCATGTCCATGAAAATGATTGCACATTTTGATGAAGGGTATTTCAAAAACCAAGGGCATTTGAGATTTGAGTTTGAGCGTCTCCTACTTCTCTAAAATGTCTTCTTAGATTTAGTACAGTGAAATAGATAGAATAGAACAGATAGAAGATAGAATAGCTCAGCACAAAAGTGAAATTACCTGGAAAAATAGCTGAATCATTGGATTTATAAAATGGCTCTTATTTTGGGTAAAACTACTCAGCACATCCCATTATCTCTAAAACACATAAACAAGGCTGCTGTAAGAGCTGAGCACCATTTTCCAACAGCAGATTCTGCCTGTGTTTCCATGCTGCTGTCATGTCTCTCTCCTTCTAAATGGAAGTGCTGCTGAATGTTAATGCAGTTGCTTTTGTTTCAGTGTTACTGTGCTGAATGACCCTTTCACACAGAGACAGAAACACTAAAGCATATGCTGGTGCATGATGTGGACAGGGTCTGCTGTTATTATGATAAGGTCAGCCAATCAGTGACAAAACAATCAGAATGGGTAGTTCAAATACATTTTTTTTTTCTGCATCTTAACCCCCACACTTTCACCACAAATAAGAAAATTGCAATTGTTTGTATATGTCTGTGCAGAGGACAGAGGACAAGAGACAGCATTATCTTTCACACATAGAAGCTGAACACTGCTGGGTTCAGTTTTCCCTGCAAGATGGTTTCTGGCACACATTTTGACTTCACACGTCTCCTGTAAGGACACATTCAGTATTGAGTCTTTTCCGTTCTGACATGACAGCTCTGGATAGATTTTCTTCTTCTACTCACCATGGGTGGCAGCTCTGCTGGAGATCAGCAGCCAGTTGAAAAATAAGAACTCAACAGGAGAAGCATTAGTGATTTAAAGTTTGAGCACATTTTGAGTCCTCAGGCAGGACAAACAAATGATGGATTTTAAAAGCTTGTTTGCTTGTTTTAGCAACCCCGGTGGTTTTCACAGCAGCTCAGCATTGTCTTGTCCCTGATTACATTTGACAGGGAATCTGCTGCTTGTCCCTTTGTGCTCAGTCTAGTGCCTGCTGAAGTCCACTTAAAAAAGTGGTACATTTTTTGCTGTTATCTCCTGAAATGACATGATTCTTACAGCAGCCTTTATGACATGTATGTTGATCTGATGAAGCTGTTTTATGCTTTGGCTATAAAGTTGGAGTATCTATTGTGCATATTCAAGTTAATAGAACTGTGAAAACATAGTTTAACTCACATTTGACAACCAGGCATTTGTCATTACTCATCTAACATTTTTTATGTCTCTCTCCTGCGGTCCAACTGTTCAGTTGTATTATTGTAGTCATGAGAAAAACACAGTTCTCTTACAGTTCAGAGCAGATTTAAACCCTTGAACTAAACAGGAAAGTGCAAAGATAAGTACAGACCACCAGCTCATCCTGCATGTATCTCATATCTGCTGAATGTATTTCTGAAGAGACTTCTGTGTTAATGTGGTTTCTAGAAGAACATGGCTGCCTGGGCTCCTTAAGGACCATCTTCATGTTGTGAAATACAGTGGATCAAAAACTACCACCATCTACTGTATAATAGATCTGATATTGTGTGGCTCTCTTGTGTTAAAATAATGCAGAATTAATGTGTGTGTGTGTGTGAGATTCTGTGCATGTCCGGGTTGAAAGAGAGTCCATGAGAAGGCTTGAGGTATTTCGTCTCTGGAGATGGAGCTTTCTTATCTAAATGGATCTCACTATGTGACGGATGAAGGATAATTTTTCTCCATGCCTAATTCAGTTTGGCATTCCATGGACCTTTTGATGTTTCATGAGCAATAAGAGGGGATATGGCTTACTGACACAGAGGAAGCCAAAGAATCTCATGAGACAACTTAGCTGAATGAAAATTAGAGAATAAAGTGTGAAGAAAGGGCTGCTGCTTCACTTTGATTTACTGGAGCCAAAAACAGCTGCTTCAAATACAGTTTTATTTCAATAACAGTGAAGTCGTTGTTGTTCATACAGAGGAAATGGAATTGTGTGTTCAAGGTGAGCTGAAGTTTATTTCTGGAGAGATTTTTTTTTTTGGTCAGAATGTCAGATTTGTCTGGATGGAGGCTTCTATCAAATTACGTCAATATGATCCTAATGTGTACTGTTTGAACAGTGTGATATATAACTAAGAGAGACGTAGGATGTAAATGTATAAAGTGTTAACGCTGCATAAAAATCAATATTCTGCTCTTCTGTGCCTCAAATAATTTGGACGGTTACAAAGGAAACGAGGATCCTATTCACCGTGGGTTTACATTAAAACGAGGCCAGTGGCTTTTTGTGTAGCTGTCCATGGTGCTGAATAGTGCCTCAATGTGATGCTGCCTGTGTGGACTGGGCAGAGAGGTATAATAATCTGCATTTTCAGAGCCAGTATTGGCACCGCCGCAGTCTGACAATGGAGCCACAAATATTTCCCTGAAACAGCAAAACAAACAAAATCAGCTGAATTTTCTGCCAAACGTCCAAAAATAACATCAACATAACATATATTAGGAAAGGTAAATCCTGTGAGTCATATGGATGCAGTCTCTTAACATGTAGGCTAAAAAGTTGCATTAGTCTCGGCAGGCAGCTATGGACAGTAGTGGCAAGATAAACAGTTAATTGTATTTAAATTATTTAAGCAATTTACTATTTTGTTACCCAAATAAAGTTAGTTATTCTGTATATGCTGAGGTTTTTGTCCCCAGGAAGAGCAGGATTTTGCTCAATTATGTTTTTACATAACCTACAGGGAAATGTCTTTGTAGTATCTTTGTACAAAACAGGCTGGTTAAAAATACACAGACTGAGGAAAATAGACGCCCTCCTGAGTCATTTATACAGAAAGCTTCAAGCTTTAATAAAATTATTTATTATCCAGGATAAGAAAGATAAGATAAGATAAAGACAGTGATCAATAGGAATAATACATTAGAGGACGGAGACACCCCAGGAGTGTTAGCTTCAGTAACTGGTGTGGGATAATTTTATTAGTGGTCTGTTAAGTTTCATTGTGCGTTTGAAATAAAAATTATCACTGTAAAAGCTGCAGGAAAGGAGCCCAAAGGGTAGGGAAATATGTTTGTGTTACAGAACTGAGCAGCAGCACTTTTTTCTTCTTGTAACTTATTGAGTGTTTTATGAACCAGAACAAAGTCAATCTTTGTCCCCTCAGGTATCCCTTTGTCTCTCTCTCTGCCTCTCTGAGGTTAAAAGGGCAAAGAAAACCCTTTTAGACTGTCTGTACAGAAGTCAAGTCCAGCAGCAGCACAGATTATCAATACAGCATGTTGATTCAACCCACTTTATTAAATGAGTCTCCTGTCTCTTATTGATGGACATTATAATTAGGGTAGTTAAAGGCTTGGAATGATGTATAGTCTACTGGATGGATGTTCTGCAGAGCTGTGCTTGTTGTCTTTCCACTTCTACTTGTTTTTACTTATATATTGATTAAAATTTACTTGTATATTGATCTTGTGGTTGGTGTTGTCAGGTGTATATTGTACGCTATGATGTCATGGGGAGTTGTGTAACTTGTTTAACTATATGCAGTTCATCAATTAAGTTTGATCTCTGTGATGGTGGTTAGTAGTGAAAGTAATTATCCTGCCAGCATCGTTCAGTTCGAATCACTATAGAGTTTAATCTTGTGATATTTACTTTATCTGTGAGATAATCAACAAAAATTGTGAAAACTTCTGCGTGTCAAGAAAGTTCTCTGGTGGGTACATTTGCTTTTTGGTGGGTGTGTGTATTTGTGTGTGTGTTGGGGGTGAAGTTTGAATTTGAAACAGCAGACTTGAAGGTCAGAGGAGAGATTTGCTGCTTGATTTGCCAAAAAACGTTATATTATTGTGCAGCACCGAGCGGACATCAGTTATCAGTCCTAATCTCGCCCCCCTTTTCTTACTGACAGTTGTGTTGAGGATATCGCCTACATCATTGAGCTATGGATTTTTGGACGTAAAACTTTATTGCAAGAATATTTAGTTCAGGAAATATTTGTTTTTGGCAGTTGGTCAGACTCATTTCAGCACATCACTTTAAGCTCTTTTGTTGACGCCTTTGGTTATAATTTGATGAGCAGGCTGGTTGCAAAGTAATACCAGGTCAGTCTGGTAGAGTAAAGTCAAATAGCTACCTAACAGATTGCCTCCATGCACGGCTGAACAGAGATAATACAAGTGCCAATGTGAAGATTCTGTCACATTAACTCAGCATTATGATGCTGTTTTTACTGTTATGGTGACTTTCCACAAGCAGCACAATGGCTGTCGTCTGTGTTGGATAGGACAGTGGATAGAGTCGGAAATATGGGAAGAGAGAGGAGGGATGACCAGCAGCAAAGGGTCGGAGTTGAGCCCCGGGCTGCTGCAAATCAGACTGAAAATGTTGAAGTTTTAAATGAAATATTGAAGACATAAGTTGTGGAGAGTCAGTAATGTGATTGTGCATGAGAACCAATGGGTGTGTGAGGTTGTTGTGTGGTGCATAAGAGCACAGTAAAAAGCTAAAGTCTGGGCCCTCAGGTGTGGCCAGTTAACCTAACGAGCACTAACGAGCACCTGCAGAGACAGAGCAGCCTGGCCAATAACAGCGCTCGACAAGATGACATCACAGGGTTATCACAGAGGGAACATGTTTTCTTTATGTAGACATTTTCTATTTTGCAGGTTGTCATGAGATCATGCTATGATATCAGTTTAGCTGTATAGCTATGTAGCATTTAATGTAATGTCTAAGAATCATTTGCTACCTCCATCCTGTAACTGTTCTGCATTAATATTCATGCATACAGTATTTGGTGAGAGTTTGCACTGACCACAACTAATTTTCACGGAGAAAATGTTTGTTAAATGTGGGCCAATTAAACAGTTTTTTTCTCTATTTCTTTGGCTCTCTCCAAAAAACTGCTATTCAGATGACGCAGTGAATAATTTCCATGACCAGGGATGTGGGAGTAAAAACTGGCCTCTCTCACACTACACTCCTGCCTCCCTATCTCAGACCCATGCATAAATATTCATGAGGATATTTGAATAATATGAATTGAAATGACAAAACATCATTTTTAAACGAGAAAAAATAGCAGGGAGGTGAGCAAAGAGGTAAAAGCTCAGGAGGAAGAATCTTCCATACCTGAATTGTGAGTCCTTGAGGGGTCAAGCCTTTGTGAAAGTGGGATCGAGGTGAAAATAAATAGTGACAGTGTTCATTATTTGTGTGGTGTGTCACACTGCGGACAAATGGGCAAAAAGCTGTTGGTAAAAGAGGGTAAAAAAGTGACAGGAACAAAGAGAACATGAGATTAGGTTCTGGTAGAAAGGTGAGTGTTGCTCACAGAGAGAGAAGACGAGCACAGAGGGAGTGAGGTGTGGACGACATCTCTCAGGAGGGAACATGTAAGAAAGAGAGAGATGTGTGGGGTCCTGCTGTTTGTCACTGCTGTCGTCTTAGTTATGTGGGTGACAGAGCTGCCTGGATGTCTCCCACAGGGAGAGAGACCTCATGTTCCAGGAACAAGAAATACAACCTTTCAGAAGAGTCACATAATGTGCAAACTTTTCATTAAGCATTTTGTCCCCTGAACTGGGATCATCACTTTTCATCCTTTCGTTGGAAGAAACAAACACACCTACCACAGTGCAGCATGCATAATGAGTTATTTAGCTCCCATCAGATGGACAGTGTTACTCATAGAAATTATGTCCTTGCTTCAATTTTTTGAAAGGAGCTGAATCTATTTTCTTCTTATCGCTCAGAGCAGAAAACAATGAGTTGAGAGGAAGAAAAGACCTGACTGAATGGAGGACACAGAGGAGAAAAACATGATGGTCGTGGAAATTGATTTTGTGTGCTTGTATTTGACAAAAACTTGGCATCTAAGGAGAAAACAGTCTCCCTGAATAAATACTGTGGTGGAAATGTGGTTTAGACTCGATAAAAGAAAGCCAGGGGGGAGGTAGGTGGAGATGATGAGAGGAGAAAAGAAGATAAAGAGTGATTAAAGAAAATGAGAAAAGAAGCAAAAAAGAAAAACAACATGAAAAACAAGAGTGAGTAAAGGAAGAGGGAAGGAGTTATTAGAGAGAAGATGTGGGTGGGACATGAAGAAAAATGGGTGTCACAGTTTCAGTTGAACAAAAAAGGTGAGGACCCAGATGCAGACTTAGATGCTTGGTTTAATAAACAAAAGACAAAAAGGAAAATCAAAAGGCACAGCAATAAACTCACAAACAAAACCAGGAACAGGTAATCCAAGAGACACGAGGAAATCACGGCACGAAGACAATCCAGGGTAAGGTCATGGACATAGACTAACACACGATGGAAGACATAGACTCACGTATGATGGATGACAATGAACAGGCAACAAGACAGGGGAGCACAAAGACTAAATAAACTTAGGAGGTGAGGCTAATCAGACACAGGTGAGACAATCAAGGGGCAGGTGAAAACAATCAGGGTAGGGCACAGAATCAAACAGGCGGGAAAACACAAAGGCAGGAAGTGGACCAGCACGAGAGACAAGGTGACAAAGTAAAACAGGAAATGATCTAACCAAAGAGACACAAGTGAAATACTTAACTAAACAAGACTAAACACTGACAAGAACACAGAATAAACTAAATACAAAACTAAACGATGAAAACTCATGACAAGGGACAAAGTGACAAGGTAAATCAAGAAATAACAACTGAACACCGAAATACAAGACAAAAACATAACTAAACTAGAATGACTCATGACAATGGGTCTCTGTTCTGAGAGTTTAAATTGCCGACAAATGAGTCAGATAAATTTAAGTTCTCTCTCTTCTATTCTTAACATCTTTATTCATCACTGCAGAGGCCTGATACCCTGACTCCCATTTATTCAGATTAATGGAATTCAAACTGATTTGGCAAAGAGCATTTTGAACAGTTAAAAGCTCAGAGACCAGACAGTCAGCACAATTCATTGCCCTGTGTCCTGAGATAATTTTTCTATTAAGACAGCTGATGCTGTTTTTATAGGCCGTTCAAGTCTTAGCCAATAATGTTAGATTACATTACTGGAGGGGAAAGGCATATCTAGCCTGTTTTCACTTTATAATCAGACATGAAGAAAGCTACTGCTCCTTGGTTAAATACCGAAGCTCGTCCACCTTTCTTCCCCTGCCATCTTTATTTTGAGACATGCTACTTTTTATATACTGAGCTGACAATGACAGACTGACTGGGCTAAGTATAGCTGCTGCAAACTGTGAATGAAATGTCTTCTCTTTCAATTCTTCTCCTGCACCTTACTGATAATTTACACCACAAAATATTTTACACACTTAGACTTCAGGCCTTCCAGCTTCACTGACTGACGGCTTCCAGATATAATGTTCACTATCACTATGTCATTTGAAGTACAGGTGTGTCATTTGTCAAAGTTGCACAGGGCAGTTACTCATGCAACTTATTTTAGCACAGGAGACAGAGCAGGGAGAGCAGACATTTAATCACCTGCCCCTCTAGGCCGTATGCTGAAGTGTCCTGATGAACAGGTTGAGAGTCTCTGACTTCAGTATATGAATTTGTGTGTGTGAATATAATATAAAGTGCTTTTAGTGGTTGTAGACTAAAAAGATGCTACATAATTGCAGTCGTTGTGGTCAATATAATTTAGAGAGGGATGGAGAAAGGAACGATGCATCAGGTAATTGTCTCTCTCTGCAGGATGACCTCATCAGCCTTCTTACCCATTCCTCTTCCTCTATAGCTGTCATGTTACATTTGGCTTTCACCTTGGAAGACTGACATCTTTTTTTCAGTCTGACATTTTCTACATTAGTTTTGTACATAGACCACACTTGAATACCAATGACAATGTCCCTTCTGCCTCTCCATCTCTCCTTCTGTCTCTGGTTTCAAGGAGGTAAGGATGTCAGCAGTAACTCATCTCACTGCAATGTATTAAAACTGCAGTAAATCAAAGGAGGATGTTGTGTTTCTCTGTTGTTGACTCTGATGGAATGTACATTATGCATGGCCATGCACTTCAGCTAATGTTTGTGTGCTTTTTATTCTAACATTTCTAAGTATATTCAAAATGACAAAGCTAACATGGTAACTTGCAGCATGCATATGTGTCCCATGTCCAGAATATGTACATATAGTACATATATATACATACATACATATAGTAAATATGTACAACTAAGGCTGCTGGGAATTGTAATAGAATGGTGAGGCCAGCTACAAGGTCAGGGGATCACTTTAGCTACCATATTTCACAGCTTCCCTCAAAAAGCTGTTGAAATATTTTGCATGGACATTGCGCAACGACAAGCCTTGCTTCTACCGACACAGGAAATCTCAGCTAACTACAAAGTCTTACCACTGTTAAGTCAATCAAAAGGTCGTCATTATCTACTTAAACCTTGTCTTGCAGTTTCATGCTTCAGCTGAATCTAAATTAGTCCAGACTCTGGACTTTAATTGTCAGTTGAAGGTTGGAATTTAGGCAAATTCAGAAGCAGCTTTAAAAAAAAAAAAAAGTCCTGCAGCTTTACCAAGTTCAACTCACTGCAGCGTGCTTATCTTCAGTGGCTCTTAACCTTTATCTTGACTCCCTCCCACATTGGCTCCTCCATTTTGACATGTCTGAAGCCCTCTAACTCGATAATTATGTGTAATTATCTTGGAGAGCGTGAACTTTTTTCTGTGGCTGTTGACAGGTTTGACATGAGTTTCGTTGTCCACAGCCCGTCTTCTGTCCTCCCAGTGACCATCAGTGTCAATATTCACTCCATAGGGGACACTGAAGGTAAAATGACTTTCTGGCTTTTTTTTGGGTGGGTGGGGACTGTTGAAAGTGCAGGCTCTGGGTGAATGTCATCAACTCTCGTATAGGTCCTCAATCATCCTCAGCATTGAACAGCTCTTACAGCAGATTGGATGTCAAGAATGACATCATAATTTCTGTATGAGGGCATTGGTTCCCTCTGTACTCTCTGTGTTCCATATGACTCTTGGTTTGTTGGAGTAATTGGTGGAACAATTCATCAGCTGCAACAAAAAAAACAAAAACAAAAAGAGAACGTTTTCACACATTTTCTCTTTTGTTTCTTCAAATTAAATAAACTGTTATTTGTCACCAAATTGTTTGTATTGACTGCCCTGCTGTGATTAACTGAATACAAACTAGACTCTGAATCAATGCATCTCAAGCATTTGATGAGCAGATCAAAGTATCTCTACCTGTCTAACAGCTTTGTCTGAGTTTGATGAACCATTTGCTGAAAGAGATCTAGAACGTGGAGTATGAACTGTGACATTAATACTTTGTCTGCCATTCTCTCTGTGCACTGGGCTAAAAAATTGCTCGAGTTCAGTTCACATCATTGTGATTCATCAATTTTGTCACTGTGCCAGTGTCATTATGGACTTTTGTGGAGTGAAATTATATCCCTATCTTTTACTTATTACTGTACATTGCTTGCATGAGATTAAAATTTCTCCATCCTCTAAAGGTTTATTGAAAACTACTGTCACCTAAAAAGGTGTGGTTTCATAATGCCACTGGGTCCACTTCTATCAAACAAGATAATTTCTCAGAATTACAGCTGAACTCACCTCCACCTCTTTGTCAGAGCGAGGTGAAGAGGACTTCTGAGGAGTGTTTGGCTGCTGGTAGAAATGTCATTGAAGTACCTTTGCATCCCCATCAGTCCATAATAAGTCCTCTCAGATTCACTGAAGCTTTCAAATGGAACTTTTTCAGGGTCACAGATTCAAGAGGAAAAGAGCTTCATAACTCAGCCTGTTGACTTTTTTAGCCCAGAGAGGTTTGTAGAATCTGAATCACTCAGTACTTGCTCAGATTGTTGACACTCTTTATCGTCTGTTGTTGTCATAATGTGGATTGTTAAAAGCTCCAGCTTCAGTAAATAGATCTCTAACCTCCCACACTTTTTATGAAGAGTCAATGGCAGGTAAACCGAGAGATGTCATCCACCTTGATATCAGCAAGATGGTTGCTTTCACAGCTATGTAACCATAAATATGTTGTGCCTGACACCTGGCTCATCAGTAAGGAGATGAAAGTGGGGGAAAGAGCAGGTATTAAATCTTTTAAAGTGCAGCCATGCAGCCTTCAACAGACATATATTACTAAGCCTGCTTCCTACACTTGAAACCCTGAAAGAAAATTACAGCTTTTTGGTTTAATTTCCTGCTGCTAGTGTGAAAGAGGTGAAGAAGAATGAAGAAAAAATACCCTGCATTAGGTTGCACTATCTTTATTTGAGGTCTATGCTGAGCTGAGGAGTAGAGTCGACACTACAGCTTAAATAATAAGTTAGTTTGTAACTAAACCAAGCACTAAAATTTGTTGCACTACAGATACTTGGGTTAACCGTCGTCACCGAGTTCCATCGTCATGGTTACTGTGTGCATTAGCTTCCTGGCTGACCAGAGCCACTTGGCATTATAGCACATTGTAGTAATCAGCTCTCATCTGCAGATTGGCAGTTTGATTTCCAGCTCCTGCAGTTCACATGTCGAAGCGTCCTTGGGCAAGACACTGAACCCCACATTGCTTCCTGAGGCCGACAGTCATCGATGTGTGAATGTGATTAGATCAGTACTGATGGGCAGCTTGGCTCTCAGTATAGCAGCGTCTGCCATCAGTGTGTGAATCCATGTAACATTGACTGATTGTTCACAGATTTCGCTCTTTAATTTATTCTGAAGCATTTAAAATGTTATGTTTCATACCGTCTGTTGGATGACAGGTAATATTCCAGTGCTCCTCTGTGCACCTCAGATCTTGATATGCATATGAACAATCAGATATAATTATGAAATCTGACTTTCAAATTGCATTTAATATGTTTGGATGAAATGGGAGCATTTCAAACTTCTGACAGCAGTAAATGAAGACTGAGTGAAGAAAGCACAAACTTCCTGTTTCCAAACTTCCTGTGTCATGTGTCAAAAGTTTATTAATACTGATGCTGAGTTTCTGCTTTAATTTAATGAAGGTTATTTATCTGACAAATGATGATGAGCATCAGCCATCAGCAGTGATTCTTATGACCTATCAGACAGCACAGTTGATGATAATTGACATCAGCTTGTCAGTTAATATTCAGTGAATGACATAAAAGAGAGAATCAGTCAAATGTAACAAATCAGCACATCGTTACAACCTGAAATTAAATGGAATATTTTTTATCAAGAAGTCAGTCATCATTTCCTCACACAGCTTTTTAATTTCCACGTCTAATAAGAGTTTGCATATCAGTCTTTCCAAATGCACAGTAAGTATTAATAACACTTTCAGGAGCTCCGAATATCAACCCTGTTCTTAATACCCATAATACGAAAGTACTTTGACAATGTCTTTCCTGCTGTTGTGACTGGCATGTATATGTCCATATGATGCCCTGGGAGTTATCACAGTGGGTCAGTCACCGTTTTGTACATTCTACCATTCATACGCTAAGCAGACACTGAGAGGCAGCCCCGAAACATGAGCTGTGGCTATGAACATGACAATGAATTGCTTCTTTGAACCTGAATTTGCCTGTGTTCATGTGATGGATCGAGTCTCTATGATTTAGTTATTAAAGGCCAAGGCTTTAATATGATTAATATTATAATGTGAAACAAGCTGCTTGACCTTCAACTGAATATTGTTGTTTCATGATCCTGAGAAAGACATTACTGCATAAAGATATACATATATACTGTATATGAACAGATAGCATTGAGTGTGATATGGTCGATAAATCAAAAGGATCCTTGGTGGGTGTGATGAGAACAAAGAGAACAGAAACACATTTTGGGAGCTTTTTTTTCCTGCTCATTCCTCTCTCAAGATCTGTTATGCAGCTTCAAAGGAAATCCACCACAGGACATTACATTCTCTTTTTACTGAACTATGTCTTTCCAAAACAACTCTTGTTCTGTTTGTTGTGCAGCTTTTATTGATGTAAATTTAATTCAGAACATTGACTTGGAGCATTTTACAGAATTGATTTGGGTCGTTGTTTCAGGGAAACTGAAGTTACAATGTTCTTTTCAGCATGTCTTTTTACTGGGCTCCATTTTTTCTATCACAACAATGCTGTCTTTAAAGTCAGAGTTGGATTCACTGAATGGGCATAAAGTGTATTTCCAGTTGAACATGTCCAATAGAATATGTAGGTCTATAAGTAAGTATAAGTATTTGAGTGACAGTTAAGAATAACCAATGTTCCTGACTTTTAAAGAGGAAGAAACAGAATACAGTTTTTATAGTACTTTCATTCTATTAAAGAAAGAAAAAAAAGGTCACTGCAATATGCTTCATGCAAATAAGGGTTAGTGTCAGTGTGCATTAGATATCATCCCTTTGAATCTTTATGCTCATGACAGCTGAAATAAGATTTACAAGACATTAGACTTCAAAGCTGAGCTCTGCTCAAACGTTGCAGGAGACATAAGAGAGATAGAGCTCTCTCCCTCTGCAAAGCTTTCATAACTCAGGCTCAAAGTGACAGAAAGAGAAGAAATACACTGACACCTTAGAAAGTAAAGAACTACTGTAACATTTTCTGCAATCTAAAGTACTCTGAGATGCGAAAAGAGTTATTTTTCTAATATGTCCATCATGGAGCTGTTGACTTCCCTCCAGCTTCCTCTGTTGGAGCAGAGGTGTTATTATCCTGCATGTCTCACACCTGTCTGATCCTATTAGATCACAACACACCTGCTGAGCTGATCAGCACTGTAGCCCAGCAGATGGTGAGATGATGACCGTTCATAATGGAGAATATGAACATCGTGAATCAGCTGATAATAGAAATTAGATTGCCTTTTATTTTTCTCCAGGTAGCAGACAGAGTCTGTATTAGAAGTGTGGACATATGAGGTTTCCCTGAGTAAAGCAGAGCAGTCCTATTCAAATGGAAACCAGCACCCTGCAGTCCTCAGTTTAAATGAAGGCTACATGATGTGAGCTTGACACTGTGAGTGGGGGGTTTGTGTGTCCTGTCAGTGTCCAGTCCTTGGTCCTTTCCTCTTATAGCTTACCATTTCCTCCTCTACCTGAACCTCTTCCTGTCTTCTGTCAGAGCCAGAGGGCTGCAGCTGCTCTCTTGTGTCCTGTCAGTGTTTGGACCTCAGCTCTCTCCGTCTCTTCTCCACCAGACTCTCCAAACAGAGCGACCGCGCACAGACTGACCTCCATCTTCTGTCCTAGCTCAACAAGCTATTGACCTCCTGACTGACTGTACAGCTGCGTGCAGAGAAAGGGAACAAAGAGGGGGAAGTGGAGGGGAGGAGAAGAGGAAAGACTGTGACTTTTAAGGCTTTGTCTGCAATTGACTGAGTGTGAAGTGGATTCAGCCCAGACTTAAGTGTCTGTGTCGTAAATCACTAGAATCAGCCAGCCGAGGCATTGGAACCAGGATGTATGCAGCAGTGTTTGAGATGTACGGAGTTCTAGCAAGAAAGAACAACCATGATGCGAGAATAAATGTCATATAGAGTGTGAAGCCAAAACAAATGGAGTATAAGGATGGATGGAGGACATGTCAGAGCAACAGGGACTTAAAGTGTGGAAAGACAAAGAAACGCAGCAGAGAAATAAAAACAGATTAGAGGCAAACAGCAGGGAGAGATGCCGTGCTGTGCTGTCCCACCAGAGAGAGAAGCACTGGCTGTTCATCACATTGTGTTGTTTCTCCTCTCATGAGGACAGTGTGTCTGTATTTATGTATTTCTCACTGTGTTTGTTTTGATGCTGGGATTTGGACTGGCCTCGCTAAAGCCTCATCTGCCTCTGCTTTTTACAGTCTTTGGTCTGCATGAACAAAGATTGTGACAAACAAATCTTTAATCATCAGTTAATAACACCGATTTACAGTCTGAGCCTCAAGGGGCTCAAAGACCCCCTACAGCGCTAAATAGTCCCACATTTAGAACAAACCGAAAATACAGTACATAAACACACTCCTGCACTGGTATCACACACTCCACACAGACTACCACCTGCTATGCAAGAAGTAAAGAGGAAAAAATTAAAGGCTTTCAGGAGAGAGAGCTGCTCTGCTCTTGGCAGGTTTCAAAGGAGAGACGTTTTCTTTGCATGCTGAACTGCCAGTGTGTGTTTTAAACACAACAAAAAGTTGTAAACACTTATGATTTACTGTCCTGATTTTAGGCTTGGCATAGTGGTGTGCAACATACAAGAATAAAGGCTTTATTAATTTATTCATGCAACATTATTTGGCCAAATCTTTTCCATGAAACAATAATAATTTGTTTGTGAATTCAGAGTTCCTTCATCAGGCAGGGAGACTGCAGATGAAGCAGAGAATTAATTCTGTCCTCACTCTCTGTCAACTAAACTACTCCGACGCTACCAGGAGATATAATGACATGAATAATCATATTTTGAATCTTACTGGAAAAAAATGAAAGTTGATGTCCCCACCAATGTTAGGGTTAGGGTAACTACGCCCTTGCTAACATGAGCTTCTTTTTCAAATGGTGATCAGGATTAGATAAGATTGTTGACATATCGGAAGTTTAGACATATTTAGTAAGCTGAAGTGATCAGAGTGGAAAATAAAGGGAGGTCCACTATGTATTGTTCCTTTATCCTATAGTTGTGATGTGACTGTGGACTGTAATAGACTGTGTTCTCTGTGGAGGCGTGTCGACATCATGCCTCATCAATTTGATCTTTCCTTCTAATTTCACTTCGACTCTGTCAGCGTTGCCGTGTGAATAATTTATGCTGCAGTGACGTCAGTGAACTTTTAAGCTATTGCACATTATTCAAAACTGAGTTAATCTAATTGGACCGCATCCATCTGACAGTGAAATGTGCTGCACTTGTTGCTGTTTGTGTGGCTGCCAGTGTTTTCCAGCCCCTGCAGCAGCAGCCACATGGTGAGAGTGTTTGTGATGAATAGTGTTTTACTTTCAGCTGCATTGAGTTGGAGAGAGTCCTTCATCTAAGTCACCCAGTCCAAGCTGTAATGTCATGATTTGTTCCCTTTCGCTCGTGAACATGTTATCTCTGTTTGGTTTTCTGCATGGAATAAGTAAGTTGAGTTGATGCTGTTGTTATGCTGCTGTCTTTTTCTCGTAGCCCTGCTCTATCCTGCACCTTTTTATGAAATACAACTCATCCTTCTAAAACAATTAATAGATTAGATGGACATGAGGATGTGTTATTCTGATGAGCTAATAACATGAACATTTTTTGTTCACTGCAACACTGTTTTATCAGGGTTTCTTTCATTGTTTAACATAACTTATTTTTCCCACCTAAGATTTCTGGCATCTACTCTCTGGGTTTCACATCACATGGCTCAGTTCTCACTGTAAACAATTTAAGTACACAAGGGCAACATATTTGTGGGACACTGGTCTTGTTTACATCTGCCATACTAGGCAGTCAGAAAGAGAACCCATGACCTGCATTATGTACAATAAATCCAGCACCACTATTTGCACCATTATTAGTTTATAGCTGTTTTTATTTTCTATCACTGTCCTGCTGCTGCTGCTGTAATTGAACAGAGGAAGGTTGAGCCTCCAACAGCACTCACAGTGATTCAGACTCTGTAAGAGAGTAGTAAACAATGTGTGGGTGAGTGTGAGCAGAAAGGGAATCAATAAGCCAACAAATATCGTGTTTGAGAATGTAAGCATTTCCTTTGTTAAGAGGATAAAGGCTTTATATCCTTTTCAGCGTGAATGAAAGAAGTTTTATCTACTTAAGATGATTAGATACCACTTCATTGATGGCATTTTCTTTTATCGTTTCATTAGCTTGCTTTTTCAGATTACTAGCTGAATGCCTGTTGCTCTCTGGTGTTGTTTACTGCATCCCAAAGTGTTGCTGCTTTTCTCAGTCATGATGTGTTTACATAAGGAGCTTGAGTTTGGTTTTAGTGGGGATATTTGTGGTCACATTGCCAATATACTTTTTGTTTCTCACTATTCAACTCTTTTTAATCGTCCACATGTGTGCACACATGCATACTAGAATAGTTTAACATTTTCATTCAATATGTATCTGTTTCATATAAAATTGTCTCAAGACATTCAATCTTGACATACCTGTAGGTGTGACTCTTTCTAAAGTAAGTGTCTGATGTAAACCATCTTTAAACCTCAACTGAGCTCCCCTCCTGTCTTTTTCAGTCTGTTTGTTTGGGCTATCAACACAACTCATCTAACAGCCTGCAGCTCACCTGTCTGTCAGGATGCTTGACTTGCTTGACTTACCCAATCTTTCTAAGTGGAGCACAGTTCAACCAAAACTCTCCTCAATCACCCCCAATCCTGGCTGCCCTCTGCAAATCCATCCAAGTGCACTCCCTTTGCCTCTGTGTCTGTTGACCTCGACAAGTTGTTTCTGGGTCTCCCTCTTTATCTCTTCCCTTGTGGGTGTAATCTCAAAGATTGCAGCGTTACATTGGTTTTGGGTTTCTGTAGAATGCTTCCAATTGAACCCAGATTTCTTCTCCTTTCCCTCGTTTTGTTTCTTCCAAAGTTCTTTGATTTTTTATTCATCTTTGCATCTCTACAGTACAAACCAGCATGGGTCAGGTTTTTAGTATTTCTCCCAGTATTATCGTAGCTCTTTCATGTGTGCCCTGGAGAAATGCTTGTTATGTTGAGGATCATAGAGATATTGTAGTACACAGTGCTGTTGAAACAACACACTGTGACATTTAAAGTGCCAGACAAAACATTACACCTGCTGTGGTTCAGTCTTTCTCTACACAGACTTGAAATGTCATGTCTGCGCTCCACTTGCAGTATTACTCAGTGAATTCCCGCTGATACGCTTCCCTTGTATTCCCCCTCCTTCAGTATTCCTGCCTGTTGCCTGTTTACAGTCATGCATGAGTCTGCATCTGTTTATCCCATAAAACATTTTAATGTGTATCCTCTCATCTCACTGGAGAGGAAAGTGTAGTATGTCTGTGGGTGTGTGTTGGGTGTCCAGCCTGATGACCAAGCTCATTTGAAGAATATCAGTTTTTGACTGCAGTTATGAATTTGTTGTTTATTCATGTTTTGTTTAAGCTTCTGGTAAAGTTTTAAGAAACAGACAAGCAGACAGGCTTGCTCACTTTTGTAACTTGTTACTGTTAACAATACAAAGATATAGAATATGCAAAAAATGGTGACAATCAGCCTTTTTAAAGAAGAAACTATGACATGTCGTATCAGAAGCACAGGTGTGATTAATAAAGTTAATTAGCTTCTTAAGTCTCTGGTGTCTGCTGTGAGTCACTCACAGAACAACAGAGCCATCGTTTGTGCAATTAGTAACACCTGTGCTGTTGCTTCCATGACTTGTTTTGTTCCTTGATGTATAATTAGATTTATTATTAGGATGTATTTCCTTCGATAATGTAAATCCTTCATTAAGTGTGTGTGTGGTGAAGTGAGATTTTGTGGTGTTTCTTCTTTTTTTATGCTCACCTATAATCCTCAAGGACCAGTCTGCCAATGATTCCCCTGTTCTGCATGCTTGGCACATTTATTATTATATGTTTGTTTTTTCAGGAACTGGATGCTGTTACATAAAAAAAAACTGGTTTGAAGCCATTCCTTATTCAGCAGCAGATCAATAAATGTACACACAGTATGCACGGCTGCTATGAGATGGCCACAGATCAGTGATGAGATAATTGCTACTTGATGAAACCAGAGGATTGTGGGTAATCTGATAGCTCTTGTCAAAAGGCTAAACACCCAATTGCATGCTGGGTCATGATGGCATTAATGTCAATTGCTTATATTAGATTATGAACTGAATAACAAGTAGGTGGGGAGCAGTGATGATGGATACAGATGCATTCGTTTCAGTGATGCACCCACACATCTACAGAGTCAGTAGAACTGAGAACAAGTCATTTATATAACAGTACAGCAGGGTTTATTTAAGACAAGTAAGACAAGTTTATTGCATTACTTTAGCAAATAATCAGCTGTTGAGACTCTCGCAGACTTGTAATCAGTTTGTGTGCTGTAACATTCTGTCACACTCCATCTCTAGAAAAAGAAACACCAGGTGATACAGAAGGGTATACATGGCTCAATTAGTGTCGACTAGAACAGCTTTTCTAATTTAATTGCCTTTTTGCATTTCTTTGTCTCCTTCAGAGCCAAAGTCAGTCATCCGCTCTACTGTGGTAAAATATTTTCATAACTCAGATTTTTGTTCAACAGCAAAGTAAACATGCTCGTGTTGTGCTTCCTGTGTCAGGGAAGCATCTGTAGACCCATCAAACTTCCATCTGTAAGATCCGTCTAGAGCAGAAAGTCTAAAGTCAATCATACAAGCACAGTTTCAGAAGGGATCTCTTAGCTCCTCTGCAATACTGAGACAATTCATCTGTGCTAATGAATTGGAAAATGCAGGGGCCGATGTTATGAAGTGAAACCTTTTAGAGATGCATGACTGAACCACTGGGCTCAATGTTTTTACCACTTCATTACCACCATCAGTAACAGTGCCTTTTCCAAAAATGACTCTGCAGGTGGTACCTGGACATTTCCATAATGTCATTTTTCATTCAGACCTCCCACTGAATCATATTGGCCCCGTCTGTCAGCTGTAAGCACAGCTCTACCTCTCTGCTCGAGTTTAATAGAGGGAGGAAAGAGGAAATGATAGACGGCTCCCAGTGACTGAACGTCTCCTCCAGCAGCATCTGGAGAGAGAGAGACGTGAAACTGGAAAGACCTCACAATGTGTCATTTGAGTTCAGTCCTCTGGGGAAAATTATAAATTGGATCAGCAGCAGTGTGTTGATGTTGTTCTGCCTCAGTGACAAGCTGAGTCAACAACTGCTTGACTTGCTTAAAGCATCTTTACAAGTGGACAGCCCCCCAAACAATGACCACTTTTTCACACACAGAGGCACACAAACACACATCCAGCTCCACTGCTAGAAATATGAGCTGTTCTCTGTTCCTCATGGTCAGTCCAGAATCACACTTCATGCTGACAGATGAAGGTTTCAAAGTAGATTTTGACCTTCTGACTCAACAATGGAGGCTTTCTAAACCAGTCCACTGACATGAAGGAAATATTCACAGAAAGACCTCCAAGTCAAATGTCCTCATTACAGTGCTGTACATGTTTGGGCTTAAGTGAAACCCAGCAAAGTTCTGCTCCCAGATCAGTCAATAGATAGTGTATTGTATGGGCCATAAGTCATACTGTGACATCTACAAGTTACCATCAGTCCAGATGTATTTTCTCTTATGATCTATATCTCACTGCTCGAGCGCTCTATCACACATGTAGCATTCTCTATCAGTTTGTTATTAAAGTTAATGGAGTCAAGGGGATGTTTGAAAGCTCCCATAAGGGCTGTTTATATCTCACACTGCTGATGGAGCTGTGATTACATTGGAGGCAGCATCCCTCCTCTTCTGCTCAGCAGTAAGTGAGCAGGGTGTGCATGTGTGTGATAAGCACAGCTGAGCAGCCAAGCAGCTGTTCATTAGAGATATTAAGGCTGTTAAATCCAGTTTTACTTTAATGTGAAGTAACAAGTTATCTTTCTTGCTGAGATGAATGTTTTTTTTTTTGTAAAGCAAGCACTGTGAACTTGTAAGCATTAACAAGATGTATCTTGAAAAAACTGAGCTTGATGCAAAACTAGGCCAACATTCAAATGTGAAAAAGGAGTTATTACACGCTATACTTTAAATTGGTAAATAGACTGCACTCATTTTCTAGTTGTCAGACCACTCAAAGTGCTTTACACTACATGTATATTGGAGGAGCCAGTATCTCTCTTAGCACCCCTAATGATGGTGTTCAGCGGGCAGACTGCCAACATATGAGCCTTATGTCCTGTCTGAACTAACACGCACGTTCAGCCAGAAACACAACACAAATAAAATAGAAACACATGGCGCTTTCAGCTTGTTTCAAACTTCAATGTTTATGACAAATAGTACAGTATTGTGGTATGTGTGTGTACACTGGAACAATTTATGTTGTACTGCTCTTTGAAAGGGAGATATGGTGATTCAACATCAAGGTGAAAACTGGCTGATACATTTATTTTAAATGGAAGTTTGTGTTACAAAAGATTTCATGAAGGACAAAACGATTGTACTTGAACTTTAAAAGTAAACTTAAAAAAACGAACTGAATGTCGTCTCTTCCTGATAGTCCAACAGTTTGAGGACAGATGTTTGCTGTTCATGCTGAACTGTCTGTGGGAGTTTACAGATGTGTTCTGTCTCCTCCTCTGCTCTGTCTTTGTCTCTCACAGTCTTCATGACAAGTTTCAAAACACCTATTTCTTCCTCCATGACTGCAGTTTGTTATGACCCTCTCACCTTTCTGTCTTCATCCTCCTCCCAGTTCTCTCTCGTCTTTGAGAGAGCAGTGCAGTATGTGTATATTCTTTCCTCACACAACAAGACAATTTTTACTTTAGAGCTTGACTTTCATTTGTTCATCTTCTCACACTCTTATGCTGCTCTTTACTCATTCTACATATTAATTATTGGACATGCAATACTGACGCAACCCTGCACATCACACAGTCTCTTCAAGGTCTGTCTGACCTCTCTGAGCAGAGAGTGTGAGGCTGTAGATCTCCAGATTATAGGGATTTCCCACATTTCTTTTTCCTGACAAGCGAGGAGGGGAGAGTCATGCAGCTATTTTTTACTGCAGACATGCACCACACAGAAGCTGTCAGTCAAGCAGGCAAGGAATATAGACACAGGGAACAGGGTGAGCCAAAAAGAAGGAAAGTTATTTTTTGGTTTTAACACTGACTACCGACATGATGTGGGAAAACATGACTGAAGGAAAAAGAAAACCATTTTACTGGCTTTACTGTAACACATATGTCGTGTGTTTAAAATAATGTGGGTTCTTAAAAAAAAAAAAAGCATTAAGAATAACAGAAGTTTTCACATTTATTGTTGGAAAACTGTTGGAAAAATTGAATATTTTTACCAGCAGTTGTGTGTGGCATGAAAGTGGGAGACTGTTCAATGATGTTTTGATATGTGACAGCAGGAAAGTCACAGGTGTAATTAATCACACTAACGAGGGCTTGTTCATTTAGCTTCACCAGCTCCAGAGTTCTGTTAATGTGTATGTAGCTCAATGAATGCTAAACGAGACACCACAATGGAACAGACACCTTGTTAATGTCTTTAATTACACCTGTGACTTTTGAGCTATGTGACAAGTAAAAACTTCTCCTGTGAGAAACATGTTAAGGGGAATGATGAGGAAATTGAAAGTTGGTTTCTTCTAGTCGAAAGGAAAGGTTTTCTCCCCTCTGCTACTCTGACTTTGAGAATGAGGCAGCCGGAGCATGCTGTCTGTGTGCAGGTCAGGATGTCCAGAGTGCTGCTGGGTTTAGGTGAAGTGTGCTGTACAGGCTGTCGCTGCCTAAGAGGTCTAGAGATACAGTAAGGGGTCATTTTCAAGGCTCTGGGTTCATACATTGTTTTGTGGAACAAGTTGGCATTCACATGGCATCCGAAACTAATGAGTTGCTATATTGGAACAATATCTGAAGTAATTTGTGGGGGACGAGCTGTAGGACAATTTCTGTTTTGGATGCATTTTTTAGTATGTTAACAAACAACATGTTGCACATTTTATGTATGAACAGCTTTGAAACTTTATGTTGGAGTGATTCTAGTCAAAGTTTTCTAGGAATTAATGAGAGTCCCAAATCTGTTGTAGCAAAACATTGTTAATGCTAAAAGAAATCTTTGCTTTGCTTTCAATCTGTCTCTTTGAAGAACCTTGTTGTTTCAGTGAGCTGAGCACTGTACTGTTCGAGCTCTGTCTCTGTCCATGGTGCTGACTAATAGCCTGGATCTACCATCTCTTGAGTCTATAACTGTAGTTCAGTTTAAAAAAACTATATTCAGAAGCCCACACAGTGTGATTCCTGCCTCTGTATTCCAACTCTTTGAACTCCTTTAAAAGTGACGCTCCCTGTTATTCTCTGTCAGACTCTGCCAACCCACCATGCTCTCACTCACCAGGGGCATGAACGAGGATGAGTAGGCCTTGTTATTCTCCCTCTGTCAGTCACAGCACAGAGGATCCCTGCCTGGGTTGATTTAATGTCTGTTAAGCTTAGTGATTCTAACCCACACATATCCAGTGCTGCGAGTGAAATACTGAAACACTATTGGTTAGACATTACTCATTAGCTATGTATCAAAACAGCCAGGGGTCAGAATTTGTAGTGAAGGTGGACTCCATCCCCATGCTTCTGCAGTGATTTGGGACTGTTAAATAGAAAGAAAATAAACTTTTTTTGTTTTACCTGAACATGAAAGTAAGGGAATCAGAATTTCAAATTGATAATATCATTAGGTAACGCAATGAGATGTTACGCAAGCCTACAAAAGCATAAAAGTCAGCTTTGAAAAATCAGAAATGTGCAGATCTCACAGTAAAATCCTCATGGCTGCTGTCTCTGTGTTCTTTTGTTCCCTTTATTTAAAATCTCTGAACATGCCCAGATTAACTATCTGTAATTATACTCAGCAGGACTCTTATATTTCTTCTGTGCCTCTCAAAATGTTTGGTAAATTACTTTTAATTTGTGCACAACCTTGGCTTTGTGTATTGTAAAATATTTCCCAAGCCAGATAATGAGGAATCAAATTCTGCCAACCCATGAAATGGCACACAAATCAACGTGTCACATGTTTGTCTTTCAAATTTGCAATTTTCTTTTTCAATACACTTTATGCCAGTTGTGACTCTAAAAATGTAAATGTTCAGCAGTTGGTCAGAATTAATTAAGTTCAGTTTTTAAGGATCACTGAGCAGTTTGTCTTCTACTGTACAGAGAAACAACTGTCTCTTCTTGTTCAGTATGAAGTTTTTCGCATGTGGACATGTGTACGTTTATTTGAAATGTCTTTGGTGGTTTAAAGTCATCTGAAGGTGTAATGTAAATAAAATTGATTTTCTGCATGTAAAAGTATCACTTGTATCTTGTAGTGTTCATTTCTGTCTATCAGTCCCTGTGTGGGAGCAGTTTCTGCTTCACTCCGTTAAATCAGCTTTGGTCGAGTCGTTTTACTTCTCATTAAAAGAACAATATTTTCTCATTTTTTTCTTACGGACTCTAAGTGCTCTTCATCTGCTGAGTATCACAGCAATCACATTTATTTTTGACCCATTGTGTCCTCCTCTAACAAGGTTGACTACTGATTTATCATCACTGATTTGTTAAAAAGAGAAGCTTTATGAGAGTGAAGCAAGTGGGGTAACTCAATTCTCCATGATTCTCAGCTGACACCAAAACAAGCTGGCTATGTGTGCATCAAAAGACTTCATTACATACAATTAAAGCAGCATTAGTTTGTCTCAGAGATCAATTTCCATTTTGAGGTGAGGAGCAACAGCAAGTTGTAAATAGTTAAACAATATATTGCAAAATCATCAAAAGCTAAAAATACAAGCAGCTCCTCCTCTAGCTGGCTTGATTTAATTATTTTAGAGTGGTGGTGTCGCATGTGTGCATATTCTATAGGACACAGGCTAACTCTGTGACACTCACCTGACTGGATTTCCCCTCTGAGGCAGCAGAATCAGCAGGTGTTTGGTTCTTGTGGGGAGAGATGGGCTGAAGGTGTCTCTCTGTCAGGGAGCAGGTAGAACAATTGACTCTGCAGGCTCAGATAATGTCGGCCTTTACACTAAAAAAGGCTGATAGAAGTTTTCCATCCATTTGTTTCCACATCATCAGACCATTGAGACCAATATTGCCATAAATCATAAGTTGTGACTGGCCAACAGTGGGACTCATGGCTGCAGCTAAAAGCAATGAATGATATTGGTGTTGATGATGTCATGGATAAAATATTTAACAGTCTGTCTTCTCTTTTTTGTCTCTTCCAGGTAAGACGGCCGATTGTGTGTGTGTGTGTGTGTGTGTGTGTGTGTGTGTGTGTGTGTCTGTTTTGTGTGTGTGTTTATGTCATGACGGCTGGATGAGAAAGACAACCTGCTGCATCACAGTGATCTCCAGAACTGACAGTAAGAACAACTCTGATATTTCACAAGTGTCGAACACGATTGCTTCTGGTCTGCTGATGATCAGCTGATGTGGTGTGCTTTCATTCTGTGTCTTGCCAGAGTTGCTAATCTGAGTCCATGCCCTGCTGCTGCTGCAAAGATATGGGTGCACAGTTGTGACTCTTAGTTTGTACTGAAGGACTGAGATTGTTGTTGGTTCCAGGAGCAGCTGCATGAGAAACATGTTGCTTTGCTAAAATGTTTGAGATTGTTGGAGCTGATTAGAACTGGCTTCATTGCTGTTCTTTGTTTCTGTTTGAACCTGTCAGTGCTGACTGATGCTGAAGAGCCAGGCACCAATATTGCCCATCATTCACAGCTGATTAGTTTTTTATTAAATATCATTGTCTATGAAGCACTTCGAACTGTATTGTGTCTGAAAGTTGCTTTATAAGTAAACTTGCCTTGTGTCAAACCATGTGCCATGTATCTCAGACCAGAGCAGATTATTTCATTGAATAGTTCTTCCATGCCATGACTAGCCATAGTTTCGTAGTTGCACTTATTCGTGGCCAATCACCTTTCACATTAAAATACTTCCTGTCTCTTCTTTATTTTGTGTTTTCTCTTACCTCCACTCTCAACTTGTGTGACCAATACACTCAGTCAGCTCAGTGATTATTATCTGTGCATTTCTTCAAGCAATCTTTCAGTGATTCATTATATTTCATCTCATCTTACACCCTTCTGTATAAATCATTGAAGACTTTAGTATTTTATTTTACTTCCTTTCTTTCCTCAAGCACCTTGTCTCACTCACTGCTCCTCATCATGAAACTAATTACACCTACCAACTATCATTTTTCTTTTGCCTTTAACCAAGATTTACTTTTAAAGACAACAGAGCATGACATGTAATGAATGAGATGGAACTGCAGCCCTGAAAGTAATGAAGCCCTGAAACACCTATCTATCACTGCAGAGAGAGACTGTCAGATACAGAGAGGGACCTATAGACACACTGATGAAGACACACAAATAAAATGCATATAAACTGCACTCAGCTAAGGTTTGAAGAACAGAAGAATTGAAGAACAGAAACATGATGAATTAAACACCATGCTGTGTATTGAATCATGCTGTTTATTTAAACT
The DNA here is from genome assembly GCF_022749685.1 of Semicossyphus pulcher. Lineage (NCBI taxonomy): Eukaryota > Metazoa > Chordata > Actinopteri > Labriformes > Labridae > Semicossyphus > Semicossyphus pulcher. The sequence goes on from NW_027211692.1 coordinate 24,730,741, forward strand.
AGTGGGCAGTCCTCATAATGTGGTAGAAGATTGTACATATTGAACACAGCATGATTATGAAATACATGTTATCTTTAGCTCCATGAGGTTTTCAAAATATTTACATTTCTTGAACCTTTCCTGTACTCACAACCTTTGAAATCCAATTTAATCCAGCTTTAATAAATTAACTTAACATTTTTAATACTGGCATTGAACCATTTCACTGTAATCTGACAATATTAGCTCATAATTAGCCTGCTGACACTCTCTGTATAAACATAGTGGGGACGACTTTTAGTGGAAGCGTCTCCAGTCAAAAGAGTAATGCACATCTTTAGCTTCCTCGGTTGTTCGCTCTGCTGCTCTACTGTGTGATTGATGAAGCAATTAGTCCATGAAATGGTTCAACATTACAGACTCCTCCTACTCTTTATGTCAGACTCTTTAGTGAAGCAGAGCTTTATGATCATCATTCTGAAGAACTACACTGTTTAAATATAGTTTATTCCTCTTATACATTTAGGAGCCAATTTGATGACATGTATAAATTGTTGAGGAGGACCTGAAGTTCTTAAAACTTCAGTCATACACTGATAACATGTTAACTAAAACAGTCCATGGTCAGTAGTTGTCTTGGATGAAGTTACCAGTCTGCTCTGTCTCTGCAGTTGCTCGTTAGTGCTCGTTAGGTTAACTGGCCACACCTGAGGGCCCAGGGTGTGTCCAGGTAAAAGTCTAGGCTGCAGCTGCACGTCTGTCTCTCCTTGGTTTCTCTGTTCTCTTCTCAGAGAGAGTGTTTGTGTCCACTCAGCTTTATATGAGAGTCTGTCTGCGTTTCTGTTACTGTGTCTGAACGTATCTGTGAGTGCTGTCTCTACTGTGACACAATTTTCATTCATTAATAATAACAAGACATTTTTCATCTCCTCCATGGGCTTTTACTTTATTAGATTAATGGGCAATCTTATAAATAATACTCAACTTTTAGTTGAGTGAGTTATGTAAGCCTTTATTAATTATATACCTGTAGCCATTAAAACTGAATAAAACTACTGTGCAGGATTCACAAAGTTGTGTTTTCACTGTAGGGAACATGTGCATGTGCTCTGGTGCAGCACTGTCCCTGTCCATGGTGCTGAATCATAGACAGAAGACGAGTGTTTACTTTGTACATACCGGTGCACAGCAAAGATACAAATATATCACTGTCAGTGTCAGCTGCACTTGTTATTTTGCATAAAAAAATAACCTGCATTATGTTTGATGTTTCTTACAAGTTTCCTTCTTAAAGCTCAGCAGGAGCTGTCCAAACATTCACTGTTGGTCACACCTCCAGAATAGAGTGAGAGCAGATTTAATGGGTCATAGCTTCATGAGTTGCCTCAAGCAGAATAGAATCCTGGGATTATCTGTTTCTTCAGGGCAGACCAGCTGAGAGTGTCTAAAGTGAGACAAACTGATGCATCACTTAATGAGTTATTTCCTCATTCCTACCCCAACACTGCTGACTTATTATGTCTTGTTTAACTTTTGCTTATTGTAAAATATCTTCTTTATTTTCCTTAACTCTCATTTATTCTGCCTCCTTATTCTACTGTGTGATTTACTCTAAAAACCCTCATCAAAACGGCCCTACCCTCACAAAGTATTAAATAAAATCGACAATAACTTAAAGCCCACCCTGAGGTTCTGAAGTTCTCTTTGAAGACTCACAAAGTTTAAAGTCTGTAAATCTGCACGGCTTACAAATAAATAAGTAAATCATGAGCTACAGCTGATTTAGTTAGATTATAGAAACACTGTGGGATGTAAATTAACTATGAATGAGGACACCCAGGGGTCAGAAGCTTTGAACCTAGTGTTCAGTTAAAGTGTTGAGTAGACTGGAGCGTGTAATGTGAATGTAAATTCCTTCATGAGGCAGAAAATTCATAATTTGTCTTGTTCTGATGTATGAAGCTGCCATTTGCCAGTAACTTAATTAGTCTTTGCAAACAGTTGTCTGTAGGACATCTATCTGCATGCTAATGGAGTTTATTGCAAAGAGCTGTGATCAAAGACGGACATGACGTTCCTGCAAACTGCTCTGTCTCTACCAAAAGTCACATGCTTTCATACTGTGTACAGTTACACTGATGGATATGTGAAGTCAGTACAGATTATCAGATACAGTCAGTGATGTCAGTAACGATGATGTTACAGTGTGAATCTGGATGACATGTATACACATTCTGGTCACTATGTTAGTATTTATGTAAGTATTTATTCGTCATGAATAATGTATAAGCCAGAGCAGTTCTTATTAAATAGTTTCACTTCTCTGACTGTGCAACAGATTTTATTTTTCATCCATGTATTTGATGAATCCTCTGAACCTTTGTGTTCTTCCTGCCTTTGTGTTGCTGCTGGAACTTTATAATGAACTCACCACCCTCTGCTCTGAGTCTAACATACAAATGAGCAGAGTGAAACAGGGGGAATATAAATGGACTTAACTAAAACAGTCCAGCTGTACCGTAAGGTCTCATGTGCTGCAACTCCACAGAAAGAACAGAAGAATTATTGATAGCTGACACTTTTATAAATCATCCCATAATGTACCCACGTTCCTCTTGGTCTACCTCCACACAAAAAAAAGACCATTTCTAAATTGAAAACCTGATTTGTTTTTCACTTTGAGGAGCTGACGTTTTTCTTTAACTTTATTTCAAAAGTGATTAATTTCACTGTCATAACTGTTTCATCACCAGTTTTAACCTCCTTATAGTTTAACATGTGTTTGCTGACTCCACTAAATGTCTGGTTTGTTCTTGTTTTCTGTTTCCCTTGGTCTGATTTCTGTGAGAAAGCAACAGAAGAAATGCTGAGCAGTGACTTCATGAGAAACAGTGAGGTCAGCTCAGGTCAGCTGGGAGCAGACGGGAGCAAGAAATCTTTGTTTGTGTTTGGGGGTCTGAATTTATTATTTATATATTTATATATGTGGGTTTTCTGCCTCTACTGAGGCAGCAGAATCAGAAATAATGGTCTAAAGGTGAAGGTGTGTTCAGGATTATAAAACAAGATGCATGTTAAAGGAAGTGGATTTGTTATCACAGTGTGCATGATGCAATTGTTAAGACCTCTGCAGCTGAAACCAAGAGGCTCCTTTATGTTGCACTGCTGCTCCTCAAGCTGACTGAAGCTTGTATGTAGATAGTTCACTGTTCATCAGGGTACCAGGATGCCCCTTTCTGTGGGATCCATCCAATAATTTGGACAAATTAAACTTTGTAATTTAAATGAGGGATTTGTTTGCTTCTTTGGTTGACAGTGAGAAACAGGGAGACACCAAAGGATCCTTAATCTCATCACATCCCCCTTAATGAACACACAGTCCCAAAGCACTAATGAGATGTTTTGACTGCTCTGTTGGAGTGGTTGCATGTGGTAGACCCCCCAGCTTCTTAATTAAAAATGAGACCCCCTTCTACTGTCTTGCTTTCATGAATGTAATTATGTATCTCAAAACACCCTAAATATGCAGCACCATTATTTACAGGATAATAAATATCTGACAGGGCAGCCTCTGTATATGTCAGTTTGGTTTGGCACACTGTGATAATTTGATAATTGATAAGTTAGCACTTATTAGCAGGTATCTGTGTCTGCACTTCCTGTACCGGGCTTGTTAGCTCATTCAGTGTTTGTCATACATTGATTTATTTTTGGTGACCTGTGTATAGGAGTCAGGATTGCTGGTTGGTTTTCCCTGCAGAGATGAGAGCTGCCAATAGTGATTACAATAGCAGTTATTTTGCATAGCCCAGTTGTGCTGTTCACCCTCTGCTAGCTCTGTCTACAGAGATGTTGGCGGGTGAGCGAGCAAGTCTGTACTGCTTGCCACACTGTAGAGAGGTGTAAAGTCACTAGAAACTGCAGTTTGTGGTGTTTTTCTACTCTGCATTTGACAGTTAATGTACATACTCGTTTCATTACAGAGGTTAATAATTGTGTCTGATGACGCCCAGAGATCGAGAGTAATCAGTCATGAATGAGTTATCTAATCAGAAGGATTAAAGGCTGTTATTCAAATTGCATGCTGTGATGTGACTCTGTTATCATAAATTAACTTATAGGATGTGTTCTGAATAACAAAAAGGAGCATTCGCCCAGGAGGGATCCAGCTGAGACACAGATGAATATGTATCAATATAGCATCAGTGGAATAGCTCACATACCTACTGAGTGTTTCCTTATGTGTGTGTGTCGAGTACATTCCTAAATGTACTGGACACACACGCTGACTGTAAGAAGACTTTGAGTAGAGACTTCTTCTCCCTGCTTACCTGAGAGAACTGAAGGAAGAGGTCCAGTTTCCCTGACGTGTTGGAGAATAACTCAGATGTCTAAGTGTATTTGTGCTTCACTATTCTTTATATGTTAACACGGTTCAATGAATTGCCACCAGACGTGTTCTGAACAGCGTTACAGTGTTTCATTTCACTGTCATAATTATTTCATAACCAGTTTTACACTCCGTATAGTTTAACATTTGTTTGCTGACTCCACTAAATGTCTGGTTTGTGCTTGTTTTCTGCTTCCCTTGGTCTGGTTTCTGTGAGAAAGCAACAGAAGAAATGCTGAGCAGTGACTTCATGAGAAACAGGGAGGTCAGCTCAGGTTAGCTGGGAGCAGACGGGAGCAAGACATCTGTGTTTGTGTTCTTAGGAGGTTCTGAAATTATTAAATGTATATCTATGTGTAGATAATCTGCTTCTCCTAAGGCAGCAGAATCATCAGCAGCTGTTGTGAGAAATAATAGTCTAAAGGTGAAGGTGAATTCAGGACTTTAAAACAAGATGCATCTTAAAGGAAGCTGATCTGATACCACGCTGTGTGCGGTGTAATTGTTAAGACCTCTGCAGCTGATACCAAGAGGCTCCATATTGCACTGCTGCTCCTCAAGCTGACTGAAGCTTGTAGTTTGATTGTTCACTGTTCATCAGGGTACCAGGATGCCCCTTTCTGTGGGATCCATCCAATTAATTTGGACAGATTAATCTTTGTAATTTTAATGAGTTACCTGTTTGCTTATTTGGTTGACAGGGAGAAACAGGGAGACACCAAGGGGAAGAGTTTTAGTAGGTTCCTTAATCTCATCACATCCCCCTAAATGAACACACAGTCCCAAAGCACTAATGAGATGTTTTGACTGCTCTGTTGGAGTGGTTAGATGTGGAAGACCCCTCAGATACTGTTAAAAATAAGACCTCCTTTTGCACTTCCCCTGTAATTAATGTATGTACATACAAAGTATGTATCAGCTCACTTGCATTGTTCCTGTCAGATGCAGGTTTTGACAGCATCTTAAGGGCCTGATGAAAACTGTTTGTCAGATACCAGATTAAATCCTCTACCCTATAAGTATCTCAAGTCTTTGCAAAGCTTTGACAGGGCTGCCTCTGTGTACGTCAGTGGTTTGGCTCACTGTGGTAATAAAAATAAACGCCCTTGGTGCTGGTGCTGCTGGTGCTGTCGGCATATCCAATAACTCAAATTCAGTGAGCAGGAACACGATGGCATTTTCATATTCTCACTATCACAGCAACTCTTGATCAACTGGTTGAATTATGGTGCCTTGTATAACAGGGTCAAGCCAAGTTTCATGTAAACGAATGAAGTAACAGCTCCTGATATTCTCTTGGGAACTGATGACAGTGTGGAAATTGTCCAGTTTATTTAATAGAGCCTGTCCATTGGCCAGCAGGACGTTTGCCAATAAAGATCTGCTGGGTCAGGATTGCAGATGGTGTTTAAGTTTCACACATTAACCTCACTGTTTCTTTCGTTCTTAAAATCAAGTAGCAATGTCTGGGTAAGCCAGAAAGTAAGCCAACGCCTTTGTTTTTAGTGCCAAAAACACTGCTGCGTGAGGCTGGCTGCTAAAGCAAGTCAATCCATATAAGGCCCCATATTAAAAAAACTTAACTGCAGCTTTACTTTCCCTCGGGAGATGTGAGTCTGTTTTTCTCACCAAACTGAAAAGAGGTGTGAATTCGCTAGTAAGTCCTGTTGCTTGGGGTTTTTTTACTCTGCAGGGGACAGTTAATGTAAACACTCATTATTTCATTACAGAAGTTAATAACTGTGTCTGATGACGCCAAGAGAATGAGAGTAATCACTCATGAATTAGTCATCTAATTAGCAGGATTAAAATGCTGTTATTCCAATTGCATGCTGTGATGTGACTCTGTTATCATGAATTAACTTACAGGATGTGTTCTGAATAACAAATGTGTGCATTCACTGAGGAGGGATCCAGCTGAGACATGATTATGTTTCAACTGCATCACTAATGCATCAGTGGACCAGCTCACATATTGAACAGTGTTTGCTGTCGAGGTACTCGATGCCAAACTGACTGTTAGGAGATGTCGATGTAGAGCACAGAGACTTCATCTCCCAGCATACCTGAGAGAACTTGAGGTCCAGTATCTTGATATGTGGTGAGAAAGATATTGCATGGATTGGGTCACATGCAGAGTTAGTCTTACTTCTCAACAGAACATATTTCAAACCTGTATCCAGTGGGGTCTCATGTCAAACTTGATCCCATCGGTCTCATGGATTTTTGTTCCAGCAGAGGCTATTCCTGGATCCCAGTATGCTCATTAGTACTCTTTATGTGCACACAAAAACACAATGTTTCAAACGTTTCTCTCTCATGAATCCACTGTGCAATTATGCAATAAAAGGTTTCTAACAATGCCACAGGCTCTCATGACTTTAATGTATGAATTCCTTAAAACGGAGACAAAACAATGTTCCTCATGTTTAACAAATCTACACCCCCTCTCTGGATGACAACATATCCCCAGATGACAGAAACTGTAATAAGTAATTTGGTTGTGTTCCAATCCTTCCTCCCACTGTGAGTTCAGCTGGTGATCAGAACACAGGAGAGTCTGACTTTAATGTTTCCCTATAGCTGCCCTCATCAGGAGCTTAATGTGTGTTCATGTTTGCAGCAGAAAGATAATGATGCACTCCATGAGGTTCATACACATTTCATATTCCTCCATCCATAGTCCTGTAATCTACAATCTCTGCTCTGAAATAGTCCCTCCCTGCACACCATGATATCATGTTTTCTCCATGACACAACTGTGAGATGACCTACTGTTATCTTATGGGGAAAAAGGTAGGGGGAAAAGTGACATACTGTATATCCTTCATGAACTTTGGCACAAGAGACAGATGAATCCTGCTCATACCTGCTTCGTTCCTGTTACATCGTTTCATTATACTGAAATGAAAATGATCTCTGTGTGCTTTAAGAGACCAAGGAACATAATAACATAACGTAATTTTCCTTCTTCCCTCTTTCTCTCTTGTTGCCCAAGTCATTGAATGTCTTATCTGCTGCTCTGGCAAATTGGTTTCCTCCATCTACAGGTGTTTCATGTCTGTGAGCAGGAATGGGGTCTCCTCCGAACACTTTAATGAGAAAAGTAGAAACAATCAGCGCATGTGCAAAAGATAGAGAGAGACTCAGAGAGATACTGACTGTCTGACTGATGATTCAGACAGCCTGTACAGTTCAGCAGACCTGAGGAGAGGAATTAGGAAACCCCCATGGTCAAGTAAATAGAAGGTTCATGCCTTTGTCTCTAGAGACACTGAATGTTATTCGTAATATCTGCAGATAAAGTGCTCTCTCTTACTCACACAGACACAAACACTCACATAAGGCATGTGCTGGATGCTGTGCCTCAGATGTGGACAGGCTCTGCTGCTGTGATGATGAGGGTCGTATTTTGGGTTGGGCCACAGCCTCAGGAAGCACAGCAGGCAGGAGGCCAGAGGATAAAGCAGAACATCATCACCTGCTAACAGAACACTCACATGCTGCCTGTGTTTGTGCTGTAGATTAGAGTTTCACATTGTCACACATGTTGTGCAGGGATTTGTTTTTCATATTGTGAAGCCAGAGTGGCTAAAGTAAACTATCTGGGTTATGGTAAAATGCAATAGTGAGTAGCTCCCTGACAGGCGCATCCATGAAGGACAAGAGTCTCACTGTGAACCATCTGCTGCCTCTTAATGTTGCTCCTTTTCGAGATACCAGAAGGTCACAGTCCGCCATAGAGAGCAGAAAAAGTGCAAAAGGAGAAATGTGAACTCTGGTCTTTTTTTATTTAGTTTAGTTTTGTTCCACACCTACACAGATACATGACACACTGCAACAGGTGACTCAGCTGGCTGCATAAAGATCAGCACCTCTGATCCGGCTGTCTGGCATTAACAGCCTCTAGTCCTGGCAAAGGACAAGGAGCAGCCTGTCACAGGAGCAGAGGGCAGGACGGGAACAGTGAGGGAGCAGAGAGACATAATCTGTCCCAAAGGAGAGATACAAGACTGGCACAGTGATGGAGGTTTAATATGACAACCTGGAGCAGAGGAGCTGAGAGAGAGACAGAGAGTCTGTATCAGTGAATCATTTGTTTAACATAAGTGTGGGTGTCTCTGTAAGTACAGACGTTCCCTCTTTTAGCCTTTCAGACAGTAACTCTGCTAAACAGTTTGATTCAGGGGCTCCACTCTGAATCATTTCACGCTGCATTTCTGATTGAAAACAAACATCAAGGGAAAATGGGGACAGAGATAAAGAACAGCTGATTTTTTTGGATGATAGAAAAATATGGCCGTGAAGGCAAAGTGAGATCCTTTCAGATAATCGCTTCAAAGCTCACGTCACTCATTAACATGGTTTCAGAAATGTGCACAGAGGGATAAAAGAGGATTTGTCTGTCCTTAAATGGTTATAATTAATATTCAGTCACCTTTGGTTCTGTGAAAGGATAATGAAATATGATGTGTAAAATCACAGTGAGAGATTTTTTACATTATTAGCAAGAAAAATGTCAAAGAATAAAAAATTTAACATAACTTGTGATGTCCACATTTCTGCATACTGCAGCATAATAACAGTAAATAACACTGGACAGAAATATCACCATTTTAATAATTGGATGCACCTGGAGAATTGTGTTTTAAGTTCTGTTTTCAACATTTTTGTTTGTCAAACTTTCTCTCTAATCAGAGGATCAGAGGTGTGAGGATGTTCTGTTTGCTGCACTAAAGCAAAAGACTAACAGCCTCAGCATTTCTCAGTCCAGAGCCAAACACAACAGCAACATTTCCCTTTTCAGATAAACAGCAGGTTCACCTTTTCTCTCTCCAACCTTCTGAAAGCAGCTGAGTCGACCTTCGTTATCACCCAGAACAGAAAACAAAAAAAGGGGGGAAAAACCCTGAATAAATGGGAGAACAAAACAAAAAGCAGGAACAGTGAAAATATATTTTCACTGTGTTTTTATTGAACAAAAGCTTCAAAGATGAAAAATGAATCGTAATGTGATGAAAATGTTGAAAGACGTGGAGAGAGAAAGAGTCTCAAATTTAGTTGACTTAGCGGAGGAATTGCGACAGTGAATCTATCGAAGTGTCCACTCCATGAATAATGTATCAGGTTATTGTCCTCCCCATCAGACACTCTGAACACTCTGGTCACATAACAGTTGTTACCGTTTCTTCTCGTGCAATAAAAGTGTTCCTCGCTGTTTTACAGGGAGAAGAAGAAGCTTTACAAAAATATCTTGTCTGACAACTTGAAGTCTTTCTGCAGATCAGTATTGTCCGGAGCGCAGCAGGGCAGTGTGGACCTCATTAAATAGAAAGTATAAATGCTGTTTAAAAATGTCTGTTTTGCATGTGTTGTTCCAGAAAGATGATGTGTTTGTGAGGTTTTATGTGGATGACTCAGGCATTGATGAACATGTAAAGTGTGTTTGGTTTAATGCTTTTTGTTGTGTCCTGTGTTCATGCAAACCACACTGAGTTTGCTTGTTTATGAAAGCAGATATGAATAGAAACGATTTGGTCCCCATCCTCCTCTTCCTCCTTTTTTTGTTTCAGTCACAAGGCTTCTTTTTGTCAGATCACAATGTTGTCCAGCACAATCATCACAGTAATGACTGCACCACAGAGGAGCATAGGCCAACACTGGACTTGTTCATGCATGGAGACATTATTTCCACCTCCCTGTTGTATGCTGCACAGTGCTGCTGGACACCTGGCACGCTTTGGTGAATCCCAGCCAAGTACCTGTTGTGGGATTTGTTGCCTTTCTCCAATTAGCTTTTTATATCCAATCAACACGTTTAACTAACTTACATCTATATATTTATTTAGAAAGGCTGTGGATTCAAAGTTTCATTTGCTAGTAAATGTTTAATAGTTTAGTTTCAAATTAGTCCCATTTGAGCCCTTTCTTTTTGTGTGCATGAACATAAAATGCTCATTCCTGTGTAAACATTTACATTGACTAACTTGTTACTAATGACATGCAGAGATAGAGGATACAAGACATCACTTGAATCTAAATGTAAAAAAAACAGTCATCAGAGAAGGAAAAGTCCAGGTGTGACTAATTGAGTTAACGAGGGCTCAGCTCTGTTGAGTGTCAGTGAGCACTAAAGCAGGATCCAGGACCTGACTGAAAGAATGCAGTCATTAGTGATGTTATTAATTACACCTGTTGTTCTCCTCTGATGGTCAGATATGTCTGTTTCATCACTTTACTCCTCTTCTGCCATGATGGTAGCTGGAAGTCAGTGTTTAACTGTGCAAACGTTGTCTGTGTGTGTTGTGTGTGAGATTCTTCAGCATTATATGTGCTAGACTTTCAGGAAACATGTAAATTATTCTACAAACCCACAATCCAGCCCTGAAATTCAGACCATGCCTTTATATCTTTTAAGAAAAACTAGTAGAAGAATGATTCAGAAATGAGTCCTGGGTGTAAACTTGTAGTTTCCTCCCGAAGCCTAAATCCTGTTCTGTAGTTCAGGCCTCTGTTGTGTTCTGGATATTTGAGTGTGATGATGTCGTTGTTGAATATTTACTGTCTGTTTGAATGAGCTTTGTAGCATCCTCAGTTCCCTTTACAGCAGAGCCCGGGAGACACCTTTTGGTAGGATAGGTTTTACTATGTTGTTATTTCCAAAAGAGTGTTGGTGTTGTGTTGCAGCTGCAGTTAATGCTTTGTGATATCAGACTGCAGAACATGCTGAATGTTAATATTTAATATAAAAACCCTGAGGCTGAAACACTTGAGCAGGTTTGACTTGTGTAAGAGTTCCATGTGTTTGTTCAGAGCCAGTGGCAATATTACACAGAAAGGAACTATTCTTTTGGTGTGTTTGTGTGTGTGTTGTACCTCTGTGATGCACTGCGTGTAAGGTGAAACAGCAAGCATCATGGCTGACTATTGCATGTGAGCTGCAGGCATCTCATATCTCTGTGTGATGAGTATTTGTAGCTCTGAATGTAAAAAGTTGTAGCTCCCAGCTGTGTCTGCAGCCAGCAGGTCAGATCTGCTGGTCTGCTGAACTGGGTCCTGTTTGCTGCATAATGACATCCTGTACTGCTGGGAGCTCTGTGAGGTTACAAGGTACTTTCACAGCTCTGTGTGACCCAGCATGTAGGAGGACTGAGCTGCAGGGACAGGTCAGAGTGTAGGAGCACAAAGACAAAAAATATATTTTTAAAAGTGTGTGTCCCATAATCTACACATTTGTTAACATAGAAAAGAGAGCACATCATGACTAACCTCCTAAGGCCCATTATTTGATAACCTTTAATTATACTGCCAGTCATTTTTTCAGCTATAAGTATGTACAGTACGTTGACATTGGAAGGGAAACACATATTGCTTCTAAGAGAACATTGTACCCATTTCCACACAGCCTTCACTTTCAAACATTCTAATTATCCTTAGTCCCGCATCCTGTCAGATCAGCTCACTGCAGTCTGCATGCTAATGCTCAGCCATGACGAGCCAATTCAACCTAACTTGGCTTCCTCTGTACAGTTGCAGGAGTAACACCACCCTTCAAGCATTTCTGTTCTGTGTGTGGGATAGCTATATGTCTTTGTCACAACCTACATTAGTTGGATGATAACTGGAGTCTCTCAGGACAGCTGGACCACTAGAGTGTGTCAAACTGTACTTGGCACCTAACCTGCAAATAACTGATAACATAGGAGACGTTCAATAATCAACTGATTTGGAAATATTTTGTTGTCAAAAGTTTTAACCCCTTTTTGTAAGTGCTAAATACATGTTTTACATGTGTTTCACATATTTCACACGCCTCATCTCAGGCGTGTCCTACAAAGCCAGTTCAATATATCCAGTGTATATTTTAGTAACTCATGTTTGCTCTGTTAAATGTGCAGGCTGCTGTTGGCACATATTATCTGTGTGTCCATCTGTGTTTCCAGGTGGTTTTCTTGATTTGTTCATTGTTTAAGTCTTTAACAACTCACACGAGCTGTGGATTCAGTAAACATGAAAGCTACTGTTGCAGCACTACAAAGCCTCTACCTCACTGCAGCTTCTCTCCTGATACTCAGAGAGGAGATCTAATCATTCATGATGGTCGAGTTGTTGACAAGCAGAAGGTCTTACAGGATGTGAGTGAGACAGACAGGACGGATCAGGGAAGATGACTCCACAGTGCTCTGCTCCTCTGTGTGCTGCTCAGTTCTGTTGAACTACTGACACTGTGAATGAATGCTGATGGAGGGATTGTTGTTTGGAATTTTACAGGAAACTCACTGAGTCATTATTCTAAGTAGTAGTACAGTCAGATGAGGACACCTGATGTACCAGAGGCCGTGCGTCATTTGGGCTCTCTGCCAGTTTAGTCAACTGGCCGTGTCTTTTTCTGCCAGTTCAGAAAACTTTCTCTGTCAGTTTACCTGCTAACCAAACAGTGAATAATAACTGGTATTGTAATGTCATATTTACCGACAGGCAACAGCAAAGTGTGATTTAACAACCTGGCTGTCACTGACATGAATGACTATGTGTGTACAGTGCAGTTAAGTGCAAGAACAATTAGCATGGAGCAAATATTGCCAGCTGCTGCTGTGACAACACACAGCACTTTATTTTCCTCCTCTGCCTCCATAATGTGACAATAATGGATGTTATTTTGCTGCTCTGAACACTGAAAATTTACAATGTTGCTTTGCTGTGCTGAAAATATTACCCTTCTCCACCTCTACTATTGAATGTACACTTTAGCACTTCTGCTGTTTGTTTTAAATCAAATCTGTGCTTCTGTTTCAACCTTTCTAAACTTCTTCGAGCCTCTTGACCACTGATGCTTGTGGCATTTATCAATGAGTCCTGCAGATTGATGTGCATGTGATGACGTCAGTGTTTGACTGAATTTGATAAAGTGAAAAACCTCCACATCAAAAACACAGTTGGTGATGGTCTGTGATCTTCTTCTACAGATAGTATTTGTTCTGACAGGATCTGAGGAAGTGAACAAGCTAACAAGTCTGCAGAGACTCAACCAGAGAATCCTCAGGAGATCAGCTGAGCTCTCTGGTTTTCTGTTAAGGAGCATTACAGGGATATGACCGATCCATACATCCATCAACATTACAACCACAGGCTTAACCCAAAATTTACATGCATGCTGTAGCAAACTCGCGCAGGGACGCAGTGTTAAAATTTGATTGAATACATTACCTTCAGATCTACAAAGATAATGTTATTGCAAGGCAGAATCTGACTAAATCCACTGTGAAGACATTTGTTTTCTATTGTATGAAGACACAGAGCCTCTTAACACAGGAACATTTGTCCAACAATTTTTAGTATAAATCATATTTATATTTTTTGTTAATCAATATATGGTCTGAACCTCACCTGTTGATGCTGTTCCAGACAGTTGACCACGGACTCCAGCTGTCCAAACACATCATGTTCTTTTAAATAGCTGTCAATCATCTCCTTTCCTCCTCTGACTTATCTCTTATTAAAAACACTGCAGCTGGTGGCTCTCTGTTTACAGCAAAGGAACTACTTTAATGAAGAGGTAGTGAAGTGGAAAGAGCATTCTTCTTCATTACTGCTCTACCGTTTACTCTCAATTGATTTTGTGTTTATAGATATTGTCTATTTTAAAGGTCCAGTGACTGGAGCAACAAACCACTGGATCTGAACCAGAAATTTACACTCTGCCCTACAGACATTTGGCTCTCTGTTAGAGGCAAACTGAGTCTTCCAAGGGAGGCTTTCACACATTTTATGAGCAAGAAATCAAAGCTCTCCACAGAGTCACAGGTAATCAGCTGGGGGTCTGTGTGATGAAACCACTGGGATGGAGTCACTAGAAATAGACAGAGGAGCTCTTTATTCAGGACAGAGACAACAGCAGAGGAAACTAGAGCTCCAAGAGTCATTAGCACCAGAGAACAAGAAGCACAGAGTATCTGAAACTTTACTGTAAATGATCCACTTCTGCAGGACACTGCTCAGAGTGGAGAGAGTGCTGTGTATTGTGGTGTCATGTTTAGAAGTGAGATCAATACAGAACTTTTCTGTGCTGTATCCTGATACTTGATGGATGGAAAGTCAAGCAGACACCTCCACTTAAAGACGTTTTACAACTTACAATAACTGGCAGGAGAAGAACCTTGTGAAGAACCTCAGTTTATGTTCAGTGAGGATAGCTTATGTCTGAAATTTGGTAGATCATGGCACTGAAAGGATGAATCGTAATGACTTAATAATGTGAAAATTTCCCCTTGTTCAGACATGAACTGTGACCTGTGAGAACTCATTATGCTTTTGTGGAGCTCTGGCAGGTGAAAAGAAGCTGCTGGCATCGAATGCGTGTGTTGAAGTCCCAGGGCCAATAGTTGGGTCGCTATGACCTGGACTGTAGCACGGGGGGACTGGGCATTTTCAAAGTTTGGGCAAAATGTGAACACAGAAAATAACTACACCACCTTTTTATATTGAAAACTAGCACAGAAATTATGTTGCAACATGGGTAATTGGCGATGGGCACTGTGCAACTGTGACCTCATCAGTCTTGATACTAAATAAATGAAAGCAACAAGGCCAAACTGTTATTATATGTTTCTGGTAGTTGTTCAGTAATGCAGTGAGAGCAGCAGTCTGCTCTGTAGAGCTCTGTCTCCACAGTGAACTACTCTGTGCGCTGCTGCTATTCTGTCTCTGTCCATGGTGCTGAATGGAAGGACGTTCAACTGTCTGAACTTAGGATGACTGTGGCGTTTAAAACGACACGTATGTGACTCCAAATGTTTCCATATTTCCTGCACAGAGTGATCACATATTTTCCTCACAGTTTATGCAGCCTCACAATCACCAACATTAGCCTGAGTCTTTCACACTGACATCCAAAGGTTGTCTGGAGGACAGAAACACTGTGGGCTATTAACTATGAATCAAGGTACTTAGAGGTCAGGAGCTTTGAACTCAGTGTTCAGTATGATAAGACATGAGTGGACTGTACTCTGTAAAATTAATGAGATGTTTTCCCTCTAATGAGGGAGCGTAATGAGGAGGATATGTTTTCACGTACAGTTCTGATGACTTTGACTGCAGAACTGTAAAAACTTTAGAAATTGTGTGACATTATAGACTGCAGTAAATCGTAACATTTACCTAATTTCTTGGATCATTTGATGTTCATGTCTTCTTCAAATATTGGCAAGGTTTAACTATTTCACAAAATGACACTTATGTGAAATCAATTATTGCCACCTGCCCATATTCATTTACTCATTACAAACAGCCATCTGCTGGAGGCTTTGTATATTTATGCAATTTGTTGCATGAAACCATCATTAAAACAGATATTGTAACATTCATAGTGTGTAACTCAAAATGTAGTCATGTTGGCAATGGCATCATACAGTGTGTTAGCAGTGTCTGAAAACCTTATTACATCCAACTTTTGCTTTGTTTCTCTTGCTGCTGGCATGTTATAATGAAACAATATCCATCCTCTCTGTGCCTAAAATACAAATGGTGTGAGGGAAACAGGTGGAGAATGTAAATAAACCTCCAAACACAGTCAGCCTGTGACATCAGGTCTGGTGGGTGGAAGCTTCACATATGGAAACTAAAAGGAAACTAAACTGAGAACACAACTTCATAATATTACATATTGTTTTTTAGTAATAGTTTTTTCACGTGCAGGTATGGACTGTCATCTTCACTTGTCATGCATTCATGTTTGTCTAATTCTAAATGCAGACACGTGACTGGCTCTTGTTTCTCTCCATTTGTGAAATCATGGTTGTGGTGCTGAATGAAATGGTTTGGATTTGTTCTGATTAGTCCTGCTGTCAACGCTTAAGTAGAAACGTCCTGACCACACGCACGCAGGCACGCGCTCTCCCTCTGTGGGTAAGACTTCCTGTAGGGGTCGCTAGTGTTCGTATGAAGCAGCAGGTGGAGCAGTGACGGAGTCTCCGGCTCTTGTGTTCATCAGCACCGGTCAGACTGGGATTTCTTCCTCCGCTCGGCTTCACTTTCAGCGTTTTCTCTTGTGGAAATTACCCGCTGCAGACGGAGCTTCGTCGGGAAGAGCGCGGAGCTTTTGCACAGTGTGATTAAAGGACACCATGCTTTCCTTCTGGATACACACCGTGTGGATCCCCGGCGTCGCTTTCCTCTTTGGATTTCAAGGCAAGGGATCGTTTCATTCTTTTCATTTCATGTCCTGACGTTTTCCACTAGGAAACACTGGAGATGAGAGAGAAATGACAGCTACCGTGGATGTTTCTTGTGCTTCTGTCCGTCTGCTGCTGCCTCACATTCTGAAGGTATGTGAAGTGACTTCCCTTCCCTGAAAACACTGACATGACAGAGAGATCTCCTCATGGAGAAGCCTGTGCCTTTCTGCTGCTGGCTGTTACAGTAGAGCTCTGTTTGCTCTCAATAAAGTTAGTGATGAGCTGAGCTGATGTGACAGCAGTCTTTATGTTCAGCAGCAGTGTGTGACACAGAGGAGAGAGCAGCCGCAGAGGCTGATGGTCCAGCTGACAGCTTCAGTAGAGAGTCTCCTCTCAGCACACAAGTAGAGAAGTGACCAAACACGTGGAGGCTGTTCAGCTGTCAACTCCACTGGATAAACTCCAATGGATAAATCTGTCTTCATCAATTCGGCAAGGAGTCATGTTAGTGTGAAGTGTGTGTGAGGTGGATCAAAGAGAGAGTGTGTGATACACGTGGATGAAAGGAGAAAGAGGAAACAAACAGAGCAAACTTTCGCGTGCAGGAGAGATGATGGTGGGAGGATGAAGAGAAGAAAGGCTGGATGGAGGATCAGAAAGATTTAGCGTTCATGTATTCTCTTCTGTCTGCTTCTGTAATTAAATGTCAGCAGTAAGTAATGATGCTCTGCAGACTGTAATCGCAGCAGCTTTAAAGGAATTGTGAATGGATGGTGATGTAGTGATGACAGAAGCAGCTCAGTGACCAATCAGCTGCTCCGTTTGACTTTGTGAGAGTGCTGGAAACACAAGAGACCTGATAGTTTCATGAATTCAACCCAGACACCTGTTGAGTCATCAGACTGAGATGTTCCACACACACAGCTTCCCTTTAATGTCCCTTCTGTACATTAAAGTGCTTCAGGTGGAAATCTGCTGTTTGATTGTTCAGAGACAAAAGGACCAGAGCAAACCTGAACTCCAGCTGCTGACTGAACTCTTTTGGCTTTAATTAAAATGATGAAAAATCTGCCCATCTGCTGTTAAGAGAGGGGATATTGTGGAGTTAAAAAAGAGATCCATAGTTCAGATTCCCATCACTTCCTCTCACTTTAAATCCTTCCTCTGTGAGATGTTAAAGTATTTTCACTCCCCTCTAACGTTCCTCTCATCAGGTCACACACACAGTAAACCTCCCTCTCCATCTCAGCTTCTCACTACACTCACATCACTTTCTTTTCTTTCCTCATCCTCCTTCAGATCTTATTTTATGGCTGTCAGGATTTAAAGCCTTCTTCTTTTCTTTGTTTCTCTCGCATTTAGTCTGGAGTTTTAAAATTGGCTGTCATATTTCCAGTGAAGTTCATCACCTCTGACTCAGGCTGTACAAAACTCTCTGGAAGATTCTCTGTTGTTGTTTCTTCATGTTGTTTTAACTTCTTACAATGACATTCTGAGAGAACATTTATCCTTTGATGGATGTAATTATGTGTCTGCTCTGAATGCCTCCAGCTCTGTGTGCAGCAGCTTTGATGCCTTGTCAGTGAAACTGGATGCTTTAGTTGATTGCATGAAAGTACTGCACCTATTTGCCAAAGATAATCTGTGCATGTGAATTAGAAATGTTCCTTTCTCCAACAGTTTGATTCAGATACCCACACACAGTTGGACAGCAGGAAAATAATAAATACAAGAGCAGTGTGAGCTCGTTAAAATGCTATTTTCAGGTAATCCAACAGTGCATTTAAATGTACAGAACTCACACACATCTCCATAGTACTAGGATACAACAATAACAGCTGACAGACAGACATTACATCACAGTGTCTTTTGTATCAAACAGCACAGTGCCAATCGTGTCAGCTTTCTGTATTGAGCAAATAAATGACAGGATATTCCTGTATAAAAGAGTCAATATAAATCAGACCTGAGAGAGTATTATAGGATTACAGGCTTAAAGCTTTTTGCTTGTTTGAAGTGTTCAGCCATTAGATACATCCACACATCCTCTTTCTATGAATCCTTCATTCAGACAGGTAATCCTGCTGAAGACAACACCTCTGATGCTGAGTCTGCTGCTGGATTCTCACTACAATGAAATTCTGTAAAAGAAAATTCAGTTATTTAGAGAAACAGAGATTTATGCCAACAGTAAATTTCTGGTCTGTCGACCTGTTGATGAATATGTGGCACTATAATAACTGGGAGTCTCTTTTAGGGCTGAACGATAAATTGTTTTTGATCACAATCAACATAAACTAGTCACAGTAGAAAAAGTAAAATTACTGCAAATGTGGCACAGTAACACACATTATACCAGCCTCTGTGAAGAGTCAACCAATATATCAACAGGACTACCAGAGGCAGCTCATACTGTACACAGTGGATGGAGAAGGGAGAGACGAAATGGCTGAGTCAGGCTGTCTGTCAGTGCAGAGAATTACAGGATCATAGACTGTGTCACAGAGTGAAAAGCTGTGTGTGTGTGGGGATGGTAACACCATCTACTGACCTGTACACTGCACCTCAAAAGAGAGACTCCACATTCAGCCACACAGAATGTGTCTCGGTATCACAGCCTGCTGTTGAGTCAGATCACTGAGAACTGACCTCCATCATTTCTATCTACAGTCCAGAGCTGAGAGAGAACAATGTGTCATATATAGCTCTGTAATCTCTGCTGTTGTAGAGTGCTTTATATTTCTGTGTGCTGGAGTGATATAATACTTGCTGTGCTGAGAGGTTTCAGTTGGCACCTTGCCTCACTTTAGGTCCCTGAATGTGCTGATGTGTGCAGAAAATGATCCAGTTCTTACTCCAGCTCTCCACTCTTCAGCTACTTTACATTTATATTATTGACACACTGGTTTCCTTTCCTGAGGTGATCAAACATCATGGAGACACACAGATGGAGCTCTGAGATTTAGATCATCTCTGTCTCACTGCATTTTCCTTGGTCATGTTTCTTAGTAAATGTAGGTATACCAGACAGCACACAAATTATACAGAGCTGAACACTCAGGTGCCAGTTCTTCTTTTTCAACGCTTCCTGGCATCTCTGGTAACCCTGAGTTAAACGTCACAATGCTTTGAACTGTGGTTGATTCACTCAGGCAAAGTGTTCTGCAGAAATGCAGCAAGTGTGCAGAAATATCTGTGAGAGAGCTCTCATGCACTTGACTCTTTGACAGTGGGTCAGCCTTTAGTCCCCGCAGACTTAGAGGGATCACACCTCAAAGTCTGTGAGTCCTTCAGTGTGGACACTAGGATTGGGTTGTAGCAGAGTGTGTTGGCAGTGAGAGATATTACTGATTCTTAAATGCTTATGGTACTTCATAAGATACATTTTCAGGAAAATAAACTATGACAGCAGCTTATCTGAGTCCTGATTGTTTTTGCCACGAGACAAATAAACATGGTGTTGGATCTGTCAACCATCTGCCTTCTTATCACTACACCTGTGTGTTCTTAGTCTGGACCTCACTTTTAGACATTAGGAATTAGGGCTTCTCTTGTTCAACACTTTAACCTCAAGGTTTCACTGTAACTGCTACAGAAAGAGAATCTCGTTGAAGATGAAAGTATGTTTCTTTGATCCCTTTTTCTTTTTGCAGCATCAAACAGAGACTGTGTATTTGAAGGTAACACACTTCTTGTCTTTCTAGAATTAGATCAGTGTTCTGCCCTGACTTTTTCTGGCTTTTGTAACATTGAATTATCAGCAAATTAAAGGCACCACAACCTGCTGTGTTCAAGACTGATTTCATCAACATAAACACAACCTTAAGATTACAATATTAGTTTTCTCAGATGTTCATCGGCATCACCTTCTGTGTGTCTGCTTGTTTGTGTATGTGTGAGACTTTGTATGTGTGTGCAATCTGTTCTACAGTTTAAGTTTAGCAGCAGGATGATGTTAATGGCATCCTGCCACACAAGCCACGTCTGTCTACTGTGTGTGTAGTTTCAGCAGCATGCCACTACTACACTCTGATATATTAGTTATCACACTTGTGATGGTATCCACTGCTGTGTGCATCATGTTTATGTCATAACTCAGTGATATGAATGTGCTTTGTTTGTTTTGTGTTCCAGTAGATGAAAGTTATTGACCCTCTCAGCATCTCTTACATGCTGCTAACAGATAATCAGATACCTGAATAAACAACAAATCACTGTGTGGATGTTGGGCAGAAGAATGACCAACAGAGATGGTATTAATGACACATTGTGTTAGTTAACACATTTTCAAATTTTCTCTCACACATAAACAAAGTTACACTGGAGGTTGTGGCTGCTTTCAGCAGTGACTCATTGATCACAGTGTATCTAATGTGTTCTGAAATCATCAGTGTGATATTAGAGCAAAGTCAGTGGCGGTCAGAGCAGCTATTTGCTAACATGATGTAACTCCAGTGATGATGTTGTTTCACAGTGATGGATTTACTGTCACATAATGAACAGAGCGACTGTTCAATATCAGCTGAATGACTCCATGTTTCCTCTGTTCACTGTGACTGTGCAGCATTAGCTGCAGTTGTTTATGGGTAGCAGCAATTAAACCCAACTCAGTTGATTGATGTTGTCTCTTCTTAGTCAGTTCTATTGGCAGTATACGAGCTGTTGGTCCTCAACAGACTTTCATCTGTCCAAATCTGCAGTCTCTGTGCTGTCAATCATCTCACACACCTTCATCCATCAGGAGATTCAGCTGTCTGTCAGTGAGTGACAGTTAGGAAATATACTGTGATGAACAAGAACAGTTAGTCCACAGCCTCTCACCTGTTCACTTCTATACTTTAAAAACGATGCAATCTGAAAAGCATTACATTCGTTAGACTCCGAGTCCACTGAGCACAAACACACACAGCTCATACACACTCGCATATCCCATCACACCCTCTCACTTGGGCTTCAGATGAGGGAATACAGCATCTATATAAGCATGATGTATTGATAACACACACGTCATCCACCACAGCTTCATCGAATTCAAAGCTAAAACCAACTCTCATTTACATGCATCATGCTGTCAGTACTGTTAGCAATGATTGCTACTCTGGCAAATACATTGAGAGTTGAAACTTGCAATTAGTGTGCTGCTGGTGTTCAGTTGTAGCAGATGGTTAAAACACAATAGGTGGGAGAGGAAACCCTCTGCAGGCAGTTCAGCTCTTTCACTGACATAACACCAATTAAACTTTAGACCAGCAGCTGGTGAAAGTTTTTCCAAAGCAAAGACCTTCCACTGATGTATCCACCACAGTTGGCTGATTTCAAGTCTTTCTTTTTTGCTCCTGCTGGTATTGAATTATTATTCACAGTATGAGCTGCTTCTGCTGTGTGGATGGATACATGTTAGTTATGCAGATTAATTGGAAGTCACAGGAGTGAGGATACTGGAAGACCAACAGCTGACATAACATTTGCTCTTAGTATATAAAATAACGGTCTTGTAAGTGAGGAAACAGTTTTCTCTTAATGCAGCTCTTAGCTCTGCTCTGTATTCTCAGAGAGCTCAACACACAGAGATCCCAGACAGATAAAAGGCCAGATTCACAGTGAAAGGAGGCGTTTGTTGGTCTGTAAGTTTTCTCAGAAATCAATATCAGAGCGCATTTCAGGTCCCATTTGTTTATTTCAAGGCTTAAGCATCAAACATTGTTCTCTGCACTCTGTGTAGGTTGACAGCTCCGCTAGCACAAGCTTTGTTTCCCTTTGATTGTATGGAGAGTCGCTGAGAGGCCATTATGTGTCAAGCTTTCTCTTCTTCCTGTACTTCATTGAAGAATCACGGACAGGAGGCAATGAGGCGTTACACACTGACAGATGTCAATTAACTTTCTTGGATCAATGTTGTCGTTTGTCTCTGTGGATCACCCACTCTCAGTCCAGTTCTGTTGGGGAGCTTTCACTGAGGGTGTGTCTGTGTGTTTATCACTGGTGGACAGTATATTCATTTTATCTTGAATAATACACAAAAACCTTGGTAGAGATGGTTATTTCTTTCCATTCACAATACTATTTTCATTTCAGAACCCTAGTTACTCTTTTTTTTCTAAATTAAAATGTTCAGTATTGATCGGGAACACACTTCATGATGATGCTGAAAGAATGGTGACAGCTGAGGGGACAGTTGGTTGCTGAGAAGGAGCAGAGCCCGGGGAGTTCAGGCCTGGCAGGCAGAGCCGTGCTCTCACAAGAGTTCCTCATACCATGAGTACAGACTGATTTATGGAGGGAACCTCTGGGCCAACTGACAGGAGCTCATTATCCAACACAGCTGATCAGTTTGTCTGAACACGAGAACATGAAAGGAATCTATAGCATTGGTTATGTAAGATTTAATCAAGGCACCTTCATTGGATCTTTTATGACTTTAGAAGTCTGTGGAGAATCGGTCAACTAAGGAGAGACAACTATTGTGGCTGACGATGTAAGCAGTTTGGTCCCCTGCCTTGTTAGAATAATGGCCCGATGGAGACTAAAATGTATTTTTGCTCTGCACCACAAACATTAAACGAAAGTTTAAGTAGGTTAAACCAAGGAGAGGAGATAACAAACAGGGTGAATCTTAGTGAGAGCTATGAAGGTGTCTCTGCCAAGTTATCTCTGTAAAGTGTTTTCTCATCAGATCCCCTGAGCTCAGTGTGTGCATGAGCAGAGCATATGTCTGCCAACAGCCTTACATAATGAATCATAATGAACAGGCAGCGAAACACAACATTAGAATGATTATGTTATTTGCATAATTAATGTGCATTTGTTTCATTTCAGTCAGTTTGTTTTGGTGTCATATACGATGCATAGTGTTTATCTGTGTGCTGCTTGTTGGAGAGCTGACGGCAATCACACTTTACCACTAGCTGTAAGTGTAATTAAAGTCCTGTGAGCAAAACGCTAATTACAGTAATTTATTAATATGTCGACTGATTTCATGTTAATACATGGAATAGATGCAGCTTTCTCATGAAATACTGATGCACTGCATGCCTCTCCTATCTTGTGTCTCCTCCCACACACCCCCTCAAATCCTCCATTATTAATATGAATGTTGAAGAATCTCCCGCTTGGTGAGATCTTGTCTCTTCCGTATGCCAGCTCTCTCTGCTCTCAGCCATGCAGGACTAAGCTGTTTCTCTGAGCTAAACCTCATTCACTCTCTGACATTTTGCCATTTTCACTGGAGATGAGATGTTCAATAGAAAGCTTAATCCCAGTGTTATCAGCATTGATAAAAGATGTTACACTCATCTTTGTAACATTTCAAGGAATTTTCACTCTCTGGAGTTCAACCAGAAATGTAAAAAAAAAAAAAAGGTTCAATCTAAGCATTTAATATCAGTTCACCGTGAAATCATATCTGAGAGCGCTGGTGAGGCAGATAAGACCCAGCTGCTCTGGAGCTGCAAACCTGGAGATGAGGGACAAAACTCTTTAAGATCAACGATAGGTTTCTTTAAATTCATCAGACAGATCTTCAGATCATCTTTGGCCCAATTTTAATTAACTTAACTCATTGTAACGTCACGTTAACCATAACAGTTATGCGTTGCCTTTGGTGGACATTGTCCATATTTCTCTGTCCTGCACAGTGTTTTTACCAGCCTGATGGTGACCTGAATCAGTGAACTCTGGCCTCACCCTGAGCCCCTCTGAAGCCATTAGCTTCCAGCCATTAAATTAACTGTACCCATTGATTCCCACATGAAAATAGTCACGTTCAGAGAGAGAGGGGAGGAGAGAGGGATTGTGGGAGGCAGGAGTTCACATGAACAATGGAGGGATGAGAGGTGGGAGGAGATGAAACAGCTTAATGTGAAATACAAACACACACAGACAAACATCCAGCAGCCTGTTGTTTCAGAGTCATTGGCAGCTTCCAGCAGCCTGAGGGATTCTCATTGTATTGCTTTAGCAATATGGAGTGAGAATATTTGAATATAAAAGGCTTCAATTTTGTATCTGCTTCCTCTAAATAAGAGTGCTGAAAAAAACAGAAACCACTACTACCATTATTTTTCACTATTACTTGCTTTCTTTGCATATGCTGTCGATTTATTTTGCTCCTGTTTTTATTGTTTGAAATGTCACAAAACATTTCTTTATAATGGATGTAGAGCAGTCAAATAAAATGTTCTGCTATTGTTCTCACATTTATGTCTCCAAATGATGCTGCTCACCAGCATGAAAGAACAACAGTTCAGTGCCAGGTTATTACTGTGTTTTGGATAACATCTCTGTAGCTGTCCCTGCAGTAAGTTATGAGAGTGAACATTATGTAAAGACACAGTGGCAGGTCTAACAACACACTATTTGTCGTGCAGGTTCACTCTCTACATGGTGTATTGTATCAGGGTCTGTTGTTATAACGTTATGTGTCATGCTGGTAGAGTCAGGAGAGGCTCAAGCAGTGGATGTGTCCCACAAAGAGGTGAAGAGAGACACAGCAGGCAGGAGGCCAGGAGAGAGCAACATGTCATGATCCACTGCCAGAGCTTACTCAGCTGGCTGCCTTTGAGACTCCTACCATCGAACATGCTGTCTGACATCCTCTAGCCAAGGACCAGGACAAGGATCAGGACAAAGATCAGAAAGTCACAGCAGGAGAGGCCAGGATGGGATCAGTGGGGGAGTCAGAGTCATAATCTGTCCCAAAGGTGAGATACAAGACTGCCACAGGAAGTGGTCGAGGTTTAAACATGTCTGTGTGGCATTGAGGAGCTGACTACAGCTACACAGAAACCCTCAGACTGAAACAGTAGAGCTGGTTGGACTTGAAGAGAGAAATGAATGCTTGATGAGAGCTGCTTGTAGCACTATAAAGATGCTTTAGCCTTTCTTTTCTCTGTGGTTTCTCTGTTCTGTTCGGTTTCACACCTTTTAGTTACCTGTTGCTCATCTTATTTCATACTCTATCAAGCTGCATTCAATGCAGTCCAGTCAGTGTTCTCCACGTGCTGTGTTGGTAGCCTTGTAATCAATTAAACATTAAAGTGAATGGAGGCTGGGTGCTGTTAAAGCTCCCACAGGGGATTCTTATCCTTCACAGCTGATGAAGCTCTGACTCTGTTCTGCTCTCCTTGTCCATCCCTTCACTTTTCTTTTTCTCGTACCCCTTTAATTGTAAAACTCTGTAGGGAAGAAAATAAGGAACGTGAATGAGAAATAACTATGACAACATAAATGACAGGGGCAGAGAAATAACTGAGAAAACAGAGATAGACGATGAAGAGCAGACAAAACAGACAGTAGATGGAAATAGACACTATTAGGTCCAATAAATTAACTCAGGTCAGTGCTGCTGTATGACTTGAATGTTGGCTGAAGTGCTTTGAAATAACAGAAAGCGTGACAGCACTGGCTTTACTCTGAGAACCAATCATACACTCACTCTTTCATTGGTTCAGTCCTCTGCTGAGAGAAAACCTGTTTTGTTTCATTACGCTGACAGGAGATCAGATCATGAGAAGCAGTTAATAAAGAATAATTTAATACATCAATTTAACCTAATTAGACCAAATTGAAAAATGATTTGAAATGTGTAAGGCACGAAGAGTAAAAATCTGGAGAGTCAGTGGTTCAGGATGTGTGTAAGGGTGTTGCATGACGCATGACAGCAGAGTGAACTGCTAAACCAACGTAACTAAACGGAGGGGAGACAGGTGTGGCCAGTTAACGTAACGAGGGCTAACGAGCACCTGCAGAGACAGAGCAGACTGGCCAATCACAGGGCACATCAAGATGACACCACAGGGATCGTCACATCCAGAGAGACTAAAAAAAAAAGACTAATATTAGTTTACATTTTGTAATATAGCAAACATCATTTGAATTCAATGTGGTCTTTTGGAAGCATTGGCATTGGGAAGTGTCAAAATTAATTATCCACGCACTGATAGTGTCTACTTTGCTTTTATGACTTTCATAGACATGTTCCGCTAAAAATACATAAAACTGAATATATAAAGTGCAGAGGTGGAGGCTCTTATATCCTCCATGATTCGTTACAGCTCATGACCATGATTATGATGTTTGATTGAGGTGTTACTGTGGCTCAGTGGACCATGATGCATGATGAGCTATAATGTTGTGAGCTTAAAGCTGAGATTTAATATGGAGATCTCCTGACTTTGCTGTTGAATACATTTGGCCATGAGAGCTGTAATAGAAATTGTCATTAGACATCAGAGCCAGTGTGCAGCTCAGTTTGTGAGCGGAACTACTTAAGAGACAGAAAATAGATGTCTAACTTTGTGAAGCTTTCACACAATTAGACTGAAAGTGTGCATGACTCAGAGATGGAGATGCTCACAACGGAAACGATTTATCTGGAGGGCTCCATCGATTGAAATGGTCTAGTTAGCCGATGAAGAGAAATCTTGTTTTAGTGCTTGATGGAGCTTTTTTTTCCTCATTTCTTTCTACAAGAAATTATTTGTAGAACAAGTGAGGATGCGGTATGAGCTGCAGTTTGAGAGCGCCCTACATCTACATTTTTAGCAAACAGGAATACCACAGTATTTGTTCTCTTAATTCCACTTGATTGTTCACATGATGTGGATTTACTGAACTCAGCAGCCTAAAAGGTCAGATAATCACACTGATGTCCAGATGGTTTGTTTGAATTCCTCCATTAGATTAAATTATTATAAAATTCTGCACTTAGAGAAAAAGTTTTTTCAACACGTCTGAAATTTCAAGGCAATAAAAACTTTCTGCAGTCATAAATACTCAAACAGTTTTAGTGCTGAATGAAAAACTTGCTTTGACATTTCCTGAGAGCTTCATTCATCACTACTGAGTTCTGTCTGTTCACCATGTTTCTGTTATAATCTTCTATTAGCTTCACTGAAACACATCGCACAACACGCTGATGTGATTTTAGTTATAAGGTCTTATGAATGAATTAAGTTCTTCTGACTGTGATCTGGAATCTGCACAGACTTAACTGGTCGTCTGTCAGAACAGCATCTGAATAAAAACATGTTGGAAGCTGCAGAATTAGAATTAGTCATAATTAGTTCTTTCTGTCCACTGATCTCTGTCTTATAGTTGTAGGATTAATTGTATTCTTGTGTGCTGCTTGTTGCATGTTGTGTTTGGTTTCTAACTAATGATCTTCTTTTCTGTTTTTTTCTGGATGCTGTTTCCTGATTGTCTCCATCCTGAACCTTCTTCTGTGGATCTTCAAATGCAGGTAAATCAACACTAGTTTTGTTATAAATGACCCTAGAGGCTGCATGTGGTTGAGGGTATACCAACATGTGGTCTACTGAGTCTGTGTATGTGTGTGAGCTGTGTGTATCTGACCAGAGCTGCTGTTGTCACAGTGCTTCAGATGATGTCTTTTCTTGGTGTGTTTTGAAGGATGGACGATGGATTATAAAGAGCTGTTTCCTCTTTCTGAATCATTCCAGTCCTTCCAGCTTCCTCCTACATCAGACTATGTCAAATTTGACCAGTCGCTGCTTGTTTTTGTTATTTCACCTCATGCAGAGACAGACATATGGTTAGTTTGTGTTTGTGTGATACATTGCCACACTTTCAGGTTGCTAAAAGGTCTGTGCCTCTGCTGGTGGTTTAAAGCCTAAAGAGATGCAGGCAGCAGCACTGCAGCAGGTGGTCATTATTCATGAGAGGAGGTCACATTTGGCCTCGCTGTCACTTTTTAAATGTTGGTTAAGCAGCCGATTTAATTCTTCACAACAGTGCAGCTCATGCAGAACATGCTGGTGTGTGAATGCAGAGCAGTCTGTAGAGGGAGAGTTATCTCATAGTGAAAGACTGATGAGTGTTTCTGACATGCTCATGTTGATTGTTTACCCAGCCTCAGTCTGCCTCACTCTGAAACACTGTGGTTTGATACATTTCAAAGCTGTCAAATTTTCTCCTCATTTTCTTTGCCTGCAAGCTTTTATCTGCATTGTGTGTTTTGTTGACGTTTAGCTCTCAAGTTTCAAACTCACATTATAGATGAGATTCCCTTGAAATGGTCAAAAGGGATTCTTGCATTTCCTACAGCAACCTGAGAGAGAGAACAGACAGGTAGTCAATAGTGCTAACATTATACCTCACTTAGCCTCTGTATGTGGCACAGTGCATGCACATCTCATATATCTGTTTATGGGTAAAGTTGTATGCTGTTATCTATCAATGACATAATTTCATTTGTGCTACATGTGAATAGAAGATGTTGTATGTTTCTATGGTTACAGTTTGGATGAATGCATTACTTTAACTGTAACAGTCAGTACTTCTCTCTCTGGTGGGACAGCACAGCACGGCATCTCTCCCTGCTGTTTGCCTCTAATCTGTTTTTATCTCTCAGCCTTGTTTCTTTGTCTTTCCCCACTCTAAGTCCCTGTTTCTCTGCCATGTCCTCCATCCATCCTTATACTCCATTTTTTTCTCCTACACACTCTATATTATATTTATTGTGCAGGAGATGTCCAGTATTTTCCAATATAACATCAGGGTTTGTTGTTTTATCTTTCAAGAATGTCGTACCTCTCAAACTCTGCCACATACATCCCTGTTAGAATGCTGCGCCGGCTCATTCTTAAGTGATTTACAGCACAGCCACTTAAGTCTGGGCTGAATCCAATTCACACTCAGTCAATAGCAGACAAAGCCTCAAAGACAGAGCCTCTCTTCTTCTTCTCCCGTCACTTTTCCCTCTTTGTTCGCTTTCTCTGCACCCAGCTGTAGCTAGATAGAAATGCTTTTGCTGCATCATATAAAAGAGGTTTTATATGAGATTTGAAACGTTTCAAATCTAAATCACATAGAGAGAAATTAAATTGGAGTCTGTAATGTCTGCATGATCTGCTTTCCTGGCTTTATAGCTTTCTAAAACAATATCCAGAGGAAAGTAGTTTCACTAAAAGCTTGAGAATATTCCTAACATTATTCATGCAAAAGATTGGAGTGAGGAATAAAGGAGCAGGTGGTTGAAGAAATGAAGAAGGATTGAGAAAAGCAGTCGCCCTTGAGATAAATTTCCAGGCGAAGTTAAGAAATGAGAAGAAATGTCTTCATTCAAGCAACTAGATGAAACATAATAAACCATCTGTGCACACAGTTTAGAGAAGAAGTACTAATGATGCATTGTTCTGATGAGGATGTGGAAAAAAAACAATCTGGAAGCATTAAACACAGTGAATGCTCTAAATGATCATACTTCTGAAAACTAGTTAAATCCCACCAAACTGCTGTGATGGATCATAAAACTCTCTTAAATAACATCAGTGAGTAAGAAATTTAATCACCTACAGCAGCAGCTGTACATCATCTGTAAGTTTGTGTTCCTATCCTGCATGTAAAATATGTTACTGTTCCTTTAAGAAGATGCTGTTGGCAGATTCACTCTAGAAATGTTTCCCAGGTTAAAATAGGAAACAAAAAAAGGAAAATTACAGTTCCTGCAGGGATTTAGAGTTGAGAGGATGGCAGTGTTTGACAGTGCCAGATGAAGCACAGACATTACACACCAGAAACACAGTTAGACGTGTCTGAAATGGACAACATGGTCAGTGGTCTCAATCTGGAGGGAAGATCAGGTCTGCTCTGACAGGAGATGTGAAAGTGAACGAGCTAACAGGTCTGCAGAGACTCAGCAGGAGAATCCTCTGGAGAACAGCTGAGTTCACTTTGGTCTGTCTGGTCTGTGAGAGAAACACAAGAGAATACTTGTCATGTTTGTAGGTGGAGGGTAACGGCATGAAAGGTTGAACTATTACTCTGTGTTTAAAAGATGTTAAAGAAACAGCTGAGCAATAGAATGAGGGACCTTCAGTTTCTGTGTTTGCTAACTAACTGCAGGTTCACAAATCTGCAGGTCGGCCTTTCCTCTTTTTTTATTGCCTCCAACCTGACAGATCCACATTCACAGCATTCAGGACACAGCAGCAGTGACCCTGTGGATCTCAGTGACAGAGATGTTTCATAACTAATAAAACAAACATGTCAGATGTCAGATCATCTCAGAAGAAGTTGACAGTTTGACATAAATCCAGTGTCAGAGGTTGCTTTGAGACTCAGGAAGCTGTGTGTGTTTTCTGCCTCAGAGAACCAGGATCCTTTCATGTTGGGCAGCTCAGGGATGTTGCACTCAGTGGCATAAAAAACAAGCAAGCCATATCAGAGGTTTGAATCCATGCTGCAGGCAAACACACACACCTACGAGTATATACACCTATACATATACCTTTTCTTCTGTTTCCAGTAATTCTTCACTAACATTCAAATATGTCATCCAAGTATTTTTTAAAGTTGTATTAAATGATGTTATAATAGAAACAGGATCCTTCTTAGGACACATAAGAAACACACAGCGAGACAACATGAACCAAGAGAGGGAGAGATGTAGTCCTCTAACCACCATGTTAAACTCTGAATGTCTGTGAGCTGCATGAAGAATGGTGGTGTGACAGTTTAATACAGTTAAAAGGTTTCTGCTGCAGAGCCTCAGATCTACACTACAGGCTGTCATGGTCACACATCTATCAGAGCTACAAGACAGAAATGAGGAGGAGGAGGAGATACTACTCCACAAGTGATGAATATCTGCAAACCTTTCAGAGATGTGGGTTGTGTTCATATCATTCACTGTTGCATCTTCCACTTTTGTATTTTGTTATATCAAAGTGATTATTTCTGAATTTTCAGACATCATATTCACACAGTGAGGATGATTTTATTGATGATACTCTGTGCTGAAACTCCTGAGTTGTCCTGGCAAGTTATTAATTAGGTTAACGAGGTACAGATGCTCATTAAGGCAAATATCAAGTCAGCCAATCAGGTGGCAGCAACTCAGTCCTAATTGTTACAGTGGGCACCAAAACTGAACAACAGAAAATGTCACCTGGTCTGATTGATCTGTGAAAAAGGACAGAATAGACGGTAACACTGATAATTGCTCATGTGCTGTAGTGAGTCCATGGTGCTACATAACTTATAAAGCATTCCTGGAGTCATGGAGCCCAGGGTTAGCTGCCCTGTCAAAGATAATTGCCACTGCTGACAGATGCTGTCTCAGTGCAGCAGGCATGAAGGAAACCAGAGTGCTACTTCCCAAGGAGATCTGTGGTCGGTCTGTGTTGTCAGGGGTTTGTGTTTCTAAGGTGGACTTTACAAAGAAGCAGTTATTTGAGAGATGGACACAGAAAAAGTGAGAGAGAGTAAAAAGTCTGTTGGCTTTTTGAGGCTGTGCTATTAGTTAGAACATCTGTATGCTAACATGCTCACAATGACAATTTACTAACAGCCTGATGATAAATATATATATATATATATATATATATATATATATATATATATACACACATCAGGTTCAGTATTCTCTGTAATGTGTGAATGTATGTCAACAGCTCGCTCACAGTGCAGACATTTCAGGAGACTCAAACAGTCTCATGCGGCCATCATATACTGTATATTGTAAGAAGCAGCCTCATGCAGTGGAGTGTGTGGTTTTACTGTATATCTCAGAGCGAGTTGGAGGAACAGAAGTGAGCTGATAGGCATTGAAACAGCAACAAACACAGAATCACAGCCAGCACTCTGACTGCACTTGGCTGTTTTCCTCAGTTTTCCAGCCAAACTTGAAATCTGGCTGAGAATCAAATCTGGTTCTTCTGCAAGTCAGCAAATCATGAACCACTGAACCATCAGTGCTGTGTTGTAATTAAACGACCAGGTGGCTTCATTTACAGTGATATAATGTAACTTGAAGAATATGCATGATTAAGAAACAAACCTAAAGGGTTCATATATATTATTACTATATTAAATAGTTCAGCAGCTGAATCAATCAGTGTGTGCTACAGTTAAAGAGTCAGTCTGTGTTAATACATCCACAGGAGGCTGATGGCCTATAGTGCGCCTGCAGCTGCAGTCATCTCTGCAGGAGTCTTTGTCATCAGGACCCCGGGGCTCTGAAACAAACAGCCGGAGGAAACCAGGAAACTAAGTCAGTGCTGTGTCTTAAATCATATCTCATAGCATAGTGTTATTGAAAATAGAGCAGAATACACTGATGACAGCTTCAGGGGGTTTTGGTGAGATCGAATGCTTGGAGCAGAGTACAGAGTTCAGGTCTTGAGATTTTCTATCTCAGTCAGTTATCAGATGTGTTTGGCAATAAGGAGAAAATAACTTTCAGATGAGGGTGAAAACATCCTTGTAATAAAACCAATAATATTCCTTCTGCTCTGCATTTTTTTTGTCTCTTTCTTGTTGATCTCGCTTGTCAAACTAATAATTTCTCAGAAGAATGTGAAGACCCAGTGGTGAAATTATAAGAAGGGCTCAGTGCAGCAGAAGAGAACTTATGGCGGTGATCAGCATCTTAGTTGTCATTCTTTACTGATCTCCTTAAGGAAAATAATCCTGGGGGCTGTCTAACTGGAAGGAGTGGGCAGCTACTGTACATTAAGTTCTGCACAGCATGTGTTTGGTGGCAGGGCTATGCAGAGAACATGGAGCAAACCCACATAAACACAGGGAGAAAATACAAACTGCACACAGAGACAGCCTGTCCCAGCTTTTGAACCCGGGATCTTCTTGCTGTTGGTGAGGGGGTCATTGAGACACTGTGCTTCCCTTAACTGCACACAATATTTCACTTTACTGCAGTTAGTGTACATGCAGTTACTCCATTTAATTTTTAGTTTGACCTGTTAGACTGTTAGGAATGTTAAATACACACAATTCCCTAACAAATTACCAAACTAAAGTGAATGATGAAGGTAAAGAAACGTTTCTCTGGCTCTCCCAAGCCTCATTCTAAGTCCATTTCAAACTGCTGTCATTTTTTTCAGGCAAAAAAAACAGAGAACTGTCTTTCTCCAGTGAGACCAACCAACCTCCCTCACTTTGGACTGTAACAGAAACAGTTAAACCACATACCAGGCAAAGAAGCTCCTGTAAATCCTCTGACAGTATAGTACATTACATTCAAGCAGCCATTCATCATAGTTTAATAACATGTCATGTCTCATACAATGAGGAGAGAGATTTGTCAGCTGTGCCGTTGATCCAGGAAATAATACACATAAGCTGTCTTTAGTTAAAGTACAAAAATGAAACATAACTCTGTATATTGACTGATAAAGTGACAGTTTCTTTTCTTGTGGCAGCGTTTGGGGATTATTTCTCTATTAACTCTCTGAAGCACATTTATCCTGTAAACATAACATATTCTATTAGGGTTGCCTGCAGGCTGAACATTCCATGGAGTGAAGATTCAGGCAGAAAAGACGGGATGGAGAACATTTGTTAACATAGAAAGCAACAGAAAAAGGAAAAAGAGCAGCTGCTACTGGAAGTGTTTACTTCTGTCTTCTTTATGCTGTTGCTGTTTGGACAGAGCTTTGTCTAAATACTTTATATTCAGTATGTTCGGGTTGTTTTATTCTTAACATCACAAACATTTATGTTTTATATGCAATATCATAATCTGCCAAGTGACTGGGCTAACTAAAAACTCTAAATTACAATGGAGTGGAAGTCCGATGTCTCACAAAATGGAAATATGTGTATTGAACAATAACTGTAGTAATGAGCCATTATTTTGGACCAACGACACTGGAGCACAACACAAGTGTTTTCCTCCTTCCTCCTCCTCCTGCACTCTCTCACCAGTGACCTTGTTAACCCAGCCACACTCCACTACCCTCAGCACAGACCAGGACAGTTACAGTTAGCTGCTGCTCTGAGCTTTATGTCTACAGGGAGGATTCTTTAACTAACATGGATGTCTGACTGACTGGCTCTACCACTGAGCCACAGCCGCCCCCTGTGTTTAACCATAGTGATGTCACATCACAAAACATTTATTTCTCAACTGTGATTTGTGACAGTTTTAAAGGACAAAGACCAAAGATGCTGTCCTGCTTATAGAGGCCTCAGATCAGCACTTCTGTGTGTCAAATGTTGTCTTTTAATATGGAGGGCTTGTTGATTTCCTTTACCAGGATCCTAAATCCATCCATGGTCACATGATGCAAAAACAGCCTCCAGTGATGTTTCGCAATCCAAATTTTTAGTTAAAGAGCTCCGCCTGCAGCGTGTGGTGAAGGGATGTGAGTCAAAGGAAAACCAATGCAACAGCGGCCCATATGTTGCTCTGCTCTTATTCTATGTGTGGCCACTTGCACTGATTGTAATGGAAGCTAAGTGAAGCAACAGCTGCTCTATGAATTGAATTGACTGAAGTGTACAGCAAAGTAAATAATGCCCTTCACTTTGTGATAAGTGTGAAAACCTTTGTTGTTGCAAACTTTTTAATACCGCTTGGTATTTCTCACTGAAGCTTCAAGGCCAAAGAAATAGTATTGTGGACCAGCCCCAAAAGTGTCCATGAAATGTCACAACTGTAACAGCTGTTCCATTTCCAGACTTTATCTCTGATAAAACATTTATTCTGAACTACCTGCAATGCAGCTGCTGCTTTAAAGACATTGAAATTGCCTTTATAAGTAGCACACTCGTCTTACATTTATACAAATTACTGGCATCGATAGATACTTGATTTGTTTTATGAGAATTATTAAGAGAATGTGCAGTCTCAACTCATGATAAGTGACAGAATAAGACTTTGATTTAAAGGCTACACATTCAGTTAAAGCAGACATTGCAGCTCAATGTACAAACACTGTAAAGATGAAAATGCAATTTAGACTTAAATGTAACTTAAAATGTCAGTCTGCAATAATATTGTAATGCCTGTTATTAAAGTGAACAACATGCTGTTATTTCTTTAGTCTCTGTGTTTAATTTGATTCATGTTGAAGTCACAGAGGTTACAGTTCCACCTAATGTGTCTTCTTCTAATGAGGCAGGTTACTAATCCATCATCACTGCTGTGTTTGGAGGAGCTTTTAAACATCAAACTAATGAGAGGAATACATGAGAAAGCCTCCTCTATGAAAATGCATGTCAATTTGTCTCTATAAACAATACAGGGGGTTTGTAAAGACAGTCTCTTTACAATGAAAGTAATATAAATGAATAAATGATGATGAGTTACATCTGTCCATGAATCATTTGGCAGAGCAAGTCTCTTGGAATGCAACCATTTCTTAAAAAGCTCTGCACTCCTGTTGAGCTTTGTTTGGCACCATTCTGCTTCATGTGAGTGATTCAACTTTTTATATTTTCTGCAACCAGGAATCTGCCTGGAAAGTTTTCTTGGAATAACCCATTTGGATTGAGACCTTTGACCCTGTGAGATTTCTAGCAGATGCATGTTTTAGAGTTCATACTTTAGCTGGCAGAATGTCCAGAGGGTAAAAGAGAAATACAACACACAGAAACAGTCCCAAAACACACTGAGAGACAGTAAGGCAGCATCAGTGTGTCAGCTTTCTGACATTTAGCCCCTCTCTAAGGAGACCAGTGATATTCATAGTCACAGTTTATAGTTGAAATCATAAACACATGTAAGGAAAGGCTTCTTCATGTTTCTTCCTCTGGCTGCATGCTATTCAAACTGTTTTATTAGCTGCCAAGAGTTCAGCCTCACACTCTGCTCTTTTATCACGTAGATTAATACAATGCACATGCATGCATTTTCAATTCAATCTGGGATGTGTGAGCCAACATTAAAATGAATGGTTCTGTATTATGTCTGCACAGCTGCTCTTTGCACAAGAGGGTGCCAATTAGATTTGGAGCGATTTCATCTTTATTGCCCCTTAAATTGGCAGCACATTCAGACCTATTTGATTGATGCATAAACTGCTGTTGGCTCTGCACTCTTTATAGAGTTCTGACCTGCATATGGATCCTCTCCAGTGACAGCAGCTGAGAGAGATAGTATGGGGAATAGTCTGGAGTGTGTAGGTGGAGCACAGTTAAGCGCTGAGTGCTGTGATGTAACTGAAGTTAAATTGGACCATTGACTGGAACGAATTATTCCTAATAACAATTAGGTGTTTACATGAACACCATATATAACTTGATTGTAAATGCTATCTTCAAAGCATTTTCTTTTTTTTTTTAATCACTAATCATTGTTGATTTGGAATTGAAGTCATCTTTGAAAACTTGAAGTCATCTTTGAAGCCCCCCTCACCCTCTCTTTCTCTCTCTCTTTATCTCTGTACTTGTGTTATGCACTGATGCACAGCTTTCTGTTCTTCATACTCAATTAAGACTCAGGTAATGGGTTCATGACCTTATTGTCACAGTAACACATGCATATAGATTATGACTGAGCTGTGACTTTAGTGTTGAGTCTTTGGGTTTAGTATGGATTACATGTTACACACTGGTTAAATCAGTCTTGCAGAGAAATTGCAGAGCTAAACACTCGACTCTCCAACAAGTATGAGAACAGATTACAGAATAAAATTAAACTGATTGGTTCACATCTACACATCAGTGTTTCATCTTGAAGCTGGGAGCAGCAGAACTTTGTCATTGACAGTAAAATAAAGAAACACTGTGACAGTTGACTTGATGCTGATGACTTTTGTTAGGTCAAGTTTCCCTTAATTTTGCTCAACACACACACACCTGGTTATGCATGACTCTGCAGAGAGCATTGGATTTATGACTTTTACCCTTTTTCACTTGGACACTCCAAATCTCTAATAAGCCAAGTTGCAGTAGTAAGCAGTATCTGTTGTTAATTCTATTGATTCTGATTCTGAGTTGTAAGAGTTGTCTCCTCAGTGAGAACACATTTGAATTTGCACCACTGTGTTGTGTGTGTCACATATTTCCATCCTGTCATGGTGTCCCATCATCCCAGTTTGATGCTGACAGGCAGCCTAATGATGCCTGTTCTCCCTCATGGTCTCTGGCAGTAGCAGCACAAAAAACAGTCACACACTTATTTTAGTATAAGTGCTGTGTGTGTATGAAAATATAGAGCTCTTAACTGCACAAGGATGAGTGATACCATAATTCATGTTATCAGAGATAATTATAATTTTATTTCTGATAATGATCTGGCATTTAATTCAGTAAAACGGTGACCTGCTTCCACTCTTATAGACTAATGTCATTGTCATTATACATAGCTCTATAGTATATCCACTATATTGTGATTTGCTTCAGTTGTTATTTCACACAAATACGACCATTATACTGTTAAAAACATATTGATATTTTAAAAGATATAACATCGTCAGGCTGCATCATAGATGAAATCATCGAATCAGCACCTTTATGAAACAATGTCAGCAACAACTGAACATTATACAGTAACTTCATGGTCACTGGATTTATTGCAGTGTTGTTTTATCGAACTGCATCTAATTAACTGGTGACTCAGTGAAAAGACAGCCTATTATTGTTGCCTATGATTTATGAACATTCCTATCGGACCGTCTTCACATACTGCACATGTCAGTGTGTTTTTGTTTTGCTCAGCAGAGCTTTGGATGACATGGTTTATGACGATGTGAGCTCAGTTTTTTCTCAGCTCTGCTCCCTGTCACAGGCTGTCTTCATCATTATTGGGATGTTTGTTTGTCTTTGTATATTTACAGTTTTCAGGATTTAGTCTTTTTGTTTCTTACTATAGTGCAGTTTTGTACTTTGTCAACAGAGCTTCTGATTTATAGTAGCTAAAGCACAGGTGTAATCCATAACATTAATGGTGCCTCCTTTGAAATATCCCAATGAGCCAGCGTGCACAACAGCAGGACTCTGGAACTGGCACACCTGAATAGAATGAAGACATTACTAATGTAATTAGTTACACCTGTGTATCTCAAGTCAACTTTTGCTCTGAGCACCTGACCTATTTACAAGATGAAGTCCACAGCGCATGTCCATGTGCCTTTCTCCAAGATTTACTTCATTAAATGTGTGAACAAGGAGAGGAGTAACTCAGACTTTACTTCGACCTGTTTGGAAGGGAATGTGGGGATAGAAGGACGACATGAGATCCTGAATGACCCTTTTTTTTTTAATATTGTAAAAGCTAATTGTTGCAATCCCTGGATGGATGTTGATAGTGGATGACCCTTATAACATCTAAACTTCATAAACTTTAAATCACAGACATTGTTACTTCACAAATCAACCATGATAATGATATAGAAAGATCCTAACAAACCCTGCCCCAAAACAAGGAACAACAGCAGGGCTGTCATTAGGAAAATAATCTCCCCTCCTCCAGGCTCCACGAGTCCTTTTCATCTCTTTAAGGACAGCTGGTGTCTGTTGGGTTTGATTAGGAAACAAAGAGAAACATACATCACAGTCAAAGGAACATTACTTTTTGGGCAAACACGTGCAACAACACAAACAACTCATTCAGCATTTCATTAAGGGAGACATTTATCAGACTGTGATAGAAGGTTTTTATCTGTCTCTGTCAGACAATGCTTCATAGGAGTTCCTTAACTTATCTAATTAAATTACAACAACAGCATTAGTTTTCTATGTGACAGCCTTTTTAAAATCTCATTTAATTAGTTGATCAAACTCTGTGAATGGCGCTCAGGTATTCTGCTTATTTGTTTCTATATCAAAGCATTAATCCCTCAATCATCCCATTTCGTTCAGGACGTGTTTTTAAATGATCAGATAGTGTTTGTTTTTCAATTTGGGACAT
Organism: Semicossyphus pulcher; assembly: GCF_022749685.1. Taxonomy (NCBI): domain Eukaryota; kingdom Metazoa; phylum Chordata; class Actinopteri; order Labriformes; family Labridae; genus Semicossyphus; species Semicossyphus pulcher. The sequence goes on from NW_027211692.1 coordinate 24,769,898, forward strand.
GATGAGAATCAACTAAGAAGTAAGATGAACAGCCTTTGAGCATTTTGCCTCATGTTGTCACTGGCAGCATTCTGATCAGCTCTGTGGATGCTGGATGCCATAAGTAGAAGATGAGATAAATGTGATTCAATGTGTTAATGTTTAAAACTGGTTTAAAAATCAATGCAACATTTATACTGGTTATGTTAGAATTGCTGACACATATAAACACAGGAGCGATGTTGAGACTTGTAATTAAATATTTAAACATGTTGTGATTCAAGTTTTGATTTTATATGAGACACCTTTTCTTAATTAATCAGGTCAGAAACTACAGATCGATTGAGTGGTGAGTGGGGATCATGTTGTCCTGCCGTGGATGCACAATTGTACCCAGAGGTCCTAATAATGAGTGCCTATTATATGCCTACACACAGCTTTATACCACAGTCCGTTACAGAAACATGCATGTGATTGCATACTAATTAGTTTCTGTCCATTTTCACATTCTGTAGCCTTTTAGGCTGACTTTCATTATCCCCCTCTTATAGAGTACAGTTAAAGTTCTTTCTTTCTTCACACTGGTGCACCTTAAAGTGAAAGGCATGTCTTTAGACGAGGAAATCATCCTTTCCCCAAACCCCTGACTCTTTTCTTATTTATTGAAAGAAATCCACTGATTAGCAATGTGTCTGCTTTTCTGCACTTTTCTTTCTCTTCTCTCTTCCATGTGTCATGAGTACTTTGTAACCTTGAGTGTGTTCTCAGTGTAGAAGCAGAAGCTATTTTCCTATTCAGAGTGTGTGCTGCAGTAATGTCTGTTACAGTCCGTTTCTCTCTGGAATAGAAAATGCCATCTGACACACAGCTCAGGATTAACCACACTGTGTCCATGTGTGTTTACTGTCTGTGTGTGTGTCCTCTTCCCAGCACAGACCCCAAATTCCAACCATTAACCTTTTTTGTGTCCCTGGCCCATTGACATTGTTCCAATTATCTTTATGCATTGAAAACAAAGTATTCAACCTCTAAAGTGTGGAAATACCCAAATCTTTTCGCCTCATTCCTCACTTCATTCTACTTAACATACTGGTGTAGATGAGACCTGTAAAATGTCACTTCAGAGGTCCAGTGGACTATATTAGTCCTATAAATCAGATCCATTAGAAACATTATGTGAGGATGTTGTGAAACCTTCATCTTCATCAAGACATCTTGAATGTCATTGTAATAATTCAGTCAGTCTGAGTCTGCCCTCTTTAGCCTCTCTTCACCCCCTTTTCTCATCTCCTTTATTCATGTATATTTCGCTTTAAATGCAAAACCAATTCAGTGATAAATTGCCCTGCCACACACTGTTTGAAATTGTCTTCATATTGGCCAGTTTGAGCCTGAAGTCATTTTCTAAATCTAACTTTCTCTCAGTTTTGTGGAGCCTGATGAGCCGTTCTTTTTAATCCTCATCAGAAGGGAAAGTGTGTTTGTGTTCTTCAACACAAACAAAGGGCTCTAATGTGAGAGCCAATATCCTGTCGTGAATGACAAGAGCCAGCTCCTGAAATCACTTTTTTGTTGTTGTTTATTTGTAGTGTATTTTAAGTGTACTTGAGATGCATGGAAGTAATCAAAAAATGTACAAGCGATATAAACACTGACTTTTGAAAGCCGAAATTTTAAATATACAGTCGAGTAATACAGTCTACTTTCTGCGTTTAGAGTACCCCATGTTCTGTGTCATGTATCCTTTACTGGGAAATCATAACTACTTTAAACCTGTGGACCAAAACAAAATGCAAGGTGTTATTTCCCAGCCAGGTACTTTGTCTTATAGTAAAATTAACAAACGGTGTCACTCCAAAGGCTGCATTCATTACGGTATATGTACCAGGCTGTGGCTCAGCTATACTTAACTCTATCACTATACTTTGGAAACACTCCTCAGTAAGCCTGCAGTCTGACATACTAATCAGGCAGCTCAGCAGTGGGACAATTTCTCCTCTGAATCCAATCTCTTAAAGAATCCCAGTTGATATTATTTAGAATAAATGCCTTGGAATGAATCTTTGCACTATTAAAAAAGAAAGAAAAGAAAAATGTAACTGTGGCTGTCACAGGAAGATCATAAGTGTGTCCAATTATTTAATTTGAGCCTGGAAGAAATTTACCTCTGAGGTGTCATCCACAGATTGTGTGTGAACAGACTGATAGCACTGCCACTGTGGGCCCGGTTTACACCTTGTATTTCTTATTATCAACAAGGCATTACAAAAAAATTAATAGTTATAAAATAACTTTTTCCTGTGTTTTTGGCTACAGCCACTGTGGAGTTGTGATGATACTGTGATTGGCCAGTCTGCTCTGTCTCTGCAGCTGCTCGTTAGTGCTCGTTAGGTTAACTGGCTGCACCTGAGGGCTTATGTTGGTTTACTGCTTACTTTGCTTTTTTGCACTCAATCCTCCAGATTGTCACACTTAATGCATTAGATGTTACAGATAACGTTTCAATTTGCTGTAGTTTATCAAAAAAAATTTATATAATATTCTTTAAAAATTGCTTCCCTTTTTGTTATTGTCACTTGAGCCAGGTCATGACAGGTGTTCATTCAGTGAGCAAATGTGAACTGTGCAGATGCTCCACAGCTGCACTGACATAAAGGAAAGATTCATGTAGCAGTCACATTATAAGGGTATATTTTGGTCTCATGAGGATGCTCTAGCCTTCCTTCTAAGTTGCTAAAGTATTTTTATACCTAGTTCAAAGGTAAATGCACTGACAGGAGGTATGTTGTTGACAAGGTCATAACCTCAATCCTAGTTCATTTATGTTTTCTCCCTCTCACTGCCTCACTCTCTCTTCTTCAGTCTGTTGAATACTGATGCATGCTGTGAACTCTCCAGGGACTTTGCCACACTCCATTCAAGCAGATTCAACTAATGTTCTTTCAATGGTGGCTGCTCAAAAATCCAATTAGTGCTCATTATTGTCTCCTTGAAATGAGTGTTCTTATGAGGATGAGCTTATGTGATTAAAGTGCAGGGGGCTCGACCGGGCCGAGGCTCTTTGCTTTTCTTTCCTTTTAAAAACAAAAGTAGTGTTATAATACTGCATTATATCAAAGAGTGAAATTAAAAAGTTAAAAAAAAGAAAACCTAACAAAACATCTGTGTAGGTATCACCATCCTCACAGTGGAAATGTTATCTTAGTTGTAACCTCCAACAAGAACAACTCCCTCACTTGGGCTTCAGCTGTGGGAATACAGCAGCTGAATTAGCATAATGAATTAATATCAAACACAGCTTTATCCGGCCTGTACAGACTCACAGCTCCAAAGCTCCAGCAACTCTTTATCTTGAATGTGTCCCCTGCTAACAGCAGTAGCACGGCTGACCAGTCTGAGCACAACATGATTCATCTTGGTATTATTTTCAACCCTGATTAACTGGGTTAAGGTCTTAGTTACAAGATAGAGGAAGCACAGGAAGCTCTGCAAAGGAAATAATGATTTTAATTTATGGAAATTATTTTCACTTAAATGTCTGTTAATTCAGTATCTTTTGCAAAATGAGTTTCACAGTTAAACACACTGAGACGAGGATAAATCCTCTGGAGGTTCAGCCCAGCTCCTCCACCTACACAGATCAGACTAAACACAGACTAACAGCTGGTGAAAGTGTGCCAAAGAAAAGACCCACAGTGTTGTTTTACTCTTAAATCTAATGTGGCGCTGACCTCAGTTGCCTGAAAGACACCTTGTATGTTTGAACAGCCTCCATGTTCTTAATTTATTCCAATAATATTCAATCTTCACAGAAACAACCTCTCTGAGACGCCATATAAGTTAAATCAAACATACAAAACTAATTAGTGAAATCACTTGCAGCTGTGTTTGTTCATGACTAAAAGCTGCACACTATACTTTTAGACTTTTCTGATGACATCAGGTTGGGTAGCGCAAGTTTAAACTGGCGGCCATCTTTAAATTGTTGTTGAACTAACAAGGTGATCATTTGGTTGCTTCTTCCTCCTGTTTGTCTTTTTCCTACATAGAACAAAACAGGAATGTGAAGAATGTTCTAGAGAGCTTTCCGTAGAATACATTTGTGTTCTCATGAGACAGTTTGTTAACAGATTTTCACTTTCTGCATGTCTTATGTTAAACCCACTGTGAGGCTCAATTCAATACTGATGCCTCTCTGGTTTGCTCCATCTTTAACAAGAAAACTTTTGCATGCATGCTGTTACACTCCAGGAACCAAGTAGTGGGTGTAATGTAAAATGTTTCAGCTGCTGTGGCTCCCAAAGACTTGTTCTCCCTCACAGAGATCAATGTCTTGCTCTCTTAAGGTTAAACTCTGAATTGATTTCCCTCAGTCCATTTTCACACAGTGAGAACTCTCTAAGCAGTAAATCATTTCCTAATGTGCAACGAACAGAACAAATACTTCCATGAGGAAGGCTGCTGGAGCTCTTTACTGGCTGCCTCCTGTGTGAACATAATGTCTATTAACACTGTCTCAAACCTCTTCAAGCTCAAGGAAATGTATCTTTCAATGCCAAGCTGTTTTATCCCAGTCCATTAAGGGTTTTTAGGTAGTGACACTGACTTTGAGTGCTATGTAAGCCTACAGCTGGTGTTTTAATTTAGCTGAATCTAAATTGGAGCAATTAAACTGAATTTGGCTTTCATAGAGCGCCTTTTTGATCCAGGAAGCATCATTTTCTTGCATGTGTGTGTTTCAATCTGGTAAGCTCCAGATAACAGCTGTGTTATTTGGACTGTGTGAATCTATTTCAGCCTAACAGAAGCAAAGCTCTGTAAACAAGTGGTTAGGAAAGGGGTCTTGTGGTTTCCCAAAAGAGAGAAGACGATGTTCAATGTGCCTGTTAAAGAATGAATCACTACAAACAGTCGAGTGGCTCAGCTGGATCGGTGGGTTCTTGCTGCTTTCTTGTTGACATAGTGTACAATGTGTGACATTTCTGGATGGGAAATGTTGGATGGACTCAAGGATTCACTGAATTTGTTATTCGTGTCTGCCACGTGTGGGGTAAGGACATCAATGAGATTTGAAGAGAAAATGAGATTTCAGGACACACACACACACACACACACACACGGACAAAAATCTATTGAAAGCTTCTTCCTTCCTACTCGTCTAACAACGCTTCCATCCTGACGGCTCTTAGGGTTGATTCCAGCTTCACTTTGTGTCTTTACAAACTGTTTGATGAGGATTTCTAATTTAATCAGCCGGATCTGAAGGAAATCAAAGCTGCTGTCATCATGTCGGGTTAAAAAATATTTTTTTGAGAAGGAATCTCGTTCAGAAGCAGCAGGAACGATGCAGAACATGCAGATGGTGGATGAGCACCTGTGCAGCTCACATTTTCATAGAGCAGACCTGCCTTACATATTTAGTGACTTTGTCAGAAAAGCTTTATTCATATCTGATTAGTTTTATGATTACAAAATGTACTTTTTCTGAATGAGATTGCACTAGATGTGATACAGTCGGGTTGATTATTTGCAGTTTGAGGAAATAACTTTGATGCATTCGTATAAATATTTATTAAGCATCAGGGTATCTATAGAAGAATACAGTATGTGCACATTCGGGCATTCAGTTGGAAATGAAGACAGAAGCTCTGACATTTGAAGACCTTGGAGTTTTAAATCAGCACTTTTAGTATATCTGTGTTGTAATATCTCTCTTCAGGTCCTGACCCAGCTCAGCTAAACCGGACAGTTTACCCTCCGGCAAGAACACTGTAGAGTTAGAAGCAGAGCGTTCATAGAACATAAACAAGTATTGGGTGATGCATATTTAGCAGAACTGACTATAATTCATGTTATATTCATGAAACTCATGGTCACAAATATGTTAGAGAAGTTTGTCTCAAAAAAGTTTTCTGCTTTACAGAACATGTTTCCTGTGACTGTGTGTGAGAAAGGGAGCTGTTTAGTTTTAACCCTGAGCTGCAGTTAATCACAGTGTGCTGTGACAGAGGCTTCCACCTGTAGCTGATGTTCTTCTACAGCTGTTTCACGAGAGGATTGGGTCGGCTATTCTTTGTACTATGATCGAGAAGTTCTCTGAAGCTGTGAGTGTTTCCATCCCTCACTTTGTGACTTACCTCCTCAGCTCATTCGGCATTCTCATTTGTATCTTGTGGCTTTTCTGAGCCAAATCTGCTACAATCCTCCACTACCTACATGATCCAGTTGTTCTGAGTTCCCAGCCCCAGTATCCCTTTACAACATAGGGACAGACAGTTCTCCCTTCCTTTGACAATGAATTTCCGGCTGTGTGACAAAGACAGTACATTTAATTATTATAAAAACACTGTATACAATAATCTGCACCTTTTTATCCTTTGTTGTAATATCTCTCCAAGCACTGAGATAATGTGATTCTCACTCAAAGCAGCTGCAGTGATAATCCCGTTAGACTAAAAGAGGGTGAAGCTGTGAAACTTCAGCGGGGGGTCATCCCACCTCGCTGCAGGGTTATCTCTGAGTCTGAAGACGTCTGCTGAGTGTGAGCTGTACGGCTCTCTACTGCTGTTGAATTCTGGGATGTGAGCAGCACAAAGTACGTGTGTGCTTCTTTCAGAGCAGGTGCAGCGTAAAGAATCCAAATTTTGTCCTGTAACAGCATCCCTTCTCTCATCATTCTCCATCCTCTTCTCCTCCCCCTGCTTGTCTTAACCACTCTGGCAATGATGCACATCATCTCTTATACAGCTCAGGTTGTTTAAAGATCACCTTGAGTTTGTGTGTCAGGCTTTGCTGGAGCTCGTAGCTGCTCAGTTCCAATGATCCACTCCACTGGGCTGCAGGTAGCTATTGTGCCCTTCAGATTAAGAGCAGTGACACAGACATGCACTTCAGCATGCCTCTGATCCCATCAGCTCTACTGTCACTTACTGAGGAGAGAGAGGTAAAGATGTTTGGGACTGTAACTCAGAAAGCAACAGTGTTCTTACAGGAGAGAGAGTGTACTTACATCAACACTTACATTGATCATATCCATGCTTTATGGCATAAAATATTTCCGTTGTTCTCTTCAGTGATGTTTATCTGCTCACAGAATTCATCATCAGGCTCATGGATGTCCTGCTCATGTCAGCTGATTCAGAAGATTAAAAACTCGTCACAGAGAAAAGAGCTGCCTGTTTACAACAAACTGCTCATCTTAACTGTAATTCAGATATTCGTAAATCCTTTCTGAACTGAGGCCGTTTATGCTTTTGTGATTATGTATTTTATAACACACACAAAAGAGTGGAGATGTATCACACACATAAGATCACACTTCAAAGAGATTAGACAGCAGGCGTATGAAAAGACTGAGAAAAATGTCTTTTGATCTTAGACAGTCTAGTACAGTATGGTAATTGTTTGATTGTCTGCAACCATGTGTAACATTGAGCTGAGATGCTTAATGTTGGTGTTTGCATCAGCAGTGTTTTGCTGCTCATTGTCTTCCTTATATCACACATCAAGAATGTCAATACAATTTTGAGAACATTATTAATATTTCACAGCTGCTGCAGGTTAAAGAAGATAAGAAGCAATCAAACGCTCTGGCTGTTGCTCTGTAGCTGTAAACCTGTAAAGAGAGAAGAACGAGTTTTACTGGACTGCAGTCACATCACAGAGAGAGGCAACAGCAGGACCAACACTGTAGGTCAGCCGTTAATACATCACCTGATAATGCACCTTTAGCAATTATCATCTGTCCTTAACAGTGATTCTGTCTCTTCTGATCATTCAATACTGTGAAATAAATATCCAGGATTGTTTTGTCGTTCTTCTCACTATGATGCAAATGTGTGTGTGTGTGTGTGTGTGATTGCACATGCTGATGAAGGGTAGGCTACTATTTTAAAAACAATACGGAAATAGAAGATTTAAGTCTGAGGGTCCCCTACTTCTCTAAAATGTCTTCTTAGATTCAGTACAGCGGAATAGGTGAAGTATAAACGTACTTTAGATGCCTGCTGACTACTATCAGGATGAGACGTGGCCTGTTATCATCTGAGCTCAGCAGAAAGTGAAATTACATGGAAAAGTAGCTGAATCATAGTATCACTATAAAATGGCTTTTTTGGGGTACTTCTACTCAGTACATTACCTCTCTGGAACACACAAACAAGGCTGATGTAAGAGCTGAGCACCGTTTTCCAACAGCAGATTCTGTCTGTCTGTGTTTCCATGCTGCTGCCATCTCTCTCCTTCTCAATGGAAGTGCTGCTGAATGTTAATGTAGATGCTTTTTGTTTCAGTGTTACTGCCCTGAATGAACCTTTCATACAGAGAACAGAATATATATAATAAATATATGCACAGGGTCTGCTCTTGTTATGATAAGGGTCATGCTCGCTGTATTGTAGTCTGGACACAGTGTCAGGAGAGGCTTCAGGAGTGGGTGTGACGCACAAAGAGGTGAAGAGAATCACAGCAGGAAGGAGGCAGAACAAAAATAAATGCAAAGAAGGATACATACACATGTTGTGCTGTAGAATATTGAATAGTATTACCTTATCTTTTGGATGATGGGTGATGGCTGGATGTTTATTTTTATCTCTGGTAAGAATACATCTGTTTATTAAAAATGTTGGTTCTCTTTGAAAGGACAGCAGAAAGTCAGACTGACCCACGGAGAAGAATGAAAGAGTCAGAGCAGCATGAGAGAAATCAGAGAGACAAAATCCCATTGCACACATAGAACCTGCACATTGCTGGGTTCAGTTTTCCCTGCAAGATGGTTTTTGGCACACATTTTGTTGTTACACGTCTCCTGTAAGGACACATTCAGTATTGAGTCTGTTCCCTTCTGACATGACAGCTCCGGATAGATTTGCTTTTTCTGCTCACCATGGGTGGCAGCTCTGCTGGAGTTCAGCAGCCAGTTGAAAAATATTGACTCCACAGGAGAAGCATTAGGATGAAGATGAAGTAAGTGAACAACCTCAGGCAGGGAAAGTAAATGAAGGATTTTGAAAGCTTGTTTTACATGCGAGTGATTTAGCAACCCCAATGGGTTTCAAAGCAGCGCAGCATTGTCTTGTTCCTAATTACATTTGACAGGGAATCTGCTGCTTGTCCCTTTTTGCTCAGTCTACTACCCTGAGTTAAGAGGTACATTTTCTCTAATGAAACAGTTCCTGCAGCAGCTTTTATCACTGATGTTTGTGGATCTGAACAGGCTATTTTTAATGCTTTGAATCTATGAATCCAGATGAGTTATCTGTCTCTGAAAAGAGAACATTATCCACATGTAACGAGTCAATTCTAAAGTACAGTTTTAAGCTCTTTAACAGTGAAGTGCAGATTTGAACCCTTGAACTAAACAGCACAGTTTAGAGAGGCACAGATAACCAGATCATCCTGTCTTTGTCTCACACATGTTATATTCATGAAGACACATTAGTGTTTTTGTGGTTTTCAGAAGAACATGGCTGTCTGGTGTCTTTAAGGACTCTCTACACTCTGTGAAAGGCAGCAGAGTGAAAACTACTGCCATCTGTTAAACTGTATAATTGGTTGGATATTGTGTCGCTCTGGTTTTAAAATACTGCAGAGTTCATGTCTGAGATTCTGTGCATGTCCTGGTCTAAAAGAAAGTCTATGAGGAGGCTTAAGGTATGTAGTCTCTGGGGAAGGAGCTTTCTTATCTTAAATGGATCTCACTATAGCGGGAGGGAAGAAGGAGCGTTTTTCTCCATGTTTGATTCTGTATGGCAGAGGATTGCCAAGGAGCTTTTGATGTTTCTTGAGGAATAAAATGGAGATATGACTCACTAACACAGAAGGAGCCAAGGTATCTCATAAGCCAACTATGTTGAATGAAGGGATTTGAGAATAAAGTGTGAGGAAAGGGCTGCTTCTGATAAGAGGGGAGATGAAGACAGGGTTGTGCTTTTCACTTTGATTTACTGGAGCCAAAAACTGCTGGTTCAAATCCAGTTTTATTTCAACAAGCAGGAAGTTGTTGATGTTCACACAGAGAAAAAAGGGAAGAAAGTGTTCAGGGTGAGCTGAAGTTTATCTCTGGAGAGGTTATTCTTTTCATTCAGAATCTTCTACTCAGGAAGTTAGATTCTGCAGATACAACATTTGTCTGGATGGAGGCTTCTGGCAAACTAAGTCAATATAAGCCTACTGTATACTGTTTGTAGACTGTTATTTATAAATAAGGTATGGTAGTTGGATGTATATGTACATAGTGTTTCGGACGCATACAAATCAATATTCTGAACTGATATAATATTGTGCGGACTCTCAGATAATTTGGACTGTTACAGAGGAAAAGACGATCCTATTCATTGTGGGTTTACATTCAAATGTGGCCAGTGGGTATTTTGTGTAGCTGTCCATGGTGCTGAACAGTGATGTGATGCTGCCTGTGTGGACTGGGCAGAGCGGCATATGAATTGATATTGTCTGTATTTTCAGGTCTGATATTGCCACTTCTGTTAACGACATAACATTACTTTGTCTGATATGTTATAGCCAACAGAAAGATTTGGAAGGCACAAACAAGGATGAAGCAGGCCTCCCTGATTTTAAGGACAGTGATCAATAGGAATAACACCGATGAGGGAGACACCCCAGGAGTGTTAGCATCAGCTTCAGAGTGTTCTAGGTAGTCTGTTAAATTACACTTTGCAGTTGAAATAAAAATATATCCTTAAATGAAATGAAATGAAATCTACAAAAAAAGTTTCTTCCTCTGTGCTGGAGAGAAGGGGCTCACTCAGGATTAGCTGCAGGCTAGGTGGACGTGTTTGTGTTACAGAGCTGAGTTTGGAGCACTTTTTTCAGTAACTTATTGAGTGTTTTATGAACCAAAACAAAGTCAATCTTTGTCCCCTCAGGTATCCATTTGTCTCTCTCTCTGCCTCTCTCAGGTTAAAAGGGCAAAGAAAACCCTTTTAGCCTGTCTGAACCGAAGTCGGGTCCAGCAGCAGCACTGATAATCAATACAGCATGTTGATTCAACCCACTTTACTAAATGGGTCTCCGCTGTCCTGTTGATGGACATTAAAATTAGAGTAGTTAAAAGCCTGGAACAATGTATCGTCGACTGGATCGATATTCTGCAGAACTGTCCCTGTTTTTTTCCGACTTTTACTCTAAAAATTGTTATCTTTTCTTACTGACAGTTGTGTTGAGGATATTGCCGACATCATTAAGCAATGGGTTTTTGACTGACATAAAACTGTATTGCAAAATATTTAGCTCAGGAAATATTTATTTTTGGCAGCTGGTGAAACTCACTTTAGTATATCACTTGAGGCACTTTTGCTGGTGCTGATTCTTTAGCAGGTCGGTGGACAGAATGCAAAGTAATACCAGGTCAGTCTGGTGCACTAAAGTCACTTACAGATTGCCTCAATGCACAGCTGCACAGGGTCAAAAAGAGCGACAGTGTGAAAATCAAGCCACAATAACTCAGCATTCAGTTGCCATTTACTGCAATGGTGGATTTTCCCAGTTTGCACGACTGGCATTTAAAGTTATGCTCTCTATTCACTTAAACAAGAACAGGCTTCACTGACTGTTTAATGACAATTTTACCCAGACAACTGGCTGCAGCTCACTATTCCATGCAGACGACTTTAGTACGACTACCAGGAGAGCAATATCAAAAGCCCAGCTGAAATCAACTTCAGCAGATGTTATGTGTCTGCAGCAGCTGTCCTTCTGCACAGGCCCAAAACACAAATCACACCCAGCCAAAACTATTACTTGACAATAACTCAGTTCAACATTGGGGAAGTTTCAAATTTACTAAAGCCTTGGTGGGCTTTTTACGAGGGCCTCAATGTGTCTTTCATTTAATCCAAGGAGACCTGCTTGAAATATAACACAGGGTGATCGAGAGAGAAAAAAAGAGAGGAGAGAGTGACGGCTTTCTGCTTGATTGCAAGAGCTGGAACAGTTCATCGATGGGGTGGAGAGGAGATCAGTCATGATCCTGCAGGCTCTGGTTCTGCACATTGGTGTATACGTTTGGCAGAGAGGGGTGTGTAGCTCAGACAAATGCACTCCTGTCCTTATCTGGGCTGTTGCCAAACCACACAGTGATGTTCCTGTCATGATGCTTCATAGTTGCAGAGTAGAAGCATTGAAGGATCCTCAGAGAGACCCTGAATTTTCTCAGTTGAGGAGGCATGAGGTAGAAAAGGGAAGTCTTATTGTTTGTTTGTTATTGTGGCCAGTTAACCTAACGAGCACTAACGAGCAGCTGCAGAGACAGAGCAGACTGGCCAATCACAGTGGACAACAACATAATACAACATGAGTCATAACAGAGGGAACGTTTTTACTACTATTAAAACATTTTGTATCTTGCAGGTTGTCTTGAGATCGTGATGTGGTATCAGTCACACTCTATAGCTACATAGCATTGAATGAAAACTCTTAGAATCATCTGCTGAAGTACCTCCATCCTGTAAGATGTTGAGTACTTCCATACATGCGGATTGTATAGAGACTTTTAAGACACCCCAACTTATTTTGGAAGAGAACACGGGTGTTAAATGTGGACAATTAAAAGACTCCATGCTCTCTCTCTGTCTCTAAATGCTATTCATATGATGCATTGAATAATTCCCATGACCAGGGATGTGGAAGTAGAAACTGGCCTCCCTCTCAGCACCCTCCTGTCTCAGAAACCACCATTAATATTCATGATAATATTTGAATAATGTGAATTGAAATGACAAAACATCATTTTGAGAAGAGCAGAAATAGCTGGGAGGTGAGCAAAAGGGGAAAGGCACAGGTGCAAGAATCTTCCAGACCTGAAGTGTGAGTCATGTAGGGGTCAAGACCCCTGTTCAGTATTTTTACAGATGTGATTATGACCATACATACTCTGCATACAACTTACCGTGAAAAGCAGGAGTCACATAATGAGTAACCATTCGGTAAAGCATTTTGTCACCAGAACAGGAATCATCACATAGGAATGATGTTCTTGTACCAATGGTTTGAAAGGAACTGAATCTATTTTCTTCTTATCGCTCTGAGCAGAAAACAATGAGTTGAGAGGAAGAAAAGACCTGACTGAAAGGAGGAAAGAGAGAAGAAAAGCATGATAGATAGTCGTGGAAATTGATTTTGGGCATGTATTTGACAAAAGCTTGGCATCTGAAGAGAAAAAGGTCTCCCTGAATAAATACTGTGGTGGAAATGTGGTTTAGACCTGATTTAAAAAAAAAAGCCAGGGGGGAGGTCGACGGAGACGATGGGATGAGAAAGATAAAGAGTGATTAAAGAAAATGAGAAAAGAAAAGGGAAACAAACAAACAACGTGAAAAACGAGTGAGTAAATGAGTTATTAGAGAGACAATGTGGGTGGGTCAAGAAGAAGAATGGGTCTCTGTCCTTTGGGTTTAAATTGCCAACAAAAAATAGAAAAATTCAGGATGTCTCTCTTATTCTTAACTTCCTTATTCATCACAGCAAAGTGCTCCTACATGGTGTGAAGCAAGGCCTGAGTCTCTGACTCCCATTTATTTAGATGAATGGAATTCAGGAAAAGAGTATTGTGGACATTTCAATGATTTGACACCAGACAGCTAGCAAATGTATTCTTATGTATCTGGTCTTTAGAACATTTATCTATCTAGCCTACCAATGTAGCTTCTGTTATGTGTATTGTCATGATCATATGTAGAGATGTACTGATACCATATTTTCCCTCCTGATATGAAACCTAAACTTGTGTTTCAGCCAATACTGATTATGAATCAATTCCAATGCACTGAAAGATATGGACAATATTTTACAGCTGTAGGCCTATACGACTATCCTCTGTATGGCATCATTAGTGCAATCCCTTGAAACTGAAGCCTTGTATACTGGTCATATTATATGTCACACAACGTAATAAAAAAAAAACGGACATCACAGAACCCATCAGCAACCTGCAGAAACACTGACTCATAACATAATGGATTTGATTTTTTCATCCTAAAATGAAAGTTAATATGTGACCAGATATCTTTTCCTCTGTTGTATATGAACTGAGTGTAGATTGCCTATCAATCAGTGCAGGGGAGGAAGCACTGTGACATTGTGGTCAATGTATGAAAAGACAGAACAGAACGATGCATCAGGTTATTGTTTCTCTCTGCAGGACGACCTCATAAGCCTTCTTACTCGTTCCTCTTCTGCTGTAGCTGTCATCTTACATGTGGCTTTAACCTTGGAAGACTGACATCTTTTTCAGTCAGACAACATTTTTTACATTGGTTCAGTAAAGAGGCCACACATGAATATCAATTCTCTGTGTCCTTTGTGGCTTTCTGTCTACTCCCGTCTCTGGTTTCAAGGAGGTAAAGATGTCAGCAGTTACTCATCTCATTGTAGTTTATTAAAACTACAAACAGTAAATCAAAGGAGGATGTGTTTCTCTGTTGTTGACATGCTTTGATGCGACACTTCAGCGGTTCCATGAAGAGTGGATGTACATTATGCATGCCTGCACTTCAGTTAATGTTTGTCTGCTCTGTTACATTTATATTTGTTACAATATTGTAATACTCTCTTTTATTCTCTCCTTACACAGTGTCCCGCTTTCAGAAGTTCGTCTTATCTACTTAAACTTTGTCTTGCAATTTAATGCTTCAGCTGAATCTAAATTAAAGTCCAGACTCCAGTTTCTTTGTGAGGCTTTAGCTACTTTTTGTCATTTTTAAATGAAGGTTGAATCGAGCCCAATTCATACGAAGCATACATATTTCTCTGCAAAAGTGTTTCTGCTTCACAAAGTACAACTCACTGCAGCGTTCTGATCTACCATGACCCTTAACCTTTATTTTGATTCTCTCCCACTTTGGCTTTCATTTCTACACATTTAAAAGCCCTCTAACTCGTTACTTATGTGTAATTATCTTGGAGAGCGTGTGAGGTGAAAACCGATTTCTCTGTGTCACGGCTGATGGCAGGCTTGACATGAGTTTAGTCGTCCACTGCAGACTGACAATCCTCCATGTGAAACCCTCTGGGTCAACATTCCATAGGTGACTCCATATAGGGGAAACCAAGTTACAGAGTTCAGGAGGTAAAATGACTTTGTGGCCTTTTCTTTCCTTCTATCCTTCATTGAAAACCCACAGTGCTCTCTAAATGCAAATTGGAAGGCAGGTTTTTATGTGCTGCACTGACGGAACATTGTCTCTCCTCTGTGAGGCTGGTTGGGTGGGTGGGGACTGTTGAAAGTGCAGGTTCTGGGTGAATGTCATCAACTCTTGTAGGTCCTCAATCATCCTCAGCATTGAACAGCTCTGAGCAGAATGGATGTCCTTGTTTTAAGTACAAGACTAAAATTATTCTTCTTCTGAAGCACTCTGTATGAGAGGAATTGTTGGTTATTGTAATTGTGAAAACAGACAGTCTATTGGCTTGTCAGAGTAATTGGTGCAACTATTGATCAGCTCCACAATAAAACAATTATGAAGAAGAAAGTTTTCATGGATTTGACTGCACTGCTGTGATTAACTGAATACATGGCAGAGACTGAATAAATGCCTGTGTAGCATTTTGATGAGCAGATCAAAGTATCTCGAGCCGTCTAACAGCTTTGCCTGCGTCCTTTGAGCCATTGCCTGAAAGTGATCTAAAACATGGAGTATGAACTGTGAAATGAATACTGTGTCGGCCATTCTCTCTGTGCACTGGGCTATAAAATTATACAAATTGCTCATTTATCAGGTTCAGTTCACATTACTGGGATTCACCATTTCTTCACTATGCAGGGTCATTATGGAGCTGAATTATGTCCTTATCTTTTCCTTATTACTGTACATTGCTCTTAGATTTAGATCAGTAGCCATGATGATATAATTTCGTCATCACCATAAGGTTTTTCAGTCTCTTGAAAACCATTGTCACATCCTTACGGTGTCTAAAGGAGGATAGATGACTATGTGTTAATATATTCCAGGGAACTGGTTCCTAAAAGTCATCAGCAACTTTAATCACTGATTGAAAAGAACTATTGTAAGGGATGTCTCGGTCGCTCTTTGGTTGTTTGAATTGGATGTTGTTTCTGAACGTCTTTGTGCTGCAAGAAACAAAACACAGTTTGGGGCTGAGGCCGAGTTTTCACATCCACACTGTGGTGGTTCATGTCTGTCCATGCTTTTTCTGGCAGTCGGCTATACAAGGGTCCACAGTTTGAGTGTTGCACTAGCACATGCAGGTCAAAATGAGCGTGCAGTCAGAAGCATTATTTCTGCACATCGGTGCGGACGACTTGAATTCTGATACAAGAGTTGGCCGTATTTTGGAATTCACGTTTACATAAAAATCTATCCCAGTTGAGTTAGCTGACTGAATTCACATTTGCAATGCTGTGAGCTTCTTTGTGTTCATTATAAATATCTATGATTTCACATTTGCACCAAGTCCACTTCTATCAAACAAGGTCATAATTGCAGATGAACTCGACTCCATCTCTGTGTCAGAGCGAGGCGAAGAGGACTTCAGATGAGTGTTTGTCTGCTGGCTGCTGGTAGAAATGACAGTGAAGTGCCTTTACGTTCCCATCAGTCCATAATAAGTCCTCTCAGATTCACTGAAGCTTTCAAATGGAACTTTTTCAAGGTCACAGATTCAAGAGGAAAAGAGCTTCATAACTCAGCCTGTTGACTTTTTTAGAATCTGAATCACTCAGTACTTGCTCAGATTGTTGACACTCTGTTGTTGTCATAATGTGGACTGTTAAAAGCTCCAGCTTCAGTAAACAGATCTCTAACCTCCGACACTTTTTAGAAGAGTCAGTGGAGGTAAACTGTGAGAAGTCAATCAGGGAGATGGATGCTTTCTCAACTATGTAACCATAAATGTCTTATGGCTGACAACTATAGATAGGATAGAGGGTGAAAATCGGGGAAAATGCCGATATGGAATCATGTAAAGTGCAACCATGCTGCCTTCAAAAGGCACTCATCGCTCAGCCTGCTAGATACAGTTTTGACCTTGTATGAAAATTTACCACAATTGGTGCTTTTAGTGTCACATTCTTGCATTGGAAAAGTGTGAAAGATGAAAGAAGAATGAAGAAAATCAACCTCGCACTGTGCTGCACCAGCTATGTGTTAGTTATCTGCTTTGTAAGTGTGTGAAAGTATCTACTCAGCAGCTGTGGCTCACAGAAAATTGTCACTTTTCCCCCAGCTGCAGTCCACATGTGGAACTGTCCTTGGGCGAGACACTTTACCCCCAAATTGCTCCCGAAGGCCTATGGCCATCGGCATGTGAATGTGTGTGAATGGAATTGGATCAGTACTGATGAGCAGCTTGGCTCTCTGTATAGCAGCCTCTGCCATCAGTGTGTGGATGTGTGAACGTTGTCATGTAGTGTAAAGTGCTTTGAGTGGCTGGAAGACTATAAAAGCACAGAATAAATGCAGTCCTTTTACAATAAGTATTTAATATCTAACCTATAAGTGGGCCTCTAATGGATTACTCTTAATGACAAAATGATATTGTGTAGAACTGCTGTTTTACCATTAGTGAATATAACATTGTGGCATTTATGATTCACAGCCACCCTAAGGTGCATGTTTAACTATGCAGTTGTTTTGTAGAGTTATGTTGTAACTTATCTCCACGATGCATTAGCTTTTATTTTAGCATAAATCATAACTTAGTATTAATGAGCCTTCTAACTACGCCGGGGTTAAACCTAGACACACACGCTGCTGAACTACAAGGGCCTTTTGTATTTAATGAAGCTTTTGCACAGACATCATGTTCATTCACAGACTTCATATCATCTGCATTATTAGAAAGTCTATTTTTACATCACATTCACGCAACATGGACTGCTTGTTTACGGATTAGGTTCTTTAATTTATCCTGAAGCACGGTCATATTTAATAGCGTCTGTTGGATGACAGGTAATATTCCAGAGCCCCTCTGTGCTCCTCAGATCTTGATATGCAAATGAACAATCAGATATAATTATGAAATCTGACTTTCAAATGACATTTAATATGTTTTGATGAAATGGGAGCATTTCAAACTTCTGACAGCAGTAAATGAAGACTGAGTGAAGAAAGCACAAACTTCCTGTTTCCAAACTTCCTGTGTCATGTGTCAAAAGTTTATTAATACTGATGCTGAGTTTCTGCTTTAATTTAATGAAGGTTATTTATCTGACAAATGATGATGAGCATCAGCCATCAGCAGTGATTCTTATGACCTATCAGACAGCACAGTTGATGATAATTGACATCAGCTTGTCAGTTAATATTCAGTGAATGATATAAAAGAGAGAATCAGTCAGATGTGACAAATCAGCACATCGTTACAACCTGAAATTAAATGGAATATTTTTTTATCAAGAAGTCAGTCATCATTTCCTCTCACAGATTTTTAATTTCCACGTCTAATAAGAGTTTGCATATCAGTCTTTCCAAATGCACCACAAGTATTAGTAACACTTGCAGGAGCTCTGAATATCCACCGTGTTCTTAATACCCATAGTATGAAAGTATTTTGTCTTTCCTGCTGTAGTGACTGGCATGTATATGTTCACATGATGCCCTGGGAGTCATCACAGCGGGTCAGTCACCGTTTCGTACATTCTACCATTCATACGCTAAGCTGACACTGAGAGGCAGCCCCGAAACATGAGCTGTGGCTTAAACATGACAATGAATTGCTTCTTTGAACCTGAATTTGCCCATGTTCACGTGATGGATCGAGTGTCTATGATTCAGTTATTAAAGGCCAAGGCTTTAATATGATTAATATTATCACGTGAAACAAGGTTCTTGACCTTCAACTGAATATTATTGTTTCATGATCCTGAGAAAGACATTACTGCAGAAAGATATACATATATACTGTATATGTAGAGATAGCACAGTGTGTGATATGGTCGATAAATCAAGGGGATCCTTGGTGGGTGTGATGAGAAGAAAGAGAACATAAACACATTTTGGGAGCTTTTTTTTCTGCTCATTCCTCTCTCAAGATCTGTTATGCAGCTTCAAAGGAACTCCACCACAGGACATTACTTTCTCTTTGTACTGAACTCTGTCTTTCCAAAATAACTCTTACATTTTGATTTCCTCATTCTAAAAAAACAAGTTCTGTTTGTTGTGCAGCTTTTATTGATGTCTATTTAATTCAGAACATTTTACCGAATTGATTTGGGTCGTTGTTTCAGAGAAACTGATGTTACAATGTTCTTTTCAGTATGTCTTTTTACTGGGCAATGCTGTCTTTAAAGTCAGAGTGGGGTTCGCTGAATGGCATAAAGTGTATTTCCAGTTGAACATGTCCAATAGAATATGTAGGATTCAAAAAAGTATTTGAGTGACTGTTAATAGCACCAAATGTTCCTGACTTTTAAAGAGGAAGAACCAAAATACAGTTTATACAGTTTATAGTACTTTCATTCTATTAAAGAAAAAAAAAATGGTCATTGCAATATGCATCATGCAAATAAGGGTTAGTGTCAGTGTGCATTAGATATCATCCCTTTGAATCTTTATGCTCATGACAGCTGAAATAAGATTTACAAGACATTAGACTTCAAAGCTGAGCTCTGCTCAAACGTTGCAGGAGACATAAGAGAGATAGAGATCTCTCCCTCTGCAAAGCTTTCATAACTCAGGCTCAAAGTGACAGAAAGAGAAGAAATACACTGACACCTTAGAAAGTAAAGAACTACTGTAACATTTTCTGCGATCTAAAGTACTCTGAGATGCGAAAAGAGTTCTTATTCTAATATGTCCATCATGGAGCTGTTGACTTCCCTCCAGCTTCCTCTGTTGGAGCAGAGGTGTTATTATCCTGCATGTCTCACACCTGTCTGATCCTATTAGATCACAACACACCTGCTGAGCTGATCAGCGCTGTAGCCCAGCAGATGGTGAGATGATGACCGTTCATAATGGAGAAAATGAACATCGTGAATCAGCTGATAATAGAAATGAGATTGGCTTTTATTTCTCTCCAGTTAGCAGACAGAGTCTGTATTAGAAGTGTGGACATATGAGGTTTCCCTGAGTAAAGCAGAGCAGTCCTATTCAAATGGAAACCAGCACCCTGCAGTCCTCAGTTTAAATGAAGGCTACATGATGTGAGCTTGACACTGTGAGTGGGGGGTTTGTGTGTCCTGTCAGTGTCCAGTCCTTGGTCCTTTCCTCTTATAGCTTACCATTTCCTCCTCTACCTGAACCTCTTCCTGTCTTCTGTCAGAGCCAGAGGGCTGCAGCTGCTCTCTTGTGTCCTGTCAGTGTTTGGACCTCAGCTCTCTCCGTCTCTTCTCCACCAGACTCTCCAAACAGAGCGAGCGCACACAGACTGACCTCCATCTTCTGTCCTATAAACCAGGACAGAGCTTCACATCTTCAGTCCTGACTGACTGTACAGCTGTGTGCAGAGAAAGGCAACAAAGAGGGAAAAGTGAAGGGGAGTAGAAGAGGAAAGGCCATGACTGAGTGTGAAGTGGATTCAGCTCAGACTTAAGTGTCTGTGTCCTAAATCACTTAAGAATCAGCCAGCCGCAGCATTGGAACCAGGATGTATGGGGTTGTATGGATGTACGGAGTTCTAGCAAGAAAGAACAACCATGATGCGAGAATAAATGTCAGATAGAGTGTGTAGTAGAAAAGAATGGAGTATAAGGATGGATGGAGGACATGGCAGCGAAACAGGGACTTAAAGTGTGGAAAGACAAAGAAGCACAGCTGAGAGATAACAACAGATGAGAGGCAAACAGCAGGGAGAGATGCCGTGCTGTGCTGTCCCACCAGAGAGAGAAGTACTGACTGTTCATCACATTGTGTTGTTTCTCCTCTCATGAGGACAGTGTGTCTGTATGCATGTTTGTGTATGATTTCTGACCTCACTTCTGCAGGACACAAGAAGCATTTCTCACTGTGTTTGTTTGCATGCTGGGATTTCTGCTTTTTACAGTCTTAGGTCTGCATGAACAAAGATTGTGACAAACAAATCTTTAATCATCAGTTAATAACACCAATTTACAGTCTGAGCCTTGAGGAGATGTTTAAAATCCAGCTCAAAGACCCCCTACAGCGCTAAATAGTCCCACATTTAGAACAAACAAAAGCTACAGTACATAAACACACTCCTGGGCTGGTATCACACACTCCACACAGACTACCACCTGCTATGCAAGAAGTAAAGAGGAGGAATTAAAGGCTTTCAGGAGAGAGAGCTGCTCTGCTCTTGGCAGGCTTCAAAGGCGAGACGTTTTCTTTGCATGCTGAACTGCCAGCGTGTGTTTATAGTTGTACTCCATCTTCTCCTCTGCGCCATCTTTGCCTCTCAAGGTATTCCTCAGTTATAAAACAGTCCTTTTATGTAAAACTCCATGAATGCAAAGTCACAAGTAGGTAAAGTTAAGCCGCTTTTTCTCTTTTACACAAAGTCATTCAGTCTGTCGAGTTTGTGTTCACCTTCACTTTGAAAGAAGTGCTGTGTGTTCTGTGTATTTTTGTCATTTGTTTTTCACCCCAAGAGATGGAGGCATTCTAGTTCAGAGCCTCTCTTTCATTACTCAATCTCCACTCACACACACAGGAACACACAAGCAGCTGTTGCCGTAAACAACAGCCAAGTCCAATGTTTAGTGTTCTCATACCATGTGGTCATGATGTGACCGGGTTGTTGGTTCTTTCCTTCTAATTTAACTTTGACTCTGTCAGCACCGCCTGCAAATATTTTTTGCTGCAGTGATGTCAGTGACATTTTTAGACATTGGACATTATTCATAACTGAGTTAATGTAATTGGACCGCATCCATCTGACAGTGAAATGTGCTGCACTTGTTGCTGTTTGTGTGGCTGCCAGTGTTTTTCCAGCCCCTGCAGCAGTAGCCACATGGTGAGAGTGTTTGTGATGAATAGTGTTTTACTTTCAGCTGCATTGAGTTGGAGAGAGTCCTTCATCTAAGTCACCCAGCCCAAGCTGTAATGTCATGATTTATTCTCTCTTACTCGTGAACATGTTATCTCTGTTTGGTTTCCTACATGGACGAAGCTAGTTGAGTTGTTATGTTGCTTTCTCTTTCTCTCAACCCTACTCTATCCTGCAACTTTAATTCAATAACACTAAGTCTCATTATAGAAGAATTGAAGCTATCATAAAGAGGCTGAACATGTGGATGTGCTTGTGTTTCGAGGTCAGAGGTCATTGTTAGAACTCAGAACAAGACCACAATTCTGTCTTCAATGTCTGCATCTGTTTACACGTTTCCCCTATCTTCTAACTCTTTAACGCTGCCCAATATTGACAATATATAATAATATTTTAGTAATTTTATTGTTCCTCGTCATTCTTCCACCACTACATATACCAGCTTGGGTCAGGTTTAAAGGACATGACCAGCTGTGTCTGTATTGTATTTTTGCCAATGTTGTTGGAGCTCTTTGAGTGACAGCCATATGGCCAGTGCGTTTGTCACATACAGACCTTTGTTACACAATAACCTTTGAGTTGATCAATAAACACGCCTGGATGTGAAAGAGGAGGACAGGACAGAGGAAGTCAGTGTGTCAGTTTGCTGACTCACAAAGAGGTAACAAACAAGCTGATGAGCTGCTGCTTCTTGTTTCTCTTCAGTTGAGACAGGGACTGTGCCCCCAAGCTGACTCCTGACGTATTGAGTGACAAGGACATGTTAGACATAAACCTCTCCGTCTTATGATCACTCTACCGAAAATACATCTCAACAGAAGAAGCCAGAATCAGTTCCTCTGAACTGGATGTGGTCCCAGGAGAGGTTCTTGCTATTTTCATCTTAGAGTGTAACACAGTGTTTTTAAACTACATTATCAAAGGGTCACATCGTTTTTGTGCACACAAACACATTCACTCATACGCCATGGTATTTTGAGTGCCACATGAAACATTACACCTGCTGTGATTCAGTCCGTCTCTAGACAAACTTCAGGAAATATCATTTCATCTGTTGGAATGTGTGTTAAATAAATCCAAGCTGTGCTCAGCAAAGACAGCAAACACAGTCTCCTCCCCCAGCATGCCGTCGGGGTGCTGATGCAACACAGTGGTTGAAATCCTCCTAATTCAAACTGCCCTTTACAATGTGGCTCCTCTGAGCCGTGACAGACGCTCCTGAGGAAGCTCATTGGCATTGCAAAATCACTCCCAGGGTATAAGAATGTGTGTGTTCACCAGAGGGTTGCCTGTTTCCAGGCATGCATGGGTGTGCAACTGTTTATCCCATAAAATATTTAAATGTGCTGCCTCACATGTCACTGCAGAGGAAAGTAGTAGTAGTGTAGCATGTAGTAGTAGTGTAGAATGTTTGTGGGTTGTGTGTTAGAGGTTCAACTTGATAACCAAGCTCATCCATGATGTCTTTCAATAACACAATGGTCCTCATTCTCTCAGCATCTAACCATAAGTTATCCATCTGTTGGAATTTTCTGTAAATTAATGCATACCTCATTGTTAAGGATGTTATTATTTAGCTTGTACCACATGTTGTAGGTGACAGTCACAGCTTTTAAAGCTCTGACATGGGACATAAACAGACAGAAAGACGCAGATCTGTCCACAGCAGCTCGTATCTATTATGCACATTTTCCTGTCTGACAAATGTTCTTAGCTGTCATCCTGCAGACATTTAATCACACCAATGTACACCTGTTCATGCATATAATGTTCTGCCTGTTCGCTTATAAGGGTGGGTGTAAATGATGATGTTTTCCATATAATTAAAGAGCCTGTCAGTATGATTACAGCTACAGAGGACAGAGGAAGGATAGCACACACACACTGAGAAGTCAGATCAGAGTATGTAAATAAATCTAAATATTGTTGCTGCTTTTCCAAATTTATTTTCTTTTGATATTTACAGCCATGCCGGCACCATGGCTCTAGGGATGACAATATTGGGTTGTTGCTTGCTGTTGCTATCTTTACTGCCTGCATGAGGTTTACAATCAGGGTTTTCAGTGTAGTGACTTAACAATTAATGGCTGTATTGCAATGAGGGTTTGTACTTTGGTCAGCCTCAGACTTTTAATCAAGCTTCATCATCCAACACTGCCATATGTTTATGACTAAATCCCATTAAACCAATGACATTCCCAGTAGCCCCAGCTAATGAAAGTCATGTTAGCATGCTGAATTTAGCCTTTAGCAGCACCGCCAGAGTTTAGACTACACACAATATTCTGTTGATGTAACTACTAACATAATTATACCAACAAAAGTCATTCACACATTTAATCAGTTGGTGGTGATATGTTCCCTGAATTAGTGTACTCAGCCAGCCTTTCTGATTTCTGATTTAGACGACCAACATGTCCTCCATCACCATCTGATCTCACCTGCTCTGTTTCCTGTCTGCTTCTCTGTGATCCCAGCAGTGAAAGTTAATCTCAACAGAGAGATGTTTGTGATTACAGCTGTGTGCTGGGAGAGAACACAGAGCAGGAAGTGGGCTTTTGATTATTTTTGTGTATCCTCATCTTTAGCTTATAACAGCACACTTTGTCACATTACCATTTATTTGCAGTGATCAGATGTTTATTTGCAGAAATCACCAGGGGATGTTGTTTTAATGGAGGTTTGTGGATGATGTAAATTATTAATACATCAGCTTTAGTACAAAATGTTCACCTCAGCTTTTATTATGTGCTAAAACAGTAACAAGGCTTTTAATATTTTATTGTTTTTTATATGGCTCTGGTCCAACTTTTGTAAGTGTACCATGCAGTGTATTTAAATTTTACACATCCACACTCAGAGGACTCTTGTGTAGATTGTGTGTTAGCAAACTGATGCTGTGTTAAAGGGAGGAGGGTTTTTACCTCCATGGGTGGTTGTGACTCGAGGACTGCATGTAACTTCTGTAAAATATGGAAGAACTATATATGTTTAATTTTTGAATTTATCTTTTCCACAATTGAACTGAACCGAAATTAAGTGCAACAATTGAATATTTACTGTTTTGGGAATAATTGGAAATAAAAACACGGACGGGATTTGTTTTTCTTTTTTCTGTTGATTTTAGCTGCACTTGAACTACGAATACATCTAAGTTCATTCACAGCTGTACATTTTTGTGCTGTGTATTTGATTTGTCAATACGGTTTGCATTCAGGTATGTGTCTTGTCGGTTCAACATACGAGTTATATATTTATTCTCTTTGCTTGAGTGTGGTATGACTAGAGAGAGAGAGCATGCAGGAGGTCAAGGGAGAAACACAACTTTAATGTCTGCATACAGAATTCACACACAGTGGAGTTGACAATAATTTCACTTCAGTTTTTGTGTATTGTTTATTTGTTGTTATATAAGCATTTTGTTTAAGTTTCTGTTAAAATTACACTTGTTTAATGAGACAGATAAGCAGACAGAGTGATAGGAGAGAAGTGAGCTTATGTTACCTGTTTCATCCCTGTCGTCTATAATAATATAAATGGGTAATTTTGTCCATTTTACACATAAACAAAAATATAATAGGAAATATAGTTATATAGTAAGTCACAATTCATCTTCTTAAAGAAGCCGTTTTGAAATGACGTGGCACACACACACACACACACAGGTGTATTTAATAAAGCTAATTACCTGCTTCAGTCTCAGCGGCCTGGTGCTGTTGGAGTCTGGCTCAGTCACAATAGAACAGTTATTAATTAGGTGATTAAGAACACCTGTGCTGCTCCTACTATGACAGCAAACATGTCTGCTGTGTAAAAGGCTGATTGTCAGCTTCTTACATTAACTGATGGATCTGATGGAGGTTTAAAATGAGAACCAAGCACAGAGCAGCTGAGAAACAAGAAGCTGGTGATCTAAGAAGAAGCTGGTGGGGCAGATATAGATGATCTGTTTTATTGAGCACTTTGCAGTGGTCTCACAGATAATCCTTGGCTGTGCTGTGATCACGGCTATTCATCTTGTCGTATTGCTCTGATATCCTTCTGGCCTCCTGCCTCGGGTTTGAACACATAAACCAGTAAGCCCTCTGAATCTGTCACTGGCATCTCCTCTGAGAGCTGAACACAAATCTGAGGTTTGGGGCCTGAAGACCTTAATCCCTGTCATATAGCTATTACTTTGGACAGGGAGGGACAAGAGAAAGGTGTGTAGTCTGCTGTTTCTGCCTGATGATACCAACTTTCTACTACTGCTACTTTTCTGTGTATTACTCTTACAAGTAGTCTTACAGTCTCCTTCTAGTCCCTTTTTATTTGGGGTTGGGCTTGTTGTTGGATCATCCTCTGTTAGGTCAGTTGTACAGCATTGACATCGACCCAATGTTGGTCAGTCTACGTAGACACTGACAAGAGGTAATTCAGAAAATTAGATCAAGTCAGGATTGTGTTCTTGCTGTTCATCTAATAAAAAGTTAACTTTAAAGTGTTTCACTCAGGCCTTGAGTGCAATAACCTTATACACAGTAGAGAGTGGTTTTGTGGGGTTCTAATAGTTTTTGCTGTAAATGCCTCATCAGTCTAATGGCCTCTGTGTCTGATGTCTCTGTGTGTTTGGCTGTGCCCTTAAGGAGGAAAAGGGATATTTTGAGTCTGAACTGTGAAATGAATACAGTGTCTGTCATTTTCTCTGTGCACTGGTTTTAAAATAAAAATTCAATGAGGTAAAAAAGAGAGAGATGAAGGTTATGAGTCTTCCAAATAAAGGCAGGGAAAGGCTGAAGTAAGAACAAGCAGAAAGTGTGTGTAGTGTTTCCTGACCTTGTTCAGTCTTTGTTGCTTTATTGTTTTATTAGATTTCTCAGTTCCCTTACAGCAGAACCAAACAGCTACCTGTTTTAGCCTTGTTACCTTGAGAGTGTTGGCCTTGTCTTGTGCCTGACATGGTGAGGCTTTGTGTTATCAGACTGCAGTCACTACTGGATGGTCATATTTACTGAGGCCGTCTGAAAGAAACACTGGAGCAGGTCCAAGGCACACTAATTGATTTGTTCTCAGACGGGTCCTGAGGCAGAACAGGGCTGGACAGTGATCTCTTTTAACAGCGAGGAGTTTTACCGATGACAATGAATTATTTGTCGTGAGTTGTACAAAACGTAATCATATCAAATCACATCTGAAGTAATTATATAGAAAGAAACAAAAAATAACTCTTTTTTATAAGTGACACTTTGATGTTAGCCTCAGTCCTTTATGTTCGACCACAATGATGATGTGAGAACTCCAGTGTTGGTTATTACACAGGGTCAGTGGTCCATGAGAATACTATGTGTTGAGATCATAGAAGGGAAATGACTTTTCAATACAATATTCCTCAAGCGTTTTTCTAGCCTCCCTCCAAACACCACTGCCACTGTGAGAATATGTGCTCACCCAGTCTGAAACTTTTATTGAGTAGCATTGTGTGAAACCGATACTGGCTTGCAATTGTTTTGATTCAGTGTTGACCAGTAATCTGCTGATAAAAGATCGTAGAAGAAGAATCTCAATAGTGAATAACATTGCGTGTTGATTTACTACATGTGTATTTATGTGTACATGTATGTACAGCAACAGAGACTGTGTGAGTTGCTGTTAACCAACAAAAATACCACTGTACATATTTTCTGTGCAACAGCTTCTTTAAAGTTATGTACATGATGTAACTATAATTTAACTAGATAGCTGATCTTTGACCCTAAATGTAAGTAAGAATGTGATTTAGACTCTTACGTTTACATTCAGAGATTTGATTCCTGAGCTGCTTGTTGCTGAAAGAGACAAAAAGCTTCAGGGAAGAATCATTTCAGGGAAGATATCAGTTTGCTTGAAAACTGTATCCTGCTGAATTTAACACTAAGAAGTTTTACAGTCTTGAAGCATGAAGGAAATTATGTGACTGCTGTGTTGGAGTGAAGTGGGACACACATCACTTTTGTAGATGTTGCAGAGCTCTCAGCCATTCAGACAAATGAGACAGAAAGTGCATTTAGCCTTTGTGTAATTATGTGTCTGCTTGAAACATTATGTTCATATTTGCTGTGAAAGTAAATCTTTTTTAACTGCTGAACAGAAAACAAAGGGCAGTTTGTTTGTGCTGATAGATGAGACCCTTCTGTTCACAAGTTTGCCAAACACGCTTTCCCGATAACTAATTATAGTTTATGTATGTCAGGGTAGAACCAGGTCAACAATCTTATTTTTTTATAATACATCCCTCCGAGTCTTGGAGCTGGTTTGTGTTGGAGCTGATTTGTCCTTCTATCCATGAAAAATGCTGATGTTGTCCTTGTCTCTGGGCTGCAGCGTGTTGTTGTTCTTCAGGCCTTGGATTTTTAGCTTCAGCCTTGATTGAATTGCGAAACAGCTACGAAACTAAGCTGCAAAAAATAGCGTCTCAAAAAATGACAAGGATACATTTTTCAAAGGTTTGGCTGATTTAAAACCTCTCATATGAAACTATAGGAAGCTGTTTCCAGTAAACAAGCTCTTTACAGCTTCCTGCTCTGCTGAAATACACTTTTGGTGTCACAACTTGGCAGGGTAATGGCAGGTCCTGAAAAATATGTCAAGGGATGAAGTTTCCAAACATGAATAATAAAGCACTGACTTTTAAATGTGACAAAACCTGTTAGCTTTAAATTGTGCAGATTCTTCAACACAACAAAGAATAAAGAGACCAAATGTTTGTCTTCAGTAGAGATAGATGAGCTGACCTTTGACACTACTGACAACATGGTTGCATGTTTGCAATTAAGTGAACATATTTAAATTGTTCTCTTGTCTTCCTCAAATCATAGTTACACCTTTCATCTGAGAAGATGATGTTCAAACGGACACTTTATCATCTTATTCTGCTTATAGAAGTTTGACAATATTACCGAGCTGTTTCAACTATTGACATGTTTCTCACTCCTGGCTCAAACTTCAGAACTGGCTGTGTTTATTGCAAAGACTTTATGTAGATTCTGCATTTTTGTCTCTGAGTATCTCTTAATTGTATGTTTCTCTTTCTCCTTCTTTTCTTGGTGCGGTCTCATCCATCCTGGATCTTCCTCTGTGGATCCTGAAATGCAGGTAAAACATGATCTTGTTCTTGTATCAGTGGGGTTTTAGATTTTACATGCAAGTGTGTTTAGTGAGGTGGGAAGTGTTTGTGTTTGGGGGATGTTGGGATTAGGGCTGATCAGGGAAGTGCCAGAAAGTACTTCTGTAATGTGTGCAGGCTGGCCAGCTGAAACCTGTCGCTTTGTGTACACACACAATAACTTACAGGTTCTATAATATAATAGTATATAACTTAGGAAGGCCGTTCTTGCTGCTCTGCTCTCTTCCTGTCTGACTGGCTGCTGTGAGGATCAGAGGTGATTTGTGCTGCTTCACAGATTCTTGTAATAATGTGTGAGCAGAGTCAGAGGCTTTTAAGTGTCCTTGGTTATCTGGATGTAAATGAGCTTTAGCTGGTTAAGTTCCTTCTTGCAGTTCAGGCTGAAAATGCTAATGCTAATGCTGTTCTTATTTAAGACTCTCCTGCTCTGCTGGCTGTGAGTGTAGATGAAGAGCAGTCTGATGTCTGATTGAGGAACAGATCCACAGAGAGACCAAGAGGAACCTGATACTGGATGGAGAGGATGGAGAAAACGGTCTGCCAGTAAACAGGAAGACATTATTTATGAGTGCAGAGAGGAAGAGAAGATTAGAAGTGTGTGTGACAAACACACAGAGAGAGAATAGATGTGTTTTTCACCGCTGCTTCAGAATCAGTGTCCCATCTTCTCAGACTGATGCTGTCAGGCAGTTTAACGAGGCCTGTTTTTCCTTCACTGGCTGTGATGGTTCATGCAGAGAAACACACTGAGTGGTGGTCTCACACGCACACACATAAACACAAGCTACACATGCACACCGTTTCAGAATACATTCAATACCCTTGACAACAACTGCATGAAGTTTGAGATAGTATCCATTATCATCAGAAATAACTCTTGTTTCTAACTACATGTGTTCCTGTAGTTTATCATTCATATAGAAGAAACACAAGTACATACAACTAAGCAGAGTAGCCAGTATTGATCACAAGATACTTTCTGTCTCCTGAGAAGGACTTAAAGTGGCCACAGGGAACACAAGTGAGTGTGGCTGCACACACTGAAACACACAAACGCTGAAACACACACATTGTCAGGGCTGAATAAATGATGTGAAGATCCCACAGAGTCTCTGAGCTCAGTTTCAAGGCTTTTTACTTCTGCAGAAGAAATTCAGTTTCAAAGAACAGATTAAGAAGATCACTAGGACATCAACTTTTCTGACTATTATTCTCATCATGAATTTGAAACTGTCCAGGGTGAGTTAAACATCAGCTACAGTAAAAACTGAGCGAGTTTCATCACCAGCTACATCCACAGACTGCTCATGATGTCCCATACCTCTATTCAAAGTATTTCTGCCAGGTAACAGGACTGACTCTGAGTAGATCAGCTCCCAGGTCAGATCCAAGAGAGACGACTGAGATGTGTCCTCCATTGTCTTTATCACGCTGTGACTCTCTTCTAACATAACTTACTGCGAGGGACAAAGTGTGTGGTGTGTGACGTGTGTACCCTCTTGTTCACCTCAGAGGCCCCGACATGAAGCTGATCATCACTGTCTGAATGTGAATAATAAGGTTATTAATCTCCTCAGCTGGATGTTAACCTCATCTGTTCAGGTTGGTGCCTGGCTTTAAAGAACAACAGCAGGAGTCTTTCATGTGTTTCATCAGTTAAATGAAGCAGTTTGAGACGGAGAGTCAACTTCACCTCCAGTTGTCCTTTTTGTCTCAAGAGGAGGAATTATATATATTATCTTATAGAGTAATAAAGAGTAATCAGAATAATTTAAGTTGGTTTCATAACCAGCGGAAAACAGAATTTACAGCAATCTCCATCAGCCTCCGTCATGCTGCTGTCAAACTTTGAATCTGTTCTCCTCTCTGTTGCTGTCAGCTGTCATCCACTGTCTCCACTTCACCACATCCAGTGTCCAGATCAAGCTCTCAAAAGTCCCCTCCTAATCACACCAGGCATCTTTTCAATACCATCACCAGAGTTTAGACTCCATCAGGGGGTGTTCTTTACTACTCTCAGCTTTACTATCTCACATGAAGGTTACATAATGGGGATGATCGCCAGAGACTTGTCACATTTGCCATGTAAAGTTTGCACATATCAATTAAATATCTGTTCAATCATAATGATGTCTGTCCTGTTTGAAATATTGTATAACAGGTGTTTATGTTTGCATTGGAGCCTGAATGTTTGGGCTTTTTATTTTGGTCATGTAATGAGTGCAAGTTGAACAAAACTTTTTTGTTCTCTAATGTAAAGACATGGTAGCTGAAATGTTAACACTTCTTCGGTGCAGATGTAATTTGATTGGTTCATGCCTGGTTCATTTCAAATATTGAACTTTGAAAGGAACTGAACATTAAAGAGTTCTTTTAAAATCCAGACCCATCGTCGACACATCTGCATGTATACCTTGAAGAGGCACTTGAAAGCACCTCAAGTGTCACATACTTTTCACATTTCATCGGGTGGCTGCAAACACTGTCCTTTTTCACTGAAGTTCTTTTGATTCAAACATCATAGATTCCTCTCCTTATGCATACTAATCAGCACACTGGAGAGATGTAATGATTCCCTACATATCTCTTGCACCATATTAAGAGTGCACTGACCTACCTGTTTTGTCTGATCACTGAGATGTGATGTTCAGTAATGCTATCCACAGATCAGGACATTATATCGTAATACACGTTGTTATATCAGGTAGAAATTCACCAATGTGCCGATGTGTGTATATCCACTCTTCATTCAAATGCTTCAAATTTCTATTCCTGAAGGTGATCACACACAATGAAGACACACAGATTGAGACGTGGTTTAAAGAATGTCACTCAGCGTCTCTTTCTCTAGTTTCTCTCCGTCTCTGTATATCTCATTATTACGTCTCAGTAAATGTTCTGGTTAGCTGTTCTTTCTCACCAGACACTGTCACATCTGCTTCTTAATGCAGTCCAAATGAAAGGGGCTTCAGAATGAGATTAGGGGGGCACTGATTGCTCTTTAATTGGACAGTGATGTCAGATTAATTCAATGATACAGAGCCTCTCTCCTCCTCCTGCTGCTGTGTTAGATAGGTACAACCACTCTGTGACAGAACTGTTGAATCTTTATTCTGGAGTTAAACAGTCCATGTTTTTTATATGTTGTTTTAAAATAAAGGCCTACTTTATTGACGAGACACTGGCCATGCATTAGAAGTCTACTTAAGTTTTATCTGCAAAGGCTGAAGAGGTGTCCATTCTGTGGGTGTCAGCTGTCTCACCTGTAGGTCAATTAACTTAACTGGCAGTCTGTTTCTGTGACATCCTAATAACACCTAAAGCCTGACAGCTCCATTTGACAAATATTAAGCTGCTGACAGGAAGGACGGGACGGGGAAAGCTGCTGCTGTCTGATCCATCTGTCTGTCCAATATGCTCTGCACATGCATCAGTCTAGTTTAATGCTCTTGTCAAATTTCACTCCATAAATAGATGTAGGGATGCCTGATTGTTGAGCCTCTCTTCTGTCTGTCCCTGCTCTCTGTCGAGCTGCTTGGAATAAAACAATATTGTTTACATGCAAAGTGGGAGGAAGTGGTTCACTTCAAGTGTTTTCATCTTAGGTCACAACACTGAGTTAATCAGGGACTGATTATATGGTTAAATCGACCACAGTGTTGAATGCCAAGTTCTCATGGAGTGAAAGCTCAGCACTCATATTTGAGCATTTGACATGTGTCGCATGTTACACTGTGTAGGAATGACATCATTGTGCTTCACCTGCTTCACAGACACTCTTAACTTTCAGCTAAAATCTGACACATGCCCTGTGAAAATACAAGAATGCATGACCAACTTATGACGAGTTGATTAAGCTCTCGTTGGTATGAGGTCATTAGTGTGACGGCCCTCTGTGAGCAGACCTCTCCCTGCAGGAGCCTGGTGGGCGGAGTCAGCTCGTTAGTAGATTAGGATCACCTGGTCTTTCTGCTGATATACGCTGGTAGCAGTCAGTCAGTCTTTCTCTCTCCCTCTGCTTCCATCCTGCTGTTTGTTTTCTTTACATTGATTCTGATTTTATTTCTGTTAAATAAACATACTTTTTGTTAAACTCATGTGTGGTCTCCAGTCTTTCGTCCAGAATTGAGCCCAGTTGCGACAACGTGCACAGAGGCATGTCTATCTCCATTATCTGCATGACCCAGCATGTTAATGTGGTAAGTGTCTGTATCAGATGCACTGATATTAGTCATAGGTTGTGTGCTCTGTTTATTTATATGTGATAAAAGTTTATTTTTTGTTTGTATCACTTTAATGTACATTTTTGAATGTCTCATGAATCATATAATAAGAAGACTAATGCCTCTACATGGCGTCATTACACAAATTCACTGATGGAAAAGCAGGCAAAATTAAAATCCTGATTGGATTTCATGAGATAAGTTCATGACAGCTACTTTTCAGTGTCAGATATGAGATTCTTAAAACCCTTCATATCCATTCTAAGGAAACCGTTAACCATTAATAATGAGTTAATATCCAGAGACTGACACTTTATAAAACACAGACCTCCCTGAGCTTCTTTACATGATGCAGACCTCTGCAGTGACAGTAAAGCTTTGTGGCAGAACAGCTGTATATTATTACTCTCACAAAGAGAGAATAGTTTCAGTACCCAAACACGATCATGTCTTCATTTACATTTGTAAGTCAGGGGCAAACATGAGATGGAAAATGTAATTAGAGCTTATTATTGTCCTCATGAATTCATTGTCCTCGCAAGAAAGGATTAAAGTGACTGAAGTGCTGGAGGCTTTGCTTTGGTGTCTAAATCCCATTACTTCATTTCTCTGTTGTTTGAAGCTCATGTGACTGTGTCTCTTTGTTCAAGCTCAGACTTCTCTGTCACAGTTTGTTTTTGTTCGACAAATCTAAGAGTCAACAAGAAATGTTGAGTAAGTGGAGGGAGGACAAAAAAATAAACCAATCTGGCCAAGTGCTGAGAGAAAGCAGTGAGAGACTGATTAACCAATCAGGTTGAGCTGTGGAGGCAGGTCCTGTAACAGGTCAGCAGGCTGATGAGATGATTGGGAACAGGTGTGCAGAGCAGCAGGATGCCTGATGGACAGGTGACACATGACTGACTCTGTCCAACAACACAAACATGAGACAGGAGGAGACAGCAGCAGGAGCACACAGAGAAGGTTCATCAGTAACATGGTGAGTGATTATAGTCATAAGGACCACAGTTTTAACAGGAAAAATAATAAATTGTTTTAATAACTCCCTTTTGAAAGGGCTAAATTGTCCTTGTGTGATGAAGTCTTGTTTCACCGCTCAACATTCAGGATATAATGAGAGAAATGTGAATCAACTGACAGAAAGTAAAATAGATGAAAAACAGAAAAATTCTGACTGAAAAATTTTAATTCAAAATCTACTTTTTACATCATGACTCATACAGAGAGAGGTGGAAGAAGGTAAAAATGCAGCACAGTGTTCTCCTGATCTGACTGCTGATAGTATATTGGATCCATAATATTTCTATTCTGGTCTGTATTTGGTTTACATTAGCTGTCTATGAAGGCATTGCATAATGATGTCTGTACTTGTAGTGAGGTCAGTGTTCTGCAGACTCTTCATTCAGGGACGATTTCATCTCCCTCTCTGATGCTGCCACCCCAGAGCTCTGCAGGATTACATGTGTTTACAGCTGCTCAATGAGTCTTTACTCTTCAGTTCCAGCAGGGAGGACAAAGTCTCTGGACATGTTATCAAATACTTGGCACTTAATGAAAAAAAGGAAGAGGCATTTAAGTACTTTATGTGTGAGTCGCTATCCTTTTTTTCCTAGGAGATACAGTGGAATTTAACTCTACTCTACTGAGTCTGATGTCCGAAAAAAGTTTAACATTGATTTTATTTTATACACCTGCGGTTCACATCTGACACTCAGGATATTGTCATTGAAATAGAATAGTCCAAAGCCTTAATCATATGATTTGTTACTTGATGTATCATTAAATGTATTATTAGGATGTATTTCCTTATATCATGTTAATCCTTCATTAAGTGTGTGTGTTTAAGTGAGATTTTGTGGTGTTGCTTATTTTTTTATGCTCACCTATATTCCTTCAAGGACGAGTCTGCCATTGATTCCCCTGTTCTGCAAGCTTGGCACATTTAGTCCACTAATATTCATAATTATGTATTAAACTGAACAGTTTTGATGTTGGTCCTATCTTGGGAACATTAAGCACAGTGAAATTCCCAGAGACACAAAGTGTGATTCACAGTTAGCAGTTCTACAGAAAGCACGTTGAAGTGTTTAATTCTCACTTATTAATTTTCAGTTTTTAATAACGTTCAGTTTGAGTTCTGTAATATAAGACAGTCTCAGTGGAGCAGCTTAGTTTTATTAAAACAGTTTATTTCCTGAGCACGTTTACACTCCAATCTAACTCCCAGCTGTTTGTCTCTATAACATCTGTGACTCCAACTTCACCAGGCTCCTACGTGTGTGTGTGTGTGTGTGTGTGTGTGTGTGTGTGTGTGTGTGTGTGTGTGTGTGTGTGTGTGTGTGTGTGTGTGTGTGTGTGTGTGTGTGTGTGTGTGTGTGTGTGTGTGTGTGTGTGTGTGTGTGTGTGTGTGTGTGTGTGTGTGTGTGTTTACTGTTTTTATATGTTTGTTTTTTCAGGAACTGGATGCTGTTACATTAAACAAAACTGGTTTGAAGCCATTCCTTATTCAGCAGCAGATCATTAAATGTACACACAGTATGCACGGCTGTCAAAGCCACAACATCCTGATCACATACTCTTTATGAGACGGCCACAGATCAGTGACGAGATAATTGCTCCCTGATGAAACCAGGGGATTGTGGGTAATCAGATAGCTCTTATCAAAAGGCTTAAAAGGCAAACACCCAATTGCATGCTGGGTTATCACTGTATTATTGTCAATTTGCTTGTGTTAGATTATGAACTGAATAACAAGTAGGTGGGGAGCAGTGATGAAGGATACAGATGCATTTGTTTCAGTCGTTCACCAACACACCAACAGAGTCAGGAGACTTAAGAACAAGTCATTTATTTAACAGTACAGCTGGGTTTATTTAAGCCAAGTAATACAGTGGTTTATGCTTGTGATGTTCTGCTGTTGTTCCCTCAAATAAGGCCCTTTATTGGATTACTTTAGTAAATATCCGGCTGAGAAGATTAATAACAGCACAAAGGGCCTCTGTGTGGGAAACACTCCCAGACTTTTAATCTGTGTGTGTGCTGTTGTAACATTCTGTCACACTCCATCTCTAGAAGAAGAAACAGCAGGTGGTCCAGAGGATGAACTTGGCTGAATTAGTGTAGAAACAAGAGGAGGTGACCTGACTCTCATGCTGTCTCTCTGACCTCGCTCTGACCTGAGTGCTTATGTCTTTTAAAGATGATATGTAAGAGAAAAAAAATACTCAGTCTTAAAAAGCTAATCCAGAGAAAGTTTGTAGAACATCTTACAAAGCAGGAAATGTCACTCCACTTCCTGTGCTCACTGTTTCTTTTGATTTGCACTTGTTTTTTTTGTTTTTTTTACTTCCATCACTGTAGTCTTCTATGTTTGTCCATACTAATTATTTACTCACAACTCAGAGGTCAGAGAACATTTTGCACTTCTGCCGACTCACTCACTGATGATATGAAAGAACACTGCAAAAGCAAGAGCTTTTATCACAGGGTCACAGGCACAATTTATTTAACTAAAAATCTTCAAGATGATGAATTTGAAATACAAATGCTTGAATGTTCAAAAGAAGACTGAAGCAGAAAAGACAACTGAGGGATAAAGGAAACAGCTGCTCTACTTTTTAATGAGGATTCCTTCTTTCAAAAGGTCAAATTCAGACTAGAATTTTAATTGGAGGAAGATTTTTCTCAAACACACAACAACATGCATTAACTGAAGTTTCCTTCCTGGAGAAGATTGTAAAACACATTTGGCTGCAGGTGCTTTTAAAACAATGTTTCATTAAATCGCCACTCTTCGTTTTTGTATATTCTTTAGATAGAGTGGACTGCGCTCGTAAGATATTTTCATAATTTAGAGTTTTGTACAACAGAAAAATAAATATGCTCTTGTTGTTCTTCATGTATCATTGAAGCATCAACTCACAATCTGTAAGATCCATCTGGAGCAAAAAATATTGACAAACAGTCTTAGCAGAAAAAGAAAATCTTGCCAAACACCTGCCCCACAGTGAGATGGAGACCAATGACGTGACAGAAGTGTTTAGAAGGCATCAGGGGCTGCCAATCAGATTGTAGTGATGGCACTGGCAAGCCTGTGCATCCCTTACCTTGTGCATCCAGTGACCAACAGATCCATGACTGAACCACTGGGCTCAGTGATCTTACCACTTTTATTACCATCATCAGAGACAGAACCTTTACCAATCATTACTCTCTAATGCACACAATTCTGTTTAATTCTCCAGTCCAGCTGTTACACATGCAGGTGGTAGCTGAACATTTCCATAATGTCAGGTTTCATTCAGACCTCCCACTGAATCATCTTGGCCCCGGCTGACAGCTGAATGAATAATAACTCAGTCTGTGAAACAGGAAGCTGTAAGCACAGCTCTACCTCTCCGCTAGAGTTTAATACAGGGAGGAAAGAGGAAATGATAGACGGCTCCCAGTGACTGAACATCTCCTCCAGCAGCACCTGGAGAAGAAGCTCAGAGGCTGACGGAGAGATGAGGAAACAGACGAGCAATAAGCAGTGAGTTGCTGCAGTTTAATCACTGCTTCTCTGAACTCTGAGCATGAACAAACAGACATTATGTCACAGAGAGCATTTGCTTACACAGCAGCAGCCATTACAGAGACACCAATTACATTTTAACTGGTGTATACTGCCAAATTGAATGTCTTGTTTTTATGTCTACATTTCTAGACTTTCAATGGCTTCTTCCTTGCAGAGCTTTGTGTTATTATTTAGTCTGGCTGTGAGCCATTTCTGAGAAATCAGTAAGAGTAAGCCAGTAGGTCTGGGCTCTGTGGGAGGACTACAGTATGAAAGGAGTCTGGGGAGCATGTAATGAAGAAATGTACAGAAGTCAGAGATCAATGTTTTTATTCCCGTGTCAGTTCAGTATGCAGTGTGTTAGTATGCAGAAGCCATGTGGGTAGACCCAGATCTATGGTAGCAGGAGTAATGCGAGTGGCATTTCATAATTAGAGTATCAGAGGAGAGAACGGGTGTTTTTCCTTCACCACTGTAATGTTGCCACCTCAAAGCTTTACAGGTATTTAAAGCTGCTCAAGGAGCATTTGCACTTCAAGTCACCAGGGCAGACGACTCCTCTAAATAGCCAACATTTAGACCCACTGACTGGGATTCTGTATAATGATTATTCTACTGTTTTTAACACCATCCACATGCACTTAATTCTGTCTCTCTAAGAAGTGAAAACTCAGTATGGCAGTAACTGGAGATACGTTTTGGTGGTTGACCTCCTTATGAAGTGAAACCTGGCAACGTTCTGCTGATCAGTCAACAGATTGTGTATTGTATGGGCCATAAGTAATGCTTTGATGTTTATGAGTTATGAGTATCAGTCCACATATATTGTTTTATATCTCAGTGCTCTGGCTCTCTATCACACATGGAGCATTCTCTATATATTTTTTCCTTTGAGTGAATGGAGGCAGAGGGGTGTTTGAAAGCTCCCATAAGGACTGTTTATATCTCACACTGCTGATGGAGCTGTGATTATTTTGGAGGCAGCATCCCTCCTCTGCTGCACAGCAGTAAGTGAGCAGGGTGTGCATGTGTGTGATAAGCACAGCTGAGCAGCCAAGCAGCTGTTCATTAGAGATGTTAAGGCTGCTGAATCCTGTTATCACTTTACCAAGTTTAGTAAGTTTAGTATGTTCTTTACCACATGCTTATTTAAGAAGCCAGTATCCCTCTGAGCACACTTATGATGGTATGCACTACACACTACACACTGTAGCAGAAAAACA
Source organism: Semicossyphus pulcher (assembly GCF_022749685.1). NCBI lineage: Eukaryota > Metazoa > Chordata > Actinopteri > Labriformes > Labridae > Semicossyphus > Semicossyphus pulcher. The sequence goes on from NW_027211692.1 coordinate 24,808,943, forward strand.
CGGTAACACGTGGTTTATGTCACCATGTGTTCAGCATTTAAACAACAGCAGGTGGTCTTTGTCTTGATTAATCAAACTGGTACCTCTGAATCACACAGGCAACCAAAGCTACTAGTTGTATTTGCTGAACCAGATGAATGATTGAACAAACAAATAATAAGAAACTGCTGTTTGAGTTATTAGTTTACTACTATATGCCTATGTGATGATTTATTTGTTCTGTATCTGAAAACACTATGTTCAGTCTCTCTGCTCGTTCTGAATTATTGTTAAAGCTTGGAAAAACAGATTGATCTCTTTCTGGATATTAATGCCCCAGAGCATCTCATTGAGATATTTCTATGGATCGATGACCTTTTGAAAGTTATAATGTTGTAAGGAAAATGGGCTTTTCAGAAAACTCCCCTGTGGATGTTCACTGAGCTGTAGCACTGGCATTGTATTCAGCAGGATAATACTATCAGGCAGCCAGAAGCCAGTGAAGGAGCAGCAAGTTTTATAGTTATTTAAATACACCATCTTGTTATGAGAATCGATTTTTCTTTGTGTAGTGTTCAGTGGGCAGACTGCCAACATATGAGCCTTATGTCCCACCTGAACAAACACTCATTCAGCCAGAAACTCTCTCTGTGCGAAACCATTTTTATAAAGTAAATAGAAAAAAATAGTGCTTCCTGCTTGAGACAATTTATGTTCTCCTGCTCTTTGAAAGGGAGATATGGTGATGCAACATCGAAGTAAAACCTGGCTGATACATTTATTAAATGGAAGTTTGTGTTACAAAAGATTTCATGGAGGGCAAAACTATTTAGCTGGAACTTCAAAAGTAAACTTTAAAAAAAAAAGCAGCTAGCAGTAACTGCAGGAAAACAAGAAAAGTTGAATCAATCACAAGTTTTAGCTGAAATTTTAACTGATTTGTGAGATAAATGTCATCTCTTCTGATATTCCAACAGTTTGAGGACAGATGTTTGCTGTTCATGCTGAACTGTCTGTGGGAGTTTACAGATGTGTTCTGTCTCCTCCTCTGCACTCTTTGCCTCAGTGTTGCAGTTTATGACCCACTCAACTTTCTGTCTTCATCCTCCTCCCAGTTCTCTCCCGTCTTTCTCTTCAGCACAAAGTCATTCAGTCTCTCAAGTTCATTCTCAACTTTTTTTGTTCTCTTAAATGAGTGCAGTGCAGTGTGTGTATCTTCTTTCCTCCTATAAAAAGACAATGTTTCACTTTCGAGCTTAACTTTCATTTGTTCAACTTCTCACACTCTTATGCTGCTCTTCATTCTACATATTAATTACTGGACATGCAATACTGACGCAATCCTGCACATCACACAGTCTCTTCAAGGTCTGTTTGACCTCTCTGAGCAGAGAGTGTGAGGCTGTAGATCTCCAGATTACAGGGATTTATTCTCAGGCTACATATTCATTCAATTGTTGCATTCTAGTTTCAGACTGATATTTAACAATTATTCAGTCTAAGTAATTGGTGTTATTATAACAGCTATTAGTTGCTTTAAGAGAGTTTTACATTCTGAGTTTCCACCTCATCTCCTCTAAAGTCAGCACACACCATTAGTGTTCAGTTAGCTCAGGTCTCTGCTGACTCATTCAGGTTGTGTGTTGCTGTCACAGAATGTTTCTTTTTCCTGACAAGCGAGGAGGGGAAGGCGTGCAGATGTCTTTAGTGCAGAAATGGACCACACAGAAGCTGTCAGTCAAGGAGGAATACAGACACAGGGAACATGGTGAGCCAAAAAGACGTCAGGGAAAGTTATTCTTTGCTTTGAACACTTACTGCCTACAAGAGCCTGACATGATGTGTGATGACAAAGACAAAAATACATTTAACTAGCTTCACTGTGACACATACTGCAGTTTAAGATATATGGATGCTTGTTTGAAGTATTGTCTCATGAAATGATGAACTAAAAATATTCAAGCATGAAGAATAACATTACTTTCAACATTTATTGTTGGAAAACTGTATTTTTGCCAAACCATCAGCAAACAAAGTTGAATCTGTTACCAGTTCTGTGTTGTAAGTGGCTGACTGTTGAATGATGTATTGATATGTAACAGCAGGAGCATCACAGGTGTAATTAATCACACTAACGAAGGCTTGTTCATTTAGATTCACCAGTTCCAGGGTTCTGTTAATGTGCATGTAGCTCACTGGTAATGTTTAACGAGACACCACAATGGAACATACACCTCGTTAGTGTCATTAATTACACCTGTGACTTTTCTGCTATGTGACAAGTAAAAACCTTTCCTCTGAGAAACATGTTGAGAGCTGATACAAAAGCCTCAAACAGCTTTACAACCAAATCTAATATTTAGAAAGTTTGTGTCTCTTCTGAGGATTCACTGTCTTGCTTCTCTGAGCATTCCAAAGTAAAATCACGCAGGTAGAGCATGCTGTTTGTGTGCAGGTCAGGCTGCCAGAGTGCTGCTGATTTGTGGCGGAGTGGTCACTGAGAGGTTCACAGCAACAGTGGGGGGTAGTTGTCAGGGCCCTGGGTCTGAAAAGTCTTTTAAGGAACAGGTGAACATTCACTTTGACAAGGAACATGTTGTGTTGCGAAGTTGTGGAAGATAAGCTGTTGTTCATTGTTTTGAGCAGTTTTTAGTAAGTCCACAAAAAGAGACCAATGTCCAATTTTCATCAAAAACTTTAAAACTTAGAGTGATTGCAGTCAAAGATTTGGGAATAAGTGAGGGCTGGATATCTGTTTTCGCCAAATGTCCTCATTGCTCAAAAGGTTTTGGCTTTCTTTCAAACTGACTCTTGAGCTGGACACTGTGCTGTTAGTGCTCTGTCTCTGTCCATGGTGCTGACTAAGAGCCTGGATCTACCATCTATTGAGTCTATAACTGTAGTTCAGTTCAAACTGTGTGGTTCCTACCTGTGTAGTCCAACTCTTTGAACTACAATTGAGGTCCCCTGCTATTCTCTAGACTCTACCAATCCGCCATGCTTTCACTCACCAGGGGCATGAACGAGGATGAGTGGGGCCTTGTTATTCTCCATCTGTCAGTCACAGCGTAGAGGACCCCTGCCTGGGCTGATTGATGCCTGTTAAGATTAGTGATTCCAACCCACCAACATCTAGTGCTGCGAATGAATACTGAAACACTGTTAGCGGGACATTACTCATGAACTATTTATCAAAACAACCAGAGGTCAGAATTTAAAGTGAAGGCTAAATTCATCCCAGTGCTTCTCCACTGAATCTGGACTGTTAAATAAAAAGTAGTAACTTTTTTTTTTTTCCACCCGAATCTGAAAGTCAGAGAATTACAACTGCAAATTTATGTAAAGCAGTATTAATTTGTTTTTGTTTTTTAAATCTCAGATATCTCCTATTAACACTTAGAGGTAAAGAGCTCTACCTCCTATTTCAGATATAAATAGTGAAATGTTTTGGCTCCTACATCCCAAGGTTGAAGTGAGTCAAACATATTGGAAATGTGAAGGACTCAGGAGACGGGAAATGCATGCTGATGCATATTCTATGATGATGAAATACATTTACATTAAATTCTAGTGTTTAATGTGATTAATGGTCAATGTGAACATACATCAGGAAATTGGCCTTTCATTATTCAACATGTGTCAACAAAGGGTGACAGGCTTTTACCATGTATCATTTGTACAGGTACAGGCTTTTGCTTTTCCCCCTCAGGTGTTATTCTCAAACATGTGTTTGTCTTGGCAGGGCTGACTAGATTTTATTTCAGAACAATTACAAAAATATTCTGTTGATGTTGTTCATACTTGGAATAAGGGATATCTCTGGGTGCATTGAAGGGTGGTGAAGCTTAAAGTCTAGTGTTTTCTCTAATGTCCTCTGCCATCTCTACTGTGAAGCTCCTCACTATAAGGATGACATAGTGGATAAGGCACAAACTGTGGCAAAAATTAATTCAGTCAAAACGTATTTATTTAACTGTAAAATAATTTTCTTGTGCAGCATTATGTACATTATGTATAAAACATCTTTAGAAAGAATACACTCACAGTGCAATTAACATAGCATTTGTGATAGGAGCCACAATAAACACCCCTCTAACTCTAACACACTTGGTGCATTCCCCCTGGAACACCTCCTCATAAGCCAATGGCAGCTTCTGTTCAGTTTGGCAGTTCCTGGTTCAAACAGAGGAGGGAGAGTACAGCAGAGAACAAACAGGTGACAAACAATTGTTGTTCTTGCCAAACATGTTTCACAATGAATAAAAAACACTTTTATTAGACGGTATGTCCTTGTATTCTTTTAAAATCCCCACATTCTTTTCTATGACCAGAGATACATAAATATATTACAGTAATGATGGCAATGTAAAAACATGCTAGTCTAACAATAAAAACAGCTCCTCCTCCTTCTGGCTTGATTTAATTATTTTAGAGTGTTGGTGTAGCATGTGTGTGCGAGTGTGCATCTTATTCTATAGAGCACAGGCTAACTCTGTGACACTCACCTGACTGGATTTCCCCTCTGAGGCAGCAGAATCAGCAGGTGTTTGGTTCTTGTGGTGAGAGATGGGCTGAAGGTGTCGCTCTGTCAGGGAGCAGGTAGAACAATTGACTCTGCTGGATCAGATAATGTCGGCCTTTACACTAAAAAAGGCTGATAAAGGTTTCCCATCAAAGTTGTGACTGGCCAACAGTGGGACTCATGGCTGCAGCTAAAATAAATGAATGATATTGATGTTGATGATGTCATGGATAAATTATTTAAGTCTGTCTTCTCTTTTTGTGTCTTTTCTAGGTAAGATGGCCGATTGTGTGTGTGTGTCTGTTTTATGTGTGTGTTTATGTCATGACGGCTGGATGAGAAAGACAACCTGCTGCATCACAGTGATCTTAAGAACTGACAGTAAGAACAACTCTGATATTTCACAAGTGTCGAACACGATTGCTTCTGGTCTGCTGATGATCAGCTGATGTGGTGTGCTTTCATTCTGTGTCTTGCCAGAGATGCTTTTGTCAGATTCTCTCCTTCACTCTAACCTCTGCTGCTGCAGAGATAAGGATGCACAGTTGTGACTCTTAGTTTCTACTGAAGGACTGAGGTTGCTGTTGGTTCCAGGAGCAGCTGCATGAGAAACATGTTGCTTTGCTAAAATGTTTGAGATTCTTGGAGCTGATTAGAACTGGCTTCATTGCTGTTCTTTGTTTCTGTGTGAACCCGTCAAGTGGTGCCTGGCTTTCAAGCATCGGTCAGCATTATTTCCCATCATTCACAGCTGATTAGTCAAGTTTTTTATTCTAAATTCAATCTTTTATTACACATCATTGTCTTCATAAACATAAGCCTGTGTGTTCAGCGGACTTTGAACTCTACTTATCTGTTCCTGATGAACCTGCAGGTTTAGTTTTAGATTAAGCACTTTGAGTTGTCTTGTGTCTGAAAGGTGCTTTATAACTAAACATGCATTGCCCAGTGTCAAACCATGTGCCATGTATGTCAGACCGTAGCAGGTCATTTCTGTTCTTCTGTGTCATGAGTAGCCATAGTTTAGTACTTTAATGCTTCCTGTCTCTTCTTTTTCACCTCTTTTCTCTTCCCACACTCTCGACTGAAAACAATGACTTGCATAAGACCTTGTAGTGAGATCCTCTATAGCTTATGTTAAGAACTTGACCATGAACCGCAGTGTCACTGGTTTGACTCTATTTTGGTCAGAGCATTGAGTATGTGTTTTATTATTATTATATATTGCGACCTTATTATACAGCAGAAGATGGTATATGTTGTTCACAACATGGTAATGAGTTAAATGTTGAATTTTGCTCACTGAGGATTTTCAATATGTATTGTTTTATAACATTTTCTTTACTCACAATCTGTGTCATCCAGTTTCATCAATTAAGCATCCATAATTAATTTGCTTAACCTTTTTAATACTGGCACTGAACCTTCACACTGTAATCTAACATTATTAGCTCATAATTAGCCGTTTACACAGAGTGGGGAAGATTTTTGGTGGTAGCGTCTCCATTGAAAAGAGTAATGCACATCTTCAGCACGGCTGAGTGTGACTGATGAAGCATTAATCCATGAAATGGTTCAACATTACAGACTCCTCCTGCTCTTTATGTCAGGCTCTTTAGTGAAGCAGAGCTTTATGATCATCATTCTGGAGCACTACATCATCAAAATCACAATCCAACACAGTCACTGCATACACAAAACTAACTACAGGTGGTATAGTCTAGTTTATTCCCCTTGTTTTGATAGAGGAACTGGTGCTGATAAATCTGGAGGCTAATTTAAAGACAAAATGCCATAATGTTGTTGTTGTAAGTTGTCGAGGAGGACATGGAATTCTCAAAATGTTTGTCAGTGATAATTTGCTCACTAAAACATTCCACTTGGATTAAGTGAGGAGAGGGATGAATCATAGCATTACCTGCAAATTATTGTTTTTATTATCAAGCTGATCGTTCACATGAATTGTGGATGTGATGACTCATGTGGTGTCATCTTGTTGTGCACTGTGATTGGCCAGTCTGCTCTGTCTCTGCAGCTGCTCGTTAGTGCTCGTTAGGTTAACTGGCCACACCTGAGGGCCCAGGGTGTGTCCAGATAAATGTCCAGGCATAGTCCACTACACTTTATATGCTGAATTACACTTGAGTAGACGGACTGAGGTACACATAAAAATAACACAGGCAGTAATATCACTGAATGCTAATAGCTGTTGATAAATATTCATTTGAGTTATATTACACACAAGTGTTTTTATTTCTATTCTTCTATTGAATAAATGTCTATGTAAGCCAAGACTACAGGGTCCAACATATTGTGTATTACAGACTCACTGTTGGATATTTGTATATAGTAGGAACTCATACATTGAATCTTTTTATACAAGGTTTGTTGGAACAGCAAGAACAATGTTCTGTATCTGGATGATTTATTGCCTTTATGCAGTGGGGCCATTTCAACATGATTCATATCTGTTGATATTTTAGCACTTTGACATATTTAGGATTATTGATTGAGATTCAGCCCTTGACACTAAGAGAGTATAAATCAGTAATGAGCTACATTACGATCATAAGTTAGGTTTCTGTGAACATGTGGTGTGTCGTCAGATATGAAAAATGCAGAGACACTCCTGCTTCAAGGTGTAAAGATAAGAACTAATGAAACACTGTGGCAGCTGATCTGTAGCTTAAAGCTGCAAAGGGGGTGAGAGTTCACACAGATCTCGCAGGGTTTAAAGGAGGGAGACGGTAGCAGCACCGTCACTTTGGGCTCCATTTTCCAGATTAAACAATGTAATTTTTTTGGGAGTTTTTAAGGAGATACATTTGGCTAAACAGTCAGTTAATGGTGGGTTGTACTTTAACACCAGTACTGGTAAATTACTTAATTCAGTTGGGTTTACAAAGTTTTAGGTTCAAGGGTTGTAGTTGTTTCTGTATCTTTTTCTTGATCTCATTTGGTTTGTTCTACAGGATTTGATATGTTCTGCAAGTGCTTCAGCAAGTATATTGTCATGGGTACCTTTTGCATTATTGAAGTAGTTGAGGTAAAGAAAGACAGAACCTCATAAAAGCCTTTCTCCCTACAGAGTCAGGCTTTTGTGTTGGAGAAATATAAAGTTCAGTTCAGTTCTCCATCACAGATCAGCACTGTCTCTGTCCATGGTGCTGATTCATAGACAAAAAAAGTTCTGTTTACTGTTTCTGGACCAGTGCAAAGTGTTTGTCACTGTTCATGACAGCTGTACTGATTCATTTTGCTCACATTTACATAAAAAAAGAACTTGACTTAGAGTTCGGTGTTTCTCAAGTCTTCTCAGCAGGAGCTGTCTGAACACTCACTGTTGGTTACACCTCCAGAATAGAGTGAGAGCAGATTTAATGGGTCATAGCTTCATGAGTTGCCTTGGGCAGAATGTAATCCTGGGATTATCCGTTTCTTCAGGGCAGACAAGCTGACAGTCTCTGAAGTTAGACAAACTGATGCAAAATCACTGAACTTAGATGTGGTATTTCCTTATTCCCACCCCACCACTGCCGACTTGTTATGCCTTGTTTAATTCTTGCTTCCTGTAAAACATCTTATTTCTTTTTCTTACCTCTTATTTCTACTTCTTAATCTATGGTGTGATTTACTAACACTATTATTAAAACGTAAAGGCCCTACCATCACAAGCCAATACAGTATTAGAAAATCCCTGAAGTTCTCAGTCTCTCCTCGAATAATCTTGAAGTTTAAAATCTGCATATCTGCACAGATCATAAATGAAGAACATTAAAGAGCTGAAGGTTTTCTCACTGACAGCTGATATCTAGTGAGATTAAAGAAACTCTGTGGGCTGTAAATTAACTATGAATGAGGACACCCAAGGTTCAGAAGCTTTGAACCTTGCGTTCAGTTGAAGAGTTGAGTAGACCGGAGTGTGTAAGATGAATATAAATGGTTTGCCTCATAAAGGAGGCGAATGAGGTGTTCTTTTTATCTATAGTCATTTGACTTCTTTCAACTTCCTTTTTCACCACATTCATTTGATGAATCCACTGAACCTTTCTGTTCTCTCTGCCTTTGTGTTGCTGCTGGAACTTTTTCATGAACTCACCACCCTCTGCTCTGAGTCGAACATACAAATGAGCAGAGTGAAACAGGGGGAATACAAATGAACTTTACCGATCTGTCCACCTGTACCACAAGGTTTCATTTGCTGAAGCTACACAGAGGGAAACTAAAGGCAGTCAAATCATCAAGAACACAGAATATAAAGTTGAATATATCAGCAACAAGTGTCTTGTGATATTCAAATTATTCACAGTTTCCGTCATCATTTGCAGCTTCCTCTCTCCCACTTGAAAGTAAACATGAACTTCAGCCTCTGGACACACACTGCTCTGGTGTCTTCTCACATAAACAGCTTCTCTGCTGATGAGCTGCTGCTTCAATTAGCAGCCACACTGCAGGAGAGCTAAGTGATGGCTGATTGGTTAATGTCAAGTCTAATGTTGCTGATACAAAATCAACATGACATGAACAAGAGAAGGCTGTTTATAGTGGGTGAAAATGACACAACCAGTATACATTGTTTTGTCATCACTCCACATCTCAAGACACAACACCAGAAATATAGTCAATTTCTACATCCTAGAATAAGCTGAATAGTAGGACTGATCCACACGCACACCTGCCTGTATCCCTCTCAGAGAGATTTCTTATCTCTACTTCAAACATGTTTCATCATCCTGCCTGAGTCAGACTGGATCCACAGTTTGACAGTTTGTGCTTTAATATTGACATTTCTGGTTAAACCAGCTCACACTCACATTTCCCATGTTTATACCTCTACTTGCCCCCTCTGACACATGAATTATTGATTATTGATAGCCGACACTTTCATATATCATCCCATAATGTACTCATGTTCGTCCTGGTCTACCGCTACAAAAAAATGACACTTTCTAAATTGACAACCTGATTTGTTTTTCACTTTGAGGAGCTGATATTTTTTTCTCACTTTGTTACTGTTACTTTATTTCAACAGTGATTAATTTCACTGTTATAACTGTTTCATCACCACTTTTAACCTCCTTATAGTTTAACATGTGTTTGCTGACTCCACTAAATGTCTGGTTTGTGCTTGTTTTCTGCTTCCCTCGGTCTGATTTCTGTGAGAAAGCAACAGAAGAAATGCTGAGCAGTGACTTCATGAGTAACAGGGAGGTCAGCTCAGGTCAGCTGGGAGCAGATGGGGGCAAGACATCTTTGTTTGTGTTTGGGGGTCTGAAATTATTATTTGTATATTTATATATGTGGGTTTTCTGCCTTCTACTGAGGCAGTAGAATCAGCAGCTATTGTGAGAAATAATGGTCTAAAGGTGAAGGTGTGTTCAGGATTATAAAACAAGATACATGTTAAAGGAAGTGGATTTGTTATCACAGAGTGCATGATGTAATTGTTAAGACCTCTGCAGCTGAAACCAAGAGGCTCCTTTATGTTGCACTGCTGCTCCTCAAGCTGTAGGAAGCTTGCGTTTAGATAGTTCACTGTTCATCAGGGTACCAGGATGCCCCTTTCTGTGGGATCCATCCAATTAATTTGGACAAATTCATCTTTGTAATTTAATGAGTGACTTGTTTGTTTATTTGGTTGACAGGGAGAAACAGTGAGACAGCAAGGCTTCCTTAATCTCATCACATCCCCCTTAATGAACACACAGTCCCAAAGCACTAATGAGATGTTTTGACTCCTCTGTTGGAGTGGTTGCATGTGGTAGACCCCCCAGCTTCTTAATTAAAAATGAGACCCCCTTCTACTGTCTTACTTTAATGAATGTAATTATGTATCTCAAAACCCTCGAAATATGCAGCACCATTATTTACAGTATAACAAATATCCTGTCAAATATCTGACATGGCAGCCTATGTAAATGTTGTTTGGTTTGGCCCACTGTGATAATTTGATAATTAATAAGTTAGCACTTATTAGCAGGTATCTGTGTCTGCGATTCCTGTACTGGGCTTGTTAGCTCATTCAGTGTTTGTCGTACATTTATTTATGTTTGGCGACCTGTGTATAGGAGTCAGGATTGTTGGTTGGTTTTCCCTGCAGAGATGAAAGCTGATAATAGTGATTACAAGAGCGGTTATTTTGCATAGCCCAGTTGTGCTGTTCACTCTCTGCTAGCTCTGTCTACAGAGATGTTGACGCGTGAGCGAGCAAGTCTGTACTGCTTGCCACACTGTAGAGAGGTGGAAAGTCTCTATTAAGTCATGTTGCTGGTGTTTTTCTACTCTGCATTTGACAGTTAATGTACACACTCACTTATTTCATTACAGAGGTTATTAATTGTCTGATGACGCCCAGAGATCGAGAGTAATCAGTCATGAATGAGTCATCTAATCAGCAGGATTAAAGGCTGTTATTCAAATTGCATGCTGTGATGTGACTCTGTTATCATGAATTAACTGATAGGATGTGTTCTGAAAAACAAAAAGGAGCATTCACCCAGGAGGGATCCAGCTGAGACACAGATGAATATCTGTCAGTGGAATAGCACACATACCTCCTTAGTGTTTCCTTTAAATGTACTCGACACACACACTGACTGTAAGAAGACTTCGAGGTTAAGTAGAGAGACTTCTTCTCCCTGCTTACCTGAGAGAACCGAAGGGTTCCCAGAGAGGAGCTGGAAGAGGTCCAGTTTCCCTGACGTGTTTGAGAATAACTCAGAGGTCTCAGTGTTTTTGTGCTTCACTATTCTTTACATGTTAACATGTTTCAATGAGTTGCCACCAGCCGTGTTCTGAACAACATTACGATAAATACAGTGTCACCCACAAGCAGCTCAGCAGTATCACTGTCAGTAGATAATTAATTGTAATAATGGGTTTGAAACAATTGTCCCTCTGTGTAGACGATTATGTTTAACACACAGAGAATACATCACAGTGCTCTGCTCCTCTTGTTGTTCACACTCCACAAACTAATTACCCAGAATGCCACACTCCTTTTCATATTAATACTTTGTCACAAAGACGCTGACTGCAGCAGAATGGTTGTGACACATGAGACATCATATTTCAGGAATGCTCACTTCCAGTTTGTGTCACTGCTTACTTCACTGTTGGTGAGAGGATAACAGCAGCAGATGTGCTTTTTCAGACACTTGTTGCATCAAGCTTCATCTGGAGGTTGTAACATCCCACAGCCCACTGTACGAAGACCCTGACAAACTGTATACCCTTGAACATGATTATGTAGAAGCCTTATTTTGTTATTTATGTATTTATTTTTCTTACCCTGGATACACTGACCTGTGATCAGCTGACCTGTGATCAGCTGGCACAGAAAAATGTAGAGTGAAAGGAGGTCAATGTAAAATACAGTGAACAGTGTGTCTGAGTGAAGGGTTGGGGTGTGTCGTGTGTTTTGAAAGAAGATTTAACCTTTGATCACTCATTAATATTAATAGAACAGCACAGAGAGCTGACCGGCCTCTGGAAGTGTCAGTTGACATTAACTGAAATTTAATGACATTCCCTCTGTGAGACAGAAATGTCCGCAGTTACACTTTCAAGAACAAAGTTCACCACAAAGGTCTAGTCCACATGTACTTGGGTATTTTTTTAAACAAGACCTTTTCTGTACATTTACCCTTCTGTCTTCATGAAAATTCAGGTCAGGCAAAAGAGCAGAGTGTACTGTAGATGAAGTATGCATCACTGAAATGAGCGTTAACAAGCTCCATCTGCCTTCAGTCATCATGGGCTGTATCTGCTCCTCAGTAAACAAATTGCAAGATCAACTGCTGCTGTATGTCTCAGTCATTGCAGGGTCGACATGGAGAGCTTCACTCTGTAGAGACGAGCATCTTTGTGAAGAACAGCTGGTAACATGTCAACACTAGCAAGACAATTTGTTCCCCACATGTTTTACAACAGAGGAGTTCACAACCTGCTCTTATCTGAGGGAGCTGTCAGCTATCTGTGAAGAAGTTGTTCAGTCTTTTGTCCATGCCAGCTGCTCAGGTGCGTTGCTTTATGTCGTGTATAAACTGTCTGAACTATGTTTTGACATCCTTTCAAAATACTGCAAATTGGCTCATCTTTACGCTGTGCCAAGATAGTTACAAGGCCGGCTGACAGGCTTCATGAAAGTCAAGCTAAAAATCAATAACTTTATGATAAACAATATAAAAGCTTCAAATTCTTCACATTTCATAGTTTATTCAAAAAAGGCAAACAAATAAATCATGCTTATCTGCGTCTTTACTTGTGATGTCTCAGTTTTCTTTGAAGCTTATTGGTAGAAATGTAGAACAGATGGAACATTCAGATCAGTCAGGCATATGTTGTGTTTTAATGACTTTATAAAGTTTAAATGGACTTCCATATCATCCGTGTGCTACCATTTATAACTTCCTTAATCTATGTTCATTGCATTACTGTCCGCCATGTAATTCAGCCGGACAGCCCTCTGTTTATTTAATCAGCTGGATTCAAACCTGTGGTATGTTTCTGGCTGTTACATATTTCATTGGAAAGACTCTGGACAGGAAGTCAGAGCACACAGTACAGCACTGACAGAAAGTAAAGTAGCATCAGTGTCTCAGATGTCAGCAGTGTGAGGTGGTATAAGTCATGTTTTACGTCCCAAGACGGAGGACAAAAGCATCCATGTCTTCTTCCCATGAGTGCCGCTCTAAACAGGAGAAGTGCTGTAAACTCTAAGCTCCTCTAAGTCAGACATGAAACAGATCAAGTTCATCTGAAAGCAGCAGATTAACTGAAGAGGTTGTTCATGTTACAGAAAGCCTCCACAGTCAGTTCATTCAACACAGGCTGTGCTCAAAAGGCCTTCCCTGCAGCCTCGTTTATACGGACCTGACATTGACAGAGAGAAAAGAAGTCCTGCCCATTGATTCTGCTGCTTTGTCACTGAGCCTCCTGGCAGGAAAGTAGAAGAGCCTGATAATGAAAGAGCAACAGGGGTCCTCAGAGCTGCTCTCTTCCTGGTAAATGTTTGCATTACGCTCTGATCACTGTGTGCTTTTAGAGAGGAGGACAAATGCAATTGTCTATATTCCCTCAATGTTCTTAAGACACTGAATATCTTCTCTGCTGCACTGGCAAACTGGTTTTGTACATCGACGGGTTAAACATGTCTGTGAGCAGTAATGGGGTCTTTTGGGAGTGTGCAAGAGAGAGAAACACTCACAGAAATACTAGAAGGGAGAAATGTTGTAACTTTTGTCTGCCTGAAGGTAAAAACAAAACCAAACTTCCTTTCTCTAATCCCTGTTTCCAAAGTCGTACAGGGCTTTTTGCAACAAATGCTCACCTCAGATACAGATAATTTACATTTAAATAGATACACAGTTATATAAAGATACATTCTCTACGGCTGGGGGTAATGTGATCATAACTTATCTAATAGGAAACAGAAGCAGTGGAAAGAATGTAAACATAGAAGCTGCTTTATGGAATCTTTAGGTGTTTCATACAACGGCCCCATTCAGTCTACAGTCTGTGGGCTCTTCATGTCTCCTTAACAAGCAGAGAGTCTGACTGTTTGGTTTAATCAGTAAAGAGTTGATCAGCCTCACAGTTGGACAGTTGGTTGTTGTTGAACAGTAAAATATCCTCTGGTCTGCTGTTTTATTATTCTGGATGCAGTTGGTAACTTTGATGTCAGTGTAACAGCAGGATGAGTTTCTGTGTGCAGATGGATGCAAATACTGGGGATTACCTCTGCCCTCTATTATGTACATGTCATTGTGTGCTAATCCACTTTGTACACACACACAAACACACACCCACACACAAGATCATGTTAGTTCATATTAAAGTCAGATCGAAACATCAATCTTTCCCAGTATCATACAAATGTGACCCCACCACAGGAAGTACACTGTAAAGAAGTGATAGAATAGAAATGTTAGCTCTGCTTACTGTTAAAAGGAATACACAGGTGGAAATTACCAACTGATTGCAACCAATGAATTTATTAAATAGAGTGATTTTCTTTCTTGATATCTGAAGAAAACAAACTGTTCTGTGAGCAGATCTCACAATGACAACAAAAAACTTGAAAACTGCCACTGAAGAGGTCAGCATGTTCTTTGTATAAATGAATAAAATTGTAAGTATAATAATAATCTGAGGTTATAACCCTGAGAACAGAATGATAAATTAATACTAACAACATCGTGTGCATGTTAGTGGGGCAAAAAGACAAAACTGAGATTTGAGCCTCACAGTCTGTTTAATGATAAACAATGAAATGTTATTTTCTCCCTGCAGAAGGACAGATTGAATATGGAGGCACCATTAGGCATAAAAGCTGTTTGTGAAAGGGCTGTGAGTGTTTATATTTATTTTGTGTTGATTTTTCAAAACAGTGGTTTAATAAGAATCCCTCTGCAGAGTGAAACACTCAGTTACCCTGGAGCGTTTTAACTCTTGAGCGGCAGCCTTTGTCTCATTTTTGGAGTGGAGTTAAAGCATGTTGAACAAACAGCTGAGCTCTTGTTTGTCCTGAACAGTCGAGCCTCCCTTCATTTCCTGTGAGTTCCTCAGGCTGCTGTGCTGCAGGACTCTGCAGACTAACTGGCACAGACAGCTCCACTACGGCTCTAATGTGTCTGCTAAACTAAACAACTGTCTGACTGATGATTCAAACAGCCTGTACAGTTCAGCAGACCTGAGGAGAGGAAGTGAATCAATGTCCTCATGTCCTCATGTCTGCTGTGATGATGAAGGTCATGCTGGCTGTGTTTTGAGTTTGATGCACAGGGAGGATAAGAGACACACAGCAGGCAGGAGGCCAGGAGAGAAAAGCAGAACATCATCACCTGCTAACAGGGACACTAACGCGGCACACACACACACACACAAACACACACACACACACACACACACACACACATGCACAGGGT
This sequence comes from Semicossyphus pulcher, assembly GCF_022749685.1. Lineage (NCBI taxonomy): Eukaryota > Metazoa > Chordata > Actinopteri > Labriformes > Labridae > Semicossyphus > Semicossyphus pulcher. The sequence continues at coordinate 24,824,372 of NW_027211692.1, forward strand.
CACTGACCCATTAGTCAGAGGTAAAGGAGACGCTGATACAAGTTTGCTTTGCACAGTTAAAAATCACTGATGTGCTGCATTTAGTTCATTACTGAAAGCAAGAAGGGGAAGCCTTTGTCAGTACACACAGGGAAGATGATCTTTCAAAGTATTATGAAAATAGTGTGTGTTTGCATTTGTGTGTTAGTGTGTGTGTATAAACCATCATGCAGAATGAAAAGGACAAGAGTCTCACTGTGAACCATCTGCTGCCTCTTGTTGGCTCCTTTCCCTGGACACCAGAAGGTCACAGTCATCCATGGAAAACAGAACAAGTGCAGAAAAGACTTCTGGTGTGGAGGAATCTGGTGTCACTGTTTGTGTGTGTGTTTGTGTGTGAATGCATAAGAGAGCTGTGTGAGGTGTCTTTAAATTACAAATAATGTATTATATGATCAGCAGTTTAGTATTTTGGCATAAAGCCAATTTGCAACTTTGGCTAAAGTAAAGGATCTGTTGAGTCACTGTCATGGTTACACACCTACACAGACACACAATGACACACTGACACATTGCCACAGGTGACTCAGCTGGCTGCATAAAGATCAGCACCTCTGATCCGGCTGTCTGGCATTAACAGCCTCTAGTCCTGGCAAAGGACAAGGAGCAGCCTGTCACAGCAGCAGAGGGCAGGACGGGAACAGTGAGGAAGCAGAGAGACAGAATCTGTCCCAAAGGGGAGACACAAGACTGTCATATTAAACCCACATCCCTGCCTTTGCCAACCTGGCACTGTGGAACTCAGAGAGACGCAGACAGAGAGAGAGACGGGATGAAATAGAGAAAGGGAGGAAGTCAGAGAAGGAGCGGGAGAGAGGTGATGTGTTTCTGACAGAATTTTACAGTGATCTTGTGTAACACTTTGCAATAACATTAATTATGAAATATAGCTTTGATGTCTCTCTGGCTTCCTGCCCAGTATCAAAAGAAACAAGTCTTTGGTAACGTATTTGTTTTACTTTACATGCAGATATTTGAAGTCTTCACGTCGTACTGACCTTTACTCAGATATCATAAACCAAATATCTGCTTCTTGTTGGGCTGTGACTGACAATGACATCAGAAACCATCATGTGAAGCAGCTGTCTGGTTGCTGAGCTCTTTACACACGTACACTGTAGTGACTAAACTTCTAATAAGTAATGATAACCCCACTCAATAAGAAGAAATATCCTATCTAAAATAATCACTAATCGTGTCCGCCTTGTATCTCTTATTATTCACTGATCATTCCTCACTCTGCACTCAGACAGACAGGAACATACAGTATTTAGCAAACTGATGTCTGTCTGCAGGAACACTTTTATCTGTTAGTCAGTGCATCACAAGCGTTTAGGTGTCTGAGTAAGTACAGCCGTTCTCTCTTCAGCCTTTCAGGCAGTAACTCTGCTAAACAGACTGATTCAGTGGCTCCACTCTTAATCATTTCACGCTGCATTTCTGTTTGAAAACAAACATCAAGGGAAAAGGGGTGGATCGATACAGAACAGCTGAATTTATTGGATAATAGAAAAATATAGGAGTGAAGGCGAAGTGTGATCCTCTCAGATAATTGCTTCAAAGCTCATGTCACTGATTAACATGGCTTCAGAAATGTGCACAGAAGGATAAGTGAGGATTTGTCCGTTCTAAAATTGTTATAATTAATATTCAGTCGCCTTCAGTTCTGTGAAAGAATAATGAAATATACATAAAACCACAGTGTGAGATTTCTCACATTATTAGCAAGAAAAGTGTCAAAGAATACATTACAATATTTAACATAACTTGTAATGTCCACATGATGTCTGTATCCTGCAGCAAAATAACAGTAAATAACACTGGACAGATTTATAATCATTTAATTTATTGGATGCATTTTTGTTTGTCAAACTTTCTCTCAAATCAGAGGATCAGAGAGGTGTGAGGATGTTCTGTTTGCTGCACTAAAGCAAAAGACTAAGAGCCTCAGTATTTTTCAGTCCAGAGCCAAACACAACAGCAACATTTCCCTTTTCAGATACTCATCAGGTTCCCACCGTGTGAGTCACAGAAACTCTGTTCTCTCTCCAACCTTCTGAATGCAGCTGTTGACCTTCCTTATCGCCCAGAGCAGAAAAGACAAAAAAAGTATGAGGAACAAAAATGTCTTCCCCAAAGAACACTCTGAGCACTCTTGTCACATAAGAGCTGTTACAGTTTCTTCTTCTGCAATAAAACTGCTCCTCTGCTTTTTTACAGGATGTTTTATTTGTGATCTGTTGAGGTTTGAGAGAAGAGAAGAAGCTGAACAGAAATATCTTGTCTGACAACTTGTAGTTTTTCTGCAGATCGTCCTGAGGGCAGCAGGGCTCCCTGTTGCCTCTGAGAAAGAGTGACATTATTTCATTGTTGGTTTAACACTAAGACGCTCTGAGGCAGCCAGACTGACAGTAATAACAACACTTGGTTTGTTCAGTAAAACTGTTGTGATCCTTTTGGTCCTGCTCTGTGATGTTGCTGGACTTCTGCAGAGATCTCAGTTTCGATTTCCTACAATAAATGCCTCCCAGGCTCTGCTCCTTGTTCATAAAGCACTAAATGCTCTCGCTCCACATCACCTCTCAGACCTGCTCAGTGATTATCAGCCACACAGGTCTCTCAGGTCCTCTCACACAGGCTTGTTTCTAAGATTAAAGTGAAGTCTGGAGAAGCTTCTTTCACAGTCAAAGCTGCAGTCTATGTGACAGTTTGCCTGATGATGTCAGATGTGTCCCAGTGTGGACCTCATTTCATGGGAAGATTAAACTGCTGCTTTTCTCCTCTGATTGTGACCAGCTTCTTCTGTAATTGTTCTGCTTTTGTTGTTTGAGAAGGATTATAGGTTTGTGTGTTAGAGATAATTTTTGTGGCTGAGTCAAAGACTGTTGAATATTTAATGTATGTTAAGTTTAATCCTTTTTGTTGTCTGTTCGTGTTCATGTAAATCACACTGAGTTTGTCTGTATAAAAGGAGATATGAATTGCAACAATTTGGTTCCCGTTCGTCTCATCCTCCTCTTCCTCTTTGTTTGCTCAAGAGGCTCTTTTTTTCAGACACCAATCCTGTGAAGCACAATCATCACAGTAATGACTGCACCACAGAGGAGCATAGGCCAACACTGGACGTGTTCATGCATGGAGACATTATTTCCACCTCCCTGTTGTATGCTGCACAGTGCTGCTGGACACCTGGCATGCGTCACTGAATGACTGCCAAGTACCTGTTGTGGGATTAATAAGTCTTCTGAGCTTTCCAATTAGCCTTTTATATCCAATCAACACTTTTAACTAACTCACATCTATATATTCATTCATAAAGGCTGTAGAAAGAAAGGTTATAATTACAGTAAATTTAAGTTAAGTTTCAATTTAGTCCCATCTGAGCATGTGTGCGTGAACATATAATGATAATTCCTTTATGAACATTTACATTGACTAACTTGTTACTAATGACATATGCAGAGATAGAGGATAAAAGACATCACTTGAATCTAAATGTAAAAACATTCAGTCATGTTAGTACTTTCACCTGGTCTCTTTGCTTCCAAAAACAAATGTAAATAAATACATGGTTTAGTTTTCACATCAGATATTTCTCTGTCAGAGCAGGAAAAGTCCAGGTGTGACTAATCGAGTTAACGAGGGCTCAGCTCTGTTGAGTGTCAGTGAGCACTAAAGCAGGATCCAGGACCTGACTGAAAGAATGCAGTCGTTAGTGATGTTATTAATTCCACCTGTTGCTCTCCTCTGATGGTCAAATATGTCTGTTTCATCACTTTACTCCTCTTCTGCCATGATGGTAGCTGGAAGTCAGTGTTTAACCATGCAAATGTTGTCTGTGTGACATCAAGGAACATTACTACACATCCCTGTGTTAAACTTGTAGTTACCACCCGAAGTCTAAATCCTGCTCTGTAGTTCAGGCCTCTGTTGTGTGGATATTTGAGTGTGATGATGTCGTTGTTGTATCTTTGCTGTGTGTTTAAATGAGCCTTGTAGCATCCTCAGTTCCCTTTACAGCAGAACCCAGGAGACACCTTTTGGTAGGACATGTTTGATTATGTTATCGTTACCAACAGAGTGTTGGTGTTGTGTTGCAGCTGCAGTTAATGCTTTTTGTTATCAGACAGTAGATATTAAATGTTTATTTAATACAAAATCCCTGAGGCTAAAACACTTGAACAGGTTGGACTTGTGAGAGAGCTGCATGTGTTTGCTCAGAGCCAGCAGCAACATTACATAGAAAGGAACTGTTCTTTTGGTGTGGTTGTGTGGGTGTTGTACCTCTGTGACGCACTGTGTGTATAGCAAACATCATGGCAGACGAGCTGCAGGCCTCATCTCATACCTCAGTACAGTGAGTATCTGTAGCTCTGAATGTGAAAAGTTGTAGCTCTCAGCTGTGTCTGCAGCCAGCAGGGCAGATCTGCTGGTCTGCTGAACTGGGTCCTGTATGCTGCATAATGACATCCTGCACTGCTGGGAGCTCTGTGAGGTTACAAGGTATTTCCACAGAACTGTGTGACCCAGTATGTAGGAGGACTGAGCTGCAGGGACAGTTCAGAGTGTCGGAGCACAAAGACAACAATAACACATAGAGAGAACAGGAATCACTCAAACCCTGTGAGTTTATTTAAAGAGTTGCTTCTGACACAAACACGAGCATGCCAAATACTGTGTTTTATAGGTGGATTGTTACGAGAGTTCCCAGGTGATACTAGTCCGATGTGAGTGCAACCATCGTTAGTGTTATTAAACACACCTGGTAATGTCTTGCTTGGACCTGACCCATTTCCTCCAGATGCAGATTAGAAAAGCAGCTCTATTTAACTGTATTTAAAGGGCAACAAAATATACTTTTGAATCTTGGTGTCCCATAATGTAGACATTTGTTAACACAGCAGCTGAATCATTGTGTGCTCTCTTATTTGAATCTCATTATTTGATGACCTTTTAATATACTGCCAATGACTTTTAAGCTATTAGCCTGTATGATGACATTGGAAGGGCAACACAGATTGCTTCTAAGAGAACATTGTACCCATATTCACACAACCTTCACTTTCAAACATGGCTTTATTGGCTTAGTCATTCATCCTGTCAGATCAGCTCACTGCAGTCTGCATGCTAATGCTCAGCCATGACGAACCAATTCAGCCTAACTTGGCTTCCTCTGTACAGTTGCAGTAGTCTTTGTCACAACCTACATTAGTGGGATGCTAACTGGAGTTTCTGAGAGGAGATCTAATCATTCATGATGGTCGAGTTATTGACAAGCAGAAGGTCTTACAGGATGTTAGTGAGACAGACAGGACGGATCAGGGAAGATGACTCCACAGTGCTCTGCTCCTCTGTGTGCTGCTCAGTTCTGTTTAACTACTGACACTGTGAATGAATGCTGATGGAGGGATTGTTGTTTGGAATTTTACAGGAAACTCACTGACGTCCTGAGTCATTATTATCAGTACAGTCAGATGAGGACACCTGATGTACCAGAGGCAGCCCGTCATTTGGGCTCTCTGCCAGTTGTGTAAACTCTGTCAATATTTTTGGCACAATTTTCTCTGTCCGTGTACCTGCTAACCAAACAACTGAGATTGTAATGTCATGTTCACCAACAGGCAACAGCAGAGTGTGATTAAACAATCTGGCGAGTCGCCTGTGAGGAAGAACACAGGGGAAATGTTTTTGCTCCTCAGCTCTGTTGGTTACTAAGAGTCACTGACATTAATGAAAATGTGTAAAAGAGTTCAGTTAAGTGCAAGAACAATTAGCATGCAATAAGCATGGAGCAAATATTGCCAGTTGCTGCTGTGACAACACACAGCACTTTCTTTTCCTCCTCCTCTGCCTCCACAATGTGACAAGAATGTCTTTTTGCTGCACTTAACACTGTAATACCTTTACAATGTTGCTTTGCAGTTTCTCGACCACTGATGCTTGTGACATTTATCCTGCAGAGTCCTGCAGATTGATTTTAATATGGTGGACAGAAAATGCCTGCTTCTGATAGGCTGGCAGGTGTGCATTTGATTAGTATAGCAGTACACCTCAAACATACAGTCAATTAATCTGAACCAAAGGTAAATAAACTGTAGGTAACCATAACAAATTATTAAAAAGTATTTGTTCTGACAGGATCTGAGGAAGTGAACGAGCTAACAAGTCTGCAGAGACTCAACCAGAGAATCCTCGCGTGATCAGCTGAGCCAGAGCCTCTTAACACAGGAGCATTTTTCCAACATGCCTTTGCATTAATTGTCGTCAGATTTTTTGTGAACAAATATATTGGTTAGTCTTGAATGTTGTTATTGTTCTCACAGACGGTTGAACACTGACACCAGCTTTTTAAGTGGCTGTCAATCATCTCCCTCCTCAGACTAATCTATGAATAGACACTGCAGCTGGTGGCTCTCTGTTTACAGCAGAGGAACGACTTTAATGAAGAAGTAGTGAAGTGGAAAGAGCATTTCTCTTAATCACTGCTCTTCTGCTTACTCTTAAATTATTAAAATTGTATAGATAAAGTGTATTTTATTTTCCCATTTTATGAGCGATGAGGTTCATTGACTGGGACGAGCACTCTCTTTAGTAAAGCATAAATTGATGCTCTGCCCTACAGACTTTTGGCTCTCTGTCAGAGGCAAACTGTTATCACACAAAGTCTTAAGGGAAGCTTCCACACATTTGTAAAACAGCTCAGAGCAGCAGTGCTGCAGCAGTGAACTCACATTTAATAAGAACAAAACAGTCATAAATCAAAGCTCTCCACAGAGTCACAGGTAATCAGCTGGGGGTCTGTGTGATGGAAACCACTGGGATGGAGTCACTAGAAATAGACAGAGGAGCTCTTTATTCAGGACAGAGACAACAGCAGAGTAAACGAGAGCTCCAAGAGTCATTAGCACCAGAGAACAAGAAGCACAGAGTATCTGCAACATTACTGTAAACGATCCACTGCTGCAGGTCACAGCTCAGAGTGGAGAGAGTGCTGTATCTTGTGGTGTCATGTTTACAAGTTAGATAAAATCTTTTTCTGAGCTGTATCCTGATACTTGAAGGATGGAAAGTGAAGCAGACACTTTCACTTAAAGACTGTTTACATTTCACAGTAACTGGCTGGAGTCAGGCCTGTTGTAATGAACCTCACACTATAAGATACCTGGCAGTTTTATGTCTGGAACTTGGTAGATATTTGTGCTACTGAAAGGATAAATCTTAATATCACTTAGACTTAATAATATAAAAATGTACCCTTGTTAAAACATGAACTGTGACCTGTGTGAACTCATGATGCCTTGGTTCTGGCAGGTGAACAGAAGCCGCTGGCATAGGACACGTGTGTTGAAGTAGAGATGTATTCGTCATTTCGGCCCAAGGCCAACAGTTGGTTGGCTGTGACCTGGACAGCAGTGCAGGGGAACTGGACACTCTCCAAGTTTGGTCAAAATTTAAACAGAGAAAATAACAAACTAAACCACCTTTTTGAAAGCTAGCATACAGATTAGGTAGAATAATGACATGAGGTAAAATGGATCATTTCAAATGCACACTTGGCAACAGTGACTTTATCACTCTTAACTTATAATGAAACAATTAAATCAACAATGTAAAGATGTCACTATGTGCTACTGGTAGTTTTTCAGTAATGCAGTGAGAGCAGCAGTCTGCTCTGTAGAGCTCTGTCTACACAGCGGACTGACCTCTGTGCTCTGCTGCTGCTCTGTCTCTGTCCATGGTGCTGACTGGGAGGACAGATCAACTCACTGGAGTTGGTTTGATGGTGGTGTCATGTCACTACCATAGTGTCTCCATGTTTCTTCTGCAGAGTGATGACATCTCCTTTCCTCACAGTTTATGCAGCCTCATTATCACCTAAATTAACTTTAGGCTTTCACACTGACGTCCAAAGGTTGTCTAGAGGACAGAAACACTGTGGGTGGAAATTTAACTATGAATCAAGGTACTTAGAGGTCAGGAGCTTTGAACTCTGATAAAACATGAGTGGACTGTGCTCTGCAAAATTAATGAGAAGTTTCTCTCTAATAAGGGAATGTAATGAGGAGGATGTGTTTTCACTCACAGTGCCTCTGATTGGGGAATTGTAAACGCTGTAGAAACTGTCTGACATTATAGATCGGAATAAACTGCATATAAACTGCATCATTTTCCTAATTTCCTGCATCATTTGATGTCAATGTCTCCTTCCAACATTGGCAACATTAACATTGGCAACACATTGCTTACTAACTAATATGAAATAATTTATTGCCACCTGCCCACATAGAATGACTCATTAGACAAAGGTTTTGCTTTGCACATTAATGCAGTTTGATGCATGTAACCATCAACACAACAGATTTTGACCAAACAGAAAATGAATTGTGATGCCTTCACACACTGTATGTTATTCACAGTTTGCTGAGAGATGGTCTGGGATTACAGTGTGTTCACTGAGTTTGGCTCTGATTTAGCATTGACACCATTATTTTGTTTCTATAAAGAACCCTAAAAATGTAACTATAAAGCCTGTCTTTACAAAGCTCAGACACACAGAGAAATGATGTGGTCACAAAGAATGCATTACAGCATACAGTGTGTATACAGAAATCATTTACATTGCATCCAATGAGTGGTGACTTATGGAGTTTGACTCCGCCATGAGAAAATACTTAATTTGCATCTGAAACATACAGTCTCACTTTTCTTCCAACAAAAACATTTGTTTCATTAGATTGTTTTGAAGGGATTACATCCAACCTTTGCTTTGTTCCTCTTGCTGCTGGCATGTTATAATGAAACAATATCCATCCTCTCTGTGCCTAAAATACAAATGAGCAGTGTGAGGGAAACAGGTGGAGACTGTAAATAAACCTCCAAACACAGTCAGCCTGTGACATCAGGTCTGGTGGGTGGAAGCTTCACAGATGGAAACTAAAAGGAAAAACCAACAACATAAATGAACAAAAATAAAAATATTATAGAGAATATAGCTGTGAGCAGCAGTGATTATTACATTACATCACAGAAAGGAACTGATAGACAGACTTTAATTATTGATACTATATCATCACTTTATCTCCCTTATTAAAAACTGTGCAGCTATTTACTGAACACAACAGTCAAACAATTAAACTCACCCTGGGACGTATCATCACATTATAAGTTCAACTGCATTCTTTATTATTTGGGCTCCTCTGTTCCTAATAGGCCTACTTTTTGTACACTGTAGCTGGAGTTGGACCAATTATAATAAGTAAAGCAGGCACTTATGTGACTCTGAGAGCTGTGATAAATGATAAGTGAGGTTCTTTTAGCTTTGGACACTAACACATTGCTCGCACATCTAGCTATTAAAAAGCTTCTATAGATGACTTGTTTTACTTTGTACTGACTCAGAACAGGTTTTCATTTTGGATTGCATGTTTAAAGTAGAAGATGATTGGGATTGTATTACTCACCGAAAATGTATTTCATCTTTCATCTTTTTTCGTTCAGCTAAGTAACTGCTATTCTAATGTTAATATAAAGACACGTGACTGGGTCATGTTGTTTCTCTTCATGTGTAAAATCATGGTAATCGTGCCGAATGAATTGTGTTCTATTTCATCTGATTCGCTCTGCTGTCAATGCTGTGGTAGTAGGAGAAACCGCTTCGGTCGAAACATGCCGACCACACGCACAGAATTGACGCACGCACGCGCTCTCCTTCTGCGGATGAGACTTCCTGGAGGAGTCGCTACTGTCCGTGTGAAACAGCAGGTCGAGCAGTGACGGAGCTTCCAGCGCTTGTGTTCATCAGCACCGGTCAGACTGGGATTTCTTCCTCCGCTCGGCTTCGCTTTCAGCGCTTTCTCTTGTGGAAATTACCCGCTGCAGACGGAGCTTCGTCGGGAAGAGCGCGGAGCTTTTGCACAGTGTGATTAAAGGACACCATGCTTTCCTTCTGGATACACACCGTGTGGATCCCCGGCGTCGCTTTCCTCTTTGGATTTCAAGGCAAGGGATCGTTTCATTCTTTTCATTTCATGTCCTGACGTTTTCCACTAGGAAACACTGGAGATGAGAGAGAAATGACAGCTACCGTGGATGTTTCTTGTGCTTCTGTCCGTCTGCTGCTGCCTCTCGTTCTGAAGGTATGTGAAGTGACTTCCCTTCCCTGAAAACACTGACATGACAGAGAGATCTCCTCATGGAGAAGCCTGTGACTTTCTGCTGCTGGCTGTTACAGTAGAGCTCTGTTTGCTCTCAATAAAGTTAGTGATGAGCTGAGCTGATGTGACAGCAGTCTTTATGTTCAGCAGCAGTGTGTGACACAGAGAAGAGAGCAGCCGCAGAGGCTGATGGTCCAGCTGACAGCTTCAGTAGAGAGTCTCCTCTCAGCACACAAGTAGAGAAGTGACCAAACACGTGGTGGCTGTTCAGCTGTCAACTCCACTGAATAAACTCCAATGGATAAATCTGTCTTGATCAATTCGGCAAGGAGTCATGTCAGTGTGGAGTGTGTGTGAGGTGGATCAAAAAGAGAGAGTGTGTGTGATACACGTGGATGAAAGGAGAAAGAGGAAACAAACAGAGCAAACTTTAGCGAGCAGGAGAGATGATGGTGGGAGGATGGAGAGAAGAAAGGGTGGATGGAGGATCAGAAAGATTGAGTGTTCATGTATTCTCTCCTGTCTGCTTCTGTAATTAAATGTCAGCAGTAAGTAATGATGCTCTGCAGACTGTAAGTGCAGCAGCTTTAAAGGGATTGTGAATGGATGGTGATGTAGTGATGACAGAAGAAGCTCAGTGACCAATCAGCTGCTCAGTTTGACTATGAGAGTGCTGGAAACACACTAGACCTGATAGTTTAATTAATTTATTCCAGACACCTGTTGAGTCATCAGCTTCCCTTTAATGTCCCTTCTGTACATTAAAGTGCTTCAGGTGGAAATCTTTGCTGTTTGATGTTCAGAGACAAAAGGACCAGAGCAAACCTGAACTCCAGCTGCTGACTGAACTCTTTTGGCTTTAATTCAAAATGATGAAAAATCTGCTCATCTGCTGTTAAGAGAGGGAATATTGTGGAGTTAAAAAAGAGATCCATAGTTAAGCTTCCCATCACTTCCTCTCACTTTAAATCCTTCCTCTGTGAGATGTTAAAGTATTTTCACTCCCCTCTAACTTTCCTCTCATCAGGTCACACACACAGTAAACCTCCCTCTCCATCTTCAGCTTCTCACTGCACTCACAGAGAGTGAGTGTAAGTTAAAAGATTGTTTCAGCCCTCCTACATCCAGGCTGTGTGTCCCATCAGAACAGATTGATGCTGTCAGGCAGCTTAATGATGTATGTCTGCTGGAGCAGCAGCCTGCTTGCTGAGTAACAGAGCGGCTGGACTAGCTGACACAGACACACAGACACACAGACACACACACACAGACACACACACACACACACACACACACACATGGACACGTGAAAGGAGAGGTGGAGGCATAGAGCTACGGGTTCAAAAGTGTGAGAAGTTTAAGATGTGTGGGTATTATGTCAACCACCAATTTGTCCACAGGAGGTATTTTTATTTCAACATCAACATCAGGTTTATTCTGATTCTCACCACAAATCAACTGGAGCAAACAGCCTCATGGGAATATGTCTATACCCACAGAGGGAGTGGAGGACGATGTGTGTGCCTCAGCCAGAGTCAGCAGGGCTTGTTGTCTGACTGGAGGGTTAAACATCCTGCATAACACTGAAGCAGATATGTGACAGGCAGGGATAGACAGTGTTAGACAGGAGAAAGACACTCTTGTCTTGTCTCTTATTCCCTGTAAAAACCAGCAGCTGAAATGTGACAGAGGAGCCTGGAGGCCTGAACCAGCCTGAGTATCCTTTTACAGGATGTTTTATTCATTTAAAATCCCAAATTTTGAGTTTGTATCAGCTCTATAATTTATGCTGCCATGAATAATTACTGCTATTTCCCTGCAAGGTTCATGGTTTGTAATTTGGATGTGTTCATCATGATTATCAGAGTGTGTTTGACATCTGCAGAAGTAGTAATAGCTGCAGGGCTGCTTTTGACAGTTCTTATGATCAAATCAGTCTTTATAAGAAGATCCACTGTTGGAGATTATTGCATTTATTTGCCTTTTTTTTTTAAATGACATCACAAAGATGACATTTGAATTCAAGCGGTGAATTTAGTCTTTAGTTTATGTCTGCCACTTGATTCTGACTTTATCCATTGATCAGCATTATTAGAGGAAGTGTAATGACTGATTCCTGCCGGAGGCTGCTTATCACTGTGTGGAGTCACTGTTAGTTATGTTGAAAGTTAACCCCTAATCTCCTTCTTAGCCTGTGTTTAAAACAGTGTACAAACATGTCTCACTGTATGTTTTAGCATACAGTTAATACAGTTGGTTAATATACAGTCAAAGAGTCAAAAATGCAAAGCAGTAAATCTTTATATGTATCAGTACATGTAACCGTTTCCCTTGTGTGATCTTCTAGAAGCACATTTACAGACACGTTCAGCAGAATGTAAAAGTGCCGAGAATATACAAGTATTGTATTGTGCAGTAATGGTTTTACAACCTCCTGACCTGTTACACTGCACCTCAAAAGAGACAGTAACGCTCCACATACGGCCACACAGAATGTGTATCAGAATCACAGCCTGCTGTAGTGTCAGATCACTGAGAACTGACCTCCATCATTTCTATCTACTGTCCAGAGCTGAGTGAGAGGAATGTGTCACATGTAGCTCTGTAATCTCTGCTGTTGTAGAGTGCTTTCTGTGTGCTGGAGTGATATAATACTTGCTATGCTGAGAGGTTTTAGTTGGCACCTTGCCTCACTTTAGGTTCCTGAATGTGCTGATGTGTGCAGAAAATGATACAGTTCTTATACCAGCTCTCCACTCTTGATTTTTACACTCTGCACTTCTGGTACTTTCAGAGATAAGATATCAGAGCATTTCTTGTTCAACAACATTTTAACCATAAATTTTCACTGTAACTAAAAACCTCTCCAGAAGAGAAGCTTGTTGGAGATGAAAACAGACGCTTCTTTGATCCCTTTTATTTTGCAGCATCAAACAGAGACTGTGTTTGTGAAGAGTAACTCTCTCTCCCTGTCTTACAAGAAGTAGATCAGAGTTCTGCCCTGACTTTTTATTGCTTTTGTACATTAAATAAAGCAAATTAAGAATTAAAGAAAAAATTAAGTCTGCTGTGGTATAATATTACAACAGACACATTTTAACTACAACATTAGTTTACTCCGATGTTCATCAGTATTGCCTGCTGTGTGTGTTTGTGGGTATGTGTGACATCTGCTCTACAGTTAAAGTCTAGCAGCACCTGCAGGAGGATGTTAATGGCATCCTGCCAGCATGCCTCGTGTGTCTGCTGTGTGTGTGTGTGTGTGTGTGTGTGTGTAGTTTCAGGATAGATGAGCACACAGCTCCCATCAGCAGAAACATGCAGTCAATATGTCACCACTGTTGTTTTACTTATTGAAACATGCTATTATTGGCTCCAGTTGTTTACACTCATGTTAAAACTCTGGTTTATTAGTAATTATACTCCTGATGGCATCCACTGCTGTATGCATCATGTTTATGTCATATCTCAGTGATGTGCTTTGTTCTGTTCTGTGTATCTGTAGATGAGAGTTATCGCCCCTGGCAGCGTCTCTTTATGCTGCTTGGATTCATTTAGAGAGACACACAGAGAGCAGATCATCATCAGTCAAACACAACTGTGTAACCTTTAGTTGCTATAAATGGTCCAGTCTCCTCTCACACTTTACTCTGGTTTAATTATTTTTGTGAAATCATCTCTGTTCACTGTGACTGTGCAGCAATAGCTGCAGTGGTTTATGGGTAGTGAGCTCAGTAGATTGATGGAGTCTCTTCTTAGACACGTTTTTGGTCCACAACCTGACTTTCATCCGTCCATCTCTGCAGCTTCCATGCTGTCAATCATATGTCACACCTTCATCCATCAGGAGATTCAGCTGTCTATAAATGATTGACAGTTAGGAAATATACTGTGATGAAAATAGTAACAGGTAGTCCACTGCCTCTCACTGCTTCACTCCTGCTTGAGGAGAACACTGTATCTACTTTGATGATGACTTTGATTCTTCTTTGCGTGTGTTCGAGCCTTTTAGTGAACAAATCTAAATGCTGCATGTGGTTCTTAAATCCTCAAAGTCTGCAGATTAGTTGTTAATTAACAGGATAAATGAAGTGTGGGGGAGAGATCAGAAGGTTCCTCCGGGTTATTTTACTGCTTTAGTCGACACACAGACACACTAATCTGTGATTTATTCAATATATTATTCATCAGTGAAGTTTAAAATCCACATTAAACTTCCTAAAGCTGGTTATTGTTGTTGATAATTGAATTTGCTGAACTCCACTTGTTCTTTTCATGTCATTTCAGTATTTAATTGTTCAGTATTTAGCAGCAGCACACTTCCTGTTGATCATAAAGAATAGTGACAGCAGGGGGGACAGTTGGTTGCTGAGAAGGAGCAGAGCCCGGGGAGTTCAGGCCTGGCAGGCAGAGCCGTGCTCTCATAAGAGTTCCTCATACCATGAGTACAGACTGATTTATGGAGGGAACCTCTGAGCCAACTGACAGGAGCTCATTATCCAAACACAGCTGATCAGTTTGTCTGAACACATGAGAACAAGAGAGGAATCTACAGCATTGGTTATGTAAGATTTAATCAAGGCACCTTAATTGGATCTTTTATGACTTTAGAAGTCTGTGGAGAATCGGTCAACTAAGGAGAGACAACAAGCTGTTGTGGATGACGATGTAAGCAGTTTGGTCCCCTGCCTTGTTAGAATAATGGCCCTATGGAGACTAAAATGTATTATTGCTCTGCAACACAAACTGTCTGAAAGTTTAAGTAGGTTAAACCAAGGAGAGGAGATAACATACAGTGAGTCTTAGTGAGAGCTATGAAGGTGTCTCTGAAAAGTGTTTTCTCATCAGATCCCCTGAGCTCAGTGTGTGCATGAGCAGAGCTTAACTCTGCCAACAGCATTACATAATGAATCATAATGAACAGGTGGCAAAATGCAATATTAGAATGATTATGTTATTTGCATAATTAATGTACATTTGTTTAATTGCATTCAGTATGAGTTTGTTTTGTTGTCATAAACAGTGTTTAAAACATATAAAACAGAAACAAAAGGAGTTCAGCAGCAGTCGATGATCTCAACTGGACCTCCATCCAGTAATAATCAACAATGATTCATTTTCATACAGAGGATAATAGATTCAGGGTCAAGTCAAGTCCAGGCATACACAGTTTATATTTTTATGTTCTACCCAAAGTGTTTTTACCAGCCTGAGGGTGACCTGAATCAGTGTTCTCGAGCCTCACCTTGAGCCCCACTAAAGCCATTAGCTTCCAGCCATTTGATTAATGCTGCCCATTGATTCCCACAGGAAATGAGTCAAGTTCAGCATCACCTGATCAGAGCTGCCAGCTCCCTAATGGAGAGAGAGAGCAGGGGAGGAGAGAGGGATTGTGGGAGGCAGGAGTTCACATGAACAATGTAGGGATGAAAGGAGGGAGGAGATGAAACAGCTTAATGTGAAATACAAACACACACAGTGAGAAACAGCCAACATGCTATTGTTTCATTGGCAGCTTCCAGCAGACTGAGGGATTCACAGAAAGGCTTTGCCAATGTGGAGTAAAAATATTTAAACCTTACGGGCTTCCTGTTTTATATGTGCTCTCTCTCTCTAAGAAGGATGCTGAAAACCCATAATCTGTACATTTGCTGTTATACATACGCTGCAGAGGCCTTTTGTTTCTGCTTTTCCTAAAATGTCACAAAACATTTCGTTCTTGTGGGATTAAGATCAGTCAGGTCACATTTTCTGCTATATTTCTCACCATTATGTCTCCAAAAGTTGCTCCGTAGTATGATGAAAGAAAAGGTTCTTTATCAGCATCTGAACGTGTTGTGTTGTTAAATTGCATCTTTGTAGCTTTTCCTGCAGTGAGTTCTTGAGAGCAAACACTGACGAAACACAGTGACAGGTCTAAGGACAGACAATTTATTCCACCAACCGAACCGATGTAACGTTAATATCACGTCTTATTTAATGTCTAACATTGAATTGTTTCATTCTGGCGTAGCTGGCATCCGTCCCCTAGTGATGACGAGTCCCGCTGGCTCCGATGGAAATGCTTCAGATGGGATTAGCCAAATGAAAAATGCAGTTAAAACACGTGGTTCTTATAAATAAGCCTGTAGTTATTCAGTCACTGTTGTTGGCCAGCTGCCTCTGCCTCTCCTGTTGCAAACAGCGTCTTTACACATGCTCGTAAGAGAAACACACACAGGCATTCGCTGGTATGTCCCTCCTGTAAATGCATTGATTACGTAGCGTTGTCTGTTGTTAAATATGGACCTTGTTACGGAGCTGTTGCTGTGTTGTGTCTGTGTCATTCAGAACCATGTCGCAACACAACGTCTTTAGCGATGCACGGCTCACCTGCTGCTGTCGCGGGTGATAAACTCTATGAACAGCTTGTCACTCTCTGTCTGCTGGATGTGTTAGGCTGTTGTTTTCCCAAAAATTTAACATGTGATTGTACAGTGTGGTTTTCTGTGAGTGTGTTTTATGTCCTTTTGACTCTGCATTACCATGACCTGAAGTTGTTTCATTAGCTGGAACAGTAACTGTGTTTCCTACAGTGTGTTTAAATAAAGGATACATGAAGGACAGAGGTCTGGTCCTCCCTGGTCGAATTAAGTATAAATGCTCGTCTTAATACCTGTAAACCTAGAGAGCCCAGGTGTAGCAGCATTAGAGAGAGAGATAAAACAGAATCTCACTAAAAAGCCACACAAGGCTGACTGCACTTCGCCAGACATTATGGTTATTGATTTTACAACAACTCTGTTTTCTCTGTCTTTTCTAGAAAGCTATTTAAACCAAAAACAAAAGAAACTGTTGTAGGTGAATTTAATTTAACTTGGTGTGTGACGGCTGACATAATCGCATCATTTTTTTAGTATTTCATTGAGCTGTTAGCTTCAAAGGTTTGAGGAGAGTGAAACAGATCCAGTGTTTTTCTCTTCACATATCTTCATGAATCATGTTGATAAAAGTCGCCCTTGTCTCTCCTTGAGAATAAATGGTTCACAGAAACTTATAAAACTATTTTCCTTCTTGACCTAATTTACATTTTGAGTTCTCAGTGTTTTAAATAAAGATGAGAATGATGTATGAATGGTGCCTTTGTTTGCCCTTCAGCCTCTTTTCATGTTTACCTTTTATCAGTCAAAAAGCTTTGTTTACTTACGAGGCTGCTTAGTTTTTTCCTCAGCAGTAAAATCAACTACTATTGAGGCACAGATTAGTAACAGCTTTACTGAATGTTGAATCTCCTCTGAAAGTGTTGGTCGGGTTCATTTGAACAGATTTTTTACTTGTTACTTCTTACAAGTTATGGAGATGGCTCCTGCAGTGAACAATGAATATAGGCCAAGGGTTATCAGCATCGTAGTGATGTCGGTTCTCCTTCGTAAACATACATCATTATTTTGAATGTACAGCTGATATTATCTCGCCTAATAATATAAGCAGACTAGCTGTATGTTGAGTTGGGCTTTGGAGAGAGATACATGTTCTTTATAATGCTGCTGGCAATATAATACACACAAGACATTCTCCCTTGGTGTGTGTGTGTGCAGGTGTGCATGTCAAAGTAACTGTGTATGCTGCACAATGACATCCTGCTGGGAGCTCTGGGAAGTCTGAAACCCTTTAAATATTCAAACTAAAACTGCAGAAGAACTTATTTGGAGATGAACATGAAGGTGAAGACAATTTAAAGTCAGGTGTGAACCTTCCAGGAGTCATAGACAAAAAATATGCAGAGTGCAGCCTCAGGCCTTAATTTCTCTGTGGTTTCACTGTTCTGCCTTCACTTTTTTTAGTTATCTCTTGCTCATATTTTACTCTCTGGAGCTCCAGATCAGTGCTGTCCAATCAGTGTTCTCCATGTGCCGTGTTGGTAGCCTTGGAATCAATTAAACATTCAAGTGAATGGAGGCTGGGTGCTGTTAAAAGCTCCCACAGGGGATTCTTATCCTTCACAGCTGGTGGAGCTCTGACTCTGGTCTGCTCTCCTCTTCTACCCCTTCACTTTTCTTTGTCTCGTACCTCATTTAATTGCAAGATTTTGTGGGGAAGAAAATAAGGAATGTACATGAGAAGGAACTATCACAAAATAAATTCCAGGGGCAGAGAAATAACTGAGCAAAATAGAGCTGGACGATGAAGAGCAGACAGAACTCTTGTTCAGGTAGCAGAGTTCAGTGATCCAGTGATTATCGAAATAACAGACAGAGTGACAACACTGGTTTTCCTCACACTGATGTGTAGAGCAAACAGAGTTAAAGAGGTTATTCAGGATGGAGTTTGGTGTTTTGAGGCCAAATGCCAAGAGTATAATGTGATGTAGTGTATTTTGGCATGTATGCACTGATGTTTCCATGGGAAGCAGCAGTTAATAAATTACATTTTAATCAATTACATTAAGCCAATTAGACAAAATGAATACAATAACTGAAACATCTAAGGCATGAGGTATAAAGATCTTGAGAGTCAGTGGTGTTGGATGTGAGTGACTGGACACACCCTGGGCCCTCAGGTGTGGCCAGTTAACCTAACGAGCACTAACGAGCAGCTGCAGAGACAGAGCAGACTGTACAATCCCAGAGCACATAAAGATGACACCACAGGGAGCATCACATCCACATTCACTTAAAAAGTAATAACATTAGTTAACATTTTGCATACAGCAAACACTATTTTATAGACTGCAGTATTTTTGAAACATTGGTAACTGTCACAATGAATTATCCATCACTGATGGTGTCAACTCTGATTTCATGAACTTCATTGATATTTTCTGCTAAAAATACATCAAACTTTAGATATAAAGTGTGATTGTCAGTAATATTAGAGTCTCTCATCATGTGGTTACTGCTTTAGTTTCCAGCCTGTCTCATAAATATTAATACGTATATGTTATCTTCAAATACACCTTTAGTTTGATCATTTCATCAGATACATGTAAAACAGGATGTATTTTCACCCACAGGCAGAGAAGCAAAGGGCTTGGACATCTTAGAATAGCAGATTCTTTAGATTGAAGTCGGACTAAGATCCATGGATTGTAATGTGTCCAACCAGGTCACACTGTATGTATATATGTAATATTATTTTCAATTCATTCCTCTGTCACATTGTACATGATGAGAGATTTGATAAAATGAATGAAGGATTAGTTAGAGAGAGAACATGCATTGTAGTAGTTGACACGATGTTCACCATGATGCTTTATAGCTAGTGACCATGATTATGATGTTTGATTAGGTTGTTTCTGTGGCTCAGCGGCCCATGGACATCTATACTGCAGTGAGCTTAAAGTAATGATTTAAAATTACTTGGCTGATGAATCTGGCCATGAGAACTGAAATGGGAGTTGTGTTAGACATCAAAGCCAACAAGCAGAACAACTGCAGAGACAGAAAAAGCCTTCTAGCTTTGTGAAGCTTTCACACAATGAGCTGAACAAAACACAGAATTTTCCAGAAACACTTGCTGCTCTGATCACCACGCATTAAACAGTTAGCTGTATCTTTCTCATGATTAACACAGACCGTGTCCGTACTAAAGGAGAAACTTGTTTCAACCAACTTTCTATTACAATGTGAGAATTGTGCACAGTAAACTGTGTTTTACTTCCTTCTTTGTATTTTGCTGCTGTTTGTACTACAGGTTCTTCCACATTTATTTGTTTGCCCATCACAAGAGGGAGTCAGATTAAGAGAGGGATGTAGTGTGTCATAAGTACTGCTTAGATGAGTATTCTGCATTAACAAGGACTTGAAGGCTAAATTTCTTCAAAGCCCTGCGACTTTCTTGCCTTGGAAGTTCACATACCTCAAACAATAATGTTCTTGTACATGCTCTGGATGGAAATGTGTTACTTGGAGGGCTACATCGACTGAAATGGTGTTGTCACCAGCAGGAGACAAATCTTCTTTTAGTGCTTGAAGGAGCTTTTTGTTGTCATTTCTTTCTACAATATTTTTTTTGTAGAAAAGTGAGGATGCAGTATGAACTGCAGTTTGAGAGCGCCCTACATCTGCATTTTTAGCAAACAGGAATACCACAGTATGTGTTGTCTTAATTCAGCTTGATTGTACACATGATGTGGATTTACTGAACTGAGCAGCCTAAAAGGTCAGATAATCACACTGATGTCCGGAGGGTTTGTTTGAATTCCTCCATTAGATGAGATGATATTTATTATTATTTATTTAAGTTCTGCACTTATAGAAAAAAGTTTTTTCAACACGTCTGACATTTCAAGGCAATAAAATCTTTCTGCAGTCATACATACTCACACAGCTTTAGTGCTGGAAATGAAAAACTTGCTTTGGCATTTCCTGAGAGCTTCATTCATCACTACTGAGTTCTGTCTGTTCACCATGCTTCTGTTATAATCTTCTATTAGCTTCACTGAAACACGTCGCACAACACGCTGATGTGAGTTATGAGGTCTTATGAAGTTCTTCTGACTGTGATCTGGAATCTGCACAGACTTAACTGGTCGTCTGTCAGAACAGCATCTGAATAAAGCCATGTTGGAAGCTGCAGAATTAGAATTAGTCATAATTAGTTCTTTCTGTCCACTGATCTCTGTCTTATAGTTGTAGGATTAATTGTATTCTTGTGTGCTGCTTGTTGCATGTTGTGTTTAGTTTCTAACTTATGATCTTCTTTTCTCTGTTTTTTCTTGATGCAAGCTCTGACCTGCATTGTGTGTTGAGTTGACATTTAGTGCTCTTGTTTTAAACAAACATCATAGAAATGGTTGGGTCTGACAGGAGAAGTGAAAGTGAACAAGCTAACAGGTCGGCAGAGACTAAGCAGGAGAATCCTCGGGAGAACAGCTGAGTTCACTTTGGTCTGTCTGGTCTGTGAGAGAGAAACACAAGAGAAGACTTGTCATGTTTGTAGGTGGAGGGTAACAGCATGAAAGGTTGAACTATTACTCTGTTTGAAAAGATGTGAAAGAAGCAGCTGAGCACCAGAATGAGGGACCTTCAGTTTCTCTGTTTGCTCACTAACTGCAGGTTCACAAATCTGCAGGTCGTCCTTTTCTCTTCAGGTTTTATTGACTCCAACCTGACAGATCCACATTCACAGCATTCAGGACACAGCAGCAGTGACCATGTGGATCTCAGTGACAGAGATGTTTCACAACTAACAAAACAAACATGTCATATGTCAGGTCATCTCAGAAGAAGTTGGCAGTTTGACATAAATCCAGTGTCAGAGGTTGCTTTGAGACTCAGGTAGCTGTGTGTGTTTTCTGCCTCAGAGAACCAGGATCCTTTCATGTTGGGCAGCTCAGGGATGTTGCACTCAGTGGCAAAAAAAAAAAGCAAGCCATATCAGAGGTTTGCATCCATGCTGCAGGCAAACACACACACACACACACACACACACACACACACACACACACACCTACGAGTATATACACACCATCTCACAGCAACTCCCTCTCTCCTCTTTTCTTCTGCTTCCAGTAATTTGCTGAGTCTTAATTGAAGTTCAAATATGTCGTCCAAATGTTAAAGCATTTTTTAAGTTGCATTAAATGATGTTATAATACAAACAGGATCCTTGTCAGGACACATAAGAAACACACAGAGAGACAACATGAATCAAGAGAGGGAGAGATGTAGTCCTCTAACCACCATGTTAAACCCTGAATGTCTGTGAGCTGCATGAAGAATGGTGGTGTGACAGTTTAATACAGTTAAAAGGTTTCTGCTGCAGAGCCTCAGATCTACACTACAGGCTGTCATGGTCACACATCTATCAGAGCTACAAGACAGAAATGAGGAGGAGGAGGAAGAGGAGAGAGGACTGTAAGAGGAAAAACACAGCATGTACCCTTGAAACATGTCTTAGACTCCACAAGTGATGAATATCTGCAAACCTTTTAGAGATGTGGGTTGTGTTCATATCATTCACTGCATCTTCCACTTTTGTATTTTGTTAAATCAAAGTGATTATTTCACAATTTTCAGACATCATATTCAAACAGTGAGGATTATTTTACTGAGGATACTCTACGTGCTGAAACTCCTGAGTTGTCCTGGCAAGT
The DNA here is from genome assembly GCF_022749685.1 of Semicossyphus pulcher. Taxonomy (NCBI): domain Eukaryota; kingdom Metazoa; phylum Chordata; class Actinopteri; order Labriformes; family Labridae; genus Semicossyphus; species Semicossyphus pulcher. The sequence goes on from NW_027211692.1 coordinate 24,846,641, forward strand.
TATTAAATAGGTTAACGAGATACAGCTGCTCGTTAAGGCAAATATCAAGTCAGCCAATCAGGTGGCAGCAACTCAGTCCTCATTGTTACATTGAGCACCAAAACTGAACAACAGAAAATGTCGCCTGGACTGATTAACCTGTGAAAGAGGACAGAATAGACAATAACACTGATAATTGCTCATGTGCTGTAGTGAGTCCATGGCGCTACATAACTTATAATGCATTCCTGGAGTCATGGAGCCCACAGTTAGTTGCCCTGTCAAAAATAATTGCCACTGCTGACAGATGCTGTCTCAGTGCAGCGGGCATGAAGGAAACCAGAGTATTACTTCCCAAAGAGATCTGTGGTCGGTCTGTGTAGTTGTCAGGGGTTTGTGTTTCTAAGGTGGGCTTTATAAAGAAGCAGTTTTTGAGGGATGAACACAGACAAAGTGAGGGAGAGAGCAAAGAGTCTGTTGGCTTTTTGAGGCTGTGCTATTAATTAAAACATCTGTATGCTAACATGCTCACAATGACAATTTACGAACAGACTGATGATAAATATATCACATCAGGTTCAGTATTCTCTGTAATGTATGAATGTATATCAAGAGCTCACCCACAGTGCAGACATTTCAGGAGACACAAACTCAGTTAAGGTGTGGAACATTCACATGCAGCCATCATATACATAAACAGGGTTCATATATTGCAGAGTTCAGCAGCTGAATCAATCAGTGTGTGCTACAGTTAAAGAGTCAGTCTGTGTTAATAAGTCCACAGGAGGTTGATGGCCTATAGTGCGGAGTCTTTGTCATCAGGACCCCGGGGCTCTGAAACAAACAGCCTGAGGAAACCAGGAAACTAAGTCAGTGCTGTGTCTTAAATCATATCTCATAGCATACTGTTATTGAACATAGAGCAGAATAGACTGATGACAGCTACAGGGGGTGGTGGTGAGATGTAATGCCTGGAGCAGAGTACAGAGTTCAGGTCTTGAGATTTTCTATCAAGTCAGTTATCAGAGGTATCATTTTTGGCATTAAGGAGAAAATAACATTCAGATAAATATTTTCCAAGTTTTGTACATGACATTGTTGTCATTTTGGCAAATATTGCTCTCCTTGCTTCCCCCTTTGCTCCCACAGAGAATAGTTTTCTATCTTTCCAAAGTTCACCCTGAGACACAATATGATGTTTTAGAGAGTGTGTGGGCGGAGATGGATGTCTGAGGGGCACGGATATCTGGAGACAGGAGCAGAGATACTGTTAATGTTAATGATGAGCAGCTGACACAAGCAGTTAAATCCTTCTGGAAAACAAACCTTACAGTCACTAAAAGCAGTAACTGAAGAAGAGAGTCTCACTGACCTCCACAGACAGCCAGGAATATCATCATCAGGCTGACGAGCACTTTTGTCTTCCGTTTGACTCATGTACATTTTGATAACGGCTGCGTTTTTGAATGTACAGGAAGCATCAGAGGCAGCAAGTGTGTACGACAGCTGGTCACATCATGTTCAGCAGCAGTGTAGTCTGCTCAGGTCGAGTATATGGCTTTGAATTGCTGAGCTATCTTGGCAGTGAGCTATGGTAAGCCCAGCGGGAACATGTAGTAACCACCTGACCTGCTTTATTGTAAATTAGGTCACACAGCACTTCTAGAGTTAGTTACAGGCTTTAAAGCTGTTATCCTTCCATTTCAATAACAGTTAATTTGGTAATAAAAGTCTTTGTCAGTGCTGGACCAAGTGAGAGGCTGTAGCTGATTGCTGAAGGCAGAAGGCAATGACAGAGACCAGGAACATATCACACCCAAAAACATCTTATCTTATATAAAAGTCATTATTTGTATTTTTCCTGGCTGACATATGTTTGGGGAAATTCATTCTGGGTGCTGTCTAAGTCTTGGAAGGAGTGGGCAGCTACTGTACAATAAGTTCTGCACAGCCGGTGCCTTGCTCAAGGCCCCTGACAGGAGAAATAACCTTACATACATGTGTTTGGTGACAGGTGTATGCAGAGCAGCTTTAGCAAACCCACATAAACATGGGAAGAAAATGTTACACAGCTTAATGTAAACACAAAAATATTGCTTTAGCTTTCAAACCCAGGACCTTCTTGCTGTGGAGCGATGGTGCCACTGAGCCGTATTGCTGCCCACAGATATGCACAATATTCCCCTTTACTGTAGATAGTGACAGACACTTACTCAATGAACTTTATAGTTTGAACTGGTGGACTGTCGCGGATGTTGAAAACACACATTGCCCTTTCCAATACCAGAATAAAGTGAATAATAAACGTAACAGCTTCTCTGGCTCTCCTGACAGTTTAATAACTCTGCTGTCAGGATTTTTTGGGCATTTTTCTGTCTTTCTCCAGTGAGACCAACTAACCTCTCTCTCTTTGGACTGTAACTGAAACAGTTAAACCACAAACCAGGCAAAGAAGCTCCTGTTGAGCCTCTTATAGAACAGTACATCACATTCAAGCAGCCATTCATCATAGTTTAATAACATGTCAATGTCTCATACAATGAGTAAAGAGATCAGTTAAACCATCGACTGGATGTCAAAATGAATATAATACACATAATCTGTCTTTAGTTTAAGTGCAAAGTAGCAAATATAATTCTGTATGTTTCTTTTCTAGAGGTGGCGTTTGGGGATTATTTCTCTCTACACTGTAAGAAGCACATTTATCCTGTAAACATAAAATATTCTATTAGTGTTGCCTGCAGACTGAACATTCCCTAGAGTGAAGATTCAGGCAGGATAGAGAGCATTTCTAAAGTGATAGAAAAAGGAAACAAAGCAGTGTACTGCAACTGGAAGTACTTATTTTCCTATGATGTTGATCTGCAGGCGGAAGTTAGTGTAAATACTTTATCTTAAGTGTGTTTGGGTTGTTCTATCCATAAAATTGTACAGTATGTTTTATAAAGCGAAATCATAATCTGCAAAGTGACTGTGCTAACTACAAACTCTAAAATACAATGGAGCTAAAGTGACATGTATCACAAAGTGGAAATAATTTAACTGTACTGAGTTCAATCAATGGTACTTTCAACCCCTGCAGTATAAATGGGATCTCCTTTATAGCAATACATGATCTCCTCTCCATGCATATAGTTATTTTTGTTTAGTAATTACTTCAGTAGAAGTGGGATGGGTATTTAAACTCTTGACAGCTGGAAAAATGTGTTCATGAGCAATGAGCCATTATTTCTGACCAAAGACACTGGAGCATAAGGGACATGTTTTCCTCCAGCCTCCTCCTCCTGCTCTCTCTCACCAGTGACCTTGTTAACCCAGCTACACTCCACTACCCTCAGCACAGGCCAGGGCAATTACAGTTAGCTGCTGCTCTGAGCTTTATGTCTACAGGGATGATGCTTTTAACTAACATGGAGGTCTGAGACCAGGCTTAGCTTAGCTTGGCTGAGTACACCATGGGAATAGATTGTTGGTGGGACATTTTTTTGAGTTAAGATGTTTGTGTTATAGAAATAAACAGACTGTTGGTGACTGCTGGCAAGTTACACACTGCAGACAGAGCCAATGAATTCCAGGTTTATAAGAATGCTTCTTCCAATGAAAGATCCATCTATGATGATGAGAACACCATGAGAGCTGAGGATTTTCTGCCTGTGAGTGTGAGCAGAACTGGGCTGCTGTGTCTTTCCTTCAACATATCCAAGTGTTAACTTGGAGGATTTGTTGATTACCAGGACCGTCAATCAATCATGCTCACATGGTACAAAAACAGCCTCCAGTGCTGTTTAGCATCTTAATTCTAAGATAACTAACATGGCCGCCTGCAGGGTTTGGTGCACCACTTATGCTCTGCTCTCATTCCTGGTGTATCCACTTTCATTGATCATAATGGAAGCATAGTGTAGCAATAGCCACCTTTGTGAACGGTCTGCTCTGACTTACGGTTCCAATAACAGCAAAGTGTGTAAATAATTACCTTAAGTTTGAGGTAGGCGTGATAACTTTACTCATCTTGAAGTTTTCGAATGTTCTAGTTCTGAAGCTTCAAAGCCTCAAAAGTAGTGTTGTGGACCAGCCTTTAAAATAACTCTGAGGTGTCCATGACACAAAGTGGTTGCAGGAGTTTGAGAGTTACTCGTGGCTGACTTTGATCAGACATATGACTTGGTTTACAACACAAGGATTATTAAAGGTATGTGCAGTCTCTCTCCAGTCGCACCTCATCCCTTATAGACATCATTTTATTAGCGACAGAATTACACTTAGATGAAACTGCAATTTAGACTTCTGCATAAATGTAACTTAAAGTGCCAGTCTGCAATCATATTGTAATGCCTGATATTAAAGTGGACAACATGCAGTTATTTCTTGCAGCTAATAGGTTACTAATCCATCATCACTGCTGTGTTTGCAGGAGCTTTTAACATCAAACTAATGAGAGGAAATAAATGAGAAAGCCCCCTTAATGAAAATGCATCAATTTGTCTCCATAAACAAGACAGGGGGTTTGTAAAGACAATCTGAATGTAATATAAATGAATAAATGATGCATTATATCATTGTTTTTCCCCTCAACTGCCACCACCAATTTTATACATACATAATTTTGCAGAGCAAGTCTGTTGGAATGCAGCCATTTATTTAAAGCTCTGCACTCCTGGTGAGCTTTGTTTGGCAGCAACATTTTGCTTCATGTGAGTGATCCAACTTTTCATATTTTCTGCAACCAGGAATCTGTTTGTAAAGTTTTCTTGGAATAACCCAGTTGGATTGAGACCTTTGACCCTGTGAGACTTTTCTGCCAGATGCATATTTCATACCAACTGAAAGATTGTCTGTAGAGCATTACACAGATATACAGGTATACACACACTTACACACACAGTCCCAAAACACAGTGAGGGACAGTAAGGCAGCTTCAGTGTGTCAGCTTTCTGCCATTCAGCCCCTCTCTAAGTTTATAAGTGATATTAGTCGTCATAGTTTATAGTTTTACCTCATGGTAACAGAAGCTAAACTTAACTTGTGTTACTTCTTATGGCTGCATATAATGAGCGTTGTGTTTTATTAGCTGCCGAGAATTCAGGCTGACAGTTCTGCTCTTTTATTACACATATTAATACAGCGCATGCAGAAGCTCTTTTTAACCATTCCATTAAAATGAATGGTTCTGTATCATGAAGGCACAGCTGTATTCGGTGCCAATTAGAGTTGGAGCTATTTTTGTTGCCCCTTAAATTTGGAGCACGTTCAAATCTACAGAGGCTCTGCACTCCTCATAGAGCTCTGACCTGCATATGGAGCCTCTCCAGTCTGGCAGGTTGCCTGTGATATCAGTTTGATAGTGACAGCAGCTGAGAGAGATAGTGGGGAGAATTGTCAGGAGTGTGTAGGTGGAGCACAGTAAAGCTCTGAATGTTGTGATATGAGGAAAGGTTACTTGTGGTCATTGACTACAACAGTAAATGATGTAATGTTTTTCTTTTGATAACTATTTTTCCTCAGCTCCTGTCAACACATGAGTCCTGTGGTGCAGTGTTTGTTAAAACTAACAGTTTTGACTATTTCCCATTGCCATTTTCCTTGAGAACACTATCATGTTATAGGTTTTATAATCACAGTCGCAAAGCACTGATGGTTTGACTGCTTTGTTTGAGTAAAGCTGCACACATCGTCTTTTATTCGATGAGTTCAGCCAACAGCTGAAGAATGAAACAATCAGAATGTGCATCTGCCTTTTGATGAATGTAATTGTGTGTCTGCTCAGAATGCCTTCAGCTCTGTGTGGAGCTGCTGCTGTCATGCTTTTGTTTATTACTGTTTACTTTGAAACTGAATGTTCTCAGGCTGTGCAGGCAGGCTGTGCATACTGATTCCAGTAGTGCTAATCTAAGATGCCTTATCTGAAGGCACACACAGAAATACAAACACACATAATGAGTTACCTGAAAACATGTCATGATTTTATCCATATTTATGAGTGTGAACAAACCTAGAAGGACAGAAGGACAGACAGAGAGAGAGTCAGACGGGAGCCAAAGTCAGATCCTGTCTTGACTCACTTGGTGGTAGGCTTTTTTTAGATCTAGGATCCAGGCATAGATCTCATGGTACATTATCATATCTACGGTTACATCATATTGCTGCTACATGCAGCTTGATCTGCTTTATACTTAGATTAATCTACATTTCAAATCATATGCTGATACTGATGCCTGCAAGACACAATCTGCAATTTAAATGGAGACAGCAGAACCGACACCAAAATTCAGATTTAACACACAGAATTCTAACCAGCCAAGCATCCTCGGGATTGGTCCATTGAGCAGTTCTATTTTTTATCCAGTTCAGTGCTCATGCAATGAAGATTATGCTCTTCATAATCTGTGGTAAAGCAGAGAACGGTTGTGGAGATTATAGCTAAGGTTCTGTCTGAGAGTTGCAATTAACCTATTTATCCCGATTTTGTCCTACAATCAAGTATTTAAGTTACTTTACTTTACTTTAACTATACCCTGACCTCAGATTATGTGCCCCCAAGCTATTATGGCTGTATTATTGCTGCAGTAAGCAGATATTGATTAAATTTATAACTTTAAAAGGGTTGGCAAAAATAATCTAGTTTTGACAGGGTTATTTAAGCATGGCATCAGTTTCACATTGACTGTTAAAGATAAACACCAGATAATAACCACTCATTTTTATCTCTTAAGACCCATTCAGACACCTAAACTCAGGGTGTCTGCCAATTCTGATCCAACATCAGTGCTCTCTTTTTCCCAAAGTTAGAATCTTTATCAGACTTTCTCTCACTGCATGCGACTTATTGGACTTCATGCAAGATCCAGGCAAATACATAGATTAATTATTTTATTGTTTTCTGCTCAAGGTTTGTTTTTCTCTTTCATAGTTAAGCACATGCAGGGGGTAACAGAGGTAGCTTAGTGCATGATGTCTGTGTTTTGATGCTCGTCAGGCTTGTTTGCATCAGTAGCTTTTGTAGACATGGGGGTAAAGCAGGCATTTATTTTCCATCATTATCAGTCTATAAATATATGACATGCATTTTTTTCCCTCAAAGAGTCTTAAAATTAATTCAATTCAAATGATTGATTAAGCCTTAAAGTCTATTACGGCTTTACCAGCCACTCTTAAGAACCATATTCAAGATCTAAGACTCCAACTGTCTGCTTCAGCTCCAACAGAGAGAAAGTGATTGATTTGCTGATCTGAGAAAGTCTTCTCAAAACTTCTCTTGTTACTTTAAATCAGACGATCACAGACTTTAATCGACTCAGTCTGCTGTCTGCTATTTTTCTTCTGTCACACCAAAATCATTTGAACGTTTCCACAGGCTGTTTTTATATGAGCTCATGTCTGGATGCTGAATAATTTATTCAGATGTTTGGTGATAAATGATGATGATTTTGTGGCTCTGACATCAGGACTGTCAGACTTCTGCATCTGTGTGAAACTGTGTGAATTATTGTGACTCTTTCAGTCTCTTTGATCAACTTGTTCTCCCTGCGTGCTCTCATTGGCAGCAAAGCTTTGTGTTTCTGTTATTTGGTGTATTTAGTTTTACATTTATTCTTTTCATCTTTTTAAAGATTTTTCTTGTAGTTATAATAAGGTTACAGAAAGTTTCTAAGCATCGTTGTACTCACACAGTTATGTTTAAATGATTTTTGTTAAACCTTCAGTCAAGGGCAGCAGAGATTTAGCCTGTTTATGAGAAAACAGAGCAGTTCTTAACTTTGGACTTCAAATTCAAAGAGGATTATTTCTTGGCCTTGAATCTCTAATTAATTAGCTCTGGCTCACACACACAGACACACACATTCCACAGTAGGATGACTTTTGGGACGTTACACCTTTGGGACACACATGTTCCACAGAGCTCTCAGAAGTGTGTCGGTTGTTGCTTGTCTCTGGAGGCTGTGGGCCCTGTAGAGCTCATATTCTATCAAAACAGAGCTCAGATCTGAAGTCCCTTTCATTTAGAGCAGCCACATTCACACAAATATAGTGAGGTACACATTTTATACTTCTGAAGTTGTGCTGAATATAAAGTAACTGTCTCTTCATTCATGCAAAAAACTAAACATTGTAAGCAAAATGAAGTCGGTCATTTTGCAACTTGCAGTGGAACACAAAGCGAGGTACAGCAGCGGCCGACATTAGATCCTGATTTAACTTTTTTTGAATATTGTAAAGGCTTGTTGCAATTCGCTAGGTTAATACTGTAAACAGCTGATTGATTGAGTGGTGAGTGTAGATTATGTTGATCTCCTGCAGCAGCAGCTTAATAGTGCCCAGGAGTCCTTATAATGAGTCCACATTTATATGCCTATGCACAGCCTTACATTGCTTTATACCACTGCTTGTCCAATACACACCTGTAACGTGCGTGTGATTGCATACCAATTTGTTTTTGCCCATGGTTTAAAAACGTAGTTTTGGAGACTGTAAGTCTGTCATTTCCATAGAAACATGGATGGTTTATCAAGGTTTTTAGATTCTGTTACCATAGGCATAGGGAACTTTTAATGCCCTGCATGTGTAATATGGCACTAAAGGTCTTTCTTCCTCAACACTGGTGCTTATTATAATGAAAACCATGTCGTTAGACTAGGAAGTCACCCTTTGCCAAAACCCCTTTCTCTTTTCTTATACAATTTAAATGAATCCCATGATTCTCTCTGCAGGTACTGTTCTTTCTTTCCTCTCTTCCATGTGTTATGAGTGCTGTGTAACCTTCAGTGTGTTCTCAGTGTAGAAACAGAAGCTACTTTCCTATTCAGAGTGTGTGCTGCAGTAATGTCTGTCACAGTCCATTTCTCTCTGAGTAGAAAATGCCAGCTGACACACAGCTCAGGATTAACCACGCTGTGTCCATGTGTGTTTACTGTCTGTGTGTGTCCTCTTCCCAGCACAGACCCCCATTTCCAACCACTAACATTTTTTGTGTCCCTGGCACATTGCCATTTTGCCAATTTTCTTTATGCATTGAAAACAAAGTATTCAACCTCTAAAGTGTAGAAATACCCAAATCTTTTCTCACTCACTCACTTTATTTTACTTAATATACTAGTGTAGATGAGACCTATAAAATGTAATTTCAGAGGTCCAGTGGACTATATTAGTCTTATAAATCAGGTCCATTAGAAACATTATGTGAGGATATTGTGAAACCTTCTAAAAGACATCTTCAATGTCATTGCAATAATTCAGTCACATTCTTAGTCTGCCCTCTTTAACCTCTCTTCACCCCCTTTTCTCTTCTCCTTTATTCATGTATATTTCACTTTAAATGCAAAACCAATTCAGTGATAAATTGCCCTGCCACACACTGTTTGGAACTGTCTTCATATTGGCCAGTTTGAGCCTGAAGTCATTTTCTAAATCTAACTTTCTCTCAGTTTTGTGGAGCCTGATGAGCCATTCTTTTTAATCCTCATCAGAGGGGAAAGTTGTGTTTGTGTTCTTCATCACAAACAAAGGGTTCTAATGTGAGAGCTGATGTCCTGTGTCGTGGATGCTCCGTTAAAATCACAAATTTCTCCTCAAAAGCAATGAACTTGTTTTTATTATTTATTTGTTTGTTTCTTCGTAGGAAGTGTTTTGACAATTCTAATATTTGAGATGCATGAAAGTAATCAACCATTTTACAAGCGATATAAACATTGACTTTTGAAAGCTGAAGTTTTATACAGTGGAGTAATACAGTCTACTTTCTGTTTTTAAAGTACTCCATGTAAAATCACATTTCTGGGACTCAATTATTTAACCTACTCCAGTCAGTCGTCTCTCCTCTGTGTGTGTTTCTCACTCACAGACTCGAGTGGCATGCTTGTTGTACTGCTCACATTTGAATGCATGGAATTGGTCTGTGACTTCCCGAGGCCGTTGCTCATAAAAACTGTTTGATTAGGATTTCTCATTTAATCATGAGGATCAGAAGGAAATCAAAGCTGCTGTCATCATGTCGGGTTGAAGAAGATTTTCGTTCAGAAGCAGCAGGAATGATGCAGAACATGCAGATGGTGGATGAGCTCATTTTGTCTTTGAGTAGAGCTGCTTACAGAGTTAGGGACGTGTGATTTCTGACTATCTGAACAGGAATCTCATGACAAGAAAATCTTCTGTATTGATCGCACCGTACATGTGATACCAGCAGGGTGATTATTTGCAGTTTGAGGAAATAACTTTGTCAGGAATATTTGATGCATTCACATAAATATTTATTAAGCATCAGGGTATCTGTAGAGGGATACAGTATGTGCACATGAGGACATTAAGATGGAAATGAAGACAAGCTCTGACATTTGAAGAACTTTTGGAACTTTTTAGTATCTCTGTGTTATAAAATCTCTCTTCAGGTCCTGACCCAGCTCAGCTAAACTGGACAGTTTACCCTATGGCAAGAACACTAGAAGCAGGGCATTCATAGAGTAAGAAAGACTAGTATTGGGTGATGGATATTTGCAGAACTTATCATAAATAATGTTATTCATGGAGTGCATGGCCACAACTCTTTTAGAGAAGTCTGTCCTGAGAGGGTTTTCTGGTTTACAGAACATGTTGTTCCTGTGAAAGTGTCAGAAAGTGAGCTGTGTAGGTTTAATCTTGATCTACGTTCACGTTTACAGTATACTGTAACAGAGGCTGAGTGTTCTGACTGATCAACTACAGCTGTAATCTGCTTCAGTGATGGGGAGGGTTGGCTATTCTTTGTACTATGATAGAGACGTTCTGTGAAGCTGTGAGTGTTTCCATCACTTACTTTGTGACTTGCCTCCTTATTTTCACTCTAGTCTTTCTCTCTGCCAGGCTTCATGTCTGTGTTTGTTTCTTTATGTATTCTCCTTACTTTGTATATCTCTCTGTCTCTCTGTTCCTCTGAGCCAAATCTGCTATAATTTTCTGCCACCTAAATTTCGCTGCAGGGTTATCTCTGTCTCTGAAGGCGACTGCTGAGTGTGAGCTGTACGGCTCTCTGCTGCTGCTGAATTCTGGGATGTGAGCTGCAATCTTTTCCCACCATCCTCAAGACTGTTACATCACTACAGGAAGTACTTGTGTGCTTCTTGCAGAGCAAGTGGTGCATAAAGAATTCAAAGAATCAAAATTTGTACAGTAACAACATCCCTTCTTTCATCATTCTCCATCCTCTCCTTCTCCCCCTGCTCGTCTTCATCAGTCTGTCAATGATGCACATCATCTCTCACACAGCTCAGGTTCTTTAAAACTAGAGATAGACCAATATGGTTTTTTCAGGGCCGATACCGATACCGATTATTAGTAGTCGATAACCGATATTTGGAGCCGATATTCATTTGCAGTAAAAGTGAAAATATTGGCGTCAAAACTTTGAATAATACAAACTCCAACACTTGACTTTGTTTAAATGCCTTTTAGCATATGTTTATTAAACAAACAAACAAAAAGCGCAGGGAGTTCCCAGGGTCAGCAGCATCTCTTATAAAGTTAACTGAAAATTTAAATAAATAACTTCCTGAAGTTTTATAAAGTAAATAAAACAAAAATAAACAAATAAAATTTGCAAAGAAATGAACTCTTATCGGCCGTCGGATTTAAAAAAAAAAAAAAAAATGGCCGATGCCGATATGCGTCAAAATGCCGAATATCGACGCCGATAATCGGCCCGTCTATCCCTATTTAAAACTCACCTTGTGTTTGTGTTAACATAAGACGTGTCAGGCTTTTCTGGAGCTTGTAGCTGCTCAGTTCCAATGATCCACTCCACTGGGCTGCAGGAAGCTATTGTGCACTTCAGATTTAGAGCAGTGACACAGACATGCCCTTCAGCCTGCCTCTGATCTCATCAGCTCTACTGTCACTTACTGAGGAGAGAGAAGTGAAGATGTTTTGGACTGTAAGTGAGAACGCAACAGTGTTCTTATGGGAGAGGGCCGTATATTATAAGAATCTTATTTGCTTCGTAGCATGAAATAATTTCCTCATTCTCTTCACCGATGTTTATCTTCTCAGAGAATTTATCATCAGGCTCCTGGATTTACTGCTCACGTCTTTCCAGCTTATTCAGAAGATTTAAAGCTCGTTGTGAGTCACGTATGAAAGAGCTGCCTGGACTGTTTACAACAATCTGCTCACCTCAACTGTAATTCAGATATTCATGAGTCCTCTCTGAACTTAGGCTGAGAATATTGTCCTGATTATGCATGTGATATATGTCACACAAAAGACTGGAGATGTTGATAAGAAGTCGTATGTGTGTTTCCATTTGGTATACAGTTGTTGATTAATGTGTCCGGTCCATAAATGGGCTGCTTGCTCCATCAGTGGTATATCAGGACATTAGTCAAGGTCATTAAAATGTGGCATTTGGCATTAAAACAACAGCTTCTATGGAAATTCTGTGCGTGTGTATGTGTGTTTGTCAGTACATTGCTCTTTTACTTGACTGACAGATGTGAGCCCTCTGCCTCTGTTATTTAAATGTGTTGTAGGAACAAGACCATGCTTCTCTTCCACGGATGATTGCATTTAATGGTTCTTCACAAACAGGGAAAAAGACAGGAAGCAGACAGGATAAGCACTAATACTTCTCTCCAAATGTAAGAGCAGGAGTAGACTGTTAAGATTCAGCTCTCAGAGCCATTCAGAGTGATGCTATCACACCACAAATGATTCTACAGAAACAGAAAGTTCATCCTGGGCAAATGAAATGTTTGCATCATGTTTAAATCTAGAAAAAGATTACCACTATATTTCATTTTGGCTCTTTTCTAGGCAAGAGGTTTTCACTGCAGCATTGAAATAAAAAAAAGACAAGGTACATCACTTCTTTCTGTCTCAGTCCACCAGGTTTAACAGCTTTCTCTTTATCACCTTGGCATGTTTCTATTTATCTGCTTGGTTAAGAAGTGTTATGGAGCAAGTAGTCCTTAACTACAAGGGGAATGTCAAATGGTGCTTTGAAGTAATACATTTTTTTCATGCACCATGGACACATTTCCATGCCATTGTGTATTTCTGTCTATAAAAGTCATTGCAAATGAAGGGTGATATACTATTTTAAAAGCCAAGGACATAGGAGATTTGAATCTGAGGGACCCTTCTCTAAAATGTCTTCTGAGACTAAGTAGCCTACAGTGGAATATGTGTATAGACGTGCTGTAGATGGCTGCTGACTATGATCAAGATGAGACGTGGCCTGTTATCTTCTGAGCTCAGCAAAAAAGTGAAACTACCTGGAAAAATAGCTGAATCAGTGGCTATAAAATTGTTTTTATTTTGGGTAATACTACTCAGTATCCCATTATCTCTAAAACACACAAACAAGGCTGCTGTAAGAGCTGAGCACCATTTTCCAACAGCAGATTCTGTCTGTCTGTGTTTCCATGCTGCTGTCATGTCTCTCTCCTTCTAAATGGAAGTGCTGCTGAATGTTAATGCATTTGGTTTTTGTTTCAGTTTTACTGCCCTGAATGAACCTTTCATACAGAGAACAGAAACATTGAAGCATATGCTGCGGCACGTTTATGCACAGAGTCTGCTCTTGTTATGATAAGGGTCATGTTGGCTGTGTTGTGGTCTGGACACAGTGTCAGGAGAGGCTTCAGGAGTGGGTGTGACACACAAAGAGGTGAAGAGAGTCACAGCAGGAAGGAGGCAGAACAACAGTAAATGCACAGAAGCATACATATACATGCTGTTATATTTGTGCTGTAGAATATTGAATAGTATTACTATATCTGTGATGGCTGTTTATTTTTTATCTCTGGTGAGAATACATCTCTTTATTAAAAATGTTGGTTGTCTTTGAAAGGACAGCAGAAAGTCAGACTGACCCATGGAGAACAATGAAACACTCAGAGCAGCATGAGAGAAATCAGAGAGACAAAATCCACTTTCACACACTGAACCTGCACATTGTTGGGTTGGATTATGCCTGCACTATGGTTTTTGACACACATTTTGTCTTCACACGTCCCCTGTGAGAACACATTTGTTATTAAGTCTGTTCCCTTCTGACATGACAGCTCTGGATAGATTTGCTTTCTGCTCACCATGGGTGGCAGCTCTGCTGGAGATCAGCAGAAAGTTGAAAAATAGGAGAAACATTAGGATGAAGATAAAGTGAGAGCATGATTTAAAACCTCAGGCAGGCAAAATAAATGATGAATTTTAAAAACTTGTTTTACATGCGAGTGCTTTAGCAAAGTGGTTTTCAAAGCAGCGCAGCATTGTCTTGTTCCTAATTACAGTTGACAGGAAATCCGCTGCTTGTCTCCATTTGCTCAGTCTACTACCCCTAGTTAAGAGGTGCATTTCCTCTAATGACACAGTTCCTGAAGCAGCTTTTCTCACTGATGTTTAGAGTTAGACTTGTGCGTGGAACTGAACAGGACATTTTTAATGCTTTAAATCTATGAATCCAGTTAAAGTGAGTCTCAGATTGTTAAAAACACAACATTAACTTGAGGTCCAGACATCTGTCATTTCATGTCCAACATTCACCATATCTCTCTGTTACTGTGTGACTGTTTATTACAATTCTGGTAGTCATGGTCGACTTTTGTTGCTGACTCACAGACCACATTGACCTTTAAGCACATGTGTGGTAAGACCTGGATGAAAATAGATGTGGATGTTGTTCACATTTAACAATTACAACTCAATTCTACAGTTTTAAGCTCTTTCACAGTGAAGTGTTGACTTGAACTCTTGAACTAAACAGCACCGTTTAGAAAGGGGTAGATAACCAGCTCATCCTGTCCTTGTCTGTTAAATACATTTATAAAGCGAGATCTGTGTTATTGTGGTTTCTAGAAGAACACAGCTGCCTTAAGGACCATCTTCACTCAGTGATGGACAGTGGATTGGATATTGTGTGTCTCTCTTGTGTTAAAATGCTGCAGAGTTCATGTCTGAGATTCACCGCATGTCCTGGTCTAAAGAGAGATCATGAGGAGGTTTGAGGTATGTCGTCTCTGAAGAAGGAGCTTTCTTATCTAAAATGGATCTCTCTATAATGGGAGGGAAGAAGGAGCGTTTTTCTCTGATTCTGTACGGCAGAGGATAGCCAAAAGTCTTGTGATGTTTCCTGAGGAATAAAAAGGGATATGAGTTACTAACACAGAAGGAGCCAAAGGAAGCAACTTAGATGAATGAAGGGATTGAAGGGAAAAGTAAAAAGTGTGAAGAAAGGGCTGCTTCTGAAGAGAGGGGAGATGAAGACAGGGTTACACTTTTCACTTTGATTTACTGGAGTCAAAAACTGCTGGTTTCAAACACAGTTTTATTTTTATAATCGTAAAGTCATTCATGTTCACACAGAAGAAACAGGGAAGTGTTCAGTGTGAGCTGAAGTTTATCTCTGGAGAGGTTATTCTTTTTAGTCCGAATCTTGAAGTGAGATTCTGCAGATACAGTTTGTCTGGATGAAAGGCTTCTAGCAAATTAAGCCAATATCAGCAGACTGTGTACTGTTTGTAAAGTGTTATTTATAAATATGAAATATGGGTTCAGGATTATGTAGATGGTGTTTAGGATGCATAAAAACCAATATTCTGCAACGACAGCGTCGGACTGACTTTGTGCATCAGATAATTTGCACTGTTACAGAGGAAAAGAGGATCCTATTCATTGTGGGTTTACATTCAAATGAGGCCAGTGGGTATTTTGTGTAGCTGACCATGGTGCTGAACAGTGAGTGAATGTGATGCTGCCTGTGTGGACTGGGCAGAGAGGTATCTTAATTGCTATTGTCTGCATTTTCAGAGCCAGTGCTGGCGTCGCCACAATCTGACGACTGCATAATTAACAAAATGAACTGAATTTTCTGTCCAACTTCCAGCTGCATCATCTTTATTTCATTATGCCTTTACATAACCTGCAGGGAAGTGTCTTTTTGGTATATTTGTATCTTATAGGCTGGTTAAAAATATACAGACTGAAACATTTTTTTTTGCCAACATAACATTTAATAAGAATTATAAGGCACCAGCAAGGTCCGTAACAGTAAAACAGGCTAACCTGATTTTATAGACAGTGATCAATGGGAATAATACATTAGAGGAGGGACACACCCCAGGCATATGAGCTTCAGTGTCAGGTGAGGGAGACTTTTCTAAGTAGTTTGTTTAATTCTGTTGTGCACTTTTTCTCACCATAAAAAATACTAAAATGTTTCCTACTCAGGATTAGCTGCAGGGTAGGCAGTCGTGTTTGTGTTACAGAGTGTGCAGCGCTTTTTTCAGTAACTTATTGAGTGTTTTATGAACCAAAACAAAGTCAATCACTGTCCCCTCAGGTATCCCTTTGTCTCTCTCTCTGCCTCTCTGAGGTTAAAAGTGCAAAGAAAATCCTTTTAGACTGTCTGTACAGAAGCCACGGCCCAGCAGCAGCACAGAGAATCAATACAGCATGTTGATTCAACCCACTTTACTGAATGAGTCTCCTGTCTCCTATTGATGGACATTATAATTATGGTAGTTAAAAGATGTACGGAGCAATCTGGATGGATGTGGACTTGAGGCTGATTTTGATGCAGTTTGTTATTACCCATAGAGCAGGGTGCCTGACTGAATGCATAGCAATGACAGGTCTGTCTGGGAGACTAAATGAATAGAGCTACCTAACAGAATGCCTCATCAGCACAGGGTTCAACAAGGTGTGAGTGTGGAAATCCAGCCCCATTAACTTCTACAAATGGTGCAATATGCCTTTTTAGTTGTAGCTCTGTTTGCTTAAAAAAGGAAAACAAGGTTTGGAAACGTTTTGGAGGATTATGAGATGGTAGGTGTCAGACACTTACAACCATAGCAACACTATAGCCTGCCAAAGAAGGTGAACTTTTTAAGACCTTGTTGTAAAACCATCCAGATAAAGAGGTTTATCCCCCACAGGTTGGATTTCCTTATTTTGAATGAGATACATTAAGTAATAAAGCACTGCATCATGGATCTCAGATGTTCTAGACTTATGACTAAAGCTCAAATACTCCATGCAGATGGCTGAAGTCAACCTCAGCAGATTTGATGTCTCTGCAGCAGCTGTCCTTCTGCACAGGTTGAAAATACAAATCTCACCCTGCCAAAACGGTGACTCCACGACCAATAAATCTAAAACACAGGAAATTCCAAATTTACTGTTAGCCTTGGTGGGCTCTTTTTGCAGGCCTGGATGTGTCTTTGACACAACCCAAGGCGACCTAACTGAAATATAAATCAGGTTGAGCGAGAGAGAGAGAGAGAGAAAGAGAGAGACATACAGAGTCAGAGAGAAAGAGAGAAAACTTTGGCCTTGTTCAGACTGCCTGCGTGTGTTTCGGTGTCTAATTTGAGACAGCATAAAAGACAAAAATATGTTACATATTCCACCTGTTGCCTTTGAGCCACACTGTTTAAAAAGGCAAAGCCAAGTTCTGTTGTTCTTGTAAGACAATGATCAGTAACATTCATGGCAGTGCAAACAACACAATGCTGTTTATAACACAAACAGTAATGTCTTCCCAACAAGTCATCTCTTTGCCTAAAACTGCCCAACTATCGGTTGCGTTCCTGTGCCATTGTAACGAGATAATCATTGTGATTCACTTCACCTGTCAGTGGTCATAATGTTATGGCTTATCAGTGTATCTTCCTCAAACACTGGACATGACTTTATCCTACTTTTAACCAAGCAGTTGCCTTAATTTGACTATAAAAAACTATGACGCAAGTGTTTGGACTTTTTGAACACACCTTAGTTGTGCTGTGATCACTGTTTCCAGTCTGCTACACTGTTCTGATATTCAGCTGGCATTGTGCCCAGAAGCAGAACACACACAAAGCAATGGGCTCTTGGAGGATTATTGATCTTCTCTGAAGCCATGCCAAATATATCCGATAGACGACAGAAGCAGCAGTATGTGTGCATAACATTCAATACTGTAACTGAGACAGGAGCAATGATACAATAGTTGTCTGGCAGTTGTATTGGGATCAGACATTTGAAGAATGGAATAATTCTGCTCTGTGAGAAGAGAAACAAACAAACACAATTTGAAGCAGTCAATGCTGAGGAAATTATCTTCAATCAATCTGATCTGAAAATTAGATTTATTTTATGTTAAACATGGTACTGATCAGGAAACACCTGGAGGACCCTGGAGGAACCAAAATGTTCACTATAATTTTCACAGCAGACTTAGAAATGTTTAATGAGGTTAAAATGGAACAAAAAAGGTTTCTGCCTCTGGTGACTTTGTTTTATTCTCCATGAGTGTCTTCTTCCCCACTTATAAACACCAGCAACACATTCAGAGTTCTACTGAATTACATTCATTTCTGAATTCTGACATCAACCAGGGATTGTACTAACAAGAGATGTAGACCGTTCAGTAAGAACATTTCCCACTCCAATCCTTTTCGGAAGTATTTCCTGGCACATGGTTTGATTGACTGGTTTCACTCTGACTAATCTGATTATTTGGAGAGAAACATCAAGGAGATGGGAATTGTCAGAAATCAGCACACTGATTGCTCACTGTGTGTCCTTGGCTTGTGGACACTGTTAGCAGTGATCACCTTAGATCACAGCCAAACACACAAACAAAGACACATACAGACATACACACTTCTCTCATTAACATGGTTACAGTTGCCTGGAAATTCGCAAACATTGGTGCATCCAGCTTCAAAACTAATTTATTTCATGAGCACTATAACAAATATTTATTTATGTGACTCCTGATGGACTGTTGCATTAAAGAAAGATAGAAAATGTGGTCCTGATCAAGACTGTTAGGTAGTCTAAGCTTTGTTAATGAAGCACTACCGTGACTCTACACATGAGGTCTTTGGAGCATGGATTGTGTGGGCGTCTCCTAGAAAAAAAAGCTTTTTTGGTTTGTGTATATCCAGCCGCAGAAAGTGCAAAAGGTCAGGGTAATAGAAAAAGGAGTATGGTCATAAAAACAAAACTGCCTGACTGCAACAGCTGGAACTGTTTTTTATAAAGGTGTAGAGGAGATCAGTCATAATCCTGCAGGCTCTGGTTCTGCACATCCTCAGATTGACTCTGAATTTCCTCAGCTGAGGTGCCCTGAGGTAGTGAAGGCTCAGAATATCTTTTCCTGACCAGGGTGTTTGTGCTTTTCATGTCAGATCTCAGGTGATGTTGGCTGCAATGAATGGCACAGTGTATTTCAAAATATATTTTTCAGTGCTTTGAGTACTATAAAAAATGGTCTATTCACCTCCATCATATGGCAGAAACTAAATTAGAAGAGTGTAGATTTTGACTGTAGATTTCAGTCAGTTTTATTTCTGGTTAGGCCCTATTATGATCGATACAAACATATATTATGTTGTTGATAGTTAAGATCACTTTATAACATTTGCTGAAAAGTTAGATTTGTATGTCAATAAGCCGGTGCCACTGAGTAGAAGATTCGATGACCAGGAACACAAATGTGCAAGTGGTGTTATGACACTGAACTACAACATTAAATAAAATATCTAAGGCATGAGGTGTGACAATCTGGAGAGTCAGTGGTGTGGTTGTGCATGAGTGAACAATGAGCGTGTGAGGTTGTTGTATGGAGCATGAGAGCACAGTAAGCAGCTAAACGCTGGGCCCTCAGGTGTGGCCAGTTAACCTAACGAGCACTAACGAGCACCTGCAGAGACAGAGCAGACTGGCCAATCACAACTTCAACGTCATCAAAGAGTGAACATGTATTCTTTCTACCTCATCAAGAGATCATGCTCTGATATCACTTGAGCTGTATGATTACATAACATTGAATGTAAAGTCTAGGAATCATTTGTAACCTCCATCCAGGAATTGCTCTGCATTCATATTCATGCACACAGTATTTGTTGAGAGTTTGCACTGTCCACAACACAATTTTGAGGACAACATGGTTGTCAAATGTGGGCGCCTGCCAATTAAAAGACTTCTCTCTCCCTGTCCAAATTGCTGTTTCTCATTTGCAGCAAAAAACTGCTATTCAGATGATGCATTGAATAATTTCCATGACCAGGGATGTGGGTGTAGAAACTGGCCTCCCTCTCACTACCCTCATTTGTCCCTATCGCAGAACAGGTCATACATATTTATGAAGATATTTGAATAATGTGAATTTAAACGACAAAACATCATTTTGAGAAGAAATTAGAAGAAATAGCAGGAAGGTGAGTCTCCTAGGGGTCAAGCCTGGGAAAGTGAGATGTGAACCATCCAATGTAAGGTGAAAATAAATAATGACAGTGTTCAATATGTGTGTGCGGTGTCACACTGCTCTCTGATAAAATTGCACTTCAACATAAGAGGTTGAAGCTTCTGAAACAACTGAGGACAAATGGGGAAAAGCTGTTGGTAAAAGAGGGATAAGAAGTGACAGGAAGAAAGAGAACATGAGATTAGGTGCTGGTAGAAAGGTGAGTGTTGCTCACAGAGAGAGAAGACGAGCACAGAGGGAGTGAGGTGTGGACGACATCTCTCAGGAGGGAACATGTAAGAAAGAGAGAGGTGTGTGGGCTCCTGCTGTTTGTCACTGCTGTCGTCTTAGTTATGTGGGTGACAGAACTGCTTTTGTCACCTGAACAGGAATCATCACTTTTCATCCTTTTGTTGGAAGAAACAAACACACCTACAACACAATGCAGCATGCATAATGAGTTATTTAACTCCCATCAAATTGAGGACAGTGTTACTCATAGAAATGATGTCCTTGCTTCAGTCTTTCACAAGGAGCTGAATCAATTTCTTCTTATCGCTCAGAGCAGAAAACAATAAGTTGAGAGGAAGAAAAGACCTGACGGAATGGAGGAAAGGTAGAAGAAAAACATGATGGATAGTCGTGGAAATTGATTGTGAACAAGTGCTTGTATTTCAAAAGCTCGGCACCTGAAGAGAAAACGGTCTCCCTGAATAAATACTGTGGTGGAAATGTGGTTTAGACTCGATAAAAGAAAGCCAGGGGGGAGGTCGACGTGGACGATGGGATGAGAAAGTAGGATAAAGAGTGATTAAAGAAAATGAGAAAAGAGAAGAGAAAAAAGGCAAACAACCTGAAAACAAGAGGGAAGGAGTTATTAGAGAGAAAATGAAGAAGAAGAATGGGTCTCTGTCCTTTGGGTTTAAATTGCCGACAAAGAATAGGCTTGGATAAATCCAGGATGTCTCTCTTCTATTCTTAACATCTTTATTCATCAGTGCTGTTGACTAAAGGTGGATAGAGCAGTATTTCTGAAACAAGGCCTGATTCACAGACTCCCATTTATTCAGATTAATGGAATGCAAACTGATCGATCCAAGTGCAATAAAAGTATACATATTGAGTTATTAAACAGCTCTAGGCCTATACTACTGACCATGTATGGTGCATTATGCCGGCATACACGTCCATCATGAGTCCATCTTTCTTCTCCTGCCTACTTTATTTTGGTTCATGCTACCTTTTTGAGAATGACAAGATTTAAATCCAAATACAAAGCTGACTGTCACTATGTCATTTCAAGTTTCAGGCATGTTGGTGGTGAAAGTGTCAGAGGGCAGTGACTCATGCAGCTAGCTTTAGCTCAGGAGGCAGAGCAGGTTGTCCATCAGTCATATGATCAGCAGATTGATCCCTGCCTCCTCCGTTTGCATGTCAAGTATCCTTGAGCAAGAAACCTGAGATTGCTCCAGAAGGTTGTACCATTGGTGTATGTGTGATGAGATCAGACCCCGAGGAGATTCACAGCCTCTGCCATCAGTATATGAATTTGGGTGTGTGTGAATGATGGCATGTAATGCAGAGTGCTCTGAGTGGTCATAAGACTGGAAAGATGCTACATAAGTGCATTTACCATAAGATAGTGTCCTTCTGGCTCTGCAATAGCTTCTTACCCATTCCTCTTCTGCTGTAGTTTTCATCTTGCATTTGCCTTTCACCTTGGAATACTGACATCTTTTTTTCAGTCTTTTTCTACTTTGGTTTCCTTCAGGGGACACTCTTGAATATCAAGCATCTGTGTCTGTTCTCTCTCTGTCTCTCTCCTTCTGTCTCTGGTTTCAAGGAGGTAAAGATGTCAGCAGTTACTCATCTCATTACAGTTCATTAAAACTGCAGTAAATCAAAGGACGATGTTGTGTTTCTCTCGTTGTTGACATGATTTGTTGTGACACTTTGCGGTTCCATGAAGAATGGATGTACATTATGCATGCCCATGTACTTCAGTTAATGTTTGTGTGCTCTGTTACATTTATATTTGTTACAATAGTTTAATACTCTCCTTCAATCTCTCCTTACACAGTGTCCTGCTTTCATTGTTTCCTGATCAGTTTCCATGGACACCATGTATTTCAAAGAAAATACATTGTTTCATTAACAAACAGAAACAAAAAGGCCAATTAAGCAAGAAAACATGAGCAGCAATACATTAAAATCCAAGACACAAAATGTTACTGTGCTGTCCAATACTCTGACAAGTGGAATGTAGGACCAGGGCAAAGCAACCTCCAGTCTGCATGCACACTTTTCAAAGTTTCTTTGGACAAGATGCTTTAACAGCCAAATGCTTCAGATGGCTCTGCCATCAGTGTATCAGTTTGTGTGTGAATGGTTATAAGAGTTAGAACCTGATGAAGCTCCGCCTTTAGTTTATGAATGTGTTAGTGAAGAGATAGAATGGCATGTAGTTCAAAGTATCTGAGTGGTCAGAAGAAGTGAAAGAGTTAAGAGACATAACTGCTGTCAGAATGAAACATTATTGGACCAACAGACTGACACTGCCATCCCTAAAGCCAGCCTGCTAACATCCCAACAAAGGCAAAGTCAGCTAACTACAAAGTCTTAGCAATTTTAAGTTAATGAAAATGTCATCATTATCTACTTTAACCTTGTCTTGCAATTTCATGCCTCATCTGAATCTAAAATTGTGCTCAATTCAAATTAAACATATTTCTCTGCAAAAGTGTTTCTGCTTTACAAAGTACAACTCACTGCAGCGTGCTGATCTTCCATGACCTTTAACCTTTATCTTGACATTATCCCACTTTGGCTTTCATTTCTACACATTTAAAAGCCCTCTAAGTCGTTACTTATGTGTAATTATCTTGGAGAGCGCGTGAGGTGAAAACTGATTTCTCTGTGTCACGGCTGATGGCAGGCTTGACATGAGTTTAGTTGTACATCGCGGAACGTAGCCTTCATCTGAAACCTTCTGGATTTACATGCTCGACAGGTGACACTGAATGACAGGAGGTAAAATGACACTCTCTAAATGCAAATTGCAAGGAAGGCTTTTATGCGCTGCACTGACCGAATATTGTCACTCCACTGTGAGGCTGGCTGGGTGGGTGGGGACTGTTGAAAGTGCAAGATGAAATCATTTTTCTTAGGAGACACACACTGAATGAGGGGAATTGTTGGTTATTGTCCTCTTGTTATGTACAGACAGACTATTGACTTGTTGGAGTCATTGGTAGATTTAATCACTGATTGAAGGTAATTATTGTAAGGGATGTTTCTGTCGCTCTTTGGTTGTTTGAATTGGATTTTGTTTCTGAACGTCTTTTTGCTGCAAGAAACAAAACACAGTTTGGGGCTGAGGCTGAGTTTTCACATCCACACTGTGGTGGTTCATGTCGGTCCATGCTTTTTCTGGCAATCAGCTATACAAGGGTCCACAGTTTGAGTGTTGCACTAGCACATGCAGGTCAAAGTGAGCGTGCAATCAGAAGCATTATTTCTGCACATCGGTGCGGACGACTTGAATTCTGAAACAAGAGTTGGCCGTATTTGGGAATTCACATTTACATAAAAATCTATCCCATTTGAGTTAGCTGACTGAATTCACATTTGCAAAGCTGTGAGCTTCTTGGGTTCATTATAAGTATCTATGATTTCATATTTGCATCGGGTCCACTTCTATCAAACAAGCTCATAATTGCAGCTGAACGCGACTCCATCTCTGTGTCAGAGCGAGGTGAAGAGGACTTCTGAGGAGTGTTTGTCTGCTGGCTGCTGGTAGAAATGACAGTGAAGTACCTTTACATTCCCATCAGTCCATAATAAGTCCTCTCAGATTCACTGAAGCTTTCAAATGGAACTTTTTCAAGGTCACACATTCAAGAGGAAAAGAGCTTCATAACTCAGCCTGTTGACTTTTTTAGAAAGGTTTGCAGAATCTGAATAACTCAGTGCTTGCTCAGATTGTTGACACTCTTTATTGTCTGTTGTTGTCATAACGTGGACTGTTAAAAGCTCCATCTTTGGTAAATAGATCTCTAACCTCCAACACTTTTTATGGAGAGTCAGTGGCAGGTAAACAGAGAGATGTCATCCATCTTGACATCAGCAAGATGAATCCTTTCTCAACATTGTCAATGTGTTCTGCCTGACACCTGGCTCATCAGTAAGGAGATGAAAGTGGGGGGAAGAGCAGGTATTAAATCCTTGAAAGTGCAGCCATGCTGCCTTCAAAAGACACTTATTACTAAGCCTGCTTCCTGCACTTGTGACCTCGCATGAAAATTGCAGCTTTTTGGTGTAATTTCCTGCTGTTAGTCTGAAAGAGGTGAAGAAGAATCAAGAAAATAAACCCTGCTCTGGGTTGCACTTTGTGTGAGGTCTATGCTAAGTTGGGGAGTAAAGTCGACAGGACAGCCTCAGTAACTACAAGTTAGTTTGTAACTAAATCAAGCATGAAAATTTGTTGCGCCACGGATACTTAGGGCTAACCATCGTCATCAAGTTTCATCGTCATGGTTACTGTGCACATTAGCTTTCTGGCTGACCAGAGACACTTGACATCGTAGCACATTGTAGTAATCAGCTCTCATCTGCAGATTGACAGTTTGATTTCCAGCTCCTGCAGTTCACATGTCGAAGCGTCCTTGGGCAAGACACTGAACCCCAAATTGCTTCCTAAGGCCGACAGTCATCGATGTGTGAATGTGATTAGATCAGTACTGATGGACAGCTTGGCTCTCTGTATAGCAGCGCCTGCCATCAGTGTGTGAATGTGTGTGTGAAAGGGTGAATGTTGACATGTAGTGTAAAGTGCTTTGAGTGGCTGTGAGACTACAAGAGTGCAATATAAGTGCAGTCCATTTACCATTTAGCAGACATATTTAAATATCATTCTTCATATTTAACAGTATTTTTTTAACCGTCTGTTGGATGACAGGTAATATCCCAGTGCTCCTCTGTGCTCCTCAGATCTTGATATCCATATGAACAATCAGATATAATTATGAACTCCGACTTTCAAATGACATTTAATATGTTTGGATGAAATGGGAGCATTTCAAACTTCTGACAGCAGTAAATGAAGACTGAGTGAAGAAAGCACAAACTTCCTGTTTCCAAACTTCCTGTGTCATGTGTCAAAAGTTTATTAATACTGATGCTGAGTTTCTGCTTTAATTTAATGAAGGTTATTTATCTGACAAATGATGATGAGCATCAGCCATCAGCAGTGATTCTTATGACCTATCAGACAGCACAGTTGATGATAATTGACATCAGCTTGTCAGTTAATATTCAGTGAATGATATAAAAGAGAGAATCAGTCAGATGTGACAAATCAGCACATCGTTACAACCTGAAATTAAATGGAATATTTTTATTAAGATGGAAGTCAGTCATCATTTCATCAAGCAGCTTTTTTCCCCACGTCTAATAAGAGTTTGCACACCAGTGTTCAGTATTAACAAAGCTTTCAATAGCTCCAAATCTCAAAATTGTATATGTATTTTTGTCCTTGAGCTTTGGGAAACAGAGAAGATAACTGCCATAATATTCAACAATTAAATCCGATTGTTACTTTTACTTTTACTTTTACTTTGTAACATAATAATGTAAAACAAGTTACATGACTTTCAACAGAGTATTATTGTTTCATGATCCTCAGTTAGACATTACTGCATAAAAATATACATACATACTGTGTATCCACATACAGCAAGGACTGTTACTTTTCTTGGTGGTTGTGATGGGGATGAAGACAACAGCAACACATTTTTAAAGCTTTTCTTGATGCTGCTTCAAAGGAAAATTATCACAGGAACATTAGTGGAAATTTGCCAAAAAAGAAAGAAGGGGTAAAGACACTGTTCTCTCAGTTAATCACAGACATTACATTCTCTTTGTAGTGAACTTTGTCTTGCAAAAATAACTCTTTTGCTTTCATCATTTTAGAAAAAACATGTCTTGAAGTTCTGTTCTTATGAAGCTTTTATTGTGTAATATATATTTAATTCAGAAGATTGACTTGGAGCATTTTACAGCATTGGTTTGAGCTGTTGACTTCCCTCCAGCTTCCTCTGTTGGAGCAGAGGTGTTATTATCCTGCATGTCTCACACCTGTCTGATCCTATTAGATCACAACACACCTGCTTAGCTGATCAGCACTGTAGCCCAGCAGATGGTGAGATGATGACCGTTCATAATGGAGAAAATGAACATTGAATCAGCTGATAATAGAAATTGGCTTTTATTTCTATCTTGGGAGCCTTCAGAGTCTGTATTAGAAGTGTGGACATATGAGGTTTCCCTGAGTAAAGCAGAGCAGTCCTATTCAAATGGAAACCAGCACCCTGCAGTCCTCAGTTTAAATGAAGGCTACATGATGTGAGCTTGACACTGTGAGTGGGGGGTTTGTGTGTCCTGTCAGTGTCCAGTCCTTGGTCCTTTCCTCTTATAGCTTACCATTTCCTCCTCTACCTGAACCTCTTCCTGTCTTCTGTCAGAGCCAGAGGGCTGCAGCTGCTCTCTTGTGTCCTGTCAGTGTTTGGACCTCAGCTCTCTCCGTCTCTTCTCCACCAGACTCTCCAAACAGAGCGACTGCACACAGACTGACCTCCATCTTCTGTCCTATAAACCAGGACAAAGCTTCACATCTTCAGTCATGTTATTTTCATTGGCTGTTTTGGTGGGATTTAGTCACTTTTCAGAGCCATGATCCATTTTAAACATTCTCTGTGTATAAAGCTTCCAATTTTTTCTACATCCTTATCAAAACATTGCATCATTATTACTTTCCCCCTTTCACTGTGTGCACAGATGGTTCATTATGTTTCTTCCTTTATTGAATGCATTTTCACTTCATCTTATTTTTTGCATCGTTGGTAATTTATCTCGAGGGCCATTGCTTTTCCTAATCTTTCTTCATTTCTCCTCCCAGCTGCTCCTTTATTCCCTACTCCAATCTTTTTCCTGAATAGTCATGGAATTATTCTCAAGCTTTAACCATCTCTAACCACGTTTTACTCAGGATATTTTCATATAAGGCTAAAGCTAGGAAAGCAGAGGCCGCAGGCAATCCCTTCTCAAATTCAGAACCAGACATCGTTCTCTATGTGAAATGAAAAATGAAATGTTTCAAATCTCATTCAAAGAAAACCTTTTCTGTATGATGCAGCAAAAGCATTTCCATCTCCATCATCTAGAGCTGAGTGCAGAGAAAGGGAACAAAGAGGGAAAAAGTGAGGGGAGTAGAAGAGGAGAGGCTCTGTCTTTTAAGGCTTTGTCTGCTGTTGACTGAGTGTGAAGTGGATTCAGCCCAGACTTAAGCGTCTGTGTCGTAAATCACTTAAGAATCAACCAGCCGTAGCATTGGAACCAGGATGTATGGAGCAGTGTTTGAGATGTACGGAGTTCTAGCATGAAAGAACAACCATGATGTGAGAATAAATGTCATACAGAATGTGTACCAAAAACAAGTGGAGTGTAAGGATGGACGACATGTCAGAGAAACAGGAACTTAAAGTGTGGAAAGACAAAGAAACACAGCTGAGAGATAAAAACGGATGAGAGGCAAACAGCAGGGAGATGCCGTGCTGTGCTGTCCCACCAGAGAGAGAAGTATTAACTGTTCATCACTGTGACGGTGTCCTATTAGAGCCTGCTGGTTTTCCTTATTCGGGTGTTGTTTTTCCTCTCATGAGGACAGTGTGTCTGTTCTGACTTCACTTCTGCAGGACACAAAAAGCATTTCTCACTGTGTTTGTTTGCATGCTGGGATTTGGACTGGCCTCGCTAAAGCCTCATCTGCCTCTGCTTTTTACAGTCTTTGGTCTGCATGAACAAAGATTGTGAAAAACAAATCTTTAATCATCCAGTTAATAACACCGATTTTTCCCGCTCAAAGACCCCCAGCAGCGCTAAATACTCGCTCATTTAGAACAAACAAAAGATACAGTACACAAACACACTGCTGGTATCACACACTCCACACAGACTACCACCTGCTATGCAAGAAGTAAAGAGGAGGAATTAAAGGCTTTTAGGAGAGAGAGCTGCTCTGCTCTTGGCAGGTTTCAAAGGAGAGACGTTTTCTCTGCATGCTGAACTGCCAGTGTGTGTTTATAGTTGTACTCCATCTTCTCCTCTGTGCCATCTTTGCCTCTCAAGATATTAAGGACAAGTTTCAAAACAGTTATTTTTATGTCAAACTCCATGAATGCAAAGTCACGAGTAGGTAAAGTAAAAGTGCTCTATTTTCTGTTTTTGTCTTTCTCCTTCCGCTTTCTCTCTTTTACACAAAGTCATTCAGTCTCTCGAGTTTGTGTTCACCTTCACTTTGAAAGAAGTGCTGTGTGTTCTGTGTATTTTCCTCACTTGGGTATCACACCAAGAGATGGAGGCATTCCAGGTTACAGCCTGACATTTACTCAATCTCCGCTCACACACAGGAACACAGACGCAGCTGTTGCCATAAACAACTAATTGAAAATAGGCTGTTTCTGTTCAGCTCACTGGCCTATTACCTGCCTTCAACCATTTAACAGATTCAATTGGCTAAATTAATAAGCTCCATATTTCCCTTTTCATCAACATAAAATATTGTTTCTATCTGTGATTACGCCCGAGCTCTCTTCACCTCATCTCCAGCCTGACCCCATAACCTCTCCCATGCTGCCCTGCCAGACTGAGCTGGCACACACACGCTGTCTCATCTTGGCATGGAGCAGACACTGTCAGCCTCCGTTCCTACAGGAGGAACCAGCTAATTAGTCT
This sequence comes from Semicossyphus pulcher, assembly GCF_022749685.1. Taxonomy (NCBI): domain Eukaryota; kingdom Metazoa; phylum Chordata; class Actinopteri; order Labriformes; family Labridae; genus Semicossyphus; species Semicossyphus pulcher. The sequence goes on from NW_027211692.1 coordinate 24,875,607, forward strand.
GAAACTGAAGAGACAAAGAGCTTTCAGCAGCTGGATTGGCTGGACTGAATTAGCGCCAGCTTTGCTTACTCATCATTCATGTAAACTATTCCTAATAAAGCAGTCTTACCAAGTTGTATTATTTTTTCTGGAGGGATTTTAGAGTAAATCAGTAGCAGAGTAAATGATTATTAGAAACAAGCAAGTGACTTGTACTTGTTTTATTATCAACAGAAAATGGAGGAATAATAATGATTGTTTGTTGACATGAAGGAATTTTAGATTTACTTTATTTGCTGAAAAAGTAATAAATTAGAAAATAAAGCCAAGTCCAATATTTCTTCTTCTTTGACTATGTGGTTGTGATGTGACAGGCTGGGTGGACTGTGATGCACTGTGTGCTTTGTGGAGGCGTATCAACATCATCTTCATCTTTTCTTTTCTTCCAGTTCGACTTTGACTCCGTCAGCAAAGCAGTCTGAATAATATTTGCTGCAGTGATGTCAGTAAACTTTTACGTTATTGGACATTTTTCATAACTGAGTCAATCTAATTGGATCACATCCATCTGACAGTGAGACGGCTGTGCTTGTTTGCAGTTTGTTTGGTTGACAGTGTTTTTTCCAGCCCCTGCAGCAGCAGCCAAATGGTGAGAGTGTTTGTGTGATGAATAGTGTTTTGCCTTCATCTATTGAAAGAGAATCCTCCATCTAAGTCACTCCTTTCAGCTTCATCACAGCTGTCATTGACAAAAAAAATATATAGGCAGTAAGCATACACTCCCTGCCAACCACAAAACGACCTAAGGGGGAGTGAACCAGCAATGCAGTGGAGCTGTTAAGAACTTTTTGGAACTAGAGCCAATAAGCCTTTAACTTTTCTGGGGGGAATATTGGAGACTGTTGCTATTAAAGCAGTTTTATTATGTTTGGAAACCATCAACATTTTAGCAGAAAACATACCCTGAAATGCTGACAGAGGAGGGGATACATCAAACTAATTGGATGCTTAGAACAGAGGGATAATAAAGCCTCCACACCTTCCTTCTAACTCCAAACAATGTGACAGACAACAAAAGTTTTCTGGCATCCAGTCCCTCATTTTCTGGGTTAATCTCTTTAATGCTTCCACATCTTCTAATGATGCTTCTTTTAACAATTTAATATAAGACTGACTGTTCCATTCTCTTAGTCTACTTGCTTTTTATTACAAAAGCCAGTTTCTTTCTCTGTCAACTGAATTCCACAAAAGCTTCATCAGTACATGAGGGCTAAATCAAAGAATGGGATTGGGGGTCTCGTTTACATCTTCCATAATAGGCAGTCAGAAAAAGGGTCCTTGACCTGCATTATGTACAACAAATCCAGCACCATTATTTGTACCATTATTAGTTTCCAGCTTTGCTTTCTACAGGAGCTGTTTTTATCAGACTGCACTGCTGCTGCAGTAATTGAATACTGAAAGGTTGAGCCTCCCACGGCTCTCTCTCTCCAAGAGAGTAGTAAACTACGTGTGGGTGAGTGTGAGCAGAAAGGGAATCAATAATGCAACAAATGGCATTAAAAAGAGTAAACACTTTATAGCTTTACAACTTTCAGTTGGAATCAAAGAAGTTGTAGCTATAGAAGATTTCATTGATGGTATTTTTCTTTGTTTAATTTGCTTGTTTGTTTCATCTTACTAGCTGAATGCCTGTTGCTCTCTGGTGTTGTGTTTACTGCATCCATCAGTGTTGCTGCTTTTCTAAGAAAACAGCTCCAGTGGCTACGTCAGGAGCTTGAATTTGGTTTGAACTTTGTGGCGATTTTTGTTGTCACATTTCCAATATACTTTATTGTGTGCACTTGCTATTTAACTGTTTTTTTTAGTCTTCCAGATGTGTGCACACATGCATACTAGAATAGTCTGCGATTTTGTATCTGTTTTATGAAATTGTCTTGACTTTAAATCTAAAGGTGTTAATCTTTCTAAGTAAGTGTCTGATGTCAACCACCTTTAAGCTGATATCCCCTCCTGTCTTTTTTTAGTGTGTTTGTTTGGGCTATCATCCGACTCATCTGACACCTAAGAGCTCATCTAGCAGCCTTCAGTCACTTACCTGACTAACCCAATCTTTCTAACTGGAGCACAGTTCAACCTAAACTCCCCTCAATCACCCCCAATCCTGGCTGCCCTCTCCAAATCCATCTCCACTATCTTTGCCTCTGTGTTTATTGACCTCAACAAGCTGTTTCTGGGTCTCCCTCTTTATCTCTTCCCTTGTGGGTATAATCGTTTAGATTGCACCGTTACATTGGTTTTGGGTTTCTGTTGAATGCTTCAAACTGAACCCATATTTTTTCTCCTTTACCTCGCTTTGTTTTTTCCAAAGTTCTTTATTTTGTAGTCATCTTTGCATCTCTACAGTACAAACCAGCACGGGTCAGGTGTTTAGTGTTCCTCCCAATATTATTGTAGCTCTTTCATGTGTGCACTGGAGAATGTTTGTTATGTTGAGGATCATATAGATATTATAGTACACAGTGCTGTTGAAACAACACACTGTGACATTTAAAGTGCCAGACAAAACATTACACCTGCTGTGGTTCAGTCTTTCTCTACACAGACTTTAGGAAATGTCATGTCTGCGCTCCACTTGCAGTATTACTCAGTGAATTCCCGCTGATACTCTTCCTTTTACTCCCCCTCCTTCAGTATTCCACCTACTATTCCATGAACACAAACTTGCCTCAGTCTGTCAATTTCTCTGTCATTGCAATGTGTTGTTTGACTTCAAGCCGTTTTTATCCATTACAGCAAACAGCCTCCTCTCCCAGCACGTCATCGAGGTGCTGATGTAGCACAGTGGTTGAAAGAGAAGGTGGCTTCTCTGACCCGTGACAGACGTTCCTGAGGAAGCTCATTCACATTGCAAAATCACTCACAGTGCATCAGAATGTGTGTGTATTCACCAGTGGGTTGCCTGTTTACAGCCATGCATGAGTCTGCATCTGTTTATCCCATAAAACCTTTTAATGTGTCTCCTTTCATCTCACTGTAGAGGAAAGCAGTAGTAGTGTAGTATGTATGTGGATGTGTGTTAGATGTACAGCTTGATGACCAAGCTCATTCGAAGAATATTGGTTTTTGACTGCAGTTGTGAATTTGTTGTTTTTTCATGTTTTGTTGAAGCTTCTGGTAAAGTTTAAAGAGACAGACAAGCAGACAGATTAATGGGAAAGAAGTCAAGAGCTTTTGTAACTTGTTACTGTTCACAATACAAAGATATATCATGCAAAGAAGGGTAGCAATCAGCCTTTTTAAAAGAAGAAACTATGACATGTAGTATCAGAAGCACAGGTGTGATTAATAAAGTTAATTAGCTGCTTCAGTCTCTGGTGTCTGCTGTGAATCACTCACAATAGAACAGAGCCATCGTTACTGTAATTAGTAACACCTGTGATGTTTCTACTATGACTGTCACAGTGTCTGCTGCTTACTGTCAGCTTCTCATCACCACATAAAATGTACTGTAAAGCATCAACATAAGTGTGGCCTTTTTATTATGCGTGTATTCCTTGTACTTCTGTACAATAAAAGAAGAGACACTCTTTCTTTCCATCTCTGTTCCAAAGAAATTGACTGAGCTCTCTGGATAGATGAACAAACTTAAACTGACAACTGCCCACCGATCCAATTTACAGCTGGATTGGTACGATGACATCTGTGACACATGTGACAACACCAGCTGAACCATCACAGCTAAAAACACGAGCAACACTCTCTGCTCCACTGAGGCAGCAGATGAATACAGTCGGAGGCAGAGGAGACTCTGTGATGTTTTCTGCTCTGTTTGTGTGTTTGTTTGATTCCTCTCTGCACCTGAACCACACAGTTTTTACACCCATGCTTTTTGTATTCCTTTTTGCAAACACTGACTCATTCTTGTCTGATGATTGGGGTTGATTACATCTCATTTTGAATTAGCTGTCATTACAGGGCCAGAGAGTGCTTCAGTTTGGTTTGTGCTTTTGTTTGTGTTTTTATTTTTGGCCATGTAGTTTTGTTTCTTACTATAACGTGGTCAACACTAATTGATTTGTTCTCTGACTGGTCCTGAGGCAGAACAGGGCCAGGAAGTGATCCGTTTTAACAGGGAGTTTCATGACAAAATGATTTTCTTTGTGGTTGTTGGACAGTGAGTGGTCCTATAAATCATATAAAAACTAATAATAGAGACAGAAAGAGAATGAGATAAATCTTGTAGTTATTGTTAAGGCTTGGTTAGAAATATGAGACACTTTCATGTCAGCCTAAGTCTTTTATTATGGCTGCCAACCACAGTGATGATGTGAGAACTCCAGTGATGGTTCTTACACAGGTTCAATGGTCCATGAGAAAACTATAATGTACTGAGACAATGGAATGGAAATTGACTTCTCAATACAATATTCCTCACATGGTATTTTACTCTCCTTCAGAATATCACTATTTGTGAATATATGAACCCAGAATGTAACATTCATTAAGCAGCGCTGTGTGAAATGGAGCTTGGGAGCAACTTCATGTTGGAGCTGGTTGATATCGGAAGTGGTTGCTGTTGGAGCTGCTTTGTGTTGGACTTTTTTTTCATTTTTACAAGAACTCATTTTGATTTCTCCACAGAGATATTTTCATGCTTTCATCTTGCTGCAACAATCACAGTTTAAAATTGAATGAAATTGTATTTTCACAGGTGGTTGTTGTGTGCATCGCGTGAGGATTTAAAAAGGTTTGATTATTACTGATTCCTTGTGTCTTACTGGGATCACTAGACGACATTTTGAATGAAGTTCAGAATAAATTTGGGCACTCTCGGAAACCCTTGCTCATTTTCATACTTCCTTCTTTTGCTCAGTTTTTCAAACTTTATTTTTCATTTATTTTGATAGCTTCAGAGGAGTCATGGTTTTAGGGTGACTCTGTTCTGCTGATAGACTGGAAGGAACTCTTTAAAGACACCTTTCTTGTTGAGACAACGATTTGTGTGCTTTTATGTGTCCCTGGTCTTTATCACCAAATCATGGGGACATTTAACAAATCCGTTCATAAAGACATCTTTACTTCTCTGCATTGAAACAACTTTCTTTCTTTTTTTCAATGTATTCACAGAACATTGTAACCTTGAGAGTTTCAGTGTAGAAGCAGGAACGTTCTCATTCAGAGTGTGTCCTCTGCAGTAATGTCTGTCACTGCCCATTTCCTTCAAGGATAGAAAATCCCATCTTTCACACACCTTTGGGTTAACCTGACTGTGTGTGGGAGTGTGTATATTTCCTTGTTTCCTCTCTCCTTGCATGGTTTCCTTTCTATCTCTCCATGCATCCTCGGTGGAAGGGGCTTACATGCATGAAAAGACACAAGTGAGGGAATGTTGATGCAAAGTAATAAACTTGGGATGCACCCATGAACTCCCAAACAGGAAGCAGGAAATGATGTTTGGTCGGGTGCAGGTTGAATCAAAATGAGGGGATGTGGTATTTGTGGTTGTGTAAATGTTACGGTCAGCTGTTTGTCATTCGTTCCTTATTCCACAAATTCCTTCAGAGACCATCTTGAAATGCAGCAGAGGACTTCTGAGGCCCTCAGCTCAAGGTTTTTTCATGTGTAGAAGACATCAAAAAACATCAAGTGTGGTGTGTAATGTGTGTACCTTCCTGTTAACCTCAGAGGCCCCTACATGAAGCTGATCATCACTGTTTGAATGTGAATAATAAGGTTATTAATCTCCTCAGCTGGATGTTAACCTCATCTGTTCAGTTTGGTGCCTGGCTTTAAAGAACAACAGCAGGAGTCTTTCATGTGTTTCATCAGTTAAATGAAGCAGTTTGAGACGGAGAGTCAACTTCACCTCCAGTTGTCCTTTTTGTCTCAAGAGGAGGAATTAAATCTCCCTACAGCTCTTCATCTGACAGCTTGGATATCATTTTAATCAGTCGCTGTTTGAACCTCAACTCTTTACCCTCTGCTGTCCTTCTGTTGTATCTGCATGATAAGAACAAACTATAGTGACAGAAACCATGTTAGAGAAAAATGTATTTGACGTGTATTTTGGTTTTATAATTTGACCCATGTCCCATCTGTTAACATGGAGGAGGCGGGCTTTATCACCCATACTGCAGCCAGGAGGGGAATTTGATGTTTCTTTCTTCACTTTTGCGGAGCTGTCATGTCGTCCATCTTTTTCTACAGTCTGTTGTTTAACTGAATTTAAACTGTATTTAATTGCTATTCATGAGTGGTACTTCTTCCACCTCCAGAAGTAGCTTCAGATGCAGCAGAGAAGCTTGAGAGGACTGTGTGAAGCCTGTGAAGCCTCAGGGAGGGTTTCCTGAATAGTAGAGAATTAGTGAGCCTAACTCTGCATTACTGCTGCATTAACATGAAAAGTTTAAGAACAGTCTTTCATAAAAGGCAGTTTATAATTAGTAAGATCACATGTCCACGGGCCAAATTTTAATTACAAGGGTTTGTTCAAAACTCATTAATTCATCTAAAATACTGAAGCTCAGTGTAAGTTCAAGCAGGACGATGTTTGTTCTTCATTCACACCTCTCCCTCTCTCTCTCTTCCTTTCTCTCGTCCTGCTTCTCTAATAAGTTGATCATGGGCGTTCACACTTTCAGTTTAACCAAATAGTATTTACTACAATCTCCATTTTCCATCATCTTTCTGCTGTTAAACTTCTAATCTGTTCTCTCTGCTGCTATCAGCTGTCAATTTAATGTGGAGCGTTTCCACCTCCATCCACCCCCACTGCCCCACATCCAGTGTCTGGGTCAAGCTCTCAAAAGTCCCCTCCTAATCACATCAGGCATCTTTTCAACATCACCAGCAGTGTTCAGACTCCATAGGTTACTTTTTTGGTTTATTTCAAATCTGTACCTTGAAAAGAGCTGCACATTAAAGAGTTTATTTTGAGATGGAGTACCATCATCTACACATCTGCCTGTATACCTTGAAGAGGTACTTGAAAGCACCTTAAGTGTCACATACTTCAGTTCAGTGGAGAACAGGGTTTGCTAGTTTCAAAGTTACTTCCAGAAATGTCATTGGATGGCTGCAAACACTGTCCTTGTTCTGTGAAGTTCCTTTGATTCAAACATCATAGATTACTTCCCTCATGCATACTAATCAGCAGGTTGGAGAGTTGTGATGTTTCCTCCTTGTACCATATTTAGCGCAGTTATTGATGGTAACAGACGAAAGCTCTTATATATAGTTTGGTCTGTTTTACATCCTGTCTTTTGTGTCTGATCAAGAGATGTGATGTTCAGTAATGCTATTCAGACATCAGGACATTATATTGTAATGAACACTGTTATAGCAGGTAGAATCAGGCTCCTTGATGAGACACTGGCCATGCTTTTGAAGGCACGTTATGACAGATGACTGAAAGTAAATGACTTGAAGTTGAAAAAGCTGTTACATTATCTGCTGAAGTTGAGGATGTCTCTTTCTGAAAGTTGGCTCTAGTTTTATCTGCAGAAGTGATGCACGGCTGAATCTATTTCACCTTGAGTGTCCATTCTGTGGTTGTCAGCTGTCTCACCTGTTGCTAAATTGACTGATTTTCAGCCACTTCACCGGCTGTCTGTTACTGTGACATCCTAATAACACCTAAATCCTTACAGCTCCATTTGGAAATCATCAAGCAGCTGACAGAAAGTGCTGTAGCGGTCTGAAAAATCTGTCTGCTTTGTATGCTCTTCACATCAGTCTAGTTTAATGCTCTTCACTCTATTAAGAGATGTTCTGAGCCTCTCTTCTGTCTGTCTGGAATAAAATGATATTTTTAACATGCAAAGTGTGAGCAGGGGGTCACCTCAGGTGTGTATATCCCAGGTCACAACACTGAGTAAATCAAGAACTGATTGTATGGTTAAATTTACCACAGTGTTCAGCTCGTTAGTAGATTAGGATCACCTGGTCTTTCTGCTCTCCAATCAAGCTGGTGGCAATCAGTCAGTCTTCTTCTCAGTTCTGGATTCCACCCTGTTTGCTTTGTTACATGTGATTTGTCTTTGACTTGAGTTCTATTTTTTGTTATTTACAGTTACATATATATTTTAATGTAACTTATGCATGCTCTTCCTGTCCAGTTTTTAGCCCAGTTGGATTCTCATATAATGCATAATTTGACTTCGCTCCTTTTAGTAGCCAAATGCAAATTAAAACAGTCTCATGAGTAATCAATCCAGAAAATACTGGATTTGATCACTTAAGAAAAATTCATAACAGCTACTGATTGGATTTGCTGCTGCTGATTTAATGTGGAAGTCCATGACGTCGGGAACTAACAAGGTTGCTTTAAAGGCAGCTCAGCTTCAGAGAGGTTGTGATGCTTCCAGGCACCATTAACAATGAGTTAATACACAGAGCCTCACACTTTACAAAACCCAGACCTCCCTGAGCTTCTTTACATGATGCAGACCTCTGCAGTGACAGTAAAGCTTTGTGACAGAACAGCTGTGTATTATTAGTCTCACAGAGGGAAAAATTGTTTCAGCAGTGAAGTCAAACAGGATCATGTCTTCAAGTCAGGGGCAAACATGAGCTGGAAAATCTATTTAGAGCTTATTATTGTCCTCATGAATTCATTGTCCTTAAAAGAAAGGATTAAAGTGACTGAAGTGCTGGAGGCTTTGCTTTGGTGTCTAAATCCCATTGCTTAATTTCTCTGTTGTTTGAAGCTCATGTGACTGTGTCTGTTTGTTCAAGCTCAGACTTCTCTGTCACAGTTCGCTTTTTTTTTTTTTTTTTTAGATTAAACTAAGAGTCAACAAGAAATGTTGGATAAACTGCCAAATTGTTTGCTGAGGGAAAGTGCTGAGAGAGTGATTAACCAATCAGGTTGAGCTGTGGAGGCAGGTCCTGTAACAGGTCAGCAGGCTGATGAGATGATTGGGAACAGGTGTGCAGAGCAGCAGGATGCCTGATGGACAGGTGACACATGACTGATTCTGTCCAACAACACAAACATGAGACAGGAGGAGACAGCAGCAGCTGTTTCACCACTCAAAAAACTTAGGATATAATGATAGAAATTATCCGACAGTATGTAAAGAGACGATGAAGAGAAAACAATTGACTGTGAAACATTTAATTAAGAAACTATTATTTACATCATGACTCATACAGAGAGAGGTGGAAGAAAGGTGAAAAGCAACACTGAGTTCTCCTGATCTGTTGATAGACCATTTAATCCATAGTATTTCTATTCTCATCACTATTTGGCTCACATTAGCTGTCTATGAAGGTGTTACATCATGTCTGTAGTTGGGATGAGGTCAGTGTTCTGCAGACTCTTCATTCAGAGTCAGATTGATCAAATCCACCCCAGAGCTCTGCAGGATTACATGTTTTTACAGCTGCTCAGTGAGCTATTACTCTATGCCAACAGGGAGGACATGCTCTTTGGACGTATTCAATATTCGGCACAGAATGGAAAAGGGAAGAGACTTTTACATAATTATGTGCGTGAATGGCTTTGTGAGGGTGTACCCTTATTTAGTGGAAGTTGAATGTTCTGTACTGAGCCTGAATTTTACACACATCTTACATTTGATGGTAGTCCTGTCTTTGGTAAAACACTGACACAAAGTTCAGTCATTTGAATAATTGTAATTACTGAAGCTACTGGATAAAACACTGATGCAGTCATCCATAAAGTTCCCATGGAAACAGAGCATGATTCTCCTCATCACAGAGCAGTTCTGCTTATAGAACATTCAAGGTTTTAATTCTCACTTATCAGTTTTCAGGTTTTAATCATGTTCGTTTCAGTTGTGTTATACAAGGCAGTCTCTATGGAGCAGTTTAGTTTTATTAACAGTGTATTTCCTGAGCACGTTTACACTCCAACCTAACTCCCAGCTGTTTGTTTCTATAACATCTGTGACTCCAACATCACCAGGCTCCTACAGATGTCAACACTGAACGCTGCACTTAGACAACAGATGATACAGTTTGATTTGTTACAGTGCTGTTCAGAGATGTGTGTCTGTGAAGCCATTCCTTATTTAGCAGCAGATCATTAAAATGTACACACAGTATGCACGGTTGCCAAAGCAAGCAACATTTAGTGAACTGTGGTACAGCTAACATCAGGGGAGCTGTCGACTTTTCGGACAGAGACAGCTTTAAAACCATTCACCATTAAAATCTGAGGTTTACATGACATACTTACTATTGTATAGTCTGGCTGGTAAACTGCAAACAGAATGTTATTTCTCTGCCAGAGGAGCCCCAGGAGTGATCAGGGCGTATAGAGAGACTGCTGCCATCCATTTCTTATTGAGATGAAGATACTTTTTAATTCACTTGTTGTTGCAATCTCAGTTCCGTTCCTGAGGTAACACTTTTGTAGATAAGCAATAAATGCAGGTTTGTATTTGGACCTCCCTCTGACAGCAAACTGTCCTCGCTGGTGTTTAAGGCTGTTTGTTCCTATCTGGACAACACATGTCTTATCTTAATGTTTTACTGTCTGTGAGTCATCAATCTTACTTTTTTGTTTGGCTATTGTAAATGTTTGCTCACAGCTAAACAGAGGCTTAAGAAAATGTTACTCCTCCTTTCTCTGTTAGACCAGTCACTGCCGGGTGATGGATGCAGCAGGAGACTTTTTTCCTGAGCATGTTGACTCAACATCCAGTGTTTGTGACACTAAAGAATATACTGCACATGAAAGAGCTTTCATCAGCGGGTCAATCACGACTGTGTCAAATTATTTAGCCAAGAGAAGTGACATACAGCCTGATATACAAATATTTAAAAGCAAACTCGAGCAGAAGTGACAACTGAGAGACATTGGGCCTCATTCACTATCTGCGCAGAAATGTTCTTACTCTCCGCAAAAAATAAGTACTTGCGCAAAATCAACGTCGGATTTATGACACGTGCGTACCGGCCAATTTTGTTCTCACCACCGTGCCTATGTTAGTAAATTAGAACCATTCTAAATTGACAGGCGCGTGTCCGCGATCTGCAATCAGCGTACTGCCACGCCTCTATTTCTCTATATAAGGACATCTGTTTGGTGCCGCATGAAGAGAGCGATGTTACGGAGAAGCTGAAAGAACGTGAAAGATGGCCTCAAAAGGTAAAAAGAAAAATTTCACATCAGCAGAAATAGAAACAATTGTAACAAAAGTGTTACATTTCAATATGAACATTTTCATATGGTCTACTCTATTGTAAGCTTAATTAACTAACTCAACTGCTATAATTGAAGTTTTAATTATATGACAATAAATTATGAGGATGACACGGCATTTATGTTTGGTCCATACATTAGTAAATTCAATTATTGTTGTCTATTAAAGCCTTTTTTTCAATAAATGAAGTTTTAATATAGTATGCATTTAGTTAAAAGGGTGTGTTAACATTTCCTAGGACATTTCTTTCATCATTTGTGCGTACGCATGGTCTGAGGGAGTTCTACATTTGTTTGCAGAGTACGAAGAAATTTAGATAAGAACAAATTGATGAATCCCAGATTTGTGCGTCAAACGTGCGTACGCACAGTTCAAGCACAGATTCGTGCGTACGCACTGTTCGTAAATGAGGCCCATTATCTCTACATTTTAATGAGTTTAGACTTGAATTTCAACCCCATTGTTGTGTATTTGAGGGAGTTTCTTCAAATACACACCAATATGAATAAACTGAAAGTTTCCTCCCTGGAGAAGATTGTTAGAGTCCAGTGAACACATTTTTCTACAGTTGTTTTTTAAAACAACTTTTCTAATTTAATTGCCACTTTGCATTTCTTTGTCTCCTTCAAAGCCAAAGTCAGTCATCTGAGCTGCTGTGGTAAAATATTCTCATAACTCAGAGTTTTGTTCAACAGCATAATAAACATGCTCGTGTTGTACTTCATGTATCTGTGAAGCACCTGTAGACCCATCAAACTTCCACCTGTAAGATCCGTCTAGAGCACAAAGTCTAGCGTCAATCGTACAAGCACAGTTTCAGAAGGGATCTCTTGTCTCCTCTGCAATACTGAGACAATTCGTCTGTGCTAATGAATTGGAAAATACAATGGCCAATGTTAGAACGTGAAACCTTTTAGAGATGCATGACTGAACCACTGGGCTCAGTGATGTTACCACTTTATTGCCACCATCAGTAACAGTGCCTTTCCCAAAATTACTCTGCAATTCACACGTGTGTTTAATTCTCCAGTCCAGCTGTTCCACATGCAGGTGGTACCTGGCCATTTCTATAATGTCAGGTTTCATTCAGACCTCCCACTGAATCATCTCGGCCCCATCTGACAGCTGAATGAATATTAAGTCCGTCTCTGAAAAAGGAAGCTGTAAGCACAGCTCTACCTCTTTGCTAGAGTTTAACACAGGGAGGAAAGAGGAAACGATAGACGGCTCACAGTGACTGAACATCTCCTCCAGCAGCATCTGGAGAGAGAGAGACGTGTTACTGGAAAGACCTCACAGTGTGTCTTGTGAGTTCAGGCCTTCGGGGAAAATTATAAATTGGATCAGCAGCAGTGTGTTGATGTTGGTCTGCCTCAGCGACACACTGAGTCAACAGCTGCTTGTCTTGCTAAAAGCCTCTTTACAAGTGGACAGCCCCCCAAACAATGAGCCATTTGTGTGCCACACAGAGGCACACAAACACACATCGAGCTCCACTGCTAGAAATATGAGCTCCTCTCTGTTCCTGATGGTTAGTCCAGAATCACACTTCATGACAACAGGTGAAGGTTTAAAAGTAAGTTTTGACCTTCTGCCACAAATATGGAGACTTTTTTAACCCAGTCCACTGACATGAAGGGATTTTTCACAGAAAGACCTCCAAGTCAAATATCCAGATTACAGTGATGTACATGATTGAGCTTAAGTGGAACCCATCAAAGTTCTGCTCCCAGATCAATCAGTAGATTGTGTATTGTATGGGCCATAAGTCATGCCATCTATGAGTTACCATCAGCCCAGATGTATTTTTAATTATGATCTATATCTCACTGCTCGAGCGCTCTATCACACATGCAGCATTCTCTATATGAGTATCAAAGTGAATGGAGTCAAGGGGATGTCTGAAAGCTCCCATAAGGGCTGTTTATATCTCACACTGCTGATGGAGCTGTGATTACATTGGAGGCAGCATCCCTCCTCTTCTGCACAGCAGTAAGTGAGCAGGGTGTGCATGTGTGTGATAAGCACAGCTGAGCAGCCAAGCAGCTGTTCATCAGAGATATTAAGGCTGTTGAATCCAGTTTTACTTTAATGTGAAGTAACAAGTTATCTTTCTAAAGACAGCTGAGATTAATGGTTTTTTTTGTAAAGCAAGCACTGTAAACTTGTAAGCATTAACAAGATGTATCTTGAGAAAACTGAGCTTGACGCAAAACTCGGCCAACATTCAAATGTGAAAATCTTGGAGTTATTACACACTATACTTTAAATTGGTAAATAGACTGCACTCATTTTCTAGTTGTCAGACCACTCAAAGTGCTTTACACTACATGTTTATTGGAGGAGCCAGTATCCCTCTTAGCACCTCTAATGATGGTGTTCAGTGGGCAGACATACATATGAGCCTTATGTCCTGTCTGAACGAGCACGCACGTTCAGCCACAAACACAACACAAATAAAATAGAAACACATGGTGCTTTCAGCTTGAGGCTGTTTCAAACTTCAACATGTATGACAAATTGTACAGTATTGTGGTATGTGTGTGTACACTGGAACAATTTATGTTCTACTGCTCTTTGAAAGGGAGATATGGTGATTCAGCATCAAAGTAAAAACTGGCTGATACATTTATATAAATGGAAGTTTGTGTTACAAAAGCTTTCATGAAGGACAAAACTATTGTACTTGAACTTCAAAAGTAAACTTCAAAAAAACTGTATGAACTGAATGTCGTCTCTTCCTGATATTCCAACAGTTTGAGGACAGATGTTTGCTGTTCATGCTGAACTGTCTGTGGGAGTTTACAGATGTGTTCTGTCTCCTCCTCTGCTCTTTCTTTGTCTCTCACAGTCTTCATGACAAGTTTCAACACTCCGACAATTTATTTACTCCTCCATGACTGCACTTTGTTATGAACCTCTCACCTTTCTGTCTTCATCCTCCTCCCAGTTCTCTCCCGTCTTTCTCTGCACCACAAAGTAATTCAGTCTCTCAAGTTTGTTCTCTACTTTCCTCTAAAAGAAGTGTAGTGCAGTGTGTGTATTTTTCTCTCATCTTGCCTCACATAGCAAGACAATGTTTAACTTTAGAGCTTGACTTTCATTAGTCCATCGTCACACACTCTTGCTGCTCTTCACTCTTCTACATATTAATTATTATTACATGCAATACTGACGCAACCCTGCACATCACACAGTCTCTTCAAGGTCTGTCTGACCTTTCTGAGCAGAGAGTGTGAGGCTGTATATCTCCAGATTACAGGGATTTATTCTCAGGGTACATATTCATCTTCACCCTTATATTACAGTTTGGTAAACAACAGTGAAAAAAAGAAGTAACTCATAACAATACCAGTTGAGACACAACAGTTAAAAATAATGTGGGTTCTTAAAAAATACAAGCATGAAGAATAACAGAAGTTTTCACATTTAGCAAACAAAGTTGAATCTATTTACCAGCTGTTGTGTGTGGGAGAAAAGTGGGAGACTGTTAAATTATGTTTTGATATGTGACAGCAGGAAAGTCACAGATGTGATTAATCACACTAACGAGGGCTTGTTCATTCAGCTTCACCAGTTCCAGAGTTCTGTTAATGTGTATGTAGCTCACTGCTAATACTAAACCAGACACCACAATGGAACAGACACCTCATTAATGTCATTGATTACACCTGTGACCTTTCTGCTATGTGACAGGTAAACGACAGGTAACGTCTCCTGTGAGGAACTTGTTAAGGGGAATGATGTGGAAATTGGAAGTTGGTTTCTTCTAGTCGAAAGGAAAGGTTTTCTCCCCTCTGCTACTCTGACTTTGAGCATCAGGCAGCCGGAGCACGCTGTCTGTGTGCAGGTCAGGATGTCCAGAGTGCTGCTGGGTTTAGGTGAAGTGTGCTGTACAGGCTGTCGCTGCCTAAGAGGTCTAGAGATACAGTAAGGGGTCATTTTCAAGGCTCTGGGTTCATACATTGTTTTGTGGAACAAGTTGGCATTCACATGGCATCAGAAACTAATGAGTTGCTATATTGCAACAATATCTGAAGTAATTTGTGGGGGACGAGCTGTAGGACAAAAAGTTTCAAGTCCCAAATCTAGCAAAACATTGTTAATGCGAAAAAAAAACTTTGCTTTGCTTTCAATATGTCTCTTTGAAGAACCTTGTTGTTTTATTGAGCTGAGCACTGTGCTGTTCATGCTCTGTCTCTGTCCATGGTGCTGACTAAGCGCCTGGATCTACCATCTCTCGAGTCTATAACTGTAGTTCAGTTCAAAAAAACTATATTCAGAAGCCCACACAGTGTGTTTCCTAGCTGTGAAGTCCAACTCTTTGAACTCCTTTAAAAGTGAAGCTCCCTGTTATTCTCTGTCAGACTCTACCAGCCCACCATGCTCTCACTCACCAGGGGCATGAACGAGGATGAGGAGGCTTTTTTATTCTCCCTCTGTCAGTCACAGCACAGAGGACCCCCGCCTGGGCTGATTGATGCCTGTTAAAATTTCTTCCCCACCAACATCCAATTCTGTGTGGACATTACTCATTAACTACGTATCAGAGCTGCCAGGGGTCAGAGTGTGAAGTGAAGGCAAAATCCTCGCTTTTTCAGTGATTCTGGACTGTTGAATTTTTTACCCTGACCTGGGAATATGGGAATAACAGCTTCAAATTGATGATGTCATCAGGTCACACAATGAGGTATTGCATACAGAAGACCTAATATTACAGTTATGTTGGGCTGAAAGCTATGAATAAGAAATGTGGCTTTCACACAGTAAAAACACCATGGCTGCTGTATCAGTGTGCTTTTGTTCATCGCGTCATTTTAAAGCCCAGAGTAATTGTCTGTAATTATACTCAGTTGGACTCTTATATGTCCGCTGTGCCTCTCAACATGTCATGTAAATTACTTTTATATTTTGCACAAAAACTTGCATCATTTGCACTCTGTAGTAAACATCTCAATCCACCAGTCATTGTGTGTGAGCAATAGAGAAAATATAACTTGATAACTTGGAACAACAATATCAGCTGGTTTATTGTCAGAAAATCAATCAATGTTAATCAAACACTATTGAAAAGAGTAAAGCAGTTTGTTTGTTTTCAGACATCAGTATATATTGACACTTTAAAAATATAACTAGTAAAATGTTTTGTCTCCTACATCCCAAGGTTAAAGTGAGTCAAACATATTGGAAATGTGAAGGACTCAGGAGCAGAAGAGTGCATACTGAAATATGTTCTTTGATCTTGAAAGACTTTGAGATGAAATATAATTTACTATAGAAACAATCTCTGAAAGGGTTCCGATAAACCTATACCACCATTTAAAAAGTCTAGTTAGATTAACCGATGTGTATTGTATCATTTATACAGGTTCAGGCTTTTGCTTTTCCCCCTCAGGTGTTATTCTTAAACATGTGTTTGTCTTGGCAGTTGTGACTATATCATATCTCAGAAGAATTTCTCAAATCAATACATTCTGTTAATGTGCATACTTGGGATAAGGGATATCTCTTAGTGCATTGAAGGGTGGTGAAGCTAATAGTCTGGTGTTTTCATTAATGTCCTCTGCCATCTCTTCTGCAAAGCTCCTCACTTTAAGGATGAACTAGTGGATAAGACACAAACTGATACAAAAAGTTAATGAATTCAGTCAAGGTGTATTTATTTAACAGTGTGAAACGACAATCCTGTGAAATATATGGAACACCCCTCTAACTCTGCCATACTTGGCACATTCCCCTGGAACACCTCCTCATAAGCCAATGGCAGAGAAGGTAGAGTACAGCAGAGAACAAACAGGTGACAAACAATTGTTCAGCAATGTAAAGTTATGCAAAGCTACTATCAGCTCCTTCTGGCTTGATTTAATTATTTTAGAGTGGTGGTGCAGCGTGTGTGTGAGAGTGCATCTTACTCTTTAGATCACAGGCTAACTCTGTGACACTCACCTGACTGGATTTCCCCTCTGAGGCAGCAGAATCAGCAGGTGTTTGGTTCTTGTGGAGAGAGATGGGCTGAAGGTGTCTCTCTGTCAGGGAGCAGGTAGAACAATTGACTCTGCAGGCTCAGATAATGTCGGCCTTTACACTACAAAAGGCTGATAGAAGTTTTACATCCATTTCTTCCCACATCATCAGACCATTGAGAGCAATATTGCCATAAATCTTAAGTTGTGACTGGCCAACAGTGGGACTCATGGCTGCAACTAAAATAAATGAATGATATTGGTGTTGATGATGTCATGAATAAAATATTTACCGGTCTGTCTTCTCTGTTTTGTCTCTTCTAGGTAAGACGGCCGATCGTGTGTGTGTCTGTTTTGTGTGTGTGTCTATGTCATGACGGCTGGATGAGAAAGACAACCTGCTGCATCACAGTGATCTTCAGAACTGACAGTAAGAACAACTCTGATATTTCACAAATGTTGAACATGATTGCTTCATGTCTGCTGATGATCAGCTGATGCGGTGTGCTTTCAGTCTGTGTCTTGCCAGAGACACTAATCTGAGTCCATGCCTTGCTACTGCTGCAGAGATAAGGGTGCACAGTTGTGACTCTTAGTTTCTACTGAAGGACTGAGGTTGTTGTTGGTTCCAATATCATTGTCTTCATAAACATAAGTCTGTGTGTTCAGGGACTTCAGCACTTTGATTCGTCTTGTGTCTGAAAGCTGCTTTATAAACCTTTGCCTCTGTCAAACCATGTGCCATGTATCTCAGACCACAGCATTTCAGTTCGTAGACGTGTTTAATATTTGCCCTTTTTTGTAGTCAAGCAGTAACTGCATCAGTGTGTTTCCTTTCATATTAAAATACTTCCTTCTTCTTTTTTTCTCTTTTCTCTTCCCTCACTCTTCACAAGTGTGATCAATACACTCAGTCAGCTTTTGAAGCAACAGTGATTATTATCTGTGCACTTGAGTTCTTCAAGCAATCTTTCAGTGATTCACTATATTTCATCCTAGTTTATGAAGTCTTTAGTATTTTTCTTTATTTCCTTTCTTTCCTCAAGCATCTCGTCTCAGGCACAGCAACTCATCCCGAATCTAATTACACCGACCAGATCTCATTTTTCTTTTGCCTTTAACCAAGATTTACTTTTAAAGCCAATAGAGCATAAAACATGACAAATGAGATGGAACTGCAGCAGGTCTGAAAGTAATGAAGCCCTGAAACACCTATCTATCACTGCAGAGAGAGACTGTCGGTTACAGAGAGGGACCTACAGACACACTGATGAAGACACAAATAAAAGAAATATAAACTGCACTCATCTAAGGTTTGAAGAACAGAAGAATTGAAGAACAGAAACATGATGAATGAAACACCATGCTGTGAACTGAATCTAGTATCGTGCTGTTTATTTAAACTAGTGGTCAGTCCTCATGATGTGGTAGAAGATTGTACATATTGAACACAGCATGATTATGAAATACATGTTATCCTGAGCTCCTTGAGGTTTTCGTAATATCTACATTTCTTGAAACTTTCCTGTCCTCACAACCTTTGAAAGCCAATTTAATCCAGCTTTAATTAATTCACTTCACATTTTAAATACTGGCCCTGAACCAGTTCACTGTAATCTGACATTATTAGCTCATAATTAGCCGGCTGACACACTCTGTACAAACATAGTGAGGGAGATTTTTGGGGGAAGCGTCTCCAGTGAAAAGAGTCACATCTTCAGCTTCCTCAGTTGTTCGCTCTGCTGCTCTGCTGTGTGATTGATGAAGCAATTAGTCCATGAAATGGTTCAACATTACAGACTCCTCCTGCTCTTTATGTCAGGATCTTTAGTAGAACAGACCTTTATGATCATCATTCTGAAGCACTACACTGTTTAGATATAGTTTATTCCTCTTGTTCTGATTGAGGTACTGGTACTGATACATTTAGGAGCCAATTTGATAACATGTATAAATTGTTGAGGAGGACCTGAAGTTCTTAAAACTTCAGTCATACACTGATAACATGTTAACTAAAACAGTCCATGGTCACTAGCTGTCTTGGATGAAGTTCAGTCTGCTCTGTCTCTGCAGCTGCTCGTTAGGTTAACTGGCCACACCTGAGGGCCCAGGGTGTGTCCAGATAAGAGTCCAGGTGGCAGCTGCACCTCTGTCTCTCCTTGGTTTTGTCTAATCTTTTTAATTTGATTTAACAAAATATTCTTTATTTACTCAGAGCCATAGTTATACACAAGAATACATTTGAATGTCTAAAGTAATTTTATTAAAGTAGAATGTAATAGAGATTTATGAGGTGAGGTTACTATTCAACATGTAAGGTCAGGCACTTTGGAGTGAACTTTAAATGAGGCACACTGAATGCTTCATTTGGTTTGACGTCCTTTTAGACTGTGAATGAAGTGTTAATGAGAAGACAAATGAAGCAGAGAGATTAAGAATCTCCTCCTCCAGGTATCAACACCTCCACTAAAGACAGGCAGTAATATCACTGAATGCTAATAGCTGTCAATGAATATTCATGTGTTCTCAAGAGTTTTTATTTTTCTATCCACAATGATTCTAAGATCTTCTATGAAATATATCTCCAAGTCAGCCAACGAGGGGTAGACAGGATTCACAAATGGAAAAAACAAAAACAACAATAGATGGTTCAATTATTTATATACTATAACATTTGTATTTCTTTCAGTTTTTATGTGGATATGTGTATGTAGTAAGAATGATGAAAGAAAGAAAGAAAGAAAGAAAGAAAGAAAGAAAGAAAGAAAGAAAGAAAACATGTAATGAATCTATTCTATTCTATCTATCTAAGTTTAGCAAGAGCAGTTTTCTGTGTCTGGATGCTTCTTGTCTTTATGAGGTGGGGCCATTTCCACATGTTGCAGATCTGTGTTGCTATTTTGTACCCTGACATGGTTCAGATTATATATTGAGAGGAAAGAGAAAAAGAGACACTGTAAGCAAACATTTCGCTGACCAGTTCCTGTGAAAGAAGAACAAACAACCAAGCACAGCCAGGCAGGTCAGAACACAGTCATAAAGTTAACATCACTACAAGTATCAACAGAAAAAGTTTAAAATTATAGTCAAATTTAAATGAGAGTTTAGGTTTCAGTGACACCTTCTAGAGAAAGCGAGGTCTTCTCTTTTACACAGTCTCTCTCTCTCTCTCTGTTCTGGCTTCTTGAACAAATCTTGATAATCAGCTGCAGTTATTTATATGGTAATTCAGCAGAGAAACACATCACTCACACTTAGGATTCAGCAGAAAGGTAATGAGATTTGCTCTCTAACTTCATGTGTGGGTTTGAGTGTGTGTTTATGTGTGCACAAGTATATGTAGTATATGCTCAATCTCAATAAACATCAAACTGATATCTAGTTGACTCTGTGGAGAATTGTACTCACTGTGAAGTTTCAGTAACAAAAAATTGTTATATAGAAATCCGATCGATGGCTATCTCTAAGGCTGTCAGTACCAGATTGTGCGCTGCCTCACAAACTCTTCACTTGTTAACTGAAGTGATTCAGTTCCCCGGACATTAAAGGACAGAGGCAGCAGATGAAAGATGTTGCTGTGCTCTAGAGTCCTATCCCAACAAGACAGGTTGAGTTCCTGTGTAGCTGGAGCAGCATTACTCTTAAGGTTCGTCACATACACAAGAAGCTGGTTGGTTGGTACAGTATAGGTCATTTTAGCAGCAGCCTCAGAGCCCAAAGTGCATGCTACCATTCTTGTTCATTAGGATTCATTGTTCCCCAATTTAATTGATGCAGCAAATTAGTATTTTCTTAATTATTTATGTGATTTTATTGTAGAAATTTGCTTTTATTACACAACGAATAAACTGAAAAGTACAGTACTGTAGCCATATGGACTCACTGTCATCTGTCAATTAGAGCTAGGAGCAGGAGCAATGTTTCCCTTTCAACACATCTAACAGTGTTTGTCACACAAAGTCTGTTTCCTGTGAAACTTCCTCAAAGGAGATAAACATGTTTTCCTTATCAGTCAGATGATTTGTTGGGAGGGAAAAAGAACTGAATGAATGAAAGAGAACATAAATAAAAGATGAGGAAGATGTTGAAAAGGAATTGAGCAAAAGCTTTACATCTGAAGACTAAATGATCCTCCAGAATAAACATTGTGGAAATAGTGGTTTAAGATCTGATAACAAGACGATCAGAGGAGAAGTGGTGGAGAGATTAGAGAGGAAGTATGATAAAGATGGACACAAGAAAATGTGAAGAAAAGAAATACAAAAGATAAGAATGTTTAGGAATAACAAGAGAGAAAGCTCTTGCTTCATCTTTTTCCACTGCAGGTCTCTGTCCACTGTTGGTATTTAGAGTTGATTTATCCAGATTGCATCAGAAACCGTACATATTAACAACAGATGTGAAATTTGTTGGAAGTTTGGGGTTTTATTTACACACGTAGTGGAATAATCGTTTTTTATAAGTTTTTAATAAGTTTTTTACTTTTATTCAAACACATTTCAAATGATTTAACCTCACACTCTGGTTTCCAGACTTGTGTTAGTGATAAAGTGATGTAGGCAGGTGGATGCAACTCAAAGCTGATTAACAGATGCAGCTGAATTTCCCGCCTGCCTGTAACACAGTCAGTCTGACACTTCTAATATAGTTTAGTACTGATGACAACAAGCTCTGTGTCCCACTGGTGATTGTTTTAAACCTCCAGTGCTGTCAGTGGGATATATGAACTGGATTATCCCATGCTGTGGCCCTGTTTTCCTCCCTTACCTGCAAAAAAGACAACAAGAATAGATCTGTCTGTGTGATGTGTGCATGGATATTAAGTGATAAACATACAGGCCACAGGCTGATATTTCCTCTCTCTCTGCTGTTTTGAAGAATGGTCTACGTGAATGACCTTTGACCCTCTCTGTATGAAATAATACTCACACACTCCAGCCTTTATCTGGTTTGTTGACATTTGTGAGTCCACCTCCAACAACAGCCTCCTCCATAGTTCAACACACTGATAAAATGTGTCGCTCCTCTGTGACATCAATTTGATTTCATGGTTCTTCAGGTCTGCAGGTTACAGACACAGAGAGAGTGTTTGTGTCCAATCAGCTTTATAAGAGTGTCTGTCTACGTCTCTGTTACTGTGTCTGAATGTATCTGTGAGTGCTGTATCTGCTGTTAAACAATTGTCAGGTGGTTAATATGAATATAATTTAATGCAACTTGTGCTGTCCACAAAGTTGTGTTTTCACTGTAGTGAACATGTACATGTGCTCTGGAACAACACTTTCTCTGTCCATGGTGCTGAATCACAGACAGAGGAGATCATTTCTATGGACCAGTGCAAAGCATGTCACAGTTAGTGTCAACTGTACTTAAGAATTTTGCTCGCATTTCCATTCAAGGAGCTGCAGAGTTTGATGTTTCTGACAAGTTTCCTTCTGAAAGCTCAGCAGGAGCTGTCTGAAGACTCACTGTTGGTTTCACCTCCAGAACAGAGTGAGAGCAGATTTAATGGATAGCTTCATGAGTTGCCTTCAGCAGACTGGAATCCTGGGATCTGTTAGGTTTCTTCAGGGCAGACGAGCTGTGAGTCTCTAAACTGTGACTGACTGATGCATTACTTACGTTAGATGTGGTATTTACTTATTCCCACCCCACCACTGCTTACTCGTTATGTCTAGTTTAATTCTTGCTTACTGTAAAGTATCTTCTTATATTTCTTATCTCTCATTTATTCTGCCTGGAGCGTAGTTAGAGAACAGAAACACTGTGGGCTTTAAATTAACTATGAATGAGGACACCCAGGGGTCAGAAGCTTTGAACCTTGTGTTCATTCAACTAGTTGAGTAGACTGGAGCGTGTAAGCTGGATATAAATGTTCTGCCTCATAAAGGAGGGGAATGAGGTTTTTCATCTACAGTCTCATCTTATTCATTTGATGATTCCACTGAACCTTTGTGTTCTTTCTGCCTTTGTGTTGCAGCTGGCACTGAACTAATGAACTCAGCACCCTCTGCTTAGTCTTAAGTACAAATGAGCAGAGTGGTAAAGTTCATTCATATTCCCCTTTTTCAAACAGCTCACCTGTACCATCAGGTCTCATGTGCTGAAGCTCCACAGAGAGAACCTAACACATGATCATGAACACTTGAAATAATGTTGAATATATCAGCAACAGGTGTCTTGTTATATTTAAATTATTCACAGTTATTACAATAATAATAATAATTACAAGCTTCCTATTTCCCACTTGAGGAAACATGAATTTCTGCCACTGCAAACACACTGCACTGGTGCCTCTTCTCACATGATCAGCTTCTCTGCTAATGAGCTGCTGCTCCAACAGCCACACTGCAGGACAGCGAAGTGATTGGTTAATATCAAGTGTAGTGTTGTACTACAGAAGATCAGAAATCAGAAAGACATAAA
This sequence comes from Semicossyphus pulcher, assembly GCF_022749685.1. Lineage (NCBI taxonomy): Eukaryota > Metazoa > Chordata > Actinopteri > Labriformes > Labridae > Semicossyphus > Semicossyphus pulcher. Next base: position 24,899,152 of record NW_027211692.1, read on the forward strand.
TAAGAGGACGCTGATTGTAGTTAGTGAAACTACAAACTAACAGCAAGACCAGAAATATTTGGAATTTTCACATACTGGAAGAAGCTGAATACTAGGACTGAGGACACACACACACACATGCCTCTGCCTTTATCCCTCTCCAGAGAGATTTCTGATCTCTGCTTCAAACATGTTTCATCATCCTGCCTGAGTCAGACTGGATCCACAGTTTGACACTTTGTGCTTCAATATTGACAGCTTTAGTAAAACCAGCTCACCCTCACATGTCACAGGTCTAAACCTGTACTTGCCCCCTCTTTTCAATAAACCTGATAATAATAACCTGAATGATATAAAGGTGAAGGTGTGTCAGGAATATAAATCAAGATGCACCTTAAAGGAAGCTGATCTGATACCACACGGTGTGCAATGTAATTGTTAAGACCAGCAGTTTATACCAAGATGAGGCTCCTTATGTTGCACTGCTGCTCCTCATGCTTCACCCATCATCAGGATAAGTTCATTCCCTTTTCTATGGGATTATTTTTTTAATTACTAAAAATTAAACTTGTAATTTAAATGACAGATGTGTTTTCGTCTTTGATTGACAGTGAGAAGAGAAACAGGGAGACAGCAAGGGGAAGACTGATTGTGTTTTAGTTGGACCCTTAATCTCATCACATCCCCCTTAATGAACACTAAGTCCCAAAGCACTAATGAGATACTTGGACTGCTCTGTTGGAGTGGTTAGATGTGGTAGACCCCTCAGATACTCCAATAAAAATGACACCCCCTTCTTCTCTCCGACTTAAATGAATGCAGTTATGTATCTCAAACTCCCAGAAATGTGCAGCACGGTTATTTACAGTAAAGTTTCTGTCTCAACAATGTGAGGATATACACATATTGGAATTAACTTCCAGGGTTCCTATGACCTACGTTTGACAGCAAATAAAGGTCCTTATAAAAACTTTTTCCCTCCAGATATCTCATTACACACTCCAGCAACAGTATGCACAGCATCAGCACTACCAGTCTATTAGTAGTTCAAGTCTTTTTAAAGATCTAACAGGGCAGCCTCTCTTTATGCCAGTGGTTTTGACACTGTGATAATAACCGATATAAACTCCACTGTTCTGTTAGTGAATAGTTTTATTTATTGTGTTAAGTTAGCACTTATTAGCAGGTGTTAGTGTCTGCGCTTCCTGTACCGTGCTCGTTAGCTCATTCAGCGTTTATCATACATTGATTTATGTTTGCTGACATGTGCATGGGAGTCAGGATTGTTGGTTGGTTTTCCCTGCAGAGATGACAGCTGGCAATAGTTATTAGAAGGGCGGTTATTGGAGCCCAGTCGTGCTGTTTGCCCTCTGCTAGCTCTCCCTCCAGAGATGTGAGCGAGCGGCAAGTCTGTTTTTCCTGCCACAGTGTAGAGAAGTGTGGATTCACTAGAAGCTGCAGTTTGTGGTGTTACTGCAGGGGACAGTTAATGTACACACTCACTTATTTCATTACAGAGGTTAATAATTTGCGCTGATGACACCAATAGATGAATTAGTCATCTCATCAGCAGGATGAAAAGGAGGTCAATCAAATTGCATGCTGTGATTTGACTCTATTAAATTAACTGATAGGATGTGTTCTGAATAACAAATGGGTGCATTCACCAAAGATGGATCCAGCTGAGACACAGATGATTATGTTTCGACTGCATCACTAATGCATCAGTGGAACAGCTCACATATTGAACGGTATTTGAGTGTTTGCTTTGGAGGCACTCGATGCCAAACTGACTGTTTGGCGATGTCTATGTAGAGCACAGAGACTTCATCTCCCAGCATACCTGAGAAAACTTGAGTACTTCCTGACAGGAGCTGGTAGAGGTTCAGTATCAAGAAATGTGATGAGAAAAATATTGGTTGGATTGTTTAATGTTCAGAGTTTGTCTTGTATTAACAGATGGATCCTCCTCATAGCTGCTCCCTTACAATGTTTGCATTAAGCTGAAATGAAAATGATCTCTGTGTGCTTCAAGAGACCAAGAAACATGTAGTTGTCCTTCTTCCTTCTTTCTCTCTCGCTGCTGAAGTCACTGAATGTCTTATCTGCTGCTCTGGCAAATTGGTTTCCTCCATCTACAGGTGTTTCATGTCTGTGAGCAGTAATGGGGTCTCCTCCGGACACTTTTAATGAGAAAATTAGAAACAATCAGTGAGTGAGAGAGAGAGAGAGACTCAGAGAGATACTGAAAGAGAGAAAAGTTAAAACTGAAGGTAAAAAAAGAAACAAAACCAAACTTCCTTTATCTGATTCCTGTTTCTAAAGTGTTACAGGGTGTTTCTGTAACTAATCCTCACCTCAGCCTCAGATCATTTACATTTAAATAGATACACAGAGCTGTAAGAGACATTCTCTGAGGCTGCATGATGTAATCATACATGCCTTACTTCTTTAAGAATAAATATCATATTTCGGTCTTTCCTCCACTGGTTGCTAAATGAAGTCCATTTGCAATATCGTCAATCACTGCTCTGTGTGTTTTTCATATCTCCTTAAAAACAGCAGAGATTGTGATTCTCAGAGTTGGGCAGATATAACCACAGAGAGTTTTCATTGTGATAGCTCTGTTCAGCCTTTACTTTGCACTTTGATGACAAGCTGTGACGTCACGACAGCAGATGAGTTCAATCAAGTTTGACTGGCAAGACAACAAAGAGAGAATGAAGGTCAGTTTATCTCATTCATCAGCAGATAACTCCTCGCCTCCACAATGGAACTATGAAAACGAAGGGAAGATCAGCATGTTCTTTGAATAAGTGTAAAAATACATTTGTGAATAGAATAACAGTCTGCGGTTATGAACCTGAAAACAGGATAATGAATAACTTGCACTTAACGCGCATGTCAGTGGGATAAAAAGACCACATTTGAATTTAAAGTAATTTTATTGTTCAAAAAACAAACAAAATAACAATGAAGTGTTATTTTCTCTCTGCAGTGGAATAGATTGAATGTGGAGGCACCATTAGACATAATGGCTGTTTATGAAAGCGCTCTGTGTGTTAATGTTACGTTATTATGTTTTGGTTTTCTCCAAACATTGCTTTAATAAGAATCCCTCTGCAGAGTGAAACCTTTCCAGCCTTTGTCTCCATTATCTAACATTCAACAAACTGCATCACAGTCTGAATATGTTATGTAATGCATATACAATGTATACTGCAGGTAGTGGTAGGACCACTGTTGCTTTATTATTTTGTACAGTAGCAAACACTTAAACAATACTTCTCTGTTGGAGGTAACATAGCATGCTTTCTCTCTCTCTTTCTGTCTGTCTCAGTTAAAGTAACAGTCACAGTCTGAATGTCAGGCATACAGTTTATAATGCATTCTGCTGGTAGTACTTAAGCCACTATAACACTTGTGTTGGAGGTAACATAGCATGCTCTCTGTCTGTCTGTCTGTCTGTCTGTCTGTCTGTCTCTGTCTCTCAGCTAAAGTAATGATCTTTCCAGTGAGCATCTCTCTCCAGCTCTGTAATGGTTTCATGAGTCTCTCATATGAAGGGTCATTGCCCTCCAGAATGACCTCTGACCTTATTATAAACTACTAGTAGAGTTAAAGCCTCTTGAACAAACAGCTGAGCTCTTGTTTCTCCTGAACAGTCCAGCCTCACTTCATTTCCTGTGAGTTCCTCAGGCTGCTGTGCTGCAGGACTCTGCAGACTAACTGGCACAGACAGCTCCACTACGGCTCTAATGTGTCTGCTAAACTAAACTGTCTGACTGATGATTCAAACAGCCTGTACAGTTCAGCAGACCTGAGGAGAGGAAGTGAATCAATGTCCTCATGTCCTCATGTCTGCTGTGATGATGAAGGTCGTGCTGGCTGTGTTTTGAGTTTTGCCACAGGAAGCGTCAGGAGAGACTTCAGTGTGTGATGTGATGCACAGGGAGGATAAGAGACACACAGCAGGCAGGAGGCCAGGAGAGAAAAGCAGAACATCATCACCTGCTAACAGGGACACTAACGCGGCACACACACACACACGCACAGGGTCACTGACCTATCAGTCAGAGGTAAAGGAGGCGCTGATACAAGTTTGCTTTACACAGTTAAAAATCACTGATGTGCTGCATTTAGTTCATTACTGAAAGCAAGGGGAAGCCTTTGTCAGTACACATAGGGAAGATGATCTTTCAAAATATTATGGAAATAGTGTGTGTTTGCATGTGTGTGTTAGTGTGTGTGTATAAACCATCATGCAGAATGAAAAGGACAAGAGGCTCACTGTGAACCATCTGCTGCCTCTTATTGTTGGCTCCTGTCCCTGGACACCAGAAGGTCACAGTCATCCATGGAAAACAGAACAAGTGCAAAAAAGACTTCTGGCGTGGAGGAATCTGGTGTCAATGTTTGTGTGTGAATGCATAAGAGAGCTGTGTGAGGTGTCTTTAAATCACAAATAATTGACTATATGATCAGCCAATTTGCATCTTTGACTAAAGTAAAGGATCTGTTTAGTCACTATCACGGTTACACACCTACACTGACACATTGCCACAGGTGACTCAGCTGGCTGCATAAAGATCAGCACCTCTGATCCGGCTGTCTGGCATTAACAGCCTCTAGTCCTGGCAAAGGACAAGGAGCAGCCTGTCACAGCAGCAGAGGGCAGAACGGGAACAGTGAGGGAGCAGAGAGACATAATCTGTCCCAAAGGGGAGACACAAGACCGTCATATTAAACCCACATCCCTGCCTGTGCCAACCTGGCACTGTGGAACACAGAGAGAGACACAGACAGAGAGAGAGACGGAATGAAATAGAGAAAGGGTGGCAGTCAGAGAAAAAGAGGGAGAGAGGTGATATGTTTCTGACAGAATTTTACAGTGATCTTGTGTAACACTTGGCAATAACATTAATTATGAAATATAGCTTTGATGTCTCTCTTGCTTCCTGCCCAGTATCAACAGAAACAAGTCTTTGGAAACATTTGCTTTACATGCAGATATTTGAAGTCTTCATGTCGTACTGACCTTTACTCAGATATCAAGAAGCAAATATCTGCTTCTTGTTGGCTGTCACTGACAATGACATCAGAAGCTATCGTGTGATGCAGCTGTCTGGTTGCTGAGCTCTTTACTTACTTACATTGTAGTGACGAGGCCTCTGATGACAAGTAATGATAACCCCACTCAATAAGAAGAAATGTCCTATCTAAAGTAATCACATGTAATCGTGTCCGCCTTGTATCTCTTATTATTCACTGATCATTCCTCACTCTGCACTCAGACAGACAGGAACATACAGTATTTAGTAAACTGATGTCTGTCTGCAGGAACACTTTTATCTGTGAGTCAGTGCATCACACTGGCTCCACTCTGAATCATTTCACACATTTCTGTTTGAAAACAAACATCAAGGGAAAAGGGGTGGATCGATACAGAACAGCTGATTTTTTTGGATGATAGAAAAATATGGGAGTGAAGGCGAAGTGTGATCCTCTCAGATAATCGCTTTAAAGCTCATGTCACTGATTAACATGGCTTCAGAGATGTGCACGGAAGGAGAAGTGAGGATTTGTCCGTTCTAAAATTGTTATAATTAATATTCAGTCACCTTCAGTTCTGTGAACGAATAATGAAATATACATAAAATCACAGTGTGAGATTTCTCACATTATTAGCAAGAAAAGTATCAAAGAATAAATTAAAAGATTTAACATAACTTGTAATGTCTACATGATGTCTGTATCCTGCAGCAAAATAACAGTAAATAACACTGGACAGATTTATCATCATTTTAATTATTGGATGCATTTTTGTTTATGATCTGTGGAGGTTTGAGAGAAGAGAAGAAGCTGAACAGAAATATTGTGTCAGACAACTTGTAGTTTTTCTGCACATCGTCCTGAGGGCAGCAGGGCTCCCTGTTGCCTCTGAGAAAGAGTGACATCATTTCATTGTTGGTTTAACACTAAAACACAAAGAGGCAGCCAGTCTGACAGTAATAACAACACTTGGTTTGTTCAGTAAAACTGTTGTGATAATTTTATTCCTGGTCTGTCATGTTGGTGGACTTCTGCAGAGATCACTGTTTCTATTTTGTACAATAAATGCCTCCCAGACTCTGCTCCTTGTTCATAAAGCACTAAATGCTCTCGCTCCACATCACCTCTCAGACCTGCTCATTGATTATCAGCCACACAGATCTCTCAGGTCGTCTCACACAGGCCTGTTTCACAGATTAAAGTGAAGTCTGGAGAAGCTTCTTCCAAAGTCAAAGCTGGAGTCTCTGTGGCAGTTTGCCTGATTACCTCAAATGTGTCCCTGTGTGGACCTCATAAAAAGTTTAAACTGCTGCTTTTCTCCTCAGCTCTTCTGTGTTTATGCATTTGTTGTTTGAGAAAGATTATGTGTTTGTGCATTTGATATTCTCTGTGGATGACCCAGGCACTGATGAATATGTAAAGTGTTGTCTGTATGAAAGCAGATTTGAATAGAAACAATTTGGTCCCCATCCTCCTCTTCCTCCTTTTTTTATTTCAGTCATAAGGCTTATTTTTGTCAGTTTTCAATGTTGTGCAGCACAATCACAATGACTGCACCACATAGGAGCATAGGATAACACTGGACTTGTTCATGCATGGAGACATTATTTCCACCTCCCTGTTGTAGGCTGCACAGTGCTGCTGGACACCTGGCACGCATCTCTAAATGACTGCCAAGTACCTGTTGGTGGATTAATAACCTGTCTTCTAAGCTCTCCAATTAGCTTTTTGAATCCAATCAACACTTTTGACTTACTCACAAATAAACATTTATACATTTGTAATGAGTCCCATCTGAGGCCTTTCTTTTTGTGTACATGAACATACAATGCTCATTCCTGTGCAAACAATAACATTGACTACTTGTTACTAATGACATATGCAGAGATAGAGGATAAAAGACATCACTTGAATCTAAATAAAAAACATACGGTCATGTTAGTACTTTCACCTGGTCTCTTTGCTCCCAAAAACAAATGTAAATGAATACATGGTTTAGTTTTCACATCAGATATTTCTCTGTCAGAGCAGGAAAAGTCCAGGTGTGACTAATTGAGTTAACGAGGGCTCAGCTCTGTTGAGTGTCAGTGAGCACTAAAGCAGGATCCAGGACCTGACTGAAAGAATGCAGTCGTTAGTGATGTTATTAATTACACCTGTTGTTCTCCTCTGATGGTCAAATATGTCTGTTTCATCACTTTACTCCTCTTCTGCCATGTTGGTGGCTGGAAGTCAGTGTTTAATCATTGGCTATGTGACACAAAGGAACACTATTACACATCCCTGTAAATGTCCGTGAGAATCAGCCCTGAAATTCAGACTATGCCTTTATATCTTTTAAAAAAAAAATCTAGTTGAAGAATGATTCAGAAATGAGTCCTGGGTGTAAACTTGTAGTTACCTCCCTGATGCTGAATGTTAATATTTAATATACAAACCCTGAGGCTGAAACACTTGAGCAGGTTGGACTTGTGAGAGAGATACATGCATTTGTTCAGACCCAGTGGCAATATTACACAGAAAGGAACTGTTCTTTTTGTGTGTTTGTGTGGGTGATTTTTCTCTGTGATGCACTGTGTGTAAAGTGAAACAGCAAGCATCGTGGCTGACTATTGCATGTGAGCTGCAGGCATCTTATATCTCTGTATGATGAGTATTTGTAGCTCTGAATGTGAAAAGTTGTAGCTCTCCGCTGTGGCTGCAGCCTGCAGGGCAGATCTGCTGGTCTGCTGAACTGGGTCCTGTATGCTGCATAATGACATCCTGTACTGCTGGGAGCTCTGTGAGGTTACAAGGTGCTTCCACAGCTCTGTATGACCCAGCATGTAGGAGGACTGAGCTGCAGGGACAGGTCAGAGTGTCGGAGCACCAAGACAAAAAATATATTTTTAAAAGTTTGTGTCCCATAATCTTCATATTTGTTAACATAGAAGAGAGAGCACATCATGACTAACCTCCTAAGGCCCATATTTTGATAACCTTTAATTATACTGCCAGTCATTTTTTCAGCTATAAGTATGTACAGTATGTTAACATTGGAGGGGAAACACATATTGCTTCTAAGAGAACATTGTACCCATTTTCACACAGCCTTCACTTTCAAACAGCCTAATTGGCTTAGTCCTTCATCCTGTCAGATCAGCTCACTGCAGTCTGCATGCTAATGCTCAGCCATGACGAGCCAATTCAACCTAACTTGGCTTTCTCTGTACAGTGGCAGGAGTAACACCACTACTCAAGCCTTTCTGTTCTGTGTGTGGAATTACTTTGTCTTTGTCACAACCTTTGTTAGTGGGATGATGACTGGAGTCTCTCAGGACAGCTGGACCACCAGAGTGTGTCAAACTATACTTGGCACCTAACCTGCCAAGAACTGATAACATAGGAGACATTCAATAATCGACTGATTTAGAATTATATTCTTGTCAAAAGTTTTAACCACATTTTCCAAAGTGCTAAATACTTGTTTTTCATGTCTTTCACATATTTCACACGCCTCATCTCAGGTGTATACTACAAAGCCAGTTCAATACATCCAGTGTATATTTTAGTAACTCATGTTTGCTCTGTTAAACATGCAGGCTTCTGTTGGCACATATTATCTGTGTGTCCATCTGTGTTTCCAGGTGGTCTTCTTGATTTGTTCGTTGTTAAAGTCTTTAAACTGATTCTATCATCACAACAACTCACACAAGCTGTGGATTCAGTAAACATGAAAGCTACTGTTGCAGCATTACAAAATTTCTACCTCACTGCAGCTTCTCTCCTGATACTCAGAGTGGAGATCTAATCATCCATGATGGTCGAGTTGTTGACAAGCAGAAGGTCTTACAGGATGTGAGTGAGACAGACAGGACAGATCAGGGAAGATGACTCCACAGTGCTCTGCTCCTCTGTGTGCTGCTCCGTTCTGTTTAACTACTGACACTGTGAATGAATGCTGATGGAGGGATTGTTGTTTGGAATTTTACAGGAAACTCACTGAGGTCCTGAGTCATTTTTATCAATACAGTCAGATCAGGACACCTGATGTGTCAGAGGCAGGCCGTCATTTGGGCTCTCTGCCAGTTGTGTAAACTGTGTCAGTATTTTTGGCACAATTTTCTCTGTCAGTTTACCTGCTAACCAAACAACTGAGATTGTAATGTCATGTTTACCGACAGCAGACAACAGCGAAGTGTGATTTTTAAACCTGGCTAGCAGCCTGTGAGGAAGAACACAGGGGAAATGTTTTTGCTTCTCAGCTCTGTTAGTTACTGAGAGTCACTGACATTAATGGAAATGTGTAAAAGAGTTCAGTTAAGTGCAAGAACAACTAGCATGTAATTGGCAAGAAGCAAATATTGCCAGGCTGTTATTTTGCTGCATAACACTGTAATACCTTTACAATGTTGCTTTGCTGTGCTGAACACATTACCCTTCTCCACCTCGACTACTGAATGTAAACTTTAGCACGTCTGTTGTTTGCTTTTAAATCAATCCTGCGCTTCTGTTTCAACCTTTTTAAACTTCTTTTTGCAGTTTCTCGACCACTGATGCTTGTGACATTAATCAATGAGTCCTGCAGATTGATGTTAATATGGTGGACAGAAAATGCCTGCTTCTGATTGGCTGGCAGGTGTGCATTTGATTAGTATATCAGTACACCTCAAGCATACAGTAAATTAATCTGAACTAAAGGTAAATAACACTGTAGGTAACCATAACACATTATTAAAGTATTTGTTCTGACAGGATTTGAGGAAATGAACGGGCTAACATGCCTTTGCCTTAATTGTAGTCAGATGTTTTGTGAATATATATATTGGTTAGTCTTGAATGTTGTTATTGTTCTTACAGACAGTTGAACACTGACACCAGCTTTTTAAGTGGCTGTCAATCATCTTCCTCCTCAGACTAATCTATGAATAGAGACTGCAGCTGGTGGCTCTCTGTTTACAGCAGAGGAACTACTTTAATGAAGAAGTAGTGAAGTGGAAAGAGCATTTCTCTTCATCACTGCTCTTCTGCTTACTCTTAAGTGATTTACATTGTATAGATAAAGTGTATTTTATTTTCCCGTTTTATGAGCAATGAGGTTCATTGACTGGGACGAGCACTCTTTTTAATAAACCAGAAATTGACGCTCTGCTTTACAGACTTTTGGCTCTGTCAGAGGCAAACTGTTATCACACAAAGTCTTAAGGGAAGCTTTCACACATTTGTAAAAGAGCTCAGAGCAGCAGTGTTGCAGCAGTGAACTCACATTTCTTAAGAACAAAACAGTCATAAATCAAAGCTCTCCACAGAGTCCCAGGTAATCAGCTGGGGGTCTGTGTGATGGAAACCACTGGGATGGAGTCACTAGAAATAGACAGAGGAGCTCTTTATTCAGGACAGAGACAACAGCAGAGAAAACTAGAGCTCCAAGAGTCATTAGCAGCAGAGACCAAGAACCACAGACTATCTGCAACTTTACTGTAAATGATCCACTTCTGCAGGTCACAGCTCAGAGTGGAGAGAGTGCTGTGTATTATGGTGTCATGTTTAGCAGTGAGATCAATACAGAACTTCCCTGTGCTGTATCCTGATACTTGATGGATAGAAAGTGAAGTAGAAAACTTTCTCTATCAGACTTATTACATGCTACAGTAACTGGAAGGAGTCTGGATTGCTGTGAAGGAACCAACTCTTTGGTCAAAAAGGTCCAAGTTCATTAGAATGCAGTGATAACTGCTAATGGGAACTCTACAACAGTAACGTCATCACGTAAAACTGAATAAGAAGCAACAGTTTTTTTTTTGCTTCTTTGCTTTTGATAGTTGTACAGTAATGCAGTGAGAGCAGCAGTCTGCTCTGTAGAGCTTTGTCTCCACAGTGAACTCAACTCTGTGCTCTGCTGCTGCTCTGTCTCTGTCCATGGTGCTGACTGGGAGGATCGATTCCAACTCACTGGACTTTTTTCATTTCTTGCATCATTTGATGTCAGTGTCTTCTTCCAACATTGGCAACGTTTTTGCATATTTCATATTGCTTACTAGCTAAAGTGAAACCATTTATTGTCAGCTGCACACATAGTATTACTCATTAGAAAAAGGTTTTGCTTTGCATATTAATGCAGTTTGTTGTTTCTACCAGATTTTCAGTCTGTATCTAAATGAATTGTGATGCCTTCACACAGTGTATGTTATTCACATAGTTGGCTGTGAGATGGTCTGTAATGGTCTAAAATGAAAACATTTGCATCTCCTCTGCACCTAAAATGCAAATGAGCAGTGTGAGGGAAACAGGTGGGGAATGTAAATAAACCTCCAAACACAGTCAGCCTGTGACATCAGGTATGGTGGGTGGAAGCTTGACAGATGGAAACTAAAAGGAAACAAAACTGAGAACAAAAGTGAACAAAAAATAGATATTATATAAAAAGTAGCTGTGAGCAGTAATGCTATTACATACATCACAGAAAGCAACTCACAGAAATGCATTACTATTGATACAATTAAATCAACAATTAAAGTCTGTAAGTGACAAAATCGCCACCATTTACTTACCAGAACAATCAAACAATTAAACTCCTCCTGGAGAGTTACATCACCTCTGCTGCTAACTGTAGTTTATTGATCAGTGCTATCGCTGTGTTGGAAAGTGAAAATACATCAATATGTTATATTGGTCTATTAAAAAAATCCTCCTCTTCTGAATTACGTGTTTAATGCATGGCATGATTACTAAAAGTCGCACTTTATTCTAGTTCCGCTCTAATCTCACAGGGCTACTCTTGTGTACAAGGCAGCTGAAGTTGGTCCAATGATAAAAACTAGAGCAAGCACTTCTGTGATGGTGAGAACTGTAATAAATCTGCTGTCAGGATTTCTGTGGGGTAAAACACCACACGTGTGTGCACAAAGAAAACTAACTCCATCCACTAAGACCAACTACACTTTTTTTTCACTGGACACAGATATTGCCAGTATGTGGGGCTAAGCAGCTTCTGTAAATATGCGTATGTAGGTTACTTTATACTTGAAACACTATTTTGGGGAGGGGACTCATTTTATTACATATTTTATTTGTTTTCCTAATTAAACAATATCCCATATGGGCGTTCATCTTTACCTTTTGTCTTTAGTTTATGTCATTCTAACTTGAACTACAGACACGTGACTGACTCTTTTTGTTTGCCTCCATGTGTAAAATCCTAAAATGTGTTGGATGTCTTCTGATTAGTCCTGCTGTAGTAGAAACATGTTGACCACACACGTGCGCGCTCTCCCTCTGCGGATTAGACTTGCTGTAGGGGTCGCTGCTGTTCGTGTGAAGCAGCAGGTGGAGCAGTGACGGAGTCTCCAGCTCTCGTATTCATCAGCACCGGTCAGACTGGGATTTCTTCCTCCGCTCGGCTTCACTTTCAGCGCTTTCTCTTGTGGAAATTACCCGCTGCAGACGGAGCTTCGTCGGGAAGAGCGCGGAGCTTTTGCACAGTGATTAAAGGACACCATGCTTTCCTTCTGGATACACACCGTGTGGATCCCCGGCGTCGCTTTCCTCTTTGGATTTCAAGGCAAGGGATCGTTTCATTCTTTTCATTTCATGTCCTGACGTTTTCCACTAGGAAACACTGGAGATGAGAGAGAAATGACAGCTACCGCGGATGTTTCTTGTGCTTCTGTCCGTCTGCTGCTGCCTCTCGTTCTGAAGGTATGTGAAGTGACTTCCCTTCCCTGAAAACACTGACATGACAGAGAGATCTCCTCATGGAGAAGCCTGTGACTTTCTGCTGCTGGCTGTTACAGTAGAGCTCTGTCTGCTCTCAATAAAGTTAGTGATGAGCTGAGCTGATGTGACAGCAGTCTTTATGTTCAGCAGCAGTGTGTGACACAGAGAGGAGAGCAGCCGCAGAGGCTGATGGTCCAGCTGACAGCTTCAGTAGAGAGTCTCCTCTCAGCACACAAGTAGAGAAGTGACCAAACACGTGGAGGCTGTTCAGCTGTCAACTCCACCGGATAAACTCCAATGGATAAATCTGTCTTGATCAATTCGACAAGGAGTCATGTCAGTGTAGAGTGTGTGTGAGGTGGATCAAAGAGAGAGTGTGTGATACACGTGGATGAAAGGAGAAAGAGGAAACAAACAGAGCAAACTTTAGCGAGCAGGAGAGATGATGGTGGGAGGATGGAGAGGAGAAAGGCTGGATGGAGGATAAGAATGGTATAGCTTTCATGTTTTTTTCTTCTGTCTGCTTCTGTAATTAAATGTCAGCAGTAAGTAATGATGCTCTGCAGACTGTAAGTGCAGCAGCTTTAAAGGAATTGTGAGTGGATGGTGATGTAGTGATGACAGAAGCAGCTCAGTGACCAATCAGCTGCTCAGTTTGACTTTATGAGCTTTCTTTACTTTCCTCATCCTCCTTCAGATGTTATATTATGGCTGTCATTATTTAAAGCCATCTTTGCTCTTCTTTGTTTGTCTCTCTTGTGGAATAATTTTCCAGCAATGCAATGCTTCCTGCACATGACCGACAGCAGATCGGTTAATCTGTGTCTGAGCCGTTGTTTCCTCTGAGGGGAGCAGTGATGCCTGTCTCACTGCAGAGCTTCTTTTAACCTGTCGTCTGCTCAGTCCTCCATTGGTTTGGATGTTGACCGTGTTTGCTTGAGACGTAATATACTTGGACAGATCTCTGTTCCACCTGCTTTGTCTCCTTCTAACAAAGCAGCAGTTAAAGTGAGAATTATAGTTTTTTTTAACAGCTTTGTTTGGTTTCCTTATTATATTTCTTCCCACTAAGATGAGCAATTACAGAAATATAAACATCCCCTCTGGAAATGTAATATATATTTATGTCTGTACAGACAATAAGCTGCGGAATAATAATAAAGTGAGATAAATGAAGAGCTTATTCATTCCTCCTCTGTGTCTCTGTCTGGGTGTTAAGGATTTATTTCAGGCTCATCTGATGCTTTCTCTTTTACTGGCAGAAACAAAGTTAGATAATTGAAAGAGGAAGGTGAGCCAGCTGTTTTCTCACTTGTCCTTGTTTATTTCCTCAGGAATAGAAGCAGCTCTCTAAAATATTAAAGGATATTCAGTCTTGGCTTTGTTGATGAGGCCTGTTGTGATCTTGCTGAAATCAGACTTTATCTGAACGGCCTTTCTGTTCTGAAAACTTCCCTTTGGAGACGTTTTACGCCAAAACATTTAGTCTGGTGTTAAATATCCTCTGCCACATTTCAATTAAAGTCCCTCACATCTGAGGGTGTTTTATCTCTTTACAGTGGCATTTTAGTAGTGTGTGCTGAAGCACTGATGGGATCTGAGAGAACATTTAGCCTTTGATGGATGTAATCATGCGTCTGCTCTGAACGCCTCCAGCTCTGTGTGGATGTTTGCTTCTTCTGGGAAACTGGATGTGTTAGTTGAATGCGTGAACGAGCTACACAAAGTTGCATGAGGTAATCTGTGCACGGATAAATTACAGAGTTCATGTAGTGCATTTACTTACTTCAACAGACTGATGCACAGTCTCTCTTTCACATGCAGTTGAACACTGACAAATTAAGAAATACATCACAGCGGCTTGTGAATAAAACAGCAGAGTGCTCAAAGTGTCAGCTTTCTGTCACACAGAGCAAATAAATGACTGGATTTATGTTTCCTGCATACCTGTCAGACCTGAGAGAGTTTTATAGGATTACAGGATTAAAACGTTTTGCTTGGTTGAAGTGTTCAGCCATTAGATACATCCACACATCCTCTTTCTATGAATCCTTCATTCAGACAGGTAATCCTGCTGAAGACAACACCTCTGATGCTGAGTCTGCTGCTGGATTCTCATTACAATGCATTTTTGTTAAAGGAAATTATTTTTGGTGGATCACTGGATAACATGTTTTCCAGACTGTTAACCTCTTATTGAATACGTGGTGCTGGAGGTCTGTTCACTTGAGGATGTTCAGCAGCTGAGGAAGAAGCTCAATTTGCAGTGAAGGAATCATCATCAACTTGTCACAGTTTAAAAAGTGAAATTGCTGCAAATTTGGCACAAATACACACATACATATTATATCTGTGAAGAAAACTAAATCTGAGGATGGAGAGGAGGAAGGAGAAATGGCTGAGTCAGGCTGTCTGTCAGTGCAGAGGAGGACAGGATCACAGCCTGTGTCACAGAGGAGTGAGAACCTGTGTGTTTGTGTCCCTTCATGCTGCGAGTGAGTTAAAAGCCTGTTTTAGCCTCCTACATCCAGCCTGGGTGTCCCATCAGAACAGATTGATGCTGTCAGGCAGCTTAATGATGTCTGTCTGCTTGAACAGCAGCCTGCGTGCTGAGAAGCAGAGAGGCTCGACTCACACACACACACACACACACACTTTCACACACACACTTTATTGAACAGATAAGGAGGTGTGGAGAGAGAGAGAGCATGTTGGTTCCAAAGTGTGAGTAGTTTAAGGTGTATGGTTATTATGTTACACAACCGTCAATATGTCATCAGAGGATCATTTTATGAAATTATCTTATTTCAAATATCATCCTTTTGAAAACAACTTCAGGTTTATTCTGTGATTAATTTGGTTTCTACCTGTTTGCCTCAGCCAGCGTCAGCAGGGCTTGATTTCTGACCGGAGGGTTTAACATCCATATATTCTTGAAGCAAACGTATGAAATGCTGGCATTAAGGTTGGGCGGAAGGAGTTAGACAGGAGTAAGACACTCTGTTGTCTTGTCTCTAACTTCCTGTAAAAGCTGAAATGTGACAGAGGAGCCTGGAGGCCTGAACCAGCCTGAGTATCCTCACAGCCTCAGGGAGGATTGTCTGAGAACCAGGGAATGACCTCTTCTTCATCCACCTGTGGAGCTGTTAGTGTCACAGTGTTCATTCATTTAAAATCACACATTTTCAAACCATTTACTTTGAGTTTGAATCAGCTCTATAATTTATGCTGCCATGAATAATTACTGCTATGTATTTGTTTTGGTGCGTGTGTGATTGTGTGTGTGGGGATGGTAACACCATCTCCTGACCTGTACACTGCACCTCGAAAGAGAGTCTCCACATTCAGCCACACAGAATGTGTCTCAGTATCACAGCCTGCTGTTGAGTCAGATCACTGAGAACTGACCTCCATCATTTCTATCTACAGTCCAGAGCTGAGAGAGAACAATGTGTCATATATAGCTCTGTAATCTCTGCTGTTGTAGAGTGCTTTATATTTCTGTGTGTTGGAGTGATATAATACTTGCTGTGTTGAGAGGTTTTAGTTGGCACCTTGCCTCACTTTAGGTTCCTGAATGTGCTGATGTGTGCAGGATATTCCAGCTCTCCACTCTTCAGCTACTTTACATTTATATTATTGACACACTGGTTTCCTTTCCTGATGTGATCAAACATCATGGAGACACACAGATGGAGCTCTGAGATTTAGATCATCTCTCTCTCACTGCATTTTCCTTGCTCATGTGTCTTAGTAAATGTAGGTATACCAGACAGCACACAAAATATACAGAGCTGAACACTCAGGTGCCAGTTCTTCTTTTTCAACGCTTCCTGGCATCTCTGGTAACCCTGAGTTAAACGTCACAATGCTTTGAACTGTGGTTGATTCCTTCAGGGAAAGTGTTCTGCAGAAATGCAGCAAGTGTGCAGAAATATCTGTGAGAGAGCTCTCATGCACTTGACTCTGTGACAGTGGGTCAGCCTTCAGTCCCTGCAGACTTAAAGGGAGCACACCTCAAAGTCTGTGAGTCCTTCAGTGTGGACACTAGGATTGGGTTTAGGTGCTTTAAAAATATGTCAGCAGCTTCACTGAGGCCTAATTGTTTTTACCACTGAACAAATAAACATGGTGTTGGATCATTGAACCATCTGCCTTCTTATCACTACACCTGTATGTTCTTACAATATGAAGCCACTGTGTGCATCACTTCTGTCGGGTTAATCTGAAGCAGTAGCAACATCTCAAGCTCATTTCTATTTAATGAAATGTCAGAGAGATTCACAGGACTATAACTTGATAACAGGATGTTAATGCTTCATTTATTTTACACTCTGTACTTCTGGTACTTTCCGAGATAAGATATCAGAGCATTTCTTGTTCAACAACATTTTAACCTTAAAGTTTCACTGTAACTATAAACCTCTCCAGAAGAGAAGCTTGTTGGAGATGAAAAGATGCTTCTTTGATTCCTTTTATTTTGCAGCATCAAACAGAGACTGTGTTTGTGAAGAGTAACTCTCTCTCCCTGTCTTACAAGAAGTAGATCATAGTTCTGCCCTGACTTTTTATTGCTTTTGTACATTAAATAAAGCACATTAACAATAACTGAAGGCACCAAAACCTGCTCTGGTCCAGTTGTACACTCATGTTGAAACTCTGGCTTATAGTAATTATACTCCTGATGGCATCCACTGCTGTGTGCATCATGTTTATGTCATATCTCAGTGATGTGCTTTGTTCTGTTCTGTGTATCTGTAGAGAGTTATTGCTCCTGTCAGCGTCTCTTTATGCTGCTTGGATTCATTTAGAGAGACACACAGAGAGCAGATCATCATCAGTCAAACACAACTGTGTAACCTTTGGTTGCTATAAATGGTCCAGTCTCCTCTCACACTTTACTCTGAGTCATTTATTTTTGTCACACAATGAAAAATTAATCATAACAGATAATCAGAAACCTTCATAAACAACAAATCGCTCTGTGTGGATGTCGGGCAGATGAATACAGACTACAGAGATGGTACTAATGACACATTGTCTGAAATCATCAGTGTGATATTAGAGCAAAGTCAGTGGCGGTCAGAGCAGCTATTTGCTAACATGATGTAACTCCAGTGATGATGTTGTTTCACAGTGATGGATTTACTGTCACATAATGAACAGAGCGACTGTTCAATATCAGCTGAATGACTCCATGTTTCCTCTGTTCACTGTGACTGTGCAGCATTAGCTGCAGTGGTTTGTGGGTAGTGAGCTCAGTAGATTGATGGAGTCTCTTCTTAGACACGTTTTTGGTCCACAACCTGACTTCCATCTGTCCATCTCTGCAGCTTCCATGCTGTCAATCATGTGTCACACCTTCATCCATCAGGAGATTCAGCTGTCTATAAATGATTGACAGTTAGGAAATATACTGTGATGAAAATAGTAACAGGTAGTCCACTGCCTCTCACTGCTTCACTCCTGCTTGAGGAGAACACTGTATCTACTTTGATGACGACTTTCATTCTTCTTTGCGTGTGTTCGAGCCTTTTAGTGAACAAATCTAAATGCTGCATGTGGTTCTTAAATCCTCAAAGTCTGCAGATTGGTTGTTAATTAGCAGGATAAATGAAGTGTGGTGGAGAGATCAGAAGGTTCCTCCGGGTTATTTTACAGCTTTAGTCGACACACAGACACACTAATCTGTGATTTATTCAATATATTATTCATCAGTGAAGTTTGAAATCCACATTAAACTTCCTAAAGCTGGTCATTGTTGTTGATAATTGAATTTGCTGAACTCCACTTGTTCTTTTCATGTCATTTCAGAATTTAATTGTTCAGTATTTAGCAGCAGCACACTTCCTGTTGATCATAAAGAATAGTGACAGCAGGGGGGACAGTTGGTTGCTGAGAAGGAGCAGAGCCCGGGGAGTTCAGGCCTGGCAGGCAGAGCCGTGCTCTCACAAGAGTCCTCATACCATGAGTACAGACTGATTTATGGAGGGAACCTCTGAGCCAACTGACAGGAGCTCATTATCCAAACACAGCTGATCAGTTTGTCTGAACACATGAGAACAAGAGAGGAATCTACAGCATGGGTTATGTAAGATTTAATCAAGGCACTTTAATTGGGACTTTTATGACTTTAGAAGTCTGTGGAGAATCGGTCAACTGTTGAGGATGACGATGTAAGCAGTTTGGTCCCCTGCCTTGTTAGAATAATGGCCCTGTGGAGACTAAAATGTATTTTGCTCTGCAACACAAACTGTCTGGAAGTTTAAATAGGTGAAACCAAGGAGAGGAGATAACATACAGAGTGAGTCTGCCAAGTTACCTCTGTAAAGTGTCTTCTCATCAGATCCCCTGAGCTCAGTGTGTGTATGAGCAGAGCATAACTCTGCCAATAGCCTTACATAATGAATCATAATGAACAGGCAGCAAAATGCAACATTAGAATGATTATGTTATTTGCATAATTAATGAGCATTTGTTTCATTTCAGTCTGTTTGAGTTTGTTTTGGTGTCACAAACGGTGCATTGTGTTTAGCTGCATGCCGCCCCTGCTTGTTGGAGAGCTGACGGCAATCACACTTAATCACTAGCTGTAAGTGTAATTAAAGTCCTGTGAGCAAAAAGCTAATTACAGTAATTTATTAATATGTCTACTTTTTTCATGTTAATACATGGAATAGTAATATGGATGCATCCCGTATCTTGTGTCTTCTCCTATACAGCCCCTAAAATCCTCCATTATTAATATGAATGTTGAAGAATCTCCCACTTGGTGAGATCATGTCTCTTCCATATGCCAGCTCTCTCTGCTCTCAGCCATGCAGGACTAAGCTGTTTCTCTGAGCTAAACCTCATACACCCTCTGACATTTTGCCATTTTCACAGGAGATGAGATGTTCAATAGAAAGCCTCTAAATCACAGTGTTATCAGCATTTATGAAAGATTTGACACTCGTCATTTCAACATTTAAATGCTCCTGTTCCAGTTCTTAGATTGAACCTTTTTTCACATTTCTGGTTGACCTTTAGAGAGAATTCAACTAAGTATTTAATGTCATTGTATTCATAGCCAGTTGTTGCAAATGTAATCATATCTGAGAGCTGTGGTGTGACACAAGAAGCTGAGGCAGATAAGACCAAGCAGCTGTGGAGCTGCAAACCTGGAGATGAGGGACAAAACTATCAAAGATCATTGATAACAGCAGCTAACATTTTATATGATACAGGTTCTTTAATTTGTCCTCACTGGCCTTCAGCTTCAGCATCAAAGAAAATAACTTAAGCACACACATGCAGACATAAGTCGACGGTGTGGGGCCTCCTCTGGAATAGTGAAACTCTCTCTGTGGTTCTGTTTGGCTCCTCATTACATATTAAACTGATAAAACTTTGGAAACTAATTGGGTACTGAATAAAGTAGTAAATACTACTGCACCTATACAGCGCCTGTCTAGTCTTTCTGACACTGCTCAACCCACATTTATACAATGATGGCAGAGATGCCGTCCAACTGTAAACAAAGCAATGCACGTAAAAGGAACTCTTGGCTGGAAGTCCTTTATAGCTAACTGTTGGCTACACTGGAAGCCCTGAAAAGTTGGTCGGAGCTCACAGACGTTAAATCATTGGCAGACAACGATGAGCTGATGGGTTACAAGATTGGCTCCAAAAGGAGGTTGAAGAATGTTCTTTGTTCTGATTTTTGGATCCATTTGAAACTTTTTCAACTAAAAAAGCAGCATATTGAAATCCCAGTGCAGTTGGCAGCAGTGAGGCATTTGGGCAGGAAGCAAAAATTGCTAACATTCTGCTCACATTCACTTCTCAGGCAGCACTAACACATTCATCAGGATATCATTTACAACCTTGATGGTGGAAGTTTCAGCACTGACTTTATCCTTGACAGGACAAGTCAGGCAGACGGACAGGATGATAGTCTGACAGATGGACAGTTTGACCCAGAGAACCTCAGGGCAGCTAAACTGTACAAAGCTTTAACACCTGAAAAGATATCAGAAGGTCAGATACTGAGCTGTCTCTGTGATGGTGCGCTCTTTCAGCACACTGCTACTTTCAGGGAAGTTTAAAACATATAAAACAGAAACAAAAGGAGTGAACAGTAAAGACATAATAAAGCCAGACTGCCCGTGAGCAAACAGAAGAAGCTGACAGAGCAGCACTTCTCTCCTCTCACTGATTGGAGTCGATAAGAACAAGATCAGTCTTCAGCAGCAGTCGATGATCTCAACTGGACCTCCATACAGTAATAATCAACAATGATTCATGTTCATACAGAGGATAATAGATTCAGGGTCACCTGCAGTTCATTGTCTGAGCACTGAATCGATTGTAGTTGTGATGTTCCTGACAGTTTGATATGAATCATAACCCTGAGTGAAATTGAAGGTGTGAAAGGTGAAGAAGATGAAACTTCAGAGGTTCCTGAATCTGAACCACTTGGCTCAGTAAGTCATCCAGTGTTATTAATATCATCTTATATAGAACAAACTTATTTAAATTGAAATTCATAGTACAAAGTTAATTCTGCTGATTTCATGAAATATTGTGTTTGGCCCCTAATAGGTGCAACCACATGAACATATATAGCCTTTTGCATTACAGACTTCTGATGTAAAGGCTTTATCGGAAGGAAATCTTCAGCCCCACTTTTACAGAATGGTTTGACGTGAAATAGCCCAGACCACAGCTAATTTAACTTGGTCATTGCAACGTAAATTTCCCACATAAATCCAAAACAGTTACCACTGGTGGACATTGTCTTTATGTTTCTGTCCCAGCCTGATGGTGACCTGAATCAGTGTCCTCTGGCCTCACCCTGAGCCCCACTAAAGCCATTAGCTTCCCGCCATTTGCTTAATGCTGCCCATTGATTCCCACAGGAAATGAGTCAAGTTCAGCATCACCTGATCAGAGCTGCCAGCTCCCTAATGGAGAGAGAGAGAGAGCAGGGGAGGAGAGAGGGATTGTGGGAGGCAGGAGTTCACATGAACAATGGAGGGATGAGAGGAGGCAGGAGATGAAACAGCTTGATGTGAAACACAAACACACACAGTGAGAAACAGCCAACATGCTGTTGTTTCATTGGCAGCTTCCGGCAGCCTGAGGGATTCACATATAATCTCTTTGCCAATGAGGAGTGAGAATATTTAAACCTTAAGGGCTTCCTGTTTTATATCTGCTCTCTTTCTAAGAAAGATGCTGAAAATCGATAGGCTGCATTTTTTAGCTATTATTCATACGCTGCAGATGCTTTTTATTCTGCTTTTACTGTTTAAATGTAACAAAACATTTCTTTATAGTCGGATTAAGATCAGTCAAATAAATGTTCTGCTATTTTGCTCACCATTATCTCTTTGTTTCTCTGTAGACATCTCTGTAGCTTTTCATGCAGTGAGTTATTGAGAGCAAACATTCTGACTAGAGACAAGTCTAAGGACACACTGACCAAGGTTCACTATCTACATATTGTGTGACTATCAGGGTCTGTTATATTATGTGCTGTACTGGGAGTGTCAGGAGAGGCTCAAGTAGTGGATGTGTCCCACAAAGAGGTGAAGAGAGACACAGCAGGCAGGAGGTCAGGAGAGAGCAACACATCATGATCCACTGCCAGAGGTTACTCAGCTGGCTGCCTTTGAGACTCCCACCATTGAGCAGGCTGTCTGACATCCTCAAGTCAAGGATCAGGACAAGGATCAAGTCACAGCAGGAGAGGTCAGGATGGATCTGTGGGGGATTAGATGAGAGAAATGCACTGTGGACCATGCACTATATATTGTTTAAATGTCCCCATAGCCTCTGTAGGCCAATTGCTTTGCCTGTCCACCATACATAGTTGGTATGGTTGACTCCCGTGAGAAATACTCCTTCAGATGTGAGTGAGGGGATAGTAAACGTGGCTGTGCATCTAGCATTTATATAAACAGATCAAAGCAGAGATCAGTGGGCAGTAAATGTTGGCTTACACTCGTCTGATGACCAGAAACACGACTCCTCATGTCGATGTGGGTTTAGTGCAATAAGGCACTTTGTCAACAGTTTAGCTATATAGCACTTGTGTAGCTGAATGCATGAGGACTGGGGTTTTATGTCCCTTCTCTTTCTGATTAACAACCTCATAAACATTACCTCAAGCTGTGATATTAGCAGCATAACTGTGATTCCTACTGTGTGTTTAAATCATGAATGTGTGATGTCCAGAGGCCTGGTCCTCCCTGCAGGGATTGTAGTGTAAATGCTCATCTTCATACCTGTAATCCCAGACAGCCCTGGGGTAGCAGCATTAGAGAGGGAGCACAAAGAGACCCTCAATAAAGAGGCCACACAAGGCTGACTGTAATTCACATTAAACATTATGGTTATTGATTTTACAACAACTGCATGGTAATCTCTTTTATGGACTGGCACCTATTAACCAAAAGCAACTGTTGTAGGTGAATTTAACTTAACTTGTGTGACGGCTGACATAATAGCATCATTTTAAGTATTTCATTGAGCTGTTAGCGTCAAAGGTTTGAGGAGAGTGAAACAGATCCAGTGTTGCTGCTTTTCTCTTCACATATCTGCATGAATCATGTTGATAAAAGTCGTCCTTGTCTCTCCTTGACAATAAATGGTTCACAGAAACTTATGAAACTATTTTCCTTCTTTACCTAATTTACATTTTGAGTTCTCAGCGTTTTAAATAAAGATGAGAATGATGTATGAATGGTGCCTTTGTTTGCCCTTCAGCCTCTTTTCATGTTTACCTTTTATCAGTCAAAAAGCTTTGTTTACTTATGAGGCTGCTTAGTTTTTTCCTCAGCAGTAAAATCAACTACTATTGAGGCACAGATTAGTAACAGCTTTACTGAATGTTGAATCTCCTCTGAAAATGTTGGTAGGGTTCATAAGTGTGGTTCATTGTGTTCCTTAAACAGCATATTTAACCTGCTCTGAATGTCTTTATTGAAGTTCCAAGAAGTGTACTCTGCCTCTAACTAAGAGTACCAGGGACAGGCTGCACCTGCAGCTCACCTGGAATCAATTAAACATTAGTGAATGGAGGCTGGGTGCTGTTAAAACTTCCACAGAGGATTCTTATCATTCACAGCTGATAGAGCTCTGAGTCTGTTAAGTGCCAGTTAACCTAACGAGCACTAACCAGCAGCTCCAGAGACAGAGCAGACTGTTCAATCACAGAGCACATAAAGATGACACCACAGGGAGCATCACATCCACATTCACTTAAAAGGTAATAACATTAGTTAACATTTTGCATACAGCAAACACTATTTTATAGACTGCAGTATTTTTGAAACATTGGTAACTGTCACAATGAATTCTCCATCACTGATGGTGTCAACTCTGATTTAATGAACTTCATTGATATTTTCTGCTAAAAATACATCAAAATTTAAATATAAAGTGTGATTGTCAGTAATATAAGAGTCTCTCATCATGTGGTTACTGCTTTAGTTTCCAGCCTGTCTCATAAATATTAATACACATATGTTATCTTCAAATACACCTTTAGTTTGATCATTTCATCAGATACATGTAAAACAGGATGTATTTCCCCCCACAGGCAGAGAAGCAAAGGGCTTAGACATCTTAGAATAGCAGATTCAGAGTGAAGCCAGACTAAGATCCATGTCTAGAACATCTCCAACCAGGTCACACTGC
Organism: Semicossyphus pulcher; assembly: GCF_022749685.1. Classification (NCBI taxonomy): domain Eukaryota; kingdom Metazoa; phylum Chordata; class Actinopteri; order Labriformes; family Labridae; genus Semicossyphus; species Semicossyphus pulcher. The sequence goes on from NW_027211692.1 coordinate 24,923,563, forward strand.
TGACATTTTATGTGACATAACTTGTCAAGCCAATATTATTTTCAAATCTTTCCTCTATCACATTGTACATGATGAGAGGTTTGATAAAATGAATGAAGGATTAGTTAGAGAGGAAATGCATTGTAGTAGTTGACACGATGTCCACAATGATGCTTTATAGCTGACCATGATTATGATGTTTGATAAGGTTGTTTCTATGGCTCAGTGGCCCATGGACATCTATACTGCAGTGAGCTTAAAGTAATGATTTAAAATTACTTGGCTGTTGAATCTGGCTGTGAGAACTGAAATGGGAGTTGTGTTAGACATCAAAGCCAACAAGCTGAACAACTGTAGAGACAGAAAAAGCCTTCTAGCTTTGTGAAGCTTTCACACAATGAGCTGAACAAAACAGAATTTTCCAGAAACACCTGCTGCTCTGATCACCACGCATTAAACAGTTAGCTGTATCTTTCTCATGATTAACACAGACCGTGTCCATACTAAAGGGGGAACTTGATTCAACCAGCTTTGTATCATTACAATGTGAGAATGGTGTGCAGTAAACTGTGTTTTACTTCCTTCTTTGTATGTTGCTGCTGTTTGTAAGACAGGTTGTTCTTCCACATTAATTTGTTTGCCCATTACAAGAGGCAGTCAGATGAAGAGAGGGATGTAGTGTGTAAAAAGTAAAACATGAATGCTCAGATGAGTATTTTGCATTAACAAGGACTTGATGGCCAAATTTCATCTAAGCCCTGCAGCATTCTTGCCCTGGAAGTTCACATACCTAAAACATTAATAATGTTCTTGGAGATGCTCTGGATGGAAATGTGTTACTTGGAGGGCTGAAATGGTGTTGTCACCAGCAGGAGAGAAATCTTCTTTAAGTGCTTGATGGAGCTTTTTGTTGTCATTTCTTTCTACAAGAAATTCTTTGAAGAACAAGTGAGGATGCAGTATGAGCTGCAGTTTGAGAGCGCCCCACACCTGCATTTTTAGCAAACAGGAATACCACAGTATTTGTTCTCTTAATTCAGCTTGATTGTACACATGATGTGGATTTACAGAACTGAGCAGCCTAAAAGGTCAGATAATCATGCTGATGTCCAGGGGGTTTGTTTGAATTCCTCCATTAGATGAAATTATTATAAGTTCTGCACTTATAGAAAACGTTTTTTCAACATGTCTGACATTTCAAGGCAATAAAAACGTTCTGCAGTCATAAACACTCACACAGATTTAGTGCTGGAAATGAAAAAAATTGCTCTGGCATTTCCTGAGAGCTTCATTCATCACTACTGAGTTCTGTCTGTTCACCATGTTTTTGTTATAATCTATTAGCTTCACTGAAACACGTCGCACAACACGCTGATGTGATATTATTTATGAAGTCTTATGAATGAATTAAGTTCTTCTGACTGTGATCTGGAATCTGCACAGACTTAACTGGTCGTCTGTCAGAACAGCATCTGAATAAAGCCATGTTGGAAGCTGCAGAATTAGAATTAGTAATCATTAGTTCTTTCTGTCCACTGATCTCTGTGTTTGTCGTTGTCAGATTAACTGTATTTTTGTGTGCTGCTTTAACATGATTCAGTTTTCATGTTATGTTTGGTTTCTAACTAATGATCTTCTTTTCTCTGTTTTCTTCTGGATGCTGTTTCCTGATTGTCTCCATCCTGAACCTTCTTCTGTGGATCTTCAAATGCAGGTAAATCAACACTAGTTCTTCTATACATATCTTAAGAGACTGCACGTGTGGTTGAGGGTGTACCAACATGTGGTCTACTGAGTTTCTGTATGTGTGAGCTGTGTGTAACTGACCAGGGCTGCTTGAGGCAGAGTTGATCCCATTACTTTTCACAAGTCTGTCTTTTCTTGGTGCTGATTTAAAGGATGGATGACGGATTAAAAAGAGCTGTTTCCTGTTTCTGAATCATTGCAGTCCTTCCAGCTTCCTCCTCCATCAGACTGTGTTGAGTTTGACCAGTTGCTGCTTGTTTGTCTAATGTCACCTCATGCAGAGACAGCCATATGGTTTGTGTGTGTTTTTGTGATAAATTGCCTGAGTCAGGTTCTGCTGCTTTGGTGGCTGAACTGCTCACAGCCTAAACCCAAAGATCATAATTGAGGCTGCACACCAGTTAAAAGCTCTGTGTGTGTGTAGCCTTCTGCTTTTCTTGCTGTAGGTGGTTTAAAGCCGAAAGAGATGCAGGCAGCAGCTCTGCAGCAGGTCGTCATTATTTATGAGAGGAGGTCACATTTGGCCTCGCCGTCACTTTTTAAATGTTGGTTAAGCAGCTGACTTAATTCTTCACAACAGTGCAGCTCATGCAGAACAGGCTGGTGTGTGAATGCAGAGCAGTCTGTAGTGGGAGAGTTATCTCATAGTGAAAGACTGATGTGTGTTTCTGACATGCTCATGTTGATTGTTTACCCAGCCTCAGTCTCCCTCACTCTGAAACACTGTGGTTTGATACATTTCAAAGCTGTCAAATTTTCTCCTCATTTTCTTTGCCTGCAAGCTTTTATCTGCATTGTGTGTTTTGTTGACGTTTAGCTCTAGTTTGAAATAAACATTATGGATGAGATTCCCTAGAATCGCATTGCAAATTCCTACAGCAACCTGAGAGAGTGAACAGACAGGTGGTCTGTCGTGTTAACATTACATCTCACATAGCTTCTGTATGTGGCACAGTGCATGCACATCTCAAATATCTCTATTATCTATCAGTGATATAGTTTAATTTATGCTACATGTGGATAGCAGAAGTTGTATGTACATGTTTCTATGGTTACAGTTTGGATGAATGCATTACTTTAACTTCAACAGTCAGTACTTCTCTCTCTGGTGGGACAGCACAGCACGGCATCTCTCCCTGCTGTTTGCCTCTAATCTGTTTTTATCTCTCAGCCTTGTTTCTTTGTCTTTCCCCACTTTAAGTCCCTGTTTCTCTGCCATGTCCTCCATCCATCCTTATACTCCATCCTTTTCTCCTGCACACTCTATATTATATATATTGTACAGGGAGATGTCCAGTATTTTCCAATATAACATCAGGGTTTGTTGTTATATCTTGCTAGAATGTTGTACATCTCAAACACTGCCACATACATCCCTGTTCGAATGCTGCGCCGGCTCATTCTTAAGTGATTTACAGCACAGCCACTAAAGTCTGGGCTGAATCCACTTCACACTCAGTCAATAGCAGACAAAGCCTCAAAGACAGAGTCTCTCCTCTTCTTCTCCCCTCACTTTTCCCTCTTTGTTCGCTTTCTCTGCATCCAGCTGTAGCTAGATAGAAATGCTTTTGCTTCATCATATAAAAGAGGTTTTAAATAAGATTTGAAACATTTCAAATTTCAAATCACATTGAGAGAAATTGAATTGGAGTCTGTATTGCCTGCAGGATCTGCTTTCCTAGCTTTAGCTTTCTATAACAATATCCAGAGGAAAGTTGTTTCACTTAAAGCTTGAGAATATTCCTAACATTATTCATGCAAAAGATTGCAGTGACAAATAAAGGAGCAGGTGGTCGAAGAAGTGAAGAAGGATTGAGAAAAGCAGTCGCCCTTGAGATAAATTTCCAGGCGAAGTTAAAAAATAAGAAGAAATGTCTTTGTAAAGCAACTAGATGAAACATAATAAACTATCTGTGCACACAGTTTAGAGAAGTACTAATGATGCATTGTTCTGATAAGGATGTGAAAAAAAACCAATCTGGAAGCATTAAACACAGTGAATGCTCTAAATGATCATACTTCTGCAAACTGGTTAAATCCCACCAAACTGCTGTGATGGATCATGAAACTCTCTGAAGTGAGTAAGAAATGTAATCACATACAGCAGCGGCTGTACATCATCTGTAACTGTTTTTTTCTATCCTGCATGTGAAATATGTTACTGTTCCTTTAAGAAGATGCTATGGGCAGATACACTCTATACTGTTTACCAGGTTAAAATAGGAAAATTTAAAAAATTACAGTTCTTGCAGCAATTTAGAGTTGAGAGGATGGCAGTGTTTGACAGTGCCAGATGAAGCACAGACATTACACACCAGAAACACAGTTAGACGTGTCTGAAATGGACAACATGGTCGGTGGTCTTTATCTGGAGGGAAGATCAGGTCTGGTCTGACAGGAGATGTGAAAGTGAACGAGCTAACAGGTCTGCAGAGACTCAGCAGGAGAATCCTCAGGAGAACAGCTGAGTTCACTTTGGTCTGTCTGGTCTGTGAGTGAGAAAAACAAGAGAAGACTCGTCGTGTTTGTAGGTGGAGGGTAACAGTGTGACAGGTTGAACTATTACTCTGTGTTTAAAAGATGTTAAAGAAACAGCTGAGCAACAGAATGAGGGACCTTCAGTTTCTGTGTTTGCTCACTAACTGCAGGTCCACAAATCTGCAGGCCAGCCTTTTCTCTTCAGGTTTTATTGACTCCAACCTGACAGATCCACATTCACAGCATTCAGGACACAGCAGCAGTGACCCTGTGGATCTCAGTGACAGAGATGTTTCATAACTAACAAAACAAACATGTCAGATGTCAGATCATCTCAGACGAAGTTGGCAGTTTGGATTAATTCCAGTGTCAGAGGCTGTTTTGGGACTCAGGTAGCTGTGTGTGTTTTCTGCCTCAGAGAACCAGGATCCTTTCATGTTGGGCAGCTCAGGGATGTTGCACTCAAAGGCATGAATTCAGCCATATCAAAGGTTTGCATCCATGCTGCAGGCAAACACACACACCTACGAGTATACACACCATCTCACAGGACACATAGGAAGAGAGAGGGAGAGACGTAGTCCTCTAACCACCATGTTAAACCCTGAATGTCTGCGAGCTGCATGAAGAATGGTGGTGTGACAGTTTAATGCAGTTAAAAGGTTTCTGCTGCAGAGCCTCAGGTCTACACTACAGGCTGTCATGGTCACACATCTATCAGAGCTACACAACGCAGAAATGAGGAGGAAGAGGAGATACTACTCCACAAGTGATGAATATATGCTAATCTTTCGGAGATGTGGGTTGTGTTCTGATCATTCATTGTTGCATTTTCCACTTGATATTTCTGTAAATCAAAGTGATTATTTCAGAAATCATATTCACACAGTTTTTGCCCTGGCAAGTTATTAATTAGGTTAACAAGGTACAGCTGCTCGTTAAGGCACATTTCTAGTCAGCCAATCAGGTGACAGTGACTCAGTCCTAATTGTCACAGTGGGCACCAAAACTGAACAACAGAAAATGTCGCCTGGTCTGATTGATCTGTGAGAGAGGACAGAATAGATGGCAATACTGATAATTTAAAAATAATTAAAGAAGCAGTTTTTGAGGGATGAACACAGAAAAAGTGAGAGAGAGCAAAGAGTCTAAGAGCTCTGCAAGTCTGGGCTGGATTGTAACATCTACATGCTAACATGCTCACAATGGCAATACTAACAGACTGATGTTAAAGCATTTAACATGTTTGCCATCATATCAGGTTAAGTATTCTCTGTAATGTATGAATGTATATCAACAGCTCGCTCACAGTGCAGACATTTCAGGAGACTCAAACTTAGTTAAAGTTGTAAGAATGTCAAGTGTAAGAGTGGAACAGTCTCATGCAGCCATCATTTACTGTAAACTGTAAGAAGAGAGTTACATCTCAGAGCGAGTTGGAGGAAGAGAAGTGAGCTGATAGGCATTTGAAACAGCAACAAACGCAGAATCACAGCCAGCACTCTGACTGCACTTGGCTGTTTTCATCAGTTTTCCTGCCAAACTTGAAATCTGGCTGAGAATCAAATCTGGTTCTTCTGCAAGTCAGCAAAACACGAACCACTGAACCATCAGTGCTGTGTTGTAATTAAATGACCAGGTGGCTTCATTTTCCAGTGATATAATGTAAATTGAAGAATATGCATGATTAAGAAATAAACCTATAGGGTTCATATATTGCAGGCAGAGATTCTGCAGCTGAATCAAACAGTGTTTGCTTCGGTTTAAGACTCAGTCTGTGTTAACAAGTCCACATGAGGCTGATGGCCTATAGTGCGCCTGCAGCTGCAGTCTTCTCTGCAGGAGTCTTTGTCATCAGGACCCCGGGGCTCTGAAACAAACAGCCTGAGGAAACCAGGAAACTAAGTCAGTGCTGTGTCTTAAATCATATCTCATAGCATACTGTTATTGAACATAGAGCAGAATAGACTGATGACAGCTTCAGGAGGTGGTGGTGAGATCGAATGCCTGGAGCAGAGTACAGAGTTGTCTAGAACTTTTCTATCAAGCCAGTAATGAAACTTAATGAGAGAACAGAGGGTCATGGAGGAGCCGATGTAGACTAGTACAGACGTCCTCCGGGATTCTCATGTTGATGCTTTACACAGTTTTGGTGACGGGTTGAGAGTCATCGGCAGAACAGCAGGTCAACAGCTCATACAGTCCACTTACACTCTGCTCTCATTCCGTGTGTGGTCAGTTTAATTTATTTTAATGGAAGTATAGTGATGCAGCCACTCCATGAATTGTCTGCACTGATACATAGTTACCATCATAGCAAAGTTTGCTATTACACAGGGGTTTGTACAGACAGTCTCTTTATAAAGAAACCAATACAAATTAATAAATGCATAATTTCTATGGTTTGCCCCAAAACTGCCACCACCAATTTCATACTTCAATAATTTGGTTGAGGAAGTTGGTTGGAAAGTTTGAATGCAGCCATTTATTTAAAGCTCTGCACTCCTGATGAGCTTTTTTGGCAGCATTTTAAACATTTTGCTTCATATGAGTGATTCAAGGTTTTGTAACCAGGAATCTGCCTGTAAAGTTTTCTTGGAATAACCCAGTTGGATTCAGACCTTTGACCCTGTGACTTTTCTAACATATGCATATTTCATAGTTCATAGATAACATAACAGGCATAACGTCCAGAGGGGATCAAACAGGAGTGGGGATTGCCCACATATACACACACACACACATTGCAGGATATTGAGGCAGCATCAGTGTGTCAGCTTTCTGCAGTTTAGCCCCTCTCTAAGGAGATAAGTGATATTTATACTCAAAGGTCAGAGTTTAGAGCATACAAATGGAAGGAAAGCCTCCATGTTTTACTTCCTCTGGCTGCATGTTATGACTGTGTTTAATTAGCTGCCAGCCTCACACTCTGCTCTAATTAAATAGATTAATACAATGCTCATGCAAGCACTTTTTCAAGTATCCCAAGCTGGAAAATGACCAAATCATCATGCATGAGTCAACATTAAAATGAATAGTTCTGTATTATGTACGCACAGTTGTTCTTGTTGGCACAAAAGGCTGCCGATTAGGGAATATGGAGGGTATTGATTACTCTGAGGCCCTATCTAACTTAAATTGCCCCTTTAAGGGACAGCACATTAAAACATATTTTATGTATAAATAAACTCATGGAGGCTGTATAGGTCATCTGAGTTCTGACCTGCATGTGGAGCCTCTCCAGTCTGGCAGATTGCCTGTGATATCAGTTTGATAGTGACAGCAGCGATAGATAGTGTGGAGAATTGTCAGGAGTGTGTAGGTGGAGCAGAAGTAAAGCTCTGAGTGCTGCGAGATACTGTAACTAAGGGTCAACTGTGTTCATTGACTAGAACATTACATGATATTAAAAATATATATTTTTTCCTTCTCTTAACACATGAGTCCTGTGGTGCAGTGTTTATTAAAACTAATATTAAACTAGATTACTTTCAGCTGCAGGCTTTCACTCTTTCCATTATTCATTACTTGAAACCTGCTGACAGCTGAGTGCTGTCTTTAAATGTCAGATGGCTGTGTGTTGGCGGTGCTGGGTGAACATCAAAACATCAGGAGTGTTGCAGTTTACTCCATATTTAGCATATTTTTTGGCATTGTAGTGACCAGGTCATCTTTGCTCAAGTCCCAAGTCAAGTCGAGTCCTTAGTTAAGGCAAGCCAAGTCCCAAGTCAAGTCACTTTTTTTTCCCACCCAAGATACAGCACTCTTCCCTGAAGTATCCGGTCTTTTTATAGAGAAAAGACACGGTGTTAGTAACGTGTCTAATAATGATATTGTTGGCCAATTTATGTAACCTCTTCAAAAAGTATGACAATGAACTGTATCTGTGTCAGACGCAGCTGTGATGATGGTCTGGTCTGAGACCGTAACGAGTAATAATGAGTACGACGGATGAGGCTACTCTTTGGGGGTCTTTGATGTTGCGTTTTGCCATAGCAGACAGTCATCCAATCATGACGATCACATACCGGGGAGCTTTTGGAATTATATCATTTAATATTTAACAGCTAACATTCAGACTAATGAACACACGCAAGTCATCTGAGTCATCATGCCTCAAGTCAAGTCTCAAGTCATTAACTTGCAAGTCCAAGTTGAGTCTCAAGTCATTTATTTTTTGTCGCAATCCTCAAAACAGTGACTCGAGTCGACTCGAGTCCAAGTCACCAAGTCTCAAGTACACATCTCTGTTTTTTTGGGATCTCAAAAACACATTTACTGCATTTGATATTTAAAAGGAAAATAACATTTGCTGTAATGAACACTAATAAATGAGTCCAGCATCAATAGATGATGTATATTTTTGTGAATGTAAATGTGATTGAGCAACACAGTTAAAGTGGAAATAGTCTTTACTCACTCTTTAAGATGACAGTATAATATTAAATTATGATTTGGCAACCAGCTCTTTCATCTATAACATTAACTGAATGTCATCTCGGCCATTTTGAAATCCCAGATGTGTAACGTAGTTACACTAACTCTTAGTTTGTTTTTTCTTATTTGGTTCATGTCTTATCACTAACTCTCCTGTCATTTCAGATCCTGCCTTTCTTCCCTGCCATGCAATCATCTCATTTCCCTCACCTGGTTTTCCCCGCCCATCTCCTCACCTGCAGTCCATTTGGTCATTAGTCCCTCAGTATATATTCTAGTCATTTTCACTTGATCCCTGCCAGATTGTCTTGTGTGTATTTTTGCCAAGCTTTCCAGTATTTTCTATTCTGCCTTCTAGTGCTGACCCTGTTTTGCCTTATTGGACTTCGGATACCTGCCTGCCCCTTGTCGGATTTGTTTGCCTGATTGACTGATCTCCCGGTTTTGACTCTGCCGTTTTTTTGGACTGAATAAACGGATCTTCCCTTTCAACTTGCCTGCCTGATTGTCGTGCTTTTGGGTTCTCCTTTTCCAGCACCAGTGACCGTGACAAGATGTTTCACTGCGGGATAATAATGTGATGATAATGACTTTAGATTAGTCCTGAGTCTGTCCTCTCTAATGTTTAATTTCATGATTTGACTTGTAAGCTGGTGCTCGTGTAGAGAAGGTGATTTCCATGATCGTCAGGCTACAACAGTGTATACACAGTAAAGGTTTAATCAAGAGAGTGATTACCAAGAGAGGTGTGTGAAACCTTCATCACACACATGAACCCTTTACTGCCCTGCTTATGCATATATGACCGTGAACTCCCATAAACATGACACATATCTTTCATTTAAAATTAATTAATAATGACTTTTCCTCAATAACACTATCATGTTATAGGTTTTATAATGTCAGTCCCAAAACACTGATGCTTTGACTGCTGTGTTTCAGTAAAGCTGCACACATCGTCCTGTTAGATGAGTTCAGCCCACAGCCATGCTGAAGAATGAACAGATCACAATCTGCATCTGCCTTTTGATGAATGTAACTGTGTGTCTGCTTCAAATACCTTCAGGTCTGTGTGGAGACAGGAGCCAAAGTCAGATGCTGCCTTTGCTCGGTGTGTTTGAAGGTTTTTTTTAGATACTGATTCCTGGGATAGTTCTCATGGTACATTATCATATCTACTAGTAAATTGTTTTGTGTATACATGCAGCTGGATCTGCTTTGTACTTAGCTTAATCTACAATTCAAATCTTTCATCAGTGTAAGATTGCAGGCATCAGTATCAGTGTCAGTACTGATGCCTGCAAGACACAATCTGTAATTCAAATGTAGGCAAAACTAACACATAAATACACATCGGCAGCTTTGGTGTAAAGCATTTATTTTCCAGTATTATCACTCCACATGCATAAAAAATCCTTCAAATAGACTTATATTGTTAAAAATGTATATGACTAAGCTTGATGTCTGTTACGGCTTCACCAGTAACTCTTAGAGCCATTTTTAAGACCCAAGACTCCGGCTGTCTGCTTCAGCTCAGAGAGAGAAAGTGATTGATTTGCTAATTTTAGAAGGCAGAAAAACTTTGCTTGTTACTTTGAATCAGACGATCACAGACTCTAATCGACTCAGTCTGCTGTCTGCTATTTTTCTTCTGTCACATTAAAATCATTTCAATGTTTCCACAGGGTGTTTTTATGTGAGCTCATGTCTGGATGCTGAATAATTTATTCTGATGTTCAGAGATAAATGATGATGATTTTGTGGCTCTGACATCAGGACTGTCAGACTTTGTGCACTCATTGGCAGCAAAGCTTTGTGTTTCAGCTATTTAATGTTGATATTTTTACATGACTTATTTTCATCATTTTAAAGATTTTTCTAGTAGTAACTATAAGCTAACAGAAAGTTTCTGACTCATATCTTTGCGACAATTTTATTATCAGTCTGTTTTTTAATCTCCAGTCCAGGTAGTCTTTACATAAATTATTCCTCTTCAGGTCTCAGCATTCAAATTCCTCTTCTATGAATTTAAGGCAGATTTAGACTTCGCCTGTTTGTGAGTAAACAGAGCAGTTCTTAAGTATAAGGCTTAACATTCAAATAGGATTGTTTCTTGGTTTGAGTGTTATAATGAAATGCTCAGCCTCTCACACATAGGGACAAATGCTGACCACAGTCAGATTCTCTTGGCACGTTACACCATTGGGACACACGTGTTCCACAGAGCTCTCAGAAGTGTGTCAGTAGTTGCTTGTCTCTGGAGGCTGTGGGCCCTGTAGAGCTCATATTCCTTCAAAGCAGAGCTCAGATCTGTAGTCCCTTTCATTTAGAGCAGCCACATTCACACAAACAGAGACAGCTACTAATGTCACTGGGGTAAGATAGCCTGTCCTGTGTTTAATGTAAAGTTGTACTTAATTATTTTTGGTCAAATAAATAAAACTTTCTTCACTAAAGAAGTAAGAGACATCTTTGTAATCCATTCTTTATTTATATAAAAACAAAATTATGTAAGCAAGGAAAAGTCAGTCATATCTGTTTGCAACTTGCAGTGCAACACAAAGCAAAGCATGGCAGTGATGAACACTGCACAGTAATTAAGCTGTACAAGACTTTGAATGTGTTTTCAAAATGAGTAAAATAAGAAATGATATAAATGATTATAATAACTTTGACAGGTCTCAGCAAGTATCAAACAGATAAAGAGAGCGAAAGAACAAAGACAAATAGATTACAGGTAAAGAGAGTAAATATGAAATAGATTGAAATCAGCAGATGAAAGTAGGGAGCAAAGAGAGAGATGGAGGCTGATGTGTCCTCGGTGACCTTGACATGAGACTTATGACTCAGTGTCATCAGACTGCAGGTTGTGTATCAGTCACTGGTTTCAGCAATGTGTAACTGTGTATGCAGGACACTATTTATCATATGTGTGTGCTTGATTTAAAGTGAGCGCAAACATATGAAAACAAATCTTCATCACTGAAACGCAACATTTATATTCATATATTCTTCATACTGTGCTTATCTTCAAAGTAGTTCTTGTCTCTTATTGTTGTCAGTTTGGGATGGATGTCATCTTTGAAAATCTGTTGTTTGGCTGCAACATTCAGCTATCAAAGAAGTAGTTTGTTGTTGTGTAGAAAAAAAAATCTCCACCACAGTGACCATGATGCAATGCAGCAACAAGATCTGTTGAAGTGGAGCAGAGACCCCCTCCTCTTTCTCCCACTCTCTCCCTCTACTTGTTTTATGCTCTGATGCACAGCTATCTGTTCTCCATATTTAATTAAGACTCAGGTAATGGGTTCAAGACCTTAATGTCATGGTAACAGATGCAGAGATTGAGGTTATGCATGCTGTTGAGCTTTTGGTTTTGTATTGATTACATGTTACACATTGATTCATGATGGTGACTTGGTTAGAAATTAATTTTTCTTTTTAATTGGCTAAACACTCAACTCTTCATTAAGTGTGAGAATAAATAACATAATTAACAAAATAGTTTGAGTTTCAGTTGCACTCTGATGCTGATGACTTGAGGACCAAGAGCTGACAGACCACTGTGTCAAGGGTGTCAGGGAGCAGATGTCGTTGTATTTTCATTTTTAGTTTTTTACATTTCCCCATGCTGTCATGGTGTCCGATCATCCCAGATGGACGCTGACAGCAGCTTAATGATGCCTGTTTTCACTCATGGTCTCTGGCTGTAGCAGCAGTTTACATGCAGAGCAACACACAGACAAGCTGTGGACACACAACCCGCTCACACCCTTATTTTTGTTTGAGTGCTGTGTAACTTTTTCAGACATGGCAATCTTATATTGGTTGTTTATGCATTGACAAAAATTTGATTCAACATAGTGTTGACATATAAAGTACTTTTCCTTTCCCCATCACTTCATTCTACTGAACATATAATGTAGGTGATACCTTTAAAATGCCATTTCAGAGGTCCAGTGGACTATATTAGTCTTATAAATTAGGTCCATTAAGAACAGTGTGTGAGGATATAAAATCTTCCTACAGCAAAACATGTGACACCTTGAATGACATTTGATTGAGACAGACACATTCTGAGCCTGTCCTCCTAACCTCTCCTCACTCTCTTTTCTCTTCTCCTTTATTCATGTATATTTCACTTTAAATGCAAAAACCCATTTGGAGATATATTGCCCTGCCAGACACTGTTTGAAATTGTCTGCACGGCATTGGACAGTTTAACCCTGAAGTCATTTTCGAAATCTTACTTTTTCTGAGTCTTGTGTGTTCCTGATGAGCAGTTCTACTCTGATCTTCATCACAGCCTGTGAACGAATCATTTTCATTCTTTGGTTCATTAGTTTGTATGGAAATGTGAAGCTACAGCAGGAGAGACAAAAGGAAACGGCCATAATTCTAGTTTGCAGTGAAGTAATGGTCTGGGGAAAGTGCTGAAGGTGTTGAAGGTGCTTGCAAGCTATGCCCCAGACAGACCAACATTTAGGGGTCTCTTAATTCTTACTGGTCATTTAAAAGCGCAGTTGGTGGCATTGCTACCTCCTCATAAATCCAAAGTTCAACAAAATTGGTCATAAATAGTTCACTCTGCTTTTCTGGAAGTGGAATCTCATAACAAAGTAACTAGTTAAACTTTACAAAATCAAACATGGCAGCAAATGTGCTAAATATCTTAAGGTGGTGCAAAAAAGATTTGTTGATTGATCATTTTAATGCTCCGAGCCATTAATTATCCCTGACCACAAGTATGTTTCCATATAATTATGTCATGATTTACAGAAAAGAAAATGTAGGATTTTGAGGATAAGTTGTGTATTATTTGTCTTCAGTGACAAAGGACTGGACAAGATTAGGTAAAAGGGCAATTGTTTCCAACCCAGCAGAGATCTTACTCCACTTTCTTAATTTTTTGAGTCCTTTTCTCTTTTCTTTCATTTCTTTTGCTTCAGGCACTAGGTTCCTGAATTTTATCAAAATTATGATGACCAACCAGCAAACTTGAGTGACAATTAATGTACTCTATGTAAGTGCGGGCTACTGAGGTGAACAGAACGCCCTGTCAGCTGTAGCCTAAAAGGTTTGACACCCTGCAGAGCCAAGCCAAGTTCCGGGTAATGAAACACCCAGCAAACTATTTTTAATGCATTCAAAATACACTCTCATCGCACCCACTAACACCAAGGTCCCTGTTCCAGCTTAGCGCTTGAGAGTTGAAACTCAGCTGTGCATGGAAAATGTGACTGTAATGTAAAGGGTGCGAAGGGGTCAAGTGTAAGAGCTTGAGCTGGCTGAATGGAGGAGGAACAGGATGCCTTACATTGTGTGAATCTGTGAACAGTTTAATAGACAATCTGGTTCCATGCTGTAGTAAGAAGTGAGAATACCCTTTTCCCCATACATCTGTAAAGAGGTAAATCAAAGCAAATTCTAGCTCCAGAAAAACAGATAATTAGATGATGTGTTGATCCTTGGTGCAGTTTGTTACAATGATTGTGACTAACCAATGTGAAGGTTTATGTAATCAGTTCAAAATTAAGGGTTGTTCAATGTATGAAAACTTGTACAGTAAGCTAATGGATTGTGAGATTTAAAGATATACCTTATTCAGTGACCTGCTGAAGCACATGTATCGCATAAAAGACTGAAATGGACCCTGCAGCAGGCTTTAGGCACAGACCAGCTGAAACTCCAGGGAGAGTGTTCATCCTGGAATAGCTGAGAAGTTTGATACGCTCCACTGACTCCACTCTGGCTGAATGGAAGGAATTGTCTGATAGCGCTGCCACTGTTTGACCATCATAACTCTGAGAACAGGCAGGGAGCCTCTTACAGAGCTTGCAGTACAGTTTGTCAGACTTGTGGTCTGAAGGGTAGATTAATGTCCTGAGATTACCGATAGTGTATCATTGCGTTTCTGTTCATTGCAGGCAGGTAATTATAATAGCCATGATCTCCTTGTTATTGCTTGCATGCTAACACTTTCTAACTACTGCACATTTAATGACGCCGCCATTAATGTTCATTGAACTATCTTTTGCCTGTTTCGGGAACACTACAAGATTATGTAGAGTGTCCATGGGCACTTTGTAACACAGAATTAGACCAGAACCATTTTTACTATATAAAAATAAATACATAAAATTAGTTAACCCTTGTATTTGTTATTGTCAACAAGGCGTAACATTTTCAATTCTGTGTGGTTATAAAATAGCCTATTCCAACTGTGTTTTTGGCTACAGCCATTCAGGGGTTGTGATGACTAGTCTGCTCTGCCCCTCCAGGTGCTCGTTAGTGCTCGTTAGGTTAACTGGCCACACCTGTTAGCTCAGGGTGTGTCCAGGTAAAAGGTCCAGACTGCAGCTCACTCATGAACAACCACACCACTGACTCTCTAGATTGCCACACCTCGTGCATTAGATAGTTCAGTCAGTGTTTCAATATTTAATATTTGGTCTAATTTTTTTTTTTTAAGAAACTGCTTTTCATGGTGTGGCTCCCTTTTTGATGTGGCCACTTGAGCCAGCTCATAACCGGGGCCTGGAGCCACACTGATACAGTATAAAGGAAAGATTCACACAATAGTCACAAAAAAAGGGTAAATGTGCCTCTCGTAAGTCAGCCCAGGAGAGGATGCACTAGCTTTGCTTCAAAGTTGCCAAAACATTATGTATAGCAAGTTCAAAGATAATACTAGTTTGTAACCTCAGTCATATTGCAGTTAAGTAAAGGGGGAACCACAGATTAAACTAATGTTCATTCAATGGTAGCTACTTTAAAATGTAATTAGTGCTCATTAATGTCTCCTTCAGAATGAGCTTATGTGATTAAAGTGCTGGGGGCTCTGCAGGGCCTGGAGTCGTGACTTTTTATTCTGGTTGGTTTTCATTACCTGCATCCCTTAAGGGAGTCACAGGGTTTAGATTTGTGTACAATTGTGGCTTTGTTGAAGCTACTGCTCTACAGATAATACTGCAATATCCTGAAGACATAATTAATTACAGAGATTTGTAAAACCAAACAAAGCAAAAAGAAACAACTTGCATAATCACTGTCTCCATTGTCTAAATGATAATTGTCTCTAACAAAAACAACTACAGCACAGTGTTTCTTTCAGCCACACATTCTGCATAGTGTTGTGTTTCAGGCTCTGGAAAAATAAAGTTTTGTCCCTGAACAACAAGATGTTGTTGCTCCATTGATCTCCAGCTGTGTACTTCCACTGTCAGACATGTCTGTGTTCAGCTTTGGCTGCAGTATTCTCTGTATTTACAAACTCCTTCTCATGTGGAGAGCCTTGCTCTGTTCACGGCCACTGACTGCTGACTCCAGCCTGCATTTACTCTACAGCATGGAGTGATGTAATGCAATGACAACACATGCAGCTTTGGTAAAGCCTCATACATACAAAATGTCCCAAACCATGATTATTTATCCCAAAACAAACAGATCACTCTGTAAGTCAAGTTTTTAGATATTGAAATTGCCTGTATTCTGCAACTGCTTTCTTATTCTCATAATTTGTACGATGTCATTGCAAATACCAAACCAAAAACTAAAATACCCATGAGCCTCGGCTGGTTATACTATGGGGAAGAATGCTGTCCGAAGCTTGTGTGGTTCTCTGAACAGGATACTACAAAGAACCTGCCTAGACCTGATGTCTAAGCAGAGTGCCATGCCATAACCTTTGTTGTATTTATATTCGTAAAAGTGACATGACTTGACTGACAGCTTCATTCTTCATTCAAGGGGGGGCAGACATGATCTTCTCTAAGAACCAAAATATGATTCGTTATATCACCAAAGCTGTTGTTTGTAATGACAAAGTCAACGAGGGTTAATGTAATTCTAACATACAGGATTAAATAAGCTGGAGCAGGGGTCTTTAACTTGCTTCAACATTCATGATGGGGAACAAGCAGACAGCATCAATAATGCTGTCAGTAACAGTTTCCATAACTGCCAAAAAACAGTTACATTTTGGCACTGATATATATGTATTTTTTTCTTCTATCAATTGATTAAAACCATAGTCCGGGTACAAACATAATGACAGAACAACAGATTGAGCGTATGAATGCTAAATGGTTTCTTCTCTCACAGGCTGAACAATAAGTGCAGACATCAGAGTCTGGATGAATCACTGAGTCCAGAATGTTCTTCACTCTGAAAAGGTTTTTTAGTGAAATGCATTCTGCTTTGCATCAGAGGGATTTAGGTTTACTCTGCTGGCTTCTTCACACTGGCTGTCAGCTGTAGATGCTGTTGGCAGTTTATGATCCCAAATTCAGTATTTCTGTCTTCACAGTAAAGAAGCAGTCACTGAAAATCCTTCCTCCATGAAGAACAAGTCATTCTTTTGTAATGCTGGCATAAGTGACAGCTGTGAAATTCAGGGGTCATGTACTGTGACTACAAGGCGACGTACTTACACCAACATTACAGTATAACATCCTTCATGAGGGCTAGTTTGAAACATTTGAAAATGACCTTTTTTATGTAATTTTACTACAATGGCGTAAGGATGGGTCCTCCTCATAATTTCTGTGTACTGTACAGTTTCAAAAGAGAATTTGTAGTGTGTTATGTTTGGTAATGTCTCCATCTCTCATCAGATTATAAGCACATTAGCCTCTGACAGACTCTGATACTCTGCACCTCTGTTGAAATATCTCTCCAAGCTCTGACAGGTAATGTGATTCTCATTCAAAGCATCTGCAGTGATAATCCTGTTAGACTAAAGGAGGGTGAAGCTGTGAAACTTCAGCAGGGGGTCATCCCACCTCGTTGCAGGGTTATCTCTGCTGATGAAGACGACTGCTGAGTGTGAGCTGTACGGCTCTTTACTGCTCCTGAATTCTGGGATGTGAGCTGGGCTGTCCTCCCACCGTTCTGCCACATAGACAGTTACATCACCATAAAAAGTGCTCCTTTGCTTTCTGCAGTACAAGTGAGGCCTAAAGATGGTAAGATCTGTGAGTTGAGTCATACGTAGAACACCTTGATCCAGGACATGATCTAAAAGATATTAGTTGACCGTACATCTCTCAACCACTGCTGTTAAAGCTTAGTTCTTACTCATACACAAGATATAAAGGTCTAATGTGCAGAGAGCTGGGATTTTATGTCATGTTTTTCTTGCTTGGTTGTGTCACATTATTTTTGATCAAGTTAACAGAACCATCAAAGTCCACACAGTACAGCAACATACTCTCTCATCATTCTCCATCCACTCCCCCTTCTCCTTCTCACAATCAACAGTCTAGTTATGATGCACATCATTGTTCATACAGCTCAGGTTCTTTAAAGATCACCTTGCTTATGTGTAACACAATATATTTCAGGGATTTCTGGAGCTTGTAGCTGCTCAGTTCCAATGATCCACTCCACTGGGCTGCAGGAAGCTATTGTGCACTTCAGATTAAGAGCAGTGACACAGACATGCCCTTCAGCCTGCCTCTGATGTCATCAGCTCTACTGTCACTTACTGAGGAGAGAGAAGGCAAGATGTTTGGGACTGTAAGGGAGACTCAACAGTGTTAATACAGGAGAGAGAGTACTGGATAATAGTTTATGTCGGTGTCTGTATCACTTATATTAATCATATTTATGCTTTGTGGCATGAAATAATGCCCCCATTCTCTTCAGTGATGTTTATCTGCTAAGTGAACTTATCATCATCCTCATGGATTTACTGCTCACGTCTTTCCAGCTGATTCAGAAGATTTAAAGCTCGTTGTGAGTCACATATGAAAGAGCTGCCTGGACTGTTTACAACAATCTGCTCACCTCAACTGTAATTCAGATATTCATGAGTCTTTTCTGAACTGAGGCTGTTTGTTGTTGTGATTATGCATGTGATATAGTATGTCACACAAAAGACTGCAGATTTAATTATGCACATAAAGAGGATCGTACTTCAAAGAGAGAAGACAGCGAGCAGATTAAGAGAGTCTTTGGATCTTAGTAATAGTTCTATGTGTATCAATCAGTGATGGCCTTGTATGGTAGCATGCTGGCACTGCTCTGTTTGATAAACACTTATTCACACCTACAAGGTTTCTCTGAAAGCAGTGTTTTTCATTATATAGCATGGGTGGGACATCAGCTGTTGGCTTACAGTTAAGTTAGTTGCCATTAGTCACTAATGCTGATAAACATTTGCGTGTGTCTTCATCAAGTGTACAGTTGTTAGTGTCCAGTCCATAAATCAGTGATTGCAGGATGAAGCTGCATGCTCCATCAGTGGTGAATGTCAGGACTTTAGTAATGGTTGTAACCTCTTGATTCTTTTGAAGACAAGATGTTTTCTCTCCCGCAGTATTAAAAAGAAAAAAAAGATGAGGTGCAACACCTCTGTCTGTCGCAGTCCACCAGAGTTAACAACTTTCTCTTTGCTATCACCTCTGCAGGTTTCTATGTATCTGCTTGATTATGTTGTGTGATGGAGCAAGTAAAGTCCTCCACTACAAGGGGAATGACCCTGCCAAATGTTGCTCTTAATGAAAACATATTTGTCATACTATATGGAAACATTTCCATGCCACAGAGCATTTCATGTCCATGAAAGTGATTGCACATTTTGATGAAGGGTATTTCAAAAACCAAGGGCATTTGAGATTTGAGTCTGAGGGTCCCCTACTTCTCTACAATGTCTTCTTGGATTTAGTACAGTGGAATAGATGGCTGCTGACTACTATCATGATAAGTTTTGCTCTATTATAATCTGAGCTCAGCACAAAAGTGAAATTACCTGGAAAACTAGCTGAATCATTGGATTTATAAAATGGCTCTTATTTTGGGTAAAACTACTCAGCACATCCCATTATCTCTCTGAAACACATAAACAAGGCTGCTGTAAGAGCTAAGCTCCATTTTCCAACAGCAGCAGATTCTGTCTGTGTTTCCATGCTGCTGTCATGTCTTCTTAATGGAAGTGCTGCTGATTGTTAATGCAGTTGCTTTTGTTTCATTGTTACTGCCCTGAATGAACCTTTCATACAGAGACAGAAACACTAAAGCGTATGCTGGTGCATGATGTGGACAGGGTCTGCTGTTATTATGATAAGGTCAGCCAATCAGTGACAAAACAAACATCAGAATGGGTAGTTTAGATAGATTTTTTTCCTGCATCTTAACCCCCACACTTTGACCACGAATAAGAAAATTGCAATTGTTTGTATGTGTTCACACAAAGACGTCTGTGCAGAGGACAGAGGACAACAGCCTCACTGTGAACCATCTGTTTATTCGAAATGTTGGGACAGCAGAGAGTCAGACTGACCCAAGGAGAATAATGAAAGACAGGAGAAGCATTAGTGATTTAAAGTTTGAGCACATTTTGAGTCCTCAGGCAGGACAAATAAATAAATCTGCTGCTTGTCCCTTTGTGCCTAGTGCCTGCTGAAGTACAGGCTGTGTTGCTGCTATCTCCTGTAATGGCATGGTTCCTACAGCAGCCTTTATCACTAATGTAAGACATGTCTGTTGATCTGATGAAGCTGTTTCATGCTTTGGATATAAAGTTGGGGTATATATTGTGTCTATGCAAGTTAATAGAACTGTGAAAACATAGTTTAACTCACATTTGACAACCAGGCATTTGTCATTACACATCTAACATGTTTTGTGTCTCTCTCCTGCGGTCAAACAGTTCAGAGCAGATTTAAACCATTGAACTAAAGAAGAAAGTGCAAAGATAAGTACAGACAACCAGATCATCCTGCATGTATCTCATATCTGCTGAATGTATTTCTGAAGAGACTTCTGTGTTATTGTGGTTTCTAGAAGAACATGGCTGCCTGGTCTCCTTAAGGACCGTCTTCACGTTGTGAAATACAGTGGATCAAAAACTACTGCCATCTACTGTATAATAGATCTGATATTGAGTTAATGTCTGTGTGAGATTCTGTGCATGTCCGGGTCTAAAGAGAGTCCATGAGAAGGCTTTAGGTATGTCGTCTCTGGAGGAGGAGCTTTCTAATCTAAAATGGATCTCACTATGTGAGGGATGAAGGAGGTTTTTTCTCCATGCCTAATTCTGTTTGGCTTGCCAACGACCTTTTGATGTTTCATGAGCAATAAGAGGGGATATGACTTACTGACACAGAAGGAGCCAAAGTATCTCATGAGACAACTTAGCTGAATGAAGATAAGAGAATAAAGTGTGAAGAAAGGGCTGCAGAGAGAAGATGAAGACAGAGTTGAACTTTTCATTTTGATTTACTGGAGCCAAAAACAGCTGTTTCAAATACAGATTTATTTCAATAACAGTGAAGTCATTGTTGTTCACACAGAGCAAATGGAATTGTGTGTTCAGGGGGAGCTGAAGTTTATTTCTGGAGAGATTTTTAATTTTTTTTGTTCAGAATGTTCTCCTCATGAAGTGAGATTCTGCAGATGCAAGATTAGTCTGGATGGAAGGCTTCTGTCAAATTAAGTCAATATGATCCTACTGTGTACTGTATGTACAGTGTTATTTATAAATAAGGAAGAGCGGTGTAGGATGTAAATGTATAAGGTGTTAACGCTGCATAAAAATAAATATATATAAATATTTTGCTCTTCTGTGCCTCAGATAATTTGGACGGTTACAGAGGAAAGAGGATCCTATTCACTGTGGGTGCCTGGACGTGATGATGCTTTTGTAGACTGGGCAGAGATGTATAATAATTTTCAGAGCCAGTATTGGCGCAGCCGCAGTCTGACAATGGAGCCACTTTGAAATATTTCCCTGAAACGGCAAAACAAACAAAATCAGCTGAATTTTCTGCCAAACATCCAAAAATAACATCAACATAACAACATTCATTAGGAAAGGTAAATCCTGTGAGCCATATGGATGCAGTCTCTTAACATGTAGGCTAAATAGTTGCATTAGTTTCGGCAGGCAGCTATGGACAGTGGTGGCAAAAGAAATAGTTAATTGTATTTAACTTATTTATTTAATTATTTTTATCCCCAGGAAGAGCAGGATTTTGCTCAATTATGTTTTTACATAACCTACAGGGAAATGTCTTTGTAGTATCTTTGCACAAAACAGGCTGGTTAAAAATACACAGACTGAGAGAAATAGACCTCTTGAGTCATTAATACAGAAATATTCAAGCTTTAATAAAATTATTTATTATCCAGGATAAGAAAGATAAGATAAGATAAAGACAGTGATCAATATGAATAATACATTAGAGGAGGGAGACACCCCAGGAGTGTTAGCTTCAGCAACTGGTGTGGGAGAGTTTTATTAGTGGTCTGTTAAATTTCATTGTGCGTTGTCCTCACTATAAAAGCTTCAGGAAAGGAGCCCAAAGGGTAGGGAAACATGTCTGTGTTACAGAACTGAGTGGCAGCACTTTTTTCCTCTTGTAACTTATTGAGTGTTTTATGAACCAGAACAAAGTCAATCTCTGTCCCCTCAGGTATCCCTTTGTCTCTCTCTCTGCCTCTCTGAGGTTAAAAGGGCAAAGAAAACCATTTTAGACTGTCTGTACAGAAGTCGAGTCCAGCAGCAGCACTGATAATCAATACAGCATGTTGATTCAACTCACTTTACTAAATGAGTCTCCTGTCTCTTATTGATGGACATTATAATTAGGGTAGTTAAAGGCTTGGAATGATGTATAGTCCAATGGATGGATGTTCTGCAGAGCTGTGCTTTCCACTTCTACTTGTTTTTACTTATATATTGATTAAAATGTCTTGTAAAAAAATATCTTGTTGGTGGTGTTGTCAGGTGTATATTGTACGCTATGATGTCATGGGGAGTTGTGTAACTTGTTTAACTATATGCAGTTCATCAATTTAAGTTTGATCTCTGTGTGTACATCTGGTTGAGAGCGCACTGTGCTGAGTGATTGACTGTGTTCAGTTTAAACATGAGATCAAACCACATCTGATCCCCTTCAGACCAGCGGGGCTGAACCTCAGACCTTTAAAGTTCTTTCTGTAATTAAATAAGGCCTTCTGATGGTGGTAAGGAGTTAAAGTAATTATCCTGCCAGCATCGCTCAGTTCGAATCACTGGAGAGTTTAATCTTGTGATATTTACTTTATCTGTGAGATAATCAACAAAAATTGTGAATTGTGAATGCGTGTCATGAAAGTTCTGTGTGTGGGTACATTTGCTTATTGGTGGGTGCGTGTATTTGTGTGTGTGTTGGGGGTGAAGTCTGAATTTGAAACAGCAGACTTGAAGGTCAGAGGAGAGATTTGCTGATTGGTTTGCCAAAAAACTTTATATTGCTGTGCAGCACGGAGCGGGCATCAGTTATCAGTCCTGTGTTTTATCTCGCCCCCCTTTTCTTACTGACAGTTGTGTTGAGGATATCGCCGACATCATTAAGCAATGGATTTTTGGACATGACACTTTATTGCAAAAATATTTAATTCAGGAAATATTTGTTTTTGGCAGCAGGTCAGACTCATTTCAGCACATCACTTTAAGCTCTTTTGTTGATGCCTTTGGTTATTATTTGTTGAGCAGGCTGGTTGCAAAGTAATACCAGGTCAGTCTGGTAGAGTAAAGTCAAATAGCTACCGAACAGATTGCCTCCATGCACGGCTGAACAGAGATAAAACGAGTGCCAATGTGAAAGTTCTTTCACATTAACTCAGCATCATAATGCTGTTTACTTGTATATGTGTATTTCCACAAGCAGCACAATGGCTGTTGTCTGTGATGGACAGGACAGTGGATAGAGTCGGAAATATGGCAACGGGCAGAGGGTTGGAGTTGAGCCCCAGAGGACTGGGCCTCTGCATGCGATTTAACCACTGTGCTACATCGGCGTCCACGGTTTTGAAATATTTTGAAGGAATTGTGGGATGGTGAGTGTCAGAAATGTAAAACAACACTGTAGCCTGGCAAAGACCGAAGGAGTTTCTTCCCTCATTTAGAACTGCATCCATGTTCTATTCACTTATATGGATCTAAAGTAAATAGTACTGGTTCAAGTGTAGATAACTGCAGAGTGGCTGACTTCACACAAGCTACAGCTCTCGACTCTGCAGATGGCATTAGTCAGACTTGCTAAAAGCCCAAGTGAAGTAAACTAAAGCAGATGTTATTTATCTGCAGCAGATGTCCCTCTGTGCAGGTTGAAAGCACAGATCACATCCAGCCAAGTAGGTGACTTGACAACCACTAAATCCAAATTTGTTCAGACTGTCACCCTAAATCTGGCTTTTATAGATTTTTTAAAATGTATTCATGTCTTTTGTGAAGTCCAGACAGGAAGAAAAAACAAGAAACAAACATGAAATGTTTTTTTTTTGCTTGGTCTAGCTTTCATATATTCTTAAATCTAACTGGTTCATTTTTGTGCCTTAACCTTACAGCTTTGTTGGTACACAGAGGGTAACTGAGGGATCGACATAAAGTCAACATGTGGTTCCTTTCAAAGCTAATCTTTCTCAAGCCTTCATCATGGCCTTCTTCTTAACTTCTAAAAAGTACTCACCTTCATGTGAATTAAAATAAATCTGTTTTATAAGCTTTTAAGAGTATTGAGCAATAAAGTGCTTTGTGATTAAAGTGTTTGGACTTTTTTAACAGAATGTTCGTTTGGCGTGATCACTGTTATCCAGTCTGTTACACTGTTCCTATATTGAGCTGGCATTGTGCCCAGAACACACACAAAGCAATGGGCTATTTGAGGAATATTGATCTTTTCTGAAGCTATGCCAAAGCACTCAGATAGATGATTCAAAAGCCACATGATGTGAGTATAACTCTCGATACTGTAACTGAGACAGGAGCTATGAACTATTGTAGTTTAAGTCTGTTAGAAGAGAACCGAAAACAGGTTGGCTCGAAAAACACAAAGTTGTCAATCTTTTCATTTACATTTTTTTTACAACAGAAAAGTTAGATTTGTATTTGAATGATACCTGGGAGGCGGTGCCAATTAGTATAAGATTAGTAATGAATGGCCTGGAACACAAATCTGTCACAGGTGTTTTGACCTGGTACGACTGACCATAACAAAAAGAGTCACACATCATGTGAAGCAGTTAGTAAATAATATCTTATTGAATTTAATTAAACAAATTAGACCATATTGACATAGTCAGTGGTGTTGGATGTGCTTGAGTGAGTGACGGGTGTGTGGGGGTGTTGTGTGGTGCATAAGAGCAAAGTAAACAGCTGAACCAACATAACCAAACCAAGGGGAGACAGGAAACTGCACACAGGAGCTCTGAGTGTCAGCCAGAGAGAGAGAGACAGAGCTGTAGCCTGGACTCTTAGCTGGACACACCCAGGGCCCTCAGGTGTGGGCGGTTAACCTAACGAGCACCTGCAGAGACAGAGCAGACTGGCCAATCACAGTGCACAACAAGATGACACCACAGGGGTCAGCACAGAGGGAACATGTTTTACTACTATTAAGACATTTTTTACTTTGCCTGTTGTAATGACAACAGTTGAGCTTTGTAGCATTGAATGTAAGGTCATGGGGTCATCTGCTAAAGTACCTGCATCCTGTAAGTGTTCAGCATTAATTTGCACACATGCAGATTGTATTGAGAGTTTTAACTGATTCTGAAAGACAACATGGTTGTTAAATGTGGGAGACCAATTAAAACTCTCTGCTTCTTTCTGTCTCTCTCTGTCTCCATTGCTCTCCCTCATTTGCTGCTGAAAAGTTATTCAAATGATACTTTGAATAATTTCCATGACCAGGGATGTGGGAGTACAAACTGGTCTCCCTCTCACTACCCTCCTGCCTTCCTATCCCAGAACATCCCATAAATATTTATGAAGATATTTGAATAATGTGAATTGAAATGACAAAACATCATTTTGAGAAGAGACGAGTAGAAATAGCTGGAAGGTGAGCAAAGAGGTAAAAGCACAGGAGGAAGAATCTTCCAGTCATGAAATGTGAGTCCTCGAGGGGTCAAGCCTTTGGTGAAAGTGAGATGTGGACGATGCAAAAGAGGTGCAAATAAATAATAACGTGTTAATTATGTGTGTGGTGTCACACTGCTCTCTGAAAAATTGCACTTCAACATAAGAGGTTGAAGCTTCTGAAACAACTGAGGACAGATGAGGCAAAAGCTGTTGGTAAAAGAGGGTAAAGAAGTGACAGGAACAAAGAGAACATGAGATTAGGTGCTGGTAGAAAGGTGAGTGTTGCTCACAGAGAGAGAAGACGAGCACAGAGGGAGTGAGGTGTGGACGACATCTCTGAGGAGGGAACATGTAAGAAAGAGAGAGGTGTGTGGGGTCCTGCTGTTTGTCACTGCTGTCGTCTTAGTTATGTGGGTGACAGAGCTGCCTGGAGGTCTCCCACGGGGAGAGAAACCTCATGTTCCAGGAACAAGCGATACTATCTATCAGATTTAAACTGCCTCACCTCTGTCTGACAAAAACAGATTCAAGTCATGAAACATTGAAACAGTTGTACAAATTGGAAAAAAATATGAACAAAAGCATTTTCTCATCTTATCAGGAATCATCACTTTTCATCCTTTTGTTTAAAAGAACAAACACACCTACAACACAATGCAGCATGCATAATGAGTTATTTAGCTCCCATCAGATTGAGGACAGTGTTGCTCATAGAAATGATGTCCTCGCTCCAATCTTTTGAAAAGAGCTGAATCTATTTTCTTATCGCTCAGAGCAGAAAACAATGAGTTGAGAGGAAGAAAAGACCTGACTGAATGGAGGAAAGGTAGAAGTAAAACTTAATGGATAGTCGTGGAACTTGATTTTGTGCTTGTATTTGACAAAAGCTTGGCATCTGAAGAGAAAATGGTCTCCCTAAATAAATGCGGTTTAGACTCGATAAAAGAAAGCCATGGGGGAGGTCGACAAAGACGATGGGTTGAGAAAGGAAGATAAAGAGTGATTAAAGAAAATGAGAAAATAGAAGAAAAAAGGCAAACAGCCTGAGAACAAGAGTGAGTAAAGGAAAAGGGAATGAGTTATTAGAGAGAAAATGTGGGTGGGATAAGAAGAAGAATGGGTTGCTGTCATTTGGGTTTAAATTGCCAACAAAGAATACTCAGATAAATTCAGGATGTCTCTCTTCTGTTGTCAACATCATTATTCATCACAGCTAAGTGCGAATAACAGAAGGTTGGTAGAGCAGATGCTCTGAAGCAAGGCCTGATTCATGATTCCCATTTATTCTACATTAATGGAATGCAAACTGATTTGCAAAGAGCTTTGTGAACATTTAAATGCTTAGACACCAGACAGCTAGCAAATGTACTCTTATTTTTCTGGTCTTTAGAACATTTATCTATCTAGCCTACCAATATAGCTACTGTTATATGTCTTATAATGATCATATGTAGAGATGTACAGATACTATTATTTTCCCTCCTGATACTGATTTTGACACCTAAACTTGTGTTTTGGCCAATATTGATTATGAATCAATTTCAGTGCATTAAAATAAAACAACATTTAACAACTGTAGGCATATTCTACTAACCCTGTATAGCATCATTGTGCAACCCCTTAAAAACTGAAGCCTTGTATACTGGTCATATTATGTCACGCAACATAATAAGAAACTACTGTGTGGAAACTCATCAGCCTAAACCTTCATATCTGTGCGCTCATCGTTGTTTACAGCCAGCAACATGAGACATGATAATTGATTTAGAGCTTAAACACAACTTATTCGACTGTATTGTTAGTTTCACTTATATAGAGATGACTGTTTGTCTGTGAGATTATTAAAAAGCTTAGTAGTCGATGAGATTGCATTCTTAAAATGAAGGTTAATATGTGGCCAAACTTTGGCATCCTTTCCTCTGTGTATGAACTGAGTGTAAATTGTCCATCAATCAGTGCAGGGAAGAGAAGCACTGTGACATTGTTGTCAATGTATGGAAAGAAGGTGGAGAGACGGAGACAGGAACAATGCATCAGGTTATTGGCTCTCTCTGCAGGATGACCTCATAAGCCTTCTTACCCATTCCTCTTCTGCTGTAGCTGTCATCTTACATTTGGCTTTAACCTTGGCAGACTGACATCTTTTTTCAGTCAGACAGCATGTTTTACATTGGTTCACGAAAGGGGCCACACATGAATATCAATTCTCTGTGTCCTTTCTCCTTCTGTCAATCTCCTTCTGTCTCTGGTTTCGAGCAGGTAAAGATGTCAGCAGTTGCTTATCTCATTGCTTTGGAGGAGGTTGTGTTGTTGTTAACATTATTTGTTGTGCCACTCAATGTATCCTACAGGACATGTTGATACATGTTACAGTATGTGCATACTCTACTTCAAAAACTTTACAGAGGAATACTGCTATGTCCTAAATCGGTAAGAGCTCAGATCTTAGAGTCAACAACCACATTAGCAGATCTGAGTCAGTACTTAGGCACAAATGTTTACCATGTTCACAATATTGAAGAGGCTGTTGGTATTGGAATGGGTAGGTGGGGCTCGCTCAAAAGTCAGGGGATCACTTCAGTTACCATATTCTACAATAACACCTCCAAAACCTGCTCACGATGGCCTCTCTAAAGCCTTGTGTTAACATACCCACACAGGCAATGTCAGCTAACTACAAAGTCTTAGCAATTTTAAGTCAATCAAAAGGCCGTCATTATCTACTTTAACCTTGTCTTGCAATTTCATGCTTCAGCTGAATCTATATTAAAGTCCAGACTCTGGTTTCTCTGTGAGGCTTTAGCAGCTACTTCTTGTGCTTGTTAATGGAAGGTCAGAATCGGGCTGAATTCAAATGAAACATACTTTCTGCAAAAGTCCAGCTGCTTTACCGAGTACAACTTTCCCCAGTGTGCTGATCTTCCATGAACCTTTATCTTGACTCCCTCCCACGGTTGCTTTCATTCTGACACGTTTAAAGCCCTCTAACTTGTTACTTATGTGTGATTATCTTAAAGTGCGTCTGAGGTGAAAACTGATTTCTCCGTGTCACGGCTGTTGACATGCTTGACATGAGTTCAGTTGTTCACAGCTGCTCGATCCTCCCTGTGAAACCCTCTGGGTCGACATAAGTTCTATAGGGGACACTGAGTGACAGAGTTCAGGAGGTGAAATCACTTTGTGGCTTTTTCTCTTCTTTCATCCACCAAAGAAAGTCAGCCTCAGTGCTCTCTAAATGCAAAGTGGAAGGCAGGTTATTATGTGCTCCACTGACTGAACATCAGCACTCCACTGTGAGGCTGGCTGGGTGGGTGGGGACTGTTGAAAGTGCAGGTTCTGGATGAATGTCATCAACTCTTGTAGGTCCTCAATCATCCTCAGCATTGAACAGCTCTTACAGCAGAATGGATGTCATAGTTTAATCTACAAGACACACACTGAATGAGGGGAATTGTTGGTTATTTTAATATTGTATACAGACAGACTATTGGCTTGTTGGAGTCATTGGTGCAACTATTGATAATTTCACCATGTCATATGTTTTGACTGCACTGCTGTGATTAACTGAATACACACTAGACTCTGAATCAATGCCTCTGAAGCAATTTGATGAGCAGATCAAATAACAGCTTTGTCTGCACCAGATGAACCACTGCCTGAATGTGAATACAAGTATGAACTGTGAAATGAATACTGTGTCTGCCATTCTCTCTGTGCACTGGGCTATAAAATTATACAAAATTGCTCATTTATCAGGTTCAGTTCACATTATTGGGATTCACCATTTTCCAGACTGTGTCAGTGTCATTGTGGACTTTTGGGGTTAAAATGATATCCTTATCTTCTCCTTATTACTGTACATTGCTCTTAGATATAGATCAGTAGCCATGATGATATTTAATTTTATCCATCACCTTCAGGTTTTTCAGTCTCTTGAAAACCATTGTCACATCCTTACAGTGTCTAAAGGAGGATAGATGACTATGTGATAATATATTCCAGGGAACTGGTTCCTAAAAGACTTCAGCTGAAGTAATCAGCAGCTTTAATCACTGATTGAAGAGAACTATTGTAAGGGATGTCTCGGTCGCTCTTTGGTTGTTTGAATTGGATTTTGTTTCTGAACGTCTTTGTGCTGCAAGAAACAAAAAACAGTTTGGGGCTGAGGCCGAGTTGTCACATCCACACTGTGGTGGTTCATGTCAGTCCATGCTTTTTCTGGCAATCAGCTATACAAGGGTCCACAGTTTGAGTATTGGACTAGCACATGCAGGTCAAAGTGAGCGTGCAATCAGAAGCATTATTTCTGCACATCGGTGCGGACGACTTGAATTCTGATACAAGAGTTGGCCGTATTTGGGAATTCACATTTACATAAAAATCTATCCCATGTGAGTTAGCTGACTGAATTCACATTTGCAATGCTGTGAGCTTCTTTGCGTTCATTATAAATATCTATGATTTCATATTTGCATCGGGTCCACTTCTATCAAACAAAGTCATAATTGCAGCTGAACTCGACTCCATCTCTGTGTCAGAGCGAGGTGAAGAGGACTTCTGAGGAGTGTTTGTCTGCTGGCTGCTGGTAGAAATGACAGTGAAGTGCCTTTATGTTCCCATCAGTCCATAATAAGTCCTCTCAGATTCACTGAAGCTTTCAAATGGAACTTTTTCAAGGTCACAGATTCAAGAGGAAAAGAGCTTCATAACTCAGCCTGTTGACTTTTTTAGAAAGGTTTGCAGAATCTGAATAACTCGGTACTTGCTCAGATTGTTGACACTCTTTATCGTCTGTTGTTGTCATAATGTGGACTGTTAAAAGCTCCAGCTTCAGTAAATAGATCTCTAACCTCCAACACTTTTTATGAAGAGTCAGTGGGAGGTTAACAGTGAGAAGTCAATCAGGGAGATGGATGCTTTCTCAACTATGTAACAATAAATGTCTTATGGCTGACAACTGGCTTGTCAGGAAGCTGGTGAAAATCAGGGGGGTAATGCCAATATGGAATCATGTAAAGTGCAACCATGCTGCCTTCAAAATGCACTCATCGCTTAGCCTGCTAGATACAGTTTTGACCTTGTATGTAAATGTACCACAGTTGGTGCTTTTAGTGTCACATTCTTGCATTGGAAAAGTGTGAAAGAGCTAAAGAAGAATGAAGAAAATCACCCTTGCACTGTGCTGCACCAGCTATGTGTAAGTTATCTGCTTTGTAAGTGAGTGAAAGTATCTACTCTTGGTTTGTAATCATCATGGTCTCCATGTGCATGATCTCTCTGGCTGGTATGAGCCACCTGGCATCGTAGCACATTGTAATAAGCAGCTGTGGCTCACAGAAAATTGTCACTTTTCCCCCGGCTCCTGCAGTCCACACGTGGAAGTGTCCTTGGGCAAGACACTTTACCCCCAAATTGCTCCCGAAGGCCTATGGCCATCGGCATGTGAATGTGTGTGAATGGAATTGGATCAGTACCGATGAGCAGATTGGCTCTCTGTATAGCAGCCTCTGCCATCAGTGTGTGGATGTGTGAAAGTTGCCATGTAGTGTAAAGTGCTTCGAGTGGCTGGAAGACTATAAAAGCACAGAATAAATGCAGTCCATTTACAATAAGTATTTAATATCTAACCTATAAGTGGGTCTCTAATGGATTACTCTTAATGACCAAATGATGTTGTGTAGAACTGCTGTTTTACCATTAGTGAATATAACATTGTGGCATTTATGATTCACAGCCACCCTAAGGTGCATGTTTAACTTTGCAGTTGTTTTGTAGAGTTATGTTGTAACTTATCTCCACGATGCATTAGCTTTTATTTTAGCACAAATCATAACTTAGTATTAATGAGCCTTCTAACTACGTCGGGGTTAAACCTAGACACAGCTCCACACGCTGCTGAACTACAAGGGACATTTGTATTTAATTAAGCTTTTGCACAGTCATCATGTTCATTAACAGACTTCATATCATCTGCATTATTAGAAAGTCTATTTTTACATCACATTCACGCAACACGGACTGCTTGTTTACGGATTAGGTTATTTAATTTATCCTGAAGCATGGTCATATTTAATAGCGTCTGTTGGATGACAGGTAATATTCCAGAGCCCCTCTGTGCTCCTCAGATCTTGATATGCAAACGAACAATCAGATATAATTATGAAATCTGACTTTCAAATGACATTTAATATGTTTTGATGAAATGGGAGCATTTCAAACTTCTGACAGCAGTAAATGAAGACTGAGTGAAGAAAGCACAAACTTCCTGTGTCATGTGTCAAAAGTTTATTAATACTGATGCTGAGTTTCTGCTTTAATTTAATGAAGGTTATTTATCTGACAAATGATGATGAGCATCAGCCATCAGCAGTGATTCTTATGACCTATCAGACAGCACAGCTGATGATAATTGACATCAGCCTGTCAGTTAATATTCAGTGAATGATATAAAAGAGAGAATCAGTCAGATGTGACAAATCAGCACCTCGTTACAACCTGAAATTAAATGGAATATTTTTTTATCAAGAAGTCAGTCATCATTTCCTCACACAGATTTTTAATTTCCACGTCTAATAAGAGTTTGCATATCAGTCTTTCCAAATGCACCACAAGTATTAGTAACACTTGCAGGAGCTCTGAATATCCACCGTGTTCTTAATACCCATAGTATGAAAGTATTTTGTCTTTCCTGCTGTAGTGACTGGCATGTATATGTTCACATGATGCCCTGGGAGTCATCACAGCTGGTCAGTCACCGTTTCGTACATTCTACCATTCATACGCTAAGCTGACACTGAGAGGCAGCCCCGAAACATGAGCTGTGGCTTAAACATGACAATGAATTGCTTCTTTGAACCCGAATTTGCCCGTGTTCATGTGATGGATCGAGTGTCTATGATTCAGTTATTAAAGGCCAAGGCTTTAATATGATTAATATTATCACGTGAAACAAGCTGCTTGACCTTCAACTGAATATTATTGTTTCATGATCCTGAGAAAGACATTACTGCAGAAAGATATACATATATACTGTATATGTAGAGACACAGTGTGTGATATGGTCGATAAATCAAGGGGATCCTTGGTGGGTGTGATGAGAAGAAAGAGAACATAAACACATTTTGGGAGCTTTTTTTTCTGCTCATTCCTCTCTCAAGATCTGTTCTGCAGCTTCAAAGGAAATCCACCACAGGACATTACATTCTCTTTGTACTGAACTCTGTCTTTCCAAAATAACTCTTACATTTTGCTTTCCTCATTCTAAAAAAACAAGTTCTGTTTGTTGTGCAGCTTTTATTGATGTCAATTTAATTCAGAACATTTTACCGAATTGATTTGGGTCGTTGTTTCAGAGAAACTGATGTTACAATGTTCTTTTCAGTATGTCTTTTTACTGGGCAATGCTGTCTTTAAAGTCAGAGTGGGGTTCGCTGAATGGCATAAAGTGTATTTCCAGTTGAACATGTCCAATAGAATATGTAGGATTCAAAAAAGTATTTGAGTGACTGTTAATAGCACCAAATGTTCCTGACTTTTAAAGAGGAAGAACCAAAATACAGTTTTTATAGTACTTTCATTCTATTAAAGAAAAAAAAAAGGTCATTGCAATATGCATCATGCAAATAAGGGTTAGTGTCAGTGTGCATTAGATATCATCCCTTTGAATCTTTATGCTCATGACAGCTGAAATAAGATTCACAAGACATTAGACTTCAAAGCTGAGCTCTGCTCAAACGTTGCAGGAGACATAAGAGAGATAGAGATCTCTCCCTCTGCAAAGCTTTCATAACTCAGGCTCAAAGTGACAGAAAGAGAAGAAATACACTGACACCTTAGAAAGTAAAGAACTACTGTAACATTTTCTGCGATCTAAAGTACTCTGAGATGCGAAAAGAGTTCTTATTCTAATATGTCCATCATGGAGCTGTTGACTTCCCTCCAGCTTCCTCTGTTGGAGCAGAGGTGTTATTATCCTGCATGTCTCACACCTGTCTGATCCTATTAGATCACAACACACCTGCTGAGCTGATCAGCCCTGTAGCCCAGCAGATGGTGAGATGATGACCGTTCATAATGGAGAATATGAACATCGTGAATCAGCTGATAATAGAAATTAGATTGGCTTTTATTTCTCTCCATTTAGCAGACAGAGTCTGTATTAGAAGTGTGGACATATGAGGTTTCCTTGAGTAAAGCAGAGCAGTCCTATTCAAATGGAAACCAGCACCCTGCAGTCCTCAGTTTAAATGAAGGCTACGTGATGTGAGCTTGACACTGTGAGTGGGGGGTTTGTGTGTCCTGTCAGTGTCCAGTCCTTGGTCCTTTCCTCTTATAGCTTACCATTTCCTCCTCTACCTGAACCTCTTCCTGTCTTCTGTCAGAGCCAGAGGGCTGCAGCTGCTCTCTTGTGTCCTGTCAGTGTTTGGACCTCAGCTCTCTCCGTCTCTTCTCCACCAGACTCTGCAAGCAGAGCGACCGCACACAGACTGACCTCCATCTTCTGTACTAGCTCAACAAGCTATTGACCTCCTAACTGACTGTACAGCTGCGTGCAGAGAAAGGGAACAAAGAGGGGGAAGTGGAGGGGAGGAGAAGAGGAAAGACTGTGACTTTTAAGGCTTTGTCTGCAATTGACTGAGTGTGAAGTGGATTCAGCCCAGACGTAAGTGTCTGTGTCGTAAATCACTTAAGAATCAGCCAGCCGTGGCGTTGGAACCAGGATGTATGGGGCAGCGTTTCAGATGTACGGAGTTCTAGCAAGATAGAACAACCATGATGCCGTCCTAGAAAGATAAAACAACAAACCATGATCTTTAAGTACAAGGATGGATGGAGGACATGTCAGAGAAACAGGGACTTAAAGTGTGGAAAGACAAAGAAACGCAGCTGAGAGATAAAAACAGATTAGAGGCAAACAGCAGGGAGAGATGCCGTGCTGTGCTGTCCCACCAGAGAGAGAAGTACTGACTGTTCATCACATTGTGTTGTTTGTCCTCTCATGAGGACAGTGTGTCTGTATGTATGTTTGTGTATGATTTCTGACCTCACTTCTGCAGGACACAAAAAGCATTTCTCACTGTGTTTGTTTGCATGCTGGGATTTGGACTGGCGTCGCTAAAGCCTCTTCTGCCTCTGCTTTTTACAGTCTTTGGTCTGCATGAACAAAGATTGTGACAAACAAATCTTTAATCATCACTTAATAACAGTTAATAAGTTTTTCCAGCTCAAAGACCCCCTACATCTCTAAATAGTCCCACATTTAGAACAAACAAAAGATACAGTACACAAACACACTCCTGCACTGGTATCACACACTCCACACAGACTACCACCTGCTATGCAAGAAGTAAAGAGGAGGAATTAAAGGCTTTCAGGAGAGAGAGCTGCTCTGCTCTTGGCAGGTTTCAAAGGCCTGATGCTTTCTTTGCATGCTGAACTGCCAGTGTGTGTTTATAGTTGTACTCCATCTTCTCCTCTGTGCCATCTTTGCCTGTCAAGGTATTCATGAGTTCTAAAACAGTCCTTTTTATGTCATAAATGCAAAAAAGCAGTCTGTTAAGTTACAGCACTCTCCTTTTTCTGTCTTTGTCACAAGTGCTCACCTTCACTCTGAAAGTGAGTGCAGTGCATTCTGTGTATTTTTTTAGTTGTTTTTCACCCCAGAGATGGAGGCATTCCAGTTACAGCCTGCCTTTCATTGCTCAATCTCCACTCACACACACAGGAACACAGAAGCAGCTGTTGGCGATAGAGGACTCATGGACAAAACTTGCAATCATTCTCTTTATCTTGCTGACCGGCTTTCCTGTCTTTAACCTTTCTCAGAGTCATATTACATTTATACAATACGAGCTTCATTAATAAGCTTGATATTTTCCTGGTCACAGATGTTGACACTCTATCTGATAATATGCCCGAGCTCTCTTCTCCTCATATCCAGTCTGACCCCACAGCTTCTCCCATGCTGCCCTGCCAGACTGAGCTGGCACACGCACACTGTCTCATCCTGGCATGGAGCAGACGCTGTCAGCCTCCGTTCCTACAGGAGGAGTCAGCTGATTAGTCTGAAACTGAAGAAACAAAGAGCTTTCAGCAGCTGGATTGGCTGGACTGAAGTAGAATCAGCTTTGCTTTTTCCTCTGACATAATTTTAAACCTATTTAACCTTGTAACATATCATTCTTCCTAGTTTTATACATGTTGCTAGAGTGATTAAAACGTGTTCTTGCTTGGTGTTAAGATGACAGCATGATGAACCCATCTCTGGTTCCTGAAATGCAGGTGGAAGTTCCTAATATGTTGTAATGAGGAGTGGGTATCAGTGTAAGGCTGTGAATTAGCAAATTTACAGTATGTAACACATTTTGTTCTCACATTTATTAGCATTTCACAGATACAGATTTCTTCTGTGTTTCCAAAACCTAACTTGGAGGTAGCTCGTTAACTTGTATCTATAAAAGCGTGGCAACATTGGATTAAAGTGTTGCATGTTTAAGCTATCCGCTGCATCACTGCCTTAAGGTGAGAGCTGAATGGGAATACACTGAAATTAAGTACCTGTAATAAGAGCCAGTGCACACGCCTGTTCTTTATGGTGCATTTGCTCTGGTGAGTTAGAAGCCTCAGCGAGTTGATTTTAGTAGCATACTTAAAACCAGTGGCCCCCTGGAGAGTAGGAAAACACATTTAAACATGCAAGCGCTTACAATGGTTGTCAATAATGTAAGTTGTAAGCACTTACAATTTACTGTCCTGATTTTAGGCATGGCATAGTGGTGTGCAACATACAAGAATAAAGACTTTATTAATTTATTCATGCAACATTATTTGGCCAAATATTTTCCATCAGAAATTCAGCTGTGAAATATATTTATACAGCAGAACAACATGTCTCATTCTCAAATGACTTTATGCGCCGCGTCTGCGCTGCCCATATGCATGCAGTTTGTTTAAATTTGATACATACTAACATGAATTAATATCGCTGCCCGATTGCCTTTGGTTACAGTGGGACATTTGAAATGAAAACACCTCCTCATCAAAGTGTGCGGTATCAAAAGTTACGTTTATCCATTACAATGAATAGACAGGATTAAGGATAGAACCTATTTACTGCTACAAATACAAGTTACTGAGGTTGAGATAAACACACAGATATTAGAGTTCATATACTAAAGTAATTTCTTCTTTCCAGTTTTAAACAATGATGAAACAATAATAATTTGTTAATTAATTCATAGTTCCTTCATAAGGCAGGGAGAGCGCAGATGAAGCAGATAAATAATTCTGTCCTCACTCTCTGTCAACTAAACTACTCCGACACTACTCGGAGATATAATGACATGAATAAACACATTTTGAATCTCGCTGGAAAAAAAAGAAAAGAACAAAAAGAAAAAAAGAAGTTGTTGTCCCCACCAATGTTAGGGTTAGGGTAACTACGCCCTTGCTAACATGAGCTTCTTTTTAAAATGATGACAAGATTAGATAGACATGCTTTGTAAGCTGAAATAATCAGAGTGGAAAATAAAGTGAGGTCCACTATGTATCGTTCTTTTACCCTATAGTTGTGATGTGACAGGGTGGGTGGACTGCAATGGACCGTGTTCTCTGTGGAGGCGTGTCAAGCGTTGGAGCGTCTACAGTGACGTCAGTGAACTTTTAAGCTATTGCACATTATTCAAAACTAAGTTAATCTAATTGGACCACATCCATCTGACAGTGAAATGTGCTGCACTTGTTGCTGTTTGTGTGGCTGCCAGTGTTTTTCCAGCCCCTGCAGCAGCAGCCACATGGTGAGAGTGTTTGTGTGATGAATAGTGTTTTGCTTTCAGCTGCATTGAGTTGGAGAGAGTCCTTCATCTAAGTCACCCAGTCCAAGCTGTAATGTCATGATCTGCTCTCTTTCACTAGTGAACATGTTATCTCTGTCTGGTTTTTTCCGCATGGAATAAGTAAGTTGAGTTGATAGCTGTTGTTATGTTGCTGTCTTTTTCTCTCAACCCTACTCTATCCTGCACCTTTTAATGAAATACAACTCATCCTTATAAAACAATTAATAGATTGGATCAACATGTGGATGTGTTATTCTGTTAGCTGCATGGTTCACATTCACAAGTAGAAAAGTAATTGTTATAACTTGCAGCAAACATGACTTACAAGAACGATATTAAGAGGTCGGTAGAGCTAATAACATGAATGATTTTTGTTCGCTGCACCACTGTTTTATCAGGGTTTCTTTCATTGTTGAACAAAAAGAAGTTTTTTTTACCACCTAAGTTTTCTGGCATCTACTCTCTGGGTTTCACATCACATGGCCCAGTTCTCACTGTTAACAATGTAAGTACACAAAGGCAAATCCAGCACCATTATTAGTTTATAGCTGTTTTGTTTTTCTATCACTGTCCTGCTGCTGCTGCTGCTGCTGCTGGAATTGAACAGAGGAAGGTTGAGCCTCCAACAGCACTCACTGTGATTCAGACTCTGTAAGAGAGTAGTAAACAATGTGTGGGTGAGTGTGAGCAGAAAGGGAATCAATAAGCCAACAAATATCGTGCTTGAGAATGTAAGCATTTCCTTTGTTAAGAGGATAAAGGCTTTATGTCCTTTTCAGCGTGAATTTAAGAAGTTTTATCGACTTAAAATGATTACATACCATTTCATAGATGGCATTTTTCTTTTATAGTATCATTGCCTGTTGCTCTCTGGTGTTGTTTACTTCATCCCAAAGTGTTGCTGCTTTTCTCATCCATCATAAACAACAGTCCAGTGATTACACCAGGGGCTTGAGTTTGGTTTTAACGTTGTGGGGATATTTGTGGTCACATTGCCATTATAGTGTCTCACTCTTTAACTCTTTTTTATCTTCCACATGTGTGCACACATGCACACTAGAAAAGACATTTTTCTTCAATATGTATCTGTTACATATAAAATTGTCTCAAGACTTTAAATCTTGACGTACATGTAAGTAAGCTGCTACTCTTTCTAAAGTAAATGTCTGATGTAAACCATATTTAAACCTCAGCTGAGCTTCCCTCCTGTCTTTTTCAGTCTGTTTGTTTGGGCTATCGTCACAGCTCATCTAACAGCCTGCAGCTCACCTGTCTGTCAGGATGCTTGACTTGCTTGACTAACCCAATCTTTCTAAGTGGAGCACAGTTCAACCTAAACTCTCCTCAATCACCCCCAATCCTGGCTGCCCTCTGCAAATCCATTCAAGTGCGCTTTCCTTTGCCTCTGTGTCTGTTGACCTCAACAAGCTGTTTCTGGGTCTCACTCTTTATCTCTTCCCTTGTCTTAAAGATTGCAGCGTTTCAGTGATTTTGGGTTTCTGTAGAATGCTTCCAACTGAACCCAGAATTCTTCTCCTTTCCCTCGCTTTGTTTCTTCCAAAGTTCTTTAAGTTTGTATTCATCTTTGCATCTCTACAGTACAAACCAGCATGGGTCAGGTTTTTAGTATTCCTCCTAGTATTATTGTAGCTCTTTCATGTGTGCACTGGAGAAATTCTTGTTATGTTGAGGATCACAGACATATTATAGTACTCAGTGCTATTGAAACAACCTGATTAAAGGATTACATCAATGTTGCAAACACAAACACATACACACATTTAAAGTGCCAGACAAAACGTTACACCTGCTGTGGTTCAGTCTTTCTCTTCACAGACTTTAGGAAATGTCATGTCTGCGCTCCAGTTGCAGTATTTCTCAGTGAATTCCCGCTGTTACTCTTCCCTTTTATTCCCACTCCTTCAGTATTCCACCTACTATTCCATGAACACAAGCTTGCCTCAGTGTGTCAATTTCTCTGTCATTGCAATGTGTTGTTTGACTTCAATATACATGACAGCAAACAGCCTCCTCTCCCAGCACGTCTTCGAGGTGCTGATGCAACACAGTTGTTGAAATCCTCCTATTCAAACTGCCCTTTACAATGTGGCTTCTCTGAGCCGTGACAGACGCTCCTGAGGAAGCTCATTCACATTGCAAAATCACTCCCAGTGCATCAGAATGTGTGTGTTCACCAGTGGGTTGCCTGTTTACAGGCATGCATGAGACTGCATCTGTTTATCCCGTAAAACCTTTTAATGTGTCTCCTCTCATCTCACTGGAGAGGAAAGCAGTAGTAGTGTAGCATGTATGTATGTGTTAGAGGTACAGCTTGATGACCAAGCTCATTCTAGGAACATCAGGTTTTGACTGCAGTTGTGAATTTGTTGTTTATTCATGTTTTGTTGAAGCTTCTGCTAAAGTTTAAAGAGACAGACAAGCAGACAGATTAATGGGAAAGAAGTTTGTAACTTGTTACTGATTACAATACAAAGATATATCATGCAAAGAAGGGTGGCAATCAGCCTTTTTAAAAGAAGAAACTATGACATGTAGTATCAGAAGCACAGGTGTGATTAATAAAGTTAATTAGCTGCTTCAGTCTCTGGTGTCTGCTGTGAATCACTCACAATAGAACAGAGCCATCGTTACTGTAATTAATAACACCTGTGCTGTTTCTACTATGACTGTCACAGTGTCTGCTGATTACTGTCAGCTTCTCATCACCACGTATAGTGTGCTGTAAAGAATCAACCTAAGCATTGCCTTTTTATAATGCGTGTATACCTTTTACTTCTGTACAATAAAAGAAGAGACACTCTTTCTTTCCATCTCTGTTGTCCCAAAGAAATTGAATGAGCTCTCTGGATAGATGAACAAACGTAAGCTGACAACTGCCCACCGATCCAATTTGCAGCTGGATTGGTACGATGACATCTGTGACATATGTGACAACACCAGCTGTACCATCGTAGCTAAAAACACGATCAACACTTTCTGCTCCACTGAGACAGCAGATGAATACAGTTGGAGGGAGAGGAGACTCTGTGATGTTTTCTGCTCTGTTTGTGTGTTTGTTTGATTCCTCTCTGGAGCTGAACCACACAGTGAGAGAAGATTTTTATTAGTTTTTTCTCACAACCTTCCCCACACAGCTTTTACACTGTTGATTTTTTATTCCTTATTCAAACATTGACTCATTCTTTCCTGATGATTGGGGTTGATAACAGCTGATTTTGAAATAGCTGTAGATACAGGGCCAGAGAGTACTTCAGTTCAATTTGTGCTTTTTGTGAGTTACTCTCGGTGATGTAGTTTTGTTCGTACTGTAACGTGGTCCAAACAAATTGATTTGTCCTCAAACTGGTCCTGAGGCAGAACAGGGCCAGGAAGTGATCTATTTTAAAGTAGGGAGCTTGACTGATGACAAACTGATTTCTTTGTAGTTTGGTGGACAGTGAGTGGTCCTATCTAATCATATTACCACCAATAATAGAGAATGAAAGAGAGATAAATGTTGTAGTTACTGTTAGATGCTTTTATGTCAGCCTCAGCCCTGTATTATGGCTGATCACAATGATAATGTTGATGAACTCCAGTGTTAGTTATTAGACAGTATCAATGGTCCGTGAGAAAACTATATTGTGTTGAAATAATGGAAGGGGAATTGACTTCTCAATACAAGAGTAATTTCACCCTCCTTCCAAATCCCTCTTTGAGAACATCTGTGCACCCAGTCTGAACACTTTATCGAGTATCTCTGTGTGAAACAGGTAGTTATTTGTGGAAAGTTGTTTCTACTGTCAGCGTCTCTCATTGACTGAAGACATTAGCTCTGTTTCTGACCAGCAAACTGCAGATAAAAGATCATGTAGGAGAAGAATCTGAACACTGAATAACATTGCATGTCGACTTACCGCCTGTGTATTTACAGCAACAGAGACTGTGTGAGTGGCTGTCTACCCAAAATAATACTACTGTGTGTCTTTTGGTGCAACAACTTTTTTGAATGTTATGAATGATATAATCTCAAAGGTCTCAGTTACGTTCTCTTTCTTCCCTATGGCAATAAACGGAAATTGCGGGAGCACACATCTCCGATATCCAGACAGTGTCGCATGTGAGACGTCCACGGTTGGCTCTGGCTGTAGCTCTTGATTTTCCTGGCTTTCATCAGTGGGCCATAGGCTCAATCACCATTGTGTTACCTCATTCGGCGATAGATAGAGACTAAACAGAGATAATTTAACTTAATTAGATAGCTGATCGTTTAACCCAAATTGAATGACAGCCACTCATTATTGCTGTTAGAAAAAATAACGTGCTTTCTGTTTTAGACTCTTTCTGTTTTTGACTTCCTGAGATTTGACTGCTGAACTGCTCCACACTGAAAGAGAGAAAAGCTTCAGGAAGAATCGTTTCAAGGAAGATCTCAGTTTGCTTGAAAACAGTTTCCTGCTAAATTGAACTTAAATGAGCTTTACAGTCTCGAAGCACTAATGAAATTATGTGACTGGGACACACTTTTCTTGTTGACATGTAGCAGAGCTCTCAGCCATTCAGACAAATGAGACAATCAGAAAGTGCATTTGGCCTTTGATGAATGTGATTATGTCTCTGCTCCAAATGCCTCCAGGTCTGTGTGGAGCTGCTCGTTTGATACATTATGTTCCTGTTTTTAACTGTGGAGCTGAATATTTTTAGCTGACTGCTGAACAGAAAAAAAAGGGAGGTTTTTTGTGCTGATAGACGAGACCCTTATGTTTCGAACACTCATTATTAAAGTTGGCCAAACACACTTTCTCGATAATTGATTATAGTTTATGTGTGTTGGTGGCAAAACACATGTAATGCAAAACACATGTAAACATGCAACACAACAGTTTTTACTCATAATATAGTATGTACAGTATATGTATTTGCTTCCTCTCTCCTCCCGTGCATCTCTCCATGCATCCTTGGTCTGAGGGACTTAGATGCAGGACACAAGTGAGGGAATGTTGATGCAATTTAACTTGGGATGCATCCATAAACTCCCAGACAGGAAGCAGGAAATGATGTTCAGAAGGGTGCAGGCTGAATAGATATAAGGGGATGTTTACACAAAGTGTGTAAATGTCATGGTCAGCTGTTTGTCATTCGTTCCTTATTTCACAAATTCCTTCAGAGACCACCTTGAAATGCAGCAGTGGACTTGTTTGGTCCTCAGCTCAAGGTTTTTTCATGTCTAGAAGACATGAAAAAACATCAAACCATATCTAGTTGTACAACATCTTATTTTCTATTTCACCATCCAGCATCGTTTTATTATTTTAACATGTTCAGTGTGTTGTTGGCTTTGATCTGAAACTTAATGTTAAAAACAAAGATGAAGTACAAAGCCTGAGGTACATGTATTATGTGTGCTGATAATACCACCACACTGAAGAACTCTCTGAGTTTATCCCTGCAGCAGTGTTACAATCAGCCAGTATGATGAGAGAACCTCTGCTTGCTGTTTGATCTTTGTCTCTCATCTCCCGCCTCCTGACTTGTCTGCATATCAAAGTCTACCTGCTCTCCCACATCACCTAAACTCTGCCATTGAATCATATTTTAAAGTGGATTGTAGAACTGGTTTCAGTTTTTCACAGTTTTGTTCATTAACATGCACCAATGTATACATCCCAATAAGAGAACATTACTCTTCCTTACTCCTAAAGCGAGTGAAAATGCATTTAACTTATCTATCCATGAAAAGCCCTGATGTTCTCCTTGTCTCCGGGCTGCAGCGTCACACAGCTGCAAAAATTGTTGTTCTTCAGGCCTTGAATTTTTAGCATCAGCCTTGATTGAATTGCAAACCAGCTTTGAAACTATGCTACAAAAAATAGCATCCCAAAAAATGTTTTGATCAGGGATAAAGTTCTGGCAGACTCAAAACCTCTCATATGAAACTGTAGGCAGCTGTTTCCAGTAAACAAGCTAATTACAGCTACCTGCTCTGCTGAGGTAAACTACTGGTGTCAAAACACATATCATGGGAATGAAGTTCCCAAAGATGAACAATTACATAACTAAGGCTGATTATAATAAAGAACTGACCTTTTCAATGTGACAAAACCAGTTATTTGAAATTGTGCAGATTCTTCAACACAACAAAGAATAAAGTGACCGAAATGTTTGCTTCCAGTAGAGATAGATGAGCTGACCTTTGACACTACTGACAAGATGGTTGCATGTTTGCTAATACATGAAT
Organism: Semicossyphus pulcher; assembly: GCF_022749685.1. NCBI lineage: Eukaryota > Metazoa > Chordata > Actinopteri > Labriformes > Labridae > Semicossyphus > Semicossyphus pulcher. The sequence continues at coordinate 24,967,127 of NW_027211692.1, forward strand.
AAGTCTGAACATATTGTTCTCTGTTCTCTTCTTTAAATCACAGTTATACCTTTCGTCTGAGAAGCTGATATTCAAACTGACACTTTAGCATCTTATTCTGGTTATAGAAGCTGGCTAGAAGTTGGTTTCCTTTGCCTGTTCGAAAGTAGTAAGGAAGAGGCACAAACAGCCTCACAATACTGTCGTTAGCTATTGGCATCTTTCTCACTTCTTGGTCAAACTTCAGAACTGTCTATGTTTACAACAATGACTTTATGTAGATTGTGAATTTTTGTCTCTGATTATCTCTTAATTGTATTTTTCTCTTTCTCCTTCTTTTCTGGGTGCTGTCTCATCCATTCTGGATCTTCCTCTGTGGATCCTGAAATGCAGGTAAACCATGAGCTTGTTCTTGTATCAGTGGGGTTTTAGATTTTACATGCAGGTGTGTTTAGTGAGGCGGGAAGTGTTTGTGTTTGGGGGATGTTGGGATTAGGCTGATCAATGCCAGACAGTACTTCTGTAATGTGTGCAGGCCGGCCAGCTGAAACCTGTCGCTATGTGTACACACTCAGACTGCACACAATAACTTACAGGTTCTATAATATAATAGTATATAACTTAGGAAGGTCGTTTTTGCTGCTCTGCTCTCTTCCTGTCTGACTGGCTGCTGTGAGGATCAGAGGTGATTTGTGCTGCTTCACAGATTCTTGTAATAATGTGTGAGCAGAGTCAGAGGCTTTTAAGTGTCCTTGGTTATCTGGAAGTAAATGAGCTTTAGCTGGTTAAGTTTCTTGTTACAGTTGAGACTGAAAACATGCTGCTGCTCTTATTTAAGACTCTCCTGCTCTGCTGGCTGTGAGTGTAGATGAAGAGCAGTCTGATGTCTGACTGAGGAACAGATCCACAGAGAGATCAAGAGGAACCTGATACTGGATGGAGAGGATGGAGAAAATGGTCTGCCAGTAAACAGGAAGACATTATTTATGAGTGCAGAGAGGAAGAGAAGATTAGAAGTGTGTGTGACAAACACACAGAGAGAGAATAGATGTGTTTTTCACCGCTGCTTCAGAATCAGTGTCCCATCTTCTCAGACTGATGCTGTCAGGCAGTTTAATGAGGCCTGTTTTTCCTTCACTGGTTCTGATGGTTCATGCAGAGAAACACACTGAGTGGTGGTCTCACACGCACACACATAAACACAAGCTACACATGCACACCGTTTCAGAATACATTCAACACCCTTGGCAGCAACTGCATGAAGTTTGAGACAGTATCCATTATCATCAGAAATAACACTTGTTTCTAACTACATGTGTTCCTGTAGTTTATCATTCATATAGGGAAGAAACATGTGATGGATTTGAAAATCATTGCACACAACTTACCAGAGTAGCCAGTATTGATCACAAGATATTTTCTGTCTCCTGAGAAGGACTTAAAGTGGCCACAGGGAACACAAGTGAGTGTGGCTGCACACACTGAAACACACAAACACTGAAACACACACATTGTCAGGACTGAATAAATGATGTGAAGATCCCACAGAGTCTCTGAGCTCAGTTTCAAGGCTTTTTACTTCTGCAGAATAAAGTCAGTTTCAAAGAACAGATTAAGAAGATCCCTAGAACATCCACTTTTCTGACTATTGTTGTTATCATGAATGTGAAACTGTACAGGGTGAGTTAAACAAAAGCTACAGTAAAAGCTGAGCGAGTTTCATCAGACTGCTCATGATGTATCATACTTCTATTAAAAGTATTTCTGCCAGGTAACAGGACTGACTCTGAGTAGATCAGTTCCCAGGTCAGATCCAAGAGAGACGACTGAGATGTGTCCTCTGTTGTCTTTATCACGCCGTGACTCTCTTCTAACATAACTTACTGCGAGGGACAGTGTGTGTGGTGTGTGACGTGTGTACCTTCTTGTTCACCTCAGAGGCCCCTACATGAAGCTGATCATCACTGTTTGAATGTGAATAATAAGGTTATTAATCTCCTCAGCTGGATGTTAACCTCATCTGTTCAGTTTGGTGCCTGGCTTTAAAGAACAACAGCAGGAGTCTTTCATGTGTTTCATCAGTTAAATGAAGCAGTTTGAGACGGAGAGTCAACTTCACCTCCAGTTGTCCTTTTTGTCTCAAGAGGAGGAATTCAATCTCCCTACAGCTCTTCATCTGACAGCTTGGATATCATTTTAATCAGTCACTGTTTGAACCTCAACTCTTTACCATCAGCTGTCTGTCTGTTGGATCTGCATGATAAGAACTAGATATAGTGACAGAAACCATGTTAGAGAAAAATGTATTTGACATGTATTTTGGTTTTATAATTTTAACCTTGTCCCATCTGTTAACATGGAGGAGGCGGGTTTTATGATCCATACTGCAGTCAGGAGGGGAATTTGATGTTTCTTTCTTCACTTTTGCGGCGCTGTCATGTCGTCCATCTTTTTATACAGTCTATGGTTGAGCTGAATTTTAACTGTATTTAATTGCTATTCATGAGTGGTACTTTTTCCACCTCCACCTCCAGAAGTAGCTTCAGATGCAGCAGAGAAGCTTGAGAGGACTGTGTGAAGCCTGTGAAGCCTCAGGGAGGATTTCCTGACAACTATAGAATTAGTGAGCCTAACTCTGCATTACTGCTGCATTAACATGAAAAGTTTAAGAACAGTCTTTCATAAAAGGCAGATTATAATAAGTAAGTTCACATGTCCACGGGCCAAATTTTAATCACAAGGGTTTGTTAAAAACTAATAAATTCATCTAAAATACTGGAGCTCAGCGTAAGTTCAAGCAGGACGATGTTTGTCCTTCATTCACTCCTCTCTCTCTCTCTCTCTCTCTCTCTCTTCCTTTCTCTCTTCCTGCTTCTCTAATAAGTTGATCATGGGCGTTCACACTTTCAGTTTAACCAAATAGTATTTACTACAATCTCCAAATTTAATGTGGAGCGTTTTCACCTCCATCCGCCCCCACTGCCCCACATCCAGTGTCTGGGTCAAGCTCTCAAAAGTCCCCTCCTAATCACAGCAAGCATCTTTTCACCGACATCACCAGCAGTGTTTAGACTCCGTAGGTTACTTTTTTGGTTTATTCTTTGATTGGTTCATTTCTAGTTTATTTCAAGTCTGTCCCTTGAAAAGAACTGAAGATTAAAGAGTTTCTATTAGGAGTACCATTGTCTACACATCTGCCTGTATACCTTGAAGAGGTACTTGAAAGCACCTTAAGTGTCACATACTTCAGTTCAGTGGAGAACAGGGTGTGCTAGTTTCAAAGTTATTTCCAAAAATGTCATTGGATGGCTGCAGACACTGTCCTTGTTCTGTGAAGTTCCTTTGATACATCAAAGATTCCTTTCCTTATGCAGACTAATCAGCAGGTTGGAGAGTTGTGATGTTTCCTCCTTGTAGCATATTTAGAGCAGTTATTGATGGTAACAGACGAAAGCTCTTACATATAGTTTGGTCTGTTTTACATCCTGCCTTTTGTGTCTGAGCAAGAGATGTGATGTTCAGTAATGTAAGACATCAGGACATTATATTGTAATGGACACTGTTATAGCAGGTAGAAGTAGGCTCCTTGACGAGACACTGGCCATGCTTTTGAAGGCACATTATGACAGAAGACTGAAAGTAAATGACTTTTCCTCATGAAGTTGATAAAGCAGTTATATTATCTGCTGAAGTTGAGGATGTCTCTTTCTGAAAGTTGGCTCTAGTTTTATCTGCAGAAGTGATGCACAGCTGAATCTATTTCACCTTGAGTGTCCATTCTTTGGTTTTCAGCTGTCTCACCTGTTGCTAAATTGACTGATTTTCAGCCACTTCACTGGCTGTCTGTTACTGTGACATCCTAATAACATCTAAATCCTTACAGCTCCATTTGACAATCATCAAGCAGCTGACAGGAAGTGCTGAAGCCGTGTGATGCATGTGCAGAGCATATTGGACAGACAGATTTTTCAGTCTAGTTTAATGGTCTTCGCTCCATAAAGAGATGCTCTGAGCCTCTCTTCTCTCTGTCTGGAATAAAATGAGATTTTTTCATGCAAAGTGGGAGGAGGGGGTCACGTCAGGTGTGTATATCCTAGGTCACAACACTGACTTAATCAAGGACTGATTAAATGATTAAATGTACCACATGGAGTGAAAGCTCAGGACTCTTATTTGAACATTCGACATCTGTCACATGTTAAACTGTGTAGAATTGACACCATTGTGCTTTGCCTCCTGCAGATAGACCCTTCTTATTTGAGGTCATTTATCACTAAAACCGGACATGTGCTCTTTGCAAATACAAAAATACAGTGACCAACATAGGGAGAGTGGATTAAGCTCTTGTTGGTATGAGGCCATTTTTCTAGTCATTAGTGTGACGGCCCTCTGTGAGCAGACCTCTCCCTCCAGGAGCCTGGTGGGCGGAGTCAGCTTGTTAGTAGATTAGGATCACCTGGTCTTTCTGCTCTCCAGTACAGCTGCCATTAGTCATTCTTCTTAGTTGTCATGTAGTTAAAACCAGTGTCATTGGTATTTAATCCAAAAAATACTGGATTTGATCACATTAGAAAAATTCATAACAGCAACTGATTTGATCTGCAGTGACAGTAAAGCTTTCTGACAGAACAGCTGTGTGTTATTAGTCTTACAGAGGGAACAATTATTTCAGCAGTGAAGTCAAACAGGATCATGTCTTCAAGTCAGGGGCAAACATGAGCTGGAAAATCTATTTAGAGCTTATTATTGTCCTCATGAATTCATTGTCCTTACAAGAAAGGATTAAAGTGACTGAAGTGCTGGAGGCTTTGCTTTGGTGTCTAAATCCCATTACTTTAAGTTCTCTGTTGTTTGAAGCTCATGTGACTGTGTCTCTTTGTTCAAGCTCAGACTTCTCTGTCACAGTTTGCTTTTTTTTTTTTTTTAGATTAAACTAAGAGTCAACAAGAAATGTTGGATAAACGGCCAAATTGTTTGCTTAGGGAAAGTGCTGAGAGAGTGATTAACCAATCAGGTTGAGCTGTGGAGGCAGGTCCTGTAACAGGTCAGCAGGCTGATGAGATGATTGGGAACAGGTGTGCAGAGGAGCAAGATGCCTGATGGACAGGTGACACATGACTGATTCTGTCCAACAACACAAACATGAGACGGGAGGAGACAGCAGCAGGAGCACACAGAAGTGCTGTTTCACCACTCACAACTTTTAGGATATAATGATAGAAATTATCTGACAGAATGTAAAGAGACGATGAATAGAAAAAAAAAATGACTGTGAAACATTTAATTCAGATCTACTTTTTACATCATGACTCATACAGAGAGAGAGGTGGAAGAAAGGTGAAAAGCAACACTGAGTTCTCCTGATCTGTTGATAGACCATTTAATCCATAGTATTTCTATTCTTGTCACTATTTGGCTTACATTATCTGTCTATGAATATTTTACATCATGTCTGTAGTTGGGATGAGGTCAGTGTTCTGCAGACTCTTCATTCAGAGTCAGATTGATCAAATCCAACCCATAGCTCTGCAGGATTACATGTGTTTACAGCTGCTCAATGAGCTATTACTTTATGCCAACAGGGAGGAAATGCTCTTTGGACGTATTCAATATTCGGCACAGAATGGAAAAGGGAAGAGACTTTTACATAATTATGTGCGTGAATGGCTTTGTGAGGGTGTACCCTTATTTACTGGAAGTTGAATGTTCTGTACTGAGCCTGAATTTTACACACATCTTACATTTGATGGTAGTCCTGTCTTTGGAAAAACATTGACACAAAGTTCAGTCATATGAATAATTGTAATTACTAAAGCTACTGGATAAAACACTGATGCAGTCATCCATAAAGTTCCCATGGAAACAGAGCATGATTCTCGTCATCACAGAGCAGTTCTGCTTATAGAACATTCAAGGTTTTAATTCTCACTTATCAGTTTTTAGGTTTTAATCATGTTCGTTTCAGTTCTGTTATACAAGGCAGTCTCTATGGAGCAGTTTAGTTTTATTAAAACAGTGTATTTCCTGAGCACGTTTACACTCCAGCTGTTTGTCTCTATAACATCTGTGACTCCAACATCACCAGGCTCCTACACATGTCAACACTGAACGCTGCACTAAGACAACAGATGATACAGTTTGATTTGTCACAGTGCTGCTCAGAGATGTGTGTGTGTGCTTGTCTTTTTTCAGGAACTGGATGCTGGTACATAAAAAAAACCGTCAGACTTCAATCTAAAGTTAAATACACAGGGGAAAAATGGTTTGAAGCCATTCCTTATTTAGCAGCAGATCATTAAAATGTACACACAGTATGCACGGTTGCCAAAGCAAGGAACATTTAGTGAACTGTGGTACAGCTAACATCTGAGGAGCTGTCGATTTGTCAGACAGAGACAGCTTTAAAACGTTTCACCATTAACATCTGAGGTTTACATGAAATAATTACCATTGTATAGTCGGGCTGGTAAACTGTAAACAGAATGTTATTTCTCTGCCAGAGGAGCCCCAGGAGTGATCAGGCGTATATTGAGACTACTGCCATCCATTTTTTATGAAGATGAAGATACTGTTTAATTAACTTGTTGTTGCAATCTCAGTTTCGTTCCTGAGGTAACACCTTTGTCGATAAGCAGTAATTGCAGGTTTGTATTTGGACCTCACTCTGACAGCAATCCGTCCTCGCTGATGTTTAAGGCTGTTTGTTCCTATCTGGACAACACATGTCTTCTTCTTAATGTTTTACTGTCTATTAATCACCAATCTTACTTTATGTGTTTGGCCATTGTAACTGTTTACTCACAGCTAAATGGAGGCTGAAGAAAATGTTACTCCTTCTTTCTCTGTTAGACCAGTCACTGATGGGTGATGGATGCAGCAGGAGACTTTTTTTCCTGAGCATGTTGACTCAGCATCCAGTTTTTGTGACACTAAAGAATATACTGCACATGAAAGAGCTTTCATCAGCGGGTCAATCACGACTGTGTCAAATTATTTAGCCAAGAGAGGTGACATACAGCCTGATATACAAATATTTAAAAGCAAACTCGAACAGAAGTGACAACTGAGAGACAATATCTCTACATTTTAATGAGTTTAGACTTGAATTTCAACCCCATTGTTGCTGTGTATGTGTTCAAATACACACCAATATGAATAAACTGAAAGTTTCCTCCCTGGAGAAGATTGTTAAAGTCCGGTAAACACATTTTTCTACAGTTGTTTTTTAAAACAACTTTTCTAATTTAATTGCCACTTTGCATTTCTTTGTCTCCTTCAAAGCCAAAGTCAGTCATCTGAGCTGCTGTGGTAAAATATTCTCATAACTCCAGAGTTTTGTTGAACAACAAAATAAACATGCTCGTGTTGTACTTCATGTGTCAGTGAAGCATCTATAGACCCATCAGACTTTCATCTGTAAGATCCGTCTAGAGCAGAAAGTCTAGCGTCAATCGTACAAACAGTTTCAGAAGGGATCTCTTATTTCCTCCGCAATACTGAGACAATTCATCTGTGCTAATGAATTGGAAAATCCAATGGCCAATGTTAGAACGTGAAACCTTTTTAGAGATGCATGACTGAACCACTGGGCTCACTGATGGTGGCAATAAAGTGGTAAAATCATTAACAGTGCCTTTCCCAAAAATGACTCTGTAATTCACACTTGTGTGTTTAATTCTCCAGTCCAGCTGTTCCACATGCAGGTGGTACCTGGACATTTCCATAATGTCAGGTTTCATTCAGACCTCCCACTCAATCATCTTGGCCCCGACTGACGGCTGAATAAATAATAAGTCAGTCTGTGAAACAGGAAGCTGTAAGCACAGCTCTACCTCTCTGCTAGTGTTTAACACAGGGAGGAAAGAGGAAATGATAGACGGCTCCAGTGACTGAACATCTCCTCCAGCAGCATCTGGAGAGAGAGAGACGTGTTACTGGAAAGACCTCACAGTATGTCTTTTGATTTCAGTCCTTTGGTGAAAATTATAAATTGGATCAGCAGCAGTGTGTTGATGTTGTTCTGCCTCAGCGACACACTGAGTCAACAGCTGCTTGACTTGCTAAAAGCCTCTTTACAAGTGGACAGCCCCCCAAACAATGACCCCTTTTTTACACTGAGGCACACAAACACACATCCAGCTCCACTGCTCGAAATATGAGCTTTTCTCTGTTCCTGATGGTCAGTCGTGAATCACACTTCATGACAACAGATGAAGGTTTCAAAGTAGATTTTGACCTTCTGCCTCAACAATGGAGGCTTTTTAAACCCAGTCCACTGACATGAAGGAAATATTCACAGAAAGACCTCCAAGTCAAATGTCCTCATTACAGTGATGTACATGATGGGGCTTAAGTGAAACCCAGCAAAGTTCTGCTCCCAGATCAGTCAATAGATTGTGTACTGTATGGGCCATAAGTCATGACATCTATGAGTTACCATCAGCCCAGATGTATTTTCTCTTATGATCTATATCTCACTGCTCGAGCGCTCTACCACACATGCAGCATTCTCTATATGAGTATCACAGTGAATGGAGTCAAGGGGATGTTTGAAAGCTCCCATAAGGGCTGTTTATATCTCACACTGCTGATGGAGATGTGATTACATTGGAGGCAGCATCCCTCCTCTTCTGCACAGCAGTAAGTGAGCAGGGTGTGCATGTGTGCAGTAAGCACAGCTGAGCAGCCAAGCAGCTGTTCATTGGAGATATTAGGGCTGTTGAATCCAGTTTTACTTTAATGTGAAGAAACAAGTTATCTTTCTAAAGACAGCTGAGATTAATGGGTCTTTTTGTAAACCAAGCATTTAAACTTGTAAGCATTAACAAGATGTATCTTGAAAAAACTGAGCTTGAGGCAAAACTAGGCCAACATTCAAATGTGAAAATCTTGGAGTTATTACACGCTATACTTTAAATTGGTAAATAGACTGCACTCATTTCCACATTGTCAGACCACTCAAAGTGCTTTACACTACATGTTTATTGGATGAGCCAGTATCCCTCTTAGCACCTCTAATGATGGTGTTCAGCGGGCAGACTGCCAACATATGAGCCTTATGTCCTGCCTGAACTAACACGCACGTTCAGCCAAAGACACAACACAAATACATGGTGCTTTCAGCTTGAGGCCGTTTCAAACTAAATAGTACAGTATTGTGGTATGTGTGTGTACACTGGCACATTTACTGTACTCAGAAACAATGTATGTTCTACTGCTCTTTGAAAGGGAGATATGGTGATTCAACATCAAGGTGAAAACTGGCTGATACATTTATTTTTAATGGAAGTTTGTGTGACACAAGATTTCATGAAGGACAAAACTATGTACTTGAACTTCAAAAGTAAACTTAAAAAAAAGTATGAACTGAATGTCGTCTCTTCCTGATATTCCAACAGTTTGAGGACAGATGTTTGCTGTTCATGCTGAACTGTTTGTGGGAGTTTACAGATGTGTTCTGTCTCCTCCTCTGCTCTGTCTTTGTCTCTCACAGTCTTCATGACAAGTTTCAAAACTCTTATTTATTCCTCCATGACTGCAGTTTGTTATGAACCTCTAACCTTTCTGTCTTCATCCTCCTCCTAGTTCTCTCCCGTCTTTCTCTTCAGCACAAAGTCATTCAGTCTCTCAAGTTTGTTCTCTACTTTCCTCTAAAAGAAGTGTAGTGCAGTGTGTGTATTTTCCTCTCATCTTGCCCCACATAACAAGAGAATGTTTCACTTTAGAGATTGACTTTCATGTGTTCATCTTCACACACTCTTCTGCTGCTCTCCACTCTTCTACATATTAATTATTATTACATGCAATACTGACGCAACCTTGCACATCACACAGTCTCTTCAAGGTCTGTCTGACCTCTCTGAGCAGAGAGTGTGAGGCTGTAGATCTCCAGATTACAGGGATTTATTCTCAGGCTACATATTCATCTTCACCCTTATATTGCAGTTTGGTAAACAACAGTGAAAAAAAGAAGTAACTCATAACAATACCAGTTGAGACTTGTTGTCAATAACAGAGAAGAACTGTTTTATATGTTTCTCAGACACAAATTGTGCACTACAAGTATCCAAAGGTTTGTTCTTATCTAATAACTCTAAGCAACCATAATGTGGAAAATGTATTTCATTGAGGTGCCTGGGACAGACTACATGCAAGACTGCTGCTGGGCTTTCCAGTGCAAGTGAAACATGAATAATTGTTGCATTTTAGTTTCAGACTATTATTATAATTATTATTAACTATTTATAAGTTAAGTCATGAGTGTTACTATATCAGCTTATGTTCAGAAATATTCAATTGGTTGCTTTAATAGAGTTTTACATTCTGCGTTTCTGCCTTATCTCTTCTGAAGTCAGCACACACCATTAGTGTCCAGTTAGCTCAGGCCTCTGCTGACTCGTTCAGGTTGTGTGTTGCTGTCACAGAATGTTTCTTTTCCCTGACAAGCGAGGAGGGTGAGGGCGAGCAGATTTCTTTCCTGCAAAAAAAGGACCACACCGAAGCTGTCAGTCAAGCAGGAATACAGACTCAGGGAACATGGTGAGCCAAAAAAACGTCAGAGAAAGTTATTCTTCGATTTCAACACGGACTGCCTACAAGAGCCTGACAGGATGTGTGAACATAACTGAAGGAAAAGAGAAGCCTTTTACTGGCTTTAGTGTATCACATACTTGGACAAGAAACACAACGGTTAAAAATAATGTAGGTTCTGAAAAAATACAAGCATGAAGAATAACAGACGTTTTCACATTTAGCAAACAAAGTTGAATCTATTTACCAGCTGTTGTGTGTTGCATAAAAGTGGGAGACTGTTACATGTTTTGATATGTGACAGCTGGAAAGTCACAGGTGTAATTAATCACACTAACGAGGGCTTGTTCATTCAGCTTCACCAGTTCCAGAGTTCTGTTAATGTGCATGTAGCTCACTGGTAATGTTGAACAAGACACCACAATGGAACAGACACCTCGTTAGTGTCATTAATTACACCTGTGACTTTTCTGCTGTGTGACAGGTAAACGACAGGTAACGTCTCCTGTGAGAAACATGTTAAGGGGAATGATGTGGAAATTGGAAGTTGGTTTCTTCTCGTCGAAAGGAAAGGTTTTCTCCCCTCTGCTACTCTGAGTTTGAGCATCAGGCAGCCGGAGCATGTGGTCTGTGTGCAGGTCAGGATGCCCAGAGTGCTGCTGGGTTTAGGTGAAGTGTGCTGTACAGGCTGTCGCTGCCTAAGAGGTCTAGAGATACAGTAAGGGGTCATTTTCATGGCTCTGGGTTCATACATTGTTTTGTGGAACAAGTTAGCATTCACATGCCATCAGAAACTAATGAGTTGCTATATTGCAACGATATCTGAAGTAATTTGTGGGGGAAGAGCTGCAGTTTGTAGAATGTTAACAAACAAAATGTTGCACATTATATGTATGAACAGCTTTGAAACTTCATGTCGGCGTGATTCTAGTCAAAGTTTTCTGGGAATTAATGAGAGTCCCAAATCTGTTGTAGCAAAACATTGTTAATGCTAAAAAAAATCTTTGCTTTGCCTTCAATCTGTCTCTTTGAAGAACCTTGCTGTTTTAGTGAGCTGAGCACTGTGCTGTCCGTGCTCTGTCTCTGTCCATGGTGCTGACTAACAGCCTGGATCTATTATCTCTTGAGTCTATAACTGTAGTTCAGTTCAAAAAACCTGTATTCAGAAGCCCACACAGTGTGTTTCCTAGCTGTGTAGTCCAACTCTTTGAACTCCTTTAAAAGTGACGCTCCCTGTTATTCTCTGTCAGACTCGACCAGCCCACCATGCTCTCACTCACCAGGGGCATGAACGAGGCTGAGGAGGCTTTTTTATTCTCCCTCTGTCAGTCACAGCACAGAGGACCCCCGCCTGGGCTGATTGATGCCTGTTAAAATTTCCTCCCCACCAGCATCCAATTCTGTGTGGACATTACTCATTAACAATGTATCAGAACAGCCAGGGGTCAGAGTGTGAAGTGAAGGCAAAATCCTCACCTGTGCTTTTTCAATGATTCTGGACTGTTGAATATTTTACCCTGACCTGGGAATATGGGAATCACAGCTTCAAATTGATGATGTCATCAGGTCACACAATGAGATATTGCATACAGAAGACTTCATATTACAGTTATGTTGGGCTGAAAGCTATGAATAAGAAATGTGGCTTTCATGCAGTAAAAACACCATGGCTGCTGTATCAGTGTGCTTTTGTTCATAGCGTCATTTTAAAGCCCAGAGTAATTGTCTGTAATTATGCTCAGCTGGACTCTTATATGTCCGCTGGGCCTCTCAACATGTCATGTAATTTACTTTTAAATTTTGCACAAAAACTTGCATCATTTACACCTTGTTGTAAACATCTCAATCCACCAGTCAATGTGTGAGCAGTAGAGAAAAGATAACTTGATAACTTGGAACAACAATATCAGCTGGTTTATTGTCGGAAAATCAATCAATGTTAATCAAACACTATTGAAAAGAGTAAAGCAGTTTGTTTGTTTTCAGACATCAGTATGTATAGACACTTTTAAGATATAACTACTGAAATGTTTTTGCTCCTACATCCAAAGGTTGAAGTGAGTCAAACATATTGGACATGTGAAGGACTCAGGAGCAGGAGAGCGCATACTGAAATATTTTCTTTGATGATGAACAGTGGACAAGGCACAAACTGATGCAAAAAGTCAATTAATTCAGTCAAGGTGTATTTATTTAACAGTGTGAAACGACAATCCTGTGCAACATATACAGTGCAATTAACATCCCTCTAACTCTACCATACTTGGCACATTCCCCTGGAACACCTCCTCATAAGCCAATGGCAGAGAAGGTAGAGTACAGCAGAGAACAAACAGGTGACAAACAATTGTTCAGCAATGTAAAGTCATGCAAAGCTAACAATACTAGCAGCTCCTTCTGGCTTGTAATAATTATGTTAGAGTGGTGGTGCAGCATGTGTGTGTGAGTGTGCATCTTACTCTATAGGACACAGGCTAACTCCGTGACACTCACCTGACTGGATTTCCCCTCTGAGGCAGCAGAATCAGCAGGTGTTTGGTTCTTGTGGGGAGAGATGGGCTGAAGGTGTCTCTCTGTCAGGGAGCAGGTAGAACAATTGACTCTGCAGGCTCAGATAATGTCGGCCTTTACACTAAAAATGTCTGATCGAAGTTTTACATCCATTTGTTCCCACATCATCAGACCATTGAGACCAATATTGCCATAAATCATAAGTTGTGACTGGCCAACAGGGACTAAAATAAATGAATGATATTGCTGTTGATGATGTCATGGATACAATATTTTACAGTCTGTCTTCTCTTTTTTGTCTCTTCTAGGTAAGACGGCCGATTGTGTGTGTGTGTGTGTGTGTGTGTGTGTGTGTGTCTGTTTTGTGTGTGTGTTTATGTCACAACGGCTGGATGAGAAAGACAACCTGCTGCATCACAGTGATCTTCAGAACTGACAGTAAGAACAACTCTGATATTTTACAAGTGTCAAACACGATTGCTTCTGATCTACTGATGATCAGCTGATGTGGTGTGCTTTCATTCTGTGTCTTGCCAGAGATGCTTTAGTCAGATTGTATCCTTCACTCTAACCTCTGCTGCTGCAGAGATAAGGGTGCACAGTTGTGACTCTTAGTTTCTGCTGACGGACTGAGATTGTTGTTGGTTCCAGGAGCAGCTGCATGAGAAACATGTTGCTTTGCTAACATGTTTAAGATTCATATAAGTCTGTGTGTTCAGCAGACTTGGAACTCTACTAATCTGTTCCTGATGAACCTGCAGGTTTAGTTTTAGATTAAGCACATTGAATTGTCTTGCATCTGAAAGCTGCTTTATAAGTAAACTTGCATTGCCTTGTGTCAAACCATGTGCCATGTATCTCAGACCACAGCAGGTTATTTCATTAAATAGTTCTTCTGTGCCATGAGTAGCCATCGCTTCATACTTGCCCATATTGGTTGTCAAGCAGTAACTACATCAGTGTTTCCTTTCACACTGAAATACTTCCTGTGTCTTTTTTTTCCCTCCCAACTTGTGTATTAAATACGCTCAGTCAGCTTTAAAGGCAACAGTGATTATTATCTGTGCACTTGAGTTTTCACTGATTCATTATTTTATCCTAGTGTATCCCCCAGCTTATAAATCATTGAAGACTTTTTTCTTTATTTCCTTTCTTTCCTCAAGCATCTTGTCTCACACACAGCAACTCATCCCCAAACTAATTACCCTGACAAACTCTCGTTTCTCTTTTGCCTTTGACCAAGATTTACTTTTAAAAGACAAAGCAGCATGACATGTAACAAATGAGATGGAACTGCAGCAGGTCTGAAAGTAATGAAGCCCTGAAACACCTATCTGTCACTGCAGAGAGAGAAGCTGGTTACATAGAGGGACCTATAGACGCACGAATAAGGTTACTTGCCAAATATACTCATTAACTTGTTTTGGTCACTGATAGTGAACTGGTGTGATATTTCCCTCCCTCTGCTGTTGATAAAGCTCCTAACAACAATCACAGTGAAACAGCAGGGATGCTCATCAATGTATTCAGCTCTAAAACATACAGTATGTTCCCCATCACTGTGGTGGTGATGATGTTTAGATTCCAGTCAGTGTGCTCTCAGTGTTTGAGAGGCTCTTTGAGCATCTTTGTCTTCTCATTAGTTTTTCCTTCATGCAGAGCAGATTAGAGCAGCTATGGAGTCTATACACACACACACTCAAACACACTCGACACACACACAGACCTCTGTGTTGTTGATACATTTGGCTAGATTTGACCTTTTTTACAAAACAGAAACCTGATGGATGAAACAACATGCTGGGTAGTGTATCTCGTATCATGCTGTTTATTTAAACTAGTGGTCAGTCCAAGACTATATGTTGTACACAGCATGATTATGACATACATGTTGTTTTGTAGTCCATTAGGTTTTCCGTTTATATTTACATTTCTTGAACCCTTCCTGTACTCACATCCTTTGAAATCCAATTTAATCCAGCTTTAATAAATTCACTTAATATTTCTAATAAGGGCACTGAACCTTCACACTGTAAGTTCACATTATAAACTCATAATTAGCCTGCTGACACTCTAAATGAACATAGTGGAAGCGTCTCCAGTAAAAAGAGTCACATCTTCAGCTCAGCTTCTTCACAGTTGTTCGCTCTGCTGCTCTGCTGTGTGATTGATGAAACAATTAGTCCATGAAATGGTTCAACATTACAGACTCCTCCTGCTCTTTATGTCAGGCTCTTTAGTAGAACAGACCTTTATGATCATCATTCTGTTCCACTACATCATCAAAATCCCAATTCTATGACTGCTTAGAGGCCATGTGTGAAACAGTGTAGTTTGACCAGGGGAGGGGAGAAAGCGAGGAGAGGGATGAATCATAACGTAACCTGCAAATCATTGTTAACCTGATCATTCAGGTGAATTTTGTATGTGATGACCCCTCTGGTGTCATCTTGTTGGCACTGTGATTGGCCAGTCTGCTCTGTCTCTGCAGCTGCTCGTTAGTGCCCGTTTGGTTAACTGGCCACACCTGAGGGCCCAGGGTGTGTCCATTTAAAAGTCCAGGCTTAGTCCACTACAGCATGTTAGAAAAACAACTGTTTAGAGTTACACATAAAATAAATCCCAATGTCTAAAGTAATTTTATACAATTAGAATGCAATTAAGATTTATGAGGTGAGGTTCCTATTCAACATGTAAGGTCAGGCACTTTGAAGTGAACTTTAAATGAGGCACACTGAATGCTTCATTTGGTTTGATGTCCTTTTAGACTGTGAATGAAGTGTTAATGAGAAGACAAATGAAGCAGAGAGATTAGAAGAATCTCCTCCTCCAGGTATCACCACCTCCACTAAACACAGGCAGTAATATCACTGAATTCTAATAGCTGTTGATGAATATTCATTGAAATTATATTACACACAAGTGTTTTTATTTTTCTATCCACAATGATTCTAATGTCGTCTATGAAATATGTCTCCAAGTCAGCCAATGAGCGGTAGACAGGATGTTTCACAAATAAAAACAAAAACAAACAATGCATGGTTCAAATATTAATAGACTATAACATTTTTATTCATTTTATTTTTTTTAGTGTTTTGCACATGTGTATCTAGGAGGAGGATTGAAAAGGAACATGTAATGAAGCTATTAATAGCGTTGTGTTGTGTGAGAGCAGTTCTCTGTGTCTGGATGCTTTCTTGTCTTTACGAGGTGGGACACTTTATATATGTTGCAGATCACTGTTGCTATTTTGTACCCTTATATGGTTAGGATTATACAGTATATTAAGAGCAAAGAGAGAAAGATACACCGGAAGTGAGCATCTCACTGGTCAGTTCAAGTGAAAGAAGAACATACAACCAAGCACAGCCAGGCAGGTCAGAACACAATGATAAAGTTAACATCAATAAAAGTATTAACAGAAAAAGTATACATTTATACAAAGTATAAACAGTCAAATTTCAATGAGAGAGTTTAGGTTTCAGTGACACCTTCTAGAGAAAGTGAGGTGTTCTCTTTCGCACAGTCTCTCTCTCTCTCTCTCTCTCTCTGTCTCTCTGTTCTGGCTTCTTGAACAAATCTTGGTAATCAGCTGCAGTTATTTATATGGTAATTCAACAGAGAAACACATCACACACACTTAGGATCCAGCAGAACAGAGATGAGATTTGTTCTCAAACTTCATGTGTGGGTTTGAGTGTGTGTTTATGTGTGTGCACAAGTATGTGCTTGATCTAAATTAACATTATACTGAAGTCTCGGTCACAAGAAATTGTCATGTAGAAATCAGATCGATCTCTAAGGCCGTCAGTACCAGAATGTGTGTTCAGTGTGCGCTGCCTCACAAACTCTCCACTTGTTAACTGAAGTGATTCAGTTCCCCCGACATTAAACAGCCAGTGGGGCAAGGACAGAGGCAGCAGATGAGAGATGTTGCTGATCATCTTTTAATTAGAGCCAGGAGCAGGAACAGAAACTCTGTTGTCATTTAAACTTCCTCAGAAGAGAAAAAAACAGAGGAAAGATGAGGAAGATGTTGAAAAGGATTTGAGTAGAAGCTTTACATCTGAAGACTAAATTATCCTTTCCAGAATAAACGTTGTTGTGGAAATTGTGGTTAAAGATCTGATAACAAGATGATCAGAGGAGAAGTGGTGGAGAGATTAGAGAGAAGTCTAATAAAGATGGATACAAGAAAATGTGAAGAAAAGAAATACAAAACATAAGAATGTTTAGAAATAACAAGAGAGAAAGCTCTTGCTTCATCTTTTCCCACTGCAGCTCTCTGTCCACTGTTGGTATTTAGAGTTGATTTATCCAGACTGCATCAGAAACCTGACACATTAACAACAGACATTTAGCTAAATGTGAAATTTGCTGGTAGTTTGGGGTTTTATTTACACATGTAGTGGAATAATCACTTGATTGTCACAGTAATAAGTGGGTATTTTACTCTCTGTTCAAACACATTTCAAATGATTTAACCTCACACTCCAGACTTGTGTTAGTGATAAAGTGATGTAGGCAGGTGGATGGAGCTCAAAGCTGATTAACAGAAGCAGCTGAATTCCTCGCCTGCCTGTAACACATTAGTCTGACACTTCTGATATAGTTTAGTACTGATGACAACAAGCCCTGTGTGTCCCACTGGTGATTGTTTTAAACCTCCAGTGTTGTCAGTAGGATACATGAACTGGATTCTCCCATGCTGTGGCCCTGTTTTCCTCCCTTACCTGCAAATAAGACAACAGCTAGATGTGTGTGTGTGATGTGTGAATGGATATTAAGTGATAAACATACAGGCCACAGGCTGATATTTCCTCTCACTCTGCTGTTGTGAAGAATGGTCTACGTGAATGACCTTTGACCCTCTCTGTATGAAATAATACTCACACTCCAGCCTTTATCTGGTTTGTTGACATTTGTGAGTCCACCTCCAACAACAGCCTCCTCCACGGTTCAACACACTGATAAAATGTGTCGCTCCTCTGAGACATCAATTTGATTTCATGGTTCTTGAGGTCTGCAGGTTACAAACACAGAGAGAGTGTTTGTGTCCAATCAGCTTTATATGAGTGTCTGTCTGCCTCTGTTACTGTGTCTGAACGTATCTGTGAGTGCTGTCTCTGCTGTTACACAATTGTCAGGTAGTTAATATGAATATAATTTAATGCAACTCGTATGTGCTGTCCAACAAGTTGTGTTTTCACTGTAGTGAACATGTACATGTGCTCCGGAACAACGCTGTCTCTGTCCATGGTGCTGAATCACAGACAGTTGAGATGATTTCTATGGACCAGTGCAGAGCATGTCACAGTTTGTGTCAACTGTACTTAAGAATTTTGCTCGCATTTCCATTCAAAAGGAGCTGCATTAGAGTTTGAGTTGTGTGACAAGTTTCCTTCTTAAAGCTCAGCAGGAGCTGTCTGAACACTCACTGTTGGTTTCACCTCCAGAGCAGAGTGAGAGCAGATTTAATGGATAGCTTCATGAGTTGCCTTCAGCAGATTGGAATCCTGGGATTATATGTTAGGTTTCTTCAGGGCAGACGAGCTGTGAGTCTCTAACCTGAGATGAACTGATGCATCACTTACGTTAGATGTGGTACTTACTTATTCCCACCCCACCACTGCTTACTCGTTATGTCTTGTTTAATTATTGCTTATTGTAAAGTATCTTCTTATTTTTCTTATCTCTCATTTATTCTGCCTACTTAGTCTATGGTATAAGTTACTAACACTATGAAAAAAACTTGACAGCCCTACCCTCACAAACAAAGTATTAAAAATAATATCTCCAACAACTTAAAGCCCACCCTGAAGTTCTGAAGTATTACTTAAGAATCACAAAGTTTAAAATCTGCACAGTTCATGAATTAATAACATTAAAGACAATCTGTAAAACCTGAGCCAAAGGTTTTCTCACTGACAGCTGGAGCATAGTTAGAGAACAGAAACACTGTGGGCTTTAAATGAACTATGAATGAGGACACCCAGGGGTTGAGTAGACTGGAACGTGTAAGATGGATATCAATTTTCTGCCTCATAAAGAAGGGGAATGAGGTTTTTCATCTACAGTCTCATCTTATTCATTTGATGATTCCACTGAACCGTTGTGTTCTTTCTGTTTTTGTGTTGCTGCTGGAACTGAACTAATGAGCTCACCACCCTCTGCTTAGTCTTAAGTACAAATGAGCAGAGTGGTAAAGTTCATTTATATCCCCCCTTTTTCAAACAGCTCACCTGTACCATAAGGTCTCATGTGCTGAAGCTCCACAGAGAGAAACTAACACATGATCATGAACACTTGAAATAATGTTGAAGATATCAGCAACAGGTGTCTTGTTATATTTAAATTATTCACATTTTACATAAGAGTTTCAAGCTTCCTATTTCCCACTTGAGGAAACATGAATTTCTGCCTCTGCAAACACACTGCACTGGTGCCTCTTCTCACATAATCAGCTTCTCTGCTAATGAGCTGCTGCTCCAACAGCCACACTGCAGGAGAGCTAAGTGACAGCTGATTGGTTAATATCAAGTGTAGTGTTGTACTACAGAAGATCAGAAATCAGAAAGACATAAATAAGAGGACGTTAATTGTAGTTAGGGAAACTACAAACTAACAACACGACCAGAAATATTTGGAATTTCCACATTCTGGGAGAAGCTGAATAGTAGGACTGATACACGCACGCACACACGCACGCACACACACACACACACACACACACACACACACACACACACACACACACTGCCTGTATCCCTCTCCAGAGACATTTCTGATCTCTACTTCAAACATGTTTCATCATCTTGCCTGAGTCAGACTGGATCCACAGTTTGACAGTCTGTGCTTTAATATTGACAGCTCTGGTAAAACTAGCTCACCCTCACATGTCACAGGTCTGTGTGCTTGCCCCCTCTTACACATGGGTGATTGATTATCTGACACTATTTTATTTATGTATCATCCCATGATGTTCTCATGTTCGCCCTGGTCTACCTCCACAAATACACAATTACACTCTCTAGATTGCCAACTGATTTATTTTTCACTTTGAGGAGCTGATATTTTTTCTCACTCAAACTTTTTCCTTTTACTTTATTTCAACACAGTGTGGTTACAGTGGTTACACAGTTACAGTGTTTAATTTCACTGTCATAATTGTTTCATCACCAGTTTTAACCTCCTTATAGTTTAACATTTGTTTGCTGACTCCACTAAATGTCTGGTTTGTGCTTGTTTTCTGCTTCCCTTGGTCTGATTTCTGTGAGAAAGCAACAGCTGGGAGCAGACAGGAGCAAGAAATGTGTTGGGTGTCTGAATTTAATATGTGGATTTTCTGCTTTTCCTGAGGCAGCAGAATCAGCAGCAGCTGTGAGAAATAATAATCTTAAGGTGAAGGTGAATTCAAGACTGTAAAATAAGATGCATCTTAAAGGAAGCTGATCTGATACCACACTGTGTGCGGTGTAGTTGTTAAGTTTTCTGCAGCTGATACCAAGAGGCTCTTTATGTTGCACTGCTGCTCCTCAAGCTGACTGAAGCTTGTAGTCTGATAGTTCACTATTCATCAGGGTACCAGGATGCCCCTTTCTGTGGGATCCATCCAATTAATTTGGACAAATTAATCTTTGTAATTTTAATGAGCTACTTGTTTGCTTATTTGGTTGACAGGGAGAAACAGGGAGACAGCAAGGGGAAGACTGGTTGTGTTTTAGTTGGACCCTTAATCTCATCACATCCCCCTTAATGAACACACAGTCCCAAAGCATTAATGAGATGATTTGACTGCTCTGTTGGAGTGGTTAGATGTGGAAGACCCCTCAGATACTGTGAAAAATAAGACCTCCTTTTGCACTCCCCCTGTAATTAATGTATGTACATACAAAGTATGTATCAGCTCACTTGCATTGTTCCTGTCAGATGCAGGTTCTGACAGCATCTTAAGGGCCTGATGAAAACTGTTTATCAGATAGCAGATTAAATCCTCTACCTTATAAGTATCTCAAGTCTTTGCAAATATTTGACAGGGCTGCCTCTGTATACGTCAGTGGTTTGGCTCACTGTGGTAATCAAAATAAACACCCTTGGTAGGAGGTGCTGTCGGAATTTCCAATAACTCAAATTCAGTGAGCAGGAACACGATGGCATTTTCATATTCTCACTATCACAGCAACTCTTGATCAACTGGTTGAATTATGGTGCCTGGTATACCAGGATTAAGCCAAGTTTCACTGAAACAATTGATGTAACAGTTCGTGATGTTCTCTTGGGAACTGATGACAGCGTGGAAATTGTCCAGTTTATTAAATAGAGCCTGTCAATTGACCAGCAGGACGTTTGCCAATAAAGATCTGCTGGGTCAGGATTGCAGATGGTGTTTAAGTTTCACACATTAACCTCACTGTTTGTTTTGTTCTTAAAATCAAGTGGCAACGTCTGGGTAAGCCAGAAAGTAAGCCAACACCTTTGTTTTTAGTGCCGAAAACACTGCTGCATGAGGCTGGCTCCTAAAGCAAGTCAGTCCATATAAGGCCCCATATTAAAAAACTTAACTGCAGCTTTACTTTACATTAACGCTAAAAGTTAGGCAACATTAGGGATTGGCCACTTTGACTGGCAGGTGGATGCTGCTAGGTGTCTTCTAGATGTCACCTCAGCTAACTCAGTCATTGAAGATTCTTGGAAGTGTTTGTGTTGTTGGTGCCACTCAGGGATTTTTTTTCAAACAAATATAAGACAAATAATGCTGTAAAGTTTATTGTAGTGACATATTGTCCAAGAATTATGTGCTCCAGCTTCTGTTGAGTAAAATTCTAGGATTATTTTATTGATGTTTTAGCCATTTTTAGCAGGAACCTAACGGTACCTGGCTTGTTAGCTCAGCGTTTTCTCATATATTGGTATGTTATGTTTTATTGGTTCTTCAGAGATGACAGCTGATAATAGTTATTAGAAGACTTAACACTCCACTGGCTCTCCCTCAAGAGATGTGAGTCTGTTTTTCTCGCCACACTGAAATGAGGCGTGAATTCGCTAGTAAATCCTGTTGCTGGTGGTTTTTTACTCTGCAGGGGACAGTTAATGTAAACACTCAGTTATTTCATTACAGAAGTTAATAATTGTGTCTGATGACGCCAAGAGATTGAGAGTAATCAGTCATGAATTAGTCATCTAATCAGCAGGATTAAAAGGCTGTTATTCCAATTGCATGTTGTGATGTGACTCTGTTATCATGCATTAACTTACAGGATGTGTTCTGAATAACAAATGGGATCCAGCTGAGACACAGATGATTATGTTTCAACTGCATCACTAATGCATCAGTGGAACAGCTCACATATTGAACTGTATTTGAGTGTTTGCTTTGGAGGCACTCGATGCCAAACTGACTGTTAGGAGATGTCGATGTAGAGCACAGAGACTTCGTCTCCCAGCATACCTGAGAGAACTTGAGGTCCAGTATCTTGATATGTGGAGAGAAATATTGCATGGATTGGGTCACATTCAGAGTTAGTCTTACTTCTCAACAGAAAATATTTCAAACTTGTATCCAGTGAGGTCTCATGTCAAACTTGGTCCCATCAGCCTCATGTATTTTTGTTCCAGCAGAGGCTATTCCTGGATCCCAGTATGCTCGTTAGTACTCTTTATGTGCACACAAAAACACAATGTTTCAAACTTTTCTCTCTCATGAATCCACTGTGCAATTATGCAATAAAAGGTTTCTAACAATGCCACAGGCTCTAATGACTTTAATGTATGAATTCCTTAAAACGGAGACAAAACAATGTTCCTCATGTTTAACAAATCTACACCCCCTCTCTGGATGATAACATGTCCCCAGATGACAGAAGCTGTAATAAGTAATTTGGTTGTGTTCCAATCCTTCCTCCCACTGTGAGTTCAGCTGGTGATCAGATGTCTATTTTTGCAGCAGAAAGATAATGACGCACTCCATGAGGTACATACACATTTTATATTGCTCCATCCATAGTCCTGTAAACTACAATCTCTGCTCTGAAATAGTCCCTCCCTGCACATCATGAATTAGTGTTTTCTCCATGACACAACTGTGAGATGATCTTCTGCTATCTTATGGGTAAATAAAGAAAAGTGTGACATACTGTATATCCTACCTGAACTTTGTGTCTCATGAGCTACAGATGGTTCCCGCTCATAGCTGCTTCCTTCCTGGTAAATGTTTGCATTACGCTGAAATGAAAATGATCACTGTGTGCTTTAAGAGACAAAGATGAATGTAATTTTCTGTCTTCCCTGTTTCTCTCTTGCTGCTGAAGTCACCGAATGTCTTATCTGCTGCTCTGGCAAATTGGTTCCCTTCATCTACAGGTGTTAGATGTCGGTGAGCAGTAATGGGGTCTCCTCCGGACACTTCATTGACTTCCACATTTAATGAGAACATTAGAAACAATCAGTGAGTAGGAAAGGAAAAAAAGACTCAGATACTAAAAGACAGAAAAGTTTAAACTTTTGTCTGCCAGGAGGTTTAAAGAAACTAAACTGAACTTCCTTTCACTGATTCCTGTTTCTAAAGTGTTACAGGGTGTTTCTGTAACTAATCCTCACCTCAGCCTCAGATCATTTACATTTAAATAGATACACAGTGCTGTGAGAGACATTCTCTGTGGATGGGTCATGTTATCATATCTGCCTTACTTATTATTGGAGAAATATAATCTTTCGGTCTTCCCATAGACTGTATAAACAAGTGGAAGTAGCTTCAAAGTCTAAAAAGTTAATGCAAAGCAGGCTTGTCTGAAACCTACATTCTTTCTAATGGCAGGCCAGGGTGTGACGCCACTGGTTGCTGAATGAAGTCCATTTGTGATGTAGTCAATCACTGACTGTCTGTGTGTGCTTCATATCTGGTCATTCAGCTCAATCAGCCTCACAGTTAACCTTTGTCATTGCTGAACAGTAAAGTATCCTCTGCTGTTTATTATTCTGGATGCAGTTGGTAACTTTAATGTCAGTGTAACAGCATGATAAATGTTCTGTGTGTGGATGAATGCAAATCCTGTCCCTGCAGCAAATACTGGGGATTACCTCTGCACTCCATTATGTCCATATCATTGTTTGCTAATCCACTTTGAACACACACACACACACACACACACACCCCAAAAAATCTTAACAATACAGACATATTTTTTAGACTTGTTGTGCAGTAGTAGAGAAAAAAAAGACCAGTAAATACTGACATTTAATTTGAAATCCCTAATGACCAATGGATTAAAATAAACTGGAGATTCTTGATGTTGCTGTTGCAGTTTGAGATGTTGCATCACTGTCACAAAGTTAATGGCATCATGTGCAGCACAATACACAAACAGATCATTAGCCTCTGTCAGAAGAGTCTGATTCTCTGAACCTTTGTTGTCTTTGTTGAAATCTCCCTTTCAGCATTGGGAGATAATATGATTCTTATTCAAAGCAGCTCAATAATCTCATCACACTTTAGGAGAGTAAAGCTGTTTATCTTCAGCTGGTGTCATCCCAGCTCGCTGCAGGGTTTTCTGCTGAGCTCCAGCTGTTTGGTTCTTCAGTTCATATGGAACTCAGACATGGAGACATCAATCTTTGCCATCATCATAGTATTGTCGCACTGACACAGGAAGCAACTAGATAAACTACTAGTGGAGTTAAAGCATGTTGAATAAACAGCTGAGCTCTTATTTCTCCTGAACAGTCGAGCCTCACTTCATTTCCTGTGAGTTCCTCAGGCTGCTGTGCTGCAGGACTCTGCAGACTAACTGGCACAGACAGCTCCACTACGGCTCTAATGTGTCTGCTACACTAAACTGTCTGACTGATGATTCAAACAGCCTGTACAGTTCAGCAGACCTGAGGAGAGGAAGTGAATCAATGTCCTCATGGTCAAGTCCAAAGATGGTTCATGCCTTTGTTTTCTTTGAGATAGAGATTCTGAATGTTATTAGAAATATATCTGCAACGAAATAAATATCAGTAAAAGAGACATCATGACAAAAAACATGTCAACATTATTAATGTGGATGAAAAGACACTTCAGTCCCATTTGGGAAGAACAAATTCAGACCAACAAAAGCATCTTTAGAAATCTTTCAGTGAAGCTTTTTCCAGCAGCACTTCTGAAGCTGCAGGTTTCATTGTTTGTTTCTCTCCTGTCAGAGAGGTTGTGAATAACGCTCAGTGTTTAGCACTTGAATCACACTGTGGTCCTCTGTGCTGAATTCAACTTAATTAGACTCATACTGAAACATAAACAGGAACACCCATACTCGCTCTCTCTCCCTCCCACTCTTACACACACACATACAACATGAGCTGGCTGCAATGCCACATGTGGACAGGCTCTGCTGCCGTGAGGATGAAGGTCGTGCAGGCTGTGTTTTGAGCTTGGCCACAGTGTCAGGAGAGGCTTCAGTGTGTGAAGTGATGCACAGGGAGGATAAGAGACACACAGCAGGCAGGAGGCCAGGAGAGAAAAGCAGAACATCATCACCTGCTAACAGGGACGCTAACGGGGGGCGCACACACACACACACACACACACACCCACACACACACACACATGCACAGGGTCACTGATCTAACTTTGCTTTGCACGGTTAAAAATCACTGATGTGCTGCATTTAGTTCATTACTGAAAGCAAGAAGGGGAAGCCTTTGTCACTACACACAGGGAAGATGATCTTTCGAAGTATTATGAAAATAGTGTGTTTTTGCGTGTGTGTGTGTGTGTGTGTGTGGGTATAAACCATCATGCAGAATGAAAAGGACAAGAGTCTCACTGTGAACCATCTGCTGCCTCTTACTGTTGGCTCCTGTCCCTGGACACCAGAAGGTCACAGCCATCCATGGAAAACAGAACAAGTGCAAAAAAGACTTCTGGTGTGGAGGAATCTGGTGTCACTGTTTGTGTGTGAATGCACAAGAGAGCTGTGTGAGGTGTCTTTAAATGACAAATAATTGATAATATGATCAGCAGCTTAGTAATTTGGCAAACAACCAATTTGTGTCTTTGACTAAAGTAAAGGATCTGTTGAGTCACTGTCATGGTTACACACCTACACAGACACACAATGACACACTGCCACATTGCCACAGGTGTCTCAGCTGGCTGCATAAAGATCAGCACCTCTGATCCGGCTGTCTGGCATTAACAGCCTCTAGTCCTGGCAAAGGACAAGGAGCAGCCTGTCACAGCAGCAGAGGGCAGGACGGGAACAGTGAGGGAGCAGAGAGACATAATCTGTCCCAAAGGTGAGACACAAGACATCATATTAAACCCAAATCCCTGCCTGTGCCAACCTGGCACTGTGGAACTCATAGAGAGACGCAGACAGAGAGAGAGACGGGATGAAATAGAGAAAGGGAGGCAGTCAGAGAAAGAGAGGGAGAGAGGTGATGTGTTTCTGACAGAATTTTACAGTGATCTTGTGTAACACTTGGCAATAACATTAATTATGAAATATAGCTTTGATGTCTCTCTGGCTTCCTGCCCAGTATCAAAAGAAACAAGTCTTTGGTAACATATTTGTTTTACTTTACATGCAGATATTTGAAGTCTTCACGTCGTACTGACCTTTACTCAGATATCGAAAACCAAATATCTGCTTCTTGTTGGCTGTCACTGACAATGACATCAGAAACTATCATGTGATGCAGCTGTCTGGTTGCTGAGCTCTTTACATACTTACATTGTAGTGACTAAACTTCTGATGATAAGTAATGATAACCCCACTCAATATTTACTAAGAAGAAATGTCCTATCTAAAGTAATCACATGTAATCGTGTCCGCCTTGTATCTCTTATTATTCACTGATAATTCCTCACTCTGCACTCAGACAGACAGGAACATACAGTATTTAGCAAACTGATGTCTGTCTGCACTTTCATCTGTGAGTCAGTGCATCACAAACGTTTAGGTGTCTGAGTAAGTCCAGTCGTTCCCTCTTCAGCCTTTCAGGCAGTAACTCTGCTAAACAGACTGATTCAGTGACTCCACTCTGAATAATTTCACGCTGCATTTCTGTTTGAAAACAAACATCAAGGGAAAATGGGGACGGATATAAAGAAGAGCTGAAAAAAATGCTGTAAAAGCAAAGTGAGATCCTCTCAGATAACAGCTTCAAAGCCCACTTCACTGATGAACATGTCTTCAGAGACCTGTGTCTGACCTTGAATGGTTATAATTAATTCATATTCAGTCACCTTTGGTTCTGTAAAGGAATAATCAAATATACATAAAAGCACAGTGTGAGATTTCTCACATTATTAGCAAAAAAAGCGTCAAAGAATATATCAGCATTTTACATAACCTGTAATATCCAAATTTCTGTATACTGCAGTAAAATAGCAATCAATAACACTGGACAGATACATCACCATTTTAATTATTGGATGCACCTCGAGAATTTTCTTTAAAGTTATTTACTGATTTAGCGTTGTTGTTTGGCAGCCTTTCTCACAAATCAGAGGATCAGAGGTGTGAGGATTTGTTTCTGCACTAAAACAAAAGACTAACAGCATCAGCATTTTTCAGTCCAGAGTCAAACACAACAGCAACATTTCCCTTTTCAGAAACGTCAGGATCCCACCGTGTGAGTCACAGAAACTCTGTTCTCTCTCCAACCTTCTGAAAGCAGCTGAATCAACCTTTCTTATCACCCAGAGAAAAGAAGGGAAAAAGATACGAAGAGGGAAAGAACTGTAAAAATCAATTTTCACTGTTACTGATTTTTGTTTTTATTGAACAAAAGCTTCAAAATGAAAAAATTGTATTGTGATGAAAATGTTTTAAATGTGTGGAAAGAGAAAGCCTCTGAAATTGTGTTTTGACATGGGACACATTTTCATTGTGCCACAACAAATCATCACTCACCATTAAAATACATTTTTACTGTTCCAGGTGCAGCTAAAATGTTTCAAACTCATGATTACAAATAATTTACACTCGGTTTATAACTAACATCCTTTTTCTTTCTTATTATATATATTGTTATTTACAGTCAGCCTTGAAATGTACTTCACTGCCTATTTTTAGAAAGCCCCCCTGAGTGTTTGTAAGATGGTAATAGTTAAATGTTTGTCTTTCTTGACCCTGGGTTGTGTGACAACTTTGACACTGTAAGTGTTCACTCATGGACAATAATGTATCAGGTTATTGTCTTCCCTATAGGACTCTATAAGCACTCTTGTCACATAAAAGTTGTTACAGGTTCTTCTTCTGCAATAAAACAGCTCCTCTGCTGTTTTACAGGATGTTTTATTTGTGATCTGTGGAGGTTTGACAGAAGTGAAGACGCTGAACAAAAAACAATCTTGTCCTGAGGGCAGCAGGGCTCCCTGTTGCCTCTGAGAAAGAGTGACATTATTCGATTGTTGGTTTAACACAAAGACACTACGAGGCAGCCAGTCTGGCAGTTATAACACTTGGTTTGTTCAATAAAACTGTGTTGATCATTTTGGTCCTGCTCTTTCATGTTGCAGAGCCCTCAGAATATTTCCATTAGTGGAAAACCTGCCAGGTTTTGTCATGTGTTCGGGTAAAGGTGTGTAACACCAGTTCTCAGATAATTCAGTCGGCTCCTGTAAGACTTTATAAATGCCTCTGCTCCTTGTGTGTAAAGCGTTAAATGCTCTCGCTCCACATCACCTCTCAGACCTGCTGAGTGATTATTTGCCACACAGGTCTCTCAGGTCGTCTCTCACAGGCCTGTTTGTAAGATTAAAGTGAGGTCTGGAGAAGCTTCTTTTATAGTTGAGGTTCCAGTCTCTGAGGCATCAGATGTGTCCCAGTGTGGACCTCATTTAATAGGAAGTATAAATGCTGCTTTTCTCCTCAGCTTTTTACCAGCTTCTCCCGTGTTTTTATGTATGTGTTCTTTTTTGAGACGTCTTAGTGTGTGTATCTCAACAATTATCAGAACTATTGTTCATAATCATAAACTGGATGCAACTCACGACCACAGACTGCCTCAGCTTGTTCTACTGTCAACAATACAGACACATATACAGACAGAGGAACAAACAAATCATTTGAATCTAAATGTAAAATTCTTG
Source organism: Semicossyphus pulcher (assembly GCF_022749685.1). Taxonomy (NCBI): domain Eukaryota; kingdom Metazoa; phylum Chordata; class Actinopteri; order Labriformes; family Labridae; genus Semicossyphus; species Semicossyphus pulcher. Next base: position 24,996,225 of record NW_027211692.1, read on the forward strand.
AGTAAATCATTGGATACATGACAGGTCGTAGTGGGAATACTTCCACCTGGTCACTATGTTTATCAATGTAAATCTGCCAATCATAGCCTCCGTGATTTAAAAAAATATAAGTGTTCACATGGTTTAGTAATCACATGAGACTCTGTCAGAGCAGGAAAAGCACAGGTGTAACTAATTGAGCTAACGAGGTCTGGACTCCATTGAGTGTCAGTGAGCACTATAGCAGGGCTCAGAACCTGACTCCTTAACAAAGAGCAGTCGTAAGTGAAGTTATTGATTACACCTGTGCTTCTTGTTTGCTGTAAGAATATCTGCTGTGAAAATAAGGATTCATTTCATCATTATACTCCACTGCTGCTGTCACGGTAGGAAGAACTCAGAATTTCATTATGCAAATGTTGACTGCTGACATTATTGGACATCACTGTAAATGTGTGCAGGATCTCTCACATTATAAGTGCTGGACTTCAGGGAAATATTTAAGTGCATGTTACATGCAAACCTACCTTGATATTCGGGCCTGTCATATCTTAAAGCTACAACATACAAGGTTTTATTGCTTTGAACACTTTCTGCGGGAGGGTGGAATGGAATAAAGCTCAAAGAAATCGCTTTGACATTGCTAGCAGCACAACATAAAGATAATGAGCTACATGAGGCAAAACAATACAGTAAAGTGCATGAGTCTCTAATGCTGCACTTGCAACATACACGTTTAGAGGCTGATACATATCACTCTTTGAGACGAGAATCCATTGCCCATCTGTGGTGTAATGCCACAGGTCTCTGACCGGGCTGTGTGTTATAGCTGCCAGATAGGGCTTTGTGTTACCAGATTTGTGGTAGGTCATATTTTCTAAAACACTTGAGCAGGTTGGACTTGGAAGAGGGTACATGTTTGCTAAGAGCCAGCAGTAATATTACATATAAATGAACTGTTCTCATGGCATGTGTGTGTGTACCTCTGTGATGCTCTGTGTGTATGGAAATAATCATGGCTGACTAACAGAAGTCAGCTGCAGGCATCATGTCTCATCTATGTATCATGAGTATTTGTAGCACTGACTATGAGAATACATTGTAGCTTCAGGCTGTGGCTGCGGCCAGTAGAGCAGATCTGCTGGTCCTGGATAATGACAGCCTGTTGGGAGCTCTGTGATTATAAGGTGCTTCCACAGCACTGTGTGACCCAGCATGTAGGAGGACTGAGCTGCAGGGACAGGTCAGAGTGTCGGAACGCAAAGACAACAATGAACAGACAGAGAGTAGAGAAAACGTGAGAATAGTTGCTGAGAGTTGGTTCTGCCATATGTAGTGCTTTCTGTGCTGCCAGTAGTTTTGTTAATTAACGACAGGTGTGTCTCTGCTTTAACTTTCAGACTGTAGCTGTGTCACTGGACATTTTATCTCATGACTTATCATATGAAAGCTATCACAATAACACTGAAGTCCTGAGACCTGCATGATTTAGAATTGGTCTCTATGCTGTCCTGTGAGATGACCCTCCTGAATTTGCACACAAAATGGTGTCAAAACTTAAAATTGGTAGAAGAAAAGCACGGACAAAAGAAAAACAATAAGGAAAAATGATACGTTAAAATAAAAATCCACACACAAACACAAACATCCCAATTCATCTGTATTTATTAGGCTTTAATTGTTGCTTGAGGTCTGGAGGTGATACTCGTCCCATGTGAGTGGGACCTTCGTTCGTGTTATTTAACACACCTGCTAATTTTCTTTCTGTGACCTGTCCCCATTCCTTATTCTGCAGCTTACAAAAGCAGCTCTGTTTAACTGCATGTAAGGGTCAAGAAATATCCTTTTCAAACTTCATGTCTCATAATTTACACATCTGTTAACAGAGGTTATTAAATAATGGGACTCAAAAAGGAAAGCAATGCATTATTCACATCCTTTTACTATACTGCCATTTATTTTTAGGCTGTTAGCATTTATGATGACATTGGAGAGGCCGAGCAGATTGCTTTAAAGTGAAAAATTGTACCCATTTAAACACAGCCTTCACTTTCAAACTTGGCTTTATTGGCTTATTCATTCATCCTGTCAGATCAGCTCACTGCAGTCTGCATGCTAATGCTCAGCCATGACGAGACAATTCAACCTAACTTGGCTTCCTCTGTACAGTTGCAGGAGTAACACCACTCCTCTAGCATTTCTGTTCTGTGTGTGGGATTACTTTATGTCTTTGTCACAACCTGTGTTAGTGGGATGATGACTGGAGTCTCTCAGGACAGCTGGACCACTAGAGTGTGTCAAACTGTCCTTGGCACCTAATCTGCAAAGAACTGATAACATGGGAGACGTTCAATAATCGACTGATTTTTACCTTATATTCTTGTTAAAAGTTTTAATCACATTTTCAAAAGTTCTAAATACATGTTTTTACATATTTCACAAGCCTCATCTGAGTGTGTACTACAAAGGCAGTTCAATATATCCAGTGTATATTTTAGTAACTCATGTTTGCTCTGTTAAACCTGCAGGCTGCTGTTGGCACATATTATCTGTGTGTCCATCTGTGTTTCCAGGTGGTCTTCTTGATTTGTTCATTGTTAAATCTTTAAACTGATTCTATCATCACAACAACTCACACGAGCTGTGGATTCAGTAAACATGAAAGCTACTGTTGCAGCACTACAAAGCCTGCAGCTTCTCTCCTGATACTCAGAGAGGAGATCTAATCATTCATGATGGTCGAGTTATTGACAAGCAGAAGGTCTTACAGGATGTGAGTGAGACAGACAGGACGGATCAGGGAAGATGACTCCACAGTGCTCTGATCCTCTGTGTGCTCCTCAGTTCTGTTTAACTACTGACACTGTGAATGAATGCTGATGGAGGGATTGTTGTTTGGGATTTTACAGGAAACTCACTGACGTCCTGAGTCATTATTATCAGGAGAGTCAGATGAGGCACCTGATGTGTCAGTGGCAGCCCGTCATTTTTGCTTGTTCCCAGCTGTGTAAACTGGCAATACTTTTTTGGTCAGTTTACCTGCTAACCAAACAGAATAATAACTGAGACAGGCAACAGCAAAGGGTGATTTATCAACCTGGCTAGCAGCCTTTGAGACAGAACACAGGGAAAAAGCTTTTTGTTCTTCAGCTCTGTTGGTTACTAAGCGTCACTGACATTAATAAAAATATGTGTGAAACAGTTCAGTTAAGTGCAAGAACAATTAGCATGTAATTAGCATGAAGCAAATATTGCCGGTTGTTGCTGTGACAACACAGCACTTTCTTTTCCTCCTCCTCTGCCTCCATAATGTGACAAGAACGGCTGTTATTTTGCTGCACTTTACACTGTGATACCTTTACAATGTTGCTTTGCTGTGCTGAACACAACCCTTCTCCACTTTAACTACTGAATGTGAACTCAGGATTTATCAAATCGCTTTTGGTTGAATCTTTTATAACTTCTTTTTCTGTTAGACCACTGATGCTTGTGACATTTATCAATGAGTCCTGCAGATTGATGTTTATGTGGCGGACAGAAAATACCTGCTTGTGATTGGCTGGCAGATGTGCATGAGTATCAGTACACCTCAAACATACAGTACATTCATCTGAACAAAGGGTAAATAACACTGTAGGTAACCATGAAACATTTTACAGACATAAGTCTGCAGAGACTCAACCAGAGAATCCTCAGGAGATCAGTTGAGCTCTTTGGTTTTCTATTGAGGAGCATTACGGGAATATGACTAATCCATACACCCACCAGCATTTCAGCCACAGGTTTAACCCAAAGATTACATGCATGCTGTATGCAAACTCGCGCAGGGACACTGCATTAAAATTTGATTGAATACAATACCTTTATAATCCAGCTCAGACCTGCAGTGTTGCAGAGAACTCACACATAATAACAGCAAAACAGTCATAAATCAAAGCTCTCCACAAAGTCACAGGTAATCAGCTGGGGGTCTGTGTGATGAAACCACTGGGATGGAGTCACTAGAAATAGACAGAGGAGCTCTTTATTCAGGACAGAAACAACAGCAGAGGAAACTAGAGCTCCAAGAGTCATTAGCACCAGAGAACAAGAAGCACAGAGTATCTGCAACTTTACTGTCAATGATCCACTTCTGCAGGTAACAGCTCAGAGTGGAGAGAGTGCTGTGTATTATGGTGTCATGTTTAGCAGAGAGATCAATACAGAGATTTCGGAGCTGTATCCTGATACTTGATGGATTGAAAGTGAAGCAGAAAACTTTCTCTTTCAGACTTATTACATGTTACAGTAACTAGCAGGAGTCTGGATTGTTGTGAAGGAACCAACCCTTTGGTCAAAAAGTGCAAGTTCTTTAGAATGGAAACGTATGATAATGTTGATAACTAATAGGAACTTTACAACAGCAATGTCATCAAGTAAAACTGAATAACCTAAAGCTGCAGAGTATAAATGTTACTATAATGTACTGTATGCTACTGATAGTTGTTCAGTAATGCAGTGATAGCAGCAGTCTGCTCTGTAGAGCTCTGTCTCCACAGTGAACTAAACTCTGTGCTCTGCTGCTGCTGTCTCTGTCCATGGTGCTGAATGGAAGGATGGCTCAATTGTCTGAACTTGGTATGACTGTGGTGTTTATGCAGCCTCATAATCACCAGCATTAGCTTGCATCTTTCACACTGATGCCCAAAAGTTGTCTGGAGGACATAAAGACTATGGGCTGAGTATTAACTATAAATCAAGGTACTAAGAGGTCAGGAGCTTTGAACTCAGTGTTCAGTATGATAAGACATGAGTGGACTACACTCTGTAAAATTAAGATGTTTTCCTCTAATGAGGAAATGTAATGAGGAGAATGTGTTTTCACACACAGTGCCGTTGCCTCTGATTGCAGAACTGTGAAAGCTGTAGAAATTGTGTGACATTATAGAAAATGTCTTGCATCAACATCTTCTTCCAACAGTGGCAACATTTTGTTTCACTTTGGCTTCTGGCTCATGTGAAATTGTTTATTGCCAGCTGCCCACATATATTATCATTATCATTAGAAAAAGGTTTTCGCTCTGCATGTTGATGCAGTTTGATGCATTTAACCACAAACAAGACAGATTTAGATTTATTCTGCCCATTTTTCACTCTGTATCTAAATGAATTGTGATGCCTTCGCACAGTGTATTTTATACACATAGTTAGCTGAGAGATGGTCTGTGATTACAGTATTAACTGATTTTGGCTCTGATTTAAGATTGACAGAATTACACTGCTTCCAAACTGTAATGAACCCTATCAATGTAACTAGCCTGTCTTTACAAGGCTCCCAGACACATAGAGAAAATGTGGTCATAAATAATGTATGGCAGCAAACAGCATGTACATAATTCATTTACATTTCATCCATCTGACTGGTGACTTATGCAGTTTGACTCCACCATGCTAAAATACCTATTTTGCATCTGGAAAAATACAGTCTCACTTTTTTGCAGCAAACTATCAGAATTTTTTGATGGGATTACATCCAACCTTTGGCATGTTATAATGAAAACATTTGCATCTTCTCTGCACTTAAAATGCAATTGAGCAGTGTGAGGGAAACAGGTGGAGAATGTAAATAAACCTCCAAACACAGTCAGCCTGTGACGGTGTTGTATTGATGGAAACTAAAAGGAAACAATACTGAGAACATAAGTAAACAAAAACTAAATATTATATAAAACATCTGTGAGCAGTAATGCTATTAAATACATCACAGAAAGCAACTCGCAGACATGCTTTACTATTACAACGATTACATAAACAGTTAAAGTCTGTAAGTGACAAAATTGCCACCATTTACTTACCAGAACAGTCAAACAATTAAACTCCACCTGGAGAGTTACATCACCTCTTCTGCTTACTGTAGTTTATTGATCAGTGCTATGGCTGTGTTGGAAAATGAAAATACATCAATATGTTATATTGGGATATAAAAAAATCCTCCTCTTCTGAATTACGTGTTTAATACATGGCATGATTACTAAAAGTTACACTTTATTCTTGAGAATAGTTCCGCTCTAATCTCACAGGGCTACTCTTGTGTGCACGGCAGCTGGAGTTGGTCCAGTGATAAAAACTAGAGCAAGCACTTCTGTGATGGTGAGAACTGTAATAAATCTACTGTCAGGATTTCTGTGGGGTAAAACACCACATGTGTGTGCACAAAGAAAACTAACTCCTTCCACTAAAACCAACTAGACTTTTTTTTCTCTGGACACAGATATTGCCAGTATGTGGGGCTAAGCAGCTTCTGTAAATATAGGTATGTAGGCTATTTTATACTTGAATTCCATATGGGCGTTCATCTTTACCCTTTGTCTTTAGTTTCTGTCACTTAACTGCAGACACGTGACTGACTCTTTTTGTTTGCCCCCATGAGTAAAATCCTGGTCGTGGTGCTGAATAAAATGTGTTGGATTTCTTCTGATTAGTCCTGCTGTCAGAGTTGAAGATGAGAGCTGCTGTAGTAGAAATATATTGACCACACACGTGCGCGCTCTCCCTCTGTGGACAAGACTTCCTGTAGGGGTCGCTACTTTCTGTATGAAGCAGCAGGTGGAGCAGTGACGGAGTCTCCAGCTCTCGTGTTCATCAGCACTGGTCAGAGTGGGATTTCTTCCTCCGTCTGCTGCCGCCTCTCGTTCTGAAGGTATGTGAAGTGACTTCCCTTCCCTGAAAACACTGACATGACAGAGAGATCTCGTCATGGAGAAGCCTGTGCCTTTCTGCTGCTGGCTGTTACAGTAGAGCTCTGCTTGCTCTGATTAAAGTTAGTGATGAGCTGAGCTGATGTGACAGCAGTCTTTGTGTTCAGTAGACGTGTGGGGCACAGAGAAGAGAGCAGCCGCAGAGGCTGATGGTCCAGCTGACAGCTTCAGTAGAGAGTCTCCTCTCAGCACACAAGTAGAGAAGTGACCAAACACGTGGAGGCTGTTCAGCTGTCAACTCCACTGGATAAACTCAAATGGATAAATCTGTCTTGATCAATTCGACAGTCATGTTAGTGTGGAGTGTGTGTGAGGTGGATCAAAGAGAGAGTGTGTGTGATACACGTGGATGAAAGGAGAAAGAAGAAACAAACGGAGCAAACTTTAGCGAGCAGGAGAGATGATGGTGGGAGTATGAAGAGAAAAAATTGTGGATGGAGGATCAGAAAGATTTAGTGTTCATGTATTCTCTTCTGTCTGCTTCTGTAATTAAATGTCAGCAGTAAGTAATGATGCTCTGCAGACTGTAAGCGCAGCAGCTTTAAAGGAATTGTGAATGGATGGTGATGTAGTGATGACAGAAGCAGCTCAGTGACCAATCAGCTGCTCAGTTTGACTTTATGATCACTTTCTTCACTTTCCTCATCCTCCTTCAGATCTAATTTTATGGCTGTCAGGATTTAAAGCCTTCTTCCTTTCTTTGTTTCTCTCTTTTGTGGCATCATTTCCCAAAGCTTCCTGCACATGATTGACAGTAGAACGGCTAATCTGTGTCTGAGCCTTTTTTTCTTCTGAGGGTAGCAGTGATGCCCGTCTCACTGCAGAAATTCTTCTGAAAGAGGAAGGTGAGCCAGCTGTTTTCTCACTTGTCCTTGTTTCTTTCTTCAGGAACAGAAGCAGCTCTCATAAAATATTAAAGGATATTCAGTCTTGGCTTTGTTGATGAGGCCTGTTGTGATCTTGCTGAAATCAGACTTTATCTGAACGGCCTTTCTGTTCTGAAAACTTCCCCCAGGAGATGTTTTACGCCAAAACATTTAGTCTGGTGTTTAATATCCTCTGCCACATTTCAATTAAAGTCCTTCACCTCTGACTCGAGCTGTGCTGTCTCTGTTTGTGTTGCTTGAAGTTGTTTTAACTCTTTACAGTGTGTCCTGAAGCACTGATGGGATCTGAGAGAACATTTAGCCTTTGATGGATGTAATTATGTGTCTGCTCTGAACGCCTCCAGCTCTGTGTGGATGTATGCTTCTTCTGGGAAACTGGATGTGTTAGTTGAATGCGTGAACGAGCTACACACAGTTGCACGAGGTAATTTGTGCAAGTGTAAATTAGAGTTTATTTCGTGCATTTCCTTAATCCAACAGACTAGTGCATATACTCTGTCTCACATATGCAGTTGAACATTGACAAATAAATAAATACAAGTGTCGTGTGAGCTCAATAAAATATTATTTTCCTATAATCAAAGGGTGAATTTAAATTTACAGAACTAACACAGATCTCAATAGAAGTCAGATGGTCAGAAATGCATGGACTGGATGCATGTTTCCTTCTTTAACAGTCAATACAAATCAGACCTGAGAGAGTTTTATAGGATTACAGGATTAAAGCTGTTTGCTTGGTGGAAGTGTTCAGCCATTAGATACATCCACACATCCTCTTTCTATGAATCCTTCATTCAGACAGGTAATCCTGCTGAAGACAACACCTCTGATGCTGAGTCTGCTGCTGGATTCCAATTTCAATACATTTCTGTCCAAGGAAATCACTTATTGTTTTTGGTGGATCACTGGATAACATGTTTTCCAGACTGTTAACCTCTTATTGAATATGTGGTACTGGAGGTCTGTTCACTGGAGGATGTTCAGCAGCTGATGAAGAAGCTCAATTTGCGGTAAAGGAATCAACTTGTCACAGTTTAAAAAGTGAAATTGCTGCAAATTTGGCACAAATACACACATACATATTATATCTGTGAAGAAAAGAGTCAACTATCAACCATTGTATCTACAGAGCTAACAGAGGCAGCTCATACTGCACTCTGAGGATGGAGAGGAGGAAGGTGAAATGGCTGAGTCAGGCTGTCTGTCAGTGCAGAGGAGTACAGGATCACAGACTGTGTCACAGAGGAGTGAAGCTGTGTGTTTGTGTCGCCTCATGCTGCGAGTGAGTTAAAAGCCTGTTTCAGCCCTCCTACATCCAGCCCGGGTGTCCCATCAGAACAGATTGATGCTGTCAGGCAGCTTAATGATGTCTGTCTGCTTGAACAGCAGCCTGCATGCTGAGAAGCAAAGAGGCTCGACTCACACACACACACACACACACACACACACACACACACACACACACACACACACACACACACACTTTATTGAACAGATAAGGAGGGGTTGAGAGAGAGCGAGCATGTTTGAGTAGTTTAAGATGTACGGTTATTCTGTTACACAACTGTCAATATGTCTTCAGAGGATCATTTTATGAAATTGTCTTATTTGAAATATCATCATTTTAAACACAACAACACAAGGTTTGGTCTGTGATTAATTTGGTTTCTACCTGACTGTGAAAAATGTGTTTGCCTCAGCCAGCATCAGCAGGGCTTCATTTCTGGCTGGAGGGTTTAACATCCACATATTCTTGAAGCAAACGTATGAAATGCTGGCATTAAGGTTGGGCGGAAGGAGTTAGACAGGAGAAAGACACTCTGTTGTCTGAAATGTGACAGAGGAGCCTGGAGGCCTGAACCAGCCTGAGTATCCTCACAGCCTCAGGGAGGATTGGCTGAGAACCAGGGAATGACCTCTTCTTCATCCACCTGTGGAGCTGTTAGTGTCACAGTGTTACAGGATGTTTCATTCATTTAAAATCACACATTTTCAAACAATTTACTTTGAGTTTGTATCACCTCTGTAATTTATGCTGCCATGAATAATCACTGCTATTTCCCTGCAGGGTTCATGGTTTGTAGATAGGTAGGTAGATGTAGGTAGAGTGATCTATATTTCTGTGTGCTGGAGTGATATAATACTTGCTGTGCTGAGAGGTTTTAGTTGGCACCCTGCCTCACTTTAGGTTCCTGAATGTGCTGATGTGTGCAGAAAATGATACAGTTCTTATTCCAGCTCTCCACTCTTCAGCTACTTTACATTTATATTATTGACACACTGGTTTCCTTTCCTGATGTGATCAAACATCATGGAGACACACAGATGGAGCTCTGAGATTTAGATCATCTCTCTCTCACTGCATTTTCCTCGGTCATGTTTCTTAGTGAATGTAGGTATACCAGACAGCACACAAAATACACAGAGCTGAACACTCAGGTGCCAGTTCTTCTTTTTCAACGCTTCCTGGCATCTCTGGTAACCCTGAGTTAAACGTCACAATGCTTTGAACTGTGGTTGATTCCTTCGGGCAAAGTGTTCTGCAGAAATGCAGCAAGTGTGCAGACATATCTGTGAGAGAGCTCTCATGCACTTGACTCTCTGACAGTGGGTCAGCCTTTAGTCCCTGCAGACTTAGAGTCCTTCAGTGTGGACACAAGGATTGGGTTTATGTGTATTTGTCTATTGTTGTAGCAGAGTGTGTTGGCAGTGAGATATATAACACCATCTGAAGTGCTTAAGGTGCTTAAAAAATATGTCAGCAGTTTAACTGAGGCCTAATTGTTTTGACCACTGAACAAATAAACATGGTGTTGGATCACTGAACCATCTGCCTTCTTATCACTACACCTGTATGTTCTTACAATATGAGGCCACTGTGTGCATCACTTCTGTTGAGTTAATCTGAAGCAGTAGCAACATCTCAAGCTCATTTCTATCTCATGAAATGTCAGAGATTCACAGGACTATAACTTCGTAACAGGATGTTAATGCTTAATTGATTTTTACACTCTGTACTTGTGGTACTTTCAGAGATAAGATATCAGAGCATTTCTTGTTCAACAACATTTTAACCTTAACTTTTCACTGTAACTACAAACATCTCCAGAAGAGAAGCTTGTTGAAGATGAAAATAGACGCTTCTTTGATCCCTTTTATTTTGCAGCATCAAACAGAGACTGTGTTTGTGAAGAGTAACTCTCTCTCCCTGTCTGACAAGAAGTAGATCAGAGTTCTGCCCTGACTTTTTATTGCTTTTGTACATTAAATAAAGCAAATTAACATCAAATTAAGGCACTAAAACCTGCTGTGCTGTAATATTACAACAGACGCATTTCATCAACATAAACTACAATATTAGTTTATTCGGATGTTCGTCAGTATTGCCTGCTTTGTGTGTTTGTGGGTGTGTGTGACATCTGCTCTACATTTTAGGTGTAGCCTCACCTGCAGGAGGATGTTAATGGCATCCTGCCAGCATGCCTCGTGTGTGTGTGTGTGTGTGTGTGTGTGTGTGTGTGTGTGTGTGTGTGTAGTTTCAGGATAGATGAGCACACAGCTCCCATCAGCAGAAACATGCAGTCAATATGTCACTACTGTTGTTTTACTTATTGAAACATGTTATTATTGGCTCCAATTGTTTACACTCATGTTGAAACTCTTTTTTATTAGTAATTACACTCCTGATGGCATCCACTGCTGTGTGCATCATGTTTATGTCATATCGCAGTGATGTGATTTGTTCTGTTCTGTGTATCTGTAGATGAGAGTTATCGCCCCTGGCAGCGTCTCTTATATGCTGCTTGGAGTCATTTAGAGAGACACACAGAGAGCAGATCATCATCAGTCAAACACAACTGTGTAACCTTTAGTTGCTATGAATGGTCCAGTCTCCTCTCACACTTTACTCTGATTCATTTATTTTTGTCACACAAGGAAAAATTAATCTTAACAGATAATCAGAAACCTTCATAAACAACAAACCGCTCTGTGTGGATGTTGAGCAGATGAATACAGACTACAGAGATGGTACTAATGACACATTGTCTGAAATCATCAGTGTGATATTAGAGCAAAGTCAATGTTGGTCAAAGCAGCTTTTTGCTAACATGATGTAACTCCAGTGATGATGTTGTTTCACAGTGATGGATTTACTGTCACATAATGAACAGAGCGACTGTTCAATATCAGCTGAATGACTCCATGTTTCCTCTGTTCACTGTGACTGTGCAGCATTAGCTGCAGTGGTTTATGGGTAGTGAGCTCAGTAGATTGATGGAGTCTCTTCTTAGACACGTTTTTGGTCCACAACCTGACTTTCATCCGTCCATCTCTGCAGCTTCCATGCTGTCAATCATGTGTCACACCTTCATCCATCAGGAGATTCAGCTGTCTATAAATGATTGACAGTTAGGAAATATACTGTGATGAAAATAGTAACAGGTAGTCCACTGCCTCTCACTGCTTCACTCTTGCTTGAGGAGAACACTGTATCTACTTTGATGACGACTTTCATTCTTCTTTGCGTGTGTTCGAGCCTTTTAGTGAACAAATCTAAATGCTGCATGTGGTTCTTAAACCCTCAAAGTCTGCAGATTAGTTGTTAACTAACAGGATAAATGAAGTGTGGTGGAGAGATCAGAAGGTTCTTTTCATGTCATTTCAGTATTTAATTGTGCAGTATTTAGCAGCAGCACACTTCCTGTTGATCATAAAGACTGGTGACAGCTGAGGGGACAGTTGTTTGCTGAGAAGGAGCAGAGCCCGGGGAGTTCAGGCCTGGCAGGCAGAGCCGTGCTCTCACAAGAGTTCCTCATACCATGAGTACAGACTGATTTATGAAGGGAACTTCTGAGCCAACTGACAGGAGCTCATTATCCAAACACAGCTGATCAGTTTGTCTGAACACGAGAACAAGAGAGGAATCTAAGATTTAATCAAGGCGCCATAATTGGATCTTTTATAACTTTAGAAGTCTGTGGAGAATCAGTCAACTAAGGAGAGACAACAAGTTATTGTGGATGACGATGTAAGCAGTTTGGTCCCCTGCCTTGTTAGAATAATGGCCCTGTGGAGACTATAATGTATTTTTGCTCTGCAGCACAAACTGTCTGAAAGTTTATGTAGGTTAAACCAGGGAGAGGAGATAACATACAGAGTGAGTCTTAGTGAGAGCTATGAAGGTGTCTCTGTAAAGGGTTTTCTCATCAGATCCCCTGAGCTCAGTGTGTGCATGAGCAGAGCTTAACTCTGCCAACAGCCTTACATAATGAATCATAATGAACAGGTGGCAAAATGCAATATTAGAATGATTATGTTATTTGCATAATTAATGTACATTTGTTTCATTTCATTCAGTGTGAGTTTGTTTTGGTGTCATAAACAGTGCATAGTGTTTATCTGCGGGCGGCGTGCAGCCCCTGCTTGTTGGAGAGCCGATGGCAAACACACTTAACCACTCAGTGTAATTAAAGTCCTGTGACTGAAAAGCTAATTTGAGTAATTTATTAATATGTCTACTTATTTCATGTTAATACATGGAATAGATTCATTTTTCTAATAAAATATTACATTACATGCCTCTTCTATCCTGTTTATCCTCCCACACAGCCCCTCAGCCCCTAAATGCTCCATTATTAATATGGATGTTGAATAATCTCCCACTTGGTGAGATCTTGTCTCTTCCATATGCCAGCTCTCTCTGCTCTCAGCCATCAGGTGATAGTCGATGGGTTCCGAGATTTAAGACTTGTTTGATGTATCTGAGGTATCCATCCACACTGCTTTAACCAGTCAATTTGGGTACTGTTTGATACAGAAACAAATGCCTCAATATTGTAAAACACTGTAAGTGTGTGCTAGGCAGAGTTGTATCATGAAGCTCTTTTTTTTTTTTTTTGACTCGGTTTGAAACTTTTTAGTCTAAAAAAAGCAGCAAACTGAAATCCCAGATGGACAGTTTGACCCAGAGAACCTCAGGGCGGCTAAACTGTACAAAAGTTTAACACCTGAAAAGATATCAGAAGGTCAGATACTGAGCTGTCTCTGGGATGGTGCACTCTTTCAGCACACTGCTACTTTCAGGGAAGTTTAAAACATAAAACATAAACAAAAGGAGTGAACAGTAAAGAGGAAAACAAAGCCCGACTGCCTGTGAGCAAACAGAAGAAGCTGACAGAGCAGCACTTCTCTCCTCTCACTGATTGGAGTCGATGAGAAAAGATCAGTCTTCAGCAGCAGTCGATGATCTCAACTGGACCTCCATCCAGTAATAATCAACAATGATTCATGTTCATACAGAGGAGAATAGATTCAGGGTCACTAGCAGTTCAATGTCTGAGCGATGAATCAATTGTAGTTGTGATGTTTCTGAGAGTTTGATAACAATCACAACCCTGAGTGAAATTGAAGGTGTGAAAGGTGAATAAGATGAAACTTGAGAGCTTCCAGACCACAGCATATTTAACCCAGTCATTGTGACGTAAGTTTCCCACATACATCCAAAACAGTTATGTGTTACCACTAGTGGACATTGTCTATATTTTTCTGTCCCAGCCTGATGGTGACCTGAATCAGTGTCCTCTGGCCTCACCCTGAGCCCCACTAAAGCCATTAGCTTTCAGCCATTTGATTCATGCTGCCCATTGATTCCCACAGGAAACGAGTCAAGTTCAGCATCACCTGATCAGAGCTGCCAGCTCCCTAATGGAGAGAGAGAGCAGGGGAGGAGAGAGGGATTGTGGGAGGCAGGAGTTCACATGAACAATGGAGGGATGAGAGGTGGGAGGAGATGAAACAGCTTAATGTGAAATACAAACACACACAGTTAGAAACAGCCAGCACGCTATTGTTTCACTGGCAGCTTCCAGCAGCCTGAGGGATTCACATGTTCTGTCTTTGTCAATGAGGAGTGAGAATATTTAAACCTTAAGGGCTTCCTGTTTTATATCTGTTCTCTCTCTAAAAAAAGGATGCTGAAGATCCATAAGCTGTACATATTTTAGTCGATACTCATACACTGCAGATGCTTTTTATTCTGCTTTTACTGTTTAAATGTCACATAATGTTTCTTTATAGTCAGATTAAAATCAATTGGATACATTTTCTGCTATTTTTCTCACCATTATGACTCCACATAATGTTGCTTCCTACAATGAAAGAAAAAGGCCCATATCAGATCACTGACTGTGTTGTTATGTTGGTAAAGTGCATCTCTTCCTGCAGAGAGTTATTGAAAGCAAACATTGTGACAAGACACAGTGACAGGTCTAAGGACACACACTACAATCCAAGGTTCACTCTCCACATGTTTGGCATCAGGGTCTGTGGTTATGAAGTTATATTTCATGCTGGTAGAGTCAGGAGAGGCTCAAGCAGTGGATGTGTCCCACAAAGAGGTGAATAGAGACACAGCAGGCAGGAGGCCAGGAGAGAGCAACACATCATGATCCAGTGCCAGAGGTTACTCAGCTGGCTGCCTTTGAGACTCCCACCATTGAGCAGGCTGTCTGACATCCTCAAGTCAAGGATCAGGACAAGGATCAGAAAGTCACAGCAGGAGAGGCCAGGATGGGATCAGTGGGGGAGAGAAGAGTCAGAATCTGTCCCAGAGGTGAGATACAAGACTGGCACAGGAAGTGATGGAGGTTTAAACTGGGGACTGACTTCAGCTACACAGAAACCCTCAGACTGAAACACTGGAGCTGGTTGGACTTGAAGAGAGAAATGTGTGCTTGATGAGCGCTGCTGGTAGAACAATAGATAGAGGAATTTACCTTTTGGTATGTTTTATGTGTGCATGTGCAGGTGTGTGTGTGTGTGTGTGTGTGTTAAAGTATTTGTGTATGTTACAGTGTGAAACATCATGGCTGACTAACACAGATCAGCCGCTTGTCTTCTCTCTCCCTCAGAGGATCCTGTTCTTCTTCTGTTTCAAACACTCGCTCTGTTTTTCTCTCCTCTCCCTTCTCCAGCGTCTGAGCTTTCTCCCTCCCTGAGGGCCCTCATCTTTTTATACTTCTCATTAAGTGAAACATAAAACTGCGCTTCTCACATTTCCTTTTAAAGAGATGAATATAACAGAGGATTTGTTTATGTCATGTTTTGAATGATAAATATGAGCCATTAAGCCCTTATTTGTCTGTGGTTTGTCTGTTCTGCCTTCACATCTTTGAGTTACCTGTTCCCCATCTTTTATTTAACTATAAGGAGCTTTAGACCAACACTGTCCAATCAGTGTTCTCTGTGCTGTGTTAGTAGCCTTGAAATCAATTAAACATTAAAGTGAATGGAGGCTGGGTGCTGTTAAAGCTCCCTCAGAGGATTCTTATCCTCCACAGCTGATGGAGCTCTGACTCTGTTCTGCTCTCCTCTCTGATCCCTTCACTTTTCTTTCACTTCTACCTCTTTTAATTAAAAGAAAACAGGGGGAAGCATATACAGTAAGTGAATGAAAAGGAACTCTTATAAAATAAATTACAGGGGCAGAGAAATAACTGAGCAAAACAAAGATAGACAATGAAGAACAGACAAAACAGACAGTAGATGCAGATAGACACTGTTAGGTCCAGGAGACACACACGAGCTGAACCCTGTTTAGGTTGCAGAGTTTACTGAACTCAGATCAGTGCTGTTGGATGAATGTTGGATGAAGAGCTTTGAAATAACAGACAGAGTGACAGCACTGGTTTACTCTGAGAATCAGTCATACACTGTTTAGCCTCTCATCTCACTCTTTCATTGGTTCAGTCCTCTGCTGAGAGAAAACCTGTTCTATTTGATTGATACTGACAGGAGATCAGATCAGAACTGTGAACAGAGGAAATCATACAAACAGTACAGCAAGCAGGCAGAGTTAAAGAGGTTATTCAGGATGGAGTCGGTGTTTTGAGGCAAGAATGCTGATTAAAAAAAGGATAATATGATAAGTGTTTTGTTGTAAATTTACAAAAAGATGTAAATATACAAGAAAATGTTTTCTACCTTTTTATATCTGTCTCTTCACAAGCATTATTTCAGTACCTGGTAGGCAAAGCATGTGAAACAGTTAATGAAGACAAATCAAAGGACACACCCTGGGCCCTCAGGTGTGGCCAGTTAACCTAATGAGCACCAACGAGCACCTGCAGAGACAGAGCAGACTGTTCAGTCACAGTGCCCAACAACATGACACCACAGGGAGCATCACATCCAGAGAGACTAATAACATTAGTTTACATTTTGCAATATAGCAAACGTTATTTCATCAGAATGTCATCTTTTTGGAAGCATTGGCATTGAAGTGTCACAATAAATTATCCACACACTGATGATGAGGTGCAGGCTGTAATATCCTCCATGATCCGTTACAGCTCATGACCATGATTATGATGTTTGATTCAGGTGTTACTGTGGCTCAGTGGACCATGATGCATGATGAGCTATAATGTTGTAAGGTTAAAGCTGAGATGTAATGTGGAGATCTCCTGACTTTGCTGTCGAATACATTTGGCCATGAGAGCTGTAATAAAATGTTCATTAGACATCAGAGCAGCGTGCAGCTCAGTTTGAGCTTCTTGAGAGACAGTAAATAGATTTCTAACTTTGTGAAGCTTTCACACAATTCGACTGAAAGTGTGCATGACTCAGAGATGGAGATGCTCACAACGGAAACGATTTATTTGGAGGGCTCAATCGATTGAAATCTTGTTTTAGTGCTTGATGGAGCTTTTTCTCATTACTTTCTTCAATAAATTATTTCTAGAGCAAGTGAGGATGCAGTATGAGCTGTTCTCTTAATTCAGCTTGATTGTTCACATGATGTGGATTTACTGAACTGAGCAGCTTAAAAGGTCAGATAATCACGCTGATGTCCAGAGGGTTTGTTCGAATTCCTCCATTAGATGAGATTATTAAAAAGTTCTGCACTTAGAGAAAAAGTTTCAACACGTTTGACATTTCAAGGCAATAAAAACTTTCTGCAGTCATAAATACTCACTCAACTTTAGTGCTGGAAATGAAAAACTTGCTTTGACATTTCATCAAAGCTTCATTAATGAGTTCTGTCACCATGTTTCTGCCTTAATCTTCCTTTGGCTTTATTTTCCTACCTAAACTACTGAAACTGATGTAATTTTTTTGATGCATCTCTTTGGCAAACAGTACAGAAATGATGTCCTCAAAGTCAATGTGTCCCTTTTCTACATGGATCTTGGTTTCTAACTAATGATCTTCTTTCCCTCTTTTTTCTGGATGCTGTTTCCTGATTGTCTCCATCCTGAACCTTCTTCTGTGTATCTTAAAATGCAGGTAAATCAACACTAGTTCTTCTATAAATATCTTAAGACACTGCACGTGTGGTTGAGGGTGTACCAACATGAGGTCTACTGAGTGTGTGTATGTGTGTGAGCTGTGTGAAACTAACCAGAGCTGCTGTTGGCAGAGTTGATCACATTACTTTTCACAAGTCTGTTTTGTCTTGGTGCTGTTTTAGAGGATGGACGATGGATTAAAAAAAAGGCTGTTTTCTGTTTCTGAATCAGAAACAATCCTTCCAGCCTAAAGAGATGCAGGCAGCAGCTCTGCAGCAGGTCGTCATAATTCATGAGAGGAGGTCACATTTGGACTCACTGTCACTTTTTAAATGTTGGTTAAACAGCCGATTTAATTCTTCACAACAGTGCAGCTCATGCAGAACAGGCTGGTGTGTGAATGCAGAGCAGTCTGTAGTGGGAGAGTTATCTCATAGTAAAAGACTGATGTGTGTTTCTGACATGCTCATGTTGATTGTTTACCCAGCCTCAGTCTCCCTCACTCTGAGCACTGTTATAAGCATTTCAAACCCGTCAATTATTCTCCCCATTTTCTTTTTCCTGGAAGCTTTTATCTGCATTGTAAGTTTTGTTGACATTTTGCTCGCCAATGTGCCAAATATTGCTAAGTGCTACTCATAGTGATTCATGTTGGGCCTCTCTTTAAATTACATAACAAAGAGCCTGCTCTTTTTGTAAAGTGTCTCGAGATAACTCTGGTTATGATTTGGCGCTATACAAATAACATTTGATTTGATTTGATTTGATTTGGATGAGATTTCCTGCAAACAAGCTCAAAATAGGCTTCTTGCATTTCTTACAGCAATTCGAGAGAGTTGCTCCTTTTGTTTAAAGGTGAATGCTATAATCCACCAATCATATGGTTAGCATTATTCTAGAGAGTAGATGTTGGAGCTACATCTTCCTGTAGTTGTAATCAAGATAAATGCGAAATCAGTGAGTGATAACGTTAATCATTTACTAATGACTGTACATCCACCATAACTTTGTAGTCCAATCCTGCATGTAAAATATGTTACTGTTCCTTTAAGAGAATCCTGTGGGCAGATACACTCCAAGGTTATTCCCCATGTTGAAATATATAAAAGAAAAAAGAAAAAAAAGACAGTAGCAGATGAAGCTGAAGTTACACATCAGATAGATGTGTCTGAAATGTCCAACATGGTCGGTGGTCTTAATCTGCAGGGAAGATCAGGTCTGCTCTGACAGGAGATGTGGGAGTGAACGAGCTAACAGGTCTGCAGAGACTCAGCAGGAGAATCCTCAGGAGAACAGCTGAGCTCACTTCAGTCAGTGTAAAGTCTAGCAAGAGGATACAGTAGAGAGAGCAACATATGAGTAAGCTGGTTCAGTGTGTAGGTGCAAGGTTACATTTGTACGAGGTTGAACTATGACTCCAAGTATGTTGACATGTTTAAGTAACAGCTGAGCAACATAATGAGGGACCTTCAGTTTCTGTGTTTGCTCACTAACTGCAGGTTCACAAATCTGCAGGTCGACCTTTTCTCTTCAGGTTTTATTGACTCCAACCTGACAGATCCACATTCACAGCATTCAGGACACAGCAGCAGTGACCCTGTGGATCTCAGTGACAGAGATGTTTCATAACTAACAAAACAAACATGTCAGATGTCAGGTCATCTCAGAAGAAGTTGGCAGTTTGACATAAATCCAGTGTCAGAGGTTGTTTTGAGACTCGGGTAGATGTGTGTGTTTTCTGCCTCAGAGAACCAGGATCCTTTCATGTTGGGCAGCTCAGGGATGTTGCACTCAGTGGCATAAAAAACAAGCAAACCGTATCAGAGGTTTGAATCCATGCTGCAGGCAAACACACAGACCTACTAGTATACACACATATGCCTCTGTTCTTCTGTTTCCAGTAATTCACTAACATTCAAATATGTTGTCCAAATGGTAAAGTATTTTTTAAGTTGTATTAAATTATGTTATGTTAATACAAACAGGATCCTTCTCAGGACATATAAGACACACACAGCGAGACAACATGAACCAAGAGAGGGAGAGATTTAATCCTCTAACCACCATGTTAAACCCTGAATGTCTGTGAGCTGCATGAAGAATGGTGGTGTGACAGTTTAATACAGTTAAAAGGTTTCTGCTGCAGAGCCTCTACACTACAGGCTGTCATGGTCACACATCTATCAGAGCTAAGACAGAATTGAGGAGGAGGAGGAGAAGAGAGGACTGTAAGAGGAAAGACAGTATTTACCCTTGAAACGTGTCAGATACTACTCAACAAGTGATGAGTATATGCAAATCTTTGGGTTGTGTTCAAATAATTTACTGTTGCATCATCCACTGTGGTATCTTGTTAAATCAAAGTGATTATTTCAGAATTTTCAGACATCATATTCACACAGTCTAGAGGATGTTATTGAGGATAGTCTAAGCACTGAAACTCCTGGGTTGCCCTGGGAAGTTATTAATTAGGTTAACGAGGTACAGCTGCTCGTTAAGGCAAATATCTAGTCAGCCAATCAGGTGGCAGCAACTCAGTCCTAATTGTTACATTGAGCACCAAAACTGAACAACAGAAAATGTCGCCTGGCCTGATTGATCTGTGAAAGAGGACAGAATAGACGGTAACACTGATAATTGCTCATGTGCTGTAGTGAGTCCATGATGCTACATAACTTATAAAGCATTCCTGGAGTCATGGAGCCCACGGTTAGCTGCCCTGTCAAAGATAATTGCGACTCTGACAGATGCTGTCTCAGTGCAGCGGGCATGATGGAAACCAGAGTGCTACTTCCCAAAGAGATCTGTGGTCGGTCTATGTAGTTGTCAGGGGTTTGTGTTTCTAAGGTGGGCTTTATTAAAAAGCAGTTATTTGAGGGATGATCACAGAAAAAGTGCAAACATCTGCATGCTAACGTGCTCACAATGACATTACTAACAGATTGATTAAAGCATTTAAAATGTTTGCCATCATATCACGTTCAGTATTCTCTGTAATATGTGAATGTATGTCAACAGCTCGCTCACAGTGCAGACATTTCAGGAGACTCAAACTCAGTTAGGGTTGTAAGAATGTCAAGTGGAAGAGTGGAACATTCTCATGCAGCCATCATACAGTATACTGTATACTGTAAGAAGCAGCCTCATGGAGTGGAGTGTGTGGTTTTACTGTATATCTCAGAATGAGTTGGAGGAACAGAAGTGAGCTGATAGGCATTTGAAACAGCAACAAACACAGAATCACAGCCAGCACTCTGACTGCACTTGGCTGTTTTCTTCAGTTTTCCAGCCAAACTTGAAATCTGGCTGAGAATCAAATCTGGTTCTTCTGCAAGGCAAGCAGAACATGAACCACTGAACCATCAGTGCTGTGTTGTAATTAAATGACCAGGTGGCTTCATTTTCCAGTGATATAATGTAAATTGAAGAATATGCATGGTTAAGAAATAAAACTTATAGGGTTCATATATTGCAGGCATAGATTCAGCAGTTGAATCAATCAATGTGGGCTACAGCTGAAGAGCCAGTCTGTGTTAATAAGTCCACAGGAGGCTGATGGCCTATAGTGCGCCTGCAGCTGCATTCTTCTCTGCAGGAGTCTTTGTCATCAGGACCCTGGGGCTCTGAAACAAACAGCCTGAGGAAACCAGGAAAATAAGTCAGTCTTAAATCATATCTCATAGCATACTGTTATTGAAAATGGCAGAATAGACTGATGACAGCTACAGGAGGTGGTGAGATGGAATGCCTGGAGCAGAGCACAGAGTTCAGGTCTTGAGATTTTCTATCAAGTCAGTTATCAGAGGTATCACTTTTTGGCATTAAGGAGAAAATATCAGATAAATATTTTCAAAATTTTGTACATGACATTGTTGTCATTTTGGCAAATATTGCTCTCCTTGCTTCCCCCTTTGCTCCCACAGAGAATAGTTTTCTATCTTTCCAAAGTTCACCCTGAGACACAAAATGATGTTTTAGAGAGTGTGTGGGCAGAGATGGATGTCTGAGGGGCACGGATATTTGGAGACAGGAGCGGAGATACTGTTATAAATGATGAGCAGCTGACACAAGTAGTTAAATCCTTCTGGAAAACAACCCTTACAGTCACTAAAAGCAGTAACTGAAGAAGAGAGTCTCACTGACCTCCACAGACAGCCAGGAATATCATCATCAGGCTGACGAGCACTTTTGTCTTCTGTATGACTCATGTACATTTTGATAATGGCTGCGTTTTTGAATGTACAGGAAGCATCAGAGGCAGCAAGTGTGTACAACAGCTGGTCACATCATGTTCAGCAGCAGTGCAGTCTGCTCAGGTCGAGTATATGGGTTTGAATTGCTGAGCTATCTTGGCAGTGAGCTACAGTAAGCCCTGCGGGAACATGTAGTAACCACCTTTGCTTTAATGTAAACTGTGTCACACAGCACTTCTACAGTTAGTTACAGGTTTTAAAGTTGTTATCCTTCCAATAAAAGTTAATTTGGTATAGAAAGTCTTTGTCAGTGCTGGACCAAGTGAGAGGATGTGCCTATTTCCTGAAGGCAGGAAACATATCACACCCAAAAACATCTTATCTTATATAAAAAACATTATTTTTAGAAATTCATTCTGGGTGCTGTCTAAGTCTTAGAAGGAGTGGGCAGCTACTGTACATTAAGTTCTGCACAGCGGGTGCCTTACTCAAGGCCCCTGACAGGAGATTTAACCTTACATACGTGTGTTGGTTACAGGTGTATGCAGAGCAGCTTGGGCAAACCCACATAAACATGGGAAGAAAATGTTACACCACTTAATGTAAACACAAAAATATTGCTTTAGCTTTCAAACCCAGGACCTTCTTGCTGTGGAGCGATGGTGCCACTGAGCCGCATTGCTTCCCACGGATACGCACAGAATTCCCCTTAACTGTAAATAGTGACACGTACTCAAAAAAAAACTTTCTCCAGTGAGACCAACCAACCTCCCTCTCTTTGGACTGTAACAGAAACAGTTAAACCACATACCAGGCAAAGAAGCTCCTGTTAAGCCTCTTATAGAACAGTACATCACATTCAAGCAGCCATTCATCATAGTTTAATAACATGTCATGTTGCATACAATGAGTAAAGAGATCAGTTGCACCATTGGCTGGATGTCAAAACGAATATAATACACATGTCTTTAGTTAAAGTACAAAGTAGCAAATATAATTCTGTATGTTTCTTTTCTAGAGGCAGCATTTGAGGATTATTTCTCTTTACACTGTAAGAAGCACATTTATCCTGTAAACATAAAATATTCTATTAGCGTTGCCTGCAGACTGAACATTCCCTGGAGTGAAGATTCAGGCCGAAAAGACAGGATAGAGAGCATTTCTTAAAATAGAAAGTGACAGGAAAAGGAAACAAAGCAGTATACTGCTACTGGAAGTTCTTTACCTTATTTCCCTATGAAGCTTAGTCTAAATACTTCATCTTCAGTGTGTTCTGGTTTTTCTATCCATAAAATAATACAGTATGTTTTATATGCAAAATCATAATCTGCCAAGTGACTGGGCTAACTAAAAACTCTAAAATACAATGGAGCTACAGTGATCTTCTCTGCATGCATTGTGTTATTATTGTGAATTAATTACTTAAGTAGAAGTGGGTTGGGTAATTAAAATCTGAAGAGCTAGAAAATGTGTTCATGAGCAATGAGCCATTATTTCTGACCAAAGACACTGGAGCATAAGGGACATGTTTTCCTCCAGCCTCCTCCTCCTCTCTCTCACCAGTGACCTTGTTAACCCAGCTACACTCCACTACCCTCAGCACAGGCCAGGACAATTACAGTTAGCTGCTGCTCTGAGCTTTATGTCTACAGGGATGATGCTTTTAAATAACATGGAGGTCTGAGACCAGGCTTAGCTTAGCTTGGCTGAGTACATCGTGGGAATAGATTGTTGGTGGGACATTTTTTTGAGTTAAGATGTTTGTGTTTTGGAAATTAACAGACTGTTGGTGACTGCTGGCAAGTTACACACTGCAGACAGAGCCAGTGAATCCCAGGTTTATAAGAATGCTGCTTCCAATGAAAGATTCATCTCTGATGATGAGAGCACCATGAGAGCTGAGGATTTTCTGCCTGTGAGTGTGAGCAGAACTGGGCTGCTGTCTCTTTCCTTAAACGTATCCAAGTGTTAACTATAGCGATGTTACGTACGAAAACATGTTTATTTTTCAACTGTGATAAGTGACAGTTTCGACAAATTACGCTGTCCTGCTTGGGCATCAACAAAATGACAACTGTCTTTTAACTTGGAGGACTTGTTGGTCGTCAATCAATCATGGTCACATGGTACAAAAACAGCCTCCAGCTGTTTAGCATCTTAATTCTAAGATAACTAACATGGCTGCCTGCAGTGTTTGGTGCACCACTAATGCTCTGCTCTCATTCCTGGTGTATCCAGTTTCATTGATCGTAATGGAAGCATCGTGTAGCAATAGCAACCTTAGTGAACGGTCTGCTCTGACTTACGGTTCCAATAACAGCAAAGTTTGTAAGTAAATAATTACCTTAAGTTTGAAGTAGGTGTTATAACTTTAGTCATTATGAATGTTTGAATGTTTTAGTTCTGAAGCTTCAAAGCCTCTAAAGTAGTGTTGTGGACCAGCCCTTAAAATATCTCTGAGATGTCCATGACACAAACTGGTTGCAGGAGTTTGAGAGTTACTCGTGGCTGACTTTGATCAGACAGATATGACTTAGTTTACAACACAAGGATTATTAAAGGAATTTGCAGTCTATCTCCAGTCGCACCTCATCCCTTATAGACAAAACTTTATTAGTGACAGAATTACACTTAGATGAAACTGCAATTAAGACTTCTGCATAAATGTAACTTAAAGTGCCAGTCTGCAATTAGATTGTAATGCCTGATATTAAAGTGGACAACATGCAGTTATTTATTTAGTCTCTGTGCAGGTCCACACAATGTGTCTTCCTCTAACAAGGCAGGTTACTAATCCATCATCACTGCTGTGTTTGAAGGAGCTTTTAACATCAAACTAATTAGAGGAAATAAATGAGAAAGCCCCCTTAATGAAAATGCATGTCAATTTGTCTCCATAAACAAGACAGGGGTTTGTAAAGACAATCAGAAAGTAATATAAATGAATAAATTATGCATTATATCATTTTTTTCTCCCCTCAACTGCCACCACCAATATACATAAATAATTTGAGAGAGCAAGTCTCTTGGAATGCAGCCATTTATTTAAAGCTCTGCACTCCTGGTGAGCTTTGTTTGGCAGCATTCAGCAACTTTTTATATTTTCTGCAACCAGGAATCTGTTTGTAAAGTTTTCTTGGAATAACCCAGTTGGATTGAGACCTTTGACCCTGTGAGACTTTTCTGCCAGATGCATATTTCATACCAACTGAAAGATTGTCTGTAGAGCATTACACAGATATACAGGTATACACACACTTACACACACAGTCCCAAAACACAGTGAGGGACAGTAAGGCAGCTTCAGTGTGTCAGCTTTCTGCCATTCAGCCTGTTTCATAGAATATAAGTGATATTAATAGTCACAGTTTGTAGTTTTATCTCATGGAAACAGAAGCTAAACTTTACTTGTGTTACTTCTTCTGGCTGCATGTAATGAACGTTGTGTTTTATTAGCTGCCAAGAATTCAGGCTGACAGTTCTGCTCTTTATTACACATATTAATACAGCACATGCAGAAGCTCTTTTTAACCATTCCATTAAAATGAATGGTTCTGTATTATGTAGGCACAGCTGTATTCGGCACAAGAGAGAGTTGGAGTGACTTTATTTTTATTGCCCCTTAAATTTGGAGCACGCTCAAATCTACAGAGACTCTGCACTCTACAGTCTATTACGGCTTTACCAGTAACTCTTAAGAACCATATAAAAGATCTAAGACTCCAACTGTCTGCTTCAGCTCCAACAGAGAGAAAATGATTGATTTGCTAATCTAAGAAAGTCTTCTCAAAACTTTGCTTGTTACTTTAAATCAGACGATCACAGACTCTAATCGACTCAGTCTGCTGTCTGATATTTTTCTTCTTCTTCTTATGTCACACTAAAATCATTTCAACGTTTCCACAGGCTGTTTTTATATGAGCTCATGTCTGGATGCTGAATAATTTACTCTGATGTTTGGAGATAAATGATGATGATTGTGTGGCTCTGACATCAGGACTGTCAGACTTCTGCATCTAAAATGAGAATCAGAGAAACTGTGTGAATTATTGTGACTCTTTCATTCTCTTTGATCAACTTGTTCTCCCTGTGTGCTCTCATTGGCAGCAAAGCTTTGTGTTCATTTAGTGTTTTTAGTTTTACATAAATTCTTTTCATCTTTTTAAAGATTTTTCTTGTAGTTATAATGAGGTTACAGAAAGTTTACACCTCTGGACACACATGTTCCACAGAGCTCTCAGAATTGTGTCAGTGGTTGCTTGTCTCTGGAGGCTGTGGGCCCTGTAGAGCTCAGAGTCCATCAAAGCAGAGCTCAGATCTGAAGTCCCTTTCATTTAGAGCAGCCACATTTACACAAACATAGTGAGGTACACATTTTATACTGCAGCAGCCGACATTAGATCCTGATTTAACTTTTTTTTAATATTGTAAAAGCTTGTTGCAATCGCTAGATGTGTGTTGATTCTGGAATACTGTAAACAGCTGATTGATTGAGTGGTGAGTGTAGATTATGTTGATCTCCTGCAGCAGCAGCTTAATAGTAACCAGGAGTCCTTATGAGTCTACATTTATTTGCCTATGCACAGCCTTACATTGCTTTATACCACACCTAAATACACATCTGTAACGTGTGTATGATTGCATTCTAATTTGTTTTTGCCCATGGTTTAAAAATGTAGTTTTGGAGACTGTAAGTCTGTCATTTTCATAGAAACATGGATTGTTTATCAAGGTTTTTAGATTCTGTTGCCATTTGGGCAGAGGGAACTTTTAATGCCCTGCATGTGTAATATGGCACTAAAGGTCTCATTTTAATGAAAACCATGTCGTTAGACTAGGAAGTCACCCTTTGCCAAAACCCTTTTCTCTTTTCTTGGAAAATTGAAAGTAATCCCATGATTCTCTCTGCAGGTACTGTTCTTTCTTGTCTCTCCTCCATGTGTTATGAGTGCTGTGTAACCTTGAATGTGTTCTCAGTGTAGAAGCAGAAGCTACTTTCCTATTCAGAGTGTGTGCTGCAGTAATGTCTGTCACAATCCATTCCTCTCTGGAATAGAAAATGCCAGCTGACACACAGCTCAGGATTAACCACGCTGTGTCCATGTGTGTTTACTGTCTGTGTGTGTTCTCTTCCCAGCACAGACCCCCAATTCCAACCATTAACATTCTTTGTGTTTCTGGCACATTGACATTTTGTCAATTTTATTTATGCATTGAAAACAAAGTATTCAACCTCTAAAGTGTAGAAATATCCAAATCTTTTCTCACTCCTCACTTCATTTTACTTAACATTCTAGTGTAGATGAGACCTATGAAATGTCACTTCAGAGGTCCAGTGGACTATATTAGTCTATAAATCAGGTCCATTTGAAACATTATGTGAGGATATTGTGAAACCTTCTTAAAGACATCTTGAATGTCATTGTAATCATTCAGTCACATTCTGAGTCTGCCCTCTTTCACCTCTCTTCACCCTCTTTTCTCTTCTCCTTTATTTGTGTATATTTCACTTTAAATGCAAAACCAATTCAGTGATAAATTGCCCTGCCACACACTGTTTGAAATTGTCTTCATATTGGCCAGTTTGAGCCTGAAGTCATTTTCTAAATCTAACTTTCTCTCAGTTTTGTGGAGCCTGATGAGCCGTTCTTTTTAATGCTTATCAGAGGGGAAAGTTGTGTTTGTATTCTTCATCACAAACAAAGGGCTCTAATTTTGAGAGCTGAATTCCTGTGTTGTTTATTACTGATGCAATATGTTATGGATTGATAACTGTTACTGAGAAGATGCGTACAAGTCTGATGACAGTTGACTTAGGTGCCACAGTTAGTGGTAAATGTGTGCCTTAGAAATATACTATACAGTAACTCCACCATTTTAGCAGCAGAGACTATAACAGACAGCGTTTCCTTGCAAACCCGATGAAGCAGAAATACATCAAAGATACATGTATGGTAAAGTAACAGGACCACTAATACCAATGCCTCTGTTCCAGCTCACTGCTTGTGAGCTGAAACACAGCTGTGCATGGAAGACGTGACTGTAAGGTAAAGGATGAGGAAAGCTGGCTGAACTGAGGAGGAACAGTTACCTTACATTGTGTGATTCTGGTTCAACAGGCAACTGGATTATGTCCTGTATCCTTTATTGGGTAATCATAACTACTTTAAACCTGTGGACCAAAACAAAATGCAAAGTGTCATTTCCCAGCCAGGTACTTACGGTATATGTTCCAGGCTTTGGCTCAGCCATACTTAACTCAATCACTATACTTAGGAAACACTCCTCAGTAAGCCTGCAGTCTGGCATACTAATCAGGCATCTCAGCAGTGGGACAATTTCTCCTCTTTATCCAATCTCTTAAAGAATCCCAGTCGATATTATTTTGAATAAAAGCCTTGGAATGATTCTTTGCACTTTTAAAAAAGAAATAAAAGAAAAATGTAACTGTGGCTGTCACAGGAAGATCATAAGTGTGTCCAATTATTTAATTTGGGCCATATGAAGTGATTGAAAGGCTTACCTTGGTACAGATTATTACAATTATTGTGACTGAACAATGTGGAGGTTTATGTAACCAGTTCAAAAGCCTCGATTGATACCTTTAACTCCTTACCTGCTGAAGCACAGTTTTATTGCACAACAGACTGAAATGGACCCTGAAGCAGGCTGTAACAGTTTCCTGATAAGCTTTAGACACAGACCAGCAGAAACTCTTGGGAGTGTTTCTATAGAGGCTCAGAGAGTTCAGCCTGGAAGAGCTGAGAAGTTTGATATGGTCTACTGACTCCACTCTGGCTGAATGGAAGAACTTTATCTCTGAGGTGTTATCCATAGATTGTGTGTGAACAGACTGATAGCACTGCCACTGTGGGTCCAGCTTACACCTTGTATTTGTCATTATCAACAAGGCATTACAATAAATCATAAGTTCTGTGCTTAACTAGTGAAATAATCTATCTTCCTGTGTTTTTGGCTACAGCCACTGTGGGGTTGTGATGACACTGTGATTGGCCAGTCTGCTCTGTCTCTGCAGCTGCTCGTTAGGTTAACTGGCTGCACCTGAGGGCTTATGTTGCTTTACTGCTTACTTTGCTTTTTTGCACTCAATCCTCCAGATTGTCACACCTAATGCATTAGATATTTCAGATAATGTTTCAATTTGCTGTAATATTCTTTAATAATTGCTTCCCTTTTTGTTATTGTCACTTGAGCCAGGTCAGGACAGGGGTTCAGTGAGCCCCGGAACAAATGTGAACTGTGCAGACGCTCCAGAGCCACACTGACATAAAGGAAAGATTCATGTAGCAGTCACATCAAAAGGGTATATGTTGGTCTCATGAGGATGCTCTAGCCTTCCGTCTAAGCTGCTAAAGTATTTTTATACCTAGTTCAAAGGTAAATGCACTGACAGGAGGTATGTTGTTGAGTTCATAACCTCAATCCTAGTGCAGTCATGTTTTCTCCCTCTCCCTGCCTCACTCTCTCTGTTTCAGTGTGTTGAATACTGATGCATGCTGTGAACTCATCAGTGCTTCTCCTCTTATGAAATGCACCCTCTCGAAGCTTCTTTACATAATACAAAAGTGTCCTGTGGTGGTTATACCCTGAACCATCTTCCTTTGTGATTAAGTACTATACAGGGACTTTGCCACAGTCAACTCAAGCAGGATTATGTGGCTAAATGTGCCTTTTTAAGTAAGGGTGAAACAGCAGATTCAACTAATGTTCTTTCAATGGTGGCTGCTCAAAAATCCAATTAGCACTCATTGTCTCCTTAAAACGAGTGTTCTTATGAGGATGAGCTTATGTGATTAAAGTGCGGGGGGACTTGACAGGGCCAAGGCTCTTTGCTTTTCTTTCCTTTTAAAAACCAAAGTAGTGTAATAATCCTGCATTATATCAAAGAGTGAAATGAAAAAGTGAAAAAAAAGAAAACCAAACAGAACATCAGAGGGGGTATCACCGTCCTCACTGTGGAAATGTCATCTTAGTTGTAACCTCCAACAAGAACAACACCCTCACTTGGGCTTCAGCTGTGGGAATACAGCAGCTGAATTAGCATAATTAATCAATATCAAACACAGCTTTATCCGGCCTGTGCAGACTCACAGCTCCAAAGCTTTAACAACTCTTATGTGTCCCCTGCTAACAGCATTAGCACAGCTGACCAGTCTGAGCACAACATGATTCATCTTGGCATTATTTTCAACCCTGATTAACTGGGTTAAGGTCTCAGTAACAAGATAGAGAAAGCCAAGGAAGCTCTGCAAAGGAAATAATGATCTAAATTTATGAAAATTATAATTTCAATTTTCACCTAAATGTCTGTTAATTCAGTGTCTGTTGCAAAATGAGTGACACAGTTAAACACATAGAGATTAGTCCTCTGGAGGTTCAGCCCAGCTCCTCCTCCTACACAAAGCAAACGAAACAGAGGCGAACAGCTGGTGAAAGTTTGCCAAAGAAAAGACCCACAGTGTCTAATGTGGCGCTGACCTCAGTTGCCTGAAAGACACCTGGTATGTTTGAACAGCCTCCATGTTCTTAATTTATTCCAATAATATTCAATCTTCACAGAAACAACCTCTCTGAGACGCCATATAAGTTAAATCAAACATACAAAACTAATTAGTGAAATCACTTGCAGCTGTGTTTGTTCAGGACTAAAAGCTGCACACTATACTTTTAGACTTTTCTGATGACATCAGGTTGGGTAGCGCAAGTTTAAACTGGCGGCCATCTTTAAATTGTTGTTGAACTAACAAGGTGATCATTTGGTTGCTTCTTCCTCCTGTTTGTCTTTTTCCTACATAGAACAAAACAGGAATGTGAAGAATGTTCTAGAGAGCTTTCCGTAGAATACATTTGTGTTCTCATGAGACAGTTTGTTAACAGATTTTCACTTTCTGCATGTCTTATGTTAAACCCACTTTGAGGCTCAATTCAATACTGATGCCTCTCTGGTTTGCTCCATCTTTAACAAGAAAACTTTTGCATGCATGCTGTTACACTCCAGGAACCAAGTAGTGGGTGTAATGTAAAATGTTTCAGCTGCTGTGGCTCCCAAAGACTTGTTCTCCCTCACAGAGATCAATGTCTTGCTCTCTTAAGGTTAAACTCTGAATTGATTTCCCTCAGTCCATTTTCACACAGTGAGAACTCTCTAAGCAGTAAATCATTTCCTAATGTGCAACGAACAGAACAAATACTTCCATGAGGAAGGCTGCTGGAGCTCTTTACTGGCTGCCTCCTGTGTGAACATAATGTCTATTAACACTGTCTCAAACCTCTTCAAGCTCAAGGAAATGTATCTTTCAATGCCAAGCTGATTTATCCCAGTCCATTAGTATAAGGGTTTTTAGGTAGCGACTGACACTGACTTTGAGTGCTATGTAAGCCTACAGCTGGTGTTTTAATTTAGCTGAATCTAAATTGGAGCAATCAAATGGAATTTGGCTTTCATAGAGCGCCTTTTTGATCCAGGAAGCATCATTTTCTTGCATGTGTGTGTTTCAATCTGGTAAGCTCCAGATAACAGCTGTGTTATTTAGACTGTGTGAATCTATTTCAGCCTAACAGAAGCAAAGCTCTGTAAACAAGCGGTTAGGAAAGGGGTCTTGTGGTTTCCCAAACGAGAGAAGACGATGTTCAATCTGCCTGTTAAAGAATGAATCACTACAAACAGTCGGGTGGCTCAGCTGGATCGGTGGGTTCTTGCTGGTTTCTTGTTGACATAGCGTACAATGTGTGACATTTCTGGATGGGAAATGTTGGATGGACTCAAGGATTCACTGAATTTGTTATTCGTGTCTGCCACGTGTGGGGTAAGGACATCACTGAGATTTGAAGTGAAAATTAGATTTGAGGACACACACACACACACACACACACACACACACACACACACACACAGACAAAAATCTACTGAAAGCTTCTTCCTTCCTACTCGTCTAACAACTCTTCCATCTTGACGGCTCTTTGATTTGATTCCAGCTTCACTTTGTGTCTTTACAAACTGTTTGATGAGGATTTCTAATTTAATCAGCAGGATCTGAAGGAAATCAAAGCTGCTGTCATCGTGTCGGGTTGAAAAGATTTGAGTAGGAATTTTGTTCAGAAGCAGGAACGATGCAGAACATGCAGATGGTGGATGAGCACCTGTGCAGCTCACATTTTCATAGAACAGACCTGCCTTACATGTTAAGTGACTTTGTCAGAAAAGCTTGATTCATATCTGATTAGTTTTATGATTACACAGTGTACTTTTTCTGAATGAGATTGCACTACATGTGATGCAGTCGGGTTGATTGTTTGCAGTTTGAGGAAATAACTTTGTCAAGAATATTTGATGCATTCAGATAAATATTTATTAAGCATCAGGGTATCTGTCGAGGGATACAGTTTGTGCACATTCAGGCATGCAGTTGGAAATTAAGACAGAAGCTCTGACATTTGAAGAACTTGCTGTTTTAAATCAGCACTTTTAGTATCTCTGTGTTGTAAAATCTCTCTTCAGGTCCTGACCCAGCTCAGCTAAACCGGACAGTTTACCCTCTGGCAGAACACTGTAGAGTTAGAACAGATTATTGGGTGATGCATGTTTAGCAGAACTGACTATAATTCATGTTATATTCATGAAAATCATGGTCACAACTATTTTAGAGAAGTTTGTCTCAAGAAGGTTTTCTACTTTGCAGAACATGTTGTTCCTGTGAATGTGTAAGATAGGGAGCTGTTTAGTTTTAACCCTGAGCTGCAGTTAATCACAGTGTGCTGTGACAGAGGCTTCCACTTGTAGCTGATGTTCTTCTACAGCTGTTTCACGAGAGGATTGGGTCGGCTATTCTTTGTACTGTGATCGAGAAGAGTGTTTCCATCCCTCACTTTGTGACTTACCTCCTCAGCTCATTCTGCATTCTCATTTGTATCTGCTACAATCCTCCACTACCTAAATGATCCAGTTGTTCTGAGTTCCCAGCCCCAGTATCCCTCTACAACATAGGGACAGACAGTTCTCCCTTCCTTTGACAATTCATTTCCATCTGTGTGACAAAGACAGTACATTTAATTGTTATAAATACACTGTATACAATACTCTGCACCTTTTTATCCTTTGTTGTAACATCTCTACAAGCACTGAGATAATGTGATTCTCACTCAAAGCAGCTGCAGTGATAATCCTGTTAGACTAAAGGAGGGTGAAGCTGTGAAACTTCAGAGGGGGTCAACCCACCTCGCTGCAGGGTTATGTCTGACTCTGAAAACGACTGCTGAGTGTGAGCTGCATGGCTCTCTGCTGCTGTTGAATTCTGGGATGTGAGCAGCACAAAGGGTGTGCTTCTTGCAGAGCAGGTGCAGCGTAAAGAATTCAAAGAATCAAAATTTGTCCTGTAACAGCATCCCTTCGTTCATCATTTTCCATCCTCTCCTCCTCCCCCTGCTTGTCTTAACCAGTCTGGTAATGATGCACATCATCTCTCATACAGCTCAGGTTCTTTAAAAACCACCTTGGGTTTGTGTTAGCGTAAGATGCATCAGGGTTTTCTGGAGCTTGTAGCTGCTCAGTTCCAATGATCCACTCCACTGGGCTGCAGGAAGCTATTGTGCACTTCAGATTAAGAGCAGTGACACAGACATGCCCTTCACCCTGCCTCTGATCTCATCAGCTCTACTGTCACTTACTGAGGAGAGACAAGTAAAGATGTTTTGGACTGTAAGTGAGAATGCAACAGTTTTCTTACAGGAGAGGGCCCTATATGTGCTTTGTGGCATGAAACAATTTCCTCATTCTCTTCCTTGATGTTTATCTACTCAGATAATTTATCATGAGGCTCCTGGATTTACTGCTCATGTCTTTCCAGCTGATTCACAAGATTTAAAGCTTGTTGTGAGTCACGTATGAAAGAGCTGCCTGGACTGTTTACAACAATCTGCTCACCTCAGCTGTAATTCAGATATTCATGAGTCTTCTCTGAACTGAGGCTGAGAATATTGTCCTGGTTATGCATGTTATATATGTCACACAAAAGACTGTATGTGTGTTTCCATTTGGTATACAGTTGTTGATTAATGTCCGGTCCATAAATGGGCTGCTTGCTCCATCAGTGGTATATCAGGATATTAGTCTCTGACAGGATCAATGTGATTTCTCAACTGCCTGAGAAGGTGGAGATTGGAGTTTAACGTCGGGGACACCGCAACGAAAATCGCGCGTGAGCCGTAGCACTTCCGTTCACACCAGACGCGCATTTCTCTGCGCCAGTCGACAAGCACCTCTGCTCCTCAGCTGTCGTTTACTCACATTTGGAGCTGTTTTTTAATCATGCTCTCTCTCTCTTGCTCTCTCTCTCTGTTTGCGTGTTTATTTCTGTCTATAAAAGTCATTGCAAATGAAGGGTAATATACTACTTCAGAACCATGGACATAGGAGATTTGAGTCTGAGGGTCCCTACTTCTCTAAACTGTCTTCTTAGACTAAGTACAATGGAATAAGTGAATTATAGATGGATGGCTGCTGACTATGATCAAGAAGAGATGTGGCCCGTTATCATCTGAGCTCAGCAGAAAAGTGAAACTACCTGGAAAAATAGCTGAATCAGTGGCTATAAAATTGTTTTTATGTTGGGTAATACTACTCGGTACATCCCATTATCTCTAAAACACAGACACAAGGCTGCTGTAAGAGCTGAGCACCATTTTCCAACAGCAGATTCTGTCTGTCTGTGTTTCCATGCTGCTGTCACGTCTCTCTCCTCCTTAATGGAAGTGCTGCTGATTGTTAATGCAGATGCTTTTTGTTTTACTGCCCTGAATGCACCTTTCATACAGAGAACAGAAACACTAAAGCATATGCTTTGCTACAGACATGGACAGGATCTGCACTTATGATAAGGGTCATGCTCTCTGTGTTGTGGTCTGTCCCAGTGTCAGGAGAGACTTCAGGAGTGGGTGTGACGCACAAAGAGGTTAAGAGAGTCACAGCATGAAGGAGGCAGAACAACAATTACTTTATCTTTTGGATGATAGGTGATGGCTGTTGAGATTTCTGTTTATTCTAAATGTTGGTTGTCTCTGAAAGGAGAGCAGAAAGTCAGACTGACCCATGGAGAACAATGAAATACTCAGAGCAGCATGAGAGATATCAGACAGACAAAATCCACTTTCACACACTGAACCTGCACATGGCTGGGTTGGATTATGCCTGCACGATGGTTTTTGACAAACATTTTGACTTCACACGTCTCCTGTGAGAACACATTTGTTATTAAGTCTGTTCCCTTCTGACATGACGGCTCTGGATAGATTAGCTTTTTCTGCTCACCATGGGTGGCAGCTCTGCTGGAGATCAGCAGAAAGTTGAAAACTAGGAGAAGCATTAGGGTGAAGATAAAGTGAGAGCATGTTTTAAAACCTCAGGCAGGCAAAATAAATGATGGATTTTAGAAACTTGTATTGTTCCTAATTACATGTGACAGGAAATCTGCTGCTTGTCTCTATTTGCTCAGTCTACTACCCATAGTTAAGAGGTACATTTCCTCTAATGAAACAGTTCTGATGACACAGTTCCTGCAGCAGCTTTTATCACTGATGTTTACAGTTAGACTTGTGTGTGGAACTGAACAGGACATTTTTAATGTTTTGAATCTATGAATCCTTTTAAAGTGAGTTTCAGATTTTTTAAAACACAACATTAACTTGAGGTCCAGACATCTGTCATTTCATGTCCAACATTCACTATGTCTCTCTGTTACTGTGTGACTGTTTAGTATGATTCTGGTAGTCATGGTAGACTTTTGTTGCTGACTCACAGACCACATTGACCTTTAAGCACATGTGTGGTAAGACCTGGATGAAAATAGATGTGGATGTTGTTCACATTTAACAATTACAACTCAATTCTACAGGTTTAAGCTCTTTAACAGTGAAGTGTTGACTTGAACTCTTGAACTAAACAGCACCGTTTAGAGATGGGTAGATAACCAGCTCATCCTGTCTTTGTCTGTTAAATACATTTAAAAACCGAGATCTGTGTTATTGTGGTTTCTAGAAGAACTTGGCTGCCTTAAGGACCATCTTCACTCAGTGATGGACAGTGGATTGGATATTGTGTGGCTCTCTTGTGTTAAAATGCTTCAGAGTTTATGTCTGAGATTCACCGCATGTCCTGGTCTAAAGAGAGATCATGAGTAGGTTTGATGTATGTCGTCTCTGAAGAAGGAGCTTTCTTATCTAAAATGGATCTCTCTATAATGGGAGGGAAGAAGGAGCGTTTTTCTCCATGTCTGATTCTGCGTGGCAGAGGATAGCCAAAAATCTTGTGATGTTTCCTGAGGAATAAAAAGGGATATGACTTACTAACACAGAAGGAGCCAAAGTATTTCATAAGCCAACTATGTTGAATGAAGGGATTTGAGAATAAAGGGTGAAGAAAGGGCTGCTTCTGAAGAGAGGGGAGATGAAGACAGGGTTGCACTTTCCATTTTGATTTACTGGAGCCAAAAACTGCTGGTTCAAATACAGTTTTATTTAGATAACCGTGAAGTCATTGATGTTCACATAGCAGAAACAGGGAGGTGTTCAGGGTGAACTGAAGTCTCTGGAGAGGTTATTCTTTTTAGTCAGAATCTTGAAGTGAGATTCTCCAGTATTTGTCTGGATAGAGGCTCCTAGCAAATTAAGCCAATATAAGCGTACTGTATACTGTTTGTACAGTGTTATTTATAAATAAGGTATATTCTGCACTGACAGCATCTTACTGACTTTGTGCCTCAGATAATTTGGACTGTTACAAAGGTAAAGAGGATCCTGTCCATTGTGGGTTTACATTCAAATGTGGCCAGTGGATTTTTTGTGTAGCTGTCCATGGTGCTGAACAGTGATGTGATGCTGCCTGTGTGGACTGGGCAGAGCGGCGTATGAATTGATATCGTCTGCATTTTCAGATCTAATATTGCCACTAATGACATAACATTACTTTGTCTGATATGTTATAGCCAAACAGAGCCAATAAGAAGGATTTAGAAGGCACAAGCAAAGTCCACAAGGATGAAGCAGGCCTACCTGATTTTAAGGACAGTGATCAAATAAAAATATATCCTGACTATGAAATCTACAAAAAGTTTCTTCCTCTGTGCTGGAGAGAA
Source organism: Semicossyphus pulcher (assembly GCF_022749685.1). NCBI lineage: Eukaryota > Metazoa > Chordata > Actinopteri > Labriformes > Labridae > Semicossyphus > Semicossyphus pulcher. The sequence continues at coordinate 25,033,456 of NW_027211692.1, forward strand.
GGGGCCCACTCAGGATTGGCTGCAGGCTGGATGGACGTGTTTGTGTTACAGAGCTGAGTTTGGAGCACTTTTTTCAGTAACTTATTGAGTGTTTTATGAACCAAAACAAAGTCAATCTTTGTCCCCTCAGGTATCCCTTTGTCTCTCTCTCTGCCTCTCTCAGGTTAAAAGGGCAAAGAAAACCCTTTTAGACTGTCTGTACAGAAGTCGAGTCCAGCAGCAGCACTGATAATCAATACAGCATGTTGATTCAACCCACTTCACTAAATGGGTCTCTTGTCTCTTATTGATGGACATTATAATTAGGGTCGTTAAAAGCCTGGAACAATGTATCGTCGACTGGATCGATATTCTGCAGAACTGTCCTTGTTTATTTAGATATTTCTTTGATATTGCCGACATCATTAAGCAATGGATTTTTGACTGACAACTGTATTGCAAAATATTCAGCTCAGGAAATATTTATTTTTGGCAGCTGGTGAAACTCACTTTAGTATATCACTTGAGGCACTTTTGCTGATGCTGATTCTTTAGCAGGTTGGTGGACAGAATGCAAAGTAATACCAGGTCAGTCTGGTGCACTAAAGTCACTAACAGATTGCCTCCATGCACAGCTGCACAGGGTTAAAAAGAGCGATCGTGTGAAAATCAAGCCAGAATAACTCAGCATTAAGATGCCATTTCCTGCCATGGTGGATTTTCTCAGTTTGCACAACTGGCATTTAAAGTTAGGCTCTCTATTCACTTAAACAAGGACAGGTTTCACTGACTGTTTAATGACAATTTTACCCAGACAACTGGCTGCAGCTCACTATTCCATGCAGACGACTTTAGTACGACTACCAGGAGAGCAATTTCAAAAGCACAGCTGAAATCAACTTCAGCAGATGTTATGTGTCTGCAGCAGCTGTCCTTCTGCTCAGGCCCAAAACACAAATCACACCCAGCCAAAACACTTACTTGACAATAACTCAGTTCAACATTGGGGAAGTTTCAAATTTACTAAAGCCTTGGTGGGCTTTTTACAAGGGCCTGAACGTGTCTTTCATTTAATCCAAGGAGACCTGCTTGAAATATAACACAGGGTGCTCTAGAGAGAAAAAAGAGAGGAGAGAGAGAGAGACAAAGACTAAGGGAGACTGAGAGTGAGGGCTTTCTGCTTGATTGCAAGAGCTGGAACAGTTCATCGATGGGGTGGAGACGATCAGTCATGATCCTGCAGTCTCTGGTTCTGCACATTGGTGTATACGTTTGGCAGAGAGGGGAGTGTAGCTCAGACAAAAGCACTCCTGTCCTGAATTTCCTCAGTTGAGGAGACATGAGGTAGCAAAGGAGCAGTCTTGGGTGTTTGTGCTGTTAATTACAGATCTTCAGTGGTGTGGTCTCCAATGAAATGACACATGCACAAACACCCACAATGTTGAGATTTTGTATGGCTTTGCACATAAACGACGGCCCATTCACCTCCATTATATTGGGATTGTGGCAGAGACAGAAGAAACAAATATACCTGAGCAAATACAACCTACTTCAGATGAAGTGGACCTTTCTGTGTGGAGTTTGCATGTTCTCTCTGTGCATGTGTGGGTTTCCTCCGGACATTCCGGTTTCCTCCCACAGTGCAAAGGCATGCTCGTTAGGTTTATTGGCGACTCTAAATTGCCCGTAGGTGTGAATGTGAGTGTGTCTGTCACTATGTGTCAGCCCTGTAATTGACTGGTAACCAGTGCAGGATGTACCCTCGCTCTTGCCCAATGACAGCTGGGATAGGCTCTCGCCCCCTGCGACCCTGAAACAGGATAAGTGGTATAGATAATGGATGGATGGATGGCTTACAGCTAAACATACATAACCACACTGAGAAGAGACAGAAAACTGCACACAGCAGCAGGAGCAGCCCTGAGGTCAGCCAGAGAGGGAGAGACTTTTACCTAAGCACACCCTGGGCCCTCAGGTGTGGCCTGTTAACCTAACGAGCACTAACGAACACTGAGGCAGATCTTGATGGCTGCTTTGATTGACCGGTCTGCTGACACCACTGGGTTATCACAGCTGGAACATGTTTACTACTAATTAGACATTTTCTACCTTGCAGGTTGTCATGAGATCATGTTATGATATCAGTTGAGCTGCATATTTATGTAGCATTGAATGTAAAGTCTCAGAATCATCTGCTAAAGTAGCTCCATCCTGTAAGTGTTCTGCATTGATATGCACATGAAGATTATATTGAGAGTTTTAACTGACCACAACTAAATTTGGAAGAGAACGTCGTTGTTAAATGTGGGCGACTGGCTTTCAAATAAAGGAATAACAATATGTAGGTAATGTGCAATTATTTTGTAAAGTGTCAACCATCTTCAAACTTCAGCTGAGAGTCATCCACTCTGTTTTCTTTCTCTCCATTCATTCAGGCTGCTTGACCCACCTAACTTAATCCCCAATCGCTCCTCGTGCAGCACAGGCCAATCTAAAGTCCCTTATATCACCCCAATCCTGTGCTGCACTCTCCAAACCCATCCAACTCTTTTGTCTCTGTGTCTATTGACACAGTAAAGCTGTTTCTGGGCCTCCCTTGTTTTCTCTTCCCTTGTTGGTGTTATTCTAAAGATTGCACCGTTACACTGATCTCGTGTTTCTGTAGAATGTGTCCAATTGAACCCTGATTTCTGCACTTCATCTCAGTGTCTGCTTCCCCTTGGTTTGTTTCTTCCAAACATCTTTATTTCTGATGGTGTTTTGCCACTTTATCATCACAATGTTGTGGCCACTTGTTCCCAGAGGACCAAACTTTGTTTGTGAACGATTCTGGATTCTTCATGTCTCTGAACCCATGAGCAGAGCAGATGCAAAGCTGGATTTTAAGAGGCTTATTTCCCTTGATTTCCAGATGGACCATAGTGTAGCAAAATCTGTTCTGGCTTCAATGTCTGCATCTGTTGCTTCTTCTTTGCCCACAACACTTACAAGGTCGGTGGAGGTGTTAACATCTTCTAGCTCTCCTCTTCCATGTAAACGGGTCAATCCTTGTGTTTTTAATGCTGTTTATCCTGGTCTTGTCTGTGTTGAAGGTCAGGACTGTTTCAGCAGATATTGTTTCTCGCAGGTTTGTCTTTGCTTGCATCTGTTGGTGGCTACATGATGTTAAGGGAAGGTCATCAACGAAGTCTTAATCTAGCGAGGGTCACACTGTAATCAAGCCTTCTGAAATTCTATATATGTGACGTAAAGGGAAGTGTTCAATTCTTGTAACTGCTTGGCAATGTGGTCAGTGCCGTATTGATCCAACTGCGAATGAGGTTCCTGAGCCAATCATCTCGAAGATACATTCAAGACTAACACACAATATTAACTGTTTGGATTAAATGTGCAGTCACTTTATTATAATGTGTTACTGTTGGTCCTGGAGTAAAATGTTGATTTCCACAACAGTTCCTTTCTGTGACACTTGCATCACATACACTTCCTACATGTGTCTGATACTTAAAAAGTGTATGACTACTAACTCTGTGGTGTAACGCTGCACAATATCTACAATATGGTTCATAATTTATTTGTTCTATAACTTCCAGCAATGTTATTTTGTAGTCATCCTTGCACCTCTACAGTACAAACCAGCATGGGTCAGGTTTTTAGAAACACACTGTCATTTAAAGTGCCAGACAAAACATTACACCTGCTGTGGTTCAGTCTGTCTCTACACAGACTTTAGGAAATGCGCTCCACTTGCAGTATTACGCTGTGAATTCCGCTGATACTCTTCCCATTTATTCGCCCTCCTTTATTATTCCAACTTCTATTCCATGAACACAAGCTTGCCTCAGTTTGCCACTTTCTCTTCCATGACAATGTGTGTTGAATGAATTAAGGCTGTGCTCAACCATGACAGCAAACACAGCCTCCTCTCCAGGCCTGTCATCAAGATGCTGATGCAACACAGTGGTTGAAATCCTCCTTTTCAAACTGCCCTTTACAATGTGGCTTCTCTGAGCGGTGACAGATGCTCCTGAGGAAGCTCGTTCACATTGCAAAATCACTCTGAGTGTTAAGATGTGTGTCTACCAGTGTGTGGCAAGCATGTGTGTGCAGCAGTTTCTGTCCATGAAACCTTTTATGTGTCTCCTCTCAGCTCACTGTCGAGGAAAGTAGTAGCATGTATGTTGGTGTGTCTTAGAGGTACAGGTTGATGACCAAGGTCATCCTGTTGGTGCCCTGCTGCACTCAGATCTCTGTCAGTAACACAATGGTCCTCTTTCTGTCAGTGATTAGCAATAAGTTATTCATTTACAGAGTTTTCTTTAAATTAATATACACCTGATTGTTAAGGATGTTGCTATTTAGTTTGTGCCATATGTTGCAGGTGGCAGTCACAGCTTTTAAAGCTCTGGCACGGAACATAAACAATCAGAAAGATGCAGATCTGTTCACAGCAGCCCATATCTATTATGCACATTATTTTCCTGTCTGACAAATGTTCTTGGCTGTCATCCTGCAGACATTTAATCACACCAATGTACACCTGTTCATGCATATAATGTTCTGCCTGTTAGCTCATAGGGATGGGTGTGAACTAAGTTGTTTTCCATATAATTAAAGAGCCTATTAGTATGATTACAGCTACAGAGGACAGAGGAAGCATAGCACACATCCACACTGCCAACACACTGAGAAGTCAGAAGTCAGATGGCAGGATGCAAATAAAGCCAGATATTATTGCTGCTGTTCCTGATTGGTAAACATTTGATTTTCTTTTGATATTTTTGGCCATGCTGGCACCGTGGCTCCAGGGATGACAATATTGGGTTACTGTATAAAACATCAAAGAAAGATCTCCCTCCCTCCCTGCAGGAGGCTGTGTGTCAGGGCTGACAGGGAGCTCCACACAATGTTCCACTCCACTGAGATTTAGACAACCAACATGTCCTCCATCCCCATCTGATCTCACCTGCTCTGTTTCCTGTCTGCCTCTCTGTGATCCCAGCAGTGAAAGTTAATCCCAGTAGAGAGATGTTTGTGTTTACAGCTGTGTGCCGGTAGAGAACACAGAGCAAGAAGTGGGAGTCTATTTATTTTAGTGTCTTCAGTTTGTAACAGCACACTTGTATTCTTACATTACATTCGTCACATTATCATTTATTTGCAGTGATCAGATGTGTATTTGCAGAAATCATCAGGAGATATAGATTAAGTATGTCGTGTGGATGATGTAAATCATCACCATCAGCTGGTTAGTACAAAATGATCACCTCAGCAAAATATGGACGAACTTTATTTAGGTTTCCTTTTATTCTTTCCTTACTCTTTTCACAATTAAACTGAACTGAAATGAAGAGCAAGTGAATATTAACTGTTTCAGAATAATTGGAGAGAAAAACACGGATTTGTAGTTTCAACATTATAGTTATATATTTATTCTCTTTGCTTGAGTGCGGTATGACTTGAGAGAGAGAGCATGCAGTAAGTCAATGGACTAACACAACTTTAATGTCTGCATACAGAATTCACACAAAGTGGAGTTGACAATAATTTCACTTAAGTTTTTGTTTATTGTTTATTTGTTGTTATATAAGCATTTTGTTTAAGTTTCTGTTAAAATTACACGTTTAATAAGACAGATAAGTAAACAGAGTGATGGGAGAGAAGTAATGAGCTTGTGTTACTTGTTTCATCCCTGCCGTCTATAATAATATATATGGGTAATTCTGTACATTTTACACACAGGCAAAAATATAATAGGAAATACAGTTATATAGTGAGAACAATTCATCTTCTTAAAGAAGCCGTTTTGATATGACGTGGCACACACACACACACACAGGTGTAATTAATAAAGCTAATTAGCTGCTTCAGTCTCAGCGGCCTGGTGCTGTTGGAGTCTGGCTCAGTCACAATAGAACAGTTATTAATTAGGTGATTAGGAACACCTGTGCTGTGACAGCAAACATGTCTGCTGTTTAAAAGGCTGATTGTCAGCTTCTTAAGATAGTTTCTATTATTACAATACTTGTTGGGTCCTTTCACCTGCATATTTTGATGATTGCTGGCATGAGACATACACATATCCACAGGTTGTGTGACATCATGGTGTCAGTGTCAGAGGTTCAGGAGTGGATGTGACCCACTAAGAGGTTAGACAGACAGCAGGCAGGAGGCAGGAGGCAGAACATATTGCAAAGGTTACACACTTACACAGCTGCACACAAACTGCTGGATGCCAGAGATTAGCAAACTGACTGGTAGAAAGATAATTACCAATGCAACCAAGATCCTTATATTAACAGCCTCTAGGTCAGGGACAAGGAGCAGCCGGACACAGCAGGAGAGGCCAGGATGGGATCAGTGGGAGAGCAAGAAGTCATAATTTGATCTGAAGGAGATTTAAAATGAGAACCTGGCACAGAGCAGCTGAGAAACAAGAAGCTGGTGATCTAAGAAGAAGCTGGTGTGGCAGATATAGATGATCTGTTTTATTGAGCACTTTGCAGTGGTCTCACAGATAATCCTTGGCTGTGCTGTGATCACGGCCATTCATCTTGTTGTATTGCTCTGACATCCTTCTGGCCTCCTGCCTCGGGGTTGAACATATAAACCAGTAAGCCTTCTGAATCTGTCACTGGCATCTCCTCTGAGATCTGACCACGAATCTGAGGGTCGGGGCCTGAAGACCTTAATCCCTGTCATATCGCTTCCTATTGCTTTGGACAGGGAGGGACAAGAGAAAGGTGTGTTGTCTGCTGTTTCTGCCTGATGATACCAACTCACTACTTGAGAATGTACTACTACGACTACTACTCCTACTACTATGCTGTGTTACTCTTACAGTCTCTCTTTAGTCTCTCTCTGTCATACTGCTTCCTGTTGCTGGAGACATTTTATTTCGGGATGGGGTAATTTTTGGATTTTCCTTTATTAGGTCAGTTGTACAGCATTAACATTGACCCCATGTTGGCCTGTCTACTCAGACACTGAAATGAAATGTTGTATCGAGGAGGTTTAGAGTGATGAGGACACATTAATGGCCTCGTTGTTGCCAAATACTTCTGCCCCTTTGACCGATACCTTGAAGCGAAAAGGGACAATGGGAAATTCTTATTAGCTGCTACGTGTTATCCCGTCATATTAAACCTGCTGTTAATCAATAGAGTGTTTGTTTTGTTCAGAAAATGAGTTATTAAAGTCAGTGTGTGCTTGTTTGCATGCATGCGTGTAGTGTACAGTTAATAACTGACCTGATATTTGCAAGAGCCAGTCCTTTTAATAAACCTTGCCATTAAACAGTTTCATTAGCGTTGGAGTTCTTGTGTGATGTGTAGCCTGTTATTTCAGATGCAGATGTGCCTCTGTTGACTATTTTGAGAAGTGACTCCCTTAACACAATTAAATGTATATCATTAATGGCAGGTCTTTGACGCTTTCTGCTCTTCTCTATAGTAGCTGTTCATCTTGTAAAAAGTTCACTTTAAAGTGTTTCAGTATATTTCAGGCCTGGCTGCTCAATAAGCGCAATAACTTTCATACACAGTAGAGAGTGGTTTTGTGGGGTTCTAATAGTTTCTGCTGTAAATGCCTCATCAGTCTAATGGCCTCTGTGTCTGATGTCTCTGTGTGTTTGGCTGTGCCCTTAAGGAGGAAAAAAGATATTTGGAGTCTGAACTGTGAAATGAATACAGCGTCTGTCATTTTGTCTGTGCACTGTGTTAGAATGAAAAGACAATGAGGAAAAAAGGTGGGATTGTGGATCATTTCCTTGGGTAAGGTTATCAGTGGCATTGTCCCAACAGCCAGAAGGAGGAAGGTTAATTCTACAAGGAGGACCAGACTGCTAATGGTCCTTCTCTGCAGAAAGGGTCCTTAGATGAACAATGTGCATTCAGTAAAGCAACGTCATCTTGCACACTTGAGTGAGCACTCATCTTGAGTCTGTGGAGCCGCGGTACTGACGTCCCGACCCTTCCCCTACCCAAAACACATTTAATGTACAAACAAACCAGCAAAGATCCCTCACGTCGGGACAGTGAAACTTGAAAAATAGTTGAAACTTTTATGCAATATCATTGTCTTCATAAACATATCAATATCATTGTCTTCATAAACATAGGTATGTGTGTTCAGCGGACTTTAAACTCTACTGATCTGTTCCTGATGAACCTGCAGGTTTAGTTTTAGATTAAGCAGTTTAAATTTTCTTGTGTCTGAATGTTGCTTTAGGCGTAAACTTGCCTTGCCTGATTTCAAACCATGTGCCATGTACATCAGACCAGAGCAGGTTATTTAATTGAATTCCATGCTATGACTAGCCATAGTTTCATACGTGCCCTTATTCGTGGCAAAGCAAGACGTGCATCAGCCTTTCCTTTCAAATTAAAATACTTCCTGTCTCTTCTTTATTTTCTGTTTTCTCTTCCCTCCACTCTCAACTTGTGTGATCAATACACTCAGTCAGTTTGAGGCAACAGTGATTATTATCTGCGCACTTAAGTTATTCAAGCAATCTTTTTCAGTGATTCACTATATTTCATCTCATCTTACCCCCTCTGTATAAATCATATAAATCAAGACTTTAGTATTTTCTTTTATTTCCTTTCTTTCCTCAAGCATCTTGTCTCACACTGCTCCTCATCCTGAAACTCATTACACCAACCAACTCTCATTTTCTTTTGCCTTTAACCAAGATTTACTTTTAAAGACAACAGAGCATAACATGTGACGAAGGAGATGGAACTGCTGCTGGTCTGAAAGTAATGAAGCCCTGAAACACCTATCTATCACTGCAGATAGAAAATGTCGGTTTCAGAGAAGGACCTATAGACACACTGATGAAGACACACAAATAGAAGGAATATAAACTGCACTCAGCTAAGGTTTGAAGAACAGAAACACGATGAATGAAACATCATGCTGTGTAATGAATCTGGTATCGTGCTGTTTATTTAAACTAGTGGTCGGTCCTCGTGATGTGGCAGAAGATTGTACATGTTGAACACAGCATGATTATGAAATACATGTTATCTTGAGCTCCCTGAGGTTTTCGTTATATTTACATTTCTTGAACCTTTCCTGTACTCACAACCTTTGAAAGCCAATTTAATCCATCTTTAATTAATTCACTTCACATTTTTAATACTGGCACTGAACCATTTCACTGTAATCTGACATTATTAGCTCATAATTAGCCTGCTGACACTCTCTGAGTAAACATAGTGGGGGCGACTTTTAGTGGAAGCGTCTCCAGTAAAAAGAGTCACATCTTCAGCTTCTTCACAGTTGTTCGCTCTGCTGCTCTGCTGTGTGATTGATGAAGTACTGAGTCCATGAAATGGTTCAACATTACAGACTCCTCCTGCTCTTTATGTCAGACTCTTTAGTGAAGCAGAGCTTTATGATCATCATTCTGTTCCACTACACTGTTTAAACAATCCAAAACACAATCCATCACAGTGACAGAATACAGATGATATAATATAGTTTATTTCTCTTGTTTTGATTGAGGTAGCTGGTACTGATACATGTAGGAGCCAATTTGATGACATGTATAAATTGTTGAGGAGGATACACTGATAATTTGTTAACTAAAGCAGTCCATATCACTAGCTGTCTTGGATGAAGCTACCAGTCTGCTCTGTCTCTGTAGCTGCTTGTTAGTGCTCGTTAGGTTAACTGGCCACACCTGAGGGCCCAGGGTGTGTCCAGGTAAAAGTCCAGGCTGCAGCTGCACCTCTGTCTCTCCTTGGTTTTGTCTAATTTGGTGAATTTGACTGAATAAAATATTCTTTATTCACTGCTTCACATGGTGTCTCCCTTCTTATTATGGCCACTTGAGCCAGAGCCAGAGTTACACATAAGAATACATCCCAATGTCTAAAGTCATTTCATAAAAATAGAATGTAATAAAGATTTATTAGGTGAGGTTATTATTCAACATGTAAGGTCAGGCACTTTAGAGTGAACTTTAAATGAGGCACACTGAATGCTTCATTTGGACTGACGTCCTTTTAGACTGTGAATGAGGTGTTAATGAGAAGACAAATGAAGTGTGGCAGAGAGATTAGAAGAATCTCCTCCTCCAGGTATCAACACCTCCACTGAACACAGGCAGTTATATCAGTGAATGCTAATAGCTGTTGATGAATATTCATTTAAATTATATTACACAAGTGTTTTTATTTTTCTTTCCACAATGATTCGGAGCTCTTCTATTAAATAAATCTCCAAGTCAGCCAATGAGGGGTAGACAGGATGTTTCAGAAATAAGAAAACAAGAAACAAAGAATACATGATTCAAATATTTATAGACAATAACATTTTTTTTTCTTTAAGCCTTTATTTGCACATGTGTATCTAACAGGAAGGATTGAAAAGAAACATGTAATGAAGCTATTTAAAGAGTTGTGTTGCAGATCCCTGTTGCTATTTTGTAAACTGACATGGTTTGGATTACACAGTATATTAAGAGCAAAGAGAGAAAGATGCACCGTAAGCGAACATCTCACTGACCAGTTCCTGTGAAAGAAGCACAGCCAGGCAGGTCAGAACACAATCATAAAGTTAACATTAATAAAAGTATTAACAAAAAAAGTATAAAATTACAGTCAAATTTAAAGGAGAGAGTTCAGGTTTCAGAGACACCTTCTAGAGAAAGTGAGGTGTTCTCTTTCACACAGTCTCTCTCTCTCTGTCTCTCTGTTCTGGCTTCTTGAACAAATCTTGATAATCAGTTGCAGTTATTTATATTGTAATTCAGCAGAGAAACACATCACACACACTTAGGATTCAGCAGAACAGTAATGAGATTTGCTCTAGAACTTCATGTGTGGGTTTGAGTGTGTGTTTATGTGTGTGCACAAGTATGTGCTCGATCTGAATTAACATTATACTGAAGTCTCGGTCACAAAAAATTGGCAGGTGGATGCAGCTCAAAGCTGATTAACAGAAGCAGCTGAATTCCTCGCCTGCCTGTAACACATTAGTCTGACACTTCAGATATAGTTTAGTACTGATGACAACAAGCTCTGTGTGTCCCACTGGTGATTGTTTTAAACCTCCAGTGCTGTCAGTAGGATACATGAACTGGATTATCCCATTCTGTGGCCCTGTTTTCCTCCCTTACCTGCAAATAAGACAACAAATAGATGTGTGTGTGTGATGTGTGCATGGATATTAAGTGATAAACATACAGGTCACAGGCTGATATTTCCTCTCTCTCTGCTGTGAAGAATGGTCTACGTGAATGACCTTTGACCCTCTCTGTATGAAATAATGCTCACACACTCCAGCCTCTATCTGGTTTGTTAACATTTGTGAGTCCACCTCCAACAACAGCCTCCTCCACAGTTCAACACACTGATAAAATGTGTCGCTCCTCTGAGACATCAGTGCAATGCAATTTGATTTCATGGTTCTTCAGGTCTGCAGGTTACAGACACAGAGAGAGTGTTTGTGTCCAATCAGCTTTATATGAGTGTCTGTCTGCCTCTGTTACTGTGTCTGAAAGTATCTGTGAGTGCTGTCTCTGCTGTTACACAATTGTCAGGTGGTTAATATGAATATAATGTAATGCAACTCATATGTGCTGTCCACAAAGTTGTTTTCACTGTAGTGAACATGTACATGTGCTCTGGAACAACTCTGTCTCTGTCCATGGTGCTGAATCACAGACAGATGAGATAATTTCTATGGACCAGTGCGAAGTCAGTGTCAACTGTACTTAAGAATTTTGCTCTCATTTCCATTCAAAAGGAGCTGCATTAGAGTTTGAGTTTTCTGACAAGTGTCCTTCTGAAAGCTCAGCAGGAGCTGTCTGAAGACTCACTGTTGGTTTCACCTCCAGAACAGAGTGAGAGCAGATTTTATGGATAGCTTCATGAGTTGCCTTCAGCAGACTGGAATCCTGGGATTACCCATTAGGTTTCTTCAGGGCAGACGAGCTGAGAGTCTCTAAACTGTGACGAACTGATGCATCACTTACGTTAGATGTGGTATTTATTTATTCCCTACCCACCACTGCTTACTTGTTATGTCTTGTTTAATTCTTGCTTATAGTAAAGTATCTTCTTATTTTTCTTATCTCTTATTTATTCTGCCTACTTAGTCTACGGTGTGAGTTACTAGCACTATGAAAAAAACTTAAAGGCCCCAAGGCCAGAAGCAAAGTATTAAAAATAATATCTCCAACAACTTAAAGCTCACCCTGAGGTTCTGAAGTATTACTAAAGAATCACAAAGTTTAAAATCTGCACAGTTCATAAATTAATAACATTAAAGAAAATCTGTAAAACCTGAGCTGAAGGTTTTCTCACTGACAGCTGGAGCGTCGTTGGAGAACAGAAACACTGTGGGCTTTAAATTAACTATGAATGAACACTAGGTTCAAAGCTTCTGACCCCTGGGTGTCCTCATTCAAAGAGTTGAGTATAATTGAGCGTGTAAGATTAAAATGTATGCCTCATAAAGGAGGGGAATGAGGTTTTTTATCTGCTTTTACTACTTTCTACTTCCTTTTTCATCATATTAATTTGACGATATCACTGAACCTTTGTGTTCTTTCTGCTTTTGTGTTGCTGCTGGCACTAATGAACTCACCACCCTCTGCTTAGTCTTAAGTACAAATGAGCAGAGTGGTAAAGTTCATTTATATCCCCCCTTTTTCAAACAGCTCACCTGTACCATAAGGTCTCATGTGCTGAAGCTCCACACAGAGAAACTAACAAATGATCATGAACACTTGAAATAATGTTGAATATATCAGCAACAGGTGTCTTGTCTTGTCCTGGATAGTAGGACTGATACATGCACGCACACACACACACACACACACACACACACACACACACACACCTCTATCTGCCTGTATCCCTCTCCAGAGAGATTTCTGATCTCTACTTCAAACATGTTTCATCATCCTGCCTGAGTCAGACTGGATCCACAGTTTGACAGTTTGTGCTTTAATACTGACAGCTTTGGTAAAACCAGCTCACCCTCACATCTCCCAGGTCTATGTGCTTTCCCCGTATTACACATGGGTGATTGATTATCTGACACTATTTTATTGATGTATCATCCCATGATGTTCTCATGTTCGTCCTGGTCTACCTCCACAAATACACAATTACACTCTCTAGATTGACAACCGATTTATTTTTCACTTTGAGGAGCTGATTTTTTTTCTCACTCAAACTTTTTCCTTTTACTTTGTTTCAACACAGTGTGGTTACAGATGTTTCACAGTTACAGTGTTTCATTTCACTGTCATAATTATTTCATTACCAGTTTTACACTCCTGATAGTTTAACATGTGTTTGCTGACTCCACTAAATGTCTGGTTTGTGCTTGTTTTCTGCTTCCCTTGGTCTGATTTCTGTGAGAAAGCAACAGCTGGGAGCAGACAGGAGCAAGAAATGTGTTGGGTGTCTGAATTTAATATGTGGATTTTCTGCTTTTCCTGAGGCAGCAGAATCAGCAGCAGCTGTGAGAAATAATAATCTTAAGGTGAAGGTGAATTCAGGACTGTAAAACAAGATGCATCTTAAAGGAAGCTGATCTGATACCACACTGTGTGCGGTGTAGTTGTTAAGTTTTCTGCAGCTGATACCAAGAGGCTCTTTATGTTGCACTGCTGCTCCTCAAGCTGACTGAAGCTTGTAGTCTGATAGTTCACTATTCATCAGGGTACCAGGATGCCCCTTTCTGTGGGATCCATCCAATTAATTTGGACAAATTCATCTTTGTAATTTTAATGAGCTACTTGTTTGCTTATTTGGTTGACAGGGAGAAACAGGGAGACAGCAAGGGGAAGACTGGTTGTGTTTTAGTTGGACCCTTAATCTCATCACATCCCCCTTAATGAACACACAGTCCCAAAGCATTAATGATATGATTTGACTGCTCTGTTGGAGTGGTTAGATGTGGAAGACCCCTCAGATACTGTGAAAAATAAGACCTCCTTTTGCACTCCCCCTGTAATTAATGTATGTACATACAAAGTATGTATCTGCTCACTTGCATTGTTCCTGTCAGATGCAGGTTTTGACAGCATCTTAAGGGCCTGATGAAAACTGTTTATCTGATAGCAGATTAAATCCTCTACCCTATAAGTATCTGAAGTCTTTGCAAAGCTTTGACAGGGTTGCCTCTGTGTACGTCAGTGGTTTGGCTCACTGTGGTAATCAAAATAAACACCCTTGGTAGGAGGTGCTGTCGGAATTTCCAATAACTCAAATTCAGTGAGCAGGAACACAATGGCATTTTCATATTCTCACTATCACAACAACTCTTGATCAACTGGTTGAATTATGTTGCCTGGTATACCAGGATTAAGCCAAGTTTCACTGAAACAAATGATGTAAAAGTTCCTGATATTCTCTTGGGAACTGATGACAGCGTGGAAATTGTCCAGTTTATTAAATACAGCCTGTCCATTGACCAGCAGGACGTTTGCCAATAAAGATCTGCTGGGTCAGGATTGCAGATGGTGTTTAAGTTTCACACATTAACCTCACTGTTTCTTTCGTTCTTAAAATCAAGTAGCAACGTCTGGGTAAGCCAGAAAGTAAGCCAACGCCTTTGTTTTTAGTGCCAAAAACACTGCTGCATGAGGCTGGCTGCTAAAGCAAGTCAATCCATATAAGGCCCCATATTAAAAAAACTTAACTGCAGCTTTACTTTACATTAACGCTTAAAGTTAGGCAATATTAGGGAGTGGCCACTTTGACTGGCAGGTGGATGCTGCTAGCTGTCTTCTAGATGTCACCTCAGCTAACTTTGATTCTTGGAAGTGTTTGTGTTGTTGGTGCCACTCAGGGATTTTTTTCAAACAAATATAAGACAAATAATGCTGTAAAGTTTATTGTAGTGACATATTGTCCAATAATTATTCGCTCCAGCTTCTGTTGAGTAAAATTCTAGGATTATTTTATTGATGTTTTAGCCATTTTTAGCAGGTACATGGCTTGTTAGCTCAGCGTTTCTCATACATTGGTATATTATGTTTCGTTGGTTCTTCAGACAGCTGATAATAGTTATTAGAAGACTTAACACTCCACTGGCTCTCCCTCGGGAGATGTGAGTCTGTTTTTCTCACCAAACTGAAAAGAGGTGTGAATTCGCGAGTAAGTCCTGTTGCTTGGGGTTTTTTTACTCTGCAGGGGACAGTTAATGTAAACACTCATTATTTCATTACAGAAGTTAACAACTGTGTCTGATGACGCCAAGAGAATGAGAGTAATCACTCATGAATTAGTCATCTAATTAGCAGGATTAAAATGCTGTTATTCCAATTGCATGCTGTGATGTGACTCTGTTATCATGAATTAACTTACAGGATGTGTTCTGAATAACAAATGTGTGCATTCACTGAGGAGGGATCCAGCTGAGACACAGATGATTATGTTTCAACTGCATCACTAATGCATCAGTGGACCAGCTCACATATTGAACAGTGTTTGCTGTCGAGGTACTCGATGCCAAACTGACTGTTAGGAGATGTCGATGTAGAGCACAGAGACTTCATCTCCCAGCATACCTGAGAGAACTTGAGGTCCAGTATCTTGATATGTGGTGAGAAAGATATTGCATGGATTGGGTCACATGCAGAGTTAGTCTTACTTCTCAACAGAACATATTTCAAACCTGTATCCAGTGAGGTCTCATGTCAAACTTGATCCCATCGGTCTCATGGATTTTTGTTCCAGCAGAGGCTATTCCTGGATCCCAGTATGCTCATTAGTACTCTTTATGTGCACACAAAAACACAATGTTTCAAACGTTTCTCTCTCATGAATCCACTGTGCAATTATGCAATAAAAGGTTTCTAACAATGCCACAGGCTCTCATGACTTTAATGTATGAATTCCTTAAAACGGAGACAAAACAATGTTCCTCATGTTTAACAAATCTACACCCCCTCTCTGGATGACAACATATCCCCAGATGACAGAAACTGTAATAAGTAATTTGGTTGTGTTCCAATCCTTCCTCCCACTGTGAGTTCAGCTGGTGATCAGAACACAGGAGAGTCTGACTTTAATGTTTCCCTATAGCTGCCCTCATCAGGAGCTTAATGTGTGTTCATGTTTGCAGCAGAAAGATAATGATGCACTCCATGAGGTTCATACACATTTCATATTCCTCCATCCATAGTCCTGTAATCTACAATCTCTGCTCTGAAATAGTCCCTCCCTGCACACCATGATATCATGTTTTCTCCATGACACAACTGTGAGATGACCTACTGTTATCTTATGGGGAAAAAGGTAGGGGGAAAAGTGACATACTGTATATCCTTCATGAACTTTGGCACAAGAGACAGATGAATCCTGCTCATACCTGCTTCGTTCCTGTTACATCTTTTCATTATACTGAAATGAAAATGATCTCTGTGTGCTTTAAGAGACCAAGGAACATAATAACATAACGTAATTTTCCTTCTTCCCTCTTTCTCTCTTGTTGCCCAAGTCATTGAATGTCTTATCTGCTGCTCTGGCAAATTGGTTTCCTCCATCTACAGGTGTTTCATGTCTGTGAGCAGGAATGGGGTCTCCTCCGAACACTTTAATGAGAAAAGTAGAAACAATCAGCGCATGTGCAAAAGATAGAGAGAGACTCAGAGAGATACTGAAAGAGAGAAGTTAAAACTGAAGGTAAAAACAGAAACAAAACCAAACTTCCTTTCACTGATTCCTGTTTGTAAAGTGCTACAGGGTGTTTCTGTAACTAATCCTCACCTGAGCCTCAGAACATTTACATTTAAATAGATACACAGAGCTGTAAGAGACATTCTCTGAGGCTGGATAATGTAATCATATATGCCTTACTTCTTTATGAATAAATATCATATTTTGCTCTTTCCTCCACTGGTTGCTCAATGAAGTCCATTTGTAATGTCGTCAATCACTGCTCTGTGTGTTTTTCATTTTTCCTTAAAAACAGCAGAGATTGTGATTCTCAGAGTTGGGCAGATGTAACCATAGAGAGTTTTCATTGTGATAGCTCTGTTCAGCCTTTACTTTGCACTTTGAAGACAAGCTGTGACGTCACGACAGCAGATTAGTTCAATCAAGTTTGACTGGCAAGACAACAAAGAGAGAATGAAGGTCAGTTTATGTCATTTGCCACCAGATACATTATCGAGCCCACAATGGAACTATGAAAAGTTCCTCTGTAGAGAAGATCAGCATGTTCTTTGAGTAAGTGTAAAAATACATTTGTGAATAGAATAACAGTCTGCGGTTCTGAACCTGAGAACAGGATAATGAATAACTCGCACTTAACGCGCATGTCAGTGGGATACAAAGACCAAATTGAAATTGAAATTATTTTTATTGTTAAAAAAACAAACAAGCATAAAGTGTTATTTTCTCTCTGCAGTGGAATAGATTGAATGTGGAGGCACCATTAGACATAATAGCTGTTTATGAAAGCACTCGGTGTGTTAATGTTATGTTATTATGTTTTGATTTTCTCCAAACATTGGTTTAATAAGGATCCCTCTGCAGAGTGAAACCTTTCCAGCCTTTGTCTCCATTTTTAAAATTCAACAAACTGCATCACAGTCTGAATATGTTATGCAATGCATATACAATGTATACTGAAGGTAGTGGTAGGGCCACTGTTACTTTATTATATTGTAAAGTAGCAAACACTTTAACAATACTTCTCTGTTGGAGGTAACATCGTATGCTTTCTCTCTCTCTTTCTGTCTGTCTCAGTTAAAGTCACAGTCACAGTCTGAATGTCAGACATACAGTTTATAATGCATTCTGCTGGTAGTCTTTAAACCACTATAACATGTAGTTGTGTTGGAGGTAACACAGCACGCTCTCTGTCTGTCTGTCCGTCTGTCTGTCAGCTAAAGTAATGATCTCTCCAGTGAGCATCTCTCTCCAGCTCTGTAATGGTTTCATGAGTCTCTCATATGAAGGGTCATTGCCCTCCAGAATGACCTCTGACCTTATTATAAACTACTAGTGCAGTTAAAGCATCTTGAACAAACAGCTGAGCTCTTATTTCTCCTGAACAGTCGAGCCTCACTTCATTTCCTGTGAGTTCCTCAGGCTGCTGTGCTGCAGGACTCTGCAGACTAACTGGCACGGACAGCTCCACTACGGCTCTAATGTGTCTGCTAAACTAAACTGTCTGACTGATGATTCAAACAGCCTGTACAGTTCAGCAGACCTGAGGAGAGGAAGTGAATCAATGTCCTCATGGTCAAGTAAATAGAAGGTTCATGCCTTTGTCTCTTTGTTTTCTTTGAGATAGAGATTCTGAATGTTATTAGAAATATCTGCAAAAACACACAAAGTGCTTTGCAACGAATAACGCTCAGTGTTTAGCACTTGAATCACACTGTGGTCCTCTGTGCTGAATTAAACTTAATTAGACTCATACTGAAACATAAACAGGAACACCCATACTCGCTCTCTCTCCCTCCCGCTCTTACACATACAACATGAACTGGCTGCAATGCCACATGTGGACAGGCTCTGCTGCTGTGAGGATGAAGGTCGTGCAGGCTGTGTTTTGAGCTTGGCCACAGCGTCAGGAGAGGCTTCAGTGTGTGATGTGATACACAGGGAGGATAAGAGACACACAGCAGGCAGGAGGCCAGGAGAGAAAAGCAGAACATCATCACCTGCTAAAAGGGACGCTAACGGGGCGCGCACACACACACACACACACATGCACAGGGTCACTGATCTAACTTTGCTTTGCACGGTTAAAAATCACTGATGTGCTGCATTTAGTTTATTACTGAAAGCAAGAAGGGGAAGCCTTTGTCAGAACACACAGGGAAGATGATCTTTCTAAAGTATTATAAAAATAGTGTGTTTTTGCATGTGTGTGTGTGTGTATAAACCATCATGCAGAATGAAAAGGACAAGAGTCTCACTGTGAACCATCTGCTGCCTCTTACTGTTGGCTCCTTTCCCTGGACACCAGAAGGTCACAGTCATCCATGGAAAACAGAACAAGTGCAAAAAAGAAAAGACTTCTGGCGTGGAGGAATCTGGTGTCACTGTTTGTGTGTGAATGCATAAGAGAGCTGTGTGAGGTGTCTTTAAATGACAAATAATTGATAATATGATCAGCAGTTTAATAATTTGGCAAACAGCCAATATGCGTCTTTGACTAAAGTAAAGGATCTGTTGAGTCACTGTCATGGTTACACACCTACACAGACACACACTGACACACTGCCACAGGTGACTCAGCTGGCTGCATAAAGATCAGCCCCTCTGATCCGGCTGTCTGGCATTAACAGCCTCTAGTCCTGGCAAAGGACAAGGAGCAGCCTGTCACAGCAGCAGAGGACAGAACGGGAACAGTGAGGGAGCAGAGAGACATAATCTGTCCCAAAGGTGAGACACAAGACCGTCATGTTAAAACCCAATCCCTGCCTGTGCTAACCTGGCACTGTGGAACTCACAGACACAGACAGAGAGAGAGATGGGATGAAATAGAGAAGAGAGGGAGGCAGTCAGAAAAAGACATGGAGAGAGGTGATGTGTTTCTGACAGAATTTTACAGTAATCTTGTGTAACACTTGGCAATAACATTAATTATGAAATATAGCTTTGATGTCTCTCTGGCTTCCTGCCCAGAATCAAAAGAAACAAGTCTTTGGTAACATATTTGTTTTACTTTACATGCAGATATTTGAAGTCTTCACGTCGCACTGACCTTTACTCAGATATCATAAACCAAATATCTGCTTCTTGTTGGCTGTCACTGACAATGACATCAGAAACTATCATGTGATGCAGCTGTCTGGTTGCTGAGCTCTTTACATACGTACACTGTAGTGACTAAACTTCTGATGATAAGTAATGATAACCCCACTCAATATTTATTAAGAAGAATCACATGTAATCGTGTCCGCCTTGTATCTCTTATTATTCACTGATCATTCCTCACTCTGCACTCAGACAGACAGGAACATACAGTATTTAGCAAACTGATGTCTGTCTGTAGGGACACTTTTATCTGTGAGTCAGTGCATCACAAACGTTTAGGTGTCTGAGTAAGTACAGTCGTTCCCTCTTTTAGCCTTTCAGGCAGTAACCCTGCTAAACAGATTGATTCAGTGGCTCCACTCTGAATCATTTCACGCTGCATTTCTGTTTGAAAACAAACATCAAGGGAAAAGGGGTGGATCGATACAGAACAGCTGAATGTTTTGGATAATAGAAAAATATGGGAGTGAAGGCGAAGTGTGATCCTCTCAGATAATTGCTTCAAAGCTCATGTCACTGATTAACATGGCTTCAGAAATGTGCACAGAAGGATAAGTGAGGATTTGTCCGTTCTAAAATTGTTATAATTAATATTCAGTCGCCTTCAGTTCTGTGAAAGAATAATGAAATATACATAAAACCACAGTGTGAGATTTCTCACATTATTAGCAAGAAAAGTGTCAAAGAATACATTACAATATTTAACATAACTTGTAATGTCCACATGATGTCTGTATCCTGCAGCAAAATAACAGTAAATAACACTGGACAGATTTATAATCATTTAATTTATTGGATGCATTTTTGTTTGTCAAACTTTCTCTCAAATCAGAGGATCAGAGGTGTGAGGATGTTCTGTTTGCTGCACTAAAGCAAAAGACTAACAGCCTCAGTATTTTTCAGTCCAGAGCCAAACACAACAGCAACATTTCCCTTTTCAGATACTCATCAGGTTCCCACCGTGTGAGTCACAGAAACTCTGTTCTCTCTCCAACCTTCTGAATGCAGCTGTTGACCTTCCTTATCGCCCAGAGCAGAAAAGACAAAAAAAGTATGAGGAACAAAAATGTCTTCCCCAAAGAACACTCTGAGCACTCTTGTCACATAAGAGCTGTTACAGTTTCTTCTTCTGCAATAAAACTGCTCCTCTGCTTTTTTACAGGATGTTTTATTTGTGATCTGTTGAGGTTTGAGAGAAGAGAAGAAGCTGAACAGAAATATCTTGTCTGACAACTTGTAGTTTTTCTGCAGATCGTCCTGAGGGCAGCAGGGCTCCCTGTTGCCTCTGAGAAAGAGTGACATTATTTCATTGTTGGTTTAACACTAAGACGCTCTGAGGCAGCCAGACTGACAGT
Organism: Semicossyphus pulcher; assembly: GCF_022749685.1. Taxonomy (NCBI): domain Eukaryota; kingdom Metazoa; phylum Chordata; class Actinopteri; order Labriformes; family Labridae; genus Semicossyphus; species Semicossyphus pulcher. The sequence continues at coordinate 25,054,538 of NW_027211692.1, forward strand.
AATAACAACACTTGGTTTGTTCAGTAAAACTGTTGTGATCCTTTTGGTCCTGCTCTGTGATGTTGCTGGACTTCTGCAGAGATCTCAGTTTCGATTTCCTACAATAAATGCCTCCCAGGCTCTGCTCCTTGTTCATAAAGCACTAAATGCTCTCGCTCCACATCACCTCTCAGACCTGCTCAGTGATTATCAGCCACACAGGTCTCTCAGGTCCTCTCACACAGGCTTGTTTCTAAGATTAAAGTGAAGTCTGGAGAAGCTTCTTTCACAGTCAAAGCTGCAGTCTATGTGACAGTTTGCCTGATGATGTCAGATGTGTCCCAGTGTGGACCTCATTTCATGGGAAGATTAAACTGCTGCTTTTCTCCTCTGATTGTGACCAGCTTCTTCTGTAATTGTTCTGCTTTTGTTGTTTGAGAAGGATTATAGGTTTGTGTGTTAGAGATAATTTTTGTGGCTGAGTCAAAGACTGTTGAATATTTAATGTATGTTAAGTTTAATCCTTTTTGTTGTCTGTTCGTGTTCATGTAAATCACACTGAGTTTGTCTGTATAAAAGGAGATATGAATTGCAACAATTTGGTTCCCGTTCGTCTCATCCTCCTCTTCCTCTTTGTTTGCTCAAGAGGCTCTTTTTTTCAGACACCAATCCTGTGAAGCACAATCATCACAGTAATGACTGCACCACAGAGGAGCATAGGCCAACACTGGACGTGTTCATGCATGGAGACATTATTTCCACCTCCCTGTTGTATGCTGCACAGTGCTGCTGGACACCTGGCATGCGTCACTGAATGACTGCCAAGTACCTGTTGTGGGATTAATAAGTCTTCTGAGCTTTCCAATTAGCCTTTTATATCCAATCAACACTTTTAACTAACTCACATCTATATATTCATTCATAAAGGCTGTAGAAAGAAAGGTTATAATTACAGTAAATTTAAGTTAAGTTTCAATTTAGTCCCATCTGAGCATGTGTGCGTGAACATATAATGATAATTCCTTTATGAACATTTACATTGACTAACTTGTTACTAATGACATATGCAGAGATAGAGGATAAAAGACATCACTTGAATCTAAATGTAAAAACATTCAGTCATGTTAGTACTTTCACCTGGTCTCTTTGCTTCCAAAAACAAATGTAAATAAATACATGGTTTAGTTTTCACATCAGATATTTCTCTGTCAGAGCAGGAAAAGTCCAGGTGTGACTAATCGAGTTAACGAGGGCTCAGCTCTGTTGAGTGTCAGTGAGCACTAAAGCAGGATCCAGGACCTGACTGAAAGAATGCAGTCGTTAGTGATGTTATTAATTCCACCTGTTGCTCTCCTCTGATGGTCAAATATGTCTGTTTCATCACTTTACTCCTCTTCTGCCATGATGGTAGCTGGAAGTCAGTGTTTAACCATGCAAATGTTGTCTGTGTGACATCAAGGAACATTACTACACATCCCTGTGTTAAACTTGTAGTTACCACCCGAAGTCTAAATCCTGCTCTGTAGTTCAGGCCTCTGTTGTGTGGATATTTGAGTGTGATGATGTCGTTGTTGTATCTTTGCTGTGTGTTTAAATGAGCCTTGTAGCATCCTCAGTTCCCTTTACAGCAGAACCCAGGAGACACCTTTTGGTAGGACATGTTTGATTATGTTATCGTTACCAACAGAGTGTTGGTGTTGTGTTGCAGCTGCAGTTAATGCTTTTTGTTATCAGACAGTAGATATTAAATGTTTATTTAATACAAAATCCCTGAGGCTAAAACACTTGAACAGGTTGGACTTGTGAGAGAGCTGCATGTGTTTGCTCAGAGCCAGCAGCAACATTACATAGAAAGGAACTGTTCTTTTGGTGTGGTTGTGTGGGTGTTGTACCTCTGTGACGCACTGTGTGTATAGCAAACATCATGGCAGACGAGCTGCAGGCCTCATCTCATACCTCAGTACAGTGAGTATCTGTAGCTCTGAATGTGAAAAGTTGTAGCTCTCAGCTGTGTCTGCAGCCAGCAGGGCAGATCTGCTGGTCTGCTGAACTGGGTCCTGTATGCTGCATAATGACATCCTGCACTGCTGGGAGCTCTGTGAGGTTACAAGGTATTTCCACAGAACTGTGTGACCCAGTATGTAGGAGGACTGAGCTGCAGGGACAGTTCAGAGTGTCGGAGCACAAAGACAACAATAACACATAGAGAGAACAGGAATCACTCAAACCCTGTGAGTTTATTTAAAGAGTTGCTTCTGACACAAACACGAGCATGCCAATTACTGTGTTTTATAGGTGGATTGTTACGAGAGTTCCCAGGTGATACTAGTCCGATGTGAGTGCAACCATCGTTAGTGTTATTAAACACACCTGGTAATGTCTTGCTTGGACCTGACCCATTTCCTCCAGATGCAGATTAGAAAAGCAGCTCTATTTAACTGTATTTAAAGGGCAACAAAATATACTTTTGAATCTTGGTGTCCCATAATGTAGACATTTGTTAACACAGCAGCTGAATCATTGTGTGCTCTCTTATTTGAATCTCATTATTTGATGACCTTTTAATATACTGCCAATGACTTTTAAGCTATTAGCCTGTATGATGACATTGGAAGGGCAACACAGATTGCTTCTAAGAGAACATTGTACCCATATTCACACAACCTTCACTTTCAAACATGGCTTTATTGGCTTAGTCATTCATCCTGTCAGATCAGCTCACTGCAGTCTGCATGCTAATGCTCAGCCATGACGAACCAATTCAGCCTAACTTGGCTTCCTCTGTACAGTTGCAGTAGTCTTTGTCACAACCTACATTAGTGGGATGCTAACTGGAGTTTCTGAGAGGAGATCTAATCATTCATGATGGTCGAGTTATTGACAAGCAGAAGGTCTTACAGGATGTTAGTGAGACAGACAGGACGGATCAGGGAAGATGACTCCACAGTGCTCTGCTCCTCTGTGTGCTGCTCAGTTCTGTTTAACTACTGACACTGTGAATGAATGCTGATGGAGGGATTGTTGTTTGGAATTTTACAGGAAACTCACTGACGTCCTGAGTCATTATTATCAGTACAGTCAGATGAGGACACCTGATGTACCAGAGGCAGCCCGTCATTTGGGCTCTCTGCCAGTTGTGTAAACTCTGTCAATATTTTTGGCACAATTTTCTCTGTCCGTGTACCTGCTAACCAAACAACTGAGATTGTAATGTCATGTTCACCAACAGGCAACAGCAGAGTGTGATTAAACAATCTGGCGAGTCGCCTGTGAGGAAGAACACAGGGGAAATGTTTTTGCTCCTCAGCTCTGTTGGTTACTAAGAGTCACTGACATTAATGAAAATGTGTAAAAGAGTTCAGTTAAGTGCAAGAACAATTAGCATGCAATAAGCATGGAGCAAATATTGCCAGTTGCTGCTGTGACAACACACAGCACTTTCTTTTCCTCCTCCTCTGCCTCCACAATGTGACAAGAATGTCTTTTTGCTGCACTTAACACTGTAATACCTTTACAATGTTGCTTTGCAGTTTCTCGACCACTGATGCTTGTGACATTTATCCTGCAGAGTCCTGCAGATTGATTTTAATATGGTGGACAGAAAATGCCTGCTTCTGATAGGCTGGCAGGTGTGCATTTGATTAGTATAGCAGTACACCTCAAACATACAGTCAATTAATCTGAACCAAAGGTAAATAAACTGTAGGTAACCATAACAAATTATTAAAAAGTATTTGTTCTGACAGGATCTGAGGAAGTGAACGAGCTAACAAGTCTGCAGAGACTCAACCAGAGAATCCTCGCGTGATCAGCTGAGCCACTTGTTCTCTGCTGACCCTTTTCAGGGAATATGACTGATCCATACATCCACCGACATCACAACCACAGGATTCATCCAAGGATTGCAGGCATGCTGTGTGCAAACTCACTACAGGAACACTGTTACAAGTTGATTGAATACATTACCGTTAGACCTATAAAGATATTGTTATTGAAAGGTCAGGGACTCTGACTAAATCCACTGTGAAGACAGAAACAAAGAGCCTCTTAACACAGGAGCATTTTTCCAACATGCCTTTGCATTAATTGTCGTCAGATTTTTTGTGAACAAATATATTGGTTAGTCTTGAATGTTGTTATTGTTCTCACAGACGGTTGAACACTGACACCAGCTTTTTAAGTGGCTGTCAATCATCTCCCTCCTCAGACTAATCTATGAATAGACACTGCAGCTGGTGGCTCTCTGTTTACAGCAGAGGAACGACTTTAATGAAGAAGTAGTGAAGTGGAAAGAGCATTTCTCTTAATCACTGCTCTTCTGCTTACTCTTAAATTATTAAAATTGTATAGATAAAGTGTATTTTATTTTCCCATTTTATGAGCGATGAGGTTCATTGACTGGGACGAGCACTCTCTTTAGTAAAGCATAAATTGATGCTCTGCCCTACAGACTTTTGGCTCTCTGTCAGAGGCAAACTGTTATCACACAAAGTCTTAAGGGAAGCTTCCACACATTTGTAAAACAGCTCAGAGCAGCAGTGCTGCAGCAGTGAACTCACATTTAATAAGAACAAAACAGTCATAAATCAAAGCTCTCCACAGAGTCACAGGTAATCAGCTGGGGGTCTGTGTGATGGAAACCACTGGGATGGAGTCACTAGAAATAGACAGAGGAGCTCTTTATTCAGGACAGAGACAACAGCAGAGTAAACGAGAGCTCCAAGAGTCATTAGCACCAGAGAACAAGAAGCACAGAGTATCTGCAACTTTACTGTAAATGATCCACGTCTGCAGGTCACAGCTCAGAGTGGAGAGAGTGCTGTATCTTGTGGTGTCATGTTTACAAGTTAGATAAAATCTTTTTCTGAGCTGTATCCTGATACTTGAAGGATGGAAAGTGAAGCAGACACTTTCACTTAAAGACTGTTTACATTTCACAGTAACTGGCTGGAGTCAGGCCTGTTGTAATGAACCTCACACTATAAGATACCTGGCAGTTTTATGTCTGGAACTTGGTAGATATTTGTGCTACTGAAAGGATAAATCTTAATATCACTTAGACTTAATAATATAAAAATGTACCCTTGTTAAAACATGAACTGTGACCTGTGTGAACTCATGATGCCTTGGTTCTGGCAGGTGAACAGAAGCCGCTGGCATAGGACACTTGTGTTGAAGTAGAGATGCATTCGTCATTTCGGCCCAAGGCCAACAGTTGGTTGGCTGTGACCTGGACAGCAGTGCAGGGGAACTGGACACTCTCCAAGTTTGGTCAAAATTTAAACAGAGAAAATAACAAACTAAACCACCTTTTTGAAAGCTAGCATACAGATTAGGTAGAATAATGACATGAGGTAAAATGGATCATTTCAAATGCACACTTTGCAACAGTGACTTTATCACTCTTAAGTTATAATGAATAAATTAAATCAACAATGTAAAGATGTTACTATGTGCTACTGGTAGTTGTTCAGTATTGCAGTGAGAGCAGCAGTCTGCTCTGTAGAGGTCTGTCTCCACAGTGAACTACATTCTGTGCGCTGCTGCTGCTCTGTCTCTGTCCATGGTGCTGACTGGGAGGAAGGAACAACTCACAGGAGTTGTTTTGATGGCGGTATCATGTCACTACCATAATGTCTCCATGTTTCTTCCGCAGAGTGATGACATCTTCTTTCCTCACAGTTTATGCAGCCTCATTATCACCTTAATTAACTTTAGGCTTTCACACTGACGTCCAAAGGTTGTCTGGAGGACAGAAACACTGTGGGTGGAAACTTAACTATGAATCAAGGTACTTAGAGGTCAGGAGCTTTGAACTCTGACAAAACATGAGTGGACTGTAATCTGCAAATGTAATGAGAAGTTTATCTCTAATAAGGGAATATAATGAGGAGGATGTGTTTTCACTCACAGTGCCTCTGATTGGGGAATTGTAAACGCTGTAGAAATTGTCTGACATTATAGATTGAAATAATTTGCATCATTTTCCTAATTTCTTGCATCATTTGATGTCAATGTCGCCTTCCAACATTGGCAACATTAACATTGGCAACACATTGCTTACTAGCTAATGTGAAATCATTTATTGCCACCTGCCCACATAGAATTACTCGTTAGACAAAGGTTTTGATTTGCACATTAATGCAGTGTGATGCATGTAACCATCAACACAACAGATTTTGACCAAACAGAAAATGAATTGCGATGCCTTCACACACTGTATGTTATTCACAGTTTGCTGAGAGATGGTCTGGGATTCCAGTGTGTTAACTGAGTTTGGCTCTGATTTAACATTGACACCATTATTCTGTTTCTACACTTTAAATAATGCTAAAAACGTAACTATAAAGCCTGTCCTTACAAAGCTCATACTCAGACACACAGAGAAATTATGTGGACATAAAGAATGCATTACAGCATACAGTGTGTATACAGAAATCATTTACATTTCATCCAGTGAGTGGTGACTTATGGAGTTTGACTTGCATGAGAAAATACTTAATTTGCATCTGAAACATACAGTCTCACTTTTCTTCCAACAAAAACATTTTTTTCATTATATTGTTTTGATGGGATTACATCCAACCTTTGCTTTGTTTCTCTTGCTGCTGGCATGTTATAATGAAAACAATATCCATCCTCTCTCTGCCTAAAATACAAATGAGCAGTCTGAGGGAAACAGGTGGAGACTGTAAAAAAAACCTCCAAACACAGTCAACCTGTGACATCAGGTCTGGTGGGTGGAAGCTTCACAGATGGAAACTAAAAGGAAACAAAACCAACAACATGAATTAACAAAAACACAAACATAGAGAATGTAGCTGTGAGCAGCAGTGATTATTACATTACATCACAGAAAGAAACTAATAGACAGACTTTAATTATTGGTACTTTATCATCACTTTATCTCCCTTATTGAAAACTGTGCAGCTGTGCAGCAATTAAACTCACCCTGGGACGTATCATTACATTATAAGTTCAACTGCATTCTTTATTATTTGAGCTCCTCTGTTCCTTATAGGCCTACTTTTTGTACACTGTAGCTGGAGTTGGACCAATTATAATAAGTAAAGCAAGCACTTCTGTGACTCTGAGAGCTGTGATAAATCTGCTGTCAGGTATATGCACACAGATAACCAACTAGCTCTATCAGAGGGACTAGTGAGGTTCTTTAAGCTTTGGACACTAACACATTGCTCGCACATCTAGCGATTAAAAAGCTTCTATAGATGACTTGTTTTACTTTGTACTGACTCAGAACAGGTTTTCATTTTGGATTGCATGTCTAAAGTAGAAGATGATTGGAATTGTATTACTCACAGAAAATGTATTTCATCTTTCATCTTTTTTCGTTCAAGTAACTGCTATTCTAATGTTAATATAAAGACACGTGACTGGGTCATGTTTTTTTAGAACATCAACATCAGGTTTATTCTGATTCTCACCACAAATCAACTGGAGCCAACAGCCTCATGGGAACATGTTTATACCCACAGAGGGAGTGGAGGACGATGTGTTTGCCTATGCCAGAGTCAGCAGGGCTTGTTGTCTGACTGGAGGGTTTAACATCCCACATAACACTGAAGCAGATATGTGATAGGCAGGGATAGACAGCGTTAGACAGGAGAAAGACACTCTTGTCTTGTCTCGTATTCCCTGTAAAAACCAGCAGCTGAAATGTGACAGAGGAGCCTGGAGGCCTGAACCAGCCTGAGTATCCTCACAGCCTCAGGGAGGATTGTCTGAGAACCGGGGAATGACCTCTTCTTCATCCACCTGTGGAGCTGTTAGTGTCACAGTGTGACAGGATGTTTTATTAATTTAAAATCCCACATTTTCAAACCATTTACTTTGAGTTTGTATCAGCTCTGTAATTTATGCTGCCATGAATGATTACTGCTATTTCCCTGCAGGGTTTATGGTTTGTAATTTGGATGTATTCATCACGATTATTAGTGTGCACTTGCATGACATTGAAGTGAAAGCTGCTAATAACGGTATTTATAAATGAATCAGTGTTTATTGATAATTACCACAGTTGTAGATGATCACATTTGTCCCTTTTTTCTTCCCATCTCACCTCGTGTCCATGACATTTTAATCCAAGTGGTAAATTAAGCTTCATGCCTGCCTCTCTAATTTTCTCTCTACCTGTACTTTAGTACTTTAAGAGGAAGTTTGATGACCATATTTCCTGCCAGGTGGACGTCACAGCCACCACAGGAGGCTACAAACAACTTTGTGGAGTCGCTGGTCGTGATGTTTGTAGAGCTGTGCAAACTACAGCAACAGCTTATGAGTTAAATTACCATGATGTAAGGTGGGACGATGTGGGAAACATTACATGAAGTGCATTTTGAAGCACATAAAACCTCAAAGTGGAATCTTCATTTCGATCCTGCTCTCCTCTTGTTCTGTCTTTAGGTAAGAGTGGCCAGTTCGACCCTGAGCTGTGTCCGTGTGTTTTGGTGCGAGTGTGTTTGTGGGGATGGTAACACCATCTCCTGACCTGTACACTGCACCTCAAAAGAGAGACTCCACATGCAGCCACACAGAATGTGTCTCAGTATCACAGCCTGCTGTTGAGTCAGATCACTGAGAACTGACCTCCATCATTTCTATCTACAGTCCAGAGCTGAGAGAGAACAATGTGTCATATGTAGCTCTGTAATCTCTGCTGTTGTAGAGTGCTTTATATTTCTGTGTGCTGGAGTGATATAATACTTGCTATGCTGAGAGGTTTTAGTTGGCACCTTGCCTCACTTTAGGTTCCTGAATGTGCTGATGTGTGCAGAAAATGATACAGTTCTTATTCCAGCTCTCCACTCTTCAGCTACTTTACATTTATATTATTGACACACTGGTTTCCTTTCCTGATGTGATCAAACATCATGGAGACACACAGATGGAGCTCTGAGATTTAGATCATCTCTCTCTCACTGCATTTTTCTTCTTGCTCATGTTTCTTAGTAAATGTAGGTATACCAGACAGCACACAAAATATACAGAGCTGAACACTCAGGTGCCAGTTCTTCTTTTTCAACGCTTCCTGGCATCTCTGGTAACCCTGAGTTAAACGTCACAATGCTTTGAACTGTGGTTGATTCCTTCGGGCAAAGTGTGCAGATATATCTGTGAGAGAGCTCTACTTCACTTGACTCTCTGACAGTGGGTCAGCCTTTAGTCCCTGCAGACTTAGAGGGATCACACCTCAAAGTCTGTGAGTCCTTCAGTGTGGACACTAGGATCGGGTTTATGTGTATTTGTCTATTGTTGTAGCAGAGTGTGTTGGCAGTGAGAGATATAACACCATCTGAAGTGCTTTAGGTGCTTTAAAAATATTTCAGCAGTTTAACTGAAGATTAATTGTTTTTACCACTGAACAAATAAACATGGTGTTGGATCATTGAACCATCTGCCTTCTTATCACTACACCTGTATGTTCTTACAATATGAGGCCACTGTGTGCATCACTTCTGTTGAGTTAATCTGAAGCAGTAGCAACATCTCAAGCACATTTCTATTTCATATTTAATACAGTCACACTTGATAACAGGATGTTGATGCTTTATTGATTTTTACACTCTGTACTTCTGGTACTTTCAGAGATAAGATATCAGAGCATTTCTTGTTCAACAACATTTTAACCATAAAGTTTCACTGTAACTAAAAACCTCTCCAGAAGAGAAGCTTGTTGAAGATGAAAATAGATGCTTCTTTGAGTCCTTTTATTTTGCAGCATCAAACAGAGACTGTGTTTGTGAAGAGGATCTCTCTCTCCCTGTCTTACAAGAAGTAGATCAGAGTTCTGCCCTGACTTTTTATTGCTTTTGTACATTAAATAAAGCAAATTAAGAATTAAAGAAAAAATTAAGTCTGCTGTGGTATAATATTACAACAGACACATTTCAACTACAACATTAGTTTACTCCGATGTTCGTCAGTATTTCCTGCTGTGTGTGTTTGTGGGTATGTGTGACATCTGCTCTACAGTTAAAGTCTAGTAGCACCTGCAGGAGGATGTTAATGGCATCCTGCCAGCATGCCTCGTGTGTCTGCTGTGTGTGTGTGTAGTTTCAGGATAGATGAGCACAAAGCTCCCATCAGCAGAAACATGCAGTCAATATGTCACCACTGTTGTTTTACTTATTGTAACATGTTATTATTGGCTCCAGTTGTTTACACTCATGTTAAAACTCTGGTTTATTAGTAATTATACTCCTGATGGCATCCACTGCTGTGTGCATCATGTTTATGTCATATCTCAGTGATGTGCTTTGTTCTGTTCTGTGTATCTGTAGATGAGAGTTATCGCCCCTGGCAGCGTCTCTTATATGCTGCTTGGATTCATTTAGAGAGACACACAGAGAGCAGATCATCATCAGTCAAACACAACTGTGTAACCTGTAGTTGCTATAAATGGTCCAGTCTCCTCTCACACTTTACTCTGATTCATTTATTTATGTCACACAAGGAAAAATTAATTATAACAGATAATCAGAAACCTTCATAAACAACAAATCGCTCTGTGTGGATGTCGGGCAGATGAATACAGACTACAGAGATGGTACTAATGACACATTGTCTGAAATCATCAGTGTGATATTAGAGCAAAGTCAGTGGCGGTCAGAGCAGCTATTTGCTAACATGATGTAACTCCAGTGATGATGTTGTTTCACAGTGATGGATTTACTGTCACATAATGAACAGAGCGACTGTTCAATATCAGCTGAATGACTCCATGTTTCCTCTGTTCACTGTGACTGTGCAGCATTAGCTGCAGTGGTTTATGGGTAGTGAGCTCAGTAGATTGATGGAGTCTCTTCTTAGACACGTTTTTGGTCCACAACCTGACTTTCATCCGTCCATCTCTGCAGCTTCCATGCTGTCAATCATGTGTCACACCTTCATCCATCAGGAGATTCAGCTGTCTATAAATGATTGACAGTTAGGAAATATACTGTGATGAAAATAGTAACAGGTAGTCCACTGCCTCTCACTGCTTCACTCTTGCTTGAGGAGAACAGTTTGTTGAATCCATTTGAAACTTTTTCAACTTAAAAAGCTGTAAACTGAAATCCCAGAGCAGTTGGCAGCAGTGATTCATTTGAGCAGGAAGCAACAATTGCTGCCTCTCTGCTCACATTCTCTTCTCAGGCAGCACTAACACTCTGCATTCAGCTTCAGTGGCATTCATCAGGATATCATTTACAACCTTGATGGTGGAAGTTTCTGCACTGACTTTATCTTTGAAAGCACATACCAGGCAGACAGACAGGATGATAGTCACATAGATGGACAGTTTGACCCAGAGAACCTCAGGGCAGCTAACTGTACAAAACTTTAACACCTGAAAAGATATCAGAAGGTCAGATACTGAGCTGTCTCTAGGATGGTGGGCTCTTTCAGCACACTGCTACTTTCAGGGAAGTTTAAAACATATAAAACAGAAACAAAAGGAGTGAACAGTAAAGAGGAAAACAAAGCCAGACTGCCTCTGAGCAAACAGAAGAAGCTGACAGAGCAGCACTTCTCTCCTCTCACTGATTGGAGTCGATAAGAACAAGATCAGTCTTCAGCAGCAGTCGATGATCTCAGATGGACCTCCATCCAGTAATAATCCACAATGAGTCATGTTCATACAGAGGATAATAGATTCAGGACACAGCAGGTCATTCTCTGAGCGCTTAATCGATTGTAGTTGTGATGTTTCTGCGAGTCTGATATGAATCATAAGCCTGAGTGAAATTGAAGGTGTGAAAGGTGAAGAAGATGAAACTCAAGAGATTCCTGAATCTGAACCACTTGGCTCAGTAAGTCATCTTATATAGAACCTCTCTAATTTTCTCTTTACCTGGACTTTAGTATTTTAAAAGGAAGTCTGATGACCATATTTCCTGCCAGGTGGAAGTCACAGCCACCATAGAAGGCTACAAACAACTTTGTGGAGTCGCTGGTAGTGATGTTTGTAGAACTGTGCAAACTACAGCATTAGGCCTACATTTCTATTGACAGTCATTTTCTGTATGGATTTTTCCTAACTTCACCATGATGTAAGGTGGATCAGAAACATTACATGGAGTGAATTTTGAAGCACATAAAACCTCAAAGTGGGATCTTCATTTAGATCCTGCTCTCCTCTTGTGCTGTCTTTAGGTAAGAGTGGCCAGTTCGACCCTGAGCTGTGTCTGTGTGTTTTGGTGTGAGTGTGTGTGTGTGTGTGTGAGTGTGGGGAACACCATCTCCTGACCTGTACTCTGGACCTCAAAAGAGACAGTAACAGTCCACATGCAGCCACACAGAATGTGTCTCAGTATCATAGCCTGCTGTTGAGTCAGATCACTGAGAGCTGACCTCCATCATTTCTATCTCCAGTCCAGAGCTGAGTGGGAGCTGTGTCTAATGTACCACTAAACTTTCTTAGCTGCTGTGCCTTGGATGTCTGTGTGCTAGAGTGATATAATACTTGCTCTGCTGAGAGGTAAAAGTTGGCACTTTGTCTCAGTTTAAGTTCCTGAATGTGCTGATGTGTGCAGAACAAGAAAAACTCATTATTCCTGGCCTGCTTTAGTGCCTCTTTGGTTTGACTGTGTGGATCAGTGGTCACATGCCCAATGAACTATCTGTTGTTCATTATGGCAGAGTCTGCAGAAATGTGGACTCACTGAAAGTGTGCATAAAGGGCTCACAGTGTGTGAGAGAGCTCTTGTGCACTTTGACAGTGGGTCAGCCTACAGTAGCCCACGCAGACTTAGGGTGAGCAGGCTTTAAGCCTCTGGGCCCTTGACTTTTGGCGGTGGGGTTTAGCCAACTATTGAAACCAGCCTGTGCCTCACTTCTGTGTGATTAATCTGAAGCAGTAGTAACATCTCCATCTCATTTATATTTTATGAAATGTCAGTGTTTAATACAGTCACATATTCACACAGAGAGGTTGTGTTTCAGCCTCTGGACATTTATCAGTTATAACTTAATAACAGGATGTTATTGCTTTATTGATTCTTCTGGTACTTTTAGAGATAAAATATCAAAGCTTCTCTTGTTCAACACTTTCACCTGAAAGTTTCATCTTAACTAAAGATCTATACAGAAGAGAAGCTTGTTGAAGATGAAAATAGATGCGTCTTTGATCCCTTTTATTTTTGCAGCATCAAACTTTTGCAGCACTCAAAACTTTTTCTTCAATATCCACAACTCAAAAACAACCTGCAACCACCACCATTAACATAAGAACTATTTGCAATATCAACCTCTAGAAAACAACTATCAAAATTATATGGACTGATTTCATCAACAACAGACCCCACCACATCAATCCCCACCACACACTGGGGAAAAGATTTATCAATCAATACTGACATAACTCTCTGGAAATACATTTGCAATAACATCTTCTCAATGACCAACAACCCAAGATTACAACTCATTCAATATAAGACTATACACAGAACACACATAAGTCAACACAGAATGCACCTAATGGGTTTCACAGACACTGATATATGCCACCAATGTAATTTAAACACCACAGACAATTACTTCCACTCAGTATGGCTTTGCACACCAACCCAAAACGTCTGGATTAATATAATAACTATCATCTCTCAAATCCTGGGTCACTGCATTCCATTGTCACCTTCCCTCTGCCTCTTAGGAGACCTTCCATCCATCAATCACCTAAACCTACACAAATACCATAATGCCATACTCATCACCTTGACCATTGCAAAAAAGACGATATTGCTCAACTGGAAATACAAGCACAAGTTAACGTCACAGTGGCTCGACTTGTTGGCTGAACATCTCTCAATGGAACACATCACTGCTTTTAATAACAACCAAACTACTACATTTCATGACACCTGGGAACCATTTCTTAAAGCTCTGAATTTGCCGGTGAACTAAATCCTCAATTCCTCACATATTTCCGATTTACTTTATAATTATTATTATGAATTGTTTTGTGAATTTTGGATTTCCTGAAACATTTTGATATGTATTTTTGTTTGTTTGTTTGTTTTTGTTCTTATTTTGCAGGAAAGTTAATGTTGCTGGAAGTTAAATTGCCTTAGTGGAACTATTATATTATCATCTTCTTTTTATTTGTTTATTATTTATTTTGAATGTGTCTGTGTGTGTATGCAGGGATGTGTGTGTGTGTGTGTGTGTGTGTATGCATGTACAGGCAGTGTGTGTATGGGTCAATGTATACGTATGTAAGTCAATTTGTATGTATGTATATACTGTATGTGTGTGTGTATGGGTATATGTATATAGATAGATAGATAGATAGATATAAATAGGAGTTTTCATCGGTTACCGTTTGTTTTTGGTGTTTATTCATGTACTCTCTCTTTGTGGTTTATTATTATTATTACTTTTTATTTTAATTTTATTTAATTAAATATATATATATATATATATATTTTATTTTTATTTTTTTTATTTCACCATGTGAACATATCCAACTATACTCTAGCTATACATCAACATCTAGTGGAATTTGCAACAAAGCAATTGTGTTACGTCTGTCTGGCTGTCTCTTTCCATCTGTCCGTCCACCTGTCTGTTGTCTGTCATCTTATTATGGGGGGTCTGTTTTTGGTTTCTTTCTTTTTGTTTGCTGTATATACACTTTGTCTTGGTTCTGGAATGGTGAAATATTGTCTGTTAACGTAAAAGAGGTGAATAAAAATAAATAGATAAAGTGCACATTATTACAGTAAATACATGTTATTAGTGACTTTTCTCATTTTGTTTGTGTTACTATGGTAACAAGCAGCTCTTCAGCATTCTTTGGAACCTTCTCTGATGGAACTGCAATCCTTTGATGTGTCACTGTGATGTCACACACTAAGATCTTTGCTGAAGTTCAGACCTGACCAACCTCTGGATCAAGCCGACACACTGCACTGATCAGAGAGGATACACAAGACGCCGTCTGTTACTAGAAAAGTGAAGTCAAAGAACTCAGAGAAACCTGCTCCTCTCATCTAGACTGACGAGTATCGCTTCACGATGGAAGACTCTATCTGCAACTTCGCCTCCAGGTGCCTCGACCAACCCTGCCTTTTCCACCCCAACTACACGCTGCAGGACATGCTGGGTAGGGGAGGCTTTGGGGTGGTGTACAAATGCCAAAAAAAGGACACCAAAGAGACTATAGCCGTGAAGATCGTTAGAGGTGACTTCGACTTCATAAATGAACTCACCATGCTGAACATCTTCATGGAGAACAACCTGGACAGGTGCAACATCGTCCGCTTCATTGAGATGACCCCGCTGGAGAACAACATGAAGGCTCTGGCATTCGAGATGCTGGATGTGACTTTGAAGCACTACATCCTGTACGACAGTAACTTCACCACGCTGGACTTACGCAACGTCAGGAGCGTCGTCCAACAGATGGCCACAGCTTTAAACGCCCTGAAGACCTACCGGGTGATCCACACAGACATAAAACTGGACAACATCATGCTGGTGGATTGTACAGCTCAGCCGCTCCAGCTGAAGCTCATTGATTTTGGATTGGCGTTTCCAACCTGCTGCGCCACGCAGGGCGATGAGCACCAAACGCTATACTTCAGGGCTCCAGAGATCTTTCTGGGACTGCCATTTTCAGAGGCCATAGACATGTGGTCTCTGGGCATCGTGATGGCGACCATCCTGCTGACTGACAACCTCTTCCCAGGACACAGTGAATATGACGTAGTGCGATGCATGGTGGAGCTCCTGGGAGTCCCCCCCAAACATCTCCTGAAGGCCGGGATTTACTCTGACAAATATTTTGTAAAAGGACGACAATGGAGACTAAAGACGCCTAAGGAGCACTGGGGATGTTTCACTGCTCTCGGAGACTACAGGTCATACGACTTCCGCAACCTGGACGACATACAAACATTACCCCTGCCCAACCTGAAAAATGTGGAGGCTGATGAAAAGAAGGAGTGCGTCGACCTGCTGAAGGCGATGCTTCAGATGGATGCCAATGACAGAATCACCCCGAGCCAAGTCCTCGCCCATCCCTTCATCACAAGAGGAACTGTCTCTGACTCTGACACTGACTC
This sequence comes from Semicossyphus pulcher, assembly GCF_022749685.1. NCBI lineage: Eukaryota > Metazoa > Chordata > Actinopteri > Labriformes > Labridae > Semicossyphus > Semicossyphus pulcher. The sequence continues at coordinate 25,070,584 of NW_027211692.1, forward strand.
TGATTATGAAACTGTGGAATCAAGCAGCACGTCTGAACCACGAACCGTGCACACAGCTGAACCAGCAGCACCTTCAACTCCACGTCAGATTCTCGTCCGTCCTGCACAAACTTCCCGCAGCTTGTCATGGGAAGAGGACAGGAGGAGCTGCTTAGGTTCAACCTTTGGATCAATATCAGCAGCACCAAAGATTCCAGACATCAGAGAGCAAGACTCGAGCAGCAGCAGCAGAAGTGGATTTTATGGATCGGATTTGGTAACATCACATCCTCGAATGGTCATGGTGAGGCCTGCACCTCCTGAACGCCGCCTGAGCTGGGACGAGGACAGCGAGGAGAACTTCAGCGAGGTTAACCCTTGTCTGCGGCCATATTTCCCCAAGGACGAGAGCACCACATCAGACGATTCAGAGCCCGAGGAGCAGCAGCAGCAGAAGAAGAACAAGAAGAAAAAGAAGAAGAACTGTTTCAGGCGTTTCTTCCGCTGGGTGGGGAAGAAGCTCGTTAGCTGCTTCTGTGCCCATGACGATGACGACCGCTGACTCTCTATGTGGGTTTTTCCAGCAGATCACCTGATGGATTTCACACAGGAGATCAGACCGCCCTGTGGGAAATGCTGTCGGGAGTTGTGTTGGAAAAACTTTCATAGATGCTTGGGTGTGGAGGCGAGTCTGTCTCACCAGATTTTGACATTTTGGAGCCTTTGAATTTAAGCACTGAAATGTTTTGCCTCTGAGTTCAACTTTCGGTGTTCAGGGGATGAATCCATCTAAGAGATGAATCCAGAGGCAAACGTTTTTTACACATAATTTAAATCCAAGAAAATTCAGTGCTTGAAATTCGAAGGCTGTAGGGGGTCCGGTGAGACATACTTGGGCGGCACGGTGGCTCAGTGGTTAGCATGGCGGCGGAACAGAGAGCTCCTGACTCTGTGTGGAGTTTGCATGTTCTCCCTGTGTCTGCGTGGGTTTTCTCCGGGGGCTCCGGTTTCCTCCCACATGCCAAAAACATGCAGCTTAGGTTAATTCAATTGGCACTAAATCTGGACACTGGACATTTTAACACGATGAAAGATGAGTCAATAAATGATCAAAATAAAGTTACACATCTCTGTAATTACTCAGAAGTTAATATAACAACGCGTAAAGTTTAAACAAACATTTAAAACTGACTAACTAAAGCAGCTAACTGAAAAAAAGAAAAAAAAGGTAACGACATTAGTTAAAATTTTGCAAACACTATTTTTATAGACTGTCGTCTTTTTGAATTATCGGTAGCTGTCACAATGAATTATCTATGCACTGATGGTGTCAACTTTGATTTAATGAACTTCATAGATATTTTCTGCAAAAAATAAATTACACTTAAAATATAAAGTGTTATTGTCAGTAACGTGGTCTGCGGTTGTGAGGCCGGTTGGTTGTACTGCCAATACTGCCAAATTTTCTGAAATGCCTTTGGAGACAGCTTATGGTAGAGAAATGAACATTCAATTCACAGGCAACAGCTCTGGTAGACATTCCTGCAGTCAGCATGCCAATTGCACGCTCCCTCAAAACTTGCGACATCTGTGGCATCTTGCTGTGTGATAAAACACATTTTAGAGTGGCCTTTTATTGTGGCCAGCCTAAGCCACACCTGTGCAATAATCATGCTGTCTAATCAGCATCTTGACGTGCCACACCTGTGAGGTGGATGGATTCTCTCGGCAAAGAAGAAGTGCTCACTAACACAGATTTAGACAAATTTGTGAACAATATTTGAGAGAAATAGGCCTTTTGTGTACATAGAAAAAGTCTTAGATCTTTGAGTTCAGCTCATGAAAAATGGGAGCAAAAACAAAAGTGTTGTATTTATATTTTTGTTCAGTGTATATTTCTAAGTTCTGTGTTTTTACCAGGATGATGGTGACCTGAATCAGTGTACTCTGGCCTCACCCTGAGCCCCACTAAAGCCATTAGCTTCCAGCCATTTGATTATTGCTGCCCATTGATTCCCACAGTAAAAGAGTCAAGTTCAACATCACCTGATCAGAGCTGCCAGCTCCCTAATGCTGCTGCTCACTATCATGCAAGACGAGTCATAATCTGTCCCAAAGGTGAGATACAAGACTGGCACAGGAAGTGATGGAGGTTTAAACATGCCCTTATGGCATTGTGGAGCAGCTGACTACAGCTACACAGAAACCCTCAGACTGAAACACTGGAGCTGGTTGGACTTGAAGAGAGAAATGTGTGCTTGATGAGCGCTGCTGGTAGAACAATAGATAGAGGAATTTATCTTTTGTTATGTTTTATGTGTGTATGTGAAGGTGTGCATGTAAAAGTATCTCTGTGGGTTACAGTGTGAAGCATCATGGCTGACTAACATAGATCAGCCGCTGGTTTTCTCTCTCCCTCAGAGGATCCTGTTCTTCTTCTGTTTCAAACACTCTGATTTTCTCTTCTCTCTCCTCTCCAGCATCTGAGCTTTCTTCTCACAGAGTAACTTCATCTTTTTACTCTTCTCATTAAGTGAAACATAAAACTGCACTTCTCACATTTCCCTTTAAAAAGATGAATATAACAGAGGATTCACTATTGGTAATATCATGTTTGGCATGATAAATGTGATAAATACACACTGTAAGGAGGAATGTCACATTTACAAAATCTACAAGAACTTTATTTTCATCTGGCACCATTTTCCTGTGATGTGTTGCTTTGCATATTTTCAGCCATATTTAGATAAGAAGTGATGATACCTTTCATCTGAGTGTTGGGCTCAGTATGCTGCATGATGACATCCTGCTGGGAGCTCTGGGAAGTCTGAAAGCAGTTTAGCAGAGCTGCATCAGCAGGCATACAGAAAGCATGCTGAATGTCTCGTCGTCCAGTCTGAGCTCTTAGTTACTTTGTGTCCTCTCTAATCTCTGCTCTCTAAGGTTGACCAACTCAGTAAAGGTTCCTTTTTACAGTACTTACAAGCCATTAAGCTTTTAAATATTTACATTAAAACTCCATTGCTCAGAACTGCAGAGGAACTAATCTGTGTCTGAACCTGAAGGAGAATGCAATTAAAAGTCTGGTGTCAACCTCAACACTGCTTAGTCATAAGTCATAAGAAATGTAGTTAGTTGCTTTAACCCCTTATTTCTCTGTTCTGCCTTCACATCTTTGTGTTACCTGTTGCTTATCTTATATTTTACTCTCTGGAGCTCCAGACCAAAAGTACTCAATCAGTGTTCTCCATGTGCTCTGTTGGTAGCCTTGGAATTAGTTAAACATTGAAGTGAATGGAGGCTGGGTGAAGAAGCTGATGAATCTCTGAGTCTGTTCTCGTTGTCTATCCCTTCACTTTTCTTTTACTCGTACCTCTTTTAATTTCAATAATATAGGAAGGAGAATATCATGTAAAGTGAATAGGAGGGTATTGAACTTCAAATGTGCTAGTGCTTTGCTAGTCATCCTTGATAAGCCTACTACCTTTAAAAAATTAATTAAATTAAAAATCAAAAAAGTTCTATTGAGTATAATGAGGTTAAAGTTAGAGTTGTTCTTATACATATAGAAGCAGAAGTTATTTCTGGCACAAATAAGAGACTTTATACTGGGGAGTGAGTCTTTGCCTCAAGCAAAGGAGTTCAAGTATCTCGGGGTCCTGTTAACGACTGAGTATAAAATGGATCGTGAGATTGACAGGCGGATCGGTGCAGCATCAGCAGTAATGCAGGCGTTGTACCGGACCGTGGTGGTGAAGCTTCCGATTTACCAGTCGATCTACGTTCCAACCCTCACCTTTGGTCACAAGCTTTGGGTAGTGACCGAAAGAATGAGAGCGCGGATACAAGCAGCCGAAATAAGTTTCCTTCGGAGGGTGTCTGGGCTCAGCCTTAGAGATAGGGACAGGAGCTCGGAGATCCGGGGGGAGCTCGGAGTAGAGCCGCTTCAGGCATCTGGTTAGGATGCCTCCTGGGCGCCTACCTTTGGAGGTTTCCCGAGCACGTCCAACTGGGAGGAGACCCCGGGGCAGACCCAGAGCTCGCTGGAGGGATTATATATCCCGTCTGGCCTGGGAACGCCTCGGAATCCCCCAGGAGGAACTGGAAAATGTTGCTGGGGAGAGGGACACTTGGGTCACCTTACTGAGTAGGCTGCCACCGCGACCCGGCCCCGGATAAGCGGAAGACAATGGATGGATGGTTAACTGCATTTCCAAAAATTCCCACTGCTCTTCTGCATTTTTTCCCTTTTTCCTCTCCATTTTTTCCTCATATAGTTCCAACATTTGACACAATAAATAATGTGTCAAATGTTGTTATAATGCTGTTCTACTTACACATTTATAATGCATTTTTACTGTGTAGATTTTGAATGTAAACATGCAATCAAAGGAGCTAAAGATCAAAGCCAAACACTTCTTCAAAGGTATGATGTCATAGGTAATTTGCAGGTTCTTATAAAAGCAGCTCTTCAGCCAGTCAGACGTATAGTACTCAGTCTTATATATAGCCATATACAGCCATATATAAGCCATATTGTATCAACCTTGAGTGAAAGATAAGTCTTTATCATAACAAATTTGATACAGACTGATACTCACTACATCCGCCAAACGAAATGGAGCAAGACAAACAATCAAAGGGAAAGGCAAAAAAAGTGTCTGCAAAACAGAAGGTGCAAAATAACACCAATGCAAAAACTCCCTCCTCACAGTTTGTTGACAATGACATGAGGGAATCAATCAAGCGCATGCCAAAGAAAGTTCTTGAACGGCAGTATGAAGAGCTGCATATGGCACATTTAGCCAGCACGGCTAAGTTTACTCAGGAGCTGCAGAGGGAGAGATCAAAGAACGCGTTTGTCCAAAAAGAGAAATCTAAAGGTAATAGCCTCGCGGTGAAGAGTGACATGGAATTCCTCGCTGTAAGACGGAAGATTGCCTTCCTTAAGCGAGTACAGTTGAGGTACGAGGAAGTCATTTCTAACCTGAAGGCTGAACAGGAAGACCTCAGTCGAAATATGGCAGAACAGAAAAACATCCAGCAACATCCTGCCATTGAAAACGACTCTGCTTTCTTGAAAGAGCTGGAACAGCTAAAGCTCCAGCTTGACTCTGAAAAACGGAGTAAAAAAGAATATGAGGAAATGATTGAGGCACAAAATATCATCCAGGAGAGGCTTACAGATCAGCTCCAGCAGATGCAAGACACTAACATGCATCTCCAAGAAGAACAGGAGAGCATCAAAGTGTCATGCAAGGAAGTCTGCCAAAAGAAGGACGCTGAGATCCTCGCTGTGAGACAGCAGATTGACTTCCTTCACATTGAACTTGAGAAGGAAGTCAAGTCGCATGCAGACACAGCGTTCGAGAACCAGCAACTTGTCCTGAATATGACTGCTGAAGCCGTCTGTCAGAAGATAGTGGAGATCAGTGCCATACAGCTAACCACTTTGGAGAAGGACAAGGTTCATATTAGAGAGCTGGAAGAGCTGAAAACTCAGCTAAGCCTCCAGACCTCACTCAACCTTCAGCTCTCTAATGAGCTGAAGGCTGAGAGGGAGAAACATCTGCCTCTCCAATCAGATCATGAGTCGTACCTCCCTGATCCCCCTGCAGTCGAAGTCCAAGAGCAGACTGACCACCCTGCAGAGGAGGCGGATGACCGGGATAAGTCACCCCTCAGTAATGGATCAGCCCTGGAATTGGATGCTGTGCCGGTCCCAGCCCCTAAAAAGAAGTCAGCCTGGAAGAGGTTCAGACACTTTTTGGGGTTGAGGAAACCGCAGAGGTGGAAGAGGAACTCATCCACCACTCCTGACCCTCACCCTGATTCCTCTGACCCCTCCATAAGCCCAATCTAGTCCCACTCCCATCACCCGCCCCACCCCCCTGTGGGTTTTCTCCGGGTTGCTCCGGTTTCCCCACGCATTTTTAAAAGTTTTTTTCTCATTAAAATTTGGATATTCTAAAATTCTAAATTGAATTGTCACCTACATTCCTATCAAATCTAATAAATAAAAAAAGATTATAAATACAAACATTGATTAGAGGTTGTTGGTATTAATACAGTCAAGTTATTAAATAAACCTGTTTAAAACACAGAAACAGAGAATTCAGAGCCAGACAGATGAAGAAAGACAAACAGACAGTAAATGCACATAGACAGTTTCAGGTCCAGGAAACACACATGAGTTGAGTTCAGGTAGCAGAGTTCAGTTATAGTCTGAGTTAACTGAACTCAGATCAGTGCTGCTGGATGACTTGAATGTCAGATGAAGAGTTTTGAATAAACAGACAGAATGACAGCACTGGTTTTACTCTGAGAATCAGTCATACAATGTTTATCCTCTCATCTCACTCTTTCACTGGTTCAGTCCTCTGCTGAGAGAACACCTGTTCTGTTTGATTGATACTGACAGGAGATCAGATCAGAACTGTGAACAGGGGAAGTTATACAAACATCATCTGCAGCCCTGCTCTGTCTCTGCTCACACTGATGTGTACAGCAAACAGAGTTAAAGAGGTTTTTCAGTTTAGGGTTTTGAGGCCAAATGCCAGCAGTATAATATACTGTACTGTGTTTTGGCATGTATGCACTGATGTTTCCATGGGAAGCAGCAGTTAATAAATAACATTTTAATTAATTAAATTAAGCCAATTAGACAAAAATGAATACAATAACTGAAACATCTAATGAGGTATAAAGAGCTTGAGAGTCAGTGGTGTTGGATGTGAGTGACTGGACACACCCTGGGCCCTCAGGTGTGGCCAGTTAACCTAACGAGCACTAACGAGCAGCTGCAGAGACAGAGCAGACTGTTCAATCACAGAGCACATAAAGATGACACCACAGGGAGCATCACATCCACATTCACTTAAAAGGTAATAACATTAGTTAACATTTTGCATACAGCAAACACTATTTTATAGACTGCAGTATTTTTGAAACATTGGTTACTGTCACAATAAATTATCCATCACTGATGGTGTCAACTCTGATTTAATGAACTTCATTGATATTTTCTGCTAAAAATGCATCAAACTTCAAATATAAAGTGTGATTGTCAGTAATATAAGAGTCTCTCATCATGTGGTTACTGCTTTAGTTTCCAGCCTGTCTCATAAATATTAATATGCATATATTATCTTCAAATACACCTTCAGTTTGATCATTTCATCAGATACATGTAAAACAGGATGTATTTTCCCCCACAGGCAGATGCAAAGGGCTTGGACATCTTAGAATAGCAGATTCTTTGGCTTGAAGCCGGACTAAGATGTATGTATTGAAAATTCTCCAACTAGGTCACACTCCTGACATTTTTTGTGACATAACTTTTCAAACCAATATTTGCTTTAAAAACATTCCAAGAATTTTTTTTTTCAGGTCTGTACTCGATCGCATTTTGTAGACATGAAGCCAGATTAGATCAAATTAATGAAGGATTAATTACATGTCTTAAGAGTGTCTGAAAGGCCAGTTAGATTTAGACAGAGAAAAAAGAGAAAATTCATTGTCGTAGTTGATGTCCACCATGATGCTTTATAGCTGCTGACCATGATTATGATCTTTAATGAGGGTGTTTCTATGGCCAATGGGAATCAATTTTGTTGTGCGCTTATAGTAAAGATGAAACATTTCTTGGCTGTTGAACATATTTGGCCATGAGAACTGAAATGGGAGTTGTATTAGACATCAAAGCCAACAAGCAGAACAACTGTAGAGACAGAAAAAAGCCTTCTAGCCTTTTAGAGCTTTCACATAATGAGCTGAACAAAACAGAGGATTTCCCTGAACCACTTGCTGGCTGCTCTGATCGTCACACATCATAAATATCAGAGAGCGTTAGCTGTATCTTTTTTGTTTGCAGCCAGCTTTGCATCATCACAATGTGTGAATTATATGCAGTGAACTGTGTTTAACTTCTCTCTGTGTTGCTGCACTTTTGCTGACTCTTTTGCTGCTGTTTGCACTACAGGTTGTACTTCCATATTTATATTTTTTCCCACCACAATGGGAAGTTGCATTAAGAGAGGGATTGCTTTCATGTAGTGCGTAACATGAGTGCTTATACATAAATGAGTATTCTGCAATAATAATAACTTAAAAGTTGGGTTTTCTTCAAAGCCCTGCAGCATTCTTGCCCTGTAAGTTCACATACCTCAAACATTAATAATGTCCTTGTGGATGCTCTCAATAGAAATGTTTTACTTGGTGGGCTGCATCGATTTGAAATGGTCTTTTCAGGAGGAGAAGAGAAATCTTTTAGTGCTTGATGGAGCTTTTTGTTGTCATTTCTTTCTACAACAAAATAATTTCTAGAACAAGTGAGGATGCAGTATGAGCTGCAGTTTGAGAGCGCCCTACATCTGCATTTTTAGCAAACAGGAATACCACAGTATTTGTTCTCTTAATTCAGCTTGATTGTACACATGATGTGGATTAACTGAACTGAGCAGCCTAAAAGGTCAGATAATCACGCTGATGTCCAGAGGGTTTGTTTGAATTCCTCCATTAGATGAGATTATTATAAAGTTCTGCACTTAGAGAAAAAGTTTTTTCAACACGTCTGACATTTCAAGGCAATAAAAACGTCCCGCAGTCATAAATACTCACACAGCTTTAGTGCTGAATGAAAAACTTGTTTCATTATCAGCTTTGACATTTCCTGAAAGCTTCATTCATCACTACTGAGTTCTGTCTGTTCATGTTTCTGGTCTAATCTTGCACTAGCTTCACTTTTCTCCCTTAAATGATGAAACACATCACACAACACACTGATGTGATGTCAGAGATGAGGTCTGGTGAATGACCCAAAATGATGTGTTTTATTGTCTGTGTTGATGCATCTTTCCGACGACATCATTTCCATTCTGTCTGCCAAAGTCAACGTGTTTCCTTTCTCCACAATGAATCTCGTAGTCTGATATGAGTTCATCAGACTAGACTGCTGACTCATCATTAGTTATTGTCCTCTTTTGAGTCTAAAATTACTGAAGGGTTTTAGTTGTTCTTTCCGATATCAGTCACTCAGCCGAGAAACAAGAGCACAGAGAGAGAAAAAAAAGAGAAGAGGAAGAACGACTGTCAGTCAGGGTTTTGTCTTCTCTTGACTGTGATCTGAATTCAGTCAAGTGGTTGTCTGTCAAAACAGCATTTGAATAAATCTGAGTGGGAAGCTGCAAAACAGAATTAGTAATAATTTGTTCAATCTGTCAACTGATGTCTGTCTTATAGTTGTAGGAGTAATTGTATATTTGTGTGCTGCTTTAACATGATTCACTTTTCATGTTGTGTTTGGTTCCTAACTAATGATCTTCTTTCTCTGTTTTTTTCTGGATGCTGTTTCCTGATTGTCTCCATCATGAACCTTCTTCTGTGGATCTACAACTGCAGGTAAGACAACACTAGTTCTTCTATTTATGTCATAAGACACTGCCTGTGTGACTGAGGGTTTACCAACATGTGGTCTACTTGTAAGTGTGAGCTGTGTGTGACGGGGCTGCTGTTGGCAGGGTTTCCCGCAGCTCTTCACATGTCTTTTCTTGGTTGATTTGAAGGTTGGATGATGTTTAAAAAAGAGCTGTTTCCTGTTTCTGAATCAGAAAGAGTCCAGCATCCTCCTCCATCAGACTGTGTTGAGTTTGACCAGTTGCTGTTTGTTTGTTTAATGTCACCTCATGCAGAGACAGCCATGTGGTTAGTTCGTGTGATGAATTGCTTGAGTCAGGTTCAGCTGCTTTGGTGGCAGAACTGCTCACAGCTTAAACCCAAAGATCACCGTAGAGGCTGCACACCTGACCTTATTTTCAGAATGTTAAAAATATCTCTGTGTGTAGTTTCCTGTGTTTCTGCTGTAGGTGGTTTAAAGCCTAAAGAGATGCAGGCAGCAGCTCTGCAGCAGGTCGTCATTATCCATGAGAGGAGGTCACATTTGGCCTCTGCCTCACTCTGAAACACTACTTTTTGATACATTTAAAATGTGAATTATTCTCTGCATTTTTCTTTGCCTGCAAGCTTTTGTCTGCATTGTGTGTATTGTTGATATTTAGCTCTCAAGTTTGAAACAAACATGATCAAGGACATTCCCTCGAAATGGTCAAAAGGGATTCTTGCATTTCCTACAGCAACCTGAGAGAGAGAACAGACAGGTAGTCAGTAGTGTTAACATTATCTCTCACATAGGTTCTGTATGTGGCACAGTGCATGCACATCTCATATATCTGTTTATGGGTAAAGTTGTATGCTGTTATCTATCAATGACATAGTTTCACTTATGCTACATGTGTAGACGTTGTAGATACATGTTTCTATGGTTACAGTTCGGGTGAATGTTTTACTTTTACTGTAAAAGTCAGTACTTCTCTCTCTGGTGGGACAGCACAGCACGGCATCTCTCCCTGCTGTTTGCCTCTAATCTGTTTTTATCTCTCAGCCTTGTTTCTTTGTCTTTCCCCACTTTAAGTCCCTGTTTCTCTGCCATGTCCTCCATCCATCCTTATACTCCATTATTTTCGCCTACACACTCTATATTATATTTATTGTACAGGAGATGTCCAGTATTTTCTAATATAACATCACGGTTTGTTGTTTTATCTTTCCAGAATGTTGTACATCTCAAGCACTGCGACATACATCCCTGTTCGAATGCTGCGCCGGCTCATTGTTAAGTGATTTATAGCACAGCCACTTAAGTCTGGGATGAATCCACTTCACACACAGTCAATAGCAGACAAAACCTCAAAGACAGAACCTCTCCTCTTCTTCTGCCCTCACTTTCTCCTCTTTGTTTCCTTTCACTGCACCCAGCTGTACAGTCAGTCAGGAGGTCAACAGTTTGTTGAACTAGCTAGATGGAAATTCTTTTGCTACATCATATAGAAAAAGAGGTTTTATTTGTGATTTGAAACGTTTCGAATTTCATATCACATAGAGAGAAATGTCTGTTTTAGAATTGGAGTCTGTATTGCCTGCAGGATCTGCTGTCCTCGCTTTAGCTTTCTATAACAACATCCAGAGGAAAGTAGTTTCACTTAAAGCTTGAAAATATTCCTAACATTATTCATGCAAAAGATTGCAGTGAGGAATAACGGAGCAGGTGGTCGAAGAAATGAAGAAGGATTGAGAAAAGCAGTCGCCCTTGAGATAAATTTCCAGGTGAAGTTAAAAAATAAGAAGAAATGTCTTCATTCAAGCAACTAGATGAAACATAATAAACCATCTGTGCACACAGTTTAGAGAAAAAGTACTAATGATGCATTGTTGGAAAATCTGGAAGCATTAAACACAGTGAATGCTCTAAATGATCATACTTCTGAAAACTAGTTAAATCCCACCAAACTGCTGTGATGGATCATAAAACTCTCTTCAATAACATCAGTGAGTAAGAAATGTAATCACATACAACAGTGGCTGTACATCATCTGTAACTTTGTGTTCCTATCCTGTGTTTGAAATATGTTACTGTTCCTTTAAGAAGATGCTGTGGGCAGATTCACTCTAGAAATGTTTCCCAGGTTAAAATGTGAAAAGAAAAAAATGACAGTTCCTGCAGGGATTTAGAGTTGAGAGGATGGCAGTGTTTGACAGAGTCAGATGAAGCACAGACATTACACACCAGAAACACAGTTAGACGTGTCTGAAATGGACAACATGGTCGGTGGTCTCAATCTGGAGGGAAGATCAGGTCTGGTCTGACAGGAGATGTGAAAGTGAACGAGCTAACAGGTCTGCAGAGACTCAGCAGGAGAATCCTCAGGAGAACAGCAGAGTTCACTTTGGTCTGTCTGGTCTGTGAGAGAGAAACACAATAGTCATGTTTGTAGGTGGAGGTTAACAGCATGAAAGGTTGAACTATTACTCCATTTGAAAAGATGTCAAAGAAGCAGCTGAGCAACAGAATGAGGGACCTTCAGTTTCTGTGTTTGCTCACTAACTGCTGGTTCACAAATCTGCAGGTTGGCCTTTTCTCTTCAGGTTTTATTGACTCCAACCTGACAGATCCACATTCACAGCATTCAGGACACAGCAGCAGTGACCCTGTGGATCTCAGTGACAGCAAAGTTTAATAACAAACAAAACAAACATGTCAAATGTCAGATCATCTCAGAAGAAGTTGGTAGTTTGAATGTAATCCAGTGTCAGAGGTTGCTTTGAGACTCAGGTAGCTGTGTGCGTTTTCTGCCTCAGAGAACCAGGATCCTTTCATGTTGGGCAGCTCAGTGATGTTGCACTCAGTGGCATAAAAAACAAGCAAGCCATATCAATGGTTTGAATCCATGCTGCAGGCAAACACACACACCTAGAGTATATACACATATGCCTCTGTTCTTCTGTTTCCAGTAATTCACTAACATTCAAATGTGTCGTCCAAATGGTGAAGTATTTTTCAAGTTGTGTTAAATGATGTTATAATACAAACAGGATCCTTCTCAGGACACATAAGAAAGACACAGCGAGACAACATGAACCAAGAGAGGCAGAGATGTAGTCCTCTAACCACCATGTTAAACCCTGAATGTCTGTGAGCTGCATGAAGAATGGTGGTGTGACAGTTTAATACAGTTAAAAGGTTTCTGCTGCAGAGCCTCAGGTCTACACTACATGCTGTCATGGTCACACATCTATCAGAGCTACAAGACAGAAATGAGGAGGAAGAGATACTACTCCACATGTGATGAATATCTGCAAACCTTTCAGAGATGTGGGTTGTGTTTAAATCATTCACTGTTGCATTTTCCACTTTGATATTTTGTTAAATCAAAGTGATTATTTCACAATTTTCTGACATCATATTCACACAGTGTAGATGATTTTATTCAGGATACTCTAAGCACTGAAACTCCTGACTTGCCCAGGCAAGTTATTTGGTTAACGAGGTGCAGCTGCTTGTTAAGGCAAATATATAGTCAGCCAATCAGGTGACAGCAACACAGTCCTAATTGTCACAGTGGGCACCAAAACTGAACCACAGAAAATGTCGCCTGGACTGATAATTGCTCATGTGCTGTAGTGAGTCCATGGTGCTACATAACTTATAAAGCATTCCTGGAGTCGTGGAGCCCACGGTTAGCTGCCCTGTCAAAGATAATTGCGAGTCCGACAAATGCTGTCTCAGTGTAGCGGGCATGAAGGAAACCAGAGTGCTACTTCCCAAAGAGATCTGTGGTCAGTCTGTGTAGTTGTCAGGGGTTTGTGTTTCTAAGGTGGGCTTTATAAAGAAGCAGTTATTTGAGGGATGAACACAGAAAAAGTGAGAGAGAGTAAAAAGTCTGTTGGCTTTTTGAGGCTGTGCTACTAGTTAGAACATCTGTATGCTAACATGCTCACAATGACGATACTAAAAACTGATGTTAAAGTATTCACCATGTTTGCCTTCTAATGAGGTTCAGTATTCTTTGTAATGTGTGAATGTATATTCACAGCTTGTTTACAGTCCAGACATTTAAGGAGACTCAAACTCCGCTGACAATTGTTCTGAGAGAGTCGAGTGTAAGAGTGGAACAGTCTCATGCAGCCAGCGAATACTGTGTACTGTAAGCAGCCTCATTTAGTGTATTAGTTTACATCTCAGAGCGAGTTGGAGGAACAGAAGTGAGCTGATAGGCATTTGAAAAAGCAACAAACACAGAATCACAGCCAGCACTCTGACTGCATTTGGCTGTTTTCCTCAGTTTTCCAGCCAAACTTGAAATCTGGCTGAGAATCAAGTCTGGTTCTTTTGCAAGGCAGCAAAACATGAACCACTGAACCATCAGTGCTGTGTTGTAATTAAATGGGCAGGTGGCTTTATTGAATTGCTGGGCTGTCTTGGCAGTGAGCTACGGTAAGCCCAACGGGAACATGTAGTAACCACCTGACCTGCTTTAATGTAAACTGTGTCACACAGCACTTCTAGAGTTAGTTACGGGTTTTAAAGTTGTTATCCTTCCATTTCAATTATAGTTAATTTGGTAATAAAAGTCTTTGTCAGTGCTGGACCAAGTGAGAGGATGTGGCTATTTCCTGAAGGCAGAATGCAACGACAGAGACCAGAAACATATCACACCCAAAAACATCTTATCTTATATAAAAATCATTATTTTTATTTTTCCTGGCTGACATATGGTTGGGGAAATTCATTCTGGGTGCTGTCTAAGTCTTGGAAGGAGTGGGCAGCTACTGTTCAGTACACAGCCAGTGCCTTGGTCAAGGCCCCTGACAGGAGATTTAACCTTACATACATGTGTTTGGTGACAGGTGTATGCAGAGCAGCTTGGGCAAACCCACACAAACATGGGAAGAAAATGTTACACCGTTTAATGTAAACACAAAAATATTGCGTTCGCTTTCAAACCCAGGACCTTCTTGCTGTGGAGCGATGGTGCCACTGAGCCGCATTGCTGCCATTGGATACGCACAATATTCCCCTTAACTGTAGATAGTGACAGATACGTACTCAATGAACTTTATAGTTTAACTGGTGGACTGTCGCGGATGTTGAAAACACACATTGCCCTTTCCAGTACCAGAATAAAGTGAATAATACAAGCAACAGCTTCTCTGGCTCTCCTGACAGTGTAATAACTCTGCTGTCAGGATTTTTAGGGCAAACACTGTCTTTCTCCAGTGAGACCAACCAACCTCCCTCTCTTTGGACTGTAGCAGAAACAGTTAAACCACATACCAGGCAAAGAAGCTCCTGTTAAGCATCTTATAGAACAGTACATCACATTCAAGCAGCCATTCATCATAGTTTAATAACATGTCATGTTGCATACAATGAGTAAAGAGATCAGTTGCACCATTGGCTGAATGTCAGTACAAATATAATACACATAAGCTGTCTTTAGTTAAAGTACAAAGTAGCAAATGTAATTCTGTATGTTTCTTTTCTAGAGGCAGCGTTTGGGGATTATTTCTCTCTACACTGTAAGAAGCACATTTATCCTGTAAACATAAAATATTCTATTAGCGTTGCCTGCAGACTGAACATTCCCTGGAGTGAAGATTCAGGCAGAACAGACAGGATAGAGAGCATTTCTTAACATGGAAAGTGAAAGTAAAGGAAATAAAGCAGTATATTGCAACTGGAAGTACCTTACCTTATTTCCCTATGAAGCTTAGTTTAAATACCTCAATTTCAGTGTGTTCAGGTTTTTCTACCCATTAAATAATGCAGTATGTTTTATATGCAAAAATCATAATTTGCCAAGTGACTGAGCTAACTAAAAACTCTGAAATAACTAAAATACAATGGAGCTAAATTGGCACGTCTCAAAAAGTGGAAATATGTGTAACTGCTGAGTTTAATCAATGGTACTTTCAACCCCTGCAGTAAAAATGCGATCTCCCTTATAGCAATACATGATCTCCTCTGCATGTATTTTGTTATTATTGTGAAGTAATTACTTCACTAGAAGTGGATTGGTTGTTAAAAATCGTAAGAGCTGGAAAATGTGTTCATGAGCAATGAGCCATTATGTTGGACCAAAGACACTGGAGCATAAGGGACATGTTTTCCTCCAGCCTCCTCCTCCTGCTCTCTCTCACCAGTGACCTTGTTAACCCAGCTACACTCCACTACCCTCAGCACAGACCAGGACAATTACAGTTAGCTGCTGCTCTGAGCTTTATGTCTACAGGGATGATGCTTTAAACTAACATGGAGGTCTGAGACCAGGCTTAGCTTAGCTTGGCTGAGTACACCATGGGAATAGGTTGTTGGTTGGAAACTTTTTGAGTTAAGATGTTTGTGTTTTTTAAATAAACAGACTGTTGGTGACTGCTGGCAAGTTACACGGAACCAATGAATTCCAGGTTTATAAGAATGCTTCTTCCAATGAAAGATCTGTTAACTAAAGCAATGTTAAATATGAAAACATATTTATTTTTCAACTGTGATTAGTGACAGTTAAGACAAATTACGCTGTCCTGCTTGGGCAACAACAAATGACAACTGTCTTTTAACTTGGAGGACTTGTTGATGACCAGGATCATTAATCAATCATGGTCACATGGTACAAAAACAGCCTCCAGCTGTTTAGTATCTTAATTCTAAGATAACTAACTTGGCCGCCTGCAGTGTTTGGTGCACCACTTATGCTCTGCTCTCATTCCTGATGTATCCAGTTTCATTGATCATAATGGAAGCATAGTGTAGCAATAGCCACCTTTGTGAACGGTCTGCTCTGACTTACGGTTCCAATAACAGCAAAAAGTGTGTAAGTAAATAATTACCTTGAGATTGAGGAAGATGTGATAACTTAGTCACAAGGACTATTAAAGGAATGTGCAGTCACCAGTCGCACCTCATCCCTTCTAGACATAATTGTATTAGTGACAGAATTACACCTAGATGAAACTGCAATTCAGACTCCTGCATAAATGTAACTTAAAGTGCCAGTCTGCAATTATATTGTAATGCTATTAAAGTGGACAACATGCAGTTATTTCTTTAGTCTCTCAGTTTTTCATTTCATTCAGCTATGTTGAAGTCACACAGGTTGCAGCTCCACACAATGTGTCTTCCTCTAACAAGGCAGGTTACTAATCCATCATCACTGCTGTGTTTGGAGTAGCTTTTAACATCAAACTAATGAGAGGAAATAAATGAGAAAGCCCCCTTAATGAAAATACATGTCAATTTGTCTCCATAAACAAGACAGGGGGTTTGTACAGACAATCTGAAAGTAATATAAAAGAATAAATGATGCATTATATCATTGTTTTCTCCCCTCAACTGCCACCACCAATTTTATACATAAATAATTTGAGAGAGCAAGTCTCTTGGAATGCAGCCATTTATTTAAAGCTCTGCACTCCTGGTGAGCTTTTATTGGCAGCGTTCAGCAACATTTTGCTTCATGTGAGTGATTTAACTTTTTATATTTTCTGCAACCAGGAATCTGTTTGTAAAGTTTTCTTGGAATAACCCAGTTGGATTGAGACCTTTGACCCTGTGAGACTTTTCTGCCAGATGCATATTTCATACCAACTGGCAGATAGTCCGTAGAGCATTACACAGATATAAACAAATGTACACACTTACACACACAGTCCCAAAACACAGTGAGGGACAGTAAGGCAGCTTCAGTGTGTCAGCTTTCTGCCATTCAGCCCGTCTCTAAGAATATAAGTGCTATTAATAGTCACAGTTCATAGTTTTACCTCATGGAAACAGAAACCAAACTTTACTTGTGTTACTTCTTCTGGCTGCATATAATGAACGTTGTGTTTTATTAGCTGCCAAGAATTCAGGCCGACAGTTTTGCTCTTTATTACACATATTAACAAAGCATGCAGAAGCTCTTTTTAACCATTCCATTAAAATGAATGGTTCTGTATTATGTAGGCACAGCCATATTCGGCACAAGAGGGTGCCAATTAGAGTTGGAGCGATTTTATTTTTATTACCCCTTAAATTTGCAGCAAGTTCAAACCTACAGAGGCTCTGCACTCCTCATAGAGGTCTGACCTGCATATGGAGCCTCTCTAGTCTGGCAGGTTGCCTGTGATATCAGTTTGATAGTGACAGCAGCTGAGAGAGATAGTGTGGGGAATTGTCAGGAGTGTGGAGGTGGAGCTCAGTAAAGCTCTGAATGTTGTGATATGAGGAAAGGTTACTTGTGGTCATTGACTACAACATTAAATTATATAAAAAATGATCTAATGTTTTTCTTTTGCTAACTTTTTTTTTCTCAGCTCCTGTCAACACATGAGTCCTGTGGTGCAGTGTTTGTTAAAACTAACAGTTTTAATTACAGCATTCTTTCCATAATTCATTATTTAAAACCTGCTGAGAGTCGAGTGCTGTTTTTAAATGACAGGCGGTTAGGTGGTGTTGAGTGTGGGTGGGTGGGTGGGGAGCTCATATTTTGCCAGTGGAGTGTCCCAGATCACTGTATAGATCTGTCACAGATTAGTCTCAAAGACAGCTATTAAATGAGACCATGATCTATAGATACTGTAAGAATGTGACTGCACATGTAAGTGGCCAACTCAGAAAAGTGGATGTATTGTTCAGTCACTCTTTAAGGTGATAATAGAGCACTGAATTATGACTTCGCAGCACTTTCATCTCAAATATTAATTTAGTGTCATCTCGGCCGATTTAAGATACCAGATGTTTCACAGCAGGATAATAATATGGTGATAATGACTTAATGATTTTTCATAAGTCTGTCCTCTCTGATGTTTGATTTAATGATTTGACTTGGAAGCTGCTGCTGTGGTGGAATGGCTGATTTCCATGATCATCATGTTAGCACAGTGTGGACATACTAAAGGTTTAATCAAATCAATGTGAGGTGATCATCTGCTATGTAACCATCAGCAGCTGTGTTACATGGGAGTATTTTACCATGTGAGTGTGACTAATCCTAATGACAACAAAGAGGTGTTAAAATGAACCTGATTGTGAAGGTGTTCTACTTAACAGTAAAGATGTAGAGATAATACAACGTTTACTGCTCTGCTTAGACATAAATGACCGTGAACTCCCATAAATATGATCCATATCTTTCCTTTGAAAAGCTTTTTAAAGGTTTTAATGAAACCAAAGTTGAAACAAATGAAAATTCCCTTCTGTTTACTCTGATTGTGGTGTTTGCATATTCTCATTGGACTCTTATTCAGACTGTTGGTTGTTAAAAAGAATCCTTAAGGCCTCAGAAAATACAAAAAACAAAGTTGATTTCAGTAAGCTTGTAATTTTCCTTGATAACACTTTAATGTTATAGGTTTTATAATCACAGTCGCAAAGCACTGATGGTTTGACTGCTTTGTTTGAGTAAAGCTGCACACATCGTCTTTTATTAGATCAGTTCAGCCCACAGCTGAAGAATGAAACAATCACAATGTGCATCTGCCTTTTGATGAATATAATTGTGTGTCTCCTCAGAATGCCTTCAGCTCTGTGTGGAGCTGCTGCTGTCATGCTTTTGTTTATCACTGTTTACTTTGAAACTGAATGTTCTCAGCTGAATGGATGAATGTGAAACACAAAGCGGTAAAAGGCAGGTCGTGCATACTGATTCCAGTAGAACTAATGTAAGATGCCATATCTGAAGGGACACACCCACACAGAAATACACACATGAGTTATTTACAGCATTGTAACACACTAGAGAAAACTAGAGTCATGTGTTTTAGTCTGGAAAATGTCATCATGTCATCCACATATCTGAGTCTGAACAGACATAAAAGTACAGAATGACAGAGAGAGAGAGAGGCAGACGTGAGCCAAAGTCACATCCTGCCTTTTTTAGATCCAGGATCCAGGAATAGATCTCATGGTACATTACCATAACTACGGTTACATCGTTACGTGCCTACATGCAGCTGGATCTGCTTTATACTTTGCTTAATCTACATTTCAAATCTTATACTGACACTGATGTCTGCAAGACACAATCTGTAATTCAAATGTGGACAAAACAGCAGAACCAACACCAACACTCTACACACAGGATTTAAACCAGACGAGCATCCTCGGGATTGGTCCATTCAGAACGTCTATTTCCCATCCAGTTCGGTGCTCATGCAGTAAAGATTATGTTCTGTAAGTTATGTTGCAAAGCAGAGAGTAAGGCTGTGGAGATAGGAGTTTGGGTTCTGTCAGAGAGTTGCAATGAACCTTTTTCTTAACCCTAACCATGATTGTCCCTTACAACCAGGTATTTAAGTTGTCCTACTTTAGCCATATCCTAACCTCAGATTATTATTATCTGGATTCTTTCACAAAAACTATTATAGAGATAATTTAAAAAGGGTTGGTAAAAAATAATCCAGGCTTTTGCGGAGACAAAAGCTTTGACAAGTTTATTTAAGCATGCCATCAGTTTCATAGTGACTGTTAGAGATAAACACCAGATAACAAACAAGTTAGATTTTATTTTATACATATTTTTTTCTCTTAAGACCCATTCAGACACCGAAACTCAGGGTGTCTGACAATTCTGATCCAATATCAGTGCTCTCTTTTTCCCAAAGTTAGAATCTTTATCAGACTTTCTCTCACTGCAGGTGACTTATTGTACCTCATACAAGATCCAGGCAGAGACATAGATTAATTATTTTATTGTTTTCTGTTCAAGGTTTGTTTTTCTCTTATATAGTTCAGCACATGCAGGGGGTCACAGAGGTAGCTTAGTGCATGATGTCTGTGTTGTGATGCTGGTCAGGCCTGTTTGCATCAGTAGCTTTTGGGGACATGTGGGTAAAGCAGGCATTTATTTCCCATTATCAGTCTATAAATATAAGACATGTGTTTTTTCCCTTGAAAAGAGTCTTAAAATTCATTCAATTCAAATAAATGTTTAAGCCTTGATGTCTATTACGGCTTGACCAGTCGCTCTTTAGAACCATTTTCAAGATCTAAGACTCCAACTGTCTGCTTCAGCTCCGACAGAAAGTGATTGATCTGCTCATCTAAGAAAGTCTTCTAAGAACTTCTTGTTACTTTAAATCACAGACTCTAATCGACTCAGTCTGCTGTTTGCTATTTTTCTTCTGTCACACCAAAATCATTTGAACGTTTTTAGATGAGCTCATGTCTGGATGCTGAATAATTTATTCTGATGTTTGTAGATAAATGATGATGATTTTGTGGCTCTGACATCAGGACTGTCAGACTTCTGCATCTAAAATGAGAATCAGAGAAACTGTGTGAATTATTTTGACTCTGTCAGTCTCTTTGATCAACAGCTTGTTCTCCCTGTGTGCTCTCATTGGCAGCAAAGCTTTGTGTTCAATTATTTGATGTTTTTAATTTAACATGATTTTTCCTGGTTATTATTATTATTGTTATATATTTTTTTATCTCAGCAATAACTTCTCCCTCTTTTATGTATTTATGCAGCTGAGATTTAGCCTCTTTGTGAGAAATCAGAGCAGCTCTTAACTTTGGGCTTCAAATTCAAATAGGATTATTTCTCGGTTTGAGTCTCTTAATTCATTTGCTCTGCCTCACACACACAGACACACACACACACACATAAACCCACTCCACGGCAGGAGGACTCTTGGGTTGTTACACCATTGGGACACACATGTTCCACAGAGGCCTCAGAAGTGTGTCAGTCGTTGCTTGTCTCTGGAGGCTGTGGGCCCTGTAGAGCTCATGTTCCATCAAAGCAGAGCTCAGATCTGAAGTCCCTTTTATTTAGAGCAGCCACATTCACACAAACAGAGAGATATACATGTTTTAGTGCAAAGATCTGTTCTGTGTTTTTAGTTAGTTAGTACTGAATTACCTTTAATTCGCTATTTTTCATGTGAAGTGTTTTCATTTAACTTTGTCTAACACAGTTGCAAGATACATCTTTGTAACTGGTTGTTCATTTATGCAAAAAACAAAATATCTGCAAGCTACATGAAGTCAACATTGTCTACTTGCAGCCTGCAAAGTATGAAAGCAATGACAATTTGAAATAAGATTTTAAGGCGTTTGTACAGCAGCAACATTCGCAGGGGAACAAGAATCCTTTGATTAACGAATGAACTTCACATCGTTTCAGGACTGAACTTTGCAGATCAGTTAAACAGAGATGCCAGAACAACAGTGTGACACTATTATTACTATTTGGATGAGATATGAACATGTCTTTTTGTTTAATTAATACAGCAACAATTAATTAATTTTCAGTTTTAATTTTATTTTTATTTTAGAAAAGTTAAGTTTGTTTTTGACGTAACTACTTTTAAAAGCAAGATAATGGGAGAGAGAATTTGGTTGTAATAAAACCATAAGTGAAAATTACCATTTAAACACCAGTGTCATGTTTTAATCCGTTCACTAATTTGTTGAGTCTACATCGTTGCTGTGGAACCCAAACATTGAACAAAAATGACTTTCATTTACTAATTTTTCTGACATTAAAACTTGTTGATCATAAAGGGCTCTTACGACTTTTTTTGTGAATAATAATGGTTTAACTATCAAAATATCCGCTAAGAAAGTTATGTAAGCCTGTATTTCACAGTAATTCCAACAACAAATTCTACATTAGAAAATTTAAATGAATGTAAATGTATTGTTTTTAATACTTTTAGACCACTGGTAAAAAAAGAAGAAAAGCAGCAGGTGAAAAACAGGGAGCAAAGTGACAGATGGAAGCTCTCACAGCTCACAGCATGTCTCCAGCAGAGAGATGGAGGCTGATGTGTCCTCAGTGACCTTGTCATGACTCAGTGTTATCGGTCTGTAGTTTGTATAACTGCATAACATCAGTCACTTTGGTTTCAGCATTGTTTCACGTAGTTTTGTGCCTTTTATCATTGATGATTTGAGATTGTCATCTTTTTGAAAAACATGATGCTCGGCTGCAACGTTTAAGTATTTTGTTGCATGAAAAAAAGAAAGACAAATGTTCCCTGCCGCATTGACCATGATGCAATGCAGTAACAAGATCTGTTGAAGTGGTAAAGCGAGCCCCCCTCACCCTCTCTTTCTCTCTGTACATGTTTAATGTACTGATGCACAGCTTTCTGTTCTCCATTCACAATTAAGACTCAGGTAATGGGTTCATGACATTATCACTGTGGAAACAGATGCAAATAGATTATTATTATTAAGCTGTGACTTTTGTGTTGAGCCTTTGGGTGTAGTATGGATTACATGTTACACATTGATGATATCAGTCTTGCAGAGAAATTGCAGAGCTAAATAATCTCCATCAAGTATGAGAATAAATGACAGAATAAAACAAAATCTATTGGTTCAATTCTACACATCAGTGTTTCCTCTTGAAGCTGTGAGCAGCAGAACTTTATCATGGACAGTAAAATAAAGAAACACTGTGACAGTTGATCTCTGATGCTGATGACTTTGGGAGCTCTAGTTTCCCTTCATGTTGCTCTCTGTCCAAAAATAACTTATCGTATCTTTTTCTAATGACTCATCTCCAGTGGTTTCCATCACAATGACACACACATCTGATTATCCATGACTCTGCAGAGAGCATTGGATTTATGACTTTTGCCCTTCTTTCACTTGAACACTCTGCTCCAACTCTCCAGTTAGCAAAGTTACATTGTACACATCTGTAGTTAATTCTGTTGATTCTTGTCAGTGTGAATACATTTGAATTTGCACCGTGTGTTGTGTGTGTCAGGGAGCTGTTTTCTTTTTTATTCATTGAAATATTCCATCCTGTCATGGTGTCCCATCATCCCAGATGGATGCTGTCAGGCAGCCTAATGATGCCTGTTCTCCCTCATGGTCTCTGGCTGTTGCAGCAGTTTACATGCAGAGCAGCACATGGACAAGCTGTAACACTCAGACAGACAACCACACTCACACCGTTATTTTTGTTTGAGTGCTGTGTAACCATGAAAACTCTTAACAGTACCTTGCATGTGATCAAGTAAAACAGTGGCCTACTTGGAGTCTTTAAGACTCTTTATGGACTAATGTAATTCACATTATATACTCCACCTATCAGCTGTGTATTATATTCAGTATATTGTGATTTTTTTTTCAGATACATACATTATTGGGTCAGTGTACACAAATACAACTATTATAGTATTTAAAACATTTACTTATATTTTAGAAGATATAACATCACTGATTACAGCAGCCAGAACACTGAAATCATTGAATCAGCACCTTTATGAAACAATGTCAGCAACAACTGAACATCATACAGTAAACTTCATGGTCACTGGATTTATTGTAGTGTTGTTTTATTGAATTGCATCTAATAAACTGGTGACTCAGTGAAACGAGTCCACCGTGGATTTTTGCCTACGATTTATTAACATTCCTGTCTGACCTTCTTTACATACTGCACATGTCAGTGTGTTTTTGTTTTGTTTTGTTCTCAGCAGAGCTTTGGATGACATGATTTATGACGATGGCAGCTCAGTTTTTTTCCTCATGGCTCTGCTCCCTGTCACAGACTGTCTTTATTATCATTGCCGGTGGTTCTATGTCTTTTATCCACATTTTCCACTTTTAATTATTTTTGTTTCTTAATATAGTGCAGCTTTGTACTTTTTAACAGACCTTTTGACTTTTCGTAACAAAAGCACAGGTGTAATCCATAACACTGATGGTACCTCTGTTCCTTTGAAAGTCACTCTTTGCCAAAAGCCCTTTCTCTTTTCTCATGCAATAGAAAGAAATCCACTGATTAGCAATGTTGCTGCATGTGTTGTTATTTGATGGGTCTTTTATCATTCATTGTATGTGTTATGAGTGCTGTGTAACCTTGAGTGTGTTCTCAATGTAGAAGCAGAAGCTACTTTCCTATTCAGAGTGTGTGCTGCAGTAATGTATGTCACAATCCATTTCTCTCTGGAATAGAAAATGCCAGCTGACACACAGCTCAGGATTAACCACACTGTGTGTCTGTGTCCTCTCCCCAGCACAGCCCCCCTGCCAAGCATGAACATGTTTTGTGTCCCTGACACATCAGAGAACGGGAATTTAGTTTGTGCTAATTTATTTGTTGCCACCCTGGTACCCCAGGTAGCTCGAAAAACTTTTCCAGTACTCATGTGTTACATTGAGTTATAACTTTGGTTATATTGCTCAGTCTCTAAAGGGCAGATTGTAATGGGTTATATCAACAACCCTGCAATAACACTATGTCCAGGAGGTTTGTAATGTTCAGTTTCATTGCTTTGCACAAGCTTGTACTTATGTATTAGTAAAAATGCCAAAATGTAAGTACCCCATAACAAATAAGAGTAATGAACTTACCCTTCTTACATAAAAGTACAGACTTTAATTATCAAAGTATAAAATAACCTTTTGTGGATTTATTACGATATATGACATCATAGGATTGTAATTATTGAAGCATCACTGCAAGCGAGGTAGAACTACTTTCAACTAATTTGTATACTGTTTGTATACATTTTTGCTTTGGTCATTTTAAGGTTAAATGCAGCTCTTATATTTATATATTTGTTCAATGCAGAAAATCAAGGATATTTGGCCCATGTCAATATATTACTTAACCAATTTTTGCCATTTGTTAAACAACAAAGCGGGTAGGTACCAAGCTTTGGCTCAGCCATACTTAACTCAATCTTTACTAAGGGAACACTCAGTCAGCCTGCTGTCTGACATGTTAATGAGGAAACTTCACAGTGGAGCAATTTCTCCTCTAAATGTAATCACCTAAGAATCTCAGTCTATATCCTTTGGAATAAAAAGCATTTGAACAGATCTCTGCACCCTTTTTGGGTAGGCAATTTGTTTTAGAAGCTTTATTCGGTTATATTTATATATATATGTTATACACTGGTGCTGCTGGAATCTTGTAAACATGAAGAATTAACTAAGCAGCCATAGGGGAGTGAGCACATTTTGTGAGATGAGATGAGTGAAGCGTGTTATAATACCATTAATCCAGAAAACACAGTCCTGTTAACAAATACATGTGTTTTAATGATGGAGTTTTGAGGAATTGGGACTCATGACCCCGTTAACTACAATTTGGAAGAGTTGTGAGAGGGGAGGTTTTAGGGGAATTTGAAATCAATATTACAGAACTTAAAAAAGGAAAAGCTCTTTGCGAAGAGCTGAAGCTCCAGCAGAACATATTTACATAGATATAAGATTTGTGTTAAGATCTTTTAATATCTAGATTTTAAGGTTTGAGTCTAAGTGCAGTTTGTACACTAATTGTGACTGAACAATGTGGATGTGAATTTCAGTTCAATTTGAGGGTTTCTTTAATCTTAAATGTGTTGAAACCTTGTGAAGTGACCTGCTGAAGCATACTTTTATTACACAATACAGGCAGTGCCACAGTGACCAGATAAGCTTTAGGAACAGAGCTGAGAAGTCTGATACGCTCTACTGAGTCCACTCTGGCTGAATGGAAGAAATGTACCTCTGAGATGTCATTCAGAGATTGTGTGTGAACAGACTGATTGCACTGCCACTGTGGGACCATCGGCTCTTCAAGAACCCAGCAAAGTGCCTCTTGCAGAGCTTGCAGTAGATATACTCAGACTTTGGTTCAACTTCTGATGAAGGTTTTAATGTCATGGAATTACCAACAATAATCTGAAGGCTCTTAGAAATGTGACTTTCAGCCAAATGCCAAAGTGGATATAGAGACTTTATACATACATGCAGCAAAATCTTCTGTTATTTCAGACTTGTGTACATGAACCAAACTGAATGAACGAAGTAAACTGTTGACAGGGAATCCAGAATGTGTCATTGTTTCTGTTTACTGCAGGGAAATAAAAGCTTATACAATGTTGACCATGCTAACACTTGATAATTTCCACTGAGCACAAACTTTAGCCGTGGCATACTTTGGCCTGCTCAGCTTTGCGTGTTTATAAAATAGCCGAACCTTATGTGTTTTTGACTACAGCCACTTGGGGTTGTGATGACCCCTGTGGTGTCATCTTGTTGTGCACTTTGATTTACCAGTCTCTACAGCTGCTCGTTAGAGCTCGTTAGGTTAACTGGCCACACCTGAGGGCCCAGGTTGTGTCCAGGGCTGTGTCCGAAACCGCATCGAACTAACTAACGTACTGCCTACTACATACTCAAACAGTATGTATTGCATACTGCATACTAACTACTAACTGACTATTAGGATGCCGTTCGCATCATACTCAGAGCTGTCTTCTCCGTATCACGTGACTTAATCGTTTACGAATGTCCGGTCTGATCTCCGGTCCATCTCCGCCATAGTAGAAGCTGAATAGCTGCAATGCATTTTAGGACGGTTGAGTACAACCAGTGAGCTCCCGTCTCATACTCAAACGTCCGGGCCAATCGAGTATACATCCGGGCATTTCTCGCATACACAAAATTGCATACTATGAGATGGGAACACATGACATACTCAATTTTACGTCATGGTTAGTATGATTAGTATGATAGTATGCGGTTTCGGACACACCCCAAGTAAAAGTCCAGGCTGCAGCTGCAGCTCTGTCTCTCACTCTCTGTCTGGCATTCTGAGCTGCTGTTGCTGGGTACAATTTTCTGTCTCCCCTTGGTTTGATTATGTTGGTTTCGGTGTTTATTTGATTTAAATATGTATAACCACTTCTCATGGTTTGTCTCCCTTTTTTTTGTGGGCACTTGAGCTATAACAGGGGTTCAGTGAGACCCCCGAACAAACACAAACTGTGCCGATGCCCCAGAGCCACACTGATAGAGTATAGTAAGGAACGGTTCATGTAGTAGTCACATTGAAAGGGTTAATGTTGCTGTTATGAATGGACCCATGGCAGGATGCTCGTGCTTTGCTTCTAAGTTGCTGAAACATCTTTAAGAGCTCGTCTAAAGGTAAGTACAGGATGTATGTGGATGACTAGTTCATCACCTCAATCGTAGTGCACTTCTCCCTCCCCCTGCGTCCCTCTCTCCGTTTGTTTAATACTGATACATGCTCTGGACTCATCAGTGCTTCTCTTATGAAACAGGCCCTCTCAAAAACTTCTTTACATAATACAAACCTCTCCTGTGACTGTTAAGCTCTGTGGCAAAGTCCCTGTATATTGCTACCTCACAGAGAAGTGGGCTCACTCAACTCAAGCAGGATTATGTGAATAAACCACAGATGAAACTAATTTTCTTTCAATAATAGCTGCTTTAAAATGTAATTAGTGCTCATTAATGTCTCCTTGAGAATAAGCTTATGTGATTAAAGTGCTGGGGGCTCTGCAGGGCCTGGGCTTTTTATTGTAGTTGGTTTTCATTACCTGCATCCCAGAAGGGATTCACTGACTTTAGACTTGTGTATCATTGTGGCTTTGATGAAGCTACTTCTCTACAGAAAATACTGCAATATCCTGAAGGCAGAATTATTTTTTTTTTCTGCTTCATAACAGCATTTCTTTCTGGTCATAATTACAGAGAGTTGG
Source organism: Semicossyphus pulcher (assembly GCF_022749685.1). Classification (NCBI taxonomy): domain Eukaryota; kingdom Metazoa; phylum Chordata; class Actinopteri; order Labriformes; family Labridae; genus Semicossyphus; species Semicossyphus pulcher. The sequence continues at coordinate 25,098,397 of NW_027211692.1, forward strand.
AAAACCAAACAAAGCAAAAAACAACACTTGTATAATCACTGTCTCCATTGTCTAAATGTAATCTAAATGATAATTGTCTCTAACAAAAACAGCTACAGCACAGTGTTTCATTCAGCCACACATTCTCCATAGAGTTGTGTTTCAGGCTCTGGAGAAATAAAGTTTTGTCACTGAATAACAAGATGTTTTTGCTCCATTGATCTCCAGCTGTATACTTCCACTGTCAGACATGTCTGTGTTCAGCTTTGGCTGCAGTAATCTCTGTATTTACAAACTCATTCTCATGTGGAGAGCAACACATGCAGCTTTGGTAAAGCCTCACACATACGAAATGTCCCAAACCAAGATTATTTATCCCAAAACAAACAGATCACTCAGTTAATGAACTATTTTAGATATTGAAATTGCCTGTATTCTGCAACTGCTTTCTTATTCTCATAATGTCTGAAGCTTGTGTGGTTCTCTGAACAGGATACTACAAAGAACCTGTCTAGACCTGATGTCGATGCAGAGTGCCATGACATAACCTTTGTTATATTTATATTAGTAAAAGTGACATGACCTGACTGACAGCTTCATTCTTCATTCAAGGGGGGACAAACATGATCTTCTCTATGAACCAAAATATAATTCGTTATATAACCAAAGCTGTTGTTTGTAATTACAAAGTCAATGAGGGTTAATGTGTTATGGAAATTATCAGTGTAATAACAGAGCAATGTCAATGGTGGTCAGAGCAGCTATTTGCTCACATGATGTATGACTGCTAACTCCAGTGATGTTTCACAGTAATGGGGCTCACTGTCATGTATTATACAACAGTTCTGACGAAATTATTAGATAAGATCAGAAGCATCCCATGAGCGCTGATAAAGAGTAGGCTACAGCAGCAATGGGATATTTAACCATATGAGTCACATTAAGTTAATCTTGGATATTACGTTTACTGTTTTATTCTGAAGTCTAACATCTCCTGTCACGTGTCTCCCTTTGATTACCAACACCTGTGCTCATATCACACCTGCCCCTGATTATGTCATTAGCCACCTGGTTCTTATACCCCTTTGTTTGCCCTCCTCATTTGTCAGATTGTCTTTGTTTATCCCTATGAGAACATCACTTGGATATCTGCCTCTGTCTGTTGTTGCTTATTCATTTTAACTACTTTATGTTGTTGATAGAGCTGCTGTATGAAAACAGGATCACAGTCGAGGCCTCGCTCTTCTACTGAGCATCAGCATAGCTGTGATTATCTTTAATTGACTGTGACAGAATCACAGCTGTGTATCAGCACAATAATGACCGTGTTTCTGCCGTTCACTGTGACTGTGGGTAATAAGTTGGTGTTGTCCATGAGTAGTGCCACACTAAAGTAGAGCTCAGTGGACTGACGGAGTGTCTCTGGTGTCTTAAAGCACAGTTTTCAATGAGCTGTGATTCCACAACCTGGCTGGTCAATTCAGCAGGCCGTGAATTGTCACTATCTCTCTCACAGAAATACACATACAGCAGCCTACGTACTGAATTTAAGTGACAGGATCAGAACTTACAATAATAACTCAACTGTTACTTTCATCCCAAATAAAAGGACATATTATAAGGAAATGAGTGCTTAAACCATGAGTCTATATTGCTTATAAACCTTTTCTGGTTTGTCTCTCTTTTTGTCTTTTTTTTTTTTGTCCTTCTGTAATCATCATGAAACAGAAATTGAAAAAGTAATCTGAAATTAAACAAAAACAATGCACTTTTACCAAACACTTTATTTAATCCACACTTTTTTTCCCCATCTGAATTTACACACTTACACACATAGCAGTGCATAGCATTAAGGTCATTAGACACTGAGTCAAACACATACAGCAAGCAAGATTGCACACACATGAACACGCTCATATGCAGGCAATACATACACTTAACATGAAACACCCTCACTTGGGCTTCAGCTGTGGGAATACAGCAGCTGAATTAGCATAATGAATTAATATCAAACACAGCTTTATCCGGCCTGTACAGCCTCACTGCTCCAAAGCTCCAACAAACTCTTTATCTTTAATGTGTCCCCTGCTAACAGCATTAGCAAGGCTGACCAGACTGAGCACAACATGATTCATCTGGGCATTATTATCAACCCTGATTAACTGGGTTATGATCTTATCAGCGACACACAGTCGGCGACACAGAGCTCAGCAAAGGAAAATGCCTTCAATGTTTATAATTATAATTATAATATTACAATGCAAATATAATCCCAATTTTCACTTAAATGTCTGTTAATTCACTATCTTTAGCAAAATGAGTTACCACAGTGAGAATTGAGCCTTTCTTCAGTGGGCCCACTGAGCTTTCTGTGAAATACATTTGTGTTCTCATGGGACAGTTTGAAAACATATATGCACTTTCTAACTGTCTCATCTGAGGCTCAGTTCAATACTGATGCCTCTATATGACCTACAAAAGCAAACAAAACCATCAGCGAGACGCTCGATTATATCTGTAAAATAATTTCTAGTGCCTGTTACTGCTGCCACCGGGTCACCTCTAGCAACTGCAGATCAAAAGAGCCTTTGTTTATGTTTTCCACAGCAAAGTTTTACACTGAGTAGAACTTTAGACGGTTAAAAGGAATCAGAACTTTTCTTTTTCTCCACTAAACACCAACGTACAAGACAGGATCAGCAAAGAGATAAGACGTACTGCTGTGTCCTGTTAAAACTATCACAAAATCAAAGCTCCACAGCAGCTTTAATGATCTCTTCCTCTCTCTGGTTTGCTCCATCTTTAACAAGAAAACATTTGCATGCATGCTATTACATTCCAGGAACCAACTCTAACTTATATTATGTCCTGGATGTAACTAAAAGGGGATGACAAACATGAATACACTGCAATAAAAGTGAATATCTTAAGCTTCATAAAGTTTAGATTCACTGCCAAGCTGCAGTCCATTAGTATAAAGGTTTTTAGGTAGTGACTGACACTGACTTTGAGTGCTATGTAAGCCGACAGCTGCTGTTTTAATTTAGCTCAATCTAAATTAAAGCAATCAAACTGAATTTGGCTTTCATAGAGCGCCTTTTTGATCCAGGAAGCATCATTTTCTTGCATGTGTGTGTTTCAATCTGGTAAGCTCCAGATAACAGCTGTGTTATTTAGACTGTGTGAATCTATTTCAGCCTAACAGAAGCAAAGCTCTGTAAACAAGTGGTTAGGAAAGGGGTCTTGTGGTTTCCCAAAAGAGAGAAGATGATGTTCAATGTGCCTGTTAAAAAATTAATCACTACAGGAAAATAGCTACAGTCGAGTGGCTCAGCTGGATCCTGACTCGGGAGATCCAGACTTTCTGCCTCACAATGAGGAACGCATTTGAGGATGGGTGGGTTCTTGCTAGTTTCTTGTTGGTATCGTGTACAATGTGTGACGTTTCTGGATTGGAAATGTTGGATGGACTCAAGGATTCGCTGAATGTGGTGGTCAAAGGTCAATATGACCTCACATACGAAGTTGGGGTGTGTGTCTGTGTGTTATTCATGTCTGCCACGTGTGGGGTAAGGACATCACTGAGATTTGAAGAGAAAATAAAATTTCAACACACACACACACACACGCACACGCACACTCACAGAGAGAGAGAGAGAGAGAGAGAGAGAGAGAGAGATAAATAACATCTATTGAAAGCTGCTTCCTTCCTACTCGTCTAACAACACTTCCATCCTGACGGCTCTTTGATTTGATTTCAGCTTCACTTTGTGTCTTTACAAACTGTTTGAGGATTTCTAATTTAATCAGCAGGATCTGAAGGAAATCAAAGCTGCTGTCATCATGTCGGGTTGGAATCTCATCTCATTGTCCGAGAAGGAATCTCGTTCAGGAGCAGGAACGATGCAGAACATGCAGATGGTAACATCATATTTTCATAGAAATGACCTTCCTTACAAGTTTAGTGACTTTGACAGACATATTCATTTTACACACATTCATATCTGATTAGTTTTATAATGACACAATGTGCTTTTTCTGTATTGATCGCACTGTACATGGGATACCAGCAGGGTGATTGTTTGCAGTTTGAGGAAATAACTGTCAAGAATATTTGATGCATTCACATAAATATTCATTAAGCATAAGGGTATCTGTGGAGGAATACGGTATGTGCACATGAGGGCATTAAGATGGAAATGAATACAGAAGCTCTGACATTTCAAGAACTCAGAGTTTTTAAATCAGCACTTTTAGTATCTCTGTGTTATAAAACTCTCTTCAGGTCCTGACCCAGCTCAGCTAAACTGGACAGTTCACTCAGCATTTATAAAGTGAAAAAGTGACCTTCTAGATTTAAAAAAGAAATAGTTGCTTGAATTGGGGAACCACACAATACTTTAAAACACTTACTGTTAAAAGAGTCTGATATGCTGCCCCTTTGTAGGAATATGTCTCCAAGCTCTGACAGATAACATGATCCTCATTCAGAGCAGCTGCAGTGATAATCCTGTTACACTAAAGGAGGGTGAAGCTGTGAAACTTCAGTGGGGGGTCATCCCACCTCGCTGCAGGGTTATCTCTGTCTCTGAAGACGACTGCTGAGTGTGAGCTGCACGGCTCTCTGCTGCTGTTGAATTATGGGATGTGAGCAACACTCTTTTCCCTCCATCCTCAAGACGGTTACATCACTACAGGAAGTACATGTGTGCTTCTTGCAGAGCTTGTCTTAACCAGTCTGGCAATGATGCCCATCATCTCTCATACAGCTCAGGTTGTTTAAAAATCACCTTGGGTTTGTGTTAACGTAAGATGCATCAGGCATTTCTGGATCTTGTTGCTGCTCAGTTGCAATGATCCACTCCACTGGGCTACAGGAAGCTATTGTGCACTTCAAATTAAGAGCAGTGACACAGACATGCCCTTCAGCCTGCCTCTGATCTCATCAGCTCTACTGTCACTGACTGAGGAGAGAGAAGTAAAGATGTTTGGGACTGTAAGTGAGAACGCAACAGTGTTCTTACATGAGAGTGAGTGTACTGGATGAGAGCTTGTGTCTTACCTGCATCAGCACTTATTTTAATCATGTCTGTGCTTCATTGCATGAAACAATTTCCTCATCATCTTCAGTGATGTTTATCTACTCAGAGAATTTATCATCAGGCTCATGGATTTACTGCTCACGTCTTTCCAGCTGATTCAGAAGATTTAAAGCTTGTTGTGAGTCACGCAGAAAAGAGCTGCCTGGACTGTTCACAACAATCTGCTTATTTTAACTGTAATTCAGATATTCTTGAATCTTCTCTGAACTCATGACTGAGATTATGTGTATCTCACACAAAAAGACTGGAGATTTAATTATGCACATAAAGAGGATCATACTTAAAAGAGAGAGGAAAGCGAGCAGATTAAGAGACTCTTTGAAACTTAGTTATATTTCTGTGTGCATCAATCCGGGATTTCTTGCTTGGTCACATCCTGGCACCGTGCTGTTTGATACCAACTAATTTACTCCCACAAGGATCCTACAAAAGCACAGTGTGTTTCTCTGAGTTATAGTGTGTGTGCGCATCAGCTGTTGGCTTTGAGGTTAAGTAACTTGTTATCAGTCACTGATAAACATTTATATGTGTGTTTCCATTGGGTATGCAGTTGCTGATTAATGTGCACAGTCCATTAATCCAGTGATTGCAGAACAGGCCTGAATGCTTCATCAGTGGTGAATGTCCCAGAGATGTTGTCTGCCTCCTGCTGCAGGTTAAAGCAGATAAGAACCAATCAAACACTTTGGCTGTTGCACTGTAGCTGTAAACCTGTAAAGAGAGAAGAAGTACACTTTAAAGCTCTTCAACAGTGAAGCGCAGATTTGAACCCTTGAACTAAACAGCACAGTTTAGAGAGGCACAGATAACCAGATCATCCTGCCTTTGTCTCACACTGTTGGATATATTCATAAAGACACTTTAGTGTTGGTTTTCAGAAGAACATGGCTGTCTGGTGTCTTTAAGGACTCTGTAAAAGGCAGCAGAGAGAAAATTACTACCATTTGTTATACTGTATAATGGCCTGGATATTGTGTGGCTCTCGTGTTTAAATGCTGCAGGTATTTAGGCTTGAGGTATATAGTCACTGGGGAAGGAGCTTTCTTATCTAAAATGGATCTCTCTATAATGGGAGGGAAGAAGGAGCGCTTTTCGCCATGTCTGATTCTGCATGGCAGAGGATTGCCAAGGAGCTTTTGATGTTTCTTGAGGAATAAAATGGAGACATGACTTACTAACACAGAAGGAGCCAAAGTATCTCATAAGCCAACTATGTTGAATGAACGGATTAGAGAATAAAGCGTGAGGAAAGGGCTGCTTCTGAATAGAGGGGAGATGAAGACAGGGTTGCACTTTTCACTTTGATTTACTTGAGCCAAAAATTGCTGGTTTCAAATAGTTTTATTTCGATAACCGTGAAGTCATTGATGTTCACACGCAGAAACAGGGAGATGTTCAGGGTGAGCTGAAGTTTATCTCTGGAGCGGTTATTCTTTTTAGTCAGACTCTTCTACTCAGAGATTCTGCAGATACAACATTTGTCTGGATAGAGGCTTCTTGCAAATTAAGTCAATATAAGCTACTGTATACTGTTTGTACAGTGTTATTTATAATTAAGGTATTAGCTGGATGTATCTGCAGAAAGATTTTGGATGCATACAAATCCATATTCTGCACTGACAGCATCTTACTGACTCTGTGCCTCAGATAATTTGGACTGTTACAGAGGTAAAGAGGATCCTATTCATTGTGGGTTTACATTCAAATGTGGCCAGTGGGTTTTTTGTGTAGCTGTCCATGGTGCTGAACAGTGATGTGATGCTGCCTGTGTAGACTGGGCAGAGTGGCATATGAATTGATATTGTCTGCATTTTCAGATCTAATATTGCCACTTCTGTTAACAACATAACATTACTTTGTCTGATATGTTATAGCCAAACAGAGCCAGTAAGAAGGATTTAGAAGGCACAAGCAAAGTCCACAAGGATGAAGCAGGCCTACCTGATTTTAAGGACAGTGGTCAATAGGAATAACACAGATGAGGGAGACACCCCAGGAGTGTTAGCATCAGCTTCAGAGTGTTCTAGGTAGTCTATTAAATTACGCTTTGCAGTTGAAATTAAAATATGTCCTAACTATGAAATCTACGAAAAAGTTTCTTCCTCTGTGCTGGAGAGAAGGGCCCACTCAGGATTAGCTGCAGGCTGGATGGACTTGTTTGTGTTACAGAGCTGAGTTTGGAGCACTTTTTTCAGTAACTTATTGAGTGTTTTATGAACCAAAACAAAGTCAATCTTTGTCCCCACAGGTATCCCTTTGTCTCTCTCTCTGCCTCTCTTAGGTTAAAAGGGCAAATAAATCCCTTTTAGACTGTCTGTACAGAAGTCGAGTCCAGCAGCAGCACTGATAATCAATACAGCATGTTGATTCAACCCACTTTACTAAATGGGTCTCTTGTCTCTTATTGATGGACATTATAATTAGGGTCGTTAAAAGCCTGGAACAATGTATCGTCGACTGGATCGATATTCTGCAGAACTGTCCTTGTTTATTTAGATATTTCTTTGATATTGCCGACATCATTAAGCAATGGATTTTTGACTGACATAAAACTGTATTGCAAAATATTCAGCTCAGGAAATATTTATTTTTGGCAGCTAGCGAAACTCACTTTAGTATATCACTTGAGGCACTTTTGCTGATGCTGATTCTTTCGCAGGTCGGTGGACTGAATACAAAGTAATACCAGGTCAGTCAGGTGTACTAAAGCCACTAACAGATTGCCTCCATGCACAGCTGCACAGGGTTAAAAAGAGCGATCGTGTGAAAATCAAGCCAGAATAACTCAGCATTAAGTTGCCATTTCCTGCCATGGTGGATTTTCTCAGTTTGCACAACTGGCATTTAAAGTTATGCTCTCTATTCACTTAAACAAGGACAGGTTTCACTGACTGTTTAATGACAATTTTACCCAGACAACTGGCTGCAGCTCACTATTCCATGCAGACGACTTTAGTACATCTACCAGGAGAGCAATTTCAAAAGCCCAGCTGAAATCAACTTCAGCAGATGTTATGTGCCTGCAGCAGCTGTCCTTCTGCTCAGGCCCAAAAACTCTCACAAGCGGTAGCCACTCTCTCACAAGCGGTAGCCACTAATTCACCTCACAAAGTTAATAGTAGTTATCCTCCTTTATTCAATAGTAATATTAATTATTTCTCAAAGGGTCATATGTGCAATAAAAATCTGTCAATGTGCAATAATCTCTCACCACAGTGCAATAACCTAATACCACAGTGCAATAACCTAATTTAGTTTAATTGAACTATTACCCACTGTTTACTTGTACATTTTCTAAGAGTGTATATTTTATATATTTTGTTATCTAATTTTGTACTTTTTTATATATATATATATATCGATAGATATATATATTTTGATCTTTATTTTTTACCCTCTGTGTGCTGATTCTTTCCTATTGTATTGTACTGTATAAGCTGCTGGAGACTGAATTTCCCAGAGGGAGTCATCCCAAAGGGATCAATAAAGTTGAGTCTAAGTCTAAGTCTAAGTCTAAAACACAAATCACACCCAGCCAAAACACTTACTTGACAATAACTCGTAAGTTTCAAATTTACTAAAGCCTTGGTGGGCTATTTACAAGGGCCTGAACGTGTCTTTTATTTAATCCAAGGAGACCTGCTTGAAATATAACACAGGGTGCTCTAGAGAGAAAAAAGAGAGGAGAGATAGAGACAAAGACTAAGGGAGACTGAGAGTGAGGGCTTTCTGCTTGATTGCAAGAGCTGGAACAGTTCATCGATGGGGTGGAGACGATCAGTCATGATCCTGTAGTCTCTGGTTCTGCACATTGGTGCATACGTTTGGCAGAGAGGGGAGTGTAGCTCAGACAAATGCACTCCTGTCCTTATCTGAGCTGTTGCCAAACCCCACAGTGATGTTCCCTTTCATGGTGCTTTATAGCTCTAGAGTAGAAGCATTGAAGATTCCTCATGGAGACACTGAATTTCCTCAGTTGAGGTGGCATGAGGTAGCAAAGGAGCAGTCTTGGGTGTTTGTGCTGTTAATTACAGATCTTCAGTGTTGTGGTCTCCAATGAAATGACACATGCACAAACACCCACAATGTTGAGTTTTTCCAAATTTGTATGACTTTTTTATGGCTTTGCACAGAAACGACGGCCCATTCACCTCCATTATAGTGGGATTGTGGCAGAGACAGAAGAAACAAATATACCTGAGCAAATACAGCCTACTTCAGATGAAGTGGGCCGTTCTGTGTGGAGTTTGCATGTTCTCCCTGTGCATGTGTGGGTTCCCTCGGGACATTCCAGTTTCCTCCCACAGTGCAAAGACACGCTCGTTAGGTTCATAGGTGACTCAAAATAGCCCGTAGGTGTTAATGTGAGTGTGTCTGTCACTATGTGTCAACCCTGTGATTGACAGGTAACCAGTACAGGATGTACCCCGCCTCTTGCCCAATGACAGCTGGGATAGGCTCTAGCCTTCTGCGACCCTGAAACAGGATAAGTGGTAGAAGTAATGGATGGATGGCTTACAGCTAAACCAACATAACCAAACTGAGAAGAGACAGAAAACTGCACACAGCAGCAGGAGCAGCCCTGAAGTCAGCCAGAGAGGGAGAGACTTTTACCTGGGCACACCCTGGGCCCTCAGGTGTGGCCTGTTAACCTAACGAGCACTAACGAGCACTGAGGCAGATCTTGATGGCCGCTTTGATCGACTGATCTGCTGACACCACAGGGTTATCACAGCTGGAACATGTTTACTACTAATTAGACATGTTCTACCTTGCATGATATCAGTTGAGCTGCACATTTGTGTAGCATTGGATGTAAAGTCTCAGAATCATCTGCTAAAGTAGCTCATTGATATGCACGTGAAGATTGTATTGAGAGTTTTAACTGACCACAACTCATTTTGGAAGAGAACATGGTTGTTAAATGTGGGTGACTGGCAATTAAAACTCTCTCTGCTTCTTTCTCTCTCTCTGTCTCCATTGCTCTCTCTCTCTCGTTTGCAGCAAAAAAATGCTATTCAGATGATTCATTGAATAATTTCCATGAATATGGGAGAATAAACAGGCCTCCCTCACACTACCCCATTTGTCCCTATTGCAGAACAGGCCATACATATTTATGAAGATATTTGAATAATGTGAATTGAAATGACAAAACATCATTTTGAGTAGAGACGAGTAGAAATGGCAGGAAGGTGAGCAAAGAGGCAAAAGCACAGGAGGAAGAATCTTCCACAGCTGAAATGTGAGTCCTCGAGGGGTCAAGCTTTTGGAAAAGTGAGATGTGGATGACGCAAAATAGATGCAAATAAATAATGACAGTGTTCATTATGTGTGTGGTGTGTCACCAATTGCACTTCAACATAAGAGGTTGAAGCTTCTGAAACAACTGAGGATAAATGGGGAAAAAGCTGTTGTTAAAAGAGGGTGAAGAAGTGACAGGAGCAAAGAGAACATGAGATTAGGTGCTGGTAGAAAGGTGAGTGTTGCTCACAGAGAGAGAAGACGAGCACAGAGGGAGTGAGGTGTGGACGACATCTCTCAGGAGGGAACATGTAAGAAAGAGAGAGGTGTGTGGGCTCCTGCTGTTTGTCACTGCTGTCGTCTTAGTTATGTGGGTGACAGAGCTGCCTGGATGTCTCCCCGAGGGGGGGAGACCTCATGTTCCAGGAGCAAGAAATACAATCAAACTGCCCCACCTCATCTTATCAGGAATCATAACTTTTCATCCTTTTGTTTAAAAGAACAAACACACCTACAACACAATGCAGCATGCATAATGAGTTATTTAGCTCCCATTAGATTGAGGACAGTGTTACTCATAGAAATGATGTCCTTGCTTCAGTCTTTTGAAAGGAGCTGAATCTATTTCTTCTTATCGCTCAGAGCAGAAAACAATAAGTTGAGAGGAAGAAAAGACCTGACTGAATGGAGGAAAGGTAGAAGAAAAACATGATGGATAGTTGTGGAAATTGATTGTGAACAAATGCTTGTATTTCAAAAGCTCGGCACCTGAAGAGAAAACGGTCTCCCTGAATAAATACTGTGGTGGAAATGTGGTTTAGACTTGATAAAAGAAAGCCAGGGGGGAGGTCGACGTAGACGATGGGATGAGAAAGTAGGATAAAGAGTGATTAAAGAAAAGGAGAAAAGAGAAGAGAAAAAAGGCAAACAACCTGAAAACAAAAGGGAAGGAGTTATTAGAGAGAACATGTGGGTGGGACAAGAAGAAGAACGGGTCTCTGTATGGATTTAAATTGCCAACAAAGAATAGACTCAAATTAATTCAGGTGTCTCTCTTCTATTGTTAACATCTTTATTCATCAGTGCTGTTAACTAAAGGTTGGCAGAGCAGTATTTCTGAAGCAAGGCCTGATTCCCTGTCTCCCACTTATTCAGATTAATGGAATGCAAACTGATCAATGCTTAGAGACCAGACAATCAGTACATCAAGCCTATTTCAGCTAAATAACTAGATGGTAAGAAAGCTACTGTAACATGGCTAATTATGATCATCTGTAGAGATGTTTTATACCTTTTTGTTCCCTGAACTTGTGTCTTGGCCGATATCGAGAATCAATCAGATCCCAGTGCAATAAAAGTATACATATTGCATAATTGAGTTATTAAACAGCTCTAGGCCTATACTACTGACCATGTATGGTGCATTATGCTGGCATACACGTCCATCATGAGTCCATCTTTCTTCTCCTGCCTAGTTTAATTTGGTTCATGCTACCTTTTTGGGCCGACAATGACAAGATTTAAATATGTCACTGACACTATGTCATTTCAAGTTTCAGACATGTTGGTGGTTAAAGTGTCAGAGGGCAGTGACTAATGCAACTAGCTTTAGCTCAGGAGGCAGAGCAGGTTGTCCATCAATCAGATGATCAGCAGATTGATCCCTGCCTTCTCTGTTTGCATGTCAACTATCCTTGAGCAAGAAACCTGAGATTGCTCCTGAAAGTTGTACCATTGGTGTATGTGTGATGAGATCAGACCCCGAGGAGATTCACAGCCTCTGCCATCAGTCTATGGATTTGGGTGTGTGGGAATGGGTGAATGATTGCATGTAATGCAGAGTGCTCTGAGTGGTCATAAGACTGGAAAGATGCTACATGAATGCATTTACCATGAGATAGTGTCCTTCTGGCTCTGCAGAAGCCTTCTTACCAGTTCCTCTTCTGCTGTAGTTTTCATCTTGCATTTGCCTTTCACCTTGGCAAACTTTTTCAGTCTGACATTTTCTACTTTGGTTTCCTTCAGAGGCCACACTTGAATAACAAGTGTCTGTGTCTGTTCTCTCTCTGTCTCTCTCCTTCTGTCTCTGGTTTCAAGGAGGTGATGCTGTCAGCAGTTACTCATCTCATTACAGTTCATTAAAACTGCAGTAAATCACAGGAGGATGTTGTGTTTCTCTGTTGTTGACATGATTTGTTGCGACACTTTGCGGTTCCATCAAGAGTGGATGTACATTATGCATGCCCATGTACTTCAGTTAATGTTTGTGTGCTCTGTTACATTTATATTTGGTACACTATTTTAATACTCCCCTTTAATCTCTCCTTACACAGTGTACCGCTTTCATTGTTGATCTGTTTGCATGGACACAATGGCCCTCATTTATCAAACGAACGTACGGCAGAAAACCGTGCGTACGACCATTTCCACGCAATTTTCGGCATTTATCAATTTGGACGTGAGCGGAAGCTACGATCAGATCTCACGTCAGGTCTGAGCTCGTGTACGCAAATCTGAGTCTGTAGATTTGCGGTGCAGCACAGCAAAATCTGTCTGAGTCTGAAAGTAATTATTAAACAAACCTCAGCTGTCATCTAAGCATAAGCAGCCACATATTCAGAACAGATCAAACGGATTCTTAAAACGAATAAAACAAAATGATTTTTTGTTTTTACGTTTCACGTTTTTACTGATACCACTTTTTTTGTAAAATAAAAAAAATATGATAGGCTAAATAGCCTAAACATGACAAATAATTATTGCCCATTAAAATCTGAAATAATAATAAATATAAGCAGAAATCTGTTTTTGCAAATGAACTCAAAATAGCCTATGGTAAAATTGTGCAATTGTTTTTGAGCGCAGGTTCAACAGTGCGCACACACGCACACGGGTCACAGTGGAGCGTTGCTTCGGGTTGCTCAAGGGCAGGTGGCTCCGTCTTGGACCAGCGGGGGGAACGCTGCTGTATACGCCAGAGAAAGTGTGCGACATTATTTTGGCCTGTTCAGTTTTGCACAACATTGCATTAGTAAATGGAGTGCCTTTTGATGTGCCGGCGCAGCCAGAGGAGAACAATGCCCAGGGAACCGTGGCCAGCACAGCCTCCACTGGGGGCTATACGGAGGAGACAGGACCTCATCAATCGCTTTTAAAATGTAAAGTATACCTTAAACTTCTGCAAACGCGCTGCAGTATTTAATCAATAATGTGATGAAGTATCCTTGGTGAAATTGGCTAAAGGCATACTAAACACAGACAATGGACAACATTTAGTCATTTAAACTTTTTATTAAGGCTTTCGTTAATTTCTTTAAATGTGTTATTTATTGCCTCAAGTGTGCCGACAACTGAGGCAGCGCAGCACGGGGGGCGGAGGGCACGCGCTCGCTCTCAGCCTGACTCTGTGGGTCTGGCTCAGTGGGACCGCTCTGGGGAGGAGACCTGGCTGCTGTTGACTGCCTCCGTTATCCTCTTCCACACAGCGTTTTATGAGCTCCTTTAATTCCAGTTTTCAGACTGCCAAAAAGCACATCTTTGTTTTGCTCTACCTCAGATGTGAGGATGCCGATAAACATCTCGGAAAAGTTTATTTTCTTGCCAGTGTTTCTTTTCTCCATGTTTGACCTCAGTGGGCGAGGCCTCCGAACCAGGAATATTTAAAGGCGTAACATGTTAATGACGGTTGAATTCAGCCGCCGCATTTATCAAGACCGGATCAATCGTACGCTGGGATTGGTCAGATACGAACGTTTCATAAATCACACGTGTGTCCTGTCTTAAGACCAATTCTGCGCTCAGATCTGCATCTGTTTTCACGCAAGATTGATAAATGAGGGCCAATGTGTGGCTGAGGCTGTTGGTATTGGAATGGGTTGGTGGGGCTCGCTCAAAAGTCAGGGGATCACTTCAGTAACCATATTCTACAATAACACCTCCAAAACCTGCTCACGATCGCCTTTCTAAAGCCTTGTGATAACATACCCACACAGGCAATGTCAGCTAACTACAAAGTCTTAGCAATTTTAAGTCAGTCAAAAGGCCGTCATTATCTACTTTAACCTTGTCTTGCAATTTCATGCTTCAGCTGAATCTATATTAAAGTCAAGACTCTGGTTTCTCTGTGAGGCTTTAGCAGCTACTTCTTGTGCTTGTTAATGGAAGGTCAGAATAGTGCTGAATTCAAATGAAACATACTTTCTGCAAAAGTCTAGCTGCTTTACCGAGTACAGCTTTCCCCAGTGTGCTGGTCTTCCATGAACCTTTATCTTGACTCCCACCCATGCTTGCTTTCATTCTGACACATCAAAAGCCCTCTAACTCGTTACTTATGTGTGATTATCTCAAAGTGCGTCTGAGGTGAAAACTGATTTCTCTGTGTCACGGCTGATGGCAGGCTTGACATGAGTTCAGTTGTTCACAGCTGCTCGATCCTCCACGTGAAACCCTCTGGGTCGACATAAGTTCTATAGGGGACACTGAGTGACAGAGTTCAGGAGGCGAAATCACTTTGTGGCTTTTTCTCTCCTTTCATCCACCAAAGAAAGTCAGCCTCAGTGCTCTCTAAATGCAAAGTGGAAGGCAGGTTTTTATGTGCTGCACTGACTGAACATCAGCACTCCTCTGTGAGGCTGGCTGGGTGGGTGGGGACTGTTGAAAGTGCAGGTTCTGGGTGAATGTCATCAACTCGTGTAGGTCCTCAATCATCCTCAGCATTGAACAGCTCTGACAGCAGAATGGATGTCATTGTTTAATCTACAAGACACACTGAACGAGGGGAATTGTTGGTTATTTTAATATTGTATACAGACAGACTATTGGCTTGTTGGAGTCATTGGTGCAACTATTGATCATTTCACCATTTCATATGTATTGACTGCACTGCTGTGATTAACTGAATACACACTAGACTCTGAATCAATGCCTCTGAAGCAATTTGATGAACAGATCAAATTACCTCTACCAGTCTAACAGCTTTGTCTGCCTCAGATGAACCAGTGCCTGAATGTGAATACGAGAAAATTTGGAGTATGATCTGTGAAATGAATACTGTGTCTGCCATTCTCTCTGTGCACTGAGCTATAAAATTATACAAAATTGCTCAATTATCAGGTTCAGTTCATGTTACTGGGATTCACCATTTTCCAGACTGTGTCAGTGTCATTGTGGACTTTTGTGGTGCAAAATGATATCCTTATCTTCTCCTTATTACTGTACATTGCTCTTAGAAATAGATCAGTAGCCATGATGATATAATTTTGTCATCATCATAAGGTTTTCAGTCTCTTGAAAACCATTGTCACATCTGTACAGTGTCTAAAGGAGGATAGATGATAGATGGATGTGTTAATATATATATATATATTCCAGGGAACTGGTTCCTTAAAGACTTCAGCTGAAGTCATCAGTCGCTTTAATCACTGATTGAAGAGAACTATTGTAAGGGATGTCTCGGTCGCTCTTTGGTTGTTTGAATTGGATTTTGTTTCTTAACGTCTTTGTGCTGCAAGAAACAAAAAACAGTTTGGGGCTGAGGCCGAGTTGTCACATCCACACTGTGGTGGTTCATGTCAGTCCATGCTTTTTCTGGCAATCAGCTATACAAGGGTCCACAGTTTGAGTATTGGACTAGCACATGCAGGTCAAAGTGAGCGTGCAGTCAGAAGCATTATTTCTGCACATCGGTGCGGACGACTTGAATTCTGATACAAGAGTTGGCCGTATTTGGGAATTCACATTTACATAAAAATCTATTCCATGTGAGTTAGCTGACTGAATTCACATTTGCAATGCTGTGAGCTTCTTTGCGTTC
This sequence comes from Semicossyphus pulcher, assembly GCF_022749685.1. Classification (NCBI taxonomy): domain Eukaryota; kingdom Metazoa; phylum Chordata; class Actinopteri; order Labriformes; family Labridae; genus Semicossyphus; species Semicossyphus pulcher. Next base: position 25,114,534 of record NW_027211692.1, read on the forward strand.
ATTATAAATATCTATGATTTCATATTTGCATCGGGTCCACTTCTATCAAACAAAGTCATAATTGCAGCTGAACTCGACTCCATCTCTGTGTCAGAGCGAGGTGAAGAGGACTTCTGAGGAGTGTTTGTCTGCTGGCTGCTGGTAGAAATGACAGTGAAGTGCCTTTACGTTCCCATCAGTCCATAATAAGTCCTCTCAGATTCACTGAAGCTTTCAAATGGAACTTTTTCAAGGTCACAGATTCAAGAGGAAAAGAGCTTCATAACTCAGCCTGTTGACTTTTTTAGAAAGGTTTGCAGAATCTGAATCACTCAGTACTTGTTCAGATTGTTGACACTCTTTATCGTCTGTTGTTGTCATAATGTGGACTGTTAAAAGCTCCAGCTTCAGTAAATAGATCTCTAACCTCCAACACTTTTCATGAAGAGTCAGTGGGAGGTTAACAGTGAGAAGTCAATCAGGGAGATGGATGCTTTCTCAACTGTGTAACAATAAATGTCTTATGGCTGACAACTATAGATAGGATAGAGGGTGAAAATCGGGTATGGAATCATGTAAAGTGCAACCATGCTGCCTTCAAAAGGCACTCATCGCTTGGCCTGCTAGATACAGTTTTGACCTTGTATGAAAATGTACCACAATTGGTGCTTTTAGTGTCACATTCTTGCATTGGAAAAGTGTGAAAGAGCTCAAGAAGAATGAAGAAAATCACCCTTGCACTGGGCTGTACCAGCTATGTGTAAGTGCGTGAAGTATCTCGGAGTTTGTAATCATCATGGTTTCCATGTGCATGATCTCTCTGGCTGGTATGAGCCACCTGGCATCGTAGCACATTGTAATAAGCAGCTGTGGCTCACGGATAATTGTCATTTTTACCCCCGGCTCCTGCAGTCCACATGTGGACGTGTCCTTGGGCAAGACACTTAACCCCCAAATTGCTCCCGAAGGCCTATGGCCATCGGCATGTGAATGTGTGTGGATGGAATTGGATCAGTACTGATGAGCAGCTTGGCTCTCTGTATAGCAGCCTCTGCCATCAGTGTGTGGATGTGTGAAAGTTGTCATGTAGTGTAAAGTGCTTTGAGTGGCTGGAAGACTATAAAAGCACAGAATAAATGCAGTCCATTTACAATACATATTTAATATCAAACCTATAAGTGGGTCTCTAATGGATTACTCTTAATGACAAAATGATGTTGTGTAGAACTGCTGTTTTACCATTAGTGAATATAACATTGTGGCATTTATGATTCACTGATACCCTAAGGTGCATGTTTAACTATGCAGTTGTTTTGAGTTATGTTGTAACTTCACGATGCATTAGCTTTTATTTCAGCATAAATCATAACTTAGTATTAATGAGCCTTCTAACTACGCCGGGGTTAAACCTAGACACAGCTCCACATGCTGCTGAACTACAAGGGCCTTTTGTATTTAATGAAGCTTTTGCACAGTCATCATGTTCATTCACAGACTTCATATCATCTGCATTATTAGAAAGTCTATTTTTACATCACATTCACGCAACACGGACTGCTTGTTTACGGATTAGGTTCTTTCATTTAACCTGAAGCATGGTCATATTTAATAGCATCTGCTGGATGACAGGTAATATTCCAGTGCTCCTCTGTGCTCCTCAGATCTTGATATGCATATGAACAATCAGATATAATTATGAAATCTGACTTTCAAATGACATTTAATATGTATTGATGAAATGGGAGCATTTCAAACTTCTGACAGCAGTAAATGATGACTGAGTGAAGAAGGCACAAACTTCCTGTTTCCAAACTTCCTGTGTCATGTGTCAAAAGTTTATTCATACTGATGCTGAGTTTCTGCTTTAATTTAATGAAGGTTATTTATCTGACAAATGATGATGAGCATCAGCCATCAGCAGTGATTCTTATGACCTATCAGACAGCACAGCTGATGATAATTGACATCAGCCTGTCAGTTAATATTCAGTGAATGATATAAAAGAGATAATCAGTCAAATGTGACAAATCAGCACATCGTTACAACCTGAAGTTAAATGGAATATTTTTTATCAAGAAGTCAGTCATCATTTCCTCACACAGAGTTTGCATTTCAGTCTTTCCAAATGCACCGCAAGTATTAATAACACTTTCAGGAGCTCTGAATATCCACCGTGTTCTTAAATACCCATAATGTGAATGTACTTTTGCTCTGTCTTTCCTGCTGTAGTGATTGGCATGTATATGTTCATATGCCCTGGGAGTTATCACAGTGGGTCAGTCACCGTTTTGTACATTCTACCATTCATACGCTAAGCTGACACTGAGAGGCAGCCCCGAAACATGAGCTGCGGCTGTGAACATGACAATGAATTGCTTCTTTGAACCTGAATTTGCCCGTGTTCATGTGATGGATCGAGTATCTATGATTCAGTTATGAAAAGCCAAGGCTTTAATATGATTAATATTATAATGTGAAACAAGGTTCTTGACCTTCAACTGAATATTATTGTTTCATGATCCTGAGAAAGACATTACTGCATAAAGATATACATATATAGTGTATTTGTACAGATAGCATAGAGTGTGATATGGTCGATAAATCTTGGGATCCTTGGTGGGTGTGATGAGAACAAAGAGAACAGAAACACGTTTTAGGAGCTTTTTTTTCCTGCTCATTCCTCTCTCAAGATCTGTTATGCAGCTTTAAAGGAAATCCACCACAGGACATTACATTCTCTTCGTACTGAACTTCACTTCCCTCCAGCTTCCTCTGTTGGAGCAGAGGTGTTATTATCCTGCATGTCTTCACACCTGTCTGATCCTATTAGATCACAACACACCTGCTGAGCTGATCAGCACTGTAGCCCAGCAGATGGTGAGATGATGACCGTTCACAATGGAGAAAATGAACATTGAATCACCTGATAATAGAAATTAGATTGACTTTTATTTCTATCTTGGGAGCCTTCAGAGTCTGTATTATAAGTGTGGACATATGAGGTTTCCCTGAGTGAAGCAGAGCAGTCCTATTCAAATGGAAACCAGCACCCTGCAGTCCTCAGTTTAAATGAAGGCTACATGATGTGAGCTTGACACTGTGAGTGGGGGGTTTGTGTGTCCTGTCAGTGTCCAGTCCTTGGTCCTTTCCTCTTATAGCTTACCATTTCCTCCTCTACCTGAACCTCTTCCTGTCTTCTGTCAGAGCCAGAGGGCTGCAGCTGCTCTCTTGTGTCCTGTCAGTGTTTGGACCTCAGCTCTCTCCGTCTCTTCTCCACCAGACTCTCCAAACAGAGCGACCGCACACAGACTGACCTCCATCTTCTGTCCTATAAACCAGGACAAAGCTTCACAGCTTCAGTCATGTCACTGTCCTGCTGTCTGCTTTGACCGATTAACAGAGCTTTAAATAGGATCCAGCACAGCAGTTTGGTGGGATTTGTTATGTACTCGGAGCCATGATCCATTTTAAACATTCTCTGTAAAGCTTCCAATTTTTTCTACATCATTATCCAAACATTGCATCATTATTACATTCCCCCTCCTTCACTGTGTGCACAGATTCTTCATTATGTTTATTTTAGTTGCTTTAATGAATGCACTTTGTAACATTGGTAATTTATCTCCACTCCAGGGCCACTGCTTTCCCCAATCTTTCTTCATTTCTCCTACCAGCTGCTTCTTTATTCCACACTCCAATCTTTTATTCTCAAGCTTTAATCATCTTTAACCAAAATTTCCTCAGGATATTTTATATATGGCTTAATCTAGGAAAGCAGATGCCGTAGGCAATCCCTTCTCCAATTTAAATCCAGACATTTTCCTTCATGTGATACGAAGTTTGAAATGTTTCAAATCTCATTCAAAGAAAACCTTTTCTATATGATGCAGCAAAAGCATTTCCATCTAGCTAGCTCAATAAGTTATTGACCTCCTGACTGACTATACAGCTGAGTTCAGAGAAAGGGAACAAGACTGTGTCTGCTATTGACTGAGTGTGAATTGGATTCAGCCCAGACTTAAGTGTCTGTGTCGTAAATCACTTAAGAATCAGCCAGCCGTAGCAGGAACCAGGATGTATGGAGCAATGTTTTAGATGTACGGAGTTCAAGCAAGATAGAACAACAAATTGTGATGGAGTTTAAGGATGGAGGACATGTCAGAGAAACAGGGACTTAAAGTGTGGAAAGACAAAGAAACGCAGCTGAGAGATAAAAACAGATACGAGGCAAACAGCAGGGAGAGATGCCGTGCTGTGCTGTCCCACCAGAGAGAGAAGTACTGACTGTTCATCACATTGTGTTGTTTCTCCTCTCATGAGGACAGTGTGTCTGTATGTATGTTTGTGTATGATTTCTGACCTCACTTCTGCAGGACACAAAAAGCATTTCTCACTGTGTTTGTTTGCATGCTGGGATTTGGACTGGCCTCGCTAAAGCCTCATCTGCCTCTGCTTTTTACAGTCTTTGGTCTGCATGAACAAAGATTGTGACAAACAAATCTTTAATCATCAGTTAATAACACAGATTGAGTCTCAAGGAGCTCAAAGACCCCCTACAGCACTAAATAGTCCCACATTTAGAACAAACAAAAGATACAGTACATAAACACACTTCTGCACTGGTATCACACACTCCACACAGACTACCACCTGCTGTGCAAGAAGTAAAGAGGAGGAATTAAAGGCTTTCAGGAGAGAGAGCTGCTCTGCTCTTGGCAGGTTTCAAAGGAGAGATGTTTTCTTTGCATGCTGAACTGCCTTCGGTGTTTATAGTTGTACTCCATCTTCTCCTCTGCGCCATCTTTGCCTCTCAAGGTATTCCTCAGTTATAAAACAGTCCTTTTATGTCAAACTCCATGAATGCAAACTCACAAGTAGGTAAAGTTAAGCCACTTTCTCTCTTTTACACAAAGTTATTCAGTCTCTCGAGTTTGTGTTCACCTTCACTTTGAAAGAAGTGCTGTGTGTTCTGTGTATTTTTGTCATTTGTTTTTCACCCCAAGAGATGGAGGCATTCTAGTTCAGAGCCTCTCTTTCATTACTCAATCTCCACTCACACACACAGGAACACACAAGCAGCTGTTACCGTAAACAACAGCCAAGTCCAATGTTTAGTGTTCTCATACCATGTGGTCATGATGTGACCGGGTTGTTGGTTCTTTCCTTCTAATTTAACTTTGACTCTGTCAGCACCGCCTGTAAATATTTTTTGCTGCAGTGATGTCAGTGACATTTTTAGACATTGGACATTATTCATAACTGAGTTAATGTAATTGGACCGCATCCATCTGACAGTGAAATGTGCTGCACTTGTTGCTGTTTGTGTGGCTGCCAGTGTTTTTCCAGCCCCTGCAGCAGTAGCCACATGGTGAGAGTGTTTGTGATGAATAGTGTTTTACTTTCAGCTGCATTGAGTTGGAGAGAGTCCTTCATCTAAGTCACCCAGTCTGAGCTGTAATGTCATGATTTATTCTCTCTTACTGGTGAACATGTTATCTCTGTTTGGTTTCCTACATGGACGAAGCTAGTTGAGTTGTTATGTTGCTTTCTCTTTCTCTCAACCCTACTCTATCCTGCAACTTTAATTCAATAACACTAAGTCTCATTATAGAAGAATTGAAGCTATCATAAAGAGGCTGAACATGTGGATGTTCTTGTGTTTCGAGGTCAGAGGTCATTGTTAGAACTCAGAACAAGACCACAATTCTGTCTTCAATGTCTGCATCTGTTTACACGTTTCCCCTATCTTCTAACTCTTTAACGCTGCCCAATATTGACAATATATAATAATATTTTAGTAATTTTATTGTTCCTCGTCATTCTTCCACCACTACATATACCAGCTTGGGTCAGGTTTAAAGGACATGACCAGCTGTGTCTGTATTGTATTTTTGCCAATGTTGTTGGAGCTCTTTGAGTGACAGCCATATGGCCAGTGCGTTTGTCACATACAGACCTTTGTTACACAATAACCTTTGAGTTGATCAATAAACACGCCTGGATGTGAAAGAGGAGGAAAGGACAGAGGAAGTCAGTGTGTCAGTTTGCTGACTCACAAAGAGGTAACAAACAAGCTGATGAGCTGCTGCTTCTTGTTTCTCTTCCGTTGAGGCAGGGACTGTGCCCCCAAGCTGACTCCTGACGTATTGAGTGACAAGGACATGTTAGACATAAACCTCTCCGTCTTATGATCACTCTACCGAAAATACATCTCAACAGAAGAAGCCAGAATCAGTTCCTCTGAACTGGATGTGGTCCCAGGAGAGGTTCTTGCTATTTTCATCTTAGAGTGTAACACAGTGTTTTTAAACTACATTATCAAAGGGTCACATCGTTTTTGTGCACACAAACACATTCACTCATACGCCATGGTATTTTGAGTGCCACATGAAACATTACACCTGCTGTGATTCAGTCCGTCTCTAGACAAACTTCAGGAAATATCATTTCATCTGTTGGAATGTGTGTTAAATAAATCCAAGCTGTGCTCAGCAAAGACAGCAAACACAGTCTCCTCCCCCAGCATGCCGTCGGGGTGCTGATGCAACACAGTGGTTGAAATCCTCCTAATTCAAACTGCCCTTTACAATGTGGCTCCTCTGAGCCGTGACAGACGCTCCTGAGGAAGCTCATTGGCATTGCAAAATCACTCCCAGGGTATAAGAATGTGTGTGTTCACCAGAGGGTTGCCTGTTTCCAGGCATGCATGGGTGTGCAACTGTTTATCCCATAAAATATTTAAATGTGCTGCCTCACATGTCACTGCAGAGGAAAGTAGTAGTAGTGTAGAATGTTTGTGGGTTGTGTGTTAGAGGTTCAACTTGATAACCAAGCTCATCCATGATGTCTTTCAATAACACAATGGTCCTCATTCTCTCAGCATCTAACCATAAGTTATCCATCCGTTGGAATTTTCTGTAAATTAATGCATACCTCATTGTTAAGGATGTTATTATTTAGCTTGTACCACATGTTGTAGGTGACAGTCACAGCTTTTAAAGCTCTGACATGGGACATAAACAGACAGAAAGACGCAGATCTGTCCACAGCAGCTCGTATCTATTATGCACATTTTCCTGTCTGACAAATGTTCTTAGCTGTCATCCTGCAGACATTTAATCACACCAATGTACACCTGTTCATGCATATAATGTTCTGCCTGTTCGCTTATAAGGGTGGGTGTAAATGATGATGTTTTTTCATATAATTAAAGAGCCTGTCAGTATGATTACAGCTACAGAGGACAGAGGAAGGATAGCACACACACACTGAGAAGTCAGATCAGAGTATGTAAATAAATCTAAATATTGTTGCTGCTTTTCCAAATTTATTTTCTTTTGATATTTACAGCCATGCCGGCACCATGGCTCTAGGGATGACAATATTGGGTTGTTGCTTGCTGTTGCTATCTTTACTGCCTGCATGAGGTTTACAATCAGGGTTTTCAGTGTAGTGACTTAACAATTAATGGCTGTATTGCAATGAGGGTTTGTACTTTGGTCAGCCTCAGACTTTTAATCAAGCTTCATCATCCAACACTGCCATATGTTTATGACTAAATCCCATTAAACCAATGACATTCCCAGTAGCCCCAGCTAATGAAAGTCATGTTAGCATGCTGAATTTAGCCTTTAGCAGCACCGCCAGAGTTTAGACTACACACAATATTCTGTTGATGTAACTACTAACATAATTATACCAACAAAAGTCATTCACACATTTAATCAGTTGGTGGTGATATGTTCCCTGAATTAGTGTACTCAGCCAGCCTTTCTGATTTCTGATTTAGACGACCAACATGTCCTCCATCACCATCTGATCTCACCTGCTCTGTTTCCTGTCTGCTTCTCTGTGATCCCAGCAGTGAAAGTTAATCTCAACAGAGAGATGTTTGTGATTACAGCTGTGTGCTGGGAGAGAACACAGAGCAGGAAGTGGGCTTTTGATTATTTTTGTGTATCCTCATCTTTAGCTTATAACAGCACACTTTGTCACATTACCATTTATTTGCAGTGATCAGATGTTTATTTGCAGAAATCACCAGGGGATGTTGTTTTAATGGAGGTTTGTGGATGATGTAAATTATTAATACATCAGCTTTAGTACAAAATGTTCACCTCAGCTTTTATTATGTGCTAAAACAGTAACAAGGCTTTTAATATTTTATTGTTTTTTATATGGCTCTGGTCCAACTTTTGTAAGTGTACCATGCAGTGTATTTAAATTTTACACATCCACACTCAGAGGACTCTTGTGTAGATTGTGTGTTAGCAAACTGATGCTGTGTTAAAGGGAGGAGGGTTTTTACCTCCATGGGTGGTTGTGACTCGAGGACTGCATGTAACTTCTGTAAAATATGGAAGAACTATATATGTTTAATTTTTGAATTTATCTTTTCCACAATTGAACTGAACCGAAATTAAGTGCAACAATTGAATATTTACTGTTTTGGGAATAATTGGAAATAAAAACACGGACGGGATTTGTTTTTCTTTTTTCTGTTGATTTTAGCTGCACTTGAACTACGAATACATCTAAGTTCATTCACAGCTGTACATTTTTGTGCTGTGTATTTGATTTGTCAATACGGTTTGCATTCAGGTATGTGTCTTGTCGGTTCAACATACGAGTTATATATTTATTCTCTTTGCTTGAGTGTGGTATGACTAGAGAGAGAGAGCATGCAGGAGGTCAAGGGAGAAACACAACTTTAATGTCTGCATACAGAATTCACACACAGTGGAGTTGACAATAATTTCACTTCAGTTTTTGTGTATTGTTTATTTGTTGTTATATAAGCATTTTGTTTAAGTTTCTGTTAAAATTACACTTGTTTAATGAGACAGATAAGCAGACAGAGTGATAGGAGAGAAGTGAGCTTATGTTACCTGTTTCATCCCTGTCGTCTATAATAATATAAATGGGTAATTTTGTCCATTTTACACATAAACAAAAATATAATAGGAAATATAGTTATATAGTAAGTCACAATTCATCTTCTTAAAGAAGCCGTTTTGAAATGACGTGGCACACACACACACACACACAGGTGTATTTAATAAAGCTAATTACCTGCTTCAGTCTCAGCGGCCTGGTGCTGTTGGAGTCTGGCTCAGTCACAATAGAACAGTTATTAATTAGGTGATTAAGAACACCTGTGCTGCTCCTACTATGACAGCAAACATGTCTGCTGTGTAAAAGGCTGATTGTCAGCTTCTTACATTAACTGATGGATCTGATGGAGGTTTAAAATGAGAACCAAGCACAGAGCAGCTGAGAAACAAGAAGCTGGTGATCTAAGAAGAAGCTGGTGGGGCAGATATAGATGATCTGTTTTATTGAGCACTTTGCAGTGGTCTCACAGATAATCCTTGGCTGTGCTGTGATCACGGCTATTCATCTTGTCGTATTGCTCTGATATCCTTCTGGCCTCCTGCCTCGGGTTTGAACACATAAACCAGTAAGCCCTCTGAATCTGTCACTGGCATCTCCTCTGAGAGCTGAACACAAATCTGAGGTTTGGGGCCTGAAGACCTTAATCCCTGTCATATAGCTATTACTTTGGACAGGGAGGGACAAGAGAAAGGTGTGTAGTCTGCTGTTTCTGCCTGATGATACCAACTTTCTACTACTGCTACTTTTCTGTGTATTACTCTTACAAGTAGTCTTACAGTCTCCTTCTAGTCCCTTTTTATTTGGGGTTGGGCTTGTTGTTGGATCATCCTCTGTTAGGTCAGTTGTACAGCATTGACATCGACCCAATGTTGGTCAGTCTACGTAGACACTGACAAGAGGTAATTCAGAAAATTAGATCAAGTCAGGATTGTGTTCTTGCTGTTCATCTAATAAAAAGTTAACTTTAAAGTGTTTCACTCAGGCCTTGAGTGCAATAACCTTATACACAGTAGAGAGTGGTTTTGTGGGGTTCTAATAGTTTTTGCTGTAAATGCCTCATCAGTCTAATGGCCTCTGTGTCTGATGTCTCTGTGTGTTTGGCTGTGCCCTTAAGGAGGAAAAGGGATATTTTGAGTCTGAACTGTGAAATGAATACAGTGTCTGTCATTTTCTCTGTGCACTGGTTTTAAAATAAAAATTCAATGAGGTAAAAAAGAGAGAGATGAAGGTTATGAGTCTTCCAAATAAAGGCAGGGAAAGGCTGAAGTAAGAACAAGCAGAAAGTGTGTGTAGTGTTTCCTGACCTTGTTCAGTCTTTGTTGCTTTATTGTTTTATTAGATTTCTCAGTTCCCTTACAGCAGAACCAAACAGCTACCTGTTTTAGCCTTGTTACCTTGAGAGTGTTGGCCTTGTCTTGTGCCTGACATGGTGAGGCTTTGTGTTATCAGACTGCAGTCACTACTGGATGGTCATATTTACTGAGGCCGTCTGAAAGAAACACTGGAGCAGGTCCAAGGCACACTAATTGATTTGTTCTCAGACGGGTCCTGAGGCAGAACAGGGCTGGACAGTGATCTCTTTTAACAGCGAGGAGTTTTACCGATGACAATGAATTATTTGTCGTGAGTTGTACAAAACGTAATCATATCAAATCACATCTGAAGTAATTATATAGAAAGAAACAAAAAATAACTCTTTTTTATAAGTGACACTTTGATGTCAGCCTCAGTCCTTTATGTTCGACCACAATGATGATGTGAGAACTCCAGTGTTGGTTATTACACAGGGTCAGTGGTCCATGAGAATACTATGTGTTGAGATCATAGAAGGGAAATGACTTTTCAATACAATATTCCTCAAGCGTTTTTCTAGCCTCCCTCCAAACACCACTGCCACTGTGAGAATATGTGCTCACCCAGTCTGAAACTTTTATTGAGTAGCATTGTGTGAAACCGATACTGGCTTGCAATTGTTTTGATTCAGTGTTGACCAGTAATCTGCTGATAAAAGATCGTAGAAGAAGAATCTCAATAGTGAATAACATTGCGTGTTGATTTACTACATGTGTATTTATGTGTACATGTATGTACAGCAACAGAGACTGTGTGAGTTGCTGTTAACCAACAAAAATACCACTGTACATATTTTCTGTGCAACAGCTTCTTTAAAGTTATGTACATGATGTAACTATAATTTAACTAGATAGCTGATCTTTGACCCTAAATGTAAGTAAGAATGTGATTTAGACTCTTACGTTTACATTCAGAGATTTGATTCCTGAGCTGCTTGTTGCTGAAAGAGACAAAAAGCTTCAGGGAAGAATCATTTCAGGGAAGATATCAGTTTGCTTGAAAACTGTATCCTGCTGAATTTAACACTAAGAAGTTTTACAGTCTTGAAGCATGAAGGAAATTATGTGACTGCTGTGTTGGAGTGAAGTGGGACACACATCACTTTTGTAGATGTTGCAGAGCTCTCAGCCATTCAGACAAATGAGACAGAAAGTGCATTTAGCCTTTGTGTAATTATGTGTCTGCTTGAAACATTATGTTCATATTTGCTGTGAAAGTAAATCTTTTTTAACTGCTGAACAGAAAACAAAGGGCAGTTTGTTTGTGCTGATAGATGAGACCCTTCTGTTCACAAGTTTGCCAAACACGCTTTCCCGATAACTAATTATAGTTTATGTATGTCAGGGTAGAACCAGGTCAACAATCTTATTTTTTTATAATACATCCCTCCGAGTCTTGGAGCTGGTTTGTGTTGGAGCTGATTTGTCCTTCTATCCATGAAAAATGCTGATGTTGTCCTTGTCTCCGGGCTGCAGCGTGTTGTTGTTCTTCAGGCCTTGGATTTTTAGCTTCAGCCTTGATTGAATTGCGAAACAGCTACGAAACTAAGCTGCAAAAAATAGCGTCTCAAAAAATGACAAGGATACATTTTTCAAAGGTTTGGCTGATTTAAAACCTCTCATATGAAACTATAGGAAGCTGTTTCCAGTAAACAAGCTCTTTACAGCTTCCTGCTCTGCTGAAATACACTTTTGGTGTCACGACTTGGCAGGGTAATGGCAGGTCCTGAAAAATATGTCAAGGGATGAAGTTTCCAAACATGAATAATAAAGCACTGACTTTTAAATGTGACAAAACCTGTTAGCTTTAAATTGTGCAGATTCTTCAACACAACAAAGAATAAAGAGACCAAATGTTTGTCTTCAGTAGAGATAGATGAGCTGACCTTTGACACTACTGACAACATGGTTGCATGTTTGCAATTAAGTGAACATATTTAAATTGTTCTCTTGTCTTCCTCAAATCATAGTTACACCTTTCATCTGAGAAGATGATGTTCAAACGGACACTTTATCATCTTATTCTGCTTATAGAAGTTTGACAATATTACCGAGCTGTTTCAACTATTGACATGTTTCTCACTCCTGGCTCAAACTTCAGAACTGGCTGTGTTTATTGCAAAGACTTTATGTAGATTCTGCATTTTTGTCTCTGAGTATCTCTTAATTGTATGTTTCTCTTTCTCCTTCTTTTCTTGGTGCGGTCTCATCCATCCTGGATCTTCCTCTGTGGATCCTGAAATGCAGGTAAAACATGATCTTGTTCTTGTATCAGTGGGGTTTTAGATTTTACATGCAAGTGTGTTTAGTGAGGTGGGAAGTGTTTGTGTTTGGGGGATGTTGGGATTAGGGCTGATCAGGGAAGTGCCAGAAAGTACTTCTGTAATGTGTGCAGGCTGGCCAGCTGAAACCTGTCGCTTTGTGTACACACACAATAACTTACAGGTTCTATAATATAATAGTATATAACTTAGGAAGGCCGTTCTTGCTGCTCTGCTCTCTTCCTGTCTGACTGGCTGCTGTGAGGATCAGAGGTGATTTGTGCTGCTTCACAGATTCTTGTAATAATGTGTGAGCAGAGTCAGAGGCTTTTAAGTGTCCTTGGTTATCTGGATGTAAATGAGCTTTAGCTGGTTAAGTTCCTTCTTGCAGTTCAGGCTGAAAATGCTAATGCTAATGCTGTTCTTATTTAAGACTCTCCTGCTCTGCTGGCTGTGAGTGTAGATGAAGAGCAGTCTGATGTCTGATTGAGGAACAGATCCACAGAGAGACCAAGAGGAACCTGATACTGGATGGAGAGGATGGAGAAAACGGTCTGCCAGTAAACAGGAAGACATTATTTATGAGTGCAGAGAGGAAGAGAAGATTAGAAGTGTGTGTGACAAACACACAGAGAGAGAATAGATGTGTTTTTCACCGCTGCTTCAGAATCAGTGTCCCATCTTCTCAGACTGATGCTGTCAGGCAGTTTAATGAGGCCTGTTTTTCCTTCACTGGTTCTGATGGTTCATGCAGAGAAACACACTGAGTGGTGGTCTCACACGCACACACATAAACACAAGCTACACATGCACACCGTTTCAGAATACATTCAATACCCTTGACAACAACTGCATGAAGTTTGAGATAGTATCCATTATCATCAGAAATAACTCTTGTTTCTAACTACATGTGTTCCTGTAGTTTATCATTCATATAGAGAAGAAACATGTGATGTAGTTAAAGTCAGTACACACAACTAACCAGAGTAGCTGGTCTTGGTCACAAGATACTTTCTGTCTCCTGAGAAGGACTTAAAGTGGCCACAGGGAACACAAGTGAGTGTGGCTGCACACACTGAAACACACAAACACTGAAACACACACATTGTCAGGGCTGAATAAATGGTGTGAAGATCCCACAGAGTCTCTGAGTTCAGTTTCAAGGCTTTTTACTTCTGCAGAAGAATTCAGTTTCAAAGAACAGGTTAAGAAGATCACTAGGACATCGACTTTTCTGACTATTATTCTTATCATGAATGTGAAACTGTCCAGGGTGAGTTAAACAACAGCTACAGTAAAAGCTGAGCGAGTTTCATCAGACTGTCCATGATGTCTCATACTTCTATTAAAAGTATTTCTGCCAGGTAACAGGACTGACTCTGAGTAGATCAGCTCCCAGGTCAGATCCAAGAGAGACGACTGAGATGTGTCCTCTGTTGTCTTTCTCATGCTGTGACTCTCTTCTAACATAACTTACTGCGAGGGACAGTGTGTGTGGTGTGTGACGTGTGTACCTTCTTGTTCACCTCAGAGGCCCCTACATGAAGCTGATCATCACTGTTTGAATGTGAATAATGAGGTTATTAATCTCCTCAGCTTGATGTTAACCTCATCTGTTCAGTTTGGTGCCTGGCTTTAAAGAACAACAGCAGGAGTCTTTCATGTGTTTCATCAGTTAAATGAAGCAGTTTGAGACGGAGAGTCAACTTCACCTCCAGTTGTCCTTTTTGTCTCAAGAGGAGGAATTAAATCTCCCTACAGCTCTTCATCTGACAGCTTGGATATCATTTTAATCAGTCACTGTTTGAACCTCAACTCTTTACCCTCTGCTGTCTTGGATCTGTTGGATTGGCATGATAAGAACTAGCTATAGTGACGGGAACAATGTTAGAGAAACATTTATTTGACGTGTATTTTGGTATTACAATTTGACCCATGTCCCATCTGTTAACATGGAGGAGGCGGGCTTTATGATCTGTACTGCAGTCAGGAGGAGGAATTTGAGATGTCTTTTTGAGCTGTCATGTCGTCCATCTTTTTATACAGTGTATGGTATGAATTTGAACTGTATTGTAATTACTATTCATGAGTGTTACTTCTTCCACCTCCACCTCCAGAAGTAGTTTAAAATGCAGCAGCGAAACTTGATGGTATGAAGCCTGTGAAGCCTCAGGAAGGACTTCCTGAAAAACTCCTGACTGCTGTATTTAAATAAAACAAGTGTAAGGACAATGTCACATAAAATAGATTATAATTAGTAAGTTCAAATGTCCATGGGCCATATTATAATCACAGGGGTTGTTCAGACTCATTAATTTAAAATACTAATAATACTAATTTACAAAAAAAGAGATGACATCCTCTTAAAGCTCAGCGTAAGTTCAAGCAGGAAGTTCTTTATTCATTTACGCCTCTCTCTCTCTCCCTCTCTCTCTCTCTCTTCCTGCTTCTATAACCGTTGATCATGGGTGTTTACTCTTCAAGCTAAAAGCTACTGTGGGGAACTTTCAGTTTGTGTTGATTTTGGCGACCCCTGTGGACGAAGCCGTACCTCTTATAGAGTAATAAAGAGTAATCAGAATAATTTAAGTCTGTTTCATAACCAGCGGAAAACAGAATTCACAGCAATCTCCATCAGCCTCCGTCATGCTGCTGTCAAACCTTAAATATGATCTCCTCTCTGTTGCTGTCAGCTGTCATCCACTGTCTCCACTTCACCACGTCCAGTGTCCAGATCAAGCTCTCAAAAGTCCCCTCCAAATCACACCAAGCATCTTTTCACTACCATCAACAGCAGTGTTTAGACTCCATCAGGGGGTGTTCTTTACTACTCATGGCTGTACTATCCCACATGAAGGTAACATTATGGGGATGATCGCCATGTAAAGTTTGCACATATCAATTAAATATCTGTTAAATCATAATGATGTCTCTCCTTTTTGAAATATTGTATAACAGTTGTTTATGTTTGCATCGGAGCCTGAATGTTTGGGCTTTTTATTTTGGTCATGTAATGAGTGCAAGTTGAACAAAACTTTTTTGTTCTCAAATGTAAAGACGTGGTAGCTGAAATTTTAACACTTCTGCAGCGCAGATGTAATTTGATTGGTTCATGTCTGGTTCATTTCAAATATTGAACCTTGAACAGAACTGAACATTAAAGAGTTCTTTTAAAATCCAGACCCATCGTCTACACATCTGCATGTATACCTTGAAGAGACACTTGAAAGCACCTCAAGTGTCACATACTTTTCACATTTCATCGGGTGGCTGCAAACACTGTCCTTTTTCACTGAAGTTCTTTTGATTCAAACATCATAGATTCCTCTCCTTATGCATACTAATCAGCACACTGGAGAGATGTAATGATTTCCTACATATCTATTGCACCATATTAAGAGTGCACTGACCTACCTGTTTTGTCTGATCACTGAGATGTGATGTTCAGTAATGCTATCCACAGATCAGGACATTATATCGTAATACACGTTGTTATATCAGGTAGAAATTAACCAATGTGCCGATGTGTGTATATCCACTCTTCATTCAAATGCTTCAAATTTCTATTACTGAAGGTGATCACACACCATGAAGACACACAGATTGAGACGTGGTTTAAAGAATGTCACTCAGCGTCTCTTTCTCTAGTTTCTCTCCGTCTCTGTTTATCTTATTATTACGTCTCAGTAAATGTTATGGTTAGCTGTTCTTTCTAACCAGACACTGTCACATATGCTTCTTAATGCAGTCCAAATGAAAGGGGCTTTAGAATGAGATTAGGGGGGCACTGACTGCTCTTAAATTGGACAGTGATGGCAGATGAATACAATTATACAGAGCCTCTCTCCTCCTCTTGCTGCTGTGTTAGATAGGTACAACCACTCTGTGACAGAACTGTTGAATCTTTATTCTGGAGTTAAACAGTCCATGTTTTTTATATGTTGTTTTTAAACAAAGGCCAACTTTATTGACGAGACATTGGCCATGCATTAGAAGGTACATTATATGGTTTGCTAGATGGCTTTAAGAACATTTATGACATATTTTCTCTTGAAGTTGAAACACCAGAAATTTAATCTGCTGGAGTTGAGAATGTCACTTTCTTAAAGTCTGCTTAAGTTTTATCTGCAAAGACTGTAGAGGTGTCCATTCTGTGGTTGTCAACTGTCTCACCTTAACCACTTCACTGGCTGTCTGTTTCTGTGACATCCTAATAACATCTAAAGCCTGACAGCTCCATTTGACAAATATTAAGCTGCTGACAGGAAGGACGTGACAGGAAGTCCTGCTGCTGTCTGATCCATCTGACCGTCCAATATGCTCTGCACATGCATCAGTCTAGTTTAATGCTCTTGTCAAATTTCACTCCATAAATAGATGTAGGGATGCCTGATTGTTGAGCCTCTCTTCTGTCTGTCCCTGCTCTCTGTCGAGCTGCTTGGAATAAACAATATTTTGTACATGCAAAGTGGGAGAAAGTGGTTCACTTCAAGTGTTTTCATCTGAGGTCACAACACTGAGTTAATCAGGGACTGATTATATGGTTAACTCGACCACAGCGTTGAATGCCAAGTTCTCATGGAGTGAAAGCTCAGCACTCATATTTGACCATTTGACATGTGTCGCATGTTACACTGTGTAGGAATTACATCATTGTGCTTCACCTGCTTCACAGACACTCTTAACTTTCAACTAAAATCTGACACATGCCCTGTGAAAATACAAGAATGCATGACCAACTTATGACGAGTTGATTAAGCTCTCGTTGGTATGAGGTCATTAGTGTGACGGCCCTCTGTGAGCAGACCTCTCCCTGCAGGAGCCTGGTGGGCGGAGTCAGCTCGTTAGTAGATTAGGATCACCTGGTCTTTCTGCTGATATACGCTGGTAGCAGTCAGTCAGTCTTTCTCTCTCCCTCTGCTTCCATCCTGTTGTTTGTTTTCTTTACATTGATTCTGATTTTATTTCTGTCAAATAAACATACTTTTTGTTTACTCATGTGTCGTCTCCAGTTCTTTGTCCAGAATTGAGCCCAGTTGCGACAACGTGTACAGAGGCATGTCTATCTCCATTATCTGCATGACCCAGCATGTTAATGTGGTAAGTGTCTGTATCAGATGCACTGATATTAGTCATAGGTTGTGTGCTCTGTTTATTTATATGTGATAAAAGTTTATTTTTTGTTTGTATCACTTTAATGTACATTTTTGAATGTCTTATGAATCATATAATAAGAAGACTAATGCCTCTACATGGCGTCATTACACAAATTCACTGATGGAAAAGCAGGCAAAATGAAAATCCTGATTGGATTTCATGAGATAAATTCATGACAGCTACTTTTCAGTGTCAGATATGAGATTCTTAAAACCCTTCATATCCATTCTAAGGAAACCGTTAACCATTAATAATGAGTTAATATCCAGAGACTGACACTTTATAAACACAGACCTCCCTGAGCTTCTTTACATGATGCAGACCTCTGCAGTGACAGTAAAGCTTTGTGACAGAACAGCTGTATTTTATTACTCTCACAAAGGGAGAATAGTTTCAGCACCCAAACAGGATCATGTCTTCATTTACATTTGTAAGTCAGGGGCAAACATGAGCTGGAAAATGTAATTAGAGCTTATTATTGTCCTCATGAATTCATTGTCCTCACAAGAAAGGATTAAAGTGACTGAAGTGCTGGAGGCTTTGCTTTGGTGTCTAAATCCCATTACTTCATTTCTCTGTTGTTTGAAGCTCATGTGACTGTGTCTCTTTGTTCAAGCTCAGACTTCTCTGTCACAGTTTGCTTTTTTTAGACAAATCTAAGAGTCAACAAGAAATGTTGGGTAAACAGGCAAAGTGCAGGGAGGACACAAAACTGAAACTATTTGGCCAAGTGCTGAGAGAAAGCAGTGAGAGAGTGATTAACCAATGAGGTTGAGCTGTGGAGGCAGGTCCTGTAACAGGTCAGCAGGCTGATGAGATGATTGGGAACAGGTGTGCAGAGCAGCAGGATGCCTGATGGACAGGTGACACATGACTGATTCTGTCCAACAACACAAACATGAGACAGGAGGAGACAGCAGCAGGAGCACACAGAGACGGTTCATCACTAACATGGTGAGTGATTATAGTCATAAGGACCACATTTTTAACAGTCAGGAGATGTGTCAAATACAACGGAGAATAAATATGTCAAATAACAAAAATAATAAATTGTTTTAATAGCTCCCTTTTGAAAGCGCTAAATTGTCCTTGTGTGATGAAGTGTTGTTTCACCGCTCAACATTCAGGATATAATGATAGAAATGTGAATCCACTGACAGAAAGTAAAATAGATGATACTTCCTTACTTTTGATAGTATATTGGATCCATAATATTTATATTCTGGTCTATATTTGGTTTACATTATCTGTCTATGAAGGCATTGCATAATGATGTCTGTACTTGTAGTGAGGTCAGTGTTCTGCAGACTCTTCATTCAGGGATGATTTCATCTCCCTCTCTGATGCTGCCACCCCAGAGCTCTGCAGGATTGTGTTTACAGCTGCTCAATGAGCTTTTACCCTTTAGTTCCAGCAGGGAAGACAAAGTCTCTGGACATGTTATCAAATACTTGGCATTTAGGTACTTCATGTGTGAGTCGCTATCCTTTTTTCTTTTACACACCTGTGGTTCACATCTGACACTCAGGATATTGTCATTGAAATAGAATAGTCCAAAGCCTTAATCATATGATTCGTTACTTGATGTATAATTAAATGTATTATTAGGATGTATTTCCTTATATCATGTAAATCCTTAATTAAGCATGTGTGTTTAAGTGGGATTTTGTGGTGTTGCTTATTTTTTTATGCTCAACTATATTCCTCCAAGGACGAGTCTGCCATTGATTCCCCTGTTCTGCAAGCTTGGCACATTTAGTCCACTAATATTCATAATTTATGTATTAAACTGAACAGTTTTGATGTTGGTCCTATCTTGGGAACATTAAGCACAGTGAAATTCCCAGAGACACAAAGTGTGATTCACAGTTAGCAGTTCTACAGAAAGCACGTTGAAGTGTTTAATTCTCACTTATTAATTTTCAGTTTTTAATAACGTTCAGTTTGAGTTCTGTAATATAAGACAGTCTCAGTGGAGCAGCTTAGTTTTATTAAAACAGTTTATTTCCTGAGCACGTTTACACTCCAATCTAACTCCCAGCTGTTTG
The DNA here is from genome assembly GCF_022749685.1 of Semicossyphus pulcher. Taxonomy (NCBI): domain Eukaryota; kingdom Metazoa; phylum Chordata; class Actinopteri; order Labriformes; family Labridae; genus Semicossyphus; species Semicossyphus pulcher. The sequence goes on from NW_027211692.1 coordinate 25,134,226, forward strand.
TCTCTATAACATCTGTGACTCCAACTTCACCAGGCTCCTACGTGTGTGTGTGTGTGTGTGTGTGTGTGTGTGTGTGTGTGTGTGTGTGTGTGTGTGTGTGTGTGTGTGTGTGTGTGTGTGTGTGTGTGTGTGTGTGTGTGTGTGTTTACTGTTTTTATATGTTTGTTTTTTCAGGAACTGGATGCTGTTACATTAAACAAAACTGGTTTGAAGCCATTCCTTCTTCAGCAGCAGATTATTAAATGTACACACAGTATGCACGGCTGTCAAAGCCACAACATCCTGATCACATACTCTTTATGAGACGGCCACAGATCAGTGACGAGATAATTGCTCCCTGATGAAACCAGGGGATTGTGGGTAATCAGATAGCTCTTATCAAAAGGCTTAAAAGGCAAACACCCAATTGCATGCTGGGTTATCACTGTATTATTGTCAATTTGCTTGTGTTAGATTATGAACTGAATAACAAGTAGGTGGGGAGCAGTGATGAAGGATACAGATGCATTTGTTTCAGTCGTTCACCAACACACCAACAGAGTCAGGAGACTTAAGAACAAGTCATTTATTTAACAGTACAGCTGGGTTTATTTAAGCCAAGTAATACAGTGGTTTATGCTTGTGATGTTCTGCTGTTGTTCCCTCAAATAAGGCCCTTTATTGGATTACTTTAGTAAATATCCGGCTGAGAAGATTAATAACAGCACAAAGGGCCTCTGTGTGGGAAACACTCCCAGACTTTTAATCTGTGTGTGTGCTGTTGTAACATTCTGTCACACTCCATCTCTAGAAGAAGAAACAGCAGGTGGTCCAGAGGATGAACTTGGCTGAATTAGTGTAGAAACAAGAGGAGGTGACCTGACTCTCATGCTGTCTCTCTGACCTCGCTCTGACCTGAGTGCTTATGTCTTTTAAAGATGATATGTAAGAGAAAAAAAATACTCAGTCTTAAAAAGCTAATCCAGAGAAAGTTTGTAGAACATCTTACAAAGCAGGAAATGTCACTCCACTTCCTGTGCTCACTGTTTCTTTTGATTTGCACTTGTTTTTTTTGTTTTTTTTACTTCCATCACTGTAGTCTTCTATGTTTGTCCATACTAATTATTTACTCACAACTCAGAGGTCAGAGAACATTTTGCACTTCTGCCGACTCACTCACTGATGATATGAAAGAACACTGCAAAAGCAAGAGCTTTTATCACAGGGTCACAGGCACAATTTATTTAACTAAAAATCTTCAAGATGATGAATTTGAAATACAAATGCTTGAATGTTCAAAAGAAGACTGAAGCAGAAAAGACAACTGAGGGATAAAGGAAACAGCTGCTCTACTTTTTAATGAGGATTCCTTCTTTCAAAAGGTCAAATTCAGACTAGAATTTTAATTGGAGGAAGATTTTTCTCAAACACACAACAACATGCATTAACTGAAGTTTCCTTCCTGGAGAAGATTGTAAAACACATTTGGCTGCAGGTGCTTTTAAAACAATGTTTCATTAAATCGCCACTCTTCGTTTTTGTATATTCTTTAGATAGAGTGGACTGCGCTCGTAAGATATTTTCATAATTTAGAGTTTTGTACAACAGAAAAATAAATATGCTCTTGTTGTTCTTCATGTATCATTGAAGCATCAACTCACAATCTGTAAGATCCATCTGGAGCAAAAAATATTGACAAACAGTCTTAGCAGAAAAAGAAAATCTTGCCAAACACCTGCCCCACAGTGAGATGGAGACCAATGACGTGACAGAAGTGTTTAGAAGGCATCAGGGGCTGCCAATCAGATTGTAGTGATGGCACTGGCAAGCCTGTGCATCCCTTACCTTGTGCATCCAGTGACCAACAGATCCATGACTGAACCACTGGGCTCAGTGATCTTACCACTTTTATTACCATCATCAGAGACAGAACCTTTACCAATCATTACTCTCTAATGCACACAATTCTGTTTAATTCTCCAGTCCAGCTGTTACACATGCAGGTGGTAGCTGAACATTTCCATAATGTCAGGTTTCATTCAGACCTCCCACTGAATCATCTTGGCCCCGGCTGACAGCTGAATGAATAATAACTCAGTCTGTGAAACAGGAAGCTGTAAGCACAGCTCTACCTCTCCGCTAGAGTTTAATACAGGGAGGAAAGAGGAAATGATAGACGGCTCCCAGTGACTGAACATCTCCTCCAGCAGCACCTGGAGAAGAAGCTCAGAGGCTGACGGAGAGATGAGGAAACAGACAAGCAATAAGCAGTGAGTTGCTGCAGTTTAATCACTGCTTCTCTGAACTCTGAGCATGAACAAACAGACATTATGTCACAGAGAGCATTTGCTTACACAGCAGCAGCCATTACAGAGACACCAATTACATTTTAACTGGTGTATACTGCCAAATTGAATGTCTTGTTTTTATGTCTACATTTCTAGACTTTCAATGGCTTCTTCCTTGCAGAGCTTTGTGTTATTATTTAGTCTGGCTGTGAGCCATTTCTGAGAAATCAGTAAGAGTAAGCCAGTAGGTCTGGGCTCTGTGGGAGGACTACAGTATGAAAGGAGTCTGGGGAGCATGTAATGAAGAAATGTACAGAAGTCAGAGATCAATGTTTTTATTCCCGTGTCAGTTCAGTATGCAGTGTGTTAGTATGCAGAAGCCATGTGGGTAGACCCAGATCTATGGTAGCAGGAGTAATGCGAGTGGCATTTCATAATTAGAGTATCAGAGGAGAGAACGGGTGTTTTTCCTTCACCACTGTAATGTTGCCACCTCAAAGCTTTACAGGTATTTAAAGCTGCTCAAGGAGCATTTGCACTTCAAGTCACCAGGACAGACGACTCCTCTAAATAGCCAACATTTAGACCCACTGACTGGGATTCTGTATAATGATTATTCCACTGTTTTTAACACCATCCACATGCACTTAATTCTGTCTCTCTAAGAAGTGAAAACTCAGTATGGCAGTAACTGGAGATACGTTTTGGTGGTTGACCTCCTTATGAAGTGAAACCTGGCAACGTTCTGCTGATCAGTCAACAGATTGTGTATTGTATGGGCCATAAGTAATGCTTTGATGTTTATGAGTTATGAGTATCAGTCCACATATATTGTTTTATATCTCAGTGCTCTGGCTCTCTATCACACATGGAGCATTCTCTATATATTTTTTCCTTTGAGTGAATGGAGGCAGAGGGGTGTTTGAAAGCTCCCATAAGGACTGTTTATATCTCACACTGCTGATGGAGCTGTGATTATTTTGGAGGCAGCATCCCTCCTCTGCTGCACAGCAGTAAGTGAGCAGGGTGTGCATGTGTGTGATAAGCACAGCTGAGCAGCCAAGCAGCTGTTCATTAGAGATGTTAAGGCTGCTGAATCCTGTTATCACTTTACCAAGTTTAGTAAGTTTAGTATGTTCTTTACCACATGCTTATTTAAGAAGCCAGTATCCCTCTGAGCACACTTATGATGGTATGCACTACACACTACACATTGTAGCAGAAAAACACGGTAACACGTGGTTTATGTCACCATGTGTTCAGCATTTAAACAACAGCAGGTGGTCTTTGTCTTGATTAATCAAACTGGTACCTCTGAATCACACAGGCAACCAAAGCTACTAGTTGTATTTGCTGAACCAGATGAATGATTGAACAAACAAATAATAAGAAACTGCTGTTTGAGTTATTAGTTTACTACTATATGCCTATGTGATGATTTATTTGTTCTGTATCTGAAAACACTATGTTCAGTCTCTCTGCTCGTTCTGAATTATTGTTAAAGCTTGGAAAAACAGATTGATCTCTTTCTGGATATTAATGCCCCAGAGCATCTCATTGAGATATTTCTATGGATCGATGACCTTTTGAAAGTTATAATGTTGTAAGGAAAATGGGCTTTTCAGAAAACTCCCCTGTGGATGTTCACTGAGCTGTAGCACTGGCATTGTATTCAGCAGGATAATACTATCAGGCAGCCAGAAGCCAGTGAAGGAGCAGCAAGTTTTATAGTTATTTAAATACACCATCTTGTTATGAGAATCGATTTTTCTTTGTGTAGTGTTCAGTGGGCAGACTGCCAACATATGAGCCTTATGTCCCACCTGAACAAACACTCATTCAGCCAGAAACTCTCTCTGTGCGAAACCATTTTTATAAAGTAAATAGAAAAAAATAGTGCTTCCTGCTTGAGACAATTTATGTTCTCCTGCTCTTTGAAAGGGAGATATGGTGATGCAACATCGAAGTAAAACCTGGCTGATACATTTATTAAATGGAAGTTTGTGTTACAAAAGATTTCATGGAGGGCAAAACTATTTAGCTGGAACTTCAAAAGTAAACTTTAAAAAAAAAAGCAGCTAGCAGTAACTGCAGGAAAACAAGAAAAGTTGAATCAATCACAAGTTTTAGCTGAAATTTTAACTGATTTGTGAGATAAATGTCATCTCTTCTGATATTCCAACAGTTTGAGGACAGATGTTTGCTGTTCATGCTGAACTGTCTGTGGGAGTTTACAGATGTGTTCTGTCTCCTCCTCTGCACTCTTTGCCTCAGTGTTGCAGTTTATGACCCACTCAACTTTCTGTCTTCATCCTCCTCCCAGTTCTCTCCCGTCTTTCTCTTCAGCACAAAGTCATTCAGTCTCTCAAGTTCATTCTCAACTTTTTTTGTTCTCTTAAATGAGTGCAGTGCAGTGTGTGTATCTTCTTTCCTCCTATAAAAAGACAATGTTTCACTTTCGAGCTTAACTTTCATTTGTTCAACTTCTCACACTCTTATGCTGCTCTTCATTCTACATATTAATTACTGGACATGCAATACTGACGCAATCCTGCACATCACACAGTCTCTTCAAGGTCTGTTTGACCTCTCTGAGCAGAGAGTGTGAGGCTGTAGATCTCCAGATTACAGGGATTTATTCTCAGGCTACATATTCATTCAATTGTTGCATTCTAGTTTCAGACTGATATTTAACAATTATTCAGTCTAAGTAATTGGTGTTATTATAACAGCTATTAGTTGCTTTAAGAGAGTTTTACATTCTGAGTTTCCACCTCATCTCCTCTAAAGTCAGCACACACCATTAGTGTTCAGTTAGCTCAGGTCTCTGCTGACTCATTCAGGTTGTGTGTTGCTGTCACAGAATGTTTCTTTTTCCTGACAAGCGAGGAGGGGAAGGCGTGCAGATGTCTTTAGTGCAGAAATGGACCACACAGAAGCTGTCAGTCAAGGAGGAATACAGACACAGGGAACATGGTGAGCCAAAAAGACGTCAGGGAAAGTTATTCTTTGCTTTGAACACTTACTGCCTACAAGAGCCTGACATGATGTGTGATGACAAAGACAAAAATACATTTAACTAGCTTCACTGTGACACATACTGCAGTTTAAGATATATGGATGCTTGTTTGAAGTATTGTCTCATGAAATGATGAACTAAAAATATTCAAGCATGAAGAATAACATTACTTTCAACATTTATTGTTGGAAAACTGTATTTTTGCCAAACCATCAGCAAACAAAGTTGAATCTGTTACCAGTTCTGTGTTGTAAGTGGCTGACTGTTGAATGATGTATTGATATGTAACAGCAGGAGCATCACAGGTGTAATTAATCACACTAACGAAGGCTTGTTCATTTAGATTCACCAGTTCCAGGGTTCTGTTAATGTGCATGTAGCTCACTGGTAATGTTTAACGAGACACCACAATGGAACATACACCTCGTTAGTGTCATTAATTACACCTGTGACTTTTCTGCTATGTGACAAGTAAAAACCTTTCCTCTGAGAAACATGTTGAGAGCTGATACAAAAGCCTCAAACAGCTTTACAACCAAATCTAATATTTAGAAAGTTTGTGTCTCTTCTGAGGATTCACTGTCTTGCTTCTCTGAGCATTCCAAAGTAAAATCACGCAGGTAGAGCATGCTGTTTGTGTGCAGGTCAGGCTGCCAGAGTGCTGCTGATTTGTGGCGGAGTGGTCACTGAGAGGTTCACAGCAACAGTGGGGGGTAGTTGTCAGGGCCCTGGGTCTGAAAAGTCTTTTAAGGAACAGGTGAACATTCACTTTGACAAGGAACATGTTGTGTTGCGAAGTTGTGGAAGATAAGCTGTTGTTCATTGTTTTGAGCAGTTTTTAGTAAGTCCACAAAAAGAGACCAATGTCCAATTTTCATCAAAAACTTTAAAACTTAGAGTGATTGCAGTCAAAGATTTGGGAATAAGTGAGGGCTGGATATCTGTTTTCGCCAAATGTCCTCATTGCTCAAAAGGTTTTGGCTTTCTTTCAAACTGACTCTTGAGCTGGACACTGTGCTGTTAGTGCTCTGTCTCTGTCCATGGTGCTGACTAAGAGCCTGGATCTACCATCTATTGAGTCTATAACTGTAGTTCAGTTCAAACTGTGTGGTTCCTACCTGTGTAGTCCAACTCTTTGAACTACAATTGAGGTCCCCTGCTATTCTCTAGACTCTACCAATCCGCCATGCTTTCACTCACCAGGGGCATGAACGAGGATGAGTGGGGCCTTGTTATTCTCCATCTGTCAGTCACAGCGTAGAGGACCCCTGCCTGGGCTGATTGATGCCTGTTAAGATTAGTGATTCTAACCCACCAACATCTAGTGCTGCGAATGAATACTGAAACACTGTTAGCGGGACATTACTCATGAACTATTTATCAAAACAACCAGAGGTCAGAATTTAAAGTGAAGGCTAAATTCATCCCAGTGCTTCTCCACTGAATCTGGACTGTTAAATAAAAAGTAGTAACTTTTTTTTTTTTCCACCCGAATCTGAAAGTCAGAGAATTACAACTGCAAATTTATGTAAAGCAGTATTAATTTGTTTTTGTTTTTTAAATCTCAGATATCTCCTATTAACACTTAGAGGTAAAGAGCTCTACCTCCTATTTCAGATATAAATAGTGAAATGTTTTGGCTCCTACATCCCAAGGTTGAAGTGAGTCAAACATATTGGAAATGTGAAGGACTCAGGAGACGGGAAATGCATGCTGATGCATATTCTATGATGATGAAATACATTTACATTAAATTCTAGTGTTTAATGTGATTAATGGTCAATGTGAACATACATCAGGAAATTGGCCTTTCATTATTCAACATGTGTCAACAAAGGGTGACAGGCTTTTACCATGTATCATTTGTACAGGTACAGGCTTTTGCTTTTCCCCCTCAGGTGTTATTCTCAAACATGTGTTTGTCTTGGCAGGGCTGACTAGATTTTATTTCAGAACAATTACAAAAATATTCTGTTGATGTTGTTCATACTTGGAATAAGGGATATCTCTGGGTGCATTGAAGGGTGGTGAAGCTTAAAGTCTAGTGTTTTCTCTAATGTCCTCTGCCATCTCTACTGTGAAGCTCCTCACTATAAGGATGACATAGTGGATAAGGCACAAACTGTGGCAAAAATTAATTCAGTCAAAACGTATTTATTTAACTGTAAAATAATTTTCTTGTGCAGCATTATGTACATTATGTATAAAACATCTTTAGAAAGAATACACTCACAGTGCAATTAACATAGCATTTGTGATAGGAGCCACAATAAACACCCCTCTAACTCTAACACACTTGGTGCATTCCCCCTGGAACACCTCCTCATAAGCCAATGGCAGCTTCTGTTCAGTTTGGCAGTTCCTGGTTCAAACAGAGGAGGGAGAGTACAGCAGAGAACAAACAGGTGACAAACAATTGTTGTTCTTGCCAAACATGTTTCACAATGAATAAAAAACACTTTTATTAGACGGTATGTCCTTGTATTCTTTTAAAATCCCCACATTCTTTTCTATGACCAGAGATACATAAATATATTACAGTAATGATGGCAATGTAAAAACATGCTAGGCTAACAATAAAAACAGCTCCTCCTCCTTCTGGCTTGATTTAATTATTTTAGAGTGTTGGTGTAGCATGTGTGTGCGAGTGTGCATCTTATTCTATAGAGCACAGGCTAACTCTGTGACACTCACCTGACTGGATTTCCCCTCTGAGGCAGCAGAATCAGCAGGTGTTTGGTTCTTGTGGTGAGAGATGGGCTGAAGGTGTCGCTCTGTCAGGGAGCAGGTAGAACAATTGACTCTGCTGGATCAGATAATGTCGGCCTTTACACTAAAAAAGGCTGATAAAGGTTTCCCATCAAAGTTGTGACTGGCCAACAGTGGGACTCATGGCTGCAGCTAAAATAAATGAATGATATTGATGTTGATGATGTCATGGATAAATTATTTAAGTCTGTCTTCTCTTTTTGTGTCTTTTCTAGGTAAGATGGCCGATTGTGTGTGTGTGTCTGTTTTATGTGTGTGTTTATGTCATGACGGCTGGATGAGAAAGACAACCTGCTGCATCACAGTGATCTTAAGAACTGACAGTAAGAACAACTCTGATATTTCACAAGTGTCGAACACGATTGCTTCTGGTCTGCTGATGATCAGCTGATGTGGTGTGCTTTCATTCTGTGTCTTGCCAGAGATGCTTTTGTCAGATTCTCTCCTTCACTCTAACCTCTGCTGCTGCAGAGATAAGGATGCACAGTTGTGACTCTTAGTTTCTACTGAAGGACTGAGGTTGCTGTTGGTTCCAGGAGCAGCTGCATGAGAAACATGTTGCTTTGCTAAAATGTTTGAGATTCTTGGAGCTGATTAGAACTGGCTTCATTGCTGTTCTTTGTTTCTGTGTGAACCCGTCAAGTGGTGCCTGGCTTTCAAGCATCGGTCAGCATTATTTCCCATCATTCACAGCTGATTAGTCAAGTTTTTTATTCTAAATTCAATCTTTTATTACACATCATTGTCTTCATAAACATAAGCCTGTGTGTTCAGCGGACTTTGAACTCTACTTATCTGTTCCTGATGAACCTGCAGGTTTAGTTTTAGATTAAGCACTTTGAGTTGTCTTGTGTCTGAAAGGTGCTTTATAACTAAACATGCATTGCCCAGTGTCAAACCATGTGCCATGTATGTCAGACCGTAGCAGGTCATTTCTGTTCTTCTGTGTCATGAGTAGCCATAGTTTAGTACTTTAATGCTTCCTGTCTCTTCTTTTTCACCTCTTTTCTCTTCCCACACTCTCGACTGAAAACAATGACTTGCATAAGACCTTGTAGTGAGATCCTCTATAGCTTATGTTAAGAACTTGACCATGAACCGCAGTGTCACTGGTTTGACTCTATTTTGGTCAGAGCATTGAGTATGTGTTTTATTATTATTATATATTGCGACCTTATTATACAGCAGAAGATGGTATATGTTGTTCACAACATGGTAATGAGTTAAATGTTGAATTTTGCTCACTGAGGATTTTCAATATGTATTGTTTTATAACATTTTCTTTACTCACAATCTGTGTCATCCAGTTTCATCAATTAAGCATCCATAATTAATTTGCTTAACCTTTTTAATACTGGCACTGAACCTTCACACTGTAATCTAACATTATTAGCTCATAATTAGCCGTTTACACAGAGTGGGGAAGATTTTTGGTGGTAGCGTCTCCATTGAAAAGAGTAATGCACATCTTCAGCACGGCTGAGTGTGACTGATGAAGCATTAATCCATGAAATGGTTCAACATTACAGACTCCTCCTGCTCTTTATGTCAGGCTCTTTAGTGAAGCAGAGCTTTATGATCATCATTCTGGAGCACTACATCATCAAAATCACAATCCAACACAGTCACTGCATACACAAAACTAACTACAGGTGGTATAGTCTAGTTTATTCCCCTTGTTTTGATAGAGGAACTGGTGCTGATAAATCTGGAGGCTAATTTAAAGACAAAATGCCATAATGTTGTTGTTGTAAGTTGTCGAGGAGGACATGGAATTCTCAAAATGTTTGTCAGTGATAATTTGCTCACTAAAACATTCCACTTGGATTAAGTGAGGAGAGGGATGAATCATAGCATTACCTGCAAATTATTGTTTTTATTATCAAGCTGATCGTTCACATGAATTGTGGATGTGATGACTCATGTGGTGTCATCTTGTTGTGCACTGTGATTGGCCAGTCTGCTCTGTCTCTGCAGCTGCTCGTTAGTGCTCGTTAGGTTAACTGGCCACACCTGAGGGCCCAGGGTGTGTCCAGATAAATGTCCAGGCATAGTCCACTACACTTTATATGCTGAATTACACTTGAGTAGACGGACTGAGGTACACATAAAAATAACACAGGCAGTAATATCACTGAATGCTAATAGCTGTTGATAAATATTCATTTGAGTTATATTACACACAAGTGTTTTTATTTCTATTCTTCTATTGAATAAATGTCTATGTAAGCCAAGACTACAGGGTCCAACATATTGTGTATTACAGACTCACTGTTGGATATTTGTATATAGTAGGAACTCATACATTGAATCTTTTTATACAAGGTTTGTTGGAACAGCAAGAACAATGTTCTGTATCTGGATGATTTATTGCCTTTATGCAGTGGGGCCATTTCAACATGATTCATATCTGTTGATATTTTAGCACTTTGACATATTTAGGATTATTGATTGAGATTCAGCCCTTGACACTAAGAGAGTATAAATCAGTAATGAGCTACATTACGATCATAAGTTAGGTTTCTGTGAACATGTGGTGTGTCGTCAGATATGAAAAATGCAGAGACACTCCTGCTTCAAGGTGTAAAGATAAGAACTAATGAAACACTGTGGCAGCTGATCTGTAGCTTAAAGCTGCAAAGGGGGTGAGAGTTCACACAGATCTCGCAGGGTTTAAAGGAGGGAGACGGTAGCAGCACCGTCACTTTGGGCTCCATTTTCCAGATTAAACAATGTAATTTTTTTGGGAGTTTTTAAGGAGATACATTTGGCTAAACAGTCAGTTAATGGTGGGTTGTACTTTAACACCAGTACTGGTAAATTACTTAATTCAGTTGGGTTTACAAAGTTTTAGGTTCAAGGGTTGTAGTTGTTTCTGTATCTTTTTCTTGATCTCATTTGGTTTGTTCTACAGGATTTGATATGTTCTGCAAGTGCTTCAGCAAGTATATTGTCTTGGGTACCTTTTGCATTATTGAAGTAGTTGAGGTAAAGAAAGACAGAACCTCATAAAAGCCTTTCTCCCTACAGAGTCAGGCTTTTGTGTTGGAGAAATATAAAGTTCAGTTCAGTTCTCCATCACAGATCAGCACTGTCTCTGTCCATGGTGCTGATTCATAGACAAAAAAAGTTCTGTTTACTGTTTCTGGACCAGTGCAAAGTGTTTGTCACTGTTCATGACAGCTGTACTGATTCATTTTGCTCACATTTACATAAAAAAAGAACTTGACTTAGAGTTCGGTGTTTCTCAAGTCTTCTCAGCAGGAGCTGTCTGAACACTCACTGTTGGTTACACCTCCAGAATAGAGTGAGAGCAGATTTAATGGGTCATAGCTTCATGAGTTGCCTTGGGCAGAATGTAATCCTGGGATTATCCGTTTCTTCAGGGCAGACAAGCTGACAGTCTCTGAAGTTAGACAAACTGATGCAAAATCACTGAACTTAGATGTGGTATTTCCTTATTCCCACCCCACCACTGCCGACTTGTTATGCCTTGTTTAATTCTTGCTTCCTGTAAAACATCTTATTTCTTTTTCTTACCTCTTATTTCTACTTCTTAATCTATGGTGTGATTTACTAACACTATTATTAAAACGTAAAGGCCCTACCATCACAAGCCAATACAGTATTAGAAAATCCCTGAAGTTCTCAGTCTCTCCTCGAATAATCTTGAAGTTTAAAATCTGCATATCTGCACAGATCATAAATGAAGAACATTAAAGAGCTGAAGGTTTTCTCACTGACAGCTGATATCTAGTGAGATTAAAGAAACTCTGTGGGCTGTAAATTAACTATGAATGAGGACACCCAAGGTTCAGAAGCTTTGAACCTTGCGTTCAGTTGAAGAGTTGAGTAGACCGGAGTGTGTAAGATGAATATAAATGGTTTGCCTCATAAAGGAGGCGAATGAGGTGTTCTTTTTATCTATAGTCATTTGACTTCTTTCAACTTCCTTTTTCACCACATTCATTTGATGAATCCACTGAACCTTTCTGTTCTCTCTGCCTTTGTGTTGCTGCTGGAACTTTTTCATGAACTCACCACCCTCTGCTCTGAGTCGAACATACAAATGAGCAGAGTGAAACAGGGGGAATACAAATGAACTTTACCGATCTGTCCACCTGTACCACAAGGTTTCATTTGCTGAAGCTACACAGAGGGAAACTAAAGGCAGTCAAATCATCAAGAACACAGAATATAAAGTTGAATATATCAGCAACAAGTGTCTTGTGATATTCAAATTATTCACAGTTTCCGTCATCATTTGCAGCTTCCTCTCTCCCACTTGAAAGTAAACATGAACTTCAGCCTCTGGACACACACTGCTCTGGTGTCTTCTCACATAAACAGCTTCTCTGCTGATGAGCTGCTGCTTCAATTAGCAGCCACACTGCAGGAGAGCTAAGTGATGGCTGATTGGTTAATGTCAAGTCTAATGTTGCTGATACAAAATCAACATGACATGAACAAGAGAAGGCTGTTTATAGTGGGTGAAAATGACACAACCAGTATACATTGTTTTGTCATCACTCCACATCTCAAGACACAACACCAGAAATATAGTCAATTTCTACATCCTAGAATAAGCTGAATAGTAGGACTGATCCACACGCACACCTGCCTGTATCCCTCTCAGAGAGATTTCTTATCTCTACTTCAAACATGTTTCATCATCCTGCCTGAGTCAGACTGGATCCACAGTTTGACAGTTTGTGCTTTAATATTGACATTTCTGGTTAAACCAGCTCACACTCACATTTCCCATGTTTATACCTCTACTTGCCCCCTCTGACACATGAATTATTGATTATTGATAGCCGACACTTTCATATATCATCCCATAATGTACTCATGTTCGTCCTGGTCTACCGCTACAAAAAAATGACACTTTCTAAATTGACAACCTGATTTGTTTTTCACTTTGAGGAGCTGATATTTTTTTCTCACTTTGTTACTGTTACTTTATTTCAACAGTGATTAATTTCACTGTTATAACTGTTTCATCACCACTTTTAACCTCCTTATAGTTTAACATGTGTTTGCTGACTCCACTAAATGTCTGGTTTGTGCTTGTTTTCTGCTTCCCTCGGTCTGATTTCTGTGAGAAAGCAACAGAAGAAATGCTGAGCAGTGACTTCATGAGTAACAGGGAGGTCAGCTCAGGTCAGCTGGGAGCAGATGGGGGCAAGACATCTTTGTTTGTGTTTGGGGGTCTGAAATTATTATTTGTATATTTATATATGTGGGTTTTCTGCCTTCTACTGAGGCAGTAGAATCAGCAGCTATTGTGAGAAATAATGGTCTAAAGGTGAAGGTGTGTTCAGGATTATAAAACAAGATACATGTTAAAGGAAGTGGATTTGTTATCACAGAGTGCATGATGTAATTGTTAAGACCTCTGCAGCTGAAACCAAGAGGCTCCTTTATGTTGCACTGCTGCTCCTCAAGCTGTAGGAAGCTTGCGTTTAGATAGTTCACTGTTCATCAGGGTACCAGGATGCCCCTTTCTGTGGGATCCATCCAATTAATTTGGACAAATTCATCTTTGTAATTTAATGAGTGACTTGTTTGTTTATTTGGTTGACAGGGAGAAACAGTGAGACAGCAAGGCTTCCTTAATCTCATCACATCCCCCTTAATGAACACACAGTCCCAAAGCACTAATGAGATGTTTTGACTCCTCTGTTGGAGTGGTTGCATGTGGTAGACCCCCCAGCTTCTTAATTAAAAATGAGACCCCCTTCTACTGTCTTACTTTAATGAATGTAATTATGTATCTCAAAACCCTCGAAATATGCAGCACCATTATTTACAGTATAACAAATATCCTGTCAAATATCTGACATGGCAGCCTATGTAAATGTTGTTTGGTTTGGCCCACTGTGATAATTTGATAATTAATAAGTTAGCACTTATTAGCAGGTATCTGTGTCTGCGATTCCTGTACTGGGCTTGTTAGCTCATTCAGTGTTTGTCGTACATTTATTTATGTTTGGCGACCTGTGTATAGGAGTCAGGATTGTTGGTTGGTTTTCCCTGCAGAGATGAAAGCTGATAATAGTGATTACAAGAGCGGTTATTTTGCATAGCCCAGTTGTGCTGTTCACTCTCTGCTAGCTCTGTCTACAGAGATGTTGACGCGTGAGCGAGCAAGTCTGTACTGCTTGCCACACTGTAGAGAGGTGGAAAGTCTCTATTAAGTCATGTTGCTGGTGTTTTTCTACTCTGCATTTGACAGTTAATGTACACACTCACTTATTTCATTACAGAGGTTATTAATTGTCTGATGACGCCCAGAGATCGAGAGTAATCAGTCATGAATGAGTCATCTAATCAGCAGGATTAAAGGCTGTTATTCAAATTGCATGCTGTGATGTGACTCTGTTATCATGAATTAACTGATAGGATGTGTTCTGAAAAACAAAAAGGAGCATTCACCCAGGAGGGATCCAGCTGAGACACAGATGAATATCTGTCAGTGGAATAGCACACATACCTCCTTAGTGTTTCCTTTAAATGTACTCGACACACACACTGACTGTAAGAAGACTTCGAGGTTAAGTAGAGAGACTTCTTCTCCCTGCTTACCTGAGAGAACCGAAGGGTTCCCAGAGAGGAGCTGGAAGAGGTCCAGTTTCCCTGACGTGTTTGAGAATAACTCAGAGGTCTCAGTGTTTTTGTGCTTCACTATTCTTTACATGTTAACATGTTTCAATGAGTTGCCACCAGCCGTGTTCTGAACAACATTACGATAAATACAGTGTCACCCACAAGCAGCTCAGCAGTATCACTGTCAGTAGATAATTAATTGTAATAATGGGTTTGAAACAATTGTCCCTCTGTGTAGACGATTATGTTTAACACACAGAGAATACATCACAGTGCTCTGCTCCTCTTGTTGTTCACACTCCACAAACTAATTACCCAGAATGCCACACTCCTTTTCATATTAATACTTTGTCACAAAGACGCTGACTGCAGCAGAATGGTTGTGACACATGAGACATCATATTTCAGGAATGCTCACTTCCAGTTTGTGTCACTGCTTACTTCACTGTTGGTGAGAGGATAACAGCAGCAGATGTGCTTTTTCAGACACTTGTTGCATCAAGCTTCATCTGGAGGTTGTAACATCCCACAGCCCACTGTACGAAGACCCTGACAAACTGTATACCCTTGAACATGATTATGTAGAAGCCTTATTTTGTTATTTATGTATTTATTTTTCTTACCCTGGATACACTGACCTGTGATCAGCTGACCTGTGATCAGCTGGCACAGAAAAATGTAGAGTGAAAGGAGGTCAATGTAAAATACAGTGAACAGTGTGTCTGAGTGAAGGGTTGGGGTGTGTCGTGTGTTTTGAAAGAAGATTTAACCTTTGATCACTCATTAATATTAATAGAACAGCACAGAGAGCTGACCGGCCTCTGGAAGTGTCAGTTGACATTAACTGAAATTTAATGACATTCCCTCTGTGAGACAGAAATGTCCGCAGTTACACTTTCAAGAACAAAGTTCACCACAAAGGTCTAGTCCACATGTACTTGGGTATTTTTTTAAACAAGACCTTTCCTGTACATTTACCCTTCTGTCTTCATGAAAATTCAGGTCAGGCAAAAGAGCAGAGTGTACTGTAGATGAAGTATGCATCACTGAAATGAGCGTTAACAAGCTCCATCTGCCTTCAGTCATCATGGGCTGTATCTGCTCCTCAGTAAACAAATTGCAAGATCAACTGCTGCTGTATGTCTCAGTCATTGCAGGGTCGACATGGAGAGCTTCACTCTGTAGAGACGAGCATCTTTGTGAAGAACAGCTGGTAACATGTCAACACTAGCAAGACAATTTGTTCCCCACATGTTTTACAACAGAGGAGTTCACAACCTGCTCTTATCTGAGGGAGCTGTCAGCTATCTGTGAAGAAGTTGTTCAGTCTTTTGTCCATGCCAGCTGCTCAGGTGCGTTGCTTTATGTCGTGTATAAACTGTCTGAACTATGTTTTGACATCCTTTCAAAATACTGCAAATTGGCTCATCTTTACGCTGTGCCAAGATAGTTACAAGGCCGGCTGACAGGCTTCATGAAAGTCAAGCTAAAAATCAATAACTTTATGATAAACAATATAAAAGCTTCAAATTCTTCACATTTCATAGTTTATTCAAAAAAGGCAAACAAATAAATCATGCTTATCTGCGTCTTTACTTGTGATGTCTCAGTTTTCTTTGAAGCTTATTGGTAGAAATGTAGAACAGATGGAACATTCAGATCAGTCAGGCATATGTTGTGTTTTAATGACTTTATAAAGTTTAAATGGACTTCCATATCATCCGTGTGCTACCATTTATAACTTCCTTAATCTATGTTCATTGCATTACTGTCCGCCATGTAATTCAGCCGGACAGCCCTCTGTTTATTTAATCAGCTGGATTCAAACCTGTGGTATGTTTCTGGCTGTTACATATTTCATTGGAAAGACTCTGGACAGGAAGTCAGAGCACACAGTACAGCACTGACAGAAAGTAAAGTAGCATCAGTGTCTCAGATGTCAGCAGTGTGAGGTGGTATAAGTCATGTTTTACGTCCCAAGACGGAGGACAAAAGCATCCATGTCTTCTTCCCATGAGTGCCGCTCTAAACAGGAGAAGTGCTGTAAACTCTAAGCTCCTCTAAGTCAGACATGAAACAGATCAAGTTCATCTGAAAGCAGCAGATTAACTGAAGAGGTTGTTCATGTTACAGAAAGCCTCCACAGTCAGTTCATTCAACACAGGCTGTGCTCAAAAGGCCTTCCCTGCAGCCTCGTTTATACAGACCTGACATTGACAGAGAGAAAAGAAGTCCTGCCCATTGATTCTGCTGCTTTGTCACTGAGCCTCCTGGCAGGAAAGTAGAAGAGCCTGATAATGAAAGAGCAACAGGGGTCCTCAGAGCTGCTCTCTTCCTGGTAAATGTTTGCATTACGCTCTGATCACTGTGTGCTTTTAGAGAGGAGGACAAATGCAATTGTCTATATTCCCTCAATGTTCTTAAGACACTGAATATCTTCTCTGCTGCACTGGCAAACTGGTTTTGTACATCGACGGGTTAAACATGTCTGTGAGCAGTAATGGGGTCTTTTGGGAGTGTGCAAGAGAGAGAAACACTCACAGAAATACTAGAAGGGAGAAATGTTGTAACTTTTGTCTGCCTGAAGGTAAAAACAAAACCAAACTTCCTTTCTCTAATCCCTGTTTCCAAAGTCGTACAGGGCTTTTTGCAACAAATGCTCACCTCAGATACAGATAATTTACATTTAAATAGATACACAGTTATATAAAGATACATTCTCTACGGCTGGGGGTAATGTGATCATAACTTATCTAATAGGAAACAGAAGCAGTGGAAAGAATGTAAACATAGAAGCTGCTTTATGGAATCTTTAGGTGTTTCATACAACGGCCCCATTCAGTCTACAGTCTGTGGGCTCTTCATGTCTCCTTAACAAGCAGAGAGTCTGACTGTTTGGTTTAATCAGTAAAGAGTTGATCAGCCTCACAGTTGGACAGTTGGTTGTTGTTGAACAGTAAAATATCCTCTGGTCTGCTGTTTTATTATTCTGGATGCAGTTGGTAACTTTGATGTCAGTGTAACAGCAGGATGAGTTTCTGTGTGCAGATGGATGCAAATACTGGGGATTACCTCTGCCCTCTATTATGTACATGTCATTGTGTGCTAATCCACTTTGTACACACACACAAACACACACCCACACACAAGATCATGTTAGTTCATATTAAAGTCAGATCGAAACATCAATCTTTCCCAGTATCATACAAATGTGACCCCACCACAGGAAGTACACTGTAAAGAAGTGATAGAATAGAAATGTTAGCTCTGCTTACTGTTAAAAGGAATACACAGGTGGAAATTACCAACTGATTGCAACCAATGAATTTATTAAATAGAGTGATTTTCTTTCTTGATATCTGAAGAAAACAAACTGTTCTGTGAGCAGATCTCACAATGACAACAAAAAACTTGAAAACTGCCACTGAAGAGGTCAGCATGTTCTTTGTATAAATGAATAAAATTGTAAGTATAATAATAATCTGAGGTTATAACCCTGAGAACAGAATGATAAATTAATACTAACAACATCGTGTGCATGTTAGTGGGGCAAAAAGACAAAACTGAGATTTGAGCCTCACAGTCTGTTTAATGATAAACAATGAAATGTTATTTTCTCCCTGCAGAAGGACAGATTGAATATGGAGGCACCATTAGGCATAAAAGCTGTTTGTGAAAGGGCTGTGAGTGTTTATATTTATTTTGTGTTGATTTTTCAAAACAGTGGTTTAATAAGAATCCCTCTGCAGAGTGAAACACTCAGTTACCCTGGAGCGTTTTAACTCTTGAGCGGCAGCCTTTGTCTCATTTTTGGAGTGGAGTTAAAGCATGTTGAACAAACAGCTGAGCTCTTGTTTGTCCTGAACAGTCGAGCCTCCCTTCATTTCCTGTGAGTTCCTCAGGCTGCTGTGCTGCAGGACTCTGCAGACTAACTGGCACAGACAGCTCCACTACGGCTCTAATGTGTCTGCTAAACTAAACAACTGTCTGACTGATGATTCAAACAGCCTGTACAGTTCAGCAGACCTGAGGAGAGGAAGTGAATCAATGTCCTCATGTCCTCATGTCTGCTGTGATGATGAAGGTCATGCTGGCTGTGTTTTGAGTTTGATGCACAGGGAGGATAAGAGACACACAGCAGGCAGGAGGCCAGGAGAGAAAAGCAGAACATCATCACCTGCTAACAGGGACACTAACGCGGCACACACACACACACACAAACACACACACACACACACACACACACACACATGCACAGGGTCACTGACCCATTAGTCAGAGGTAAAGGAGACGCTGATACAAGTTTGCTTTGCACAGTTAAAAATCACTGATGTGCTGCATTTAGTTCATTACTGAAAGCAAGAAGGGGAAGCCTTTGTCAGTACACACAGGGAAGATGATCTTTCAAAGTATTATGAAAATAGTGTGTGTTTGCATTTGTGTGTTAGTGTGTGTGTATAAACCATCATGCAGAATGAAAAGGACAAGAGTCTCACTGTGAACCATCTGCTGCCTCTTGTTGGCTCCTTTCCCTGGACACCAGAAGGTCACAGTCATCCATGGAAAACAGAACAAGTGCAGAAAAGACTTCTGGTGTGGAGGAATCTGGTGTCACTGTTTGTGTGTGTGTTTGTGTGTGAATGCATAAGAGAGCTGTGTGAGGTGTCTTTAAATTACAAATAATGTATTATATGATCAGCAGTTTAGTATTTTGGCATAAAGCCAATTTGCAACTTTGGCTAAAGTAAAGGATCTGTTGAGTCACTGTCATGGTTACACACCTACACAGACACACAATGACACACTGACACATTGCCACAGGTGACTCAGCTGGCTGCATAAAGATCAGCACCTCTGATCCGGCTGTCTGGCATTAACAGCCTCTAGTCCTGGCAAAGGACAAGGAGCAGCCTGTCACAGCAGCAGAGGGCAGGACGGGAACAGTGAGGAAGCAGAGAGACAGAATCTGTCCCAAAGGGGAGACACAAGACTGTCATATTAAACCCACATCCCTGCCTTTGCCAACCTGGCACTGTGGAACTCAGAGAGACGCAGACAGAGAGAGAGACGGGATGAAATAGAGAAAGGGAGGAAGTCAGAGAAGGAGCGGGAGAGAGGTGATGTGTTTCTGACAGAATTTTACAGTGATCTTGTGTAACACTTTGCAATAACATTAATTATGAAATATAGCTTTGATGTCTCTCTGGCTTCCTGCCCAGTATCAAAAGAAACAAGTCTTTGGTAACGTATTTGTTTTACTTTACATGCAGATATTTGAAGTCTTCACGTCGTACTGACCTTTACTCAGATATCATAAACCAAATATCTGCTTCTTGTTGGGCTGTGACTGACAATGACATCAGAAACCATCATGTGAAGCAGCTGTCTGGTTGCTGAGCTCTTTACACACGTACACTGTAGTGACTAAACTTCTAATAAGTAATGATAACCCCACTCAATAAGAAGAAATATCCTATCTAAAATAATCACTAATCGTGTCCGCCTTGTATCTCTTATTATTCACTGATCATTCCTCACTCTGCACTCAGACAGACAGGAACATACAGTATTTAGCAAACTGATGTCTGTCTGCAGGAACACTTTTATCTGTTAGTCAGTGCATCACAAGCGTTTAGGTGTCTGAGTAAGTACAGCCGTTCTCTCTTCAGCCTTTCAGGCAGTAACTCTGCTAAACAGACTGATTCAGTGGCTCCACTCTTAATCATTTCACGCTGCATTTCTGTTTGAAAACAAACATCAAGGGAAAAGGGGTGGATCGATACAGAACAGCTGAATTTATTGGATAATAGAAAAATATAGGAGTGAAGGCGAAGTGTGATCCTCTCAGATAATTGCTTCAAAGCTCATGTCACTGATTAACATGGCTTCAGAAATGTGCACAGAAGGATAAGTGAGGATTTGTCCGTTCTAAAATTGTTATAATTAATATTCAGTCGCCTTCAGTTCTGTGAAAGAATAATGAAATATACATAAAACCACAGTGTGAGATTTCTCACATTATTAGCAAGAAAAGTGTCAAAGAATACATTACAATATTTAACATAACTTGTAATGTCCACATGATGTCTGTATCCTGCAGCAAAATAACAGTAAATAACACTGGACAGATTTATAATCATTTAATTTATTGGATGCATTTTTGTTTGTCAAACTTTCTCTCAAATCAGAGGATCAGAGAGCTGAGGATGTTCTGTTTGCTGCACTAAAGCAAAAGACTAACAGCCTCAGTATTTTTCAGTCCAGAGCCAAACACAACAGCAACATTTCCCTTTTCAGATACTCATCAGGTTCCCACCGTGTGAGTCACAGAAACTCTGTTCTCTCTCCAACCTTCTGAATGCAGCTGTTGACCTTCCTTATCACCCAGAGCAGAAAAGACAAAAAAAGTATGAGGAACAAAAATGTCTTCCCCAAAGAACACTCTGAGCACTCTTGTCACATAAGAGCTGTTACAGTTTCTTCTTCTGCAATAAAACTGCTCCTCTGCTTTTTTACAGGATGTTTTATTTGTGATCTGTTGAGGTTTGAGAGAAGAGAAGAAGCTGAACAGAAATATCTTGTCTGACAACTTGTAGTTTTTCTGCAGATCGTCCTGAGGGCAGCAGGGCTCCCTGTTGCCTCTGAGAAAGAGTGACATTATTTAATTGTTGGTTTAACACTAAGACGCTCTGAGGCAGCCAGACTGACAGTAATAACAACACTTGGTTTGTTCAGTAAAACTGTTGTGATCCTTTTGGTCCTGCTCTGTGATGTTGCTGGACTTCTGCAGAGATCTCAGTTTCGATTTCCTACAATAAATGCCTCCCAGGCTCTGCTCCTTGTTCATAAAGCACTAAATGCTCTCGCTCCACATCACCTCTCAGACCTGCTCAGTGATTATCAGCCACACAGGTCTCTCAGGTCCTCTCACACAGGCTTGTTTCTAAGATTAAAGTGAAGTCTGGAGAAGCTTCTTTCACAGTCAAAGCTGCAGTCTATGTGACAGTTTGCCTGATGATGTCAGATGTGTCCCAGTGTGGACCTCATTTCATGGGAAGATTAAACTGCTGCTTTTCTCCTCTGATTGTGACCAGCTTCTTCTGTAATTGTTCTGCTTTTGTTGTTTGAGAAGGATTATAGGTTTGTGTGTTAGAGATAATTTTTGTGGCTGAGTCAAAGACTGTTGAATATTTAATGTATGTTAAGTTTAATCCTTTTTGTTGTCTGTTCGTGTTCATGTAAATCACACTGAGTTTGTCTGTATAAAAGGAGATATGAATTGCAACAATTTGGTTCCCGTTCGTCTCATCCTCCTCTTCCTCTTTGTTTGCTCAAGAGGCTCTTTTTTTCAGACACCAATCCTGTGAAGCACAATCATCACAGTAATGACTGCACCACAGAGGAGCATAGGCCAACACTGGACGTGTTCATGCATGGAGACATTATTTCCACCTCCCTGTTGTATGCTGCACAGTGCTGCTGGACACCTGGCATGCGTCACTGAATGACTGCCAAGTACCTGTTGTGGGATTAATAAGTCTTCTGAGCTTTCCAATTAGCCTTTTATATCCAATCAACACTTTTAACTAACTCACATCTATATATTCATTCATAAAGGCTGTAGAAAGAAAGGTTATAATTACAGTAAATTTAAGTTAAGTTTCAATTTAGTCCCATCTGAGCATGTGTGCGTGAACATATAATGATAATTCCTTTATGAACATTTACATTGACTAACTTGTTACTAATGACATATGCAGAGATAGAGGATAAAAGACATCACTTGAATCTAAATGTAAAAACATTCAGTCATGTTAGTACTTTCACCTGGTCTCTTTGCTTCCAAAAACAAATGTAAATAAATACATGGTTTAGTTTTCACATCAGATATTTCTCTGTCAGAGCAGGAAAAGTCCAGGTGTGACTAATCGAGTTAACGAGGGCTCAGCTCTGTTGAGTGTCAGTGAGCACTAAAGCAGGATCCAGGACCTGACTGAAAGAATGCAGTCGTTAGTGATGTTATTAATTCCACCTGTTGCTCTCCTCTGATGGTCAAATATGTCTGTTTCATCACTTTACTCCTCTTCTGCCATGATGGTAGCTGGAAGTCAGTGTTTAACCATGCAAATGTTGTCTGTGTGACATCAAGGAACATTACTACACATCCCTGTGTTAAACTTGTAGTTACCACCCGAAGTCTAAATCCTGCTCTGTAGTTCAGGCCTCTGTTGTGTGGATATTTGAGTGTGATGATGTCGTTGTTGTATCTTTGCTGTGTGTTTAAATGAGCCTTGTAGCATCCTCAGTTCCCTTTACAGCAGAACCCAGGAGACACCTTTTGGTAGGACATGTTTGATTATGTTATCGTTACCAACAGAGTGTTGGTGTTGTGTTGCAGCTGCAGTTAATGCTTTTTGTTATCAGACAGTAGATATTAAATGTTTATTTAATACAAAATCCCTGAGGCTAAAACACTTGAACAGGTTGGACTTGTGAGAGAGCTGCATGTGTTTGCTCAGAGCCAGCAGCAACATTACATAGAAAGGAACTGTTCTTTTGGTGTGGTTGTGTGGGTGTTGTACCTCTGTGACGCACTGTGTGTATAGCAAACATCATGGCAGACGAGCTGCAGGCCTCATCTCATACCTCAGTACAGTGAGTATCTGTAGCTCTGAATGTGAAAAGTTGTAGCTCTCAGCTGTGTCTGCAGCCAGCAGGGCAGATCTGCTGGTCTGCTGAACTGGGTCCTGTATGCTGCATAATGACATCCTGCACTGCTGGGAGCTCTGTGAGGTTACAAGGTATTTCCACAGAACTGTGTGACCCAGTATGTAGGAGGACTGAGCTGCAGGGACAGTTCAGAGTGTCGGAGCACAAAGACAACAATAACACATAGAGAGAACAGGAATCACTCAAACCCTGTGAGTTTATTTAAAGAGTTGCTTCTGACACAAACACGAGCATGCCAATTACTGTGTTTTATAGGTGGATTGTTACGAGAGTTCCCAGGTGATACTAGTCCGATGTGAGTGCAACCATCGTTAGTGTTATTAAACACACCTGGTAATGTCTTGCTTGGACCTGACCCATTTCCTCCAGATGCAGATTAGAAAAGCAGCTCTATTTAACTGTATTTAAAGGGCAACAAAATATACTTTTGAATCTTGGTGTCCCATAATGTAGACATTTGTTAACACAGCAGCTGAATCATTGTGTGCTCTCTTATTTGAATCTCAATATTTGATGACCTTTTAATATACTGCCAATGACTTTTAAGCTATTAGCCTGTATGATGACATTGGAAGGGCAACACAGATTGCTTCTAAGAGAACATTGTACCCATATTCACACAACCTTCACTTTCAAACATGGCTTTATTGGCTTAGTCATTCATCCTGTCAGATCAGCTCACTGCAGTCTGCATGCTAATGCTCAGCCATGACGAACCAATTCAGCCTAACTTGGCTTCCTCTGTACAGTTGCAGTAGTCTTTGTCACAACCTACATTAGTGGGATGCTAACTGGAGTTTCTGAGAGGAGATCTAATCATTCATGATGGTCGAGTTATTGACAAGCAGAAGGTCTTACAGGATGTTAGTGAGACAGACAGGACGGATCAGGGAAGATGACTCCACAGTGCTCTGCTCCTCTGTGTGCTGCTCAGTTCTGTTTAACTACTGACACTGTGAATGAATGCTGATGGAGGGATTGTTGTTTGGAATTTTACAGGAAACTCACTGACGTCCTGAGTCATTATTATCAGTACAGTCAGATGAGGACACCTGATGTACCAGAGGCAGCCCGTCATTTGGGCTCTCTGCCAGTTGTGTAAACTCTGTCAATATTTTTGGCACAATTTTCTCTGTCCGTGTACCTGCTAACCAAACAACTGAGATTGTAATGTCATGTTCACCAACAGGCAACAGCAGAGTGTGATTAAACAATCTGGCGAGTCGCCTGTGAGGAAGAACACAGGGGAAATGTTTTTGCTCCTCAGCTCTGTTGGTTACTAAGAGTCACTGACATTAATGAAAATGTGTAAAAGAGTTCAGTTAAGTGCAAGAACAATTAGCATGCAATAAGCATGGAGCAAATATTGCCAGTTGCTGCTGTGACAACACACAGCACTTTCTTTTCCTCCTCCTCTGCCTCCACAATGTGACAAGAATGGCTGTCTTTTTGCTGCACTTAACACTGTAATACCTTTACAATGTTGCTTTGCAGTTTCTCGACCACTGATGCTTGTGACATTTATCCTGCAGAGTCCTGCAGATTGATTTTAATATGGTGGACAGAAAATGCCTGCTTCTGATAGGCTGGCAGGTGTGCATTTGATTAGTAGCAGTACACCTCAAACATACAGTCAATTAATCTGAACCAAAGGTAAATAAACTGTAGGTAACCATAACAAATTATTAAAAAGTATTTGTTCTGACAGGATCTGAGGAAGTGAACGAGCTAACAAGTCTGCAGAGACTCAACCAGAGAATCCTCGCGTGATCAGCTGAGCCACTTGTTCTCTGTTGACCCTTTTCAGGGAATAAGACTGATCCATACATCCACCGACATCACAACCACAGGATTCATCCAAGGATTGCAGGCATGCTGTGTGCAAACTCACTACAGGAACACTGTTACAAGTTGATTGAATACATTACCGTTAGACCTATAAAGATATTGTTATTGCAAGGTCAGGGACTCTGACTAAATCCACTGTGAAGACAGAAACAAAGAGCCTCTTAACACAGGAGCATTTTTCCAACATGCCTTTGCATTAATTGTCGTCAGATTTTTTGTGAACAAATATATTGGTTAGTCTTGAATGTTGTTATTGTTCTCACAGACGGTTGAACACTGACACCAGCTTTTTAAGTGGCTGTCAATCATCTCCCTCCTCAGACTAATCTATGAATAGACACTGCAGCTGGTGGCTCTCTGTTTACAGCAGAGGAACGACTTTAATGAAGAAGTAGTGAAGTGGAAAGAGCATTTCTCTTAATCACTGCTCTTCTGCTTACTCTTAAATTATTAAAATTTTATAGATAAAGTGTATTTTATTTTCCCTTTTTATGAGCGATGAGGTTCATTGACTGGGACGAGCACTCTCTTTACTAAAGCATAAATTGACGCTCTGCCCTACAGACTTTTGGCTCTCTGTCAGAGGCAAACTGTTATCACACAAAGTCTTAAGGGAAGCTTCCACACATTTGTAAAACAGCTCAGAGCAGCAGTGTTGCAGCAGTGAACTCACATTTAATAAGAACAAAACAGTCATAAATCAAAGCTCTCCACAGAGTCACAGGTAATCAGCTGGGGGTCTGTGTGATGGAAACCACTGGGATGGAGTCACTAGAAATAGACAGAGGAGCTCTTTATTCAGGACAGAGACAACAGCAGAGTAAACGAGAGCTCCAAGAGTCATTAGCACCAGAGAACAAGAAGCACAGAGTATCTGCAACATTACTGTAAATGATCCACTGCTGCAGGTCACAGCTCAGAGTGGAGAGAGTGCTGTATCTTGTGGTGTCATGTTTACAAGTTAGATAAAATCTTTTTCTGAGCTGTATCCTGATACTTGAAGGATGGAAAGTGAAGCAGACACTTCCACTTAAAGACTGTTTACATTTCACAGTAACTGGCTGGAGTCAGGCCTGTTGTAATGAACCTCACACTATAAGATACCTGGCAGCTTTATGTCTGGAACTTGGTAGATATTTGTGCTACTGAAAGGATAAATCTTAATATCACTTAGACTTAATAATATAAAAATGTACCCTTGTTAAAACATGAACTGTGACCTGTGTGAACTCATGATGCCTTGGTTCTGGCAGGTGAACAGAAGCCGCTGGCATAGGACACTTGTGTTGAAGTAGAGATGCATTCGTCATTTCGGCCCAAGGCCAACAGTTGGTTGGCTGTGACCTGGACAGCAGTGCAGGGGAACTGGACACTCTCCAAGTTTGGTCAAAATTTAAACAGAGAAAATAACAAACTAAACCACCTTTTTGAAAGCTAGCATACAGATTAGGTAGAATAATGACATGAGGTAAAATGGATCATTTCAAATGCACACTTTGCAACAGTGACTTTATCACTCTTAAGTTATAATGAATAAATTAAATCAATAATGTAAAGATGTTACTATGTGCTACTGGTAGTTGTTCAGTATTGCAGTGAGAGCAGCAGTCTGCTCTGTAGAGGTCTGTCTCCACAGTGAACTACATTCTGTGCGCTGCTGCTGCTCTGTCTCTGTCCATGGTGCTGACTGGGAGGAAGGAACAACTCACAGGAGTTGTTTTGATGGCGGTATCATGTCACTACCATAATGTCTCCATGTTTCTTCCGCAGAGTGATGACATCTTCTTTCCTCACAGTTTATGCAGCCTCATTATCACCTTAATTAACTTTAGGCTTTCACACTGACGTCCAAAGGTTGTCTGGAGGACAGAAACACTGTGGGTGGAAACTTAACTATGAATCAAGGTACTTAGAGGTCAGGAGCTTTGAACTCTGACAAAACATGAGTGGACTGTAATCTGCAAATGTAATGAGAAGTTTCTCTCTAATAAGGGAATGTAATGAGGAGGATGTGTTTTCACTCACAGTGCCTCTGATTGGGGAATTGTAAACGCTGTAGAAATTGTCTGACATTATAGATTGAAATAATTTGCATCATTTTCCTAATTTCTTGCATCATTTGATGTCAATGTCGCCTTCCAACATTGGCAACATTAACATTGGCAACACATTGCTTACTAGCTAATGTGAAATCATTTATTGCCACCTGCCCACATAGAATTACTCGTTAGACAAAGGTTTTGATTTGCACATTAATGCAGTGTGATGCATGTAACCATCAACACAACAGATTTTGACCAAACAGAAAATGAATTGCGATGCCTTCACACACTGTATGTTATTCACAGTTTGCTGAGAGATGGTCTGGGATTCCAGTGTGTTAACTGAGTTTGGCTCTGATTTAACATTGACACCATTATTCTGTTTCTACACTTTAAATAATGCTAAAAACGTAACTATAAAGCCTGTCCTTACAAAGCTCATACTCAGACACACAGAGAAATTATGTGGACATAAAGAATGCATTACAGCATACAGTGTGTATACAGAAATCATTTACATTTCATCCAGTGAGTGGTGACTTATGGAGTTTGACTTGCATGAGAAAATACTTAATTTGCATCTGAAACATACAGTCTCACTTTTCTTCCAACAAAAACATTTTTTTCATTATATTGTTTTGATGGGATTACATCCAACCTTTGCTTTGTTTCTCTTGCTGCTGGCATGTTATAATGAAAACAATATCCATCCTCTCTCTGCCTAAAATACAAATGAGCAGTCTGAGGGAAACAGGTGGAGACTGTAAAAAAAACCTCCAAACACAGTCAACCTGTGACATCAGGTCTGGTGGGTGGAAGCTTCACAGATGGAAACTAAAAGGAAACAAAACCAACAACATGAATTAACAAAAACACAAACATAGAGAATGTAGCTGTGAGCAGCAGTGATTATTACATTACATCACAGAAAGAAACTAATAGACAGACTTTAATTATTGGTACTTTATCATCACTTTATCTCCCTTATTGAAAACTGTGCAGCTGTGCAGCAATTAAACTCACCCTGGGACGTATCATTACATTATAAGTTCAACTGCATTCTTTATTATTTGAGCTCCTCTGTTCCTTATAGGCCTACTTTTTGTACACTGTAGCTGGAGTTGGACCAATTATAATAAGTAAAGCAAGCACTTCTGTGACTCTGAGAGCTGTGATAAATCTGCTGTCAGGAGTACGCACACAGATAACCAACTAGCTCTATCAGAGGGACTAGTGAGGTTCTTTAAGCTTTGGACACTAACACATTGCTCGCACATCTAGCGATTAAAAAGCTTCTATAGATGATTTGTTTTACTTTGTACTGACTCAGAACAGGTTTTCATTTTGGATTGCATGTCTAAAGTAGAAGATGATTGGAATTGTATTACTCACAGAAAATGTATTTCATCTTTCATCTTTTTTCGTTCAAGTAACTGCTATTCTAATGTTAATATAAAGACACGTGACTGGGTCATGTTTTTTTAGAACATCAACATCAGGTTTATTCTGATTCTCACCACAAATCAACTGGAGCCAACAGCCTCATGGGAACATGTTTATACCCACAGAGGGAGTGGAGGACGATGTGTTTGCCTATGCCAGAGTCAGCAGGGCTTGTTGTCTGACTGGAGGGTTTAACATCCCACATAACACTGAAGCAGATATGTGATAGGCAGGGATAGACAGCGTTAGACAGGAGAAAGACACTCTTGTCTTGTCTCGTATTCCCTGTAAAAACCAGCAGCTGAAATGTGACAGAGGAGCCTGGAGGCCTGAACCAGCCTGAGTATCCTCACAGCCTCAGGGAGGATTGTCTGAGAACCGGGGAATGACCTCTTCTTCATCCACCTGTGGAGCTGTTAGTGTCACAGTGTGACAGGATGTTTTATTAATTTAAAATCCCACATTTTCAAACCATTTACTTTGAGTTTGTATCAGCTCTGTAATTTATGCTGCCATGAATGATTACTGCTATTTCCCTGCAGGGTTCATGGTTTGTAATTTGGATGTATTCATCACGATTATTAGTGTGCACTTGCATGACATTGAAGTGAAAGCTGCTAATAACGGTATTTATAAATGAATCAGTGTTTATTGATAATTACCACAGTTGTAGATGATCACATTTGTCCCTTTTTTCTTCCCATCTCACCTCGTGTCCATGACATTTTAATCCAAGTGGTAAATTAAGCTTCATGCCTGCCTCTCTAATTTTCTCTCTACCTGTACTTTAGTACTTTAAGAGGAAGTTTGATGACCATATTTCCTGCCAGGTGGACGTCACAGCCACCACAGGAGGCTACAAACAACTTTGTGGAGTCGCTGGTCGTGATGTTTGTAGAGCTGTGCAAACTACAGCAACAGCTTATGAGTTAAATTACCATGATGTAAGGTGGGACGATGTGGGAAACATTACATGAAGTGCATTTTGAAGCACATAAAACCTCAAAGTGGAATCTTCATTTCGATCCTGCTCTCCTCTTGTTCTGTCTTTAGGTAAGAGTGGCCAGTTCGACCCTGAGCTGTGTCCGTGTGTTTTGGTGCGAGTGTGTTTGTGGGGATGGTAACACCATCTCCTGACCTGTACACTGCACCTCAAAAGAGAGACTCCACATGCAGCCACACAGAATGTGTCTCAGTATCACAGCCTGCTGTTGAGTCAGATCACTGAGAACTGACCTCCATCATTTCTATCTACAGTCCAGAGCTGAGAGAGAACAATGTGTCATATGTAGCTCTGTAATCTCTGCTGTTGTAGAGTGCTTTATATTTCTGTGTGCTGGAGTGATATAATACTTGCTGTGTTGAGAGGTTTTAGTTGGCACCTTGCCTCACTTTAGGTTCCTGAATGTGCTGATGTGTGCAGAAAATGATACAGTTCTTATTCCAGCTCTCCACTCTTCAGCTACTTTACATTTATATTATTGACACACTGGTTTCCTTTCCTGATGTGATCAAACATCATGGAGACACACAGATGGAGCTCTGAGATTTAGATCATCTCTCTCTCACTGCATTTTTCTTCTTGCTCATGTTTCTTAGTAAATGTAGGTATACCAGACAGCACACAAAATATACAGAGCTGAACACTCAGGTGCCAGTTCTTCTTTTTCAACGCTTCCTGGCATCTCTGGTAACCCTGAGTTAAACGTCACAATGCTTTGAACTGTGGTTGATTCCTTCGGGCAAAGTGTGCAGATATATCTGTGAGAGAGCTCTACTTCACTTGACTCTCTGACAGTGGGTCAGCCTTTAGTCCCTGCAGACTTAGAGGGATCACACCTCAAAGTCTGTGAGTCCTTCAGTGTGGACACTAGGATCGGGTTTATGTGTATTTGTCTATTGTTGTAGCAGAGTGTGTTGGCAGTGAGAGATATAACACCATCTGAAGTGCTTTAGGTGCTTTAAAAATATTTCAGCAGTTTAACTGAAGATTAATTGTTTTTACCACTGAACAAATAAACATGGTGTTGGATCATTGAACCATCTGCCTTCTTATCACTACACCTGTATGTTCTTACAATATGAGGCCACTGTGTGCATCACTTCTGTTGAGTTAATCTGAAGCAGTAGCAACATCTCAAGCACATTTCTATTTCATATTTAATACAGTCACACTTGATAACAGGATGTTGATGCTTTATTGATTTTTACACTCTGTACTTCTGGTACTTTCAGAGATAAGATATCAGAGCATTTCTTGTTCAACAACATTTTAACCATAAAGTTTCACTGTAACTAAAAATCTCTCCAGAAGAGAAGCTTGTTGAAGATGAAAATAGATGCTTCTTTGAGTCCTTTTATTTTGCAGCATCAAACAGAGACTGTGTTTGTGAAGAGGATCTCTCTCTCCCTGTCTTACAAGAAGTAGATCAGAGTTCTGTCCTGACTTTTTATTGCTTTTGTACATTAAATAAAGCAAATTAAGAATTAAAGAAAAAATTAAGTCTGCTGTGGTATAATATTACAACAGACACATTTCAACTACAACATTAGTTTACTCCGATGTTCGTCAGTATTTCCTGCTGTGTGTGTTTGTGGGTATGTGTGACATCTGCTCTACAGTTAAAGTCTAGTAGCACCTGCAGGAGGATGTTAATGGCATCCTGCCAGCATGCCTCGTGTGTCTGCTGTGTGTGTGTGTAGTTTCAGGATAGATGAGCACAAAGCTCCCATCAGCAGAAACATGCAGTCAATATGTCACCACTGTTGTTTTACTTATTGTAACATGTTATTATTGGCTCCAGTTGTTTACACTCATGTTAAAACTCTGGTTTATTAGTAATTATACTCCTGATGGCATCCACTGCTGTGTGCATCATGTTTATGTCATATCTCAGTGATGTGCTTTGTTCTGTTCTGTGTATCTGTAGATGAGAGTTATCGCCCCTGGCAGCGTCTCTTATATGCTGCTTGGATTCATTTAGAGAGACACACAGAGAGCAGATCATCATCAGTCAAACACAACTGTGTAACCTGTAGTTGCTATAAATGGTCCAGTCTCCTCTCACACTTTACTCTGATTCATTTATTTATGTCACACAAGGAAAAATTAATTATAACAGATAATCAGAAACCTTCATAAACAACAAATCGCTCTGTGTGGATGTCGGGCAGATGAATACAGACTACAGAGATGGTACTAATGACACATTGTCTGAAATCATCAGTGTGATATTAGAGCAAAGTCAGTGGCGGTCAGAGCAGCTATTTGCTAACATGATGTAACTCCAGTGATGATGTTGTTTCACAGTGATGGATTTACTGTCACATAATGAACAGAGCGACTGTTCAATATCAGCTGAATGACTCCATGTTTCCTCTGTTCACTGTGACTGTGCAGCATTAGCTGCAGTGGTTTATGGGTAGTGAGCTCAGTAGATTGATGGAGTCTCTTCTTAGACACGTTTTTGGTCCACAACCTGACTTTCATCCGTCCATCTCTGCAGCTTCCATGCTGTCAATCATGTGTCACACCTTCATCCATCAGGAGATTCAGCTGTCTATAAATGATTGACAGTTAGGAAATATACTGTGATGAAAATAGTAACAGGTAGTCCACTGCCTCTCACTGCTTCACTCTTGCTTGAGGAGAACAGTTTGTTGAATCCATTTGAAACTTTTTCAACTTAAAAAGCTGTAAACTGAAATCCCAGAGCAGTTGGCAGCAGTGATTCATTTGAGCAGGAAGCAACAATTGCTGCCTCTCTGCTCACATTCTCTTCTCAGGCAGCACTAACACTCTGCATTCAGCTTCAGTGGCATTCATCAGGATATCATTTACAACCTTGATGGTGGAAGTTTCTGCCCTGACTTTATCTTTGAAAGCACATACCAGGCAGACAGACAGGATGATAGTCACATAGATGGACAGTTTGACCCAGAGAACCTCAGGGCAGCTAACTGTACAAAACTTTAACACCTGAAAAGATATCAGAAGGTCAGATACTGAGCTGTCTCTAGGATGGTGGGCTCTTTCAGCACACTGCTACTTTCAGGGAAGTTTAAAACATATAAAACAGAAACAAAAGGAGTGAACAGTAAAGAGGAAAACAAAGCCAGACTGCCTCTGAGCAAACAGAAGAAGCTGACAGAGCAGCACTTCTCTCCTCTCACTGATTGGAGTCGATAAGAACAAGATCAGTCTTCAGCAGCAGTCGATGATCTCAGATGGACCTCCATCCAGTAATAATCCACAATGAGTCATGTTCATACAGAGGATAATAGATTCAGGACACAGCAGGTCATTCTCTGAGCGCTTAATCGATTGTAGTTGTGATGTTTCTGCGAGTCTGATATGAATCATAAGCCTGAGTGAAATTGAAGGTGTGAAAGGTGAAGAAGATGAAACTCAAGAGATTCCTGAATCTGAACCACTTGGCTCAGTAAGTCATCTTATATAGAACCTCTCTAATTTTCTCTTTACCTGGACTTTAGTATTTTAAAAGGAAGTCTGATGACCATATTTCCTGCCAGGTGGAAGTCACAGCCACCATAGAAGGCTACAAACAACTTTGTGGAGTCGCTGGTAGTGATGTTTGTAGAACTGTGCAAACTACAGCATTAGGCCTACATTTCTATTGACAGTCATTTTCTGTATGGATTTTTCCTAACTTCACCATGATGTAAGGTGGATCAGAAACATTACATGGAGTGAATTTTGAAGCACATAAAACCTCAAAGTGGGATCTTCATTTAGATCCTGCTCTCCTCTTGTGCTGTCTTTAGGTAAGAGTGGCCAGTTCGACCCTGAGCTGTGTCTGTGTGTTTTGGTGTGAGTGTGTGTGTGTGTGTGTGAGTGTGGGGAACACCATCTCCTGACCTGTACTCTGGACCTCAAAAGAGACAGTAACAGTCCACATGCAGCCACACAGAATGTGTCTCAGTATCATAGCCTGCTGTTGAGTCAGATCACTGAGAGCTGACCTCCATCATTTCTATCTCCAGTCCAGAGCTGAGTGGGAGCTGTGTCTAATGTACCACTAAACTTTCTTAGCTGCTGTGCCTTGGATGTCTGTGTGCTAGAGTGATATAATACTTGCTCTGCTGAGAGGTAAAAGTTGGCACTTTGTCTCAGTTTAAGTTCCTGAATGTGCTGATGTGTGCAGAACAAGAAAAACTCATTATTCCTGGCCTGCTTTAGTGCCTCTTTGGTTTGACTGTGTGGATCAGTGGTCACATGCCCAATGAACTATCTGTTGTTCATTATGGCAGAGTCTGCAGAAATGTGGACTCACTGAAAGTGTGCATAAAGGGCTCACAGTGTGTGAGAGAGCTCTTGTGCACTTTGACAGTGGGTCAGCCTACAGTAGCCCACGCAGACTTAGGGTGAGCAGGCTTTAAGCCTCTGGGCCCTTGACTTTTGGCGGTGGGGTTTAGCCAACTATTGAAACCAGCCTGTGCCTCACTTCTGTGTGATTAATCTGAAGCAGTAGTAACATCTCCATCTCATTTATATTTTATGAAATGTCAGTGTTTAATACAGTCACATATTCACACAGAGAGGTTGTGTTTCAGCCTCTGGACATTTATCAGTTATAACTTAATAACAGGATGTTATTGCTTTATTGATTCTTCTGGTACTTTTAGAGATAAAATATCAAAGCTTCTCTTGTTCAACACTTTCACCTGAAAGTTTCATCTTAACTAAAGATCTATACAGAAGAGAAGCTTGTTGAAGATGAAAATAGATGCGTCTTTGATCCCTTTTATTTTTGCAGCATCAAACTTTTGCAGCACTCAAAACTTTTTCTTCAATATCCACAACTCAAAAACAACCTGCAACCACCACCATTAACATAAGATCTATTTGCAATATCAACCTCTAGAAAACAACTATCAAAATTATATGGACTGATTTCATCAACAACAGACCCCACCACATCAATCCCCACCACACACTGGGGAAAAGATTTATCAATCAATACTGACATAACTCTCTGGAAATACATTTGCAATAACATCTTCTCAATGACCAACAACCCAAGATTACAACTCATTCAATATAAGACTATACACAGAACACACATAAGTCAACACAGAATGCACCTAATGGGTTTCACAGACACTGATATATGCCACCAATGTAATTTAAACACCACAGACAATTACTTCCACTCAGTATGGCTTTGCACACCAACCCAAAACGTCTGGATTAATATAATAACTATCATCTCTCAAATCCTGGGTCACTGCATTCCATTGTCACCTTCCCTCTGCCTCTTAGGAGACCTTCCATCCATCAATCACCTAAACCTACACAAATACCATAATGCCATACTCATCACCTTGACCATTGCAAAAAAGACGATATTGCTCAACTGGAAATACAAGCACAAGTTAACGTCACAGTGGCTCGACTTGTTGGCTGAACATCTCTCAATGGAACACATCACTGCTTTTAATAACAACCAAACTACTACATTTCATGACACCTGGGAACCATTTCTTAAAGCTCTGAATTTGCCGGTGAACTAAATCCTCAATTCCTCACATATTTCCGATTTACTTTATAATTATTATTATGAATTGTTTTGTGAATTTTGGATTTCCTGAAACATTTTGATATGTATTTTTGTTTGTTTGTTTGTTTTTGTTCTTATTTTGCAGGAAAGTTAATGTTGCTGGAAGTTAAATTGCCTTAGTGGAACTATTATATTATCATCTTCTTTTTATTTGTTTATTATTTATTTTGAATGTGTCTGTGTGTGTATGCAGGGATGTGTGTGTGTGTGTGTGTGTGTGTGTGTGTGTGTATGCATGTACAGGCAGTGTGTGTATGGGTCAATGTATACGTATGTAAGTCAATTTGTATGTATGTATATACTGTATGTGTGTGTGTATGGGTATATGTATATAGATAGATAGATAGATATAAATAGGAGTTTTCATCGGTTACCGTTTGTTTTTGGTGTTTATTCATGTACTCTCTCTTTGTGGTTTATTATTATTATTACTTTTTATTTTAATTTTATTTAATTAAATATATATATATATATATATATTTTATTTTTATTTTTTTTATTTCACCATGTGAACATATCCAACTATACTCTAGCTATACATCAACATCTAGTGGAATTTGCAACAAAGCAATTGTGTTACGTCTGTCTGGCTGTCTCTTTCCATCTGTCCGTCCACCTGTCTGTTGTCTGTCATCTTATTATGGGGGGTCTGTTTTTGGTTTCTTTCTTTTTGTTTGCTGTATATACACTTTGTCTTGGTTCTGGAATGGTGAAATATTGTCTGTTAACGTAAAAGAGGTGAATAAAAATAAATAGATAAAGTGCACATTATTACAGTAAATACATGTTATTAGTGACTTTTCTCATTTTGTTTGTGTTACTATGGTAACAAGCAGCTCTTCAGCATTCTTTGGAACCTTCTCTGATGGAACTGCAATCCTTTGATGTGTCACTGTGATGTCACACACTAAGATCTTTGCTGAAGTTCAGACCTGACCAACCTCTGGATCAAGCCGACACACTGCACTGATCAGAGAGGATACACAAGACGCCGTCTGTTACTAGAAAAGTGAAGTCAAAGAACTCAGAGAAACCTGCTCCTCTCATCTAGACTGACGAGTATCGCTTCACGATGGAAGACTCTATCTGCAACTTCGCCTCCAGGTGCCTCGACCAACCCTGCCTTTTCCACCCCAACTACACGCTGCAGGACATGCTGGGTAGGGGAGGCTTTGGGGTGGTGTACAAATGCCAAAAAAAGGACACCAAAGAGACTATAGCCGTGAAGATCGTTAGAGGTGACTTCGACTTCATAAATGAACTCACCATGCTGAACATCTTCATGGAGAACAACCTGGACAGGTGCAACATCGTCCGCTTCATTGAGATGACCCCGCTGGAGAACAACATGAAGGCTCTGGCATTCGAGATGCTGGATGTGACTTTGAAGCACTACATCCTGTACGACAGTAACTTCACCACGCTGGACTTACGCAACGTCAGGAGCGTCGTCCAACAGATGGCCACAGCTTTAAACGCCCTGAAGACCTACCGGGTGATCCACACAGACATAAAACTGGACAACATCATGCTGGTGGATTGTACAGCTCAGCCGCTCCAGCTGAAGCTCATTGATTTTGGATTGGCGTTTCCGACCTGCTGCGCCACGCAGGGCGATGAGCACCAAACGCTATACTTCAGGGCTCCAGAGATCTTTCTGGGACTGCCATTTTCAGAGGCCATAGACATGTGGTCTCTGGGCATCGTGATGGCGACCATCCTGCTGACTGACAACCTCTTCCCAGGACACAGTGAATATGACGTAGTGCGATGCATGGTGGAGCTCCTGGGAGTCCCCCCCAAACATCTCCTGAAGGCCGGGATTTACTCTGACAAATATTTTGTAAAAGGACGACAATGGAGACTAAAGACGCCTAAGGAGCACTGGGGATGTTTCACTGCTCTCGGAGACTACAGGTCATACGACTTCCGCAACCTGGACGACATACAAACATTACCCCTGCCCAACCTGAAAAATGTGGAGGCTGATGAAAAGAAGGAGTGCGTCGACCTGCTGAAGGCGATGCTTCAGATGGATGCCAATGACAGAATCACCCCGAGCCAAGTCCTCGCCCATCCCTTCATCACAAGAGGAACTGTCTCTGACTCTGACACTGACTCTGATTATGAAACTGTGGAATCAAGCAGCACGTCTGAACCACGAACCGTGCACACAGCTGAACCAGCAGCACCTTCAACTCCACGTCAGATTCTCGTCCGTCCTGCACAAACTTCCCGCAGCTTGTCATGGGAAGAGGACAGGAGGAGCTGCTTAGGTTCAACCTTTGGATCAATATCAGCAGC
Organism: Semicossyphus pulcher; assembly: GCF_022749685.1. NCBI lineage: Eukaryota > Metazoa > Chordata > Actinopteri > Labriformes > Labridae > Semicossyphus > Semicossyphus pulcher. The sequence continues at coordinate 25,171,838 of NW_027211692.1, forward strand.
ACCAAAGATTCCAGACATCAGAGAGCAAGACTCGAGCAGCAGCAGCAGAAGTGGATTTTATGGATCGGATTTGGTAACATCACATCCTCGAATGGTCATGGTGAGGCCTGCACCTCCTGAACGCCGCCTGAGCTGGGACGAGGACAGCGAGGAGAACTTCAGCGAGGTTAACCCTTGTCTGCGGCCATATTTCCCCAAGGACGAGAGCACCACATCAGACGATTCAGAGCCCGAGGAGCAGCAGCAGCAGAAGAAGAACAAGAAGAAGAAGAAGAAGAACTGTTTCAGGCGTTTCTTCCGCTGGGTGGGGAAGAAGCTCGTTAGCTGCTTCTGTGCCCATGACGATGACGACCGCTGACTCTCTATGTGGGTTTTTCCAGCAGATCACCTGATGGATTTCACACAGGAGATCAGACCGCCCTGTGGGAAATGCTGTCGGGAGTTGTGTTGGAAAAACTTTCATAGATGCTTGGGTGTGGAGGCGAGTCTGTCTCACCAGATTTTGACATTTTGGAGCCTTTGAATTTAAGCACTGAAATGTTTTGCCTCTGAGTTCAACTTTCGGTGTTCAGGGGATGAATCCATCTAAGAGATGAATCCAGAGGCAAACGTTTTTTACACATAATTTAAATCCAAGAAAATTCAGTGCTTGAAATTCGAAGGCTGTAGGGGGTCCGGTGAGACATACTTGGGCGGCACGGTGGCTCAGTGGTTAGCATGGCGGCGGAACAGAGAGCTCCTGACTCTGTGTGGAGTTTGCATGTTCTCCCTGTGTCTGCGTGGGTTTTCTCCGGGGGCTCCGGTTTCCTCCCACATGCCAAAAACATGCAGCTTAGGTTAATTCAATTGGCACTAAATCTGGACACTGGACATTTTAACACGATGAAAGATGAGTCAATAAATGATCAAAATAAAGTTACACATCTCTGTAATTACTCAGAAGTTAATATAACAACGCGTAAAGTTTAAACAAACATTTAAAACTGACTAACTAAAGCAGCTAACTGAAAAAAAGAAAAAAAAGGTAACGACATTAGTTAAAATTTTGCAAACACTATTTTTATAGACTGTCGTCTTTTTGAATTATCGGTAGCTGTCACAATGAATTATCTATGCACTGATGGTGTCAACTTTGATTTAATGAACTTCATAGATATTTTCTGCAAAAAATAAATTACACTTAAAATATAAAGTGTTATTGTCAGTAACGTGGTCTGCGGTTGTGAGGCCGGTTGGTTGTACTGCCAATACTGCCAAATTTTCTGAAATGCCTTTGGAGACAGCTTATGGTAGAGAAATGAACATTCAATTCACAGGCAACAGCTCTGGTAGACATTCCTGCAGTCAGCATGCCAATTGCACGCTCCCTCAAAACTTGCGACATCTGTGGCATCTTGCTGTGTGATAAAACACATTTTAGAGTGGCCTTTTATTGTGGCCAGCCTAAGCCACACCTGTGCAATAATCATGCTGTCTAATCAGCATCTTGACGTGCCACACCTGTGAGGTGGATGGATTCTCTCGGCAAAGAAGAAGTGCTCACTAACACAGATTTAGACAAATTTGTGAACAATATTTGAGAGAAATAGGCCTTTTGTGTACATAGAAAAAGTCTTAGATCTTTGAGTTCAGCTCATGAAAAATGGGAGCAAAAACAAAAGTGTTGTATTTATATTTTTGTTCAGTGTATATTTCTAAGTTCTGTGTTTTTACCAGGATGATGGTGACCTGAATCAGTGTACTCTGGCCTCACCCTGAGCCCCACTAAAGCCATTAGCTTCCAGCCATTTGATTATTGCTGCCCATTGATTCCCACAGTAAAAGAGTCAAGTTCAACATCACCTGATCAGAGCTGCCAGCTCCCTAATGCTGCTGCTCACTATCATGCAAGACGAGTCATAATCTGTCCCAAAGGTGAGATACAAGACTGGCACAGGAAGTGATGGAGGTTTAAACATGCCCTTATGGCATTGTGGAGCAGCTGACTACAGCTACACAGAAACCCTCAGACTGAAACACTGGAGCTGGTTGGACTTGAAGAGAGAAATGTGTGCTTGATGAGCGCTGCTGGTAGAACAATAGATAGAGGAATTTATCTTTTGTTATGTTTTATGTGTGTATGTGAAGGTGTGCATGTAAAAGTATCTCTGTGGGTTACAGTGTGAAGCATCATGGCTGACTAACATAGATCAGCCGCTGGTTTTCTCTCTCCCTCAGAGGATCCTGTTCTTCTTCTGTTTCAAACACTCTGATTTTCTCTTCTCTCTCCTCTCCAGCATCTGAGCTTTCTTCTCACAGAGTAACTTCATCTTTTTACTCTTCTCATTAAGTGAAACATAAAACTGCACTTCTCACATTTCCCTTTAAAAAGATGAATATAACAGAGGATTCACTATTGGTAATATCATGTTTGGCATGATAAATGTGATAAATACACACTGTAAGGAGGAATGTCACATTTACAAAATCTACAAGAACTTTATTTTCATCTGGCACCATTTTCCTGTGATGTGTTGCTTTGCATATTTTCAGCCATATTTAGATAAGAAGTGATGATACCTTTCATCTGAGTGTTGGGCTCAGTATGCTGCATGATGACATCCTGCTGGGAGCTCTGGGAAGTCTGAAAGCAGTTTAGCAGAGCTGCATCAGCAGGCGTACAGAAAGCATGCTGAATGTCTCGTCGTCCAGTCTGAGCTCTTAGTTACTTTGTGTCCTCTCTAATCTCTGCTCTCTTAGGTTGACCAACTCAGTAAAGGTTCCTTTTTACAGTACTTACAAGCCATTAAGCTTTTAAATATTTACATTAAAACTCCATTGCTCAGAACTGCAGAGGAACTAATCTGTGTCTGAACCTGAAGGAGAATGCAATTAAAAGTCTGGTGTCAACCTCAACACTGCTTAGTCATAAGTCATAAGAAATGTAGTGTGTTGCTTTAACCCCTTATTTCTCTGTTCTGCCTTCACATCTTTGTGTTACCTGTTGCTTATCTTATATTTTACTCTCTGGAGCTCCAGACCAAAAGTACTCAATCAGTGTTCTCCATGTGCTCTGTTGGTAGCCTTGGAATTAGTTAAACATTGAAGTGAATGGAGGCTGGGTGAAGAAGCTGATGAATCTCTGAGTCTGTTCTCGTTGTCTATCCCTTCACTTTTCTTTTACTCGTACCTCTTTTAATTTCAATAATATAGGAAGGAGAATATCATGTAAAGTGAATAGGAGGGTATTGAACTTCAAATGTGCTAGTGCTTTGCTAGTCATCCTTGATAAGCCTACTACCTTTAAAAAATTAATTAAATTAAAAATCAAAAAAGTTCTATTGAGTATAATGAGGTTAAAGTTAGAGTTGTTCTTATACATATAGAAGCAGAAGTTATTTCTGGCACAAATAAGAGACTTTATACTGGGGAGTGAGTCTTTGCCTCAAGCAAAGGAGTTCAAGTATCTCGGGGTCCTGTTAACGAGTGAGTATAAAATGGATCGTGAGATTGACAGGCGGATTGGTGCAGCATCAGCAGTAATGCAGGCGTTGTACCGGCCTGTGGTGGTGAAGCTTCCGATTTACCAGTCGATCTACGTTCCAACCCTCACCTTTGGTCACGAGCTTTGGGTAGTGACCGAAAGAATGAGAGCGCGGATACAAGCAGCCGAAATAAGTTTCCTTCGGAGGGTGTCTGGGCTCAGCCTTAGAGATAGGGACAGGAGCTCGGAGATCCGGGGGGAGCTCGGAGTAGAGCCGCTTCAGGCATCTGGTTAGGATGCCTCCTGGACGCCTACCTTTGGAGGTTTCCCGAGCACGTCCAACTGGGAGGAGACCCCGGGGCAGACCCAGAGCTCGCTGGAGGGATTATATATCCCGTCTGGCCTGGGAACGCCTCGGAATCCCCCAGGAGGAACTGGAAAATGTTGCTGGGGAGAGGGACACTTGGGTCACCTTACTGAGTAGGCTGCCACCGCGACCCGGCCCCGGATAAGCGGAAGACAATGGATGGATGGTTAACTGCATTTCCAAAAATTCCCACTGCTCTTCTGCATTTTTTCCCTTTTTCCTCTCCATTTTTTACTCATATAGTTCCAACATTTGACACAATAAATAATGTGTCAAATGTTGTTATAATGCTGTTCTACTTACACATTTATAATGCATTTTTACTGTGTAGATTTTGAATGTAAACATGCAATCAAAGGAGCTAAAGATCAAAGCCAAACACTTCTTCAAAGGTATGATGTCATAGGTAATTTGCAGGTTCTTATAAAAGCAGCTCTTCAGCTAGTCAGACGTATAGTACTCAGTCTTATATATAGCCATATACAGCCATATATAAGCCATATTGTATCAACCTTGAGTGAAAGATAAGTCTTTATCATAACAAATTTGATACAGACTGATACTCACTACATCCGCCAAACGAAATGGAGCAAGACAAACAATCAAAGGGAAAGGCAAAAAAAGTGTCTGCAAAACAGAAGGTGCAAAATAACACCAATGCAAAAACTCCCTCCTCACAGTTTGTTGACAATGACATGAGGGAATCAATCAAGCGCATGCCAAAGAAAGTTCTTGAACGGCAGTATGAAGAGCTGCATATGGCACATTTAGCCAGCACGGCTAAGTTTACTCAGGAGCTGCAGAGGGAGAGATCAAAGAACGCGTTTGTCCAAAAAGAGAAATCTAAAGGTAATAGCCTCGCGGTGAAGAGTGACATGGAATTCCTCGCTGTAAGACGGAAGATTGCCTTCCTTAAGCGAGTACAGTTGAGGTACGAGGAAGTCATTTCTAACCTGAAGGCTGAACAGGAAGACCTCAGTCGAAATATGGCAGAACAGAAAAACATCCAGCAACATCCTGCCATTGAAAACGACTCTGCTTTCTTGAAAGAGCTGGAACGGCTAAAGCTCCAGCTTGACTCTGAAAAACGGAGTAAAAAAGAATATGAGGAAATGATTGAGGCACAAAATATCATCCAGGAGAGGCTTACAGATCAGCTCCAGCAGATGCAAGACACTAACATGCATCTCCAAGAAGAACAGGAGAGCATCAAAGTGTCATGCAAGGAAGTCTGCCAAAAGAAGGACGCTGAGATCCTCGCTGTGAGACAGCAGATTGACTTCCTTCACATTGAACTTGAGAAGGAAGTCAAGTCGCATGCAGACACAGCGTTCGAGAACCAGCAACTTGTCCTGAATATGACTGCTGAAGCCGTCTGTCAGAAGATAGTGGAGATCAGTGCCATACAGCTAACCACTTTGGAGAAGGACAAGGTTCATATTAGAGAGCTGGAAGAGCTGAAAACTCAGCTAAGCCTCCAGACCTCACTCAACCTTCAGCTCTCTAATGAGCTGAAGGCTGAGAGGGAGAAACATCTGCCTCTCCAATCAGATCATGAGTCGTACCTCCCTGATCCCCCTGCAGTCGAAGTCCAAGAGCAGACTGACCACCCTGCAGAGGAGGCGGATGACCGGGATAAGTCACCCCTCAGTAATGGATCAGCCCTGGAATTGGATGCTGTGCCGGTCCCAGCCCCTAAAAAGAAGTCAGCCTGGAAGAGGTTCAGACACTTTTTGGGGTTGAGGAAACCGCAGAGGTGGAAGAGGAACTCATCCACCACTCCTGACCCTCACCCTGATTCCTCTGACCCCTCCATAAGCCCAATCTAGTCCCACTCCCATCACCCGCCCCACCCCCCTGTGGGTTTTCTCCGGGTTGCTCCGGTTTCCCCACGCATTTTTAAAAGTTTTTTTCTCATTAAAATTTGGATATTCTAAATTTCTAAATTGAATTGTCACCTACATTCCTATCAAATCTAATAAATAAAAAAAGATTATAAATACAAACATTGATTAGAGGTTGTTGGTATTAATACAGTCAAGTTATTAAATAAACCTGTTTAAAACACAGAAACATAGAATTCAGAGCCAGACAGATGAAGAAAGACAAACAGACAGTAAATGCACATAGACAGTTTCAGGTCCAGGAAACACACATGAGTTGAGTTCAGGTAGCAGAGTTCAGTTATAGTCTGAGTTAACTGAACTCAGATCAGTGCTGCTGGATGACTTGAATGTCAGATGAAGAGTTTTGAATAAACAGACAGAATGACAGCACTGGTTTTACTCTGAGAATCAGTCATACACTGTTTATCCTCTCATCTCACTCTTTCACTGGTTCAGTCCTCTGCTGAGAGAACACCTGTTCTGTTTGATTGATACTGACAGGAGATCAGATCAGAACTGTGAACAGAGGAAGTTATACAAACATCATCTGCAGCCCTGCTCTGTCTCTGCTCACACTGATGTGTACAGCAAACAGAGTTAAAGAGGTTTTTCAGTTTAGGGTTTTGAGGCCAAATGCCAGTAGTATAATATACTGTACTGTGTTTTGGCATGTATGCACTGATGTTTCCATGGGAAGCAGCAGTTAATAAATAACATTTTAATTAATTAAATTAAGCCAATTAGACAAAAATGAATATATAACATAACATATATTATCTTCAAATACACCTTCAGTTTGATCATTTCATCAGATACATGTAAAACAGGATGTATTTTCCCCCACAGGCAGATGCAAAGGGCTTGGACATCTTAGAATAGCAGATTCTTTGGCTTGAAGCCGGACTAAGATGTATGTATTGAAAATTCTCCAACCAGGTCACACTCCTGACATTTTTTGTGACATAACTTTTCAAACCAATATTTGCTTTAAAAACATTCCAAGAATTTTTTTTTTCAGGTCTTTACTCCATCGCATTTTGTAGACATGAAGCCAGATTAGATCAAATTAATGAAGGATTAATTACATGTCTTAAGAGTGTCTGAAAGGCCAGTTAGATTTAGACAGAGAAAAAAGAGAAAATTCATTGTCGTAGTTGATGTCCACCATGATGCTTTATAGCTGCTGACCATGATTATGATCTTTAATGAGGGTGTTTCTATGGCCAATGGGAATCAATTTTGTTGTGCGCTTATAGTAAAGATGAAACATTTCTTGGCTGTTGAACATATTTGGCCATGAGAACTGAAATGGGAGTTGTATTAGACATCAAAGCCAACAAGCTGAACAACTGTAGAGACAGAAAAAGCCTTCTGGCCTTTTAGAGCTTTCACACAATGAACTGAACAAAACAGAGGATTTCCCTGAACCACTTGCTGGCTGCTCTGATCGTCACACATCATACATATCAGAAAGAGTTGGCTGTATCTTTTTTGTTTGCAGCCAGCTTTGCATCATCACAATGTGTGAATTATATGCAGTGAACTGTGTTTAACTTCTCCTTTTGTTGCTGCACTTTTGCTGACTCTTTTGCTGCTGTTTGCACTACAGCTTGTACTTCCATATTTATATTTTTTCCCACCGCAAGGGGAAGTTGCATTAAGAGAGGGATGGCTTTCATGTAGTGTGTAACATGAGTGCTTACACATAAATGAGTATTCTGCAATAACAATAACTTAAAAGTTGGGTTTTCTTCAAAGCCCTGCAGCATTCTTGCGCTGGAAGTTCACATACCTCAAACATTAATAATGTTCTTGTGGATGCTCTCAAATGTTTTACTTGGAGGGCTGCATCGATTGAAATGGTATTGTCAGGAGGAGAAGAGAAATCTTTTAGTGCTTGATGGAGCTTTTTGTTGTCATTTCTTTCTAGAACAAAATTATTTCTAGAACAAGTGAGGATGTGGTATGAGCTGCAATTTGAGAGCGCCCGACATCTGCATTTTTAGCAAACAGGAATACCACAGTATTTGTTCTCTTAATTCAGCTTGATTGTACACATGATGTGGATTTACTGAACTGAGCAGCCTAAAAGGTCAGATAATCACGCTGTTGTCCAGAGGGTTTGTTTGAATTCCTCCATTAGATGAGATTATTATGAAGTTCTGCATTTAGAGAAAAAGTTTTTTCAACACGTCTGACATTTCAAGGCAATAAAAACTTTCTGCAGTCATAAATAGTCACACAAGTTTAGTGCTGAATGAAAAACTTGCTTTGACATTTCCTGAGAGCTTCATTCATCACTTTTGAGTTCTGTCTGTTCATGTTTCTGGTCTAATCTTCCACAAGCTTCGCTTTTCTCCCTAAAATGTTGAAACACATCGCACAACACACTGATGTGATGTCAGGGATGAGGTCTGGTGAATGACCCAAAATGATGTGTTTCATTGTCTGTGTTGATGCATCTGTCTGACGACATCATTCCCATTCTGTCTGCTAAAGTCGCCGTGTTTCCTTTCCCTACAATGAATCCTGTAACAAGTCTGATATGAGTTCATCAGACCAGACTGCTGACTCATCATTAGTTATTGTCCTCTTTTGAGTCTAAAATTGCTGAAGGGTTCTAGTTGCTCTTTCTGGTGCCAATCACTCGGCAGAGAAACAAGAGCACAGAGAGAGAGAAAAAGAGGAGAGGAAGAACGACTGTCAGTCAGGGTTTTGTCTTCTCTTGACTGTGATCTGAATTCAGTCAAGTGGTTGTCTGTCAAAACCGCATTTGAATAAATCTCAGTGGGAAGCTGCAAAACAGAATTAGTAATAATTTGTTCTGTCTGTCCACTGATGTCTTATAGTTCTAAGATTAATTGTATTTTTGTGTGCGGGTTTGGATTCTAACTAATGGTCCTCTTTTCTCTCTTTTTTTTTTCTGGATGCTGTTTCCTGATTGTCTCCATCCTGAACCTTCTTCTGTGGATCTTCAAATGCAGGTAAATCAACACTAGTTCTTCTATAAATATCTTAAGAGACTGCACGTGTGGTTGAGGTGGTACCAACATGTGGTCTACTGAGTTTGTGTATGTGTGAGCTGTGTGTAACTGACCAGGGCTGCTGTTGGCAGAGTTTGCCGCAGCTCTTCACATGACTGTCTTTTCTTGGTGCTGATTTAAAGGTTGGATGATGTTTAAATAAAGAGCTATTTCCTGTTACTGAATCAGAAAGAGTCCAGCTTCCTCCTCCATCAGACTGTGTTGAGTTTGACCAGTTGCTGTTTGTTTGTTTAATGACACTTCATGCAGAGACAGCCATGTGGTTAGTGTGTGTTTGTGTGATGAATTGCTTGAGTCAGGTTCAGCTGCTTTGGCGGCAGAACTGCTCACAGCTTAAGCCCAAAGATTATAATAGTGGCTGCACACCAGACCTTTTACAATACTAAAAATGTCTCTGTGTGTAGTTTTCTGCTTTTCTTGCTGCTGGTGGTTTAAAGCCTAAAGAGATGCAGGCAGCAGCTCTGCAGCAGGTCGTCATTATTCATGAGAGGAGGTCACATTTGGCCTCGCTGTCACTTTTTAAATGTTGGTTAAGCAGCCGATTTGATTCTTCACAACAGTGCAGCTCATGCAGAACAGGCTGGTGTGTGAATGCAGAGCAGTCTGTAGTGGGAGAGTTATCTTATAGTGAAAGACTGATGTGTGTTTCTGACATGCTCATGTTGATTGTTTACCCAGCCTCAGTCTCCCTCACTCTGAAACACTGTGGTTTGATACATTTCAAAGCTGTCAAATTTTCTCCTCATTTTCTTTGCCTGCAAGCTTTTATCTGCATTATGTGTTGTGTTGATGTTTAGCTCTCAAGTTTGAAACTAACATTTTAGATGAGATTCCCTTGAAATGGTCAAACGGGATTCTTGCATTTCCTACAGCAACCTGAGAGAGAGAACAGACAGGTCGTGAGGAGTGTTGACATTATATCTCACATAGCTTCTGTATGTGGCACAGTGCATGCACATCTCAGATATCTGTTTATGGGTAAAGTTGTATGCTGTTATCTATCAATCATATGGTTTCACTTCTGCTACTTGTGGAGAGCAAACGTTGTAGATACATGTTTCTATGGTTACAGTTTGGATGAATGCTTTACTTTTACTTTAACAGCAAGTACTTCTCTCTCTGGTGGGACAGCACAGCACGGCGTCTCTCCCTGCTGTTTGCCTCTAATCTGTTTTTATCTCTCAGCTGCGTTTCTTTGTCTTTCCCCACTTTAAGTCCCTGTTTTTCTGTCATGTCCTCCATCCATCCTTATACTCCATTCTTTTCTCCTACACACTCTATATTATATTTAGTGTACAGGAGATGTCCAGTATTTTACAATATAACATCAGGGTTTGTTGTTTGCCGTACATCTCAAGCTCAGCCACATACATCCCTGTTCGAATGCTGCGCCGGCTCATTCTTAAGTGATTTACAGCACAGCCACTTAAGTCTGGGCTGAGTCAATAGCAGACAAAGCCTCAAAGACAGAGCCTCTCCTCTTCTTCTCCCCTCACTTTTTCTCTGCACCCAGCTGTACAGTCAGTCAGGAGGTCAACAGCTTGTTGAACTTGATCTATGGAAATGCTTTTGCTGCATCATATAGAAAAAAGAGGTTTTATGTTGGATTTGAAATGTTTCAAATTTCAAATTACATTGAGAGAAATTGAATTGGAGTCTGTATTGCCTGCAGGATCTGCTTTCCTAGCTTTAGCTTTCTATAACAATATCCAGAGGAAAGTAGTTTTACTTAAAGCTTGAGAATATTTCCAACATTATTCATGCAAAAGATTGCAGTGACAAATAAAGGAGCAGGTGGTCAGAGAAATGAAGAAGGATTGAGAAAAGCAGTCGCCCTTGCGATCAATTTCCAGGCGAAGTTAAAAAATGAGAAGAAATGTCTTCATTAAAGCAACTAGATGAAACATAATAAACCATCTGGGCACACAGTTTAGAGTAAAAGTACTAATGATGCATTGTTCTGATAAGGATGTGGAAAAAAACAATCTGGAAGCATTTAACACAGTGAATGCTCTAAATGATCATACTTCTGAAAACTGGTTAAATCCCACCAAACTGCTGTGATGGATCATCAATCCGTCTTAAATAACATCAGTGAGTAAGAAATGTAATCACATACAGCAGCAGCTTTACATCATCTTTAACTCTGTGTTCCTATCCTGCGTGTGAAATATGTTACTGTTCCTTTAAGAAGATGCTCGTGGCAGATTCACTCTAGAAATGTTTCCCAGGTTAAACTATGAAAAGAAAAATGTTCAGTTCCTGCAGGGATTTAGAGTCGAGATGATGGCAGTGTTTGACAGTGCCAGATGAAGCACAGACATTACACACCAGAAACACAGTTAGACGTGTCTGAAATGGCCAACATGGTCGGTGGTCTTAATCTGGAGGGAAGATCAGGTCGGGTCTGACAGGAGATGTGAAAGTGAACGAGCTAACAGGTCTGCAGATACTCAGCAGGAGAATCCTCAGGAGAACAGCTGAGTTCACTTTGGTCTGTCTGGTCTGTGAGAGAGAAACACAAGAGAAGACTCGTCAAAAACATGTCAGATGTCAGATCATCTCAGAAGAAGTTGGCAGTTTGACATAAATCCAGTGTCAGAGGTTGTTTTGAGACTCAGGTAGCTGTGTGTGCTTTCTGCCTCTGAGAACCAGGATCCTTTCATGTTGGGCAGCTCAGGGATGTTGCACTCAAAGGCATGAATTCAGCCATATCGAAGGTTTGCATCCATGCTGCAAGCAAACACACACACACCTACGAGTATACACACCATCTCACAGCACTCTGATTTGGATGGGAAACTCCCTCTCTCCTCTTTTCCAGTAATTCACTGAGTCTTCACTGACATTCAAACATGTAGTCTAAATGGTAAAGTATTTTTAAAGTTGTCTTAAATTATGTTATAATACAAACAGGATCCTTCTCAGGACACATAAGAAGAGAGAGGGAGAGACGTAGTTCTCTAACCACCATGTTAAACCCTGAATATCTGCGAGCTGCATGAAGAATGGTGGTGTGACAGTTTAATACAGTTAAAAGGTTTCTGCTGCAGAGCCTCAGGTCTACACTACAGGCTGTCATGGTCACACATCTATCAGAGCTACACAAGACAGAAATGAGGAGGAAGAGGAGATACTACTCCACAAGTGATGAATATATGCTAATCTTTCGGAGATGTGGGTTGTGTTCTGATCATTCATTGTTGCATTTTCCACTTGATATTTCTGTAAATCAAAGTGATTATTTCAGACATCATATTCACACAGTTTTTGCCCTGGCAAGTTATTAATTAGGTTAACAAGGTACAGCTGCTCGTTAAGGCACATTTCTAGTCAGCCAATCAGGTGACAGCGACTCAGTCCTAATTGTCACAGTGGGCACCAAAACTGAACAACACAAAATGTCGCCTGGTCTGATTGATCTGTGAAAGAGGACAGAATAGATGGCAATACTGATAATTTAAAAATAATTAAAGGAGCAGTTTTTGAGGGATGAACACAGAAAAAGTGAGAGAGAGAACAAAGAGTCTAAGAGCTCTGCAAGTCTGGATTGTAACATCTGCATGCTAACATGCTCACAATGGCAATACTAACAGACTGATGTTAAAGCATTTAACATGTTTGCCATCATATCAGGTTCAGTATTCTCTGTAATGTATGAATGTACATCAACAGCACGCCCACAGTGCAGACATTTCAGGAGACTCAAACTTAGTTAAAGTTGTAAGAATGTCAAGTGTAAGAGTGGAACAGTCTCATGCAGCCATCATTTACTGTAAACTGTAAGAAGCAGCCTCATGGAGTGGAAGAGTTTACATCTCAGAGCGAGTTGGAGGAAGAGAAGTGAGCTAATGGGCATTTGACACAGCAACAAACACAGAATCACAGCCAGCACTCTGACTGCACTTGGCTATTTTCATCAGTTTTCCTGCCAAACTTGAAATCTGGCTGAGAATCAAATCTGGTTCTTCTGCAAGGCAGCAAAACATGAACCAATGAACCATCAGTGCTGTGTCGTAATTAAACAACCAGGTGGCTTCATTTTCCAGTGATATAATGTAAATTGAAGAATATGCATGATTAAGAAATAAACCTATAGGGTTCATATATTGTAGAATTTAGAAGCTGAATCAATCAGTGTGTGCTACTGTTGAAGAGTCAGTCTGTGTTAACAAGTCCACAGGAGGCTGATGGCCTATAGTGCGCCTGCAGCTGCAGTCTTCTCTGCAGGAGTCTTTGTCATCAGGACCCCGGGGCTCTGAAACAAACAGCCTGAGGAAACCAGGAAACTTAGTCAGTGCTGTGTCTTAAATTATATCTCACAGCATACTGCTATGTGTGTTGTTATTGAACAGAGAGCAGAAGACACTGATGACAGCTACAGGAGGTGGTGGTGATTGGAATGCCTGGAGCAGAGTTAAGGAGAGAACACAGGGTCATGGAGGAGCCGATGTAGACAGATGTCCTCCAGGATTGTCATGTTGATGCTTTACACAGTTTTGGTGACGGGTTGTGAGTCACCAGCAAAACGGCAGGCCAACAGCTCATACGTTCCACTTACACTCTGCTCTCATTCCATGTGTGGCCAGTTTATTTTAATGGAAGTATAGTGTTGGAGCCACTCCATGAATTGTCTGCACTGTTTGCCCTTACATGGGGGTTCTTGATAAAGAAATTAATCCAAATGAATATATGATGCATTATATCTGGTTTTCCCCTAAATTGCTATCTCTAATTTCATACTTATAATTTGATAGAGCAAGACTCTTGGAATGAAGCCATTTAATTAAAGCTCTGCACTCCTGATGAGCTTTTATTGGCAGTGTTTTGCAACATCTTACTTCATATAGTGATTGAAGATTTTATATTTTCTGCAACCAGGAATCTGCCTGTAAAGCTTTCTTGGAACAACCCAGTTGGATTGAGACCTTTGACCCTGTGAGACATTTCTGGCAGATGCATATTTCATGTTTCATACTTAACATAACAGGCATAATGTCGAGAGGGGAACAGGAGGGGGGCCCACATATACACACATTGCAGGATGGTAAGGCAGCATCACTGTGTCAGCTTTCTGCAGTTTAGCCCCTCTCAGGAGATAAGTGATATTTATACTCAAAGTTCAGAGTTTAGAGCAAACAAATGAAAGGAAAGCCTCCATGTTTTACTTCCTCTGGCTGCATGTTATGACTGTGTTTTATTAGCTGCCAGGGATTCAGCCTCACACTCTGCTCTCATTAAATGGATTAATACAATGCTCATGCAAGCACTTTTTCAAGTATCCCAAGCTGGAAAATGAGCAAATCATCATGCATGAGTCAACATAAAAATGAATGGTTCTGTATTATGTACACACAGTTGTTCTTGTTGGCACAAACGGCTGCCAATTAGGGAGTATGGAGGGTATTGATTACTCCGAGGCCCTATCTAACTTCTATTGCCCCTTTAAGGGGCAGCACATTCAAACATATTTGATGTATAAATAAACTCATGGAGGCTGTATAGGTCATAGAGTTCTGACCTGCATATGGAGCCTCTCCAGTCTGGCAGATTCCCTGTGATATCAGTTTGATAGTGACAGCAGCTGAGAGAGATAGTGTGGAGAATTATCTGGAGTGTGAAATTGGAGCACAGTACTTACAGAGATACTGTAACTAAGGGTCAGTTGGGTTCATTGACTAGAACATTATGTGATATTAAAAGTTTTAACAGCTCCTGTTAACACATGAGTCCTGTGGTGCAGTGTTTTATTAAAACTAATATTTTTAATTACAGTAATAATTTCTAGATTACTTTCAGCTGCAGGCTTTCACTCTTTCCATTATTCATTACTTGAAACCTGCTGACAGCTGAGTGCTGTCTTTAAATGTCAGCTGGCTGCGTGTTGGCGGTGGTGGGTGAACATCAAAGCATCAGGAGTGTTGCAGGTTACTCCATATTTAGCATATTTTTTTGGATCTGAAAAATACATTTCCTGCATTTGATATTTAAAAGGAAAATAACATTTGCTGTAATGAACACTAATAAAACCATCAATAGATGTATTTAGTTGTGAATGTAAATGTGATTGGCTAACACAATAAAGTGGACATAGTCTTTACTCACTCTTTAAAATGACAGTATAATATTAAATTATGATTTAGCCACCAGCTCTTTCATCTCTAACATTAACTGAATGTCATCTCGGCCATTTTGACATCCCAGATGTTTCACTGCGGGATAATAATGTGATGATAATGACTTCAGATTAGTCCTGAGTCTGTCCTCTCTAATGTTTAATTTCATGATTTGACTTGGAAGCTGGTGCTCATGTAGAGCGGGCGATTTCCATGATCGTCAGGTTACAACAGTGTATACACAGTAAAGGTTTAATCAAATCAATTTGAGATAATTATCTGTTATATGTAACCATCAGCTGCTGCGTATTCATGGGATTACCATCTGTGTACCATCTGAATGTAACGGTGTGTCTGCTTCAAATACCTTCAGGTCTGTGTGGAGACAGGAGCCAAGTCAGATGCTGTCTTTGCTCGGTGTGTTTGAAGGCTTTCTTTAGACACAGATTCCTGGGATAGTTCTCATTGTACATTATCATATCTACCATTACATCGCTTTGTGGATACATGCAGCTGGAGCTGCTTTGTACTTAGCTTAATCTACAATTCAAATCTTACACTGATACTGATGCCTGCAAGACACAGTCTGTTATTCAAATGTAAAGCAGGGAGTTATTTTCCATTATTATCACTATGACTAAGCTTGATGTCTGTTACGGCTTCACCAGTAACTCTTAAGAGCCATTTTTAAGATCCAAGACTCCAACTGTCTGCTTCAGCTCAGAGAGAGAGAAAGTGATTGATTTGCTAATTTTAGAAGGCAGAAAAACTTTGCTTGTTACTTGGAATCAGACGATCACAGACTCTAATCGACTCACTCTGCTGTCTGCTATTTTTCTTCTGTCCCACCAAAATCATTTCAACGTTTCCACAGGCTGTTTTTATATGAGCTCATGTCTGGATGCTGAATAATTTATTCTGATGTTCAGAGATAAATGATGATGATTTTGTGGCTCTGACATCAGGACTGTCAGACTTCTGCATCTAAAATGAGAATCAGAGAAACTGTGTGAATTATTGTGACTCTTTCGGTCTCTTTGATCAACTTGTTCTCCTTGCATGCTCTCACTGGCAGCAAAGCTTTGTGTTTCAGTTATTTGATGTTTTTAGTTGAATTATTTTCATCATTTTAAAGATTTTTCTGGTAGTAACTATGAGGTAACAGAAAGTTTGACTCTACTCTTTGCCACATCCAATTTTATTGTCAATCTATTTTTTTAATCTCCAGTTTAGGTCTTAGCATTCATTATTCCTCTTCTATGTATTTAAGGCAGATTTAGACTTTGCCTGTTTGTGAGTAAACAAGGCAGTTCTTAATTATAAGGCTTACAATTCAAATAGGCTTATTTATTGGTTTGAGTGTTATAATGAAATGCTTAGCCTCTCACACATGCAAACCACAGTCAGATTCTCTTGGCACGTTACACCTCTGGGACACACGTGTTCCACAGAGCTCTCAGAAGTGTGTCGGTCGTTTCTCGTCTCTGGAGGCTGCGGGCCCTGTAGAGCTCATGTTCAATCAAAGCAGAGCTCAGATCTGAAGTCCCTTTCATTTAGAGCAGCCACATTCACACAAACTGAGAGAACTACTAATGTCACTGTGGTAAGATAGCCTGTCCTGTGTTTGATGTAAAGTTGTACTTAATCCTTTTTGGTCAATAAAATAAAACTTTCTTCCCCAAAGAAGTAAGAGACATCTTTGTAATCTGTTCTTTATTTACACAAAAACAAAATTATGTAAACAAGAAAAAGTCAGTCATACCTGTTTGCAACTTGCAGTGCAACACAAAGCAAAGCATGGCAGCGATGAACACTGCACAGTAAATTAAGCTGTACAAGACTTTGAATGTGTTTTCAAAATGAGTAAAATAAGAAATGATATAGTTAATGATTATAATAACTTTGACAGGTCTCAGCAAGTATCAAACAGATAAAGAGAGCGAAATAACAAAGACAGATAGATTACAGGTAAAGAGAGCAAATATGAAGTAGATTGAAATCAGCAGATGAAAGTAGGGAGCAAAGAGAGCGATGGAGGCTGATGTGTCCTCAGTGACCTTGACATAAGACTTATGACTCTGTGTCATCAGACTGCAGGTTGTATATCAGTCACTGTGGTTTCAGCAATGTGTAACTGTGTATGCAGGACACTATTTATCATATGTGTGTGCTTGATTTTAAGTGACCGCAAACATATGAAAATAAATCTTCATCACTGAAACGCAACATTTATATTCATATATTCTTCATACTGTGCTTATGTTCAAAGTAGTTCTTATCTCTTATTGTTGTCAGTTTGGGATGGATGTCATCTTTGGAAATCTGTTGTTTGGCTGCAACATTCAGCTATCAAAGAAGTAGTTTGTTGTGTCGAAAAAAAAATCTCCACCACAGTGACCATGATGCAATGCAGCAACAAGATCTGTTGAAGTGGAGCAGAGACCCCCTCCTCTTTCTCCCACTCTCTCCCTCTACTTGTTTTATGCTCTGATGCACAGCTCTCCATATTTAATTAAGACTCAGGTAATGGGTTCAAGACCTTAATGTCATGGTAACAGATGCATATATGGAGGTTATGCATGCTATTGAGCTTTTGGTTTTGTATTGATTACATGTTACACATTGAATCAGTATGGTGACTTTTTTTCTTTTTTAGTGGCTAAACACTCAATGCTTCATTAAGTATGAGAATAAATAACATAATTAACAAAATAGTTTGAGTTTCAGTTGCACTCTGATGCTGATGACTTGAGGACCAAGAGCTGACAGACCACTGTGTCAAGGGTGTCAGGGAGCAGATGTCGTTGTATTTTCATTTTTAGTTTTTTACATTTCCCCATGCTGTCATGGTGTCCGATCATCCCAGATGGATGCTGACAGCAGCTTAATGATGCCTGTTTTCACTCATGGTCTCTGGCTGTAGCAGCAGTTTACATGCAGAGCAACACACAGACAAGCTGTGGACACACAACCCGCTCACACCCTTATTTTTGTTTGAGTGCTGTGTAACTTTTTCAGACATGGCAGTCTTATATTGGTTGTTTATGCATTGACAAAAAATGGATTCAATATAGTGTTGACATATAAAGTACTTTTCCTTTCCCCATCACTTCATTCTACTGAACATATAATGTAGGTGAGACCTTTTAAAATGCCATTTCAGAAGTCCAGTGGACTATATTAGTCTTATAAATTAGGTCCATTAAGAACAGTGTGAGGATATACAATCTTCCTACAGCAAAACATGTGACACCTTGAATGACATTTGATGAGACAGACATTCTGAGCCTGTCCTCTTAACCTCTCCTCACCTTCTTTTCTCTTCTCCTTTATTCATGTATATTTCACTTTAAATGCAAAAACCCATTTCGAGATATATTGCCCTGCCAGACACTGTTTGAAATTGTCTGCACGGCATTAGACAGTTTAACCCTGAAGTCATTTTCGAAATCTAACTTTCTCTGAGTCTTGTGTGTGCCTGATGAGCAGTTCTACTCTGATCTTCATCACAGCCTGTGAATGAATCATTTCCATTCTTTGGTTCATTAGTTTGTATGGAAATGTGAAGCTACAGCAGGATAGAAAAAAGGAAACTGCCATAATTCTAGTTTGCAGTGAAGTAATGGTCTGGGGAAAGTGCTGAAGGTGTTGAAGGTGCTTGCAAGCTATGCCCCAGACAGACCAACATTTAGAGGTCTCTTAATTCTTACTGGTTCATTTAAAAGCGCAGTTGGTGGCACAAAGGCTCTGTTGCTGGTCTTGCTACCTCCTCATAAATTCAAAGTTCAACAAAATGGGTCATAAATAGTTCACTCTGCTTTTCTGGAGGTGGAATCTCTTAACAAAGTAACTAGTTAAACTTTACAAAATCAAACATGGCAGCAATTGTTCTAAATATCTTAAGGTGATGAAGAAAAAGATTTGTTGATTGATCTTTTTAACGCTCCGAGCCATTCATTATCCCTGACCACAAGTATGTTTCCATATAATTATGTCATGATTTACAGAAAAAAAATGTAGGGTTTTGAGGATAAGTTCTGTATTATTTGTCTTCAGTGACAAAGGACTGGAAAAGATTAGGTAAAAGGGATTTTTTTTCCAACCCAGCAGAGATTTTACTCCACTTTCTCAATTTTTTGAGTCCTTTTCTCTTTTCTTTCATTTCTTTGTGCTTTAGGCACTAGGTTCCTGAATTTGATCGAAATTATGATGACCAACCAGCAAACTTGAGTGACTATTAATGTACTCTATGTAAGAGAGTCTGGGCTACTGAGGTGAACAGAATGCCCCGTCAGCCATAGCCTAAAAGGTTTGACACCCTGCAGAGCCAAGCCAAGTTCAGGGTAATGAAACACCCAGCAAACTATTTTTAATGCATTAAAAATACACTCCTAAATGTTCTCATTGCACCCACTAATACCAAGGTCCCTGTTCCAGCTTAGCGCTTGAGAGTTGAAACTCAGCTGTGCATGGAAAGTGTGACTGTAATGTAAAGGGTGTGAAAGGGTCAAGTGTAAGAGCTTGAGCTGGCTGAATGGAGGAGGAACAGGATGCCTTACATTGTGTGAATCTGTGAACAGTTCAATAGACAATCTGGTTACATACTGTAGTAACAAGTGAGAATACCCTTTTCTCCAAACATCTGTAAAAGTCAAACAACCTTTTACTGTTAGCTCTAAAGTAAATTGAAGCTCCAGAAAAACAGATTTACATGGATTATTAGATGATGTGTTGATCCTTGGTGCAGTTGTTACAATGATTGTGACTGACCAATGTGAAGGTTTATGTAATCAGTTCAAAATTAAGGATTGTTCAATGTATGAAAATGTATACAGTAAGCTAATGGATGGGGCTATTTAAAATGATACCTTCTACTGTGACCTGCTGAAGCACATGTATCACATAAAAGACTGAAATGGACCCTGCAGCAGGCTTTAGGCACAGACCAGCTGAAACTCCATGGAGAGTGTTCATCCTGGAATAGCTGAGAAGTTTGATACGCTCCACTGACTCCACTCTGGCTGAATGGAAGGAATTGTCTGATAGCGCTGCCACTGTTCGACCATCAGAACTCTGAGAACAGGCAGGAAGACTTTTACAGAGCTTGCAGTACAGTTTGTCAGACTTGTGGTCTGAAGGGTGGACAGTTTAATTTCCTGAGATTACCGATAATGTATCATTGTGTTTCTGTTCATTGCAGGCAGGTAATTATGATTACCATGATCTCCATGTTATTGGTTGCATGCTAACACTTTCTAACTACTGCACATTTAATAATGCCGCCATTAATGTTCATTGAACTATCTTTTGCCTGTTTCGGGAACACTACAAGATTATGTATTACATTGAGTGTCCATGGGCACTTTGTAACACAGAATTAGACCAGAACCATTTTTACTATATGAAAATAAATACATCAAATTAGTTAACCCTTGTATTTGTTATTATCAACAAGGCGTAACATTTGTAATTCTTTGTGGTTATAAAATAGCCTATTCCAACTGTGTTTTTGGCTACAGCCATTCAGGGGTTGTGATGACCAGTCTGCTCTGCCCCTCCAGGTGCTCGTTAGTGCTCGTTAGGTTAACTGGCCGCACCTGTTAACTCAGGGTGTGTCCAGGTAAAAAGTCCAGACTGCAGCTCACTCATGAACAACCACACCACTGACTCTCCAGATTGCCACACCTCGTGCTTTAGATAGTTGTTTCAATATTTCATATTCCAATTTTTTTTTTTCAAGTGACTGCTTCGCATGGTGTGGCTCCCTTTTTGGCGTGGCCACTTGAGCCAGCTCATAACCGGGGCCTGGAGCCTCACTGATACAGTATAAAGGAAAGATTCACACAGCAGTCACAAAAAAAAGGGTAAATGTGCCTCTCGTAAGTCAGCCCATGAGATGATGCTCTAGCTTTGCTTCTAAGTTTCCAAAACATTATTCATAGCTAGTTCAAAGATAAGTGTACTGACAGGAAGTGTGTTTACTAGTTTGTAACCTCATATTGCAATTATGTTTTCTCCCTCTCTCACTCTCTCTGTTTCAGCCTGTTGAATACTATTACATGCTCTAGACTCATCAGTGCTTCCCTTATGAAACAGACCCTCTCAAAGCTTCTTTACATAATACAAACCTCTCCTGTTACTGTTATGCTGTGTGGAAAAGTCCCTGTATATTGCTACCTCACAAAAGAAGAGGGCTCACTCAACTCAAGCAGGATTATGTGGCTAAATTTGCTGTTTTAAGTAAAGGGGGACCACAGCTTAAACTAATGTTCATTCAATGGTAGCTGCTTTGAAATGTAATTATTGCAATGTCTCCTTGAGAATGAGCTTATGTGATTAAAGTGCTGGGGGCTCTGCAGCAGGGGCGGGTCCAGAGAATTTTTTGGTGGGGGGCACAGGGGGTAACAACAATTAATCTGGGGGGGCCGCCCAAAAGTAACAAAAATGAGGGCTGCCACTGATCGCCCACTACAATATTTATATTGTACAGTTACAAACTGTTTATGTTTTCATCTTGCTTTTCTTGGTCACATTAAATCTGCTGGGTGTACTCTTACCAAGTGGTAACACACAGAACACTAGGATGTTTGCTGTACAGAGTTGGTCAGAAGTTAGTGCTTCTATATGCATACGTGAAGATACTGGAATTTTTAAATGAGGAAGGAGAATTAAGTTCATTTTTAAAGATGTTTAACATTTTATTTAAAATTTGAAAAGTTGAGTTGGATCATTAAGCAGTGACAACTCCAAAGTAACATTTAGATTGTCAAGCTTTACCTTTTTAAATATATTAAGGGACAACTGCATTTCAGCAGGCAAGTAATACAAAAGAGTAATTCACATGTTGCTTGTGATAGGTTAATAGCATTTTTAATAAATACTCTACCTTGGGGACCTTTCGGTGTAGCAAAAGTAGGGTGAACTGGGAGGTTCCTGTTGCTGCTGTTGCTGCTGGAGCTGCTGCAGCTGTCATCTGATTCAGCATGGTCATCACCAGGGTCAGTCCTCTCCCTTTGTGCATCTGAAAGTACTGATTGACACAGTCAACACTTCATTAATTCTATTTTGAATTGAATATACATGATTTAATTCTATTTTTAATAAAGTGTACATGATTATTTTTTAAAATAATATATAGCATGAATTGCAGATATTTAACAAATACACAATTTCAAGTGCATAGTGCCAGTTTTATACTGTGTTTAAAAGGAGGTATTTAAATTCCTTCATTCACTGAATAACTGTAAAATCGTGCAGAACACCACATTACACAGGTGGTCTGACCCTGGAAATTTTGGCCTGTGACAGCTGCCTGGCTGCATTCGGCTTGACTCTGTCTCTGACACTGCTGGTCACCTGCACTCTCCCTAATTTTCTTAGTAAAGAAATTGGAGATCTCTCCCTGCCTCCGTTTCATACTGTAGTATACATTGAAAACGTGTCCATAAACACAATGAAAAGCAACATGTTATTTGTACTGTAACAACATCACAGTGGCAACAATGATATGATACTCTGTTGCAGGGCTCCGGACTAACTTCTTTGACCACCATCACTGTCACCGTGCTACTGTTGTTGATTTCGCGGGTCTATTGTCAGTCTCGTGCAATAGTCTGTGTATGAGTCTAGTGCTGCAAGAAGTTTTGCGCCGTTTATGTAGTGACAGTGATATGTGCATTTTCAGTGCAAAAAAAACAATTTTCGTCCCAACTGCGTTCCACCGTGCCACCATGGAAGCCCCGCCTCTGCTCTGCAGGGCCTGGAGTCATGACTTTTTATTCTGGTTGGTTTTCATTACCTGCATCCCTTAAGGGAGTCACAGGGTTTAGATTTGTGTACAATTGTGGCTTTGTTGAAGCTACTGCTCTACAAATAATACTGCAATATCCTGAAGACAGAGTTAATTTTTATTTTCTATGCTTCAAGACCACCATTTTTTCATAATTCCAAAGAGAGTAGGAAAACCAAGCAAAGCAAAAACATCTTGTATAATCACTGTCTCCATTGTCTAAATGATAATTATTTACTGTGTCTCTAACAATAACAACTACAGCACCGTGTTTCATTCAGTCGCACATTCTCCATAGTGTTGTGTTTCAGGCTCTGGATAAATAAAGTGTCACTGAATAACAAGATATTTTTGCTCCATTGATGTCCAGCTGTGTACTTCCACTGTCAGACATGTCTGTGTTCAGCTTTGGCTGCAGTAATCTCTGTATTTACAAACTCATTCTCATGTGGAGAGCTTTGCTCTGTTCACGGCCACTGACTGCTGACTCCAGCCTACATTTACTCTACAGCATAGTGTGATGTAATGCAATGACAACACATGCAGCTTTGGTAAAGCCTCATACATACAAAATGTCCAAAACAATGATTATTTATCCCAAAACAAACAGATCACTCTGTAAGTCAAGTATTTTAGATATGAAATTGCCTGTATTCCGCAACTGCTTTCTTATTCTCATAATTTGTACGATGTCATTGCAAATACCAAACCAAAAACTAAAATACCCATGAGCCTCGGCTGGTTATACTATGGGGAAGAATGCAGTCAGAAGCTTGTGTGGTTCTCTGAACAGGATACTACAAAGAACCTGTCTAGACCTGATGTCGATGCAGAGTGCCCTGACATAACCTTTGTTGTATTTATATTAGTAAAAGTGACATGACCTGACTGACAGCTTCATTCTCCAGCTTGATTGTTAATTGAAGGGGGACAAACATGATCTTCTGTCAGAACCAAAATATGATTCGTCATATCACCAAAGCTGTTGTTTGTAATGATAAAGTCAACAAAGGTTAATGTGTTCTGGAAATCATCAGTGTAATATTACAGCAATGGATAATAATAATAATAATAATAATAGATTAGATTAGAAGCATCTCAAGAGTGCTGATAAATAGTAGGCTACAGCAGCAATGGGACATTTAACCATATGAGTCACATTAAGTTGATCTTGGATATTAAGTTTACTGTTTTATTCTGAAGTCTAACATCTCCTGTCATTTCACTTCCTGTCCTCATGTGTCTCCATTGATTACCAACACCTGTGCTCATATCACACCTGCCCATGATTATGTCATTAGCCACCTGGTTCATATACCCCTTTGTTTGCCCTCCTCATTTGTCAGATTGTCTTTGTTTAACCCTGTGAAAACATCACTTTCCAGCTTATTCATAGTTTACCAAATCAGCGTTTTTTGACTCTGCCTGGTTTTTGGATTTTGATTTTTGCCTCAGTCTGTTGTTGCTTATTAACTTTAACTACTATATGTTGTTGATAGAGCTGCTGTATGAAAACAGGATCACAGTTGGCCTCCCTCTTCTAGTGTTAATTCATTATCTTTTGCAAAATGAGTTAACACTGACGATTGAGCCTTCGGCCCACTGAAGTAAGCCCTTATGTTTGGTGCATTTTTTAACATGTGACCACTGTTTTTCAGTGACAAATCTGTTTTTCATTCAGATGAAAAAAAAAAATCTATTTCACTTTGTAGGCCTATTAAATACAACAGAACAGCAGCACATGTGGGCATCCCTTGTGCACATGCAGTACATTGCAATGCTTTTCAGTACCATATATGAGACACAGGCAGGGTGATTGTTGTTGAAAGAGTTTTGACAGGAATATTTGATGTATTGAGATAACTATTTATTAAGCATAAGGTTATCTGTGGAGGAAAATATGGCATTGAGATGCAAATGAAGACAGAAGCTCTGACATTTGAAGACCTTTGAGTTTTAAATCAGCACTTTTTAGCATCTCTGTGTTGTAATATCTCTCTACAGGTCCTGACCCAGCTCAGCTAAACTGGACAGTTTACCCTTTGGCTATACCACTTTATAGTTAGAAGCAGAGCACCGACAGATAACACGATTCTCATTCAGAGCAGCTGCAGTGATAATCCCTTCATACTAAAGGAGGGTGAAGCTGTGAACCTTCAGCTGGGGGTCATCCCACCTCGCTGCTACTGGATGAGAGTTTGTCGGTGTCTGCATCATTTATTAATCATATTTATGCTTTGTGGCATGAAATAATGCCCCCATTCTCTTCTGTGATGTTTATCTGCTCAGAGAATTTATCATCAGGCTCACGGATTTACTGCTCATGTCTTGTCGGCTGATTCAGAAGATTTAAAGCTTGTTGTGAGTCACACACAAAACACTGGAGATTTAATTATGCACATAAAGAGGATCACACTTAAAAGAGAGAAGACAGCGAGCAGATTAAGAGACTCTTAATCTTAAAAAGTAATATTTCTATGTGCATTAATCAGTGATTTCTTGCATGGTAGCATGCTGGCACTGCACTGTGTGTTCGGCACTAATTCACTCCCACAAGACTTCTACAAAAGCACAATATGTTTCTCAGAATTATAGCTCAGGTGAGCATCACCTGTTGGCTCACAGGTTAAGTAACCTGCCATTAGTCACTGATGCTGATAAACATTTACATGTGTGTCTCCATCAAGTGTACAGTTGTTAGTGTCCAGTCCATAAATCAGTGATTGCAGGATGAAGCTGCATGCTGCATCAGTGGTGAATGTCAGGACTTTAGTAATGGTTGTAACCTCGTCTTGATTATTTTGAAGACGGGATGTTTTCTCTCCAGCAGTATAAAAAAGAAAAAAAAGATGAGGTGCAACACCTCTCTCTGTCACAGTCCACCAGAGTTCACAACTTTCTCTTTGCTATCACCTCTGCAGGTTTCTATGTATCTGCTTGATTATGTTGTGTGATGGAGCAAGTAAAGTCCTCCACTACAAGGGGAATGACCCTGCCAACTGTTGCTCTTAATGGAAAAAATATTGTCCATACTATATGGACACATTTCCATGCCACACTGCATTTCATGTCCATGAAAGTGATTGCACATTTTGATGAAGGGTATTTCAAAAACCAAGGGCATATGAGATTTGAGTCTGAGGGTCTCCTACTTCTCTAAAATGTCTACTTAGATTTAGTACAGTGGACAAATGGCTGCTGATGACTATCATGATAAGATCTGCTCAGTTATAATCTGAGCTCAGCACAAAAGTGAAATTACCTGGAAAACTAGCTGAATCATTGGATTTATAAAATGGCTCTTATTTTGGGTAAAACTACTCAGCACATCCCATTATCTCTAAAACACATAAACAAGGCTGCTGTAAGAGCTGAGCACCATTTTCCAACAGCAGATTCTGTCTGTGTTTCCATGCTGCTGTCATGTCTCCTAAATGGAAGTGCTGCTGATTGTTAATGCAGATGCTTTTGTTTCAGTGTTACTGCCCTGAATGAACCTTTCATACAGAGACAGAAACACTAAAACACATGCTGGTGCATGATGTGGACAGGGTCTGCTGTTATTATGATAAGGCCAGCCAATCAGTGACAAAACAATCAGAATGGGTAGTTCAAATATATCTTTTTCCTGCATCTTAACCCCCACACTTTCACCACAAATAAGAAAATTGCAATTGTTTGTATGTGTTCACACAAAGACATCAGTCTCACAGTCTCACTGTGAACCATCTGTTTATTCGAAATGTTGGGAGCTTTAGGACAGCAGAGAGTCAGACTGACCCAAGGAGAATAATAAAAGACAGGAGAAGCATGAGAACACACCTGCATTCAGTATTGAGTCTGTTCCCTTCTGACATGACAGCTCTGGATAGATTTGCTTCTTTTACTCACCATGGGTGGCAGCTCTGCTGGAGATCAGCAGCCAGTTGTAAAATAACAACTCCACAGCAGAAGCATTAGTGATTTAAAGTTTGAGCACATTTTGAGTCCTCAGGCAGTACAAATAAATGATGGATTTTGAAAGCTTGTTTGCTTGTTTTAGCAACCCCAGTGGTTTTAACAGCAGCTCAGCATTGTCTTGTCCCTGATTATATTTGACAGGAAATCTGCTGCTTGTCCCTTTGTGCTCAGTCTAGTGCCTGCTGAAGTCCAGGCTGTGTTGCTACTATCTCCTGTAATGACATGGTTCTACAGCAGCCTTTATCACTAATGTAAGACATGTCTGTTGATCTGATGAAGCTGTTTCACACTTTGGATATAAAGTTGGGGTATCTATTGTGTCTATTCAAGTCAATAGAACGGTGAAAACATAGTTTAAGTCACATGACATTTGTCTTTACACATCTAACATGTTTTATGTCTCTCTCCTGCGATCCAACTGTTCAGTTGTATTTTTGTAGTCATGAGAAAAACACAGTTCTCTTACATTTCAGAGCAGATTTAAACCCTTGATCTAAACGAGAAAGTGCAAAGATAAGTACAGACCACCAGATCATCCTGCATGTATCTCATATCTGCTGAATGTATTTCTGAGGAGACTTCTGTGTTCTTATGGTTTCTAGAAGAACATGGCTGCCTGGGCTCCTTAAGGACCATCTTAACGTTGTGAAATACAGTGGATCAAAAACTACTGCCATCTACTGTATAATAGATCTGATATTGTGTGGCTCTCTTGTGTTAAAATGCTGCAGAATTAATGTGTGTGTGTGTGTGTGTGTGTGTGTGTGTGTGTGTGAGATTCTGTGCATGTCCGGGTTGAAAGAGAGTTCATGAGAAGGCTTGAGGTGTGTCGTCTCTGGAGAAGGAGCTTTCTTATCTAAAATAGATCTCACATTGTGAGGGATGGAGGATATTTTTTTCTCCATGTCTAATTCTGTTTGGCATGCCAAGGACCTTTTGATGTTTCATGAGGAATAAGAGGGGATATGACTTACTGACACAGAAGGAGCCAAAGAGTCTCATCAGACAACTTAGCTGAATGAAGATTGGAGAATAAAGTGTGAAGAAAGGGCTGCTGCTGAAGAAAGGGGAGAGGCTGACAGGGTTACACTTTTTACTTTGATTTACTGGAGCCAAAAACTGCTGGTTTCAAATACAGTTTTATTTCAATAGCTGTGAAGTCATTGTTGTTCACGCAGAGGAAATGGAATTTTGTGTTCAGGGTGAGCTGACATTTATTTCTGGGGAGATTTTTTTTATTTTTTTTGGTCGGAATGTTTTACTCATGAAGTGAGATTCTGCAGATGCAAGATTTGTCTGGATGGAAGTCTTCTATCAAATTAAGTCAATATGATCCTACTGAGTGCTGTTTGTACAGTGTTATTTATAACTAAGGAAGAGCGACATAGGATGTAAATGTATTAAGTGTTAACGCTACATAAAAATCAATATTTTGCTCATCCGTGCCTCAGATAATTTGGCAGTTACAGAGGAAAAGAGGATCCTATTCACTGTGGGTTTACATTAAAACGAGGCCAGAGGTTTTTTATGTTGCTGTCCATGGTGCTGAACAGTGACTTAATGCTGCCTGTGTGAATTGGGCAGATAGGTATATTAATTGATATTGTCTGCATTTTCAGAGCCAGTTTTTGGCGCCGCCGCAGTCTGACAATGCAGCCACTTTGAAATATTTCCCTGAAACGGCAAAACAAACAAAATCAGCTGAATTTTCTGCCAAACGTCCAAAAATAACATCAACATAACAACATCTATTAGGAAAGGTAAATCCTGTGAGCCATATGGATGCAGTCTCTTAACATGTAGGCTAAATAGTTGCATTAGTCCTGGCAGGCAGCTATGGACAGTAGTGGCAAGATAAACAGTTAATTGTATTTAAATTATTTAAGCAATGTATTTTGTTACCCATTCCAAGTTAGTTATTCTGTATATGCTGAGGTTTTTATCCCCAGGAAGAGCAGGATTTTGCTCAATTATGTTTTTACATAACCTACAGGGAAATGTCTTTGTAGTATCTTTGTACAAAACAGGCTGGTTAAAAATACACAGACTGAGAAAAAATAGGAAAAAAATGAGTCATTAATACAGAAATATTCCATGCATAAAAATGCAAGCTTCAATAAAATTATTTATTATTCAGTATAATAAAGATTCAGAGGGCACCAGCAAGGTTCATGATGACAAAACAGATCGACCTGATTTTAAAGACAGTGATCAATAGGAATAATACATTAGAGGAGAGACACACCCCAGGAGTGTTAGCTTCAGTAAGAGGTGTAGGAGAGTTTTATTAATGGTCCGTTAAATTTCATTGTGCGTTTGAAATAAAAAATCCTCTCTATAAAAGCTGCAGGAAAGGAGCCCAAAGGGTAGGGAAACATGTTTGTGTTACAGAGCTGAGCACTTTTTTCCCCCTGTAACTTATTGAGTGTTTTATGAACCAGAACAAAGTCAATCTTTGTCCCCTCAGGTATCCCTTTGTCTCTCTCTCTGACTCTCTAAGGTTAAAAGGCAAAGCAAATCATTTTAGACTGTATGTACAGAAGTCTAGCCCAGCAGCAGCAAAGATAATCAGTACAGCATGTTGATTCAACCCACTTTACTAAATTAGTCTCTTGTCTCCTATTGATGGACAATATAATTAGGGTCGTTAAAAGCTTGGAATTATGTATAGTCTACTGGATGGATGTTCTGCAGAGCTATGCTTCTTGTTTTTTTTTTACTTATATATTGATTAAAATGTCTTGTAAAAAATATCTTGTTGGTGGTTTTGTCAGGTGTATAGTGTACGCTATGATGTCATAGGGAGTTGTGTAACTTGTTTAACTTTATGCAGTTCATCGATTTAAGTTTGATCTGAGTACATCTGGTTGGAAGCACACTGTGCTGAGTGATTGACTGTGTTCAGTTTAAACATGAGATCAAACCACATCTGATCCCCTTCAGACTAGTGGGGCTGAACCTCAGACCTTTAAAGTTATTTCTGTAATTAAATAAGGCCTTTAGTAATATTTAGTAATATTTAGTTCAGGAAATATTTGTTTTTGGCAGTTGGTCAGAATCATTTCAGCACATCACTTTAAGCTCTTTTGTTGACGCCTCTGGTTATTATTTCTTGAGCAGGCTGCTTGCAAAGTAATACCAGGTCAGTCTGGTAGAGTAAAGTCAAATAGCTACCTAACAGATTGCCTCCATGCACGGCTGAACAGAGATAAAAGTGAAGATGTGAATGCCAATGTGAAGATTCTGCAACATTAACTCAGCATTCTGTTGCTGTTTTTACTGTTATGGTGACTTTCCACAAGCAGCACAATGGCTGTCGTCTGTGTTGGATAGGACGGAGGATAGGGTTGGAAATATGGGAAGAGAGAGGAGGGATGACAAGCAGCAAAGGGTCGGAGTTGAGCCCTCAGGAGAGCGATGCTAAAAGCCCAACTGGAGTCAACTTCAGCAGATGTTATTGATCTGCAGCAGATGTCCTCCTGTGCAGAGTGAAAGCACCAATCACATCCAGCCTATAGGTGACTTGACAACCACTTAAATCTGGACAGGAAGGGAAAAAAAAAAAAAAAAAAACATGCATGAAATGGGATTTTTGCAAATCATATTTAAGCCACATTTGGAGGTGGTTTGAACAATTCCAGCTGGATATTTACAGATCTGATCTGCCTTCAGTCTGAAGGGGCAGGGTGGACTGATGGGTCAACAACACATCAGATTATACAATGATACAGTATAACAACCATCATTCGACTATGATTGTGTCCTAACCTAACCCAATGTTCATCAGTGTAACCATGACAACGAAGGTCTATCTTTGATACATTCCTAAACCCAACTTGTTGGTTTTTGTGGCTTTACCTAACAGCCAAGCTTTGTCACAATATAAAACTGTAATATTAAACTGTGGTTTGTTAAATCTTTTGGTCGACGGGTATAAATGTCCTATAGTGCAGATACTGGAAGCCAGATAAACATATACATTTGTAATTCTAGGGCATTGGTAAATGTCCTTGTAGGAAGATGTTTGCACCCCATCAACAGCAAGTCAACATCTGGTTCCTTTCAAAGCTAATCTTTCTCAAACCTTATTCATGACCATCACTTCTTCGTAACTTTAACCTAGCAGTTCCCTGACTGTATACAAATACATGTGTTTTATAAGCTTTTATTAATGGTGGCAATAAAGTACTTACTCATTAAAGTATTTGGACTTTTTGAACATAAAGTTAGCCGTGCTGTGATCACTGTTATCCAGTCTGCTACACTGTTCCGATATTGAGCTGGCATTGTGCCCAGAAGTAAAACAAACACAAAGCAATGGGCTATTAGAGGAATATTGACCTTCTCAGAAGCTATGCCAAAGCAGTCAGATAGATGATTCAAAAGCCACAGGATGTGGGTATAACAGTCGATACTGTAACTGAGACAGGAGCTATGATATGATTGTTGTCTGGCAGTAAATTTTATTGTGATTGGACGTTTGAAATATGAAACGCTTCTGCTCCAGTAAAAATACAAAGCAGTCAATGCTAAAAAAGAAAACGTTTTAAAAGATAATAAAATGTATTTCATTTGCTGGGGAAAAATAGATCAATGGTAATTGAAGCTGGTGCCAATGAGTAGATTATTATTTATGAATGGCCATTAAAAACAATCAGTCAGTGGTGTTATGACCTGGCTCAAGCAGCCACAACAAAAAGGAAGACACATCATGCAAAGCAGTTAAAGAACAACATTTTATTAAATCAAATGAACCAAATTAGACAGAAAATGTTGGAGTTTTAAATGAAATATCAAAGACACAAGTTGTGGAGAGTCAGTGTTGTGGTTATGCATGAGAAACAATGGGTGTGTGAGGTTGATGTGTGGAGCATAAGAGCACAGTAAAAAGCTAAAGTCTGGGCCCTCAGGTGTGGCCAGTTAACCTAACGAGCACTAACGAGCACCTGCAGAGACAGAGCAGACTGGCCAATCACAGCGCTCGACAAGATGACATCACAGGGTTATCACAGAGGGAACATGTGTTCTTTGTACTATATAGACATTTTCTACTTTGCAGGCTGTCCTGAGCTCATGCTATGATATCAGTTTAGCTGTATAGCTATGTAGCATTTAATGTAATGTCTAGGAATCATTTGCTACCTCCATCCTGTAACTGTTCTGCTTTAATATTCATGCATACAGTATTTGGTGAGAGTTTGCACTGACCACAACTAATTTTTGAGGAGAACATGTTTGTTAAATGTGGGCCAATTAAACAGTTTTTTTCTCTATTTCTTTGGCTCTCTCCAAAAAACTGCTATTCAGATGATGCATTGAATAATTTCCATGACCAGGGATGTGGGAGTAAAAACTGGCCTCCCTCACACTACACTCATGCCTTCCTATCTCAGACCCATGCATAAATATTCATGAGGATATTTGAATAATATGAATTGAAATGAATAAGCATCATTTTTAAATGAGAATAAATAGCAGGAAGGTGAGCAAAGAGATAAAAGCTCAGGAGGAAGAATCTTCCATACCTGAATTGTGAGTCCTTGAGGGGTCAAGCCTTTGGGAAAGTGGGATCGAGGTGAAAATAAATAGTGACAGTGTTCATTATTTGTTTGGTGTATCACACTGCAGACAAATGGGGGAAAAGCTGTTGGTAAAAGAGGGTAAAGAAGTGACAGGAACAAAGAGAACATGAGATTAGGTGCTGGTAGAAAGGTAAGTGTTGGTCACAGAGAGAGAAGACGAGCACAGAGGGAGTGAGGTGTGGACAACATCTCTCAGGAGGGAGCATGTAAGAAAGAGAGAGGTGTGTGGGGTCCTGCTGTTTGTCACTGCTGTCGTCTTAGTTATGTGGATGACAGAGCTGCCTGGATGTCTCCCACAGGAACAAGAAATACAATCTAAACTGCCTCACCTCTGTCGGACGAAAACAGATTGCAGTCCCGAACCATTATAAAAGTAGTAAGCCGTCACCTTATCTGGAATCATCACTTTTCATCCTTTCGTTGGAAGAAACAAACACACCTACAACACAATGCTCCATGCATAATGAGTTATTTAGCTCCCATCAGATTGAGGACAGTGTTACTCATAGAAATTATGTCCTTGCTTCAATCTTTTGAAAGTAGCTGAATCTATTTTCTTCTTATCGCTCAGAGCAGAAAACAATGAGTTGAGAGGGAGAAAAGACCTGACTGAATGGAGGACACAGAGGAGAAAAACATGATGGTCGTGGAAATTGATTTTGGACAAGTGCTTGTATTTGACAAAAGCTTGGCATCTAAGGAGAAAACAGTCTCCCTGAATAAATACTGTGGTGGAAATGTGGTTTAGACTCGATAAAAGAAAGCCAGGGGGGAGGTAGGCGGAGATGATGGGGTGAGAAAAGAAGATAAAGAGTGATTAAAGAAAATGAGAAAAGAGGCAAAAAAGAAAAACAACCTGAAAAACAAGAGTGAGTAAAGGAAGAGGGAAGGAGTTATTAGAGAGAAGATGTGGGTGGGACATGAAGAAAAATGGGTCTCTGTTCTGAGGGTTTAAATTGCCAACAAATGATTCAGATAAATTCAAGTTCTCAAAGAGCATTTTGAACAGTTAAAATCTTAGAGACCAGACAGTCAGCATCCATTGCTCTGTGTCCTCAGATCATTTGTTTATTAAGACAGCTGATGCTGATTTTATTGGCCGTTACAGTTTTGGCCAATAACGTTAGATTACATTACTAGAGGGGAAAGGCCTATCTAGCCTGTTTTCACTTTATAATCAGACATGAAGAAAGCTACTGCTCCTTGGTTAAATACCAAAGCCAGTCCATCTTTCTTCCCCTGCCATCTTTATTTTGAGACATGCTACGTTTTTATATACTGAACTGACAATGACAGACAGACAGGGCTAAGTATAGCTGCTGCAAACTGTGAATGACTCCAAGAAAATGAATGAGAAATGTATTCTCTTCCAATTCTTCTCCTGCACCTTACTGGTAATTTACACCCCAGAATCTTTTACAGTCTTAGACTTCAGGCCTCCAAGTTTTACTGACTGACAAGACTGGCTTCCAGATATAATGTTCACTTTCACTATGTCATTTGAAGTACAGGTGTGTCATTAGTCAAAGTTGCACAGGGCAGTTACTCATGCAACTTATTTTAGCTCAGGAGACAGAGCAGGGAGAGCAGAAGTTTTATCACCTGCCCCTCTAGGCCGTATGTTGAAGTGTCCTGATGAACAGGTTGAGAGTCTCTGCAATCAGTATATGAATTTGTGTGTGTGAATATAATATGAAGTGCTTTTAGTGGTCGAAGACTAAAAAGATGCTCCATAAATGCAGTCTATTTACCATTGAAAAAAGTGACTTGATCCTTGCTCTGTAAGCGTGTATCTGTACATGTTCGAAGGAAGTACAAGTGTAGAAGTGCAATGTCACTTGGATCAGTGTGATAGTGGGAAGGCAGTGACGTTGTGGTCAATATAATTTAGAGAGGGATGGAGAAAGGAATGATGAATCAGGTTATTGTGTCTCTCTGCAGGATGACCTCATCAGCCTTCTTACCCATTCCTCTTCCTCTATAGCCGTCATGTTACATTTGGCTTTGTCCTTGGAAGACTGACATCTTTTTTTCAGTCTGACATTTTCTACATTGGTTTTGTACATGGGCCACACTTGAATATCAATGACAATGTCCTTTCTCCATCTCTCCTTCTGTCTCATGGTAACTTGCAGCATGCATATGTGTCCCATGTCCAGAATCCTAATTTGAAGTGTTAGCATGTTAACATCCACAAATCAGGAGTCAGTATGTACAACTGAGGCTGCTGGGAATTGTAAAGGAATGGCGAGGCCAGCTGCAAGGTCAGGGGATCACTTAAGTTATCATATTTCACAGCTTCCCTTAAAAAGCTGTTGAAATATTTTGATCTGTATAAACTTTGTAGAACAACATACTGACATGACCATTCCTAAAGCCTTGCTTCTTACATACCGACACAGGAAATGTCAGCTTACTACAAAGTCTTACCACTGTTAAGTCAATCAAAAGGTCGTCATTATCTACTCAAATCTTGTCTTGCAGTTTCATGCTTCAGCTGATTTTAATCTAGTCCAGACTTTAATTGCCAGTTGAAGGTTGGAATTCTGCCAAATTCAAAAGCAGCATTAAAAAAAGTCCTGCAGCTTTACCAAGTTCAACTCACTGCAGCGTGCTTATCTTCAGTGGCTCTTAACCTTTATCTTGACTCCCTCCCACATTGGCTCCTCCGTTTTGACATGTCTGAAGCCCTCTAACTCGATAATTATGTGTAATTATCTTGGAGAGCGTGAACTTTTTTCTGTGTGTCACGGCTGTTGACAGGTTTGACATGAGTTTCGTTGTCCACAGCCTGTCCTCCCAGTGAAACCCTCTGTGTCAATATTCACTCCATACGGGACACTGAAGGTAAAATTACTTTATGCCTTTTTTGGGGGGTGGGTGGGGACTGTTGAAAGTGCAGGTTCTGGGTGAATGTCACCAACTCTTGTAGGTCCTCAATCATCCTCAGCATTGAACAGCTCTTACAGCAGAATGGATGTCCTTGTTTAAAGTACAAGACTGACATCATCATTTCAGTATGAGGGCATTCGTTCCCTCTGTACTCTCTGTGTTCCATATGACTCTTGGTTTGTTGGAGTAATTGGTGGAACTATTCATCAGCTCCAACAAACAAAACAAAAAAACAAAAGGAGAACGTTTTCACACATTTTCTCTTTTGTTTCTTCAAATGAAATAAACTGTTATTCGTCACCAATCTGTTTGTATCGACTGCCCTGCTGTGATTAACTGAATACACACTAGACTCTGAATCAATGCCTCTCAAGCATTCTGATGAGCAGATCAAAGTATCTCTACCAGTCTAACAGCTTTGTCTGAGTTTGATAAACCACTGCCTCAAAGAGATATAAAACATGGAGTATGAACTGTGAAATTAATACTGTGTCTGCCATTCTCTCTGTGCACTGAGCTATAAAATTATACAAAATTGCTAATTTATCAGGTTCAGTTCACATTATTGTGATTCACCAATTTTGTGACTGTGCCAGTGTCATTATGGACGTATGTGGAGCTAAATTATATCCTTATCTTTACTTATTACTGTACATTGTTTGCATGAGATTACAATTTCACCGTCCCCTGAAGTTTTTTTGAAAACTACTGTCACCTAAAAAGGTGTGGCTTCGTAATGCCACTGCGTCCACTTCTATCAAACAAGGTCATTTCTGAGAATTGCAGCTGAACTCACCTCCACCTCTTTGTTAGAGCGAGGTGAAGAGGACTTCTGAGGAGTGTTTGTCTGCTGGCTGCTGGTAGAAATGACAGTGAAGTACCTTTGCATTCCCATCAGTCCATAATAAGTCCTCTCAGATTCACTGAAGCTTTCAAATGGAACTTTTTCAGGGTCACAGATTCAAGAGGAAAAGAGCTTCATAACTCAGCCTGTTGACTTTTTTAGCCCAGAGAGATTTGAACAATGTGAATAACTCAGTACTTGCTCAGATTGTTGACACTCTTTATCATCTGTTGTTGTCATAATGTGGACTGTTAAAAGCTCCATCTTCGGTAAATAGATCTCTAACCTCCAACACTTATTATGGAGAGTCAATGGCAGGTAAACAGAGAGATGTCATCCATCTTGACATCAGCAAGATGAATCCTTTCTCAACATTGTCAGTGTGTTCTGCCTGACACCTGGCTCATCAGTAAGGAGATGAAAGTGGGGGGAAGAGCAGGTATTAAATCCTTGAAAGTGCAGCCATGCTGCCTTCAAAAGACACTTATTACTAAGCCTGCTTCCTGCACTTGTGACCTCGCATGAAAATTGCAGCTTTTTGGTGTAATTTCCTGCTGTTAGTCTGAAAGAGGTGAACAAGAAAATAAACCCTGCTCTGGGTTGCACTTTGTGTAAGGTCTATGCTAAGTTGGGGAGTAAAGTCGACAGGACAGCCTCAGTAACTACAAGTTAGTTTGTAACTAAATCAAGCATGAAAATTTGTTGCACCACAGATACTTGGGGCTAACCATCGTCATCAAGTTTCATCGTCATGGTTACTGTGCACATTAGCTTTCTGGCTGACCAGAGACACTTGACATCGTAGCACATTGTAGTAAGCAGCTCTCATCTGCAGATTGGCAGTTTGATTTCCAGCTCCTGCAGTTCGCATGTCGAAGCGTCCTTGGGCAAGACACTGAACCCCACATTGCTTCCTAAGGCCGACAGTCATCGATGTGTGAATGTGATTAGATCAGTGCTGATGGGCAGCTTGGCTCTCTGTATAGCAGCGTCTGCCATCAGTGTGTGGATGTGTGTGCGAAAGGGTGAATGTTGACATGTAGTGTAAAGTGCTTTGAGTGTCTGGAAGACTATAAGAGTGCAATATTAGTGCAGTCCATTTACCATTTAGCAGACATATTTAAATATCATTCTTCATATTTAACAGTATTTTTTTAGCCGTCTGTTGGATGACAGGTAATATCCCAGTGCTCCTCTGTGCTCCTCAGATCTTGATATGCATATGAACAATCAGATATAATTATGAAATCTGACTTTCAAATGACATTTAATATGTTTGGATGAAATGGGAGCATTTCAAACTTCTGACAGCAGTAAATGAAGACTGAGTGAAGAAAGCACAAACTTCCTGTTTCCAAACTTCCTGTGTCATGTGTCAAAAGTTTATTAATACTGATGCTGAGTTTCTGCTTTAATTTAATGAAGGTTATTTATCTGACAAATGATGATGAGCATCAGCCATCAGCAGTGATTCTTATGACCTATCAGACAGCACAGTTGACGATAATTGACATCAGCTTGTCAGTTAATATTCAGTGAATGATATAAAAGAGAGAATCAGTCAGATGTGACAAATCAGCACATCATTACAACCTGAAATTAAATGGAATATTTGTATCAAGATGGAAGTCAGTCATCATTTCCTCACACAGCTTTTTAATTTCCACGTCTAATAAGAGTTTGCATATCAGTTTTCAGTATTAATAACACTTTCAACAGCTCCAAATCTCAAAATATAATATTCTTTCATTGAGCTTTGGGAAATAGAGAAGATAACTGTCAGATTAATCGACAATAGAAGCTAATTGTTACTTTGACCAAAAATTGTAACAATGGGAAAATAATCTATGACTCAGCTATTAAAATCCTGAGGCTTTATATGTAACATTATAATGTGAAACAAGCTGCTTGACCTTCAACAGAGTATTATTGTTTCACGATCCTCAGCAAGACATCACTTCATTAAAATATACATACAAACAGCAAGGACTGTTACTTTTCTTGGTGGTTGTGATGGGGATGAAGACAACAGCAACACATTTTTGAAGCTTTTCTTTATGCTGCTTCAAAGGAAATTTATCACAGGAACATTAGTGGAAATTTGCCTAAAAAGAAAGAAGATGTAAAGACACTGTTCTCTCAGTGAATCATCAACATTACATTCTCTTTGTACTGAACTTTGTTTTGCTTTCATCATTTTAAAAAAACATGTCTTGAAGTTCTGTTCTTATGAAGCTTTTATTGTGTAATATAAATTTAATTCAGAAGATTGACTTGGAGCATTTTACAGCATTGGTTTGAGACATTGTTTCAGGGAAGATGATGTTACAGTGATCTGATGTATTCAGATTAATGTCATTTTCTTTTCAGCATGTCTTTATTCACCTTATTTTACTCTGACTTTGCTCCATCTATTTCTAACATCACATTGCTCTCTTTATAGTCAGACCTGTGTTCACTGAATAGGCATGAAGTTTATTTCCAACAGAACATATCCAATGTAATATATAGGATTCAAAAGAGGCTTAGAGTGCCCTTTAATCATACCCCAATCTAAAGTACTTCATAACTTACCAGTTATGTGCAAATGGGTAAGTCATATAGAGCATGGCTTCACAGCTGCACAAGTGCATATTCATCTATTTTAGTGTTATATTTTCTCCAACGAAAAGAGTTCTTATTCTAGTATGTTCCTCCATCATGGAGCTGTTGACTTCCCTCCAGCTTCCTCTGTTGGAGCAGAGGTGTTATTATCCTGCATGTCTTCACACCTGTCTGATCCTATTAGATCACAACACACCTGCTGAGCTGATCAGCACTGTAGCCCAGCAGATGGTGAGATGATGACCGTTCATAATGGAGAAAATGAACATTGAATCAGCTGATAATAGAAATTAGATTGGCTTTTATTTCTATCTTGGGAGCCTTCAGAGTCTGTATTAGAAGTCTGCATATGAGGTTTCCCTGAGTAAAGCAGAGCAGTCCTATTCAAATGGAAACCAGCACCCTGCAGTCCTCAGTTTAAATGAAGGCTACATGATGTGAGCTTGACACTGTGAGTGGGGGGTTTGTGTGTCCTGTCAGTGTCCAGTCCTTGGTCCTTTCCTCTTATAGCTTACCATTTCCTCCTCTACCTGAACCTCTTCCTGTCTTCTGTCAGAGCCAGAGGGCTGCAGCTGCTCTCTTGTGTCCTGTCAGTGTTTGGACCTCAGCTCTCTCCGTCTCTTCTCCACCAGACTTTCCAAACAGAGCGACCGCACACAGACTGACCTCCATCTTCTGTCCTATAAACCAGGACAAAGCTTCACATCTTCAGTCATGTTATTTTCATTGGCTGTTTTGGTGGGATTTAATCACTTTTCAGAGCCATGATCCATTTTAAACATTCTCTGTGTATAAAGCTTCCAATTTTTTCTACATCTTTATCAAAACATTGCATCATTATTACATTTCCCCCTTTTACTGTGTGCACAGATGGTTCATTATGTTTATTCTAGTTCCTTTATTGAATGCATTTTCACTTCATCTTATTTTTTGCATCGTTGGTAATTTATCTCGAGGGCCACTGCTTTCCCTAATCTTTCTTCATTTCTCCTCCCAGCTGCTCCTTTATTCCACACTCCAATCTTTTCCCTGAATAGTCGTTGAATTATTCTCAAGCTTTAACCATCTCTAACCACGTTTTACTCAGGATATTTTCATATAAGGCTAAAGCTAGGAAAGCAGAGACTGCAGGCAGTCCCTTCTCTAATTCAGAACCAGGCATTGTTCTCTCTGTGAAATGAAAAATGAAATGTTTCAAGTCTCATTCAAAGAAATAATTTTTCTATATGATGCAGCAAAAGCATTTCCATCTAGTTCAGCAAGCTGTTGACCTCCTGACTGACTGTACAGCTGCGTGCAGAGAAAGGGAACAAAGAGGGAAAAGTGAGGGTAGAAGAAGAGGAGAGGCTCTGTCCTTTAAGGCTTTGTCTGATGTTGATGAAGTGTGAAGTGGATTCAGCCCAGACTTAAGTGTCTGTGTCGTAAATCACTTAAGAATCAGCCAGCCGAGGCATTGGAACCAGGATGTATGGAGCAGTGTTTGAGATGTACGGAGTTCTAGCAAGAAAGAAAAACCATGATGCTGTCCTTGAAAGATAAAACTACAAAGCATGATCTTTAAGTATAAGGATGGATGGAGGACATGTCAGAGAAACAGGGACTTAAAGTGTGGAAAGACAAAGAAACGCAGCTGAGAGATAAAAACAGATTAGAGGCAAACAGCAGGGAGAGATGCCGTGCTGTGCTGTCCCACCAGAGAGAGAAGTACTGACTGTTCATCACATTGTGTTGTTTCTCCTCTCATGAGGACAGTGTGTCTGTATGTATGTTTGTGTATGATTTCGGACCTCACTTCTGCAGGACACAAAAAGCATTTCTCACTGTTTGTTTGCATGCTGGGATTTGGACCAGCCTCGCTAAAGCCTCATCTGCCTCTGCTTTGGTCTGCATGAACAAAGATTGTGACAAACAAATCTTTAATCATCAGTTAATAACACCGATTGAGTCTCAAGGAGCTCAAAGACCCCCTACATCCCTAAATAGTCCCACATTTAGAACAAACAAAAGATACAGTACATAAACACACTGCTGCACTGGCATCACACACTCCACACAGACTACCACCTGCTATGCAAGAAGTAAAGAGGAGGAATTAAAGGCTTTCAGGAGAGAGAGCTGTGCTCTTGGCAGGTTTCAAAGGAGAGACGTTTTCTTTGCGTGCTGAACTGCCAGTGTGTGTTTATAGTTGTACTCCATCTTCTCCTCTGTGCCGTCTTTGCCTCTCAAGGTATTCCTCAGTT
The DNA here is from genome assembly GCF_022749685.1 of Semicossyphus pulcher. Classification (NCBI taxonomy): domain Eukaryota; kingdom Metazoa; phylum Chordata; class Actinopteri; order Labriformes; family Labridae; genus Semicossyphus; species Semicossyphus pulcher. The sequence continues at coordinate 25,212,625 of NW_027211692.1, forward strand.
ATAAAACAGTCCTTTTATGTCAAACTCCATGAATGCAAAGTCACAAGTAGGTTAAGTTAAAGCGTTCTCCCTTTTCTCTCTTTGTCTTCCTCCTTCCGCTTTCTCTCTTTTACACAAAGTCATTCAGTCTCTACAGTTTGTACTCACCTTCACTTTGAAAGAAGTGCCGTGTGTTTTGTGTATTTTTGTCACTTGTTTTTCACCCCAAGAGATGGAGGCATTCCAGTTCACAGCCTCTCTTTCATTACTCAATCTCCACTCACACACACAGGAACACACAAGCAGCTGTTGCCGTAAACAACAGCCAAGTCCAATGTTTAGTGTTCTTTTACTATGAGGTCATGATGTGACCGGGTTGTTGGTTCTTTCCTTCTAATTTAGCATTGTCGTGTAAATATTTTTGCTGCAGTGATGTCAGTGAATTTGTAAGACATTGGACATTATTCATAACTGAGTTAATCTAATTGGATCACATCCATCTGACAGTGAAATGTGCTGCACTTGTTGCTGTTTGTGTGGCTGCCAGTGTTTTTCCAGCCCCTGCAGCAGCAGCCACACGGTGGGAGTGTTTGTGATGAATAGTGTTTTACTTTCAGCTGCATTGAGTTGGAGAGAGTCTTTCATCTAAGTCACCCAGTCCAAGCTGTAATGTCATGATTTATTATCTCTTACTCGTGAACATGTTATCTCTGTTTGGTTTTCTACATGGACGAAGCTAGTTGGGTTGATTGCTTCTGTTATGTTGCTTTCTCTTTCTCTCAACCCTGCTCTATCCTGCAACTTTAATTCAATAACACTAAGTCTCATTATAGAAGAATTGAAACTATAATAAACAGGCTGAACATGTGGATGTGCTTGTGTTAGAGGTCAGAGGTCATTGTTACAACTCAGAACAAGACCACAATTCTGTCTTCAATGTCTGCATCTGTTTACACGTTTCCCCTATCTTCTAACTCTTTCACGCTGCCCAATATTGACAATATATAATAATATTTTAGTCATTCTTCCACCACTACAGTATACACCAGCTTGGGTCAGGTTTAAAGGACATTACCAGCTGTGTCTGTATTGTATTCTTGCCAATGTTACTGGAGCTCTTTGAGTGACAGCCATGTGGCCAGTGCGTTTGTCACATACAGACCTTTGTCAAACAATAACCTTTGGGTTGAATAATAAACACGCCTGGATGTGAAAGAGGAGGACAAGACAGAGGAAGTCAGTGTGTCAGTTTGCTGACTCGCAAAGAGGTAACAAACAAGCTGATGAGCTGCTTCTTCTTGTTTCTCTTCAGTTGAGGCAGGGACTGTGCCCCCAAGCTGACTCTTGACGTATTGAGTGACAAGGACATGTTAGACATAAACCTCTCCGTCTTATGATCAGTCGACCGAAAATACATCTCAACAGAAGAAGCCAGCATCAGTTTCTCTGAACTGGATGTGGTCCCAGGAGAGGTTCTTGCTATTTTCATCTCAGAGTGTAACACTCGGTTGTTAAACTACTGTTTCGTACAAAATGTTCACCTCAGCTTTTATTATGTGCTAAAACAGTAACGAGGCTTTTAATGTTCTATTGTTTTTTATATGGCTCTGGTCCAACTTTTGTAAGTGTACAATGCAGTGTATTTAAATTTTACACATCCACACTCAGAGGACTCTTATCTAGATTGTGTGTTACCAAACTGATGCTGTGTCAAAGGGAGGAGGGCATTCACCTTCATGGGTGGTTGTGACTCGAGGACTGCATGCAACTTCTGTAAAATATGGAAGAACTATATATGTTTACTTTTTTAGATTTCTCTTTTCCACAACTGAACTGAACCGAAATTAAGTGCAACAATTGAATATTAACTGTTTTGGGAATAATTGGAAAGAAAAACACGGACGGGATTTGTTTTTCTTTTTTCTGTTGATTTTAGCTGCACTTGAACTATCAATACATCTAAGTTCATTCACAGCTGTACATTTGTGTGCTGTGTATTTGATTTGTCAATACGGTTTGTGTTCAGGTATGTGTCTTGTCGGTTCAACTAACAAGTTATGTATTTATTCTCTTTGCTTGAGTGTGGTATGATTAGAGATGCAGAGAGCATGCAGGAGGTCAAGGGAGAAACACAACTTTAATGTCTGCATACAGAATGCACACAGAGTGGAGTTGACAATAATTTAACTTCAGTTTTTGTTTATTGTTTATTTGTTGTTATATAAGCATTTTGTTTAAGTTTCTGTTAATTACTCTTGTTTAATGAGACAGATAAGCAGACAGAGTGATGGGAGAGAAGTAATGAGCTTGTATTCCTTGTTTCATCCCTGCTGTCTATGATAATATAAATGGGAAATTCTGTACATTTTACACATAGACAAAAATATAATAGGAAATACAGTTATATAGTGAGTCACAATTCATCTTCTTAAAGAAGCCGTTTTGATATGACGTGGCACACACACACACACACACACACACACAGGTGTAATTAATAAAGCTAATTAGCTGCTTCAGTCTCAGCGGCCTGGTGCTGTTGGAGTCTGGCTCACAGTCACAATAGAACAGTTATTAATTAGGTGATTAGGAACACCTGTGCTGCTCCTACTATGACAGCAAACATGTCTACTGTTTAAAAGGCTGATTGTCAGCTTCTTAAGATAGTTTCTATTATTACAATACTTGATGGGTCATATCAGCTGCATAATTTAATGATTGCTGGCACGAGAGATACACATATCCACAGGTTGTGTGACATCATGTTGTCAGTGTCAGAGGTTCAGGAGTGGATGTGATCCGCAAAGAGGTTAGACAGAGAACAGGCAGGAGGCAGAACGTACTGCAAACACTTACGCAGCTGCATACACACTGCTGGATGCCAGAGTTTAGCAAACTGACTGGTAGAAAGATAATTACCAATGAAACCAAGATCCTTACATTAACAGCCTCTAGGTCAGGGACAAGGAGCAGCCAGTCACAGTAGGAGAGGCTAGGATGGGATCAGTGGGAGAGCAAGAAGTCAGAATCTGATCTGATGGAGGTTTAAAAGAAGAACCAGGCACAGAGCTGAGAAACAAGAAGCTGGTGATCTAAGAAGAAGCTGGTGGGGCAGATACAGATGATCTGTTTTATGGAGCACTTTCCAGTGGTCTCACAGATAATCCTTGGCTGTGCTGTGATCACGGCTATTCATCTTGTCGTATTGATCTGATATCCTTCTGGCCTCCTGCCTCGGGTTGAACACATAAACCAGTAAGCCTTCTGAATCTGTCACTGGCACTGAGATCTGAGGTTTGGGGCCTGAAGACCTTAATCTCTGTCATATCGCTATTGCTTTGGACAGGGAGGGACAAGAGAAAGGTGTGTAGTCTGCTGTTTCTGCCTGATTATATCAACTCTCTACTACTGCTACTTTTATAATGTATTACTCTTACAAGTAGAGTCTATTATGTGAGGTGTGGCCTCTTATTTTCGATGCAAATGTGCCGCTATTGATTGTTTTGATGAGTGACTCCCTGAACACGATTTAATTTATATTGTTAGAGGCGTCTTTGTCACTTTCTTCTCTTCTCTTTAGTTGCTGTTCATCCAATAAAAAGTTCACTTTAAATTGTTTTACTCAGGCCTTCAGTGCAATAACCTTATACACAATAGAGTGGTTTTGTGGGGTTCTAATAGTTTTTGCTGTAAATGCCTCATCGCTCTCATGGCCTCTGTGTCTGATGTCTCTGTGTGTTTGGCTGTGCCCTCAGAGAGGAAAAAAGGATATTTGGAGTCTGAACTGTGAAATGAATACAGTGTCTGTCATTTTGTCTGAGTTAAAAAAAGAGGCATTGTGGATCATTTCCTTGGCTAAAGTCATCAGTGGCATTGTCCCAGCAGCCAGAAGGCGGAATGTAGATTCTACAAGGAGGACCCGACGGCCAATGGTCCTTCTCTGCAGAAACATACTGGGGTCTCCAGATGAACAATGTGCCTTCAATAAAGCAGCAGCATTTTGATAACGCTAACACTAAGACACAGGCTTCTTTTGCAGATTATGTTCCTCTTTTGTTTCATTCAAACATCCGCGGAGAAGCCTAAGAAGAAGAAATAGTAGCTCTGCTTGGTCATAACTTCAGACTTTTTTGTGATGAGATGGAAGTTATGAGTCTTTCAGATAAAAACAGGAAAAGCTAAAGTAAGAACAAGCAGAAAGTGTGTGTTGTGTTTCCAGACCTTGTTCAGTCTTTGTTGTTTTATTAGCTTCCTTCGTTCCCTTACAGCAGAACCAAACAGCTACCTGTGTTAGCCTTGTTACCTTGACTGGCTGACATGGTGAGGCTTTGTGTTATCAGACTGCAGTAACTGCTGGATGGTCATATTTACTGAGGCCGTCTGGAAGAAACAATGGAGCAGGTCCAAGGCACACTAATTAATTTGATCTCAGACTGGTCCTGAGGCAGAACAGGGCTGGAAAGTGTCCCTAATAACAGCAGGAGTTTGACCAATGACATGAAAATGTCTTTGGATTTTTTTTTATTACAAGAGTTCAATGGTCCATGAGAAGCTATACTGTGTTGAGATAATAGAAGGAAAATGACTTCTGAATAGAATATTCCTCACAAGGTTTTTCACAATCCAAATATCACAATTTGTAAATATATGTGCACTCAATATGAAACTAAAATTAAAACTTTATTGAGTAGCACCGTGTGGAATAGATAGTTGGTGGCGGGCAATTGTTTCTACTCTCAGTGTCTCTAATTTACTGAAAACATGAGCTCTGTGTCTGACCAGTAAACTGCAGATAAAAGCTGCTCCACACTCAAAGACAGAAAAGCTTCAGGGAACAAGCGTTTCAGTGAGTTTCCTTCTAAATTGAACTCTAATAAATGTTACAGTCTTGTTGCACTAATAAAACGAAGTGAGTACTGTGTTGCAGTAAAGTGGGACACACTTTTCTTTTTTACATGTTGCAGAGCTCTCAGCCATTCAGACAAATGAGAAAATCAGAAAGTGCATTTGGCCTTTGATAAATGTGATTATGTGTCTGCTCCAAATGACGGAGCAGCTCGTTTGATACATTATGTTCATGTTTACTGTGAAACTGAGTCTTTTTTAGCTGACTGCTGAACAGAAAACAAAAAGGAGTTTGTTTGTGCTGATAGATGAGTCCCTTCTGTTTCTACAAACACACATTTTTCACTTAAATTCACAAGTTTGCCAAACATGCTTTCCTTGATAACTAATTATAGTTTATGTCTGTCAGGGTAGAATCAGGTCAACGTAAGTAATCTTATCTTTTATTATGATACATCCCTACTGAATAAACATAAAATACAGACTACTGGGTTTAATGTAACTTTATTTCAATAACAATCTTTTCAGCATGTAGTTTATCCGCAGCATTGTACCGCAGCATCAATAAAAGTGGAGCCTTAAATTGGAGCCTTAGGGCTGGTTTGTGTTGGAGCTGATTTTTCCATCTATCCATGAACAACGCTGATGTAGTTCTTGTCTCGCTGCAGCTTGGCACAGCTGTAAAAATTGTTGTTCTTCAGGTCTTGGATTTTTAGCTTCAGCCTTGATTGAATTGCAAAACAGCGACGAAACTAAGCTACAAAAAATAGCATCCCAAAAAATGTTTTGGACAAGGATACATTTTTTTAAAAGGTTTGGCTGACTCAAAACCTCTCATGAAACTGTAGGAAGCTGTTTCCAGTAAACAAGCTCACGACAGCTTCCTGCTCTTCTGAAATACACGTTTGGTGTCAAAACTTGGCAGGGTAATTGCAGGTCCTGAAAAACATTTAAAGGGATGAAGTTTCCAAACATCAATAACAAAGCACTGACTTTTAAATGTGACAAAACCTGTTAGCTGAAATTGTGCAGATTCTTCAACACAACAAAGAATAAAGAGACCAAATGTTTGTCTTCAGTAGAGCTAGATGAGCTGACCTTTGTTCTCTTATCTTCCTCAAAACATAGTGACACCTTTCAACTGAGAAGATGATGTTCAAACTGACACTTTATGCTTATAGAAGTTTGAAAATATTACCAGGCTGTTTCAACTACTGGCATTCTTCTCACTCCTGGCTCAAACTTCAGAACTGGCTGTTTATTGCAATGACTTTATGTAGATTCTGCATTTTTGTCTCTGATTATCTCTTAATTGTATTTTTCTCTTTCTCCTTCTTTTTTGGGTGCTGTCTCATCCATCCTGGATCTTCCTCTGTGGATCCTGAAATGCAGGTAAAACATGATCTTGTTCTTGTATCAGCGGGGTTTTAGATTTTACATGCAAGTGTGTTTTGTGAGGTGGGAAGCGTTTGTGTTTGGGGGATGTTGGGATTAGGCTGATCAGTACTTCTGAAATGTGTGCAGGCTGGCCAGCTGAGACTTATCGCTGTGTGTACATAATCAGACTGCACACAATCATTTACAGGATTATAAACCAACCCAGAGGTCACTGTTGGTTTGAATAGTTCAGTAGTGAAGTTGTTCTTGCTGCTCTGCTCTCTTCCTGTCTGACTGGCTGCTGTGAGGATCAGAGGTGATTTGTGCTGCTTCACAGATTCTTGTAATAATGTGTGAGCAGAGTCAGAGGCTTTTAAGTGTCTTTGGTTTTCTGTATGTAAATGAGCTTTAGCTGGTTAAGTTTCTTGTTACAGTTCAGACTGCTCTTATTTAAGACTCTCCTGCTCTGCTGGCTGTGAGTGTAGATGAAGAGCAGTCTGATGTCTGATTGAGGAATAGATCCACAGAGAGACCAAGAGGAACCTGATACTGGATGGAGAGGATGGAGAAAACGGTCTGCCAGCAAACAGGAAGACATTATTTATGAGTGCAGAGAGGAAGAGAAGAATAGAAGTGTGTGTGACAAACACACAGAGAGAGAATAGATGTGTTTTTCACCGCTGCTTCAGAATCAGTGTCCCATCTTCTCAGACTGATGCTGTCAGGCAGTTTAATGAGGCCTGTTTTTCCTTCACTGGCTGTGATGGTTCATGCAGAGAAACACACTGAGTGGTGGTCTCACAAGCACACACATAAACACAAGCTACACATGCACACCGTTTCAGAATACATTCAATACCCTTGACAGCAACTGCATGAAGTTTTGAGACAGTATCCATTATCATCAGAAATAACTCTTGTTTCTAACTACATGTGTTCCTGTAGTTTATCATTCATATAGAGAAGAAATGTGATGGATTTAAAATCAGTACACACAACTAACCAGAGTAGCCGGTATTGGTCACAAGATACTTTCTGTCTCCTGAGAAGGACTTAAAGTGGCCACAGGGAACACAAGTGAGTGTGGCTGCACACACTGAAACACACACACTGATACACACACATTGTCGGGGCTGAATAAATGATGTGAAGATCCCACAGAGTCTCTGAGCTCAGTTTCAAGGCTTTTTACTTCTGCAGAAGAAATTCAGTTACAAAGAACAGATTAAGAAGATCACTAGGACATCGACTTTTCTGACTATTATTCTTATCATGAATGTGTAACTGTCCAGGGTGAGTTAAACAACAGCTACAGTAAAAGCTGAGGGAGTTTAATCACCAGCTACATCCACAGACTGCTCATGATGTCTCATACTTCTATTCAAAGTATTTCTGCCAGGTAACAGGACTGACTCATCAACATAACTTACTGCGAGGGACAATGTGTGTGGTGTGTGACGTGTGTACCTTCTTGTTCACCTCAGAGGCCCCTACATGAAGCTGATCATCACTGTTTGAATGTGAATAATAAGGTTATTAATCTCCTCAGCTGGATGTTAACCTCATCTGTTCAGTTTGGTGCCTGGCTTTAAAGAACAACAGCAGGAGTCTTTAATGTGTTTCATCAGTTAAATGAAGCAGTTTGAGACGGAGAGTCAACTTCACCTCCAGTTGTCCTTTTTTGTCTCAAGAGGAGGAATTAAATCTCCCTACAGCTCTTCATCTGACAGCTCGGATATCATTTTAATCAGTCACTGTTTGCACCTCAGCTCTTTACCCTCTGCTGTCCTTCTGTTGTATCTGCATGATAAGAACTAGCTATAGTGACAGAAACCATGTTAGAGAAACATTTATTTGACATATATTTTGGTTTTACAACTTGACCCATGTCCCATCTGTCAACATGGAGGAGGCGGGCTTTATGATCTGTACTGCAGCTAGGCAGCAGGGGGCGTTCGATATGTTTTGGTTCCACTCTTGTGGAGCTGTCATGTCGTCCATCTTTTTATACAGTCAATGGTAGAGCTGAAATTTAACTGTATATAATTGCTATTCATGAGTGGTACTTCTTCCACCTCCAGAAGTAGCTTCAGATGCAGCCGAGAAGCTTGAGAGGACTGTGTGAAGCCTGTGAAGCTTCAGGGAGGATTTCCTGAAAACTAGAGAATTAGTGAGCCTAACTCTGCATTACTGCTGCATTAAAATGAAATAAGTTTCATAAAAGGCAGATTGTAATTAGTAAGTTCACATGTCCACAGGCCTTATTATAATAAGAACAAGGGTTGTTCAAAACTCATTAATTCATTTAAAATACTAATAATACTAATTCATATTAAAGGGATGATATCATCATAAAGCTCAGCGTAAGTTCAAGAGTGCAAGTTGAACTAAACAAATTGTTCTTTAATAGGGAGACATGGTCGCTGAGATTTAAACACAGCTGCAGCTCAGATATTCTTTGACTGGTTAATTTCTGGTTAATTTCAAATATTGTACCTTGAACAGAACTGAACATTAAAGAGTTCTTTTAAAATCAAGACCCATCGTCTACACATCTGCATGTATACCTTGAAGAGGCACTTGAAAGCACCTCAAGTGTCACATACTTCAGTTCATTGAAGAACAGGGTGTGCTAGTAGAGATTTCATCGGATGGCTGCAAACACTGTCCCAGCTCACTGAAGTTCCTGTGATTCAAACATCATAGATTCCTTTCCTTATGCATACTAATCAGCACATTGGAGAGATGTAATGATTCCCTACATATCCCTTGCCCTAAATTAAGACTGCACTGACCTACCTGTTTTGTAAGATCCCCAAGATGTGATGTTCAGTAATGCTATCCACAGATCAGGACTTTATATCGTAATACACACTGTTACAGCAGGTAGAAGTAGGCACCTTGCCACAGTTTAAATTCACCAATGTGCCGATGTGTGTATATTCTTCTTCATCCAAATGATTCATATTTTTATTCCTGAAGGTGATCACACACCATGAAGACTCATAGATTGAGACGTGGTTTAAAGAATGTCACTCAGCGTCCCTTTCTCTAGTTTCTCTCCGTCTCTGTTTATCTTATTATTACGTCTCAGTAAATGTTCTGGTTAGCTGTTCTTTCTCACCAGACACTGTCACATCTACTTCTTAATGCAGTCCAAATGAAAGGGGCTTTAGAATGAGATTAGGGGGGCACTGATTGCTCTTTAACTGGACAGTGATGGCAGATGAATACAATGATACAGGGCCTCTCTCCTCCTCTTGCTGCTGTGTTAGATAGGTACAACCACTCTGTGACAGAACTGTTGAATCTTTATTTTGGAGTTAAACAGTCCATGTTTTTTGTATGTTGTTTAAAAATAAAGGCCTAATTTATTGACGAGACATTGGCCATGCATTAGAAGGCACATTATATGGTTTGCTAGATGGCTTAAAGTACATTTATGACATCTTTTCTCTTAAAGTTGAAACACCAGAAATTGAATCTGCTGAAGATGAGAATGTCACTTTCTTAAAGTCTGCTTAAGTTTATCTGCAAAGGCTGTAGAGGTGTCCATTCTGTGGTTGTCAGCTGTCTCACCTGTTGGTCAATTGACTGATTTTCAACCACTTCACTGGCTGTCTGTTTCTGTGGCATCCTAATAACATCTAAAGCCTGACAGCTCCATTTGACAAATATTAAGCTGCTGACAGGAAGGACGGGACGGGAAAAGCTGCTGCTGTCTGATCCATCTGTCTGTCCAATATGCTCTGCACATGCATCAGTCTAGTTTAATGCTCTTGTCAAATTTCACTCCATAAATAGATGTAGGGATGCCTGATTGTTGAGCCTCTCTTCTGTCTGTCCCTGCTCTCTGTCAAGCTGCTTGGAATAAACAATATTTTGTACATGCAAAGTGGGAGGAAGTGGTTCACTTCAAGTGTTTTCATCTGAGGTCACAACACTGAGTTAATCAGGGACTGATTATATGGTTAACTCGACCACAGCTTTGAATGCCAAGTTCTCATGGAGTGAAAGCTCAGCACTCATTTGAGCATTTGAAATGTGTCGCATGTTACACTGTGTAGGAATGACATCATTGTGCTTCACCTGCTTCACAGACACTCTTAACTTTCAAATAAAATCTGACACAAGCCCTGTGAAAATACAAGAATGCATGACCAACTTGACGAGTTGATTAAACTCTCGTTGGTATGAGGTCATTAGTGTGACGGCCTTCTGTGAGCAGACCTCTCCCTGCAGGAGCCTGGTGGGCGGAGTCAGCTCGTTAGTAGGTTAGGATCACCTGGTCTTTCTGCTGATCTACGCTGGTAGCAGTCAGTCAGTCTTTCTCTCTCCCTCTGCTTCCATCCTGTTGTTTGTTTTCTTTACATTGATTCTGATTTTATTTCTGTTAAATAAACATACTTTTTGTTAAACTCATGTGTGGTCTCCAGTCTTTTGTCCAGAATTGAGCCCATATGTGACAACGTGTACAGAGGCATGTCTAGCTCCATTATCAGCATGACCCAGCATGTTAATGTGGTAAGTGTCTGTATCAGATGCACTGATATTAGTCATAGGTTGTGTGCTCTGTTTATTTATGTGTGATAAAAGTTTATTTTTTGATTGTATCACTTTAATGTACATTTTTGAATGTCTTATAAATCATAAAATAAGAAGACTAATGCCTCTACATGGCGACATTACACAAATTCACCTAACAAAAACTGCTGATGGAAAAGCAGGCAAAATGAAAATCCTGATTGGATTTCATGAGATAAGTTCATGACAGCTACTTTTCAGTGTCAGATATGAGATTCTTAAAACCCTTCATATCCATTCTAATGAACCGTTAACCATTAATAATGAGTTAATATCCAGAGACTAACACTTTATCAAACACAGACCTCCCTGAGCTTCTTTACATGATGCAGACCTCTGCAGTGACAGTAAAGCTTTGTGACAGAACAACTGTATATTATTACTCTCACAAAGGGAGAATAGTTTCAGTACCCAAACAGGATCATGTCTTCATTTACATTTGTAAGTCAGGGGCAAACATGAGCTGGAAAATGTAATTAGAGCTTATTATTGTCCTCATGAATTCATTGTCCTCACAAGAAAGGATTAAAGTGACTGAAGTGCTGGAGGCTTTGCTTTGGTGTCTAAATCCCATTACTTAATTTCTCTGTTGTTTGAAGCTCATGTGACTGTGTCTCTTTGTTCAAGCTCAGACTTCTCTGTCACAGTTTGCTTTTTTTAGACAAATCTAAGAGTAAACAAGAAATGTTGGGTAAACAGGCAAAGTGCAGGGAGGACACAAAACTGAAACTATTTGGCCAAGTGCTGAGAGAAAGCAGTGAGAGAGTGATTAACCAATGAGGTTGAGCTGTGGAGGCAGGTCCTGTAACAGGTCAGCAGGCTGATGAGATGATTGGGAACAGGTGTGCAGAGCAGCAGGATGCCTGATGGACAGGTGACACATGACTGATTCTGTCCAACAACACAAACATGAGACAGGAGGAGACAGCAGCAGGAGCACACAGAGACGGTTCATCAGTAACATGGTGAGTGATTATAGTCATAAGGACCACATTTTTAACAGTCAGGAGATGTGTCAAATACAACGGAGAATAAATATGTCAAATAACAAAAATAATAAATTGTTTTAATAGCTCCCTTTTGAAAGAGCTAAATTGTCCTCGTGATGAAGTGTTTCACCGCTCAACATTCAGGATATAATGATAGAAATGTGAATCCACTGACAGAAAGTAAAATAGATGATACTTCCTTACTTTTGATAGTATATTGGATCCATAATATTTATATTCTGGTCTATATTTGGTTTACATTATCTGTCTATGAAGGCATTGCATAATGATGTCTGTACTCGTAGTTAGGTCAGTGTTCTGCAGACTCTTCATTCAGGGATGATTTCATCTCCCTCTCTGATGCTGCCACCCCAGAGCTCTGCAGGATTGTGTTTACAGCTGCTCGATGAGCTTTTACCCTTTAGTTCCAGCAGGGAAGACAAAGTCTCTGGACATGTTATCAAATACTTGGCACTTAATGAAAAAAAGGAAGAGGCATTTTAGTACTTTATGTGTGAGTCGCTATCCTTTTTTTCCTAGGAGATACAGTGGAATTTAACTCTAATCTACTGAGTCTGATGTCCGAAAAAAGTTTAAAATTGATTTCTTCGTCAGTATTTTACACACCTGCGGTTCACATCTGACACTCAGGATATTGTCATTGAAGTAGAATAGTCCAAACCCTTAATCATATGATTTGTTACTTGATGTATCATTAAATGTATTATTAGGATGTATTTCCTTATATCATGTAAATCCTTCATTTAGTATGTGTGTTTTAGTGAGATTTTGTGGTGTTGCTTATTTTTTTATGCTCACCTATATTCCTCCAAGGACGAGTCTGCCATTGATTCCCCTGTTCTGCAAGCTTGGCACATTTAGTCCACTAATATTCATAATTTATGTATTAAACTGAACAGTTTTGATGTTGGTCCTATCTTGGGAACATTAAGCACAGTGAAATTCCCAGAGACACAAAGTGTGATTCACAGTTAGCAGTTATACAGAAAGCACGCTGAAGTGTTTAATTCTTATTAATTTTCAGTTTTTAATAACGTTCAGTTTGAGTTCTGTAATATAAGACAGTCTCAGTGGAGCCGTTTAGTTTTATTAAAACAGTTTATTTCCTGAGCACGTTTACACTCCAATCTAACTCCCAGCTGTTTGTCTCTATAACATCTGTGACTCCAACTTCACCAGGCTCCTACACGTGTGTGTGTGTGTGTGTGTGTGTGTGTGTGTGTGTGTGTGTGTGTGTGTGTGTGTGTGTGTGTGTGTGTGTGTGTGTGGTGTGTGTGTGTGTTTGTTTCTGTCGATACATTCTTGAGTTGACTGACTTGTCTGTGAACCCTCCATGGACTATTTCCCTTTCGTGGCTCTTCACAGAAAAGGGGAACACAAGAGTCAGACAGGATTAGTTAGGACGAGTTATTTCTTCGTAAATGTGAGAGCAGGACCAGACTTTTAAGATTCAGCTCTCATTCGGAGAAGCCAGCGGGCTGTCAGTGACTCAAAGGATGTCCCTTTACCAGCAAACACAGTCCTCCACACACCCTGCACAGACCTCTGATCTGCCCATACACTTTAGACCATAAGGATCACTCACATGTCCGACTGACAGTCAGTCTATGTTGCAGTATCACTGATGTACATGTTAACTAAAAACCAGTGCTTGACTGCTGTTGTTAACAAACACATGTGTTCTGGTGTTCAGTTTAACATGCTCATACATGGAAAATTATGAAACTTGCATCAGAGCATGCATCCTGACACACTCTCGTTATCACTCTGTGTTGTGTGTTCCGTGCTTTACTGTAAGTCCACAGAACATGCAGTGTCTTATTTATTGTCATTGTCAAGATAAATGGAGAGAGTTAAAGGGAGCATAGAGGCAGAGAGCTGAGCTGTGGACAGTGATGTTGGAACCTCGTCTTGATTCTGTTGACAGCAAGATGTTTTCTCCGGCAGTATTCAAATATGAAAAGAGACAAGTTAACACCTCTCTGTCACAGTCCATCAGTGTTAGCAACTTTCTCTTTGCTATCACCTCAGCAGGTTTCTATTTACCTGCTTGATAATGTTGTGTGATGGAGCAAGTAAAGTCCTCCACTACAAGGAGAATGACCCTGCCAACTGTTGCCCTTAATGAAAACATATTTGTCATAATATATGGACACATTTCCATGCCACAGTGCATTTCATGTCCATGAAAGTGATTGCACATTTGGATGAAGGTCGGCTACTATTTCAAAAACCAAGGACATAGGAGATTTGAGGCTGAGGGTCCCCTACTTCTCTAAAATGTCTTCTTTGACTTAATACAATAGAATAGGTGAAGTATGGACATGCTGTAGATGGCTGCTGACTGCTATCAGGATGAGACGTGTCCTGTTATCATCTGAGCTCAGCAGAAAGTGAACTTACCTGGAAAAATAGCTGAATCACTGGATTTATAAAATGGCTCTTATTTTGGGTAAAACTACTCAGCACATCCCATTATCTCTCTGAAACACATAAACAAGGCTGCTGTAAGAGCTGAGCACCATTTTCCAACAGCAGATTCTGTCTGTGTTTCCATGCTGCTGTCCTGTCTCCTAAATGGAAGTGCAGCTGAATGTTAATGCAGTTGCTTTTGTTTCAGTGTTACTGCCCTAAATGAACCTTTCTTACAGAGGCAGAAACACTAAAGCATAAAGCTGGTGCATGATGTGGACAGGGTCTGCTGTTATTATGATCAGGCCAGCCAATCAGTGACAAAACAAACATTAGAATGGGTAGTTTGAATAGATTTTTTTCTGCATCTTAACCCCCACACTTTCACCACAAATAAGAAAATTGCAATTGAGGTATGTATTCACACACAGACGTCTGTGCTGAGGACAACAGTCTCACTGTGAACCATCTGTTTATTCTAAATGTTGGGAGCTTTAGGACAGCAGAGAGTCAGACTGACCCAAGGAGAATAATAAAAGACTCAGAGCAGCATGATAGTAATCAGAGAGATAGCATTATCTTTCACACATAGAAGCTGACAATTTATGGGTTCAGTTTCCCTGCAAGATGGTTTCTGGCACACATATGGACTTCACACGTCTCCTGTAAGGACACATTCAGTATCGATTCTGTTCCCTTCTGACATGACAGCTCTGGATAGATTTGCTTCTTTTGCTCACCATGGGTGGCAGCTCTGCTGGAGATCAGCAGCCAGTTGAAAAATAAGAACTGAACAGGAGAAGCATTAGTGATTTAAAGTTTGAGCACATTTTGAGTCCTCAGGCAGGACAAATAAATGATGGATTTTGAAAGCTTGTTTGCTTGTTTTAGCAACCCCAGTGGTTTTCAAAGCAGCTCAGCATTGTCTTGTCCCTGATTACATTTGACAGGAAATCTGCTGCTTGTCCTTTTGTGCTCATTCTAGTGCCTGCTGAAGTCCACTTAAAAATGTGGTAAATTTTGTTGCTGCAATCTCCTGTAATGACATGGTTCTTACAGCAGCCTTTATCACTAATGTAAGACATGTCTGTTGATCTGACGAAGCTGTTTCACACTTTGGATATAAAGTTGGGGTATCTATTGTGTCTATTCAAGTTAATAGAACTGGGAAAACATAGTTTAAGTCACATTTGACAACCAGACATTTGTCATTACTCATCTAACATGTTTTATGTCTCTCTCCTGCGGTCCAACTGTTCAGCCATATTATTGTAGTCATAAAAAAAACACAGTTCTCTTCAGAGAAGATTTAAACCCTTGAACTAAACACGAAAGTGCAAAGATAAGTACAGACAACAAGCTCATCCTGCATTTGTCTGCTGAATGTATTTCTGAGGAGACTTCTGTGTTATTGAGGACCATCTTCGTTGTGAAATACAGTGGATCAAAAACTACTACCATCTACTATATAATAGATCTGATATTGTGTGCCTCCCTTGTGTTAAAATGCTGCAGAGTTCATGTCTGTGTGAGATTCTGTGCATGTCCGGGTCTAAAGAGAGTCCATGAGAAGGCTTGAGGTATGTCGTCTCTGGAGGAGGAGCTTTCTTATCTAAATGGATCTCATTTAGAATTTTTCTCCATGCCTAATTCTGTTTGGCATGCCAAGGACCTTTTGATGTTTCATGAGGAATAAGAGGGGGTATGATTTACTTACACAGAAGAAGCCAAAGAATCTCATGAGACAACTTAGCTGAATGAAGATTAGAGAATAAAGTGTGAAGAAAGGGCTGCTTCTGAAGAGAGGGGAGAAGCTGACAGGGTTACACTTTTCACTTTGATTTACTGGAGCCGAAAACAGCTGGTTTCAAACAGGGTTTTCTTTCAATAACTGTAAGGCTGTTGATGTTCAAACAGAGGAAACAGTAAATCATGTGTTCAGGGTGAACTAAAGTTAATTCCAGATACTTTTTGTACAGTATTATTCATAAATGAGTAATAGTGGTTTAGGATGCATACAAATCAATATTCTGCTCTCACAGCATATTGCTGACTCTGTGCCTCACATAATCTGGATGGTTGCAGAGTGAAAGGAGAGCCTATTCATTGTGGGTTTGCATGAAATGTGGCCAGTGGGTATTCTGTGTCGCTGTCCATGGTGCTGAACAGTAGTGTGATGCTGCCTGTGTGGACTGGGCAGAAAGGTATGTTAATTGATATTTTCTGCTTTTTCAGAGCCAGTGTTGGCATCACCACAGCCTGAAAACAGATCACTATGAAAATGAAACCACAATACCAAAGCAAGGACCAAAATTGCCATTTGTTTATTATTATAAAGGTTATTATAATAAAGAAAATCAGCTGAATGTTCTGCCAAAAAACAGCTTCTATTTTAGAAAGGTAAAACCTGTGAGCCATAGGGATGCAGTCTGTCAACAGGTAGGTTACATGGTTGCTACAGTTTACACAGCTATGGACAGTTTTGGCAAATTGAACAGTTAATAGTGTTGACATACTGTATTTTTCCCCAATATACCATTTTATAGAAGTCAGCCATATGAAGTTAGTTAACCATGCTGACGTATTTATCCCCTGGATCGGTATGATTCATATTTCTACTCAATTATCTTTCACATAACCTCCAGGAGATTTGTTTATATTTGTCAAATATATAGATTGAGGAAACTATTCTACCTCTTTGGTCATAAAGAACATTTCAAGTATGTTAATGAAGTTGAAGCTACAATAAAAATGTAGCTGGTCACCAGCATAACAGAACTTTTCCTTACATGTTTTAGCCAAAGGGGAAAAGTAATAAAGAATCAGAAGGCGAGCTAGGTCCACGGTGATAAGAGAGGCATGCTTGGTTGTAAAGACAGTGTTCAATAGGAATAATACATTAGAGGAGGGAGTGTGTAGTGTGTGACATTTGAAATTAAAAAAAAAAAAATCCTTCCATGAAATCTACAAGAATTATAGTCCTCTGTGGTGGAGAAAAGGGGGCCACTCAGGATTAGCTGCAGGGTAGGTGGACATGTTTGTGTTACAGAGTGTGCAGCAGGTTTTTTTTCAGTAACTTATTGAGTGTTTTATGAACCAAAACAAAGTCAATCTTTGTCCCCTCAGGTATTCCTTTGTCTCTCTCTCTGCCTCTCTTAGTTTAAAAGTGCAAAGAAAATCCTTTTAGCCTGTCTGTACAGAAGCCATGGCCCGGCAGCTTCACAGATAATCAATACAGCATGTTGATTCAACCCACTTTACTAAATGAATCTCCTGTCTCCTATTGATGGACTTTATAATTAGGGTTCTTAAAAAATGTATGGAACAATGTATAGTCTACTGGATGGATATACTGCACACATCACTTTGGCTGATAATGATGCAGTTTGTTATTGCCCATAGAGCAGGGTGCTTGACTGAATGCATAGCAATGACAGGTCTGTCTGGTAGACTAAAGTAATAGAGCTACCTAACAGAGTGCCTCGACAGCACAGGGCTCAACAGAGTGTGAGTGTGAAAATCCAGCCCCATTAGCTCAGCATTATGCTGGTGTTTACTGTCATGGTGAATTTCTACAAATGGTGCAATTTGCCTTTTTAGTTGTGCCCTCTTTTTGCTTAAACAAGGACAACATGGTTTGGAAACGTTTTGGAGGAGTGTCAGGCACTTACCACCATAGCAACACAATAGACTGACAAATGAAGGTGAACTTTTTAAGACCTTGTTGCCAGAATTGGCACACACACAAACCAATGGGCTGTTATGCTCTGTTCTCAGAAGCAGTGTCAATATTGTAACTGAGACAGGAGCTATGATACAATTGTTGCCGGGCAGTTAGTTCAACAATCAATCTGATCTGAAAAATGTTATTTATTTTAGATTATACATCACTGATCAGGGAACATGATACATTCCCATTAGATTTATGGTTTATGGTTAGGGTTTAATGATGTTAAAATGGAACAAAACAGCCAAGCCTCCTGCAGGTTTCTGCCTCTGGTGACTTTGTTTTATTCTCCATTAGTTTCTTCTTCTCCACAGAGAAACACCAGCAACACATTCAGAGTTCTACTGGATTACATTCATTTCTGAATCAGCAACCAGGGATTGTACGAACAAGAGATGTAGACCGTTCAGTAAGAACAACATTTCCCGCTCCAATTCTTTTTAGGAGGTAAAACCTGGCAAATAGTCGGATCGACTGTTTCCACTCAGACTAATTCCCTCCTGATTATTTGGAAAGAAACATCAAGGAGATGGGAATTGTCAGAAATCAGCACACTGATTGCTCACTGTTTGTCCTTGGCTTTTGGAAACTGTTTGCAGTGATCAACTTAGATCACAGCCACACAAACACACAAAGACACATACAGACATACACTCTTCTCTCATTAACATGGTTGCAGCAGTTCCTGGAAATCTGCGTGGGGAGATAAATGGATTGCATATTAACACAATGAATGTAAGATTGAATATTGATCCCCAGTAGAATAATCATAGAGGGAATGCAATCCCTTTCTGCCTTTTTCTTTTTTTTAGTTTTTATCAGACCGATCACTTTGAATTTTGGTTAACTAGAGTTATATGCAGATATCACCAAGTGCTTAAAGTGGTCTGTATATTACACATGTTATCACTACAACAAAGCTTTTCTCCTGTAACTCCTCATGGGCTGTTGTATCAAAGCATGTAGAAAATGTAGCCCTGATCTAGACTGTTCGGTGGTCCATGCTTTGTTGATGAAGCTCTCCCATGAGGTCTTTGGAGCATATGGAGCTTGTGTGGATGTCTCCAAATAAAACATGTTCTGTGGTTTGTCTAAATCCACCTGCAGAAAGAGCATAAGGGCAGGGGAATATAAAAAAGGAGAGGGTGGTGAAAAAAACTGCCTGACTGCAGCAGCTGGAAGTGTTTGTTGTAAAGGTGGAGAGGATATCAGTCATGATCCTGCAGGCTCTGGTTCTGCACATTGGTGTATACATTTGGTAAAGAGAGGAGTGAAACTCGGGCAAATGCTGTTGTCAATCTCAAAATGATGTTCTCTACAGCTCAGAGTGTAGAGGGATCCTCAGATAGACTCTGAATTTCCTCAGCTGAGGTGCCCTGCAGCTAGTGAAGGCTCAGACTATGTTTTCCTGACAGGGCGTTTGTGCTTTTAATGTTGGATCTCAAGTGGTCTTAGCTGCTTTAAATGGCGCAAAACAATGTAGTATATTTAAAAATATATTTTTCAGTGCTTTGAGTACTACAAACAGTGGTCTGTTCACCTCCAGCATATGGCAGAAATTGGAAACTTTTTGAATCCAATCAGCACTTTTAACTAAATCACATATAAACATTTATACACAAAGGCTGTAGTTTGAAAATGCTCATTATTATGTAAACATTTACACTGACTAACTTGTTACTAAAAACATATGCAGAGCTAGAGGATAAAAGACATCACTTGAATCTAAATGTAAAAACACTTGTGGGAGTATTTTCACCTGGTAATTATGTTGATAAACTCATGGCTCCCAAAAAGAAATGTAAATAAATACATGGTCTAGTTTTCACATCAGATATCTTCTGTCAGAGCAGGAAAAGTACAGGTGTGACTAATTGAGTTAACGAGGGCTCAGCTCCTTTGAGTAGCAGTGGGCACTATGGATCCAGGACCTTAAGGAATGCAGTCGTTAGTGATGTTATTAATTACACCTGTTGTTCTCCTCTGATGGTCAAATATGTCTGTTTCATCACTTTACTCCTCTTCTGCCGTGATGGTAGCTGGAAGTCAGTATTTAACTATGCAAACATTGGCTGTGTGACATAAAGGAACATTATTACACATCCCTGTAAATGTGTGTGAGAATCCTCAGCATTATATGTGCTAGACTTTCAGGAAACATTTGAATTATATGGAATACCTACAATCCAGCCCTAAAATTCAGACTATGCAGTTATATATATATATATATATATATATATATTTTTATGTAAAACTATGTAAAACTAGTAGAATAATTATTCAGCAATGAACCCGGGTTGTAACCCTAAAAAGAAACATGGTTAAACTTGTAGTTACCTCCATAAGCTCAAATCCTGTTCTGTAGCACTGGCCTCTGTTATGTTTTGAATATTTGAGTGTGATGATGTCGTTGTTGTTTCTTTGCTGTCTATTTGAATGAGCTTTGTAGCATCCTCAGTTCCCTTTACGGCAGAACCCAGGAGCAAACTTCAGGTAGGAGTAAACTTGTGAGAGAGCTGCATGTGTTTGCTCACAGCCAGCAGCAATATTGTATAGAAAGGAACTCTTCTCTTCTCTGATTTACTGGAGCCAAAAACAGCTGCTTCAAATATAGTTGTTGTTTTTTTAGAACCAAAAAGTCATTGTTGTTCACACAGAGGTAAAAAGAGAATTAAGTGTTCAGGGTGAGCTGAAGTTCATTTCTGGAGAGGTTTTTTTTTTTTTTTTTTGTCAGAATGTTCTGCTCATGAAGTGAGATTCTGCAGATGCGACATTTGTCTGGATGGAGGCTTCTAGCAAATTAAGGCAATATAAGCGAACTGTATCCTGTTTGTACAGTGTTATTTGTATGTATATGTAGTATTTAGCATGCATACAAATCAATATTCTTTGTGGGTTTATCATAAAATGAGGCCAGTGGGTATGTTTTGTGTAGCTGTCCATGGTGCTGAAAAGTGACAATGTGATGCTGCATGTGTGGACTGGGCAGAGAGGTTTATTCATTAATATTGTCTGCATGTTCAGAGCCAGTATTGGCATCTCCACAATCTGACACTGGAGCCACTTTGAAAACAGCTCAAAAACTGCATAACAAACTGAATCAGCTGAGTTTTTGGCCGAACTTCCAAAACTATCATCTTTATTTGGAAAGGTCAATCATACATCATCGTAATGAGCCATATGAAGTTAGTGACATTGTATATGCTGAGGTATTTAGCATGAGCATGATTTAAATTATATCCCTTGTTATGGCTTTTACACAACCTACAGGGATTTATTGTCTCATCTTTGTAAGAAAAAAAGGTGAGTTAAAATATGCAGACTGAGAAAAATAGACTTCATTAATACAGAACATTTCATGAAAGAAAATTTAAACTTTTAAGGAGCGTTTTAAGTAGTCTGCTAAATTCAAGTGTGTGTTTGAATTTAAAAAAATCCGCACAATGAAAGCTTCATAAATTCTTCTTCTCTTTGATAGATGGAAGGGGCCCAGTCAGGACGAGCTGCAGGGTTGGCGGACATGTTTGTTTTTGTTCATGAAACACTCAATAAGTTACTGAAAATAAAGCTCCACACTTAGCTCTGTGCCACAAAGTCTATGTTTGTCCCCTCAGGTATCCCCTTGTCTCTCTCTCTGCCTCTCTAAGGTTAAAAGGGCAAAGAAAACCCTTTTATACTGTCTGTAAAGAAGTCGAGTCCAGCAGCAGCACTGATAATCAATACAGCATGTTGATTCAACCCACTGTACTAAATGGGTCTCCTGTCTACTATTGACGACATTATAATGAGGGTAGTTAAAGGCTTGGAACAACAATGTGTAGTCTACAAGATGGATGTTCTGTAGAGCTGTGCTTTTACTTCAATTCAAGTCTCTTGGAAAAAAGATCGTATCGCTGGCGTTGTCAGGGTGTATTTTGTACACTATGAAGTCATGGGGAGTTGTGTAACTTGTTTAACTACATGCAGTTAATCGATTAAGTTTGATCTCTGTGTGTTCATCTGGTTGAGAGCACCCTGTGCTGAGTGATTGACTGTGTTCAGTGTAAACTTGAGATCAAACCACATCTGATCCCCTTCAGACTAGTGGGGCTGAACCTTAGAGCATTCAAATGGTGGCTGTTAGCAGTTCAAGCATCACTCAATTTAAAATAAATGTCATAGACCACAGGAGAGTTTAATCCTGTGATATTTACTCCATCTGTATCAGATAATCAACAAAATGTGCTTTAAAACATCATGGATGTTAAAAAAGTTCTGTGTGTCGGTATATTTGCTTATTGGTGAGTGGGTGTGTTGGGGGTGAAGTTTGTATTTGAGACAGCAGACTTGAAGGTCAGAAGAAAGATTTACTGCTTGATTTGCCAAGAAACTTTATATCAATATGCAGCACGGAGCGGGCATCAGTTATCAATCCTGTTTTGTATCCCGCCCCCTCTTTCTCACTGACTGTTGTGTTGAGGATATTGCTGACATCATTAAGCAATAGATTTTTGACATAAAACTGTATTGCAAAAATATGCAAAATATTCAGTTCAGGAAATATTTGCTTTTGACAGCTGGTGAAGCTCACTTCAATATATCACTTTAGGCACTTTTGCTGATGCTGATTCTTTAGCAGGTTGGTGGACTGAATGCAAAGTAATACCAGGTCAGTCTGGTGC
This sequence comes from Semicossyphus pulcher, assembly GCF_022749685.1. Taxonomy (NCBI): domain Eukaryota; kingdom Metazoa; phylum Chordata; class Actinopteri; order Labriformes; family Labridae; genus Semicossyphus; species Semicossyphus pulcher. The sequence goes on from NW_027211692.1 coordinate 25,235,217, forward strand.
ACTAAAGTCACTAAAGCTGCCTTACAGATTGCCTCCATGCACAGCTGCACAGGGTTAAAAAGATCGATAGTGTGAAAATCAAGCCAGAATAACTCAGCATTAAGTTGCCATTTCCTGCCATGGTGGATTTTCTCAGTTTGCACAACTGGCATTTAAAGTTATGCTCTCTATTCACTTAAACAAGGACAGGTTTCACTGTCTGTTTAATGACAATTTTACCCAGACAACTGGCTGCAGCTCACTATTCCATGCAGACGACTTTAGTACGACTACCAGGAGAGCAATTTCAAAAGCACAGCTGAAATCAACTTCAGCATATGTTCTGTGTCTGCAGCAGCTGTCCTTCTGCTCAGGCCCAAAACACAAATCACACCCAGCCAAAACACTTACTTGACAATAACTCAGTTCAACATTGGGGAAGTTTCAAATTTACTAAAGCCTTGGTGGGCTTTTTACAAGGGCCTGAACGTGTCTTTCATTTAATCCAAGGAGACCTGCTTGAAATATAACACAGGGTGCTCTAGAGAGAAAAAAGAGAGGAGAGAGAGAGACAAAGACTAAGGGAGACTGAGAGTGAGGGCTTTCTGCTTGATTGCAAGAGCTGGAACAGTTCATCGATGGGGTGGAGACGATCAGTCATGATCCTGCAGTCTCTGGTTCTGCACATTGGTGTATACGTTTGGCAGAGAGGGGAGTGTAGCTCAGACAAAAGCACTCCTGTCCTGAATTTCCTCAGTTGAGGAGACATGAGGTAGCAAAGGAGCAGTCTTGGGTGTTTGTGCTGTTAATTACAGATCTTCAGTGGTGTGGTCTCCAATGAAATGACACATGCACAAACACCCACAATGTTGAGATTTTGTATGGCTTTGCACATAAACGACGGCCCATTCACCTCCATTATATTGGGATTGTGGCAGAGACAGAAGAAACAAATATACCTGAGCAAATACAACCTACTTCAGATGAAGTGGACCTTTCTGTGTGGAGTTTGCATGTTCTCTCTGTGCATGTGTGGGTTTCCTCAGGACATTCCGGTTTCCTCCCACAGTGCAAAGGCATGCTCGTTAGGTTTATTGGCGACTCTAAATTGCCCGTAGGTGTGAATGTGAGTGTGTCTGTCACTATGTGTCAGCCCTGTAATTGACTGGTAACCAGTGCAGGATGTACCCTCGCTCTTGCCCAATGACAGCTGGGATAGGCTCTCGCCCCCTGCGACCCTGAAACAGGATAAGTGGTATAGAAAATGGATGGATGGATGGCTTACAGCTAAACATACATAACCACACTGAGAAGAGACAGAAAACTGCACACAGCAGCAGGAGCAGCCCTTAGGTCAGCCAGAGAGGGAGAGACTTTTACCTAAGCACACCCTGGGCCCTCAGGTGTGGCCTGTTAACCTAACGAGCACTAACGAACACTGAGGCAGATCTTGATGGCTGCTTTGATTGACCGGTCTGCTGACACCACAGGGTTATCACAGCTGGAACATGTTTACTACTAATTAGACATTTTCTACCTTGCAGGTTGTCATGAGATCATGTTATGATATCAGTTGAGCTGCATATTTATGTAGCATTGAATGTAAAGTCTCAGAATCATCTGCTAAAGTAGCTCCATCCTGTAAGTGTTCTGCATTGATATGCACATGAAGATTATATTGAGAGTTTTAACTGACCACAACTAAATTTGGAAGAGAACGTCGTTGTTAAATGTGGGCGACTGGCTTTCAAATAAAGGAATAACAATATGTAGGTAATGTGCAATTATTTTGTAAAGTGTCAACCATCTTCAAACTTCAGCTGAGAGTCATCCACTCTGTTTTCTTTCTCTCCATTCATTCAGGCTGCTTGACCCACCTAACTTAATCCCCAATCGCTCCTCGTGCAGCACAGGCCAATCTAAAGTCCCTTATATCACCCCAATCCTGTGCTGCACTCTCCAAACCCATCCAACTCTTTTGTCTCTGTGTCTATTGACACAGTAAAGCTGTTTCTGGGCCTCCCTTGTTTTCTCTTCCCTTGTTGGTGTTATTCTAAAGATTGCACCGTTACACTGATCTCGTGTTTCTGTAGAATGTGTCCAATTGAACCCTGATTTCTGCACTTCATCTCAGTGTCTGCTTCCCCTTGGTTTGTTTCTTCCAAACATCTTTATTTCTGATGGTGTTTTGCCACTTTATCATCACAATGTTGTGGCCACTTGTTCCCAGAGGACCAAACTTTGTTTGTGAACGATTCTGGATTCTTCATGTCTCTGAACCCATGAGCAGAGCAGATGCAAAGCTGGATTTTAAGAGGCTTATTTCCCTTGATTTCCAGATGGACCATAGTGTAGCAAAATCTGTTCTGGCTTCAATGTCTGCATCTGTTGCTTCTTCTTTGCCCACAACAATTACAAGGTCGGTGGAGGTGTTAACATCTTCTAGCTCTCCTCTTCCATGTAAACGGGTCAATCCTTGTGTTTTTAATGCTGTTTATCCTGGTCTTGTCTGTGTTGAAGGTCAGGACTGTTTCAGCAGATATTGTTTCTCGCAGGTTTGTCTTTGCTTGCATCTGTTGGTGGCTACATGATGTTAAGGGAAGGTCATCAACGAAGTCTTAATCTAGCGAGGGTCACACTGTAATCGAGCCTTCTGAAATTCTATATATGTGACGTAAAGGGAAGTGTTCAATTCTTGTAACTGCTTGGCAATGTGGTCAGTGCCGTATTGATCCAACTGCGAATGAGGTTCCTGAGCCAATCATCTCGAAGATACATTCAAGACTAACACACAATATTAACTGTTAGGATTAAATGTGCAGTCACTTTATTATAATGTGTTACTGTTGGTCCTGGAGTAAAATGTTGATTTCCACAACAGTTCCTTTGTGTGACACTTGCATCACATACACTTCCTACATGTGTCTGATACTTAAAAAGTGTATGACTACTAACTCTGTGGTGTAACGCTGCACAATATCGACAATATGGTTCATAATTTATTTGTTCTATAACTTCCAGCAATGTTATTTTGTAGTCATCCTTGCACCTCTACAGTACAAACCAGCATGGGTCAGGTTTTTAGAAACACACTGTCATTTAAAGTGCCAGACAAAACATTACACCTGCTGTGGTTCAGTCTGTCTCTACACAGACTTTAGGAAATGCGCTCCACTTGCAGTATTACTCAGTGAATTCCGCTGATACTCTTCCCATTTATTCGCCCTCCTTTATTATTCCAACTTCTATTCCATGAACACAAGCTTGCCTCAGTGTGCCACTTTCTCTTCCATGACAATGTGTGTTGAATGAATTAAGGCTGTGCTCAACCATGACAGCAAACACAGCCTCCTCTCCAGGCCTGTCATCAAGATGCTGATGCAACACAGTGGTTGAAATCCTCCTTTTCAAACTGCCCTTTACAATGTGGCTTCTCTGAGCGGTGACAGACGCTCCTGAGGAAGCTCGTTCACATTGCAAAATCACTCTGAGTGTTAAGATGTGTGTCTACCAGTGTGTGGCAAGCATGTGTGTGCAGCAGTTTCTGTCCATGAAACCTTTTATGTGTCTCCTCTCAGCTCACTGTCGAGGAAAGTAGTAGCATGTATGTTGGTGTGTCTTAGAGGTACAGGTTGATGACCAAGGTCATCCTGTTGGTGCCCTGCTGCACTCAGATCTCTGTCAGTAACACAATGGTCCTCTTTCTGTCAGTGATTAGCAATAAGTTATTCATTTACAGAGTTTTCTTTAAATTAATATACACCTGATTGTTAAGGATGTTGCTATTTAGTTTGTGCCATATGTTGCAGGTGGCAGTCACAGCTTTTAAAGCTCTGGCACGGAACATAAACAATCAGAAAGATGCAGATCTGTTCACAGCAGCCCGTATCTATTATGCACATTATTTTCCTGTCTGACAAATGTTCTTGGCTGTCATCCTGCAGACATTTAATCACACCAATGTACACCTGTTCATGCATATAATGTTCTGCCTGTTAGCTCATAGGGATGGGTGTGAACTAAGTTGTTTTCCATATAATTAAAGAGCCTGTCAGTATGATTACAGCTACAGAGGACAGAGGAAGCATAACACACATCCACACTGCCAACACACTGAGAAGTCAGAAGTCAGATGGCAGGATGCAAATAAAGCCAGATATTATTGCTGCTGTTCCTGATTGGTAAACATTTGATTTTCTTTTGATATTTTTGGCCATGCTGGCACCGTGGCTCTAGGGATGACAATATTGGGTTACTGTATAAAACATCAAAGAAAGATCTCCCTCCCTCCCTGCAGGAGGCTGTGTGTCAGGGCTGACAGGGAGCTCCACACAATGTTCCACTCCACTGAGATTTAGACAACCAACATGCCCTCCAATCCCCATCTGATCTCACCTGCTCTGCTTCCTGTCTGCTTCTCTGTGATCCCAGCAGTGAAAGTTAATCCCAGTAGAGAATTTTTTGTGTTTACAGCTGTGTGCCGGTAGAGAACACAGAGCAAGAAGTGGGAGTCTATTTATTTTAGTGTCTTCAGTTTATAACAGCACACTTGTATTCTTACATTACATTCGTCACATTATCATTTATTTGCAGTGATCAGATGTGTATTTGCAGAAATCATCAGGAGACATAGATTAAGTATGTCATGTGGATGATGTAAATCATCACCATCAGCTGTTTAGTACAAAATTATCACCTCAGCAAAATATGGACGAACTTTATTTAGGTTTCCTTTTATTCTTTCCTTACTCTTTTCACAATTAAACTGAACTGAAATGAAGAGCAAGTGAATATTAACTGTTTCAGAATAATTGGAGAGAAAAACACGGATTTGTAGTTTCAACATTATAGTTATATATTTATTCTCTTTGCTTGAGTGCGGTATGACTTGAGAGAGAGAGCATGCAGTAGGTCAATGGACTAACACAACTTTAATGTCTGCATACAGAATGCACACAGAGTGGAGTTGACAATAATTTCACTTCAGTTTTTGTTTATTGTTTATTTGTTGTTATATAAGCATTTTGTTTAAGTTTCTGTTAAAATTACACGTTTAATGAGACAGATAAGTAAACAGAGTGATGGGAGAGAAGTAATGAGCTTGTGTTACTTGTTTCATCCCTGCCGTCTATAATAATATATATGGGTAATTCTGTACATTTTACACACAGGCAAAAATATAATAGGAAATACAGTTATATAGTGAGAACAATTCATCTTCTTAAAGAAGCCGTTTTGATATGACGTGGCACACACAGACACACACACACACACACAGGTGTAATTAATAAAGCTAATTAGCTGCTTCAGTCTCAGCGGCCTGGTGCTGTTGGAGTCTGGCTCAGTCACAATAGAACAGTTATTAATTAGGTGATTAGGAACACCTGTGCTGTGACAGCAAACATGTCTGCTGTTTAAAAGGCTGATTGTCAGCTTCTTAAGATAGTTTCTATTATTACAATACTTGTTGGGTCCTTTCACCTGCATATTTTGATGATTGCTGGCATGAGACATACACATATCCACAGGTTGTGTGACATCATGGTGTCAGTGTCAGAGGTTCAGGAGTGGATGTGACCCACTAAGAGGTTAGACAGACAGCAGGCAGGAGGCAGAACATATTGCAAAGGTTACACACTTACACAGCTGCACACAAACTGCTGGATGCCAGAGATTAGCAAACTGACTGGTAGAAAGATAATTACCAATGAAACCAAGATCCTTACATTAACAGCCTCTAGGTCAGGGACAAGGAGCAGCCGGACACAGCAGGAGAGGCCAGGATGGGATCAGTGGGAGAGCAAGAAGTCATAATTTGATCTGAAGGAGATTTAAAATGAGAACCTGGCACAGAGCAGCTGAGAAACAAGAAGCTGGTGATCTAAGAAGAAGCTGGTTGGGCAGATATAGATGATCTGTTTTATTGAGCACTTTGCAGTGGTCTCACAGATAATCCTTGGCTGTGCTGTGATCACGGCCATTCATCTTGTTGTATTGCTCTGACATCCTTCTGGCCTCCTGCCTCGGGGTTGAACATATAAACCAGTAAGCCTTCTGAATCTGTCACTGGCATCTCCTCTGAGATCTGACCATGAATCTGAGGGTCGGGGCCTGAAGACCTTAATCCCTGTCATATCGCTTCCTATTGCTTTGGACAGGGAGGGACAAGAGAAAGGTGTGTTGTCTGCTGTTTCTGCCTGATGATACCAACTCACTACTTGAGAATGTACTACTACGACTACTACTCCTCCTACTATGCTGTGTTACTCTTACAGTCTCTCTGTAGTCTCTCTCTGTCATACTGCTTCCTGTTGCTGGAGACATTTTATTTCGGGATGGGGTAATTTTTGGATTTTCCTTTATTAGGTCAGTTGTACAGCATTAACATTGACCCCATGTTGGCCTGTCTACTCAGACACTGAAATGAAATGTTGTATCGAGGAGGTTTAGAGTGATGAGGACACATTAATGGCCTCGTTGTTGCCAAATACTTCTGCCCCTTTGACCGATACCTTGAAGCGAAAAGGGACAATGGGAAATTCTTATTAGCTGCTACGTGTTATCCCGTCATATTAAACCTGCTGTTAATCAATAGAGTGTTTGTTTTGTTCAGAAAATGAGTTGTTAAAGTCAGTGTGTGCTTGTTTGCATGCATGCGTGTAGTGTACAGTTAATAACTGACCTGATATTTGCAAGAGCCAGTCCTTTTAATAAACCTTGCCATTAAACAGCTTCATTAGCGTTGGAGTTCTTGTGTGATGTGTAGCCTGTTATTTCAGATGCAGATGTGCCTCTGTTGACTATTTTGAGAAGTGACTCCCTTAACACAATTAAATGTATATCATTAATGGCAGGTCTTTGACGCTTTCTGCTCTTCTCTATAGTAGCTGTTCATCTTGTAAAAAGTTCACTTTAAAGTGTTTCAGTATATTTCAGGCCTGGCTGCTCAATAAGCGCAATAACCTTCATACACAGTAGAGAGTGGTTTTGTGGGGTTCTAATAGTTTCTGCTGTAAATGCCTCATCAGTCTAATGGCCTCTGTGTCTGATGTCTCTGTGTGTTTGTCTGTGCCCTTAAGGAGGAAAAAGGATATTTGGAGTCTGAACTGTGAAATGAATACAGCGTCTGTCATTTTGTCTGTGCACTGTGTTAGAATGAAAAGACAATGAGGAAAAAAGGTGGGATTTTGGATCATTTCCTTGGGTAAGGTTATCAGTGGCATTGTCCCAACAGCCAGAAGGAGGAAGGTTAATTCTACAAGGAGGACCAGACTGCTAATGGTCCTTCTCTGCAGAAAGGGTCCTTAGATGAACAATGTGCATTCAGTAAAGCAACGTCATCTTGCACACTTGGAGCCAGAGTCTGTGGAGCCGCGGTACTGACATCCCGACCCTTCCCCTACCCAAAACACATGTACAAACAAACCAGCAAAGATCCCTCACGTCGGGACAGTCAGCAGCAGAACAGCTTCTTGTGTTGGTCTGAAGCAGATTTTGAAAGTTCAATGACTGTAGTTGTAGTTAGGTTTCCTGTCAATAGAGCTGTTAATCATGGTGAAACACCCCTTTTTAAAGCACGAAATAACTTTAATTTAAACTAAATTTCTAAAAAAGAAAAGCAAGAAAACAAAACACTTGGACATAAATAAGCATATTAAAAACTAGCTACAGTGACAAAAAACATGTTTGAGGAAAATGTATTTGATATTTTTGAGTTTGTCCCATGGCCCATCTGTGAACATGGAGAAGGCAGGGTTTATGGGGGGCGTTCAAGATGTCATGTCCTCCATCTTTTTATCCAGTCTGTGGTTTAACTGAATTAAAACTGTATTTAATTACTATTCATGAGTGGTACTTCTTCCACCTCCACCTCCAGAAGTAGCTTCAAATGCAGCAGAGAAGCATGAAGGTAAGAAGCCTGTGAAGCCGTTTTGCCTTTGGGAGGATTTCCTGAAAACTGCCTGGCTGCTGCGTTAAAATGAGATATAAAGAACAATGTTTCATTAAAGTTGACATCACCATGGGCCCTATTATAATCATTTAATCATTATATCATTATAATCATTGAAAACACTTAATACCACTTCACATAAAAAGTCATCATAAACCTCCTGTTCAAGCAGGACGTTCCTTTTTCATTCACACCTCTCCCTCTCTCTCTCTTCCTTACTCTTTTACTGCTTCTCTAATAAGTTGATCATGGGCATTCACACTTTCAGTTTAACCAAATAGTATTTACTACAATCTCCATTCCCGTCATCTTTCTGCTGTTAAACTTCAAATCTGTTCTCTCTGCTGCTATCAGCTGTCAATTTAATGTGTAGCGTTTCCACCTCCATCCACCCCCACTGCCCCACATCCAGTGTCTGGGTCAAGCTCTCAAAAGTCCCCTCCTAATCACATCAGGCATCTTTTCAACATCACCAGCAGTGTTTAGACTCCATAGGTTACTTTTTGGTTTATTCTTTGATTGGTTCATTTCTAGTTTATTTCAAGTCTGTCCCTTGAAAAGAACTGAACATTAAAGAGTTTCTATTAAGATCGAGTACCATTGTCTACACATCTGCCTGTATATCTTGAGGAGGTACTTGAAAGCACCTCAAGTGTCACATACCTCAGTTCAGTGGAGAACAGGGTGTGCTAGTTTCAAAGTTACTTCCAGAAATGTCTTTGGATGGCTGCAAACACTGTCCTTGTTCTGCGAAGTTCCTTTGATACGTCATAGATTCCTTTCCTTATGCATACCCTGTACCATATTTAGTCTCAGCAGACAGAGAACAGTTATTGATGGTAACAGACGGAAGCGCTTGTATATAGTTTGGTCTGTTTTACATCCTTCCTTTTGTGTCTGATCAAGAGATGTGATGTTCAGTAATGCTATTCAGACATCAGGACATTATATTGTAATGGACACTGTTAGAGCAGGTAGAAGTAGGCTCCTTGACGAGACGCTGGCCATGCTTTTGAAGGCATGTTATGACAGATGACTGAAAGTAAAGGACTTGAAGTTGAAAAAGCTGTTACATTATCTGCTGAAGTTAAGGATGTCTCTTTCTGAAAGTTGGCTCTAGTCTTATCTGCAGAAGTGATGCACAGCTGTATCTATTTCACCTTGAGTGTCCATTCTGTGGTTGTCAGCTGTCTCACCTGTTGCTAAATTAACTGATTTTCAGCCACTTCACTGGCTGTCTGTTACTGTGACATCCCAATAACATCTAAATCCTTACAGCTCCATTTGACAGTCATCAAGCAGCTGACAGGAAGTGCTGAAGCCGTCTGAAAAATCTGTCTGCCCTGCACATGCATCAGTCTAGTTTAAAGCTCTTCACTCCATAAAGAGATGTTCTGAGCCTCTCTTCTGTCTGTCTGTAATACAATGAGATTGTTTACATGCAAAGTGGGAGGAGGGGGTCACCTCAGGTGTGTATGTCCTTGGTCACAACACTGACTTAATCAAGGACTGATTATATGTTTAAATTTACCACATGGAGTGAAAGCTCAGGACTCTTATTTGAACATTCGACATCTGTCACATGTTACACTGTGTAGAAATGACACCATTGTGCTTTGCCTCCTGCAGAGAGACCCTTCTTATTTGAGGTCATCTATCACTAAAACCTAACGCGTGCCCTTTGCAAATACAAAAATACAGTGACCAAGATACACAGAGTTTATTAAGCTTTCATTGGGATGGGGCCATTTACCTCAGTCATTAGTGTGACGGCCCTCTGTGAGCAGACCTCTCCCTCCAGGAGCCTGGGGGGCGGAGTCAGCTCATTAGTAGATGAGGATCACCTGGTCTTTCTGCTCTCCATCGAGCTGGTGGCAATCAGTCAGTCTTTTTCTCAGTCCTGGATTCCAACCCGTTTGCTTTGTTACATGTAGTTTGTCTTTGACATGAGTTCTATTTTTTGTTATTTACAGTAACACATATTTTTAATGTAACTTGTGTGCTCTCCCTTCCTTTGCCCAGTTTTTAGCCACATTTCAGGTCAAACAGTAGTTGCACTGTTCATTCATATTTGATGTTATTTTCTTTTTTATAGTATCACTTCAGAGGGGAATGCATGTCTATGAATTATATTACAAAAAATACTGGATTTGATCGCATTAGAAAAATTCACAACAGCAACTGATTGGATTTGCTGCTGATTATTTTAATGTGGACGTCAATACGGTCGGGAACTAACAAGCTTGCTTTAAAGGCAGCTCAGCTTCAGAGAGATTTTGATGCTTCCAGGCACCATTAATAATGAGTTAATACACAGAGCCTCACACTTTACAAAACCCAGACCTCCCTGAGCTTCTTTACATGATGCAGACCTCTGCAGTGGCAGTAAAGCGTTGTAACAGAACAGCTGTATATTGTTAGTCTTACAAAGGGAAAAATTGTTTCAGCAGTGAAGTCAAACAGGATCATGTCTTCAAGTCAGGGGCAAACATGAGCTGGAAAATGTAATTAGAGCTTATTATTGTCCTCATGAATTCATTGTCCTTACAAGAAAGGATTAAAGTGATTGAAGTGCTGGAGGCTTTGCTTTGGTGTCTAAATCCCATTACTTCATTTCTCTGTTGTTTGAAGCTCATGTGACTGTGTCTCTTTGTTCAAGCTCAGACTTCTGTCACAGTTTTTTTTTTATTTTATTTTTTTTTAGATTAAACTAAGAGTCAACAACAAATGTTGGATAAACGGCCAAATTGTTTGCTGAGGGAAAGTGCTGAGAGAGTGATTAACCAATCAGGTTCAGCTGTGGAGGCAGGTCCTGTAACAGGTCAGCAGGCTGATGAGATGATTGGGAACAGGTGTGCAGAGCAGCAGGATGCCTGATGGACAGGTGACACATGACTGATTCTGTCCAACAACACAAACATGAGACAGGAGGAGACAGCAGCAGGAGCACACAGAAGTGCTGTTTCACCATCCACAAAAACTTAGGATATAATGATAGAAATTATCCGACAGTATGTAAAGAGACGATGAAGAGAAAACAATTGACTGTGAAACATTTAATTAAGAATCTATTTTTTACATCATGACTCATACAGAGAGAGAGGTGGAAGAAAGGTGAAAAGCAACACTGAGTTCTCCTGATCTCACTGTTGATAGACCATTTAATCCATAGTATTTCTATTCTTGTCACTATTTGGCTTACATTATCTGTCTATTAAGGTCATCATGTCTGTAGTTGGGATGAGGTCAGTGTTCTGCAGACTCTTCATTCAGAGTCAGATTGATCAAATCCACCCCAGAGCTCTGCAGGATTACATGTGTTTACAGCTGCTCAATGAGCTATTACTCTATGCCAACAGGGAGGACATGCTCTTTGGACGTATTCAATATTCGGTACAGAATGGAAAAGGGAAGAGACTTTTACATAATTATGTGTGTGAATGGCTTTGTGAGGGTGTACCCTTATTTACTGGAAGTTGAATGTTCTGTACTGAGCCTGAATTTTACACACATCTTACATTTGATGGTACTCCTGTCTTTGGAAAAACATTGACACAAAGTTCAGTCATTTGAATAATTGTAATTACTAAAGCTACTGGATAAAACACTGATGCAGTCATCCATAAAGTTCCCATGGAAACAGAGCATGATTCTCGTCATCACAGAGCAGTTCTGCTTATAGAACATTCAAGGTTTTAATTCTCACTTATCAGTTTTCAGGTTTTAATCATGTTCGTTTCAGTTGTGTTATACAAGGCAGTCTCTATGGAGCAGTTTAGTTTTATTAACAGTGTATTTCCTGAGCACGTTTACACTCCAACCTAACTCCCAGCTGTTTGTTTCTATAACATCTGTGACTCCAACATCACCAGGCTCCTACAGATGTCAACACTGAACGCTGCACTTAGACAACAGATGATACAGTTTGATTTGTTACAGTGCTGTTCAGAGATGTGTGTCTGTGAAGCCATTCCTTATTTAGCAGCAGATCATTAAAATGTACACACAGTATGCACGGTTGCCAAAGCAAGCAACATTTAGTGAACTGTGGTACAGCTAACATCAGGGGAGCTGTCGACTTTTCGGACAGAGACAGCTTTAAAACCATTCACCATTAAAATCTGAGGTTTACATGACATACTTACTATTGTATAGTCTGGCTGGTAAACTGCAAACAGAATGTTATTTCTCTGCCAGAGGAGCCCCAGGAGTGATCAGGGCGTATAGAGAGACTGCTGCCATCCATTTCTTATTGAGATGAAGATACTTTTTAATTCACTTGTTGTTGCAATCTCAGTTCCGTTCCTGAGGTAACACTTTTGTAGATAAGCAATAAATGCAGGTTTGTATTTGGACCTCCCTCTGACAGCAAACTGTCCTCGCTGGTGTTTAAGGCTGTTTGTTCCTATCTGGACAACACATGTCTTCTTCTTAATGTTTTACTGTCTGTGAGTCATCAATCTTACTTTTTTGTTTGGCTATTGTAAATGTTTGCTCACAGCTAAACAGAGGCTTAAGAAAATGTTACTCCTCCTTTCTCTGTTAGACCAGTCACTGCCGGGTGATGGATGCAGCAGGAGACTTTTTTCCTGAGCATGTTGACTCAACATCCAGTGTTTGTGACACTAAAGAATATACTGCACATGAAAGAGCTTTCATCAGCGGGTCAATCACGACTGTGTCAAATTATTTAGCCAAGAGAAGTGACATACAGCCTGATATACAAATATTTAAAAGCAAACTCGAGCAGAAGTGAGAACTGAGAGACATTGGGCCTCATTCACTATCTGCGCAGAAATGTTCTTACTCTCCGCAAAAAATAAGTACTTGCGCAAAATCAACGTCGGATTTATGACACGTGCGTACCGGCCAATTTTGTTCTCACCACCGTGCCTATGTTAGTAAATTAGAACCATTCTAAATTGACAGGCGCGTGTCCGCGATCTGCAATCAGCGTACTGCCACGCCTCTATTTCTCTATATAAGGACATCTGTTTGGTGCCGCATGAAGAGAGCGATGTTACGGAGAAGCTGAAAGAACGTGAAAGATGGCCTCAAAAGGTAAAAAGAAAAATTTCACATCAGCAGAAATAGAAACAATTGTAACAAAAGTGTTACATTTCAATATGAACATTTTCATATGGTCTACTCTATTGTAAGCTTAATTAACTAACTCAACTGCTATAATTGAAGTTTTAATTATATGACAATAAATTATGAGGATGACACGGCATTTATGTTTGGTCCATACATTAGTAAATTCAATTATTGTTGTCTATTAAAGCCTTTTTTTCAATAAATGAAGTTTTAATATAGTATGCATTTAGTTAAAAGGGTGTGTTAACATTTCCTAGGACATTTCTTTCATCATTTGTGCGTACGCATGGTCTGAGGGAGTTCTACATTTGTTTGCAGAGTACGAAGAAATTTAGATAAGAACAAATTGATGAATCCCAGATTTGTGCGTCAAACGTGCGTACGCACAGTTCAAGCACAGATTCGTGCGTACGCACTGTTCGTAAATGAGGCCCATTATCTCTACATTTTAATGAGTTTAGACTTGAATTTCAACCCCATTGTTGTGTATTTGAGGGAGTTTCTTCAAATACACACCAATATGAATAAACTGAAAGTTTCCTCCCTGGAGAAGATTGTTAGAGTCCAGTGAACACATTTTTCTACAGTTGTTTTTTAAAACAACTTTTCTAATTTAATTGCCACTTTGCATTTCTTTGTCTCCTTCAAAGCCAAAGTCAGTCATCTGAGCTGCTGTGGTAAAATATTCTCATAACTCAGAGTTTTGTTCAACAGCATAATAAACATGCTCGTGTTGTACTTCATGTATCTGTGAAGCACCTGTAGACCCATCAAACTTCCACCTGTAAGATCCGTCTAGAGCACAAAGTCTAGCGTCAATCGTACAAGCACAGTTTCAGAAGGGATCTCTTGTCTCCTCTGCAATACTGAGACAATTCGTCTGTGCTAATGAATTGGAAAATACAATGGCCAATGTTAGAACGTGAAACCTTTTAGAGATGCATGACTGAACCACTGGGCTCAGTGATGTTACCACTTTATTGCCACCATCAGTAACAGTGCCTTTCCCAAAATTACTCTGCAATTCACACGTGTGTTTAATTCTCCAGTCCAGCTGTTCCACATGCAGGTGGTACCTGGCCATTTCTATAATGTCAGGTTTCATTCAGACCTCCCACTGAATCATCTCGGCCCCATCTGACAGCTGAATGAATATTAAGTCCGTCTCTGAAAAAGGAAGCTGTAAGCACAGCTCTACCTCTTTGCTAGAGTTTAACACAGGGAGGAAAGAGGAAACGATAGACGGCTCACAGTGACTGAACATCTCCTCCAGCAGCATCTGGAGAGAGAGAGACGTGTTACTGGAAAGACCTCACAGTGTGTCTTGTGAGTTCAGGCCTTCGGGGAAAATTATAAATTGGATCAGCAGCAGTGTGTTGATGTTGGTCTGCCTCAGCGACACACTGAGTCAACAGCTGCTTGTCTTGCTAAAAGCCTCTTTACAAGTGGACAGCCCCCCAAACAATGAGCCATTTGTGTGCCACACAGAGGCACACAAACACACATCGAGCTCCACTGCTAGAAATATGAGCTCCTCTCTGTTCCTGATGGTCAGTCCAGAATCACACTTCATGACAACAGGTGAAGGTTTAAAAGTAAGTTTTGACCTTCTGCCACAAATATGGAGACTTTTTTAACCCAGTCCACTGACATGAAGGAATTTTTCACAGAAAGACCTCCAAGTCAAATATCCAGATTACAGTGATGTACATGATTGAGCTTAAGTGGAACCCATCAAAGTTCTGCTCCCAGATCAGTCAGTAGATTGTGTATTGTATGGGCCATAAGTCATGCCATCTATGAGTTACCATCAGCCCAGATGTATTTTCTCTTATGATCTATATCTCACTGCTCGAGCGCTCTATCACACATGCAGCATTCTCTATATGAGTATCAAAGTGAATGGAGTCAAGGGGATGTCTGAAAGCTCCCATAAGGGCTGTTTATATCTCACACTGCTGATGGAGCTGTGATTACATTGGAGGCAGCGTCCCTCCTCTTCTGCACAGCAGTAAGTGAGCAGGGTGTGCATGTGTGTGATAAGCACAGCTGAGCAGCCAAGCAGCTGTTCATCAGAGATATTAAGGCTGTTGAATCCAGTTTTACTTTCATGTGAAGTAACAAGTTATCTTTCTAAAGACAGCTGAGATTAATGGTTTTTTTTGTAAAGCAAGCACTGTAAACTTGTAAGCATTAACAAGATGTATCTTGAGAAAACTGAGCTTGACGCAAAACTCGGCCAACATTCAAATGTGAAAATCTTGGAGTTATTACTCACTATACTTTAAATTGGTAAATAGACTGCACTCATTTTCTAGTTGTCAGACCACTCAAAGTGCTTTACACTACATGTTTATTGGAGGAGCCAGTATCCCTCTTAGCACCCGTAATGATGGTGTTCAGCGGGCAGACTGCCAACATATGAGCCTTATGTCCTGTCTGAACGAGCACGCACGTTCAGCCAGAAACACAACACAAATAAAATAGAAACACATGGCGCTTTCAGCTTGAGGCTGTTTCAAACTTCAACATGTATGACAAATAGTACAGTATTGTGGTATGTGTGTGTACACTGTAACAATTTATGTTCTACTGCTCTTTGAAAGGGAGATATGGTGATTCAACATCAAGGTGAAAACTGGCTGATACATTTATTTTAAATGGAAGTATGTGTGACAAAAGCTTTCATGAAGGACAAAACTATTGTACTTGAACTTCAAAAGTAAACTTAAAAAAACTGTATGAACTGAATGTCGTCTCTTCCTGATATTCCAAAAGTTTGAGGACAGATGTTTGCTGTTCATGCTGAACTGTCTGTGGGAGTTTACAGATGTGTTCTGTCTCCTCCTCTGCTCTGTCTTTGTCTCTCACAGTCTTCATGACAAGTTTCAAAACTCCTTTCTTCCTCCATGATTGCAGTTTGTTATGAACCTCTCACCTTTCTGTCTTCATCCTCCTCCCAGTTCTCTCCCGTCTTTCTCTGCACCACAAAGTAATTCAGTCTCTCAAGTTTGTTCTCTACTTTCCTCTAAAAGAAGTGTAGTGCAGTGTGTGTATTTTTCTCTCATCTTGCCTCACATAACAAGACAATGTTTAACTTTAAAGCTTGACTTTCATTTGTTCATCTTCACACACTCTTCTGCTGCTCTTTACTCTTCTACATATTAATTATTATTACATGCAATACTGACGCAACCCTGCACATCACACAGTCTCTTCAAGGTCTGTCTGACCTCTCTGAGCAGAGAGTGTGAGGCTGTAGATCTCCAGATTACAGGGATTTATTCTCAGGGTACATATTCATCTTCACCCTTATATTGCAGTTTGGTAAACAACAGTGAAAAAAGAAGTAACTCATAACAATACCAGTTGAGACTTGTTGTCAATTAGAGAGAAGAGCTGTTTTATATGTTTCTCAGACACAAATTGTGGACTACAAGTATCAAATGTTTGTTCTTATCTAATTACTCTAAGCAACCATAATGTGGAAAATTTATTTCATACACGTGCTACATGCGAGACTGTTGCTGGGCTTTCCAGTGCAAGTGAAACCTGAATAATTGTTGCTTTTTAGTTTCAGACTGATATTTAACAATGATTAATTTTAATAAGTTAAGTCATTAGTGTTATTATATCAGCTTATGTTCAGAAATAGAGTTAGTTAATAGAGTTTTGCATTCTGAGTTTCTGCCTCATCTCTTCTAAAGTCAGCACACACCAACAGTGTCCAGGTAGCTCAGTTCTCTGCTGACTCATTCAGGTTGTGTGTTGCTGTCACAGAACATTTCTTTTCCCTGACAAGCGAGGTGGGGAAGGCGAGCAGATTTATTTCCTGCAAAAAAAGGACCACACAAAAGCTGTCAGTCAAGCAGGAATACAGACACAGGGAACATGGTGAGCCAGAAAGACGTCAGGGAAAGTTATTCTTCGATTTCAACACGGACTGCCTACAAGAGCCTGACATGATGTGTGAACATGACTGAAGGAAAAGAGAAGCCTTTTACTGGCTTTACTGTATCACATACTTGGACAAGAAACACAACGGTTATATAAAATAATGTGGGTTCTAAAAAATACAAGCATGAAGAATAACAGAAGTTTTCACATTTAGCAAACAAAGTTGAATCTATTTACCAGCTGTTGTGTGTTGCATAAAAGTGGTTAAGTGTTAAATGTTAAATGTTTTGATATGTAACAGCAGGAAAGTCACAGGTGTAATTAATCACACTAATGAGGGCTTGTTCATTCAGCTTCACCAGTTCCAGAGTTCTGTTAATGTGTATGAGACTGACTGCTAATGCTTAACCAGACACCACAATGGAAAGGACACCTCGTTAATGTCATTGATTACACCTGTGACTTTTCTGCTATGTGACAGGTAAACGACAGGTAACGTCTCCTGTGAGGGGAATGGTGTGGAAACTGGTTTCTTCTAGTCTAAAAGGAAAGGTTTTCTCCCCTCTGCTACTCTGACTTTGAGAATGAGGCAGCCGGAGCATGCTGTCTGTGTGCAGGTCAGGATGTCCAGAGTGCTGCTGGGTTCAGGTGAAGTGTGCTGTACAGGCTGTCGCTGCCTAAGAGGTCTAGAGATACAGTAAGGGGTCATTTTCAAGGCTCTGGGTTCATACATTGTTTTGTGGAACAGGTTAGCATTCACATGGCATCAGAAACGAATGAGTTGCTATATTGCAACAATATCTGACGTAATTGGGGGGGACGAGCTGTAGGACAATTTTTGTTTTGGATACAGTTTTTCAGTATATTAACAAACAATATGTTGCACATTATATGTATGTAACAGCTTTGAAACTTTATGTCGGAGTGATTCTAGTCAAAGTTTTCTAGGAATTAATGAGAGTCCCAAATCTGTTGTAGCAAAACATTGTTAACGCTTAAAAAAATCATTGCTTTGCTTTCAATCTGTCTCTTTGAAAAACCTTGTTGTTTCAGTGAGCTGAGCACTGTGCTGTCCGTGCTCTGTCTCGGTCCATGGTGCTGACTAAGAGCCTGGATCTAAGATCTCTTGAGTCTACAACTGTAGTTCAGTTCAAAAAAATGTATTATTCAGAAGCCCACACAGTGTGTTTCCCGCCTCTGTAGTCCAACTATTTGAACTCCTTTAAAAGTGAAGCTCCCTGTTATTCTCTGTCAGACTCTACCAGCCCACCATGCTCTCAATCACCAGGGGCATGAATGAGGATGAGGAGGCCTTGTTAATCTCCCTATGTCAGTCACAGCACAGAGGACCCCTGCCTGGGTTGATTTAATGTCTGTTAAGCTTAGTGATTCTAACCCACACATATCCAGTGCTGCGAGTGAAATACTGAAACACTGTTGGTTAGACATTACTCATTAGCTATGTATCAAAACAGCCAGGGGTCAACATTTATAGTGAAGGTGGACTCCATCCCCATGCTTCTCCAGTGATTTGGGACTGTTAAATAGAAAGAAAATAAACTTTTTATGTTTTACCTGAACATGAAAGTAAGGGAATCAGAATTTCAAATTGATAATATCATTAGGTAACACAATGAGATGTTATGCAGGCCTACAAAAGCATAAAAGTCAGCTTTGAAAGTAAACAGTAAAATCATCATGGCTGCTGTCTCAGTGTTCTTTTGTTCCCTTTATTTAAAATCTCCGAAGATGCCCAGATTAACTGTCTGTAATTATACTCAGCAGGACTCTTATATTTCTTCTGTGCCTCTCAAAATGTTCGGTAAATTACTTTTAATTGTTGCACAACCTTGGCTTTGTGTATTTTAAAATATTTCCCAAGCCAGATAATCAGGAATCCAATTCTGCCAACACATGATGGCACACAAATCAATGTGTCACATGTTTGTCTTTCAAATTTGCAATTGTCTTTTTCAATACACTTTATGCCAGTTGTGACTCTAAAAATGTAAATGTTCAGCAGTTGGTCAGAATGAAGTTCAGGCTTTAAGGATCACTGAGCAGTTTGTCTTCTACTGTACAGAGAAACAACTGTCTCTTCTTGTTCAGTATGAAGTTTTTCGCATGTGGACATGTGTAAGTTATTTGAAATGTCTTTGGTGGCTTAAAGTCATCTGAAGGTGTAATGTAAATAACATTGATTTTCTGCATGTAAAAGTATCACTTGTATCTTGTAATGTTCATTTCTGTCTATCAGTCCCTGTGTGGGAGCAGCTTCTGCTTCACTCCGTTAAATCAGCTTTGGTCGAGTCGTTTTACTTCTCATCAAAAGAACAATATTTTCTCATTCTTTTCTTACAGACTGTAAGTGCTCTTCATCTGCTGAGTATCACAGCAATCACATTTATTTTTGACCCATTGTGTCCTCCTCTAACAAGGTTGACTACTGATTTATCATCACTGATTTTTTAAAAGAGAGAGCTTTATGAGAGTGAAGCAAGTGGGGAAACTCAATTCTCCATGATTCTCAGCTGACATCAAAACAAGCTGGCTATGTGTGTGTAAAACGACTTCATTAAATACAATTAAATCAGCCATAGTTTGTCTCAGAGATCAATTTCCATTTTGAGGTGAGGAGCAACAGCAAGTTGTAAATAGTTAAACGATATATTGCAAAATCATCAACAGCTCCTCCTCCAGCTAGCTTGATTTAATTATTTTAGAGTGGTGGTGTCGCATGTGTGCATACTCTATAGGACACAGGCTAACTCTGTGACATTCACCTGACTGGATTTCCCCTCTGAGGCAGCAGAATCAGCAGGTGTTTGGTTCTTTTGGGGAGAGATGGGCTGAAGGTGTCTCTCTGTCAGGGAGCAGGTAGAACAATTGACTCTGCAGGCTCAGATAATGTCGGCCTTTACACTAAAAAGGCTGATAGAAGTTCTACATCCATTTGTTTCCACATCATCAGACCATTGAGACCAATATTGCCATAAATCATAAGTTGTGACTGGCCAACAGTGGGACTCATGGCTGCAGCTAAAATAAATGAATGATATTGGTGATGATGATGTCATGGATAAAATATTTAACAGTCTGTCTTCTCTTTTTTGTCTCTTCTAGGTAAGACGGCCGATTGTGTGTGTGTGTGTTTTGTGTGTGTGTTTATGTCATGACGGCTGGATGAGAAAGACAACCTGCTGCATCACAGTGATCTTCAGAACTGACAGTAAGAACAACTCTGATATTTCACAAGTGTCGAACACGATTGCTTCTGATCTGCTGATGATCAGCTGATGTGGTGTGCTTTCATTCTGTGACTTGCCAGAGACACTAATCTGAGTCCATGCCTTGCTACTGATGCAGAGATTAGGGTGCACAGTTGTGACTCTTAGTTCCTACTGAAGGACTGAGGTTGCTGTTGGTTCCAGGAGCAGCTGCATGAGAAACATGTTGCTTAGCTAAAATGTTTGAGATTCTTGGAACTGATTAGAACTGGCTTCATTGCTGTTCTTTGTTTCCGTTTGAACCTGTCAGTGCTGACTGATGCTGAAGAGCCAGGCACCAATTATTACCCATCATTCACAGCTGAATAGTTAAATCTTTTATAAAATATTGTTTTCATAAACATAACTCTGTGTGTTCAGGGACTTTGGACTCCACTAATCCGTTCCTGATGAACCTGCAGGTTTAGTTTTAGATTCAGCACTTTAAACTGTCTTGTGTCTGAAAGCTGCTTTATATCCCTTTGCCTCTGTGCCATGTATCTCAGACTGCAGCATTTCAGTTCATAGACAAGTTTAATACTTGCCCTTTTTTGTGTTCATAACTGCATCAGTGTGTTTCGTCTCACATTAAAATACTTCCTGTTTCTCTTTTTTCTCTTTTCTCTTCCCTCACTCTTCACATGTGTGATCAATACACTTAGTCAGCTTTTGAGGCAACAGTGATTATTATCTGTGCACTTGAGTTCTTCAAGCAATCTTTCAGTGATTCACTATATTTCATCCTAGTTTATCCTCCAGCTTATAAATCATTGAAGTCTTTAGTATTTTTCTTTATTTAATTTCTTTCCTCAAGCATCTCGTCTCACTCACAGCAACTCATCCTGAAACTAATTACGACCAACTCTCATTTTCTTTTGCCTTTAACCAAGATTTACTTTTAAAGACAAGAGAGCATGACATGTAACGAATGAGATGGAACTGCAGCAGGTCTGAAAGTAATGAAGCCCTGAAACACCTATCTGTCACTGCAGAGAGAGACTGTCAGATACAGAGAGGGACCTATAGACACGCTAATGAAGACTCAAATAAAATGAATATAAAACTGCACTCAGCTAAGGTTCCTGTCTTTTGCACCATCAAAGCTAGAACGTTTTCCTGCCGAATATCAGTAACTTGTTTTGTGTCACTGATAGAGAACTGGTGAGATTTTTTCTCCCTCTCCTGTTCATAAAGCTTCTAACAACAATCACAGTGACGCAGCAGGGATGCTCATCAATGTATTCAGCTCTAAAACATACAGTATGTTCTCCATCACTGTGGTGATGATGATGTTTGGATTCCAATCAGTGTGCTCTTAGTGTTTGAGAGGCTCTGTGAGAATCTTTGTCTTCTCATTAGTTTTTCCTTCATGCAGAGCAGATTAGAGCGGCTATGAAGTCTATACACACACACTCAAACACACTCGACACACACACACACAGACCTCTGTGTTGTTGATACATTTGGCTAGATTTGACCTTTGTTACAAAACAGAAACCTGATGGATGAAACGCCATGCTGGGTCGTGTATCTTGTATCATGCTGTTTATTGAAACTAGTTGTCAGTCCAAGACTATATGTTGTACACAACATGATTATGACATACATGTTGTTTTGTACTCCATTAGGTTTTCCTTTATATTTACATTTCTTGAACCTTTCCTGTACTCACATCCTGTGAAATCCAATTTAATCCAGCTTTAATTAATTCACTTAACATTTCTAATAAGGGAGCTGAACCTTCACACTGTAAGTTGACATTATAAACTCATAATTAGCCTGCTGACAGACTCTGTATAAACATAGTGGAAGCGTCTCCAGTGAAAAGAGTAACATCTTCAGCTCAGCTTCTTCACAGTTGCTCACTCTGCTGTTCTGCTGTGTGACTGATGAAGCAGTTAGTGCATGAAATGGTTCCACATTACAGACTCCTCCTGCTCTTTATGTCAGGCTCTTTAGTAGAACAGACCTTTATGATCATCATTCTGTTCCACTACATCATCAAAATCCCAATTCTATGACTGCTTAGAGGCCATGTGTGAAACAGTGTAGTTTAACATGGGGAGGGGAAAAAGCGAGGAGAGGGATGAATTGTAACATAACCTGCAAATCATTGTTTTTAGTGTTAACCTGATCCTTCAGGTGAATCTTGTATGTGATGACCCCTCTGGTGTCATCTTATTGGCACTGTGATTGGCCAGTCTGCCCTGTCTCTGCAGCTGCTCGTTAGTGCTCGTTAGGTTAACTGGCCACACCTGAGGGCCCAGGGTGTTTCCAGGTAAAAGTCCAGGCTTAGTCCACTACAGCACGTTAGAATTACACTTTTTTAGAGTTACACATAAAATAAATCCCAATGTCTAAAGTCATTTTATACAAATAGAATGTAATTGAGATTTATGAGGTGAGGTTACTATTCAACATGTAAGGCACTTTGAAGTGAACTTTAACTTTAAATGAGTCCCACTGAATGCTTCATTTGGTCTGACGTCCTTTTAGACTGTGAATGAAGTGTTAATGAGAAGACAAATGAAGTGTGGCAGAGAGATTAGAAGAATCTCCTCCTCCAGGTATCAACACCTCCACTAAACACAGACAGTAATATCACTGAATGCAAATAGCTGTCAATGAATATTCATTGAAATTATATTACACACTAGTGTTTTAATTTCTCTATCCACAATGATTCTAAGGTTGTTGATTAAATATATCTCCAAGTCAGCCAAAGGAGAGGTAGACAGGATGTTTCACAGAAAACATGATTTAAAGATTAATAGATATTCAAATGCTGAAACAAATATATTATGTTACTAATTTGTTTCAGCCTTTACTTGGATATGTGTATCAAGCTGGATGAATGATTGAAAAGGAAAACGTAATGAAGCTTTCTTTAAGAGTTGTGTTGTGCAAGAGCAGGATTATATAGTGAGAGGAAAGAGAGAAATATACACTGTAAGTGAACCGTTGTGTTCCACGGTGCTGAATCACAGACAGAGGAGAACATTTCTATGGACCAGTGCAAAGCATCTCACAGTCAGTGTCAACTGTACTTCAGAATTTTGCTCACATTTCCATACAAAAGGAGCTGCAGAGTTGCAAAAGTGCAACTGCAAAAGTTTCTTTCTTAAAGCTCAGCAGGAGCTGTCTGAAGACTCACTGTTGGTTTCAGCTCCAGAACAGAGTGAGAGCAGATTTAATGGATAGCTTCATGAGTTGCCTTCAGCAGACTGGAATCCTGGGATTATCTGTTAGGATTCTTCAGGGCAGGCGAGCTGTGAGTCTCGAAACTGAGACAAACTGATGCATCACTTACGTTAGATGTGGTATTTACTTATTCCCACCCCACCACTGCTTACTCGTTATGTCTTGTTTAATTATTGCTGACTGTAAAGTATCTTCTTATTTTTCTTATCTCTCATTTATTCTGCCTACTTAGTCTACAGTGTAAGTTACTAACACTATGATCAAAACTTGACGGCCCTACCCTCACAAGCAAAAAATTAATATCTCCAACAACTCAAAGCTCACCCTGAGGTTCTGAAGTATTACTAAATGATCACAAAATTTAAAATCTGCACAGTTCATAAATTAATAACATTAAAGAAAATGTGTAAAACCTGAGCTGGAGGTTTTCTCACTGACAGCTGGAGCGTAGTTAGAGAACAGAAACACTGTGGGCTTTAAATTAACTATGAATGAGGACACCCAGGGGTCAGAAGCTTTGAACCATGTTCATTCAAAGAGTTGAGTAGACTGGAACATGTAAGATGGATATAAATTTTCTGCCTCATAAAGGAGGGGAATGAGGTTTTTTATCTACAGTCTCATCTTATTCATTTGATGATTCCACTGAACCTTTGTGTTCTTTCTGCTTTTGTGTTGCAGCTGGCACTAATGAACCCAGCACTCTCTGCTTAGTCTTAAGTACAAATGAGCAGAGTGGTAAAGTTCATTTATATCCCCCCTTTTTCAAACAGCTCACCTGTACCATAAGGCCTCATGTGCTGAAGCTCCACAGAGAGAAAACTAACAAATGATCATTAACACTTGAAATAATGTTGAATATATCAGCAACAGGTGTCTTGTTATATTTAAATTATTCACATTTTACATTATAGTTTCAAGCTTCCTATTTCCCACTTGAGGAAACATGGATTTCTGCCTCTGCAAACACACTGCACTGGTGCCTCTTCTCACATAATCAGCTTCTCTGCTATTGAGCTGCTGCTCCAACAGCCACACTGCAGGAGAGCTAAGTGACAGCTGATTGGTTAATATCAAGTGTAGTGTTGTACTACAGAAGATCAGAAATCAGAAAGACATAAAAAAGAGGACGTTAATTGTAGTTGGTGAAACTACAAACTAAAAACAAGACCAGAAATATTTGGAATTTTCACATAGTGCAAGAAGCTGAATAGTAGGACTAGCTCCTCCTCACGTGTCCCAGGTCTAAACCTGTGCTTGCCCCCTCTTTTCAATAAACCTGATAATAATAACCTAAATCATATAAAGGTGAAGGTGTGTCAGGAATATAAATCAAGATGCACCTCAAAGGAAGCTGATCTGATAACACACAGTGCATGGTGTAATTGTTAAGACCAACAGTTTATACCAAGATTAGGCTCCTGCTGGCACTGCTGCTCCTCATGCTTCACCGTTCATCAGAATAAGTTCATGCCCTTTTCTATGGGATTCTTTTTTTTTAAATTAGTACAAATTAAACTTGTAATTTAAATGAGAGATTTGTCTGCTTCTTTCCTTGACAATGAGAAACAGAGAAACAGGGAAACAGCAAGGGGAAGACTGATTGTGTTTTAGTTGGATCCTTAATCTCATCACATCCCCCTTAATGAACACACAGTCCCAAAGCATTAATGAGATACTTGGACTCCTCTGTTGGAGTGGTTAGATGTGGTAGACCCCTCAGATACCCCAATAAAAATGACACCCCCTTCTTCTCTCATACTTTAATGAATGCAGTTATGTATCTCAAACTCCCAGAAATGTGCAGCACGATTATTTAAAGTTTCTGTCTCAACAATGTGAGGATATACACATATTGGAATTAACTTCCAGGGTTCCTATGACCTACGTTTGACAGCAAATAAAGGTCCTTATAAAAACTATTTCCCTCGAGATATCTCATTACACACTCCAGCAACAATATGCCCAGCATCAGCAATACCAGTCTATGAGTAGTTCAAGTCTTTGTAAAGATCTAACAGGGCAGCCTCTGTTTATGTCAGTGGTTTTGACACTGTGATAATAACCGATACAAACTCCATTGTTCTGTTGGTGAAGAGTTTTATTTATTGAGTTAAGTTAGCACTTATTAGCAGTCGTTAGTGTCTGTGCTTCCTGTACCAGGCTTCTTAGCTCATTCAGTGTTCATCATACATTGATTTATGTTTGGCCTGTGCATGGGAGTCAGGATTATTGGTTGGTTTTCCCTTCAGAGATGACAGCTGGCAATAGTTATTAGAAGAGCGGTTATTGGAGCCCAGTTGTGCTGTTCGCCCTCTGCTAGCTCTCCCTCCAGAGATGTGAGCGAGCGGGCAGCAAGTCTGTTTTTCCTGCCACAGTGTAGAGAAGTGTGGATTCACTAGAAGCTGCGGTTTGTGGTGTTACTGCAGGGGACAGTTAATGTACACACTCAGTTATTTCATTACAGAGGTTAATCATTTGCGCTGATGACGCCAATAGATTGAGAGTAACCAGTCATGAATTAATCATCTCATCAGCAGGATTAAAAGGAGGTTATTCAAATTGCATGCTGTGATTTGACTCTATTAAATTAACTGATAGGATGTGTTCTGAATAACAAATGGGTGCATTCACCAAAGATGGATCCAGCTGAGACACAGATGATTATGTTTCGACTGCATCACTAATGCATCGGTGGAACAGCTCACATATTGAACGATATTTGAGTGTTTGCTTTGGAGGCACTCGATGCCAAACTGACTGTTCGGAGATGTCGATGTAGAGCACAGAGACTTCATCTCCCAGCATACCTGAGAGAACTTGAGTACTTCCTGGCAGGAGCTGGTCGATGTTTAGTATCAAGAAATGTGATGAGGAAAATATTGGATGGATTGTTTAATGTTCAGAGTTTGTCTTGTATTAACAGATAGATCCTCCTCATAGCTGCTCCCTTACAATGTTTGCATTCCTTCTTCCCTCTTTCTCTCTTGCTGCCCAAGTCACTGAATGTCTTATCTGCTGCTCTGGCAAATTGGTTTCTTCCATCTACAGGTGCAAGAGAGAGAGAGACTCAGAGAGATACTGAAAGAGAGAGAAGTTAAAACTGAAGGTAAAAAAATAAATAAAATCAAACTTCCTTTGATCATCTGATTCCTGTTTCTAAAGTGCTACAGGGTGTTTCTGTAACTAATCCTCACCTCAGCCTCAGATCATTTACATTTAAATAGATACACAGAGCTGTAAGAGACATTCTCTGAGGCTGCATAATGTAATCATATATGCCTTACTTCTTTATGAATAAATATCATATTTTGGTCTTTCCTCCACTGGTTGCTAAATGAAGTCCATTTGTAATGTGTGTGTTTTTCATATCTCCTTAAAAACAGCAGAGATTGTGATTCTCAGAGTTGGGCAGATATAACCATAGAGAGTTTTCATTGTGATAGCTCTGTTCAGCCTTTACTTTGCACTTTGATGACAAGCTGTGACGTCACGACAGCAGATGAGTTCAATAAAGTTGACTGGCAAGACAATAAAGAGAGAATGAAGGTCAGTTTATCTCATTTGTCACCAGATAAATTATCGAGCCCACAATGGAACAATGAAAACGAAGGGGAGATCAGCATATTCTTTGAGTAAGTGTAAAAATACATTTGTGAATACAATAACAGTCTGCGGTTATGAACCTGAAAACAGAATAATGAATAACTTGCACTTATCGCGCATGTCAGTGGGATAAAAAGACCAAATTTAAATTATTTTTCTATTGTTAAAAAAACAAACAAAAAAACAATGAAGTGTTATTTTCTCTCTGCAGTGGAATAGATTGAATGTGGAGGCACCATTAGACCTAATAGCTGTTTATGAAAGCGCTCGGTGTGTTAATGTTATGTTATTATGTATTGATTTTATCCCTCTGCAGAGTGAAGCCTTTCCAGCCTTTGTCTCCATTTTTTAACATTCAACAAACTGCATCACAGTCTGAATATGTAATGCAATGCATATACAATGTATACTGCAGGTAGTGGTAGGACCACTGTTACTTTATTATATTGTACAGTAACAAACACTTAAACAATACTTCTCTGTTGGAGGTAGCATTGCATGCTTTCTCTCTCTCTTTCTGTCTGTCTCAGTTAAAGTAACAGTCACAGTCTGAATGTCAGACATACAGTTTATAATGCATTCTGCTGGTAGTACTTAAACCACCATAACATGTACTTGTGTTGGAGGTAACATAGCACGCTCTCTGTCTGTCTGTTTGTCTGTCTGTCTCTGTCTCTCAGCTAAAGTAACGTTCTCTCCAGTGAGCATCTCTCTCTAGCTCTGTAATGGTTTCATGAGTCTCTCATATGAAGGGTCATTGCCCTCCAGAATGACCTCCGACCTTATTATAAACTACTAGTGGAGTTAAAGCATCTTGAACAAACAGCTGAGCTCTTATTTCTCCTGAACAGTTGAGCCTCCCTTCATTTCCTGTGAGTTCCTCAGGCTGCTGTGCTGCAGGACTCTGCAGACTAACTGGCACAGACAGCTCCACTACGGCTCTAATGTGTCTGCTAAACTAAACTGTCTGACTGATGATTCAAACAGCCTGTACAGTTCAGCAGACCTGAGGAGAGGAAGTGAATCAATGTCCTCATGGTCACGTACAAAGATGGTTCATGCCTTTGTCTCTTTGTTTTCTTTGAGATAGAGATTCTGAATGTTATTAGAAATATCTGCACACATGCACAGGGTCACTAATCAGCCAGAGTTAAAGGAGGTACTGATACAAGTTTGCTTTGCACAGTAATAAATCACTGATGTGATGAATTTATTGATTTTCCATATCATTCCTTAGTTCATTACTGAAGCAAGAAGGGGAAGTCTTTGTTACTACACACAAGACAGACGGATCTTTGTGGAAAAGAACGATCTATTATGAAAATAGTGTGTGTTTGCATTTGTGTGTTAGTGTGTGGGTATAAACCATCATGCAGAATGAAAAGGACAAGAGTCCCACTGTGAACCATCTGCTGCCTCTTTTTGTTGGCTCCTTTTCTGGACACCAGAAGGTCACAGTCATCCATGGAAAACAGAACAAGTGCAAAAAAGACTTCTGGTGTGGAGGAATCTGGTGTCTGTGTATGTGCATGTGTGCGTGGTGTCTTTAAATTACAAATAATTGATAACACCATCAGCAGCTTAGAAATTTGGCATAAAGCCAATTTGACTCCTTGACTTGTGAGTCTAAAGTAAAGGATCTGTTTAGTCACTATCACTGTTACACACCTACACTGACACATTGCCACAGGTGACTCAGCTGGCTGCATAAAGATCAGCACCTCTGATCCGGCTGTCTGGCATTAACAGCCTCTAGTCCTGGCAAAGGACAAGGAGCAGCCTGTCACAGCAGCAGAGGGCAGGACGAGAACAGTGAGGGAGCAGAGAGACAGAATCTGTCCCAAAGGTGAGATAGGTGAAACCCCCCATCCCTGCCTGTGCCAAACTGGCACTGTGGAACTCAGAGAGAGACACAGACAGAGAGAGAGAGTCAGGATGAATAGAGAAAGGGAGGCAGTCAGAGAAAGAGAGGGAGAGAGCTGGGAGAAATATAAATGTGATGTGTTTCTGACAGAATTTTACAGTGATCTTGTGTAACACTTGGCAATAACATTAATTATGAAATCTTTGATGTCCCTGTGGCTTCCTGCCCAGTATCAAAAGAAACAAGTCTTTTTTTTCTAATCTGTGAGTCAGTGCATCACAAATGTTTCGGTTTCTGAGCAGTCTCTTCAGGTTTTCAGGCAGTAACTCTGCTAAACAGACTGATTCAGTGGTGATTTCACGCTGCATTTCTGTTTGAAAACAAACATTTAGGGAAAATGGGGACAGAGATAAAGAACAGCTGAAAAAAATGGCGTAAAAGCAAAGTGAGATCCTCTCAGATAACAGCTTCAAAGCCCACTTCACTGATGAACATGTCTTCAGAGACCTTTGTCTGACCTTAAATGGTTATAATTAATTCATATTCAGTCACCTCTGGTTCTGTAAAGGAATAATCAAATATACATAAAACCACAGTGTGAGATTTCTCACATTATTAGCAAGAAGGGCGTCAAAGAATATATCAGCACATTTCACATAACCTGTAATATCCACATTTCTGTATACTGCAGTAAAATAACAGTAAATAACACTGGACAGATACATCACTATTTTAATTACTGGATGCACCTCAAGAATTTTCTTTAAAGTTATTAATTGATTTCGCATTGTTGTTTGGCAGCCTTTCTCACGAATCAGAGGATCAGAGGTGTGAGGATTTGTTTCTGCAATAAAACAAAAGACTAACAGCCTCAGTATTTTTCAGTCCAGAGCCACAACAGCAACATTTCCCTTTTCAGGAACTTCAGGTTCCCACCGTGTGAGTCACAGAAACTCTGTTCTCTCTCCAACCTTCTGAAAGCAGCTGAATCGACCTTTCTAATCACCCAGAGCAGAGAAGGGAAAAAGGTACAAAGAGGGAAAGAACTGTAAAAATCAATTTTCACCGTCACTAATTTTTATTTTTATTGAACAAAAGCTTCAAAATGAAAAATCTGTATTGTAATGAAAATGTTTAAAAGGTGTGGAAAGAGAAAGCCTCTAAAATTGTGTTTTGACATGGAACACATTATCATTGAGCCACAACAAATCATCAATCACCATTTAAATACATTTTTACAAGAACTGTTTCAGGTGCAGTTAACATGTTTCAACTCATATGATTACAAATAATTTACACTCAGTTTATAACTGACAACCTTTTTCTTTCTTATGTTATATATTGTTATTTACAGTCAGATTATGTAAGATGATAATATTCAAATGTTTGTCTGTATTGATTCTGGGTGGGGTGAGGACTTTGACACTCATGGACAATGTATCAGTAATGTATCAGGTTATTGTCTTCCCTATAGGACTCTATAAGCACTCTTGTCACATAAAAGTTGTTACAGTTTCGTCTTCTGCAATAAAACTGCTCCTCTGCTGTTTTACAAGATGTTTTATTTGTGATCTGTGGAGGTTTGACAGAAGAGAAGACGCTGAACAGAAATCAATCTTGTCCTGAGGGCAGCAGGGCTCCCTGTTGCCTCTGAGAAAGTGACATTATTTGATTGTTGGTTTAACACAAAGACACTACGAGGCAGCCAGTCTGGCAGTTATAATAACACTTGGTTTGTTCAGTAAAACTGTGTTGATCCTTTTGGTCCTGCTCTGTCATGTTGCAGAGCCCTCAGAATCTTTCCATTAGTGCGAAACCTGCCAGGTTTCCTCATGTGTTCAGGTAAAGGTGTGTAACACCAGTTCTCAGATAATTCAGTCGGCTTCTGTAAGACTTTATAAATGCCTCTGCTCCTTGTGTATAAAGCCTTAAATGCTCTCGCTCCACATCACCTATGCTATTGTTGGCTGGAATAGAATAAAGAAAATAAAGAGCTAAATCACAAAAATCAATACAGTCTTTGGGACAGCTAAAGGGCATTACTCTGTCGTGTTGCACTGGCAACATACAGTTCAAGAGGCTGACACAGATGAGTTATTCTCTGAGAGAAGGATCTACAGTCTATCTCGTGTAAAGGATTTTCAGTGAGTGCCACAGGTCTCTGATCAGACCGTGTTGCAGATGCCGGAACGGGCTTTGTGTTATCAGACTGCACTAGATATTCAATGTTCATATTTTATATATAAAAAGAAAAAACACCCTGAGGCGGGAACACTTGAGCAGGTTGGACTTGGAAGAGGGTACATGTTTGCTTCGAGCTAGTAGTCATATTACCCATAAAGGTACTATTTTTGTGTGTTTGTGTTTACCTCTGTGATGTCCTGTGTGTATGGAGATAATCATGGCTGACTAACAGAAGTCTGCTGCAGGCCTCATGTCTCATCTATGTATCATGAGTATTTGTAGCACTGACTGTGAGAATACATTGTAGCTTCAGGCTGTGGCTGCGGCTAGCAGAGCAGATCTGCTGGTCCTGGATAATGACAGCCTGTTGGGAGCTCTGTCATTATAAGGTGCTTCCACAGCACTGTGTGACCCAGCATGTAGGAGGACTGAGCTGCAGGGACAGGTCAGAGTGTCGGAGCACAAGACAACAATGCACATAATAAAGCAACAAACGCAGCTCTATTTAACTGCATTTAAAGGTAAAGAAATATCCTTTTCAAACTTCATGTCTCATAATCTACACATCTGTTAACACAGGTTATTAAACAATGGTACTCAATTAGGAAAGCAATGAATAATTCACATCCTTTTACTATACTGCCACTTATTTTTAGGCTATGAGCGTTTATGATGACATTGGAGAGGCCGAGCAGATTGCTTTAAAAAGAACATGTACCCATTTAAACACAGCCTTCACTTTCAAACTTGGCTTTATTGGCTTATTCATTCATCCTGTTAGATCAGCTCACTGCAGTCTGCATGCTAATGCTCAGCCATGACGAGACAATACAACCTAACTTGGCTTCCTCTGTACAGTGGCAGGAGTAACACCACTCCTCAAGCATTTCTGTTCTGTGTGTGGGATTACTTTATGTCTTTGTCACAACCTGTGTTAGTGGGGTGATGACTGGAGTCTCTCAGGATAGCTGGACCACTAGAGTGTGTCAAACTATACTTGGCACCTAACCTGCAAAGAACTGATAACATAGGAGACATTCAATAATCGACTGATTTTTACCTTATATTGTTCATTGTTAAAGTCTTTAAACTGATTCTATCATCACAACAACTCACACGAGCTGTGGATTCAGTGAACATGAAAGCTACTGTTGCAGCACTACAAAGCCTCTACCTCACTGCAGCTTCTCTCCTGATACTCAGAGTGGAGATCTAATCATCCATGATGGTCGAGTTGTTGACAAGCAGAAGGTCTTACAGGATGTGAGTGAGACAGACAGGATGGATCAGGGAAGATGACTCCACAGTGCTCTGCTCCTCTGTGTGCTGCTCAGTTCTGTTTAACTACTGACACTGTGAATGAATGTTGATGGAGGGACTGTTGTTTGGAATTTTACAGGAAACTCACTGAGGTCCTGAGTCATTATTATCAGTACAGTCAGATGAGGACACCTGATGTGCCAGAGGCAGCCCGTCATTTGTGTAAACTGTATTTTTTCTGCCAGTCGACACAATTTTCTCTGTCAGTTTACCTGCTAACATAACAGTGAATTGTAACTGAGATTGCTGTCGCCTGTCAGTAAACATGAGATTACAAAGTGTGATTAAACAACCTGGCTAGCAGCCTGTGAGGAAGAATTATTAGCATGGAGCAAATATTGCCAGTTGCAGCTGTGACAACACACAGCACTTTCTTTTCCTCCTCCTCTGCCTCCACAATGTGACAAGAACAGCTGTTATTTTGCTCCACTTAACACTGTGATACTTTTACAATGTTGCTTTGCTGTGCTGAACACATTACCCTTCTCCACCTCGACAACTGAATGTAAACTTTAGCACGTCTGTTGTTTGCTTTTAAATCAATCCTGTGCTTCTGTTTCAACCTTTTTAGACTTATTTTTGCAGTTTCTCGACCACTGATGCTTGTGACATTTATCAGTGAGTCCTGCAGATTGATGTTAATAAGGTGGACAGAAAATCCCTGCTTCTGATTGGCTGGCAGGTGTGCATTTGATTAGTATATCAGTACACCTCAAACATACAGTAAATTAATCTGAACGAAGGTAAATAACACTGTAGGTAACCATAACAAATGATAGCCTCCTTGCAGCACGGTTTTAGTTAAGATGATGGCAATGTTTGACAAAATCAAATGAAGTGTAAAACCTACACAGAAAAACACAGTTAGAGACGGTCTGTGATCTTCTTCTACAGAGAGTCTTTGTTTGACAGGATCTGAGGAAGTGAACGAGCAAGTGAACAAGTCTGCAGAGACTCAACCAGAGAATCCTCAGGAGATCAGCTGAGCCACTTGTTCTCTGTTGACCCTTTTCAGGGAATATGACCGATCCATACATCCACCGACATCACAACCACAGGTTTAATCCAAGGATTGCAGGCATGCTGTGTGCAAACCCTATACAGGAACACTGTTAAAAGTTGATTGAATACATTACCTTCAGACCTATAAAGATATTGTTAACACAGGAACATTTGTCCAATATGCCTTTGCCTTAATTGTAGTCAGATGTTTTGTGAATAAATATATTGGTTAGTCTTGAATGTTGTTATTGTTCTTTCAGACAGTTGGACACTGACATCAGCTTTTTAAGTGGCTGTCAATTATCTCCCTCCTCAGACTAATCTATGAATAGACACCGCAGCTGGTGGCTCTCTGTTTACAGCAGAGGAACTACTTTAATGAAGAAGTAGTGAAGTGGAAAGAGCATTTCTCTTAATCACTGCTCTTCTGCTTACTCTTAAGTTATTTGAATTTTATAGATAATGTGTATTTTATTTTCCCTTTTTATGAGCAATGAGGTTCATTGACTGGGACGAGCACTCTTTTTACTAAACCAGAAATTGACGCTCTGCCCTACAGACTTTTGGCTCTCTGTCAGAAGCAAACTGTTATCACACAAAGTCTTAAGGGAAGCTTTCACACATTTGTAAAACAGCTCAGAGCAGCAGTGTTGCAGCAGTGAACTCACATTTAATAAGAACAAGAAGACTAACAGAATAACAACAGAAGAAACTAGAGCTCCAAGGGTCATTAGCAGCAGAGACCAAGAACCACAGACTATCTGCAACTTTACTGTAAATGATCCACTTCTGCAGGTCACAGCTCAGAGTGGAGAGAGTGCTGTGTATTATGGTGTCATGTTTAGCAGTGAGATCAATACAGAACTTCCCTGTGCTGTATCCTGATACTTGATGGATAGAAAGTGAAGTAGAAA
This sequence comes from Semicossyphus pulcher, assembly GCF_022749685.1. NCBI lineage: Eukaryota > Metazoa > Chordata > Actinopteri > Labriformes > Labridae > Semicossyphus > Semicossyphus pulcher. The sequence goes on from NW_027211692.1 coordinate 25,269,498, forward strand.
ACTTTCTCTATCAGACTTATTACATGTTACAGTAACTAGCAGGAGTCTGGATTGTTGTGAAGGAACCAACCCTTTGGTCAAAAAGGGCCAAGTTCATTAGAATGCCAGTGTATTATAACACTGATAACTGCTAATGGGAACTCTACAACAGTAACGTCATCACGTAAAACTGAATAAGAAGCAACAGTTTTTTTTTTGCAGTGAGAGCAGCAGTCTGCTCTGTAGAGCTTTGTCTCCACAGTGAACTCAACTCTGTGCTCTGCTGCTGCTCTGTCTCTGTCCATGGTGCTGACTGGGAGGATCGATTCCAACTCACTGGACTTTTTTCATTTCTTGCATCATTTGATGTCAGTGTCTTCTTCCAACATTGGCAACGTTTTTGCATATTTCACTTTGCTTACTAGCTAATGTGAAACCATTTATTGTCACCTGCCCACATAGTATTACTCATTTGAAAAGGGTTTTGCTTTGCATATTAATGCAGTTTGTTGTTTCTGCCAGATTTTCAGTCTGTATCTAAATGAATTGTGATGCCTTCACACTGTGTATGTTATTCACATTGTTGGTTGTGAGATGGTCTGTAATTACAGTGTGTTAACTGAGTTTGGCTCTGATTTAAGATTAACAAAATTATTCTGTTTCTAAACTTTTAAGGACCCTAAAAACTCAACTATAAAGCCCACACAGAGAAAATGTGGTCATAAATAATGTATGGCAGCAAACAGCATTCAGAAATCATTTACATTTCATCCATCTGACTGGTGACTTGTGCATTTTTACTCCATGAGGAAATACTTATTTTGCATCTGAAAACATGCAAACTATCCTATCTGTTTTGATGGTGTTACATCCAACCTTTGGCATGTTATAATGAAAACATTTGCATCTTCTCTGCACCTAAAATGCAAATGAGCAGTGTGAGGGAAACAGGTGGAGACTGTAAATAAACCTCCAAACACAGTCAGCCTGTGACATCAGGTCTGGTGGGTGGAAGCTTCACAGATGGAAACTAAAGGAAACAAAACTGAGAACATAAGTGAACAAAAACTAAATATTATATAAAATGTAGCTGTGAGCAGTAATGCTATTACATCACAGAAAGCAACTCTGCTTTACTATTGATACAATTAAATCAACAATTAAAGTCTGTAAGTGACAAAATCGATCTTATCTCATTACTTGTTCTCACAGGGCTACTCTTGGCTGCACAGCAGCTGGAGTTGGTCCAATTATAAAAACTAAAGCGAGCACCTCTGTGATGGTGAGAATTGTAATAAATCTACTGTCAGGATTTGTGTGGGGTAAAATACCACACGTGTGTGCACAAAGAAAACTAACTAACTCCCTCCACTAAGACCAACTTGACTTTTTTTTCTCTGGACACAGATATTGCCAGTATGTGGGACTAAGCAGCTTCTGTAAATATACGAGTATGTAGGTTACTTTATACTCATTTTATTACATATTTTATTTGTTTTCCTTATAAAACAATATCCCATATGGGCGTTCCTTTTTACCCTTTGTCTTTAGTTTCTGTCACTTAACTGCAGACACGTGACTGACTCTTTTTGTTTGCCTCCATGTGTAAAATCCTGGTCATGGTGCTGAATAAAATGTGTTTGGTTTAGCTTTAGTAGAGAGTCTCCTCTCAGCACACAAGTAGATAAGTGACCAAACATGTGGAGGCTGTTCAGCTGTCAACTCTACTGGATAAACTCCAATGCATAAATCTGTCTTGATCAATTCGGCAAGGAGTCATGTTAGCGTGGAGTGTGTGTGAGGTGGATCAAAGAGAGAGTGTGTGTGATACACGTGGATGAAAGGAGAAAGAGGAGACAAACCGAGAAAACTTTAGCGAGAGATGAAGGTGGGAGGATGGAGAGAAGAAAGGGTGGATGGAGGATAAGAATGATATAGCTTCCATGTTTTTTCTTCTGTCTTCTGTAATTAAATGTCAGCAGTAAGTAATGATGCTCTGCAGACTGTAAGTGCAGCAGCTTTAGAGGAATTGTGAATGGATGGTGATGTAGTGATGACAGAAGCAGCTCAATGACCAATCAGCTGCTCAGTTTGACTTTATGATCAATTTCTTTACTTTCCTCATCCTCCTTCAGATCTTATTTTATGGCTGTCACGATTTTAAGCCTTGTTTTTTCTTTGTTTCTCTCTCTTGTGGTGTCATTTCCCAAAGCTTCCTGCACATGACTGACAGTAGAACGGTTAATCTGTGTCTGAGCCGTTGTTTCCTCTGAGGGGAGCAGTGATGCCCGTCTCACTGCAGAGCTTCTTCTAACCTGTCGTCTGCTCAGATGTTGACCCTGTTTGCTTGAGACGTAATATACTTGGGAAGGCTGGATATACATCTGCTGTGATTCCCTAGATTCAGCTACTTCGATTAGTTACACAAAGCATGAATCTTCTGCTGGGCATCAGTTTGACTCACAGGTCGGTCTCTGTTCCACCTGCTGTGTCTCCTTCTAACAAGGCAGCAGCTAAAGTGAGAATTATAGTTTATTTTCACAGTTTTGTTTGGTTTTCTTATTAAACATTTTTCCCACTAAGTCGAGCAATAACAGAAACATAAACATCCCCTCTGGAAATGTAATATATCTTTATGTCTGTACAGACAATAAACTGCAGAATAATAATAAAGTGAGATAAATGAAGAGCTTATTCATTCCTCCCCTGTGTCTCTGCCTGAGTGTTAAGGATTTCTTTCAGGCTCATCTGATGTTTTCTTCTCTTTTACTGGCAGAGACAAAGTTAGATCATTGAAAGAGGAAGGCGAGCCAGCTGTTTTCTCACTTGTCCTTGTTTCTTTCCTCAGGAATAGAAGCAGCTCTCATAAAATATTAAAGGATATTCAGTCTTGGCTTTGTTGATGAGGCCTGTTGTGATTTTGCTGAAATCAGATTTTATCTGAACGGCTTTTCTGTTCTGAAAACTTCCCCCAGGAGATGTTTTACGCCAAAGCATTTAGTCAGGTGTTTAATATCCTCTGCCACCTTTCAATTAAAGTCCCTCACCTCTGACTCGAGCTATGCTGTGTCAGTTTGTGTTGCATTGAGTAGTTTTAACTCATTACAGTGACATTTTCGTACAGGATCCGAGAGAACATTTAGCCTTTGATGGATGTAATCATGCATCTGCTCTGAACGCCTCCAGCTCTGTGTGGATGTATGCTTCTTCTTGGAAACTGGATGTGTTAGTTGAATGTGTGAATGAGCTACACACAGTTGCATGAGGTAATCTGTGCACGTATAAATTACAGAGTTCATGTAATGCATTTCCTTACTTCAAGAGACTGATGCACATACTCTCTTTCACATGCAGTTGAACACTGACAAATTAAAAAATACATCACAGTGTCTTGTGTATAAAACAGCAGAGTGCTCAAAGTGTCAGCTTTCTGTCACACAGAGCAAATAAATGACTGGATTTATGTTTCCTGCATACCTGTCAGACCTGAGAGAGTTTTATAGGATTACAGGATTAAAGCTGTTTGCTTGGTTGAAGTGTTCAGCCATTAGATACATCCACACATCCTCTTTCTATGAATCCTTCATTCAGACAGGTAATCCTGCTGAAGACAACACCTCTGATGCTGAGTCTGCTGCTGGATTCTCATTACAATGCATTTTTGTTGAAGGAAATTCTTTTTGGTGGATCACTGGATAACATGTTTTCCAGACTGTTAACCTCTTATTGAATACGTGGTGCTGGAGGTCTGTTCACTTGAGGATGTTCAGCAGCTGAGGAAGAAGCTCAATTTGCAGTGAAGGAATCATCATCAACTTGTCACAGTTTAAAAAGTGAAATTGCTGCAAATTTGGCACAAATACACACATACATATTATATCTGTGAAGAAAACTAACTCTGAGGATGGAGAGGAGGAAGGAGAAACGGCTGAGTCAGGCTGTCTGTCAGTGCAGAGGAGCACAGGATCACAGCCTGTGTCACAGAGGAGTGAAAAGCTGTGTGTTTGTGTCGCTTCATGCTGCGAGTGAGTTAAAAGCCTGTTTTAGCCTCCTACATCCAGCCCGGGTGTCCCATCAGAACAGATTGATGCTGTCAGGCAGCTTAATAATGTCTGTCTGCTTGAACAGCAGCCTGCATGCTGAGAAGCAAAGAGGCTCGACTCTCACACACACACACACACTTTATTGAACAGATAAGGAGGGGTTGAGAGAGAGCGAGCATGTTTGAGTAGTTTAAGATGTACGGTTATTCTGTTACACAACTGTCAATATGTCTTCAGAGGATCATTTTATGAAATTATCTTATTTGAAATATTATCCTTTTAAAAACAACTTCAGGTTTATTCTGTGATTAATTTGGTTTCTACCTGACTGTGAAAAATGTGTTTGCCTCAGCCAGCGTCAGCAGGGCTTGATTTCTGGCTGGAGGGTTTAACATCCACATATTATTGAGGCAAACGTATGAAATGCTGGCATTAAGGTTGGGCGGAAGGAGTTATACAGGAAAAAGACACTCTGTTGTCTTGTCTCTAACTTCTTGTAAAAGCTGAAATGTGACAGAGGAGCCTGGAGGCCTGAACCAGCCTGAGTATCCTCACAGCCTCAGGGAGGATTGTCTGAGAACCAGGGAGTGACCTCTTCTTCATCCACCTGTGGAGCTGTTAGTGTCAAAGTTTGACAGGATGTTTCATTCATTTAAAATCCCACATTTTCAAACCATTTACTTTGAGTTTGTATCAGCTCTGTAATTTATGCTGCCATGAATAATTACTGCTATTTCCCTGCAAGGTTCATGGTTTGTAATTTGGACGTGTTCATCAAGATCATTAGAGTGTGTTTGTGTTGCATCTGTGGAAGTTAAAGCTCCTAATGACAGTATTTATGAATGAATCAGTGTTTATTGATAATTACCACAGTTGTAGATGATCACATTTGTCCCTTTTTTCTTCCCGTCTCACCTCATGTCCATGACATTTCAATTCAAGTGGTAAATGAAGCTTCATGCCTGCCTCTCTACTGTTCTCTTTACCTGGACTTTAGTACTTTAAGAGGAAGTTTGATGACCATATTTCCTGCCAGGCGGAAGTCACAGCCACCACAGGAGGCTACAAACAACTTTGTGGAGTCGCTGGTAGTGATGTTTGTAGAGCTGTGCAAACTACAGCATTAGGCCCACATTTCTATTGACAGTCATTTTCTGAATGGATTTTTCCTAACTTCTTAGATCACCAGGAGGTAAGGTGGATCAGAAACATTACATGGAGTGAATTTTGAATCACATAAAACCTCAATGTGGAATCTTCATTTCGATCCTGCTCTCCTCTTGTTCTGTCTTGAGATAAGAGTGGCCAATTTGACCCTGAGCTGTGTCTGTGTGTTTTATTGTGAGTGTGTGTGTGGGGATGGTAACACCATCTCCTGACCTGTACTCTGGACCTCAAAAGAGACAGTAACAGTCCGCATGCAGCCACACAGAATGTGTCTCAGTATCACAGCCTGCTGTTGAGTCAGATCACTGAGAGCTGACCTCCATCATTTCTATCTCCAGTCCAGAGCTGAGTGGGAGCTGTGTCTGATGTACCCCTAAACTCTATTAGCTGCTGTGCCTTGAATTCGTGTGCTGGAGTGATATAATACATGCTTTGCTGAGAGGTAAAAGTTGGCACTAAGTTCCTGAATGTGCTGATGTGTGCAAAAAAAGAAAAACTCATTATTCCTGTTCTCCACTCTTCAGCCACTTTACATTTATATTTCTGACTCAGTGGTTTCCTTTCTCGAGGTGATCAAACATCATCATTTTAGCCAACTAACAGTATGAAGCCAGCCTGTGCCTCACTTCTGTCTCATTCATCTGAAGTAGTAGTAACATCTCCATCTCATATATTTATATTTTATGAAATACAGACATACAGTCACATATTCACACAGAGAGGTTGTGTTTCAGCCTCTGGACATTTACAGTTATAACTTAATAACAGGATTTTGTTGCTTCATTGATTCTTCTGCTACTTTTAGAGATAAAAGATCAAAGCTTGTCTTGTTCAACACTTTCACCTGAAAGTTTCAGCATAACTAAAGATCTCTCCAGAAGAGAAGCTTGTTGAAGATGAAAATAGATGCTTCTTTGATCCCTTTTATTTTTGCAGCATCAAACTGAGACTTAAATTTCATCAAAGCTCTCAAACATGTAATAAAACTATTTAACATTCATTATTAAGGCACAACAACCTGCATGGTTTTACAGTCACAACAGACACATTTCATCAACATAATCACAACATCAAGATTACAATATTAGTTGACTCAGATGTTCATCAGCATCGCCTTCTGTGCGTGTTTGTGTACATGTGTGTGACATCCGCTCTACAGTTTAAGTGTAGCAGCACCTGCTGGAAGATGTTCATGACATCCTGCCAGCATGCCTCATGTGTCTGCTGTGTGTGTGTAGTTTCAGGACAGATGAGCACACAGCTCCCATCAGCAGAAACATGCAGTCAATATGTCACTACTGTTGTTTTTCAACAATGAATCCTGCTGCTGTATATAGGCTCCTTTAGTTTTTTCTCATCTTGAAACTGATTTGTTGATAATTCTAGTTGGCATTTGCTGCTGCGCATCATGTTTATGTCATAACTCAGTGATGTGCTTTGTTCTGTTTTGTGTATCTGTAGATGGCAGCGTCTACAGATACGGCAGCATCTCTCATATGCTGCTTGGATTCATTGAGAGAGACACACAGATGGCGGTCAGAGCAGCTATTATGATGTAACTCCAGTGATGATGTTGTTTCACAGTGATGGATTTACTGTCACATAATGAACAGAGCGACTTTTCAATATCAGCTGAATGACTCCATGTTTCTTCTGTTCACTGTGACTGTGCAGCATAAGCTGCAGTGGTTTATGGGTAGCAGCCAATTAAACCCAACTCAGTTGATTGATGTTGTCTCTTCTTAGTCAGTTCTATTGGCAGTATACGAGCTGTTGGTCCTCAACCTGACTTTCATCTGTCCAAATCTGCAGTCTCTGTGCTGTCAATCATCTCACACACCTTCATCCATCAGGAGATTCAGCTGTCTATCAATGAGTGACAGTTGGGAAATATACTGTGATGAACAAGAACAGTTAGTCCACAGCCTCTCACCTGTTCACTTCTGTACTTTGAGTCCAACGAATGTAATGCTTTTCAGATTGCATCGTTTTTAGAGTCCACTGAGCACACACACACACCTCCATCTTGCTCATACACACATTTCACATCACACCCTCTCACTTGGGCTTCAGATGAGGGAATACAGCAGCTACATATATTAGCATGATGTATTGATAACACACACTTCATCCACCACAGCTTCATCAATATACCGCTAAAACCAACTCTCATTTAAATGTATCATGCTATCAGTACTATTAGCAATGATTGCTACTCTGGCAAATACATTGAGAGTTGAAACTTGCAATTAGTGTGCTGCTGGTGTTTAGTTGTAGCAGATGGTTAAAACACAATAGGCGGGAGAGGAAACCGTCTGTAGGCTCAGTTCAGCTCTTTCACTGACAGAACAACAATTAAACTTTCGACCAGCAGCTGGTGAAAGTTTTTCCAAAGCAAAGACCTTCCACTGATGTATCCACCACAGTTGGCTGATTTCAAGTCTTTCTTTTTTACTCCTGCTGGTATTGAATTATTATTCACAGTATGAACTGCTTCTGCTGTGTGGATGGATACATGTTAGTTATGCAGATTAATTGGAAATCACAGGAGTGAGGATACAGGAAGACCAACAGATTAGCTGACATAACATTTGCTCTTAGTGTATAAAATAACGGTCTTGTAAGTGAGGAAACCGTTTTCTCTTCATGCAGCTCTTAGCTCTGCTCTGTATTCTCAGAGAGCTCAACACACAGAGATCCCAGACAGATAAAAGGCCAGATTCACAGTGAAAGGAGGCGTTTGTTGGTCTGTAAGTTTTCCCAGAAATCAATATCAGAGCACAATTCAGGTCCCATTTGTTTATTTTAAGGCCAAAGCATCAAACATTGTTCTCTGCACTCTGTGTAGGTTGAGAGCTCTGCTAGCACAGGCTTTGTTACCCTTTGATTGTATGGAGAGCAGCTGAGAGGCCATTATGTGTCAAGCTTTCTTTTCTTCCTGTACTTATTGAATTATCGAGGACAGAAGGCAATGAGTCGTTACACACAGACGGATGTCAACAAACTTTTTTGTAATAATACACAAAAACCTTGGTAGGGATGGTTATTTCTTTCCATTCGCAATACTATTTTCATTTCAGAACCCTAGTTACTCTTTCTTTCTAAATTAAAATGTTCAGTATTGAGCAGGAACACACTTCATGATGACGCTGAAAGAATGGTGACAGCATGGGGGGACAGTTGGTTGCTGAGAAGGAGCAGAGCCTGGGGAGTTCAGGCCTGGCAGGCAGAGCCGTGCTCTCACAAGAGTTCCTCATACCATGAGTACAGACTGATTTATGGAGGGAACCTCTGAGCCAACTGACAGGAGCTCATTATCCAAACACAGCTGATCAGTTTGTCTGAACACGAGAACAAGAGAGGAATCTACAACATTGGTCATGTAAGATTTAATCAAGGCACCTTAATTGGATCTTTTATGACTTTAGAAGTCTGTGGAGAATCAGTCAACTAATGAGAGACAACAAGCAGTTGTGGATGACGATGTAAGCAGTTTGGTCCCCTGCCTTGTTAGAATAATGGCCCTATGGAGACAAAAATGTATTTTTGCTCTGCACCACAAACGTTAAACGAAAGTTTAGGTAGGTTAAACCAGGGAGAGGAGATAACATACAGGGTGAGTCTTAGAGAGAGCTATGAAGGTGTCTCTGCCAACCTCTATAAAGTGTTTTCTCATCAGATCCCCTGAGCTCAGTGTGTGTATGAGCAGAGCTTAACTCTGCAGACAGCATTATATAATGAATCATACTGAACAGGCAGCAAAATGCAATTTTATAATGATTATGTTATTTGCATAATTAATGTGAATCTGTTTCATTTCAGTCAGTGTGAGTTTGTTTTGGTGTCATATACGGTGCATAGTGTTTATCTGCGGGTGGCGTGCAGCCCCTGCTTGTTGAAGAGCCGATGGCAATCACACTTAACCACTCAGTGTAATTAAAGTCCTGTGAGTGAAAAGCTAATTTGAGTAATTTATTAATATGTCTTCTTATTTCATGTTAATACATGGAATAGATGCAGTTTTCTAATGAAATACTGATGCACTGCAAGCCTCTCCTATCTTGTGTGTCCTCCTACACAGCCCCTCAAATCCTCCATTATTAATATGAATGTTGAAGAATCTCCCACTTGGTGAGATCTTGTCTCTTCCATATGCCAGCTCTCTCTGCTCTCAGCCATGCAGGACTAAGCTGTTTCTCTGAGCTAAACCTCATTGACCCTCTGACATGTTGCCATTTTCACTGGAGATGAGATGTTCAATAGAAAGCCTCTAAATCCCAGTGTTATCAGCATTTATAAAATATTTCACACACATTTCAACATTTAAAGGATCCCGTTCCAGTTCCGAGATTGATCCTTTTTTCAAATTTTTTGATTAAACTTTAGAGAGAATTCAACTAAGTATTTAATGTCATTGTATTCATAGCCGGTTGTTGCAAATGTAATCATATCTGAGAGCTGTGGTGTGACACAAGAAGCTGAGGCAGGTAAGACCCAGCAGCTGTGGAGCTGCAAACCTGGAGATGAGGGACAAAACTATCAAAGATCAATGATAACAGCAGCTAACATTTTATATGATACAGGTTCTTTAATTTGTCCTCACTGGCCTTCAGCTTCAGTGTCAAAGAAAATAACTTAAGCACACACATGCAGACATACGTCGACAGTGTGGGGATGGCTGCTGTTATGGTGGGGCCTCCTCTGGAATAGTGAAACTCTCTCTGTGGTTCTGTTTGGCTCCTCATTACATATTAAACTGATGAAACTTTGGAAACTAATTGGGTACTCAATAAAATAGTAAATAGACTGCACCTATAAAGCGCCTGTCTAGTCTTTCTGCCACTGCTCAACCCACATTTATACAATGATGGCAGAGATGCCTTTCAAGGTTTTGACCTGCTCACAATCCACTACTTGATTATGTCCACCCAACTCCAACTCCAACTCCATTCTAGCTTCACAAGTTGGTAGTCCAACTGGAAACAAAGCAATGCACGTAAAAGGAACTCTTGGCTTGAAGTCATTTATAGCTAACTGTTGGCTACACTGGAAGC